>NC_134312.1:135457967-138218566 GCF_964195595.1 Calonectris borealis | reverse complement strand
TTACCTAGAGGCAGAGCTGATCAGAAAACATTTTCCTTCTTGAAAATAATATTAATAATAATGTTGTTTCCATCTGAATCAACCCCAAAAGAAAACAAAACAACAAAAAAAAATCAGGTTTCTTGTGAGTCACAGTTTTATACAAATTTTCACATCAGGAACAGTGAAACATGACATTTCAGAAGCAATCTAGACTTTAATATTCTGCACAGCTGCTCTGTGAAACTGGCTTTCTTGTTAAATCTGAAAATGCCTAAATTGTCTAGCTTCCCACAGCAGCCTCTGAAGATGCCAGAATTTGCAGCTTCCTGGCAGTAAGACAGCACCAATGGGACTATTCCAGCTTCCCAAAATCAATTTCAGCATGCCCACGATCCCAGTCTCAAGTCTATAATGGGGGGGGGGGGGGGGGGGAGAGGCGCTCAAAAACTCTAATCTGTCTCCAGCCAGGATTTTCAAGGCCTTTAGGCAGGCTGGAAGCTGGATCCAAGTTAACAACAGGATTTTCAGGCTTCTCCCTTGGAGACTTGGTATCTTGGAAGCACTGGTCAGGGACCTGCCACTGTCTGCCTTCTTTAGCCACTGGCTTCACACCAGGATGTCTCACCAAGAACAGTGACCAGGTGCCACACAAGCCAGAGGGATTGGTCTACATCTCCAAGACAGGCCCACTGTGTGGCCATGCCAAGGCTGGTCACATCTTTTTCTCTTTTTTTTTGGAGATCTATCTGGCAACAATTCTCACTGCCAGGTGATGCGAAAGCAGCGATTCTCCAAAGCCAGTTTGCTGGGAAGGCAGGTTACAACTGCCTCTGAAATCCTGTGATGTTTTCAATTCATTATTTTGCATTGTATTAGTGAGCCACTTCCAACAAAGCACGCTTTCTGACCAGCACTGCCTGGCAATGGTCTGAATTATGGGCTGAATTAAGACTGCCAAGAGCTTGACTCGGTTACTCTCGAAGTGTCGAGTGCCATCTGTGATGGGGAAATACACTAGGGTATCCCAGCTTTCAACTGCTATCCCAAAGCGCAAGGATGTCCCATACTCCCATATAACCTGTATAATATTTGTCAACTGCACAGGGATGTGTATACATTAGGGTGCCCCACAGGATACTCTAATGTGTAGGAAAATCAATTATGCCCAAGTTGATCACTTGTATCCAGCACTGTCATGCTATCTCAGCAAATCACCTTGTTTTCCAAAAATCGTGGAAACAGATTTATCCCTTTAATGATTTGTCTTCATTAGGAAAGCTGATGTAGCGATAAATATAACTCATCTTCTTAGTTGAATTTTGTTATCATTAACAAGGTCTTACGGTATTGACAGGGCAGCCATGAGCAGCCTTTTCTCGGACAGTTTGTCTTACAATGAGTATTTCCTAGCATCATTTGCGGGTTTCAGTCCCATATGTTCAGACAGAGTTTGAACACCCCTGCACAAAGCAGGTCCAACCTGACCAGCTTGCTCAAGGCTTTGTTCAGTCAACGAATACCCCCAAGAATGGAGTTTTCACAGACTCCCTGGGCAGCCTGTTCAAGTGTCTAACCACTTGCAGGATAAAAATTGTATCGTCATAATCAGGATTTCCCATGTTCCAGCTTGTGTCGGCTGCCTCTCCTATCACTGAAACCACTGGCAGAAATTCTGTCATGTAACAGTAAAATTAAATTATTATCCCAAAGCAAGCAACATTTAGATGTCAACGCTCTTAGGAAAGCAGTAATTTTAGCAATGTTGTTAACTAATGTGCAAAATATAACAAGTACCACTACATTCCTATTTTGCCATATTATTGATAAGAGTTCTGCAAATGTTTGGTATTTCACTCAGTCACTTCAATGAAACTCACTTTTAGGTATGTGCTAGAGATGCATAGAAGTCTACATATAGGAGATTTTTATGCTTATATGGTTATTTGACAATACGAAGTACATTTTTTTCCATATGTCACATAAAAGCTTCTTTGTGGTAAAAAAAAACCCTTTTCAACATTTCAGGTTTGGTTTGAATTCCCAGTAGGATAGCATGAGATGTTTCAGAGATAATTTAGCCGTAAACAACTAATAGGGAACCAAACAATAAGAATTGTCAGAAATGATCTAGTATTCCACATCTTTTCTTCCAAGAAAGTTATGTTTAAATCAGCTGAGACAGAATGGCAACACTCCCAGGAAGAGGTACTTCTGTTTCCTTTTTCTTATATTTAAACCTTTCTTTATCTAATAATATTTCCTATGATACTATGCAGTAGTTCAGTAAGGAGCTATACAAAAAAAAAGAATGAAATATTTCACACTAAGGCTTCTTTCAAATTCACGTACCATATAACACTGCTCTTTAACTAAAAGTGGCAATCAATATGAAGCAAAGTGTTAATTTATGTTTGGTTCTTTTCAGATACCAATAGCTACATCCTACTCCAACAGAAAGGGCGCTGGTTGGTAACACTGTCAGCGAAGCAGAAACAAGAGACTACGCTCTTTCAGCACATTCTACAAAGAAGTTCTGGTAAAGGCATCTTTACCAGATTTTTTGGTGTCGATTTTTTGTAACTGCTTTTTTTGTGTAGTTTTGTGTAGTTTTATGTTCCTGGAGAAGACGCAACCAGCGTGCCCGGCTGCTGTGCAAAAGCCGAGGGAGGAAGCACCAGCGTCCCAATGGAGCAGAAGTGCAACGCCTACGGCCAGTGCTGCGTATTCTCCTCTCGTGCTGCTCCTTTTCCCACCTGCACCCTCCTGCCTTTCTCTCCAGCTAATCCCCTGCCAGGGCACACCAAACCACAGCGACCACGTGGAGCTGGCACGCTACGGCAGTGCTACCATCGCACAGGGCAAGGGACGCACGAAGGAGAGCACAGCAGTCCTACTGCCAGTCAGGAATATCTCTTCTAACACATCCTCAAATTTGTAAATCATCAACCTAAAAAATTTCTGACAGATTACCTGGCACTTTTACGCCCTTGATTAGAAACTATAAAGATGCCATAAATGTCAATATTTGATATGATTCTGTGGGGGCCATTTCCAACAGCCTTGCAAATGGTGAATGGGATCATAGTTTTGGGATCGCTACCTGAATATTAAAATCCTTAGGTGAACGCAACTAATAAAACAAACAACATGGTCAAGTTTCCATGATGTTTGTCAAACTACCGTTCTGTTCAGTCTGCTCGTGAGCCACATTCCTCTCTTTTTCTCCACTGCTCTGAGTATGAGCCACTTTTAGCAGAGGTTTCCTTACTCGGTGTTTATAGCCCATATAAAAGCACTGTTGTTCCTTTACACATGATAAAAATATGTTAAGATTGGCAATTACAAGCAATTTAATGGGTATCCTCAACAGTCATTGTGATTTGATAGAGAAAATAATTGTCCCGTACTCTAGCCCAAGCTTGTCTGACTTTTGCAAAGATCAGCTCTCATTACTTCATGATTCCACAAGCTTCTATAAGACCTTGATGAGACTTTTTTTAATAAAGACCCTTTCCAAACTCAACACTTATTTTAAAAGCTTTAGAGTTGACTGACTTCAAGAAGTCAAGAACGAATATAACAAACATAGCAAAATGCCAGCCGCAGGCTGTAATAAAGAATTATGGAATTACAACAACTACTGACTCCCATAAGATTATTTCAAGTCTTCACATATTCACATATTCTTCACATATTTTCAATTTTGCTATAAACACAAAGACCAGTTAATAGTTTCTACATCTCTATTTGTTTTCCAAATTTTAAGCATAGAGTTCTGCCAACAAGCTGAATTAACAGTTAAATAAAAAAAAACCAACCCTGAATCATTTAAAAATTAACTGCTTACTTTGTTGTTTCCAGATTTGCCATAGTATCTGGGGATAAATTTCAGCCTGACCTTCCCAGTTTATAAGCTCAGAAATTTCGTGAGTGTCCAGATGTCTCAGAGCATCACATTTATAAGACCTTAAAGGGAAACAATATTCATATAGAGCTGCTTTGTTCTGTTGGAAAAATAAAAAAGCCTCTAATGATGTCTTATGTGCAACAACCAACACCACTTAATATTTGCAAACTCGGACTGTTGAAAGGTCATTTAATATGAATTTCATTTTGATATCTGCTTATTAATTTAGTCATCACTTTCACATTCTTTGTTACTTGTCTTTTGTGTGCTTTGTACAGTAGCACAGTAAGTTACTTAGTGATAATGAACAACAAACATATGTGTGTGCTGCAGGGACATGGGACCCTCATGGAAGCAACTCTCCTGTCCACAGACAGACAGGAAAATTTGCAGACAATAATTCATATCACTTACATTAAACATCTATGTTCAAGATAGGATGTATAGCCCTTTGGATTTTCCCGACTACCTACAGAGGGTACTTAAATGAGTAGTTCAGACTATTTTTATTGACCAAAAGTGTAAATGATAGGGTTTTCCAGATAATCAGTGTTCCTGCCCTTTTTTTCCCCTGAATATTTATTGGTTTTTTCCACAAACCCTCCACAAACAATATGCTTCTCAGCTAAAGACTTTTCCAGTCTCATTAGAGTGCAGACTTCTTCACTTTTTTTCCTAAATCTGTTCAAGTATACTAATACCAATTAATTCATTCTTTCCTTCCTTTGGTATTCCCTTACAACACAAGAAACTTGGAATTACGTCTCTATGAAACCAACATTACTTTGATAAACGAAGCATTTTCTTATTAGCAAAAAGTACTCATGCATATGATAAAATCTCCAACAGGGTTAGCAGCTGCTTATTAATGGCTGTTTGCTTGTTGATAGAGTCATTTATGTTTAAACATGAGCCAATACATTACTGCAATGGGTATATCTGCTCCTGTGTTTTCCATTTCGTCCATGCATATCAGATCATATTCCTGTTTCTTTTACCATTTGCACCATTGCAAACTGGGAGTTACTCCTATTAAACTCAAGCAACCACACCAGCATAATACTAGATAAAAATGAAAAAAGAGACAAAGTCCGTATTTTTCATGCACATACATTTGCAATACATTATGGGTGCTTTATGCTTTTCCTGTTCATTTTCTAGGTATATTTTCTGAGATCTGATATACTAAAGTGTTCAAAATTATATTGATGAATTATTCAACAACTCTCTTAACTGTGATTTATCCAAAAGCAGAAAGAATTCATCACCAGCAGAGCTAAAATAAACACGCTTTTATGACTTTAAGATTAAATTACTGACATAAACAAAATCTGAAATTCCTTCGTATGGTGCCCTACATGAATATCAGCAGAGAAAGAAGTGGAATATTTTCTTGTAGGGGCTGTAAGAGTGCTGAGAGAGTTTCTCAGCTAAGATCATACCTGTTCTTCTTTCACAAGCATAGTAGAAGAATTATGTATTAAAAATTTTACTCCAGTTGTATTTCTGACAATAAATGGTGAAATAAATTGGAATTTACAGGTATTGCTAAATGTGTCATATAAAGCAGGTAATAAAAAGGGCAGTTTACCGAGGTTCTCTTGATGCCAGTTTCCAGCAATGAGTAAAATCTGCAGCATATAGGAGTTATATATTTTTTTATTTAACTTTACCTGGTGTGCTTTTAATTGGCCTCTGAGGAACAAGTTACCAAGCAGCGAATCCAATCATCCCCTGAGTCCTGTAACCAGGGGTACACAGTTCGGCTTTAGTTCTATGCTTCATAATTAAGCATCCATGATGAATACACACACAAGATTGAAACACAGGATCCCATTGTGCTTTCACTTATTTGCAAACATGAAAAGTTTATTTTTAAGCTCAGCATTGTATAGAGGGTCTTTTCTTTCCCTCCTGTCACATGAAATACCAGAGAGGGATGGTTATTCTGGAAGGCCTTTTTTGTTACATGTGGACAGCATGGAAATTAAGTCCCAGACCAAACATTTTAGGATTTGCAACAGGAAAAATGATAAAACCAAAAACCAGACAAAGTTCTTCTACTGCAGTAGGAGTCTCTAATAAATTAATTTAATTCTATTGGCTTTCTTCATACTTATGATAGCATAAGGAAGTGTAGGACTAGTGGATTTATTATGCACTTCTAACCCAGTGCACTTCTGTACATACTTTTATACATTTTCAAGGAAAAAATTCTCACAGTTACACCTAGATCTGTCAGATCTAGATCCAGCTTT
The DNA here is from genome assembly GCF_964195595.1 of Calonectris borealis. Taxonomy (NCBI): domain Eukaryota; kingdom Metazoa; phylum Chordata; class Aves; order Procellariiformes; family Procellariidae; genus Calonectris; species Calonectris borealis. Next base: position 138,212,419 of record NC_134312.1, on the reverse strand, counting down.
CAGGCATTTGAGCTGTTTAGATCCAAAGCCTGAACTAAGTCAAACATGCAGTGACTAATGAAAAGTTATTATCATGAACTACAAAGTTGTTTTCTTTTTTCAAAAAAGATTTTTCTTTATCAGTTATCTCTCCAAAGTTTTCATAATATTTGTCAAAGCTTGATTTATCAAAACACAGCTACTGGTGGAAAAAACAAATATATATTCTTAACATAATTATTTGAAAATATTAGAACTTTTAAAGCAACTCTCTAAGACATCATTTTTGGTTACAAGTGCACATTCTCACAAAATAACTTTTAAAGTACATTTCTAGTTTAAAAAGTTTATATGTGAACTACTTCTTCTCTGCTATATTCCTCAGCTGCTTGCCAGAATAACCTTATCCACATGACTTCACTTCTGTTTTCATCTTGTCTCAACTCTTCTCAGACTCCCTCACCCTATAAATTTGAATGGCTTCTAACAATGGTACTTTGATCTGGGATATTATTTTAGATACAACTGAAATAGTCATCATAATAGCAGTAAGTACTGTAAGCCTTTTAAGATCTTGTGCAAAATCCTGCTCTTTCAGTTTCAAAGGCATCAAGATATTACTCCATTGCTTCTTTCATAACCTTCATCGCTAGTGCTTAGCCTTGGGACACATAAGAAACACCTAGTCACCTGAAGTGTTAGATTGGCACGTATCCTAGAACAGAAAATAAGCTACTTCAATTTCTGAAAAAAGAAAAAAAGAGCAAGCAACCTACGCATTTTAGACATTGCAAAATGTGGAATTTTATGTGATCTTTCTCCTCTCCTGGAGTGCATAGTGGTGCACACATTCTCCTTCCTGCCAAAGCACAGATTATTATACAACAGAGGGCTTCAGAAGCAATGAAAAACGATTTCTTATGATATTAGCTGCTACAATAGGATGCCTTCCATGCAAATATTTTCCTTTAAAGTTATTACTGCAAAACATTAAATGCACGTTTAAATTTATATCCATCAGTAGTCCCATTCTCTTCATGCACACAGTCTTTGTAGGATTACAGCCTACATCTCTTTTCTAGGGTTTTCATAGCCAGAAGCTTCTCCTTAGTAATATACCTGTATAAAGAGACATCAGGAAAAAAAAGAAGGAAATTTCTTTCTAAATGGATATGTTAAAATGTAATGCCTGAATTGACAGAACCTTCTGTGCTTTAGAATAAAAAAAAAAGAAATGGAAAGGCATGGAGAAAGTATACTTAGAAGAAGATAATTTCAGTAAAATATGTCTCCAAGCTTGCATACTTGGTGAGTATAAATCTGTGGCAAAATTTTTTTCTAGAAAGTTGAGAGACTATTTCTGGTTTAAATTTTTTTTTCATTAAAATTATTTTCATTAAATTATTTTTCATTGGCTCTCAAATGCCTGATTATGTTGAATAATATTCCACCCTTCAAAAAATTTCATGTGGTATCAGCAGAACAAAACATGGGAGAAAGCATACTTCTCAATATGCAAGTAAATGTAACAAAATGAGACCTTTATTATGTACATTAGTATTTTCAAGTACTTCTTTATATATACATATATAATTTTAATCCTTACAATCTATCAGAAAAAATCATTTCAAAGGAGGCAAAGGAAACCTTCTGACAATGAACGGAAGACATGTTTTCTAAATGTTTTGCTGACTTTCAAAGTTTAGCATTTTCCAAAAAAATAATAAGACTGAATCCAAATTGGGCTTTTCCATTTTTACAAGACCGTAATAAGAAAGAGACAAAATAAAACCAACAATAAGCATAAAAACACTAACCTGACCAGAAAGCATTTTTGCCTTGCCTAATTAAAATTTCTGAAAGCCGTAGAAGTCTTAACCGTGCCATTCTTAAACTTTTGATTTGGATCTATTCCAGAGCTTTACTAAAGGAGTTTATTGTTCTTCTAATTAAAATATTAAAATGAAACAAGAAGTAAGGAAAGGGAACAAAGAATTTAAATCAAGAGTTTTCCAGAGAGACCTCTAAGGACATTTTTTAATTTATTACCCTGTGGCAACAAAAAAAAATTTGAGAGTGAGGACAACAAACCAGTATCTCTAATAGAGAGAGACTATGCAATACAAGTTAAACATAAGACTTTTTGTCATCCTCATTTTCTTGAAACAAATTTATGTCACCTTTTCCTAAGTTCATTGGGTTTATTTATTTTAGAGTAAATTAGCAAGCCTTGCAGTTTGCACTTTATTTTTCTCTCTTAAACAGCAGTAACACACAGTAACATCATTTTAAGGCATCCTCTTCCCAAAGCCCATTTGGGTTGACATTTATCACTTGTAGATATAACCAGAATTTAGAACACCGAAGTGTTGGTGTTCTGTATTTCATGATGAAAAACTGGAAAGTCTTTATTTTAGAAGCCTCTGAACAAGAATTCAATTTGAATTTGAAACTGTTATGGATTTTATATTGTCTTTGCTGAAATTATCTGCTCTGGAGTCACTATAGAGCAGCTGTGATAAGGATTCACAGTGGCAAAACTGTTATTTAAGGGAAATGTAAACCTCACTGTATGTCATACATTAGAATGGAAAGCATGAAACATCCGTTTATAAAAAGCTGTTTTTACTGTAACAGAAGTAAATTGAAACGCAAGAGTATATACAACAGCTGTGATGCATTTAATGCACTATTCTATCTTGTTTAAACTTGTTTTGAAATCATGTGCAAGAGTAGGTTATTAGTGTTACAGGTTATTTGCCTTAAAATAGTATAAAAGTGGTTTTGACTGAAAAATATTTCCTTTACAGAATGATATCAAGCAAAATACTAGAACTACCATCTTCCTGTGTTAAACAAAGTAAACCATGCCACTCTGAAGGCTTAATTTTATTTGTTTCTTATTCCTGGAGGTTATTCCTAATAATACTTAGTGAAAGAGAACTACATTTTCAACATGAGTACGCTTTCAGAAGTTTGATGGTCTTAATTAACAAGAGCTAAATGAAAGCACTTCACAGAAGAATGTAGCAGAATGGTATTTTTTGCTCCATTCAGTTCAAGTCACTGCTGATTTAGAAAAGAGCTTGCTTTCTTTCTTGCATTCTTTAGCTAGGATTTGTGAAAGCAAATATGAGTAACAGAGGAACGCCATTACTGCAGGTTTGGAAGAGAGCTGAAAGAAGCCAAAAGCAGTACAAAAGGAAGCAATGCAGATCAGATTTCTGGAAGAATTATTTTTCTAACCACAGCTGAAGAGTTAACATTGAAAGCAAATGTTAAAAGCTTTGAACAGTTGTGTATCTTTACCTGGATTAGATTATACCATTGTAACAGGAAAATTAGTTAAACAAATTAATCCTGTGTACCTAACCATCACTTAAAACAGAAATAAAAGGAACCAAGATGCACTTATTTTTTAAATGAAATATTTACATTTAAGATATTGTCAGCAGTATTTTTAAGGTAGTTCTGCTGGAACTTTGTTAAGACTGGTTTGAAGGCATGATATTTGCCCACTCTGTTGCACACTTCCATCACTGAAAAATATAGTATTAGTTTACTTGGTCCTGCTCTTATACCCTCAGCTGCTGGAAATAGAGTTCCAAATGGAGTGAGCCCAAATAGGCTGGCTCAGCCGTGACCAGGATCGATGAGGATGCTACAGAGTGGCTTCAAGAGAGAACATAACCCGGTAAACTGCCTTTCACACCTACCAGTTAGGTGCTGCGGACTCCTAACCTTTCAGGGACTTCATCTCCAGTGATGAACTGAAAGGCCAAAGTTAGCACCTAGGCTGCCCCTGGCTTTAAAGGCTCCCTGGCATGCAAGGATAGTGGGTGCCTCAGAGGCTGAGTCAACAAGGAGCCATTTTGAGTAAGGAGCCACCCATACGTAACCAAGCAAAAGTGATGACAATAAGAGTATTTCTGTAGTACCAGTCTTAGCCAGGCCCCAAAGTTTATCCTTACAGCACAGTGGCCAACACCTTTTTGAATAATGGAGGCCAGATATCAAAGGCGGGAGAGCTGCACAATTACTCTGTCATGACAGCCTCTCCTCCCTCTTCTGCCCCCAAGGGAATAGTCCTAAGCAAGGACTGACTGTCCTACTCCCCAGAAAGTCACCCTGGCCATTCAGCTGCAGAGGCAGTGCTGGCTTTCCCTGCCTGCCCGCATGACTTTCCGTGTAGTCCCACCGCCAGGTTATCCCAGAGAGAGGAACTATAGATGGTTCTGGCAAAGGACTCCGGAGCACAGGTCCCTCATTTCCCAGGTGTCTAGTCTAGTCACCACCTGAAACAGGCATTCCCCACCCTGCCAGCCAAATGTTCAAAAGATGGCTACAACTGCATTTTTTTGTGCGGTGCTCCACCCACATGGCAGTAGTGAGAGATTCTTCCAAAACACCTGCGGGCTCTCAGATGCCACACAGCTTAGTTTCTGTATTTTAAGCAGGATTAGGTATGAAAGACTTAATTGAGTTGCTCAGGGGGAGATAGCACAAGAAAAGGCACATCATGTTTGGGTATAAGCTAGGTTAGGCAGATACTGGATGAGGATTCTTCGCAGAATATCAGTTTCCATTGTCCACCAAGACCCAGCTCAAGCTCTGCTTGTCAAGTGAGAACAAGAGGCACCTGAATTATTGGTTTAATTGAAGCACTTGAACTGCTTTGCTAAGGTAATCCATTAGGAGCAGGGACTTGCCATGCAGATCAGGGTATGTTGGCTGACAGATACCTAGTAAGGAGCAAGAAAAGTAGGGGTCTCAAGTATTATATCCAGATCATAGTGATATTGTAAGACGAAGACTTCAGAGCATAAATTTATAGCTGTAAATTAGTCATCACAATTTTTTAATAAAATGACCAACATTTTAAAAGAAAGCGTGCATGTGTTAGACACTCCGCATGATTTAGCAGCTAGGAAAGCAGCTTTAATTTAATTTCAGGTAAGTAACTTGGTATCTCAAAAGCTATAATAACCTATCTTAGTTGCTTAAATATGAAAAACATTAGAGAATTTTGGGTAATTTAAAGGAATCACTATCTCAGGATTTCTAACAATGCAAAAACAAATGGAAATGTCAGACAGTATAATCCACTGCTGCTCATTAATGACCTCACGTCAGAGATGTATATATATACATGGGATAAATACTTGCTCTCATAGGTGAGGTCTCAGGCTATATCTGGTCCGGGAACTTGAGAACGTTTCTGTGCTTTGCATGTGGCTCCATGCCCCAGCCAATTCCCTATCAGGACAAAGCCTGAACACACAACATGATTCCTCACTTTCCACAGAAAGGAAACTCAAATACACAGGTCAGGCAAGATCCGTAGTGATGCATGGACCAGAACCCCAGGGCATGCACAGTATGCCCCAGCAGAAAAGTCTAGACGCAGCTTTGAAAGATTAGTAGAAGACTGATTGAAGAAAACTTGTTCGGTTTGTAATGTCTGAAGTGCCTGTCAAAAGTGAGTTTTCCCAATATCAGCTTGTCACAAAAATCAGCCTCTAAGAATGGGGCGCCACAGCAAGAAGTCTCACACAAGCAAAGATTTGGCCATCAACTGAAAAATTCTTCAATATCAACTTTACAGTCAATGAAAAAGCAAGCTAGAAAACCTGGAGCACTGGCATCATGATAGGTACATCCCTAAATTCAGTGAGTTAAGCTAATTTAATTTTACCTCTGGTTTAATGTATCAAGTGAAGGAATCTCTTAATCAGTGAAATATAATATTAAAGAAAAATAGAAGCTCTCATAATAACCCAGTATAGCATATAAGGCAACTTAAAAAACCACAATTCTGAGTCCCCAGGATTTCCGAATTCAAAACCACATGAGTTTCAACTTTCAAATCATAATATTATTTCATTATGCTGAAATATTTAGGATGTTGCTACACTTCTTTTTCAGTCTCAGAAACAGCACAGAAGAAAAAAGAGAAACTACCAAAGAGTCATGAGCAGAAAGTATTATAGCTCTGCACAACAAATATTAACATCACCGTTTAAAAATGGCTACTTTGTGTGCATGTCAAATGAGACCATGTCTGCAAATTCAGAAATTAGACCTTCTGTTGGCAGTTTTGTTTCATTTTTATTCCTTGTTTCTAGTTATGTCCTGTGTCATTGTAACCCTATTACATCTCAAGTTACAGGGTTACTATCAACTTCACTCCAACATATTACGGAGAAAGAGGCTCTTTTCTTTCTGACAGGCCTCTGAAAGAGTTTTTAATTCCTTCCTTATCTATATGCATTTTTAAATATATAATATATATTTAATAAATATAGAATCATAGAATCATAGAATCATTAAGGTTGGGAAAGACCTCTAAGATCATCGAGTCCAACCGTCAACCCAACACCTCCATGCCCAGTAAGCAATCTCCCTAAGCGCCACATCTACACATCTTTTAAATACTTCCAGGGATGGTGACTCAACCACTTCCCTGGGCAGCCTGGTCCAGTGCTTGACCACTCTTTCAGTAAAGAATTTTTTCCTAATGTTCAGTCTAAACCTCCCTTGGCGCAACTTGAGGCCATCCCTCTCGTCCTATCGCTAGTTACTTGGGAGAAGAGACCAACACCCACCTCGCTACAACCTCCTTTCAGGTAGTTGTAGAGCGCGATGAGATCTCCCCTCAGCCTCCTCTCCTCCAGGCTAAACAAACCCAGTTCCCTCAGCTGCTCCTCATAAGACTTGTGCTCCAGGCCCTTCACCAGCTTCGTTGCCCTTCTCTGGACACGCTCCAGCACCTCCATGTCCTTCTTGTGGTGAGGGGCCCAAAACTGAACACAGGATTCGAGGTGCGGCCTCACCAGTGCCGAGTACAGGGGCACGATCACTTCCCTACTCCTGCTGGCCACACTATTTCTGATACAGGCCAGGATGCTATTGGCCTTCTTGGCCACCTGGGCACACTGCCGGCTCATGTTCAGCCGGCTGTCAACCAGCACCCCCAGGTCCTTTTCCTCTGGGCAGCCTTCCAACCACCTTTCCCCAAGCCTGTAGCGTTGCATGGGGTTGTTGTGACCCAAGTGCAGGACCCAGCACTTGGCCTTGTTGAACCTCATACAGTTGACCTCTGCCCATTGATCCAGCCTGTCCAGGTCCCTCTGCAGAGCCTTCCTACCCTCCAGCAGATCAACACTCCCGCCCAACTTGGTGTCGTCTGCAAACTTACTAAGGGAGCACTCGATCCCCTCATCCAGATCATTGATAAAGATATTGAACAGGACCAGCCGCAAAACTGAGCCCTGGGGAACACTGCTCGTGACCGGCTGCCAACTGGATTTAACTCCATTCACCACAACTCTCTGGGCTCGGCCGTCCAGCCAGTTTTTTACCCAGCGAAGAGTGCACCTGTCTAAGTTGTGAGCCACCAGCTTCTCTAGGAGAATGCTGTGGGAGACAGTGTCAAAGGCTTTAGTGAAGTCCAGGTAGACCACATCCACAGCCTTTCCCTCATCCACTAGGCAGGTCACCTGGTCATAGAAGGAGATCAGGTTGGTCAAGCAGGACCTGCCTTTCATGAACCTGTGCTGGCTGGGCCTGATCCCCTGGTTGTCCTGCACATGCTTTGTGAGCACTCTCAGGATGAACTGAATACTGAATATGCATTATTCAGCACCTAATTCGGAAGAATTTTCATGGATCACATTTGTAGCTGCTCAGAGAAAATGACTTTGTCAGAGGCACCACTAACAACATCACTGAAAAAATTATTTTTGTTGAGCAAGTAGTCAAAAACCTCAAAGATATCTGCTCAAAATACCGATGTGTATATTCCCTGAATCAGAATAAAACTAACAGAAATCTAGGAATAGTTTCCTTAGAAATCTAAGGCAGATTTACTGAGCTTTAGTCAAATCAATATTATTGCCAGAACAAATATTCTGGGTACATTGGTTTAGCAATTTGTTTCACTGCAAAGTTCTGTTGAAAGATTTCTAGCTACGGGCTACCCTACTAATTTGCAGGAATAAATGCAGGAATATCAGTTTTTCCCCTGCTAAATTAAAACAGGGGAGAAGTAGGGCCTTTCCATTCAGAATAATATTCAGCATATGCTACTGAAAGATGGCTCCCTTTGAAATTTTATTTCCTTTTTGCTTAATTTGGTACGGCTGGTATGAAATGTGAATAAAGCCACGAAAGGCTTCCAGGAAAATCTGTAATGCTTCATCAGGTGACACTTTCAAGTCTGTAAGCAACAGTTTTAAACCCCTTACTTCTCTTTTTTTCCTTTTGTTAGCATACTGTCGTCAAAAACACAGGGGAATGTATCCGTCTCCTAAAACCCCTAAGGAATCCTAGCTATTTGCTGAGCACACACAGCGGTACACTGTTAGCATTTGTCTTGTGTTGTGCATGGTTACCTCCCTTCACTTACAAACACAGCAATATACTTTAGGTCTACATACATCTACACGCCACTATAGAGGTCTTTGATAACATCAACAAAGTGCACAAGACGTGAAGAGACAGATACCCAATACACCATATAACTCAGTGACCCTTTGTAACTGGCACACATGGCCTTACGCTCTTTTTTCCATTAAGCAGCTCTCCTATAGAAGTCTGCCAGAGCATCAGCTAATCAGTTCAATCCTGATGCTTTAGTTCATTTCCGACCTGGGACTTTCAGTGAATTTTAGCTTGGACCCATACAGCTCTGCCTTTAACCTTAGCTCTGCTATTTCAGTCCAAGTGCAGGTTCAGCGGAGTGACTAAGCACGGTGTTTCGGTAGTTACCCTGAAAGGGCCAGTACCTAAAGGATGTGTCCACACAGTCCAATGGGTTATGGTGCATGATCCCCTGCTCCAGCACCAGTCGAGCTCCTTCCAAAATTGGAAATGGTATACTCAGTTCACCATAGTGAATTCGGCCGCTTTGCTCCTGGAACAGAGGCTGGCCTCTTTCCGTGGCATCCTACAGTCCTGAGGAGACCTGCTACTCTGCTGTGAGTTGTGGGCCTCGTGGGTTTCCCTATAGACACTGGAACTGTAAGAGCCCATTACTTCTCATACACGACGTGCTCTGGCTCTGTGAAACCACTTTGATGGAGCAGTTTTCTCTCTCAGACCTTGCTAGGCAGAACAGCTAAAGTGTTGTCCCTAGCACCATAATCTGGGCTCAACACCACCACCTCTTTCAGCACCCCTGCTTTTTGCACTATTTTCTATCAAGCATAGGTATCTACAACATTTTCACACAGGAGCAGCAGCTTGGAGGACACCACATCATATGAAGCTCTAGGCATACCTAGTCTGTGTGTGTGTATGGGCATGGGGCAATGTCAATAGTTCTCTGCTTCTATCACCAGTTTTTAGGCAGTGCAGCTATTCCTGATTTTGGCTTTTTGTTTAAAAAAGAAAAGTTAGCCAACAACAGCCCATGGTTGCCAGGTACCATTTGGAGGTGTCACTATGCAATTTCAGAGTAGTTTCCATAAGTACTTAATTAATTTCTACTTTACTTTCTGCCAACTTGTTAGATAGGGCTACAGGAAAACTTGCACATTACCATCTTTTCCTGTAATAATAAGAAAGAATAGCCATTGTCTTTAGCCTTTTTTTGAGGATTGGGAGAAATTTGATTTTTAAAAGTGGCCCAATTATGTAGTACCTGGCCTTTTTCACTATTTATTGCACAGTAAAGAAAGAGTTCATCTTTCCACAACAATATTCCTCAAATACTTCCCTCAGAGTTTTGGCACTCCATGCTACCAAAACATGTCTTCCTTAGTTTCTCTTTTCTTTGTGAAAAGGTGAAAGCCCTTGATTTTATACACTTACTCTTTTCTGTGTTCGTTTCAGGTGGGGACAGGAGAGAGAAGCGAGATAGACTGGACTGGAGCTGTTTAGTGTTAATATCACTGTTTCTGCCTTAGTGTTGGCTTCTGCACTTGAACTGGAAGTGTCTAGCATCTTGCGCAATGCTCTCCAGAGCTCAGATTACTAATAGGCAGATAATATTGCCTTCCAAGAGAAGGCTCTTTGCCTGCCACCTTGCAAAACAATCAAATTTGTTGGAGTCTTAGCTTCTTTTCCCAAAAGCTGGGCATCGTCTTGGGTTGCGTTGTCTCAGCGCACGCAGCTACCTGCGCTGTTTTTGTGTGGAGCCTGGGACTAGCACCCCACGTGCCTTGCCTCCTTCACCCCACCGAGATGCTCCATGGACCCAACTCACAGTCCTGCCCATAAACTGTATACAGGGACTTATTTTGCTTGACAGGTACTACTCTTTACCTCTCACTACGGTCCAGCATGCTTTCTGCTCTGAATCAACACCCTAACACAGTGCATTTCTGCAGCGAGTCCCCCAGTGTCTCCACTTCCCGCGTTTTGTTTGGGTGATGGAAGCATAGATGCTGAACTCCTTGCAGTGCCTCCAATGTGCTAATGAACGTTCAGTCCAAAGGCCCAGACCAGAGCCAGATCAAAGCAAAACCTCCAAATGGTGTGCAGTGCAGGCATCACACGGCAGCATCAACGGCTGAGCTCCTGTTACACCACCTTACATCCTGTAACCCAGATACAGCCTTCTGCTACTAATCCTGATTCCGGCCCCACTTGGTTTCTTACCCAGGATTCAATTTAGCTCTTGCAGATGCAATAGCCTGGCTCTTATTTTTAAATAATTTACAAACTGTTCTCAGGGTCTTTGATCTTTATTTAAAAGCATATCACTTGTGCTTAATTTTTTGTGCCATTCCATGTTTCATGAGATTGTTTCCTTTGCCTGAAATGTCGAAAGATCACTATATGTCAAGTACTTCACCAGTAATTTAAAAAATAAAGAAGTTCCCTTCTCCTGGTTTCCCTTCTTGGTTTAAGCAGTGTTTGTGCCTGGTCAGGTATCAGCAGCCTCCAGTTTCCCTCCAAGTTTCAGCGGGGCCACACTCAGAAATGTCCCCATTTGCACAGTTCACACTAGATGACACTCAGCAGTTACTTAAGAGGCCACAAGACAGACACCCTCCGCCTTCCCAGGGTGCTGGAAGGGAGCGGGTTGGTTTGCTCCAGGGACTCTACGCAATCCAGCATCCTTTTTTCATAGATGGCCTGTTGTGGCAGTGAACCAGCGGTAACGGGTTTGAGTGAGTGGTGAAAAGGGAACCACTGCTGCCTTCCAGGTAAGATTTCTCTCTTGGATGATAAGGCATCAAAGTAGGCTTGAGTCTCTACAGTGTAATGCAGGAAACAAACCAAACAAAGATACCAGATCTTGGGAGTGGTGGAAGGTGTTTACAACCATCGCTCACCCCAGATAAAGGATCTGAGCCTTAAACTTTACCAAACTGGAGTGAGATGTTGACAATGCCTCAGTTGAGAGGGTGCGAATGCCCATCATGGGAGCCACAGGACACCACACCTCGCACTGGACAATGCTGGAGGTGACAGCGCTGGCAGCCACGCTGCCACGCTGACAACGCACCGAAAGAAATGGGTCTCTGGAAAAGGCTGATGACGAGCACTGATGATGATGATAAAGCCACAAACTATGGATGGATCATCTGCGCTCACATCAGGCAAAATACTGATTAGCAGCTTCAGCTTTTTCAGTCTGGATCTCAATTGGGCTAGTGTTCAAAGGCAGAAATATGACAACCTAAAAATAGCTGTCAAAAGCACAAGCTGGAAACCAGCATAGTGTCTGGGGTTATTCAGACTTGTGAATGTGGTGTGAGAGTCCAGGGAATTATAGAGCTAACTCTCTTAAGGCATTCCTCTTAAGGCAAAACAGTAAAACTCCTGAGATAGGAAATTAAAACATCAAATTGGAACATAATCACTTGAGCAGTTTGAGGAAAGAGCTTAATACCTTGACTTTCATTTTATAATTTGCACTTGATGATTAAAAGGAAGATGAATTACACATCCGTGTGACAAGAATTGATTCAGACAGCATAGGGAAGGAAGAAAAAGTCCGTTTTGTGGGATTTTTTAATCTAAATTTTTTCTTTCCTTATTTATAGTGACATACTGATTACAATAGAAAAGCAAGAGCTTTAGATTTAATAGCACAATGACAAAGTTTCCTCAGTTCACGTATCAACTCTTCTACAGCAATGTGCTTTATAGAAGAGACTGCAGCACCTCAGTTAATATGGTTGGCTGAAATGCACCTCCCTAACAACCACCTACACTAGAAGAATTAAGAAATGAAATCCTCCTATTAGTGAGGATGTCCAAAGTAAACCATAGGTTGCCAGCAGCTCTCCTTTTAGAGTCTTACCCAGCCTCATCCAAAGTCCCCAACTTTTGCCTTCCTTTAGCTTTATTAACCCAACAAAGTTCATATAACGCTTCCATTCACAAGCTTGAACTAGCTAGTGATGCACTGACAACTCATCATGGGGCCATATGCAGCATTACCTCTTCTTTATTCTGCAGCCATGGCTCGCCAACGAGGCTCACCCCGCGGTCCCCTCCAGGAGCGCAAGCCCCGGCTCCCACTGCAGTCCTTCCCGTGCCATCCCCTCCGGGCACCATTCGAGAAGAGACTGGGTGTAACTCCATCTTGTCCATTGTCCTAAAGGAGTCTCTGTGTTCAGGCTTTCCTAATTCAACAAGCATCAGCAAACGTTGCGGTGAAACGCCAGGATGATATTGCTGTTTCTGTTCCACTTCAGAGAATTTTAGGAGCAACTGCTGAAGCTGTGGAAACAAACAAGGACCTTTTTAAAAGACTTGAAAGACTCTGACTTATCATATTGCTATTAAATGCAGACTGACACCCATTAATCCGCAGAAAATTGGTACAAATCTCTTGCAATAAGAAAATAGCTATAGAGGAAATAGCAGCTTTGCAAAAATTGAGACCTGTGTTTAATTTTCTAACAGGGAGAGTTTATGAACCTGATTCCTATAATTAATGCCTACACATACAGTTCCCTGTTCTGAGTCCCATCCAATACAAACATTGGTTTTCCAGTGAGGGAGAAGCCTGCGTTATCTCCCACAGCAAGAAGGCCAAGCACAGAGGAAGAGTGCATGCTACTCAGACGGTACAGAGTGTACAAGACAAACTTGCTTTCTCTCCCATAAGAAATGTAGATACTTTTAGTAGGCAGGTTTTAATCTAGGTCAAGAATGAGGAAACAATGGTATATTGGCCAGATATGGTCATTTCATACAGCCTACGACATATTTCTTTCCTGACTTATATATTGTGCCTATGAAAAGACTATACAGCTCTCAGCTAAATAAATAAATAAATAGATAGCTAAGTAAGTTTGGCCCGTTAATTTAGGTTTGTCCCTTTCTGCCCAACAGGGTGTCTCTCGTTCTGTCTTGGGTTGCTGCTGTCATTCCTTCGTCTTCCTCCTGTCCACTCATTACTCCTTTCCATGACATTTTTCCTCTCCGTATTTTCATTCTAAGCAAACCCCAAAACATTTATTCTCAATTTATCATTCCCACATTAAAAATGTTTATGCAAAGTAAGTTCTCCCCATACGAAATCAACTTGCTATTTATAACATGAAACACCAAGTATAACAGTCTATCTTAAAAAAGTTCTAAAAACAGTGGGGTTTTCTTACGACATCCATTTGTCATTGACATTATCCCCTTTACAAAAAGCAAAGTAACTATAAATAAACTAGTCAATATCTTAAAAGGGAATGCTATTAGAGCTAGCTATGGAGTGCTTGGTTTCTCACTCCTGAGGCTATACAGCAGCAAGCCCCTTATTAAAGTTGTGTCTTCTGATATTTAAGTGAACTACATGAAGCTCCAAAGAGCTATGCCATGGCTTGCATTTTTAATACTTTATGCACTTGTTTGCATGTAACTAAAAAAAGCCCCTTTCAGCTATTGTAGTCTGACTATCAGAGAGGAAGTTCATCAAATACTCTCCTACAGAGACGTATATTTATAACACCAGTCAATCAGCAACTGGTTCTAGGTGCAAGGGCACCTAGATAATAAATCTAAATGTCTGAGTTCTGCCAACCCTTTGTTACTTTATGGCTTTGGGCAAATTATTTCACTGTTCTTTATGTATCTATGTACAGTCATCTGTGACTGCCTGCTACCAGAATTTAACTAATACCATACTAAATATTTAAATAATGTTTAGTATAACAAAGTTCATTCTAGTGGGAGGTTCCAGCCAGAGATTTAAAATGCTACTGTAATGCAAACACCCCATGACTTCGCATGTTAAAAGACTGGCTCTTTAACACTGTGATTTATTTAGAAAGGAAGCAAATGTTCTGGATAAGCAACCCACTCTTCATGAATATTAACAGCATTAACTATCAGGCAAGATAAATCCACAGTGCTGTAAGTGAACCTTACTTTAAGGTCAAAGCCACCCCTCTGGCTATTGCTTGCAAAATGTACAAGACAGAGGAGCTGTACACATTTATTTTTTCTACCCTATTTCTCTCTCTGTCTTTTTAAATGATTTAACTACCCTAGGCTCAAAACATGCACTTGTAGATGAGTTTACTTTCCAGGTGGCTTCTCCCAGCCTTTCTAATAGGAGGAATTCTCTCTTTGAAGCATACATAACCCATCATTTAAGTCTAAAGGAAAACATTGGCTAAGCGATGTCAGTTTTATGATGCTGTTTATTACTGGCTATATTATCACAGTTTGAGGCAAGGACTACTTACAGGTAATCCACTCAGATCACTGCTATGCCAAATGAGGACAGCACAAGGCTGTACTAATTTAACCATTTTAGTTCCAATATGCATTCCACGGAAGAAAACTACAGAGTGAGACTAACATATGACTTTAAAAAACAAATAGGTTTCTTTTAGCTTTTACCTTGAGAGCCATGAGGGAACCTAAATTACCAAGCTCATTCAGAAGTACATGGCAATTGGGAGCACCAAGCATTCTCCAAACTCTGCAGAATCAGGGTCACCTCACACATCAGCCCTCGGCAACTCAGTTCAGTGAGATTAAAACCAAGTATTAATGAAAACACAAAAATAATGTCACACATTGAGATCTTCCCAGCCACGTCAAGCACATTTCTAGAAGCCTCTTCCTAAACGTGATAGAAATAGTAACTTCATTTTTTCAACATTGCTAAACTTACAATCTGAGTTGTCACATAACTTAGGAAGTAATGGACCCAACATGTTAGGACACAAATATCCTGAGCACCTTCTGCTAGTTTCCAGAGACATATTTTTCTAAACAGGTCACACACAGGCCCTGTGGCTCCCTGGGTAGTGTCACTGAGCACATCATGGGACGTGTGTCCTGAACATCTGCCTAGTTCATGCCTTCAATCACAGAAAAGAGCTAAAACCCAAGCGAACTAGTTTTACAAACATTCCCGCAAGAGCTCCAATACACAAATCACCAGAAGATTGAACTTTACCTGTAAGTGACAAAGAAACAGTGATTTGGCACGTGCAGAATACAACATGCTGACAAAAATAAAGAGCAACCTCCAAGTGGGAGTCGGGAGACAGACATGAACCGCTAATTAAATGTCTCCCCTACCCATCCTCATGGAAGAAATGCAACACTTAGCAAGTTATCCCTATCTCTACAATATTTCTTTCCCAAAAAGTCTATTTTCTTTAATAACTGGGATGAATTCATTCCCACGGAGTAACTGGCGTGCTCTCCTAGCACTAGCTCCACTGTGCAAGCAGACATCTTGCACTGAATAGTTTAGGGGGGCTTATTTGGGGGGCGGGGCAGGGCGGGATAAAGAAAACTAATAACTCCAGCAGTCCCCTTCAATCATCTCCTAAAAAGGGTCAAAGTGCAACTGCCCTGAAAAATCCAGGCCTGGTCTAGCCTGAATTCCTCAAATTTGCAGAATTCCAGACGCAATTAGGAGACCAGTATTGACAGGGCAAAGCACTGTGCAATACAAACAGCAATTATCAAAACCATTGCCAAGTTTACATCTCATGGATGCACGCTTTCTTAAGTGAAACGGTACCGATAAGTGAAGCCATGCCAGCTAAGGAAAGCAAGGCAAGGCAAAGGAGTTCTTTGGTAAGGAGCATTATCTCCTTTCGGCTGGCAAGAGGTGCAGGAGATTCCACAAGGCTGAAGTCATCTGAGCTAAGAGAAGGTCGTCAGCATGGGAATGACACCTTTATTATCACCAGTTTCCAGCCAGAGAAGAAAAAACCATACCAGTTAAGGAGTTATCTGTTCCTTCTTTTAGGCTTTTCTACTCTTCTCTCACACCTTCCCTAAAGCACGTTATCAAAGAAAATACAAATAAAAACCAATTTAGACTAGAAGAATCTTCTTTTTTCCAAAAAAAGAACCAGCAGAATTTCAAACACCTTATAACTGCTGATGAGAACATGAAGAGAACATTTCACAGTATGTGGTGAACAGAAATTTTTAATTTAAAGCATGTAGCTATTTCATGAAAAAAATATTTCTGGCATAGGCTAAAATGGTTACAGAATCCTGCAAAACCAGTACCAGCCATATACGTACTGATGTGACAGGAGGCAAGCTGTCACCAGCTGGAAGTTTTACTTGAAACTGACTGTATTCATGCTCTTAAATTAATATATATGGAGATTATTCATTGAATGCATTCAACTTTTATATGTTGTGCCAAAGAACTTTTCTTAACTGACACAACTACCAGGAGATACACAGTAATACGTTAAGATGCTGGCTAGAATCCACATTTTGCATCTCTAAAAGGCTATTGAAAGAATTGTGAAAGACACAAAAGAAAGGTTTGAGGTATAGAAAATATCTCCAAGAGGCAGACGTAATGACTGAGCTTACCAAGGAGAAGACTGACAGGTGACACGGCTGTAGCATGGATACGTCATGGGGAAAAACGGCAGGCTCATTAATCGAAGAGCACAATCCTCAGTGGTCAGAAGCTGATGCCAGATAAAGTTAAATGAAAAGTAACCGTTTGTTTGGACTTTGTCAATCATCGAAAAAAAGCTATCAAAGCAAACCTTCCTTAGTTTCAGATCAAAACCGGATGCCTTTTTGGAAGGCATGTTTAACTTAAACAGGAAGCACTGAGTTCAACATGGATAACGGGATGAAGCGTAGCAGCTTGTGAAATACAGAAAGCAGACCACATTATCGCCTTCCAGCTTTAGACTTTACAAAACCCACTGTTTTTTGCTGGACTTCAGTCATACGCTGCCATTAGCAGTTCTTACGCATTCCACAAGGCTGGACCTCCACTTACATGCTGCGCTGCAGTATACATTCTTTGCATGAACCTTTCCTCAGCCCGTGTCAGAGGCAACTTGTTCGTTCACTAAAAATCCATTTGAACAACTTTAGCAAAAAATAAAGACAAATAAATCAGCTGTGAACCCTGTGGCTCAGAACCTAATTTTCAAAATATGCATAAGTTGGTGACATGAAAATCAATTTCCTCTGGAATGTGCTTCTCCTCAGCAAGGGCTATTTCAATGCCAGTGTGCTCTCTCACATCATTGGGTTTGGCTGTGATACTATTCAATGGAAGTGGCAAGATTTTGTTTTCCTCCCACAATGGATAAAAACCTTCATTTCTGAAGTAGGGTTTAAGGTCTGGAGGGTTTTAATAGCATTAATATGTGTATTTTGGAAGAAACAAGGCCTGAAATTTTCAATGTAAAAGTCAGGGAATATTAGATTACAGTGATTGAGAAAAGCAGTTGGGAGAAGATTCAGTCAGAGACTTGAAAACTCAACTGCACGAAAGCTAAAGCTGTAAGTGCAATCCTGAGCAGCAATGAACCAACCAAACAAAATAACTAAAACAACCAACCATCAGTGGAGTTGCAAGGAATGGGGCGGAGGGAAAGAAAGCCTCATCCCTGCCGTGGGCTCCCTGCCCCCTGAGGAAGGGGGCAACACAATGCAAAATACCCCCTCCCCCTGGGGCAGGCAGAGGGGGCAGAGGGGGAACAGCAGCAGCTGAGTCCCCCGGCAAGGCTGTGAGCCCCCGGGGAGCCGCCGCCGGCTGCCCCCACACACCAGCCCAAAACAGTTTGTGCCGACAGCGCGTTTTCTGATGGGGCTGAGGGCTGCGCATGGTGCCTCTTTCGGATACAGGACATATTCTTATATTCTTAACCAAATGTTTGAGATGCCACTCGTCAGACCTGGTCACAATAGGAGAGAGTGGAAAAATGCAAAAAAAAAAAAAAAAAGAAAAAGAAAAAGAAAAAGAAAAGAAACAAAGAAAGAAGAGGGAAATGGGAGGGAAAGGAATATTTGATGAGAAATCTTTCCTGTTCTTCTTGAGCCCACAAATCCTCAGGACCACCCTGGATATAAGTGAAAACATGCCAAAAAGAAAAGAGGAAATGCTTTTCACAGAGCGGTTACATTTCACCTCCCAGCTTTAGAAATGCCAGGCTGCCATTTTCAGAACTTATATAAGAACATAGCTTTTTACCCTCAATTTCCATTAGTTACAAACCATTTTCTATTAACAATCCATTTTAAAAAACTGTGACAAGTATCAGCTCTCGGAAAACAGCATCAGTCATATCCATTCCCAGAGGCAAACTTGTTTCATCCCATTCTAAATCCTGGTTAGTAAACAAATCCATAAATTCATTTTGACAATGTCATCAGATTAAGCACTGGCTTTTTGCGGGGGTGGGGGGTGGTGGTGGACAGGGCAAGAAACAACTTTAAAGGAATGACAGAAGCTTAAATTTAAAAAAAAATCTTAAGTGAGAGAAAACATGAACTATTTTTCAGAGAAAATAATTATAAGAACCCTACACCAACCTCACTTCTCTATAGCCAGCAGCATTTGAAATGGGTCTGTTTCCACCAGGAGTGAAGATTCCTCCATATTCCATATGGGGAAAAAAAAATCCCTTCCCAATTACACAGCTTTGACGGATTTTTTTTTTTGTGCCAAATCCAATACAGAAAATCAATCATCTTTCTTCAAGCATCTGAGGGGAAAAATCCTAAGCATAGTAGTTTCCTTTGGTTGAGGGCAAGGAGGGAGCCTGGGCTACACAGCAGTAGGATCACACCACCTGCGATCTGAGTACATATGTTTCGTGAGGCACTCATATGGGATTAAAACACACGCACGTCCTACATCTTTTTATATCGCAAGGGGATACATGACATTTTCCATTCTAAAAGATTTGTGGAAGTTTTTATAAAAGACAGCTTCCTGTTTAAAAAAAAAAAAAAATAGAAGTATTACAAAAAAAAAAGCCCTGGGCTGGAGAAATCACCTTTTTTATGCCATGAAGTTTAGGTAAACTAGAAATTTTCACAAGTTTGTATTTGTCCTTATATGCTTTTTTAGGGAAACTCCAAGTCAAGAACAATAAATGAAACAGGAACATTTGGATTATGCCTCTACCAGTAAATGACACAAGGGGATGCTCCCAGGCACTATAATTTGGCTGTGTGTATCATTCACTTCTGGTATGGATTTGACCTAGGCTATGGAGAACACTCTCAAACTATTTCCAGGCACAATTTGGAAGTTAACTTGGGTCCATTGCTAATAGGTGGTCTGCGTGGCTGTTTTGGAGGGTAAGAGTTTAATAGCGTAGCTATGAGCTGCTCCACATATATTGCCCTCAGGGCCAGGTAATGGTCTGGCCCTGTTGAGTTTACTAGTCTAGACTAAGTGCCAGACCAATGCTATTGCTAAAGCAAAGCACGCTCTGCGGGCAACACTGCTAGAGCTGCTCTTTCTTTAATCAGAAGATGACAGTCTCCATGCTAAGTTATGTTAAGCTCTTCCCCCAGTCTCTCTCATGCAGTCCCAGTGGCTCCCACATCTCCTAGGAAGAGGAAGGAGGCGAAAGCTTGGTTCTCTGGTCCCCACGCCCATGGACCCCACATGTAACCCAAACCACCCCTTGGCCAGCAGTTGGCCAACTTCACTGTTCCCCTTACTCTAAGCAGCAGAAAACACAACAGGAGTAACTCACTCACAGCTTAAATAAAAACAGTTACGTATGCTAGGGGGGTGATTATAGTTTGACAACATACCTTTCACTTTACTTTTTATACTAGTGTTCGAAATTATGCACCAACCCTCTTTATTAAATTTATGATATTTTGGTTGACGAAGCAAATGCCTGTGAAAGTTATGACATGCCACATTGAGATTTCTGTGCAAACATTATATGTCTACCTCTCTGATGTAAGTTTCCTCCTAACCCAGTTTTTCTTTCCCTTGCAATTCCTCACTGCCAAATAAATGTATTTCCAGCTGTATCTGTGGGAAACAAATAGTGTCATGCAATGACCAGCTAGGAAATGCACACCTGTCATAAACTAAAGAGCATCTCATGGGATATATTGTATTCCATTCCCAACTTACCAAGAAAGGATACAATGGAAAAAATGGATTGGTGTCAACTACCAGATGTTTTCAAGGCTCTCTAATTAGGTAAAAATTAAACAACTGCTATGTTCTATATTATAGATATTTTGCAGATGTGTAATTCACATAAACATAGAGAGTCTGATTTTCATTTATATTGAGGCCTCTTTACACTGCTTTGGCATCACAACATCACTTAATATTGGCGTAAGTTATTTACATTTGCATTTTAAGTTCCTCTTATACTACAAGAGTATAATAATCGATTACACATAAGCATATCAGGATCAGGCCCATAGTATGTTGGGGAAGACTTTAGCAAGGAGTCTTGAGGGACACCAGAAGGAAAAAGAAGTCTTATTCTCTTTTAGTATTTACATTTCATGAAGCACAAGTCTGCTGAGAATGAGTTAGGTTCAATTCATCTGTGCATCTGTACGGTGCATCTTTGCAAATGTCATTGCATATTTAATTGTAACTGTGATTAATTTGCTCATGAGGAACACAAAATGTTGAGCTATGTTTTCCTTACCCACTCAGCCCTTTTCCTCAGGCTCTGCACAAACCCCCAAGCTGCAAAAAATTCAGGAAAAAAATAATCAAGTAAATCCTGCTTGTACCAAAACAACAGCAGTTTCTCATCTTCCAGATTAAAATAAGAGGAAAATTATCATTAGGCAAGGTAAAAGGGTAAAACTTTAGTAAAAAATCTAAGACTGAACTAAGTGAACTACTTCATTCTGCTCCTAACAACGATGAGGGGAAAAAAAAGTTCCTGTGTTCTGTCCTAATAAGAAGGGTGGTTTAGCTAGCCCTTCACAGATATCCTTAACTCATAGACGAAGAGCCATAAGATGAAGGATACTTTGGAAGGTACATATAATTCTGCTTACAGAAACTGAATACACCTTATTTGTACCTTCACCCCAAGTAATAATTACCAGAACTCTCTACTAATACACGTTCCTAACCCAAATAATTAAGTATTTTTTAAAAGAAAGAATATCCATTATACAAAGAACTAAAAACAGGAACATGATTGACAGTGCTCATCAAGCTTTTCTCATATTCCTCTTCTTGGATGTCTGTATTAGTACTGTCACAGCAACGCAGTCTCTCCACTAGGGACTCTGCTGTTGGGAAGAAAAGCCTGATAGACCATACGCTTAGAAGAAAGAATGCCTGGACTGAAAATTATTATTACTACAGAAGATTAGACAAACATACATTCACAGTGTATCATTTTGCACTTGGAGAAGACTGAAGCATGGTTATTAATGTATTCAATTTCTTTCTCAGCATTCCTGAATCATTATTTATCTTTTAGCCATCTGGTCTAATTGTTAATTCTTCTTAGAGATGGCTAGGCATACTGTGTGCTTACGGTAACCATCACTTTCAGTAAAGATTTTTTATTAGTATAGGCAGTATCTGTCTAAATGATATTGCACTAGTTGAAAGCATTTGTCCAAAAAAGTAACACGAGAGCACACAATACTCCTGATTAAAATGTTGCTTTTTTTTGCTATGTTAAAAATTGCTCTGGAAAAAAGTAATAGGAAAGTGAGTGTTAGACTAAACTGACTGTTCAATTATATTTGGAAGGGAGTTTCATGAGATGAAGAGAAGTCTGGTCTGGATTTCTTGTTTCATTTCATGTTCATTTTGTGAATAAATTCAAAATTACAAGGAGGGAATAGCTTTTACCCCACTTCGGTCTGCGTGGAGCATGAAGCTGAAGGCTGCCACCTGTTCATGGACAGCATATGCAGAAGTAACCGCAAATATGGGCTGACAGTCCAAAGACACCCCAGGAGACATCAACAGTTGGGCTACAAACACCATTCCAGTAATACAGGATACTGCATAATGTGCATGCTACCCTAGAAATCACTTACATGTCCTATTCTGCTTCAAGTAGTCTAAAGGACGCCTCTGCCCTCCTTTTCTGCATTTCAGTCTCCATGTCAATCTGTGTTCTCAACACTTTATTTTCATAACTTTTTTGTATCTTTTCTCTTCTTTGCCTACCAATTATCTTTCCATTTCTCTATTCTCATCCAAAATTTTCCTTAAGATTTTCCTTATTAACCCTCTTCTTTCTTCAAATTACCTTTCTTCCTTG
This sequence comes from Calonectris borealis, assembly GCF_964195595.1. Lineage (NCBI taxonomy): Eukaryota > Metazoa > Chordata > Aves > Procellariiformes > Procellariidae > Calonectris > Calonectris borealis. Next base: position 138,190,010 of record NC_134312.1, on the reverse strand, counting down.
CAGAAGAACAAGGATACTTTCATGGCATGATGCAGTGTGATCCAGACGCTCTTGAGCAGGCTCTGGACCTGACAGCTTGTGTCTGGATGCATTAGCATGCACTACCAGACTTGGTTGTATTTGCTAGCTACACCCCAGAGAACTGTTAGTGTAGCTCTGCTGCTTGTAGTGCCCAAGCCATGATGTTTCATGCTAGTGCAAACATTGCGGCACCTCATTGCATTAGCACATGCTGAACACACATGCCTCAAGCGCTCAGCCCAAGAATCACCCATGCATTTTCTTGAAATAATAAACCCTCCCAATTCACTCAGGCATGAAAAAAGCTGCAAGAGTATAACGCAGGTTGAGATACAGGCCACAGGATCAAAACAAAATACAGAGGTATCTTTCCCTCTAGATCCTTCCCTCTACAACACCAGCACCGAACAATTCAATACTGATAACAAATGGGCTGCATTCATCACAGCAACTTGATACTCAGTGGAGGCATTGAAGGGGGCGCAAGACTGACAGCTGCATGTTTCCTCACCTTTCAGCAGAGCTTGGCAGTTAGCTAGGATGTTTTAGTGAGATCTTGCCCTAGGAGATGTGGTCAAGGGGATCACAGGGAAGGTGGGAAGGGGCTGCTGCACCCCTATCCGCAGTAGGGAACAGGCTGAGCACCCCCACCTCCCAGGCTCCCGAAGGATGCTTCCAGCCTGGCCCCACTCCTGCCCAGCTGCACCTCCTAAGGCTTGTATGAAGACAGCAAGTTCCTGCAAGAGGAGTCCCACAGTATGGGGACCAAGCCAAAATACACAGCTCCTTCACATGGAGCAGGAGCATTTTCCTTCATTTTCCACTTGTCCAGCAAAGCTATATGTGTGTGAAGCTGGCAGACAGAGGAACAACTGGTCTGGAGCTGCTGGAAGCTCCTCACAAGCATCTGCACCACTGAATGGCTTTGGGAAATATCAGTAGGGCTGTATGGGACGGGAGCCAGGGTAATCTCAGTGGGTATTTAGGAAGGGAAAAGTTTACCAGCAGTGGTGAATAGTGGGGATAGAGACCTCCATCTCTCCCTCCTGTCTGCCCGCCCAACCATCCAATGAAATATTCCTCTTTACTACAGCACAGGGACAGCCCTCACCTCCCCCTATGGCCAGAAAGACCTTTGTGCAGTAATTAGACTGTCCTTACCCTCCCACACACATTAGACATCCTGATTCCCTCCCTCTCTTCCTCCTCACCATTCTGCCCATCCTCACCAAAGAAAAGACTTCCTTCCTCCAGTAACAGCCCCCTTCCTTCCCTTGTCACCCCTCACGCCACCCCTTCCTACACTCCTGCATTTCCAGCGTCACTGGCACAACTGGGGAAGAGGCTGGATGAAAAGTCCTCCTTGTACCATGGGGAGAAGGGAGCCAGAGCCAGGAGGGTCCCATAGGTTGGACCTGCAGATCCTGCTGCCCTACCAAAGACGAGCACCAGTGACCACCCCTCCAGCAGTGCCCCATCCCCTTGGGTCTTCCCTCTGCAGCAGCACCAGCATCACCAGGCATTCAGTGAGCAGATACTCTGCCAATAGCCGTTCTTCAGCAAGAACACCACAGGCGGTCAGCAGCCACCATTTTCTCATTCACCTTCGTCTCTGTAACCCACTGCCTTAGGCAATCACATCATTTAGGGAGCTTTACGGTTTCACTTCCACCTACTCCTTTTCTCAGCAGCTTGCCGAGCCCCCGACCACCCAGCCACCTCTCCCCTGAGCCTCCCCAGCTGGGCCAAACTGCTGTTGGGGGCCCCAGAACGGTCCCAGCTTTTAAGACGCAGCAGCAACAACAACAACAACAACAAAACCATTTGCAAAAAGGTTTAAGTACATCTGGTCCTTTAATGAGTTCGTAGCACGGCCCCACCAACACGACTGAGGGGATAGAAGCGAGCAGGAATCAAAGGATCCCTTTGTCCCATACGAGCACCAAATACAATATATCACCAAACCTCAGCTGTCTTACTAGCTTCCCTTCCCAAACACTCCCTGGGCCTTGTAAAACAAAAAGAGTCATCTGACCGTGGGCCTCACCTTAAGGAAGTTTACTGTTGATCTGTAATCTCCTGGGTTTTATCTCTGAGGAAAAAGCGGTGGCACCTCTGGAGGAACCTCTGTCTAAGTCAATCCCTACAGCCCTGTTTGCTTTCCCCCGCCGTGTGCCTCCTCAGGAGTTAAGCTGTAAACAAGACAGCTCCCACTTTCTGTAAAACTCAAAGAAAGTCTTTGTCGAGCTGCACTGGGAATCTAAAGAGTCAGAGCAAAAACCACAGGCTCCAGTCCTTAGAATGGGGAATTAAATGGGGTGTCTTTTTCTTGATTTTTTTTCTTTTTTTTAAAAAGAGCAGTCCGGTTCTGACTACAGCAATATTTTTATTCTGAATATTATCATTCCTACCACAAAGGAGGAACAGATGGAATTTCTGTTCGTGATTTTAAAGCAATTCAACACACTCATATTGACTGGGTCAATATTGAATTCCTGAGCCTGAATGCTATCAGTGAGTTAGGCCCTCTCAGAAATCCTCTCCTCAAAACAACGGTATTTCACAATGTGTGTAACGCTGAATGTCTGAAATGAAGCATTCAAGTGCAAAGAAGAGAGGGATTTTGGAATTTGGTCCGTGATTATGAACACCTTTCTACTGGATTGGTCAATTATCACACATCACCTCCTAAGCAAAATAGATCACTAATCTTTTTGCATAAACATTTATCTTCATTCTAGCAATACTAAGGTTAATAAGAAAAAAAAAATTCTGCAGCCTATATTGCTAAATCATACAGAGGAAACAAAATACAAAGATTTAACAAAGATTGTTTTACCTAAGCTTGTTCAAATTGACAAAACAGGTGGATGTGTGAGAGCTGTAATTAATATATGCAACGTTTGAAGTTTCTAATCAATCTACAAAATAGAAGTATCTTCTTTGTAAAAGGCTGTTGAAATCTTAAAAAAAAAATCTGTTTAGCAAGTTCATCTTGCACTGAATCAGAACTAAAGGGTTTTAAATTGAAGCAAATGAGGTTCAGGTTAGATAGTAGGTACTGTGAAGCACTTGTAAAAGATTGCCTAAGGAAGCTCAGAGATCTCTATCACCGTAACTCTTGAGAACAGATTAGATAAATTTGGCAAGACTTATATAATATATTCATCCAGCTTCCTTGGCTCAGGAAGGAACAAATATTTTGTTCAGTGCAGATCACTGTTCTGTGTTATCACAGCTGTGGTATTAATTTTTAATCATACAGTATTTACTATCTAGCACTTAAGAAACACATATTGTCTGCTTGCATTTTGCCGCTTCCTTTCCTCATTTGACAGATAAGAAAACAACAGAAAAATTGTCTCGTTATAGCCTTTAACAAATCTATAGCAAAGTCAAAGATTCAGGAGTTTCATCTCCCACTGTCATATTCACTAATGGGATGTAATAGTTCTTCATAATGGGCTAAGCAGAACTAGCTGGGTTCTAGAGGTATTAACTCAGAATTTACTTGCTATGGTTGGTTTGTTTCAAATAAAATATTATTTAAAGCAAGCTTTATTTGTTTTACCTATAGCAGCTGAACTTGCATAGACATTCCCTCTGCCATCATCTTGACATCATTCTACTGACAGCTTCACGAGCTGACTGTGATGATGCTACATGTTGCATGCAATGGAATAGGGAAATGAAGAATTCAGCTTTTACAGGAAAACTTTAGAGGCAAAAAAAAATTTTAAAAGGTCTTTTAGGGACTTGTGCAACTTTTGCACCTTAACTGATTCACTTTTCAGATTTTATCAAAGGCACTCATAAAACTGCCTAACACCAAGTCATTAAGAAGAAAAATATTTGCCTTTTTTTGATCCTATGCTTCCACTTATTTTTTCTTAAAAAAACAACACAGGTAATATGTAGAAGGCTTTGATTTTCACGCAAAATTGTATTAGAGGTCAACTCAACTGCATTTGTGTTTTAGAAAACAGAAACAAAAGACCCACTTTCAATACATGAAGTTCTTCTTAGGAATGGTTTAGTATTTCAAGCATCATATTTGATAGATGAATTGCGATAAAGTGTACTAGAAACAAAACACAGGAAGCTAATGATGAATGATGCACAGGTAATGAACTTGCAGACAAAAAGCTTTGAAAGCAAAAACTAAAATAGTGAGAATTAAAGAGCTATAAACAGGACACACGGAAAGTTCTGAGGTAAGATAAAATAAACCTGAAATACTTTGAAGTGTGCATTAAAGGCACGGAAACAACCTTCGCTCTTCTTCACCACCAACATCAGGTTAGAGTCCTTCCTGGCTATGTACACCCTAGGAGTATTTTCCTGAAAAGTAGTTTGCTGAATTGAATGCTGGGAGGATGGAAAAACTCAACATTTATTATATTATTAGAAACCTGAACTTCTTGGATCTGTCTCTTTGGCTATGTTTGCCAAGAAGTATAAAGCACTGGAAAAATAATTTGAAAATTAAGGAACATTTAACCGACAATGACATCGTTTTCCATTTTGGTTACAAATGTTTTAAGGTATTTCTAGGTTTGTTATTAGAGGCTTTTTATTTTAGTACCATCATCATATCTATTACATAATATATATTAGCATGCACAATATATTTGTTTGCATAAACTGTAGTACATATTTCAACACTTTTACCTTCAGCAGTTTTCTCCAGGTAACAAGTTAATCATTACTGTACCCAAGCTTGCACATTTGAGCTTTTAAAAAAAAAAAATTGCCTCTGCTTTAAGTTGTACTTAATCTAACTGCTTCATAAGACACCCGTCATTAAGAGTGACAGTAAATGATGTCCCTAGGAGTACAAGAAAGGTCTGTATGGAAGCTGAGGTCCATACCTGTAGAAGGGCCACCTCAGGTCATACCATATCTGTATCTGTAGTTTCGGTTCCTGGGCTACACCTGACAAAGCTGAGTTAGATACTTAAGGGCCTTAAGGAAGGAGGAAAATATTGATGCTCAGAAGCAATATTACACAGTCAACATGCTATGGATGTTGAACTTTCAGAAGTCCCACGCATATATGGGACCACAGCTTGAAACTCCAGCAGGGACTGAGCTCCCCCAGAACATGCTTGTGGGCATGGAAGCATTGACTTACCCCTTAAAAATACTTTCATTTTTGTAATAAAGTCAGCAGTAGTGGTGTCTCTTTGCAAGACATAGTTAGAACATTTCTCCATTTGAGCTTTTTTAAGCCACACCTCATATTTTGCCAGAGACAGTCATAACCAGACATTCCTTGGTTGGGGAGAGAGACAGACAGACCAACCACTTTCCATCCCTCACATGGACCAGGATAAAAGGCATGTATCAGGTAAGGGGAGACCCAACAAAAGAGCCCACCATGATTCTGCAGCCCAGCAGCAGGGGGACTGACCTTTGATGGGGAGGAGTTTTGGATCCCAATTCCACAAGATGTTTACAAATTTTAATCTAGTAATTTATTAATTCAAAACATACAAACAGTCCCAAAATACAGAGAAAGCCAATTAAATGAGATGAATAGCAGGCATCAGAGATCATGAACTACAGTACTCGCCTTTAATTGTTCCTTTTGACAGTTTATTCTGGAGTGTTTGCATATACAGATTAGCTGACAATGTATAGGTGTCAGCTTGAATAAAGAGGAGTGAGATGATCAGTAAGGCTTAACATATCATAAATATGTGGGGACACTTTTTAGGAAATGATCCTGAAAAGGAGTCTTACTATGAGTCACCGAGACAGTAAGCTAGGAATAGCACACACATAAAAAAAAAAAACCACTGAAAACAAAACGAGAACAGACAATAACAGAACAGTAACATTAGTGCAAGACACTTCCTCTTCACTTTTTTTTCCCTTCTTTCCAGTGCTATCACTAACACAGGAACACATAAGGTGCTCAGTTATCATCGATTTCAGTACAGGTTGTGTATTTTATCAAAAAGCTAATAGCAACAAAAACGTGTAATTAAATAAAATTCAGGCCTTCCAACCAATGAAGAAAAGACAGAAAGATTTTTTTTTTTATAGTATACCTTCAACAGATCCTGGTAACAAAAATCTACATTATAGTTCGTGCTAGTTTAGTCATAAGACTATGACAAAAAATGGATATAGGTGAGTATGAGAAAATAAACTGATTGTTAGGCAGACAGGTGGAAGAAGAAAGAGCAATAAAGTATATTTCTCCTCACTTTGTACTCTTATGAACCAACATCTGTGATAGTCTCCTCTAGTGGTTTACCACCAGTGGCAGTCAAAGTGGTACATCACAGCAAAGTAACCTGGAGAACTGTACTCCAGCCACGGGAGCAGCAGCTGAGCAACCAGCTGAGGGACAGAATGAAGGACGTGATCATTCTGAAACCCACCAAAATGAAAATACACCAGTCTGTAACATAAAGCATTTCCTTAGGCTCTGCTGGGAAAGGGAGGGCAAGAAACTAGCATATCAATTTGTCAGCACAAGCCTCTAATAAGGTTTACCGCAACTGATCTATAGCAGTATTTTGACCTAGCACTGTACTTTCTATGAGAAAGTCTCAATGGAGCATGGAAGAAACACCAAATTCAAGTATGGAAACAGGAAGTCCAAGTCGAAACAAGACGAGCCCATGACAACCAGCAGAACACATTGTATGTACTATTTTGAGTTAGTACACTGAAGGGATTAAGCCAGGTGTTCTCCTCTGGTTTAGCTGTTGCAAGGGCAGAAAGAGAGAGGATTTATCACTGTCTAGTCTTGAGCCAGTCTAACCTGTCATGCAGTAAAGGATTATTTCAGTAGCTGGATTCATCCCTTGCTTTCTGCCCTTCCCTTCTTATCTATCAAGTTCCAGAGACGCCCTCTTTCATAAACAACGGTGGAAGGGCCTACCAGGAAAGACACCCAAGCAGCAGAGGAGAGCAGAGTTCCAGCAGCAGCAACAGGAGACGGGCACTGATTTGCTATATTTAAGAAAGGAAAACAGAATTAAGACAAAGACCTGCTACCACACATCCAGTGAAATACCTGTTGATGACCATGGTCAAACATCGAAGTGTAAGACATGGAGTCTGGTGTCACAGGCTCCAGGCCTAATTCTGCTACAGAACATGATGGGTGATTTGGTAACTGTAGCTGTGTCAACACCTCAGTTTTCCAATCTGTAGAACTGAGATAGTTAGATCAAGCTAATCTGCACAGGGTTTTGAGATCTAGGGGAGCGTATGCTATGGAGAAGCTCATATTATCTTGCACTAACTTTGAAGGGCAGCTGGATCTAGTTCATGTTGCGATTCATTTTGGTTGGTTGGTTTGGAGGTGCCCAGTACCAGAGGAAACCGTAGATCTGGGCTGTTTGGGACCCGACCTGGTAGGAAGCAACCTCATGCCCTAAGGAGAGATTTTACGTGATGCATGCAACGAAACCAGGCAGTGCCTGTGCGTGTCAGGTTGCCCTACCCCGGCATGAAAAGCAGGCTACATCAGACTTTCTGAGCGCGTAGGAATTACCCGCACAGAAGGTATCTCACTCAGCACACCACAGAGGTGCAAGCCGGGGTCGATTGTGGCTTCACAACTCTTAAGACCAGGACTGCTAAGTTTTGTTTCCCACAAATGTCCCAGCAGCCGCGCTTCACCATTTCCGTTCAGGCTGTCCCTGACTGCGGTCCAACATCGGCAAGGGAAGGGATAATAAGGAAACTTCCACGGAGGGAACATATGTTGTTACATAAATGCTTCCATAGGCCTGACTACTGTTTCCTGAGAAAGGAAACTCCATTCATCAAGTCTGTAATAAACTGACATCTCATCAGCAGGGGAAACAAGAGGAAGGCACTTGTGAAGGGAGAAATCTGTCCCTCTACATACACGAACTGTTTTCCTTTGCATGCCTAATCTGTGAGGTGACTAAAGTTTTACCCACTAGTGCTATAATACTCACATGGGAAACATTAAGTTAAATATTACAAAATTAAAGTGTAAGAGTTATTGGAAACTAGAGCCGAGCAAAATATTAGAATTTTCATCCTGGGGGAAATTCTAATATTTCAACATTTGTTTTCTTCCAAAATTAGGATGGAAATGTTGAAATACCTCTTTTTTCATAGAATGAACATGTTCTCAGCCACTTTGACATTAAACTGAATTTGACAAAGGTGTTACAACATCTCCTGGGAATTGTTGTTAAGGTACCTTGTACTTAGAATCGTGTTAACAAGGGATATTTTAGTTGGGTTATTGAACCAAAGCCGTAAAAAAATGCTTAGGGTCAGGCAGAACATTCATTTCATCCTTTTATTCTTTCAGGTTATTTAACCCTTGTATTCCCTTTAGCAAAAAAGGGAAAAAAAAAACAAAGAAAAAAAGAAAAAAAAAATTGTTCTACTCTGGAAGGGAAACAAGTTTTGCAATAGAGAAGTCACACTGTTCCATTTTTAAGATATTCAACAGTGTTCTGGATTTTGTGTCTGTTCCTCAAAAATGGTTCTTTTTGTGGTTAAACTTCAAAATGATAAAACTAATTTTGGTTCTCATGTTGTTGCCAAAACTAATTATTAATATGGATTAATTCAGTAAGTGGTTTCAGCTGATCCACAAGTTAATTTATCAAGCAAAAAAAAAAAATTACTGAAAAGTTCCATCTCTTCTGTTATCTTCGTTCTTCATAGGCTTCCTGGTTTGATCGCGTGCCTCCATAGTTGATCTTCAGTCTAGGAAGTTGAAATGCTCTCCTGGCATATTTCAACACTCTGACACCCTAGCAAGTAGCATCCTGGGAACTTACTATTTTTGTCTTTTCAAGAGGAATATTTATTTTGTCCTGATATTGTGTTGCTGGGCGCCGCTTGCTGGGTAGACCACTTTTGTTCTGAGTATTGCTCATATGTTGGCTAAAGTATGTTGACTTACTGAGTGCAGGAGGTAAGAGTAGAATGGAAGAATCTCAGAAAAATGCCCTTACGGAGGTGAAAAGGTATCTTGCTGCAATTAAACGCACACTAAGGCACTTGAGAAACAAAAAGAAGGGATCCCACTGTTCAGATTCTTTTTGCAGATTTAATCAGACTAGAAGTTTCCCACTTACTCACAGATTATTCATTGATCTTCTGATGTTAGTTTAGTTGGCTGGTATTTTCTAGACATCTGAGGTCTCAGGCCCTATTTTTCTATTAAATAATGTCTAATAATAAATGTCTATATACACACACACTTTTTTAAAATCCCTGTTCATATTTTTTTGCTGTTCTCATACAAAGGCTAAAAGTTACGGTTTTAGTTTAAACATAATATTTTCATGGTTCATAAGAAAATCTGTATTAGTTTACATTTTTGGCAACTTTCATTATACCCTAGTGATTCCTAAAGTCCTTGTACTTTCCTGCTGGTGAGAGATACTTTCCATAAAATAACACAGTATAAAAATAGTAATTATTAACTCACTGTGATGTATTTTGTTAAGGTGCAGAGAGCATATTCAAAGGACTAAATTTATTCAGTGTCCAGTTTTGTGGCCATTATTTTCCAATTTAAAATTATTAAGTTGCAAAATGTACTTTTTAACTAGTATTAGAAGTTCAACTAATGAGAAAGACAGGAGCTAATCCTAGTTAGTCGTAACAGCACCATATCCCTCATGTCTGACAGAAAACTACAGTTCAGCTGACTGAGGATTTTAAAGGGTCTGTGCACTGCAGAAGGGTTATACTTTGAAAACAACTCTAAAAATCAGTTCAGAAACTCCAACTCTTTGCTCTGACATGTTATCGAGGTTGATACCTGCATAAAGTATTTTTGAAGGCTACTGAAATTGTGTATTCAGTATACTGACGCAAAAGAACTTTTTGTATCTTTTTTTCCAAAGGGTGCCCGATTTGTCACAAATGTGTAGATTCAGCAAATTCTAAATAACGCACGTAGGAGGCCAGGCTGATACGCCACACACATGCATAGTGCTGCTCAACTGAGTACCTTTCTGAGAGGGGTGGGGGTATGATCTAGAAGATACCTTACATATATATAAAAGACTCAGCAGTTGGAAAAGGTTAGCCACTGATATGGTGAAGTTAAACTGGTCATTCTTCACCCAGACTGCCTGAGTTTAAGACTCCAGCATTGTGGATGAAGGGCAATCCAGCCCAAGTTACGGAAATTATTCCTCAAAGCGAACTTTAGGTCCTGCATCCCTTCACTGACTATAGGTGCAGATACAGAAGAGTGGCACTTGTTCACAACAGGTGCTTAACTTTATGTCGCTGAATCATACTGTTCAGGAGCTGCTGCCACAAGTCTTCCTGGAGTAAGGAAGCCTAACCTATTGACTAGGCTAAGGAAGGCTTGTGTCTTTGCAAAAGATCCCTATGTCTTGCTGCATTTAAGATGGTATTTGTGCAGGACCATACGTGCCCAGGTTGTGTGTGAATCTGTGGGAAGAGTATATGCATAGTAGTGTTGCAGGTGGGTTTGCAGTGGCTATTTAAGATTGATAAATGTACTTTTGTCTTTTTATAGAATTCACATCAAGAAAGAAATGGAATTTCATTTCTTTAATGCTTTTAGAATCTCTCAGGAATTATTTTCTCCACCGAGTCCCTTTTGAATGTCCATATCAAATTTATGTATTCTAAGGTTGGAATATATTAATATTTTTTCAGTATATATTTTTAAAAAACTGAGAATGTTTACAATTTGATATGCCTGTCTTTACAAAACCCTTATTGACTAGCAGAAGCCCATAGACACAGAACAAAAAGACATAACAGGCATAGATAGTTCTAATAGTATGAGATGTGCATTTCACAGAACTATACCTTATAATATATTTTATATTTCACCTAAAAAAAAGATGAATGTTGATCAATTTTCTGTACATATTTAGCTCAGACAACTTTCTAACTGTTTTTTAAATTGTTTGAAAAGATATCTACCAAAAATTATGTCCAGAGGCATCTCATGTAACTTGTTACTTTGAAGTAGAAAGCAGAGCCACAAGCAAGAATACAGAGCAAAAGACAATACTGGTGATCTTGCACATAAAAATTTCACTCAGAGATCCAGAGCAAGTAGTAGTATATCCATTTCACAGATGGAGAAATGCATAAGCAGGAAGAAGGTACGTCAGCCCAAATTCTAGCTTTTTATTTCCTTTCCCCTGGCTTTCAGCTTGGATGTGTACTTCAATTTGTAGTTGTAGGGTCTACAGAACAGCGCACGGTAAAGTCTAATATTAAAACATATTAAACACGGCAAAACAGTGAAGATTATGAATGGAAGCTCTACATTAAACTGTGCAAGATAACACTGCAGGAGACAAGCTTTAAAGGAAGTTTTGATTATTAGCAGGACAACATTATGAGAAACAAAGGCAAATGCTGTGAATTAATGCAGTGCATTTAACTAGAGCTCTGAAAGGCTGTACCTATCTTAGTGTTTTGACCAGTAATTGAAACGACAAAATCAAAATCCATGTTTAGCAGAAAATCATCTGCTACCTTCCTATCAGCAGAACTTTACATGCTTCCCTAGTAATAGTAATGGCACATTGTCATCATAGACTGTGCAGTTCTCACAAGTAAAAGCCCAAAGTCAATAGCTTCATCAAACTGAAAAAGAAGAAATAACTATTGACAGGTTGGACATATATACTAGAAATTGTACGCTCATAGCCTACTAATGAAAACAGAGACCTTGCCACAGATTTTGAGAGAAGCAGAAGCAGACCTGAACTGTTTTAACTGGAACAATAAAAAGAACAAATACCGAACTATCACTTATATTCATATATTGTATTTCACTTCTCGTATTCCAGGTTCCTGGCCATTTACTTAAAATATTTCCACTGCTCTAATTTTTCTTCCCCTTCTTTCTTTTATAACTACTTTGTTTGGACATGCTGAATAAGTTATTCTTATCTATTGACTTCAGTCTATTAGGCAAATTCTGAACATGCCAAAACGACTCATACAGATTGAGTTAGATAATGCGTCTGGTATCATATTTTGCAGAACACTTAGATTACACATGTAATCACACACATACTGTGATTTAATTTTTGAAATATATTCACTTTAATATGGTTTCCAAATTCAAATGTTTTCCCCCCAAAAGCATATGCCGTTTAATCTACTGATCTTTATGTCAAGCAACTTCGAGTACAAAATGAGTATTGTATATATTTTATATCATATCAGAACCAACTGGCTTGAAAATTTCTCCAGGGAGAAATGAGGAAAAAAAATCACTTGAAATAAAATAATTCTATGAATCTTGTATGATTCTTAATGAAGAATCTTTCATAATGATCTCATAACCTAGGTCGTGTTATTTCTGAAATGATAAGCCTATACACTCAACTTTGCAAGCAGTAAAAATCTAAGCCAAAGGTAGTAAATCGTCAGTTCCAAAAGCTGAATTCCTGAATGAGCCATTACAATAAAACTACACTTGCAGGAATGAGGGAAGAATATAGGATGTGTTTCATCTTTTAATACCTAGTGTTGAAAGAAGAATTGCTCTTTTCATACCACAACTTGTATTTCAGAAGTTAAAATACTCCAAGGGCATGAGGTCAAAAGTCCCAACAGGTAGTTATAGCTATGCACTTAACACACCAGCTCAGATAGTAGAGTATTCTATATTTTGGGGAAGAAGAAAAAAAGGCCAATCTACGCTTCTTTTTACATGTTGAATTTCCATGTAATTAAGCAGGAAAGATTTTTTTTTCAATTTTTCTTCTTTTATCCCTTTATTTCTGTAAAATGCATTACCTTTCCATCTTACAACGTTTCAAAGAACAAAACCATCAATATCATGCGTTGCCTGAACAATTCAGTGCAACTACTCCTTTCTGTTCCAGCCAAGGCAAAGCAACCTTGGGAAGCAAAAGCAGCTTTGGTAGCACCCAAATAAACTATATCCAGAGACAGAGAAAGCAACTGTGGTTCCCCAAACACAAATTCAGCTTGGAAAAGGCAGTAATCCAAAGCATCAATGAAAAGGAGGTAAATACCTTGCCTCTGCAACCCAGTTCGCAATTTCTAGATCTTCTAAGTATTGCGAGAGAAGATCCTGTCTAATCCCTAAACTGCCAATTCTTCCTCATTACTGAACAGGAAAGTATTTCAGCCACCCCCAAAATCCAATTCCTCTACTTTTCACTACAAATACATCTTCCATTTTGAAATTCAAATTCTTCCTACTATTTGCATTCTTTTGGAGTTCTTTGTGGGTATTGCTTAGACTTAGCTTCCTCTTATTCTTAACATTTCTCCCATCCTCCCTCCTGTTATTTTTTATATGCCTACAGGCAAGACTGGAAAGGCACTGTACTGCTGAGATTTTCAGTTTGAAATACTTCTGCAAGGCTACACCTTCTAGCAAGGCATTCAGGCAGCTTGATAGCATGCCCTTAACAATAGCAGTTATTAGGAGCTACATTGCAAGTGCTCATTTTCAGTTAACAGTCTGTCTAAGCTCCTGTAAAACTGTTAAGTTATAAATCACTTCACTCTGTTGTTATAAAAAAGTGGTAGCGCACAATTAGCAATATAATTATAGAATTATTGCGCTCCACAAATTATACAGCCAGGCCCCCAACACACATAGCTGCAGGGCCCCAGTGCAGCCAGGAGATTTTTTTCTTCTAAAGCAACAGATGTGTCAAGATGTATTAGAAAGCTTTTTCTATATGCATGATCTTGGGGCTTTTCTCCTTTTTTTTTTTCTTTTGCTGCCAAATCTGTTTTATCTTCTGAAATGTCTTCTCTAAGAAAACATACAAATCAATATATGATTAAGAGGTAGCTAAAGGCAGTGAAGTTTAGGTTAGGACTCAAAAATTCAGCAAGCCTAGCTTGCATCTTGAAGTGAAGATGCTTGTGTGGTACTCAGCTAAGGGCCAAGATGCGAGCACATGCTGGAAAACAGCTCTTCATTACAGAGGGAAGCCAAAGGCCAGCTTACTTCTTTTCTCAGAAGAAATCCCTCCAAACAGAGAACATGTACAACTTGCTCTGAAGAAGAATGGAGTGACTTGCTGACACCAGTGCTGCAGCTAAGGACACCCTTTTCTCCAGAGCAGAGCCCACCAAGCCTGCCTGCCACACACTGGCTGCCATAAGACAATAAAATACGGCACTTTTCCCAAAAGTTTAGTTAAGCCTTGTTAACTGAAAAGGGTCTTGAGACAAAACTGTTGGCTCTTTTATATACGTACATAGTTAAAATGTGCAGCAGCACCTGACTTCTATTTGCAGGAACATGAACGCAGGTAGGCAGACAAAATTAACGAACAGACCTGCAAGAAAAGTCAGAAATTGGTTACCTTTCACAAAACCTGACATTTCCAGGAAGGTATCAGGATCACCTGAGTTATCTGTTCACCTAAAATGGTTTAACACACAACCATGGCCCTAATCACAATTTTAACATAGCAGCAAATATTCTAAAACATGATCCAGTCTTTCCCTTTATAATAGGGCATGAGGGAAAAAAAAGTAATCCTTTCTTTTTTTGCCCTGACATGGTCAGGCAGCTGCTGAAATCTATGCTCTAATAATTAAAGAGTGGGAGTCGCCAGGATGGGTTTGCGTTCTCCAAGAGCAAAAAACAAAAGCAGCAGCTGCCGCATCTGAAGCACTTTTGGTAACTCCCCGTTTGAGACATGATGATATTTTTGGGGAACTTGAGGCAGGGGAGAGAGAGCAAAAGGAAGCTGTACAAAATAAACAGCACTGCAAATGTGCCTAGGGAGACAACAGGTTAAAATGCAGAAGGATTTCCAGGCTGCAGTGGATCTACTTCGGTCAGAAGGCATCCTGTCTCACTGTGTGGGTTCAGTTTTCGACATAGCTGCATGCTATAATTAGTCTGATAGCTGTGCACTTATTTTAATGAGTAGCAAAGCAACTGCTGGAGTTGCCTATAGCTGGACTGGTGTGTCAGCCTATAAATTACAGTTCTATTGCCTACACTTTGGAGTTATAAGTCCTAAAGACCTTTCTCTGCAATTTTCTAATTATTGCAATTTTGATAATTTTATATGACCACCTTTTTACCAAACAAAAAATATATTGAAGAGTTTTACTAGTTTAAACTGGCTCAGCAGTTAAAAAGAAAAGCATTTAGCACTTCCACCATGCTTTTCAGCACGTGAGTGCTGAGTGAACAAGCGGGTATCCAACTGTTCATTTAGCGGACTGCTCTGCAGAGGAAGGGCAGTCTCACAGAAATGCGTACACAGATGATGAAGACATAATTTTATTAAAAGGATGCGAATTCTCAGATTACTCCTCTTCCAGACGTTTGCTATTTTTTTCTCATCATTTTTGGCAACGTTTGAAGAAAAGTGGCTTCTTCGAGTGGCTCTCCCTGGCAGTCCCTGCAGTACGGTGGCACAGCCCTGCTCCTGCAGCGAGCCCCTGAACAAGGAGCTCAGGAATCTGCTCTTCTCCATCAAACCCTTGATGACCTTCACCTGCCCTCGCTTTCTGCAGTTCAAGCTCTCATCACTCTGGCACCCCCCGTATATATTTGGTCCCTGACTGAACGAAGAATACACGTCATGGGTATGACTGGGCCCCAAAGAGAGATTTGAGAGAGGTTAGCACTCTGTTTCAGCTGTGGACATCTATTTGAAAAAGCCAACCCTAATGTGCCCCAGACACTTGTATTGTGACTTCCTATTTAAACCTTATCAGCTTTACCAGGATCCAAAATAGAAGACACCAGCCTTACTAACACGGGTGCCTTAGCACTCCACGGTGTTGAGCTGTGACTCCATCACTGCCGAGGGGTCAGGCAGCAAGACCGAGTTTTCCAGTGAGCAAATCTAGACAGACTGCCTGCACCACTACCACGGATACCCTGGCACCTGCTTTCCTCCTCTGGCTTTCTGGTTCTCAAATATTCATCAAATTAAAGGTCAGTAGTACAATGCTCTGTGTCTAGAACAAAGAAAGAAAAGCACATCATTGAACATGTATATCCAGAGCTAACGAGAGCTAATTCCCTCTTAATTAACACCTCACCACTCTCTCCCCTCATCAAAAAACCATCAAGGAACTGACGTCCTGCTCTTGCCAATTCTTATTAAATTATCTGGAAGCTCATACCAAATTATCACAGTGGCTCCATCTGGTCATATAAACCGCTCTCTCCGAGTCCTTGCCCTCTGGATAACTCGTTCCTACTGTGAGAAGAGAGGCAGCCCATCTGACACGGCCGTGGTAGGGTGCCTAGTCGAATAGTTTCCAGCGTCAGTGTACCCTAACAAACACCCACAGTCCCAACTCCCTGGCACTGGGTACCAGGGTGAGCTGTTAAACCCTGCCCAGCACCGCAAAATGCAAGCAGAGTCATGTGTGACTCACAGTTCTTCAAGTCCTTTTCAGCGCATATCTAAGCATCGGGGAGTCTCTTTGAGGAAACAGCTATTCATAATTGTTATTACTTTCCTCTTACAAAATTCCAGTATAGAACTATGGATGCACAGAAAGTTATAAAGGCAAAAAAACCCATGGGTGGATACTCCATATCCAGCAGGAGGAATACTACTTCTGCGCTTAGGCAAGAAGACTGCCCCCAAGATCACGGGAGAAAAGACAGGATCGGGATCATCTAAACCCAGGTATGGGTTGGAGCTTGGATTGCAGTATGTGAGCCATGATCTCATCCAACTGGGAGGGAGTGACAGTGGCAGAAGGAAGGGCAGAAGGGAAGGTTTGCTCTACACCTTTCTAGCTCCCACTAGTCTAGGTTTTCTAGTCTTTCCTTGTAGAGCAGAGATTAAAAGATGTATCCCAAATCATGTAATAGTTATATGAAGAAATCCCAACAGTTCCTGGTGCGCTGTGTAAGCGCTTTAACTCTTTTAGCAATAACAGTAAAAAAACCCTTAGAATTGCAGAGTGTTGTTTGCTTTTCACACTGCACTTCAGTAAAGATTATTCATTGTCAAGATTAATACTAACCAAACCAGACTATTTAGTTGTAAATCAGAAAAAAATGGTCATTATCTGCAAAAGGCTTTGTAACTTCTTCCTACGTGTCCTTTCTCACACACAATTTGAGCTGTTACATGCCTGTCTCTGTGAGCCGGGGGATAGCCAGCAAAATCCCCACAGCTGGCTGCTGCGCAGGCATGGGAATGCAGGAGAACTCTGTACCTCCTGATGAGTTAGTTAAAAAAATAAACCTAGGTGAACTGTGATTTCAGTTTTTGCCATGCATTATATTACTCCTGGCTAAAAACTTTTTTTTTTCCCCACTAATTACCCCAAAACGTGTTACTTTTAGATTTTATTTCAAAATAGTGAAGCTGAGAAACGCTTTACTATTAGTCTTTCTAATTAATTAAACGTGGTAGAAATCCTACTTCTATTGGAAAATTTGGCCAATAAATTAAATAGAAGAAGTTGCCAAAACTATATTTACCTTTAAAAATAATGAATCAGTCATACACACTGCAAAAAATGCTGGGAGCTTAAATCCTCTTTTCATAGCTTGTATCTTCAGTCTGCAACATCAGGTATGAAGAAAAACCTAAGCCAACTCCTCTGCCCTCTGTCCCCTCCCAGCTTTCATCGTTATTTATTAAAAAAGCGTATAAGCAAAACCACACTGAATACTCTTGCACTTAGATTTTACTGAAAGGATCTGGAAGATAAAACTGATTCAAAACATGAGAGACAAATCTACACAGAAATCTGTTAGAATCTCTCCAGCCCAAACCCAGAAACACACATGAATTAATTTTTTTCGTAAGTTTTTGAAGAACTGGATTAAAGTTACATTTCATGGTCTCTCATTCCCATCTTTGCTGGATATGGGCCCAAGTCAAGACTGTAGGTCCAGTAAGCCCTCACCTGTAGTGAGAGCAAGTCCAAATTCCCACACTGGGCCAGTGTGAGAACTGCTCAATTGCACTTGCTCTTAGCTCCTTAGAAAACCTCAGTGACCTAACTTTTGGAAATTATCAATTTACATCTAAACCTGCACTTTGAACTCCCATTTTGCATCAGTAATCTCTCAGATTAGCACCAGACCGTGCAAGAGGATAGTTTGAATGTGTTTTTCAGCCAAGCTGGGTAGCTTTCGCAATTGGACATAAATGCCTATGAAACTGGGATTAACAAATGCTGCTGATGATGGTTAACATCAAATCATTGGCCATTTTGCCTCATTAAATCTCTTCTCTCCAAACCCAGATAGGAAACACAGTCAAGGAGGACTCGAAAGCATAAATATAAGCTAATTTTGAGTAAGAGGAAAAAAAAAACATATGAAAACGCATAATTATATGAAGGAAATTAGTTTTTAAATTGTCGGTGATTTCTAAAGAGGTTAACAATTCCTTTTCAGATTTTTCACCCTCTTTCTCTCCTATTTTAAGAGTAATCTAAAAATCTCAGAAAGAAATTTTAGAAATTTGTAGAAAGCTCACTTTTCAACTCAAGTCTAAAGGGAGATGGGTTTTCATTTAATGTTTTTGTGACTTCTTTCTTTCTACGAAAAAGTGCCAAATATTCGCTTCACGTATTAGTTACCAGCGTTTGAAGTCCATCTGTAAGTTGGTGTCTAGCAATGTATGAAGGGAGAAATTCGCCCTGAAAAAGTTCAACTGAAGCATACAAAAATAGAGGTCAAATTAAAGCTCTGAGATGAGTACTCCGGAAGCTCTATGTTTTGATATGAAAGTGAGACTTAAATGCCACAAAATATGATAAATTTATTTGTTTGCTCTGTCACGGCCTTGCCAATTTTTCAAAGCTAATTTGTAAAACCATTTTGTTTGTGGCCAAATGAATTTATTCCAATTACATTAGAAGAGCACAAGAGCGAGAGCTGAGCTGACATAATACATTCCTTTAAAATGACAAATAAAACTGCCTGACTGAAATTCACAACTCTCAGGGAAAAAAAAGGAAGTTGTAAGGAGGGAATGATATCTGCATCAGTGCTTAACAAGGATGAACGAGCTCCAGTGGGAAAATAAAGGAACGCTTCCTTTTCCAAAGAGAAACTAAATCAGAGTAATTTGCTTTGATGTTGATGGGAAATTACTGTATGCTTTTAAAAAAATGGGACCTAATAGACTGCTATTCGACTGGAATCGCAATGGTCTGAATGAGAGGAGAGAGGTGTATGTGAGAAGAGGGGATGGGCAGAAGAGGTCATACACGTCAAAGCACAGACAGGGTTGCCCCCAGTGATGTAAAAAGGAAATGGACAGCTGAGGTTCAAACCAGTTACCCACTGGATTTCATGGCTATTGTTTTTAACACTTTGTAAAGATTATTTATTTAGTGTTAATTAAAAAATTCAGCTCTAAGGGGAAAAAAAAGCAGAGTAAAATTAATGTCTCTATAGAGATTGAAGTGGCCCATTTGGAATTTCAAAGGCAGGAAATTCATGAAAACTATCGTACAGTGGAACTGTCAAGCATTCATTAGTATCAGCTACTTAAGGAAAATGTTCAGTATTTCAGAGGCAGAGTCTGCCACCGACTGCTACTCACATTTAATGGTTAACTTACTCAACAATTCATGTCCATGCACTCAACTGGACTACCTAGTATGTGAGGTGCTATTATTGAAAATCTTCCCTTTATTACCACAATATATTACTAAGTGCTATAACTAAGTACACACTGTAGTATGGACTGTAGGCTACAGACTCAAAAGACAAAACTGTTGCCAAGCTTAATATCTATGTGGGGTTTTTTAATTTAGAAAAGAACAGCAAACAAGCAATAATGAATGGGATTATAACACCAAATTGTTGTTATTTTTATTAATAAACTATCAATTTGATCCATTCTGACAACCATGAATTACTGCTGGTTGATCAGTGTGGCCTACAGCTCCTCAGATGACAGAAGTGAAGCTGGACTGAATTCTGCCTCAGCCAAAGAGCAGGATGAAACCTTACGTTAGTTTTGCTTTTTCCTCTATAATTAACTAAAATAATTCTATTGCTGTTGTTGCCATTCTTCTTTGACCAGCTCCCCTTATTTTAGTATATTTCTCTTTCTAGCTTGCCTTTGGTTAAGGATATCATTCTGACCCCTACTACACATAAGGATGGGCCAAAAAAAAAGTTATTTGGCCCATATTTGCTACTTGTGCTGTATCTCAAGGCATGGCATGATCCAGAACACATAAGAAGTGCTGTCAGATGCAAGATGCTAACGGCACCTCTTCTCCTTGGTGAATGAGGATGGTCTTGGAGTCCCCCCACTACTTCCCTTCTTGAAGGAGGGAGGAGCATCTGTCAGAACTGAGCCCGTATTTTGCTGATTTAGTGGAAGCAGACTATGATCCCTGAATTCCTTTCGCAAACCCTTTATATTACATTACCTGTACACTTCTTTGATCTACCACCTCCACGGGAACAGAGTACCCTCAGCTTACCAGCATCGCCTTCCCTCGCTTCAACCCAGGTTTAATGACAAATGCATAGGCATTTTTAGAAGGACTGTCTACTTTGCAAGATTTAAAGAAGGGTTTTAGATACCAGCACAGAAACAAAAGATAAAACAGTAAATCATAACTCAAAGAAAATCCTCAGCCATACTTAAGGAAGCTCCTGCCTGGTTCTTTCAGCTCCACTCTGCAAGAACTCCTATCTTGCCTCTCCTTGCTGTAGGTCCTGGGACCTTGAATTCAGAGAGACATTCCTATCTCCCCAGCTGCCTCCTATAATCTGGAGTCAGATTTTCCTACTGATTCAAGTGCCCCTTGGCAATCCATCTAGCTCAGTTTTTCTGACTATTCAGCAGGATTTCTCCAGCCCCAGTTTGCACATAGCCATCCAGGAACACATGATCTAAACATGAACACTGATGGGACTGGTCAACTTATGTGTTTGAAGTCTCTCTCCTACTCTCCTTATTCAGCCCTGCTGGCTGACTGCCTCCACCCAGTCCGGATTACTCTCTAGTCCACTAGAGATTACTAAAACACTCATATTAAATGTCATACAATGCATACATTTTGTCAAGCTTGTGATCTGGGTCCCTTGCCAACTTTCTGCGGAGACCACACAATGCTTTCAAATATATGGGAAACACTCTAAGAAGTTAAGAAGAGAAGTCCAGCTCTAAAGGACCACACCGAAGATCCATTTAATTCAGAAGCTGATTTCAAAGTAGTGAATATTTTGGAACAGCGTAAGAGAGAAGGGCAAGCAGACAGAGATATTTCCCTTGCATATTCTACCAGTTCCTGGCACTGCACAATCTAGGACTTCCTGAGCCAACGGTTGCATCAGCATCTTAATGTTTAATAGGCCTGGGTGGAGTTTTCTTCCATGAACTTGTCTCATTGCTGTGCCTGGAAATGCTAGAAAGGCAAGCTCTCCCCTAGTCATTTGCTTTTACTGGGGTTCCCATGACACAGAAGGCAGTGAAACCCATAAGATGTTTCAGCACTTCAGAAGATAAGTACCTGGAAGACAGACAGCTGGCTCAGCTTCAGTCTGGATGAGAGCTCAGTAGTGCTGCTAGATAGAAGAAAGCCTTTCAAGAGTAAGCCACAAGCCTGGAATTAGATTTTAACTGAATCCATCTGCCAGCCTGTGTTTACAAACCACTGCACATTCGAGGCAGCTTTCTCACCTGCCAGACACCCAAGCGATGGCACCCAAAAACTCTACCTAATAAGCAGATGCATAATTTCAGAACATGAACAGGAGTAGCCAACCTCATCCACCTTCATCACACCAGAGCTGAGCTCAGCAGAGAGACCAGTCATTGGTTTCAGACAGCCTACCATGTAAGGTTAAGGGTGTTGGGTTAAACAGTCTAATGATAATGGAGGTATAATCTACAGGATTAACTACCAATTGCAGAATTGTTTCAAGAAGTGGGCAGCATGAGCTTGTAGTTAAAGATCCAGCTGATCCAGCTACTGAAGACAGTGCTGACTGACCCAAACCTGGCACTCTGCAGACCCCAAGGCAGAATATGCTGGCTGTGGTTTCCTCCATCCATAAGAAGAGTCAGAGTCTCTGCACCTATACAGCAAGATTCAGATTTGCAAACAAACACACAGCACAGACAATAAATGAGACAGTCCTGAAGGGAAGGGAGCATACAAATGCTCCTGAAGAAATGAAGTCTATGTGGGACCCCATTCCAGGAAGGAGGATGCATCTTTCCCTCTGTGTAGCTGCAAAAACATTTGTGGCCATACAATAAGCCTGTAAATTGACTTAGCAGGTCATGCAAAAGCACTAAAAATATATCCTCACATTTCTGATGAAAACTTTTCTCCTAAGGCATACACCTTTTGGGAACCATGGTGGCACCTAGACACTCACAGACAGATTTCTCAAGTCACCGTGTGGGCACAAAGCCACAAAGCCTTAAGAGCTCGCTCTCAGATTCTGACAAAAATGCAGGAGGAGTCAAAGCCCCTGAAGGACTTGCCTGGAGTCAGAAAGGCTCAAAATCATAGGGAAGAAAAGCAACCCAGCTCCTCCTGAATTCCAGGCTAGTTCCCAATGTATGCAGTCCCAGGCTCTGCACAAAATTCAAGCCATATGAAGGACAAAGAATTACAAAACGTGAGACTAATGAAGATAAACCATGGACAACACTGGAAAGAGGACAGTAAAGTGGATGTACACAGCATAAACTCAACAGGGCCAAGAAAATCACAGAGAATTATTTCTATTAGCACAAATAGATTAAATTGATGTATATTTGCACAACTCTTCAAGAAAAATTGCTTGAGCACATGCTGTAATGCAAACCAAATGCAAAGGGAAATTAATTGTCAGACAAAAGCCTGTAGAAAAAAAATATAAATAAACATACATATATATACATATATATATTTTTAAAGGAATATTCTAGAGGTATCTCCTGGAAATCACATTTGAACTCTTCTTTCCAGACCAAGCTTCTTTGTGCTGAAGTCAAGACTTTAAAAAAGTTATGCTGTGAAAAGCAAACAAAGAACTCACCCGTAATATTTGATTTCATGGGTAGTTTTAATTTTATTTTCAGTCCTTTCACACTCCTGCTAGATGGGTGCATTGTCCTCCTAGCATTTATTCAACATCAAAATAAAATATCGTTTAGCTGCATACCAGAAATTGGGTGGAGTGCTCACCACATCTTTCAGCTTAGCTTTCAAATATTTGCAGAAGGAACCACTTGCTTGTATATATGGAAACTAAAATCCTAACATGTAGTAGGAGACTGTACAATACGCTCAGCCATAGAGAAGCAGTCCAAGCATGATCCAAGCAATTGCAGGAGCCAGCTCGCTTTTCAGAGCACCAAGAGAGAGCGGTTATAAACAGTGTGGATTGCTGCTGTTTACACCTGAGTCTCCTAAGACCACCATTCTTTGCAAGGTTTGCTATCGGTACTGCTGGAGGAAGGAGGAGCACCAAGGGACCAGATTAACTCTTCATTCTGGTGTTTTATCATCAAGGTAATGACATTGGCTTCCCCAGTATGCACCATTATGAAATATCGCAGACCTAAAATAAATCCGTTTAGGATTATATTGGGAACACCAAATCTCCATACTAAAGAATAAAATTACTGATGAAGATGGTCACAAAAGGGCTGACCCTGCATTCCCCCAAGCTCTCCTTCATATCAAAGGCCTTTGGAGGGTGGCAATGCAAGAATGGATCCCAAGTGTAACCGATTATTTTCCAGTAATGGAAACTTTAAGCCTAATCCTAAAAAAGCACAGAGAGAGAGACACTGGTTTGGAACAAATTCCTGTACTGCATCACCCCCCTACATATGAATTATTGCAGTGCCCTCATGGATATTTTTAATTCTCTTGTTATATAAAAACATATACATGCAGGAAAAATGGGAGGAAGATCCTCATTTTAGAGAAAGCATGCTGATTCCCAAAAGACTGGAAATGCACTTCAAGAGTAATTTGTCTTAATGCAAATCTAAGCCATGGCTATTTTTGATGCAGTGACTGAACTCATAACTTGTAGAATGAAACAGAAACATTTGTCAAGAGCTGCAAACCAATTGTTGAAAGGCGTGCATTTGTCATGGGATGTTAAATATAAATTTACACAAGTGCAGAAGGTTTTGCTGTGATGAGCCCTTTACAGAAATAGTTAATTAATGTTCAATTTAAGCTTCATTCATGGCAATTAGCAAAGCCCATCTTAGTAAAGTGTCTTTAGCAGCCAATATTTGTCATCTGGAGAATGGAACAGATCACATAAAACCAGTTATGAATATGGGAATGATTTAGAGTTTATTAATAATACAAAGAACAAACCTGTTTTCTGTCTCTTCAAGGAATCATTGTAATTTGCAGATTGCAATGCAAAATGAGATGGAGCACAATGATTAATCTGTGAGCTACAGAATAACTACTATACATATAACAGATGTCTGCTGTGACAAGGGGCACATTACCTCCGTGTTTATATTAAGAAAGAAGAGGGATTCAACTGTTTTATATGGGAGAGTTGTGGGAAAGATCTCAGAAAGCCCCCTATGAGAAGGTGGGGAATTATAAATATTTGCAAGTGTTTATTCAGGTGCCAAGCACAGTACACTGGTGAAACATGGCCTGAATGCAAAGGGGAGTGAGGGGGAAAACATCTGATCTAAATGTTACTGGATTCATTTCACTGGTACGGATATTGACTCAGTTCATCTTACTTGGCCGACACCAGCCCTGAGCCAAAACTTGCATGTTCATTAATATCAGCTGTACAGAGGACAGGATTTTTCAAGATAAAATCTTGCTGGAGAAAGAATACTATTAAAGGCAGTTACTTCTGAATAATTAGAAACACAGGAAGCAGCTTACTTCATAAAGGTGGGTGGATGTCAGGCTCTTTGGAGAGATGGCATCAGCTACCCTTCTGCTTTCCTTGTGCTAAGCTTTGGCTTTGGCAGCAGCTGATGCCTTTGCTCTTCTCCCACCACCACCACCACCAGTTTGCACCACTAGCCCACGTTCTTCGAGGAACATGAGAAGTCCATCTGCCTTTGCCAGGATGGCAAAAGGAAGGTGGGTAGTACCACTGCCTTTGAACGAGCTGCTGCAAGGATTTGGTGCCAGCCCCTGTTGCATTTTTGGGGTCCTCTTAGACTTCTGATGGGAGAATGTAAGTATTGCTGCCCTAAACGAAAAAAAAACAGCGAAGCAGACAATAGACATAAAGCGTAGGATTCAGCTAAAGTCACCTACATATGACTATGTCCCCATGTCAGTTAGGTGCTTCAGGTACCACCATGCTCAAATCACCTCATCTAAAAGTGTGGAGCTGTAACTGATCTGAACAGCTCTCTAATCTCTATTGAGCACACTTTGCCCACAGACATCTATATGTAGGTGTCCTTATTTACAAACTGAATATACCTATATTTTGTCTTTATGAAGGAGAGACTATGAAAACTAAGACATAGTGCTGCCGTTCGTTGAGATGGGCCCTCCCTTCTCACCTGTACCTCTGACCATCCAGAGACTGAAGTTCTGGGGGTCCTGCCAGTGCTTATATCCAGTGATTACAGCACAGGGCACTCACATCCGTTCTCCTCTCTGATCCCATGCTATAAAAATGGGGGAGTCACAACTGGCTGTTTCTCTCCCGTTTAACAACTTTCAGCAGTCCGAATAACACACACTTCATTCCAAAATCTTGCTGTTTAAGTTTGCCCCCTAAAGGGAAACAGCTCCAGTGCCCATCAAATCAGCTCCCTTTCTTCCCAACCATTGCCTGCGAGGAGGGGAGCTGGGAAGGGAATGATTCCAGAGCGCACCCAGCTCCATTTGCCCCCAGGGACACTGCCAGGAAACAATCTCAATTAATTCGGCCTTAGGAACGCTGTCATCTGTACCGACACAGGAAAATCATGGGACCATGGTCAGCTGACGATTCCTTTGCCCACTGCTCTAGGTGGCTGGTAAGAATTATTTTGCTAAATGATGATAAACGGGAGAAGGGAGGGAAGAAGTTCAACTCCAATCTGATACACCCTGAGGCTTCCCAAAGCCTGGCAAGGAAGCAGGATAGCAGCTGAGTAGCTGGGTATGCACAGTGTTGATTAGCTCTGCTTTTCTTACCATCGATGGCGTCAACTTCCAATTTCATTTTGAACCACTTCCAGAAGAACTCAGAAGAAAAAAAATCAATTTACGTTACAGTGTCAGAGAAAACTGAAATAGATCACGTCCAACTGGGGAAAAAAAATTAATCAAATCTGCACCTTAGTTGAACAGAGAGTAACTCACTGACTGACTAGCTAAGCATGCTGTATATTTGGGCACAAAAGATGTGTTTGTGAAATCCCAACTGACTTCAAAAGTAACAAAATCAGGTCTTTCAGAAAACAACCTATCAAATATACAGTCACTAAATTCTACAGGCATAAGCGTAACTGTATTTATTTCACAGTGGTTATTGGTATAAAACTGCAGTATCACCAGGCAGCAAAGCAATATTTGGCTCACTCTCCATTGAAGAAAACTGAGAAATGCTGTACATGTAAGATTTGTAGTATCTGATGCCTGCCAGTTCTCTCCATGCTTCTAAAATATCATTTTCAACTGAGACCTGGCAATCTTATGTATATCTAAACAGTCCCAAACTATATGCTGTACAAAATGTGCCAGGATCACAAAACAAAGTATTACTGAGAATGGCTTTTTCCTACAGAATAGAAGTTATTTCCTCTTAAACAGAAACTGGAAGTGCGACTATAAACTCTGAATCCAATTTCATCTCTAATAAGAAGCCATTGGTCCTGCACTGTCACTAGTAGCACCAATTAAAATTCTCTTTATTAGAAATTATCATCCCAGGAGGCAGGAAAAGGGACACATGACACTCTTTTGTTTGACCTCTGGACATCCCACATGCATCAGAAGTCAGACTACGAAGCAAAGTGAGAAAATAAAATCTCATATAGGGAATGCAAAGCAATATAAAGTGGATCCCTTTGGAGAGGAAACAAGCACCTCAAGCCAACTGATTTGAGCAGGCAGCCGAAGGGAAAGCGAGCCACAGTGCTGCAGAACATGCAGGAGCCCCGACAGACGAGCTGAGTGCCTGGGAATGTATAGGATTTCAGGACTGCCTAGGTTTGTCTTCTACACTGAATTTCATATGATATGATTAACAGAATGACTTGCAGCAAAAACAAGACAGTATTTGCTAAGAAACCACTCAGCATAGGTAAAATAACAGACTAGTCAGAGGAACGCAACAATCCCACTTTTTCCCTGATTCATCTGCTCTGCCTGAGAGTGTGGAGAGGTGAGAGGAAGGAGAGCAAGACTTCCAGTTTGCAAAGCAGGATATAAGCAAGGGATGGAGTACTGTGGTCTGCTACCGTAGTACTCTAGTGGTCTACTATAACCTTTACCTAGACTGCGGACACAAAGGTCTACACTTACCTTCCAAAATCCAAAACAAACAAAACAGATAAACCCGAGGAAAAGCAAAATGAAAAAGAAACTTAAGATAGTAAGAAACATCAAGGAAGAAACCCAAACTCTTCTACAGGAACAGCTTCCTGGCATACTTTAGCCCTAAATCCTTTTATTTTTTATAGGAAGAATATAGAAAGCAGCAGGCTGAAAAATGGTGAAAGAAGGAAGCAAATCCAGATGCCATTTTGCAGCTGCACTTGTCTGGAGCAGGCATTTATACTGAAGCTAAAGGGTATATAGAGCTTTCAGATCAGAAGCATCGCCTCTTCTGCACAGGTGTAAGAAGCTACAGACGCTGCAAACCAACTGCAAGGCAATTCTGACTGAGAATGTTCACATGTAATGGGAGAAAGGCCTCTAATAATCTACAAAGCAAAAAGCAAAGCTATGGAGCAGCCTTTCAGAAAGAGCAGGGGGACTAGAACTCAAGTCTCATAAAGACAAATTTCTCATGTAGATGATATGGCTGTCTAGGCTAGCAGTAGACTGACTAGGTGATTCAGGAGGTCTTTTCCAATCCATATCTGCATGTCTCCACATAATGAACACAATGAAAGATGACGACTGTGACGCAAAGGCCACACATCACCACCTCCCAAATATTTCTGCTGAGGTGACCTGCTCACTTGCATGTAAGTAAATAAAGTAGATCCAGAAGGAAGTAAGGTAAGGTAATTCCTGCAAACTAGCAGCAAAAGGTTGGTAGGGAGCTGAAACATCAAAATTTTGACCAAAAATAGTTATATGGTTAGCAAAGTTTAATTTTCATCCACGATCCTAGTTTTCCAGAACACCAAAGTTCATTAAGTCCCAAAGTCGAAATTTGTCATCAAAAGTGCTTACCAAGCCACAAATACAGTCCCATTAGCAGCAGGTTCTGGGTACCCAGCGCTGTAACATTGAGGCAGAAGCCCGAGTCTGAATTTTCGTGTTCAGCTTGGTCCTTCAAGTCTTGGCACTGTGTGAGAAAGGCACTCCAACTCTAATGCTTGTACCAGCCCAACCATCTCTATGTCATTCCCACAGGCACATTCCTCCCTCCGACAAATTGGGGGTGGTGGTGGTAATATTTGGATTAAACTGATCCACCTGGAAGTGATCCAGTTCTAATCAACACTACTAAAAGAAAACCCCACTTTCCCCTCCATTGCCAAAAGTAAGCCTTAGTTTCCCAGATCATCCAGCACTAATGAACTCAGATCCATTTTATGTAGCTATTCACGTATGGTCAGACAAAATGGAAAAAACAACTGCTGTCTTCCAACATATTAAAAAGATTCAAAACAGTTCAATCCCAATCATCACATTGGAAAATACGTTCACCACACTTGCAAAAATTTAGGACCACCTTTTATTTAATTATTTCCAGGAAATAATGGAAGATTTCTATTAAAAGTTAAATCCCAGGACCACTGTTAGCAGAATGCACAATGTATGAGATCCTGGTTTAATACAGCTTTCAGGAGTTAGATTTTCACCATGCTTCAAGATGTAGTTTGAAACAAATGTCTGGCTATTAGTTGAACCCATTACTATAAAAGTGAGCGATACTGTAGCGACAGAACATGTGAACAGCTGAAAGAAATACAGAATCATGAATTCTAAGCAAATAAAAACCTTTCATAAAGGAAACATTCCAAAATATATTTCCAAACAATGGTTGACTGCAACCAAGTAATTCACACCCCGTTGTGAAACAAACATTAATAATTTCTAGCAGACACTAGGGCTCAGAAGCAAACAATGATCCCCCCCTCCTTTCCCCCTTCTCTTCCAGGCTGGTTTACCAAAAATGTGTGATTAAAAGTAGGATATATTAAGTCAAAGAACTGAACTCACTTGCAGCTCTAAAGGGAGAGTAGCTTAGTAAAGGTATTTTTTCCTCAAGTGCTATTTCTAGCAGAACGCTTTTAAAAAAAAAATCCACAGGCTTCAAAGCCAGCTTAACACTTCAAAAAAATGCTTTCTATCAAAAGTATTTTTGGCATGAGCTTTGGCTATTGTTTTCAGCACTCCTTCTTCCAAAGGCTGGTATGCTGTAACAGAGCAGCTACAAGCGCAGACCTCACATAGGTGACCGTGGCTGTACACACTGATTTTGCAGTTACTTGAACTTGCAAGGAGCTCAAGGAGCTGAGTGGGGACAATGTTCACATATGCTATGTGTTAAAATAGCCATCACTTTTGCTTAAAATGACTTTGCACTTCAATGCAATTAATATTTTCCTATCGAAACTATAGAGCAAATTTTATCCTTAGTCAATGAATGCTTTAAGTTGTTTAAGGTACACCAATAATACTAATAAAACTCGGAATGTTAAAAGTCAAGGGTTTTTGCTAAAACTGGTGAGTGACAATTTCCGGTACTTTCTTAGACAGGTAGGTATGAGGAACAGCAATTAAATGTAAAGCTCCTGAGGGCACAGGTCCGCAGAGGCCCCGCAGGCTTCTTTCTGGCTCTTCTGGTTTGCGCAGCTGGGTCATCCTTTTCCCCAGGACCTCTCCATCATTAGATGACTAACCACGTGTCTGTTTTCTCTCTGGCATTATGCCCAGCCAATGTCAAAGGGAGGGAATTCGCTCATGAGTGAACCTCAAGCAGGTCAGAAGTTTTTTAGATCTAGTTAATCCCTGAAAAGTTTGGTCAATTTGGGAAAGCTGTATCCCCATCTGGAATAAAGACCCGTCCGCTCATGGGGCCTAAAACCTCAAAAAAGCAGACTCTCCGGAGTTTTTTAGCATTCTTAATATCAGAGAAGAATTAAAGTGCAAATGCTTTTTTCATTTTTAATCATTAACATTTTCTGGTTGATGTTTTACCTTGTTATAAACCCTGAGGCCGTTTTCATTTTACCTAACCCACTCACCTGTGGCTGAGGTAGGAACTTGGGCATTTCAGAGGTTTGATTGCCATGCAAAGATTGTGTGTCTTTTTGATACCATTTGCACTACCATTATCAGTGTGCACATCCTACTGGAATGTTCTGAAGAGTTTAGCTAATGCTGAATTTCTCTGTTCAAAGAACAAGTTTGTTGAGGCCTGATGAGACTGACCCAATTTTACAGAAATCTCAAGAATCTGTTACTGCCCAGTAACAAAAGCACAACAGAAATCCAGTAATAAAAGCACTTTAGCAACAAAGTTACATGTAAATGATTTTGTATTACGAGCCGTTTTAAAATGCCATTCTAAAGCTTCTCCTTCTAAAACTTTCTGTGAAAGTTTTTGCCCAAATTAAACCTTAAAGATACCAGAGTTTTTAAAGGTAGAAATTCGAACATTTTTACTGTTGCAAATGGATTGTAGCATGCCATGTTTCAGCTGGATTATTCAAGGTTTCTGGATGACATGTTTGCTGTCTTCTTTCCTCCCTCTTGCATTCTATAAATAAAAATAATTCAGTTTTAATGCAGCCCATCCTTTGATATAATCTGTATGGAGCAGAGACTTTTCTATCTATCTATCTATGTATTTCCATGATACTTAGAACAGCAAAGACTCAGTTGGACTCTGTAGTACAAGTATACACAGCAAGGATGCTACAGAAAGCAAGAGATGACCAATGTGTTGCTTCTGTTGCACCACTCTAAGCATTACTTAAATTCTGAGGTTGAGGTTGTTGTAGAAAATCGGTGATTCTCTGAAAGAATTGGTCCCAGGAGTTTATTTTGGTTTCACTTAGGAAGCTGGCAATACAACTGCCAGGATGCTAAAAAAGATGTCTCTTGCTTTTTTGTCTTGCTTGGAGAAAGGAAATGCTTGCCTCTTAGTGGTTCTGATTAGCATAACATGGCTCCTCTGCTGTGAGCGGCAATAATGCCCCTCAAGACAGAGGGAACAGTCAGTCAAAGCCTGCGTTAATATTTTCCCTGTAGATTTTTAGGATTTGTAACATTAGGGCATCACATCTCTGGCTCTTATACAAGTCCCCCGAAAGTCACTACCACAGGCTCTCTTCACCACTTTGAGCAGGTAAACTAGAAACAATAAAAAGATTTTAGAGAAAAGCCATTCTGTCTCCTACCTCTCTGCATAATTCCCAGATATTTCAGTGCAAGTTCAGCTTCCCTGCAGGAAAGAAGAAGCAACAGCTTTTGTCTGTGAAGACTCCAAAGTAGACCTTGTCCTCCACGCTCAGAGTCCCCATGACTTCTCCCTGGCTGGATAACTGAATGAACCCCAAAGACAATCTTATTAAGAAAATTATTATGGAAGCCTGAACCAAAACTGCAAACAGGACTCTGTGTGTCTTAGGCAATACACAAGTGTTTGGATGAACCCAAAACTTCATTTTCTGCTTTTGTCGCTGAACACACCTAACCATGTCAAGACCTGGCCCACTGTTCAGGTGTGCCAGAACAACCACACAGACAGCTACACTCTGCTTGGACCCTACTTGAGGAAGTAGAAATAAAAGCTTTAGAAACTCCAACACATCACAAGGGACAAATGGCATTACATACAAATGCATTACATAGAAAATTTGCACCCCATAGGGAAAAAAATAAAGGAAAAAAATGTTTAATTACAAACACTCTTTAAGCCTCATTTGGGTCTTTTTCCTACCACTTCTCTCCTCCTAAACCCTCGGCATGGAAATTAGGCTCACACAGACCACTTACATCCCCATTTCACACCGTCCAAAAGTTCAGCTGGATTGAGTGTTCAAGAATATATTTCTGGGGGGAAGGAGTTAGCACAATCACCACTTGCAAATGCTTGATGGAAAAAAGAGAGAGAAATTAAATGGATCTCAGGCCCACACTTAGTGAATAAAATACTGAAATTCCCTCACATATGGATGCCAAAGGTAAGTTTGGCTTCTTCAGCTCTATGTGTGTATCTAGAAATATAAAACTACCCAGGGTTACAAAGCAGAAGCCATGCCATGTTTGCTTAACAAATGAAATATAGATACTTAAATTAAAATTAAACAGTCAACTCTTTGTTATTGTAGTAGAGCCAAACCAGTGTAAAAATCCATAGAATAAATAATCTATATAATCCTCCGGATAAAGTAATTCAACAGAATAACTTATATCAACTCCAAGAATTTGCTTATGCCTGTCTGCATGACTAGGTCTCCATCTGTAATTTAAACTGCAAATAGAATATGCAGTTATCTTCTGTAGGGCTTTGCAATTGCGTTTCTCTAAATTGGCTGTAGGATTCAGCTAGTCCTTCATCTGGATGGGACGAGATATGTCATACAGAGAGCCCTGTTTGCTATTTCGGTTCAGGTTTTAATAATCAATTTCTTAATAGGATTATGTTCAGGGTTCATTCAATTATCTCACCACAGAGCCTGAAGTTTTCCTTAGCACTATGCTTTACAGCAACACTCCTATTCTTGCTGTCACATAGAAGAATGTCATTTACTCCCTATTTATTTGTTGTTATTGGCACACAGCCCAAATGACATAATGCTGAGCGTGTCCTTAGAAAATAGACGGAAGAAAAAGGTAGAAATCTTTTCCAAGCCAAGTGAACACCATGAAGGAGAGCTACTCTGACTGCTTAGAAAATATTTAATTGAAAACCCTCAGAAGCATGAAGCGTTAGCAGTCAAAGAAGGGAGAAAAGCAGGAATAAGTAGGATCACACTTCTCTGAAATCTGGAATGTCGCTGCTGATTTCCAGAAGAACCAGAGGCATCTCTTTGAACATCCTGATGGACACAGATTGTCACTGCTCCCTCAGCCTGCAACAAGCTCCTGAGGGCAGCGATAGAAAGTCCTCAGGCAAAAACCAAGCCAAGTTTCTTTTTGTTTTGTTTTTTACAGGTCCTGTCCAAGTATTTTGACACCAAAATTGTTTAGAAAACAACAGTAGTGTGGGTCAGACTCTTCAGAAGTTACACCAAGTGCAAGGATATTAACTTCAAAGGCTGTGCACACCGTGTAAGACAGCACAGGGCTTTCTCCTATTCCCTCATCTTGATAAAAAGAACCACAAGGTTTGTAGGGAGAGGGATTGTTTGTCTGTTTATTAGGTACACAGATATACCTGACGGCGGCAGAGCGCCTTCTCAAGGGAGACTTCACCGCTTTGCCTGTGGCGCAGCATGGCGGTGCACTCACCCCTGCGCGGATGGATACCGGGGAGGGACAGAGGCACGGGGCTACTGCCTCGGAGAGCGGGCTGCGCACCCGCAGCGATTTGTACGGAAACCTGCACACAAGTGCCGGTCCGTCCCGCCCCACCGGCAGCCAGATCCTCTCTGCCACCTCGGCTCAAGCCACCCCCTTTGCAGCTCGGCCCGGTTCGTCGCTCCGCACCCCCGCCCAACGCTCCAGCGCGGCCCCGCCGCGCCCCGAGCCCTTCCGCCGCGCCGCTCCGCCCCCCCTTCCCGCCTTGCGGCGCGGAGCCGCAGGGCCCCCAGGCCAGAGCCAGGCTTACAGCGGGTAAAGGAAGGGGCGGTTGTCGGGGGGAAAAAAAGACCAAAGGAAGGCCTAACCAAAGCCAAAAAAGCATCTGGAAAATTCCCCTACCACTGAGTAGTCCAGCAGTGAGATGGCACATGAAAAGTCTGGGGGCGCGAACTCAAAATTTTTTGTTAGAGCCATAACAAACAGGGACTTGCAGCAGTGTTCCCACTGCTTGGTCTGATTTTATTTTTTTTTTCCTTAAAATTCATTCTTGGAGCAAAGATTTCTCCATAGGAAAAAAATGATGACAGAGCTTCTCAAAAAGTTTGTTTCAACTAATCGTTATTATTAATATTATTACACAAAACAACATAACACCTTTTTTTCTTGTTGTTAACTTTAAAACCCAAACTTAATGTGATTTTTGTCAGTTTAAAAGCCAGCGTACACCTGATCTTGCGTAAGGGGAGAAACCAGACTACTTCATGAAATCGATTCAGAGGTGTATAACGGCGTTTGTCTTCCATTGCAGACACCATCCACTTCAGCAAAGCACACGGGTGGGTGGCCCTTGCTTTTTTCTTTTTTTCCTTTCTTTCCCCTACCCTGCTAACCACCCATAGCATCAGTCCTCAGAGAAGGAAGCTTTACGTGGGGGTCAGGCACACCTCGGGGCACACAGCTTTTCTCACTGGCAGATGAGCTCAGCTGTGTCCGGGGACTTAATGTTTCTTATAAGAGTGTGAAAACCCTCAGATAAGGGGAGTAAGACAAGAGGGTGGCAAGGCAGCGTTACTGAAGAGCAGTCGGGGTCCCAGCCCCGCAGCGCTGAGCAGCACGTGGGAATAGCTCTGCACTTCCCTGCATCATCCCCGGGCCTCAGCCCTCCTCCACACCCTCTTCGGACAAAACCCACCGCCTCCTAATAGGCTAAAGCAAGCACTGCACGTATTTCCTTTAAATGAGGGGCTCACCAACCGGCGTGCCAGTCCCACAGGGTGACAGACCAGCTGCCAACAGCTGTGGGGTGCAGCAGTGGGGAGCTCTGCTCCGCTTCCCGAGGAGACAGCCAGCCCTGGGGCAGAGAGCAGCGAGCGGCCTGGGGCTGCAGGGAGGGACCTCCGGGGCTCAGGCTGGAGAGGGGGCATGCGGCAGAAGGATGGGGGGAGAGGAGAAGTCATGTTTTGTGCACATGCAGGAGAGGTAGTAGTAACCTAGCCCGCAGTTATTGTGGGTATCGGAGAGGTTAACTCTGGGGAACTGTGCTAAGCAGTTTCCGTGCAAAATTCTACCCGTTCTGCCAGAACACTGATGACGGAAGAGAATTAGGGTAAATGAATAGATCCTTCACTGAATGTATGTATTCCTGAAGTTCAAAGTGTTTTCCTAGTTCACTGAACAAATCCTCATTTGCTAGGATATTTCCAGTCACTTAAGTTTAGAAATCCAGTCAATTATGAAAGAGAAGGAAATTGGATTATTCCTGTATTTATCTTCTAGTAAAGCAAACTCTTGCAGACTATACTTAGTGACCTAAGAGGGGAAAAAACGTGGAACTTTAGAAGGATTTTAAGTCCTTGTGGGAGAAAGGACCTAATCCTGACTGCGACAGTATTCTGACAGTTATAAGAAAAAAATAATGCATCTCTTTAAATTCATTTTATATATTTCGTATTGTACCTATATATTCACTGGAGAGCATAACTGAATCATAAAACAAGATATATTATGAGAAATGCAGTGTAAAATATACATTAGCTGGTTAAGGCTCACGTGTCTCATCAGCCAAAGCCAAAGAGTGTTCAGTCTAACTAGCCATACCATCAGCACGAGCTGAGGAAAAAGGGGAAGAAAGGCTTTCCCAAGCCAGAAACCCATAGTGGAAGGTGCTCAGAGGAGGAGGATTAAGCCTGCTGGCTGACAGATGCTGTTCTCCACTACCCTGAGCAGACACGAGGTCCCTGGGCGGGCAGGGCAATGGGCTCTGGAGCAGTCTCCACTCCTTTCACTTAGCTAAATTGCTGAAACTGATTATTCCAGGTGCAAAGCAGCAGGTTTTTTCCGGTGGGTGAGAGTGTGTGCATGTGTGCAGACAGGTTTCACACAAGCACACTTGAAGCTTTGCTCTTCTGGCGAGAAGAGGGTTGAACAGTGCATGCACTACGCTACATGGAGGTAGGGAAAGAGCAGATGCTCTTGGCTAGCTACCAAGGCAAAACTCCCAATCTGAAAATATATTATTTTGAGATGTTTAACATCCAGTTGGTGCAGATAGGGACTGAGGGTGGTCATTTAAACTGAACTTTCGTCCTTGACATCACAGAGGATGTTTAGTAGGGCTTCCAGAAATGCACACACACCTGTCTCCAAGGGCTTTAAAGTTGGGACGGTAATATTTAAATCAGCTGAAACAGCTACAGAATAAGATAAAATCTCCTCAGGTTAAAGAACTGACACTTTGGCGATTCTCTCCCTCCTACCTCAGTCTTTACCCACCCCCAAGCACATATACTTTAGGGTACGATTGCATTAATCACATTTGGAAACCTTTCTTTTGCGAATGCCAGTTGTTTCCCCTTCTTGATGGACCAGATATTTTTCTGCTAATGTTATATTATATAAAGCATCTATTTTTCAAGTACCGCTAACAATTTTAATATGACTTCCCTGCACACGCAGGTGCCCTTAACTGCATTCACAATAGTGCTCCCAGAGCATGCTGTATCTAAAAGTAGACAAGTTCACTGCAAGGACCGAACATATTCAGTGTCTTGCATGTTTTCAGTGAGTATAAATTTCTTACCGCTTGCTCTGCTGCTATGCTGGAAGAAGCTTGTGAGGGCCAGATTTTAATGTTACAGTAGAAAGACAGGTTAAAGACACACCCAGAAGAAAGTCTCAGTTTTCAGCACAAATTTACACGGCCAACTTTGCAAATAAAAGCCTACTGTTTCACGTGGCCTTGATTCAAAATCCTAGAGGGAGTTCAGTTGTTTCCACTCCAAAGAAGCAAAATATTTCATTGTCCTCTGAGATTTCTTACATATTATGTATAAACCTTCAGACATCAAAATGAATGCAATAAGCCAAGCATACAAAGTAAATGATGTATTTTTTGAATTGTTGTCTGCAGCAAGTGACCATGAGAACGAGCAAGAGGAATATAAGCTCTTCCTTCGTCTATAGTCATGCTTTTCTACTTTCTTGAATTCTTTCAGATTATTATTAAGGATCCAATTCAAAATTTGTTGGAATAGATGGCTATGCCTGTAGGAACAAGCCCTACTTCAGCATGGTCCAAAACCTCTGAGATGAGGAAAAGAAAGAGAGAAGATACTTTTTCTTTATTTGCAAGGACTGATTTCTCATGCAAGGAATAAAGAGCATCTCTGTCCTCCTGAAGATACTTGGGAAACCCTGGCAGGGCAACCTGAAGACCTGCTTTGTTGCTTTTGTCCGTGTTGCATCTGAATGAGCACTTTGCTCTTATGCAGCTTCGTGTGCCCTGGAATGGATATTTTTGGTTCAAGAGCTGGCCTAAATAAATAAAGAGCAGATCACTGAAAATTTTGGTTTTGTTTTCTTGGAAATGATCCCACGTTTCATTCCAAATCAAGCAAACACTTGGCAGGACCTAAATCAAACATTTCAGTCAGAACTGGTGCTCCCCCAAACACACCCTCGTTCAGCCGAATGGTGAGGAACCCGAGGCATGCAAAATTTAGGTTCAATCCCATTCTCTAGGTAAGGTTATTTAATTTTTATGATCTGCCTTCTACATGCCTTGCTCTTCAAGTGATAAGGGTCAGCCGGGCACAGTTCCCTCACTCCCTTGTTCACACCACAGAGCTTTGTTGGAAACACTGGGCTGTTGCCTTCAGGAGGAATTGGATTGCATCTCCCACTCCCAGCATGTCTCACCTCTCAGTGCCTGTCCTGTCGCATAGTTTTTTCCAATGAGTATCTGCATGTTAATAATGGATGGCATAGCACTACTAAGTCACCCCGAGGAAGATCTGTCTCCAAATACCCTTCAGCCTTGCAGTTCATACCCTGTCCTTAGGGGAGCTGGGGGGGCGAGGGGTGGGGGTGGGGGAAGGAGGTGAAAACCCTGCTTAGGAAGAGAAAGTTTTCAGAACTGGGTCTTCCACATTCCTGCTGGACTGGCTATTGGGTAAGGTGCAGAGATGCCTGACTCCCTTCTATTCATCTAGCATAAAACAACAGAATGCATGCTACCCAGCAAGTTCAGACAAATAGCTTTAGGATGCCAAATCTGCAGTTTTCCTTGAAGAAAATAATCCCTCTCCCCAACCCCGCTTCCAAAGGGATTAAAAAGAATCTGCCAGCCCATCCCTCCAGGCTTGCCTATACAAAAGCAGAACTCCGTAAGAGCATTTATCTCTTGAGTCAGAATAGTTTTCCATTTAGTAAATAAAATTTCTTGGTCCTAATAAAGAACAACAATTCATAGTTAATATCTTTAACAAGAACTTTTGATACAGTTCCAGAAAATAAACCTGCAACTAATATCCTGGGACTTGATCTTGCCAAGTCAATGTAGTGCATGGCTTTGGAGAGTAAGGAAGATAATATAGACCCTCTGGGTAGGATTTCTTAAAATGGGCTCAGGGAGGAGCAGTTCTAGAGGCAGAAGGATGCAGGGGGGGAACTACTCCTTCTCTCTGGCACAGCAGTCCCTGCCTGGTCCCTGAGCAGAAGAGGCATTCATATTCCATTCCTGTCCCTCATAGCAGTGACACGTGCATGCACTGTAGCTCCTGTCTCAGATAAAACCTTTACCTTCCATCTCACCATCCTTATTTCACTCCACTGAGCACAGGATGGCTCTGAAGGACAACTCCACTCTGAGCAGTGTGAGAGCTTGTGGGGAGTTCATGGCCAAGAAATGTAGAGGTGTGGAAAGCATGAAGTATACAACAGGACAGAACAGGAAAACAAAGATGTACAGAACATAGAGAACAGAGAAAAGAAGAAATTACTCAGAAACAGTTTTGTGAGAAGAACAGATGGATGGAAACGCTAGACAAAGGCTGCAGTAACTGTCCTTGGTACAATGTGATGGTGTTGGAGGGAGGGGGGCAATTGCCTATCACTCCAGTCCCAGGAGGAGGTGTTTCATACAAAAATAGTTTGGGGGCACAATAGGATGAGAGCAAAGGACTTAAGCCCTTGCCCAGCAGCTTCCTGTGCAACTCAGTACTTAAATGAGTGGTCTTCTGGAGGGACTGGACTTCAGCAGCAAAGCGTTTGGATGCCATTCCTACGTCTGGCTACATCAGTGAGGGGTGCTGGTGAGGGCACATGTCATTGACACATGTGCCACCGTCAGTCAGGGCAGCAAGAGGTCACTGGATTATCCTTTAGCCGTGCCAGATGAAGCCAGAAAACACCATACAGAAGACCTTCAGTTGCTGCATGATGTTAAGCACTGATACCCAGTTTCTGGGTGGGGGTCCCAGAGACTTCATGGGGAGAAGAAGTTCACAGGATGGAAGAGGGCAAGCAAGGATTCCTTTGATAGGGGTGGGCTCTGAAAGAAAATAAAATGGTAGTTTGTCCAGGTAGGTTAAGCGTAGGTATGCCCATGGCACAACAGGGGATTCAGTGCAAAAATCTCCAAACTACTGTAGTTGGCTGTTGAACTAGAAGCAGTATAGCTACCCCATCACAGTACTGTATGAGCACAGTAGATTTTAATCAACTGATTAAAAAGGCAAAGCTTCTTACATTGTGCCTGACAGTATGCCAGAATTGTTACCAGCTGGACCTGATCTAGTATTTCCACAGAGAGCTGTGCTCTGTCTTGTAGATCTATAAGGTAAACCATTTAGCTTGTGAGTCTTTTCCCAATTCTCCATTTCATAATCTGGATACACCCTAAGTATCCCTAATGATGTCTCCTGGAAGCATCTCCTCCTTTATGAGCCCTAGAAATCCATCATTAAAAAAATAGCTTCTTAGGGAGAACTACTGGTAAAGTGCTATGTTGAAAAAGTCTGGGTAAAAGAAGACCTGAAGAAAGATGAGCAACAGCCGACCAAGGAAGTTTCCTTTGTGTTCCCAGTGTCCCATGATCACAGTTTGTGGTGGTCACCACAGACAGTGCTTGGAGTGCTAGAGGGTCACAAGACAGAGGCAACTATTGGAGAAAAAAAAAAATATATATATACAGTCAGTGCAGTATGAGTATTGGTATTGAGCATCTACAAGCAGAAGGAAGAGTGGTCATTTTTGCTCACACAGTTACAGAGACCTGAACAAGCAGTGACAGCTTATGACATAGAATTTCTGGGACTTGCACCTACCTTCATTTTTGCAGCGGTTCTTCTATGCAGTAGCAAGACCCCTTCAGGAGGTGGCACTTCCCCAGACCCAACACAGTGCTGCCAGGGGACGACTGCTCAGCTGGGATTCCCTTATATTCTCTGGCACTGCAGGGGTACAGATGCTCCCACAGAGCCGGATTCTTCTCATAGATGCACAGCAACAGGATGAGAATGGTCACAAGCTGCAGCAAGGGAAATCCCAACAAGATATAAGGAAAAAACTTTTCTATCATGACAGTGGTCAAGCTCTGGAACAGGTTGCCCTGAGAAGTTTCGAAATCCCTGTCTCAAAACTTGATGGGACACAGCCCTGAGCAAGTTGCTCTAACTGTGAAGCTGGCCCTGCTTTGAGCAGGGTCTTGGGCCAGATGAACTCTGGTGGTCCCATGCCACTGAACTGTGCTGTGAGAGTGCTCTCTGCTCTCCCCTCTGTCCTCACCAAGCGCAGCTGATCCTGCGTGGAACAGGACAGTGCATTGCTCGCCCAGTTACACACTGGCGTCTCATACAGCTTGTAATATTTTAGGACTTAACTCCCAGTCAGCCTGTGAGAGATGAAGCTTAGTTTGCCGAATCTCAAGCACCATCCATGAATGACCAAGGCCCCACTCCCCCTTCACAGGTCTGCACAAACTGAGGGACCTGAAGCTATGACTTGTGCTTCAGGCACCACGCTTTGTAAACCCCGGCACTCGAGGTAACTCTCTAGCCTCATTTCTTCCCAGCAGTCCCGCAAGGTCACTGATTCTCCCTTTTCGATTCTCCCTTTTCATCCCAGCAAAACCAGCAAGGTCTGACTGCATCTGTCATGTAACCATCACAGCCCCCCAGCAGTTGTGTGTGGACAGATTGCAACCACTCTGGGTGGGGACTTCCACATGCGCATGGCAACTAATGACTTGCAAGTGCAAGTCCTGAAACTCCTGCTTGCACAACTGCTTGCATCCAAGGGGCAGCTGAAGCAGCAGAGGCAGTGCCTTGCCTAGCCAGGTGTTACTGAAGAACTGTTTAGATCTGTTCATCCCTCCTTTTGCTCAGAAGACTTAACATTGCCTAGGAGCTCCTCTTGAAAATGCCAGGATTTGAGCCGCTTATTGGCAATCTCTTTTCCTTCCTTTATCCCTGCGGAAACCTAGCTGTGATTGATATTCACATGTTCTGCTGGATTCTCTCTAAGCAGTACTAACAGACCGCTTGAAAGCCTTCAAGGCTTCGTTCCTTTTGATGTGGTTTTCCTGGCCGATACAAAACCTGAATGAAATTACAGCCTGACTGAAAGCCATAGCACATCATCCTCTTTAAAATCCTAGAGCTTCCTGACATAGTAATGGCCTGCTTTGGAATGTTCATCTTTTAATGTTTTACATTGCAAAACAGACAGGGCAACATCCTACTTGGGTAAGACAGAAGGTAGTGGGATCACTTGTGCAAGGCTCAGCTGAACCTTCTGCTCTACCACATGTGCCCCTATACGTACTCTTGTCTCCCGTGATAGTGGAGGTCTCAGGAACCACTAATGTAGAATAGCAACCAAGTCTGCCTTTCCAGCAGAGCCTTTCCAAAGGAGAGATCTGGGGAACTGCATGGATGTTTCCCTCATCCCAGTGCTCTGGATACGGCGGCCTCCCCAGACCATGAGAGAACAAGTTGCCAGTGTACGACTGAGCTACCCCAGGTGATGCCCAAGACATCATGGTGCACTTACTTAGGGATAGCAGCAGAACTGGGGTGCTACCAAAGCTGGGGATTTTGCTTATAAAAAGGTTTGTCTTGCGAGAAAAATAAGGTAAAACCCAAGCATTTTGGGTAGCTAGTGCAGTGATGTCGGTTAATAGTAATTCTGAAAGGGGATTTTGTGAGTTTTTGTTTCATGCTGCCTGAAACTCCACGGTATAAGAAGTCCTTTCTAAACTACTTCATCACACCACAGGGGCTTCATCTGAGCCCACCTCATTCATTCCGTTGATCATCTATCATTCAATACTAAGGTAAATACTGAGAAACGTTTTAGGATTGCCCCTGCCTCTGAGAACAGGCATTAGGAGGGGACCCACCTTGTGCTTGGGATGAAAGAAGGGGTGAAGGGAGGGCTCCAGTGCTGCTTTTCCCCAGCTGCTCTCCCACAGCACAGGGAAAGCATCCCAGCCACACCTGGGGCTGTGCATGGCTTTGCCTTGAAATAATACATGCGATATCCTTACATGCCCCCTGTAATCTCCAGGCACTGATGCTTAAAATAAAGAAAAGTCATTCTAATGGACACAGGTTACCTTAGATGTGAGCAATGAGGGCACTTCTTGGGACATTGTACTTATAAAGCCATCAAGTGCTTCAGATACTGCCTGAAGAGCACACAGAGGTCTTGGTACTGTTTCTCTCACAGCACACGCACTTGCTTTAGGTACGTTTTTCCGACAGCTGCAATCTCAGTTCTCCAAATGACAGTTTCTTGCATGTAGTCAAATGAAATGGTCAATATTACGAGTCTGATCCAGCTTGCAATGCCATTCTGTTAACATGAATCTTTAACCAAACTGACTTTCTTTGGCAGCCTGATCATTCAGTGTTCTCTTCAGAGTGGCCCTGGTGTTAAATGTCTGACAACAACAAGGAGAAAAACTGAAGCAGAGCTTAACGTCCTTAGAAAAGGTCCCACAAACAAAGCTAATTTTATGTCTCTCCTGCGGTATGTACAAGAGTATAATGTTCAGAAAACGTGAAAGGCAGCTTAGCACCCAGACTTGCAGAGAGAGCTGGGCAATGAGACTCTTTCTCTGGTTAATCCCTTTGTGGGAACGTGGCCCAAAACTCTTATACTTTAAAGAAAAGGTCCACAAGCTCCGACATGCAACAGATACTTGAGTTTTCAACTGGCCTAGCTACGTGACTTGTGTCTTAGTTTACTGAACAGAAAGATACGCACCTAGACCAAAAAGCTGAAAGGCAAGACCCATATGGATATATTTAAGAAAAGCCTTTTTTCCCTGTCTCCCCCCTCATTGAACATCTATTTCACATGGGACAAGGTTGGCAGGGTTTGGGCTCCGGCCATGAGGAATTCAGCCCAGCAGCCTGTTTGCTGGGTGGAAGAATCGCAGCATTCAGCACGGCTCTTGTTGATCCAATTATAATGGATTTACATTAACGCAGTTGTGCAGTGAGCAGAAACTTTCTAAGTGGAAAGGTCTGCTTCAGCTGCCCTGCTAGCGTGTTTGCATATGCCTGCCAAATAAACAACATCTCCTGCTGGGTGATTGGAAACAAGTGTAAGAAGTTCTGGGTATACGATGGCTAATCTTTACAGTATAATCTCATCTCTGCTCTACAAAGACTTCTCCGATCACCGGGTCTGACATGGTTACACAGCAAAGCCCGTGGGTTGGCAGTGAGAGCTGGGTGCGCGGCTGCCCCGAGATCCCACCTGGAGCTGGGTTGAGGGTGGGAAAACTCCTGGGGCTCGTACCCTGCCCACCCACCTCCTCGTACAGAGTCTTGTCCTGAGCAAAACTTGCAGGCAGTGAGGGATGTGCTCTAGAGGGGTATCGGAGCCGTGGAGAGATGGAGACCCAGGGTGTGGAGGTAGCGTGGAGCCCCAGGGCCCTGCGGGAGGGTCAGCATCGCTCCTGCTGCAGCCACAGATGGCTGTGCCCGGCCGACATTGACAGCTGCCATCAGGGTGAAAGTTAGGTGTGCTCCGCACGGTAGCGGGTACGGTTGAGAGGTGCTGCCAGGGAGGGCTGTCTCTGCGGCTGTTGAGGAGACTGTAGCAAATCCACCAAGCGGTCTACAAAGATGTGAAGTGGACATACGCCAGGCAGCAAAAGCATCATGATTGTGGTTCACTTTTTTTTTCTCTCTCTCCCTCCCGCCAAAGAAGCCTCTTAAGATTTGTTCAGAGGCAAAAGTAAACCTGAGGGTCAGCACGAGTCAGCTTTTGGCTTTGAACACCGAGTCCCAGCTTAGCCCTACACTGGACTCTACTACACAAAGTAGACTCTGCTACCCTTTTCTAATATGCAGCATTGCAGAGAAATGCCCTCCTTGCTGTGCCTAGACAGGTTTACAGTAACACTAGGTTATTTAAAAAAAAAAAAAAAAGAAAAAAATTAAGAGGGGGGCTGGAACCCATTATTAAGCTGTAAATACAAATCATGTCCTGAAAACTCTGATCTTATCTAGCTCCTATTAGCTTTGAGAGGTTCACAGTGGTTTATGTTGTATGTTGTGACATACCTCCGAAACCAGGGAGAAGTTCTCTGCATTTTACAATTATGAAATGAGCTCCGGTACAGCAGAGCATGGCAAACAAACCTCTGACTGCAAAGCTGCGCGAAATTAATAACATGACTTTATTGTCTTTGGTGCCCAAATTTCTTCCTTGCCTTATACTGCACTCGGTTCTGTCCCAGTACACTGGGTAGGGACTGATCAGACTTGACACTG
Organism: Calonectris borealis; assembly: GCF_964195595.1. Classification (NCBI taxonomy): domain Eukaryota; kingdom Metazoa; phylum Chordata; class Aves; order Procellariiformes; family Procellariidae; genus Calonectris; species Calonectris borealis. The sequence goes on along the minus strand of NC_134312.1, from coordinate 138,145,383 downwards.
GGTATCGCTCACTTGTTTGAAGGAAGAATGGTCATAGAAGATTTTTTTTTTTAGTCTTTTGTATGAAAAGGGATAGAGGGGCTTCCTCTCTTCCCAGTCTCTTCTGGTTACTTTTGTTCTTCATTACCATCTGCATTCCCGATGTTCCTTATCTGTGTGCTTAAGCTAATCCCTTGTTATCAGAGGAAAGGACAACTACATGTTCTCCCTGCGCACTCCCTAAAACACCCAGTAGAAAATTGCCCGAGGCTAGTATGAATATTAAACCAAAAAGCTTCTGAACAGCTCTCCTCACAGGGATGTACAGACTTCTGCTCCCTTTTTCGTGCGCAAGGCAGATCCAATGGTCCATGTGCATATGAAGATCAGTGGGACCGAGGGGCAGAGCAGGGGACGACTAAATAAAACCAAGACCCCCACAACAACCACAAATAGGACACCTCCGGCAGAGCCCAGGTGACAGGGAGCTGAACGCTGCCGTGCCCCATCCCAGCGTGACGTGGGAGTAACTCCATGGCTCAGGGCTTACCTGCAGTGACCATCGGATGTCTCCTCGTGGGCAGCGGCAGGAGCGAGGAATTTCCCTTACAAACACAGGTGTTTTTCTGGAATCCTTCTTTTCTTTTCAGCCCCTTCCCTTTGTCTTCATGGCACTTTCCCATTATTCCTGCAATAGGAGTGAAACAGAAACAACTTCTACCAGCTAGCAAGGGCTCATTTTCCAGGAGTGACGCTGCTGCCTTCCCAAGGCTCCCGACTCACCTTGTCTGGCTCTCAGGGGAGACCCTTGTTTGGTGTCTGAAGGTGAGTCTGAGGCTTCCTATTTACTCACGGCACAAAATGTGCTGTTGGCACAGTGCACCTCAAGCTTTCCTAAGCTCCATGTGCCTTAAACCACCGTGGGCCATACCCACCCACCCTAACCCTTGGGGCTTTGGTGTTTCAGTGCAACAGCTCAGGCAACCTAATGTCCAGCACTGACCAACTGTCCAAGGGTCCCAGGGCACGGAGGCTTCAGTGTAGATGCTGAGTACTGGGCAGCACCACCTTCAGGTGTGCTTCCTTGTCCTTGGGGAAAGGCACCAGCTTCTCAGCTAACCTGAGCTGTCCAGGCCTGCGGGAGAGACATGCACACACCACCTACCCCCCCTGCAGAAATCAGTCCAGCAGCCAGGCTCCAGGTAGTACAGGACTTCTGCTGCCCTGACCTCCAAGCCCCACGCAGGTGCAAACGCCGACCCGGACAGGTTTAGCCCTAGACCAGCCACTGCAGCTGGAGCAAAACTGTTACCAACAGCACAGCCTGCAGCCCCAGAGACACCCTTGCTCCATAACTCCCTGGGCAGATACAGTCTGCCAGCGCAGGCCTCCCCCACTGCACGATCCAGCCGGAGCATCCCCTTCCCAGGTGGATGGATAAAAGAAAATGGGAAAGGGCTGAGGAAGGCAGGACCTGAAAGCTGCGTGTGGTCCGTTGACGAGTGATGTGCTGCTGCTGTACCGCCCTTGGTCCCCTTCACTGAGCAGGGGGACGGGAGAACTAGATGATAGACACTCTGAGCCTAAGTATGCCTGGTATATCCCAGGAGTATTGTTCAAATCACCAGATGACAGGAGACTACTGTGGAGGAGAGACATACTGAAGGTCACTTCTTCAGTCTTGGCTAGTGCACAAGGAAGAATGCAGGAGCCATAAGGCCAGAAGAAAAGCAGAACAGAAGGCAGTATGACTCTGTCCCAGCACTTGTGTAGCAATGCCATTGCAGCAAAGCCCAAAGCTCACACACGTTCTCATACCCATCTTCTTACCAGCACCAGGGTTCAGGCAAAATTACTTGCAGTGGCACAGAGGACAAGACACACCAGCTATCAGGGCCTCACCACACCTCCTGGGTTCCCTCTGGTGCTCCCGCCCCCAGACCCCCCTCTGCTCCACCACACCGATCCTGGATGTTTCTAGCTGCAAATCTTGACTCTTCAAGGATGGGAAAGTCTGAAGTTTCAGAAACTGGTCTGTCAGTGGCAGTCATGGGAAAAAAAGCAAAGCACTCATTCTCCATTGCAAACTTTCTCTCTCCCTTTTCCTTTATCTATTTTTTTGTTAGAGGGGTTGTTCCTTTTACAAGGGAGTCTTCCAGCTCCTCAGGTCCTAGCACTCATTTACCACTGTCAGCTCACAGAATCAGCAGCAATAGGTTCTTCTAAAATAATGTTCACCCACTGACAGCCCCAGTGGGACGAGGCTGCTACTCCAAAGCTTTCCCTTTTTTTTTTCTCCCCAACCTCACAGCTTTTTTCACAGACTGCAAAGTGGTTGATAACACTGGAGCCAGGGCCTTTTTGTTTTTTTAGGAAGATTTCAGAAGAGCCTCCTTGCAGCTCTGAGCTGGTAACCTTTAACTGGCTATTAGGAGCTACAGAAATAGCCTGTGGGTGTAAGGAAGAGTTTGTTCAGTATCTCACCCTTTTAAACCTTTTTTTAGGAGAAAAGCCAGATGCTGCTTCCATATTCAACACTCAGTCTCCCCAAAGTGATCATATGATTCTTGTCCTCGAGTGAACGGTGTGTTTTTACTTCACTAATGCTGCTTGGCAGGCTACCGTGTGCATTTGTTATTTTCTGCATGAGAAAGTGCTTTTCAGTCCAAACTTTTTTCTTTCCTTCTTTCTTTATTTCTTTGTTTGTTTATTTATTTATTTTTGGATGGACACTTGTCTACTCACCTCGGTGAGGTTGAAAATAGTAACCAGGGGTCAGGTGATCTTTCCTCTTCATGACTGAAGAGTTTTTAAACTTTAAAGGAAGCTTTGATTTTTCGGTAGCCCTTTTTCAAAGCAGACCAAATTTTGAATTTTATTAAGACGATGCAGTAAGAAATCTTCCTTCCTGACCAGAGAGGCAAAGCGCCTGGGCAGAGAGCGGTGATTACCGGCTGGGAGTTGTGGTTTCTGTGTCTATAAGCTGCCTGATCTGGGCAGAGGTGGTTCAGCTTCGCAGGGTCCCACCTGGCTGGAGCAGCGGGGGTGTCCCCGTGCCCCGACTGCAAGGAGGGCTTCACCTGCCAGGCGGAGGGTGCTGGGGCTGGTCTCGGCGCCTTGCCCAGTGCCTGCGTGGCCGTAGGCACATCCACGCTCACCCTCCTCTCCTCCTGGTGCCCGAGCTGAAGCCCCACGGCTGAACACCTGGCTGCCGGCCGGACTCCCTCCCTCTTGGCGAGCAGCGTTCAGCCCCCCAGCACACGCGGGGAAGGGGGAGAGGAAGGGGCTGCTCGTTGTTTGGTAGGACGGGGCCAGATATTTTCCAATCTTTTTCTGACTTTTTTTTCCACCCCAGATTTTGAAGCACATGCTTTTGTTTTCCAGGCCCTTCTAAAATTCTTTATTAAAGCTCATAGCTATGCTTGGAAGGGGACATAGGGAAATGGAAAAGAAAGAGCCCCAGCAAAAGGAAATGGTGATCTGAGGCATCCCCTTACGTCCCTTTTGTTTAACAAAGACATTGTTAAAGAATTGTTCTGACTGGTAGGAGGATCGGGAGCACAGGTAGTTTTTTCCTCGATCCCTTTAGTGGCAGGGCAGAACACCGAAAGGAACAGGAAAACTCATCGGATCAACACGTGGCTCAGGGGCTGGTGCCATCGACAGAATTTTGGCTTCTTTGACCACGGGGAGGTTTACACGGCACCGGGCCTGCTGGCGACGGACGGAGTTCAGCTGTCTCGCAGGGGGAAAAGGATTCTCGCGTGTGAGTTGGCCGGGCTCATCGAGAGGGCTTTAAACTAGATTCGAAGGGGGACGGGGATAAAACCAGGCTCTCTAGAGAAGAGCCTAGGGACCGCACGCCATTGTCGGGGGAGAAATCGGCAGCCCAGCTGAAGTGCATCTATACCAATGCACGCAGCATGGGCGGCAAACAGGAGGAGCTGGAAGCCATTGTGCAGCGGGGTAGCTATGACTTAGTCGCCATCACGGAAACATGGTGGGATGAGTCGCACGATTGGAGTGCTGCAATGGACGGCTATAAGCTTTTCAGAAGGAACAGGCGAGGAAGGAGAGGCGGTGGAGTAGCCCTGTATGTTAGGGAATGCTTCGACTGTCTAGAGCTCGATGGTAGTGATGACGAGGTCGAGTGCTTGTGGGTAAGGATGAGGGGGAAGGCCAACAAGGCAGATATCCTGCTGGGGGTCTGTTATAGACCACCTAGCCAGGAAGAGGAGGCAGACGAAATATTCTACCAGAGGCTGGCAGAAGTCTCCCAGTCGCTAGCCCTTGTTCTCGTGGGGGACTTCAACTTTCCGGATGTCTGCTGGAAATACCACACGGCAGAGAGGAAACAGTCGAGGAGGTTCCTGGAGTGTGTGGAGGATAACTTCCTGACGCAGCTGGTAAGCGAGCCCACCAGGGGAGATGCCTCGCTTGACCTGCTGTTCACGAACAGAGAAGGGCTGGTGGGAGATGTGGTGGTCGGAGGCCAGCTTGGGCTTAGCGACCATGAAATGGTAGAATTTTCGATACTTGGTGAAGTAAAGAGGGGGGCCAGCAAAACCGCTACCATGGACTTCAGGTGGGCGGACTTTGGCCTGCTCAGGACACTGGTCGAGAGGGTCCCTTGGGAGACAGTCCTGAAGGGCAAAGGGGTCCAGGAAGGCTGGACCTTCAAGTTCTTCAAGAAGGAAGTCTTAAAGGCGCAGGAGCGGGCTGTCCCCATGTGCCGCAAGAAGAACGGGCGGGGAAGGCGACCGGCCTGGCTGAACGGGGAGCTCTGGCTGGGACTCAGGGAAAAAAGGAGAGTTTATCACTTGTGGAGGAAGGGTCAGGCAACTCAGGAAGAGTACAGGGATCGCGTTAGGTCGTGCAGAGAGGAAATTAGAAAGGCAAAAGCCCAGCTAGAACTCAACCTGGCCACTGTCGTGAGAGACAACAAAAAATGCTTTTATAAGTATGTTAATGACAAAAGGAGAGCCAAGGAGAATCTCCATCCTCTATTGGATGCGGGGCGGAACGTTGCCACCAAGGACGAGGAAAAGGCTGAGGTACTCAACGCCTACTTTGCCTCAGTCTTTAGTAGTCAGAATGGTTATCCTCAGGGTACTCAGCCCCCTGAGCTGGAAGACAGGGACGACGAGCAGGATAAACCCCCCATAATTCAAGAGGATGAAGTTCATGACCTGCTATGCCACCTGGACGTTCACAAGTCTATGGGGCCGGATGGGATCCACCCGAGGGTTCTGAGGGAGCTGGCGGAGGAGCTTGCCGAGCCGCTCTCCATCATTTACCAGCAGTCCTGGTTAACTGGGGAGGTCCCGGATGACTGGAGGCTCGCCAATGTGACTCCCATCTACAAGAAGGGCCGGAAGGAGGATCCGGGGAACTACAGGCCGGTCAGCCTGACCTCGGTGCCGGGGAAGATCATGGAGCGGTTGGTTTTGAGGGCGCTCACGAGCCATGTCCGGGACAACCAGGGGATCAGGCCCAGCCAGCACGGGTTCATGGAAGGCAGGTCCTGCTTGACCAACCTGATCTCCTTCTATGACCAGGTGACCCGCCTAGTGGATGAGGGAAAGGCAGTGGATGTGGTCTACTTGGACTTCAGTAAGGCCTTTGACACTGTCTCCCACAGCATTCTCCTAGAGAAGCTGGCGGCTCACGGCCTAGACAGGTGCACTCTTCGCTGGGTAAAAAACTGGCTGGACGGCCGAGCCCAGAGAGTTGTGGTGAACGGAGTTAAATCCAGTTGGCGGCCGGTCACGAGCGGTGTTCCCCAGGGCTCAGTACTGGGGCCGGTCCTGTTCAATATCTTCATCAATGATCTGGACGAAGGGATCGAGTGCTCTCTCAGTTAATTTGCAGACGACACCAAGTTGGGCGGGAGTGTTGATCTGCTGGAGGGTAGGAAGGCTCTGCAGAGGGACCTGGACAGGCTGGATCGATGGGCTGAGGCCAACTGTATGAGGTTCAACAAGGCCAAGTGCCGGGTCCTGCACTTCGGCCACAACAACCCCAGGCAACGCTACAGGCTTGGGGAAGAGTGGCTGGAAAGCTGCCCAGAGGAAAAGGACCTGGGGGTGCTGACTGACAGCCGGCTGAACATGAGCCGGCAGTGTGCTCAGGTGGCCAAGAAGGCCAACGGCATCCTGGCCTGTATCAGAAATAGTGTGGCCAGCAGGAGCAGGGAGGTGATCGTGCCCCTGTACTCGGCACTGGTGAGGCCGCACCTCGAATACTGTGTTCAGTTTTGGGCCCCTCACTACAAGAAGGACATGGAGGTGCTGGAGCGTGTCCAGAGGAGGGCAACGAAGCTGGTGAAGGGCCTGGAGCACAAGTCTGATGAGGAGCGGCTGAGGGAACTGGGGTTGTTTAGCCTGGAGAAGAGGAGGCTGAGGGGAGACCTCATCGCGCTCTACAACTACCTGAAAGGAGGTTGTAGCGAGGTGGGTGTTGGTCTCTTCTCCCAAGTAACTAGCGATAGGACAAGAGGAAATGGCCTCAAGTTGCGCCAAGGGAGGTTTAGATTGAACATGAGGAAAAATTTCTTTACTGAAAGAGTGGTCAGGCCTTGGAACAGGCTGCCCAGGGAAGTGGTGGAGTCACCATCCCTGGAGGTATTTAAAAGACGTGTAGATGAGGCCCTTAGGGACATGGTGTAGTGGGCATGGTGGTGTTGGGTTGACGGTTGGACACGATGATCTTAGAGGTCTTTTCCAACCTGTATGATTCTATGATTCTATGATTCTATGATTTAAAAGTTTAAATAATTATTAGAAGAGGGTCCAGAGTCTGGGGCTCAAGTCCTCACCCAGAGAGTGCGGCAACCACCCCCCTGGAGATACTGCTCTCGCCTGCTCTAACATGCTCCTTCACCCCCTCCCAAATGCAATTCTGGGTAGAAGTGGATAAAGACAGCTCTTCCCTCCCTCCCTCTGCGACCTTAAAACTCCAGTGGCAAAGGCATTTTCTTACTCAGCAGCAGAGGAAGGACGATTAACCCCCATCTTTCTCAAGGAAGAATTTATCTGCCTGTCTCCATTTGCCAGCACCTCTTGGGATTCAGCACAAACCCCTTTCCCCCTGTATTTCTAAAATGCCCAAATCTAAAATTTCATAAATACAATATTCATTTTTTAATTGGCTGAACAAATTAATTAAATCCTGGATCTGTTCATGAACACTTTCAGATCAGCCAGAAACAGAGTTTTCAGTGAATAAATAAATCCCATTGAAATAAACAAAAATTAACAAAAAAAAGGTGCAATTCCAGACCAGGCAGTGTCTCTCTCTCACTTTCCAAAAAGCCTGGATTTCTTACAGCGCCCGGCAGAGCTGAGCGTGCCGTCTCCTTGTGCCGGCCGCCTTCCCAGGCCCCCAGGAGCAGCACTGTCTCTGCCAGCCCCACCAGCCCCAGGTTCGCCCGGGAGCCCAGGGAAAGGCACAACAACGCCAAGGCCTCTGGATAAGTTTCACTTTTCCCAGGAGCTGAAAGGTGTGCTGAACATCTTGCTTTCCTTTCCCCAGGCTGTGGTAATTTGTTGGCATTAGACAATGGCGTTACTAAATGCTCCTTCTCACTGTTGCCGGGATCACCATCCATTTTCTATTTTACCGGAGCCTTAGGGTGGGATTCATTCAGCCAGACTCGGAGGGCTACCGTAGAGAAGTCTCTATTTGGGCAACTTATTTAGGCTTCCTTTATATAGGCAGTGGAAAGAAACGGGCTCTTCTCGTGACCAGCCCTTCAAAGGGGACCATCCTTCAAAGAAAGACTCAAGTAGGCTGTATAGATGGTGGCACAGAAATACCTGTCTCTCTCCGCTGAATAAAAAGGGAGGTTGTGAGTGACTTCTCCAGATGTAGATACCACCTTTGGAGATGCTTTCAACTTCAGAAAAATTAGATGAATGCTATTCTCAGAGACGGTGCATTTTATGACCCAGCACTCTGGGTGCCTACATGCCTTGAATAGCTCTGCGGTCTCTGCAGCGCTGTCTGGACCCCGAGATGCCTTCCCCTAAAGCGACTGTAGCACAGCAGTAGTTCGCTATTCTCAGTCATGTTGTAAAAGGGCTTACTGATGTCAAGATACTCTTTAATGCGACTGAGAACCATTTCCACTGCTTTGCAGTTCTGTGAGGTTACGGCATCACACAGTGAAGCTACTCTTTTCTTTTTTTTGGAAATGAATGCAAAGAGAAGGGAAAGAGAGAGGAAGGTGAGGTTCAGACATCATGTGTGTTTCCTGGAGGAGAAGGAAGTCCCTGGCCCCCTGCCAGACCAGCGCCACAGAACAAGATAGTGCTCCAGAAAGGCTGGAATTAAGGTTTTTGACCTCGACCAATGCCTGTGAAACAACAAAACCAGTAACAAAACCAGAAGAACACCCCCCCCAGACCATACAACCACAAATTCCAGCCCACTGAACCATGTCATTTCAACAGCAGAGACATTCTGAGTGGCATTAAGCTGTGCCATTAGCAGCCTAGGCTCCTGATGCGGACAGCGGAGCACTTGAGAGATTTCAAGCACCCAAGCCGGCAGCTGGGTTGGCTTAGGTTTGTAACACAGAGCCACTCTCGAGTGCTTGGCCAGGCTCTTGCCCACACGTTGAAGCAGCAAGCCCTGCACTTGCATGAGTAGCTTTGAGAGGGCTAACTGGAGGCTGCTGCCAGAAGGGGTGGCCAGTCCCACCCTCCTCCTCTCCCCCATCTCTGACCATGTCCCCTCTATTCAAACACCTGAATTTTATGTGTTCCTTGTACAGGGAAAGTTCCAGTCAGAGCAACAAGCCCAGGATTCCTCCCACCGCTCCAAGAGCTGGTGTAAGGGACGGGATAGGAGGCTGGGGAAGAGGGAGAAGGTGCAACTTACCCCGTAGCAGTAGAGCATAGTCTTGGAATGGGCAAGTCAACAGCATAACCACATCTTAGAATCATAGAATCATAGAATCATACAGGTTGGAAAAGACCTCTAAGATCATCGTGTCCAACCGTCAACCCAACACCACCATGCCCACTACACCATGTCCCTAAGGGCCTCATCTACACGTCTTTTAAATACCTCCAGGGATGGTGACTCCACCACTTCCCTGGGCAGCCTGTTCCAAGGCCTGACCACTCTTTCAGTAAAGAAATTTTTCCTCATGTTCAATCTAAACCTCCCTTGGCGCAACTTGAGGCCATTTCCTCTTGTCCTATCGCTAGTTACTTGGGAGAAGAGACCAACACCCACCTCGCTACAACCTCCTTTCAGGTAGTTGTAGAGCGCGATGAGGTCTCTCCTCAGCCTCCTCTTCTCCAGGCTAAACAACCCCAGTTCCCTCAGCCGCTCCTCATCAGACTTGTGCTCCAGGCCCTTCACCAGATTCATTGCCCTCCTCTGGACACGCTCCAGCACCTCCATGTCCTTCTTGTAGTGAGGGGCCCAAAACTGAACACAGTATTCGAGGTGCGGCCTCACCAGTGCCGAGTACAGGGGCACGATCACCTCCCTGCTCCTGCTGGCCACACTATTTCTGATACAGGCCAGGATGCCGTTGGCCTTCTTGGCCACCTGGGCACACTGCCGGCTCATGTTCAGCCGGCTGTCAACCAGCACCCCCAGGTCCTTTTCCTCTGGGCAGCCTTCCAACCACCTTTCCCCAAGCCTGTAGCGTTGCATGGGGTTGTTGTGGCCCAAGTGCAGGACCCGGCACTTGGCCTTGTTGAACCTCATACAGTTGGCCTCAGCCCATCGATCCAGCCTGTCCAGGTCCCTCTGCAGAGCCTTCCTACCCTCCAGCAGATCAACACTCCCGCCCAACTTGGTGTCGTCTGCAAACTTACTGAGGGAGCACTCGATCCCCTCGTCCAGATCATTGATGAAGATATTGAACAGGACCGGCCCCAGTACTGAGCCCTGGGGTTAATTGACTTATTTTTATCAAATTAAAAAAGTGAATTTAAATAAAATATGGGTTTTACTAAGGCTAGATCTATTGTAAACAGTTCATTGCAACCTATTTTGTCTTCAGGATGTTGGCATGTGTTTACACGTCACGGCAGCCTCTTGACAGAAGCTAGTGAGGTCTTCCCCAGTCCCCCTTTCCTACACTGCGGCTCGGCTATAAAAATCCTATTTCAGCCTTGAACACTCCACCAGCCTCTGGACCTGCTCAGGGAAAGAGGGCCTTACACACCACCCCTACCGCGTAAACTCCAAGCTTTGCTCTGTACCGAGGACTGCTATTTCGCACGTCTGTCTGTTCCTCCTACGTTACAGGAGGAGGAATAATCTTACAGCGTAATCAGAACAATTTTACAGAAACAACCTCACTGTGAGAACAGGGAAGTGTTGGATCTTCGATACGTATGCAAGAGGTACAACTAAAAATTACTAGATCCTTAACCTGCTCGTGACGATTTTGCTCTGTCCTGTTCAAATGAAAATAAGAGACAGAAATAATGTCATCTTGGCAAATTTTATTTTTAATTCATCGGAATTTATTCTATATCTGTTTTCTTCCAAGCAATTGTATATTGAAATGTGTGCAGACGAGGTTGTCCTCCAGCAGTGGTCTCGTTTTTTGTTCTCCGTTTTCGCATAAACTCCATATAGATGGTAATAGACACATACATACACGTATATACAGAGAGAGGTACTGGCAGAAAGCAAGCTCTTTATGAGGCTGAGTAAACATTAGCCATCTTTCACTAAAAATGTTAACAATGTGCAGGTGCTTCTATATTTAGACAGGGATTTAAAATGAAGAGATGGACATCTAGTGAAGAGAGTATCTTCTGCAGCAGGATTTACACTCTGCCTGGTTTTGAGGACTATTAGGGAGATTTAATTCCCTGTAGCAAATCTGCATCAAGGCTGGGATAATACTGAGACAGGATCAAATAGTGAAGATTGCTTCTGAGAGCCCTTTTTCGTCCTTGCGTGTATTCCGCTATCTTTTTAATTCGGGGTGGGGTTTTTTTGGTAATAAATTGACACAGAGCTGCTGCAACAAGCTACATGTAAGAATCTTTTTCCAATCAAGTGTGGTATCAAGATTTGTATTTGGAAAATCCTTACAACCACCAGAACAGAGCTGAGATTTATTCTGAACACAGTATTCATAAAAAGAGCTGGCTGGCCTGACAGTCAAAGGCCAAATCCTGCCCGTCTACTGGGTTGGTGCTTTTATCTTATAACTCCACTTAGGAAGATGGAGATATGATGGGCAGGCTCTTTATGTGATGGATTTTAAGCCTAAAACTCAAGTGAAACCTTGGATCTTGTATATTTAAGTCATATGTGAAAGTGGCCATAAGCTCCTAAGCCTTTTAGATGTTTTTGACAGAGATACTCAAGAATGTAACAAAAACACATCAATTTTTACATAAACCTTGCTTCAAAAAAAGGAGCAAAAATATGCTCATTATTTTGCTTAGCTTTTTATTCCATCATTATGGCACAAGATAGAACTTAAAGACAACATCACTGAGAAAGTCTTCAACTTCATTAAAATTAAGACTAATATGTTTTATAAAATTCTTTTGATATGATACACTTTCCCTTATCAAGTGAGAAAAAGAATTTTCTGTAGAATACTGAAGTACATTGCCACCTGCTGGCCATAAACAATTTTGCAATTTAAAAACACCAGAACGTGTATAAAACAGCAACATTTAACAATGCGACGCACAGTTATTGAAGAAGTACTATTGACCCAGACTTTGGCACAGTACGTGTAGAAATGCAGCTGTGAACTTCTCCCAAGGTCGTGTTCATTTCTGAAACTCTGTGTGACTCCCTTTCGTATGTCTGTCTGTCTGCATTTTTCTTTCTGCTTCATTTTTCTTTTTGCTTTGTCTACCTTTCTTAATGCTGAAGCTTTGTTATTTCAAAGGAAAAGCCATATTCTTTCTCAGCTGTTACACACCTCAATTTATTGGGTTTGGTTTTCTAAAATTTGGATTCCAGTTTATTGTTTTAGAACAATACGTAAAATCATACATTTATAAATACATATATTATATCCTGTATACAAACACTGGTTTTCCTCTAGAATGGGAGGGCAGGCCTTTGCACTACATCCTGGCTTGGTTTAGGCATGGCCTTGCTCTTAGTTGATTCTCTGAGCTGCTTCCTAATAGAATCTAAAAAAATATTTTTACAATCTTGTATCAAATTTTAGTTTTGTTTGCAAATATATTTCTAAGAAAAAAATATTTGGTTTTTCCCCTCTAAGCTCACTACTACCCTTATAAAATATATGGCTTTTCATGTTCCACTCTAGTGTTTTTCAATAGGCAGTGAAAAGAAGGACAACTTCCCCCTTTAACAGTTTTTTTTAATATAAGCACAGAAACCAGCTTGTGCACTTTCTATAGAATTCCAATGCATATCACGGTAATGTAAGTGCAGTGATTTTAAAAAAAGCAGTCATGACTGATTGACATCTGTATATGAAAACATAATATATGATTATCATACAATACCCATTACAGAATATACAATCATCAAAACTGCAGATATATAAATACATTTTTAGCAACATCAAAGCAACAGTTTTATCTCATACACAGCGTATGCATACAGAGTTATTAGACTAAAATTTTCATCTTGTTTTTTCCTCAAAAGCTTGCTGAAAAACAGGAACATACTGTATTTGTAAATGGACTGCTTGACAGTGCTGTTAAGAAATTAAAGTGAACAAAGTTTAAAAAAAGTATATGCAATTCAGTTGGTATAAAACAAACAAGCCCTCCCCATTTTCCAATGTCACAGTTGTTTTCCTATGAGAGGGAGGCATAGGCATGAGTGGCAGTTCTGCAGAGTCCGATCATACAAGGGTTTCCGGGAGGGCATCGGGATTATCGGCTGATAAAAGCTCCCAAATTTGCCACCTCTCCCTTTGCCAATCATGCCAGTCCGCCTCTGAAACATTTTTACTGTTCTGACTGTGAGGTGCTGTGGAATAGATGTGACCCGCTGGGGTGTGCGGGGCCGGCCGCTCCTGCCTGGAGGAGGCCTGGTCAGGGGCTTTGGCTGGCGGTCCTCCAGCTGCTCTGGTCCCTGAACTTTTTTCTTGGCGTTGAAGTCTCCACAGAGAGTGCAACGTTGAAGAAACGCTCGATCGCTGTGACAACGCAGAGCTTGTTTTTGCTGGGCCTGGGTAGGGGGGCGGTGGCCTCTCTTTTCTGTAGGAGGGCTTGGCTGTGCTTTGTGAACAACCTGCGTTCGAGTCATGCTCACTGAGGTCCTCCATACTGCTTAAAGTCAAGTGCCGCTCCGACTTTGAGTGTGACAGGTCTGAACTCCTACTGCCGACTTCGATTTGTGGGTTACTGCACACCCGGGACACCGCGGGATGGAGCTGACACTCAGGAATGGCAGCAGTCGTCTGGCTCCTTCGCATGACCTGCCTGCCATTGTCCAATTCGGACGAGCTGCCCTGCCACCGAGGAGAATACATGGCGAGGTTCCCCTGGGAAAGAGAGCACTGTCCGGGTCGCAGCAAGCTGCTTTCGTAAATGTTCCCGTAAGAACCTGGGGGCCAGAGTCAGAAAGACAACATCAGTCTGCGTAATCCTTTACGTGGCATTTAATAAGTTACTGCTTTTCCCCCGCATCACTCTGTAGAAGAGGGATGGGGACTTTTATCATCAGGCTACGCGACTGAAGGTGCAACAGCCTCACCCCCGGCTGAACCTGGGGGCACAGAGCAGCAGCCCTACGTCTGTCTGAACCACGTCCAATATATTACCCCGTGACTCTAATACTTTGCTCCGACATAAAGCCTTGCAGCACTTAACATCCTTCACATGCTTGAAAAGCAGGGGGGTGTTCTAGTCTCGCAGTTCCTCTGTGAGGTGGGTGCAGATGGGAGAAAAACAAAGGCAGGACGGGTCAGGGACTTGCCGGGACCACGCCGGCCAGCGGCAGGGTCAGCACCCAGGGTTGCCAACCTGTAACTGGTGCCACCGCAGCAGCCGCGCTCAAATCCCCACCGGGTGTCCACCTTCCAATGACTTTTAGAAGAATATAAAACTATTTTTTGAAGTAATCTTGAAACGACTTTTTAAATTATCTTGTGATGGTTTGAAATGTCGCTGCATTTGTATAACCCCTGCGCTTCTCCGTATTTTATTAAAGAGTCACCTTTTAAAAGTCCAACTCTGGACAATGTGAATTCTCCTACTGGTTTCACTGGGATTTCTCAAAACCAAGAAATTGTTTATGTCTTTGCTAGGTTCGGGCTTAAAACTTGAGAAATAACTGACCTGTCATTGCTGGATCTTTGCAGCCACTTTTCAGCGTTGAATGCCAGGTGCCCCAGATATCAAAATGATCTTCGGAAACATCTAAATAGCAGTAAGAGCAGGAAGAAGATGACGAATCGATCCTCTTAAAGCCATTACTTAGAAACATACAAACAGAATGGTAAAACCTTACCTAAGGTATCAGATTTGTTAACAAACACGAGCAACTGACTTACCGTGCACCTAACACAAACAGCTCAAATGTATCTGTTCGTAGTTACTTGCTGTTTCAGGCCAGATGCTGTAACGGATTCAGTACGCTCTGCACGGGCAGGACGCCTGAGTTTGCTGAGAGAGCGGAATTTCCCTTAAGTCCTCTGCCTTACTGAAGTCAGTCGGAGAATTTGCACAAGAACAGGAGGATTCGGACAACAGAAGGTAGTTCATGTGCTTTTTACAGAAAGAATGGCAAAGCTCCCTCAGGCAGCCCCAGCCCCAGGGGTCACTGTAGGGCATGCTCTATCAACCTGCAGCATCGCTTGGGTCTTACATGGAAATGCTGTCACAGAATAGAGATTTAATGAAAGGCATTGTGCTGGATTATAACTGTTTCATGCCGCCTTCTGATTCCATCTGGCAGTAAAGGAATTTCCTAATTTGTCATGGTCCAGTATTGTTGTGATGCATATTAAAGTCCAAAAGATGGCTAATATGATAAAACTTAATGTAATTTCCTGTTCGTAACTTACTAGAAATCTGACCAAATTTTGAAACCTATTCAGAGATTTAGATGCTGAATACAGAAGATAAATGCATTTATAAAGCATATAATTGAGATAATAGTCTAAGTCCCATTAATTCCAAAGGGAATTAAGTGCCTAACCACCATTTCAGTACCTCTGAAATGAAATGGTTTTAAGAATACCACCAAACAGTTATTTGCATCCCTAAGCATTGAAAGTTCTTAAAGTGTGGCTCACTAAATATGCATTTCATGAATGTAAATTTTTTTTTTTTATATTTTTAAATGAAAAGCATCTTGAAGTGCTGGTGAGCTATCAGTTTAAACCATAGTTCTTTACAGAAGAAATCATTCAGGTGTGCACTCCGTAGATAGCTATGGAAATTATGGATCCCTGCACTAGTATTGCTAGGTGTGTAATTGGTAGCGGATGTACAGCTGTGCAGCTCAGCTGTGTTCTCCAGTGAGAGGGTGTTGAGGTCATTCTTTTCAATGGGAGAAAATTTGTAGCTTGACGTCTTAAAGTCTCAGGTTTTTCCAAAGTCCAGACCATAACCTTACAGTCCTACAGAGCAGGACTAGAAATCAGTCTTTGCCGTGCTGTCGCACACAGGCTGAAAAGGAGGACATACATAGTTCTATTTTGCTAAATAATAGCTCCAAGTTTTGAGAAATGCCATACAAGAGCATCCCCGACAGCTGGCTGAGCTAACGAGGAGGACTGAGCACAGACCCTTCGGGCTCAACACAAAAAAAGGATGTTAGTCAGTCATTTCTTGTAAGGTTATTTACACTATTGCTCCTCAAATCCTGGTAGCTGATAATACGAAAATGAGACCTTTCAATTACTTCAGAAACCCCCATCCGTCACTGAGGAGGAGGAACACAAGCAGGATGTACTCTACCTTGTCCAGCCTGTGATGCAGAAGAATTCTCCTTTGTCTTAGGCTGCAAATGTCCAACCAGCGTGTACTGTTCAGGTACCTTGTACAGCTTATCTGGGCTGCAGGCAACTTCTTCTTGCATTGCCATCAGCGAGCGCTCAGATAGTACCGGGGAGTTGTTGTCGTAAGGGGAGACATCTCCGCTTGAAGCTTTGTTGGAGTCTGTGGAAGAATGTCTTCCTCCTGCGGAGTAGGAACCTTCTGACCGCAGCATCTCGGGGCTCCTGAGAAATTTTGATAAACAATCTACTGTTACTGAAAAATGCTTTATGTTCACAGCTACGGGTGCAGTTTGACATCATACAAATAAAATCATACAGAGTATGATCACAGCTGCTGAAATGAAAACACTTCAGAAGCAGTTCAGAGGTGAATTTTCCATGAGTAAAACTTTTGCCATGAAGTGGCCAGCAGAGGCCACTAAAAATCAAAAGATGTTGCCGTCAAGAAAGAAAACAACAAAAACCAGACAACTGTACAGTTCACCACAGGAAATTAAACAGTGAATCAATTCTTTATGTTACCTTGACAATTTAGCTTGTTGCAACAGTATATGGGCATGACAGGGAAGATTAGTTCGATGCTAAGCAGTGTGCTAAAATCACTTCTTCCATTCTGAAGTACTACACAGTCAGAGAAATCAAAACCTTAGCTCGCCTCTTACACTGTGAGAAGGATCCTCTTCTAGAGACATCAGAAGGTAAATATCCTACAGAGGACAAGCAGATGTATCTACTGTACTTCTCATGGGGGCAGCAAACAACTGGCTCTGCTGATAACTTCTACAACTTCTTTTACCCTTTGACCTTTACATCACCAACAGCATGGCCTGCATTTAATTTTGACAAAAAAAGGCAAACAAAACTCCCACCAAGTACAGCCAAGGCTCAGAGAGAAAACTCTCATTTTTGAAATGTTGGGAACGTTGAGGGAGATTTCTTGAACTGTCACAGTTTACTACGCAGACAGAAGGCAGTCTGTGAGTCACTGAACCTCCCAAAGAATGTGTAGAAATACTCTGTAAACAAACATAACTTTTTTCCTATCGGTCCTCCCTAATTTGTATTTCTATTACTCATTTTTCATTTCTCTGCACCTTGATCATTGTTTCTTAGATGCTTGTCTTTTGCTTCTCTTGAGTCAAACACTTCTCTTAGTGACCTCATGTTAATATCTGCTCTAATTGAATGGGATACACAGAGGCTTATTATTGTAAATGTGTATTGAAAATGGTCAGCCCTTCTCAGCGTCAAATCCAAAAAGAGCTTGAACTGAGTGAGCAGCCAAAGCACGTTACTTGTTATGGAACAATAACCCTCTTCCCAGACAAACGAAATAAAACTGAAGAAAAAAAATAAAGAAAACACACAGTGGTAAGACAGGCTAGCCACAGCACGCTAAATATTAATACAGAAATAATGACAAAACTGAACACCACTTTCAAGCTGCTGGTTTTTTTCCTGGCCGATTTACATATTGCGTGTCCCAAAACAAAATATATACATTTGACATCATGATTATTATGTTACTCAATATTCCATTTTTTTTTCCAGTATAAAAGCAACCATAAAGTATTGGGAATCAATTAACTAAGTTTACTCCGTAGTAACTCCCAGCAAGAAATCCATCACTGAACTGATCCTGAACCTTAACTGGGGCCAACGCAAAAAACCAGAACTGCCATTTGGCAAAGTAGCACTGTCTCAGGCTTCCCAGTGTGGTGGGTATGGTAATGTTGGAGAGTCATTAAAAAAAAAAAAAGGTAAATCATGCCTCAATTCCCATCTCAACTTCTCATCTGAAGATCAGTCCAACGTAAATTAATCTATAAACAGCCACACGCTGAAGAATTGCTGTCTTTTAACTATGCACAATTCTATCTCAAATCTTTTTTCTCTTTTTTTTGTCTCTTACTCCCTTCTTTCTGCCCTCCTAAGTTCTAAAAAAGCTTGTTCAGAGAGTGTGAGTTAAGACAAGATTTAAGCAATGTCTTGGGAATTTTAGAAGAACCAGAAAGACCTGAGAGAAAAGGGGAGAAATGTTGGTATCTGCAGGTTTCCTACGACCAAATGTCTTTCTCTTCAGCTTTCTAGACTGAACGTCATCTAAACCTCACCCTGCTAGCATACAGACATACTTAGCACTAACGGTGACACCAATAAGGCTTATCGCATGTAAACCTTTGCAGGATCAAAACCTAACTATATTGCACAGGGCAAAGAGAGAGGTATACCACCACTTAGCCATGGCAAGGTAACACAAGGAATAGGGGAAAGGGAAATGGAAATGAAAGAATGTGGGAACATAAACTTGAGCTTTGTGAAACACTGATTTCATGTCTTACCTTGAATGATCTGTTATAGTCTATATCTTCTCAAGACACAGCTCCTGATAAAAATTTACTTGAATGGAAACTGTCAAGTCTTTGGAAAGATCCAGATGTTCAAGTTTCTAAACTCATTTACAGTTTCTACTAGTAAACCCATGCAATATACATATATAATATCACTCTCAAATTTGTTTAGAAAAAAGTTTTAAAAATCAAAGAAAATGCCTGTGGACTCTGCCAATCTTACTACAAGAAACCATCAATGTGGATTGAATACTTCAAAGTTGGAAATCGATCTCATACTTTTGCAGCTTTACCATGCTCTTCACGAACAAAATAAAACACAAATTGCAAAAAACTTTGGCTCGCATCTTTCTAAATAAAGAATGAATTGTCACATATTCCTTAAAACAAAACATTTGCATCTGTTTGCTTTATGGTTTGAGTTCAGTAGCAAACGGATATTTACTAAAATTCAAAATTCATCTTCCCCTGGATAGCTGTGTGATTCTCTACCCACACACTGGGGAAAAACTCAATTGGGAGGCAAATGTAAATACTGCGCAAGATGCCCACTCGCCTATATGCAGTCTATGAATAAGGGCAGATTATGGTCTCCACAAAGAATAATAGAAGATTATGTACTATCAAATGTGAGAAATGGGAAGGCAAGTAAAGTATTTTCTAGTGGTTATGAACTATGTTAAGGAAAAGATTTTAAAAGTGGTTTCGTATAAACTGAAAGATTTGAAAGCTGCAGAAGGAACCTATGCCCCGTGTGTTCAAAAATACTATTTCAGATTCCACAACAAAGATCAGCTATGCTATGAAGGAGTCTTGGGCTTTCCTTTTTAACTGGCATCCTTCTGAATTGATGTTATCCACCAAAGTCTACTTGCATGGGTGAACTGGAAAAATGTTAATACTTCTACTGGGGATATTCCTACTTCTCTACTGCCATCAAGGTCATCAAAACAGGAAATCCCTTTCTGTTTTTGGCAGAAATCCTTTTCTGTTATACCTTAAAGCTTCTGAGTAAGAAAACACTCAGGTACATCATACGGAGTGTGATGGCTTGGCAGCATGCAGTAGTAATTTCCCCGCATATTTGAGCAACACAGGTCCACCAACAAAACAGATTATTACGGGATTATGATGTGGTTGCTACTGTAACAAGATAGAGGACTCAGGGAGTCTCTGCAGCTTTGAAAACTGCATTTATGCACACCATATGGCCTATTGTATGGCTTCATCTTTGTGCCACAGGTTAGGATGGATTAAAACCCATCATCACCATCCAAAAACATTCTGTAACTTTGAAACTCATTTACTCCAACAGGACTACTAGCCATGATAAGCAATAAATAATCATAAGAAACAGATTTTATTTTTTGTGTTAGTTTAAAGATGCTTCATCTTACAGCTGGAAACCCCAAATTCCATTGTCATCAAGCCAACATACAAAAAAGTTGGGAAGTGATCCACAAAAGCACACTTCATAATTGCTGCCAATGGTAATTAGTGCTTTACCATGAACGACTTCCATAAACTCCCTGAAACACCATTCACAATGCTCAGCTCTTAAGAGAACTGAAAGATGAGGATGATTTGTCCTCCTCTGGAGAGGAAAAGAGATTGTGTTTTCGCTGTTAGATCAGAGCCAAGAAAGTATTTGTAATGACATCAAAAGCAGAGATGTGAGGGCAATTGCAGAAGCAGGACCATCAGAGCACTTAATATGACATTAAAGTCTTGAAGTTGATTCCATACTCTACGCTATGCAGCCAACTAGCTTTTCTGATGAAGATTGTCTCAAGAATAGGTAAAGTTTTCTGTTCCACGGACCCAAATTTGGATCTTGAGTATTTGACTAGGCAATTTCCAAGAGTAGTAAGGATGTATTTTGGAGGCTCATTTTTATCAAGTCAAGACAAACATCTCCTTGTTGTCTGCTGCCTCACATTTCTTACAGGAAAAATAACCAACAAATATGTAGCCTCAAAATTGAGATTATGTTCTGAAATAGATTAATCTCTTAAGAGCATCACACTCCTAGCAATAACACTAAGCAACATTCCCTCTAATTGCCTGGAATATCTTAACCAAGAAGTTGCAATCACAGTGAAAACATATCTCATTAACATTAAGAATAAATCACTTACATGATAGCAGAGAAGAAGAAAAATGACAGATAGTAAGTTTTTCCTATCTCAGTGATTACTTCATCCGCCCATTACTGAAAATACAATAAACTGGTACTAGTGTAGCTGTATGTTCCTATTTGGTTTCATAACCTTTTCTTATAAAACCCCTTGTCAGTTGTGACCAGCTTTGCACAAAAGACCCATCTTCTCCTGTAGGTGTGCACGCTGGCTGAAAAGTAAGGCAGCTCAAGGAAAGGTCAATTAACTTAAAGGAAACAGGATCTAACAATAATCTGTTACATCCACAATGATTTGCGACAAATTTATGCTAAATTGATATGTGTAGCCACATCTGAGATACAATTTTATGTCTTTATATTATATAGACGGTGAAATCCAGGTTTTTAAGCTTGAGTTAGAAATAATATGATCACCCCAAACTGAGGGCTTAAAGAAAGAAGTCTCTGCAGACTTTACCATATGTCATGTGATTTGCAGCGTCTCTCCTAATTGTGGTCTTGGCTCCTGGCAAGTGTGAAACAAGTGTAAAAGACAGCTAACGTACCTCTAATTATCCTGCATTTATTGTGATCTAAATATACACATGGTTACTTGTCAGTCAGACATAAACTAACTGAAATTATTTCACGTCTGTGGTACACTAAGAAAACACACAGAGACAATTACCACAAATCAGATGATCTGTGATAATTTGCTACTGCGTGTTATGTGTTCATGTGGTTAAGTCAACAAACTAATAAAATCCTTTACAACACATGATATATTCTTCACGTATTTTTGTTTTTAATTTTTATAATTAAAGAAAGCTTTTTCCTCCATGTGTTAATTATACTCTTTTATACCTCCTCCTTTAAAGCCAGGCACACTATTACATTACCTCTAAATATACAATGTTCAGAGGGAGAGAAAAAAAATCATAGCTAACTGACTGTACAAATTCAACTTTAATTATATTCTGAATGCACTAGGCACTTTCAACACACATAGGAAGACAAAGTCCAATCTGTCCCAGAGAGTTTAGAGTCTAGGAAACCTCTTAAAAATTACTTAAAGCAAGCTTGTCAAATTTTGTGATTTTTGGGTCTGACATACTGGGATTCACTAGAATAAAGGCAATGTGTCCCATGAGAAAGCCAGGAATCCGAATGTACAAACTCATAGCGTTAAGGCACACAGGTGTAGGCATATATACACCATACACAAAGTTGGAATATGTTATGTATTGTAACTGCAATAGTGACCGGTGTGATTTTTTTCTCTTCAGATCTTTCACAAAGCATACAATTAAATAATATCCAAAGAGTCTCCATAAACCTGCTGTTGCGGCAGTTGACTTGTTTACAATGTCCTATGTGTATACAATAGGAAAAAAACAACAAACTGGTCAAACGGCTAGCTGTGATTGTGGTAAGGCACTCTAGGGTGTGTTTCAAGGATAGTGTAATACACGCCTCCTATTACTGAAGACTACAACAAACCCAAGACATGAACCAGCAGACCACTAGAATACATCCTGTCAGATAATAGTGCACTGAATATTTTTATGTACATGTCATTCTGTTCTCTGCAGCAGAACGCAATCTTTCCTCTGAATCGATTTGTCTTTAGAAAACACTGTACAAGAGTCACAATTTCTTTGGCAGAGTCTGTGTAACGGGGAGGATACTTCTACTCCACTGTGGACAGTGCAGAAGAGCTGTGGAAAACTAGAACCTTTTGAACACTTCCAGTGGGAGATAGAAATTCCCAGCAGAAACAGGGATGATGAAAAGCCAGATTACTCACGATGACTGGGAAGCTTTCCTCCTCAACAAATAGTCCACAACATCTGGGTCGGTCTCTAATAGGCTAATAAGCACTTCATTCTGTAGGTCAGGGGAAACCTGAAGACAACAAAAAAACACTTAGTTAGAGATTAATATCCTTTCACATACATTAATTTTGGTACTATGCTTAATTTAAAAGACCAAGTACAAATAGATTTACAGAGAGTACGTAAAATAAAGATTCAGAAGCTTCCACTTAAAAGAGAAATTTCATGTAACAACAGGTGAAGCAGGACTAAAGATCACTTTGTACAATGTCAAATGCTGATTACTGTTGAATAACCCATTGGTATCCAGTTGGGTATTACGTCTGATAACAACAGTGGGATTACTCATCTATCGCAATCTCAAAAGCTCCAGTTTAAGGTCCTCACGTTACACCCCCATTCAAAGATTTGGGGACATTTACAATTTCCATTCCAAGCGACTGTACTTCTCTCCTTTTAGAAACAATGTGAAATGTAATTACATAGGAAGGAGAATGTTTCTTCATATATTCTGTAGCATTTGGACATTATTTATGTCCTTCTCATGGAAATTTCGTGGTAACTGTTCTATCTATGATGTTCTTCAATTGCTTCATTTCAGTGAGAGCTGCCATTCATTTTTCTAAATGAAGCCTTATAAACATTTAATGCTCAGGTATCCATATGGCCAAATCCTGGGATCTAGAAGCATTTAAATTCCTGCTTATGCTCAATCAGAACTTGACTAATTAGAGTTCATCTGTCCATAACTCAGGTTTACAAGTGGGTCCCGTTGGATCTCCAGCCACTCTGGACTTCGGGTAGTAGCAACAGGCTCAGCCAGAATTTGTGTCATCTTCTTTGGAGTTTGGCCTTCTGATTTGCTAACTCTCTCTAGTGCACTTTATATGGAGAGGAACGTTCAAAACACTTGATAGATTCATATAGCAACACCTCCTGGGCACTCCAAAACCTGCCCAAGTAAACTTTGTGCTTCCAGCTGCATTTTACATGAGTCTTATCAATCCTTAAGTGAGTTTGTCTACATCACAGTGGAACATTCAACTCAACCTTCAAAGCACTGAAACAGATGAAACCATCTGAGAAACTTAACTAACAGCCCAGGTTCACTCATGACGGATGGAGCTGGAGGCAAGACAATCTCAGCAAGGGGTCATCAAGTGTGCAATATGCTTCTGGATGCAATTTGTCAGAGCCTGAATCTCTTGACCTTCAGGTCACACTGCATGGGCCATTTGTTCTCCCTGACATTTCCTGGGAAATAGGAATAGAATTACTAATAGATTCCTCAGGGGAATACCTCAGTTTGGGAGGTATTTAGGGAGTCAAGTTACAGAAAAGGCATATTTCTTTAAAAAAGGAAATAATTTGAAAATAAATGAAGATACGCATCATTGAATTCAAATTGGTCCAAAACTCCTATGAAAAACTTGTGTGACCACATATTCCTTTTCTAAAAATTGTATTTAGCCTCTAAGCTGGAAAAATATCTTACTGATGGTCATTGATATACCAGTCTTTAAATAAATTATCTTCTCTTTATAGGAATACATTTTTGGAAACCTGGTGTGCTGTAACTTCTCTGTTTATAGACAGCCTGTCTATACAGTAGAATAAACTCCAAATAAAGTTTGAGGGTAAAGCAAAATCCACATCTTTCTGTATGTAACGTACTATTCAGCTTTATATCAAGTTGATAAACTTGTAAGAATCTACTGAGAGGACTTCATCAGAAAAATAAAAATGTATTTTCCATTATTAAAGAAAAAAAATGAATCAATCTTTCATTTCATAAAAATGAATCTGAAAAAGTTCCAACAGGAAGTTCAGTTCCAACTGAAAGCATCTGCGAAACCCAAACTTAACAGTTCTATTGAGTTATAGGACTTTTATCTGAGTGAATGAGGGCATATTAATCTATAATCCTTCAACTGGATTTGTACTGATGGTCTCCTTGTTAGCTATCTACTGGGTTTTGGATTTCCTCCTGTGCAGCAATTTACTTCAGTTTAGTTAACTAACTTGCAAGTGTAGAAATCATATGCATGTAATTATAAACTTACACTTATAGAGAACTACTATATTGGTATTTCAGGAAGATGTTACAAAGCTGCAATAACTATTATTGAATTAATTGTTTAACTGGTAGTTGTGGCTGAATAGATGGATGAGAATTTGAAATTCAGGGACAGAAGGGAAGCCAAGGCACTGCTGAAATAACAGCTGTTGCAGCTGTTGAGCACATACTGGGATGCATCAGTGGGCTCTGGGGTTGTCAGGACTCCAGCAGAGTAAGACATATTCTGAGATTTTGGGGCTGGGTGCTACGTAAGAGTCACAGCTGTTGAGACACAGAAGGGTAGAAGGACCGCTGAAGTGTCTCCTTTGTGCTGTCCCTTACTACTGATATGTTGTCCCTCTCCGCATTCAGCTGCTGGGCATAGTCCAGGGAGTGGCAAAGAACAGTCCTGTAAAATATTTTAATGCATCTCGAAAACTCACTGAAATGGATAAGAATTGGATATGAAGGGCCTTAACATCAGTGAAGCAAGGTCAGAATCCATCTTCTATACGAAATCCACATGTTTGCATGTTACTGAAGTCGATAATAATTGCTTAATAAAAACAGTCCCCAGTATCCTGGGTTGTTCTGACAAACAGAACCTTTCTGACCACCAATACGTCAGAATCATTCTGATATTGTGGTCTGGGTGCCACAACACATCCTGGTTTCCTAGGTTTTATTTCACAAATGTTGTTCCAGTTTCAATGCTGAAGCCAATCAGAGTTTTATAAACTCCCCATACACAGTAACAGAAAAAAAAAAACCCAAACACAAAAACACCTTAGCAGCAATATGCTGTATGTTATAGTTGTAGCTGAATGCTCGAGTCCAGATGTTTTTCTTTTTGTAAGTAGCATAAATGTCAAGTATAAACAGCAGTTCTGGTTTGGCCCCAGTCCTATGGGTTTGGAAAATGAATTGCTGCTGCCTGATTTCAAATGATCAGAGTTTATTACAATTACATGTACAAGTCTTTTCCTTTCAATGCATCTATTATAAAATGATGCACTGGGCTAATTATCTGCAGAATACAGTGTCTCTCCATGCTGCCGATGAAAACATGAAAAAGATGAAAGTAAACCCTGGCAGAAGCTTTATAAAACACTAACTGATCAATCTGACACAATCCTACAGATCAAGTATCATGTGTGAGTCTACACATTACTCCAGAAAGCAGGCAGAACTTGCCATGTTGTTTGTTAAACTATGGCAATGGGAAGAGTGAAAGCACCCAGAGATGCTCAGCTGTTAGACATTTCCATAAATTTCACATCAGTGTATTTCAGCTTTCAGGAGAGCATCTGAGATAGGTTTGTCTTTCTCTCACAGGCAGCTAGCCTCTCATTTTGAAATCTGATTCTAATCTTCCTCCACAATCTGAAAAGCTACTCTGGAAAACAAAAGAAAACTTTTTTTCCCCCACACTTCGTTTAGCCTTCAAATGAAAATGCAAGCACTGAAGAGATTAAAGGAATAAATCCATCACAATTAAAAGAGACCATATGTAGGTTAGTCTAACCCTAAGCCTCACCCTTTCCACACTGAAAGTCGGAATGTGTGCCTAATGTACTGAGAGGTGGCTGTGCTGTAAAATGTTCTTAAAGAGAAACAACAGTAAGAAAACTTCAAGTATTGCAAGTATTCTTATTCAAGTATTATTTTAAACTTGCTACTGCCATCCACAATTAGGGCCGGCAGACCTTCACACAAGAGTGCAGTTCTGTCACTTTCTTTTCCTGCTGTGGAAGGAAAAATAGCACCTAAAGTTTCCCTGAACTGTGAAAAGCATTAAAAAAAAAAAAACAAGAAAAGATTGCTGAGTGTCTCACTGGAACAAGAATAAAAATAAAGCAAAGGATGTAATGAAAGGCAATACAGTGTGAGGGAAAAGACGAGAAAACCACAAAGAAGTTCATCTGAGGCTGACTGATAGGCAGGGCTCATGACTGCTTTGTCATGTTCTTCTCCCTGTTGAAATCTGGTAGACACCTTCCTCTTACAGTACTATGTGGCCATCAGTCCCACATGCCCACAGTCCAGGCTTGTCCATCTTCTCCCATCAAGGTATCCAGCACTCAGCCTTGCTGGAGCACTAAAGGAGGTTTCCAGAGTGTTCTTCCTCTTGCTTTGGGAACCGATCTCCTCATCAGTGTAACATACAGTGCTGCTTAGTTTTAAGACACAACCGCCAAAGCTATTTTCACCTTTTCAAGACTACTGGTTTTGTTACGACATGTATGCCTACTAAAATGAAGACAGAATAGTGCCCACCACTAGGTCTGACTGGCCTCTGCTATCCCAGAGCAGGGCTCTCTAAGGCACAAGTCATACTGAGCTGACCTTCAATTGTGCAGACAAAAAGAGGAAAAGGTAAAGCCACAGAATAACTGTCCAGGTAACTGCTAGGCACGAGGAATGTGATTTAACTAAGCTGCATCTTAAGTGACAACATGTCCAAGTCCAAGGTCATCAACTCTTTTATGAAGAACTTCCTTGATTCAGCAAGAGAACAGAAAGGAACTCAGGAACTACACAGATTTATGCTTTACTCCTCTTACCCAATTGACAAATGAGAAAGATTTGTCCTTCCTCCCCATCTAACCAACAAGAAAGTCTTTGGTAGGGGAGGCTGTTCCTTAAATTAACTAAGGATCTCTTTACTCCCTGAAGAAAAATTGGCTCCCTGACTTCCAAAACTGAGAGGTGAAAGGTCATTTTCAGTCTTGTCTTCAAAACTAATGAGCAATGCTGGTGCAATGTTTAGTATACAACTGGATAGCCAACTCCATCATTTCCACAGACAGAAGGAAGATACTCTTATCTACATAGAAACCATTCCAGACAAGATATAAGTACACATTTTTAATGCTATTGCTTACAGCAAAGCATTCTCCTTGATAGAAGACTAGTTTTTCTACCAATAATAATTGACCCTAATTTAATGCAGTTTCCAGAGTTCACTTCACCCTAGCCTACTTTAATACCCACCAGGTATTTCCTCATTTAACTTAAAAATGCATAGAGGTAATGTGAAGAAACATCCACCTACCATGAAAAGGGCTTCATAGTTTTCAATCATCTTTTGTACGACAGCTATGATAGCAGTACTCTCTTCAGCTCGAGCTGAGCTCTGAACTGAGAATTCTTTGTCTGTAGATTTCTGCTTGTGCAACAAGTTAGGGCCAAAGATGGTAGCCAGGTTAAGTGATGTCATTTTGTTCCCAGTAATCTAGAAGACAGAATATAGATGAGGTGGGGTCTCCCAGAATCTAATGTACACAGATATGTATATACACACTCCTACACATACACCCCTACACACACACACACTCTCTCTCTCTCTCCCCCCCCTGCCCCCACCCCTGATTTGGCAGATGGTTCATTCAAAACCAAAACCGAGTGCTAGTCAAATAAAAAATGAACAACTTTTAGAAATGTTGAAACACCTTGTTGGACATCTCTGCAACAAGTGGATTTTCTGGATATATTTTCAAATAGATTGGAGGAGTGGAAGGTGGAAGTGCTGCCTGCCCTTAGTTCCCTGGAAGCTCAGCAGTGGCATACTTCTTCGGAGCTCAGGGAAACCTCCCTCCTACTTCACCACCTCAGCGTATCAGTGTCTCTTTGGACCAAATACTGAAAACTGTTAGCTTTCTCAAGTAGCACTCATGATTTGAAACAGATACAGTGAGGAAAAACACACTTTTCCATGTTTAAACAGTTTAGATAATTAAGGAGCACGCTCATTATTTTTATTAGTATTTTCCTGTCTTTTTGCTTGTTTCCTAGAATATGCCAAATGTTTACTTGTTGGGTGGATTGTTTTGTTTTGTTGTTCTTTTACTTTTTTCCTACTTCTCTAACTGTGCTCAGAAAAGCAATAGTAACCTGATTTTGGAGGAAGTAGAAGGCTAGGAATACATACTAGACTAGACAGAAATTATCTGAAAAATATGTCATATAGGTTATTAAATAAAAATTTTCATTGTCGTATTTGTGATTACACTACTTTTTTCCCTTTCTGTTCTTTCAACAGAGCAAAAAGCAGGGGTCATGTGCTTCCTCTCTGTGTCTCCACTTGGTTGCTATTCTGAGAATGCAGAAGAAGATGCCAGCAGTCTGACTATATAAGACTGTAAGTAAAATTCAGCTGTTGACCCAGCATTTCTTGCAGGCTTTTTTTGAAGAACAAAAAAATATCATGAGAGTTATTTTTCATCTGTTTCAGTTACATTTGTACTAATTAATTTTAAAAAACGACAGGAAGAGGCACCAAAAGGAGGCAGTAAAAATAGCATTTCAAGAAATTAGTGGTACAAAATGAATCTTTTCGAAGTAGTATTTTAATTTTTTGTAGCTGGTCATTTACTGGATACTCCAACTTACAACTGTGCACCAACTGCACCTGGTTTATTTTTTACAGAGCTCAATTAGAAAGCATAGACATGATGGTAAAGAGAGCTTTTCCTTTTACCGGTGGGACCACTGTGTAATCTTGGAAAGACATCTGCACTAAGTAGGGGCATGGGCAGTCATAACAAACATGTTGGCTCTTTGTTTAGAGACTCATCCCAGCATGCCTGTGAGTACAGTACACTCCCTTATTTGCACACCACCATGCACCCGGCTGTTTTTCGGGTGATCTGCGTTTTAAACACTGTCAGAGTACTGAGCCACCAAGGATGTACAGGCACGTGGTGCCTCGAGTGTGCCAGGGGCAGCCTCTGGCTGTGCCTCGACCTGCATGTGCAGGTTGTTCGTACAAACAGTGAGTCTCTTCTTCAGCGTAGCCTCGAGCATCGCTTAAAAATGTTGTAAATATATCCACTGAAATTAACTGAATGAGTAATTTTAATAAAGTTAGTCATCCATCTTCATCTTCATAAGAGAAGGGCCTGTGTGCCAAAGCTTGGCTGTTTTCCTTCCAGTGATAGCACACATTCTGATAAAAAACTTTCTCTTGCCCTGTATGCCTTTATTCACTTTATTATTCATGAATAGCTTAAATAATTGTGAGCAGAATACTGTATTATCTATAAAAGGTACCCAATTGCACATAATATTTCTGATGATTACAATACTCCCAAGATAGCTTACATAAATTTGCCCTGCCAAAGTACCTGTAGCAGAGCTGAGGTACTATTAAGGGGAATGAAAATGCCTTTAATACAACTGTTGGGCCACACCAACTCTCTTAAGCAGCATCCTCTAGCGCTGCAATAAGATCCTCTTGGGTACATTCCTGAACCAACAGAGAACTCTTTGCAGGACCTGGGGGACCATGACCTTAGCTGGCTTATACATGTTTTTAAGCACAGTAAAATTGTTACAAGCTGCTCTTTTAAAATATTTTCCATCATAGTGGTGTAGTTTTTTATCAACTCCTTGCTGAGGACAAAATTAATAGCATTTAAAGTAGATTTAAAAGTGAAATAGGCCTCGAAGTCACTAACAGCATACTGTTAGGAAGTTAGGACTTGAGGCAGAAATTCAGCAAAACTCAGAATCAAAGTGCCAATTGTTAAAACCAGTCAACTGTAAAAGGTGTCCAAATTTGACAGAAGTCAGCAGGGTTTTCCATCTGGAAGACAAAATTCTCTAGGAGTTTCAGAAGAGTCTCAGAAGTAGTCTCTGCTGCACGTCAGAAGACAGAGAAGTCTTTCCCACAGATAAACTGGTACAATTTTGTCAAGCAGTGAGAGACTGTATCCATCTCATTCAAAGTTAAGAGTTGCCACCTTTTGCAGAGCAGCCCACTAGTTCAAGCATTGTCCTGGTAGAAAATGGGAAGCCCGGATTTTCAGATCTTCTCCAGCGTGAACGGCACAGATGCACACATGTGAATGCTCAGAAGCACAGCTCAGCCACACGGCTACGGGTGTTCTTGTCTATGTGGGGTGGACGCACTCCAATCTCTCCACTGAATTTGGTCCAGAATGCAACAGTAAGGAGGCCAGAAGGAAAACAGGCAAAGATGGACCCTGACTCCAACTAGTGATTAGGTCTGTCAGTTAAAAGGACATAGCTGGAGTTCCTGTCCTTTATTTTTTATTCTTCACTACCCAGTGCACACAAGGAAGCTAAGGGAACCAAGAAGTGAACTGCTATGTCCAAAGGTCATATAAGAAAGCAACAACAGAGAATGAAAAAAGAATGAAAAAGCATACTCTTGAATGTCTGACACTTTTCTGTGTGAGTACTTTTTCCATAGAATATAATAGGATAAAACTGGGGGGGGGGAAAGGATGGATAACATTAGACATTCTTAACAACAAGGTCGATTACACTGTGAATCTCCCAAAGGAAGTGGTAGATGCTTTACTGATTAAGTCATATAAAAATTAAACTTTCACAGCCCTAAGAACATAGTAAACAACTAAATGGCAAACGTGCAGGCAAGAATATGAAATCTCTCCTGTCTTTCAAGGGTATGCCACCATCGTGTTTGTTTCACAGCTTTAAAGATCTCTTTTCAGATCATGAATTAAGCGAAGTCAAAGGTCACAAGTGACCTGGACTTACCTCTTGGCCATCTTTGTCTGTGGTGTCTTCTGCGTGGCCAGCCACTGTGGAGAGGAACTGCAGCAGCCGGTGTAGGGTATCGCAGTTACAGGGAGGTAGAAGATAAATGAGAAGCTGTAAGGTGCTTAGCTGTTCATCTGGCTCTAATACTAAGAGGGGAAAAAATACATTCTAAGAAAATCACTCCAACTAACCTAAAAACAGAACAAACATACTGTTCCCAGCCCAAAGGAAGGCATAAGAATAGCTTTGTTTAAGGATCATTTTCCTTATAATGTCAGAAGAAAAGGAGAAAACTCTAAGGAAATATCAAAAGTGTAACAAATACTGTTATGGGATTTTTGCCTTGGTTGGTCAACGTTTTGTTCACAGGTTCATAGGATCTTTTCTCAGTTTATAAGAGAGCAAAATCGATGTTGCACACTCCATCACTGTCACTGGGCACAAAAATTCTGCTTAATTTTCTACTTACTCCATTCACTTAGGTATAGCTACTGGTATATACAACAGGGCACCGTTGGGAAGCATTCCAGTCAGATTTATGGTTTAGGCATTTTAAATGGGTTTTCTTACAATTTCACATCTTGCAGAGGTACTGGGAGACTGGAAAAGCAACTAGAGATATAAAGGACGTTCTGCAACCATCATCGCTTTAACCGTCTAAAATGCAATGGTAGCCAGTGACAAAGGTGGGCCAGAGGCAGGATCTCAGACACGCGGGCTGGAAAGAATCTGAAGAACACATGCCAGGCAGCAGCATAAGCTTGAAGGGTCCAACTTTACTTTTGCCCAAATCTATGAGAGTCTGCACTCGGGTCTTAGGCAACATGTTTGGGAGTACTTAATACGATGGCTTTGAGAACCATTAACTATGATGAAACTTGAACTTTTGAAGCTAGGTTTTTGAAGCTAAACTGGAATTTTGGTCAGTGAATAGCTCTAAAAATTAAAAGCGTTAATGGTGCTGAGATACCAGGATTCAAATGGGAGTCTGTCATCTGCTACTGCTGAACCAATGACAGGATCAGGATTTAATAGATAACATGAATCACATCCTATATACAAATGCAAAAATAGATATAATAAGTGAAATCTTCGTTGTTCCTAGTTTTCTGGGCTATACTTACACAATACGAAAACCAAGGAAAGACCTCAGCAAATTTGTACTATACAAATATTTGGAGCAAATCATGGCTAGAGTATTAAATGCACAGAAAAAAAGAATATGGTTAGTAGACATCAAAGAATTCAAACAGGTAAGCTTTTGAAAATCAGTAAATCAAGATGCTATAGAGCTCACAGAGAGTGTTGATGAAAGGTGTATAAAGTTCTCTGGTAAGAAGCGGGTCAGGCATGTCACGCAGAAATTCCTTTAACAAAGCAGCAACATCATGAATGCTGTGCTCTTCGTCTAATACAACATCTATGCCCCGGTCAAACTCTTCACGTAACTGAAAAAGATCATGACAAAACCACAGTCACTTATTGTCCCAATTAGTACATCCCAACACAGAAAATCTTTTAAGACGTAGATTTACTAATTTTCACTTTCCAGATTGGACATAACTAGTTTTTGGTAAGGTCAAAGATATAATTCATGTCTAATTGCTGCTTATTCCATAATACATAACTTAAGGTTTGTACCCGACTGTAATAAAATACAATTCTTTCCGGCTAATATATAGTACTCTTTTATGAAAAAATGTGCCCAAGTAAATATAATTTTTGCAGAAATGTAAGATTAATATCAAAGGCAGAAACCAAGAAAGGCTTTCTTATATCACATTACTGCATCCCTAGATTTTAGAACCAGAAAGACCAAAATTGCATTTCATAACATTTATGTTTTTGTACAAAAACATTAACAATAAGACAATGTTAATATCCACCAAACTCACATTTCTCTTGTGAGTTAAGACTGTATTTAAGCATAAGCAGTAAGCAGCCAGGTTCACTAAGACTCCATGGCATTTGTCCACACACATCTTGTTCTGCCTTCCTAATTTAGTTATATTCACTAAGTGATCATCATGAGGGAGTTAACAAACAGCAAGCTAATACCATTACAAGGTATCACTTTTTTTTTCCAGCTACAGTCCTCAGACAAATTCTGTATAATTCAAAGGCATCACACTTCCCAAAGGCAGAAGAAATCCCTCTCCCACATCCAATATGCCTTATGAAAAGATAAAAGCCTGCCTTTCTGGAGAGATTTCCCAGCACCAAGAGCAGAATTCTTTCTTCAGGCTGACAGCTCCACCTTTTACTCTCTTTTAATTTTGAAAATAGTCAAGATGTTTTAAAACTATTTCCTAGGAAAATTTCATATCTTTGCTAATATTATGAGGTATCATGATCTCACACATATCTTCTCAGAGAGTAATTATATCTAAATCTTACTAAACAAGAGGAAATTTGAGGTTATCAGCTTCCTTTACCAGGATTCTTACAGACGTATCAAAAAGAAGAAAAAAGGTAAGTCACAAGCAAACTCTGTGTCCATGATAATCTGTGGCAAATCTTGATCACAGGCAAATCCATCTTGAGTGTGCATAGTGTGGAGGAATGTAGAAAATCCCGTATTTTCAGCTGAAATTGTGTTTTCGTAACGGGTGTGAAAGGTATTCTATAAAAACTACAGCCTCCTTTCTAATTCATTAAGACTACTTTTAACATTATTAATATCAGTAATTACTAATAACGAACAATTATGCTATGAAGACCAGAATTTGTTCTTTATCTAGTATTATGCTTCCCCCTGCTGATTTGTGGTCAAAGATTTTCCAGTGCCAACTTGGGGATTTTATTCCCAGCTCAATTCTACTCTTCAGGCTGGTGGCAAATGCGGAACATCCCTGTGGAGCACCATAAATTACCTCTATCCAGAAGATTGCTTCTGCACTTACTGCCCAAAAGCAGCTGAGGAAACAGATTAGCACTGCATCAGGAATTCGGACTTCCCAAATAGCTGTCTAAATCATAAATTGCTGTTACAGTCTTGAATATTACACTTCTGATCTGATATCCTGTGAGGCCTACAGAGATGTCCTAATTAGCAAAACATCAGATAATCATTGGTGAAACATGGCCACATTTCAGGCCCCGGTATCACAGCTGTTAAAAACTGTATATTTCTAAGTTTAAACTTTAGGTCTCTCAGACTTCATTCACAGGGAATACTTTCAGACTTTTGGAAAATACACTGGTGAACTACAGCATCCACCAGAGCTTAGGACGTGAGAGTTGAGGACATCCATGCTGGGAGAGGGGATGGGAGAGCAGAGCTCAGCCATGTCGTTCTTCAACCTCGGGCTCTGGCGGTTGCTTCACCTGCCGAGCTGCCACCAAGTCACCAGGCCTAGCACAGAGGGCTGCCCACCCTAAGCGCGGCGACAATGCTCCGCTCAAGCATCTGTATAGGTTCTGGGCACAAGCTGGTACCTGGCATCCCGATGTACCAGACCTACCACCTTGAGCCAACACTTGCTCAGGAATCTTTGTCCTACACCTCACTGAATGTGAAGGAGGCAGTTTGTAATAGATGCACTTGTTCTAGATTTTCTCTTCCTGCTCACCAGCCCAAAGACCCTGCTGGCACATGCATTTACTTACTTATGTACTTACTGCAACAAACTACAGTTGAAATAGGACATTTTCTAACTGGGAGAGGAAGGGAAACAAAACTATGTCTACTTTCTACACACGAAAAACTAATGAACAGCTGCAAAAGCACACCAAAATCTGAGTACTGGGTTTGGCTTTCCATGGTTCAGAAAATGAGTGGAATTTTAATTGAATCCAGACTTTCCCATGTGTTCATGTTGACAGCATTTATTATTGTAACTGCAAGGGCCAAGCTGATGCTTCCATGTTGTTTAATGAAATATATTAGTTCACCTAATTCAATAAATTAGTCCATGTAACAGAATACGTAAATACCCAAACCTCTTGATTTCCTTCGCTTTTGAAAACACAGTAAAAGAAAAACTGGTGAAAGTCATTCATGTTTGAAGTAAGGCTTAGTTTACAAGAAAATGATACAAGCCCTCTGCTTCTTCCCCAGAGGTGTGATGCAATTGTACTCACCCCTGAATGATAATATATGTTTTGACATTGAAGCCTGTAATGCAAATGACAGGCAACTTACTTTTCAATACTTTATCTAGTTCAGGGTTGATCTAACAACTGCCTCTGCAGACCGTGAATGTTTTTAGCTTTGTGTTTCACCAGCCACTCAGCAATACAAACTGCGATAGAATAAACTACAAATCAGTAGGCTATACTGTCCTACCAGCCAGAATCAAGTCAGTTTAGCTACTCAAGGTAACTTTCCAGAGCGCCAAACATTATACTGTGTAGTTTTTGTAACAAAGAACTATTATTTCTGGGACCAGATGCAGTCAAGCTTTCTTTTGCTTTTTTCTATTTGATCTTTTTGGTCTTGTACCTCCTGGCAGGGGGCTTTTCCTGTAACTTTTCATCCTCTCCCTAAGCATCATGCAACCATTAAGCACTATTCTCTACTGCTCTAATTCAACGTGTATTCCCAACTTCTGGGAATAACAATGCAACATCTAGGGCCGAGGAAACACCCACTTCTGACTTTATCTTTGGAACCTAACTGTACACTATCTTTGCTTTTTCAACATTTGGCTGAGACTATGACTTGGATGGGTCTGCTCTGACCTTCAAGTTTAACAGGGGTAAAACAAAGGTGATGTTTAGGAGCAGTGATTTAAGGGTCAAAGAGATTGTTCTGTACTTGCATATTTTCTCATACTGTGAGTTTTCCAAAAAAGATTTACAGTTTGGGTTTACTTTGGGAGCTTCAGCTGTTTCTGAGATGAAACTAGGAGCCAAGATTTTTTTTTCCCTACAGTGTAACCTTTGGAAAATTTCATCACTGTAGTCTATTTGGATCTCCAATCCTGTGCTACTTCTGCAGAGCAAAACATAGAGAGACTGTTAACCTGCTGAGAACCTGACAAGGATTTCACCAGATGTAAAAGATGACTGGAAATGGCCATCAAAAAACCAGTAAAGTCACTGACCCAGAAAGCTGGAATTTCACCAGGTGACGGATGGGGAGGAAATCACTTAAGAGAAAGGAAGCAGGTTTGTTTGTATCATAGCTGATGAGGGAAAAGTGTATCCATATCCACTCACCTGTCTTACTCTCTTTTTTGAGCTTCCAACTCTGAATATTCCTACTGTCTGGAGACCTGCAAGTGTAGCACATCAGACAACTGTTTTATTGTTTAATTTTCTGCTGAAAATTGCATTGAACCAAAACAATCTGGGCTATGTGGGTACTTAAAAGAATTAAAAAACCACAATGTATTTCTCTGCAAACTTGTACTTACCACGCTGAGACAGAACTCAGTTGTCTTGGATTAAGGGGTTGTTTTTAAGGACCTCACATCACCTAATCTGCAAAACGGTATCTCTGTGACATTTCTTGTGATGCCATTTTGGTAGTGCCACTGCTACTCTGTGAGGGACAGAGGTATGCGGAGTGAGGCACTGCTCAGTGTTTGGAGGTGGCACTTCCAGGACTGACATCAAAGGAAACAGGCAATAAAATAACTAAATACTTGGGCACTGAACTGTGTCTTTGGATACAGGAAGCAAGTGGTGTTCGGGGTTACCTGCTGGCTCTATAGTGCCTGTCAAGACAAAGCTGAGAGCTTCCTTCAAAGGGACAGAATTAGGGCACTCAGGCAGATTATGAGAGGGAAGAACTCCACCTGGGAGTTGTGTGCAGTTTATAGGGTAGGAACAGCTATTATATAGAGGGAAAGCTATAAAGAAATACTGTTGTACTTCAGGCAAAGTGCAGAAGGTGTGCCTCTTGTGTCATTTAGACTTAAAGTGATTTGGAAATGGGTATTGCCTGCTATTCTATAAGAAATCAGTTCAAACCTTCTTCTAGCCCTGTAGATACTACCAGAATATCAAACAAACAATAATGTAGTTGTTGAATGGACATACTTTGCCGAGTAACAGAAACTGAAAAATTTCAGAGTAAATGTTACCTTAGAGGTGACATGGTCTTTAGCAATGAGAATGTGAGTGGAAATCTTAAAGACTTAAGCAGCTGTGTACATAATATCATTTTACACAGTTAGACGTTTTTTGCAAAAGGGATGAAATTCTCTATAAGCTTTGAAAAGTTTACGGTCTAACAAAGGCTAGTCTGCAACATTCATTTTCTCTACTGACATACAGGAGATGTAAAATAACCTTGCAAAACAAACGCCTTTTGACAGCCATGAGGCTACACTTGCTTGCTAGAGACGTGTAGCTTCGCAGTGGTGTTTGGAGTTGCAGATTTTCATCAGAGAAATTCAGATAGGATTCTGCCTTTTAGTTTTTAGTCTCAACATGACACCTCTTCAAATATTCTTCTATCTTTGGTTAACAGAAAATTACATTGATGGAATAGCAATTAGTAAACCCAGGAACTTTGGCAGGGAATCATCTGAGATGGAGATACTCATATTGGGCAAAAACTGGAGGCTGGTTACCAGTTCCTGCACAAACATACAGTTTGTTTTACACTGCAGATCTGCAGGAAGTCAAGCCTTTACAACTCTGGGACATGATCCCAGGGAAAACAGGGAAGGTGATCAAGGCCAGGGGCTTTTATGGCTAAAAACATAACCATTTTTGTCATATAATGTTCAAAATGATAACTTAAAGCATTCGTGAGAAACCCGTAGGTGATTTGCTGCTGAAAAATTGGCCTGAAGGACTTATGCATACAGGCAAGTATTTTCAGAATCAGAAACTTGGTCCATCATATAGCCTGGAATGATGTTGCTACAGGATTGTTGCTAGAACAGAAAGTCCTCTGTTATCCCTAAAACCAACGAGCAAACAGTAGTGTCCATCTTCTGCAATCTTTAAATTTCTCAAAGTCAACCAATCCTGATGACTGTTTTGTGGACGGCAGATTAAACTGAAAATTGAAGAACATCAATATTTGCCCCACATTATCTCAGATTATTGTGTCGTGGGGTACTATAGTGCACTCTTAGAAAATGCACAGAAAACCATCATAAACTTTCTTTAAAAGGAAACTTTAATGTAAAGCAAATATTTTAGTAAAGAATGTTGTATAGAAAAGAATCTGTTATGACAGTGGGTTAAATGGATTACAAAAGTTTATCACAAGATGTTCAAGTGACATAAAATCACAGTATCCAAAGGATACTCAGCTGGATGGCTTTTTCGGCTGACTCAGACACTTTTATGTTCTCCAAACTCTGCTACCCTTGTGTAAAGGGACGGAAGTCATTAATCTCAAACTTAATCATCCCCACACTTATTTGTCAGCCATGGTATCTAACCTCTGTAGAAGGCTAACAGTGACTCTTTTTCGCAGTTTTCCTTTATATATTTGTAAGCAACATGGTTTTCAGTTATGTATTATAAAAGCTTAGCACTGTTGTTTAAATTGCAGTCTCTCATCTGCAAAAGCCTTTCATTCAGAGTCAGTAAATGATTTCTTTCTAGTCAAATTAGGCATCAAATGCATCATTTGGTGTTGCAGTCACCATTACTTAATGGTTTGTTTACTATCTGGCCGTGTGGTAACTCCGTCTTGCTGTGGCCAAGTTATTTCAATTCTCATTAAAAATCTTTACAAGACTAAGATACACTGGGAGAGATGTTGAACAGATACCTTGATTAACTATTGTTTCTGCATTATATAAAGCTGGTGGGAGGTTTGTGTCTGGACGATCATGAAGTCATGAGAAGGATATTGGCAGGAGTTTATAATTCCCTTCGGAGAGAGCAGGCCTGAGCCTGAGGCTGGTCAGGAGGACTGAAGCCAGGGACAAACTGAATAGCCAGCCTGCAAGCCCTGT
Organism: Calonectris borealis; assembly: GCF_964195595.1. Taxonomy (NCBI): domain Eukaryota; kingdom Metazoa; phylum Chordata; class Aves; order Procellariiformes; family Procellariidae; genus Calonectris; species Calonectris borealis. Next base: position 138,106,704 of record NC_134312.1, on the reverse strand, counting down.
AGTGAACAGGAGAAAGCTTCTTGGAGCTTAATATAATTTAGCATGGGATTTTTTTGTTTCTCTGAGCCTCTATCTTCAAATGCTGTTTCTTGTTAAGTCTTGCACTGTATTATAAACAGTTAATTTAGCTCTTACACCTTAAGATCCACTGGTTGTGAAGAATGACTCCAGGCTGACTGGCACATTTCAGACTTTCATTCTCAAGGTATGGGTAAACCCCTGGGGTGTGAAGAGCCGTTCCTGCAGAGCTGAGCACTCCAGTACAAGACGAATGACCTTCAGGAAATATCTCCTCCCCTGTGCTGTATGGGCCAGTTTGCAAGCTCATAGCATAGATCCTTAGTTTGGAATATATCATCTAAGTAATTATTTGTGAGACAGTATCTTTAGGAAGAGGCAAAATAGGAAGGAAAGTGTCTGACTTTCAAAGATGTCCTTGCAATTGGAAGTGTAGGCTTGCTTCTCAAAATACGCATTTATTTATATTATAGTAAAAATATATCTGCCACTCCTGGGAAAATGAAATATTCTTACCATGCTTTTCCAAGTGCTGGCAGCAACTATCTACAAGCCGGGGAACCTGCCTGTAAATAGGGTTCAGGCTTAGTTTTTTATCTCTTGCCTTTTCCTTCTTGTTCTGGGCTTCTGCTGGCAAAGAGAGCTGGAGAGCCTCTAACAATCGTGATTGATTGTCATCAAGATCTGTAATAGAGTCCACAGACATCGCGCCCTGTAAAATATACACACATGAACAATCAGTACGGCTGGAGAAATCTAAATGCCACAGGATCTTATCTAACAAAGATTTTTGCCTACCTGCATTTTAAAAAAACTAATATAAAAATACAATTTGCTACACGGTTTTTGTAAATTAATGAAGTTATAATACCAGTGTAATGGATGAGGAAAATCACAATGATGCCAATACTATTATTACCATACTACAAGGAATACAAATTAGGTATTGAAAAAACTAAATGCTTTCCACTCACTCGGCACACTTTTTTATTGTTTTAAGTCTGCACATACTGCAGGACAAGGATGAATCATTGTCTGTGTGTGCACCTCAGCAGTACAATATTTATGTGCATGAAGATATATACATATTTTTAAACCTGATTCCCTACTTCTCCTGCAGCTTGGGCCATTGTATCAGTGAAAATGATGCAAATAGGTTTACAACCATACACCACATACAGTTAACTAATTACAAATACACACAACTGCAGAGATTGAAATAATCCCATGTTATCACAGAACAAAGACACACCAGAGAAGTAGAGGGGTAATATTTTTTAGATAATTCTACTTCATGCATCTTAATATTTTAAAATCATTAAAGTTCCAATGAAAGCTTTGAAAACTATGTTTTGATTACAGCAAGGCACAGAAGTTCAAACAGTCTGCAAAAGATAAAGCAGAACAAGCAGCAGGAGGTTTATGGCATGTTTCAATGTTCACACGTGAAAAATAAGATTTTTTTTTTCAAACACAAGATCACTGTCACTTCAAAATGATCATTTCCCTCAATTGTTATTAAACTTACCAGGCAAAAACATTTTAGGGGATATCTAGGCTTATAAATAATAATAAAACAAAAAGAAAAATTTCGGGTTTAATTCTCATTATAAGTATCTGTTGTAAATTATTTTCTCGCTTTCTGAAACGAAGGATACATTTTACCATAATACAAAATGTACTGTACAGGGATCCAGCATGTCATCCTAAGAAATAATGAAGAAAATGTAAATTCCGAATCAAAACTTTGCTGACAACTCTAATTTCTTAAAAGCACACTGTTCTGCTGACAGATATTTCATAGACTGCTGGTGAGATCTCTATGTCTATTAAATGAGACCTGTACAACTGATAGGGAATTTCAAGCTCTAGAAGTATGTTCTTCCATCAGCCTAGACAACTGAACTTTACAAAGATTTCCGATTCCTAGACGACAACTCATACAAAGTCCACAGAGATTTCAAATGAATTTTAAAATTTTTAGTTCATAATATCTTTAAAAAAAAAGCATCTAACTTATCAGGTATAGTTCTGTTTCTTATAACTCATGGAAGACTTATAAATAAAACACAGTGAAGTTTTTAGATTTGTTTGGACCCACATCTCTAAACAATTACTAGACCCCTTAGAATGCAACTTTGACCCTGATTTCTGATGTCTCAGAAATACATTTGCTTGATTCCCTTTACCATTTCCCGCCAAAAGTAAACAAAAAAAAAAAGCCCAAACCCAAACAAGAAACTCTGGCTATGATCCGTGTGTGTAAAATTCCAACTGAACAATCTTTCTATTTTGTTTTTAAGAGTCTGGGCTTTCAGACACCAAAATTAGTCGACTGACACTGAAAATCCTCACACCATCCTCACCGCTGCAGCTCCCAGGCAGTTCCTGTACGACAGATGCCCTCTTTTACTGGTCCTTCCCTGTCTGCAAAGCATCCTCACCTCATGAATCATTATTATCACAGAGTCACTTAAGTCGGATTCAGGTCCCTAAAATAGATGTAAATACAGTCAGTTCGCCATTATCCTTGGGCACTTTATCAAAGTTGTGGATTAACTGGGGCACTGAGCTGGCTTTAGGAAGAGTGACCTTGAGTTCAGTGGCTGAAATAGAGCACTGCTTGGCAATACCAAGTCCAGGCCAGCTCTGATTTTAAATTTCGACGTGCACAGGAAAACAATACCAACATACTCCACGGATCCAGCTCAAACTCAGCCAGACCTATTAGTTTGGGCTCAGCCAGACCTATATGACTGCTGAGGAACGATGCAGGAGATCATGCACATTGCTGCCCATACTCCAGGACTATTAAGACAGACACAGCGCTACTAGGACTGCAATGCCCAGCAACCAAAGAAAAATCAAGGTCCATCTACTAGTCACTACCTTTGCACATAATGGATACCAGTTCCTGCTCCACCATGACAAGCTCAAAATCTAAGTAAACTGGGCAAGTCTTAAGCTAAGCACACAGAAGCATGAAGGAACGTGGAGATTAAAAAGGTGATGGAAAGAACAAAAGAAAATGAAAGCCAGAGGGACAGGTGTGGAATGAAGGTCAGATGAAGCCTTTCTTTACTTTTTAAGGGTTATAGAAGGCTTTTCTCTTTTGAAAAGATGAGCAATATTACAGAGTATGCATGGGATCAAGTACTATCCATGTCAGATCCATTTTTATTCCATATATTATGCTATTTGAGTAGTAAAGCAGTATGACTGAGCTCCTGATACTTGAATAAATTTTGGCTGTATAATATATATAAAAATAATATATTAACAGAGAGTCAGAATATTCTCTATAATAAGCACACAGAAGGTGCCTTGCTGGATGACCAGGGTCTCAACTTCTAACTGCTGGGCAAAAATCCTACACAGAAAATGCAGCAACAGTGATCTCTGTCTAGCTCTTGGGGGAGGGATAACCACAGCACTCGTAACATGAGCTCTGCAGCCAGCATTACCTTATATCCCTTACTGAAAGCCTCAGCTGAGTGTTTGAAGACTCACTGGAATACACAAAAGTGAATGACACAGTTGCAAAGAAGTGAATGGTACAGTGATAAATAATCCTTCCAACTTAAATTTAAGAGGACTGCACTCCAGGTGCCTGTGCAGCATTTGTATGAGAAACTGATTGCATCAGTTGACCTACAGATGAATCATTTTAAAAAAAAATTTTTTTTAAGCATTTGCTTTGATACAGTTGAAAATAAACAGTGCAACACTGTTCAAGAGATAAAAGGCAAGTGCAGGCTTCCTTACCATCCCCTAAAAAACCTCAGAGGAGTAAGTACACTGATAAGCAGAAGTATAAAGGCCAAAGACAGACAAGATATGGGACATGACTTGATATTAATGTTAAATAACTGACAATTCATGAAGTACATTACTGAATAACTGAGGTTATTCCCGAGAGAAAATGCCAGCTACCTCCACGTCACACCGCCCACCTTAGTCTACTCTTACTTCTCTGTAGGTGAACCATGTGCTACTGCATCCTCATGACTATGGAATACAGGCTCAAATTCAACACCCTGAAAGCTGCAATGCTGGTATTAACAAAAAACCAAACCGAACAAGCAAAATCCCCACAGGTTTCTAAGAACTTGGTCCCGATGGAGCTCTATCCTTCGGATGTAACAAAGGATCCAGGTTCCTTCTGCTTGCTGGCTGGTCAAATATATGTCTGAGATCTTACCACACTTTGTGAAAAGAACAGCAGATGACCCATATCTGGACACGTGAATTATCTTTCCCTCTTATGAAAACAGGTTCTGAAGCCAATGGGTGTATATGATGAATTTCTATTTTTTGTCACCGCCTATGCCAAATTCTGAAGGAAGTTGGTGGCTTTGCCTTCACACTTATATTCAAGTGTACTTTGCACTTTTGTGTGAACACAACTGCCTGTTCGTATGGTCTGGACAGGCCAATAGATGCGCATTATGCGTATGTAAGAATGCAACATCTTCAAGTATCATCCCCTCAGCTATTTGCAGACAGAATGTAGACACTTCAAGTATAAACTTCAGCTGACAGCTAGAGGGAAAGAAGGCAGGTCATGGGACTCTTCAGTTTTCTCTTAATTTGCAATTTACGCCAGTTCTACCCCTCTTAACACCGTGGCTTGAAGAGTCCTACATAGCATTTCCCTAAAAGCAGGTTTCATCCTAGGGATAAAAAGGTGAGGATCCTAAGAAAATATTTTATTTTCCACAGTCTGTTCTTGTACCTCAAATTCCTTCTCAGATTACTTAACAGGGGTTTTTATTGAAAGTATTTTATTATGCATTTTTTCTCCCTCCATTGCAAATGAAATTAAAAAGCAGTAATTTTAGAACCTCTATCCCATGGTAACAAAAAAAAGTTCTAATACTGTTACTAGCTGCAATACTGGAAAACTGGAAAGCTTAGAGCATAAAATTTACTTACAAGGAACAGAACCCTGCAAATAAGTGGTCTACGAGGTACCTATCTTACATGAAGGATCAACATTCAACCCAAACCACTGCATTGTGTTCTGCTCCCAAAGGCATTTTCATAACCTGTATGCAGAAATTTCCTTTGAAGAGCCTGGTACAAATTTACTTTGACAACTTCTTTCTTACCACTGAGGACATGATCAGAATTAGGCCACAGGGATTTTTATTAATATTGGGAAAGGGATTAATAGTTAGATTTACTTCCAAGTTTGTGGAGTTAAATTAACATAAGCATACATATATACCAATCACAGATGTTTAGTCTTCCCCAGCTGAAAAAATTAGGTTGAAGACGGATGGAATTTGTTAAATCTAAGACCTAAACAGAAGGATATAGATAAAGGAAGTGAACAGGAAGACTTCTAAATAATCTCTCTCTCACTTTGGGATCTGTAAGACTTACATAGTCCATATGACCTTTTCCCACCAGCACCAAAGAAAGAAGATTTCCGCTACACTTAGAATTTTCTGGTATTGACCAAGCCAACTTCCACCTTAAAAAAAAATCACTGTTCGAACAGGACAGAAGAAAAGTTCCACAATCCACAGACACAACAGTTTTCTTTCTACTCCGGCTAGACCCTCTGGAGCTACTGGCATGCACCACGTTGTCATGGGTCTACTTACACGCCTCCTTGCTCGTGGCGCTGGCTCGGGTGTGTTAGGAGAAGTGGATTCGTTCGGTGTTTCTGAGGTTGAGCTAAGAGATGAGTTACTGCTTGAAAGTTCTTTGTTCTGCCTTTTAGTTCCAAACGGCAAGAGGAAGGCCACAAAATCTGAAACATCTTTTTGCTCTTCTTTCTGAGAGTCTTGCTTGAGCTTGTAGGCCCGGTCATTAGCAATCACTTGGGACAAGGGCATTCCAAAAGCCTGGGGAATAAATTCTGCAACAACAACAAAAAAATTAGTATTTACTGAACATCTGATATTTATTTAGTACAAAAAGAATTAAGTATTAAGCTGTTAAAAAGAAAAACAATCTGAAGTCCCTTTAAATACATAATAATTCCAATGAGGTACTGGACTGCATAATAATAATAATAAACAATTGAAACAATAAAATAATAGTGGAGACATGCCAGGCAATTGTAGCTCATGCTATCTGAATCCTGTTTCCAGTTGGATCGTGCAAGATATACCACACGGAATCTTGGAAAATCAACTGGGAACAGATCTAATTAAGATCTTAACTTCCACTGAAGTGGAAGTGGCTACATCTGGATGGTGCAGAGGGCCATCAGAGGCTCCAGTAACCTAATCCTGAGACTGGGGAGCCTAGCTGGACCGTGCCACAGCTCTCTCATGTTTCAGACCCCTTCACCGGGTTTCTTTCTCACAAATGCTACAGGGCACCAGAGTCAAGGGGTACAGGCACAGGCATGGGTCTCATTACAGGTCAGGAGGGTAGCACCTACCTGTAGGAGTGTGTAAGTGCATCCACTATTCAGACTAAGCCTTCAAGGATATGGTTTTAATTATATACAAGAACTATACCGCTTTAACATACTGGTAAGATTTAACCAGTTTAAGAGTGGTATATCAGTATAAAGGTCCTTTGCAACAGTACAAAAATATATATGGACATATAGAAATACAGGAGAATACAGGTTTCTCTCAATTAACAAAAAGAACATAATCCCATCCCACATCAGTATAACTGTAATGTACAAAACCAGCATATACTTCAGGTCTCAAAGTAAAATAGAATCATAGAATAGTTTGGATTGGAAGGTGCCTTTAAAGGTCATCTAGTCCAACCCCCTTGCTGTGGGGGGCAATGCTCAAATGCTTCACAAAACAGAAAAATGCTCTACAGTGATTCAGCCAACAACAACAAACATTGACATTCTCGTCATTAAGTTTCAAATCTACACCTATCTGAGATTAGTAGAACCAAAACCATTGGGCCAGACTGCCAGCCAGAACTGTTTTATGCTCAAATGGAATGAAAAAATAGCTATTGACTCTGTTCATCCTGGTGAAAATGTGTGCAACTTCCACTAGGTTCCAGCTTCAGACCTGCCTGTATCAGGAATAAATAAAGCACCAGAGATTAAAAGCAACCTTTTTTTTTAAGTATGAAAAAAGGAACAACAACAACAAAAAAGCAAACAAAAAAATCCTTATATACTCTTCCTCTCTTTTGCCACAATCGTCTAAATGATTGAAGGCCAAAGTTTCTCCTGGGACTTAAAGTCAGACTATATCTTTGATGACACTTTAAAATTTTATCTAGGCTTGCATTATCATTAAGATTAAAGTAAGGCATTGAAAAGAAGAGTGTATTTTATGAATCTTGAATGAGGACACTATTAGCCTATCATACTGAAGAGACAAGGGCCTGTTGTTCTGATATGGTGAGAAACATTACTGCTCTTTAGAAGTATGAAATGTTAAGACATGAACTAATTTTGGTGTCCAGACGAAACTAAATCAGGAAGCAGAGCCTCACATATCAAGCAAGTCTGGAGGTGACCTGTGAGTAGAATGACATCTAAAACCATCTGCATTTAATTTAGAACAAGAAAGAACATCACATGAGTATCAAGCAATGCGGGGATTGCCAGTTCCAGGAGTCCAGAGTTAGACCCGATCCTCCTGTACCCAGCAGAGTGTGCCTATAAAATGATGAGAGTATTAGTATTAAAGACTTTTACTGTTCTGAATTACCTTCCTAATGAACATTTAAGTCCACAAACTTGAAACACACATATGCAACATGTCTCCCCTTCTGGCTGTCTAACCAAGTACTTTGTTATACCTCCATCATCCCTATTTATCTGCCCTTCTACAACACTTCCTGAGAAAAGCCCCTGAGCCAAATTAAATCCTGAGCATGAAATATTTCTCTGGTTTTGGCTTACAGACACTCGTGCTTCAAATTGGGATGGGACAGCAGTATGTAGCCCAGTGATGCCCAACAGCATGCTGATGCCGTTGATCCTACAGCACTAGGATCAACTGGGACAAGATCAGCAGGAGATGAGATCTCAGCACTGCTTCATTAAAGCAATTTCATTAAAATGACCCTCTCCCTGACTTTGTTATGTAAAGGCTGGTATTTTGAGGTAGGTGTTGCTCCTCCTTGAAAACCCTCAGGTGTGGGACGCTAGGTTTTTAATTGCTTTTGCTCAACGTGCCTGTGTAGCAGTGAAAGGACACTGAACCTCTGCTGCTTTGCTGTAGGCCTCCTTCTCAGAGGACATGAACCACTTGCCCGATTTCTCAATGTCTGGCAGAGATGGGGAACTGGATGAAAACCAACTGGCTGATTTTCAGACTAAATACAGATGGAAGTGATGCTGGCTGGCAGTAGTAATTACGTTAAAGAATTGGCAAAAAACAGTAACTTTTTGCTCGTTTGTTGAAATTAAGAGAATTGCTTGCACCCTCTGCAGATTAGCTACAGCCTGAAGTTCCCACCAAAACTAGTGTGTGTGTGTGTGCCGTTGGGGTCGATGGGGGGGAGCATGTTTTGCCCACTACTCTTCAGAAGTATTCAATCCCAACAATTTTGTTGTTGGACAGGTAATGTCATGTCCATTACAGTGAATGCTAGCCCTTCTGACATTTCAGATTCATTAAAAAAATAAGAGTTGTAGTCATGCAAAGTTTTAGCAATCAATTGATGGGGGAGAAAGGGCACTGACTCAGATGTAAGATGTGTAGGTTTGAGGCTCTGGTCTCACAATCAAGCTAAAAGCTCCAACTGCCTCTTTCCTGATGTAGGATGGGGATCCCTACTGTTGGAGATGTTTCATTTGTATGAAGAAATGCTCCTTAGAGCACAGGCTCAAAACTTTGCTCTGTTGTACATATACTGAGTTCCAGAGCTACTAAGTTAGTTACTCTCTGTAAAACCAACAAAAATTTGACCACTTATTCACTCATCAGAGTGGGCAGCTTAAAAAGAAATTTTGCAGAAAGCACCGTATAAAAATGTGAAACAACCTGGCAGACTGGGCAATCAGCGTGGAAACACAGACTCATATCCTTAGACCAAACAGCAGCGTACAAGGACTTGACTTTTGATCCATCCTGTTCTTTAGTGTTTACTGGCACAGGAGACAATTTGCTATTTTGGAGAAGTGCACGATTTCTTTTACCAGAAAGTCCATCTTGCAGCTGAGGAAAGTTTCTTACTGATATGTTCCTAAGAAATCTTTCTGTGATGGCAAAATCAGCATTTTCTAATAAAAAGCAGCATGGCACAGAAAAACTCCCAGACAGATCAAATAAGAGCTTCAGTGACCAGAAATCCTCCTCTTTGCTAATCAAATGGTGATATCCAGGATGTTGACACATACGGTTAGCTTACTTGGCCTCATGCCACCCCATCCAAGTATAGTTTCGAAGACTTCTCTGAAGTTTCAGCTGGTGAAAATTGTGGTTTGCATCCCACAAACCATAGCAGTCTATTAAGAACCAGTGAGGTCTATACTCTAGACCCTAATGAAGCTTTCAATGTCAATAAAGTGAACAGCATACAATACAGCAACTTTGGATAGTCTCCTTAGCACTTTGGGGTTTTTTTCTTAAGTATAGCTTAAGTGCTGGTTTTGAGCTGCTAAAACCTTGTGACCAAGATCTAATAAGGTGCTTGTACTACCTCTATTTAAATGATAGGAACAGAGTGGGAGACAGCTCAGAGAACAATACGCTTTAAAAGGGATATTTAAATGAACTTAAAGGGGTCTTTAAGTCAACCTCCCCAGCTAGCCAGACTGGGTAACTCCGTTTTGCTAACTGAAATGAATTACTTTGGATCCATAGAGGGAGTGATGGAACGAAGAAAATAAGGAAAATTGAAACCTCAATCCATAAGGGGAACGGCAATCCTCCATCTGAAGGTTCGTCAAAACCCTGCACTGACTCCAGAAGACTCGAGATAAGACAAATGTTCTCGCAGCATCAGCTCTGTGGCTGAAACTCCCCTCTCCAGCTAGTCAGAGCTCACTGACCTTCAAGGAGTGATATAAAGCCTCTGCAATTACTTAGGCTTTTTCTGTGGGTAGAACCCTGTGAGAGGTTCTTCAGTCCTTTAGTTGACTTTAGCACAAAATATGACAGAGTGTTGCTTAAAAAAACCTTTCATATGCCTAGAGCGCATGAGAAACTTTTCTGAAGTTTTTAAAAAAGCACAGTGGGGTGCTGGAAAGGCTTGAGAAAAACGCATTTCTGATAAACTATAATAAAAAAGAAACTTCATCTATTCAGCTCTCTCCTTAGGCTGTGCCAAGGCATTCTAACATCATGATAGGTTGAATTACTGAAGAACAAATGCAAACATTTAAGAAATACCTCTAAATTTTCTAAGCATGGCTGGGAAGTGAAATGGAAGAGTTTTCAAGAATTTTGAACTAAAGAAAAATCAAACATCTACTGCTGGATCTGCATATGCCACAGAGTTACCAGGAAGGCCTTTTCTCAGAAATTCCAGCACATACAGCAGCTCTGCTAAGGCCCCACGGATGAACCTGTCAGGTATTTAGATTCCACACAGAAACACTAGCAAAAGGGATGATTCTCCATTGCTCAACAAATCACGTAACAAGTGATTATTATTTCTGAGCAGATCTCTCAGTTCACCTGTAGGGTTTACTGGAACCAAGGCAAAATGGAGCTGGTTTACTGATCAAATCTTCTAGGAGAAATCCTTTCTGGGAGGCATCTCTCTCAGGAATGCCTGTGTGTACTTTCGAAGTAGGCATGCTTACGCTGACCCCCGTGTCGCTGGCAGGAGACAGACGAAAGGCTCCAATTCTGCTGCTGTCAAAATTAGCAGTGAATTTGTAAGGGAACAGTACCCGGCCGCCAGCATGCAGAGCATCCTGAGAATTTCTTATTCCAAGCAGCACTGACATTTTACTGCTCCTCCAGCCTGAGTACTGTTTGTTAGCAGCTAAAACAAATGTTTGGCGACATATGTAAACAGTATGATTGAGAGTCATAATGGCCATTAATAACAAGGAGGCTGGGTAGAGAAAAGCAAAGACACTGAATGATGGAAGCTGAAAATATTGCTTAAATATCTGGGTGGAGTGTTGGTCTCCTGTTTCGTCTGTTTACAACCAGCAAGTTTTGCTATATCCTGCTCTGGTGAGTCACTCGGAGATGTAAAAAGAACTGAAAAAACACTTGTTTTAGAATTTTTCCCCTTTTAATGAGATGACAACATATGTACCTGTCAAAAAGGACAAAATAAAGATATGAATCTCATTTAAAGTGCATTCAATTCTAGTTTAATGTCTTTGTTGGCCTTGAGATGTGTAACAGTTTGCCGAAACTCTCACTTAACAGATAGACAGGTTGATCAACTGATCCATCTAAATAAAATGTGATGTTAGGAGAATAAGAACTCCACAGATTGGACCGAGTTCTAAAGTAGGAGTGATTAAATCTCCAAACAGTCCTAGAAGAAATGAGGAACCAAATCCTTTTGGTTATGCTTTTTAAGCACAGACACCTGGTGGGGTGGGGTGAGGGAGAACAGTCTTGGGCACAAATCGGAGAGAGGTGGTATCTCTCCAGAGAGAACAACCCCGGAAGTCTAGGGCGGTTCAGTGCACGTCAGTGCCAAAGGAGAGGGTTTGTCAGGGAAGACCAAGGACACAAGTCCTCCCTGCTCTTTCTCAGGAACAGCCCACACACAAAGACACAACGCTGACCGCACGCACTACAAGCTGTGCAAGGCTCACGCCTCGTGTGCCCTGCAGCAGGGTCTCCACCGTGCATCCCTGGTGATCAGCACGGTGACCTTTTTTTCCACCTCTGTGGCTTCCTGTGCCAGGCGCATCTCAGTGATCTTTGGCTGCAACCCACACACAGGATCACACGGTGCTGTGTGATCGTCAGGATTAACCGCCAGGAGCCTACCTATCCAAAAAAAGACTTTTCAGGTGACACGCACTCCAGGCACGACCTAACAACATGGCCCCCTCGGCTGTTACTTGTCCTGGTATGTGGAGTCTCCCAGGCTGGGATATAGGAAACTCAAAATGTTTGGAATTAATTATATACTCTTCAAACTGCAACTGTGCTTACAAAAGTGATGCTGAAGGGATGGAAATGCTGTTTGCATTAAGGCAGGTGCAACTTGTCTGCATAAAGTGTTCTGGAAATCGGCTTCCCTGCTTCCCCCCTGACGTCCTGTGGCCTGGTCTCGCCGTTTCCTTCTCACAATGGTGCAGCTGGACTAGTTACCAAAAAAAAAATCCCACAAAAAAAAAAACAAAAAAAGAAACAGAAGGAAGGCATTCCTTTCCGGCATGAGGACTAGGGACCTGCCCAGGTGGATAAGTAAGCGCTCCCGGCCTTTTCTGTGAGCCCACCCATGTCCACAGTGTGGAGTGTTTGTTTTGGACCGGTTGCCCAGTAATGGAAGATATACTCTTTATAAAATAAATGGTAGAAATGCTTGTTAAAAAAACACCACAGAATGGATCAGAATGATGCTTCCAGCTCACTGTGACACACACGCCGAGGGAGGTTAACTCTGACTTTGGTGACATGGAGACCACTGTCCCGTGGGGCTCAGCTGCGATGTAGCACGGCGGTCTCATCCTTATGGAGACCGGCAGCACGAGGCCTTACATTTTTCCTTCCAGAGCCAGCTCGTCACCTGAAAGTTGGGCGACGCTGTCCCTCCTAACTCCTGAGGCTGGGGGAGATGCTGGTGCTGCTGCTTCCCACAGGAAAACAGCCGCCTTTCGCCAACTGTGCCAGGCTGACGGCCTGCATGGCACAACCCGGCACCTTCCTGGCTGCTCATCCCCTCCGCCGTCATGGATTAAGAGTCTGCTCAGCGAGCATCTGTGGGGCAGATGATCTTTAATAACTCAGTAGGGCAGAGAAGAGTACACCAGAAACAACCATGGACAGAAACCCGGAGAAGTAGGACGCCACATGCTGCTACCTGGGCTATTTTTGCCCAACGTTTGCCGTTGGCAACAAGTAAGAGCCAACATGGCTTTCTTTTCACTCTGCTGACACAACCTGGTTGGGAATCTGACTCCTTCCAATTTCCTGGCCCTCTGTACCCTTACCGACCAACCCGACACCCCTGTCAATACAGACATCCTGACGGAAGGAAAGAAATATAGATTCTGCTGTTTGAGTAGTGCTGGGGATTTTCACCTCGGAGGGTGCTCCTATAATATTTTATACATGGAGAGAGCACGTAAGACATCTCTATAAGTGAGAATAAGGCAGTGGAAGATGGGAGAAAGAGGATAAAAGCAGAGGGGTACATGTTTGAAAAGCCTGAAGTTAAAAGAACGGGGGAAAAAAAAAAGGAATTAGAATTAAGAGAATCAGCATAGTGATTTTTAAAAATGCTTGGGTACAGTTAACCAGAAGATGAAAACCAGTGCTGAAAAACAGGAAGTAGATAAATATATACAAGGATGAATAAGTACAAAGTGCTGACCTTTGCTGTGGGCAACTACTGAGCCTAAATGGCAAAGTGCACTCAGAAAACCCATCTGAATGAAAACAGAAAGTATATCCCAAAAGTTACTAACAGAATGGAGTATCATTACTAACAGAATGCTATCATGCAAGGTAGAAGCACACACAAAAAAAATCCCCGAACAGAAATGTAATAGCAGAAAATAATATTATCTGTAAGTGCTCAACTAGTATGGTTGTGTAATTATCAGAAACAGAGGTCAGCTGAAATAAAACAAGGATGTAAGGAAATCACAGAAGAGTACAAAGCAATGTAAGAAAAAATATTGTTTGAAAGATCTTTGGCAACAGAGAATTTAGAGGAATAAAGAACAACTCTGGGATAAGCATTTGTATGCATCACCAAAGGAAGCTATCACATCTCAAGGCACAGCACCAAAGAGGCATTGGAGGAGTTGTGGAAGTGCAATTGCAAAGGTTTGGGTGACACAACAAAATTAGGTCTTTGGTGAATTATCAAATCAATTTATTATTGCTAAAATCTGCTACTGCAATGAAAAATGTGAGAATAAAAAGATAAAATGTATTTAAACTTTCAAAACAGCTTCTAAATAGAAACTTTCAAAGGAGACTACTGAAGTCATGCTACCCATATAGGGGGAAAGATAAAAGCTCTCAGTGGTTCAAAAATTCATGAAAGACGGAACATTTAAAAAAAAAAAAAGCAGTAAGTGGTTAGCCATTTCTCTGGCAAATGCACTGAAAAGTGAAGAAGGTTTTGCACAGAACTATGTTACTTTGCACTTTTAACTGCATGGAGAACTATGGGGAAAAAATCAAGGAAACTAAGCAACATAACGACGGATTAATTACACTGCAGCCAAATGTAATGCATTGACAGGAACAGTACAAGATAGATTTTTCCCCAAAGGTAGCTATAAAATCATTAAACCTCTTCCTCAAAGACTCATTCTGCATGTGGACTCAAGTCCTACATCAAGTGATTCTCATAACAAATGAAAGATTTGTTACTCACAACCCGACATGGGAGGCAACTGGATTTATCCAAACAAATGTGTCAGTGGACTTGCAGTTTTAGAAGGATTAATGCAAATATTTTTCATAGCCATGTTTAAATCAAGAAAACAATAATCACATAGATGAAGTCACCAAACAAACAAAAATTAAAAGGCAAGCATTTTCTTCCTGACAAATAAAGTAACTTTGAAGTGGGAATGTTCATTTTTTCAATGGAATTTCAAAGTTCCATCCTTTTACCAAACTAGATTACAAGCAATAACATCAGAGTAACCAAATCACTTCTCTTGTTATAAATTTCTGTGTTTGTGTGTGTGTTTTTGAAACTGGGGTGTCAATACTGAGTTTTACTGCCACTTTTCCAGAACTTCTTTTCCAGGAGAGCACACAAGATTAGATGCACAATTACCTACATGCAGAAAACTGCAATTTCAGAGACATTTTTCAGATCTCAATGTCTAGACTTAGCTCAAATGGCTGCAAATTACAGGTCAAGTCCAGTGGATTAGGACCCGGCCCATAAAGCTGATTAATGTCCAAACAAAAGAGTCCAACCATGTAAATGTAAGAGTAAATCCATGTCAGTGGAGTCTATTAAAACCCAACTGATCAGTAGCACTGAAGCATTTATATATTTTAAACAACGGCTATTTTCCTAGGGCTAAAAAAAGAAAAGCAAATCAACTGACTTGCTTGGGCAGGGCTGGGTTCACATGCTTTGCAAATTGAAAGAGGAGAGTGCAAATGCAGGTAAACAACTGGATCATGTTATCCGGACTGGATGGTGAAAACAGGGAGAAAGAACAAGGAAGAAAAGATGCGGTCCTTTAACTCCTCCTTTTCTACCAGGAAATAAACTTTCAGTTGAAGAGATCTGGGTTATACTAATGACAAATAGGAAAGATAAGACATATTTTTCAACTTGGAAATAAATACCTAGGCAGTACATCAGCTCAGTAACATTCTCCCAGTCCAGAAAGTATATATTTAAGGCTAAAGAAAGCTGATATGCAAAACTAAGACCCGATCAGTAAATATCTACTTATTTTATTTTACCTTTGTCTCTGTTCTTCTCCTTTCCTAATGAGTCCAGTTTCTTTCTTAATGATTTCTTCCTCTTTTGTCCATCTGTAAGAGGAAAAAAGAAAAAAAAAGGAAGTGAAGTGAAAGAATGCTGAACAAACTGCTGCACAAGCTGTAGGAACATGGAGTGAGATGGCCACGGCTCTTGGAGTCAGGAAGGGCGTGGGGTACATTTCACAAAGGCTAGGGACTGTCACAGTCCTTCAGCCCTAAGGAATGCTGCTTTGTTCACCCAAACGCCTAGGTTGTGGCAAAATGTATCCCACTGCATGCTGCTGGGCACATCTACACATGCATGGTCATGCAGTCCACGTGGCAGAATAGAAAGCTAATTTTGAACACTTAACAATGGAGATTTGTTGCTGGATGCTTTTGATAGCAAGGTACCATAAACCTAAAGGTACTGGTTAGCCCTCATCCATGGTCACAAGATTGTGATTCAGGTGTAGAGCTGAAGGTAATATCTGGAGAGGGAGGATGACTAACCTCCAGGATAAATTCTGCATACCAGTCATACCAGTTGGGTGATAGCTGACCACCTTCACGTCACCCATCTGATCTGAACTCGCACTGAGAGCCTGCAGTTTGGTACAGCATGTCCAGATTGGTTCAGGTGGATTAGAGTCTCAGAGAAATTATTGTTCTGACACCCTATATATCAATCCAAGTTTTCACTAAGGTATTAAGGACCAAAGATTTTAAGCAACAGTGTGGGCAGGTTCATTCTTGAAACAATTATGCCAAAAGGTTGGCTATCATAATTTCCTTCGGCAGCATCTTTTATAATGAAAAGTCAACAGAAATGCATTTTATTTATTAGGTCTCAATAAATACCAGGGATTAAGACATGGGCCTGCTTTAACTTGTACCTTTTGAATTGTTTCAGTTCCAAAGCAATATAAAGGGTCTAACATAGGGATTAATACTAACGCTAATATAGGCACCACTCTAGCTAAAGGTCAATGAACGTACCTTTGCCTTACTGGTTTTGTAATGTGGCAAAAACTCAAAAATGAACACACCTCATCTGTGTTTCACTTTTATGGTAAGAAGGTCACAATTTGCCTCAACACGTTCTTCTAGTTATGTAAGCCAGTGTCTTAAGTGGTCTTTTACAGCAAGGAACATACCACAGAGGAGTGCAGCGGATGAACTTTCATCTTTGCAATCAGGGGCCACAAGAGTACACAAGCTGTTTCCCCATAGTTTTCCCTCAACTCCTTTTGCAAGCCATACCCAGAACATTACTTATCAGACAGCTGGATAAATTCTGACTTTTTTCATAGCCAGTTAATAGCCTTTTACTTTAAAATTAACATTTCTTTTTACCTTATGTAACTGTGGTTTGATCAACTCTATTTGCACTCGGCATTTATTTAGAGCATATTTGCTCCCAGCACTCACTTAACTACAGAAAGGCAGTTCCTGCCTCTTCAGGTAGGTTGTCATTTGCTGGTTATGTTAATTCCCCTTTTTCCACACCTGCGCCGGTGAGAATTCATCTCTCTGAAATAAGGCTGGCTAGAATGGATAAGGTATTCCAGACAAGAGTTCAGCAGTATAATGGTGGTAATTCATTGCCTGATACGGTCTAAGATTAGATTTTCTTTTTTCGTAGCCACATGACAAGTTCATAACTCAAATTCATACTTTGACTGATTAATATGCCCAGTCTTTTCACAGCTTCTGACGTTTCCAGTTGATAAGACCAAGTTTATTGCAAAAATTCTTCTTTCACTTCTTGGCAATATGAATAGTCGGTAGTCTACTTACATACACCTGACAGTCCTGCTTGTTTTTATAGGGTTCCCTACTACCATTGTGTTCTGATTTTATATATACGTAAAATTATTTTCAAAGTATTTTTCATGTTATAAATTCTGCTACTGCTTCACAGTAGCCTTTTGATAAATTACTTACATTTCTTTGGAGTCTGAGAGCCTCTATTCTCCAAAGACCCATTTATTGATATTCTGACATTCCACTGAAGTCTACTGAGACGTAAAAATGAGAACAAAAGTCGAAACTGGATGTAAAATATAGTGTTTTGCTATTATAACTACACAACGGCAACTTCTGGAGTGTTTCAGTGCTGCATAGTCAAATATAACAGAAATACAGGAAAAAGGAATGCTATTCAACATTGAACACAGGAACAAATGGCACTCATATCCCACATGGAAAACAGGCTAACGACTTCTAGGGCCAAACTATCAATGCTTTCTCACGAACCTTGTTCTTAATGGGTGATTCTTTCAACTCCAACAGTGAAGTAGTTCCTCAGTAAATGACAGGCTGAGACAACATTTGTGCATTTGTCTCTGCAAACCTTGAACTTTGGATACAAGTGATGCTCAGACCCATAAGAATGTAAGAAGCAGGAAGCAGTTCTGGAGATGGATGAACCAGAAAATACAGAAGAGAGCCTACTCTGTGCACTCCTGAGCAAAGAAAGAGATTGCAGAGCAATAGAGGAGAGACACTTACCTTGGACAAATGGGTGCAGCTCCACTGAAGGCAGTGGAGCTACATCCATTTACGTTTAGAGTTTACCCCACTGAAGGAGAAAAAGAGTTGCATATGAAAATAATAGAGAGGAATCCCGGTGAAAAGCTAAAGCTTAGGAGATCTGCCAGGAGGTCAGTTCCAGTTCTCCTCCCCCAGAAAAAGACGTGATTAATTACAATCTATATTCTATAAAAATAAATACGTTTTGAAATGATTGTTGGTTTAGGTTACATCAGGCATAAGCACTGCTAAAATATTCATAACGTGCTTAAGGACTTGTGCAATTCTAGCAGTTTTATATCTTAAATGAACCCAATTCATAATATGTACTTATTATCTGCAGCATGTTTTGAGAATTCAAAGCATTCTTGGGAAACAGGCAAAGCATTATTACCCGTACATAATACCCACTGTACATTTTAAAATTAATCAGCAAATATTTATGCAAAATAGTATTGTATCAGCCCAAAGTGCTATTAAATATGGCCTGCTATTCTCATTTGTGCTTTGGAAATGTTTATCACAAAGTGATAAATGCTGTTAGACTTTTATCCAGCCTTTTGTGTATACAATTATCACCTAATGTCTTCTTTCTATAGATCAACAATGTACTGCTCCTCCAACAGATTCCACTCAAGAATATTAGCAAGACAAGAGAAGTACTCAAAAGACAACTGTCACAGTGAAGGAAGCTGCATTTTTTTTCCTTATTAACCCATTGTGTTTCTTCTGAAGAACATCTGCCTAGGCAGCTGTGCCGATCAGTTGTTTCAGAAATGAACTCAGTTTGTTCAATGCTTACTAATTTATACGTTCGCTGCATTTTTCACTGTAATGCATACATCACTCTCTGGGCATCTATATATTAAGACTAGCATGATGAATATTTAAAAGACCAAGAGTCTAGAATCAAACTCCTGAGTGCATATTAAATTGTTCCGTGACCTGTTTTTCCAAAGTGGTAAGCACTTCCAGGTTCAGTTAATGCCAAAAAGACTTTTCTATTTGAAAAATTAGGTCATTTTTTTAGGACTCTGTCAGTGAATGAAGCCTGCAGAATACAAGAGTATTTGCACTGATACACCAACTTTGGACAAGAATTGAGGAGTTTGACTTCTGAGATTATTACTTTTGAAATTTTGGTTTAACATTGAAATTCATCTACACTGTCATCACTAACACCATTTAACTAGCAGTTACACTCTCAAATCCCAGATTTTGTACAGCCCATTTCAGGACCTAAGCTTCACTGAGACCAGGATTCTACAAACCAGGTAATAAGAAGCCATTTTCCTGCTGAGGATATATAAATTTCAGCTCTAAAAGTTGAAAAAAAGGAAAGAAAGACAACTTTGTATTTTTTTACATGACAGATTGCTCTGTTGCTTTGCACAAGATCACCTGCCAACACTACATATGATTCAAAGAGAGAGAGTGCAGGCTGAAATCCTGTTACTATTATTTACTTCCAGTACTGCTTTACTCATTTTAAAGTTATGGAAATCAACGTGTCTATTTGGTAGGTATAGGTGTTGCTCAGCATAAGCAAAAGCATCACAAATGAGCTACAGGGAATTTGTTCAAGATGATAAAGTTAGTGGCACACCTGGAGTTAACATTCAGGAACTCTTGGCCACCAGTTTCATATTATATCACTTAATAGCCACTATACTGTGAAGTCCTAATCCAATTTTTTTTCATAATTAATATATATATCAAAAAGTACAACAGCACCTGAGCTTTCTAAGACATTTTTATGACACTGACTATTATAGTATTAGATTTCAGATGATGGAAAGTACCCTGGCAATAAGCTTAAAGTGAACCTGTAACAAAAATACAATTCTTCAGCACCTTCTTCCCACATGGGCTTGTGGATTATCTATACGAATGAATGTTCCTTTTATGTTACTTACATGCAAGGACACTCATTTTTGTTAATCAAAAACATTATTTATAAATTCATACAGAGACTTTAAAGTAATTTAACTCAGTGGGGTTTTGACAAAAGAGACCTTCTGTGGCTTACGGGGTTACTGAATAACGAGAACTCCCCTCCCCATCTATTAGCAACTTCCTTTGCTTGTGAGAATTGTGTTTCTTGTGGGAAGAAAATTTGTCGTGTTCTACAATTAAGGGTTATTTTCACACAGTATAAAGAGAGGAGTTATGTTATGAATATCATACCCATAGCTCATTTATCAAAACAGAAATGGGTGAAAAAGTTGGTATTGTGAGATTTCTAAAATACTTCTTCATAGTAGTTATATTCATGGCCATCTTCCCTTTATAGGCATTAGTAATTGGATCTAATTACATTTAAATAAAAAAAAATAAAATAGAATATATTTTCTAACAGTGTAATCCATTCCATCTTGAAAATTACTACCAACGGCACCACAAAGCACCGAGTTTGACCTCTCTTGAGGACTTCTCAGTTCACTTCACTCATCGAGAGCGACTCATTTCCCGAGTGCCAGCCTCCCACACTCGGCCTGTGAGCGGAACGTCAAGCTACAGTCTCTCTTGCCTGTGCGTACTGCAGTAGAGACTCTGCAATCAGAAAAACTTGCTAAATTCTGTTGACAGAGCACAATAAAGATGAGACTGCACTTCATTCACTGACAGTTGCACTGTGTTTGTGGTTGCAGTCGCTTCTTCGGGTCACTATACAAAGCAAATTTGCTTCTGAACGCACACTTAGAGCTGCTCTTCTGAAGAAGAGGGTGCTGGTTTTACTTAGCTATTTCCTTGACTATAAATGTCCATCTTGAAATATTTATTTAGATTAACTTGTTGTTGAAATGCCCCGTCCCCATGCAGTAACTTCCAAAGCACTGCCAGCTGCAGCACAGATGGAAGGCAAACAGTTTCAATAGGAGAACCAGGAGCTACAGATTTGGGCACATAAGGCGATATGAAAAGGGAAGGGCTGAGCCCACAAGTATTTCCCGTTGCTTTCGTTCTCCCTTTAACCTGTCCTTGGCAGTACACACACATGGAGATCTCCCTCAGAGATGCATATTATACTGCTTCAGAAGCCTTGGACTATCTCCGTTTCTCACACTGCTTCTCCTTATGGCGTACGTTGCTCTCTTTATTTCACTTTGACTTAAATCGGCACTCCTTTGTGCTTGTCAGCCTGCAGCTGACGGGAGAAAAGCTATATTTGTTCAAGCGCATCCCACAGCTGCAGCCATGACCTTCCCAGTGGCAGCCGGCTCACACGTGCTCACCTCAGTCCACGGGGCTGGGTTCAAGCTGCCCGCCACAGGCACTACAAACACGCCCGGAGGCAGCTTCCCTCTTACGTGCTGCTTTCTCTGATGCAGCAAACAAGCTTCGGCATTTCCCTCTCTGGGAAGTTCCCGCTGAATGCGTTAATGGCAGAAGAAACAGTGTGAAAAGGGCAGAGCTGAAGTCAAAGCCCGTTCTTCAGCAGAGGGGCTGCAGCTGCCCCCGGGCTGCACACAGGCGGGACCAGAGCCGGAGCGCAGCAGCCCTCTGTGCGGGAGCGCTGCCTTAACCCAAACCCTTCCCAGGGCAACGGTGAGAAACTGGGTGAGGCGTGGGGAAAGCCGACTGCGCGAGAAGCGATGTTCTCGGCACTACGCAGTGCATACAATACCACCACTTGAGAAAACCCACAAACATCAGACAAAAGCGTGCTTTTTATTCTGCTCCTCATCCCGTCAGACTCTTTGGTAACCTGCGGTTTGTGCATCTTCTTCGGATATAGGCTTCAATCCCTTTGGGCTAAGGCATTACTGATAGTTAAAATGAAACACGGAAGAATTACAAAGTCCAAATGTGCAGGTTTAAGTGATGCAGCTGCTGGAAGTTTAAATCCTGCATTATACACAATCTCTTTACTGGGGAACAGTAAGAATTCAGTCATACTGAATATATGAATTAAATTATTTATCTAGGAAGTATTCCTAAGTTGCTGTGGAACCTGCCTAGAAGGCAAAACTGCTGGAAACCTCTCCTGCTTCAAAAGAAAGCTGCATCCCTAGAGGGACCTGAGTTTTATTAATCAAATAACACTTTACAATAACCTTTTGTGATTCTGATACAAATTTAAAAAAAAAAACCATCAACCCTCCATAATTTGCTTGCCAGGTATTAATAGATTTTTGATGCTGCAACATCTATTCTGAAGGCAAAGGTGATATACCAATTTACACCAACTGAGCATACTGTCAGTAGACTGTCCTGTCTTTTAGGAAAACACATCTCAAAAGTGTAGTTCCAAACTGGAATCAAACCTGTTAGAGTGAAAAAGGCACCATTTCTATTGAATCCTATTCTCAAGGTCTACTTCTATCAGAAAGAGTCATGTCCCAACTTGCTGAACAAAAAACGTTACGTGTTGGAAAACAGCAGGATACAGATATAGATTATAACTGTAACGAGATAGGTACGAACCCTCTTCACAAAAAAAAGCTTACTTTGGGCAATGCTCTAATTCAAATAGCAAATACTACTCAATTCCTGTGCATAGAGTAATCATAAGAAAACACGACATTTCAGCTCCACCTTCCCTAGTGTACATAAGGTTTTAAATAGTCTCCAAGTATATATGTTGGAAGAAAATAACTACTTTGGTATTTTCAAATATGTTCTTCCATGATTCTCTATCATGAGGGACTTGGGTTAACTGGTGGGCAAATGCAGGTGCAACGTACTCTAAGGGTGAGAGCCAAACCTCAGTACATAGGGTATATGGGATTTGGGCTCTGGAGCGAGGTCAGGGCAGAAGCCACAACCGGAGGGAGGGGGCTGTCAGCACAGCCCACCCCTGCGAGGAGAAGAGCCGGGAAGGAGCTGCTTTCCAGCCCTGCCCCCGGCCACCGCACTCCCGCTGTGCAGGAAGCTGCAGGTCTAACAGATGAGCACGAGCGGAGCTGCACCAAAAGCAACCCTTAAGAGAATACAAAAAGGATGCCTGCCTTCAGTTTGCACATGCCATGTATAAATATCCTTAAAAGATCAGAATTTTTAATTATTTCATAATTTTTCAAACCACCACATCAAAACCAAGAATAAAGGTCCCTATCTTCCCTTTTCATTTGATTTTTTTTTCAATTCTTTAATCTTTTCGCATTTGGGCTCTTGAGATAATTGTGTTTGAAAAGTTGAAAAAAAAAACTTTTCAGCTATTTTGGCATTACTGGAGGGAAAAAATATATAGTTTTACATCATTTAAATACTTTTTTATTTACCAATACATTTACAATGGCTGTATTACACGAACTCTGAGGAACAAGATATCCAGTGAGTTCTACAGAGGAAATGAAAAATCACAACACTAAACTATAATTGTTTTGGAGCTTATTGGTATTTGCTAAACCTTTAGCTGGACCTAAGGAAATCAACTCATTTTGACATGAAAATAAACAGCTGCTCAAACCTTCTTCTATGCTAGGATGAGGGAAATTGCTGCTGCTGCCATATAGAGAAGAGACGATGGAAATAACTTAAACAAGCGTGCAAAGCTACCTGGCAGCCTTTAAAGGATTACAGGGAAAGGCTAAATGCCCTTGTATGCCCTTCTATGGCTGTCACTGCAGAGTAGCAAAAAGCAGGTGCATCCCTGGAAAGGGAGAACAGATAAAGATGCAGGATGCCAGGTCTGACTTCCCTGAGCACAGACAATTAGATTCTCAACTAATACAAAGCTCTGCTTGCTTCAGTGCCTACATTAGCTCAGGATTTGCTGTGTCATGAGAAGTCCCAAATCATAGTACTCTAATAAAATAAAATTAATTTAAAAAAAAAAACAACAACAACAAAAAAAACCAAACCAAAACAAAACAAAATAACCCCGGAGAGAGTGGGCCAAAGGGTAACTTCCTACACATTTTTCTCCAGGAAGGTCTTTTGATGGCACTCATGCCTTATGTCAATATTAGAAGTAGAAAATGTCTCCAGGTATACTGAAATGAGAGGGAACCGCTCCTTCTGTACTTCAGGGCAATATTTGCTACACTGAGACTGATGACAGGATTCACAAAACAGTAATGTGAAGTGACAAAATATAGACACTGTATTTTTTCACATATCTGTAGCAATATCTGTAGTGTGGCAGGAGTTTCCCTAAACTCAAAAGGTAGGTAAGTTCCTAACTTAAACAGATTGTGGTACATCAGGGACTTTCCTGCTGCCCTTCTCTCTACATGGAAGGCACTCAGAAACCATGATAATGGGCAGAGGTTTAAAAGCTTTGAGAAAGACTGAACATCCCCTCTTGGAGTGCTTTCATAACTGACAGTAAAATACGTCAAAAACTGTCTACGCTACTACATCAAAACAACTACAGTAAAAGAAAATATTTTAGTTGTACTGAAAAAAAAAATCAAAACACCAAACCCCAAACAAACAACAAACAGGAGCCGTGATGGTGTAGTTTGAGATAGGAAAAATACGAATAACAGCTCTAAAACTGCCTTCAGTCCACTGGGGGCAGGGAAAAATTGACTATCTCCTGGCAGCAGTTACCTAAATAAAAAGTCATTTTATAATATGGAGGGGGGAGAATAGTTTGATGCCATCCTAGTCAAAGTGACTCTTGATTTGATAGGGAGAATTACCGTTAATCCCCACAGTACAGGGTGGGCTAGGGGCAGACATTAAATTGCCGGCATTTAGCTGGCATTGAACTTTTTGTGTATTGATAAGCTGGCTTGCACGCCTGTACTGGTAAGTGAAGCAGCAACCAAGTTTCTTTACTTCTCCCTTAGAGCTCTCCTTCAGGTTGCTCTTGGCGTGAGAACGGGTTGAGCTCTTCAAAAGAAGAGGAAATTCCCCCAACTCACTGGAATTCAGGGGACACACCGGTGGTCACAGAGGTGGTTCAGGGCATCCAGGTCCCCACTGTCTTCTGACCATTGCTTTGTTGCTATGATCCCTTCATACAAGTCTTTCCTCGGACTCTCACCTTAAAGAAGGAGCTGTGCAAGAAAATAAAACAGCCTTCACAACTTACTCTCTTGGACTAATTAAACTAGTCCACAATATTCCTGCTCAGAGCCTTGATGACGAAATGAAATGAGAGGAGCCTTTAGCGCAAGGAAGTGAAACCACAGTGCAGAAGGTCTCCCACTGGACAGGTTGGTGGCCCCAATAACTGAGATGCTATCCCTTTGAAAAATGACCAACGGATCTTCTTTCTAATAATATTTCATTTAATAATTACCTGTCCTCTGCATCATCAATCATCCAGCTTACATACTTTTTTATTAATAAACAGGAACAGGTGTTGAAAATGTAAACCACATAGATAAAAGGCATGATGAGCTCTGCAGAGAACACTTGGGTCGACTTCCTGCACATAAATAGAGTCACATAGACATTTGTCTAATCTATTCTTAAAAACCTTCAGCAGGAGATTAGGTCTCCATTAAATCTGAGGTAGCCTTTTCAGTGTAAAAGCCCAATACAAAGATATATATAGTACCGCAGCTCTGATAAAATAAATCTGTCTGTAGTCACCTTATCTTTCCTAATCAGTATTTAGAGGCATTCTTACACTTCTGGCACCAACCACAACTTCTCCACTGAAACCATGCCTTTGAAGAAACTTTAGAAACTAACTCTTCTACCTAAGGCAAGAAGAAATCCACATCAGAAATACTTCTCTAATGCACTTTTGAAAGCAGCAATACACATAAGATAATAGAAATAAATCTGATTTTCAACTGAAATTTTAAAAGATGTGTACCAGAAGAATACACGTTAAACCAAAGCTCTGCCAAAGGCAAGTAGAACACGGAAATTAGTAGGCTGCAATGTCAGTATTCCAAACAAAGGTTCAAAAGCTTCTCACATGGGATATATTTATTGGTATTTATTCTTTGGCTTTGAATTGTAATAAAAATCTTAAGTCACTATAGAATCACCACATACTTATGTGGATTATTTGCAAAGCACAGGACAGCCTAGCTGAGTTTTCGAAAACAAAGGGCTGGTACTACATCAAGTACTAAAGACAGATTTGGCAGAACACAATCAAGAATACCTCTGTTACACTAGTGTTCTCACAAAGACTTAGAAAACAAACAAAAAGAATCAAATACACCTAATTTTGCAAAACACAGTGTTTTAGAGCCTCTGCATGTGCATTTTGGTTCCTAACACTGGTTCGCTCAGGCTGTGTGTCTGAACTTTTCAGTACGGCCAATGGTCATGAGTAACATGTTAAAATGTAAGCTGAGATTTCCATGTGGCGCACTAATACAGACAAAGTACTGAATGTATTTATATGTACTTATAGTCAGTAGCTATTTCAAGTGTACTATTAAGGATATTACATTAGATAGGAATTTTTTATGTTTCAGAAGTAATTTCTAAGATCAGTGGGACTTCACATCAAATGTATGCATGCAGCAGTCTCTGGATCTGGATTTATAAGAGCAGTACCCTAAACCCACAACAGTCAGCATCTAAATAAGCAGCTGCCCTAATAATGAAGACCTCTGGTCACAGTTCCATCTCCAGTAACTACGTCTCATGACATTTGTATATGGAAATGTGGATCGTAATATTTCCCTATTTATCTTCGGAGTTTCAGCACGATCTCTTCCCTTCATCGTGATACCCGCTGAAAGACTCCTGCCTTTCAGCACTCCTGCCCAATGAGCTCCGCAGCAAAGCGTTCCTTCAACGTCCATCCCCGTCCTCATTCCCTTCTTCCACCTTCACAAAACACACCTACACAACAGGTAGATTCTCAGAAGTTAGACAAATCTTTCTTTTAAAGCTGTTGCGTTATACAGTAATTCTTCCATGTTCACATTAACAGTGCCATTGATTTCACGAAGAAGCCTAGCATTTTCTACTTCTGTTCTGTATTCACATAGCACTGAAGAAAACGCATGCTACTTCTCAATCAAAGCTCCTAGCTATTTACCATATTACAAAGTAATTATTAAAGGGCCAAACTTTTTTTGTTTGTAGTGAGTTTTGTAGTGAATAAAAACATTTGCTTTTAAAACTATTAGCTTGTCTCTAACTGACGGAATAGATATGCTGAATAAAGCTTTCCTGATGTAAACAGACATGTAAAACCTGCTATGTGATACAAGAAAACCTTGGAAATCAATTTGCTGAGCATTACATAGAGTCTTTTATAAAAAAACTGCCTCATAGCAAAATTTAAAAAAGGAACAGATCACTAAAAACTTTCTTAAGTTTTGAAGATAATAAATTATTTCCCCTGTTCTACCATTAGAAAAATCACATTCTTGCAAGCCTCATGTATTTCCATTTTGTTCTTGTCTCAAGGGTGGCAAAAAGTCAAATATGAAAAACAAAATTAATAAAAAGAAATTTCTGCAAATTTCCTTATTTGGAGGGAAAAAATTTTTTTTTGGCTTGCTTATCTCCCTCCCTGGAAAAGCTCCTGTCACCTTCACTTTGACAAACTCCTGTGAAGCAGAGTGCAAGGCCGCGTGCTCTTACAACCTCTACCCTGCAGCAGCTGGGACTTCTCCTCGCTTAAAACATTAAGTCAATTTTATTTTCTTTTTTCCAGACTGAGAGATATTGGTTTTATTTTCCCAGGAGGAAAAAAAATCCTCAGAAAAATCCATGTTTCCATGGAAAATCTGAATTTGGGGGGGGGAAGCTTCCATCTGAAAATCAGCAAGATACACAGTTTTCATCTCTGACCAAGTCTGATACTGCAAATCTGATACAGTGTATCTAAGATTTCCTAATGTAGCATAAAGGAGCATTATTTAGCTCACAGTCTTGCTTGTCTTTAATATAATCTTCATGAACACTGCTATATTGAAAGAAAATCCATGGACTCGCAGGACCACGTCCAAGGCAGTATTTATATGAGAAGAATTGGCAGAGGTTGGCATTAAGAGGGGTGGTAATAAGCCTCTTCACTTAAAAGATATACTGATACCAACTCAAAAGCATCCAGTCTGTAATCCCATAGCTCCACAAAGCATAGGCTACAGTTTACTTAGATGCTTTCCACTGTTACAACAGCCTGTAAAGAATATAACATGGTCAGTGATTAAAAACAATGAGCAGTTTGGAGCCCTCACAAAAATGTAAGTCCAGATAAAAATCATAGTCACTCTCAGTGTTAAGGAAAATGGATAATGAAATACAATGACAAGTAATGTAAGCAAAAAACAGACCCAAAAAACGACTCCCTGCCAAAATAAACAAGAAGCGGAGAACGCGTAACTTTGAATTCCCGTTTTTATTCAGAGCTTAACTGGAACATATTGGGGGCAAAGTGCACCAATGAACAATAAAAATGCAGAAAGCCCAACTACGTATGTTTTCTTCCATTTCAGAGGAGGGGTTGTCTCAGCGCTCAGTCTGTAATCACACACTTAGCCAGCCCTGCTCCTTCAAATTCGCCTTACTAAAGCACGTCGTACCGGAGACTAATGCTCACTTCACGCGAGCAGATGCACAGTGTCACAAACCTGGTGGAACTGGCTGCAAAACTTGCATGCAAAAACGTACAACAGCACATGTTCAAGCAGCATAAGCAGTATCTTCCCTTGAAGGACTGGGACTGCATTTAGGTTTCTAAACCCAACCTTAGATCATATTCATTACAACTAATGGAATGAACTGAGAACTAGATTTGGCAGTAAAATTAAGGATTATCTTCTTTCTCCCCAAATGTCCCAGTAAGTCTAAAAAAAATCAATTCCCTCAGAAAGTGGAACACTTGCTGTAATTACTGAAACTACTGTGTATGACCTAGTTGCTGTTAACAATAAGAAACTGTGTGAATATACATTCTTGTCACAGATGGCATCAACACAGTAAACAGTCATCTTAGTAAAGGCAGTTAATCTCTTTTATTACATTTGGTACACTTGCTAAAATAGCTGGGTAACATGTTTATTGTCAGTTCTGGAAAGTGAAGACAAATTCTGTGGCTCGCCTTTGGATTTTCACTCCAAAATATTTGAGAAATATTAAAATAAACTCAAAGGTACAAAGTAAATGTATGCAATGGTTGTACCAAAGCATAAATATACTTTGGTATGTAGTGCATGTTAAAACCAAAACACTACATCACCATAACATTAAGGTTGTGACCCAAGCCAACAAAAGCAAGATAATTCATCAGAGACGGACGCTCTGGCCTTAGCCCAACCTACTGCATGTAGTGCAATCTGTTGCATCTGATCTGTTAACAGTCCTGGGCCAACACATATTCAATCTCAAGATACATCAATCTCGTATTTTGAAGATGAGATTGGAACAAAGGTATTTCACCACGTCAATTTGAAGATACAGGAGTGAACTCCTGTGCTAATAGTCTTCCTACAAAAAAATGAAGTTTGATAGCATCCCTGTAATACTCTACTGAAACATGGGTTAATACTGGGGATCATTATTATTAATTATAAGAGAAGAATGACATATGAAAAATGAAAAGATACTTCTAGGGTTCTTGCCTAGTAGAACTTCCAAACTGAGTGAGCCCAGGCCTCTGAAATCTGACCTAGTGCACACACACAAAAAGCTCCCGTGTCAACTTTCTCACAAGTCTGAAACACTGGCCTGAAATAATTTAGCAGGTTAGAACCAAAAATGTTTAATAAGGAAAACAATGAGATTCTGTGAAGGCCTGTGCAAAACCTAGATAATATATTCCCCTTGCTGACTCAAATTCTACTCCATCCACATTAAATTAATATGTCCAAATTTTAACAGGAGAATTCAGCATAAATTTTCATTTCTTTCCCCTTTTTTCGAGAATAAAAGAGAACACCTTTTTCTATCTACCTCAATGTCTCAAAATTGACTGGTCCTACAACCTTCTTCATCACAAGAACCCTTTCTGAATCCTGGTCCTTCTGAGTCCTTTCAGTATCTTCACCTTCCCCATCTTCAAGAGCCACTTTGAATGTGTCATCCACTTAAGGATGAACATTAGAATATCAAGAGGCCTCATCAATTCTGCAAGCTTAAGCTGATAGATCTGCTAAACTAAGATTAAACACAGGTATAAAATGATCCACTCTTTGAGCCCATATTCTTATTATGGGATTCAGGGGACACTTCAATCCACAAATCAGTGGGGCAGGGGGCAGCTCTCTCCTAAAAGAAGAAGATCTTTTGATGTGTTGAACCCTTCTGGAACTGAGGGGCAATGATCGTATCAGCCAGGCCTCATCCTGCTGGTCACCACTTCCTCCGTATTGAAAAGCCCCTCAGTGGTTAACCCACCCACACGTCCTGGGTCTCGCTCACTGTTCCCTTGCCCCCGACATGTGCCGAGACTAATTTCTGGTGGCCAAAACCACCGCACAGTTGTCTACATCAAAACAAGAGTCTTGATTCATAGCTGGAGCTAGAATGTATGAGTGCAATAAAAACACAGGTCCTAGTTGTAACTACTGCAATGACCTCCTTTCAGCAGAAAAATAAACTTGCCTCTCTATTTTTCATTATCAGCCCATGAAAAGTACTTCTTTCCAGCAGGTAATTTCAAACATGCAGCTGCAGTATTCAGCTGCAGTTATGAAACAGTAGTCTCCAGGCTGATATATATGAAAAAGCTTCACAACTTTTGTTTGATGTCCTAATGAATAATCACAGGCTGCCCCAAGCTTGTCAAAACAAGTCAAAACAAAGCTAACACACAAGCAGATATGCCTCTTCTCTTTCTTTGGTGTCTGAAGTCAGTTTTGAGTTCGAGTTGTATCGTGTGGGCAATGGCAATGCACATGCCTTTACAACATTTTGCTAATTTAGCCTGGTAACTCTCAGAAGCACCATTGTCATCTGACAATTAACAAGGTGGGGAGGCAAAAAGGGAGCAGTTTGGTTTGTGTGCTCTCAGTTGCTATGCTTGAACGACCGCACAATCACTGCGTGAGAAAAACTGGTACCTACTGGTATGATTACCTGCCTACTGCTTTCTTCTTCCCACAGGAGCTGAGACTGGGAGGCAGGCAGCCTGTGCTCCCAAAGTGGGAGGCAGCATATGAATCAATAACAAATGATCATCTACCCACGAAGAGCAAAATAAATAATCACAACTGGCAACATGTAGCATGCTTTTATAATACAAATATAAAGCCTCTGAATAGGTTACAGCAATTTTGTGTAAAAGAAGAAAATCTTCTTATCTACTTCTTCCCCATCATCTATCAAGATCCCTTTCTTCCCCACTGGACCAATATCTTCACCCCCTCTTCCCAAGAGGTTCCTACCGAAGCCCTGTCCGAGTCCCAGCAGCCAGTGTTGGGCAAGAATAAGTGGAATGTTTTCTTCTAAAGGCAATCTTGGGCAGTGCTGTGGTAGCAAGCACTATTGGTGACACCTCTGCTTTATAAAAGTAAAAGCAGTATTAAACAGACATGAGTAGCGCTACAGCTGTTTTCTGGTGCTTGTCCATAAATCACCCCAGGTTCATCTATAACTTTGCAAAGAAATTCAATAGAAGAATACCATATACACTTTTGAGTAGTCAACAGCACTTACTAAATTGTTTTCCCAGACCCAACTTCAGGCATCAGTTCTTCTCCTTTATTAAGAAGCCCATCTGTATTTGGCTATGGAAGAGGCAAGAGGAAGGAGGATGGAAACTCCCCAGGGGAAATTCCTAGCCCACAAGACTTCTACGTGCTCATAACTCTTTAAGTCCTCTGCTAGCCACAACCCTTCCCCGGAGTTTTGGAGATTACACTTGGTGTGATAGCAGCACATGAGTTTTCTATTTTGCTGCACAGGCACATACATGACATGCTTCTTTTGCATCTCAGGACAATGCAGGCAGCCGGATTGTTATTGCAGTAATAATGCAATTTACCTAATTATACCAAGATGCTTACTGTGCAGCAACGTTGCTTGTGTGGCTACAGCATCGGACAGTATCACCAGTGAGAAATATAATCGAGCTACTCTAAGAGATTTATTCATGTGAAAACATAAACCGTTTTCCATTATTCTTTGTTGACACTATGAAGAAAACACTTGTGCTGTCACAAGGGACAAAGCGACAACAAATAAGAAAATCCATAAAACACAAAATATCGTTGATATATGGGGATTTGAATGTGGCCATTTCTACACAGACGTAGATCAGAAGTCAAAAACTTGCTGTCAAGAAGATCAGAAGCAAAGATGCCATTTCTCCCTGAGTTACTAGAGATATTGTCCAAATTCCTGCTTGTCATTGTTCAGGTAAACAAATGCATGAGAAAACATATACTGCTCCTATGCTTCTGCACTACTGAGGATCAACAAAAGTTCCTAGTAGCTATCATGAACATCAACACCAGGAGAGGTCAAAACTCAGACGAAAAGTCAGTGCTTCATCCAACCTACAGGAATAGCAAAGACAGCTGGACTCAGCAGACAGTGGTTATCACATGATTTTAATGACAGCAGAGAGGCCTCTTTCACAGAGGAGAGGAGGGGCTGGCTCTGTGGCACATGGCAGCCCCAGGGCACACAGCATTCTAGGGAGCTGGGCCTAAAAGATGCACAGATCCTAACTATTCTTCCTGCATCCACATCCCTGCATTGTCCTTCCCTTCCAACACGTGAGTTTTCAAAGAAGAAATGAGAAATTAGTATATGAGAAATCCAGGCCCAATAGTTCAATCTATACAATTTGCTAGCTCAAAGAAAAAAGAAGCAAACAGACAGAATTACAAACTTCTAAAATATCTGCCAAATATCCAGTTTGGCCCTTATTTTCACTGAGATGCACCGCCGTTTAGCATGAGACACTGTTTACAAGTCTTTTGTCAGCTTACAGTCTGATGAGCTTAATCACGTGCTAAATCACCTCTAAGCCAATTTCAAATAATACTTTTGAGGACTTTTCTAGTGATGCTCTCATCTTCTCTTTTCCTTTTTCTGCACTCGTATTTATACAAGCTTCATTACTTCCTAATTATCCAGGTATCTCCCCCCTTAGTTATCTTCTCAATGAGCAACCACAAAAAGCAGCTCAGCCATTTATGTTTGCATGCCCTACTGATAAATGCACACCTATCTAAGCAATACTCAGAACAAGCATTGAGCATTTCTTTTTTTCCTCATTTATCCTTTCCCTCCACAACTCCTCCAGCCCCGTTCCAAAGCTGGGAAGACAGCAGTGCATCCTGTTGGGGGCTGGTGAGAACATGAGCAGCCACAGTCTCCTCTTGAATAAAGAGAGGTGAAAAGTGCAACTGTGACCCCCGACTCCCAAATTCTATTCAAGTCCCTACTGAATCAAACCTTAAAACCCAGCCAGGTGCTTGAGGAGTTGAATTAGGGCTGGAGCCCTAATTCCTCGTTTGCTCTAACTGACAAAGCCCTGCAGTGCCTACCAGTGCTCCCAAACACAGGCTCAGTGAAGTGGGACAGGACTGTGAAAGAAAGGAGAGTTATAACCATGAGGTGTTTAGGAAACTGCTCCAAACAAGCCTCATTCAATACCTCTTCTGCTCAAGAGCTACCTGGAGCCTTTGAACAGAGGCGAAGAAAACGAGCTCCTCTCCTGCTTTGATCCTGGTTTTACTTTGAAAAACCTACCTGACTTGAGTTACCAATTTTTTTTGTGAAGACATGGTGTAAAAGGTTCATTTTTTCTCACTACTTGCATACAAAGACATACACAATTGAAAGTCACCAAGATGTATGCACATCTAAAGTGAATTTCATCACAGTTTTTTTTTTCTCCCATTATAAAAAAAAGATTGACTTCCTTGAAATTGAGAAAAACACAGTATGTTCTAAACAGCGGCTGTAAAGAAGTTTCACCAGAATCGGACTGTTGTGCCATTCAGAACATCAGGCAACAAATAAAAAATCTTTCACAAAGCAATTGCGTTGCTAGAGAAACTGTGTAATGCTTTGCTCGGAAATGATAGCCTCTTGCAACTTAACACGTTAACCTAGAGACAGTATAAACAATTCCTGCTATAGTTACTGGTGGCAGATGAGGGAGTGACATGGGAGCTGAGAAAGATGTTGATTACAGAATCTGAAAGACAGATATCAGGCAGAAAAACAAGAGAACAAGAAAGAAACCTGAAGCATCTCTGTCATACATATAAAAATAATAACTCTCGATGAATTTGAATTCATTTAATTGCCTGCTGCAGTGCAATTGTAGCGTATTTTAAATGATGTGCTGGTTACATAAATTCCTGTGGGAGGTGGTCCCCCCTCTGTGACCACATGATATTTAACTAAGAGATGTCAGCAATGCGCTTCATTAATGGTAATGGCTGCAGTACAGCGGAGGAGAGGGATTACTTATGAGGTATTACATTCTATGCGTTCCTCTACAAGCATGGGGATAGCCAGATGTGCCCTAAAAGTGCTAACTAACTGCACCTGCTGTGACAAAGGGGGCTTCTGAGCATGGGAGGACAGAAACATTGTGAAGAAGCAACCGACAGTGACATGACTGTGATCGTAAAGATACGGCAGATGCTTTTGCACTCTGACTTAACTTCCAGGCAAGCACGTTTGGCACAAACACTTGTTAGCCAAGAACAATGAATTTTTACTCTCCACAATACCTGTGCCAGTAAATGTAATTACTCAAATGTCTGCAGGAGGCAAATGCCCAGCAGGCACAAGCATGTTCTAAGGTCAGTCATTCGCAAGTTTTGAAGAACACTCAAAGAACCACAAAGAATCCCAACTTTTAAAACTGCTTTCTGTATTTTCTAATACATAGATTATCCCACTACCTCTGCTCCTGAGTATTTTCATGCAGCATTCTCTGAAGTAGAAGCTGTAGAGCACATCTTTCTGTGCCTCGATCTCTCCAGATCTAGAGAGCTCCCCCAGCTCTACACATCACTTTTTTTTTTTTAAAAAAAAAAAAAAGAGAAAAAGTTTAACAGCCTTCAGTGTGTTTTCAACTTGAGGCACAAATGGTTGTGATGGAGTTTTCTGTTATTTGTATTGCTGCATGCCTAGAGTGCCCGAGCCCGTTTCACACTGCTATTCACACTGCTAAAACTTGAAATCCTCCATTACACAGTCCTGTGATATTAGCAAATCAACTGGATGGCTACATCTTACCCTCTTACCCTCTTACCATACGTTTTCATTCCACGCCATTCAAGAGTGATGGGAACATGAGGTGGACTTCAGAAGAGTCTCTGCAAAGGACCTGAACTGTAGTAATTTAAGAATATAGTAGATTCTTATTCTCCTACCAAAGTGCCGGCATAGAAAGTAGCATGATGGAGTGACAGAATGATTATTATTTACATATATTGCGGTATGCCAAAATTGGTGCCATATTTAGAAAGAGGAAGGACAGTTAAATACTAGATGCATCTTAATTCCAGCTACTACCTTCACTTCCTTCAACAGATGGTACTACAACATTTTAAAACTCAATTGCACCAGCTATTCATTCACCCTGCATACCTTAGAACACAGAAAAATTCATGAGCTAGTAATTCACAGCAAGTATGCAGATGTGAAATAATATGTCTCTTATCAATAATCTCACTGGTAAATCTAACCTGAATAGCAGAACTGAATAGCTAATTTATTTCTCATCTAAACTGAAGCAGAAGATACATGAAATGATGGAGTCAGCCATAGAGATGAAACTGGAACCCAGGTTCCTGAGTTTGTGAAGTGACATTTATTTTAAGATGCTTCACCAAAGTTTGTATTATTCTTATTTAGTTTTTATGCATGAAATTATACTTTTCAGACTCAATATGTCTAAAATTAATTATGCATTATATATTTAGCCACGTATATATATGCTGTGAAAATAAAAACTGTTCTTGTGTGTGATCTGAACCTGAAAGATTCAACAGTTCCTAGTCTGCAAGCCCTGGCAGCACTGTGCCAAGTTGCCTGTGACTCCAAAGCACCTTGCAGAGGAAGGGTGGGTTGACGGGGAAGAGACCCTGGCTTTCCCAGATAGCTGACCTTTCACGGCAGTCCCAGCAGGAAACAGCAAGGAGAACACAAAAATAGTATTCACTCTCCGAAGCTCAAAGTTTCTGAATATGAATATGTATACTTTATTGTGTTGGATGGTATTACCTCCATATAAGTATATTCATCTCCCACTGGAACTGCCAGTGGCAGTTCAGACTGCCAGAAAATATTGCAGTGCCTTTAGTGATTCAGTTCCTCATATGAATGTCCTGTGAAATTGTTTTCATATTGATGGAGCATTTTTTGAGGGACCAGGGGAGCTGTGACGAGGCTTGAAATTGTTGACTGTATCCATCTCACTACAAACGGATGCCCTGATGTAATTGGTAAGTTGGACTTTGTTGGTTTTGGTAGGAGTTTTCTACAGATCCTAAAAAGTTGATGAATACCCAGGCTGATATATTTCACATTTGTTCTTCTCCACACCATTATTTTCGTTGACTAGACAACTTTTTTCTTCTTAACTTTGATTCATTCAAAAACCGGTCCTGTGGCATCACTGTGTATGTGCTGCCACACAGTACCTCTGCCCATAGCCAAAGGTGAGAATTCAGCGGGTCCCTTGTTATTCCTTAAATAAGTATACAACAACTGGACAGAAACAACAGGAAAGCCAGATTTGCAGATAATTGTATCATAGGACAGTAGCTGTCTTTGCTAAGCTTGATCTCCAGCCTACAGGAAACAATGGAAACTTTCACATTAGTTTTAGTGAGGTTTAGATCTCTTCTGCAGTAACCTAAGTACAGGTCTACTACATGCGCATATCCTGCATCAGGATTCTGATAGCTGAGCTTCTCCTTTTCAATTAATCTCCTGTTCCCTAGGAGTTCAATGTTTTACACTGAAAATTAACTTGTTTTCTAGGAAATAATCACCACTGTCTTTAGAAAAACTTGAGTAGGATTCATCTTATTTGAAGCAGATGTCTTCACTGTCTGCTGACTAGAGATGCTTGGCTTCCTCCAGAGCCAATACAATACAGAGTGAAAAAGCTACTTCTATGGTATGATCTATTTGACCTACATAGATGTATACTTTTGGATGTCAGGAAGTGTAAGAAAAGGCTTTTTCTCTCAACTGAGTATCAAGAGATCCTAGCATGAATAGGTCTGATTTAGATTATCTACCCTGTTGACAGCTGTCCTTGATCAGATGATGCCACCCCAGGTGGCCTGCGTTGGACATAGTAGACAAACGTTACCAGTCGTTTTTACGTAGTTACTATGTTTAAGCAAAAATGAAATAGAAGACAATGTCTGTGGAATAAACAACCTAGTGTTTTCTCCCTTTTATTGCTGTGATACGAAGTCAGTGGCTTAGCAATCTAAACACAGACGGTTTATCAAGCCCTTACCTTTGGGGATAGTAATCTGACAGCCCAGGTCACAGTCCTGCTGCAACTGATAAAAAGCCACTTCCTGCAGCCGAGCACGCTCCAGCTCCGAGAGGCTTTGAACGGGAACTGACTTCAGCCGAACACTGCGCCCTGACATGCTGTTCCAAGTGAAATCACCCTGCAGGAAATCAAATGGAAAAATATGAAGCATCATATGGTATGCACAGTTTAATAAACAGAACCATTTCTTTTACTGCTAGGAAAAACAACACAGGTCCCCTTTTCTAAAAGGCCATTTTCTTGGACATCTCTAGCCTTTCAAATATCTTTGTTTTCCTCAGAGCAGCATTCCTTAAAAGGAGTACAGACATGCAAAACAAAAAGTCAATTCTGTCTGAAACCATTTAACCAAGTATTGTTGCAAAAACATTAGGATTCCAGTAACCAAAAGCACAAAGCAGGAAAAAAAGGCCCTTGTCTGCTTTTCCCGGTTTGCTTTCTTTGTACAGTACTCGGTCGTCACTTCATTCCTTTCCCCGCGCAGTCAGTCAGACGTGCAGACCTCCACGGGTCCGTGGACGACATGCATCTTATCTCCCTCAACTTGCTAATCCCACTCCACCAGACTGTTCAGAGAGTACACAGGCAGAGCCTCTTTTCTGACACATCCCATCCCCTCCTTATGACGATGTTGTGTTTAGACCAAGATTGACTAAAGGACAAGCTGTTTCATGTTTTTGAAAAGCCATAATAACAACGTATGTGTTAGAATTTATACAGGAAAACAACATGAGATATGCTACATCTCTGTAAGGTACCAATTATGCTTGGAAAGCAAATCAAAAGCTTTAGCTGTTCTATCTCCCACCTGTGATAACACATACAAAAAGCTATTCTCTTAGCTGGTATTTAGCTTGGGCAAGAGAAGTAATCAACAGTCAAAGAGAAGTGCAAGCACATAGACAAGCTTAAAAGCTGACAATTAACTTCAAGCAAGAATTTCAGAATTCATCAAAGCATCATCAAAGAGCGCATTTTACAGGGAAAGAAAGAAGAATTTGTTTTTCATTCTAACCACGTTAAAAAATAAACATCAAATTTGTCAGTAGGTATAACCTGATGCAGCTGATAATGGAAATACTCTGACGTACATCAGCTGAGCTGTAAAGACAAATCCACGAACCTGCTCTTCATCACAACATGGCAGACTTACAATTAACGAACTTCACTCTCATTTTAAGTTATCACTTTCAGTTTAAATTTCAACATCTGTACCTTCACTGCATGCTCATTTTTTCACCGCTCACTTATAATTCATCTGTTCTGCACACACATCTGCAGTCAAAGGATGCCCATCGACTTTTTAAAAGACACTGGCTGAAGCTCCTTATCATGACAATCAGTAAAATTTGACTTTACTTACCAGCTATGCATCCTGTCGTATGTAAACATCTTTGTGCACGTTTCCATATATTTTGCCTATATATGTGTATGTGTATATATATGCGCACACATACAAACTGTATATACAAACACATACACGTTTCTATATATGCATACCTATGACTGCATGTGTGTATTCACATACACGTATGAGACAAAAACCATTCACAAATATGCAGCACCATCTAGCAATATAGATCAAAGGAATTACACATTAAATACCGTTTCTTATGATGCATGAAGTATGTTTGAGTTCATCACGGAAGCTTTTTTTCATATTATTTTTTGTAAGTCATTAGGCAACCATAATAGCTGTTACCTCAATGTGAACTACTGCACATCTGTACACTCAATGCATGTACTATGCTGAATATCTTTATGATATTTATATATACATGGGCCACATATGCAAACTTCTGCGCTAGCCCAGTATTTGACTATTGGAATTTGTTCCTTCATTTTTTGCCTCTTCCTCTCTTCTTGCTCTTCTAGTGCCTTACTGTTGATTAGTTAGAATTAATA
Organism: Calonectris borealis; assembly: GCF_964195595.1. NCBI lineage: Eukaryota > Metazoa > Chordata > Aves > Procellariiformes > Procellariidae > Calonectris > Calonectris borealis. Next base: position 138,067,443 of record NC_134312.1, on the reverse strand, counting down.
ATCTCAAACTAAAGCTTTGCACGGTGACACACGATTAGCTTAACTCAACCAAAACCAAAGCAGCAAGAGTCACATAAACCTGATTTGCAAAACTGCAAGTAAACATTTACATTTTTGAAAAAGCTGTTGTCATTTATATATAAAAGTGATCGAGAACAGAATCCACAACCAGACAATGTATACTAAGAAAGTAATTCCTTTCCAACCCTGATAATGCCTCAACCCCTCATGAACATATTATGTACAGTCAAAATGTCACAGAGAGAGAAACATAGGTCTTTATGGTAGAGTTTGGGGGTATTCTCTCTTAACTATTTCTCTGAGATGAGCATTTTCATAAACAAAAATATCACTGATATGTCTACCATAAAAAATTTCAAACTGAAATATTCAATTTTGAAGCAGGAATGGGAAGCAAAAAGGATACCCATTAGAAAATGTTGAGGTAATAGAATATTTATACTGTTTTATGTCCTGTTTCCCGTAAAGCACAAAACCCAAGGGGTGCGTGGGGCTTTTACGAATTACCACAAATGAAATAAATATTCCTTAACTGAATTTTGCATGGACATATGAATTGTTGCTCTTTTTCGGATAAAAATTACCAAGGGGAAAACTAACTCTGGAGGTAACTCCACATCCTTTGCGTTACCTCTGAGTTAGCTCTGTAACTGCAAGCAGTGAGCTATACCACTGCAATGCCCAGCTCAAACATTAGCCCTGCCAAACCAGTTGAACCCGGAGTGACAGGGCTTGCTAGCTCTGGTACAGCCCGGCACTAATGTTCTGCTTTGGGGACCCCAGTGAGCCTCTTTGCACAGAACTGTGCTGCTTTATGTGAGCAGAGCAGCCAACTCAGCACTGGCTCAGGAATCCTACCCAGGATAATTTCACCTTAATATGGGAGCACCCCACCTCATTTTTTTATAGTAGGTCAAGGGTTTAAAACCAAGGGAAAAAAGAAAGCACTCAGCAAGATTATGAGGGCTGTTCCTTCCAACCAGGTTTTTTATTCTGGCAGTCTGCAAGCTCCCAGTATGTCCCTGGCACTCACTGGGTTGGCCCTGTCTGGCTAAAAAAACGGTGGGATGCAAGCTCTGCACTGTCCAACGCCACACCAGGTCACTGAGCGGCGATAAAGAATGTGGAATCACTCTGTCCAGTTGCTGCACACTAAAGAAGACATTCTTCTTTTACACTCGATGGGTTTGATAAAAATCTCTGCTAGGTCACATTAACATAGGTTTTTACTATGCTAATGGAACACATGACTAATTAACTAAAATATTTTTGGAAAATCATGTGTTAGGGCCCGTGGAATCTCCTAATCTACTAAAGAAGTGAGAGGCTCAAGAAATGTTTCCTTGCAAAAGTCTGTTTTATTTGGCAAATAAATATCACTGTCTTCTATGAGCCAAAACACAGTATTTGATAATTTAATCTATTCAAAGACTCCTATGCTTTGCATGAAACAAGGTAAATTAAAAGCCTCATCTTCCTTCTAAAGCACTGTACAATTTTACATACAGTCTGTAAATTACTGCAAAATCAACCAGGCTTGGGAGAGGTCCAGAAAAGTCAAGCTCCCTTGGAGAATGGGTGCTGGTGCAATTACATCAGTCACATCTGCCTAAAGCTATTCTCCACTCTATGGGAGGGAAAGGAGGGAAGGAGGGAAAGGGCAGAACAGACACAGAGAATATTTTCTGTTTTTCTCTCCATACGAGGAGGAACATTTCATCAGCCTACTTCAACTTCAACATCAGCCTGTCACAGCTCCTTGCAGAAGCTTAAGAGGAACAGAAGTCAGAGTGCCTTAGTTTTTGAAGTTCATGCACTGGATATGTGTTCAGACATACACACACAGCTTCTTCTCTATTGTTTAGATTGTCGGACTGTAGGTCAGAATATGATCTGCAAATGGCTCCTTCATCACCAAGAAGGAAAAAAAAAAGAAAAACCAACACAAAAACAAACAGAGAAGAGTGCAAACAGAAATATTGCTCCCGGATAAAGTGATCAGCCTGATAGGGCACAAACTGCTAACTGCAAGGGTGCTTTCATAACTGACTTTTACAAAACCTTAAACCAAACTAAGAGCCTTCTCTGGTTTCTTCTACCAACCAGTCACTACTTTTCCCTCGCAAGTCTCCAGCTTCAGCTGCCTTTTCTCTCTGGCCCTCCCACTAACATCTAACATCTTTCCTCCACTCAACCAAGCAGTTCACTTATCGGGTAAGTAACTAAAATACCAGAGCAGATGACTCAGCAAAGGAGATGACTGATTAACTGCGTCTTGTGCCTTTGAAGAATCTGTCCACTTTTCCCACATTTCTTGTCCGCAGTGATAAGCACATTTTTAATAAGATGCAGACTGCAGTTTTACTAACATTCTTTCAAGCATGTTTTTAATGGGTTGGATGTTCAGTGGCTTCAAAATAAACATTAAGTGGTACATCCTGACTTAAGTAACACTATGCGCTTAAATTACTCTTAAGTATGTGTTGGCTATTCTTGTGTACCTGACCTCTTTCTCCTGAGCCTCCAACACACAGTCTTTGAGATGTCTTTTAGTGAAGTCTCGTTCTCCTTTGTACAATACAGAAACGGGTTGACAACTACTGCAAGAAATCCTGAACCTAGATGCAAATCTACGGGCGATGATCGACCTCTGTTGATCTCTGCAGAGTTTTAAGCCTTAGTGAGTAATGTGGATCGTGCACAGGGTGGGAAATAAGAACCCCCACACATGGCAATTTTAGATAACACAAATTTTAATGCAAGATGGAGAAAGCAATTTTTATCTTACTGCATTATTGTTATTGTTAATTAATTAGTCTGTACTCATTTAGGTAAATCCCATTATCAGATTAGCTGTCTACTTTTCATTAGTCTTTTGCTTAAATCCATTTGAAACCACTAAGATCAAAACCAATTATGTCTACTTGTTTTTCTCCTACCCTAGCAACACTTAGCTATGTGCCTGTATTTCGAGGGGTCTCCACTGTAAAAGAATTCAGTATTTTTGCACACCAAAAGATTATATTGCAAATAACATGGCAAATATAGCATTACAGCGTCTTAATTCTGTTTGCTTAATTACTTCTTTAAGCCTCATGAAACCGCCTATCATGGCCACTTTATAAACTTTTCACTTACCTTGATGATTTATTTAAACTCTCTCTAAAATTATTTCTAGGCTCCTCAGGCATAAACTCTCACAATTTGATTGTTGGTACAGGTAATCCCTCTCTTCCTCACTTCCCTGGTATTGCTGCTAGTATGAACCAAAACCAGTTCTGAAGTGAAAGCCAGCCACTCCGGTACAGCTATGTACTCTATCATACGAAATCAATGCACAGAATACTATTCCTGGACAGGATGAGAATTAAGGAGAAGGGGGAAATGAACTATGTTAAATATCCATTTTAGCATTACATGCAGTCAAGGACCGCGTGGCCAGTCCTTTACTAATGCCATCCTAGATAACCACCTGCCAATTAATGAAGAGTTAGGAAACAACTGGACGGTGTGAGTGTGCTACGGCCTGACTCTCTCTGCCACCCTATTTCCAGATGCTCCTCCATAGCCAGCGCAGCTCAGGACAGGCAGCGCACTGGTCTCCAGCTGGCATTACAAACTACTGCAACCTCGGATGCTCTGGCATCTCCAAACACAGCAGGCGTCACACAGCTGCTCCCACGGGACTGCTAGCATCACAAAAGAAGACAAGTCTTTCAGATTAATGAAATGGCATCTAAATACTAAATACACAAGACTTGCTGCGTGACATCGAAGCATTCAGAGGAAGATATCTGAACATGGATGCACAAAGTATGGGGCCCCAACAATTAATCTTCATTAAGAAAGACTGACTCCATTAAGGCCATTATCCAGGGCAACAGCCTGTTCCCCTTGACATCAGTGGCAAAATTATTCATATAATGTCTCCACTAGGAAGAGAGTAAGTCCAGTCCAGATGATCCTGTGTTACAGTTCGGAGCCTTGCACTAAAGTTGCCTTATCTCATGCTATATTGTAGTTACATGTATTAAATAATGTATGTACAGAAAAAGCTATTAGTTTTGTCCAAAAGATCACACTTTACAAAACAGTGCGGTTTAGATATCAAAACTATTTCATGGCAATTAATATAGCCATGGCGTTGCCAAAGACAGACACTTCCTCACTCCTAGCTAACATCCTGCCTCATTCCCAAGGCTGGAAATCCACGTACTCAGGATCGGTATTGCAAGGCAACCCCTGTGGGACACTGGAAAGCTGGGATTCCCCACAGGGGAGGCAGAATTCACACCCACAGCAGAAATACTTCATCTAGCAAGACGGCATGAACCCGTGCCCATACACATTTCGGAATATTACAATGGTGATTTCCATTTATCGTGGAGGAAAAAAAGAAAAAAAGCCCTTCTAACTTTAGTCTAAGGGTAAACAGGGAGCGGAAGAATGAGCATGCTTTCACAGAAGTATTAAGATTGCTAAAATAAAGGGAAAAATATTTCCTGTTCTTCTACGATCAACCTCTCCAAGTTTTCCAAATGCCTCAGCATATTATTTCATGTTTAGAATATTTAAAAAGCATTCTCTTAAAAAAAATTGATGTGTAGTGGAGATGTATTTCATTCTTTTTCTGACATTCATGAACGTGAATGATGTACAAAGGTATTGCCTAGCAAAATACTCATCTTTAACATACCTACTCTGTACTAAACTTTTTTATATATCCAGAAAACCACTCTCCAGAAGTTAGAAAGCTCCATCAAAATACACGTTCAGATTTTTTGAATTTCTTACTTCAGCAGATATCAATATTTTTGGAGGAATTTATCCAGAAGCACCATACTTAGAGCCAGAAGGGGCCAAGTACTTTTTTGGATGTGCCAAAATGGAGATAGAATACCTTAAAAAGCCTAGTTGCAACTGTAAAATTACAGCTGAAATTTTGTCAGTCTTCACGTAAACAGATTTTTGTGTATTTTTGTTAGTAAAGGAGAATTAAGACGTATTACAATACTCTCAATTTTGCTGCAGGTTGAGAGTACATGCACAGCTTCACAATCACGACTGCATGCAGTAACAAGCTGAACTGCAATAATTAAACCATCTGAGGTCACAATAATGGGCTACACTCCAAAAGCCAGAGGTTTCACCAATCTCAACACAAGAGATCTGGGATAGGCTGGGTTGATTAAGAGAATTCTTATCCCTTTTACCGGTTCACATACTGCATATTTTGAGGGGTTGGTGCTACGTTTTTCTCAAGTGTTAAAACAGTTTCCTGCTTCAGCAGGAATAACGTGAACTCTGCAAGCTAATGGCAACTGACACAAAGTCAAATACAAAAGCTGCACAAGTATTATTTTTAGTGGCAAAGCTGCCTTAAATAGACCCCGCTCCAGCTTCTGTGACCAACACAAACGTGCTTCCAACAGCCCTCAGTGTCCAGCTGCTCGTGAAGCTGAACAAGGAACCGCAGCCCATGATGCACCAAAGAATGGCATGTCCTCTCTGAGATTTCCTGTGCCCCAAGTCATGGAAAACATGGGCTCCATCCCGAGGAAAACCTCTGCTCGATACTGCAGGTTGCAGTATCCATTCATGCCATGAATGCCATCCATTCATGTTGTGCTCTTACTAAATGCAAAGATTTCCAATGAGATTTCGAATATGAAATAGTGCTCTTTCTCCTAAGCCTAATGAGATTAATATTAAGCATATGAAAAAAGAAGGCCGAAACCCTATGTGAAATGCATTTAAACAATTTGGATTAAACAAATATAATCATATGTCCTATTTGTAGCTTTACTGGTCCTGAAGTAGTACATAATGCCCCAGTGAAACAATAAGGATTTCTGTTAGCACAGCACAGAAGTTAACCATTTCTGCATGCAATAATAAGTATTAATGTGACTGCAGCCAATGCTTTGAACAGTTAGGAGTGGCATCTATTTTTATTATGTGCAGTATAAAAGAAAAAAATGCAACATTTTAGAAAGAAGTAAATTATCTACTATTTGAAAGAGAATGCACATGAGAGAGCACGCTGTCATTTCCAAGCATGCAAAAATCGTATCAGCCCGCGTCTTGTATACAAGGCTAAAAATATCTATTTGAGTACTTTAATTTACCTCCTGGATTTTGAGCTTTTAAGATACACGTAGATTACATTATCTGACTTCAGCATACCGTCAGAATCTCATAATGAAGTAAAATAAAATAATTAATTCCATGACTTCAAGAACTGGGATTTGACTAATAGTAAAGCCTTTAATTCAATACAAACCCCTATTCTTATTGTTTCAAGCAGTTCAAACCAGTATCTTCTATAAACTGGTATTACTTACAGAAAGGGTTTTGGGTCTAAGAAAAATGAGATCGGTATGCGCATGTGCAAAACAGTCGTTCTGACTGCCCACATACCAGGTCTGGTTGGAAAACAATTTTAGGGTTTTTTTTTCTTCTTTTGGAGGGGAAGTGGGGGTGGGTGTGATTTAGTTGATAGGAACAAAATGCAAGACATCTCCAAATATTTACATTTGGAAGCAGAGTGAGAGCTCTCAGTTACTCAGCTAAGACACAGAGGTCTCAGGAAGAGGTCTGTACTACCTGGCTTAGAGCAAGAGCTTGAACCAGGCTTTACCCCATCCCAGGCAAATGCCTCCATCAGGAGGCTGCTGACTACTCTAACACCTACCCTCACTACTGTATTGAACCTTGGTAGAGATTGTCAGCCCCCTCCAGAACGACCTGCAAACTCATTATGTGAATGCTACTCTCAGAGCTGACTTGGACACCTCCCACAGTGACTACCCACTCACTCCGCACTGCGACAGTGTGTGCTCCCTCATGCACATTCTCTCTTTCACAACCTCGGCTGAAATAAAGGCGTTGTAGGAGCCGTGTTCTTATTTAAGGAAGTTTTCTTTGAGTCATGAGTTTGTAATCGCCAGCCAGCAGTGTTGCAGGTGTTAACGACACAGAGGAAGCATGCCTCGAGGAAGCACATTTCAAACATGCAGAAAGTAAGCAATTAGCTTTTAGGGATTAGGAGTTTTCACTTCATTTGATACATAATCACTCTACACTTCCATTTTGGTTTTATCACTCTCACACTACGTTCACGTGTGCAGACACTACCCTGTCCTACCCACTGATGTCCGGCAGCCTGGGAGAAGTCTGTACCACTGAGTTGCAGTGCTCTGCCAATCTACTCCAGTTTATTGGGACCATGTTTCTTGGTTTGTTTTGATTTTTTTTTAAGATCTGGGATATCAAATTCGACCCACATCGGCAGCGGTTTTGATGACTCTGTCGCTCTCCTGAAGACCCTGAAAAGACAATTCTCTATGGAAAAGTTCAGAAAATACAGAAAGTCTAATAATTAGGGGAAATATTGTGAGTATAAAGAGGTGGCTTTGCACTCACTAGCATTATTACTTTTCATCTATGTAATTACTTTTCCTCTGTTTTCTATGTGTTGAACCAGTACGCTCTCTTCTTGCAATGCATAGCAAAGGACAATGAGAAGCACTACCTCCGCATTTCTTATAGAAAATGTCCTGTTTGCACACATGAATCCGCTGATTTGCCATTAAGTTAAATACCAAACAAGAGTTTAAATATTTTTTAAGAAACCACCTCAGTTACACTGGAACTATAAAACTCCTCTGAATGGATAAATAGCTATAGGTCAGATTGATGGATCGGTGTACACAGCTGAAAAGACCACTAAAGAGCACCTTGATGCTCATCATTGCCTATTAACGTGGGGGCTCGTTAAAAATGTGGCATTCCAAAGCAAGAAATGTAAAATGGATCCACACAAATAAAACCACTGTGCTGCAACATCAATTTTCAGGAGAAAGGTACATTTTGTAAACTGCCCCTCCAACCTGAGGCTCCCCAAGTTCAAACTGTGCGCCTGCCAGACAGTCTGAGACTTCTTTCTTTGTTTTTAAGCAGCACATTTACTTTGGACAGAGAAAGGGAAAAATAGCCCATAAAGTTCCCACTGTTATGAAAAACAGAAACAATTGCTAGAGTTACAAGCTCCTCACGGACCGAGCCAGAGGATGAACAGTTTTTGGTCTCTACTTTCTTCTACACAGCTAACCCGAATTTAAAAATACAACAATAACACAGTCATGGCCATAAACACTGACGCTTACAGAAACTTTTATTTGCCAAACTGAACCTATGCAGCTGCAGCTGTCATGCCATCAGCTTTCGAAAACCCTTTACCCTCAGCATATTTTGCTCACAACTGCCTGGGATTATACGCCCTTCATGCACAGAGCATACAGAAAAGGATACACGTGTCACCACAGACTTTAAAGCAAACCACCTGACGGAGCTACTCAAATACAAATCAGCCTAATTATGCAGTTTGGTTTCAAAATGTTAATGCCACTTCTCATTCCATAGTTTCATTCCTCTCAGTCCAACTGTGAAAACAGGCAAGGTCATGAAACTGGTCTGAAAATAAACAGTATTTAAGGGCTCTTAGTTTGTTGATGGATCTCCAGAGCCTGGTAAGTGGTCGGTAGCGCCAGCTTTTTCCCTCACTGAATCAAAGATGTTCTCTTTTCTTCAAACTTAGCTAAAGCAGAAAAAAATTAAACCCAATGTCACTGTGAGTACCACATATAGCACGTCCTCCATCATGCTTATCTCTACCCCACTACGTGCAAGATTATTCGGTTTCCTTACCCATTAACTAAGTTCTCTTGCGTCTTCAGTGTCCTTTAGTATTTGATCAAACCAGACTTGAATTAAGGACCTGGATCCAACTATGTCGTTTCGTAAAATAAGAATAAGGTAAGAATAACTTCGTTGACCTGAAGCTGTGTACCGAGCATCTGAGAGCGAGCCCAGCTGGAGCAGCTGTGACTCCCAGGACACCTTTTGCTGCCAGACGTCATGAATCTTAGGGGGGAAAAAATGATCTTTTCATTTCTCCGCTTCGAAGCAAGCCAAGAGCCCAGCCCAGGAGAAAGCCCAGTCACACGGACAAGTCGTGACCGGGTTCCCTACTTCTTACTCTAGAGGAGGTGTTCTGAGACAGTGCAAGGGGTGGTAATGAAGGGGCAGGTCTCCCCTCAAAAATCTTCCTCCCCTGCAGCTGTGCAAGCTCAAAACCAACTGTAACTGCCCAAACTCTCCCTATCAGTAGCAGCCGAAAGAGTGCTGGATACAGCTGCCATGGCTCCTTGGAGCACAGCGAGGAGCACTCGGCAGTTTCTGCCTGACCTTCTCATGCAGTTAGTTTGGAGCTTTTTAAAACACATTTGAAAACTTTCTAGTCAAGCAGGCAGGCCAGCTATATTTATAACATAGTTTTGACAACAGCAACACAGAGACCGAGCATTTTACACAGTTTGCTAGGGAAAAAAAATCCTTGATAAAGGCTCTGCTTCATAAATAATGTCTGTCATGTTCACAGTCCCCATACACAATGCTGTCATCTATAGTGCGTGGGCAAGGAGCGTAGGAAATTTGTGCAAAACAAACAGTGAATCACCAATGATTTTGATGGCAGCTCTGCCCTACGTGGCATCTCACCAAGTCATCATTCAGAGCGACAACTTTGTTTCTCGGCTGGCACGACTTAGCGCTTCATCAGATTGCTCACAGAACAGGAGAAATCACGGGCTAGAGTTCATGGCAACGGCAAGGGAGAGTATGCAAATAATTTTTTTTTTTTTTTCGTATATCCACCCAGATGCTTCGTGCACCTCTAAATCGAGGCAGGCTGAACAGCCTCCCACCTGCCGGCGTACGAGAGCCTGCGCCCACAGCTCAGAAATGCACGCAGCCCGTCCGGGCTCGACGTCTTGGCCACCAGTGCCTGCCTAGTAGTGGCAAACACAGACATCGGATGTCTCTGATTTTGGAGCCTTATCCAAAGCCCAGGGAAATCAATGCACAAGCCTCAGCATTTTCAGTGCCTCTTAGATCAGACATCAAATCCTCAAATCATGCAGCTCCTCACCTCCATTTCCAGTGTCTTTCCACACCACTAACCAGGGCTGAGCGGTGCTAAGGACGGCCAGCGTGTTGCACACTGAGCATCATACCATACAAGATTTCCAAGGAAAACAAACTGCCTTAGCTGCATAGAGAGCTGAATAACCTTCTCAGAAAAGTACTGTCACTGATTGTGCTTACATCCCAACACAAACCCAGGGCACTGAAGTTAGATTTATCTCTCCCCGTCAAAATGCTGCAGCCAGAGATCAGTGTCCTGCTAGTCATCTCGTAATTATGCTGTACGTTTGTAGTTCTTGCAATCTTTCTTCAAAAATAAGCTTCTTCAGCCCATATATCCCTTGTGCCATTATTCTTTGAGTTTCCTCTAATGAGCAAAACTGCTATTTATATAACTGGAAATAGGGACGTGCTCCTTCATGAACCCACTCACTCGAACCATGCGATGAAGGAACTGCCATTTCCAAGCTCTGCACAGCAGCCGCCCTGCAAGCAAGAATCTAAAAATCACCAACCTTTTTTGGTGGCCTGCAGAAAGACAAAATAAGAGTGGCTGTGCAGAATCCAACTAGCCTGTCCCCCTTGTATTTATGAGCTCCAGACAAGGTTATCTTCCTCTACCTTAGATAAAAAATGTGGAACTATATTGGAACTATCGGTTCCGATTCCTATTTATTGGAACTATAGGTTGACAGCCAGGGTTTTCTTCTCAGAAACTGAGGAGTCCAGCAATACTTCCTGAGTTCTGCTTTGAACCAGGATTCTTCAGGTTCTTCAGTAGCTAAGAGTGTTCTTTGCAAAAAAATCAGGGTCCTTTGGCGTACACTGTCTACAGCTAGATGATCTTACGTTTATATCATTTCTATTAGCTCCCAGTACATCTGGGGAATTATTTTTCCCCATTTTAAACTATTTTTTTCAGTAATGCACAGCTTTATATTTGAAAATATGCTATTCAGTATGGAATGTTATAATACAAAATGTTCACAGTTTATGGAGAGGTTATATAAAATACACCCTATCAGCAACAAAATGGAAGAAAATGAACTACTACTATTGTCTACTTTGGAGTAATTTCTTCCCAGAGCACTCAAAAATATTAATCTTAAAACTTTAAACTAAGCTTGGCCTAAACTCTCATTGAGAAACTGGTTAAGTCATGCTGATATTGTAACTTGGTCATTCACAGATAAGCAGTAAGGGACTTCTAATTTGTTTCTTCATTATGCAAAATTCCAAGGACCTGACTCTCACTCCGGAGGGGTGCAGGATTAGGAGAACCGAATTAGGAGGCAGCTGAGAATTCCTCTGGCTGATCTCTTGTTACACCAATGACCAATGCTGGCCACAAAAGCCTCACGGGACTGTCAAAAATAGCTTCAGAAACAGAATTGACCTAAAATCTCTTTTTTTTCCAGTGGAAAAAATCAGGGTTTTATCTTAAAAAACGCTCACGAAAGATATGTTTTCTGTGGAAAAAAATGATGGCTCGGTCCAAACATTCAAAAAAATTTGCAGCTAAGAAATATGTTTTCAGTCCAAAACGCTCTGGTGTGCCTCATGGGAGCTGCGATTCAAGCGCCTTGCGTGCTTGGCTACCTTTCCCCTCGTGAGCAGGGGTTGCTGTGACAGACTCCTTCCTTCACCTCCAGGGATGGCACTGCACCATGGAAGTCCCTTACGGCTCATTAAAAAAAACCTGGGGTATAAAAAACCCCTGCAGAATAGCTTCCAGGAGACAAGGCAGAGCTCTTTTGAATAAAAACACATTCCATTTTTGTATTTTCACGAAAAATAATTGAAAAATGCTGACTACTTTAGCCTTTCCTGGATTCCTTTTGAACTATACTGGGGAGCCCCAGAGGCAGACTGGGCATCCAGAGTCATGGAAGCGGGGTTGGACTAGCTGACCTTTAAAGGTCCCTTGCAATCCAAACTAGTCTATGATTCTATACGTGTTAAGCTTGGGTGATACAGTTCACTCAAAAATAAAAATAAATAAGAGATGTACAACAACCTCTATTAAATTTACGCTTGATGTGATCCTAAGCCGTGTGAAAATACAGAAGTGGTAGCAATTTGCATATGCAAAAAAGGCACTTTAATTACATCTGAGACATCTGGTCCAGTAACCACAAAACACCCCGTCTGCTCCAGAGACTGTCTGCCTGTGCCTCACAAACTCTAAAAAGCAGAAAGCAAATAAAAATCCAATTAAATATATTTAACTTGGGTTTTTTATTTCATGATTTTCAGTGTTATCTATCAGCAGAAACTGATGACTCCTAAAGAGATGACATAAGTACTCTGACAAGCTATATTAGGCTCTAGTAAAAGCCCATACAGTGAGATAGATAAGAGAGAACGTGCAGCATCATCCCTGTTTCCAGAAAAGGAAAACCTCGGAAGGAGTTGCAGAGACTTTGGTAAGCTGATGGAGAGTTGAAAGGCAATCCTGGAGGAACCAAAGCTGGTTTGCTCAGACATGCTGGTGCTGCTGCTGTAACCTCTGAATAGTGGGAGAAGAGTATGTTCTATTTTTTTCTCGAAGACTTTCGAAAGCAGTCAAACATACTCTGAGTCACTGCAATATCCTGAAAACCCCACTTTACACCTTTGCTTTTATAAAAGGCGTACAGCGGATTTTCCCTTTACTGAAGTTCTAAAATCCACGTGCGACGAGCAGCATTAGGTACAGCCCACACCTCACCAGTCATTGAATCACAAGGGCAAACTCCCATCTTTGGGCACGTTTAGATTTCTCGCCATCAGAAAGCAGAGCATACACAGAACTACGGATTCAAATGCTGTTTTGGAAAATGATGCACTAGATTTTAAAAGAGTATTTGGTGAGAAGAGGGTGCAGCAAGGACCTCGTGCAGCTCTCGGAGGGAGCAGCATGGCCAGGGAGAAGCTCGCAGCAGCCCCCCACACGTGCAACCAATGCTCCAAGTCCTGTTTCTGAAACTTAAAGCTTAAAGAGCGCAGGCCCTGCTCCCAAAGCATTTGAAAAGACACGTCTCCCTCCACAGTCTCCAAACAAAAGACATAAACATAAACAAACTCAGAGGCAGACTCAAAACCTATTTTTAGATGAATGAACAGCATGAAAGCTTTCCAATGTCCTCTTCTTACCCCCCTCTTCTATTTCTTCTCTTCCTCTCCCTTCTCCCCCACATGCTTTTGTTGGTGACTGCCAAATGCTCTCTGCTCCTATTTAAAATTTTTAATGGCAATCTAGCAGACGTCCCTGATCCAATTATTTTAATCTGTGTTAAGTGGCCACAGTAGCTGTTCACCTCCTCTTATCGACATTATTAATACTGTAATTAAAATATACATTAGTCAGCTGAAAGAGCCACATAAACCTCTTTGAATTTTACTTTTCATTATCGATTGAGGAAAGTACTTAGCGAAAAAAGAAAGAACCAAGAGTGTGGGTTTTAAGAGCCGGTATGAAGCTCTTGCTAAAAAAAGGCATGCAGACACAGGAAGTTAAAGAGCTTTTACTGCAATATCCTTGTAAAATCAACAATTGCTTGCCAGGTTAGGTTTGCTGCTGGGTCTCACACTATTGCCGTACGAAGAGCTCCCCATCCCACAGACACGCAGCAGCACAGCATATTGCTTTTGAACTTTTATCAGACTCTACTAACATCGAAGTATCACAGCATTTCAGCTTACTGTCAAAGTTCTCTGGTAACGTAGAGGTCTAGAGAGCAAATTCATTTTGAGGTTTACGGGATCTAAAGAGTTCTTATCTGCATTATGCCCTCTAATGACCTAAAGGAGATTATTTGATACAGCTCGTTAATAATCACAAAGTTTATTCAAGGGAAACTCAAGCCATAAGCCTGTATTTTGAAATAAGAGGGATTATACACTTAAGTATCATTGCAATGTGCTTCTAAGGGGCTGCGGATGAATTTTAGTTGATCGCCTTAAACGTACTCCTCGTTCTCCAAATCCCCAGGGATCTCCTACGGGAGCTGCTGCACTGCGGGGGCCTACCATGTGCCAACCTCCTTCGGAAGTTACACTCACACGCTTTAATATAATTACACATACGTTCTCACGTAAGGGTCCAGCTCTTCAGAAAAGTCACCCCAGCAAAGCAGCAGGACTTTATAAGCTTAGCTGCAGTACAACAATTTCCATTAGCTGAAGTTGTGGCTATTTGTTCAGAACCAGAGGAGGACGGAAAAAAACTTGATATAAATAAAGCTCTTTAAGAACCTTTACTCAGGTCTGAAGAATTCAACAGCTGCATCCCATTCAAAAAATGAAACAGAATAAATATCCTCAGCTAGAAGAACAACTTTCCAGGGACTCTGTTGAAAACCGGGTATGTTTCTAAAAGATGATACTCATTTTAAAGGCACTTGTAACACTCCCACATTTCACAGTATTTTTACAAGTTAACTTTGTGATATTTGGTATTTGCTTTAAAGCTTTATCTCCAGGAGGTATGTGAAAGTATAGGGAGATCTCAGTGTATGTATTTACCTAAGGAATACGTAAGGAATACGTAAAGCTCCAGCCACTGCAGAGAGAAGCCTGCAGGTGTGCTCTCTGAGCTTTTGGAAAGTGAAAACCTGAGAAAAGGAACTCAAACGCGCTTTTTAATTCTATCTGATAATTTTAAAGCCATTTTCACCACTCTGCTTTTCTCAGGACCCGAATGGTTCTTCCTTTAAAGCATGCAGCTAGAATTCCTGGCATTAGGAAAACCGTGGGCAGCTCCCCAAGCTGCTCCTTCCCCAGGGGTGACTGGGTTGCAGCAGGACGGAGCCGGCACGTTTCTGCTGGTGGCAGGTACCTCGGGTAACACCACCCTGACTGCTCTCACCCCTGTCTGAACTTTGGTGCTTGAGTCGCCAGTTATCCATGCAATGCAAATGGAAATTTGCCTTAGTAGTACTTTCTCCTAGTACAGCTCTGGGTCATATAGAAGCATTCAGTATCTTACAGGACTGACACAATTGATGAAATACATGACCCTGGCTGAATAAATTATATACATTGTACATAAGAGATGTTTTGGTAAAGATGGATACAAATACCCAATAATGCCTGCAGACGGAAACTGAGGGAATAATAAAGAATGAAGCATCTGTTAAATGTATAACTTTGTTTATTATTCCATAGAAGGCTACTTCCCTTAAACTTCTCAGTTCAAACCTTCCACTGAATAAACATTAAACATGCTTTTCCTCTATGACTTCTCACACAGTACAGGATTAATGAAAGAATATGTTACTGCTGTTATTACTTTTGTTATTATTACCCATACGTCATTCACTACAGAATGAATTAGCTTATCCTTGAGGAATCCCTTAGACTTTGAGAAGTTTTACCCTTTCCATTTGACAGAGTAATTAAAGCCAATAATGGCAAAAATGCCGAGTAATTACGGATGTTTCAAATGCTGACAGATGAGCTATGGGGTAGACCAGACCTACAGTGGGATTGCTTTCAAAATACAGGCATCTCTATCTAACTAGACACGCTAAGTACCACTTCCAACCAGTGGTGAGAAACAGGAACTTTCGGGGAAGCAATTCATTTCATTTGGGTTACAGAGATAAGAATAAAACTCCAGAAATGCCTTTTTCCCCACTTCCTCCCATCCAGGGAGGGAGTGTACGGTGGCCAGCTCAGAGGTGTATGTCTACACTGTGGCTAAATTGCAGATGTATATGAGATGAGATTAATTCCACCCTAAAATACCATTTTCCCTGGCTGCTGAGCACCCATAGTTTCCTCTGAGCTCTGACCTTTGCCAGCAAGGCAGCAGGAGCCTGATGAGCACACTGATCAGCAGCCATCTCCACAGTTGCTTGATAAAACATGGGGGTTTGTGGCAAATTTGCCAACAAATTTCCCAAGGCCGAGCGTTCGTTCAGCTGTAGCTTCCCGTGGTCCCCTGAAACAAGTGGCTCTGACCAAGCTCAGTTGGACCACCACCACCATCACTGCGCCAACCCATCCTTACAGAATCCAGACCGTGCCCCAGATGAAGCCGCAGCCCTTGCCATGTTCAGAAAATAGCTGAAGGTCATTCTTCATTTTATTAATTTCATGCCCAGCAGTGAAAATGTCAGCTGCAGAGGAACCTGCCTTTGCTTAGTTCATTGCCTGCTGTAATTCCCTGAAGACCAATTGCCATTTATAGCGATGGGGCTGGGTGGAGCATCCCTGGGAAGAAGGAGATCACAGGCTGCATTCTTCAGCTGCTGCAAGAGTCTTTTCCCCTAGGAACTGGGCACATGCTGTGCTATTACGAAACAAACAACAGTCGGTCGCAATTTTTAATTATACTACTACTGGTTTTCAACTAACTTGGTGCCAACCTCTGCAAGGGCAGTTTCCAGCACTACAAAAATTTATCCTGAAAATCGTTCCAATGAGTTCTGTTACTAAGGACGTGAACTCCCACAAAAATGAATGGCAGATTTGCAGTAACTTTACTGAAAGTAGGATCATGCTTTCCACCCCCCCCCCCCAGTACAGAGCATAAAAAGTCAGATGAAGCAATAATATACTCATCATAAACACTGATGTGTTGAACTTAGAGTTGCAATGCATCGTGGTATTATGTAACTAACAATGAGTATTAGAAACCAATATAAATTAATAGTAGCTTAAACTTCCCTGCCTTTTACTATCTTCTCTCAAAAAACTATCTGTAACCCAAAACAGTAAAAGAGCCCGAGCTCTTTCAAGTCCATTAGGGACTTGGTTATTGCCAGTCTGTCCTATACAGAAGGCATTCAGGCTACAGCGGACTACATAGAGAAGCATGCAATAGAGAAATGCAAAGAGCATCCATAGATTGCAATGATATAGTTAACGCTGTCCTCCCACATCTTTTCCAAAATGTTAAAACTGCCTTCTATCTGAAAGCAAACCAGAAGACAATAGTGCAAATACCGTCCACAGTTCACACTTCCAAGAGTACTCTGCTGAAAAGCAAATAAACTCCTAAGTTGCTCTTCCCAAAACAAGCTCATTTTTTTCTACTAGTTAATAATTACAGAAGTATTTTCTCAAGTTTATTGATGGTGGGAAAGAGAAGTACGGTTAGAGCATTATTTTCTTGTAGAGAACTGAAATAACACTTTTTCCAGATTTCCACAGAGATGTTTAGTGGAAAAATGCCCAGTATCCTGAAACACTTCTCTCTGGAAATTAATTTCACTCTTTCTTTCCCATATAGTCTTTTATGGATGTGCAGAAAAGCACACAATAAAACAATATGCAGTCTTTAAAAGTACGTCGAAACATTCATTTCTGACATCTGAAATGTCTATCTGTGAGGAGAAAGTTTATTATACTGTATTCCAAGCCAATAAAGATTTTCTATCAACCTAGAAAGTCTTCAGAGTTTTTTTGATATTGTTTCCTAGCACTGCTCCCGATGAGAATCAACAAATTCTACTTGGATTAGTTCTTTTATTCAAATAGTTGTATAACTAAGAGAGGAGTAAACTCCCGTACCCAAGCCTTAAGCTCTAAAGTAAAAGACTAAGATGCCAACTATTAGAGCGTGACCGCATCTCTCAGGTTCTCATTTATTTTCAATTCTTCTGGTAGTTACACAAGTAATTCTAAGAGCTATCCATTGTGTCTCCTGTTAAAGATGTCTTTACAAAATGTGCCTACTTGTTTTTTCACTGTACCATGGGTGAGAGGATAAGAAGCACTTCAGACTGTGCAAGATAAACAGCCTTTAAAACTTTAGATTACCCAAATAAAAACTTTCTCAGAAACCTAGGACAGAGAGAGGGCAGGAAGGAGCAGAATGGAAGGGAAAGGAGAGGGAAGAGGCACTGACCCAGCTCATTTATCTCACTGGAGAAGAGAGCCGGGATATGTTCCAGACTAGCTACTCATTTCAACCGTACCACCTCACACAACCGATTTAATGCCTTGTGTTTTGCAATAGGAACTAATATGTGATAAATGTTACTGAACTTAGCAATGAGCTAACCATCCACCCCACCACATCGTCACTGTCCCTTTAGAAGGCTGTCCCTGCAAGAGACAAACAGGTCCTCTCCAGAGGGAGAGCTGACAGACGGTGGGTCTGCAGCCACAGCCTGCCGCTCGACCCAGTGTCCTCCCCCTTAAAGATGCTCGTCTCCACCCCTGGGACTCAGGAGTGAGCCGAGAGGAAAGCCGTGAAGGCACACAGTCAACCTCAGTTGTCACCAGTTTTAGGTTTCTAACTGTGTTTTACCTATTCTTCTTCAATGTTTTTCTCTACTCCTACTGCTTTATGGTCACTACTCCCCCTTCTGCCCTTCAGCCCTGAAGGACATGCACAAAAGGAAAACCACTGCTGTACAAAGGCGAATGAGAAACTAAACACCTATTAACACCACAAAAGAATACAACAATAAATCAGAGGGATGAGGAAGGAAAAGGACTGTCATTTATCTTCTGCTTAATGCCTCTTCTGTATTACAGCACATACGGTATTTCAAATGCAGTATGATTTTAAAGATGATCCCCCCTCGTAAACTGCGTGTTCCCTTTTAACCCATGAGTCATCTAAGCTGTGGTGAATTACTTGAGGCTATTCTAGAAAATGGCTGTCCAAGCTGTATGCCACGGCCCAGGCTGCGCCCCGAGGGATGACTCTGTCCAGCTCCCAAACACTTCTGTCATCAAATAGCACAGCCTCTCAGCATTTTGCTGTATAAGGTAGCCCTGGCCTGGCCATACAGACCTGTTTTAGACAACACCATGGATTGCCTTTGCAACCCCCAAACTTAAAAAAAAAAAAATTTTTTTCTTTGCCCTTACTAACACAAGATGCACAAAAAGATTTCGATAGTCTACTGATCTGTGTACCTACAGCTGCTTAGGTTTACATTATGCTGGCATAAAATCAGCACAATCATGCTTGAAATAAAGACAGGAAAATTTTTTATAACAAAATGCTTGAAAGGTCAGCTTGTAGAGTACGCTGCTGTTGAAGAAAACACATTATTAATCAGGATGTTACCACATGTTTTTATTTGAGTATCTTGTTTCATAATTTAGGACCCAAATTTTGAATGTAAAAAATTACACTGAGTGTTTGTTTCCCACTGACCTTACCACCAGATTTGCTCATTCCAGTTTGAATTAATAAGACTATTAAATCACTTAGCGTTTGTCCTCATGTAAACACAGTCAGAATCTGCTCCTTTGCTCTCAGTGACACTACACACCTTCTCACAGACTTTTCTTTGTATAGAAGGTACCTTCTATAAAGACATATCTTCTGCATAGAAGATAAACTCCAGAGAGCAGACATTTACCTGGCCAATAGCATTGTGTTACTGCCTAAAGCCAAAGATGGAGAATTTATTGGCTCTGCTGACAGCCACCATAGATTTTCAAACCCACAAGCCAAGAAACATTCATCTAAGCCATCTTGTGGGTTTTGTGCTGTGTTGGATCTAGACCTGTTTTCTAAATCTTGGACTCTGCCTCCCCAGTAAAACAACCCAGGGGAAACCAGTGCAGCACACAGATACAGCTGGGGCCCTGCAGAAGCTCTAAGGATATCAACATAAAATTTGGAAGCAGATGTGTGTGTGCGCGTGCATATTCATATCTGTAATGCAACGGCAGTTTAAGAGAAAACTATCCTACATTTAGAACAGTTCATTATCCAAATAGCATTAACAGAATGAGAATGCTCAGCTGTTACACGTTGAGAAGCAGGAAAAAAGGCTATTACAAGGATGAAGACCTTTAACTTTCTCCTGTGCCCCCCACTTCCCACCCAGGCTGAGTTACTCCATGCCCCTAGGTGCAGCCTGCAAAATTCCCACTGTGCCCTGCTAAAGCTTTACCAAACAAAACTGAAACAAAACAAAAAAAAGATTGAAACTTGTAACACATTGTAAGAAGTTATTAACTTGTTTTAATTTGCTACATATTTAACAAGTTTCCATACAAAGGTACCAACCGGACCTGCGCATAAAGAGAGCCATGTAGGACACAGCTACATGGCCTTTTACAAGGTGGAGCCTCTTCCCGTGGGGTCAGAGCAAACCTCACCTTGCTCGTACTACTGTGATCCTGAATGTTCCCGACTGTTCTCGTTTGTACGGCACTGCGCTCTGAAGACTTTAGGAAGGTTTCTAAGTGCTGGGGACAGACCCCACTGTCCCCAAAGGAGGTGCCAATCCTGACTGAAGAGCAAGCACAGCTTCATGTACATCAATGACAGATGTCTATATTTTACATTTATCGGGAAGTGTGTGACCCTCAGGGCTGTCCCTACGCTCAACGAGACACACCACGGCACCCACCCTGCTCAGACAGTGCTGATGGGGAAGCTGCAGGGTCTTGCCAAGGCTTCCATCTGATCAACCCGCCTGCGTTTCTTTGCAGGGGGGGGTCCAGGACCTTGGTGAAGGGGCCTTGGTCTGGTGGTACAACTCCAGTCTCCAGCAGCTCCACACACCAAGGGAGCAGACATACGTCTCCAGAGTCAAGAAGCATGTATGTGATCAAGCTTATGCAGCTGAACAAATGACGGTGCATCAAAAGCAGTGCAATTACTATCTGTGTTAGCACTATTAACTTGCAGCTAACAGAAGACACCATGTGCTAACTTATGAACGTGGTGAAAGTTTAAATTAATGTATTTACAAAGCATTTTGCCAGTCGAAGAGCACGTGTATGGTTAGCCACTTTAGCTCAGCCGTCAGCTAAGCTTCAGCAGCCCTGTGATGTTCCCGATATCGTGGCTGGTAAGGACAGTTGACCAAAAGGTTCTCTCACTCGGGGCTCAGGCTGAGAGCTGAGGAGTCCTGCGATTTCAGTTCAGGATGGAGAAAACCACAAGCCCATATAATCAGAGGCTGAAATTTATATTCGCGAAATACACGTGCCTGGGCTCATGCCCTGGCAGCAACCCAGCTGGCAGGGAACAGCCTTAATCCACACCATTAAACTGCCTCCCTCTGCAGAGTGGCCACGTCCAAATGGTCTGTCACGAATAATCCCTGGCCTGAGTTAACTCTATACTCAGGAAGTGTTTCGGGGAGTTGGCCTGGACGTAAGCTACATCAGAGACGTTGGTGATAACCCAACAGCGCAGATGATCGAGTCCCAGCACCGGAGGATGCTCTCAGACATGGTTCAATCTCTCTGTGTAACGTGGCCAAAGACAGCAGAGCAGGAGGCAGAAAGGCAGATACACCTGCAGTTGTGGCATTTATGTATCTCTAAGGAAGTTACTCACACTCTGCAATATGCCCTAAATGAGAGAAGACACGAAGCTGTATTGTCAAGAGTAAAGCAAGGGGAGAGAGAGAAAAGCATCTCCTTGGTTTTCCTTCTGCTTCCATGGTTGTGCTAGACCTCTGCTGCCTACTGCCTGACCTTGGGAATACAAATGAAAAAGAGAAAGAGATTCTTGCCTGTGACTGATCAGATCAATTCTTCAAACTCGTACAAAAAAGGTAATATTACATTTTGTGTTTTATTTTTCCTGCCCAAGCTATATGAAATATTTCTGTAAGAGTGAACTTGTGTGTATACCATGTAGTAGCAAAGTTTTAACTAATGACAAAAAATAACTAACATTTATCATTAATATCAGTGCTATACCATTAATTAACATTTACCTATGCTAGGCAAGTCTTTCCAAGGTACTGTCAGTCCTACTGACAGGGTCACACTACTCTTAAAACTGGCATTGAGCTTCACCTGAGCTTATCTAGATTAAGGTCAAATGACAGAAGACTCAACGTACCCCAAGTCAGGCAAGTCTATTTCTACAAAGCTGATTTATACATCTGTTATCATTCGATGCTGTTTTCTTATAAAGCAGACAGTGGGGTTGCCTCTCTAAAATTACCTAGGAAGTTGTACGCTCCGGTTAACAAAGACAGATGAAGCTACTGTATTATTTACAGACAGTGGTAAGTACTTCTTTCACCTACTCGCCAACCCACACCGCAGTCAGTGGGACTTTATGTCCAAGCAGTTACGCACAAGATGACGCATGCTGTTCGATGACAGCCAAATAGTAAATCTCTCGAAATACGAAGGGTATCTTTCCTTTGGCCACCCTGTTGTATTCAACTTGCAACAAATTTGGCTGTTGGCAGTCCTTAGCTCTGCAAGAGCACGGTAGCAGTGCTCTCCTCATTGCACATTTTAAACCAGATTTTTCAGCTCAGTATATTCTTTTACTTTTTTCTGTTTTCATGCCTGCACAATTCTTCTGATACCAGAACAAAAAACCCCATGAAGGACTTGTTCTGACACGGCGGAGTCCCTGATGGCTACAGTTTCCCAGTTCCTAAGAGGAGATCCCACTGTCTCTGCGTCCCTCTCTCCTGTTCTCCTGGGACAAGAGAACAGTTTGACATTTTCCTCAACTTCCGAAAGGCAAATGAAATAAGCAGGCCTACGATCTACCAGATTTATTTTCCTACTTTGAGAAGCATAAGAAGGAGCCGTTGCTGCCTATTTAATCTTTTTCCTTTCGTTCGGAGAAAATGATCTTTCTAAAGGAAAAGAGCTATTCCCCCCACTCTTTGGCAGGATAGAAGGTGATCCCATTACTCCTTGACAAGCAGTAGCAGAAGGGATATTCTCACTTACATCCACAAGGAAGAAAAAGGGGATCAACAGTATTTAAAACACTAACAGGCTCTGTGTAAGTGGAGCAGAGTGGGAAGTTTAGGCTGCATAAGGATTTTCTTTAGAGTTTAGTTGTGCCAGCAAAAAAGGTACTTGTGATTTCCCTGTGAGTTAATGCAGATGAGCATTTTTCACTCCGTGATTTTACCTCAGCTAACACTATCCAACCAAACTACTGTTCATCCCTTTTTTCTCCTACTTAATGCAGAACATTAACATCAACTTCTAATTAAAGAATGCTCACAGAATATGGAAATTATAAGCCATAGAAAACATTTGGGTTGATTTACACTACTATTAGCATTTTATTTTTCATGGTATGAAAAAACAATTGTAACCTACTACGCCTTACTCAGCATTTCTGCAATGTTCTTCCTTACTGAGACTTTAATAAGTTTAATGGTAATAAAATTGAAAACATGACTTAAAAATTACTGCATTAGCCTAACTTCTATCACCATGAAAACCTTGGATTCTTTTGTCCTGAAACTTCACCCCAGGACAGCAGAAACACCATGTCTGGCTGGCAAAATACATACCTAAATACTTCAGAAGCCACGAGCTTTATACAGCAAAATTGAAATTTTAGTCATACAATTCTGTTTTCTGAAATTATTTCCAAATATTATCAAACCACACAGTTAAGTTAAGCTTGTTTTCATGACCTGACATAGTACAACTAGCACAGGACATGACCTAAATTGGCTTATTGTAAGAAAAGCAAAATACCTTACTTTTCTTCAACTCCCAGCTGTGATGATACAAATGATGGAAGACCTCAGGGCCTTATTTTTAAAGGCATGAAGTCATTAAGTGCTGGGAAACGAAAAGCCTTTCAGAATGTGATCCAAAAGCAGGAATTCACCCGTCCACTCTGCTCCTCCTCTTCACTGGGGCGAGCGAGGATGTTCCCTGTATGGAGATCTGGGTGCTGACTCTCTGGGTAAGGCACAGGTGACAGTTCTGTGATTGCTTAAAACTGTGGGCAAATAGACACCAATCCTCCTCCTCCTCCAATACTGACTTTTGAATCTGAGAAATCTTTTCACTGAAAACCTATTATTTCTTAATGCAATGAGAACCGGACAGGTTCCTGCAGTGGAAATATCAACTCCTCCCAGCTTCTTAGCTCTGCTCATGGCAGCACTTTGAAAGCGTGACCTCCTTAACTTTGATGCACACTTTTGCAGAGAGGTCACTTCAGATAATACTTTTAGCAAGACAAACGCACCACACCGTTATAATAATAAATGATATGTGAATTATAAATTTGGCACAAAATTCTATACTCTGTGAACAAAATTACATTAAGATAGATAAAACAGACAGGAAAAGCAGAAAAGAAAACTATAACTCTAGCGAGGGAGTGGTCTTCAAGGCAGCTCTTAAGTAAATATTTTTATCAATTTTTTTCTTGAAACTCTCCTGTGAGGTTTCTCCAAAAAAAAACCCAGCCCCCAAAAAAACACGAGAGCAAAAACTCAACAGAGCAAGAAGGGATCATGCACAGCCCTCAAATATTTTTGCAGATTCTCCAGTTGCTAAAACCTATTGTTGTTTTTTTAAGGCTATGACTGCTCCCACATTCCTCTCTCAGAATCTACTAAAGCTGTGCTGTTGGCAAGTATTGCTACATTACTTTTAAATGACATTTAGTCCTTTAGCTCTTGGTACTCATGAACTGGGCTTCAAAATTAAAGGGAACTGCCCTCAGAGATTGCAGAAACAATGGAGACCAAAACCAAAAAAAGTTCAAACATTTGCATTTTGTCTCAAGATAAATTCCAAAATCCAAAGGAATTTTATCACCAATTTGCTGTTCCCACCAAATACTTAATAATGAATGATCCAACTCTCCAAACAGACTGCAGAAGATTTGTTCTGGATATCTACAGGTTGTTTATTTTAATTCAGATTTAGATCCTAATATATGAGCATTGTTTTTTCCTGATATAATGATAGCCAAAGCAGTGTTTTTCTCCTCTTGTTACAGATAGTAAAAATTAGAGAAAGACAGAGGGCTGGATCTTGACCACTTGCCTCCGAGGTGCAACGTTTGCTACACCAGTGAGTATTACAGTCACGTTGTGACTACAACAGCAATTCAGTCCTCACTTTTGTTAAGCTTGACAGCAAATACTCTTCTTTCTTTGCGATGCAACATCATCCATACATACACAGAACGATAAAGTGAAAATTCCAAAGGAGAGAATGAAGATTTAGCTGGTCTGTACGCTAAACGCTCTGACCGGGGTTAATTTTAGCAGACCCCTTGGGAATGCCTTGTCTGATCCGTGAGACAGTGCCACCGGCTGGGGAAGGAGCCTTGGCATCAAGAGCTGACCTCCAGAAGGGAGGGGCCCCTTCAGAGCAAGGGCCCACCTAAACCCCACACGGTTCACCGCGGCATCGAGCGCACGTGGCTGGCCGAGCTGGCGCAGCGCCGCGCAGACACGTCCCGCGCGCACAGAGGAGCCTTAGCAAAGAGTCGCACAGAGGAGCGTTAGCAAAGAGTCGGTCTCAGAGTTAACACAAGGCACTTGACAGCTCTGTGCCGTTACTGCTTTCTGAAGATTATCCTGCTTTCATGAATAGCAAAGGAAAAAGATTAGTACTGTAGATGAAAACTCGCCCTTCTGAGACCTGGATACTCTTTGGTGTGCCACTGCGTGATGTGCCGGATTTGGCAGCCACTCCGGGCCAAAGGGCTGGATTTCTTTTCCAAACTCCTCCAATCTCATTAATCTTTCCATAGGAATGAAGCACAGATAGCAACACTGTTTTCACTGCTAATGCTTCATGTAAAAATAAGCTCCTAATGACTTCAGGCAGAAGGCAAATCTGCCAGTCAGCAAAATGTTTAAGTACATGCTTAGTTTAAGAAGTTTTGCTATCTATTGTGTGCAACTATTCTCTTGAATCACAGATGTAGGCTGGGTTTTGTATGGACGAACTTGAGCTATTTAGCAACTTATCCCACCCATCCCGGCATCCTAGAAGGGAATGCTTTGACCTAAAGAGGTGCTCGCTCTTCCTATCGACTACAGTGAGGTACGAGACGATTGCCTTATATGTTTAACTGGTAGATGAGAAAGCTCATGCTTGAAAAATCCTATCCATAATGGCTTACCAGTAACTCAGCGAAACAAATCTGTCACCGCTATATTCGTTACATGAACTCAAAGATTGCCAGCGAGACCCAGGCCAAGCGCTATGTTACTTCAGAGTAATTTTACTTCACAACACCAAGGTAAACAAAATACACCTTACAGTTCCCTTTTCTAGCTACCCCTCACCCTGGTAAAATCCTTGTTTTGTCCACTTCAGCTAGGAGGTAAAACATTCTCATCTTTTTGACATACTCATTCACTTCAACATACCTGGTAGCAGGAGGAAAGTGATTCATTACTGAGTTACATCAGTGTCAACCAGCTCCCAGTGATGTCCAACCAGAGCACTGCAAAGTGAACCTGACCCACGGGATCTTCAGACAGAGAAGATTAATTTCAAAGAAAGTTCAGAAGATGAAACCACAACAACTATAAGGAATACCTTCAAGTGCCAGTCCTGGTTTATCAGTCCAGAAAGTTGTTTTGAACACGGAAGTTCATGCAGTAAATTAAATTCTGGTTTTATTATATTGTACAACAAAGGAATTTGCCTAAAAATGGGAGATGTTCATGCATTTGTATATATTCAGGCAACTCCACAGTCATAAAAGCCCCCGATATCCTTTAAATGAAGGGGAAAAAAACAGAAAACAAAAAAAATCTTGTCCAGTTTTAGGGAGTGTTTTTTGCCTGCACCTAATCAGAAAGTTCAGAAGTGTTGAATATTTGGAAAAGGTTATCTACGTAAGAGAAAACTTGACCATTACGTTAGGAAAAGAGGATCACAAATTTTGGAAACTATGATATCTGCATTTTTCCTGCTTTAGTGTTTTAGCTAGTACAAAAATATTTCCCATTCCTCTAAGACCAGATGGCTTTAAGTTTTAACCTTCTGGAACGCAACAGCAAAGTGGGAACAGAACTGGAAACACAGAGGTTTTTATTCTCATGAAATGATAACTGTTTTAAAATTTAGTTTCAGCTCACATCAGGTCCACAGCAAAACTTTCAACATGTGTTACAGCAGGAGGTTCTGGGCTGGGAAAAAAGACGGAAAAAAACGTTTACCAGAATGTCTCCATCTTCCTTAGTTTCACTTAGCAAATTCAGGACTTCTCAAAATTTATGACTTTGGGCCAGTGTCTCCATGTAGGCAACTCTAGACCAGGAACTTCAGGGCTTCCATACTCTTGGCTCACCTGAAAGACATCCTAGTAGACCCTGTGGTTTTAAGATCCACATCTTTGACTTGCCATAAATTAATCAAACTTTGTATGTCTTGGCACACAAAGTTTGAGCATTTTTTTCATGGAATGATTTTACCCGAATTGTTCTGTCTTGTACTGCTGCATGCTGTTCCACACGCAAAGGATACGGAAAACCTTCCCTAGAAAATGATGCCATCATAGGTATTACAACTGACTCAGAGTGTAACGGCACGATCAACGCAATGCTTGGCTTTGCCAGCTGTTCTTAGGCAAGGAAATATGCTAAGCTGACATACCTATGGATTATCGTTGTCTCATTTTCTTCCTTGGAGTAAGGAATACCTTCTTTGGAAGGTATTAACACCTTTGAAATGGTACCAGAGCCTGATGAGACCCCAGGTATCACATTTCAATTTTCTTCTGCTTTTCTCTGCATCTCAAAATCTCCATCACTGAAAGACTGGCACAGATATTGACTGCCTACGAATATGTATATAGAGGCATATTACTCCTGCACTAGTGCTTACATTTATTACAAGAATACTCAAATGCTAAACATTTAAAAGTGCTGTGTCAAGGCATCTGGAAAACGAAACACCCAAGTACCCTCATGGGGACATAAGTTAGGAGGAAGCAATAGAAACTCTTCCTTGCATGCTCCATAGCTGGAATTCAAACACAAGGGAAGACAATGTATGAGGCAATACTCTGCATGGACAGATATGGCTGTACTGTGGTGTACAGATACTTTTCGCTTAAACATTGCACTTGAGTAAGTGTTTTGCACATTTCTTCCGTTATGCTTCTATTATATTATCCTCCCACTTGGGGAAGGGGGTATATAATAAAATAATATACTCCCTATTTTGGAGAATGTAATAGTGTTCTTTTGTGGTTTGAAAAGGTGCAGACCATCAAATCACAGGAAAGACAAACTTTGGTCCAAGAGCTTTTATTATATGGTCTGGATAGCATAACAGGAGCCATTCTATGTGCCACCACAGTATACATGTTAAATAACAGCGAAAAGACAATAAAGCGGGTGTCTTTCTCCATCTGTGCTATGGCTATGATTCAATGGGAGCTGGCTACATCATCAACCAACATTACCAGTTGCAGCCCAGCAACATCCACGAGCGCAGAGCCTACCACCTCTCCAGCACACACTTTATGGCACTCCAGCACCAGTTGATGCAAATCCCCAGGCTGTGTCCAGTTCCACCAGCAGCACAGCACCAACCAAGCCTTCCAATGCCAGCTCAAACAGCACAACTGCAGGCGGGTGAACAACCAAACCTGCCCAGGCAGCCTCAGCATCCTGTAAATCCCAGCAACCGATGCAGCCCCAAGCATCTGGGGAATCCCCACCTGCCCACATACCCCATGAACCCACTGCCCCGTCTGCTCCCGGACATGCCTCTGGAGCCATGGCAGTCCACCAACAACAGAAAGCAAGAGGAAATAATAAGAAAGCTTCTTCCGCCCCCGCCCCCAGCCGGTACGGCCAGAAAGTGTGTTAGTCAAATCAATATATCTCTCTGTGCAGTCACGCTCTTGTCAGGTTGGAATTGGTTTATATCTGTTTAGTTTCTGTCAGATTGGAGCAAAAGATCAAATTTTAAACAAATTTGTGACAGGTAGATGACTGTCAGATCAGATCTCTTACTGCAGATCTATCATATCAATACAGCCTCGAGTCTGCCGTGTCAAAGCTTCACGAAATGGAATTTCAGAGGAAGAAATATGCGTTAACAAACTGTGCAATGCTGTACAAAGGGAAGACTACGCTTTGCAGGACCTTGCATCCTATAGGAAAATATAAACGTACTAACATCACGGCCTTTGCAACAGATAGAGTTAATAACATGCCCTTTTATGTTTAAAAGAAACCAAGCATGCAGTATCGTACGTGCTCACTATGTGATTCAGAAGGTAGGAAGATTATAACAGCTTCTTCTAACAACAAGCTTCCACAATTTTTAGCTCACTGCTTTTCTCCTCATTTTATACTTAAAGCTCATTAATGCTTTCACTTGGGGAAAAGCTGCAAATCTCATTCTTTCTGTATCTTAGAACTCATTTCTTATCATCACTGGCAAAGAGACAAAACACAAACCCCACCACCACTGCACGAGAGCTCTTTGTAAGGCTGGTTTTAATTTCATTCTTTTCCTTCTCTTTCAGGACTAAAGAGACCAGGAAATCGGAAAAAAAGCTGAAGTATTTTAGGCATTTTCACTTGCTTTCAAAAATCAATCCACCTCTTGTAGCCAGCGGTGCTTGCCTCCATTAACCCTCCTTCTCAGTGAGCACTCTAACTGGAAAAACAAAGGTGTGTAACTAGCAGAGAATAAAAAGATTTAAAAAAACAAAGCAAAACAATGTTTTTTGTTGAGCTTGGAATTTAAAAGATGAGCTTGAGGTCTTACAGTTTGTACCGAAAATATCGCAGTGATTGAGCAGAATAAACATGCTATCCCAAAAAATTGTCACACTGTGGTTTGAAAAGTTATGATGTATCAAATTATAAAGACTATCTTATAACTTTAATCTGCAAAAAAGTACTTAAAATAGAGACATACCTAATACACACCATGAACTTGTACTGTGACTGAATTTGACTTTAGACAGTGAGAACATGACATTGTCACAAAGTACCCTGTGCTTCTAGTAAAAACACAGAGAATTAAATCTCCACAGACTGTTTCTAGTTTTGTTTTTACAAACGATCTGAGAACACAAGGCCATATCTTACTTCTTCCCTTACTAATGAGAGAAGAAAGAATACAGGTTTTTTTCTGCGAGAACTGAGAACTTAATTAAAATATTTTATTAAAATCACTGGCTTCACTCACTCCGTGTCACAAAAGAGTCTAAACCATTTATATTCCTGTAAAAAGGCACACTCGCACAGGGAGTTATTAGCTGTAATATCCTTAAATTAAATTTGACAGGCTTATACCATAAAAGTTACCTCTATTAAAGGCACAGTGCCAGATCACAAGCTGTACCAGCATCCTCAACAGACATACCTAGGGGAAAGGTAGGAGAAAGGTATTTGCTATCCATGCAGCGAGGGCTGTCACTGATCTGGCATGCTGGGGGAGGTTTTACGCCAGACTTGTCAGAATTCACTTTCCCAAAGAGTCAGGAAAACGAAGAAAGAGGCTTCAATTCTTTCAGTAAAAAAAAATCTCCTCCCCGGACTGACTCTGGGAAGCCAGCACCACGCCGCCTGTCAGCCCGGAGCTCTCCCAGACAAAGGCAGCAGAGCTGGTGACAGCAAAGCCGTGATTCAGCTACCACCAGTGAGCACTGGCCGCTAAGAAATCCCCGAAACGGGTCCCAGCAGCGAGCGCAGGCTGAGCGCAGGCTCGGTACGCCCCGGGCGCAGGGCTCCCGGCTCCGCCGCCGGCCGGGGTTGTGCTCACCGGGTACCCGCGCCTCCGCCGCGCTACGCAGACGTCCCCCGAGATCAAGACTTGCAGGGACTGTACTTTGAGTCCCTTAAAGATCTCTACACTTTTGTTTTGCTTCATTCAACAGGAACAAAACCACCGAGAAGTGAGGAGGGTTCACCTGAACTCACTGTCTCCGTGACAAACTTGCTACAGAGGCGTTGCTGTCAGCAGCGACAACATGAGCCGCTTATACCGCCTGGCCTTAGGTCTTGGCTTTAGGTCTAGGCATCAGGCTCTGGCCCTCTTCTCTTCAGCATCACTGACAAAACCCCTCTCCAAGGCATAATTTTTTCTGTTCTCATCTCCTTTATGCATGATGCTAGACCTACTAAAGATTAGCTCTTATTAGCTTAACTGTCAAGGCAGCACCTCCTGAAGCCAACAGAAAGTCAGAATTCTACTACCAAACCCACTTATCTTTTCATGCAAAATATTCTATATTTTTAGAATGCATGGCCAAAAAAAAAATCATATTACCCTTTTTTCAGTTTTAAAAACCAAAGAAATTTAAGAATAACAATAACCACCTAGAAAGAGAAGGAAAAAAAAAGTCTTAGTTGACTCCAAACCAACCAGTCGTTTGCTTTTCTAATCAAAGCAAAACCCAGCCTTTACATTATGCTGCCCATACACTAAGATTTTTCTTCTGCACATTGACAGTGTCCTTCTGCATGGATGCTTGCACTAGAAAAGAATAAATGGTATTGAACATTTCAAAATAATTGTATGGCAAGTGTTGTTATTCAAAAAGAAAGGATTTTACCCACTACACCAGATGTTTTGCAGGGCCCCATTATTAGGTAACTCCTTAGTGTCCTCTCCAGCCCGAGGAAGCTACACACAGCTTGTCTCAAAGTCCCACAGAGAAGAAATGCGGAGAACTGGGAAGGAGCTATGGCAGCACCGGGGATCATGCAGCTCAATTCATCTGTAACTCCACCATGCGGGATTGCCCCACCACGTAACGTGGCACAAACAGAAGAGTTTAAACCTCTACTCGCCTCCCTTGAATTGGTCCTGATCTGCCCCTGGATCTTGTAGAACAGCTTACGGCAATGAATGTCTATACGCAAAACACAGGAGACACAGTTCACACGAGGAAAAATGCAGCAGCGATGGGGGAAGCAAAATCTCCTTTCCACGAGAGATTACAAGGCTTCCTCTGCGCATTGCCCAAAGCCATTGGGAGCTTGCCAAGCTACCTCAAATTGACTTCATCCGCCTACGTGGGCTGGCACAATGCTCTGCTGAGTTGCCAGCTCAAGTCCTGCCCAAGCAGCAGCGCTGCCAGCACGACGCTTGGTCTCTCGTGGAGCAGAGCAGCCCCGGAGCAGCCCTGGCTGCAGCCTTCCCTCTGCCGGGATGGAGCACGCGGGGCTGCCGCACGGAGCAGCGACTGGGGAAAGCTGACTTCATGGAGATTGAGTTCAGTTCCATGAAGTGCAGGAAATTGAGCAAAGCAGTGAAAAATAAAAGAAGGCAAATTAAAAAAGGAAGGGAGAAGTATGGCGGGGGCGGGGGAAGAGTGGGACCAATAAGCTGTATTGGGCAGACGAAACTTTTAATGCTGATTAAAAAGTTACTAACCTTTAAGCACAAGTAGAAGCAAGAACACTGAATTCAAGTGGAAAACGTTCAGCTTAATTTGTTCTTAAAGGTAATTTGCAAATTAAGATCAGACTAATTGCCCTCATTTGCTTCTGAGAACCAAAGTGAGACTTTTAGAGAAATGAGAATCAGGAACTGGCACCAGAAAAAGGAAGATATAAAACTAGTTCATCTGAATGAGACTAGGAAAAAGACTGAGGCAACAGCGCTCTGCATGTAGGCCAGTGGGCCTGAAGGGCAACAATCTTGCCTATTAACATTTTGAGGGACCTCTCTATCTTCGTACCTGTTGGCTCACTAGGATAAGATTTCCAAGGCCACAAGTGACAACTCAGCCACAGCCAACTGAAGGATGTTGGTGCGTTAACCATTTGCAAACACAAGAAATGCGTTATCTCTGAAATCACGCTTCTGAAAACCTGTCCCCTAAGACAGATATTTTGTAAGAGCAAATCAGCTATCAGTTAGATGCCCATATGTTACCACCTTGCCACGATTTATAGCTGTCATTTAAGATCTCAGAAAGGTCCATTTTTATGATTACTCTGACAAAAGACATGAAGTGACAACTTAAGAGAATGATAAGAGCAAACAACTTTTTCCTTCACATATAGTCCAGTTCTATAGAAATGCAGCCCACTATTCTAATGCCACTTTTTCCAGGAGTCCTCCCCCATGTATTTACCATTTTTACATTTTGAAAGCAGTATTTCCCAGTTTGCTAGCTCCTGCCTGACAGAAAATTATTCCTTTGCTTCCTAACATATAACTAAGGAAAAAAACAAAAGATGAGCTCAACTTGCCATCAAGCAACATACCCGCTAGTTCGCATTTCTTCCTCAGATAGAAAATTACATACCTGGATTTAAGGCCTTTTCTCTCACCTCTACCTTTGCTATACAGCCTTTCATAGAGGAAGAGAGCACACAGGCATAACATATTTGCATGGAGCAGACAACTTGAGGAAGTTAAGAAAAATCACTTGCATCTTGCTGACCTCCTTCTTCCTACAGCTACCGACTTACTGCTGAAGAAAAAGGTAACCTCTATAAATACACAACGTATTTGGCATGGGGCACTGCTGGAAATCGAGGCAGAGATAAGCAATGCCTGAAAAGACCTTATTTTCTTTAGCCACAGCCAATTGGCTTTTGCAGGAGACGGTTAACTGGCAAAAAGTCCTGTAAGAGACTGAAAAGGAAGACTGGGGAAGAAAACACAGAAGGGAGAGAATGACAAGAAAAGAATCAGGGGAAGCCTCCAGCAGATTGCAGGGCGGATCACACTAGCAACCTGCAACCTGAGAGAAGATGGAGGAGCTTCCTAAGATACAGAATCAAGGCAGGCTGAGATAACGAGAAGTACTGAATATCCCACTAGAGACAAGAGAAAAAGGTAGATGAAACTTTGGGGAAAGCAAAGGGACACTGGTGTAAAGCAAAGAATAAAACAGAGAAGGAGAGCTTACAAAAAGAAGATGAAAATCAATGTGAGACCATATGAAATTAATTGAAATTCATCTAGAAAGCAAAACAGTTATGACTTCCCCTAAGGGATTAATATCTGTTTCTCTTGATACAAGTTCACATGCAAAGACTATTTATTATTGTTGCCTAAAAATTCCAGCAAAGTAAAGTACAAGTATTCTCAAGTCTAAAGCATCCATGGGAAATTTCTCTTCCTGAGAGCTAAAATCAACCAAAATGGTACGTTTCAAATATCACAACATGACAAAAACGAACAGCATGAAGTGGCTCAGGTATTTTTTTTCCATCACTTTTATTCTACCATCAAAGGCATGTAAAATGATTGAAAAACATTCTCTGAAAAACAACCGAGTTAAGAATTTTTTTGGGCCCCACAGGGATTCCCAGCAACTCAGAGCTGTTTGTGGAATGCAGCCGCCCTGGGAGGCTTCATCTCTTCGCCGAGCAGGAGCGAAGGGATCTCATCAGATACTAGTTGTCCATAGATAATGTTACCTGCAATAAGATCAATCAGAAAATGATGTCCCAAGAGAAGTACTGTACCATGGAACTTAAAAACTTAGGGCTTAAAGTCCACTTAGATCCCTGTAAACTGATTAAGTCCTTGATTAATGAAGAGAGAGGGACGATTTTGAAGGCCTCTAAGGTACGAATCACTCCCCTACAGCTGAGAAAGAGAGCAGCCCGGAGTTACAGCAAACACTAAGAGCCCAACTGGAACATACTGCTTTGAAAGAGGCAATTAATAGACCTCGACTGCAAGGTCAGCCACCCTCCTGGTTCCTCCAGTCGTATAGGCTCCCCACCCAAACCTTCCCCCACGAGGTGGGCAGCCCAGAAGTCAGCGATGGTCCACGTAAGTGCAACACCTCTATGAAGAGAACCATTGGCAAGGTCAGAGCCGTGGAGATTTCTAGACACAGGCTCTTATTTCACATGACTTAGTCTTTTAATTTTATATCTGTGCAATGAGTTTATTTTTGGCCCATGCGAGCTTCTCCTTAAGTTAATGGATATGCACATACCATGATCAAAAAGCATGCCTGCTATTATTATCAGATCACATTTTCTGTTACATCTAGTTATGCAAAGCACGAACTCAGACCAAGCTAACCATGGCATCAGGGAAAAACAATTTTAATGGTAAAGACTAAATGGAGTGGGCAGAAGAAATCAGAAACATGAAGAGCAAGGATGAGGAAGGAACAGGAAACTCACACCTCTGGGTGGAATTCCCCCAGCCCTGGTGAATGCCGAGGGGTGCAGATCAAGGTCCCTTGGTCATGTTTTGCAGAGACAGGTAAGGTACTTGCTCTTTTCCTGAGCAGCCCAGGACGAAGCCAGCTACTTAAAGGGTGCCTTCCTTTATCCTCTTCCACTTGGGCAAGATAAAACTGATGGCACTCAGGCACTCACAAAATAAAACGAGAGAGGAGTCTTGCAGAGAAGAAATGGGGAAGGGGGAAAAGTTAGTTGACATTACAACCCACAAACAGAGGAAGACAGGTAAATTAAGATCTTCATTCCTCTTCAGCACAGGGCAAGATGTGCCTAATAAGACTCCCACGTGGTTATCAAATTTTTCCTCTTCTGAACTGTAACAGACGCGTTCTGTGCCTCACTGAGCTCTCCTAATAAACACACACCTCTCTCACCAGAATATGGATAAACTATCTCAGTAATGTTTCTGGCTTGCTGTAATATGCTAATCTATACTGATTACAGAAATGTACACATCACTGTCATCTTCAAAGCACTGCGCAAACACTAATTAATTGATCAATGAACACTGCACCGGGGAGTGCTAACGTGGAATTAATATGTTCATAGGTACGTAGGCGGCTAATGTTTATGGTCAGCATTTAATTTCTGTGCCCGATTTCGCCTTCCAAGAAAGGTTGCTCCCTTAAGGCAGGTCATCCGTCTGCCTGCGAGGGAAGGGTGAGAACCAGGAAGCAACGGCTGACTCGGCGCCAGACCCCGCCTGACAGTGGAAAAAGCCGCTTCAGAAAAGCCTGGAATGGTCCCAAAACCTCCCCGCCTCCCCAGCCAAGCAAAGAGAGAGAGAGAAAACTTTACAACTTAGGCGGGATAACACCGGAGGTGGCTGACATTTCAAGGAACAGCATGCTAAATTGGAAAAGTAAACCTTGGGACGCAAAGCAGGTCTGAGGCAACTCTGTGATGGTGGTGCTTAAAATGTATTTTGCACTAGAGTATCCTGCAAGCGCCCAGAGGAAAAGTGGAGACCGGCAAGAGTGCACCCAAGCGTTCCCCTCCCAAGCCACCCACCATCCTGTGTGTTCAGGCTGTCAGAGCCAAGGAAATCCATTACTCATGCCACCACCTCAGCCAACGTGCCAGATTTGTTATCATTTTGCAAACCTGATAATCTGACTGATAAATAATGAAAGATAACAGATGCAGGCATGGCAGTACGGTATCTTTATGGGTAAACAGTTCCCGTTATTACATCCCTGTGAGCACATCTACAGCCTGAGGTGGATGATCCACAAGTGACCAAAGTCTTAAACCATGATGAGACCACGTTAATAAGCCTCTAGATTGACAACATGCATAACAAATCAAGATTTTCTTCGTAATCCCATTAACTGACAGCTTTTCAGGTTAGCTTTCTTCCAACCTGCCACAGCCATCTTCTATTTCCAACCACAACTTGCCTATCCATTTCTGAGGTCCAGTCTGAACAGGCCACTCCACTGCCAAGCAGCTGTTTTGTAACGGCAAGGTAACAGCATGGGATTATTTTCTAGTGAGTAAAAGCTCTTGCAGACTTAACTACCAGAAAAAAACTCCAGCTTCTGTTCTAAACTGATCTCCTATATAACATACCCATTAGCAGAGTTTAACCATCAACAAATGCTACAGTTTAATTCCGTCTAAAGGTAAGCTAAAGAAGTTAGGCGAGATGGCCATCACCATGAAGGATATGCTGTTACTCTTTGGAAAAAAACAATGACAACTACACAGACCCAGGCATCTTGGTACAACAGTGTCCCCCAAATTGCTTTCATTTCCAGGCGGAGGTGTTCTGTGTGGTACATGCTGGGAAGAGAGGGCAAGTCTTTGATCACTGTATCTCCCAGCTTTCCTTCCTCCAGCCCAGGAGGACAACTGCTTGCTAAGGAAACCTACGCTCTCAACAACGCAATTTTCCTGCTCCAGAAAGGGGACAGCCTTGAATTAGCTTTGACCCACACCTCTGAGAAGAGGAATCTCATTGCAAGTAGCAAAGGCTTTTCCTTGGCCTCCCTTGCTTCTGCAGAAAAAGCAACACCCTGGCAGTACAGAAGCCCTCAAAAGCTGAGAGTCGCTACACTCTGCTACAGCCCGGCTTGATTTTCACCTCTGAAGAAGTTACCACCCAAATCAATCACGTGAGTTCACAACAGTATGATAAAGTAACAATAATTATTTTTGAAAAAATTCATATTTTGACAATGGGTCAGAATTTGACTTTGCTAATGCAGATACTCCATGGCAAACACATCTAGGAATGGGTGAAAAAATGGCTGCTATTTTTTCCGTAACTTGTGTTAGGAGATTTGCACTTTCAAATTTAGGTGGCAGAAGCTGGGATTGTTCATCAGTGAGCTTTAAAAGTACAGTTGTTGATGCTCCTCTCTTATTTTGCTCTATCTGGTTTTGCTAATAGCATTCCCAGCGAGTGAGTGTAAACACCAGCGTCTGCTAAGAGATGTTATATATTCGTAAATAGATGGATAGATATGTAACCGCCTAGGCAGCACACACAGCAGTGAGAGCTATGGAAATTCCTCCACTCTGAGCCTTCACATGCGCACAGTCCAGACATCTCACCGCCGCAGCACAGGCAAGGTGGCAGCGAGGAACCCGCCGCTTAGCCGCGATGCCTGGGAAGCGGCAGAAAGGCAAAGCAGGATGAAAGACTTGTCAGACCCGTGAATGTAAATAAGCACTGCTGTAAAGAAGTAACAGCCCCTACACAAGTGCTGTTGCTACATTAAATGCTAAATACACCTCCTTGTAAAACCACATGTAACTATCAATATTCCTGGCAATGCAGATCATATAAATGCTTAGTAACAAAGGCCAGGCCTCACTGAAAACTCTCCAAATGTCTTTGGGTTAAGAAATATTGCAGTCCTTTGTGCTGCAAGGTTGGACTCGCATTTAACACTCAGGGATATCATATATCAAAGAGAGCTTCTTCCTTTAAAGAGCTAAGTGCCTTTCTTAGAAAGCTACCAGAACTTTTTTCCGTCTTTTTTTGGCAGTCTCACATCACCAAAAGTTATCATATGCAGACATTAGGCAACAGAGATAACACTCCATAACTCTGCATATACTGGACCAGGTCCTGGATAACAAGACCTACTGCAACTGGTCCAAACAGGGCTGGAGCTGTCAAAAGTTTCACTCGCGGGCTATGACCGCAGCTGATTCAACAAATTCAAAACCAACTCCTTCTAGCAGAGCATCAATTATTTGATAACAAAAGTCAACATATCTCAGTCACCCCTTATCTGCAGCTAACTCTTTAACTACACTCTTACGTACGGCTACAGCTTACTCATCCACTCGCCAGGTTTCACACGCCACGTAAGAGCTTCCTCCAGAGGCTCCGGCGATACAGCGCCGTGCTCCAGCATCCCACGCTGCATTCCCACATACCAGGCACCCCCCAGGCGTCTCTGCCAGGAGCCCCCACGCAGGAGGGTGGCCACGGCGCGACCTCGACGCTGTCAAGGGGGTGTTTCTTCACGGGATGTGATCAAGGGACGCGCAAGGGAGTCCCTGGGGAAGGCACATCCTCCTTGCCGCAGCCTCACGGTGCGACCTCTCCTCTAGCCACGAGATAAGGAGCCCATTGCACGAAGCCTCACTCCTTAGGTAAGGGAGCCGGCTAGGAAGGGGTCGTACTCACCAGCGTCCGCCCAGTGTGCAAAGCACTCCCTCCGCGTCTCTCTGAGCCTTCCCAGCTTGTCAGCGTTTGCACTGACACCTGGAGCGTCGCCTCCCTGACCGCTCGCTCAGCTCCCTCCCTCTCCTGCCTGCTCAGGGTTTAGCAGCTCCCTTTGATGTCGGGCTCAGCCTTGGACAGGGTAGCCTGCCTGGAGCCAGCCAGGAGACGTCTCTCCCAGTTGATGCTGTTACGTTCACTGCTATGGAGCTGGGTCCTACAGCTTGCGCATACTCTCACTGCTTTTGCTTTTTTTGGTTGTTTGTTTTGTTTTGTTTTAAATATAACAACCTTTTTACACTTCAATTTAAATCTGTACATTTAGGGATGCATTAATGCTAAACTACAGCACGGAGACCCAGTCATGCCTACAGTTTTATACATCTCTCCAGAGGAATCACATGAGCTTGTTAACTGAGTAAAATCAGTACAAACTAAATTGGATTTTCCTTCTACTTTATAAAATGCAGTGGTGCCCCAGGTGACCTCGTGCACCTACCTTACAGAAAGACAAGTGCTAACACACACTTCAAAACATTGGAGAAAAAAAGCTATCCTATCATAATTATGAGCTGAGTCCCAGTCAGGCCAGCTTCCCTTTCAAAGCCAATATTTTGCCCACTAAATTTAATGTTTATGGACAGTTCTGCACATGGAGTCTCCTATCATTACAACTGAGCACCTGCTTTCTTTGAAGAACCACAGAGAACCATTTGCTGGAAAACAAGGACCATAATCTATTCTGTTCAATTTACCAAATGACAGTTTTCTGCCTTCAATAATGTTGAAGATTTTTGACGATAAAATATTGTCATCAATTGCATAAACCGAGCTTCAGTTCAACTCCTTTGGTCTGTAATTCCATCAGTACGAAGGCCAAAAAATCTTTGGTTTAGTGCTAGTTTGAAAATACTTCATAGTAGTACTTCATTGTCTGATGGGGGGGGGGGGGGGGGGGAGAAAGAAAGAAAGAAAAAAAAAGAAAGGAAAACAAAGAGAGGGAGACAGAACAGTGCTTTTCCTTCATGTTTCCTAAGACAAAACACATGTGCAATATCCATGCCCAAAAGGTTTTAAACTAGCACTAGCTTAGGTCACTAAATGAACCTGGATAAGACATATCTGAATATCCTCGTGTAATTTTGTCTCAACCTTCCATTTTTACTGATGACCGATTAGTCTGACAAAATGCAAGTTTTGCTTTCAAACTATATCTTTAGGTGAGAAACTTCAGTTTATCTACAGAAAAGTCTGAAGCAGTTGGTTAAACAAGACACTGTAATACTCCAATCACTCAGTAAATCTCCAAGTTTAGTTGTTCAGACCATGTACAAATGTGTGCTGCATGCCTACACCTGCCATCAGCATTAGCATGCTCCAGCTGAGTGCCCAAGAATCAGAAGCCCAAGAATTGTATCAAAAAGCAACAGCATATTCAGTTTCAGAAAAAAAAAAAAATCAAATAAATACCTGCATACTCTCCCATGTCAGAGCATAATCCACAGTATTAAGTGGGAAGCTTATCTGAAACAGTTAAATACAGCTGAAGAGAGATACCATACCTTCAAAGGTATGGGAGGTTTGCATACTGTATATGTAATCACTTGCTTACCATCACATTATATCAAGACATTTTTCCATATTTCAAAACAATATAAGCATAAAATGTTGGTATTTTTTGTTATGGATAGTTCTTCATGTCACAGGTACCCTTATCTGCTCCCTAGGAAATCAAGTATCTTCCTTTCAGCCACACACTAACAATTCAGTGAAAGATTTCCACTTTGCATGACTTAAAGAGCAGAAGCAATGCACACTGATCAAGTACAAGAAGTTCTGCTGGTGTCCCTCTACTAACGCAGTGCTAGTTGGCAGTCGTGGGATGCTGGTTGAGGGCAGTCAGATGCAGTGGAAGAAATGGGAGCCAGCCTGGAAGAAGTCCAGACAGAACCGAAGAAAAATAACTCTGGGTAGCTGAATCTATAAATTTGACATGAAAACAAGAAAGGAGATGGGCAGGAGTTGGAATAGCACAGAGAATCAAGACTGTAACACGCTTCTTAAGATGAGAGAGATGAAAGCGGGTTTGTATCACTAAGGGAAAGATGATGAGATGTAAAGGAGAATATTGCAGCAGGGTGACCCTGAGGGAGCCTGAAGGAGTGAACGTAAATGAGATTTGGAGACAGGGTTGTGTCACTGGGGCAAGTGAATGAGTTACAGAAAGAAAAACTAAGAGCTGTCTCAACATCTAGGGAAGGATGCAAGAGGAGAGGGTTGTGGGAGGAAGAGAAGACTGGGCAGGATGCTATGGGGAGGAAGACGTTCATGTCACACATTTCAAACGTTGTGAATTTCTCTTGGGGTAAAAAATGGTCACTAGCACACAAATATCTGAAGAGAGCGCTTTCTGCCAGTCTTCCCTTTACTTCAAATATTTTCGTTATCTCTCTCATCTCACATAAATCCATAAAATGGCTTACTGAATGGCAAGGAAGTAGTAACTAGTCCTCTACTGAGTTTAAAAATGCATAAAATTGGTAGCAAATGTTTCTTACTTTCTCATCCGTGCAAAAAAATGTGCATGCTTCATGCACTGCTTCTCAGCAACTCAAGAGCAGTGAACTTATTCCAGTTAAATACCTCAGTGTCATTCACTTGAAAACCTGCTCTCAGCTCAGTCATAATTTTTAGTAAGTGCACAGTATAAAATTGTCATTAATTGTATCGAAGGTAACTTCTTTTTTTTTTAAACTGCAAAATGAAACACAGGATTCAAACCTACAAACCTGGGAGCTCTGGTTATGAATTGTTAATGCTCAAAATATTAGCAAGGACATCTGTAACATAAATCTTACTTCTAAAGAGCTAGGTAAACACATTTGGTTCATGAAAACAAGGCTTTAACACTGGTGTAAAAATTGGGTGACCTTGTATTTAAGATTCCATAATTGTTCATATTTATGTTTCATTTTATAAAGAAGCTTAATGGTTTAATACTTCGTCTTTAATTCAAATCAGTAACCTTAACTCTACCTTTAATTAATTAATTCTGATCTTACATAGAGAACCCAAGGGGGAGGCAAAGTGCTATATAAGTGACTCTGCAGCCTAAGACTTCCAGCAAGATTTCAAAAAATACCACATATTAGCCAAACAGTCTTCGCCTGAAATTCAGCTGTAAAATGCCCCCAAATTTCACTAGTAAAACTGAAACCATCGTTAAATTTAAATATGTAACCTTAAATTGGTGAATGAAAGCTCAGGTTAAGATACCTTTCTGTATCTTAAAGTGAGTGTCTGTATACTCTGGGACATGATGTGTGGTTTCTGCTATGGTATCATTCCTCCCAGATGTTAGCAGCCAGCTGGGTCCTAAGAAAATTACGAGGGTTAAATTCTCTCCCTAGACAGTAGTTACTGGAGCACGTCTACGCCAGGGCTGGTTCTGCAACACTGCTGCACGGAGGACCAGCAGAATTTTCCTCCTGCCACGAGTTTTCATCATCTTTCATTTGTTCTATAACACATCATCTTTCCTACATTAAAAAATAATTCCACGGTAACCAAAGGGAGTTCAAAAAACTTTGCAAAAAAGGGGGGAAGGGAGAGGATGAGAAGAAAGGAAGTTATAAGATAAAGAAGGCTTAAGCCAGTAACATCCACATCTAATTTCTTCAGGCAGAACAAGAAATGCATTTTTCCCTTGCAAAGTATACTTTTCAGAGATGCTTGAATCCTTGCTTTCCACTGTGTAAATACTTTCTTCTCTACTGTCTCCATAAATATCACACAGTCTTGCAAATGCGGCTGAGCTGGGCAAACGAACAGCCGTTTCTCAGCTGAACTCATAAATTACTTATTGTTTTAATATACTGGAAAATTGGCAGGAAGCAGGGGAAGGTACGTCAGTTACACAAGACTTTATACCATCACTTATCCTTGCCTTCCATTAAAAAAACGTTAGTTGCTGTAGCAACTGTCAAACCACACTCCAGTTCCTCTTCCTCCAAGATACAGAACTTCTCCAAAACACTCACATACAACACAGTCCTCCCCCAGCTGAAGGACACAGTTTCTGGCACTTTCGCGTTGTTTAAAAAGAAAGAGGCTCTCCAAGGAGCTCCAAGTCTTAACAGGGCTTTTGCTCCAAGGGACACTTCCGTAGAGACAACTACCTGAAATCCTTAAAATTCTTATTTTTTTCCCCTGTCTCTAGCTCTTCTTTTTTTTTTTCCCCTCTTCCTTTTTTCTCTTCTTTCTCTGTGTTATAGGGAACGCTACTCCATGCAGCTTATTTCATCACTACGTCTTCCAGCATTAAGCAAAATGCCTACGCATCTGTCAGATGTCACTCCCCCTCTCATTCCTTCCCTCACGGGAAAGGCACATGCAATGGGGACATCATCTCATAACACACATGTTGCAACATCTCTAGGTCAGGAAAGACAAAGTCAAAGACACAACTCCTGCGCAGCACCTAAAGAGACAACCCCTCTTCACAACCACCGCTTCTCATTCATTCCTAGGGGATCCCTGCTCCGTCACCACGGAGAACAAGCCTTCTCTCAACTGGCTGAAATTCTCCTCCAGTGGACACATCTGAATAGGTTACAAACCAAAAAAAAAGAGACACGAAACCACTAGCATAAAGAGAGCCCTTGAGAAAGCTCTGTCAGAAGCAGGACAAATCACACACTACTGAAGAAAATCTCATGAGAAAGTGAAAACATATTCCTCCCCTTTGTGCAGCATGCCAATATTAATGATAAGCAAAGATCCCTGGGAAGCTCTTACATGTTCAAGGACACTACCTAGAGCAGAATGTTTGTTCAGTAGAAGAGAGGTCCTTCCCACCTTCTTACCTCCCTCAATCCCCAGCAGCTCCATTCTATTTCCAACCAGAATCTGATGCTTAAAATATTTTTGTGCCTAAATGTTTTTGGTTTTAGAAACTATTAACACAAACAAATCTGTTCTCATACCTAATGGGATGATTATTTTTAATTGCTGTCTAGAAAAGTGAGCATTGTGGTATTGCACAGACTGCATTCAGGAATATATAAAAATTCTACTCTTCCAAAGCAATTTCAGACTTGGATATACTTATGTTTTCCTATTATAGTAGTTTTATCATAATTTTCCTGTGAAGTGTCTTGTAAACTGGGGGATCAATGGTTCCACATAAAATTATTTTCGGTTCTTCTAGAAGGGTCCGAGCTACCTGGCCACTTCACCTTGCAGTTCGTTTCTTCAGTGCCGTAAGTATCACTTTTGTTCCTTTCTACCAACCCACTTGTTTCTCTGACAGGGCTAAAATGAACCAAAAATGTACAACGTACTCGTTCTGCCTACACCAGCAGAAAGCACTTAGGCAACTATGGGAGGAGGAGTTAGCATGTGTGTCAATACAAAATTAACTGCAAAGTAATACGCACAAGTATACCCTGAAACTGGCCTTC
The DNA here is from genome assembly GCF_964195595.1 of Calonectris borealis. Lineage (NCBI taxonomy): Eukaryota > Metazoa > Chordata > Aves > Procellariiformes > Procellariidae > Calonectris > Calonectris borealis. The sequence goes on along the minus strand of NC_134312.1, from coordinate 138,023,476 downwards.
TATGAGTGTTTACAGTGAAAACACCTGCATTCTGGCCCAGCTACATAGCATAAACAAGGTCACTTGACTTCTGGGAGCAGTGACACACAACCACCAGTTTGAACTGCAAGCGTTGAACTGATCTGTTCCCCAAGTTAACAGCAATCACTACCTGCCATTAGGTGAGGACCGCTGAGGGATGTCCTCAGTCGGTCCCAGCTCTGCCCACCAAGAGCGATAGCTGTAAGTAGGCATTGGTGGCTGATCCTCCTATCAGGAATCCCAAACCAGCTGACATTTTTCTTCTGCACTTAAGACACTGTTGGACTGTTCCCATGCCCTAGTTCTTCTTCTGGTCTCTCTCTTTTGCATCTTGTGTTGAGCAGACACTCTAAGCAGCTTTGTTTTCCTGTGCCCAGTTTTCCTTTCACACTTCTACTGATACTGCCTCTCTTTTACCACATCCCTTATTTCTATGGTATCCCATAATTTATCCAGACTCATGCACTTGCATGACAAGGACTCAGGCTGTTACGCTAATGAATGCTCCTGAATGAAGTGCAAGATACCATTTGCTTTTTACTACCACTTAGCATCTGTAGATCTTCTGCACAGAATGAAGAAACACACGGCAGCCAGCAGCTCAAGGCCACCTTGTGACATTTTGAATGTCAGACTTAGGGCTGGAACAAAGAACTCCAGAGCTATAAACAAGGGCTGCTGTAATTTGCACCAAGGTTCCCAAAGCAGAACTGTGAGATTTATGTCCAAAAAAGGTGTGACAGAGTAGGGCCTTATTAACTACAGTCTGCTTAACTACAGTAAGCAAAGCAAGCAATTTCATCCCATCAATTCACCAGCTAAGATCAGTCAGGAATCTCGCCAGGGATCTTCATCCTAAATATGAAAAATATCCGTGCTGTTACAAAGCCATGCGCAGGCATGCTTTCACAGATGTGGGCAGACTGGATTGAGAAGTTACTGACCCTAGAAATTCATTACCACTTTACAGCTGGCAAATCATAGTTGAGCTAGCTGTTATTTAACATCTATGCCTCGTTCTTCAGTTGATTCAAGCCACCTCATTGATCTACATTAAAAGAGAAACGGAAGCATTCACACTACACATTATGGTGTGTTGCCTATGAGAGCCATAAAGCATAGGTCATACAGCTGTAGGCAGATACCAAACTGCTCCAGCAGAATGTGCAAACATGCACCTTCTGTGCTAGAATGATACATGGGCTGGCATCAGCTGGATCCCTTCTGCCTTTGTGTTCACCTTCCATCTTCATTTGTCTGTGACTCATCTTGCATGTGTTCGGGAGAAATGATTTTCAGAGTGCTGCTTACTGACTACTTGCACATATATTCAAGTTTCAGCTCTGGGAGAAGCTTACGTGCGCTGTACGCTCACAAGAGGCATAACCACAAATTGCAAATTATGCATGCTACATAGATAGAGGCAGTTCATCATAATTTGCCTAAAACCAAGGATTACAGGAAGATGCGTTCTCCTTGCCACAGCCGTACAAAATGGGAAAGGTCTTTGCTCATCAGTGTTCAGCACCTTCTGCTGATTATTAAGGCTCCACCTCAAGAGTGGGATATTGTATACAATGTGAGCATTTGAGTGTTGCTTAAGCTGCCCTGAGTGACAATTCTTGCGGTGGTTTATATCTCTAGCTCATGCCTAGACAGCAATGAATGCATCTGGGACTCTAGCACATTCAAAAAAAAAACAAGAAAGAAAAAAGTGACACATAGCTAGTATTACAGCCATTTCAACTTTTTTTTATCATCCCTATACAAAAATGTCCAGAATATACAAACCTCTTCAAATATAGCATTTTAAATATGATAGCCAGCTGACAGGACCAGCCATCGAGCAAGAGGCTTCTTAATATTCCCTTAAATACTTCCTCTTTTATCTACAGCTTTATGTTTCATGTTACACTATGGGTTTTATCACCCTTTTTTCCTGCTCCAATAGTATTTTCTGTTGCAAGCTTATCTCACTTCCAGTACCACACCTATTTAATCTGAATTCTTTTGTTTTAGAATAATGATAATGTACAAGTAGCTCTGCTACATCAAATATCACAGTATTTTACTAAAAGTTATTGTAAAGGGACACATGCTGAAGCCAAGTTTTATCCACATATAAACAAGGTGACACTTTAAAAACAGAAATTATAAAATGTGGAAGAGGAACTATCTAACTTGGCTACAGAGATAGATTTTAAAATACTTCTCTTTAATGTTTTTATAACTTCAGATTTTTAATTTGCGAGACATTATCTCAGTCTGCCTGTAAACAACAAAGTGAACCTGTTCTTTAGAACAAGCAAATATTTGATAGCATATTCTTCTGAGTTCTGCTTTAGCTACAAACCAAAAAGGACCTCCTATCCCACATATCCCACTCCTGGAGCTGATCACCAGAAACTCAGCTCCCTTCGGATGAAAAAACCAGGGACTAAGGGAGAGAGAAAGAAGTTCATACCCATTTCCTGAGACAGGAAGCTTGAGTGCGTATGGCCTGATAGAAGGAGGGGAAAAAAAACCCTCAAATGTCTGAGCCTAGTAGCTTGGCTACTTCTGAATACGCACCAGGATACAGCAAGTTCCTCCTCCCCAAAAAAGCATGATGAGTCACACACTATAGCACAAGCCCTTAGGTTATTTTTTTCTTTTTTTTTAAAGTGTCTAAATAAAAAGTTTTACAGCATTAAACAGCTTCAGGGTAAGGCAAGGAAATGTAAGAAAGCTTAAACTAGGAGGGGTTTTCCCATATGACCACCTGTGGTGGTACTGAAAAAGCAAAGAAAGTCAATTTCTTGAGAAAGAAGGATTTTTTTTCTCTCATTCTTTGGATTTTCATTCTCTCCATTTGTATGAGGAGCTGCTGCTCCTTAAAGGTGATGCACTGCAATTGCACAAATAGCTTCTACTCCATCTCCTTCAGAGGCAGTTTATAAAAAAAGAAAAAAACCCAAACAACAACAAAAAAAACCCCACCCCTTACCAGCTTAAAGGTTTTTATAGTAAAGAATATAATTTTGAATGCTTTTCAGAAAGCATTTTTGTAGTTGGAAGCAGAGTAGCATGCATAAGAAGTCTGACAGACATCCTCTTGCAGATATCAGCTACCATTAGAATACAGAAGCGTTTATCAGGAATTTCCAGAATTTAAAAAAAAATGAAATAAAAACCTCTATTTCAGCAAAGTGTAGTATAATCACATTTTAATAATAAAGTCAGCATTATGATGGAGGAAACCACTATGAGACTGTAAGATCTTGAATATTTATTGAAGAACTAAAGAACAGTAATGGTGAAATAAGTAAATTATTTCTCTTTAGAGGAAGGAATATAGCTCCGAGCTATGGTTAGGATGTAAATATAATATCAGCTCCCAAAATATCAGTCTTAACTAACAGAGAATTTCCCCAGTCAAATTTAATTTGGTACTGTGAGAAGACAGAAGGCTGACTATAGCTTCCATTATACCATGACATCTATGTATGGATCTGTCCATGTTTGTAACACTGCACGTAAGAGCAGGGAAGCTCCGGCTACAACAGCTCAGACCTGGCCTGCCCAAACATTTGCCTGGATTACTTGCCCTTTTTTCCTTCTGCCGCTCTGCCTTGTGGAGGCTTCACAGTCCCTTCCCAGCCACACGGTTGGAAGGACACCTCTGACACGACAAAGTGCCAGCTCCCTCCCCATCGAGAACGTAGTGCACATCTGCTCAGGTAAGTGCACGGGAACGCCTGTGACCACTGGGTCACGAAGGGCTGCCTCAGCATCCATCCCATCCTACAGCTGGGCATGTTCCTGTCCCATGACCAAGATGTTGGTGTCCCCCATCGAATCACTAGGTATTTACCCAAGGAGAAATGCCTACACTTTGTTACCGTGATGGAAACACTGCTGGTCACGCAACGGAAAACTCCATAACAAGCCTTGGAAAAGACAAAAGATCAGGCACAGCTGAGTTACAAAGCCTGAATCTGGTGGCAAATAGCTTGACAGTTAGGAGGAGAAAGGGCAGGGAGGACAGTAGGCTTGGCAGAGAAGGAGGAGGAACGGTCTTAGAGACATTTCTGAACTAGGATTGACTCACAATGCATTTCACTAAAAGGAAAATACAGCTTAAAAAAAGGGGAAAATCCCTCACTATCTTTTACAGAACTTAGCTATCAGAATGTTACTCGGTAATTAATACTGTTACCTGGTTATCTGAATGCAGAATTTGACCAATGCAGAAAATATCCAGGTAAGCAAGGTGGGCAATTAGGAATGAATGACTGACAAGCAATCTTGAGATGTTCAAGTATGATTAGCATTTCAGTTTCTTGTCTGTAATCAAGGCACCCCGAACTGACATTGGATTAACTCACAGTTAACATGATCTTTACAAAAATTAGGTTGTGTTAATCTATGTCTGCATACATACACACATACATACCTTATATGTAGATACAGCATGCTATACAAAATACATCTGCAAATGTTTAAAAGAGTGATATTTTTTCCAGCCATTCCCTGTTCCCCTTTGGACTCTTAGCTGCTGTTGGCATCTACAGCTCTTTCATGTTTCAATTGCTACTAAAGTTATAGCTACCATTTGAATTACTGTCATGGATCAGGTCACTACAAGTGGGTTGTCCAAACGCTTAACAATAATAGTAGTAGTAATAATAATAACAACAGTCTCTGCTGCAAGGAATAAAATTTTAGAGCATTTTTCACATCTGGATGGAGACACGTCGTGAGTTTCTATGTGCAACACATTAATCTCGGAAGCCATGAAGCAGGCGGGTTCAGAGTCACGCTAGCCTAGCATTATACTTGAGCTAAATTTCCTGTCTAAACATGACCCATTCTGTCAGACAGAGATATCAGCAGGGACAGCGGAGCAGAGTCTGGTCTGTCCGTAAACACCCCACCAGAGTGGGAACAAGAAGAGCAGCTGCAGCTGGGCACAGCTGAGCAGATGGGAGAGCAGAGGAAAAGAGCGAGGCTGTACCGGCCAGCGGGACAGGCAAAGCTTATGGGGAAAAGAAAGACAGCGTTTTACTTATCATGTCCCCAGCCAACACCATCTACCATCGCTTCCCTGTTCTGTTCAGAACTGGATGATTACTGTCATTTTAGTTATATTTTCCATGCTAGCACAAAATCAACTCCAAAAGGTTTCTGAGTACCCAGAAAGCAGCAATCCACAGCAACTTCCAACCCCAGTTAGCTTTGATGAAGCAACCCCATTTAATGAAAAGCTATGATGGTCTCAGATTACAACAGGGTGACATTTGTGAGAAGGGTTCTCTCTTTTACTGTATCAGATTGTCTGAAAAGCCATTTCATAACCAACCTTTCACTGAAGGTATAAACATATATATACTCACACATAACAAAAATAGAACGCTCCTAAATTATTCTCTGGGAAGAGAAGAGAAGGAAAAAAAAAAAAAAAAAAGAGGAAAAGTCAACAGTACGGAGAAGCATCTTCAGAAGAAAGAGAAGCAGTAGCAAGATTTTCAGTGGCAACAGGAAAGAGCAGCCAAGAGGCAAACGGTGAGAAGTGCAGCAGCATCCTTCCAGCCACATTTCAGAGCCAGCAGGCCGATACACTGATGCCTGCTGAGTTGTCGACCTGTCCCACCATCTGTCTCTAACATGTCATCTCTAATGGTCTCACCTAAAGGGTCAGGTGAGACCCACAGCAAGCAAGCTGTGCCCATAGGAGAAATAACCAATCATCGGAATAATCAATAATAATAATTCCGATAATCAATTATGGGAAATGTGAACTTTAAATGACTCTGCTGTACATTCACATTTTATCTTTGTGTCCATGTATAAACTTTTTAAAGCTAAATTGGGGGGTGGAATTTTACCTTAATACAAAATGTCATGTAAAAATTTACTTTGGTAGTCGGCCTGCTAGACTGATTAAACTACATGCAAGTCAGTTTTATAAATGCATAGCTCTTGAAGAGATGTGCTCGTACAACAGTTCTATAAACATGCTTTGTAAAACATTTATATGGGCTCAGCATGTGGGCAAATTCACAAATAGATTTGCTAAATCCCTTCTTCTTGATGACCAATAAGCAGAAGAGGAAAAAGAAGAGATTCTTTTTAGAAGAATAGTCTAGACAGTTCAAAAATAGCCTCTGTGCCCTTGCCAGGTGCAAGGGAAACTGGAAAAGTAGGAACCGTGATGCTTATTAAAACCAGGGTGGTGTTTTGACTGTATTTTTCACCCACCCTCAACCTTCTGGATTTCAGCAAGGAGGTTCATTCCCATGCAGCTCCCAAAGAAGGCCACTCATCCCAAGGCTTAACTGAGAAGTACCACTGACAGGTTTCCAGGTGGCCTTCATACAGTGCAAAATCCTGAACATCAGGAGTATCTGTGATGCAAAGTGGCAAGAGGTTTCAGAAGGTGAGATGCCTTCAGGGCTTTAGCTCATGCTTCCCCCCGTTTGTTCCAGTAAAAAATTCTTTTTGTTTGTTTGTTTATGACACACACTCAACCTGTGGAAGGAGCTAAAGGTAGCAAGGGAAATCACATTCCCTCTTCCCTGCCTTCACTTTTCACAGAAAATGGCAAAGAAGAGTTGTTTATTCATTCAAGTCGACGTGCATGTTCTGTGAACTCAGAATGACATTCCCTCAGTAGAGACATGTGGAGTTAGATAACATCAATTTATGTTAAAAAATCTTAAAATAGAAACACATACAGTGCTGTTTTTAGACATACTAGATAATGCTTTCATACAGTCTGGTTTTGCATTTTTGGTTTTTTTTTCAGTGCGTGGGAGATATATTATCTCACGTTTTAATGGTTGTGGTCATTTTCCCTCTGTAGCCAAGTTTACAGATTCTTGCAGGTTCTGCTCCCACATTTGGGGACTCTACATTTCCCTCAAGATCTTGGGGCAGCAGGAATCTGTAAAACTCCACTCAGCCAGTGAGCCTTCACAACCTGAAGTGACTGAAACTAGAGAGAGCACAGGGACAGCAAGGACCGTGGCAGGAAGATTTACCATGCAATGATCTGGGATGTTAAAGACACAGTAGTTTTCTAAGCAGAGTGCTAATGCTGTGTACACACACTGTATCATATTATAAAGTAAGGCTGTAGCCATCAGATCATATCATAGCCAGACCCACTTTGAATTCATAATATTGAATTATAACTTACTATATGCTCAACACCACCAAACTTCAAGTCTGTAAACACTAACTCCACTCTGCTCTTACTGGCAGCTATAAGTACGCCATTAGACAGTTATTACTGTGGAAAGACAAAAGATTAATTGCTTTTTATCTTCTCTTCCCACAGTTTTAAGTTATACGGTAGAGATGAAGACAGATCTGCAAGTCAAAATTGCTGAGCAGTTATCAAGCGGCTAAAGTCTGAACTGCCGTCACCCGAATCTACTTGATGCTTCTCCTGTCGTAGCCAGCATGCTGTTTATCTGCTCCTCTCCCAGTCTTCCAGCATTTTGTAAATATAGCAAGCAGCTAAATAATGAATAAAAGACACTATAGAGAAGGCCGAAACAGATTATGCTTGAAAACACCAGTGTAACTAGATACAGAGAACGTTTAACAGGGCAGGTTTTTGGTTTGCTCTGTGACTTTTTTTTTTAAAAAAAAAAAAAAAGTTGATTGTGTAAATAAGCTCTAAATTATTCCCCAAGGCACACCACCACAGCCACTGTCAATATCTGGCCTTAATTTCCAATACCACATATGCAAGTCTGTAAACTGAAAAGCATTACAAGTCGGAAATACCAATGCTGAATGGAGTCCAGATCTGATGATACAAACTACAATTAAATGCTCGGCAATTTAACAATGACAGTAACTACCTAAACATATTAAGAAATACATTATAATGCACATGCATTGAGGGACATTTTCTGAACCTTTATAAATAGCCAGTTTCTTGTAATATTTACACTCTCCAAAGAGCCTCTCTTAATGGTTCCTATAAAGCACTGCATATACAAAACACATGAATTAAATGCCATGGCCAACAATGAATTTTCTTTTGTCCACTCAGAAGCACCCATGCATACACTGCTAAATTGTTGATACATTTTGCAATGCTCCTTAGAAGGAAAGAAGAACAGTACACTCAGCGAATCTTCCTCTTTTTACTACACCCACTTTAGAGAGTAAGGAAAGAGAGTGCCTATAGATATAAATATATTTGCTTAATTCAAAGAAACTAGTGTTTTTCTCTGTGAGATGAAATTCAAGCAAGAAGCAAAAGGAAAACAATAGAAAATTAATGAACTGGAAAAAGTGTTCTTGTTCCTCAGAAGAATATCTCTCTTTACTTTAAAATTATAGCTGTCTGAGTTTCACTCTAACAAGCACAAAAAGTTATCTTAATGCAAGATTTATACTTTAAAAAAATAAGCAAATGTGGCTTATTGACCTAATACCTCTACCTTCTTGGTCTAGCAAGTGAAAATAACTTTATTATTTTCTAAACTGACAACAAACTACACATGGAACTTGGTTTTTAAATTGCAAATCCTCTCAAGTATAGACTGAATCCTAACTTTGATCTAAGGTATCACACTACTGTATTTAAATTGTTATGTCACATAAAGAAACTCAATGCAACAGAATTTTCACAAAGTAGGCTTATAGAAATAACCTGAGGTAATAAAGCAGGGTAATGCTGAAGGGACTAAAGAAAATCCTTCCAAGTCAATAAAATCTTACACCAGACTTGCAACCTATCCCACAAGCACCAGACTTCCTTGAAAAGCTGGTATTCTGCAACCAAATCTTAGGCTGCAGAGAAACGTTGTGTTAAACGTTCTGGTATCATACTGACAAAGAAAACAGAAAAGAGAAAAAGATGTTTTGACCCAGCAGTCTTCCCCATGATCCTAACCAGTTACTTTTTCAGCCAAGCATCTAATCTAAGCATCCCCAATACTACTGCTGCACTTTTGTTGCTAATTACCAGAGAAATTGGATTTGGGGACCTAGTACATCGGTGCATAAAAGATGATCTTTTCTGTTTCGGAGAGCAAAATTCCGCACTGAGTATTACTGCTTAAAGATAAGAAATTATGATTTGCAATCACGTTCAACTCAATCATCTTCCCACCGCGTGCTAGACTGCAGCAAGTCAGCCCTGATGATGTCTTGCAGACAGACCTGAGGTTTGCAGCAAGGCAAAGAAGCCCTCTCCCACAATACAGTGATCAGAATGGCACTTCAAAGCCTAAGAGGAGCTTCTGATAATTTGGAGTTTACACTCAGAACCAGATGTTTCTGGCAATTCAGCATCAAAACCAAAAAGCAGATAAGGTATGGAAGTACTTCTGTTCCTTTAACAGGAATACTGGGAAAGAAGATGACTACTGATCATATGCATGGTTCCTTGCATTTCTAGGTCTTCATGTCAGTACTTCACTTAAGGGTTGTATTTTTTCAGTCAGATCTGGCAGTTCCCGAAGCACTGCTCACTTCTAAAACGCATGAATTGGCTTCCCTGGAAATAGCACTCAGCTAGAAAAGAACAAGAGTCATAAAAGTAGAAACTGCACCAGAGAATAAGAGAAAGAAATCCTTTGCGTTTACACTTTGAATTTATGAAGCATTTTGTTATTGCCAAGATTAGCGTAGCATAAGAAAATCTTGGTGGGAAGACTGAAAAGAAGCCATTTTTGACAGCCTGGTTTTCCTTTTATTTTTTTCATTCTACCATCTTCCCTACCTCTTGGTCATTCCTTCCCATCGTCCATACCTTTAATCCATACTCCACTTTCCACATCACCTCACAGAATCATGAGCACTCTGGCCACCCTGGCACTGCATTATCCTGTAGATACGAAGCAGTTCAGTTTTACATACAACCAGCCTAGAGTGGTGGAAGACGTGTTATCCAAAAGCCTAGACATTTGCAGAAAAATTTGCTAACAGCCAATCATCATTCCCTGAGAAGGATGTGCTAATTAGAACATGAGTACATTTTTGCAACTTCTTTAAAACATCGTCTCAAGAGCTCCTTGAGTTGTCATGACAAGTAAAATCTCCTCCTGCTTTTTCCAGTAAAAGCTTTAAATCTACTGTTGCCTTCAGGTAAGGTTTTCTATAGCCAAGAGCATAACATTTCCTCACATTGTTATTGATGCTCTAATTATGAGTGTAGCATTTGCCCTGGAAATACAATAGGAACTCACAGATTGTATTATCCAAATTAGGTCCTTTCCCTCTCCTCCCCCCGCCCCACTTGTTTGGAGACTATCCCAACTAAGGCTTAACACATAGTTTACAGTTCATGCCCACTTTGGGCTACATTAACAACAGCAGATTTGCATGTAAGTAAATGCATCACAATACTATACTGTTACAGCTTTTGGTTGATGGACACTTTGCCGTTTTGCAGTGAACTCGGTGAACTGCAGTGAAGCTTCTGTGTTTTTAAGCCCAACCCATGATTATATGGAAATCTCAATTTCACATTTTATTTTGCCTCTTAAAGTAGGAGTTCCCTCAGAGTTCTGCAGAGATGTTTGGAAATATGTGAATGTTTAGAAAACAAAGTCAAAAGAACCAACAAGTACATATTTTTTAAACCTGTCTCCATATTTTTCAGTCCATCTCATGATTTCTGGATGCTCCAGATTGGACAGTCTTGCAGAAGAAGGAATTTTACAGAAATTTAAAACAAAGAGGTATGGCAAGCTATGAGAAGGATGTAAATACATGCATAGCTTCCTCTCTGTCAAAGCATGGACTGGGCCACACTCATTTGCAGACCTTTTGATTTAAAAAGCAGCTGGAAAGTAAGACTTTTCAAGGGATCGTTAGCTGTGGAATTAATTCGCTGTTGGTTTGGTCATTTGTGAATCTCGTAGATATGCTCCCAAGTACTGAGGGAGGAAGCAACTGAAGGACGTCTGTTATTTATAGTGTTTGAATGGGAGAGTTCTAGTGTACCACATCTGAAAATGGGTATTTACATATTGGATGAGTTTTGCCATGAAAATTATACTACGCAAAAGCGTCACAAAGCGCAGATTGTGTATCTTTTAACATACAAGCAGAAATACACATCACTGCAGTATTGATACTTGGAAAAAAAAAACCAACCACCACAAGAAATCACACATTTCATTATCAGCCTGTGGTACTACATACATTTATGTGCAAACATATCTTATTCACACCACACTAAACAAGGCATATCCATTCAGGAAAAGAAGTTACAAGTCGCTGCAATACTGGAATCTATAGCCTACATCACAGGGTTCACTAAGATGAAAATAAAGTACAGGAAGCCAAGATTATCTCAGTGCTTTACAGACCATTACAAAAAGAAACGAAGAACAAAGGGAGAAAGAGCTAAATGCTAAGTATAAATCCTGCCTCTCTGGTTCCACAGCCATTTATACCTGCTAAGCTCTGCTGACTGCAGGACCTTCAGATCAGTCTATGATGTTTCACTGTTTCTTAAGTGGCAACCTGTGAACTACAATCTGGCATAGCTGCATTTGAAGAAAATACATCCTTGACTTTTGCTGTCGAAACCCCAACCAACCTAACAATACATATACATACATGAAATAAATAAACATTTGATATCCTCTGAATGAGCTACCGTTTCAAGGCTGAGAATTGTGGTCCATAGTCAACTTAATTTCAAATTTAGTTTAATGTATACATTCAACTGTTAAATGCTATTATCTGTTCTACCTTTTTGAGATGATGGGTGAATTCTCTTTGAATAATACGTCTTACACAAATGTGGTTCTCAACTTCTTTGAAGTCCATGGTCAGGTTAACTCTTTCCACAAAGCACCTAAAAGTAAAGCCACTGTGGGTAACAACTAAATACAGATGTAACGTCAAGAATGTCACGACATAACAAAAAAGTTTTAATAAACATACACTTTAAAGGGATGGTGTGCCATGTTCTTCCAACCTACCCTCTCTTCTACAGGATTCTACATCCTCCTCTCAGAAATATCAAAACCAAAGCAGCCTGAAAAAAATCTCTAGTTATTTGCAAAGCAGATTCACTGAGGAGTTATTTTGGATTGACACTAGCATCACATTTCCTTCTGTCATTCTATAGTCTACTGTATTTAATCACAATCAGTATTTATATTGCATAACTTCATACAGACCAGATAGCACGTCACAGCTCTGACATTATACTCAGTGTAGGCTGTTTCAATTTCTTCTCAGGATTACAATTCAGTCATCAAATGTAATATTAAATAAGATTTTAAGACAGTAGATGGCATCACTTCGTTATTTTTAACTGACTGACCATTTACTATGTAGCATAATCCATTTTTGAAGATTAGTAAACGGAGTTCTATGGACAGCATAGAAAAGTGACATTTCAAAAAAAAAAAAAAAGATATTACCATTTTACCTGTCTGGTTGCCTTGATCTGTATTGAGTTTCATATAGGCATCTTAAAAGAGCCCACTGTTTGCCACAGCTGTGGCTGCCCTTCTTTGATTCACCAGATACTGCTGAGCCCCCAAGGGAGCCTCCTACAAGCCGTCAGCTGAAGGCATTCGTATCTTCACTAGATCAGCAAGAGTAATGGCTGGCTTTCAGAAATCGGCAGATGTGACTACAGCTTAGTGGTAATTTATACTCTTTTCCCCTTTTGTTCCCACTGGGATCACTATTAGAGCTACATCACACCATCAGGCACAAATTCACAAAATATTTTGAACCACTATTAAAGGAGCTGCCCGTTCAACAATCAGAGCTAAAAAAAATGGTGAATGCTAGAAAAGCTCTTCAGGCCCGTTCAGCATCGTGTGGCAAATAACAGCCAGGATAAAAACAGACCTAGTTCTAAGCTTTGCGAGTGGCTGCAAAACAAGATCTGCTATTCAACCTTCTTTTTGTAATTTCTTTCTCCTTATATAACGCATATGGTGATGTGAAAAAAAGGCAGAAAGAGACATTTTCTTTGCATATTCGATGATACAAAAATTTGAAAAGGTAAACTATAAAAACAAAGGCATCTGTGCAGAGGCTCAAACTGCTGTACAGAAAATGGGAATTCAGAGAAGGCAACGTACCAAGTCATTTTTCTGATCCTTTTTCAGAAGAATAACAAAAACATTATGTTATACTCAGGGTATCTAGAAAGTGGTTGTCACAGTAGTTTGCAGGTGTTACAGTAAGAGTTTGTGATCAAAAAGGGTTTATTTTTCCAGGTGCTATTTGGTTAGAACAGATGCAAGAATGCAACGTGGGCATCTTGAGCTTAAGATGCCATCAGGGAGCAGCCGGCTGGACGTCCTTTAGCAGGCTGCGTGGCAAGGTTTGTAAATTCAAAGATGGTATGGTAGCCCATGGTGGAAACCTAGCCCAGAGGTGGCCCTGTGCTGGTTGGTCCCTGGTAGTGCCATTGCTAACTGACCCCTCCTGATCCACATACTATTCCACAGAGTGCAACGGAGAGCAACAGGAGAGTCACTTAAAACCTTGCGTGACAGAAATGCATGGGAAATGGGGAAAAGGCCATACAGAGAAGGGAATAAACCTGAGTACAGAAGAAACACTCTCCTCCTCGCCCACACACACAGCTCTGCTTTTCTTTACCCACTCTTAACTTTTTCTCTGGTCTTGCCTTTTTAAAAACTATTCAAAGAGCCATGTTGTATGTACCGTATGAACTCAGAGATGGCAGCCTTACAGGGTATTTAGCAACTCTTTGCAGGGTTGCTAACAGTTTATCCTTGCTTGACGGGTAAATGCAAATACCCACCAGCATGCATGCTTAGTATTTAGTGTGCATTTAATAGCAGCCAGGAGCCTGATCTGAACATCTTCTCTGTCTATATTATGAGATTTTCAATGAAAAATGAATTATGAAAACCAACAGGGCAAAGCAATTTGTGAAGAAGCTATAGATGTCTTCAGAAAAGAAAAAAATGACTACAGAGAATACTGAAAACAAACATTAGAACTAATGAAGAGGTTATAAAATCTTTTCATTTTACACCTTTGTAAAGACCTGTTTTCTCCCCCGATGTTCAGATCAGCACATTAGCAGCGCACTACCAAAGCATTCATCCTCCGTCTGCTCTCAGCCTAGGGAGGAAATAAGCTTTCTCAGCCACTCAGAGCATGTCGTTATACTTCTGAAAAGCAAACAGAGCTCGAAGAGCTGTGAGGATCAGAGGAGGGAAGAAGGGAAGGAGTCAATCTCTGACACAATGTATTACAGAACCATTCTCAAATGTTTTTTCTTTTTATGGAAGTCACCTTCTAAAGTGTTGGTTCTGTGTGCTTTAGACAATACCTTTTCCTTCCCCCAAGGGTTAATTTTTTTTCCAGCCTGCTAGTAATACAAATTGAATGTCATTCTTTTCTCCATAATAGAATGAATTGCACATACAAATCTAAGTAATACAAATTGAATGTCATCTTTTTCTCCATAATAGAATGAATTGCACATACAAATCTAACAACAATGTGAACCCAAACCAGGAGCACCATTACTAATGTAATGATAATTGGCATTTATCTCATTATAGCCATATGCTTTCTGCCGAGTCAGTTTTGAAATACATGCTAGTCTAAAAGGTATTAGACAGAAGATACAAGACTAAATTTCTAGAGGTCACTGAATAGACAGTAATGTTATCTGTAGTAAACATCACTACCATAATGAAAAGAATTATATGATACAGTTGCCTACAGTAGCACAGGTAAGCCTCAAGTGATCTTGCCCTGTCCTCTCTAACAGCTGCAGCTTAACAAGACAGACGATACGGACATAGAAACTACAAACCACAAAGCACTAACACGGGAGTTCTGTACTCAGTGTCACAAGTGATGTGGGGTAGACTTTAAATTTTAGGTGAAGCATACACATTTAAATATCAGACAATATTTTAACATTACTTAGAAGTCTAATATCACACACAGAGGTCTAGCAGGGCTTTCTAGAACAGAAGCAAGTCAGCTGCCCAAGCCCTATTGCGATCAGTAGTTATTAACTCAGCAGTCTGTTTAAACACTGTAAAATGCCACTGAGGACTTCTCATACATTTATGTGCCTAGGCATTTCCAAGGCCTCTAGATACACATGAACTGGAGCCCTTTAAATTTCCTCAATACTGAAGCCATTCTGCCCCACTGAATGAATTTTGTGGAAACTGAATCTCATAATCAAATAACTGAGTCTCATATAATGTAATATATATTATATTCTTTATGCAGAGACACACATACATAAACAGAGAAAAAACATTTTCTAAAATCATAGGGAAAGACATGCCTACATTATTTCACATTCAGCTACAGCAAGCTTTTGAGCTAACCTATGTACATAAAGCATTATATTCTCCCCAGCTTACTTCTGGCAGGGATAAACAGGTCTCCAGAGCTCCACTAGTTCCTACGACGAACCCCTACAGGATTCACTTCATGATTTGCCTTCCTAAACCTTCAAAATTATTTCCTTCCCAAATCCTCCTTCCCCCTTCTTCTGTACCATTCCTCCCAGCTAAATTCTGAATTTAAATAAACACTGAGAAGGGATGGTTTCTCAAGCGAGTAACAACCTACTTACACTTTTATCCCAATCTCAGCTGTCCTAGTTGGTTTGCAGACACCTGTGCAGCAATTGCCAACACACTGGCTATCTCCTCGCTTCCTTTAATAGGGTGCAACTCTGAAAACCTGAAAAATTGCCTCCTCCTTTCCGCCTTTTGCAGTGCTTTTAAACTGGTCGTGGGAGGAGCAGAAAGTCTCCCTATCTCCTCGTGTGAGAAAAAGCTAAAATTCCCATCAGAAGTGACTCACCGACATTAATCATATATACACCAGATTGAAAGGCACTCAGAACATGAAGACTGAATCCCTTCCTCAGTTAAGCAAATGAGAAGCAAATTGCTCAGCACTATCATATTATTTTAACTGCCAGATCGGTACAATTTTGCACAATAGAGCTGATGAATATAAATTTATTGTTTCTAGCACTGAACTCTTACAGAGAAGTGCTGCTGAATCTTTGGGAAGAAGAAACAGCTGAGTAACATGCAACTTCCTTTATTCTGAAATGAATAAGTATCAATGTAAAGATTTTTGTATATAAGACATTCGCTTCACTTGCCACCTGGTTCATGCATTAGAATAAATATCCTTATTGCTTAACCAAGCAGATACACATCAGAATCTTCAGTAACCAAATTACACTGCAGCTTGAAATACTGCAGCTTCTCTTTCCTTCTCACTGCGAATATTGTGAGTTTTTATTCAATAATACTAAATGCAAGTACAAAAACCCAAAGGGTACTGTTTAGATTCAAGACTACAGCTAAATATTGGGGGCGAGGGGGGTTGAAGAAAAAGAGAAAAATAGTAATATGAAAAAATCCTACCATCTCTGAATTGTGGCTTGAGAATGAGAGGATTTCTTTTCTTATTTAAAAAAAGACAACAAAGTCACATTTGGAAATATATACATCTGCAAAGCAGGGAATTTTCCCATTCATACTACATACGCAATACTGCTCTATGTTCTTCATAAAGTGGACTCAGGCTTTTTGCCTTTCTGATGTTTTTAGCTTTGCCTAATATTAACTATCCAGCTCCCACAGGACTATACACAGAATTACATATGAAGAATATTCTATTAGCCATAAAAACAACAGTATAATTATAAAAAGTGAACTACACTCCTCCTGTTTTTCAGGGAAGTATTCTAATGCCCAGGAACTAGATTATGATCTGTCACGGTCCTGTAAATTCAGGATAAATCAAGTGTTGCTCTAGCATTACCTCGGCATAAAAGAAATCAAGGCCTCGTTGCAATAAAGCGCTTGAGCTATTGCCAAGTTAACAATTTCTATTGGCATTTAATTATAGTCTGTTTCCTGAAGCTAAGGCACAGCTTTAGCATGAGCAGGGCTACTCTGAGCAAGAGACTTGTTCTGTTCAAATCAACACTCGTCTGACAAATAGTTTTAGTATGTAGCAATAGCAATGTGTGACACAGAAAACTGGACAAGGATGTAAATTTAGCTCCTCACTGCATGTTAAAGAACACCCAACCCAGAAATTATAACTACCACTATTAATAATAAAAATAGTTAAGTACACCCTACTTATGTTTTGCAAACGTAAGAGCAAACCAGTCAAATTTCCTTCCAGGTACATTTATAAATATGAGAGTCCGGGTCAAAAACTGGGATCTGCTATACTTTACACATTTCTACATCTCTAGAGGAAATGCTTGCATGACTTCAAAGCTTCAGTCTGTTCTAGTTCCTCAAGAGCTTGCTGCTTTGGATAGACTGCATGTGTTGCTTCTGGTGTTCCCCCTCCCAAATCTTAATAGTGAGTAAGCCTCCAGGAATGAGCCAAGTGATAATCTCGCTCTCTATGACATGGAGTATGGCTTTTTGTATAAATGTGCTGCCTCAGAATCAGGTTACAGAGATTCACTTTGTGAAGTTCTTTGAGGCGGATTGCTGATGAGCCCCCATCCTTTGAAAAAAATCCGTGGCTTGAATTGGTCATCCAAAAATTGAGGTACCCCAAACCACTATTCACTTCTGAGACACTTGGGTCTGCCTGTACCATCATTCAAGAAAACAAAAATCCAGAAAGTAGAATCTCAAACTGACCATGATGCCACATTTAAAGGGTCAGTAAATGTCAGTAAATTAAATTAAGTTAGCTAGTAAGAAAAGAGTTAAGTGGGAGCTACCCAGCAGGGTGGAGCGGCTACAGCATCCCGGTATAAACCCGATACCTTCTCTCCCTGTTGTATATGCACAGGAAGACAACCTTGCCCTAAAGGATGCTCACATCAACCTTTCAGCAAATATTAGCAGGAGCAGGGCCACACCCATTTGTTCTGCTTTCACACCTTGTTTATCAAAGTTTTTCTACTAATGTCTTAACTGGCAAAAAGGCTTGACAGAAGGAAAGCCTTTCCACGAGGGCTAAACAGAGCCCGACTCAGGTTCACAACTTTTCTCATGCAGTTCCTGAGGTATTTATTTTGCAGAGTCAGTCAGTACTTAGTAAAGCAAGAAAGACAGAAACGTTCTGATTTTTGGTGACTAGGCTTTTTCATATTATTTTTAACAGTCTTTTGACATGTTCGAAAAGAAGCACTCCACAGAAAGGGTTAGAGACACTGTAAGTTACAATTGTTCCTGAAGAATAAGTCCACGTCCTCTGGGTAAAGATTTTACGTAGTAAATAACAAGGAAGACTGGCGATAAAGTGGTCCCAATTGCTATTGATGGTCCCAATGCCACGTTATTATAGTGTAGTGTATAAAAGAGTGCAAGACCTCAAAAAGTCATATTAAAAATGTAGAAAAGTTCAGTCTAAGGAATATCAGTCTGGTTGTTAAAGAAGAGCCTATAAAGAGAAAATCGGAAGGTAAACCTTTGCTTCTTATTAGATTCTGAGAGCATAAAGAATGAATATGCTTGATTTTATTTTAAAAATCAACATCTATATCTCTTCTGTGCCGAGTATTAGAAATCAAGTGGGAATAATACCTCACATCATTTTGAGACTTGTGACAATTAAAAACAAATCAACTATGGTTAGTTTGTAAGCTAAGTTTGTAGCAACATATACAGCATATTGAATCCACAGAGCAGAGAGGGGACCAATCCACATTCGTGTGAAGTATCTAGCTCTCAATATTTGCTCCAATTTACACATGGGAAGACCAAGAGAAAAGATTTGTGTTAGATGCTTAACAGGGACTGTACATAGGTGTTTAAATTTAGGCCAGGAAAACTGCCCAGGCATCCGCAGCCCTTCTGGCATGATCAATGAAACCTCAGGCTAGTCAATCCTCCATAGCTCAGCCCTGTCACACCACCCTAAGGTCCACACAGCAGTGATTCAAAAGGGGGAAAGTTCAGAAGGTGGTCTCCCAGAGGTACATGTAAAAGCTTACAGGACAGAGGGATGACCATGGCTTTCATTCAAAAACACGGGAACAGGCTTTCTTTTATAGAAGAGCCTCATGGCCAGAACATTAAGCAGATGAAGGAGTACATTTCTGGAAAAAAAATAAAACAAAGAGAAAAAAAAATACAAAACCCAAACCAAACCCAAAAAACAACCACCACCACCAAAAAAACCCATTACCAACCAGTGCAGGTATAAGACAAATGAGGAGATCCCTGATTTTAGGCTATTCTCTAACCTAGTGGCTTGTAGCTTTTCCAAGAAACTGGAGTTTGAACCTCCTGTCAGGCCATGCTGGAGAACAGTGAACCTGAGTTTTCTGGGTCTTGCGCAGCCCTGTTGGGCACGCTGGCAGGTCTGTGTTCAGAAGAAGCACCTGCTTCTTCCTTTCCACTGCACAGTGAACTTAGGCACACACTCAAGGCTATAGTTTCCCCTCCAGAAAAAGCCAAGTGTACCAAAAGCCTGTTTCGACTTTGCAGCTTGACGCTTCCCTCCCTGTTTTAATTTAGCCACAAGGAAATGGTTTAAGGTCAGAAAGGAGCCATTTGTAGAGGCAGGAATAGAAGTCCACCACCGCGCTCAGATGCGGACCGCACCCTGCTACGCATTGTGCGAGTGTGAGTGCATCGTTAAGGCCTGGGGCTTAATCCTCTCTCTTCTCCAGATGCTCTACAGCAACTGTTGTGAGACAGGCTGGAAAGCTGTACGAAGCTTTTCATGCTAAATTTCAAGTACGTTTCTGTACTCTTATGACTAATTCCTCTTTCTTGTCTGTTTAGAAACATACTGAGGTAACATACGCTATAAATAAAACTAATGTCTTTGAAGAAGGCCTCAGATGCCCAGGAAGTCCTTTGCAGTTTGTGGTTCAGCCTGTTTCCTCTCGAGTTTAATCTGACACATTGGCTTGTAAGATCTGTGTGGTGCTTCAGATCTTTTCAATTAATCTTACTAAGACCAATTTCCCTCCCATTTAGACTAAATGGGAGTTTTCATCCATGCTATCTGGACCTTTTCATTGATCAGAGAACAAGTCCTAAACTGACAACGTATTACTATGGGGAAAATAGAAAGGGGATGATCTGAATATGGATAACCAGAAATAACAAGGTTATCTAAATAGAGAACTCAAATGAAATCTGGGTCTCTTGGAGTCAAAAGGAAGATTTTGTCTTTCACACTTATTATTCATTTCTAGCCTCGTTACGCACACCGAAATACATGCTTGCCTTTGTTTCTACTTAACAGTACAAGGGTCTCAGAAAATTACGTTGGCAAATAGGAATAACGACCAGTCTTGACTCTAGCATAACATGAAAGAAACAAAAGAAGGATCATGAAGAATTGTAGAAGCAAGTGTTGAATGCCTGAAGGGAACAATTCACAGGAAGTTAATGAGTACCCAGTATGAGATTGAGTAGGAAAGCAACAGAGTCAGAGACCTATGGAGGAAAAGCAGAAAATGTAAACAAGGAGACCAAAAAATGAAATAGGGTGTCAACAAAGAGAAAGAAATATTGAAGGCATTAGAAAATGAGGAGAATTGAAATGAGCAATCAGATGCAGGAATGCAGAAAAGAAAAAAAAAAGGCCAAAAAGAGTAATGAATAATTTAAAACAAAAAAAAGTACTATTGAAAAAGAATGACAACGTGCTATACAAAACTTAGCAGCCTGTCACATTTTAATTATCTTTTCAACTACTAACTAGGCCTTCTCATTGATTCAATGAAATGACAAACTTTCAAGAGTTTTAATGTTACTTTCCCCCTGCCATCATGATCTGCTCATCACAGCAGAGAACCAGAATCCCATCAAAGAGCAGAATGGGACATTTGCTGCAAGATAATCTCTGCCCCTAATACTACAGGAACCCTCAGTAAACGTCTATCCTAAATGAAGAACATGGCAGAAATTTCAATTACATCAGTGGAGTAGGATTTTGCATGTGTTCATGACAAATAAGCTCTGAGAAAGCAACCTATCTAAAACGGAAATGATCTTTAATTTTTTTTTTTGTAGTGTTGATCAGAATAATTACTTCTCCAACCATATGAGCATCAAAGAGAACACAAGCGGCAGGCATTAGCAGGCACACAGCCACATGATGCACAGCAGTGGTACCTGCGCGTGACCATACCAAATTACACACATACTCATTTGACACATCTCCATTTCTTCCTCCCAGCTCTCCGGACTGATTTCCTTTTAATCAAATAAGAGACAGAAAGACGCTGGTTGGCCCAGAGCCAGCGTTATCACCTCTGCGCCACCTTCTCCCCCTCCTCTCTGAGGAGCAGCATTGGGACACAGGCAGAGTAAGAGGAAAGCCAGGCATTTTCCCCACAGCCTCAAAAGCAGCAGCAGTGGTTAGAGCAGGACAAAGCTGTTCCAGTTAGTGCTGGAAACTAATGCCTATACCAAACTGCAAAGGAAGATACCTGGAGCTTTGCCTCTGCTCCTTTAGGGACAGTACACGGAGCATGTTGTTATTTACAACCTACAGAGAAAAGCTATTTGCACTCCTTTCACTTACGATGGCTTTCAACTACGTGTGTTAAATCTTAAAAAGATATAAATGAAGGTGCACTGGTCATGGGAACGTTAACTCATTTTTGTATTACTGCTTTTGCTAAAATTACTTCAACAGGTACTTTATTCATTTCAGACAGAGCCTTAAGTCTTTTTGCTCAAACTCAGTGGGAACATTTGTGCAATACACGCCACAGTGAAATCATGTGCATTAAAAATTGGCCCGCTGTCAGCCATGAGCCTTTGATGAGATTCAATATATAGACAGTAGTGCTTACTCTGGAGCAACCTGGGA
Organism: Calonectris borealis; assembly: GCF_964195595.1. NCBI lineage: Eukaryota > Metazoa > Chordata > Aves > Procellariiformes > Procellariidae > Calonectris > Calonectris borealis. The sequence goes on along the minus strand of NC_134312.1, from coordinate 138,001,684 downwards.
AGGCATCCTTTATCTCTTATTTTAATTTTAGTGCTTAAGACTAATTCTTTCAATAATTCTTAATGCTTAATTAAGAAAGACGACAGTGGGCATAATCTCTTTTAGAGAATCCAGTACTAAATATAAATGCCATTTCAGAACAGGTGTTGTTACAGATTAGGTATAATTAATACTATATTGAAAATGGACAAAATTAAATTAAATTGATATTGTATATCTAGGGAACTCTGATAAAGTAAAAACTCTTGTTCACAGCTCTGTGAGAATAGAAGGTTTTCGGTACATTGCAGCAGCGCACAAAATGCACTAGAGCAAACAGAAAGATTAATTGCTGTACTCTAAAAAAGCTAAGTCTGAAAGAGACATGCATCGACTTCTGTGCTCACGGTCACTAAAAGGCAAGGACAGACTTTACAGAGCAAAATTGGGTTTGAATCTGTAGTAAAAATGCTCAGAGTACCTGACGTTTTGCTGGAAACGAGAGAAAAGTTCAAAGGCAAGCAAACTTCCATTTTTGCAATGGAGAAGGCGGCAGTGAGAAAATTAATCTTGTGCATTAATCTTAGCATTCCTCACAAGTGACTCAGGCCTGCAGAAGAAAACATTCCCACTATCTGGTTAGAAAACATCACGTTTCCCACATGGAAGGGAGGAGAGGAGCCCGAGCAGTGCTGGTTTTATTACTTTCACCCTGATGAATCTGTTTGCAGACCCTTCAGCTGTTCAGAGTCCCAAACTGCTAAGGAAAATGGTTTCCATTTACCAACAAAAATTAAACTAGCCCTCACATGTATAATAAGCTTGAGTCAGAGCATTCCTAAACAATTATTTAACGATTTATAATTTATTATAATAGTCCTTGGTAAAAGCATTTTAGAACCACAAGCAGCAGCAAAGTAGATGAGATGCTAGTAACTCCATAGCAATACGCATTTACACACTTAAGAGCTATAAAAATATACTTTACGTGGTGACAAGCGTAAAAAAAGTCCATCCAGCAATGAAGAGCAGGAAATACCCTTGGTGAGCTGGAGGAGTGAGAGAGCTCAGAAAGCCACTTGCAGCACCTGAAACCCCGCTGTTTCTTGTGCCCGAGCCAAAGGGCTCCTTTTTTCAGGGAACGCCCGGTGCTGTCGGAAGCGCTGACCGCACGCAGTTCTCATTCACCTCGGTAAAAGCCATTGTAGTTACCAACTGGGAAAAAATATATTTCAAGGCTCAGGTTTGCAAAAGGGACAGTCAGTCCTGATGCTTCACTCTTAAGCCCTCAATGCTTGCAACAGAAGGAAGAGCGTCCCGCTGGGAAGCACAAGAAGTAAGGGGAGTTACAACCGACCTCTTTCACAACCGCCGGCGTGCTGAGTAAGCAGCTGCTCCAGCCAGCCCCTAAGAAGCAGCAGATGTGGGTGTCCCAACTTACATTACTTCAGAGCGCTGAATGACTACACCCGTCATCCAGGAGAGGCTTGTATCACGCCAGCTCTCAACCCGCTCACCCTCCTCGGGATACGAGTGCCAACATGGAAATTGCAACACGTCGGAGAGCGAGCAGGAGGCCGGTTATGCCAGAGGCGGGTGCCCAGGGTGCCTGCCCCGGGGGGCGAGGTGTTCCTCAGCATCACCACCTCGCACCCGCATCCCCCGAGTCTCACAGGAGACTCCAGGTGGATCTGAAGATAGGATCAGCAGGACAAGCAACTGAGCACTGAAAGCTAATTTACCATCTTCATAAAACACATATGGGACAGCAAGGCAGAAGACTCAAAAATGCCTCCTGTAGAAGCAGGTAAAAAACCCCACAGCTTAACCACTCGCAAAACAAGAAGGAGTCGATATGAAACAATTAAACTATACAGAACACTTATGGTAAGCAACAGATTGCAATTTATTCACCTTAAAAGTATTTCCCAATACAGTTATTCAGCTGAGCTGCTGTTTTATTAATGTGACATGAAAGTTGAATTCAGAATTATTTTTCTCTATTTTTATTTATACACGTGGTATTACCATTTACAATTCAAATATGATTTTTTTACTGTGCCCCTGAATGAAAATTACCAGTTCGGTCTGAATAGTTTTTCTGTACCGGCTCAGGTCTTTCAGTAATTGCTTTTTCACAACATGATGTATTGAGAAAGGACTGAGATTATTGAAAATAATTGTACTGGCAACCAAGGAAGGGAAATTATAAAGAGCAAATATTTAAAACCAAGTCCTCCTATTATGAATTGTATTTCCAACTTTCTTCCACTTTCCTTTATTAAATATTATATGATATTCTACTGGAACAGAAGGATATAAAATATTCTTTAAATGTTTTCCCTCTCTCTCCATATCTTGCACATTAGGTCAGTTGCCCCACTTTACAGCTCAGCTTAAAAGTTGTAACAAAAAAGTGGAGGCAAAATAAGTTTGAAGAATGCCACCATAAAACATGCAATTCTTTGCTGTTTCGAAGAAATTCAAGTTTTTCCACTTCTCACACTATGGTAAGTGATACAAGACAAAAGGATGGAATTTAAGTTATTAACAGATTTTTCCCATCTATTTCCAGTATCTCACTGTGGTTTACAAAATCCTTAATCATGTTTGGATTTTTTGTTGCTTGGGGTTTTTTTTGGTTGCTGTTGAGTTTGGCACAGACGAGGACAAAGTGTCTCCAAGCCACGACCTATTAGAAGCTTTTATTTGAAAAAATAAAATAACGGCTTGTTACTAGCTTTTACTTTACTAGTGTTTACTTTAACCTGTGAACAGGTTACAGAGACAACAAGATGAAAGTGAGATAGCGTGAAGAAATCAACTATAGTAATTAGACTGATGAGCTTCCAAGGCGATTGTAAAAATTCATTCTTTCCAAAAATGTGTATATTACAGACTTTAAATTATATACGTGTAAATGAAAGACTGTAACAGTTATTTCAAGAGAAAATACAACACAGGAAGGTTTCCACCAAAAAGGAGGGCCAAGTAAGCATCCACAGACATTAATTTGCCATTCATTTTTTTCTTTCATCCATAGACCACTAATTATCCTAATCTGCATAGATGCTAACATGCATATTTACTAACTTTTCATAAGCACCTTTCATAAACATACAGCACATTGATGTGAACTTGGGGAAGGATTATAGAAAACTTTATAAAGAAATGTACTCATTTCCTCAATGTGTCTGACAGTTTTATTAAAAGATTTCTCTGGAAAGATAATAACCAGCAAGAGGAATCTTAAACGTGGTTAACCTTAACCCAGCAGGGCAGAAATGGCAGATCTTTGTTTTGTTTGGAGTGACTGCTGTTCAAATGCTTTAGAGCATCTCAACTGTATTAGAAAAGCATCTCTCAAAGTCACTCGCATGCATTGTTTAGAAAAACAGTAATAAAGCAAGCTGTTGATTTTTAATAATTGAAATAAATAAGGATAATGCCAGACATTCTCTGACTCAACAGAAAAATAGGGAAACTGAAACCACTGAGAAGTGAAGTAACATGCCACAAAAAGTCAGTAAAAGAGGAGGAATACCACCCCATTCTCCTGACACGTTACATTGGCCCCGGGATGGGAGATTCCACCTCAGCTTGGAGAAGTCCAACAGACTACGTTAGGACAGCTGTAAGTTAAGATTTGTCATAATGCCATTATTCTTTATAGAAAATTAAAATCTGGGGTTTCTTTGATCCCTACTTTAAACAATGAATTGGAATGCTTAGAATTGTAAATGCTAAAGAAGCAATCCTTATATAACTCTAGATCTTAAAATGCAAACTTCTTAAAAAGAGCTCTTCAGGTATATTTAATGCTGTCAGTTTGGTTATTAAGATACTGAAAACTTAAGAGTAGAAATATTCTATGGAATTCAGTGGGTCTACACACACTGAGTTCAGTCACACAGGATTTTATCTTAATCTTTAACACTGATACTCCGGAACTGCCCATGTAACTACTTTCACGGTAGATAAAGATGAACAATATAACTCCCATCCTTTATCACCATAGTTAACCATTACACACTTCTTCCATTCAATAAAGATTGACTTATTGATCTACAAAATCTTCTGGTCACCTACCAAAACATGACCCACTTGCTCCGCTGCTTATTCAGGGATCTCTTTCTCAGGTCATTTGACCTGCTCCTCATTGATGTTGTCCCTTTCCCTAAAATACTTTTCTTCTAATCCATCTAATCTGCCTGGATGGGCTCTACATTCTCCTTTCCCCACTTCCTCCTCTTAGACTTCTTAACTCTCTTCAACGTGTCTTCTTCCTCACTTCCTTTATGCCCATACTAGATCCTAGCAATGTATTAACAAAAAAGGACAGTTACTTTGACAACACAAGCACTAACCTCTCAACTAATCCCACTATTACAGTGCTTCCCCTGCTTCTACTCTTCTTACTCAAATAGCACTCATTAGTAGTTGCCCGACTTCTTCTTAGCTTGAAACACAGGCAGACCAGGCAGCTGCCGCAGCATTGCCACTGGGTAAAGTCTGTGGTGAGAGTACAGCCAAGAAGCCTATGCTCACGCTGCAACCCCGTAATGAATATGAAATAGGTCACTCTTTAGTGACAAAGAACAAGCCACTTTTCATGTATCATAGAGTAAGAGCATTTGTAATAGACAGTAACTACTTAATAGCTGATATGCAGCAAACTAACATTGGAGTTTATTTTGTTGTAACTTGCTTACATTTCAAAAATGCAAACTCTTCAGGAAAGCTGTTTTAGGTCTCCCTGTCACTTCCATCTTCATAGTATACATTTTCTACCACTATTAGCCACTTTACATAGTCAGAGAAATGTAAAGGAATGTTATTGCAAGTGACAGCCAAACCTTTTACATTATATGTAATGGAACATGCAGCAGAATATATGCATATGATAAAATAATCTTCCATCTGAGACAGAGTCCATGAACCCTTTCAAAAAGCCTTGGTTTTGTTATTTTTTTTAACCTTGCACAATCTTTCTTATCTGATAGTATTGGTTTTTTTATGAAGGAGACTAAAAAGTAAATATTTTTATCTCATGCAACAGAACTGCATTGTAGGTACTTCAGAGCAACTAAGGATGTTTAATCACTTTTCTCCTAGGATTCTCCCTTAATTTGATGTTTCAAAAGTTATACACAGCGTGTCAGCAAAAATAATGCTATGATGGGAGTATTCTGACAGAAGCACAGAAATCTGCTGCTGCCACGTTCTCAGTCTGTCTCTCTTGGTTTTTTTTTGGTTGTGGTTTTGTTTGTTTGTTTGTTTTTTAAGGAAAAGCTACGAGACCTAAAAGAACGTTTAATAGCAAAACTATCATTTATTTTAGAATACATCTTTCCATACATGCTAACTAGCTCCTTCTCTCTCTGTCGAGGAGCTAATAGACTACTTGGCAACTAGATGTAAATGAAACAAAATAAAAAGAGGTCTCCAAATGTTCATGTACCTGAAAGGCGAGAGGTCCCTGGATGCTTAATGTTTAACAAGAACTTTCCATCTCTCTCCAGACCAAAGCAAAAGAGCTTTTTATTTCTTGGTGCCAACCCATTTAATGTAATCCTATCTCCTTGTTTATGTGTATTCTGGGAAATGAGAGCAGTGTCCTGTCTTTGAATAAATCTCTACCTTTTCAATCCACACAGTTCTTGGTATCTTTTCAGCCATACACACCTACAGCTCACTTCGTGTGAATTAATGTGACTTTCCCGTAAAAGCTTCATAAATAATTGGCAAGCGTTAAATAAACTCCTTGGAAAGCAAAGCTCAGGATGAGCCACCCCACCTGGCAGCAAGAAGGCAGAGGCCACCGCAGCCGCTAGTCCCCACCGCCCCAAGGATAAGTGAGACATTCCAATGTAAATATTTTGAGTGTCACATTCACGAGGAATCTAACTGGGCAGTTGGGCACACCACCGTTGTGGAAGTTACTCTGAGAAGATGCAGGGTTTATTGAGCCAATGCTTTCTGCTTCCCTGCTTGTGAAAACTCCATGTAGTCAAATTTTTACAGTTTTTCTCTCATTTTTCAACTTGCAGAGCAACACGTGTGTAGAACGTCCTAAAAATCAGCTGGAAGACAAACAATTTACAAGCACTTCTGACAGCACTGGCCTAAATAAGCTTGTGGTCACCCCTCAGCTTTCCTCAAATTGTACCAAAGGAGGTTGCCTGTGTTTCTCTGGAGCAAGAGGAGCAGCTTCAGACAGACCGCATCCTTCTGCTCCTTCTCTCTCTTCTCAGGTCTTGCTTCACATCTCCCCTTACATACCACAGTCTGCCATTTTCTCAGCCTGCTAGCTCTCCTTTTCCCTTTAAATCCCACAGACCAGTACATCAGCTCTTTCACCTCCTGCCTGTGCGTGGTGCCATCTTGTTGTACCTATTCGGAAACCTGCACGTCTCTCCCCTCATCTCTCGCCAACCGCAACGCCCTCCACGCGTCCAGGCTCCCTAAACCCTTGCACCTATGCAAACCCAGCTAGGACGGGAGGAGATCAGGGGTCTGAAGGGAACCAGGTCATCGAGAACTGCTTTAATAGACGATTAAGCAACGCGCATTTTCAGCATAGCTTCCCTGTGCGTGCATTCACCAGGTCCAGGGAGATAATACAGCTGAGAGAGACAGCTATTCTGGCTGGGGAGGCCGTCTGGAGGAGGAATGACAGAGCGAGGACAGGACTCACCCTCGGCCTCAGGCCTCTGCCAAGACAAGGCAGCGGGATGAAAGGACCTGACCTCTGAAACTTGCCTGAGGATTAAATGAGCTTCTTCACATTGTGTACGAATGTAACTGTTTTGATTGTGGTTTGCCATCCTACTAGACTGTAATAAAAGTTTTTCTCTCAGCGTAAACCAATTACATCAACAGCCCAACGTGTGGTGGGACTGCGTGCACACTTCCTCCATGAGCGTCTCCCCCGCGTGACACACAGCTGTCACCCCGGCCCCTCTTCTTACCAAGGAGGAACAGCCCTCCCGGCCCACAGGCAGGTCAGGCACGGGCAGACCCCACGGGCAGATTCTTGCTGGACACCATAATATAAAGAAAGACATTCTTATTACACGTAAAAATTTCGTATGACAAGGATCCTTCAGATAATTTTTTTTTAAATGATCAAAATACCCTCATTTTCTTCCCTAGCATGACTGTCTTTAGCGATGTCTTCTCAAAGTTAAGCGTGAAGAGGACAAAGGGCTGGGCTCCAACAGCATCGCCAAAGAAAATACGGGTGTGTGAGGAGAGGAGAGTTGTTTTGTCGCTTCTATGAATATTTTAAGTAATGGAGAGTCAAAAGCAGATATGATAATACCACCTGACAGAAAACACCAGGCTGCCTGAAGAACAAATAGTGAGCATCTTAACTGACAACAGACGGGGCCAATCCCCTTACCCAAGGTGACAAGCAGAAAGCACTCGGTCTTTTCAACATCCCCCCTCAAACCCTCCCGATAGTTACACTAACAAAAGTTTATATTGCCATAGTACTTGTACTCTCACAAGGGTGTCCTATTGTGCTAGGTTCCCACCTCAAAAATCTCTCATCAAGAAGTTACCCCTCCCACTCCTAGTGAGGCAGGTAACTCGCAAGTACAGCGGCACGCACGTGGCCATTTACTACACATAAAGCACATGCCGACTGCTACCCCCCCAAAACGGCCCCATGGCTGTCTTCTCAGTATTACCAGTGAAGAAGCAATTCCTAAAGCAGAATCTAAAAAAAAAAAACAAACCCCAAAACAAAACCAAAAGCAGTAGCTTCTACCATCTGGATGATTTAACTGATGTACGCCAGAATAGCCTTTCTTTCATGTAATGATACATTGAGCCTGGTCCTGTTAGTTATAAATACATCCAACGTCAGAATAATCACATACACTGCCAGAGTAAAGAGGATTTTGTGTACATGGCAATCAGCCTTGGTCACCTTGACTAAGACACTGAGGGAACAGCTGGGGAAAAAAAGGAGAGGTACAAAGTCTTTTGTAAAAATATAGTGGTAGAGTTAGTAGGGAATGTTTAATATTAATTTCATTCGACTGATGAAGAGATTCTCTGATAGACTCTGTAACACAGCCACAGACTGCAGGAAGCAGTCCCACAAGGGACAGACCAGGGAGCCTTCTCATTTTAAATTCCAAGAGGAAAGTGGTACTGCAACAAATCAGCCTCTGTGAGCTTCCAAATATTCAGTGGGGTATGTGTGTTTGGCAATATAACAAAACACTAATGCCCCCCAAACATTAACAATGTGACATTGCTAGCTACTGATAGCCAAACAGAAACTCCCTCTTTCCCAGCTGGAAAGAGTATCAGTATGTCCTACCTCCTAAGAATTGAAGGTTCAGGTTAATGTGTAGAGAGGACCATACGTGCAGAGTTCTCCATCTCATCAGCAGAAGACAACTTCCTGAAAGATTTTCTGCAGATTCAGTGAACACTAAGCAGCAGAGGTGAGCTTAAATGAATACTTAAGCTACTGAGGCTACTGCATCAGTTATGAAGAATATCTCTGCACTCTACCAAGGGGTCTTGCATGCAGCCAGAGTTGGCAAGAGCTGTAATGAGCTCCAGTGGAGCTACGGTGCCAGAGAACTGTAAAAGAGAAATGGAGAGTGAGGTATCCATGGCTGTAATATTTTCAGAGTACAAAGAAATTTGAAGCCTGCTTATCAGAAGCAACTGTCCTTCACACATGGAACAGCAATGGGAAAAACCTTTCAATGGGAGCAGGAACCTTCAAAGGGAACAGGAATGAAACTCTTATGCTCCAACATATCTTTTATCTCATTTCATAAATCTATGTATTTATGATAAGGCTTCACACACAGGTACTGAGCTCGGTCCAGTTCTTGTAGGTTCCTCTGTGGAGTACAGACAAGTACTAGCAGTTCAGTCCAACAACTTTGTGAACATCGCATAGGATAAATACTGTTCAGCCTAAGTAGAAACAGCCATTGTTAGAAAAAGAGTCCCCTAAATCATTAACCGTCAGCATATATAGCCTGGCACATTCCTTGTTACCTCCAAGAGAGTACATTCACAGCCCAGAACAGGGCTATGAAGAAATGACAAAGCACCTCAGCCTATAAAACAGAAATACTTGGCTAAGTGACTGGTCCTAAGGAGCATCCAAGACAAGAGAAAAGGCGCTCTCCCCTTTCTGCTAAAGAGCTCAGCACTCTGCTTCTTCCTCCCCCTTTCCTTTCACTCAGTGGAGATGGTTGCTCCAACCAGTTTTATCTCAGCTACTTCTGGACTTCAGAACTGGTTCGTTCTCTTGCAACAGCTGTGCTCCTCACTACAGGTACACATGGCTCATCACAACAGTCTGTGTTTAGAAGACTACCAGTCTTCCATGGAATCTTACTACCAATTAAGTACTTTTTAACTCTCATTTCAAAGTCCATCTGCTTTTTGGATGGAACTGTTATTTTCCAGAAGTTTTAGATATTTATAATTGTTAATGTACAGTCTCCGGAATTTCTCTTTACTATTCCTTATCTAGTTGCTACCATGTAAGACTGCCTGTTGATGAACAGCTAAAGGCAAGTTTAATTCTTCATTATTCTGGCGAACATTTGGAGCAAACCAAGTAACTACTTTGGAATTTTCATCAACCTAACACACGGCAAAATGCATTCTTCAGGACTACAACACCACTATGAGCCTAAAAATGACTAAACCTTTTAAATGCTGTACATCTGAGATAAATATATCTGCTGGTAGCATATCAGTGGAAGAAGAAAGTTTTACATAGGATTTTCGTATTCATTTAATTACTTTGTCTCCAAATACAGTGGCAATACTAGCTGTTTTCATCACTGATACAAGGTTATACAATTAAAAAAAAAAAAGAGAAAAAGAATTGAATTGTTCTTTTGACATCTTACTTTCACTTCAAGGCTGGTTTTCAGTACTTTTGAGTATTCGTCTGTTAAAGCGATTCTTTCATGTATTGGCATTATATGGATAATAAGTTTTCCTTACTTAGAGGAAGAAAGGTGTTGACTGGAAAACCAGGCTTATCATTTTGACAGTCTTCTGCATTTAGAAAGGTAGAAATGCATCTTTGCATCTGACAGAAAGCAATATTTAATGCCTTTTTAAAAGCATTGTGGTGTAAAGTTGCAAAGCAAATGTTAGAAAGCATCTTTGATTACCTTGCTTTTGTTTCAGAACATTATTCCCATTTGATAAAGATTTCACACAATGTCTTTTATGTCCGCATGCAGGATTTCTTGGCCCTGAAAGATGCATAAAGCTTTCCAGCTTCCTTTATTTCATAAACATGAAAACACAAAGCGTGTTGAGCTGCAGTCCAGCACAACTTAAATAGGAATCTAAGAGTAGTTACAGGTACTACATCTGGTCCTGAATCTTAGTAATTTTTCTTGGTTTACAAGCAAGTTTGTGCTTTCGGTTTTTTTACTTAATATGAGTGAAAGATCCACACTTAAAAGAGAGAACACTTGCATCTATAAACACTCGGGGAAAGTGGTTACGTAACAGCAACAGATCTACACCAGATTTTGAGAACAAGAGCAATTCTTCTTGTGTCAAAACCTTTCGGATACTAGCTCACCTTTTGGTGTAAGGTAAGACACTAAGGTACCCAGGATAGAGAAAGCTTAGTGCAGAACCAAGCTTGCGTATTCTTACCTACACTGTGTGCACAAACTGAGCACACAGTATTGATTTCAACCCTGGGACTATGCTTCCTAGCAGATCACTGCAGTTATGTCAAGTAGCCATCGTGAGGCCCACAAGCCAGCTACAGATGCCAAATGCTGCACGAGTTAATGGGTACGCAGATTGCCTGTGCTGCACCAAGGCACACAAACTTAATGACAAGGTTCACGGCAGACCCACTAGACCTCTAGGGACACTTGGGCATAACGCAAGAACCGTCCAGCATACAAGTCAAATATAGCAGGGCCGCCAGGCTGGAAAACAACTTTGTAGAAAAGGTCCCGGTTCTGGTGGACAACAAGCTGAACGTGAGCCAGCAACGCGCCCTCACAGCAAAGGCGGCCAACAGCTTCCTAAGCTGCATAAGCTGCATTAGGCAAAGCGTCACCAGCAGGTCAAGGGAGAGCATCCTTCCCCTCTACTCAGCCTGGGTGAGACATACCTGCAATTTGGGGTCCAGTTGTGGGCTCCCCAGTACAAGAGAGACAGGGACTTACTGGAGCAAGTCCTCCAGCAAAGGGCCACAAAGATGATTAAGGGACCGAAGCATCGCTCATACAAGGGGAGGCTGAGAGAGCTGGAGATGAGAAGCCTTAGGGGGGGTCTTATGGACATGTAGAAATACCTGATGGGGGGAAGAAGTACAGACTCTTCTCTGTGGTGCCCAGTGACAGGACAAGAGACAATGGGCACAGACTGAAATCCTACTTAAACATACGAACAAACTTTTTACCGTGAGGGTGGTCAAACACTGGAACAGGTTGCCCAGACAGGTTGTGTAGTCTCCATCTCTGGAGATGCCCAATACACGATTGGACACAGCCCTGAGCAACCTGCTGTAGCTGATCCTGCTCTGAGCAGGGGGTTGGACTAGGTGATCTCCAGAGCTCCCCTCCCGATCTTAACTATCCTCTAATTCTGTAAAAAAATAAAGAGAAAGAAAAAAAAAAAGATAACTTCTAATCTTCCCCTTGTACAAGTCATATTAGACTGTACTTGTGAAACTGGCAGGAATGCATACAGAGAAATATGGTTTTTAAGCTGACAGTGCCATTCATTGAAGTTTATCAGTAGACTCGAGCGAGTTATTACTTTCATTCTCCACCCTTCCTAGAGGAAGGAAAAACTATTTTAAACCCATAAAACTTCTTCTGTCAGATAAACAGAAACTTTTATCTACAGTAGTTTACTGACCAGCTGAGAAAATAAGTGGCAAAATATCATTTAGAAAAACAAACAAGTACATCGTGCTATTTTCCCCAAACCTTCGCTGTCAGTCTTGGATCTTTAAAGAGTATTGACATGCTAATTAGTACATTGTTGAAATAAAAAGTACCTATTGTGATAAATAAGTACACGCCACAGAATATTCAAAGTTATCATGAAAACAAATTTCTTCGTAATTCAGAATTATAGCACACACTTTTTCATTATGCAGCATAAGAAAGTGTGCTGGCTGCACGCTTATACTCCATCTAAATGTGGCCAATAAAAATCACTGCCAAAAGCAAGAGCTCTCCTTTAGGGGACAAACAAAAAATGAAATAAGAAAGAATAATAAAAACATTTGCCTGAGTGCTCATTACCAAACTACCCAAGAAATTAATAAGCTAATAAACCTTTCCATTTAAAAGAAATCCATCACACTTAGATTTTATTTTACTATTTCATGCCAATGATGAGGCTGACTCAAAGAATTTAGATTCAAATCTGAATGTGAAGTTGCCCAAAACTGTGTGGCTAGGGAAGAAATCCAAGGAAACAGTCTGGTCTTTTACGGCAATTCAAAGAAAGCAATTCTCAAAATAAAACCTGACATTTTTTAAAGTAACAAAACAGTAAAGATAAGCCATTTCTTTCTTTGAGGAGCTTTCGTTCATCTCGCTGCCTTGAAACTCCTCCAGAGCAGAGTGGTATCTTCCCTTTGGACTCAAGGTTATTGATGGGCAGCTCCGTTCAAAACCCAGAAATATTGGCATCTATCTAATCCCGAGACTCAACCGGGAACAGCGCTGCCCTTAACAAGTCTCTTGCCTTGCCCTCTTGCCAGGGTGCTTTTCTACAAAAGCTCTGTCCCAACTCAGCATCTCCTGACTACATTTTCCCACAGAGAGGGACTCAAATGTGCAGAACTAGTTAACTATGTCCTCCATGACAAATATGACACATGACTTTCACTGATGTCAATAGCATCATCTATTGAAGTTTACTCGATGTTAAAGAGAGGACAACATGAAAAGATGGCATGAGTCTTTATGCCTTCAACCAGGCTAGTGTCCCTTACTAACAGAGGTAAAGAGGATGAACTCGTCACGGTTGGCAAGCATTTATCCACAACTGGATTTAGCTGCACCCTGTACTGTCTGTACAGTGCTGTAGCATGTTAATAATGATTAGTAATAAAATACTGAGGAGTCCTATAAAGTAGCAAAGGTTGTTCTGCCCTTCATGTTATGATTACAAATGAAGTCAATGCACAGTTAAAGAGCCACTATTCGAAGTCTGGTAATAAAGCCATTTCCAGGGGTAAAATGAGACAGATACCTGAGAACGCTTAAGCAGTGCTGGAGCATCTGACATACCAGCAATATTTGGGGGGGGGGGAGAGGTGGGGGAGATACTGCGGACTTTTTCAACTGACTCCAGTGAGAGAAGAAACAACTCCCATTCACATTAAAGGGATTAGGGTCAGAGTCCTGCAGACAGAGGTACGCTACAAGCCACACAGAAATCAAATATGTTTTAGAAATTCCACATACAATAGGAGTACTGCCAAAAATTTTATCAGGATAGACTTTACTGCATTACATTTATTCATAGCCAGATCACAGCTCACAGCCTGTTACCAATGCTAGAGAGTAGTCTTGGCTAAGCCAAGGCCATTCCACAGGAGTTTCACAGATGAGAAGATGCATTAAGGGATTTGACTTACAGGAATGATTTTAACGTTTTGCTAATCTAAGTGATACTACATTAAACCCATACTAATGCCTAAATTAATAAAGTTTAGAATAGGAAAAAGAAAACAAGATTGCTGTATCAGCTTGCAAAGCCAAGCACCTCATGCCCATTAACCCAACATACATTTCATAATAAAGCACACATTGAAGAGGAACGGTGTTAAATCCAGTAATGGCTGGTAAAGCACAGTGCCTGGTGGGAGGAAAGTTAGGTGTAGTGTGCAACCTAATCACAAGAGTTCGAAATGGGAAAAGCCAGACCTATAATGCACACAGGAAAGAATGAAGCTGTCCTAAAGCAGCAATCACATTTTTCACTTTGTTCAAAGGCTCATAGGATTTGCCTGCTGTAAAATAACCGTAAGCTAAGGAAGCACTCAAAAAAATGACAGGCAAATGAACACTGTACCACTCAGTTCCCCATTAGCAAACCATATAAACTGAAATCCAAATAGCCTCCATCACTGCATTCTTTAGCAATTCATGGAAGCCAATTACTGAGTGGTTGTAAAACACCCTTCAGATCCTTCTGTGAGACCCTAGCTCAGCTATGCTTATACAATAGGAATACACCATACACTCTCCAACCAGCTGAATTAATTTTAAGGTAAAGAAGCCATGAAATGCACCAAACCTCCAGCTAATTTCTATGGAGCTTTGCATTTCTACTGCCATTTCTGGTTTCCATTTCACTCCAGTCCTTCTCATATTATTTAACTCACTTATTTAATGATTTATATAGCACCTATATCCTTAGCTATCAACCATCCTTCTCATATAGCCTTAAAAGGACTTGTTTAGGTTTGCAGGGTGAGGGGGAGGAGAGGGGGTTCCTTCCGAGTGCACTATGTCAAGGTTGTTAGAAGCTAGCAGATCCAGGCCTCCCAACCCTTTTTTAAATGGCAAATTATGAAAACAGTCCACACGCTGTTTCTCAATAAATTCAGTTTTATGATGCTACCCGTAGCAAGAGATAGAATCTGCATTTTGGTGAGAAACAGTATGTGAAGTATTCTATAATTTTCACTTTAAAAGGATGCAAGAATCGCTGGCTCCTTACAAACTTGACATATTCAGCACACACACACACAAATTTAAACAAGTCCTTTTAAGGCTGCATAGCTTCTGTCTTTAAAAAAAAAAAAAAAACAAAACAAACCCTCACATATTTGCTGGACTGGGTTGCTAGTGCTTCCCAGGGCTCTTCTCTATCCCTCTACAAGAATCAAACCATGCTCTGTTCCCATACACATGGGGACAAAAACGCCATCTCACTCCTCACCAGAGGGGAATGGATGGCCAAGTGACATTTCTTCCACTCGGCAGAAACATTAAAACAAATAAATTAAAAAAATAATACAAAACTACCCTATAAATGGTAAAAAAAGGAAAGCGGGAAAAATGGAATTGGATTAAATCATTGCACTAAAGCTACAAGCTATTTTTCTGCCCCAGTGACACTAAAGCTCAATCTTCATTTTCCTAATGCACTTGACTACCAATCTTTGTTTGCTTAAGTTCCGCATTTTCTGCCTTCATGATATTAATGTACTTCAAAGCCCAGAAGACTAATTGGTACATAGGATTTTATGTCTTATGAAGTGATCTGCCTCCATCATAAATACATTCCATTCAATAAAAAAGTCTAGAGATGAAAATATCTTATAACTTTTTCAGTTTTTATGTCCTCCAGCACATTTTGTCTCCATGGATACTCAAGGCTCTATTTTTCATTTATTCAGAGTGGAATATGAGCCTTTGAACAGATATACACAACGCTAATAGTCCTTCCACACAGAAACCACCACAAATTCCTCAATGCAAATCTTTTTGATCTAAAGTGGTTCTTCTGTGAAAAGCAATACTTATTGTGGACCCTACAAGTCCCGGTCAGAACAGGATTTCCTACTCCAGACGACACTTTTGATGAGAGAACACGAGAAAAGAAAGGTGAACATCATCTGAGTGAGAGGTTGTTTGAGAAACACCCTGCTTCCATAGCAAAAGCCTCCTAATTGCTAACCTGAGTTTATTTATGCCTGGTGTATGATTCATTTGTTGTCATCACTGTGCTTTAACAGAGAGAATTCTCTTTCTTTTCTGTTTATTCCCTTAATATAGTCATGGAGAAAAATCACACCCTTCTCATCTTCCCTTTCGCTAGGCTAAGCAAAATTATTCTCCTCCAGTCCTCAAGATGATAGTACTTCTACTTCCTTAAATGTTTTCTTACAATTCCTCCAGACATTAATTTATCTTTCTTGAACATGAGGCACTGGAAATGTACTTGGATTCCCAGTGAAACTATACCAGTGCTCTTTGCAATAGTATAAACACTTCCCTTTCTCTACCAAAAATCTAACATCTGATATATTCTACAAGGCCTGTGTTCAGAAAAGAAAAAAACACACACCCCCACTTCTCAGAAATGCAACATCTATCAAGGAGAACCATCAAATTATTCTGGCACAATTTGGCTATGGTAAAATTATACTTCATTTTTCTCTCATCTTCCATTCACCATTATTCCTTGTCTTTAATAATGACTTTCTTGTTCTAAAGCCTTTCACACAGCTGATGTCAGAATAATCAATCTATAGGTGCCCGAGTCACATTTTTGCTTCTTCTCAACAGCAGGGAATGTATTTGTTATTCTCCAGTCATATGTGAGCAGCTCTGAAATGACTGCTCTATCAAAAATGTTTGAGATCTGATTTTAAATTTTATGTGTCAGTCCCCTATGATATTTTGAGATGTCTAATGAAACAGTGAACGCAAAACTTGCAGAGAGAAGTAATATATTTTACAAGAACAATCAATAATAGTTAGGAGGAAGAAAACATACACATGACTTTTGACCTTGTGGCATTCTTATGGTCATTTAGGGATGGCTATCATACAGTTCTCAGGACCCAGGAAGATCGGACATTTAGGTTTTATTCCTAAATCAGAGAGTCTCTTTTTCAGGCCCTCACACAAATTATCTTGGTTTTAATACAGTACCTCCAAGGTAATCATTGTTATTGAGAGTGGAGGTAGAAAATATATCTAGTTTTGAGATCATATTTAGATTATTTTAAAGGTATACTACACTTCCAATGCATTGCGGCTTCGTTTCAATCCTCGTTCTTATGTCTGAAGAACCTCTTTTATTTGCATCAATTGCCCCTGTAAAGAGCTCAGTTTGACTTTTGACAGTTTTCACAGAAGCCTTTAACCTCCAAGCCACAGCATGTGTTGCAGGATCTCTGCTCATCCTTCATTCTGAAGCAGTTAATCCATTTGCATCTCCAATAAAACAGTTTGGGGACTTTGTTTTAAAAAAAATAAAATGTCGTCTCCCTCAATCTCTTTAGTTTAGTTAATTTAATTAATTATTTCCCCTTGATTTCTGATTGTATTTTGTTCACCTTTCTATTTGAAATTAATTAAATGGTAAGCATTTGATCGAGGACTGTTTTGTTAGTCAGCTCTTCCACAAGGTCATTCCTACATGCCAACGCTAATCCTGAAACACAGTGATCGTGATCTTTTCATTCAATAACTATTAGGAGAAGAAATATGTTGACTACTACATCCAGAAATATCCTTCCTATCATTATTAATAGTATCTTCTCTAAGAAATAAAAGTTTCCCACAGACGTGTATCTCCCAGTAGTATTTCTTTCTCTAGTAACATTAAGGACTTCTAGAGCAAAGCCGAACTTGGCATCTACAGCAGACTCCTAATACCATCCCTGCACCTCGCACCTTAAACTTGCCCAGGAAACCTAAAGCAGGACAAGGGGGAGCGCATGGGGTCTTTGCTCCACCCCATCAACCAGGAGGCCTTCCGGGCCACCAATAACTGGAATAACCTTCTCACCACCCCCACGCCATTCTGGCACTGTGTGAATAGGTTGGGAAGGACAACTAACATAATTTTTTATTTCATACAGAACAGAACCCATTTTTGAAGTACTCCTAGTGACAGAAAAATTGAAAACTTCATAAACTTCGCCAAGCTTTTTGAAACTTCTTAAGTTTGTGGACCCCCTCGCTCAAAAAAATGTAAGAGAATTAGAATTAGCCAATCTGACCTAACAGAAGATTATCTACATTAGACAGATGTTTACAGACGGACAAGTTTGAAGACAATTTAATCTTGATTTGGCATTTCAGAAGCATCTCTCACCTTTGTAGTGTAACAAAGGCAGCTTTAAGCAATTTGAGTGCAGTTGTATTATTAACACTCTGCATGAGTCACTACTTCAAAATGCCTTATGCTGTCCTTAAAATCATATTGGCATGTATTTCCTTTGAACATTTTGCTAAGTGCTACTAAAACTTTACAGCCCTGAGGAAAAAGATGTAGGAGAGAGCTGGCACACTTACACTTTAAACAATGAGGCATATATAGATCTGTTCCTCTTCTTCCCCATTCAGATTCATGACATGCAAAAAAACTCCTTTACTTAATGTAATGTCATCCTTAAAATTTTACAAGTATAAATTACATTTCCCCCAGAAAATGCAACATATCCCTGGTGAGCATGCACAGCACAAAGGGCCACTGCTTAGCACAAAGATAATGATTTTACATCTTAAGTGTAGCCATGCAACAGAGGAATAAAGCCAGTATGAATGGAAAATGTATGTAATTTTTAAATTAACTCCGTTTGCAACAGATTTTCTTTAAACAGTATGTACTGTTCTGTGTCTTTTTAATCTTGTATTTTCTATTTTCTCAAGTTTGGCAAAACAGAATGAATAGCACCGGTGAAGCGAATGAATTAGGGAGAGGAAGGGGACTGAAGAAGTTCACATTTAAGTTGTAGTCATCTTTGTCAAATATGTGTATTACATTCCAGGCAGAAGTGTGATTTTCCCAATGACAATGTAACCACAACTATTGCTAAGTAAATGTAAAAGTTGAAGGCTTCCTCCATACAAAAATTAGTTACTGTCACGGTAGTAGTGGTGCAAATAAAAGAAATCTGTTCATATGAGCAAAAGGTTTCCCCACAGTAATGAACATCTGCTTCGCTTATTATGGTTTAATGTGGTAGGGAGGCATCTAGGAGCTTCTTCCACAGTTGCTACTCCAAGCGCCGGGAGTTTTTATACCCCCTGGGCTGTGCCAGGGGCACTGGTGCAAGGGCGGGGGGCTGCAGGGGCTGCGAGGGATCAGTGCGCGGGCTGCCGGCTGGCTTCCAAACACAACGGCAGTGGGGTCTCCTCAGCTATACCCTTCCATCTCTCTCTCCCATCAATACTTTGCCCTTTTCCTTCCTTTTTCATCCCCCACAGCTACAGTTTGCTACCTCCCAACTCCACCTCTCCCTCTTCTGTCCCTGAAACCAGGAGCCACGCAAAACACACTTCGAGAGAAGCTCCAGCGGAGTGAGAAAGATTAGTGCTCGGCTTCCCCCTCCTCTGCCTGCAGAGGCAGCAGATCCCAGTCTCTGAGGGGATGCTGCTTCCGAGGAACTGCAGAATAAAGCGATTAGGGCATCTATTTAAAAGATGGGAAATTAAAAAAAAAAAAAAAAACATGAGTTGAAAAGGTCGCCAAGGTCAGCATTCATCTAAATGAAGAATGCTGCAATGTTGATGTCAACTGCAAAGCTCGGGCTCCATTTATAGTGGGGGTGGGGGAGGGATCTGCACAGAGGACATTTTCTCTTTGACTTCAGACCACAATACGAGCTCCCGTCCCTCTGCTCTCCCAGGCAGCCATTTGTTTCCACTGTGCATGAAGTCCACACCTGAAGAAAGCAACAAGCGCAAAGGACAGTTTCTAGGTACAGGCACAGAATAAAGATGTCCACCACAGCAAAGAGCCAGCTCCCCTTCCTCAGACAAAACAAAATGAAGGGGGAAAAACCTGGATAAATACCAGGGCAGCAAAAGCGCTATTTAAGCTAAAAGCTCATATTGCCCCAAGCATAAATTTAGGCCAATATGAAAAGATGACTATCATCGCAGAGCTCTGGAAGAGCCCTTCAGCTGAAGGATTGAACTGAAGAAAAACTACTTCTGAGACCCAGAGCCTGCTGTGTTTATGTAAGGGATTACACGTAGCTGCGTGCAACAGAAAGGGGCAGGGATCCACGGCCCAGGAGGTCCCCCGTGTCTTACATTCCTAGATACTGGCCAAGTGGAATTTTGCTGAACTTTCCAAATATTTTCCTTCCAAAGAAATCACTTTCAAGCTTCAAGCAAGTATGAAGAATTACAGGCTCAAAGACTGATTTTCTTATAAAAAGTTACATCAAAACAGAACGAATATGCTGCTTTGAAACCTTCAGGAAAAGGATCAGTCCCCTAATTTGCCAAACACGTGAGTAATAATTGCACTAACTGGTTTCCAGAGTGCTTTTTCTGTTTGCTATTGCCATTCTTTCTGAAGAAGAAATTGATTCTCGGGGGAACAATAATTAATAGACTCAGTCAAGAGATCATTTCCTCTGGTCCCTCTGCGGTGCTAAATCGCATCAGTCTCCAGGAAATAGAGTAAAGTGCGAGTGCTAAAAACAATCTAAGCCTACTACAAATGGGAGGAAGATGTGTACTGAAGCAATGGGGGGCATGCGGATGTTTAAAGGAGCTCAAGAAAGGCTATTCTTTTTTTTTTTTCTTTTTTCTTTTTTTTTTTCCTTTTTTTTTTTTTTCCATTGTACAATTTTCCTTGGTGCTCAAGTTACACCTACATAGATTTACTAAGACTAGAAGTACATGTTTCAGAGGTCATTTAGTAAGTAATTTAAATACATTTAAGAGGATATAAACCTATGTGAAGTGTAAGCGAGCCAAAAAACTACCAAACACTTCTGACACAAATATAAAAACCTGGAACTAAGAAGTGGCCTGTAGGATCATTGCAGACTCTCCCCCAGCACAAGGTCAAATGGCAGACACAGTTTTGATCCCGAAGTAGGGAAGAGGTACACAGGCATCAAAAGAAGGCAACAGGAAGCAGGCTGGCAAGACTATTATACGACCTGAAAAATTTCTGGATAAGTTGGTTTTATGCATCAGATCCAGCCTATGTGTTGTAGAAGAGGCACCCTTATGCAAACACAGCTGTCAGTAAAAGTCAACTGCATCAATGTTATGACTGTAAGTTCACCTGTGCTTTACCTATACATACATCTTGGCCCTTACATTTTTCTCCAGGTTGGTACACTTTTCATTGCCAGAACTAATGCAACTACTTCTGCTGCTGTCAAAACTCAACTTGCCCTTTTTTTCTTCCTTCTTTTTAATTAAAATTATTTCTGTTGAAAGATAAAAGCTACCACTGAAAAGAAAGGGGTTTTAAGGAAAAGTATTTCAGAGAAATAATTGTCCAAAACTCACAGGTGAGGTCTCAGTAACACCAACACTGAAAATACCACAACAGTCCGTAGTCACAATTAGGTATTACACCAGAAAATCTAGCCTTGCATCAGAACATGGGATGCTGCTCCCTTTTTTACAGGATACAAGAAATGCCCGTACTCAAAAAGAAAACATTTCAAAATGGATAACTGAACTTGGTTCAGCAAGGTAACTTAAGCATCTTCTAGCAAGAGAGAGAGAGTTTTCTGTCACACCCTCACGAGGCCAGCCAGCAAGCCTTGCTCGCTCTCTCGTGTGGTGGCAATGCCAATGACATTTGTTAGGGACCAATCATAATGTGGTGACTGGGTAATCTTGTGGATAACCTCAAGTGAAATACTCCTAGCAGAAAAGAAATAAAAGAACAGTATATACAAACATAGCATTAAAATGCACACAAATACATAACTAAGACATTGTAATACATATATACACAACAGAAAGATACAAACCAGACATGCTTGCGATTACAAGGGTTTCTTTTCCTAAAGAAACATCTTTTGAGCATTGCTCCTCACTAACATGGTGGGAAGGTAGGTCTGTGTCCTGGCGTGGCCTTCACTTATATGGGTGTGTCAGCAGGGTTTTTATAAGCCAGAAAGATTACACAAATGTATAACTTAGTCTCCAAGTGTTGCTCTTCAGTGATGCTGAGCAAACAAAGCTGCAGCTGAAGTCTTTGGGAGCTAACAACCTCCTGAACTAATGAAACCCAAACCATTGGTAATTAGTTGAAAAAACTCAGGATTCACCTAACACAAGAGGATAGGGCGTTTTTCAGCCCTTTTTTGAGCGTCAGCACAATTTCTATCCAAGGAACTTTTAAAGTGTTACACTCTCTCAAACAGAGCACACGTCAAACCCTGGTGCGCGCTGGCCAAAGAGGCGGTGGTCTTGCAGCGACCGGCTGCTACAGGCAGGACGGAGCTCAGGAAGACACCCAGCTAAACCATCAGTAAGGTGCAGCTGCAGTGCCCACCCAGACACCGTGTTACTTTCCTCGTCTGAAACAAATGAGAACGCCCCTGTAGCTTGTGGTTGCTCAAAGCAGGTCAATGCAGCAGGGCAAGAACAGTCCTGACCTTCAGCCTTCACTAGATTTTCTTATTTATAACCATCATTGAGGCTGAGAGCACCACACAGGGCTGGGACCATCTGAACTGTGTGCAGCACGACATGGACGAAAAGGACAATCCCAAATGCAAAGCAAACTCATCATAAGATATAACTACAATGGGTGACAGGAATACACAGCCATTTGTTTTCCCACGTCTGCTTCAAGCAGAGAAGCCCTTAGGAGATTCAAAGAAAGCTCATGTAAAAGCAACCTCGTTCGCCTGACCAATGCGATCAAAAAGGCCTGTTTCTTTATCTGCTTACTTGGAGCCAGATTGAGAAACTGCACTTAGAGTTAAATATTTGTCTAAATACCTAAATATGCACTGTGATGAGTCAGAGTATTTATTGTTGCCTTGCTCCAAGCTTGCTTTCAAAAGGATCCACAAAGATAGCCAGAGGCCAGTTCAAGTGGAATTAAATAATATGAATAGCAAGACATATTAATTCCTCATGGTAACTCCATTAACTGCAGATACTTATCCCAGAATAAATGTGACCTCCTATTTTCTCCCTTGCTTTTGCATCCTTAATAGATAAATATGAATTCTACTGAGTTAACAGAAAACTGAATAGTATTACCATTAATTGGAAAAAAAAAATTTATGCCAGAAAACAGCAAGATGAATCACCAAGAACCTAACAAGGTTATCTGCGAAAACCAAGGACATATGTACACACTCCCAACACTATTACCTCTGAATGCACCAAAATGCATTGAACACGTTACAGAACAAGCTACATACAAGCTCTGCTCCTATCAGTTTATAAATGTGATTTCATTAAAAACTATGGAACTGATATGCTCAAAAAAGAAAAGAGGCAACATAAAGGTTACCCTAAGGATCTGGCATGGTTGCTTAAACGGATACACTCTTGTTTCTGATTTGTGGTTAACTAAAATAGCTCTAAGATGACAAGATACGTTTCAGATCAAGTTTGCTTTCAAATGTTCAACTCCACCTGTGTGCTGATTGCCAGAGAGAAAAGAAATGTTTGTAATTTGCCTTTTAAAGCAAGAAACACATATTTTTAATGCTAGTCTCTCTAGCACTGAATACACCAATGTATCAGTTCATACAGAAAGAACTCCAAAGTTTTGCAGTACACATTGTCAATGATTTTAAAGGAAATTTATAGGACATCCTGTTTTAATGAAACCAAGAACAGAAACAGGATTCAAATTTCTTCTGATCACAGGAGAATTACTGAATTCCTGAGAACTAAAAATACTGATAAAAGGTGTTTGACAAAATCCCATGTTTCCAACTGTTATAATCATATAGGACATAACAACAGTATACAAAGCATTCCAGGGAAGGAAAAAGATCAATTATTCCACAATTTGAGTTTTCATTATAAGATACAAGTTTCTGGCTGGACTACTTGCAAAAAAAATTACAAAAACCAAACAGATTCAAAAATCCCCTGAGCTTCCACAGAATCTAAAACAAACCTCAGAGGTACAAGTTAACCCAATAATTTCTAACAGTTGATTCAGATGCCTGCTTGGAAGAAAGGTACCACGTAAGATTTTTTTGTGCTGGGGAGCAGAGGGGGCTGCATGAGGCTACACACATAGAACAATGCAGCAGAAGAGAGGCCATGTATAAATGGAAAGAGGAAACGGATAAAAACTTACTTTAAACAAAGACCACGTAAGTAATTCTGAGAACACTGAAACCATCCTCACCCTTGTCAAGCAGCCATGCGAATGCTGGGATTTTCAGAAGCCATGACTGAAATCTACTTTCAGTGAAGATGAAGTTTGTTTTACTCCAGACCTCAGTGTGAGTAAAGTTGCAGCATTTCAGAAAACTTCAGATAGAGCGTTTGTAATATATACTGTAAACAACACATTCATCCCTGTAAAATGAAACCTTGACTTAGCCTGGCCTAGCACCCTTAAGAGAGGAACAGTGTTAGATAGATCAAGTTAGAGATCAAGTTAGTTAGAGATCAAACATACAAGTGTCCCAAACACAAGACTAACACACACAATGCGATGACAATCCATACGAGACAAGGGGAAAAACAAAGAGGGCATCATTTTAACGTCTGTCTTCCACACCTTTGCAGCTGAAGCCCTCCAGCACAAGTGAATCTGAAGGGTTCAAACCAGAGCCTCGTGTTGCAAAATGACACCAGGAAAATTAAAGGAAATATAATTAACAAAGGAGAACAGCATGAAGATCTCAGTTCTAACAAACCTACCTTGGAGAATGTGTGTTAGCAAATTAAATATGAAAACACACACACACACAACTTGGGAGAAGTAGAAAACCCTGCTATTTCCTGTGACTTTTAGTGAAAGGGATGTTCTAATTTGCAAAACCTCACACATTAAAGTAAATAATTATCAATAGTCAATTGCATTATATTTATTTTAACACTAAAGATATACTGAAGACTAGAAAACTGATTAAAAAGTGTAAATATTCCACCAGAAACGCTACAAGACCAGTTGGGCTGATAACGTGCTCTGCACAGAGTTTTTATGAAATTGTTGTGGATGACCTACAGAGTATCTGTATTTCACAATGGGTCATTTTCTCATTTTCTTGCAAGAGACAGAATTTAAGAGAACTTAAAAAAAAAAAAGCAATAAACAAAAAAAAAACATCCTCAGGAACATGTTACTAAAGGAAAGGAATTCAATGTTTCTTCTTCAGTTGGAATTCCTTTTTCAGACATGAATTCTACATAAAGGGCAAGTGATTTAAACAACTGGTACAAAATAAGCCAAAAGAAAGATATAAGTCAACTCTGCTTAATGTTACATGCAAGTTAAGGTAACAGGTACCGTATTTATAGTCATAGATAATAACTGTAAGGGCTTCCTGGCAGTAATATTTCTTGCCAAACAGTTTGGGGTTATGCTCAGAGACAGAAAAAAGAAAAAACAGCAGCTTGCTACTCATCAGATGTGCTCTGTGTGCATTTCAATTACCCTCTATTTACTCTAGGGACAGAAATACTGCCCTTAATCTTTTTCAGCCCTGCAGAGAGAAAAGGAGTTGCAACAGCATTAAAAGAGTTTTGCTGCACAGTAACAATTACTGGGTATTTTGTATTAGCAACACCACATGAGAAAGAAAAAAAACCACAGCCCGAGGCTTCAGCTGGCTAAACGTACAGGACTGGCTCCTAGCAAAGGTATCTTTTCAAATTCAGCTGTGCAGACCTAAAAGTCACTTAAAGACAATAAAGCTGAGAATCCAAAGCGTCATTTTTTCCCATCACTTCACAGAAGATGTCTGAATGCTACTATGACATATTTAAAGGCACAAAAATAGGTCTTGCTTACCTGGGTTTGAGAAAGCCTGCACCAACACAAATACAGAATTAGGTGACTTTAAATGGATGATGGAAATGCATAAATGAAAAGTGATATAAAATGGTGTGACACACAGTATGGGAAAACCCAAATTCATCCCACTGCAGGAAGGGTCACAGTCTTGACCCCAGTTCAGTCTAATTTACAGTCTAGTAGGCATACTATGACAACTTTAATTTATAGCCAGAAATGCTGTTCTAGCACTGAAGGATTTAAATAGTCTCCAGCCATTATGTGCCCTCTCCAGAAGTAAAAATACATAGTCTGTTCAGCACCACTGACAACAAACAAATTCTCCAAATTCATGAAAAAAAGACTCAATAAACAGACTCCCAAATTTCTCACATCAAGGAATGCTTTCAAAGACTACAGCGCTATCAGATAATTAAAGAATTGCAAGGGCCACTTCTGATGCCATGAATCACCTGTACTGGGACAACTATTCTCCATTAGAGAACTCACAGCAGGGAGAATTACCCCTCCCCCTCCCCTCCCCCCCAAAAAAATTAGCCAGAAGGTAAATCATCAACTGATCAGCAATCAGAAAGGACAACAGCATCTTTTCTGTAAATAAATGTAAGCAACTCACACTCTCCCTGTAAAATTTAGTAACAAAAACATTTGACAGAGTAATTATGGAGAAGGACTGCATAGTTTGCTCTTTTTTACCCTTCTTCTCCTCTGTGATTCTGATAGAGATTAACTCTGCCCTGTTGCAACATTTTTATCATCTTAAATTTCCATAAATACAGAATTTGACATTGCTTCACATGGGCTGTGCAGTCGTGCATGGAAAATCCTGACTAAAATGCAGATGCATTCAAGAAGAACATAGGTAAGAGGGCAATAAATTTCTCAACTTTGCATGTAATTAGTCTGTTTTCCTGTGGCCTTAGACTGAATTTCAGATTTATGTCAAGCTAAATCAGACCTCTTGAATACATTTCAGGACAAGGACATGCAAAAAAAAAAAAATTCCATAAATATTTATAGAGGAATTCATACTGATGCTCCTTATTAACTCCGAAAACAAAGCTCATCACTAGCAACTTCATTTCTCGCAGCCAGAACATCCAACTGTGGGCTCACCCAGCCACATGAAAACAAAGCAGCCCAGAACCAGCCGCCTGCCAGAATGATGCACCAGCAAAGTCTTTGCCTGAAAGAAAAAACTGTGTGTCCTGAAGCTCAACAAACTGAGCAGTTCACTTTCTCCTGAAGAAGAGGGACTACGAACCTTCTCTGGAAGCCCCAGTGGCTTTAAATCCAAAAATGCCAGGACATGCTAAGAACAGGATTGACTCGCGGCCTCACGTGACATCGCATGGAAGTAGGCGAAATCTTTTGCCATTTGCTCCTGGATGGTTTAGGCTTTTTATACATCACACGAAACTGGAAGCGAGGGATGCAGTGCTCAGCTGTTACATGGTACTACACCTCCGCTAGCAGCAGTCTCCGGCGTTCCTCCAACAGTCGCCCCAGGCGTGCAGCACCACGGCAATTCAACTCTGAGGTTACAAGGACACAGGTCAGCAGCTCCCTACTAGGAAGGGTCATCTCCAATTCCTGAGCTGAACAGAAGTGTTAAGATGCACTGCCTGTCACCCAAATAATGCTGAGAGCTATGCAGGTGTATGTCAGACATATCTCCAGTGAAAACAGGTCACTGAGATAAATACATCTTCTCAAGACCTGAACATCTCGCACCCCTCACTAGAAGGATAGCCCCTGAGGTTCACGCTTACTTCTCATACAGGTTGAAACAAAACCCCTCTTTGCAAGACACTGCAGACAGCACAAGAAGTATGAGATTCAGCAGCTGCAACTCTGAAAGACCTCCACCCTCCGGTAAAAAGCCAAGTCATGCTCTTTCTCTCCTACCACCTGTTTCTACCATTTGTCCAGATGTGCTCAGGTGCTGGAACAGGCTCTGAACCCGAGTACGAAAGCACTCACAGGGAAAGACCACAGAAACAGGCATCTGGGAGAGGAAGCAACCAGCTAATCAGGGGTTTCCCCAACTACTCATAGAGATCTCTGCTTGCAAACCCACAAAATCTCCGATGTTCTGCCACAAGTTCCTCGGTACCATACTCCACACTAAAACAAATTACTCACTTGCTTTTATTTAAGGTAACTGAAATGGAAATGGGGAATATTTCCAACACTCAATATGTGCAACTGCTTTTTAGGGGTACATAATCACAGTATGCAAATACTAATGACAGCCTGCAATGATATAGGGCATGAACAATTTACCACAGAGGAAAAAAGGAAACATTTAAGGCCACAGTACCAATTAAAGGATGTTTTGCCCAGAGGGTCGCTGGAATGTGAGACAATTTGCCAAGAGAAACAGAGGGTGTGGCCTCTGCACAAAGCTGGACTCAACATCTGTTTCAAGAGCCGGGACATATTTCAGCAAGAACAGAACCAGGCTGCAAGTACCTATGGTTTTCTTTCTACACAATTTGTTTAGGGGTTTGGTTTTTGTTTTGGTTTAGTTTTCATACAGATAGCACTACTATGCTCATTCAAGACCCCACCTGGAAAGTATAACTGTATTTCCAAGTTTTTAAGCAAGCTTAATAGCCATCTATCAAACGATGATCTTCAGATTTTTTTCCACCGCTTGTGTTTAAACAACAAAGTGCTTTGCAAGCCTCAGGATATTTATTAATAGGACCAGACTGGAAAAAAGACAATAATCTACTCAAATGAGAATTTCAGCCTGCAGGGATACTGAATCCATAAGCCAAGTCACGTATAGATGAGCATAACAAGGACCTTTTACAAACACACGAGCAAAAGGAGAAAATAATCAACATTAAACACCACCTAATTTAGGTCTCTCAGTCAACTCTGACACCCCAGACAATGCAACCAACCTTCTAAATATGTAAACCTTTGCAAATATTATACCCTTATCAACACCAGAAGAAAGTAACTGCAAGTTTCAGGAGATACAGACACTCAGGCCAAAGTTTGGGTGCTACACACCAGGTACCTATAGACATACTTAGCCATTTAAGATGCTTGATTTCAAAAAATTTGATCATCTACAGAAAACAAGAACAGTGAAGACTGGCTATAATCTAGTGGAATTACACAGCACGGTAGCAGTCATAAAATTATAGGATCATCTACCTTCATGGCAGCATAGCAAAGGTGATTGATAATGCACAAAAAAAATATGTAAGATGTTATTTAAAAGTAAACAATTCAATTGTATGATGAAATACCAAACAGCCTTCAGTATCATTTCCAAAGATTCATTCACCTGCTTCAAAAATGTAAAGCATCCAAGTATGAAATAACAGCAAACTATCTTACAGGTAGTTATGATCAGAACTTACTCTTCCTGCATACCTGAGGGCACCGTAGCCTGAAAAAACCCAAACTTTACTTACGTTGCCTTTAGCAACTGAACACTACTGCCAAATATTTAAGTACTGTTGTAATAGTCAATTCCCCATTAGCAATTCCTAACAGTTTTTGATTTAGTAGAGGATATATTCAGGAAATCCTTTTAACTGCGCACTGTTGATAACGCTTAGATAGTAATCATTAGAAAGAAAAAACATTACTTATTTTTCTTTTTGAGTCAGCCATGCCTGATAAGACCCAGGCATCTCTCAAGGGAGCATTAAATTTTGACACCCCTTTAGAGAAACTGAATGTGAACCACATGGATTCGTCAGCCAAGGCTCGCTACAGAAAGGTTGTCAGATTCTTTTTGTAAGCCATACAATGCATGCACACCCCCTTTATTCCCTAGACAAGAAAAAGCCATTTCACTGCACAAAGTGAAATGGCTTTCTATATTCTCAAATATAGAAAGGCAGGAATAGCGTGAAATTTGAACTCTGAATACATCTTTTCCAAGCCACCGAGAGTTAAGCTGTTTTTTTGCTGCAGGTACAGGTATTTCATTAGAACAAGAGCAGCGAACAGCCCTTGCACAGGTATACTACTCAGTGGACAACAGAGGTACTTCAACAAATTAAAGAAGTTCAAAAATGTTCAAAAGACCCTGTAAGCATGTAATGTAAAAGAGACTGTTTCTTAGGTTTTGTTTCAAACTTAAATTCTAAATAAATTAAGTTTTGAAGAGCTGTGGCCAGCAAAAATACTATTTTTATGTCAAGAGAAACAAGTATCACAAGCAGTGTGATACTTGCTTCACACTATCGTGCACAGACGCTCAGGTATAAAAGATAACTGATTAGCAACTGAAGATAAATAAAAGTAGAACCAACTACCTAAATATATCTGTGACCTCAATCATCTTCCATTTACATGGCTTCACTCTTCAGGCTGAAAGAAATGTAAAAATCCGCCTGCAAATTTCAAAAAGGTTCTGGGAAACAGAACTGAAATGCAAACCATCAGCCTGCAAGGGGAGTATCAACCACATGGAGTCCAACATTTTTACTTAAGGGTAGTTCTGTATCACATCACTTTCACATCTGAACATCTCCTAAAGGTTAGCATGCATTTCCACATGCCAGTTCTCTTAGGAAGAGAAGTATTTCTGTAGGAAAATAAATAATAAGAAAAGGACCGGACAAACGCCCTGCTCAAAAAACACCAAGAAAGGACACGACAGAGACCGAAATCCTCAGTTCTCATTTTGCACTTCATCTGCATGGCTAACCTTACTTCCAGGCACAAGTTGCTGATTTTGGCCATGCATGACCTTGCTGCTCAGGCAGACTTCCTCAGTACCGTGAGCACAAAACCTCATCCACCCAGCAGCTTTACGAAGGACTATCGCTGGTTGATTAAATCCCCTCTTGGAGAAGCACAATCAGCATAAATCGTACCTGGGAAGTATACCGCCGTATCAGAGCCAAATGATTGTGTGCCTCTCTGAATAAAAAACCTGAAGCTCCACTCACATGGAGTTTTATTAAACAGCACAAGAACTGTAATTGCATTGCAATGATATACTATGTAAAGACAGGCAGAGAAATCGAATGAAAGGGAAGCTTTACCTCCTGCTGTCTATACATGGGGTGGCCACTTTCTCCATCTTTAGGCCACCTCTATTCCTGACCAATATCTGGGGGCAGACTAATACAACCACATCAGCGTGGCTTTGCACCTGACCTAGCAAGCCTTGCCAAACTCAACTTGCATCTGCCCCCATCTTTTCTCCTGCACATGAGAGACAGGACGTGTGTGTGTGGAGAGCCCCAGGAATACATTAAGAGTTCAAGCGCTGCAAAAAATATGACCTAATCTGAATGGAAATCTACTTCCTGCAACTTTTTAAAAGCCCGTGACACACACAAGAGCTCTTTGCTTCCTCTCTTCCCCCCATCCTGGCTCTTCGGTGTTAACTCACAGCCGCTTTGCACAGCAGATAAAAGCTGGCTGGACTCACTTCAGATTCCATCAATCCCAATCAAAGCTTGGCCTTGGTGTTCACTATTGAGCAACAAATAGTGCTTGTTTCCTATATTTATATATGCTCTTTAGAGATTAGCAATAAAAGCACTTTCAAATGTTGCAAACGTGTAAGCCAACACTGGGAATTTCACTCAAATGAAGAACGAAGGATTGGGCTCAACAGCAATCGGAAATCGTATTCCTTCAGCAAAACGTCCAACGTGCATGAGGTCAACGTAAGTCTCCAATGAATAAAATCCAAGAGTCGGATGCCAGAAATGTGACGTTTAACCACGCCTCTACTGCTAACTGCCTCTTCTGTAACTTGCTTATCTGATCAAGTTGGAAGTACTCTTCACAATTTCCTAATTAGAAAACAACACCTACAGAGTGATTTAATTTTTTTTAACTAGTTAACTCTCCCTTTGAGTACTTGGAATATGAGAAAATACGCAGCTGTCTCCCATGGAGCAGAGATGTTTAAATTACAGAGCCTGGTGGGCAAGAACTTATTCTCATGTCAAGCACTGCCTGAATCCCACAGCCTGTCTTCCACCTCACCAAACCTGACTGCAAACGTACGTTACAGCTGATATGGATATGCTCCGGTCTGGTCTGCTCCTGCGCTGCTTCTTGCTGGAGAGCCCATTGGGAAGAGAGAGAAATCAGACAAATGGTCTAGGTGAAGGCAGCACACTTATTAGTCCTGTAAGATAAATTACTTGTAGGATTTACTACAATCACTATAATAAATGCAGTCTGCTTGCGGCACGTAATTTTGTTGTTAAAAATCTGCGAAGGCCACTCAAGCAACGTGTCTTGAAATCAGAAAGGCGAGCAACTCTCTTTAAAAGTGGATTCTTCCAAAACGCGAGCAAGCCCACAGGAGGATGTCAGTGCTCGGGTCCTCCTCACGAAGAGATTTTTACAGTCCGAGCTTACAGTTTTACAGTGTCACCACCAATCTCGCTATTCCACTTTGAATTACTCCGTAATCGCATTTTGTTACGAGTAACAATTAGCATTACTACTAGAAACTAGAATACTGGAGGAAAATGTCTATTATCCTCTTTTTAGTTCCCTCTGTGCTCCAAAAGGCATTCTGCAGTTCACCAGTGTCCTAGTTTCCCTCGCAAACTGTTTCATTTGTTTCCTCCATCCTTCCACGCAGACTGACGGATTTAAGACGGTAAGAGCAAGCAGCAAGTCTGCCCACCGCACCAGCAAAGGGTCAGCTGGGCGCAGGCTGAGCCAACACACAAGACAAGACTATGCCCCAAATACTGCTGGAGGCAGGGAAAAACCCTTCTTTTCCCAAAATACCCTCTGACATCTGAATTGGAGGTGGACTCATCATCAGCGATAGATTCAGAGGCTTAAACCAACTCATAGTTGTGTCCTCCGGGGACCCACACATCCCCTCCACTCCGGCTGCCAGAACTCCCAGTCTTTGGCCCCAAAGAGTCTCGCATCTTCTCTTCAGACGAATCCCCCACAGTACCCCACAGGTCATGGCAGCCACTCCCAAATCCCAGCACCTCCCCATTTCCTCATATTCCCTGGTTAAAGACAGCCAGAGTTTCCTCATCAGGGCAAACGTCCTTTCCCTTCAGGGAAATCCCTTCTGGTAAATGTTTCAAGGCAGAACAAGATTAAAGATGCTACACCAAGATTAAAATGGCTATATCCAAACCAGATCATACTTCAAGCTTCCTGCTTTGGACCACTGAGGGGCCAGTTGGTTGGGCAACACCCGAGGCTATTTTGAGTCTTTTCTTCACATATGTAAAAAACTGTATTTCAAGTTACCAATGGATCTCTTAAAATAAAGTAAGTACAATATTGCTTTCTGGTGTTTTAGCCAAAATATGTGAAGCAGCTTTTAATTCCCCCTGTAACTGATGCTAAGATGAAAAAAAAAAAAACATATGAATTTAGGAATCAACAGGAAGAAATCCGAAGTCAGGAAGGCGACCATCCCTCTTAATGAAATAATTTGAAAAATGTTCCTGGAACATTTGGAGATCTTAGTATCAGTTATAACCACCACAATACCAAGAATAGCTTGTAAATCAGAGTGAATTCAGCTGGATGATTAGTGAGCAGGTAAAACTTACCTAGGTCTAAAAATTAAAGGGTACAGCTTGGCCATACAACATACAGCAAGGATGAGAAACTATTTAACTTTCTACAAGTTTTCATAAAAATACTATATAGATATAACTATCAGAAAGGGAGAAGAGGTCTCTGGGCTGGTGAAAAGATATTAGGAGGGAAAAAAAAATCATTTCTGTGACTCAATGCAAGTGTAACCCTCTTTTTTTTCTTACCTTTTTTTTTTTTAACCTACTCTCCTTCAGTAAGATATTTTTATTCATTATTAGCTGGCTGATTTCTTTTAACTTACTTTTCACTGAAAAAATTGTTTCAGCTGGTTAAAATTACCTCTTTGCCTACTGGAGCTTTTTGGTGAGTCAACACCAATGCTGAGTTCAAAGGGTAACTGTGACATAATTATCAGTCATCCCACTCACATTTAATGTACGCTGGATCAAATGCGCTATAGGTTATGTGATCATCCCCACAGATGTTACAGGCTTAAATTATTAAGTCTTTGTTTGTATAAGCTATCCTTGCAAATACACTATGGATTGTGGATTCGGAATCATAATGGCATCAAATGTTGATTTATGGCTACATTATCATGTTGCACTGGCAGTAGCACGCTGCGGAGCTAAGGAGCTGGTATAGAGGACCCAATGTCCAAACCACACGAGTTTTAGAAGTTTACACTCAGGCTGACTCTAGCTCGGTCCTGAGGCTCGAATACCCTCCAGGCACTGGGCAGCACCAGGAGCACATCCTCCAGTTCAGCATCACCTGGACAAATGCTGTTTCCCACGCTCCAGGACTGCCCCGAGACATGATCCAAGGCACACGAGTGGGGAAGACTGTGAGATTCCCATCAAAAGCACACTGCTTATCTGAACCAATAAGCTAATGCAGATGTTTCCTTATGCACTTTTATGAAAATCATGAAACTTTAATTATCAGTCCTGAAAAGCAGAAGAAAAGCCCACCACAGAAATCATTATTTCTTTTGCCAATAAATTAATTGCTATTAAATACTATAACACTGTATAATTTTTATTTCACAGTTATCAAAACAATCCAAGACCTTGATTTGTATTTACACCACACAATTATTCAAAGTTAACGAGAACGGTACTAAGTTACATTTAAGCAGTAATTACTAAGGCCTCAATCCAACAAAGCTCTAAAGTCTTGGCTTATCTTCAGGTCAACAAGCATTTGTTTTCAATTAGGCTATTCATAGACTTCACATTAAGCGTATGCAGGGATAATGCACAGCATCCAGGTCCATATTCTCCAAACAAACCATTAACATCACCTGCAAAAATCACTTACCTCCTAGATGTATCTACACGTTGTTACTTTATTATTGAAATATATCTTAAAATAGTAAAAAATATTTTATTTTAAAGTATTATTCTTAGGTGCACAATTTCCCCTTTGCTGCAATATACAGCAATCAAGGAGCAGTAGTTTTGCTACAGTGGTAATGGTCATCTGAGATGACTGGCCATCCTGCTTTTTCCTTTGCATGCCTGCTGACCTGAACTTAATCCACTATCTGCTGCTGGCTGCGGGCAAGAAAATGGACTGATACCCAACTGACAGAAACAATAATGTGTTTGTAACTAGTAGTTAATGGTAGACTGACAAGCACAATCACAGGAAGTAATAAAAGTTTCATGGAGCTGGCATGTGATGTGACTGTCACTGGTCTCCTATGCCTCTAAATGAACGGGGAGATTACCCTATTAAAAGAAGAGGTTCCCATTCATTTGATGCATAACAACTAGTTTCCCAGCGAAATCACTATCGCTACGTGACAGAAAACGTATTTGCTTCTATGTAACTATTTTAGCCAACATGCCATTACCTCTAAAAGCTGTAGTGTTACTACAGTAGCTGAATGCACTAATACCTAAAGTTAAGTGGGTATAACACTATTCACAAAGACAGACCTTACTCCTCCCCCCCAAAAAAAAAAAACCAAACAACCTCTTCTACTCTAAACTGTTCACATAAGATTTAAAAATAGGCATAAAAAGAAACTTAATTTAGTGGCCAGTACTGAAGGAATCAAAGTGAACCAAGTGAGAAAAGCACTCGGCAGCAGCCCATCCTGGCAGTGCTAGCAGCCGAATCAGGACCAGAAAAGCAAGCCTGCTCTGACTGACAGTTCCCACCTAACTTCATCAACAGCAGTAAAATTCTTCATTATTTACATGAGTGTAAGCGAGAGCGGCATCAGAGCTCGCATGCTATTACTCGTGCTAGCATTTATTTATGACTTCAGGAGAGGAGACAGCTCGTTGTTTTTATGCGGCTTTTTTTTTTCCTGCCCGAGCAACCGAGAAAATGCTCCTAATAAGGCTGGCAGAAAGGAAGTGGCTTCTCAACAGCACAACCTCTTGTGAAGGAAATAATAAAATATGGTGTTATTATCTCAAACGCAGCGGGAGCGGTGCCGGAACCAGTTACCGAGAGCGCTTCTGGAGCCGGGGCTTCACCCCGCCAGCCCGCTCGCGAGCCAAGGGACACACGCGCGGCGTGGGGCGAGGCTCTCGGGACTCCTCCGAGGCGCCGCCCCACGCCGGAGCGGCCCCGCTCCCCCGGCTGCCTCCCGGAGAGGCGCCGCACCGCCACAGTCCGTGCGGGCTGCAGCCCGGCTTCCCCGCGCCCGGCTCCCCCCGCGGCCTCCCCGCCGGGGCAGGGCTGCCACCAGCCTCCCCCACTCCCGCTGCTCACCCCCGGCGGCGCCGCGGAGCGGCTTCCGCGCCCACGCGGACGGACGGACGGGCGCACCCACCCGCCGGCACACGTGGGCGCACCGGCCTCCGAGCCCCCGTCCCACGCAGCCCCTCCGCGGCCACTCACCGCGTAGCGCAGCGCCGGCTTCTCGCCGAACACCGAGTCCCCCATGGGCGCGGGCGGAGGGGCCGCTCCCTCCACACGGCGCGGCGGCGGCTGCGGCGGCGCGGGGCGCTGCTCTGCCCTCAGACGGCGGCGGCGGCAGCGCGGGGCTCCCGCCCGGCAGCCTCCGGCCGCGTCCCCCCGGCGCCCCTCCTCGCAACTTCTGCCCGCACCCCGCCCCTGGCTGTCCCCACCCCGCCGCGGGAGCCGGCAGCCCCTCGGCGGAGCCGGGCGGCCGCGGGAGCAGCAGGAGGAGGCGGAGGAGGCGGAGGCGCCGCCGCTCCCCCGCGCCGCTGGAGGGGCGGCGGTTTCAGTCCTCCCGCCCAGCGCCGGTGACTCCCCCGCGGCGGGGCCGGTCTCCCGCCCGCTCGCCCGCCTCCCCCCGCGGCGCTCAGCCCGGCCGCACCTGCGGGCCGGGGCGGACCCGCGGTGCGGGGAGGGGCGGCGGAAGGAGCCGTGCTGCGGGGGGCGGCCGCGGGACCGGGCTCCCGGAGCGCTGAGGGGAGGAGAGGGCGGCGCCGGGGCGGGGGGCTCTCTGCCCGGCTCGGCCCGTCCCGGGCGTTCCCCAGCCCCTGCTGAGGGCCCGCCGGGCGAGCAGAGGCGCTGACCCAAGCCCCCCACCGCCCGGGAGCGGCGGCTGCAGCGGTCCCGTCCCTCACCCCCCCGGGCAAAGCATCGGGCCGAGCCGCCTCGGCGCGGCATTAACGCGCCCCTCGCGGCACCTGGAGCGCGGCGGGGCGGCCCCGGCCCTGCAAGGGACGACCTAAAGACGAAGGAGAGAGGAACAAATAAAACTAACTTTCTAATATGTATTTTTAGACTGAGTGATTCGGGAGGACTGCCTCGTGATTCTTGAACACGTAGGCTTTGAGAAATGAAACGCTATTTCACGGCCTATTCGTTAATTTATGAATGTGTATTTGCACGAACGGTAAAAGACAAAACAAATTCTGAAGGAAAATCGCATTCTGCTGTGTTATAATTAGTAGGGATTTCTGTGTGACTTGCCTAGGGAGACTGTGGCATCTCCATCAATGGAAGTGTTTAAAAATACACAAACCTCCCTCAGTTTGGCATGACCTCAGCAGAGTGAGGCTAGGGACAGGCTAGATGATTTCCTGAGCCCTCTTCCATCTTTTTAATCATTTTTCAATGCTTTGCACAAATCTTAGCACAGTAACTCCCCCAGTTACTCTCGGTTGTTCTCTGAGGAAGTGGCCTTATTCTAGTGCTGCATGACCTATATGAAATTAATGAGTTTTACTGTTTCCGACCTACAATCTAGGCAAACCCATTACCAGCACATTGCATTATCTATAAACAAAGGTAACATGCTTCTTTTGGGGAAAAAGAAAAGGTATTTTGGGAAAAAATTTGTAAAATAACTCAAAATACATGCTGGAAAGATACATCGGTTGAGCCAAAGTTTCCATGTCTTCTGATGATGATGTACTGTACCCAACGAGCTTCCCGTTATAGATCTTCCATGGATCTTAATTCCTGTTGCAGAGGAAATCATCTTTAAGAGTTCCCATGGACAGGGAGGTCATTTTCAGTTAACATGGCATGAACAAAGAATACAGTATCTGCATTTACCCATAAAGTACATTTTTGTCTCTCGGGTGAACAATCTATGCTACTCCTCTTCCTGGAAAATGAGACAGGGTAGATACTTGAGCACTTGGAGAGCATGTATTGGAAAGCGGCACCCAACAGAAAGAAACCTGACATATCAAACATTTCAAATCGTCAGGATCTCCAAGCAGGCAGGGGAAAAAAAAAGTTTTAAAAAAAACCGATCTGAGTGCCTTATTTTCCCTTCTGAAGTTCTGCTTTTTATTTATTTTAAGGAGATAGTTTCAAGCCGAGAACTCTACCTGTATCATATGCTCTGATTCCAGACATTTTTTCCTCTGCTCTGCAGGTATGGCATTTGACCTCAGAAAGCGATAGAAAGCAGACGAAGACGACTGGGGAGAGGCATACAGGATTTCTACCCTCGAGCTCTACAGCATCACCACCTTCTTTTTAGCCCTATTTTCTGACAACGGTCAGTGCAAAAGGAAATACTAAACATCAGAAAAGGATTAAAACATGGGGGGGCATGTTTCAATAAACACCCCAAAGTGAAAAGAATAGTATGGAGGTGACCAGAAACCCCCAACTGGAAGGTAGAGAAGAAAAAGACTAGCAAAGGGATAGAACCGAAACTTTAAGGAAACAGAGTAGTTTAGGAAAAGGGAGAAAATCATAAAGTGAGGAAGGTGAAGAATGCCCCAGAGGGAGAAGCCAGAGAGGGGAAGGACTAACGGTGAAGTTTTGCAGGTTGAACTCGTCTAGCAATTCATTGCCACCGTAAAGGAGAGTCCGGCTGCCGTAACCCTCTTCGTCCCCCACTCCCAGGCGCACGCTGCCACCGCCTGCCTTCCCTCTGCCTCGGTGCTTGTTGCAAACCAATACAACAAATGGAGCGTGCAGATTTCTTCCCATTTAGCAGGCTGAATCAGCTCTCCGAGGGAGGAGATGAGTGCCAGAGCTGGCACAAAGGAACGCGGGAGGTTGTCTAGTTGGGAGCAGGATACCAGGGGCAGAAGAGGAGCGTGTATGCAAGTACCTTTGCAATAGTGACAGGTTCTTACATTGGTGCAGCTAAGATTAAAAATAAAGAATATGCAAGCAGGAAAATGTAGTAGAACTTTTTACGATGACAAGGAAAGAGTTATGGGCAAAAAATTACTGTTTGGGGGGGGGTCAGCCCAGAAAAATGCAGGTTTACTAGATGCGGGTTTTTTCTGTCCGCACAATATGAAAAATAGGGAGAAAAGATTTTTAAAATATTTTCATTTATAAAATCTTAAAGGATTTGGTAAGTTGCAGCTATCAGAAATTTCATAGTACAGTTCAAGATTTTTGTGTACCTACTAACAAAATTTAAAACTAACTGCTAATTACAGAAGGTAATTAGCCTTTTTATTTTAAGGCCAGACCTTAAAATAAAAGCTTTCTGGATTTTGAAAGCAAGTTATTGTGACTAGAAGACTTGCTTATACTGTATTTACAGTGGCCAAGGACTCTATCTGGCTCCAAATTACACAGGATTTGGAGCACACTGCTAGTCTGCAATGAGCAGTAACCTACTGAGCTGTACTACTCAGTTCCTTGCAATCATCCATCCCTCTTTTAAGCCACTTAGCAACTAGGATTAACGTACGGATCTTTCACAGCGGTTCTGACTACCTTTTCGCCTTTCTCATTCCTTCCTTATTCACATTCATTTATGATTCCTCCCTAGTGTTCCTTCCAAATTTCCTTCCTCCTTTATTTACCTAATAATGGGTACCCAAGGAATGCATGCAGCTTTGGGAAGTGTAAACCTTCCAGGTCAGCTTCTCTTAACAGATGATACAAAGCATAACAGTTAATTTCC
Source organism: Calonectris borealis (assembly GCF_964195595.1). Classification (NCBI taxonomy): domain Eukaryota; kingdom Metazoa; phylum Chordata; class Aves; order Procellariiformes; family Procellariidae; genus Calonectris; species Calonectris borealis. Next base: position 137,962,401 of record NC_134312.1, on the reverse strand, counting down.
TCCATATTCACTCCAAGGCTACTCAATCAAGAAGAAACAATATAAACCGGAAAATTTTCAGTAACTCATTTTAAATCATTTCTATTGTATGAGGTACTACCTTTTTTTTTAATGCTTTCCATGATTCCCATTGTAGTTGTTCCTTACAGCTTTAAGAGGCTGTAATGTGTACTTTACACCCGCAAAAGTAGATTACAGTAAAACCTTTACTCCTTCTCTCCTATTTATCATTTGTTGTTGACAACAGCAGAGAAGAATGAACAACGTTTCAGCTCAAATTTAGTTGCTTCCAACACAGCAGCTGGGAAATGAGCAGGTAATTGAATTTTACTGTGCTGATCATTAATGAAGCCAGGTTTTGTTTTTCCAATATTACTCTATGAACCAACTGCTTTCTCAACACTAATTGCTATTACACAAAGGAAAACTAGCTGTACAGTTGCAGACAGCACACAATTATGAAACTGGAGAGAAGTGACTTCTCTAATTCTCTGCCACGACTCCTGGAACTAGTGACTCAAACTGTCTGATGTCACATCAGATGAGGTAGGAAAAAGTTTCCAAATCCACCCTGTAACGGGAGGGAAGCCAGCTTGGTCCTTACGGCAGTAATGGATTTGTCTCACCTAAAGGTAAACATCTACAATCTCCATCTCGGCTTATCACCCACGGCTCCCCTAGTCCACAGGAAGAAACCGACACATCTGGTGGACAATTTATGTCACTCCAAGTAGACATCTAAAATAGGTCACATAAATTGAAGTGCCTACTTCACTCCAGTGGGAGTCCATGACAACTAGTTCAGATGTCTGCCCTTCAGGCATCTGCAGTTAAGTGAGGAGAAGCCCACCTGGGAGCCGAGCTATGAGATCAGCCTTTAAACCTCACTTTGACTTTCCGGAAAGTCCTTAATAGTCTCAGTGTCTTGATTCTTTTCATTCTGGAAAGCAGGGGCTACCGTACTTATCGGGTGAAAAAACAGTCGACATCTTCAGGTGAAAAAGCTTCAAGCAAGCATGAAGGTCTTGTTTTGTTTGACCTTTCTAATAGCACATGAATGCAGCTTCCACACAGAGCTAACTCCAAATCTGGAAAAGACTTGCCTCTGTGGCTGCTGAACCAGGGCCAAGAGTGATACTGGCAGCACACTTCTTCCTCGGGGAATTAGCACTTTTCTTATTCTGGCCAAATGTTCATTCGGTCATTACAAGTTACAGTTTAAGTCTATTTCCCAAAAAGAAGAGAGAGAAAAGATGACAGACAAGTAAATCAAATGCATAAAGCTCTATAAACAAAAACTAGAAACTAAGGAATCAGAATTTAGGGATAATACACTGCAAAAGTCCTTTGTTCAGAACGAACTTCTTTTTTGTTTAAAAAGTATTTATTTGCTACCTATCAAAATATGTTGATAGTTTCTCACCAGTTTGTAACAGAACTAAGGGAAATAGTACTTAATGCCCATGAAGAACGAAGTGCCACCTCACTCGTGGAGGTGCTTTTTCACAACAGTGACATAAAGCTTCTTAGACAAAAGAAATCCTATTTAGAAAGAACTCGATCGCTGTAATTTCCTAGATGTCTGAAACCCTTTTATACGAGATCTAATGCACTAGAAGAGCATGACACTTACAGCTCACAAGGAGCACAGTTGCCCGAGTGTTGCTCGTACTGGCGGAGAGGCAGTTACCGCTTTATTCCTCAGGAGCAGCTACAAAGCACCCCGTGATCCCCAGACACAAACACCCATCTTGTGCTTGCACCAGGTGGTGCAAGCTGAGAGGAACTGCACCCCGTGTGCACCCACGCAACGCTCCCACACCGTCCAACTCTGAAGCCCAAGAGGGCAAACCAGACTCCAGATTCCCAACTCAAACCTGTAAACTGCGCTGTGCGGAGGGGTAGGAGGAGCAGTTTTTCTTAGGCATCAGTAAGCATCTAGAGGATGCTCCCCTCCATTCCTCCCCATGCTCTCTGCCCGTGGTCTGCTGGAGCTGCTGCTGCCTGATGGGGCTCCACCTGGGAAGGAGCACCAGCAATGCAAAAGCAGCCCCAGGGGAAGGTGAGACTCAAGACAACGTGCCCCTGGGGCCAAAACCAGCTCTTCTGGTAAGCACTCGGTATAAGAAACGGACAACTCATGGAGCAATCACAAGGGAAACCTTCTCCCTAATGAAAGTGTGTTAGCAAGCATCCAGGAATGTGTTAGCGCTGGTGCGTCACCAGAATTTCACTCAGGTATTTAATTCTAGTTACCACATTCATGATTTTTTCATCCAATAAATCACTACACTGTTTAATTTATAGGCCACTGTATATATACTGTATAATTTATAGGCCAGTGATGTTCTGTATGTGATTGTGCACACTACTGCACTACCAGTTAATCAGCAGCTTGGCAACGAAATTTAATCGAAAAGATTTGTGTTTTAGAAGAAGGTTATATTACTTCGTATCCCTTATGTTTGCACGTTGGTCTCTATCTATCTCCAGCATCAGTGAAAATTCACTAGAATATTTTTAAATTAAAACTCCAAACTACTAACTTGCAAATCAAAAATATGACCCTATCACATAGCATAAAATAGTTTTTCAGCAAAAATTAGCGTTTACCCTGTGGGTCACTTGAATTCTTGGGGTTTTAAAGATTCAGAAGAAACTACCAGTTATCCTGCCATCTTTTTCTCTCTTCAAAGGCTGCAATTTAAATAAATGGGACCACTCAGTGCTTCGTGTGAAGGTAAATGACAGAGTTTCAGGCCTTTTTTTTTTTTTAATGTTTGGTTTTCCTTGCTGACAGAACAAGCTAAAAAGGCAGACAGGAATAAGGGGAAAAAAATGAAGGGGGGAAAAAAGAAGGAAAAAAAATGGAAGCAAACATAACTTCCAGGTTTAGAGTTTCAAAACAGCTTAAGGGGCTTAAGCATACAAGCCAAAAATCTCAGTGAAGTCTCATCTCTGTAAATGAGATGCATCTGGGAAAACAACAATTCACTGGAAGATTTTTCTAGTTCCTGAAAGTGGGTAGATCTCCACGTATTTCCTTCCTTGTTTACCTCCTTGCAACTCACGTTCACCGTAACCTGCATTACGGGGCTGAGCTCTCACTAGCAATTATCCTTCTCCCTAAAATGTCTTCTGAGAACTGGAGAGGGAGAAAAGCACAATTTTCTTTCATTACATATGACTTTTACAGAAATTGCAGCTATATAAAAAAATTTTAAAAAACACTAACTTGAAACAAATCGGCTACAGATACATGATTTGCTTGCTCTGACTAGAAAGAGGAATGCTTACCAACAACGGATAGAAGCATGGGCTTCGATCTCCATTTACCATCTGGGTATTTGACAAGAATTGAGGAGGAGGAAGGGCTCTTTCACAAACCTAAAGTTTATTCAAAATTGTTTTGTGGATAGTATAGGATTGTTAAAATCCATTTAGTGTGCAGAGTAATAACTACACAATAAAACCTCCCAAGAAGTAATGTGACTACTGTACATTTTGATTTAATGTTGTAATTCATAAAGCAGTTTTGCAGTGTAAAAGTAATTATTTCAAGACTGGAACAAGACCAAGCCTCTTGTGACCAACAATAATAATATTCATAATGTTAACAAACCTCTTCAAATGAAGTCATTGTTTAATACGTTTCAGACTATATATGAAGTGGTTACAAACGTCATATTTTTGTAGTTGTCAATAATTTGGGGATCGTGTAAGCAGACGGACCTTGTGTTCTTCTGTTCTGGATTTCAACTGTCAATTAAGAGTCAGGGCATTATTATTCATAGTATTCACTGGAGCCGGTTGAAAAGCTAATGTTCCAGTTCAGAAGGAACTTTGCTTTTCAAAATTTGACCTTCATGCGACTGAGTCTAAAGCCAACATTTTAAAACTTCTTGTGAACTCTAAATTCTTATACTTTTTTGGAGCCAGAAAAAGACAAATCACAAAGTAGCCTGCTTGGTTAGCAATGAGCCTGGCAAAAATTCCCCTTTTCCCTGAGCCCTGGGGGAGCGCTCATGCAAGCTGCCCTCGGGGCGACAGTCCCCGGGAGGCATCCCAGTACATCTCAGCTCCAGGGGCAGGGAGCCTGGGAAGCCAGAAAGCCAGCCTGGGAATTACTATGGAATTAGGATTTGCCACAGTCCTGTGACACCCTGAGGTCTTGGCACTGGCAAGCTGCAGGCCCGTGCCATCTCCGGCGGTGCCAAGCCCTGGCAGGCAGCCTGCCCGACAGCCGAGGAGCCCGCTGCGGAGCGGTTATGCCAGGCAGCCCGCATTAGAAATGGGCACCCAGAATTTTCAGGATCACTGGGTCTTGGTTTGGATCGCTGGATGGACTTAACCAAAGATACACACTCTGAGTCAGTCCCGGGCCTGGGGCTGTGGGACAGCCCAGGATTTTCTCACAGTCTCCGTGCAGCCTGCTCGTGACCCAGGGATAGTTTTCCTGGATTGATTAGAAGTGGATTCAAGGAGTTGCAAATGAAATATTCGAAGGCCAGCAAATTGGCTTTTTCCACTGCAGCAAATTTCTACTCATTACTGTGATTAATGGCTTTTGAAACGTTTCTTCTTTTGTATTTATAAAATGGAATCACATGCAATAACCTCCCACACTGAGTTCCTTATGAGGTATTTTAAACTTGTATATATGGCTGTCCACCGAGTTAACAATGAGTATTTTTACAGTGTGCTTTAGCAATTTACATTCACGGTCTGGTTTTGCTCTGAAGAACAGGTATGGTTACAATTTCAGTGTATGGTTACAATTTCACTGTATGGACTTCTGAGAGCTTCGAGCAGTAATGAGCTTTATTCGAGCATCATTTTCCCTGGCTATAAGTCCATCGTTGTTTTCACCTTGAGGCTGCAGAAGCATCAAAGCATATTTGTTTTCTCGTAAGAAACTTCAATCGCCTAATGATTGAGGCATAAAAGTTCCCCTGACCTGTCATGACAAGTGAGAGAGAATATGAGGGAACTGACTTCAGCACTCAAAGGAGAGACGGGGAAGTGCAGAATCTTAAACGCTCTGGATGACTCTTACTCTAAGCCTGAAAACATTGTTAAGTAGGCAGGGAAAAAAAACCCAACAGCAACCATGTCCAAGTGTTCCAGGTGGGATTAATCTTCAGATTCAGATACCTGTCAGTGTCTATGCATGAGTTAGGTGTCTTGGTCCCCATTACACTCACTGAAGACCTACTCTATACAGACAACAGAGTCGAAAGAGTTTGGAACATGTCAGTCTAAAGCAGAAACCACGTTTGATCTGCTGAATACATTTCCAGACCCAGCTGAGTACGCTGACTATGTGTGCCCACCTGCAGAAGCTCCCATTACAGAGCCCTACGACAAGCTGTGCTACCCAAAGGAAAGAAGGACTATGTTAAACACCTTTCGTCCAGCTGGCTGGATAGCCTGTTTCAATGGTCACGTGTTCCCAAAATATAAACCAAAATGCACGCAGGTTGGAGCTTGCAGAAGGGATTTGCAAGAAGGCCTGTCTTATATGTCCAGGCAAAATGGATCACTACCTTATCCAAGAGGATTCACGGACTGACTTGGTACTGAGCAGTGCACATTGCTGAAAACACAGCCCAGTAAACATACAGCAAAAGGTGTGTTTATTGCACTTTTGCTCTCCCCTGCAGCAGTTGTGACGACAGTTGCACCAGACGTGACTGCTGTGCCATAAAGATGGCATCTCACTCTCGCAAATTAGTCCCCACGCCAAAAGACCTGCATTTAACTGAAGAGCTATAATATGTTAGTGCTCACAACTGCTTCCCAGTTGCATTCAGTGAAAGACTAAATCACCCAGCGCTTGGGCATCTGGTGCTCCCGGTTACCTGGAAACTGGAGCCCTGAGTGCAAGCACTGTTGAGAAAGTGATTTTAAAAAAGCAACAGGAACATGAAAGCACGATTCATGTAAGGCATGCACCATCGTCCAAGCAGTTTCTCTGCTTGCAGAGCTGTGTTGTTTTAAGCTGCAGGATCCTTTACTGATGTAAGTACGCTGAATCCCTCGTAGCTTGGGTGCACTTATTCCAGTATATCTCAAACTGGGGCTATTCCCTTTGCAGGCGTGGGAGGAAGGTGAAAGCAGGGCACAGCCCATAGCCTCCCGGATCCAGGGATCCAGAGGTGGTATAGCCGCAGCGCTGAGCAATGACACTTAGGCTAATCCGGGAGGGGAAGATCCCCCTGGGCAAAATAGCTTGGGAAAGGCTGGGTTGTATAAAAATGCTGGCTATTCTCGGGCAATTGTTTTGGAAAAAGGTAAGCTATGAATTGAAAGCACTACAGCTATTCCTGAAGAATCCCCCATGAGCCTGCTCTCCTCCTGCAGTAAGGACGCCCAGTTCCTTTGTAGTTAAATTCTTCTCAAGTGACTTGTATTGCTTTAACTGTCCTGGTAAGACTCACAAAAATGTACGTACAGAAAAGGCCTTGGAAAGATTCACCGCAGTTTTACTCTAGCTTGACAATACTGGTGATTTCAATGAAGCCGGCATAGGGGAAAGCGGGAATAATGCAGCAGTGAAGCAGAGCTGTGCTCTTTTTTCCCCCTTTTTGTCCTTCTCGCTTGATTGAAAAGTTGAGGGGAAAGCTTGGAAGTGGTCCTGTACGCGATTTGTGCTCCTAAGCAGAGCCAGAATGCTGCGAGCCAAGCGCCGGGCTGAATCTCCAAACTTTTACTGTTATATTGAAGCTTATATTCACTGGCTGCAGGAGTTTGAGCCCACTTCTCCCCACACAACAGCTGGGAGGTATCAAAGCCCTTGCGAGCTATCCACCCGTTCACCTCCAATTAGACCAAGTGTCCACAAGATGCTGGGAACACCAGAGTGTGTTAAGGAAAAGGAATTCATCTGCACGGGACAAAGAATTTAAGCTGTTTACAACTTTCCGCTCTCTCATGTTTATTACTCCCCCCCCTATAAAATCTGCCTCCATCTGCAGTACCTTGTAGCGACAGAGTTAATGAAAACCCAAGCCGCATTCCAAGGATGGCAATACAGAATGAGAGCGACCTCAGCATTGTTTTGTTAAGATCTCAAATTGCCAATACGGCAAAATGAAGTAATGCGCTCTGTCAACATGTAGTATGCTCTATAAATGGGATCGCCTGTTCATCTGTTAGTAAAACATGCAGAAAAGCACTATTTGATCGGCCTTAGAGCAGCTGACTGCTTGCTTCAACTTCTTCCTTGAGATTTATTTGAAGCATGAAACTGCTGAAAGTCTCCAGTGAGTAAAAAAGACAAAAAGATATAAAAAAAATAATTAAGCATATTTACAAATAGCCCTCACTTTACGTGTCTGGTCTTGAGTTAGCATTTCTTTACCAGTAGAATTAAAACAAAAGTTAGCTAAAGCACTGAATGCTGAAAATTGATTTCCATGGACTTCAGTATTAATGTATAAAACTGTTGTATCTTTTTACAAACAAAAGATGACTTTAGTAGTTAACTTAGAAACCTCAGACAGGTTTCATAAATTTATAGACAGCTTCCAGATTGAATTTTGCTGATCCAGGCTTCTTAGGCGGAGTTTATGGAGCCAGACTTGTCATACGAGCTATTTCTATAAGCCTCAGGTAAATATACACAGGGTTCGTGTTGTTAGAGAAAGTGTTTTTTTCCTCTTCTAAAAAATTTAAGTTAATCTTAAGCAAAAACAAAAGTTCATTCAGTACATTTTGTATTTGTTATTTTTGATCCGTTTTGGGAAGCATTTTCCTTCCACAGATCTACACTGCCCCTGCTTCTCTCAAACTCACTTTAACTCTTTCATTTCTTTTACCACTCTGCTTCACAGTCTGCTGCTCTGGTCTCTGAGCTAGAAACAGCTAGATGGCACAGCTGGGGAAAAGGGAACAGGGGTTCCAGGTATTTTCTTCTCCTTCTTCCCAACCAGCAGTGCTTACGCCTTCCTTTCCTACATGTCTACTTTAACTCAAGTCAGAGTTAAAGGGATTGCAAAATCAGTTCAGAAGTGTAAGTTTTTACTCATGTCGCTGAAGTCCTGATGTGGATGCAATCACACGGATCAAATGGATATGTTTTATCTCGTTTTCCATTCATAATTGCTATGGCCATCTGTAACAGCTTTATAAGAATATCACTCTTGTCTGTAATTAACAGGGTTCCCCAATTTTCAGTGTACATAAAGCTGTAATTTGTAAACTCAATAGTCCAAGCAATAGCTCTTATTTAAGATCTCAGTTTAGTGATGATCTTTCAATGAAATGTCACGTAAAAGTTTACCCATAAAACTCAGATTGAAGTACTCAAAGACAGGTATCAAAGTCAGGAATCAAAGGACCTGTAGCTTCCCCTTTAGGAATACTTGCGCCTGGCAGTGAGATGGGAAAATGTCCGTCCCCCTGGTTTCATCTATAACATCTCTCCATCCACCATTGGTATTAAGCTGAAATTTGCAAAGCAGTTCAGGTTTTTTCCACTAAATTATGGTATAGCATACTCACTATAGGTAAAGGTTTGTTACTAAATTTGCTAAATCTTTCTATGACAGAGAACGTGACAAAAGATAGCGTTAACAAATAAAGAATGAAGAAACGGATATGGCAATACAACAGGCATGACCAAAGTTCTTGATCGTTACCTGGGAATGGACACCTTCATGTGACCAATGCCCCCAACTCGAGGGCCTTTTGGAGCCGGCTCCAATGCCTGTTGGAGCAGCTCTCAGAGATGAAGACACAAAGGCCAGGAGCTCCCACTGCTCCTCTCTGGGCCAGCACTGAATTGCACAGACAGCTGGGGACCCAGTCGACCCAGCAGTGTTGCCTGAGCAATCCCTGTTGGCTTAGCTCTGCTCACAGCCAAGGATGCAGATCAGTCCCTGTGCCAGCACAGCTTCGCTTACGATTTCATCGTAAGGCACTTGAACTGGCACTTGAACTGTGCCACGAGGATTGGAGAGACTGGCTACAAGCCCACAAGAGACTCCAAAGAAAAGAAGAGCAATGTTCACATGAGGAGAGACCCAGGCAGGTTGTCTGAGATGGAAAAGATAGGTTTTCACCTTTTGTTGGTACTTGTGAGAAGGCAGGCAGCAGTATTTTGCTGCTGATGGTGCCCAGGCCCAGTGTTGTTCTACAGATGAACACTCCAACAACAGACACGAAACAACAAAGTCATGGCTGAACCCCCCCCCGTGACAGACTCTTCTGCTCCCTCAGGCTCCCAGCTGTACCAGCACAAGAAGTTCTCTTGTGATCCCGGATGAATCATCACTGTGCTAACAGAAATTACTGATCCCATGGGTCCACAGAGAGAAGACTTTTTATGCTGCTCTTTATTTCATTTAAGCAAAAGCATCTTGGCTTGCCTGAATGGTTTACACCGATAGTCGGAGAAGATTTGACTGATTTCTCGCTTGACCCATAAGCAGCGAGCTTTCACACACGCTGGTCCATCGGTAGATCTGAGACCTACCAGCACAGTACAGTGATGAACAGATGGGTGTGGTGACCTGTTCCATCAGCCTGGAGGGATCCAGAAGACGATGCCTGTATATGTCTGTCTACCATCTGGATTATTCCGATAAATGGGATGATTTTTAGACTGCTGTAGTTACCCTACTGAATTGTGAATTAATGCTTTCGGTATTGTGTTACTTTAATTCAAAACCATTATGAAACATCCAAAGTGCAATACAAATCTCCCTCCTACTCTTTATTTAATCACAGGCTGCTGACAATGGCTGTGATTCAAGGTAGCAGCCAACTACTTGCATAGCTTTGACTACGTTTGTAGTCCAAAGACTATTCGTACTTTTAAAGCTCTGTACATGCTTAAATGTTTGTCTAAACCTAAGTCTAACTTGATTTTTTCCCTGTGATTCTTTACAAAGCCTTAGGGCAGTGTGCTGAATCCCACAGTGACCCCTGGAAACGATAACTATGGGATTCTTCCTGCTCGTTTGAGGAAAACTGCTCCTGAACCAAAGGCAGAGAAAGCTACGCACCTCTGGCTGCTATATCTGCTATATCAAAGCCGTATCTGCTACCTCCAGGACGACCTCAGGTCCAGCTAAGGGTCTCAAAGGGAGAAGCCATCTCTCAGGCATATTATTTCAACTGGACAGAAAGCCGTGGCAGAACTTCACACAGGAAAACCTGCCGTATTGCCCCCTCTGTTCCTCTGTTGTGACCTTTTATCAGTTCCTCCGGATTCACCTCCGAAACACCATCCAACGAGCAGAGTGAAGTGTGCAATCCCCCCACAGGTGCAGCACACCAAATGCTGCAGGAGGTACCAGAGCACGAACCGTGGTGCCCACTTGATGGAGGCTAAGAAGAACGTTGGCAGTTCTGCTGCTCGAGGGCTGTCATGACACACAGACCTACACTCTACCATTTTCGGTGGGAATCCAACCAAAACAAATGTGGGAGGACTCTCAGCAGAAGGGAGGAGAGCGCTCTGTGTCTGCAGCAAACAAACAACTGGAGCCACCGATGTCCCTCAGCCCCGGCTGCAGCTGGACCATAGAATTCCTCCGGAGCTCATGCGTTACTCAGAGCCTTTTCTATTTTCTTAAAGCTTTGTGGACTTTTTAAGTGGGGCAAGGGAGACTCGGATGTTCCGCTCCCTCAGTTTTAAAAAATCAGACTACATTTTGTAAATAGATTTAAGAAATAAATCTCAATTAGAACCTGCCAATCCTTTAACGTCTGAGCTGCGTGGCTTTTTTAGCTGACTCAGGATCTTTTCATGTTTTAACTGTCACATTTATTTCCAGTTGAATATTATTAAATAAGCAATACCATTATGGCAAAATTGATACTATTGTAATTAACTAACATGAGATATATATAAAGGAAAAGAAATTAAGTGAATCAATGTTCTTTTGGTTTAAATTCAGAAGTTAAACCCAAATACCTAAATGAACTTGACAGTGCCTGTCGCTTTGTCTGCAAGTAAATTCTTACTTCTTCCCTACAGCACTGGAACATAAAAGCGCTGCCAATATGCGGATAAGCACTGTGCATTATACAAAACAGCAGTACATTAATGCCTCGTGTTGTAATGGAAAATCTTGATTTAAAATCTGAAGAGCAATAATAGAGAGGAGGAAAACTTGTAGCATAGTTGGTGGGATTTTTTTTCCAAGTGAGGTCAGGGAAACAGATTGGAAAACTACATTTATGAGGCTCCTCCTACTCAAGCACAATAGGAACAAGCCCATCGTTCTCCTTGCAGTTAATAAACTATGTTCTGTTCAAACTTAGGTGGCTCTTGTGCCCATGTCACCGAGGGTGGAATTTGTCTTAATGGACTCCAAAAAACCAAGTAAGTTTCTCGCTTAATGAGAAAGCCCTGAAAACCTATGGTATCTATATGCTCAGTTAGACAAACCGTATATACTGCTCTACACTTCCCAAACAGTCCTGCCACTGAGACCCTGTGCAGGCAGACTCACGATGGGCTTAACCCGTCCGGCGGTGGGCTGCCACCAGAGGAGTGGTCCTGCATCCCTCTGCTTCCCTCACGGCCATCCCCATGCTCCCGGTTTAGTGGCTGTGTGGTAAGGCTGCTACTCTGAAGGAAAACTAATAGTCTTCTGGTGGATTAATCTTCTGTCAGATCAACTCCCCCTGAGGTCGCTCAACTGCTATGCCTGGTGCAGGGGAAGCGGGAGGAACGGATGATTACGGACTGCCTTTCAAAAGTGGCCTGCAATTAAACTGGAGTAATTAAACATTTTGTGCAACTGTACATTCACTCTCCTAAAACCCTGCATGTTCAGGGCTTATTACTCCTAGAAGAGGTTACATTACCTGTTGTTTTCCCCTTCTACAAAAGGACCGGCCCTATCAGTGTTAGGAGCATTTTTCCATGCCGTACATAACTCCATTGTGGAATTCACTGTCACGACTGTGAGAGCCAGGAGTGAAAATGGGTTCGAAAACCAAATAGCCAAGTTCCCAGCCATCAGTGGCTACGGAACAAAACCACTCAGATTACTGTCTAGTTCAAGAAGACCCTAAATCAATAACTATCAGGAATGGAAAAACGTACCTTATATCTTATACTTACTTCTTCATTTTTCTACTGTCTTCTACACTTTCTTTAATCATCAGTCCTGCCTACCATAGAAAACAGCATTATGGTGCTAGGGATCCTCTTCATCTCAGCCAGTTCTTACACTGATGTACCTCCATCTCACAGGAGTTTGGCACCTCATCTGTAATCAATGAGTGCCTTAGAGGAAAACGCAGTGCGATCACTAGCATTCTCACCATGCCACTAGCGTAGGTGTACAAGTGCTGAACTCCTCTATAAAGAGTTGCTCGCAAAATAAAGCCTGAAAAGGGGAGGAAAAGAGAGATCCGTGAAGCTGAATGTCTTCAAAAAGAAATATAGAGCAGGAAAAATACAATGGCTGCAAAGACAGTTGCTTTTGGGCCAAAGAGAAAAAACGAAATCACTGAAGATGACATTTTTTACTCAAACAATAAATAATAAATAGGAATAAATCTTAAAAAGAAATATTAATTTTTAAATGAATGCATTTTAGATTTCAGATTTGATTTAAACTTCACCTCATCTATTAGCTTAAGCTTTTGCATGAAGATTCAGGTTTAGATGGATCAAGTTTCTCTGCAGAAAAGGCCGGTAGGTCTCACTAAGCTGGAAGGGATGTAGTCACAGGTTTCAGTACTGCTGTCCACCCGAGCCCCCATTCCACGGGACATTAACCTGCCTTTCATTCTAGAAACCAGGATGTCATAAAAACAGATCTGCAAATGAAAGCAGGTGCTCAAGAGTCCTCTGGAAGAAGGATGCTTTCCTGAACTTGGGGCCAGAGGATTGGTGTGGACTCGGCTCAGAAATACCCACGCTAATGCATGAACATGAAACATGGTCCTTTGATGTACAGACTCCCGCTAAGAGAACAAGACCTTCTGCAGGATGGCTCTTCTGACTTTCATTTGAATTTATCGCTGATGGGGAGAAGTAAAGCCGGGCGGAGCATTATTTGACAGACACTCCCACCCGTCAGAAACAACACCCGCTGCCTGCGAATCCCACCTGAGCCCCGGCTCCCACCTGAGCCCCGTGCGCAGCCGGGCACCCTCCCGCCTCCCCGAGACACGGCCGCAGGGCAGGCGGCCCCGCGCCTTCCCAGGAGCAAGCTCCGCGCCAGGGAGCGACAGCAGGCAAATTAGGAGCGGCAAAGCTTTTACAAGCGCGTTACAGAGCTGGTCACAGAAGAGACGAGGGGGGCAGGAGTCTGCAGACAGCTTTGGCACCCACAGCCCACGGAGCACACTTACCGACTGGGAAGGAGAAAGGCAGTCCTATATTTAGCAAAAAAGGCAGATAGGCTCTCTTGAGAAATGCTCACTGCTTTGAAAGGTTAACACAAAGCTACAGCCTCATCTGTGCCCTTCTGCAGAGGCCACTGGCGGTCCCCGCATTCCCCCGCTGTCACCACCCTCTCCGCTCCCTCGCCTGCCAAGTGCCCGGGCTTGTCGCAGAAGCCTCCGCTCGCTCTCCCGGAGAGCCCCGCTCATTTACTGCTGCTCTGACATGCAACACCCGTGCATGTCTTGGCCGCTGCCATTTATGAGCACGGACTAGGAAGGAAACCTAATTGTTTGGTAATTTAATAATTGACCACTAAATTAAGATTATTCATTCTCCAGAAGCAAAAGGGCATTTCTTTAACCCATCACACTGCAGAGTTTGCAAGCCAGATAATTGTGCAGCCTGCTGAAGATAGGGACCTAAACTCAAGCCTGCCTGTTTCTCTTTAAAGCTATTTTTGCTCCGCCTAAACGCTAAGGACTCAGAAAAGCTGTACAACGCGCACCGCAGTTTTACTCCTTGTTTTCCACTGACACATTTTCCTCCACCCTTCCCAGGAGCCCCCGGCAGTGAGGTGAAGGGAAAGCAGAAAACTGCAGAAGTTTCCTTTTTCTGCAGGGAAAACCGTTTCGAAGAGCCGTAGGGCATGGAGACTGCTCTCCCTCCACGCATTTCAGGGCTGCAAGGAAGCAAGGCGCTTTCCGGAGGAGAACAGAGCCACCCCGCAGGGACAAGGGCTCCTGGTGCTTCTCTCCCCTCTTGCTGCCACGGCTGGGGAGGCTTTAACATCGCTGTTCGGCCCAGGGCGTCCCCGCAGCGGGGGACGATTGCAGCTCCGAGGGTGAGGTGTTCTGCCCTCCTGGCTGCCTGATTTCTTGACAGACCTGGACGGCTGCGACCTCCACCTCACCAAGGCTTAGCCTTGTGGTTACACAGCCACATCTTGCTCACCCAAGCAAAGCAAGACAGGGAGCTGGTTGGAAAGACCTTTACCTTCACACAAAATTTTGCTTCTTCTGTTCCTGCCCCTGATGTAAATTATCAGTGGAAAATCTCAAAATTTAGTAATTTGTTTTTAATTTAAGGGAATGGCCTGACAAAAAGTTATTTTTTTAGAATGGCAAGCACTTTTTGAGATCATACTGTGTTTTAATGAGGCCCAGTTTTTCCACAGAAAATAAAATTTTCTTAGACCCATTCTAAGAACCAAGCTCGTTTTGAGCACACCAAACTCCACGGGTGATGCAAAACCTTCCTTTTTTCTGACCCGTCTTACATATTTTCCCTAATACATAGTTTGAGTCACCCTTTTTCTGTTGGCTGCTTTCTTTGGTCACCTGCAGTAATTCTTTTCTTTCCATTACTACTTTTAAAAATACCAACATAATGTTTAAAAATCATTTTAAGCTATTCCTGGCCCTCCTCTTACACTGTGTATTTCCAACTCTACCTGCCTTCTCGTGAAAGCTGGCCTTAAGCCTAAAGTCATTTTTTCATTTTTCCTAACTTTTTGGGCTATCTCTGTCCTTTGTTTACTGAAGAGGCTTTTTATTTGTTCTCTGTTCTTCCATAGAGTGTTGCCCATGTTGTTCAGAGAGAAATGATCACTCTGAGGACTTAAAAGGAAGACAAAGGATAAATATAACTCAGAACCATTACTGTGACCTGTAATAATCCAAATACACGTCCAGGGCACACACACGCGCGCACACACACAGAAACCCCCACTGCATGCAACTTGAAACTAAAACATGCAATTACTTTAACACACATTATCTGTAAACTGTGCTTCATGATTCTGCAAGCTTTATGTAAAAGTTTGAGGAGAATATACAACTAAGCCCCTATAGGAAAGAACTGGAGGTAATCCTGGATCAGACGTAGCAGAAACATTAGGAACCTTGCCCAGAACAAGGCAAGTCTTTGCCTTTTTGCAAATTACACTGTGGTGTGTTTAATTTATCATCTATTAATGCCCGGATGCTCTTCTCCACTGTTACTACATAACCTTTTTTCTCTGGGCTTTGATTGATAAAAATTTGGCTTGGGATTTTTTTCCTCTCATTGACCTAACTTTATGATGTTGAATTTCCTCTTGGAAGTCGCAGGTTTTGCTAGAACTCTCCACGGCCTTTGGCAGTTTCAGTGCTCCAAAACTGAAACCTTCACAAATTGCAATAACCATCTAGTTTAAAATTCCAGATCATTCATGAAAGCAAAGTACGAACAAAATTAAATACAGATTTACCCTTGACACAAAGGTATTTGCATAAACGTCTTCATTAATTCCTAAACTCAGTTTCAATTTGATGATATCAGCCCTGAATTCCACATCAGCTACCTTACTAAAAAGCTTATGATTGCTTCAAAAATATACAAGCTTTGCAAAGTTTGCTCTGTTTTCTAAAAATCCATGTTCCCCACAGTATATCAACCTGTTACCATCTGACCGTTTACAGAATAATCTCTTTATTTGCTTTTCGCTATGCTAGGTATTGAAGTGAGACAAACTGGCCAGCAGCTCCCTGGGTTTTTTACTTAATCATTTACAAAGAGGAGATCTCAGAAGAAATACATGCCGGTATTGCCCCTTACCATATCATCTGAATGGCTCTGCTTCTCCCTTCAGGACGCTCCAGTCCAAATCTCCAGGTCTAGCTTATTCTGAAGTGTTTTGCTTACCTGGAGACTCAGGAGTTTGTTATTATGAGTAATGAAGAATACACTGCTTTTCCTCATTAGAGCCCTGTGCAAACGTTGGCTTGGTGTGAGCTCGGGGGCCGGGAGCAGGGAATGGTTCCAGCTGGGTGTCTCTCAGCACCAGCGCTGGTTTCCTGCTTGTCCCACCCAGCCCCAGCTCATTCTCCGGGGAGCGTGGACCAGTGCCCCGGCCCCACTAGCCTTTTCTGGGTGACTGTGCAACAGGAGGAGGATTCTTCGCTGAATAAAAAGCTGTTTTCAAGTCACGTTTGGCCACTTAGTAATTATTCTGCTATGCATATTGCATTGTAAAATGCGTTCAGCAATTCATAAGCCTAGTGGGCTAGTGGCAATACCAGGGTTAAGGATTTCTTGACACCCAAGGACTGGCTCCTGGCTGTGTCAAAGGCAAACCCCACTTCTCCACCAGTTTATACCACCCCAAGCGCAGTGCCAGGGGCGGGAACTCGTTCATCCAGCGCTGCTGCCAAACCACTCGCGCTGTGGAACCGCAGTCCAAAACATACAACGTTTAATCACAAAACTTGCTTAGGCAGCTGCTGAAAAGGAGAGACAAGTTGCTTACACACGCATAGTCCTGAATGACCTATCTTATGCGGACTTCAAGATGCTTCACAAATATCATCTAAACCCAAATATTTAAATCATCTAAAAAGAAACCACATCTCTGAGGGTCAGAGCTCCAGTTCACATGCACGAAGGCGATGAAGCGGGTACTGACATCCACCATCCATTTGCTGCTCAGACGCAGGGTGCAGCACCCGCAGCAAGGAAAGCTGAACATCTGAAGCAACTTCTGCACCCCCCCCATACTTCAAAGTAAATTGAAATTGCACCACCATACGCTCTCAGGCAGGGCATTGTAGTAACTCACTCCTGTTTCAGTTCACCAAATCCCAGTAAAAACATGACTACGTTGTTCCGAACGCGCATTCATTTTAGGACAGCAGTGTTGCAGTTTCTAGAGGGAGCACGGTTTTGAAGCTGAGAGCACAAGACATCGCTTCTGGTCGCCTGGAAGCCCCTACCCTGAATCAGAATCACAGTTCTCCTGCGGACGACGCAGTGCTGCCAACAGCTCGCTCCCCTGCTTGCGCACGTTTCTTTTTCTGTGCTTGCCACTGTGCTATTCCTGCTTTTCCCTCATGTTTTAACAAAAATCATAACCTTATTTAGCATTTTTCTACTGTATTCTTCTAGTTACTATGATGTTTTTCAAGTTTCATTTGACTCTTTTTTTCTTCCCCAAAATATTGTTATAGCCTGGAGAAAGAGTCTGATGTCAAGATGGGCCTAGCTTTGAACCCAGGGTGGAGAAACTTTTGATACGCTTCCAGACCATTTAATTCTCTAGTCAGGTCTCTCAAGTAGCCGAAAAAAACAACTTTCCCAGGCCCCGCACGCCTGTGAGATGTAGGAGAGTAAAGCATCCAGCCTTTCCGAGAGGTAAGGTGCTGATTACACAACTTTCAGCACATCCTGAAAGCTGATTCCAAAAACTAATATTGCTTTTGGCGTCACGCAGAGTTCTTCACTTAGCCTTTTGAGGAGAAAGCAAGCACAGGAAAGTGAGGGGTTTTAATATAACTTGCAAAGAAGAGAAGTATGGAGTTGAGAAATGAGACCAAACAACCCAAGATCCAGCTCAGATTTGGTCGAACCTCGGCCACATCACTCACAACATTTTGTTTCTGTCCTCTCCATTCAATGTGGTCACGCATCAAAGGTTGCGCCGCAAAACAGTATTAAACTGAAATTTTTACACCCTCTCCTCTAGCTAGTACCCGTGGAGAAGGATGGATGTGCTGCAGAACTGCAGTATTAACTGCTGTACTTGGAGACAAAAAATTACTCAGATGCAAAAAGCTCAGAGGTGTCAAATCTGCTCCTCAGACAAAACTTCTTGCCAAACTGATGCCATGAATGGGTCTAGGCACATACAAGAGGTAGGAAGACAGCCTGTCTTTATGCAGTGTGAATAACTGAGACTGTAATTTGTACAGCTGATCAAAAATGACCAAAACTTCAGTGCACATCTTAGAACGGTTCTGTTGTTAAAATAAAAGTTGTTGGTTAGACCAACAAACCAAAGCATGCTGAACAAACAAAACCTTTTTATTACAAAAGCAAATAATTTCTCTCTCTCTCCATATACATATATATATGGAAAAGGAGACAGGGCAATGCAAATTTCCCCTCGAGGCTGGAAGCAAAATTTTCTTTATTGGCAATTCTTTCTCTGCCAGACTACTTTTGGAAATCACTCTGGCTTTCTTTAAAATATAATATACTAAAAGGACTTTTCTCTTCACACTTTTCATATTCAAGCTATCCCAAAACAATTTACCAAGGAGGCCAACACAGCAGCGGCCATATACCAAGACAGTGCCTCCTGAACGCTGATTTTGTTTAACGTAAGAGGGACCTCGAGCCCAGACCAGGTGGGAGATGTCTGTGTGGCTGCTCGTCCCCCCAAAGCCAGCGCCCATGCATGGTGCTTCCCTGCAGCCCGCTCCCCGCTTTCCCCAGTCCTCATAGGGGAGCTCACCCCTCTCTCCTCCCCTCTTGCAATGGAGAACGACTGTAAATCGGGATCACTTCACCAAGGCTGCCTGGAAGCCAGAGAGACCTGAAAACGCATGGAGCCACCGGCCTTCCCGAACTCCTTGCACCGGGGATATTCCCAGAGCAGCGCAATTCCCTTTAGCATTGCTGTGATACCAGAGAGTCCTAGGCGTGAGCGGAGACCTCCCTCTGCCAGGTAAAAAACAAAGAGCATAAATTCATAGTTTACTGAAAAAGCAACCAGAACCTGAAATGGACACTCCCTTCCTCCAGAGCAAAGAAAGGGAAAATAAATAAGTGAGATGATAGATAAATAGAAGTCAGCAGAGGTTTAGCCTAGAAAGTATTTCAGAAAAAGGGTGAGCTTCTAAAAATGATAGCTTGAGAGAGAAGCACCGTTGCCAGGAATCAGAGACTGTATTGCCATCAGGTTTAAAATGTGTTACCAAAATGCAATTCATTTCTTCTGTCCTGAAAGAACATTCAAGCATTGTTTTAAACAGTGAAAATGTTTCTCAACCTTCAATTCGTGCCTGTTTTCACCTTGGCTTTGGAGAAACAGGCTCTACCCTTGGAGGAAAAAAAAGAAACAGGCTCAAAAAAAAAAAAATGCCACCAGTTTCATGTCCAAGATGAAAGAGGATTTGTGACTGCAAGCAGGTCCTCTGGTTCAGCACTAAGCCTTTGCAGCTAGAGACTACACAGTATTTTCCCCGATGGAGTATCTGGTGGAATACAGAGGTGGACATCATCGAAGGCAGCCCATTGGCAACTCACTACTGGGAAGATTTATTCACCTGCTCTTTTCCCGCATGTTCATCTCTATCAAGTATTTAAGCTAATATGGAGAGAACAAAGACCATATTCTTATGCTAAGCCTGTGAGGAGGACAGTAACCACAGGTGAGGCCAGACAGAAGTCTGGCTCTTGCCCAGGAAGGTTCACCAGATGGCTTCTCAAGTCTGCATTTCTTCAACAACTGGACACCCAGGAAAGTAAGGAACACCACAGACTTCTCTTTTGATGCCTGTTACTTTTCAGATGAAGAAAGATGATGTTGAAAAATGGGTTTTCAAAAATGGAACAGAGTAAATCCAAGAAGGACAAAATCGTGATACCTAGTGAGCAGCTATCAATCAGCCGTAGAAACAGATTACAAAGTTTATTTAACTTGGTTTTGCTGCATACTTTGGCATCTAAGCCATATATTGGCTGGGATAGTTTTTTCCCAGGCCTTTTTCTGAGCGTGTTGCTCCCAAGATGGTGTTCCTTAACAACCCAAGCTACTCATCCGGAGGCCTTTTCCAGCAGCAATGCCTTCAGAAGCGTACAAGTCTGGAAAGCAAATTTGCAGTGTGCTTGTCTGGGATGTCAAGGAGCTGGGGAACTCCTGTGCCTTTGATGTCCACAACACATGGTCAAATGGAATGGATCTGCTCTAGAAGTACCGTCCCAAAGCCAGTGCAGGTGGGAGAAGCGTATGCCTCATAGGCAGCACAAGCACTGCTGACTTCCGATGCTTCTCTCGCTTAGATTTTTCCAGAAATCTCTCCCAAAACAAACCCTTTTCTTTCTTTGTGTAAGATGGGGCTTGGCGCTAACAAATCCAAATCCAATAAAGAGTTTGAGTAGTTTGATGTCTTCTTGTTGCCAAAGCAATATCAGACAGAAACTACCTGGTTTTTTCCTGAAGGAAAGCAAGTTCCAGAAAAGTTATACAGCACGAACTTAAGAAAAACATTACATTATCATGCAACTGATCGCAGTTTCTTATCACATTAGGTATTCAAGCTGTTCCAAACTGACTCTCACAGTAACACTTGTAAACCGTATTAATCATCATTTTAGAATACGTTTATCTATGGATGGCAACCAATTGATTACTCAAGAGTTCAGTAAGCTTAAAAAAATAACTTTTTTCCCCAAGACATAAATACCTGGTGTCCAAAATATGTCATTAAAATACACATCCAAGCATTAAAAAATACATTTAATAAAAAGTACTTTCCCAAGCCAGTAACTCTTAGGACCTAAAGCACGTATTTTTGTAAGGATGGATTTGCTAATACAAGCATTTTTATTGTGGATGTGTTTTTATTTTTATTCACTGGTGCCATAGTTTGCACAAGAATCCATAAATCTTGCATGCTGTGTTTCTTATATCCCAAAAATTCAGTATTGTACTCTTGAGGCTCAACATGGTAAATGCATCAGTGATACACTCAGCAGCACAGAGCACGCTTTTGAATCCGCTGCCTATTTGTGGATGCCTTTTTGCACCTGCGACCACAAGGCAGTGCCACTGAAAGCCTTACACCAGCACAATTAGATGGGTATCTAGATCGCATCAAAATAGCGGTCAAAAAGAGGTTCGCAGGGATGCAAACTAACTTCTCATTTGCCTCACGTGCACGGACTGTGTTTATGTATCGGCCTGTCAGCAGCGTTTAGGTGACCTTCAGCATCAACTGGACACCACCTGATGAGGTGGTGCTTGTGAGATCCAATTAATTCTGCCCTGTATTTTGAACCTCTTCTTGTTTATGTGTCGGTATCAGCAAGAGAAGGAATAATGAGGGTGGAGAGAAGAGGGCTCTGCAGTGCTGTCTAAGATTTGGGGCATCTCCCAGCACTTAAGGAGTGTCCCTAGCTGAGATTTCCAGAGGGATGTCAGTCTGAAGCAAATAGGTGGTTGCTATGAGCGTTAGCACTGCTACCAGCCTGTGCTTGTTTTCCTCACTGCCACAGCCTGAGAAGAACAAGGTAAATCACTCAGCTCTCTCCACACGTGTATAACGGCATTTCCACCGTCCCTGCAAGATCGCAGCTTTGTGACATGCGACCCTTCAGATCACTGCACAGGGAATCTCTGCCATCATGAAATCAGGCTTCTTCGCGAAGACTTTCAACTCCCGGGACATTTCTACAATGAATATAATTAGCCCCATTTTAAAGATGGCAGCTGAAGCAGGGAACAACTTGCAAAAGATCACACACATGGGTCGGTCAGCTGTGGCAGATCCACTCAATGCCAAGCAAGTACTTAAAGCACAAGACTCTCATGAATTTAAAACTGAATTTCCACCATCTCCTGTATTGGAAGCTGTGCTAAAGAGTACTATTAAAATTAAATTCAGCCCAAAGTCTTATGGTTAAAATAAATTTTAAACGGATCTTTTAAAAAAATACATGAGCAAATAACAAGATCTGCAATAACGCAAGAAAATTAATTACCTAGGCAGACTCCTTTTCAAGTTCATGACTCATACCAGCATATAAATGTCTGTGTGAAGCCAGCTCATAATGCTAATTTTGTTGCTGTAAGAAAATTGTAACCTTCTCTGTAAAAAAAAGAGTGCATACCTTGCTATTGATTTTTCAAGAGTCTGACTGGCAGAATGCTGTACTATAACTGCAGATTTCTGCTAACGCTCTACAATGTTTTGCTAAATTTTGTTCTTTCACCGCAGATATAAGAGACTCCTGGCCATGCCACAGTCAGACTCAGCTGCACAGAAGTTGCGGTCACATCCACTTAAAATTTAAAAATTCCTTTTTACTGAATATAGACACGGCAAGTGTATCACTTAATAGGTCAAAAATCCCATTCCATATAATGGCAATACCACGGTACAGAGTACAAAGAGTAGGAGTAAGAAAAAAAAGTGCATTTTTGTTAAAACTAGTCCATGGTTCAACCCATTCCTCCGCTTTCGCTCCCCTGCCAGAAGCTGATGTGTTTATCAGCCGGTGCTGGCACCGGGTCGCAGCGCTGCGGCGCTGACGGGGGTTTCTAAAGGAGCCGGCCCTATCTGCCTCCCCGAGACCCCTTCTCGGAACAATTGCCTCTTACCACAGAGTTAATTTAGACTCATGAGCTACCAACTGTAGGTATCTGCTTTTTATGTAAGAATTACCAAAGTGCTCCTTGGGGGTTTTTTATCCTAATGGGGCACAGCAGAAGAAAGCAAATGTGTCTGATACTCCATATGCACAGCTGTACTTGCCCATGCGGTGCCAAAAGCTACACGTGCCACCGCAGAAAGTACCCGTTACAACGGCAGCATCTCCTTCAGGCGTCACGAGCTCATTGAACTGGGGAAAAAGAATCACGGGTGCACCGACACGGGCGTTTCTCTCCGCCGGAGGCAGGCAGAGCCCAGCCAACGTGGGGAGGAGGGAACTGCCACGGTGGGTGCAGCAGCACCGCCGGGCTGCACCACCCCAAAAGCTGTCGCTCCTCTTTGTACCCCTTTGTAAATCCCTGGCATCGGGTGGGATGTCGGCATCACGCTTACACCAGAAGTGTAATCAAGATGAGGACCTTGTTGTGGCGGGCCCTCTCCAAACACGTAGCCGCACGACATCCCTGCTGCAAGGGGCCTGAAGCACCACGTCTGACAAGGCACTGAGCATAGCAGGGGTTTTCGGCCAGCGTGCTGAGAGCTGGTCCAGTCTCCTGGCAGCCCCTGGCATGCCACAAGCTGCCTTCCCAGTACACAAAGCACAAACAGTGCAAGAGAAAGGACAGGATAGGGAAAAACACCTCCTCCCCACCGATGCTTTCCCCTCCCTCGCCAGCCCCGTGCTCTATGGCAGCGTGCACGGGGAGCGAGGCTCAGCACGGTGAAAGCTGAGGGCAGGGGGAAAACGCATCCTGTCACCTGCTGCACCCAGCCTCACCCAGACACCGGGCACCCAGCGGACCAGGTCCGCTGGTACAACGGGTCCAACATTCACGGGGGCCCGTGGAGCAGGGAAGGGGTAGGAGGTGGAGGCAACTGGGAGTGCCAAAGTAATGGTGTGGTTTTAAAACTAAGCACTGCCACCTGCCCCTACCCCAGTCTGCAGGGTGGCCAGGCTGGCCCCAGGCATGGCCCCAGGGGAAGGAGAGATGAATGGAGAGTAAGATGGAGAGCATGCGTGCTTCATTGTGTACCACACAAAGCCGCGCAACGCAGCGTTCGCATCCAAACCAGCGCAGATCTAAGCAGGTACATTTATATGCTGCGCTGGCTGATGGTGTGGAAGTCCTAGCTTGCACCTCCAAAGCAGCCCTGTCTTATCCCAACATGCCAAGCCCAAGCAGCATCTGGAGGCAACATGGGCAGCAGCATCTCTGCATCCTATTTCCTAGACAATGTGGACACAGCACTTACCTCCTTATTTAGATGGCTGTGATGTAAAGAGGAGAAAGGGAGAATTCAGAGGAGTTAAAGGGAAAGATAATTAGAGCATGTATTCACTTTTTCAGTAAAAATGATATATTTGGCTTTTTTTTTAAAGCTAATTTTAAAGGTGAAATGTTTGGTCAGTAAACTCACGAATTCCTTATATATATTCTCAGAAAGTGAAACAGAGCATGGCCAGTGTTGCCCTAGATTGATTTTATGACTTTGTTATTATTTTTTATTCATATCACTGGCTTAGATTTATGCACATGTGGAACAATCAGTCAACTGGGCAAATATCAGCATTTCCAGCTAAAGTGGAATAAAACCATTTGCTGGATGTTCCAATGTTTCTGCAGCAAATCAATAATAGATATTTAAATTGTTATTTAGACTTCAAAACTAAGATGAATGAGGACATTCTCATTTCTTCCCTGCTGTTATGCTTTCAGGCTGTGCCTTTTAAATAAGACCTGGCATGTGCATTTCACATTGCACAGAATAATTTATACTTACAAGTTACAGATCTTATTTTCAGAGCAACATGCCAGCCATCTCCATATGTCCTGGATTTGGCTGGGATAGAGTTAATTTTCTTCCTAGCAGCTGGCATAGTGCTGTGTTTTGGATTTAGGATGAGAAGAAAGTTGATAACACACTGATGTTTTAGTTGTTGCTAAGTAGTGCTTAGCTTTTTTTACCCTAGGCAAGGACTTTTCGGCTTCCCATGCTCTGCCAGGTGCACAAGAAACTGGGAGGGAGCACAGCCGGGACAGCTGACCCAAACTGGCCAGAGGGATATTCCATACCATATGACGTCATGCTCAGTATATAAGCTGGGGGGAGCTGGCTGGGGGGCAGCGATCACTGCTCCGGGACTGGCTGGGCATCCGTCAGCGGGTGGTGACTGGTTGCATCACTTGTTTTTCCTGGATTTTGTTCCTCTCTCTCTCTCTCTTGTTGTTTTCCTTTTCATTACTATTATTATTATTATTATTATTATTATTATTACATTTTATTTCAAGTATTAAACTGTTCTTATCTCAACCCATGAGTTTTCTTACTTTTGCTCTTCAGATTCTCTCCCCCATCCCATCGCGGGGAGAGGGTGAGTGAGCGGCTGTGTGATGCTTGGTTGCTGACTGGCGTTAAACCTCAACAATATGTTACATTGGTTGGCCTTCATCTTAATTGCAGCAATTGAAAAGCATCCGCGGCAGTCTGTTATGTGGCTTGAATACCTTCTTCATCATTGCATCCAGACAACACGGCACTTGTTTGCACTAACCACTCAGGATGCCAGGGAAGATCTATGGTACCGCAGGCTCCTGCTCAGGAACCTGTCCCATGCTAGACACCTTCCAGAAACCAGGAAAATTCTAGTTTGCGATCAAACTTGCATACACTCACAGTCATTTTCATCATGTCCATTAATTTTTTCAGTGTCATTTCCCAAATACAAAAATTTTCATCTTCAGCTTAAGTCTATTGACATCTTATTAAATTTTGTGAGAAGCTGGAGAGAGCAGAGGCAGAGTACAAGTGAGGCGTTTGATGTGGCACTGTTCTATAAAAATGTTATGGACGTATTTATTCAACTAATAGGCTCTTTGCTGGATATATTACTGGATATTTGATTTATTTATTGTTTGCTGCTCTGTTCAAGCTGGAATTTCTGAAAGCATTTATTCTGTATAATTAGAAGGGTGAGGGATGGATATTTTTTACTTAAAACAGGGATGTGGCTTTTTAAATACCTGAGAAAATATTTGCATTTGTAAAACACGACAAACATGAGAGCATAAATCAACAACAGCACTGCGAGTACATTGTCAAGGACATAGATCTTAAGAAGGCCATTTAGCTTGTATAACTTAGGCCACACTTGGGAGATTTACAATTGCAGAGAAAGGTTATATCATTTCCCTCTTAAGCAATGCATAAAAATAACGTACTAATTTGTGTTTCTGAAATGTGTAATGAAAACAAGACACCTGCAATTCCCAGATGCATTCTATAATGACCCCTCTTTGCTGTTTTCCCCACGCTGACTCCAAGAGTATACCAACACCTCCTCTCCTCTGGGCCCACCTGCAATAAAGCACTGGGATCCTCTCTTTGATAGTGAACAGGACCGTGCTTCTCTACTGCCAAGAGATTAATAGCTCCACTGAAGCAGAAGTGGATCCTTTGGAGGGACCTGCGGCTCTGGCATGCTGCTCAAGCCTTCGCCCTACAGGTATTATCCAACAGAGAGATGCACAGCTCAGCTGACATCTGCAAATTTATTTTAAATGTAAGCACCGAGCAGGCCTATTATGAAGAGAACGAGGAATTAGTTGTGCCCAAACGTTGCTTCCAGATCTCTGTCGTGAGGTGACTTACCCTGGCTGAAATGGGGAAACAAACTAGGGAGCTAGAGAGATGAGTGGGACAAAATCCCTTGCCATAATTGATGGCTGTTTTTGCCTGATCTTCATGTGATGAAACTGAGCTTGTGACTCATTACATTAAATTACATTTCCAAACTGCCCCAGTAGAATAGAGAAGAGCAAAAATATAACTCAGAAACTAAAAGCTCTGGTTTTCAGCAGCAGGTGGCTGCTGTAAGGGACCAGGAGAGGAAACAACAGCCATGGAGGTATCTTAACTTCAGCCAACCCTACGCTTTATTTAGCTAACAGTATATCCCTTACCAAAGGCTTTGAATTTCTGACTTTTAAATAAAAAGATTGGCAAAAAAAATTCAGAACTGTAGAGGCAACAGATTCTTAAATAAAGATTCTTCAGCTCTTCACTTCTATTAGGTATCCATCCATATATACTCAGCTGGATTCTGTCATAGGTACTAAGAGCATATCCCAAAAAATCAGGACAGAAATAGCAACACTCTTATAATGTCAGGCAATAACAAAAGAGGGAATTTAAAAAGCATATCTAGACAATAAATATATATTCGTATTTTTCAGCTGATTAGTGAATTTGTAGGTTTGTTGTGCTTTCTTGTGAGACAGAATAAGTGTAAATCAATACTCAGCTTTCAAACAAGTGAAGTCAGTGGGCATCCTAAATTCTGCTCAAAAACTCTATCTGTCTGGCCTCTGTGACAACAGTTTTACTGTCATGACCTATTACTGAAACACGGGGTTACTTTTTATGTCAATGCAGTGGCAAAAATGGAGTTTGCTTCCACATTTTCTGTGGGACAGACATTTTTAATTCTTTTTTGTAGTGTCTTCCAAAACTCAATGGAAAATCTACAGCTTAAATCTTTCATTTCTGGACTGGTTAAGCAATTTTTAGTATCTTAAGCAATCTTTAGTATCTTTTTTTGTTCTTTCTTAAATTACACAGTTATAACGGGACAAACTTTGAATGAGAAGACAGAAATGATGAATCCTCTGTTCCCAGCTGCTTCATGCATAGAAAGAAAACCCAGATACCCACCTACAGAAGGTCCAGACATGACTTCCTTCCCCTCACTGTGTTTTTTTCACAGCTAGCTGCAAAAACAAGGAGCTTTTAAACCCAAGTTTACTTACAACCATGTCAGCCTGTCCCAGTCACTCCATTTACGATCACGCTAATACTATGCCCTTTCACTAAATGCCTCCCTTGTCACTTTTAAAAATTTCCTTCAAATGTGAAGTCTTCTTTTTTATTACATCTGTGTATTCAAATTACTTTGTTTTCTTAACTGCTCTCCACAAATGCCTTTTTTTTTTTTGCTATAGTATAAAGGAAACTAATGCATATCAGTCTATTGCAGTTAAAACTGCAGTTACAGTCACTTTTTTGTTCTTGCTAGAAGCACTATCAGTCAACTTGCTTACATATAGCCCGCGATTTATCTGTAAAAATAGCCCCAAGAATTTAGCAGTAATGCAGGCTATATATACATGTGTGAATAGATATGACATCAACCTTCAAATCCCTCTCTTCCTGTAATCCCTTTGTTTTGATCCTCCATGTGGTTACTATACTAAAGCAACACATGAAGAGCTCAAGAAGGATATTTGGTGTGCACACAGTCAGGGATATTCCCTGTTGCAAAAATGTCCAAGTGAATGACATAGACTGAAGCTATCAGACATGTTTTCTGCCAGATCCTCATTTTACTATGAGGTCGGTGGAATAGAATAAATATAATTTAAGACACTAATTCATAAATATCCATTTCATAACAGCACTCTTTTGGTAAGCAAAAATCTTTGTGAATGAAAGAAGGGCAACATATTAACAAAATAAAGCACTGCTTCATTCAGGAAAAAGGGTCAACCTCGTGTAAGCTTTTTGCTTATGGGGATGTTTGTGGCTAAGATATATGATAAGCCTTGCGCATCTTCAGTATCTTACATTGTAATATCCCAAAGCCTTTCACTATCAAAGATTTGACACACATTGAAGGTAGGCAAACATGCATACTTTCATTATAGACTCGTGCAGTTAAATGGGGTTCTTGGCCACAAAGCTATTTATGGCATAGTTGGAAAGAAAACCCCCAGTAATATTTGGTTTACCACTCTATCCAGTCACCAGTCCACATGTTCCCCTGAGGCCATTACATTTCAGTCCTTAAATTATTATTTCTCACTCTGTGTTCCTGATATTATCTTGATGTTCTTGGCATATGTTAATAACCCCCACGGGGCAGATAACCTGTTCTGATTGTCTCAAACTAATAAAAGAAAGGTTCTTACCAGGCATAGAGGAGATTCCTCAGAAACCCATTAAGAGTTACAGTAATTCACTCAGTTTTCCATGGATTTGTATTTGCTACGACATCAGCCTTGCTCATTGCATATTTACAAATGTCACATCTGTTTAATCCCCAGTAAATGGTAATTTTCCCTCGATTACTGTCCAGTTTGACATGCATTACTTCAAAGATACGTATTGTGGAATGCAGAGCAGTGATTATTTGTTGGGTTCAGGGGATGTGTCCAGCTCTGGGGCAACCTCCACCCTCCCTATTTTTATCACAGAGGCAAAATACTGACCTAAACATGTCCTTGTATTTCAGGTACCACTGTTCCCCTTACCAACCCAATCCTTCTTAGTATAGTCTCTTCTCCTCGCATCATAGACCTTGTCTAGTCCCAGAGAAAGCCACCAAGGTCCTCAGCTGTTCTTTCTCACTCCTTGCTCCCACATCTGCCACAGAGGCAGTAGAAACAGAAAACCTCCCCAACCTGGACTGCTCTGCTGCTGACAGCAGTGATTCATCCACGACTTCTCAGCAACCACGAGTTAACGGCATTTCTGAGATGCAATCTGAATTCACAATTACGAAAGAGTTGAATGCTACGGCTTATGTAGTTTTTAAACCTGCGTAGCTGTTGTCATCTCAAAGTACACTCCAAGTCAAAAGGCTGGGTTTATACATGCAAATGTGTTCATACGCAAATGTCAGTTTTTATATGTTTACAGGGCTTTCTCACAGTGTAATTCTTACCACCTCGCCACGTCATATCAGTGACTTTCCACAGTATCAACAGTCTTGAGGACGCTGGGAAAGCAGAAATTATTATTAAAGTATAACAAGATTGTGCTGGATAAACATGCGTGGATTTATTTTACCAATGCGGACATAAACCAAACACGTAGGTTTTAGGGCAGTTCAGAACGTAGCAAATGAGCAGAGAAGCCTCTGAGCTGTCAGGGTGTCTTTGGACAAAGACATGACAAAACAGATGTTGTTTAAGTTTAGCCTTCTTACTAGCACTGATGCTTCAAAGCTGGAGGCTCCTGAGTCAGGGGCCCCTGGAAAGGAGAAACAAAACAACCTCAGCAACTAGTCAGCCAGCGAAGGCTCATAAAGCCACAGCCTTGGTGACTGACAGCAAAAATGAAGAAAAAGTCCAGAGGAGTAGACAAGGGGGCGCTTGGAATCACAAACAACAAAGATAAATATTTTCTTTCATACACTTGCCAATTTTTGATGAAACAAATGAAAGAGAATCTGCCCTAGGATCTTGGTTCTGGATGCCAATATTTTCCACATTTTAGCACTTTTTGCTCTGACTTAATGTACAATATTGCAATTTGCGGAAACGGATTTAGCAGTGTTTGAGAATAAAAGGAATGCAATTTTTTTTGTTATTTAAAAAAGTTGATTTTGAAGGCAGCAGCCCCAACTCCAACATGAGTTAATGAGAGTTTAAGTAGAAGTATATTTTTTAATTGACTCAAACTATAATTAGGCAATTATAAGCAATCAAGTGAGGGCTGTTTAAAAGCTATTGGCCACAGCTGTTAGCTACCTCACCTCAGTTGGAAATCAGCACTGCCTCAGCTGGGGGATTTAAGCAAACTCATTTTATCACAACGAAATGTAAGTGCTCACGTCTTCAATTACTCAGCTGAGAAATCAGTAACTTCTGGGAGCAGGGCAGTAACTTCGTTACAGCTCCACATGGATCTGGAAAGGGCATATCTGACTGTGCCCAGCAGTTTGAGCCATTCTTTCTCCAAAGGTGACTGTCAAAGTTTCTAGTTCATATTGCTACTAATATTCCTCTCAGGGCTGCCAAGAAAGCATGCGTTTAAAATGCTGTTCTTCTCTGAAAAATGATTTTAATTAAAATGGTATTCAGGGGTCCCATATTCTTTGTTTCTCACTAATTATGATAATACATTTCCAAGCTAATGGGTGCTTTTGCTAACTGCCAGTTCCCAAATTAAACACGGGATCTGAAACGCTGGGCCTTTTTCTTCTCAAGTCATATTTCACTGCCACTCCATCTTCGGGGATTGCATAGTCTCTGCGAGGAGAGCATCCTCCAAGGTCTCTTTACATAAAACTCAGAGACGAACCCTGACGAGCGTGTCTGACAGAGCGCAGTACACGTCCCGGTTGCTGCGCTAGGTCTGTGGATGCAACAGCAGCAAGAACATACTTTAAAGCTTAAAGCAGGCAAGAAGTAATCACTAAGAAATCATCACCAGTGAGCACAAAACACAGAAAGCAGAGCTGTTAAGTGTAATTTGGACACAGCCACCTTCCCAAAGCAAGCAGTGCTTGAAGATGCAGTGAAAACCCGCTTCCAGAGCAGCAGTTTTTGTACAGCAGTTCATCAGGTGGCTTTCTTGTTCCATCAACTCTTCTGCAAGGGTTTCCAAATTCACACTAATTACACAAACATGTTAACCTAACAAAAGCGGGATTTCTAACATGGCGCAGTCTTGGAATTCTGAATACATACTGGGTCTTTCATATAAAGTTTTTGCTCAATACACTTGCTTCTTCAGGAGGAGATTTGTATTAGTTACTTCAACATATACATACCATATTTGTTTGCTTCAGAAATGCAAGCTAACATGCTGAAGTTATAGCAGCCAAGTCTATCAGCCAAATCATAGTGAACTTTCCATGGAAACTCTTATTCAGAAGTTGAGAAGATTTAACTTAGCCCACTAGAACCGTCAGTGGGCACACAGATTTTTCCAGTCTTTCCAAAAGGCTACCTTGATGTATACTTAGCCAACAACCAACACAGAGAATAAAACACTTCAGACCTTGCAAATAATGCCGCTGTTCTCCCTGCTCAGAGACTATGAACTAGAGGAGCAGGTGCAGAGGTGCACAGAGCATAAGCTGGGGACGGACTGGGTCCCAATGACATCCATGTACAGTGCTGCCATGCATAGAAATGAAAGACACTGCACAAAGCGAAAGGATGTACAGTAGATTTCTCAAAAGATCTGAGTGTAACCATGGTTGTAAAAGATATTGTGCAAGTTTAAAGTTGACCATTTTGTTGCTGTGTATTGCTCTTCCAAAAAAAAAAAGGTATACACTAATAAACAGAGCAGCCTCAGCAACTTGTTCCCCCATGGGAAGTCCAAATAAGGTTCCTGCCATTCCCTCTGCGGGTTCGCAGAGGGAGCTGGCCCCCAAAGGAAAGCTGCTACTCATAGGATCCGATGGATGGAGTGATCGGAGGGTGCAGGGACAGGGGACATGTAGGCAGGAGAGGACAAAGTAAGAATGCTGAGGAGAAGGGGGTCACAGGAATCAACACTTGCACGTGCTGCATTCTCTTCAAGAAAAGTGACGGCTTTATCACTAGCAAATTAAAATAGTTCTTTGCTTTCTAAGTGTTTCAGTTAATGTATCAGTCTGACATTTCCATAGCGATAACACAGTCATAATTGCCTCAAAAACACTGTGCATTCAATCCTTAGAAAAAAACTTACTGAAGACACTGATATGGAGTACAGACACACAAGTGCTTCAAATTATAATTGGAAAGATACTGCCTGAGGCCTGACCTGTGCACCCAGTTTCTGGACAGATGTGACTATTTCTAGAAGCTAGAGGTTAACGCATTCACACCAGGTGTTGTCAAAACACCCTTTCCAAATTGGTATAGTCCAGTAAGAACAGATCAAGTGGGGACCAGGCATAAGGCAGTGTGTGGATTTCAGGAGGACTCTGTGGCTTGGGCTGCTCTGGAGGAAGAGGTCACCCCTCCCAAGTGGTCCTTCACAGCCCCTCTTCAGGAGGTGGCCGCCCCTTCAGGCCTGCGGGCTCACTTGCTCAGCCAAGGACTTCCCAACTCATGCCCGAATGATTCAAGCTAACTTAATCCCTGGCTTTTGGCTAACCTGGCTCTACAAGCAAATCTGAGGAAACACAAGGGCAGGTGGATGCATATAAAGGAATTTTTTTTTTTTTTAAATTAAGAGTATCTCTCTGTGCCACCAGGAAAACTTCTTGGGCTAATCCAGATGATTTTTAATAGAAGTGGGCTAGGAAATAATTACAAAGACCGCTCTCCCAGCAGAGCTGGTGGGGGGATGGGTGTAGTAACATCTTGTGGGTAGTAACATCTTCAGCCATCCAACTTCATAGTGCTTAGTTTTAAAACCACACCATTACTTTGGCCTAGATTTTTTCAGTGCAATTCTATGTTGCACCATAAAATGTATTTTTTTTGTTTGCAGTGTTGTGACAGAACCCCAGATAAGTATATAAAAAGCTATAAGACCAATCTTCTTCCCTACATAAGTCTGAGAAATTATTTTGCTGCCTGGAAATACAGATAATTATGAAGTAACTTTCAGGACCTCTCCCCTGAAGCTGTCTTTGAGGTTCACCTGATCAGGCCACAAGAGTAGAACAACCCCTTTGTAATAGCTTTCAGACTTCTAATATTTTCTCAAAACAAACAAAGGTACACATTCTACTATAAAATAACGTGCAGCTTTACAATCGCATTTGGCTGTCTGCACCAGCATGGCAAGAGGATTGTGCTGTCCTACCTCAGTCTTAAGGCACCTTGACTATATCACTGCTTTGCAATAACACAACTGCACAGAGTGACAGCATCCCTCAATGCTGGACACCTTACTGCAGACAGGCTGGTATTTTGAGGCACACAGAACTGTACTTAATAGGTAAGTTAAGACCTGTACAGATGGGGAATGGAAGGGAATGTCTGGTGCAGAAGCAGCAGAGGAAGGGCTGTGAGAATGGCAGGTAATGGTGGCATCTTGGCTAGCCCATCACCAAGGTCCCTGTACATCTTCAGGACACTTCTCAGGCAGGACTCCCAGATGAGGAGACAAAGGCCAGTGAGTAGATCCTGGCAGCTCAAGAGAGAAGGAGGAGAACAGAGAGTAATCCCTCTCAGAAACCAGCACATGGTCACCAAGCTATGAAGAATCCAGGAGATGATCTATCTGTCATGGCAAGGAAACCTGACCAGGCCACCTGGATACACAGGTCTTCATGTCTGAACACTAGACAGACTACTGGGACACATGCACATTGGTGCTCATGAGTATGAGAGGGAGAATAAGTGAAATTTTAAAATAAACGAGATCCCTAAGGCATTGCATTGAGCTTTGCTACACTGTTGGTACAATGCTGCAAAACTATTTCCTACAGAGTTGCTTTAAGGTAAAGGACTATATAGCATCCTGGGGTCTGTTATTGTTAGACTAGCAATAGCTGTATATGCATGCACTTCCTTTGGGTTTTTTTTTTTTGGGGGGGGGGTAAGGGGAAAGGGGGCAGGGAGATTGGCCAATTCACAAATATGTGAATTGGGAAGGAAAACACGGTGCCTCATTACCTAGACTCTATAGCCCACTTCCACACTAAGTTGTTGAGGCAAACAACAAAGTAAGAAAAAGGACTGGACGTGCAACACGCATGTCCAGCATTAACATAAAGAATAGTTACAGAATTGGAAGCCATACTGAAACAGCACAAATCATTAACCCACACCTGCCTGCTAAGGTGACTTCACACCACCACGGGGGGCTCGCGGCACTGGTTGGTATCTAAAGTGCCTTGAATACTGGATAGAATAGACCTGATGTATGATCTAATCCTTTGTTTCTCCTCACAGTAAACCAACTACAGATCCCCAAACCCTTTATCATCCTTCTTTAAGTCTCCTTCCCCTTCAAGCAGAACCTTTGTATTTATCTTGAACTTACAGCTGTCAGAGCAGGAATGAAGAGTGACAGCTGCAATGACATTTCAGGCACCTATCTGTACGCAGAATAAACTTCACACTTTTTGTTGCTTTGTAAAACTGTTACAACAACTTCAGGGCTGTTTCTTATCATGCATGGTCTTTGCTAGTTTCTTATTAAGCATTACTTAATCACTCATATACCAGCAGCACTGAGCGCTGCTGAGCAGGACCCAGGTCATGATGTACTGGGTCCTACCAGTTCTGTTGCAACAGAATGTCTCTGCCTCTCCCACAGCAAATAAGTATACAGCCAAATCACGCCCGTTATTCCAAGAGAGCCATCACCAGCTTTCCGTTATCTGAAGGGCTTAAAAGCTACAGAGAAAAATCAGAGAAATTCAGAGCAACTTAATAAAGCTGCTATCTAAAAGAGTTGTTAAGGTTGCACAGCAAAGCTCAGTCTGCTTCATCAGATCCTTTCCTTCTTTGCTTAGAACAGAGATGCATTTACGACAACGCTCAAAGGAGCATTTGGAGCAAAATCCTTCTTTGCTAATAGCCCACTGATCACTAGGATTGCTACATCATATGTGCACATGCATAAAAAAAACCCATAGCAGCGGTGATGTCAGTGATGACTTCTAAAATGCTGAAGCTAAAGTCTTCTAAGCTATGGTATCCCTGCTGTGTACGCTTTGCTGCTGTTTCATTTACTTAACATGTCAGAGCGGGTGATGAGTAAGAACACCATTCCTTCACAGCCCAGAGGAAGAGGCAATAGTAAAGGTGATAATGCAGTTGGAAGCGCATGTGAAGCCTGACTGATGACCACTTTTGTAACAGACCGGATCCATCATTTGGTTTTACCTTGATAATGTAACTTGTCCGGTAACTACCAGGTGGTGAAGTGTCCCAGGAAGTTTAATAATTTCCAAGAACATTCCATTGCAAACCAGGGTCTTACCCAAAATGAGTCCACTTGTACCAAGAAACAACTGTGAAGAATGTTATTGCACAAGCTAGGACTTTCTGGGTATACATGAATACCCCCTGCTTAGAGCAAATGCAATAAATCTGGCATTTCCTGAAAGCATCAGACCCACTGGGTCTATGTGGGCCTGCCCAGCAAGTTTTGGAGTGGTAAATTAAAAAATGAGTAAAGTCAAAGTATATGAAGTCGTCGGTAAAACAGAGAAGCAGGTATGTGCAGTTTATCTGTATTTACCCACAGAAAACACTGGGTTTAACTGAATCTCGTGCTACAGAATTACGTGGCAGTTCAGTTCAGGCTGTGAGACACTTGAAAGAGTTGTAGAAAAATCCACAACAGTTACCCTGACAAAATTCCAGTCAGGAAGCAGTACACATCTAGAGAAACCCAGAAGTAGAATGATCTTGAGCATAAGTAGCGAAGTCAGAGTTGGGCCTTGCCCAGGACTGCAGGTAACCAGAAATACATGCAAAACCAAACTATCACAGTGATCAGTCAGTTGGCTTGAACAGAAAATGATTGCTTTTTTTAAACACCACTCTCCTCTGAAATAATCCTAAATACAGGTTTTAAACAAAAATTACAAATTTCTCAATGTGCTCATCGTTTCATTAAATGCACAATTTTAATTTGAAAACATATAATTTCCAGATGGTTCATTAATTTAGAATCCCAGATCAATTATAAAAGAGAAAAACAACTTTCCATTTACTTAAACCACTTGAAAGGTATTTAATTTCATTTATGGTTGCTTAAGGTGCATTACAGTATACAGTTTCAACAGCATCATTCAGGTGAATATAGATACGGAGTTGCATAGGTAGTAGGTAACAGAGCTCATTAAGTGTTGAGAATGTTTCATTTTCTTCAGTCAACAAACTCTTTTCTAAAACAATACTTTAATTTTCATGTTATAGTTCTTAGAAAAATCTCAAGAATTAGAGGTGTGCATGAGTTATAAGCATCCATCTTACGAAAAAATCTGTATTACTGTCTTTTTTCCGTTTTAAAATGGAGTGAAAGGCTGGAAATGTGACATATTCCACTGAATAGACATTTCTGAGAAATAACAGGCTGTCATGCCACCTCCCTGGATAGCTGTCACTCAGCATATCAAGCAGCCTGCCTTGTTCATAACCTACCTACTGCACTGGATGGGTAGGAGGAAAAAGCAATCTTCACCTCCATCAAGAATTGCAGCACAATGGTATACATCTCCAGGGATATTTTGATTCCAACATACAAGATTTCTCTGACCGAAAGCTCTCTTAAACATTGTGTTCAGCACATATGCACACATGTGCACGCAGGGATACTGTTTGGTACAGGCAAGAGTGCACAGTTGCCGGACCAAGCAAAAACCTTTTGAAATTATCTGTGTGAGGTGTGGGGAAATGATGATAAAAATGGAAAGCCAAGGGGATCATCTTTAGGATGACAACACTATCAGAGCACATCTTCTACTCAAAAGACTGGAAAAACCTTGGAAAAAACCACAGACCACCCTTGTGGACTTTTTTTTCATATACAACAAGAGGCCGATAGATACAGAAGGGAGGCCAGGTAAGGACTGCATAGGAAACAGTGGCTCACCGGAGCTCCCAGAGATACGGTTCCAGCTACAGCTAAAGGGCTCAGATTATTATGTCAGTAAATTACAAAAATCAATTCAGAAACAAACCTAAGACTAATAGAATTTGCTCCCAAATAAGCAAAGCTCTTTTATCCCCTCTTAGAGCCATTGCGCTCACAGGTAGACATAGGAACTTGCAACTTCTCTGGTAAGCAGCCCTGGAAATCACACAGAACAAACATGCTGTTTGCCTGATCTAAATACTGTCCGACCTAATCCACGTGTTATTTTAACTGGCTGTTCTCTACTGTCATGGCAATTGGCAGTACCTTGCTACATCCAAGGCCTCTGCTTGAAGTTCATAAGTCTTTGGTGTTCCACCTACAGGAAGAGGGGTCAGCACATCTCGAGTGGGACGGTGCCAGACAGCCTCCTGCTGAGCCCAGGTGGCCACGCGGGCTTAGTTCGCAATACTCAGACATCTGGCACATTTTCTTGCCATGGGAATCTTTTATCTCGTAAGTACGAGATTATTGATAGAAACTTGGGTAAATCCCTAGCCCTTTGAGCTGCAAAGAGCACTTGCAAAGCTCTGACTCACCGCATACCGGTGGCACGGTGTTTGAACTAGCTCTGCTGACAACCTGCAACCACAGCTGAGAGAGGTGTGACCTTTCTCAGTTCAGACCAACAGGCTGTGAATTTTGAAAGCCAGCGATAAATGAACGTCAGCTTTGTTAGCAACCTAATGAAATTACCAGAAGTAAGAGGGAAGATCATGCCCTGAAGTAAGCAGCCTGAGCAGCTTATGAACAGAACGTACAACAACGTCAATGGGTTTTTTCCCAGATATTCCCAGCCAGGAAAAAGAATATTGAATTCTGCCAGTCTCGTACTGTCACAAACATCCACATGACACAAAACCTTCTGTAAATTACCCAAGCGGACAGGCAGAACGAGGTAAGCATCTCCACTTCTCTCGTTGGGAAGCTGTTGCAGAATTTTCTCCTCTGATGGTTAGAAATTTTTTCTAATTTCTAGTCTAAATGTCTCCTCCTTCAGATCATCTGTTTATACACTAAGACATCTCTTTAACTGAAACAGTCCTAAGCATTCCCTGATTTTTATCCTCCAGACAGGTAGTAATCAAATCCTCTCAGGCTTTGTTTTTCTAAACCAAACAGCCACACTCTTAATCTCACCTCCTTAGGCACTCTGTTCCTCATATCACACCACTTCCATTTGCCTGATTCACAAGATAATCCAGCTCCTTCCTTCCCTTTAAGAAAGGGATATCTTAATCCTCCTTTCTGTTGATTACAACTCCAAGTTTTGAGTCATCAGCATATTTCATTAGTACAGTTCTTCTTTTATTCCAAAGGTCTATTATACTAAATTGGTCCCAAGACCAACAGGAATTTCTCTAGTAACTTCCCTCCAGCCAACATTTCCGCTTTCAGCACTAATTGTTGTCATATCCCCATTAGCCAATTCCTTACTCAGATTTTTTTCCTACTAATCTGACTCATTGTATATAACAATTCCCCATGTAATAAAAACATTAAGGTCAATTAAAGAACTATACATGAAAAAGTATCTTATTAAAGGAAAAGCTCAGGCAAATACTTCATTAAGTCATCTTCCAGAACAACCAGAGCCATAACAAAGTGAAAGCATCTACTAAGCAGCCTGTCCTCCAATGGGGACTACTCGGTCCCCTTTTCCCTTTCCCTCTGTCTTCTCCTCCTCCCAGTTTGAGCACAGAAAGTGAGTATGAGCACGGCTTTAACCTCAGCTGTGGTTATTTCCATTGCAGGAGCACTTGTGCCAAAGCTGATTTGGAAGGATGTTGGCTGCTCAGCTAAAACTGCTGATGAAGGTAGTTTTATGCCAACATCTGACAGTTTCCACTCAACTGACAGACCTTTTCTTCGGCTCCTGCTGCTTTGAGGGCAGTTGTCTCCAGTTAGCAGATGGAGTGGGGAGGGAAGGACCAGTAACTTCTCAGACTGCGGGAGCAGAGTTTGCCAAAGCATCTTCTACAGCACGCTAGAGACGGTATTTTAAACCAATCTACGTAAGTCAGAAGATGCAGTGAATTAAAGCCAGTCAGGGGTAGAGTTCCTTGTGACAGGTGATGATGAACTGCCACCAAGAGCTGCAGTGCGCCCCTGTTCAGCCCACCACTGCTAGCACCAGCTCCTGCCTGCGCTTACAGTGAGATGATATTAGGAATTCACACAGAAGAAAAACTATAAGTTCATTTTTTTTCAAAAGTCATGCCAGCAAAATGCAGCAGGGATGTCTACTGGAGGATCTGGGTTGGGATGATTGGAGATGTAGCTACCATTTCCTCAGGAGAATGACTGGAAAGCTGTCCTGGCCCTACGTTAATCATATGTCCATTTAACTCTTGCACCCGCTTCTAAAGAACCTACGTTAAAAGCTAATTTTCTTTTTTTCAAAGAAATGTATTTTATATATGTAGCAATAAAGAAAACATGAGTGCTTGTTGAGACCAGTTTCAGGTAAGTATCCTTAGGTACTTGCATATATCTTGAAAAACTGCGTGGCAAATCCTGGGGAATAAGCTTGCTGCAAAGATAACATGTTCTTTATTATCGTCTTTTTGGTACTGATGCTTCTCAATGCCTCACAGAACTGAAAAAAAAAACCCAGCTGTAGAGGTTGAAATAATAGTTAATAACAAATTATGTACTTAAGAAGAAAATTCCTGAATTCTTTGGATTTATTCTTATTGAACCTGAATCAACTCACCCAGATACATGTTGGTTTCCTGACAGTTCAGAGATAATATCAGCAGTAATTTATTACCTGTAAGAAAGAGCCTCAGTACAGTGACAGTACTTTTACAGCATGTGGCCTTGTGTTGCATCAGAAATACTAAAATGGTCTGGGAGACTGAAACCGTTGAACACTCAGAATTAAAAAAAAATCTACACTAGGAATGAAAATATTTCCTGTTTCCTAGCAGAACTTTAAAAGCACGTAGATACTCTAGGCAGTCACTTTGCAGCTGAAAATAAGTTTTTCTCACACAATATGTAATTTCAAATGAGATATGCTAACATTTTTAATTCATGTGCTTCCTTCTAAAAGTTTCTGGTGACAAAACTATGAATGTTGTTAGCAACATTAGGAAGTCTTGCCATATCACTTATTCTATATGTCTGAGTGAAAGACTTGAGCCACCCAAGAAGTGCAATGATCTCCCAGTACACATTGTTTGAAGGGCTGTATTGTTTTCATGTAAAAGGGTGAAAGTGGAGAAGGTCATGTTTATGTACTTAGTGTACACTCTTGACACACAATCAGGAAACTCCTCTTGAAGTATTTCTAAACCATCTCCAAATAATATTCAATACTGTAAATCCCACTCACATGTAATCCTGCTTATCATCTGAGATGAATCACACTCCTCTAAAATAAGAGAAAGTCACCTGGACTGTCTTGCTGAGCAGCTATAAAACACTGTGAATTCAGGCTAGAACTGTGTATGAAAATGGAAATTAGAAACCCTTAATGACATCAAACTTTTATATGAATATAAACAGCTAGAGCCAATTGCCACATTTGACACATGTAGCACATGGTGGACCCGGCAGAGTCCTCCAGCAGTATACCTCCACAAGCTTTGCACTCTCAGGGGCCCCTATATGCCCTCATGCCACACGTGTTCTTGGTTTTATGCTATAAAAACATACTCTGGATGGCTGTGACATAGCGACCTCTTTTTTTCATACATTTTGTTATTATTTTTCTTTGTGTTTTTTTCTTAAGTTCAATGTCAAAAGGCAAGAGGAGATGCAGGGTCAAGTGCTATGTGGTGTGGTGAATCCAGCCAGTATGTGCCAGTTAGCCTCAGGGCACATCTTGGTTTATTTCACCTTTATTTCACCTTTGAGCTAAATACAGATGTAGGCTTGGTGGCATATATACTGCAAAGCTAACAACACACAAACAGCGTGATCCCCGTGCAGCTTAGGAACGTCAGTCTCACGATGTCATTCAGAGGATTGGACCATGGCACCTTCCACTTCACATATCCTGTACTTGGCCAAATAAGAGGTAGGGCCCTCTTTCTATGGGCTAAATCTATACCCAAAGCCTTGAGTTAAAGCAACATGGAAGGGTATCAAAAGAAGACTTCCTCCCAGGGCCAAATGGACTGACCCTGCAGACCTGTGCAGCCACATCTCTACAAAACAAATCCTTTGGCAGCAACACTGGCATAAGGAATTTTGGTCCCCAGCTCCCTGCTGCCTCATTCCCTCCTCTGCTGAAGGCCGAGCACCATCACCCCCATGGTGGTGATGCATCTGCTTGCAGGATTGCACTGTGAAACAGGTCGTTCTGCAGCCCTGCCTAGTGCCCGCTGAGGCCGTGGGCAGTTTGTGGGCATAGCAGAGAGGGTGGCAGCTTGGAGCACAGGGGTAGGGAAGCGGAGGCCAGTGCTGGAGGACAGCCTGAGTTTGGATACTTAATCAGAAAGCTCTGTATCAGCACAGTTTGCAGGGCTGATCTGTTCTCAGATCTCTCTGGTTAGAAAGTGTAGAAACTTGGAGGGAAAAATCCAACGTAAAAAGTGAAGATTCTGTTTCCCTCTCCCACATTCAGAAACTCTCAGAAATACCACCTTTATTTTGCTTTCCACTAACTCCATCCCAGAATACAAAACCTAGAAATATCTCCCGAGAAGCTGAGCTGCTGATCCCTGAATTTTTCTCATTTATCTATCATTATTTTTCCCTATTTGTTAATTTTAGCTATCATTTCATTGGCTTAACTTATGTACAAATATTATAAACACTGAACTTGTGTAAATATTTGTGATATAAATATTATAATTTACCATGGTAAATGATTTCTATGTAAAAGCTGATCTCAATCAAGTTTCTCACATCAGTGCTGGAGACAACTAAAAAAGAAGATGCTGCTGTATAGGATCTGGTTTTGTTTTATACAACATACCATCTTTTCTGTTCTGGACTATCCAGCCTCGCCAAGAGTGACTTCAGCTGGAAAATATCCTGGTAGGGAGACGTACTTGTAACTTTAGATACCATGAAGCACAAGTCTGAAACTTCAAATTTCAGCACTCTGTCCATAACAGTAAGGGGCATAAGAACTCCACTTCAGCTGAAAGATAAACTTAAATAAAGCTAAATAAAAATATTATTGCATAGTAGTCCAGCTAACAAGCAGTAACAGAGAAACCAAGGAAGCGAAATTAAAGCAAGCTTAACTCATTTACAAAATGTAAAGAGAACTCAAGATTGATGAGAGGGCCAAATAAATGTAATGAACTTCCCATTTTGTGTAAGGTTTGCTTCTCTGGTTCTACATGCCTCAGCACTGATTGGGTTTAATGAAATACCACAAGAAAGACTGGTTTTCTGACAGCTAACTTTCGAAGAGTGAAATCCTGCACAATGGCATAGATTTTCATTCCAGGTTTTTCATTAAAAAAAAACCAGCAACAACAAAAAAAAAGAATAAGCATTTCAACTTCTGGATATGTCTCAATTTTCAGACCTTCAAAGCTTGGGAACTGCCAGCCTAAACCTCTATATGTGTTTGTTTCCAAATGTCCAAAAGATTGCAAAAGACTAAACCCACCTGCAGATCAGAAGAAGGAAGGGACTGACATGTACACAGCGAGTAACGCTTACTGCTTACTAGCACAGTACCTCGACACCTGAAGAGACATTAAAGCACCACCACATAAAACTACTAAGAGACTGCGCCGTCATTCCTGGATCACACATTCTTTGTTATGCAGCTCTACTTCTTTAACGCAATTTCTCCATCTTAGCAAGTTTATCAAAAATCCTTTTGTTTAATTAAATCATGATGCTTTGAAATTTAATTCCATGAGTTACCATGCAATTGGGCTTCCTGACACTGAATAAAAAATATTACCTCTTTGACAACAGAAGTCATACGACAAGATTCCCAGTTATACAATTTCTATTCAACTAATGGCTAAATGCTCTTATCCAAGAGCTCAGTGGCAATTAAGACTGATGTTCCCTATGCTAAATGCGCTCCTGGAAAGTCCTCTCTTTAAGGGTAAGCAAGTAATTTTTTTTTTTCTTAAAAAACACAGTGGTGGTCAGAACGTGAGGTTTGGAAAATAGACCAGAAGTTATGACAGTGAGTCAGCATCACGGTCAACTAGTCCATCAAATAAGCACATTTTTTGTGGAGAAGGGCAGGAGCAGTGGAAAGAGCCCTTACATGACTGGAGGGACCACACAGCTGCCATGTATGAGAAAACTCCATGGCAGGCAATACTCAGAGGCAAGGGGGCTCACATCATCTTCTTCTTCTTCATAGTGAATCCTCAGCTGGCAGGTATCTGAGCTCCTGTCATTGTTGCCAAGACTGCTGACAGCTTTAGCATTGAGAAATCATTGACAGGACACAGGAACAAACCTGGCACTAGAAATCAGGTTTCTCCTCCCAAGTGAGCGCTTGCTGCTCTGTCAAGGGGAGCCTTACCCTGCTTTTTCCCCTACTCTTGAATATTAACACTCAGCGACAGCTGTTCACTTGAGCGAGTGTTGTCCTCAAAAGTGAGCCTCAACCTCCTGACTACAGAGACACGTCAGCTTGAAACTATCTGGCTAAGAGGAGATGAACCAACCAAACTCCTGATTTAGTTTAGCAATGAAAAGTTAAGCACTTGATAGTACAATTGCATTTGTACCACAGTCCATTTGCAACAACAATGTTACAAAAAACTGAAATATAGAAATTTGGAATGAGATGTTTCCTGAAAAGAAGCACAGTCCAGGACAGACAAATATCATATCCTGAGGAAGTAACATATCGCAGTATCAGAGAGAAGAAGTTTAAAAGCTGATGATTCAAGGGGGAAACAAAAATGGTTTTGGTAGACATGACAAAATTAATAACTGATATAAAATTAAATATATAAAATTATGAGGAATGTACAAGACCAATAATTGTTCTACAGCAGCAAGGGCAAGCAGACAGACCTCTGTTTACTTTTGTCCATTGTTTTACAAAGCTTAAACAGGGTTGATGCCCCAGAATACAAATAACTATATTGCATCCATTCCCCCAAAAGCACACCACACCACCTCCTGGTAACAAAATGGGAGCTACATTCTACTTCTGCTTTAGGGCTGGCTCCTAAACACATTCAAATAATCAGAAATTTCTCCACTACTGTCAGCAGGCTTTGAAACCCTGCCACTGGTCAATGCTGGCACATAATGATGGATATGGACTGTTGAGCATGATATTCGTGTTTAACTTTCATCTCTTACTTTCTCACTGCTGTGACAACATCTCACAGATAAGCAATATAGTGCAGTGCT
The DNA here is from genome assembly GCF_964195595.1 of Calonectris borealis. Lineage (NCBI taxonomy): Eukaryota > Metazoa > Chordata > Aves > Procellariiformes > Procellariidae > Calonectris > Calonectris borealis. Next base: position 137,918,220 of record NC_134312.1, on the reverse strand, counting down.
GCTTGTGGGACACGTCACCTGCTCAGCCTGGTGCATCATGGTTGAAGGTGACTAACTTTGCTTCATTAGGCAACTCCTCCCAGTGCAGAGGCCATGCTGCTCCGCTGCAACAGGGATGCCTTTGCTAGCAAGCCCTGTGAGAAATCCTCTCCAGAATATGGCTGTGCATCCCCTGCCCTCCTCTGCCATGTGATCTCCAACACCATTACTTGACCCTTGTCACCTTGCAGGTGTGCTCCTGCCTGATTGCCAGCACCCAGGAATGCCTCCCATCCCACATGCCAAAATATGAATCTGAAATAGAGATCACAGAAAACTCAGACATCTGCAGAAGGGGAAACAGAACTAGCAACGGCCACGGGGCTCAGTCATTCTTCTACAAGAGATGATGCTCATGATAATCATGCTCTTTGCAGCACTGTGATTTACTCCAACTTAGACATCTCACAGTTCTTTCTCTGTTGCTAAAAATGCTCGTAAGTTCCCTTGCCAACACTGGTGCTCAGAGGTAGAGTGGTAACAGGGAGGGCATAAGGGACACACCAGAGAAAGGCTCCTCTGTTGACTGCCTAAAACATAGGTCTTGATGCTTCATTAACCCTTTGCATAATTGTCCTGCCAACTGAAATGCTGCTGGCAGTCCTTTGGCAGGTCACGCAATGGAAATTACATACCAGGCATGCACTGCTAGAAAAGCAGTCACCAGAAACATATCACTGAGTGCTCTTACCACTCCGTTCCTCCACCTCTCCAGCTGCATACTTGGAGGCAGTAATTCCCAATTATCTTCCCTTCCCAGAGCAGTATGAGATCAGTGTACAAAATGCAATCTCTTCCCAAGAGGTTGCTTACACAGGCATGTCTGCTTGGCTATGGGAAAGAATACCTCTGTGCAGAGGTTTGCCTATTTCCCACTGAGAGCCACATCTATGCCAGCTACAAATGAAGACATTTTCCTGATTTGTTTAAGCCAATTTTAGCGTAACTGCTTCCTAAAGTGATGGTCACACCTTCCCATCACTTCTATATTCATGTTCCCACTCTCCTCCTCATCGCAATGCTAAAAATTGTGTGACTGTGTGATAAAGGAAATGACTCACAGAAAATTCACGCAGCAGCAAAAAAGGAGCAAAAGATGAGTTTTCAGCTGGATCAGTTTTCTGATCTAAAAACTCACTGCGCAGCTGTGTCTTTACTGGGCGCTGACACAGAGGAAGCAGAAGGAGCCCCAACTGCCTTAAAGAAATAATGAAATTGCAACCTAACCAGACCTAATTTTGAACTACCGTAACAGCGGCTGAAAGTTTTATTGTAGGTGGGTCCCCAGAGCTCAGCGTATCGGCCCAGTTAAGGGAGTGGTGCCACACCATAACCTTCACCTGCAGGACCGCAGGGACACTACAGCAGTCTGATGAGTGCAGTGCAAACTGGGCCCCCGGGCTCCCTTCAGAATTAAGTTAAGGGTGTCTTTGTCATGTTACATTAATAGAGTTGTACAAAGGAAGAGCACAAAAAAACAGTTATTATTATCTGAGAGTCATGATACAAACACCCCTCTGAAAACAGCAAGGTTGATGGTCTGTGAGAAGCAAGGAAACCGGACCTTTTTGCAGATGTTTTGCATTTGTGCAGCATTAATTACTCAGATATCATCATACTTTAATTTCAGGGAATGGTTGGCTCTGACATTTTTGCAACTTTTTTTTGTGTTTTCATTATTTGTACATTCAGAAATGGTTTTCTGTGAGGTTCGTCATTGCCTTATTAAATGCCTAATCCTGTAGGGCACGGCAGACACAATTATTAACATTAAATTTCTGGCATTAAATCTAGCCACACAACTCTACCTGATGTTAAATTTTGCATTTCTCTAATTTAGCCCAGATTGAATGACACAACAACAGCAGTAAAATTACAAACATCTTAAAACTAAGCACGTATCAAAAGGTACAAAACCTACAAGTAAAACAATTTGCAGAAGCATTCAGTTAAGAGACATACTTGTGCCAAAGACAAGGAGATGCTGCCTCCACAAGAAGTCAAATGTGACGTGTTTCTTTTCTCAGCAGGAAGACTGTATCCCATGGGGGGGACACCATCCAGCACCTGGGGCTCCCCTCACCCTGCCCAGGGCCTAGGACCCCATGTCAGCCCCCTGGGGCTCCCGCCACCCTGCCCAGGGCCCAGGACCCCATGTCAGCCCCCTGGGGCTCCCGCCACCCTGCCCAGGGCCCAGGACCCCATGTCAGCCCCCTGGGGCTCCCCCCACCCTGCCCAGGGCCCAGGACCCCATGTCAGCCCCCTGGGGCTCCCCCCACCCTGCCCAGGGCCCCACATCAGCCCTGGGGGGCCGCCAGCCCCTGCCCCAGCAATGCTGCAGCAGGGCCGGTCTCCAGCTCCCCACAGCCCTGCCCTGCCCGGCCATGGGCCCTGCCGAGCCGGGCCCACCTGCAGGCCCACATCCCGGCCCAGCCTCAGCCTGCCTCATCCCCAGGAAGGTGCCCAATGCCCGGGGCTGCCCCGGTGCCCCCTGGCTGCCCTGTGCCTGGCTGCCAGGCCCTGCCCTGAGCCTCTGGCCTTGGGGAGCCCCAGGCCCCCCCCAGCATTTAGGGTTAAGAACTAGGGCAGGAGTACAAGCCTGCCAGCAGCAGGCCTGGTTTAAGCCTCCCTTGCTCCTGGGTGCTCGTTGCTGTGTGCCTGCTTGGAGGTTTGCAGGTGATGCCATTTGCGAACACAGATCTGCCCAGCAGCCTCTACAGCGAGAGGAAATGGAAGCAAGAGCGTGGGTTAAAAACCATTAGCTCCCCATCCCAGAAATGTCTTCTCGCAAGCCAGTTTACCCTCCCCGAAGATCCTGTGGTAAAATGAAAACAGCACCAAGCACCAACATGGCATAACACTGGGGTGCTTACACACTGATCGCCTGCACCAGTGGACCACTGAGTTAATGTCAGTTCTCCAGTTCCCTGAACACTAACTTTGGTACCCAAAATGTGACCCCAATAATTAGGGTTACAACAGCTCAAGTTAGAACTCCGGTGAGTTCACATTTAGAAAATTAGATTGTAACAAAGACCTATTAAAAAGGTGCGAATGCAGCTCCTCACTGATTTTAATTATAACAATCCCCACAGATGTGTCCTCCTGTTTTTCCCAGCCTCCTTTTAATGCGCTGCAGTCACAAGGGTGATGTTCACCGCGCTGGAGGGCGGGTGGCTGATGGTAGTGTTATCTTTAGGCTGGCCTCTGGATAACCTGGTGAGACCAAACTGGCAGGTCTGCCTGGGACTGGGACCAATCTCTCTCCCTCCACCCTTATCAGACCATAAAACTGGAGCATACGGCTTCTTTGCCCTTGCTGTTGTCTCGTACCTTCGCGCTGAAATGGAATGTCAAAAGCAAATGGCGTTACGTTAGCAAGCGGGGGTTCGTCAGCCGAGACACGTGCCACAGAAACCGAAGGCCCCCGGCACGAGGAGCTGACTCCTTCCAGCCAGAGGGGTTCGCCAGGAGCCGGAGGGGGGTCCTGAGCACACCCACGCAAGCCTCCCAGCCCCCTCTACATGCATCCTGCTGCACCCTCTGGCGTCCCACCTACCGGAACTGAGGCATTGCTTGCTGGGCTGGTAGTCGACTAATACACTGCTCCCTAATCTACTCTATGCTGAAACACCCTCTCCTCTCTGGTGACTCTGCCTTTCTGCTGCTTGGGCATTTTTAAGGCCCAAAAGGCTGTTGTTACTGTGGCTGGCTATAACATCGGTCATATTATTCCCCCGGACACCATCACGTGCACCTTGTTTCTGTGCTCTCACCTGCTGTTTTATGACTGGTGTCCAACACTGGAAAGTACTTGCTAAGGGGCTGCTGAGCCAACCTGAAGGCTTGCTGCCGGAAAGCAAGGGGCTTCTTTCCTCCCTCCCCAGGACCAGGCAGTGCTGTGCCTGCACTCCTCTCCGCTTTTCCTGCACCGGTGCCGGTGCTCGTCGGGCTCTTCAGTGAGCCATAACTCATTAGGACAGCAGAAAGCTATCCTGCTTTTTCGATGGATCCATTACATTTCTAAAAATGCAGGAAGAGTCTCGTGATAAGTCATGGAGGGATTTCTGTCCCCAGCCCTGATGCTGATCGTGATTTCTGGTTGCACAGACCACGACAAGCCACCCCGGAGGGCAGGCCAGCTCCTTTCTGTATCCGTGAACCACTGATCGTCTGAACCACTCCACCGCTGCACTGATGCCAGGGAAGCAGCAAATACGTCCTGCAGAGGGGAAAGCCCCACAAAAGCCTTTCCTAGGCAGCCCCAGGTCAGCTAGTGAAGCAGACCAACGCACTGACCTAGATATAAAATGTTAGCCTGGGTTTGCACTGGCTCTGTTTTAACCAGAAAGGCAGCTCAGGGGGAGCCAGCTCATCGCGTGGCCTCCTGATGTGGCACAGGGACGATCTGTCAACCCGCTGGTGGAGGAAAAGCAGGGACATGGAGTCAGAGCCACTGCAGCGCACAGCGGTCCCTCCTACATGGCGGACCTGTCCTCCTGGACACTTGTCACGAAACTCTCGTGGTTCATAAGCCTATGGTTAGCCAAATACAGTGTGCTCCTTTGCCACAAGGAGAAAAAGATGAGTCATCCACAAATTCCACTGGGAAAGAGGCAGTTTAGCTCTTTGCTTTCCCCATGGGCTTAGCCTTGATGACTAATACGATAATCCCAGACTCTCAACAAAACAAAGTTTGTATGTGACTGGTGCACATCAGGGCCTCAAGGGCACATCAAGGCTGAACTTCCTACTTCTCTGTGATAATTAGGTTGGGTTGTAGTAATTTAGATTCTCGAAGGGGTTCCCGTCCCTTATACTGAAACTGTTCAGCACTGAAAGTTTTCAGGCTCTGAAAGTGCAGTGAGAAGTCATAGTTTTTGAAACACCCAAGGGGTAGCTTGGTGCTTCCCATACCACTCTGAGTGAAAAGTGACTAAAAATGGTTCCTCGAGGTTCAGTAGCAGTTAATAACCTGATACTCAAATTAAGTCTTGTTCACTTTGGGTTAAATAGCTGTTTGTCCTAGCCTTGCAAAGCCTGCCTGAAATCAGCAATGTGAGTTGGTTTCTTTTATTCTAATGAATTATCAGTGGCACAGACTAGTCTATATGGGGCATTATTCTGTAATAATTATACATAAGCTAACTCAAACACTCCAGCAGAAAACTACCCAGGGACAGATACTTCTTAATTCACTCCACCTTGTCTGGTAGAACAAGCTTGAATGCTGCGATTTTGTGATGAGGCCCGAGACAACTTAACTTCCTCACTGGCAAAATGAGGACTTTCCAGCCCACTCTATTTCTGCCACCTTCTTCTCTCTAAAATGCTAGACGAACAACCTGGGTTAAAAAAAAAAAAGTGTAGGGTTTTTTCTTTTTCTTGGCTAGGTTTGAGAGCTGAACTGGTTCACCATAAAGAAATGCCAAGACCTGAGGGGAGGGGGAAGACAATGCAATTGGGTCAGGGAAGGAGGATCAAGTGAGGAAGGAGTGAGCCTGTCCCTTCTGGCAGAGGTGAGCTCTCAGTCTGACCCACTCATAAGGTGACTTAGGAGCACTGTAAGCCAAGATCGGTCCATAGTTAAGGATTTTTGCAGTCCCACGCATGCTCACATTTAAGATGCTGCTTTTCCTGAGCCTTAGTTTTATTCACTTGGGCCAAGCTTAAAAGGTGATTCACTGTTGCATCATGGCAAGTGCATTTCTGTGCAAATTTGACAAGCAGAGTAATAACTCTCCTTTCCCCATATGATCCTATCTCTGGCAAGAAACTAGAAAAAAACTATTTCCAGAAAATGACTATGATAAGTGCAAATAATTCAGTGCCATTTTCATAGCAATGTGCTTTCAGCTATCATTAAGTCTGTGTGAGAAAAACAACCACAAAGCTACTGGAGCACACTGAACCCCAATTGGAGGTTTTACTGTATCTGTCATTTTCCATTGTACATTTAAAAAAAACACCAAACTTTTTGGTATGCAGAACTGTTGTATTCATAAAAGTTAGCCAACATAATTCTTCAAGAAGTGTACATGTACATAAGCTGATTTCTACATACTGAACTAGTTTAATTGGTCTCACTGCAATTATTCATGTGCATTAAATTTAGGGGTATGTAAACATTTGAAAGACTGGGACCTAAACTAGCATGATGCAGCTCGTTTGGAAGGAGGGACTAAGGAGAAAGAGGAGGAACAAGTGGATAAAGAAAATATTGCAAACTCCTAATTTCCACACAAACCCTTAAGGAGAAAGAGAGTAGTGAAAACAGAAACTATGTTATGCAGTCTTTGGACAGTGGTGTGTGTTCAATTTAAAATGGGAGACACCCTCAATTTTAAAGGCCTCCTTCCCGGTAATATACATGTTCATCTTCTTGAGTATCTAAGAGAAATCAGTTTAGGCTTTTTAGTCCTGCAGAGAAGATTGCTATTCTAAACAGCGTGTCCTTCACAGCTCGCTACTGGACTTGTTCCCCTAGGAAAGATCACATCGGTGCCAATTTCTTCAGTTCTACGCTTTTTTATTGAACTCCACTAGGAACCTTTGAACGCCACTCTTCCACACAAGAAGGTTATGGAACAATGAAACATGAAAGAAGATCCAGCACTTGGGCAGTGAGAGATAATGACATCAGGCTGGCCTGCCACCCAATGAGAAACTAATTTCTTTCCAAAAAGGTAAAACTGCCCACATTAACTCACTACTGCCCCTCTCTCATACCTCTTACTGTTTAAGGAGATATAACTATGACCTTAGAAGATGGTTCTCCTTCTCCAAAAAAGCAGTACCTATGATACAAGGTACTGATAATAGAAGATGCAAAAGAAGTATGGGACTCCCACTGATTTTGAAAGAACACGGATGCTTACTGAGTGAATTAAAAATCAGATTGCCACATACTTTGATTTTCTCATTCAAAATCTTTTCTACTGGAATGTAAAGGATATTATTGTTTATTCGGCATCCTGGTGTTTATCAGCCACTGCTATTTTGCTCTTATGGTATTATTCACTGTATTTATATAAGGCCTATTATTTTATGCATAGCTGTAAACCTCATGAGAAAATTGTGACTACGCATGATTTCAGCTTAGTCAGAATTCCCCCTGGCAACCTACTGGGAATCAGTGCAGCTGGAACTGGACTGATTTCCACCTGTACCTTTATCTTCTGTGAGGTCTCTGCTTCCGCAGCTGAAGGAAGCAAAATACATCAGGCTTCTCATCCCAGACCTAGAGGAGATGATGAGCGATATCTTGAGCTAAGCTGGAGAGAGCTCTCAGAAGGAAGACTTACCTTTCATCTCACACTTCCACTGAATGGGGAGCTGTGCAGAGGCAGTGACAACTGGGCAACGTGCGATGGGAGACAAAGGACCCGGGGACGGGAACTCAAAGACTACCTGCTACTGTGGGAAGACAGTAACAGGAGATGAAACAGAAGCCATGTGAGCAAAGAGATGCAATGGGTAAGGAACTGAGGATGAGGGCTGTAGACAGCCATTTTGAGACTGTTGGGTGTATCCAATGCATTTCAGGAGGCATTTCCTTAAGTGCATGAGCAGACAAATGAAATATTCTTCTTCCAGGAGGAATTAGAAAACAACTTGAAATTAGACAAAATACCCTAGTTATGTAAAGCTAATATTATTCTAGTCATTATTTTAAACCCATGTGTTTATATTTTGGTTTGTCTCATACCTTTCCAATTCACAGGCAAAATATTTATTTTTCAGTACATGATTAATACATGGTATTTCTCTGCCATGTGTTTGACTTTAGTACTACACATAATTTCTGAATTTAAAATTTGGTTTCCAAAGTTCCTTTGGTTTTGAACTTGCAATGGCCTCTGCCATCATCCTTTACCTCACAAAAGTATTTTGAAGATGTGTTCCCCAAACACTAAACCTACAGCACTTTAACCAGTATTCAGCAAGAAACTATTCTGTGGCTTAAGTTTTCAATCCAATTCTCTTTCAAGCAGTGTGAAAAAGCATTCATAGCATTTTTAGTATTCCCTGCCCTCACAGCCCACGCTTTACAGTATTTTTGTTGGAGGCAAGAAGAAGGAAACATACAGAATAACCACATTGAAGAGAGCCATGGTTTAACACTATAAAATGCTAATTCTGCTTCATCTGCGGCAGCATATAAACCCTACTGTATCCAGTCCAGTGGCAGACAACATTAAAGGTGTTGGCATTTTTATAGTGCTTTCTATTGTAAGATTGCTGGCCTAAATTAGACACCAAAAATTGCTAGTCCCTTTAGAAAAACTGGAAGGATTTTAAACGAGGTGGTTTGTTGCAGACCACCTTTTCTGGAAAGCATGCAGTAATCCATGCCTTTTTAAAGGTGCTTCAAGCTGGGCAAACATTCTTTAATGCCTCCGGGTGCTTGAAAACAAATGCACTTTTTCATTGACAAGTTGAGTTCTTGAAGGCTGCAGCCCTACCGTGCAGCAGTGGAATATCAAGGGGGACAGGGGTGTATAAGGTTAGGTTGATGGGAAAGCTATTACACACTCCCAAGTGCCCTGTTACAACTTACTTGTGAATATACGGCGAATCTGCCAAGTCCGATTTCTAGACTTCCCTACCCTGAGGTTCCCAAGCGTTCTACTCACATGGGAAGGCTGATCTGTTAAACCTGCCTCTGGCTGGGACACCCTCATTCCAGCAGCACCATTTTTGCTGCATAGGAAACCTCCAGCTCACGAAAGAAACAACTCGTGGGTTGCATGCAGCTTTGCCAGAGGGACTACCTGCACACGAGGTGTTCCTGCCGGGAAAAAGCCACGGGTGTCGAGCTTCACATCCCAGCTGTGACCCAGCTGCCTTGGCAGAGGTCTGGAGCACAGAGCTGGCCTCAGCCTTGGTTTGTAACCACAGAGCTAGCCTCTCCGTCAACAGGATGAGTCAACTCATTTAATTCCTCTTGATAGATGGACTTTCATGCAATTTCACCTGGTTTTCTTTCACCCAGAAAGAAAATTGTAAATATTTAGGCTTTTAAAAAATAAAGAGGGCGAACTTCCTGAATGTGATCCATGTGCAGCTCTTTTACTGCTACAAGGAAATGGAGAGCAAAGCTATTTAAGTGCCATCTGGACAAACAACTTCCATCTACATAAACATGTCTCAGCGAGTGCAAGTCCCATGGGCAGGATATTTGCCACCAACCTTCAGATTCACACGACCCTTCTCACAAACACTTCAGGGCCTTCAGATTAGGCATCTCTTTGTTCCTGGCACAGCCTCTTGGTGCATATTCCCTCATGGCTGTAGAAGAAGGGGCTTATCTACACATCTGACTTTGGTCCTACCAGCTCCATGAGACCCCAGTTACAGAACTGCTGCCGAGTACACGTGACACGCTGTTGATTTGTATGTTTGACAGCCCTTAACACACCCCTCCCCTTTCCCAAAGAGTAATGTATTTTAAAAGCTGTATTCAAGTTTGGTTTTAACTAGTGCATGCTGCTTCTTGCTGGGTCGGGACGTGACAGGGCATGAAGGAACGGGGCACCCCAGACCTGCTGGAAAGACCTGGCAAGGTCACAGGTTCTCAAGCTGACCCTTGGCTACAGGTCGTGAAACATGATGTGCCAGTCACTGCTCTGGTCTGTCACAGCTGTTCCCCTAAAACAGGCAGTAATACCATGAGGCCGTGCAGAAGGGGGATAGCTAAGTCCAGCTGCACCACTTGCCTCCTCTGTCCACCCTGGCATCGCTGATGTCCATACTGGAAAGCATGATCAAGAGGAGTCAGTGGGAGTGAGGCTGAGGAGGCCTTTCCATTCCCACTGCTCCCCTGGGATCACCTTCCTCTCTCCTAATCCCTCTCCCACCCAGTGTCTTCTGCAAGATCATAGCTTTCCTGCAGTCTTCTCATTCTCCAGCTCCCCTTCCTGCCCTTAGAGCAGCTCCTCTCCCTCAAAATGGAGTCAGCCTTATTCTTGCTGCGAGGAGCAGGAAGGAGGGGAAATGTCTGAACGGCGGTCCCTCTTCTTCTCCAGCATCACTCTGCTGTATGCCTCCTGTGTTAGGGAAGAGGTGGGGGAATTCAAGGTAAACTGTAGGTGTGCTGAACAGCTACAATGGTAATTGCATTATTAAAATACTCAAATGTAAGACTGCCTAGAGAGAGGAAGAAGAACAGCTAACCTGCCTACTCAATACTTCTTTGTATAAACAAGGCCATGGAAATGTACGCAGTGTACCATGGAGACTGGCTTACGAGAGCCTCCTTACAATCTCTGACGCTCTCTAGGGCTACATTTGCTCCGTTGTTCACTTGCCTCTTTTGTTTCTTTGTTCAGTTTAGCTACTCATCCAAAAACAGTAGTTCACACTGAGTCACAATAATGCACTCCCTTTCTACCAAAACCACTGATTTCCTACATCAGTATTTTTCAAGAACCAAGTCAAGAATCAAGAAGAGGAAGCTGTAAGAAAAAAAACTTTAAGCACATCTAAAGGAACATTTTATTGGTGCTTAAATGAAAAAAAAAAAATTGGAAGAGAAAACCCAACAGAAGAATTATCATGTGTTGATTTTGTACCATTTTTACCAGTGCCAGGTAGCCACACACACCTTTTTTCTCCTAGCTGATGGCAGCCAGACTCAACGTCTTCCTTAGGTAAGGCCTTCCTTCTGTAGGCCTCTCAAAGCATGCTGACCACGCAATCATTTTGAAAGAGCACTTATTCTAAAATCGAGTTCAGAGCTTCAGTACCCACCCACCTGGGGACTCCCAACCTCTGTCCCTAACTCCACCACACACTCAACTGCCCTTGCTCCCTGTACAGTTGCCATTCATGGTCAAGACAGTCAGATGCAGGGTCTTGCACCTGGAGGTGCTGCTACAGAGCATCCCATGATGATGCTTCAGCCTTTGAAGTCAAAGCCACAGATCATGAAATCCTTTCAGCCTGCTTAAAGAGTGCATGCTGTTTGTGGCTGGTGGCTTTTCTGGATATCTGTTCATGCTGTTGTGTGGAAATGGAAAAACAGAAGGTATGCCTGGAAGTAAAACAGGCTTGGACTATAGCTGCAAAAGCTGTGGTACAGGGACTGGAAAGCACCTCTGAGCCGAGAGTCCCGGGTATTGGCAACTACTGCAGTAATTGGTCAGGCCACAGTCACAAGCTTTCTGAGCAGACAAGTTTCTTCATAAACCTGTTGCCTTTACTGCCATTACTTTCATTCTGAAGAGTTTCAGAGCCTCACTGTTTTGATGGCTGGAAACGATCTTCTAATTTCTGTCCTAAGGTTATTCAGAGCCACATTACAGCCCTTTAAATCTTCAGCTTAAATAGCTGTGCTCTCCCATTTCATCCCTAGTATTTGGTCCCTACTAAGAAAGGATAATCCTACCGCCTTCTCAATGTCCTTCTTTTGTGAGGCTAAGCAATCTAAAATCTTTTGATCTTCCTCTTCCCTGATTTTAGCAGCACTTATTTGGATCTACTCCAGCCCTAGGTCATTGTACTTAAATATGGATGACCAAAATTGTACATGAAGTCTTAGTCATGCTTTGTACAATGGAGTAACTCTTTTTCAAATAAAACTACATATACACATGCAAATTAATAGTTTTCCAAAGATGATAAGGTATTTCCAAAATTAAGTCTCATCATAATGCTACAACGTAGATGTTTTTTATGAGCAAAGGCACGCTAGCCCTAGCAAGTCTGTTGCAAGTCACTGACGGAACTGGGTCTTATTCTTTCATTTATCAAAGTCCCTTCCTCTCTTTAAGTCAATGCTGGGGTAAAAAATTCCATTAATCAAACTCGGGTATTGTAGTAAATGCATCTGATGCTGCACTATACAAGTATTGGATTTCTAGGTGAAGACCCTCCGAGTAAATCAAATTCAAACTACAGCTATTATTGGTCATTACTGTATGAGAATCAATTTTTTGGTCAACTTTTTTCTCCAAAAATTTCACAGTTATTGTTCACTCCATAAAAAAGAAATAATCTTCCCTGTGCCGTTCTGTTATGCTCCTGTTCCATCATTTTAAGTTTCCTTCTGAGAAGCCATAACTCTTTCATGAGAAAAACAAAGGTCACAATTACCTACATAAACAATTATTTCCCATTCTTTGTGCACTTTCCTGAAAAGGAAAATGTTGATTTCATAATACTTTATGCCCAACCATCTAGAAGAAAGTATGACCAGGTAAATTATACCTCATTAAAAGAAACAGCGTAATGACATTTGGATGGGTCTTAGCTCACATTCCCTAAAATCCAAAGAGTAAAGATGAGCGTGGTAATGCTTTTTTGTAGAATAATTTTCCTTTTGCTTCTAATGCATGAGACCAACATGCATATCTCCAGGTGTTTCCAAGATATTGATGTCATATTGATGCCTAACCTGCTTGTAAGGATGGAGATACGAAACAACAGTACTGATAAGACTCAAATATGCTGAGAAGGGAAATACTGTGGGCAAGTATTTGTGCACCTACTGTGAACTTTAAAAGTAGTTTCCATTTTTAACCCATTTTCCAGTTTTTCAAATTCCCCTACAGTAAAGCAACTCATCCTCCAATGCGTCCCTCAGAAATCTTTACAATTCTTTCTGTGCTGAAACTGTTTTGGAGCAGCTGTGGCATTAAGAAGGCTACACAAATGCACCAATACCTGAAAGTCTAAAGATACCTTTAGAACGACCACAGCATTAAAAATAACTTTGCTATCCTATGAATAGGCCTCCCTGAGGCCTGGTGTGTCAGAGCAAAGGTTGGCTCGACTTCAGCCAGTTCCCCTCTCACAGTACTACATGTTTAAAAAGACCATAAAAGCAGTGGGCAAGTATGAAGTTATCCTTACACCGGCTTTCTCCCTCAGTTCCAGCAATGCAAAGTTTAAGGACTGCCACAAGCTATATTCAAAGCATTTTGGTTTTTATCTAATCCATTTTTTAACTCATTTACACTCTTGCCCCTCCTAATATCCTGAAGGAATTGAATCATGTACTCTTAAAAAAAGTCTTTCTTTCATTCATGATAAAATCTGCTGCCCAATATTCCTGCACACCCAACCCAGCATCAGACCAGTAACTTTTACGCAACATCTCCAATATAAGAAAAAGACATTCCCACAGAAATGGCAGAAATACACAGAAATTACTGTGAACCAATAGGTGTGATTACAAGACTCCCTCAAAAATTTCCACAAATACATACATGTACATATAGCATTTCTTGGGGATGTTGCTTCTGCTGTGATATGGTTTGTGATAACCGAATGGAGGTACCAAGCCAGGACTTTGGCAGAACATGTCCCACATGGCCCTTAACTCAGCAGAGTGACCAGCAGGACTACACAATGATAGAGAGCTGTGAAGACCAGCAGTGACAGCAGCAAGCACTGGAGGATGAAAAAGACAATATTCCTACAAGTCGCTCTGGGGCTCACGCCAACACTCTGTTGTTGAAATCTAACTTGGGAGCACCCCTCAGAGAAGTATGTGTGAGCCCCAGCTGGAAGGGATCTAGCCCTGCAGCCAGCAGCTATCCAGGTGGTGTTGATAAATTCATTATCACAGCTGATGTCAGGTACACTTGACTGGCTGCAAGGCAGTAACTGCTGCATCTTGCTAAGAAGCTGGGCAGAAGGTTAAAATCCCTCTCGTAGCCAGAGGCCTAACTTACACTCGGCTTTCCTGGTTTATGGAGCCTCCTGCTGAAAGCTTGGCCAACAGAAAGAAGAGATGTGACTGAGTGCTGAGAATTTGTACAACTGTGTGTTTCTGGAAGATCATCAGTCAGATGGCATAGCCATGCTTCCTACCTTTCTGCTTCTTAGAGGGGAACTGCCTGCAGCAGTTTGCCCAACATCTAATGAGCAAAATGCTGGATAACATGCAAGCAGGAGCTGAAGAGACTTTTGGAAATTTTGAGCAGTTGTAGAGGCTTGCTCTAGGAGAAAAAGTACAATTTGTCAAGGAAATAGGTCGTAGATACATTGGTGTTGCCAGTTCAATGGCAAGGGCAGTTGTGGCTAGGAAACGCTTTCCTAGACAGGAAATACACTTTTGCATGGCAAAGAGAGGAGAACAATGGAAAAGGAGAAGTTAGGTATAAAGAATGGAGAAAGCTGGCATAGTCATTTGCAGATTGACCAGAACTATATAAAGTTTTTTGGACATATAGTTAAAAATGCACTTGTTGGTTTCAGAAAACACAAGCATTTGTTCCACAAAAACTGGAAATTTTTAAGCTTAGGATGAAGAAAAGCAAGTCATGGCAAGGAAGACTTTATCTCCTGCGGGACTGAGTATGGTGGAAACAATCTGCAAGTTGGCTGATTGAAATGGATATTCCAGTGTGGAGTGCTTACTTAGTTTTGCAGGGCACTGGAGTGTAGTGCTTGATCTTATAATAAGAGGTGCAGCCCAGCAGCTGTGTTGCTCTGTAGGTTTTAATCCTATCGCTATATAAAGCCACATCGTTTGCTCCACTGAGACTGCTCCAAGAAGATAATTCGCCACAAGTCTGATTTCACATCTCTCGGTTGGGATGAACCAAATGTTTCCTGGAACTATTTGTAGCTATTTAGGGAGTGCTGAGAGAGTTACTTGATCATCTACTACTTTTGTCAAACAGAATACTTTCTTTGCCTTAACTCCCACAGACCAAACTAAAGTGTATTGCCAAACTGACAGATTTCTGATCACCACACATGACAGTACCTTAAGTACATAAGGATTTTGAACTCCTTGCAGCCTCGCTTGAAGCCTTTGAATCACAACCTCTGAAGTTTTGTGAAAGAGGAATGCAGGGACAAGACACCGTAAGAAATAAAAGACAAAATGTTTCCATCTCTGGCATAGAGGCCACTTGGGAAAAGCTGGCAGTAGGGAGCTAAAAGCCACGCATGACTAGAGAAGTACTTTCCTCTACCCAGCAAAGTGCTAGGCCATCTGTAGCTAGGAAAAGTAGCTGAAATACACCTGTTGAATTACACTGCAGGGAGAGATCACACTACTGGAGACCCTCACAAAATAGTGCGTTCAATAGGACTGTCCACTCAGGGGTCTCCTGTAATATCACTCACGGATAATGTTCCTCTCTGGGTTGACTGGCAAGTGACTGCCATGCTCTCCGCAGGGCTCTTCACATTTCTCTTTCAACATGTGGTAGCATTTCCTCCAAAAAATAGGTTCCAGTTCTTCAAGGGAAAAGGAGATATTGGATGAATTGCCTGAAGTCTCGCTCTGGGTGCATCTACCCCAGAGACTTCATTTTAACACTTGAACAGTTAGGAGCCCTGGCAGTGTCCAGCAGCCACCTGTCCTATGTGACATGTGAACAGGGCCATCAGCTCCAGCCCTGACTTCATGTTGCAGGGCTCGAGACCGCACCTCTTGCTACTGCAGGGGGAAGGGCCATACTGGCTGCCTCACGCACTAGAAAAGGGTCATCCAGCTCATGGGCATGCAGCTACCAAGCACCCAGATTGAGTTCATGTAAGATGCCCGTTTGAGGGCTGCCAACAAAGCAGCTCCAAAGAATTTGTCTATGCAAGCTTTAAAGCAAACCACCCCTCCATAAAGCAGAAAGGATGATGCTCTGAGAAGATTACTTCCTGAAATCTGAAGTGCAAAATAAATGGTGTTTGACAAACACTTCTAACATAGCAGACGCTGTAATGTGAACTAGAGGCAATGCGATAGAAGGACTCTTTGCAGGTAAGGTCTAACTGAACTTGTGCTTCTACAGGCTGGAAAAGAGGGAAGCAGAAAGTACATAAACCAACCCTGCCCGCTTTCCCCCGACTCACCCTCCCACAAAGCACAGACTCCGAGCACGGCTGGTGCACAGGGTGGAAAGCCAGTGTGTCAGCTGCAGAGCCAGCACTCAGGATCTGCCATTATTAAGCAATAAATTCCGAATACTATCCACTGAAAAAAAGTTTTGAGTTATTGAGAAACCACTTCAGCCTGGAAAAAGTTGAGAACTGCTGAAAAAAAAGTTTTCCTTTAACAGGGTAAAACCAAGAAGCTGAAGCGCTCCATGCTAGCAAGAGAGCTGCTAGCAGCCAGACTCGCAGAACAACACTCCCTCCTGTGGTCTGTGAAATACAGTTCTTCCTTCCCGAAAAGCTGAATCGGAATCGCCACCAAATAGCAAGCTAAACAAAACTCAATCATTTTTAGCCACATGAATACATCAAATGAGGGGCATGGGAAAATAATGACAGAAAAATCTAAACACTTGTAGAGGGACTAGCAGAACTTTCTTCATATTATCTTTTTTTCCCAAAAACTAGCAATCTTTGCTGTAGCTGGGTATCAGAAATTGACACTGCTGCAAGCTTAAATCAAGTGTTTTGTCTAGTTAATTTTTCTTTATCTAAGGAAATAAGGGAATCTTATTCCCCTTAAGGGAATCTTAAGGGAAACTTAATTTACAATCAAATACCTCTCACTCTAAATTATTAGAGCCTGTATGAATCTTTCCTTAAATTCTGGTAAAAGTTGTTAAGCTTTGCTTCAGATTAATGGGAAAAGAAAGCGGGAGGGAAAAAGTGAGTCATCACATGCGTCCTCATGTTATGTATCAGTGAATCACTGAACACTCATTGCATCACAGATGTCCCGTACAGCACCCACAGTAACTACTATAGTTAAAGACGCATAAACTCGTGTACGCTTGTACAAAAACAAACAAGAATGACGTTGCCTTTTATTTTACATAGCTGCATGCACACATTCCTCTAATCTGGGTCCAGTAAGGTTAACAGCCATATCATCAGCCTTCTTGAAAACCCCAGCTTCAATACTGATGAAACAAAACATTTTCAAATAGATGATCCCTACATTAGCAGCAAACATGCTGTAAAAGACACACCTCCTGACACACAGACTTCAGCTTTTTGGTCAGTTGACATTGATACATCTCCATCGGTACATGCTCTAACATGTCTCGCTGTTCCATTCAGAGTGTGCTGGTTTTAGGTGGAGTAGAGTTAATTCTCCTCATAGTAGCTAGTATGGGGCTGTGTTTTGGATTTGTGCTGGAAACAGTGCTGATAACACAGGGATGTTTTCGTTACTGCTGAGCAGGGCTTACACAGAGTCAAGGCCTTTGCTGCTCCTCACCCCACCCCACCAGCGAGGAGGCTGGGGGTGCACAAGAAGCTGGGAGGGGACACAGCTGGGACAGCTGACCCCAACTGACCAAAGGGATATCCCATACCATATGACGTCATGCTCAGCACATAAAGCTGGGGGAAGAAGAAGGAAGGGGGGGACATCTGGAGTGATGGCGTTTGTCTTCCCAAGTAACCATGACGCGTGATGGAGCCCTGCTTCCCTGGAGATGGCTGAACACCTGCCTGCCGATGGGAAGTAGTGATTGAATTCCTTGTTTTGCTTTGCTTGCGTGCGCGGCCTTTGCTTTACCTATTAAACTGTCTTTATCTCAACCCACGAGTTTTCTCACTTTTACCCTTCCGATTCTCACCCCCATCGCACACGGGGGGCGAGTGAGCGAGCAGCTGCATAGGGCTTAGTTGCCGGCTGGGGTTAAACTACGACACAGAGTCACAGCAAAATGCCTTGTACAAGCCCGCAGGAAATAAGGAAAATCACCCAGCAGAGTTCTTTTTAATGAATCCTTTTTGAAAAATTAGTCATTATTCTACCACAAAGAACAGTCAGCGACAATCTTCAGAGGAAAGCAGTATATTTTTCTAACTCCCAATCATCACTTCTCATATGTATCCCTATTCCCATATGTAAAAAGAAAATCATATAGCAAATTGTAGCTTTCTTCTTTGAAGAAACCTCACGTACGCCTGCTAACTTCAGGGAAGCAGCTTTAAAAGCAAAGCTGCTGGCTATAGCATGATTCTGAGGCCACAGGCAATATGAAAAAATAAGCAACAGAACCAAAGGAGCTCAAAAAAAAAATCTGAAAAACTTTTTGAGGAGAGGACCCAAAAAAATCATCAGGCCTAGGGTTTGGTCAGGAACTGGTTTGCTAGCTGAAACAGCCGCAATAAGGCAGGAGATGTCCCACTGAAGACCATGCCTGCTTTCTTCTGGCCATGCCCAAGCCTGGCTCCCAGCGACAGGGCAGCCTCTCACTATCCCAGCCCTGAGCTCCCCCATCGCCCACGCCAGGAGGGAGCACAGACTTGCAATGGGGCTGAAGACATCAAAGCCGGGACATAGGAAAACAGTGATGGAAAAATCCAAACACCGGCAGAGGGACCAGCAAAACACTCATGCGCTATGGGGTGGTATTTCATGAGCCTGCAGCTACAGCTCCAAACCAGCCCAGTATACACAGCCATCGAGTCGAGTGGCCCCTCAGCATCAGCTGGCTGGGTTGGCGAAGGCTACAGATCCCTGGGAGGATTCAGTTTTCCAAAATCTGGGCAGCGCTGATCCAGGCCAGCATATGACTAACAGTGCGGCTGTGAGCCATGATGGATGCTGTCTCCCTCGCAACACAACAGAAACAGTAAGATTGCCAAGAAACATTAAGTGAAAGTAATTTGATCTCTTTTCACCTGCCAAGCAATCAATTACTTGAAAAATTAACTTGTTTCGCAGCAGCTCATGAGCAGATCCGAACGAACTCTCACCGTGAGACCTGACAGTGGACACAGGCAGCACTTTGGGATGGGGCAGTAACGATGGGACAATAACAATGTCAGCGTCAGCTGACTCTACTTGGGTTCAACCAGGGCTCACAGCCTGAGCGACTTCAGTAGCAAACCAGACAGGCACTGTTAAACTACAATCCCACCCTTCCAGATGAAGGCAACAGAGAAGGATGAACCAAAGTTATTGAACCTAACTGCTACCTTCAACACGCGCGTGCTCCTTCTCTGGTGCCTTCATTGCCTTCAGCAACCAGCGTGCAGCAAAGCCCCTGCCTCGGCAGCCTTCGTAATACCGAGTAATACCAAGTACTGCTTGGTAACAGTTAGTAAGCTGGCAGGCAACATGCAGAGTGCTTTACACCTCTGTGAGCTGCAACTTGCCAAACTTCTTCCTTTGTGAATGTTGTTAACCCCGGGTTTCCCAAAAATTTCAGGATTGACGGCATATTATGTGACTACGCCTAAAGAAACATACCTGACTGCAAGTTCCCAATTACATTGTATCAGTCATTTTAGAACAAATTCACTCCTGATAAGATCTCAAGATCTCAAAAACCAGTATTTTTGAATCACAAGGAAAAAAATTCTCACATATTTTTCTAGTTTTCTACCAGAAAACATTTTCTTGAGTTTAAGTATGTAGGAATTGAGCTTTTTATCCTGGGAAAAATATATAATTAACAGTAAAATTGAATTAAAACTTTTCAACATGTTTCATTTTCTCTTTCGTATATAAGAAATCATGAAGTATATAAAAAACCATTTCAACGTAAGACAAAACATTTTGATTGCTCTTAATATTTTTTCAACAAATTTCTTTATAAAAGATTGAAATATCTTAATTGTTATTCTAATTCAAAGGAAAAGCAAAGTTTTGAAATAATGGAATCTCATACATTATATGAACTCTATTTTCAGCACAATTTTTGCGTCATTTTAAAATACAGATATTAGTTTAATACTAAGAAAACAAAATGACTAGCGAAAAAACAGATTAAAATTTCAGATATCTTTGTAAAAAGTTAGAAATAAGAAAATAGCAAGACAATTACTGAATATGGAAAAGGGACAAAAAAAATCTTAATTTCTTCTCAAAACAAGTGTTTTTACATCTTTACTAGTAAGAAATTCTTATTTGCATTTTTTGGGTCTCTGTCGGGAGCTGACCATATTCCTCTTTTCCACTGGGTGGCGTTACCACCTAGACCTGCAGTACTTGCATGAAGTTGTTACAATGAAGTAAACGTCTCGCATACCTTACTGATCTGAAACTATAGAATTAAACCAGTTTCCTGAGACAGCCATCTAAACTAGTCTGCTGATGTGCAAAACTGCCCCTTAGTCTTGTCTGGTAGTTTCAGAATGAAGATCGCTGTAAAATAACTGGATCTTTCAGGTCGATTTAACTCCTACTATTGGGTTTGGCACATACATCTCTCACAAAGAAGAAATTCAAAGGGAAGGATTGATATAGTAAAAAAACATGGTCACTATCTGTGAAACAGAAAGAAATACAGAACAAAATTAGATATAAAATAACTCTCAGCTTCAAAGAGCGTTTGAGCTCTAGGAAAAACCGGGGTGTTCAAGCACCCAAGCAGTCCCAGTGAAGAGAGGCACGTACCTACTACCTCGATGAAGTGTGCTGGAGGTGTCAGGAGAAAAGCAAGAGAGTGGGTGTTGTCTGCTGCACATGAACGAGACACCTGGGCTCTGCCAAGCACCCCACAGATCCCACCACCAAATTGCCCCTTCTTTCCCCATCCATGTAGCATGCCCATTCTGCCCCTTTCCTTCCAGTAAAACCAAAGTGCAGGGAGTAAGGAAAGAAGCTACAAACCCAAGTTACATCTCAACTGGCAGGAGGGACGTCAGGGGTACGCACACACGGACGCTGGGTTGGGAAATAGTTTGGGTCACGGTTTAGACAGCAACTCAGCACTACTAGGAAATGCATGGGGAGAAGGAATAACTCTCGGGAAGCTCTCTTTTTTCCCTTTTTACAAAGTTAAAAAGTAGGAGGTCAGAAATTAAAAGATGAATCCAGTCGTTATGCGAGAATCCATATATACCTAACAGGTAGAGAGTTAGATTACAGGATAAAAAACTAACAAGATTTTCTGATGTTGTTGAGTTGCATTTTAATCTGGTTTGACCGTAAGTCTTAGACCATGATCCCCGAGTTCTGTTTGTTTGGTTATCCCGTCCTTCTCAACCCACTTTCTCCACTCCTTTCAGCGAGAAATGCTGTTGTTAATCTCTTAAATAGACTGTCCTAATGTGCACATATCAGACCTAACGCACATCAGGCTTTCATCCTTGAAGGACTCGCACGTACTTACGATAGGACAGGGAGCCTTGCACTTTTGGCATACCACAACTATTTTATTGCAAAGTTCTGTTCTCGTGTTACTCTTACTTTTTGTCCCAGGTCTTCTCTAGGCTCGAGCATCTTCACGGCTGGGAGTATAGCAAAGAGGAACCTGCCTTAACTGAACCTTCTAGGTTCAGTTCTGCCTTAACTGAACCCAAAACTTCCTGTTTCTACCCCCACTCTCCCAAAGAAAAAATCCATGCGGTAGACACTGTCTCATGTCTTCAGTAGTGCCCTCTTCAGGTAATGAGAATAAAACCTCCACCCTTCCTTCCTAAAGCTAGGGCCTCTTACGTTGCACAGCACCTTGCTTCTTGTGCTTTTATTCCAGCAAAATCCATTTGAACAGGTTTACAGTCCAGACTGAGAGGCCTGAGTGTGCCCAAGCTGGCTCCCACACAACGATGGGCAGCCACACATTCCTGTCCAGCCCCGCCTTGCATGCACGACATGCAGGGCTGCCCACGCTCACCCCCATGCATGCGCAAAGGGAAGCTCAAGACACAATGCACAGTGGGTTTCTACATCACTGAATTAATGTAAACATTTAGAAAAAGAAAATCCTTTCTGCAGAATGAGTTCGTGGTACAAAGCCATCAACCCACTACTTCCTTTGCTCTGACATTCTATGAGCACGTACATTTCGGGCAAGAACTTGATTCAAGAGCCAGATTTGTCTTTCCCTGACAGATTTGTATTTAAAATCTCTCCACAGAAACAAGGGTGGAATCATTCCTTCTCCTTTTGTTTCCTTTTAGCAGCCATACTTAACCTTTTTTTGTCGCTTCCACAGACTTCAGAATTTTTATTTCTATTCATCTGTGGACTAGCTTCTATGAATTGTGGTTTTTGACCTCTAAAAGGAGGCTGAAATAGGAGGAATGAAGTTTTTTCAATAATGATTGTTCCTTTCAATAACAGCAAGTTAGAGATTTTCTTTACGTCACCAGGGGCAAAGTTATTTTCATAATGTGACTAATGGTTATTCAGAAATGACCATAATACAAGAATTACTCTATTGTTGCCAAATCCAGTTTATCCACTTACTATTTCCAATAGTTCAGACACCCTCTCCCACCTAAATTTACTATCTTCTCAGTTCTACTAATTTAACTGTTCATCCAGTTCTATCCTAACCCAGCTTTGTCAAGTGATCCAAATTACGAAAAAAAAGGGGAGAGGAGGGGAGAAAAAAAAGAAAAAAATCTAATACAAACTGTTCTCCACACATACATTTTTTGCAGTCCATTCAAAAAAATGCTTATTTCACAGATTTGGAAGAAAAGAACAAGTGAGAAAGTGAAAATGGCAGCCACATAAGCCAAATCTGTCACCAACAGAAGAACTTCTTTTACTCAAATGGGTTTTGGATCAGGCCTTATGAAGGTACTTGCTGAAGTTCATCTCCATTCATGTATTTAGGCATTGGTTTGGCCAACATACATGTCTTCCTGCTTCTTACCCTATCAACCACACCGAAGAAGCAATGTCAACTACAGAACTTGTCTGTACGTGCACAGTAAATGCAGAGAAGGTTTCTCCTCCTCGTTTCTCACTCCCAACAGCATGGGTGAGAGCCCTGCTGCGGGGCTGCGCTGCCGGGAGCCGGAGCCGGTCCTGTCTGGCACATACCACGGGTGCCACAACTGCATTTCTGGTCACACTGATGCAAGCGATGCTACCCACCATGCTTGCAAAGATGTTGCTCATTATTTTAATGAGTATACAGAACGAGAAATTTTCAGCTCCATGTGCCACATCATGTACGAGTTAAGCAGAAAAAATGTCTTGCTGCAACAGCTAGACTGACTAATTCATGCGCAGTTGCAGCTGCGCTGCTTTGTCCAAGAAACATACTTCTTGTCATCTCTGAGAAAGGCTGGGTTTAAGATGCACTCAGGCCAGTAGTTCTCAGTTGCCTTTTTCATCGCATGAGGGATTTGCAAATAATCCTACAGATCTCTAAGGTCTCTGGATACACGGACTATGTACACACCAGAGAATTTGCACTGCTATTAATCACTGTATTTTCTATGTAGTGTAGACTGGCAACAGAGGACTTCATACAGTCTTTGATTCTTTCTCTTGCCAGTTTATGGCAAATTCCATCATGCATTTAAAAAGTACAGGAGACATATCCCACTTGACAGTAGAATTCATCACCAACAAACTCTCTAGCCATTGTCTATCTACATGCTCTTCCTCTTTCTAGAACAATACCTTGTCACCTTCTCTGCTTGTTTCTTATCAATGTATAAACCCTTGTGCTCAGCTGTAGACAAACTCAAGAGTCACTGAAGACATAGCTGGAAAATCCTGACAGCCAGGATCAGCTACAGCTGAGCTATTCCAGGACACAGCTACCTAGAAAAGCTGTGAAATCGCTCTCCCTGGAATGTAAGTACAGGTTAGGCAATCTATTTCAGTGCTTCACTATCCTTATCATCAGAGAAATACTGATGTTTACATGTCTCCACTCTATTTTTGGGGGTCTTATTTGCTGTGGACACAGAGAATTATATTGCCTCTTTGCCTGTGGTTACATTTAAAAAATTTGGAGTGTCTCCCCCACGTCTTCTTTTCTGTAAATTAAACAATCCCAGTTTTTTCAGACTTTTTTATATATAGCAGTCTGTAAACTTTTGGTAGATCAGAATTACCTCAAGATGGCCCACATCGTTCTTGATGAGGGATGCCTAAAAATGGACACGGTACTTGTTTGCTGAAGCCTCAGCAGGGCTAAGTAGAGTAGGCAGATTACTTTGCAAGTCTTGTATGCAGCAGTCCTGTTTATACATGCTGGTATGGTGTTTGCTTCCCTTACAACACATGCCACTCTGAACTGCAGATTAAATGCAAGGCAACAATAATCACTGCATCTTCCTTTGCAGACCTGTTGCCTAACAAACAATTCATCCCCTATCGTGGGGATGTGCCCTTGATTGCTGCTAAGTAAATACAGTATTTTGCACTTGACTTCTATCTTATTTCAGACCTAGCTCACCAAAACAAATTAATTTTAATCTTGTCATTCAATGTTTGCAGAGCAACTCTTCTCTCAATTTGGCATTGGCTGCACAGTGAATAAACTTAGACTCTACTCCACTTTCCAAGTCATTAATAAAAAATGTTAATTCATTTTGGACCATGACAGATGTCTGGCTCAGTATATAGGATTGACCTTTTGCTCAGTATATAACTCCCATTAATGCCTGCACAGACAGAGAGGCAGTTTATTGTGGTTATGGAGATACAGCACACCAATCTCCCACACTTCCTAGGATTTTCAAGGCAATATTGAAATAAAGATCAGATCTACTACATTTCCCTTTCTTGAAAATGAGCTCTTTTCAAAGAAAAGCGTTAGGTTATTTTCCATTCCCTTCCATGTTTTTAATTAGTCTTTCCTTCAATACATGTTCAAAGCCCTCAGGTCATACAGAAACTCAGTTAATGAATCCATATTGCCTAGACCACATTTTTCTACCTGTTCTCAAATTTAAGTACTACATTTCCTGCCCTGTGTTCCTTTAGGGACAGTCACCAACTTGCCTGACTTGATATTCATTAAAAAATCCTTTTTGCCAGACCTACAGTTGCATTTACTTTAAGAACCTGGCAATAATCAGAGAAACACCCTCTAAATCACTCAGTTGAGTTGCTCTCTTCTTGGTTGTGCTATTTTCCACTTCCAAGCCTCATTTCCATTAGTCCTCTTTTCTTCAGTGGACATCACTGAAAGCTGAAGCACATTTTTCATTTGATCATTTTGGTTCTCTGCTCTGTCATCCCCGCAGAGCAAATGCAATCCCTTATTTTATAAATAGCTACAGAACTTTTACTATTGGCACATTTCTTTTGGTAACTAAGCAGGACTCATGGTTTTTTACTATGGGTCTGTGTTTCTGGCTTTTAAACATTTCTTTATTGATGCTTCTGTTCTGTTTTTCTGTTCTTTGTGGGAAAACTCACTGCTTGCTTCTGAATACCTCAAAAAGTTCTTTGTTTGACTGGACTGAGTAGGCTGCTCTGCAATCATTTCTCCCAGTTTGAAATACCACTTCCAGTTCCTCTGTAATGTTACCACTATTCACCAAACCACACATAAAACAGTATTAACAGGTTCATCGGTTATTTAGTGAGAGTCTTTTACATCTAGGAATATCTAAACGTCACTGTTAAATGTGTCTAAACATCACCTGTTCCTACCCCATATCTGCTGTGATGACAAGTGCCAGCAGTCTGGTAATGCCGACTGAGCAGCACCAGCCAGAGGGGCTTTCCCCTTTCTTTCTCAGGGATTGAGGGAGTGAAGTCTCCCTGGGCTCATCTCCATGAAGCTGTGCAAGCCCAAGTGTCCTTTCTGCTATGCCACTTACTGGCTTTTCTGTCCTACCTTTCAGACAATACACTGACATTTTTCCTTCGAGGTCCACGCAAACAGCTTTCTGCCTCCTGCCCCGCTCAATCGCAGTCCAGAAAATGAGGCAGTGCCCCACCACCAAAATGCCAAAAGCAAAGGAGAAATTAGTATTAGTATCAGTTCTTTTACCCTTCTGAATATCTCTGTAAGAAAGTACAAAGCAGAAATATTTATTTCAGGATGACAGCTGACTGCTGTCACCTTTCTGGTCCTCATTTTCTAAGTGAGAAAAACTCACACAAAGAAGCAGAATCCTGAGCAAAGGCATAAGCAGCGTTTCTGTGGCGTTTTCCAGCCAGCAGGAAAAGCTCCCTGCGTCGCCTGCACCCGGCACCCATGCCAGCCCACAGTCAGGACACCACAGGGAACGGCAACGTGAGTCAGTCCACAAATTCACTGAGTGGGGCTGGAGAGATGCTCGGTGACAACGGTCACATCAGCCTGCTCTTCTGGGCTGCTCAGAGAGTGGTCTCTCCACAATGTGTGTTCTACTAGATACACACCAGGTTCGGTGCCCTACCCAAAGGAATCCCAGCAAGAGCAAAACTTTCAAAGACAGCTCTCTTAAAAGCAAATCACAGCAAACACGCTCTGAAGGACTTCCCCCCAACAGCTGCCATAGGAACCAAGTGTTTGGGGGACAGAAAACAAACATAAAGTCATATTAAACACTCAGAAAATTTACATTAAAAATATCAGAGGCTGGGGATTCTGGATTTACAAAGCACTGACACAGAGGATGATGACAGTAAGAGCACTTACTGTCTGCCCCTCAGCAGCAGGATCCTTTGTCAATAATACACATTTTAGGATATTCTTATTTAAAAGTGAAATACATTTTTCAAGGATTCAAGCACTATAAGGAATGAGTTTGCAACTGATTTTTTTAAGAATCATCTTTCTTTTCTCAGGCTTTTTTATTGAACTGATGTAGCATTTCAGTAGCTTGTAACACTATTTTTAGAAATGATCCACCAGTGATGGTTTTCAAGGAATAAAGGACTCTATACATACAAAGTCTTGCCTTTATATCAACCTCTTTATCTTGTCATTTCGTGAAACAGATATCAAAACACAGAAAAACACCCCAGGGATCTGTGACTCTTCAGTATGAAATGATCCTTTTCTGAAGCTTTTATCTTACAAAGTATCTCTGTTTCAAGAAACTGTTCATTTCCTACTCAGAGGCCAGTTCATGTCATCATTTTATAAAAACAGATTTTGCAGCTCTTTTCAAAGCAAGATTTTCCTCTTTGCACTTTTCTAAATTAAGCTAGCGCTACTAGATGTTATCTGCAGGATATATACAGTACACTCCCTTATCACGCCTTTTGACCTACATCATTGAAAGTTTTCTTCTTAGATGCCTAATATTTAGTATCTGTATTCTATACAGCACAAATTCACGTTTTACTACATTCCTGTTTTACTACATAGTTGCCCTTAGAAGTTGTGAATAACCAGAAAGACTTCTAGGCGTTTCAGACAGAACAAGTAAAATGTTTCATGGATCAGCACCAGAAACTGAAATCTGAAAAAATACAGGCTTGTGGATTACAGGTATTTTATGTTCCCACCTGCCTCCACGGAGTAGTGGATACGGTGCTACACCATGTTCTCAGGACAGTAAGTCTCCTACAGCTACCTCTGCCCACAGGTGAAATCACTTCCAAAGTCCTTTATTGATCTGAGAGGAAAGGGCAGTCCCCCATCTAGCAAAAGCCATCCGGCCTCTTCAGCGTGTGAAACAAGATCTCAAGGTTTCATGCTACGTTGCAGATACAAGATGCCATCCACCAAACATGACTGGCCATTGTGGCTACCTCCTCCCTGAGTAGGTGGAAGGAATGCAGTAAATGCCAACAATGCTGTTTTACCCAGGAGTTACCTTGTCCAAAGAGCTTGCTGAAGAGTGCACTCCTTTCAACACTTCCTATTCAGGTGCAAACTCCATAGGCACTCTGAAAATAATACAAAGAAGCCAGCTTGTCGTGAGGCTAAAGGGAAGATGAGATGCCTGAAGATGCACCATGTTCCCTCAAAGCACAGCGTTTGATTCTTGGAAGAACGGGGTAAGAGCTGTCACGTCAGCTACCTGAAGAGGGGTTCTTCCCGATGCAAGCCGAGCAGGTACAGGTACGGTCAATCCCCAAAGTAAAACACCGGGACCCTCACACCAGGGAGAAACTAGTATCACCACAACAGCTAAAGGTGCTTTGGTACACATCTCATATTCAAAAATGATTTATTGGGGCAATAAACTCTTAAGCAATTTATCCTTTGATGTTTGGCTCACAATTCCCACTGAAATCGTACTATGGAAACTATGATAGATAATCTGTTAAAAAAGTGCATCTGTTTCTTACGCAATGTTTCCAGCATGGAACCAAGCTTGAACTTAACAGATGGGTCCTTCTAGTATGGGATCATTTTGTGGATAATTCTTCTCCCAAATGACCTCAAATGCTTTTATATTTTCCATGAGCAAATCAGTGTTTACATTCAAGCTTCCTCTCTCTCTTCTTGGTGGCAGCTCATTTTGTAGAAAGCTGCAACATTTTAAAATGTGATAAATACTGTATGAGAAAATGTTTTCATTGGATTCAGAAACTCAGGGACTCTTACGATAGCTCACCTGCAAACATGAGGGATATCCAGAAAGCTATTACAAAGAGTACAGTTTTAGCACAACTTGTTTGTCACCAGAACTCAAAGTTAAAATTAGTATCAGAATTTCTTCAGAGTAAGTTCTGGAAGATAACATGGTAAAGAAAAGAGGTGATAGCAAGAGGTCTTGAATTATTTTCCACTGTGATTATACAGTAAATGTGTGCTTTCAAGTTTCCAAGCCTGGAAAATTTCCAAGTGTGTCCCTCCTGTATCCTTTCAGTGTCTCAATTTAACAAAAACACCCACACATACACACAAAAGATCTAATTCCATACTAATGAGTAAAAGTACTTACCAGCAATCTGAACCAGACTTCCTCAATGGATCAAGGAGATTTAATCACATTTAGCCCATGAATTTAACATTTGGTAATTTTCTTGCCAGCATCCTGCCATCATTAACATCAATATCTGTTTAATGACACACAAGTTCTTCTCATAACTGACTGAACTAAAATATACCATGATGAAAGAGCTGCTCTTAAGCCAGGCAACTTTTTGCTTCCTAAAAACGCAAGGACAGGATGTGATCTCCCTTTTTCTGTTGTTTGTTAAGAAAATTCGGAGCAGAGAAAACTCCCCAGAGAGTCCCCAAAGGTACGGGTGCTATCTCAGCGTTCACGCTTCCCTGTCATTCTGTGCTTGTTTAACGTTGTTTCTAGTGGAGCTGAAACACCACTGCCAAGCACCAAGATTGACTCTTCCTCTTGAAGAGGGCAAAAGATGTTGTTGCCTTGCCTCAGCACCAGCTTCCTACGGGGCCTAGCCTGGAAGAATGGCCCTCAGACTGGGACCCCTAAAAACCCACAAAAGCAAGGTTTGTAATACAACAGTCATCTGAGGAAAGACCAGCGTCTCTCTGGAGCGGCATGGAGAAGATTCAAAGCACCAGGCTGAAATCCAAGGGCCAGAGCACAACCTGACCCTGCCAGAGGTGAAATGGATTATTAGTATTAATCCTGGCCAGACTGTGGACCGGCTTTGTTGATGCTTTCTTGAAGAAAAGTGACTGTTCTGTACATTTTCCAAAAGCAAGGGACACACTTTATTTATTTTTGCCGCTCTCCAGGAAGAGTTTGTTTTATTATCCCAAAGCCAGGGGACTAGCTTAAAGTTTCTAAATCAAGGAGGGAGGTTTATGCAATACCAAAGATTAAAGCGGGGAAAAACCAAACCCACCCAGTCTGCAGTGATCCTTTCCCAGTGCATTAACTCCTTTCCTGCCAGGTGTCCTGAAGCTTCCTGGGACATAGCTCCAGAGAAAACCAGAAGATATGGGATAGCACCATCTCTCATTTCCCTTTATAAAAAGCTGGGACTACAGAATAAATTCCTTCATGGGAAAAAATGCACTGGCAGCACAACCCATGCTGTGGCCAGAAACGCAGACACCGCGGCAGGTGACAATGGGATGTTGAGCAAGTGACAGCCAAAACAAATAAGACCTCACAGATCTCTAATTAGCTCTTTAATATTCAAGCAAATGTCACAGCTAGTGTCTATGCAGATCTTCTCATTTAATAAGAAGTGCACGCTCCATTATGAAAACAGAAAGGCACAAAGGATTTCTGAATTAAAGAATAAAAAAGAGCCATAATACTTGCTTGAAGGGAAAGCATGATCGTTTCCTAGACTATAAGGCATCTAAAGACAGTCCTGAACTGGAAATGTTTTCTTAGACCAGTTCACAGGTCAACCAGAAGCCCTTCCCAAGGGATGACAAAAAGCATGGGGTCTTCCCAGCAGATATCATGCATTGGGCCTTCTTCACTTCCATCCACTTCCAAAACTCTAGTACTGGGAACAGCCAAATGTGAAATAGGTGTTACTTACATAAAGTATTACTGGAATATGCATCCAGATGAAAAAGCCAAAACCAAACCATTCATTTGGATTAAATGCCATTTTTAAGAAGTCCTGGCCAGGAGACTGGCACGGGTAGGATTCAACCTAGCAAATCTGAGCTGGTCATCTAGATGCTTTCCACAGGCAAAGGCGGCATTTCCAGGGTACTACTCATCTCATCCTTTAACAGGCATATAAATTCCTGCTTCTCTCCACTGGACTGACTGCAAAGAGACTTCGGGGTGGATAACTCTCATGTAGACATCTATGAGAGTCTCCATGTCAAGCATCTAGAGTTAGACTAGATGTATCTCTACTCGCCTGTGACAAGGAATAGGGAAAAAAGAAGGGCTTGGGACGAGAAGGGTAGCGACAGATCATGTTGCAAAGTGAGCCCTGGGGATGAGCTGGTTTTGGAGGGAGAGATTTGTATGGCTGTTCCCACAATGAAGCCAATACATCCTGCTGGGACCAGACCAGCAGACACACCACCGTGGTGGCTGCCTCCAGCCCGTGACATTAGGGCAGTACCGGTTTGGCTGGACAGTGCTAAAATTAGCACTTTATTCCTACCAAGAGCCCACGTACCGGCTGTCCTCTCCCATGTGGCAGAACACTTTGCCCTCTTCCATGGAAACAAAAGTGAGCGGTCTCCCCACAGCCTTATCTTAAAGACACAGGCCTTCAGTGAGGAGAAAAGGTTCAGCAAGGGACACCACCAAAAGCTTTGATTTTTAATGATTAAGGGATTCAGGCATGACATTTCCTACTCCCAGTTCCATTCCGTCCATTTCAAATTAAGTACTGGATTCAATCACTGGCTTATTTTTACAGGCACTTAATCATAACGAAAAGTAAACAAAAAAAACCTGGCGATGAGACAAGCTCTGCATCCTGCCTTCTTCCTTTCGCTGCTACAACTCATTACAAGGCAGTTCAGTTCAGCTGTGAGAATGCCAGCACCTCTCCTGACACAATGCAGAAAACCACGATGCATCACCAGCTCTCTGGACAGCAGCGACAACTATTCAAAATTTAAGACAGGCACAAGACACGATTGTCCTTACAATTACAAGTAGCTACAGGAAAATATTAGCAGACGCCATTTAAAAAAAAGCTCTTATCGCCCTCATCCTACCAAAGGTCTTAGAATTACCCTGTTACCCAATTCTGAATACGCAGTGTTTTAAAAACACAGCATTACTGCTTATCTGTTGCCTGAGTCCAAATATTTTGTTTTCCTAAAAAGGGCCGGAGGAGCCAAACAAACCAACATCTTTAAGTTTCTGTTGGACGCTGGAAAGGATTTGAAGTTCAGGACAAACACGGTTCGTCACATGACAGGAAAAACAAGGAAGTAGAAAAATAAAATGTAACATCAGCATCTCCCTGGCAGGATCAGCGTTTTTGCATCGTGTTCTTGCTAGGTCCTAATTTCAAGCTGTGGATTTTACATAACAAATTTAGCATAGTCATTCTTATTAACTTAGGCTGGGAATGATGAATTCAATTCAATCAAATGACTACTTACTATTGTCATTGAACAAAACGCCGATGACATAAAAGAACCTAAAAATAATACTTTGATGATATTTTAGGAATTTCTAACACGAAATGTTTGAAAAGGGAGAGGACCAGAGACAGGGTACATGATTTAAGAGCATGTCATCTAATGAAATTAAAATTAAGGAGTATCTGTGAAATGGAGTTGAACCCCAAAATATAAAATGCAAGAGAAAAAATAAATATTTTACTCCTCTGATGTTGAATTTTGGAAGGCAGATAAACTTTTCCCCATTCTCTCCCCTTAAGCTGTCCTTGGGGAAGCACTTGAAGCCATCGCACGAGGAGTCCTCCCTGCTGAGACCGGCGAAGGAAATAGTACATTAATAAATACTGACCCAAATCAGCTCCGTCATCTGTGCCACACGCCTGGGCAGACCCTTCCGGCAGGCCACTGCTAGAGAAATCATAAGCACATTACACACTTTGAGCCCTTCCAAGCAACCCTCTCTCTGCTGCTCTTCTTTTCACCTTCCTTATGGCAGCACAGGCAAGAGTAAGGAGAGGCTGCATCTAGCATCGATATGCACGTCACTTCTGACGTAGGCATGCAGCGTCGCCTTCGCCTCTGCCCTGCTTCGGCAGTACAATCAAACACCAGATATTGGTACCTTTTTTACTGGTGAGGTAGCTTTACAGTCATATATAAGATTAACCAGCTCTTAAAAAAAAATCACCATTCACTTCTGGAGACAGAGCGATATTAAACTCCACTGGGAACAAAAAATGAGGCTGTTATTGGGAAGAGAGCTGCGCACAGCTGCTGGGTGAAATCCTGAGGATGCAAGGCATAAAACCAGGTTGTTGGTGACAGCAGTTGTCAGCGTATCCTCTGAGGAATTGGTTAAAAATGTTCAAATCACAGAGTTAATTCAGCTTCAGAATGGGACATATTTTTTTCTGCAAACATTTCCATGAAATACTGTCCTGTTCTCCATCCAGTTCTCCATCTGCATGGCAAAAGGGATGGCTGTGAATATCATTGAGCAGTTGTAACTAACCTTCGCTTTCTAGCTCCCCTCTTCTCAAAATTTCTCCTATCAAGTAAGTGATTATTTGGCTTCAAGCTGATTGAAAAAGCCTGTACTTAAATATTCAGGACGCCTAAAAGAGCCTAAGAATTAAGGAAGGAACTAGCGTCAGCCTGTCCTCAGTGGAAAGTGACCTCTGCAGGATGGCAGCACCAAAGGGTAAAAGCTCTGATGTCAAAGACAACAAATCTCTTCCGCCCCCAATAACTTAATAAAATAAATAAAATAAAACCATATTAAACAAATATCAAGTGAAAAGACAGTCCCCAGTCTGTAAGGCACACATCAGTGTACTATTTGCATTATGAACCCTCTAATGAAAAAGCACACTTCTCATATTGCAGATCCTAAATATCTATCACTTCCAAGCAAGCCTTCTTGACTTCAGTCGCTTTTAGAGGACCAGAAACGGCTATTATTGGTGTACTACACTCCCATTACCAAGAATGAACGTCCTCTGGTCCATTCTGTAGAAGTGAGAACGTCTATCTTTTTATGCACTTCTTTAGCCAGGAAAGCTTATCTGCTCCGTTTTTTTCCTCTCGCCCTTCACTGATTTCTGCTGCTATCTTCCTACAAATTAAGGAAGATTAGAAACCTTTTAACTGTACTGGAAAATTTCCATTGTTTTTCTTTAATACAAAGGAGTCATTAAAAGAGATAATTGCAATCTGCAAGAAAGATGTAAATCTAGGACTGTTCAGCATCCTAATGAAAACGGAATCCCAGAGGTGTATGTTACGTGCTTCTAAAACAGGCTACCTCTGTTTTAGGGGGAAAAAAAAAACCAAAACCATATCAATCACAGCATTTTACAGTTGCTATAGAATTAAACAAAAGGGCCATCGCAGTTGCAAGCAGCTGAAACAAAGCATTCAGCAATACAAGACAGCTAAACTCAAGCTCATCCTTCTTTCTTCCTGTTATTAAAATGCAATGCACATGAGAAATATTTTATTGCCTGCTTCAGAAAGTTGGTAATAGTCAATTTAAAATTTATAAGCACTAATTAGGTAACACATCCAGTTTATCCTCCTGTTCACCATTAGTGTTGATGAGATCCGCAAATGGGAGATAAGAAAAAAACCACAGATGTAATAAAGTAAAAACCAGTGACTCACCTTGGGTACCAAGAGCTTGTGGGGAGGAAAAAGGACGAAGCTTAATGCCATTGCTAGGCAAGTTCTGAGCCTTCTCAGTAAGTTCTGCTATTTAATGTATGAGACATTGCAAAGCAAGATTATTTTTTATTTTCCTACATAGGAGATACTGCTGTATCCACGAATGAAGGAAAGTGCATAGGGCACAAAACGGTGGGGTACAATTTTAGTAAGAATTGGTGCAGGAATGTGACACGATACATGAACAAGCCATCTAACCTTTTTGTAATAAATTGTAACAAACTGTTATAGCTAGCCTGCATTTACAACAGTGCCAGCAACAGCATATTTTGCCACTCTTAATGAGCATTATTATAGCACACGTTTATACAAGGTGGATTCAGACCCTTTTCTTAATGCATTCAATATTTGGCAAGTGTATTATTTAATAGCTCTCTAACAGTATAATACGCATTAGATAGATATATCTCACAATATACAGAAATACTTCAGATATTGATGAAGGTGAGATAACCTCCCTAAAATCCGCTATGCTGCTGCTGGACAACATTTCCTCATTATTTCACTGCAGCAAGTTCTGAAAGCCTACCGGAGTGGCCACCTCCTGACACAGCGTCCCCGTGGGTTTATTGCAGAGAGGTCAGGCTGCACGTTGGAGGTCTGCCCGAAGCATCTCATCCCTGCCTCTACAGGAGACTTGGGCTTTTTGCTCAAGACAAAATTCACCCACATTCATGGACTAGAACTTCCATGGACTTTCCTTGGCCTCCAGTTTCCATGGACTACATTTCAACTTTTAGCAATCTGTGCAGCGCTGTGAAGTACCCTGCAGCACTCTCCAGACAACCTACCCAGGCTTTTTTTCTGCCAGCTACAGAATAAGGTAACTCTTCTGAATGCAAGAGGAAAGATCAAAACTCCAGCAAAATATGAAGAAGGGAGCTGCTAAGTCTAGAGAGGCCCTTCAGGTGCAAATCTAAGACTTGGAAGGATTAGTTTTAGTGAGGACTGCAGTATGTATATGCCACTGTACTGCACTAAAATCTTAAATACTATCATCTGCAAGACTGATACTGACAGCCCACTAACAACGTGGCTGCCTGAGGTCTCCAGGCCTTTTGACTTCTGCTCCACTCTGTGGAGCACCCGACGGTCTGAGGTGCTGGCGGCCCCACTCCTGCCGACTGCAACAACCCAGGCAGCTGCTCCCCATGAGCTCGCACCTCTACCCTCTTCGACGGATGGAAAGCTGCTCCTGGAAGATCCCTTTTAAATAGACAACCAGCTCTGGGGAGTGCAAAGGACAATGGGGATGGAATTAAAAAGGAGTTGTAGAGCAGTTAAGAATCAAGTTTTCTTAGGAGGACAGATTTTGCTGCTTGACACCCATTTGCGTTTACGCCCAGCTACACCAGTATCTCTGCTTCCTTGGGTAGCAACACGTACTGCTCTGAGCGGCGAATCTGAAGAGATGCACCCCATCATACTGACCTTCCTGAACGGCTCTGCTGATTAAAAGCTTCAAGTGAGAAGCCTTGTATAATTTTAGCTTTTAATTCTCAGGATGAAAATGAGATTTTAAGCAGTAAGAAGTCTCAGAAAATCCTCAGTAAAGGGTTTAGCCGTCATTTACCTTTAGTGTACCAGGTGCTTCACAGCTCTGATCCTACAAACAGGTAGGCAAGCGTTCATTTGTGATCCTGATTTTCCCTTCAAAAGTAATGGGACTGCTTTCATGCACACACGTCTGTCTGAAGTTCATGGTATATATGCTCCAAGGGTGAGACAGCTGGTTTCATTCCAGCAAGGATTTCAATAATTAAATTAGAATCAGCAAACTTGTATAATGCCCAGTTTAAAACAGTGATGTTTGGTACCATATTTCTAAGAGCACAAATACACCACGAAGTTAAGTATTTTAAGACTTGACAAAATATAATACCTAGCTTAAATACTCATGCACATGCATCACACACACACACAGAGCAAAATACGAAAGTCTTAAGTTTAACAGATGTAGCATAAGCAGCACAACCTAAGTATACCACTGAAGGCAATAGCAAGCTGAAGGATGGGTGCTGGTGCAATTGGCTGCCGGACGGGTGTGACTGGGGAGAGGGTGGCTCTGCGTGCCCATGGGGGGACGTGCTGCCGGCAGCCTGGCTCCAGCCCCCATGCACAGAGGCATCAGGAGACCCAGGTGAGCAAGTCACAGTCATGATGTGCAGAGGCAGAGGTAGTAGCTACGCCTGCTATGGTATGCCAGGGATTTTGCTCTCAAACCAAAATCCCAACAAACACCCAGAGCATCACCAAGTCTGACGGCAAAGGAAGGACAGACGGCTGCGGGAATCGGAACCACTTGTAAACTCATCTCACTGCACACACGAGAGCCACCGCCGCCCACCACAACACCGCTGAATGCCACACTGCCAAACGCCACGGCGGCGGCGGCGGCTAACGAGAGCATCTTTACGTAAGCCTCAGCCATGTGGATGCAGCATTGGGCCAAAAAAAAGAACCCAAACCAAAACACACATTGCCCCCCTGCCAATCCCAGCTTTCTACTCTCCCCAACAACATTAGCAACTGAATCTTTCCCACTCAACCTTTTAGTTGTCTGCCAAGAAGACAGGGAGACCAAATGGCATCCACTATTCATCCTGATTATGCCGAAGAGGCTCAGCAACCCACCGGACTAACTGGAGGCAGCTTTTTCTTTGCAGCAGAAGTAGTATGAGGTTTAAAAGAAGTGACATATATCTCAATATTTTTCACCAGAATTTGGGGGAGAATGGGAACAAAATAAAGCAACACTGAAATAAAGGCAAAACCATGCATGAGGCCAGTAAGAAACTCCTTTCTAAAAACTACAGGGGAAAAAAAAAGCTTCAACCCTGCAGCCATTTTACAAAAGCAGAAACACTTCTGATGAAAAATGTATTGCAAGTAATTTGCCTTGCTCTGCTCCACTCTAACAAAACATAGTTCTTGTTGACAACACCTTTTTTTCACAGGCCTGGTGTTTTTCTGTGAGGAAAGACAACGTAAGAAGAAGATGGTCTGAGAAGCTTAGATTTCTTCTAAGTCCTGAACTCGGGAGTAATTCGCTTTGTTCACTCCTCACCCTTGCTCCTCTTCTTCCACCCCCTCCCCCCAAACAGATAACCCATCCGTACTTAAACAGGAAAGCAAGGAGGACTGGGAATGTCTTTGTAATTGTGGTCTTTTCTAAGTGTATTTATTTTTTTCCCAGCGTGTTTATTTTTAACTGCTTTAAACACTCAGCAAAATCATTTAATTGCTCCCAGCCCCGGCCTCGCGGCGGAGGCACCTCGCAGGGCGGCGAGGCCGGGCTGGCAGCGTGCGCAGCCGCAGCAGGGCTGAGCGTTCACGGGGCTCACTCGGCGCAGGACGGCGTCTCCCGCACCCCTGGCTGCCGGCAGCGAGAGCTGCATCCACATCTGGGACGGCGGCAGATGCTTCTGCACAGAAATGCCTGGAGAGGGAAGCCCTAGGTTCGCCTCCATGTTTGCTCGAAGAGAGAAGTCCTGCATTCGCCGCGCTGACAGGCATTTCGTGGTCGGTATCTTTACCAGCTGGAGAGTCGGCGTTGAGGGCAGAAGGACACCATAGCTGCAGTGGCTTCTGTCAGAGGTGTCACCTGTGCTTTTTTCCTTCGGGTCCCAGTATACACTGGGAGATTTCCTACCCTCACCACGGTCCCCTTCTCTGTCACACAAGGTTTTTGCCATCTCAAAGGCTGGTACCTCTTTAACAACACGTGAGCTCTTAGCGTTGGGCTTTCACAGTGGTATTTACAGTGGTATTTACAGGAGTCAAAACACAAAATATGCAAGTTAGAAACAGAAACAAAAAAAAGGAGAGAGACATTCCTCAAGAGCAAACTGCGTGCCAGCCCACTGACGTCGTCTCCGCCGGTTAAAGCCGAGCTGCACCTCTGTTTTTCATCCCACTTAAACCCATCACTGCCTTGCCTTCTAGCCTTCTAGGATCGCACTGGATATGTTAACTGATGCGCTCTAAGGGATTTTTTTGTGGGCATCCTACTATTAAGGGAGCAATTTGCTTCCCCTGCAGAATGTATCTACTTGAAAGCCCCTCTCCAGGGAGGCACCTCAGGACGGAGCATACAGCATCTCGGCGCCCTGCAGCCTTCCCCTGACTCTGCAACCCCGCCAAAATTACCCTCCCCAAAATGACCAGGCCAGAGCTCTTCCCTGCCATCTTTGCTACACCCATCTGCAGAGAGAGAGATGAAAAAAACCCATGAACTCTTGCAGCTGGGATTGCTGGAAAGCTAGAAACTGGCATCTCTACTGAACTGAGTGGCAGTCTCCAGAACAGGAGTAGTTACATTCAAACCACATGGAAAAAAGAAAATCCAAAATAAAATCTCCAAAAGACGAATTGCATTAGTCCAAAAGCATAGGTTTTGTAAATAGCAAAGCTCAGAAAAATCTCATTTTTCTTGAAAATGCCTCCATTTTCTCAGGAACTTTTCCCAATGCCCTGCAGCATTTGGCAGAAGGTTCTCGGTAACAGCGAGGGTCCCTGACACCACGCTCCCCTCCAAGGGAGCACCTCAGAGCATGAGGATGGCTGGAGGTGGTGACCTTCTCCCTCCCACCACGCAGAACACCCTTCTAGATCTATGACACGTGGTAAGAGGCAGCGTCACTTTTTTCTCCAGCAAAAGACAAAACTAAAGACAGTTCAGATACCACGTAGGCCAGGAAAAAGGTGACGCTTCTAAACCTAACGAGACTTTAAAAGAGGTACTCCAATTTTTTTCCAAAACGTTTTAGTTTTGACAGACATTTAAAGATTTCTCTTTTGCTTCCCAGGTTGCGACCACCCCCGACTGAACTGTGCGAGGCTTCCCCTTCCCCAAAGGATGGGGAACCAAAAAAAAAGCAGGAGGCTGGCTTTCTCCAAGAGCTCTTTCCAAAGTCCTCCCTGCTATTCAGAAAGCCATGCTTCACGTTGATGCCAGGCATGGGTACGGGTTACTACAGGTTGCCTTATGCGACAAATATCCTCTGATTTTAGTGGGATATTCTTTTTAAAAAAACAATTATTTTCTACAGTGGCTTGTAATCTCAGAGTCTACAAAATTTAAGATACAACCAGTATCTCTTCACAGCCCATTCTGTGTTTATGAGGAAGGAGGATAAAATATACACCCTATAAATTCAAGTCAGCATTAGTATGCGCTTTGCTACTGTTCTCGTGATCTTTCGCTGGACAGTGTTATTCCTGAATTAAATACTGTTTTTAAAAGGAACCTGTTGTTCTCTTTAAAATGTCATGCATTCTTTTAATGCCATATACCAACACTGAACAATGAAAACCATTTTATCCTTCTGGAACTCATACTTTGAAAATTTAGTTCTACAAAAATAAAGTATTTGAAAAAAATTGTTTCATCAGAGGTTTTGAATTCTAACAGGTTCACAGTGTTCACCTACCCTCTTTGTGGGCTATAGGTACTACAGGAACATGTTCCTATGAACAGATAACATATTTCCACTGGAAAGCTTGTCCATTACAAAGAGATTATCTGACAAATAAAAATGTTCCACAATTATACAGTAGTTAAGTAAAAACTTAAAAATTATTATGACTTGCCTGTATCAATATGGTTTAATTTTATCAGAATAAAACACAGTTAAAAACATCTTTTCTCTTGAAATTTTGGGGTTTTAACTTTTAACTTTGGATTTTTAACTTTTCATACCAGTTAAAGGAAAAGAAGTGCTACAGAAAGCACATTTCAGATTTCTGACAGCTAGAAAGGCAACCCTGCTTTAAAGTCAAGTTACAGGCATCCACCGTATCCTTTCATCGGACATTAAAACGTGTACATCCTCGCTGAAAATTTGGTCCCTGCCTCTAAGTATAAAGTTTTCCAGCTTCTAGTAAATTAATTCATTACGCTTTTTTTCAGACAAGTTAAAAGTCAAGGTCTATC
Source organism: Calonectris borealis (assembly GCF_964195595.1). Taxonomy (NCBI): domain Eukaryota; kingdom Metazoa; phylum Chordata; class Aves; order Procellariiformes; family Procellariidae; genus Calonectris; species Calonectris borealis. Next base: position 137,878,515 of record NC_134312.1, on the reverse strand, counting down.
AGAGATCTTTTCTCCAACAACATGCAAAGATGTGCTCACGGCAGTGGGTTCAGTCTCTTGCTAGCCAGACTAACCATGCAAACAAGGAGATGCCGTGGAGCAGAGGTGTTAAATGGACACAGAGTAGAGCGTCCATATTGCCATCAGCATTTCTGCTCTATTCCTCTAACTCTCTAGAATTTACTTTCATAGTTAAGTTTCAAAAGCCTATCACAATACCGGATTTGCTACACAGGGTACCCATGCCGCTGTGCAGCTTAAGTAGTCTACCCGTCCAGAGCGAGCAGCAAGCGGTGTCATACAAGAATGGCAAGATCGCCATACAGTTCCGATGGAAGAGATGACCTCACCTGGGTCAAAGCTACAGAGAACTGGACCCATCTGGGGATACCTGCTCTGGTGGCATAATGGATCTGAACGGCGACCCTGCAACTGCTTGCTTGTTTTTTATTTTAGCAATTCAACAGAAGGAAAATAAAATGTAGCTGCTGGTTTTTTTTTTTTAAATACTTCAAACTTTTCTCATTGAAGTTAAAATGAAAAGCAGTCCATAGTTTTTCTGCAAGTCAAAGAAAATATTTGAATTTGCACTGAAATGGTTATTCGCTGGACGTGTTTTCCAACAGCACAGGAAAGGGAGGGCAGCAGCTGTGGTGGTGGCAAGGTGCTAAGCTGTTATAAGCTGTTATAAGTACGTTAATAACCATCTGGGCCACGTCTGTATCCAGGGCAAGTGCCCTAACCACCAGCACGTTGGCACTCTCACCCTTTATTCCTCGGGCTCAACAGAGATGTAAGTCTTTTATTTTGTTGTTTTAAAGGAACAAGATCAAAAGGAGAGATAAGGAGTAATATACCCCAAAATATCCTTTATTTTGCAGATCACATTACTCACTTAAGAGATGATTGATGTGGCTTCAAGTCCTCTTGGCCTTGAACCCATTCTTCATTATCATCTGTGAGCATCCTCACCACAGAGTAATTAGTAAAAGCAGAACAATTACCACATTGAAAAAAATTGAAACCCTTTTCCATCCAAACCTATTCATCCAATCATCCCAAATTTCCAAATAGTTTCAGGACTACAGAAACCTTTTTCTTTTGGCAAACTGTTTAAAAAAAGAAAATGTTCAGCTCTGTTCCCAATGAAAAGTTGGAATGGCTGGCTTCAATACCCTCTATAAACTGAAAAGTACATTTTTGATGGTTTACGCGGATCCACAAAGAATGTTAAAGTCCATAAAACCCACTTTCAGGTTAAATGTAAGGTATTCTGCTCCTTGCTAAGACGAAACAAAATGACCAAGGAATGTAACGCATTTAAAGTTTTTGAATTTTTTTTAGGGATTCCCTTCCTAGGCAGAATTAAGGGCTCGAGCACATGGTTCATTGCAAGAGTTAAGAAGTTACTGTATGTCAGCTGATCTGCGTAACTTCTTCATACATATGTTTAGACCTAGATAAATGCAAAGTAATATGACTTAAATTATCGTACTTTCACTGCAATCTAAATGAAATTGAATTACTTTCTGTTTGCCATAGGCAAGGAACATGTGCACGGACTTACAAACAGCTTCTTTACTAAAATACAGTAAACTACTAAGCAGTAGTAATAAGATTATGCAACTGACACCCAATCTATCCATTGCAACACTCCCCAAATCATCGCTTCATTAAGTTTTAATTGCTTTTCTGGATTGTAAATGCAATATTTAAAAGCTATAATGCTCATCATTTATTTCTCTTCCCTCACCACATTACTGATATATACTACAAAATTTCACTGGAGTTTGACAAAATTTGTCCTTTGCTATTAAGGAAGAACGTTTAATGTTACAAAGCATACAATTACAAAGTCCCCAGGAAAATTTTCAGTTAGCGAGATGGCTATAAATACCTAAATCTCATTACGAAGAGCTGTTTGAAACTTACACCAACCAGAAAATAACAAAAAGAGCTAAATGCTGATTTGATTCATACCCTAGTTTAGGGAGAATGCTAGTCTTGCAAAAGATACCAGTTACTCTAACTACTTTAGTCTTGCAAACGCCTCTATGTGGAAAAAAACACTAAGGAGGGTTTAAATTTTGCTTCTAAGCAGGTAACAATATAGGAAAAGATGGAAGGAAAAAGAAAAGGGAACATGTTGAAATTATTAAAGCAAAATGGTCATAGGGAATTGCCAGAAAAACAAACAGTATAAATTGAAAGATGGTTTTTAAAGACTGGATTCTCTATCCCATTACAAAATTGAGTGTTTTCTGATGGATAAGGAACATTATAGGAAACAGCCCTCCCATACACTGCAGCATGGCAGCCAAAAGCAGAACAGGTCCTGAGGAGCAGAGGAAGCCTTCTCCTCTGAAGGATCTCAAAGACGACTGGATAAAGCACATGTTACTTTGTTTGTTCATCTATGAATATTCATACACAAACATAAATACTTTGCAAAGTTTGCCAGTTCTAACGACTCCTTCAGCTTCCCGAGAGTCCAAACTGTACAGCAAAGTCGTCCTCTCTGGTAGGCGTTTCAGATTTCTTATGTCACGTTCTACATGAAACATTATCAGCAGAGTTACCGCTCACAGGAAATCTTTCTGCAAGGCAATTATCTTGCCAACACTCATAATTTTATCACTATTCAGGTAATAGTTGGTGTTCTAGTCTTAATTGATTGTAGTCTTAATATCGGGAGTAATTTGAATATTCCATTATGGAAGAAGTTCTATGTCAGCTACTTCAGAGAAAATATGAAAAAAAAAAAGCTATTGGTTCCATATCGAAAGTAAAATAAGTGCTTTCCTTCCTTGCTTTTAGATTTCACTTTTAAAAGTCTAATGTACAACTATAAAGTACACAAGGCTGCTAAAAATGAAGCCCAAGCACTTACACACTCGGAGCCGGGAGCTTATTATTGTATACAGAGGCTACCTGTGTAAGAGACGTACCTTTTGCTCCACCGGAGGAAAATGTTCATGTTCAGAAGGGTCAGAAGGGTCTGAATATGCTTCCTTCCCCTAAAGCCCTACGTGCCGACGGGGCTGTGCATGGATGGGTCCACAGAGGGGATCACCTGGCAGGAAGCAGCCCCTCACGCACGGCCTGATTCAGGATGCATTAATGCTCCTTAGAGTTAAATCTCGGCGCTTGAGGCCACAAAATAAACTTAAATGCAAGATGTTAACAAAAAGTTAGATTTTTAAATTAAGAGAATCCACATAATGCATTTGCTATGAAAATAAGTCTCTTCAAGTGAACCAAAAAATGCCCTTATTTCTAATAATAGGAGAGAAAATTACAGTTGGCAAACTCGAGAGACAATTAAGCCAGTGTTTCAGAGAACTCCAGATCACTGCCAAAACAAATATTCAGATAAAAGAACAGAGCTTCCACTCCCTGCTTCCTTATTAATTGTGTTTTCTTCTCTGGCCGTTACAAATAGGTTTGTAAAATAAACTTCAAAAATATATGGGTCTCTGTTTTTTGATTTGCACTTGATTGTTGTTTCTGAGGATGCTACGCACTGCTGAAGAAGAAAGGATTACCCTAATATTCACCCTATAAATAATGTAGCAAAAAATAAAACCCACTGCACAGCAAGGTTAAATGAGGACAACGTGGGAAATTCACAGTATAAGGGACTGCGAGGCCTCTCACTTGGCTTTCCAAGCGCAGGATATTCATTGCATTTTATTAGCTGATTAACGAGGTGTGTGGCAATTCATCTGGAGCTACTAAGGTCCTTTGATCCGCCCTTCTTGCAAGCATTCCTACAGACAAAAAAAGTTCTTTGAGGCTAAAATCTACCACCCCCCGCCCCGTGTCCAGCAGGAGGATGCTGCTGGGGGCCGGGCTGGAGACACCACTCGCGCTCCCGGGACAACCCGAGGGGCCGTCCCCCACCCGCCGGTCCGGATTCAGGGCACACCGCTCCTGCCAAAGCACACGTAGGCTGGCAGTGTGCTTTCTGCTGTCAACCCATGCTTCTGTGAGGCTCTGAGGAGCCTCATCGCTCCGTGTCTTGATGGGACAGGCAGCTGTTGCACGGGTATTCCTGAACATATATGCTCGCTTTGGAGAAGCCCCCAACCTGCAAAAGCCCTCTTTACCCTTGCACGCACAGGTATTGATAACATCAATATAAGAAATTCCAAGCTTTTTTTTTTCCAGAGAAAGCATGGCCTCAGACCTACATATGATTTCTACTGTTCAAGCCTAAAGAGCTCAAATACTAGAACTCTTCAGTTCTCAGCACTCTTGGGTGCTGAGAAAAACTCTCCACCCTGTGCCATAAGGCAGACGTGCAGAGCCCATTGCACCAATGATTGCCAGCAGAGATGGGAAGCTGGACCCGATGACCGCCTAATCTATAGGTTACAACGGCCAAGGTTAAGCTTCCTATGGTAGGGTAGGGTACGCCATCCTGTCTGTGTGCAGCTGAGTGTGGGTATCTTGGTGTTTAGTTTGCAGCTTTGGAATGATACTAAATAGTACAATCTAAAGCAGACACTCTGGGAAGCAGGGAATGTCACAAAAGAGGCAATTTTTCATAAGTGTTCTCTCTTCCATCTTCACTTCAGACTGAAACTCTAGAACTGTCCTTATCTTGTGGCTTTGGAAGCCAGCTCCAAGCAACAGGGAACAGACGATGATGTGAATCTGGAGGGAGCAGGACAGGAAAGAGGCAGGAAAAGCAGCGTGATAAGAAGTAGGAAAGAGGAGCATTCATCTCGATCAAGAGGAGAGTACAGTGTCTCTGGAGAGCAGCTGGGATCTCCATCTGTACCAAAAGAACGGAGACACGATAGTTTCACAATGGTCTCTGAGACGGGGTGAGGCAGTCCTCTACGCCAGCTGACATCAGAGCAACTGCTGATGAGCTTTACAGTCAAATATCATCCAGAACTGCATTCTGTCTTCTTGTGCAGTGAGCGTCCTTCTGCTTTTGTAATCAAGAACCTACAATTTCTAGAATAATCCTATCTTACTTCGTCCTCCCCTTCTCAGAGGAATCAGAGGCACTGAAACACTCAGCTCATCGGGGAGTGTGCGTTCATTTTGGGAGGGACCCAGCGCCCTAAGCATAACCATTTAGTGCCACTTCAAATGCACTTCGGGATATCTGAGGCTTCCCGGGCAGCTAGCAGAGTGACACGGGCCCTATGCTGGACTGCCAACAGGTGGGACAGCCAAGGTCACCTCAACCGGCACCAAACACCTGTGCACCCCAACTGTCCCTCTCAGTGCCAGGGTCACCCAAGAAATGGTTTGAATTCCCAGAAGATTAATATGCATTTTTCTCTACCAAACTGGAAAGAGCATTTTAAGAACAAAAATCTACCTACGGCAGGTCTAAACCTGCGCCCTTTTGCCAAACAGCAGCTGGTGGGGAAAAAAAACCTTATGAGTTGAAGTTTACCTATAAGCATCATTATGAAGCTGTTCAGTAAGATGGAGGCAAAAAAAGGGAACTCCAGTGGCATCCTGAAGGACAGGGCTCTTCTGAGGAGCAAGGACTGCTGCTGCTCCTGGCTCGTCTGGAAGGCGATGCTCACCGCAGCTTGCTCTGCCGGTGAGCTTTTGAGCCTATGAACTGGAAGCTGATGCTGCTGTCAACGATTAAACTCAAGGCTAAGGTTTATGGATACCTAGGTTTAGACGTCACCGTGCACGGTGCTGACCGGCCTGTCACAGTTACTACATGAATCATTTAAGTACGAGCTGTGCACAGGTGTCAAAATGGTAACTTTCTGTTAAGAAATCAAACAGAGAGAGTAGAACAATAAAGGGACCGCAGTCTTAAAGATTTACATAAAATACGGAATAAAAAGCAAATGCATTAGTTGCATTTTCTAAGAAGTGCATCTTATGCTGTGTTTTCTATTAGTAAGTAATAGGGGATAAAATGAAGCCGACAGGAAACAGCGCTAACAGCTATTTTCAAACAGAAATTTCATTTACTCAGTCCTGGCCTGTGTCAGATTAAATTCTTTTCTTAAATAAGGTTCAAAATTACCTTTCCCAAAGCGATTAAGACAGCAAAGGAAGCAATCTGAGGAACAGGAAAAAAATATCAAATAAGTGAAGAGGGCAGATGTAGCTGAAACGAAGCAGTTCCTCCGCGCCGACGTTTCCAGACTGCAGCAGCGATGGGCCAGGCTGGCGTTGGCTTTCTCTCATTTTGTGTCCTCCCGGGGTGGTGAAGGGCGGGGAGAGGGGCAGGCTACGCTGCGCCTCCGGGGAGAGGCTAATGCTGCTCTCTTTTTCAACTTGTAGAGTATTTCCCGCAATTCCCACCATCATTTCCTTGAGGCACAATGTAACATTTTCCTTAGGAAATCACCTCTGCATCAAACAGGTGCATCTCCTGCTGAAGTCAGTTAACTCGTATTCCCTTGGCGATGTACAGAGCAGCACGAGGCAACACCTATTAATCTGTTCTCCAGAAGGCAAAAACTGTCTCTAATTCTGGTCTGGATTTATTTGGTAAGACCCCTGACACTTGTCAAAGTCACGTGGAGCAGAAGCCTCGCTCTCCATGGAATGGCATCCTTGCGGGAGGCTTGAAGCAGCTCTGTCCTACCACGAGCGCTCAACCCTCCATTTTTTGCCAAGGTCTCTGCACCACAAGCACTGGGCGCGTCTTCAGAAGAGAGTTAACGCTTGACCACCTTGTTCTTCAGTTGCTGATGTGGGACTCATGACCTCTTTTGGTTCAGGCTACCTACCTACCCCTGCCACCCTGGGGCTTCCCCCACAATCAACACCCCCTAAGGCAGCAGCGGCTCAGCTGGGGGGCTGCAAGGCTGGACTTCCAAACCGGTGGGGCCAGGCTTGGGTACAAGGTAAAGCTGCTCCCTCGAGACTTTGCAGTTCATGTCATGCATGCACAAATGTAGCTGCAGCATCAAAATGTTTTGCCGCTCCATTTTGTGCCGCTGAAATGCTTGTGTCAATGCACAAGCAGTTCCAAAACAGCTGATGTGCTCCAAAATTTTCAAAATGAAACAGTGTGCTTCCTCAACTCAGTGCTTTAGTTTCAAAATGTTCTTTGCATAAAGTGAAAAAATACTTGAAAGGGAAAAAAAACCCCATAAACCCCCTTGAAATTAATCTTCTCTTTCAGCCTGAAATAAATGTATTTGTTAATTATCATCCAGGATTCCCTGAAACAATTTTGTGGACTTGACTCCAAAGGAATTTTTAATGAGTTTCTGGACATGCCGACAAAGCCGTAACATCCCAGGCTCATGTTCAACACTATCAATTTCCACTGCTGCCGGCGTGAGCTAGAGATGCTAAAATGTTATTTAAAAATCAGTGCAGCTACACTTACAAGCATTCCCAACGGTACTTACAAAAAAGCACTACCAGAAACAATTGGAGTTACTAAATATATTCAGTAAAACTCGCAAAGCATGCGAAAGCCAGCCTCGCTATGGCAAACGCCTGCTTAGTAACTGGATCCACTCTGAGATTGTCCTGGATGTCACTTGGTTTAACAGGAAAGTGACATCCCTTAATGAGGACCATCAGTGGAAGGGGCAGATGGGGAAGTGTTTTTTTATTTTATAATTATAATTTAATTTTGAGATTACACTGATCGTTTAATGACTCTTCCCAGTTTGAAAACAGGATCCAGGAAGAGATGTGGCCACGCCGGCAACTGTCGCATCCCGTCCCTGATAAGCTCCCAGCTGCTAAAAGCAGCGCCCGCCTGGTGGGAACCCCCTGTGCACCCCCGGACGGGCTGAGCCCCCTCGCCTCCCTCACGCCTCGCGCTGCCGGCCGGGACACCAGGCCTGGGGACGCTTCCAGCCAGGGTGTGCTCGGGCTGTCCCTCTCGGTAGGTGCAATGCTGCCGAACCGAAGTACTCCAAAACGCGGCTTAGGACCTCAAAACCTTGACGTGAGGAATGGCAGGGCCGCCAGCAGCTGCCTGCTGAGGTGCAGCGGGAGCGGGGGGGGGACCTGCCCGCCCGCGTGGCCGCGCTCATCCGCGCCTCTCTTCTTCCCAGAGGCCGATTTCTACAAAACCGGTGGGAACCTCTCCCTCTCTGCCAAGTCTGCAGGATTAGCACAAAATCAGAAGTTGTTCACAGGGGACAGCGTAATTGAGACTCACTCACACAGCAAAACAACCTAAAAATAAATATCTCCGGGTAGTTTCTATTCGTCCTTAGCTTTCCAGATATTTTCTGCAAGCTCCAACAGGCTATTTTTTCATTTTAGATGAGAGCTGCAATCCTCACATCCATACGTGCCCCAGTGAGCGTAAGCTTAAGACAAGCAAGAAACAGGGCAAGAGTCCCCGTAGCTTTACAACAGGTAGCAACGGGGGTAGATGAGAGGGGACAGTGCCGCACCGTGGAAAGGCCTTTTCCAGCAGCAGAGGTCCCGTGGGGAGCGAACGTGTAGGCAAGGCCCCGGGAGCAGCGGAGGAAGCTCCACCAGCACCGCCGACACAAGGCTGACGCGGCCAGCCTACGTGACACCTGCACTGCGAAGCTTCAGATCTGAATGTATAGGAATGGCTGGGGTATACGAACCTCTTCACCTGAAAAAAAACTCAGAGAAGCACCTACGAGGAATTTAAGAAGCATCAGCCCCCAAAAAGGGGAAAAAACTAAATGAAGAAATAGTTGAAAAGGCAAGGGAAAAAAAACCTGAAGCTGAAGCCAACATATTGCAAGATGAATGCATTTGCAGCCAAAGCCAGACTCTCCTCTCCTCAGCGAAAATCAGGAGAGTTTATAATACTTTCAGGAGAATCGGTCCACCAGCCTGTGGTAAAGGCATCCAGCCCGAAGTTTTGCAATTCTTTATCTGCTCTTCGTAAATGACTTGTGATTTATTTCTCCAGCGAGGAGAAGACAGGCCAATCTAAAAATAAGTTTTGTGAACAAAACCACAGAATTACATTCAGATCTTCGGCACTTGACAATTTTTAGGCTGCGGTTCCAAACCATCTTCTTCCTTCAGCACAAAGAAGCAGCACAATATTTTGCTGAAGCGAGGTCACGTAATACATATGTTTGATAGATGTACATAAATACATCCATTTGTCCTTACCACTGGGTATGTTTAAAACACTATGTTTAGAATAACATCGGGATGCCTCATTTTCAAGTGAGAAAATCCTAACTGATTATCGTGGCGAAACATACTACTCGCGACCCAAGCTTTCTCTTCCACCTCTGCCCCCTACCTTAATCAAGCAAATAATGTTACTTTTAGTTTCCTTCAGAGGTTGTGCCAAGAATTGAAAAGTAATAGGAAAAGAAGTCTTTCTCTGTAGATTTTCATCAAAACAGTGTATTTTCAAGCACAATGGTGTGCCATTATTTTTAAAGATTTCAAAAAAGAAAGCATCAGGGTTATTCTATAATAAAACTTCCCACGAAACCTGGGTCTTTGTGCAGCAGTGGCATGGACTGTGTTAGTCAGTGTGTGCTGCTAGGTCTTTCCTCCTAAAGAAACTCTATTTATCTTGCTGGAATGGCTATTTTAAATCTTTTAATCGGACAAAATCACAAAAATTTCTAAACTCCCACACCTCTAATTATAGGTTTGCCTTTAAAATCACCATACAGAAAGCCAACCTTGCCTGCTGTTCATGCACCCCCCGTCATCATTGCTAGCACCGTCGACGTGACAAGAAGCCTCACACGTGCAGAGCTTTCAGCCCTGAAGCATTTACAGCTTTAACGGAGACAGGCTCCACACAAAAGACTGGAAAAAGGGGGCTCGATACAGCTTTTTCCATTTTCAGGCCGATTTTCTAAGTGAACGAGCCAAATGTCCTTTTTCCTGTGGACTCACCGGCCAGCATCAGCCACATCCCACAGAAGCAGCGAGGTCTGACAGAGGAGGCGTTGGGTTCCCACAGGCTCTGTAACATCCCTGGGGGGCGAGCAGAAGCCCAAAGGGAAGTGTCAGAGAGGGAAAAACCACAAAGCGAGTGCAGCACGAGTCCGTGCCTCCCGCTGGGCTGCCCGTCAGCGTACGCCTGCCAGCCAGGCGATCAAACGGGGACCTGCGGGGTACACTGCCTGTTCGCCCCCGGCCGAGGACGATGCTGGCAGTACGGTACCCGCACAGGGGAGGAGGGGAGGAGCGCTACCAGAAACATCGGGGGACCGAGTGAAGCAGCTGAGGAGGAGGAGGGCGAGACTTAGGAAGTAACAGATTTCATTAGTTCTTTTCCTCACGGGACAGCTTGTTATGTTATTATTTATAAATAATATATATAAAATATATATATATAACCGAGCAAAGCCCTGCTCTTTTAGTCTTGACCCCCACAGCTCTGCACACTGTGAACAGTCAGCCAGCTAAGAAAGAAAATCAAAGCTATTAAAAGCACGTGGGTGTGGGTATATGTATGCACCCCCAAGGAGCACGGTGCTGGCACCAGTGATGTCCAGTCTCACCAGACGTGTGGTGGTAAAAGAGTGTGGCTGTGTGTGCGTGTGAGCCAGAGAGACAGACGGACGCCCAGGGGCGGTGGGCTGGATGCGCTCATTAAAGCGAAGCATTTGCTGACTCCTCCACACTCGCAGTGCCACAAGCTCCCCACCCAAGCTGCCAAACCTCGTCTCCTATCGGCAGACACTGTCCCTCTACTATTTCAGTTTATAAAGCACCAATCTAGAAAGTGTTATTTTTCCTACGAAGCAAAACCCTCCTGGGTACCTGCTTCGCAGGACAGCACTCGCTCAGCGACAGTATTCCTCTGTCACGTGTGGTCAAGAAAACTATCTGACACCCCAGCCCCCCCCTCCCTCTTCACTGTGTCCCTTCACCACATTTCAGGAGTTTCAATTGCAGCTGCACCCCAGACCAAAGAGGCACCCCACGGCAGGGACAGCTGGCAGGATCCCCCAGCGTATTTCCACATCGATGGGAAGTCAGTCTCTCTCCGGAGGGTTTACAAATGAGCCCTATTCTCACAGAAGCCAAATGTTTCATTTTAGGCATTTTATCTATGTAAACCAAACAGATAACAAGGAGAGCAAAGATCTTTGAAATATTTATGAATAAATTAACGTCCTAAAGCTTTCTACTGCACAGCGATAAGGAGCAAATTCTCACATAAGACGCCAAGGCATGCAGAGCAACTGATTTTATCCGAGTTCAAAAAGAGTAGGTTTGCATACAGAGAAAGAAAGTAAGCAAAACTGAGCTATATACAAATTTAAAGGTAGCTACTGTATCCCATGAAAGCAACATCCAATAAATTAATGTGACAGAGCATAAAGACTAAAACAGTATGAAAGCTTTATCAGCCAAACCTAGAAACTATAAATATAGACTGATGTACTGACTGAATACTTTCTGAGGGAGGTACTATTATGTCAACCATTTATGTCAGTAGTCAAAAGTTGTATATAAATACAAAATAGCACGTTCTTGTTCAATGTGGATGAAAATTATACTCGTTTTTTCTGAGTTGCAAAGGTGCTTATTTTTCTCATAAACAGCACGTTTGGGTAAACCGGAATGTGAAAATAAATGGCTTCATTTTGTTGCTTTGGTGTACTTAGTTTAACGAAAATGAAGCATGACTTAGTGTGAAGGTCACTGTTCAGTGTGCACAATGGCAGAAAAATGAACAGACTGCTGGGACACACTACAGAAACGGGGACTTGAAATAAATAGGTTTGAAAAATAACCCAGTGCAGTAGGATCACAGCAACACCAACATACCATGGAGGTCTGGACGGTGTCGTCTCTCCAAATTTGTCACTATCTGAAGACAAGAAAGGAGGAAGGGGCAGACAGAGGCAATGCCACGGTTCAGTAACGTCAATCACCTGTTCAATATCTCTTCCCTGAATCAAGCCATTTTTTCCTAACTTGCCTCCTTCACAGTGGTTTTTAAAACTTGAAAGCTGAAATTAAAGCAACCTCAGATATTGAAAAAGCAACTGAATTAATGCAACAGAAAATAAACTGCCCATCTCCATACACCGTAGCTGCAGGGGCAGATGCTGCTTGGACACACGTACGTCTCCCCCTTATTCTGGTGCATCAGTCACTGTGGTATGCAGGCAACATTAAGTCTGTCAGCCAAATTCACAAGGGCATTGCAGGCACTTTGCACAGTCCACAGACATAACCTAGCCCTAAACGTAAGTCTTTCACTTAGTAGGGAAGAAACTAAAATATTGTATCCCTTACGTGTTAGTCTTTGAACGCTGTCAGAGCAACAGGGGAAAAAGAGGAATAGCACAATAAAGCAATGGTACCTTCTATTCTTCGCTATCTTTTCACCTACATTTTGCTAACCCAGATGTAGGAACAAAAAAAAAACAAACTCAAAAACCCCACCACCACCCTTGCTAACAACTGTTTGAGCAAAATGTTTTCCTCTTGGAACATGACAGTTCTTTGAGCAGGAAACATTTCACCAGAAATTGTCAAGCCCATTTCCTTTCCGAAGAAATCAGCCTGTTTTCCCAAGCCCCTCTTACCTCCTTGACAGCTCCTAGGCTGGCGGGCCAGCTGTGCACATGGGAGACCAAAAACCAGGCTCCCAGATCTCATGACAGCCTAAGAAGCCCCACTGATTTCTATTTAAAACTTGATATGTGCCACTGCTGTAATTATTTAAAATTCATCCTGTGGGAGCACTGCCTCCAAAATTTGAAACGCCCTTTAGAAAATACTTTTCTGCATCCTTCTTCCAGTGTAAATTATTGCCATTTAGAGTGTCATTACAACACAGCACATCTGGAGACTGAGCATCACAAAGTGAGGGCGTCTGTGCTCAACTACAGTCCCTAATTTCAAGGCAGTCAGTTCTTACAGAAGAACAATACTAATCTGGGCTGGTAATACTACATCACTTTTCATCACATGGGACTGCCTAGCAAACCACGAGGACATGTGCAGTGCATGTGTGTCTGGGCGAGAAAGCAGCAGCCCAGAGGAGCCCTAAATCCTGCAAAGATTTAGCAGAGAAGCACCAGGTTTTTGACTTGCCACTGGCTTCAGTGAAGCTACTCGGTTCAAGCTACCAGTCAGCGTGCAAGACCAGTCATGCACACTTTTCTACCTGGGAAGCTGGGCAAATTTTGGAAGCCTACGATATGCGTTGCTGCCCTGATGATCACAGATACTGGCCCTGCCTGTGCTGGCTCTTCTTTGGAAGCCAAACTGAGAAAAGCTCATCTCCTCTAATGGCGATTTATAAACCATCGCGGCTTGTAGGACCAGCTTGCACTGCCTCTAACCGAATGATTTACAATTTATGTGAACAACAGCTTCAGAGGTTTAAATATTTTACTGCAAAAGGTGTGAGTCAAGATATTTTCAATATTTTCCTCTAAAGTAGGTCACAAATGTCCCACGGGGAGGGGAAGCCCTTGGACGATGGCAAAGGACCTGCTGGTGCTAACCGTGGGCTGGAGAGACCTGCGGGTCATGTTTTACGTTCGGACGGGGAGCCTGCCACCCGCATTAACATCTCCCGGTCACGGCGCCCGTGCCTGTACCCATACATTAACTCCTGTTACAGCCCCATAAATGGCACAGTGAGAAACGAACCCATGTGCCATTAGCGGCTGAACTGGGCGCCTGCGGAGGCAGAAAGGGCTGCTCCACTGGCCAGAGTAACTCCACGGGGCAGCGGTACCACGCGGTGACGCTTCTGCTGTCACCCTCTCCCCAGCTCCTTCTCCTCCACCACCCGACCCCGCCGGGGAAGAAGAAAGAGGCTGCTTGGCACTCTTCTCCATATTTTCTCTCTGGGTGGTTTACTTACTCATCTCCTTATTATTCACAGTCTCGCTGAAATTCGTTTCCATCCCAGAGACAGTGACGGTGGAAACAGATGAGACAGAAAGGAAGTTGCTTTTGCACAGAGAAGGAAAGACAACAGTGTCTGTAAATAGAGCATGATATTAACAGCCTGATGTCTGACACTAAGCAAAAACAGCACCATCTCCAAGAAGCACTTAATTTGCTGTAAAGATCGCCAGATATGTGAGGATCTTTGATCTTCACAATTATTCACCCATGAAGCCTCCTGAATTACATGACCAACACATTTCCTTGTGGGACGGTGATGGAACTTCTCTTTGAAAAGGGATAATCATGCGTCAAACATGTTTAAGGGCAAGAACTGACATTAAAAAGAGAAGTAGGAACCAAAAACAGAGCATAATCAGCAGCAAAGTAAAAAATTAACATGTAAATTAATAAAAGCAGGAGTTTAGGAATATGGAAGTAATGAATGCCAAGCAGACTATGAAATGCTCCTTTTCTGTCAGCTTGCCAGCTCCTCAAGAGAAACACAACTGGTGTTCTTGTTTCTTAACTAGCTTCCCTTGTATGTACAGAAGAAGCGATCTCACCCACTTTATACCATCCTAGCGATAGTAAACCGAATGCAACAAAGATGAGCATCGTCAAAATACTTAGGTAACCGATTTTAGAAAATCTTGCTTCACACTCCATAAAGCTCAGAGTCGAAATGCAGCTGCAAGCAGCCTACGATACAGACTCCCCCGGATCTGCACCTTGGCCAGCAGGGAGGGGAGCCAGAGGGGCTTGAAGCCCCTTCGTACACTCCTAAACGCCCTCCGCCCACTGCCAGCATTGCCGGGGGGGGGAAATCACTTCAGCTCTGGCTTGCCCAAAGCACCGCAGAGGGCGTCACAGAAGGGCATTAGCTCCACCAAAAGAGACAAACAAGTGTAACTGGCAGCATGTACTGGTTCCTAGGAAATACAAAACAAAAGAACCAGAAAAGGCACTGGAGTGAAGATTCACCTTTAAACACATCTGGAAGACACACACCCACCTCAGAACTGGAGTGGGACAAACCAGATCAGTTCGTGGGAGCTCAGTATAACGATGCACAGAGATAATCGACCAACCGAGCATCATAAATCTTTGCTTCTTCCAACCAAAAGCACGCTGCCCCGGGGCGCGGGCGGGCGTGAGGCACAGAGCGCAGAGGCAGGCGGCCCTGGGGCTGGGATGGAAACGGCACTGGCCCCATCACTCGGACGCGAGCCTTTGCGAGCAAAAAGTAAACCTCCGGTTGAGAAGCAGCTGCGTCACCTTGCCCCAAGGTTTTTCTTGTGAACTTCTTGTTTCAGAGAGCAGCACGGCTTCTGACGTACGGTTCAGTCCCCCTCTCTGCAGGGCTGCCGCTGGATTTTTAGAGGGGGAACAATTAGTCATGCTTCAAAAGTGGCTGACCCCAAGACAAATTTTCCCTCTCGCAAATTGATTTTGGCTGCTGTATCTCTGAAAAGCCCTAGCAAGTACAAGAAAAGGATAAAGGTGAAAAATCTGGCTTTTTGTACTGCATATGATTGGTTTTTAAAATACTAACCGAATAGCTTTTAATAATAACCTGTAACCTACAAAGGTTCATTTCTTCAGAGCTTGTCAGAAATGCTGAAGCATTAAAATGAATACAGTACAGAGGCTCTGAATTTTATCATTTGGATTTAACTTAATTCTTACCATATGGATTAAAGATTTTGTTTTAAAACTTGCTTTTATTTCTCTTTTAAAAACCCTAAGAAGGGAAACTTAAGGTTGCAAAGTAAAGCATTCAACGATATGGAAATAGTAAAGTGAGAACGAATTGTTTACACACTCCTAACTGCATTCCCTTTCTCATGTGCAGCAGGAGTCTGCAGATGGGTTTTGAATGATCCCATATCGTTCCTTTAATAACAAAATATCAGAATAATACTGTTTCTAGGCTAGCTCAGTAGTCAGAAGCATTAACTTCAATAGGATTTCCAATATTTTATAAGGTTGAGTATGTGTATATATATGTATTTATATATTGGGGGGGGGTATGTATATACAGTGTGATGATTTGCTATGGTAAGATTAGGGCCACGTTTTCTCATCCTTAAAAAAAAAATCATACTCACACTACATGTTAAAGTTAAGAGAAAATTAACCTGGGTGCGTTTTGAGAGCAGTGAGATTTAAAACAGAAATTACTGTTTGTTATCTGACTTTTTCCCCTCCAAAATGTGAATCATATGATCTAGTCCTTTTACCAGTACACAAACGGTTTGTTTTCTTTCTCCAGCAGAAGCTATGAATACACTCCTTTTCTATTTCTGTTCTGTGTAAACACATTTTTCCCAGCACTTCCATATTTCAGTACGTGGAGGGTATCCTGCAAATAGCACATCCATGAAGCCGTACTGATTGCATTTATATGCAGATCACTGAAGTCTGAAACCATCCGCTTTTCATTTTACCTGTACAGTAAAACTACTACACCCTGACTAGATTCAAACAGGACCTCAAACCCCAGAACATTCACAGCTGACTTACGTATTTGTGCTACAATTCACAACTAAAATGAGACAATTAGAAGCCATAATAATAAAATACTACTAACCTACAAAATACTGTTGAATTGAAATATCTTTTAACATAGATGTATTTATCCAATTTTAAGCACACTTGTTTTCATAATTATCTCAATATCTGCTGTAACATTGTATTTAAACTTTCAACAGTGTTTATGAAATCAGAACGATCTCACAAGACCCTTCAGTCCTCAGAAATCACAGGCAGAAACAGCAACGTCATTATCCAGAATGCCTAGTGGAGGTATAAAAAAATTGCATATTCCATTACTCTCGTGCATCGCAGGTGTGCCCGCAAGATGTAAATGTGTCTGCATGTAAAAGCAAGCAAGCCTCTGAGGGGCTGTGTCCTGTGTCCTAGCTTACAGAAGAAACAGACACTGTCTTACACTGAACAATAAAAAGGCATAAGTATTCAGCACATTAAACAGTTTCTGTTTACATATATATTATTTATAAATACATATATACTTAAAGTGATAAGAGCGATATGATTCTGATACCCTATGGCATTGAGAAGCACAGTATATTGTTATATCATGCCATAAACTGATTTTTCTGAATCAATGTGAAAACTGAAAAATTGCAGAAAATACAATTTTCTTGTACAGAAACTGTTTCAGTTTTCTTCCTGACACGATAAATTAAAACAAACAGTTCATCAACTTAAACTTCCCCATTCCTTCATGTAGGAGATTAGGGGCCACTTTTCACTCTTGTTAAAATGAAAGCATATTTATATTCAGTGTCAAGTGGTTTTTGTGTTGTGAAATGAATAAGGAAACATTTAATTTCTAAGGTGACTTTTCAATAATGTGTCTCCTTGTTTTTCCAGCTGGAATTATTCACTGAAGGTGTACCTCATTTTTATTTCATGTTCAACCAAATTCTCTAATACAAATGAACTACTTCTTAGTGAACTGCTTATTTTATTGAATATGATGAATCATGCAAAAATACTCAGTGTGGGTTCATAGGAGAATGAGAAAAGGGAAACAAGCGTTCAGATCTCTTCCATGGCCTATATCTAGAATTATTAGCTCACATGTGGGTCTCATCTGCTTCAAGCTGAGTTTAGGAAGAGTGTAAATAAATTAACATCATCTTTGAAAGCTAAGGGGGAGCAATAATAAAACATGAAATACTGGAAAAGAGCAACATCCAACTAGAAACTCTAAAGATATGGAAAGAATTGTGTGGTAATTTGTATATTAATTCTAAGATACGGGACTGCTCTAGAAACTCTTTCAGGAATGGCATGGAGTCGCCTTGACAGGGAGTCCTGAGATTTTTAGAATGCCTGATGAAACACGATTCGCCTCCCTAGTACGTTTCTCCAGTGACAGTGACATTCTTCAGAGGAAAAAATATTGCTCCCCTTGAAAAAAAAAAAGCTACGTATACAGGAATAAGATCTACCAGCTTTTCATGCCAAATATAATCATACTTACCATACCGATCTATTTAGAAAATATAATATTGCTAAACCAGTTGTTATGGTTGATTAATCCAAGCCCTTCTTGTTAAAAACAGATGGCACACGCAAGAATAACCAAACACATTCTGGAGGGTATCTGATGAGAAACTCCATTATATTTCACTAGTTTCTTATTTATACAGAGCAATAACAGCTGGACCACAAATAATTAGAAAATATAAACAAAAATGGAAGGCTGAAAGCAGAGACCAGTTCATTACGTGTATGGACAAGTATTTTTATGGGGTTTGTGCAGATTTCAGCTCAGGATCCTCCTGGTCCTCACACCATAAGAAATCTTAAGGAAAAAAAACCTCTTTGTGAAACATCATCTGGAAATATATCTATGAAGAGAGGTAGCATTTTCCTGAGTTCTTGTAGCGTTCCTGTTTGATTGTACTGGGCTACTGCCCATTTACCAAGTCTTTTGTGATGGCCTGATTGATTCATTCCATACCCTTTATTTGTCTAATTTTGAAGGTCTGTTAAATGAGAGCTTGGAAAATGTTCTAATAATAGTAACGCTAACCTCCATGTCCTATAAGATAAAATGCCTGAAATGAAAGAGAAGCCACAGGAAAAGGGAAATGACAAACTCTGCTGCCTGGCCTGAAACCCACACCTTCTGCGAGGGTGAAGAGAGCAGCTGGGCTGCACAAGAGAGGAAACAGCAAAACATGCCGCCACCATTTGAAAAACATAATTACGCATCTGAAAGGCAGAAAGTCAGACATCAAGGCTATCAGGGCACCGTTCAGCAGCGTGGCCGATTTTCACATGCAAGGGACGGGAAGGAGGAAGCACCAGAGACAGGCAGCAGAGACCATAGGTCAATAGCTCCATGATACTCACCATGACCGTGCAGCCTGCCCCTCTGGGAGCTGCCACGGTGCTGACTGGGTCCAGCCCCACTGGGACGCACCGACAGCATCACATACATCCCGGCACCACATACATCCTAGCAGCATGGGGCATTCGTTTCCCCAGGGTGCCCAGGCACCGCGCTCCAGCGCAGCAACCTGGCACCAGCGCAACATCCCTCATCCAGACATCTGCTGGTGCGAATCCCGTTGCTCCTCACATTCCCAATACAAAACCACACCAGCATGGTACAACTATAGGTGCTCTGCCAATATTTCCATCTGCACCATTAGCGCCCAGGGAATATGCCCCCACTACCCAGGCAGGGACTGCTGCTGGAAGGACAGGCAGAAACCATGGTGTCCACCACGTAGGCAGACAAGGCTTGCTGTCCTGAGCAAAATCAGGGTACTGCTCCAAGCCCCCTTCTCACTCAGGAAGCGGACACTGGAAATAATTGCTAAACTTCATCCCATTCAGTCTGGAACAACACGTACAGGCTTTCAGCAGCTATGAGAGCTCTTACACCTTCTGCACAGCACGTCCAACACTTCCAACTAGGGTCCAGTAAAATAACTAGAACAACTTCTCCGGAAGCCCCAGAATCACCATGTGATTTCTTAGTGAAGAAATCTACATTTCCTCTTCATAATAAGCATTCAAGACCTCACAAGGAGGAAAAAACAACATCTTGAGTTGAGTTCTCTCTGGGATCATGTATCAGGTCACAACCTCAATATCCTTCGATTTCAGAAAGGGAAGAGTTTACAGTCTAGCCCTTTTCCTATAAACTCCTTTTAGCTTCCTTCCTATTACCCTTCTCTCTGAGATGATACATATTTTAAAAAATTGAACTGCCTGGGTTTCCTGGCCTTACCTGAGGCAGGCATCTCCCTCTGCCTCCATCCTGCTCCCAATTTGGCCAGCTCCCAGGAACGCCAGGGGACAATCCCACTGCTTTCCTTCTCAGAAGGAAAGGAAACTTCATGTGAAATAGGATGCTGGGCCCAAAACAGATGTTCCCAATACACTACTACAATATTCGGATGGATAAAACACTTCGCTTTCCCTGTATCCTGCAGGGAGTCAAGAGCTCTCCAGGTTCCCAGAAATATTTCTCCGTAGCAAACACTACCGCAACAGGACTTGGGCTATAAGGAGTCAGCCTGAGACAGCCTTCGGTCAGAAACAAAGCCTGATGTGAAAAGAGCCAAAAGGCATTTTTTGGGAAATAAACACTGTAGAAAAAAACGAAACAAGTGTGTGCAAGACTTATGCAAGAAACTGCAACGATGGGAGCCACACGCAAAGGCTACAGAAAGTATGCAATCGGTTTCTCTCAGTTAGAAGTCTGCTTTAAATCCTTTTTACCAGGAACTGTGGCTTTGTCTTGATTTTCTGTGATCACACAGCATTAATATGAAAACTAACAAATTTGCATTTACAAGACGTCTGGAAGCATTATCTTCTCCAGTTGGCCTTGATGGGAAATTCAGGCATGGAATATTTTCATACTCTTACTACCACGAAGACCAAATCTGTGAACTTCATAGTCATCCGGCTCAGCATTAATGCACTATACCAAGACACAGCTGTAATTCCCCCCTTCACAACAGCCTCTAATTTCCAGTGTACCCCGTCCCATGTAAGCTCAACAATAGTTTAATAACAACTATCAGCTGTTGCTGACCAAATCCTCCTTCATCCCTCTCCAAAAGCAGGATAGGCTATTAGGACAGGAACATGGCGCACAAATAAAAGCTCTGGAGCAAAACACATGAAGGAAAAAATCACTGCATGTGCACATTTGGACACAAACTCACTTTCTCCCCATTGGGCTTCTGCATTGCCTCACAGAACTCCAATGACCTTTTTATTTTTTAAAGCTCTCTTTTTCTGTTCTCTTCTGTTTTGTGGTTATCCCAAGGAGCTCTGGAACACCTAATTTCCTACCTGTTTTGCCTGCCTGCGCTATCTCAGATTTCTTTTTACAGATTAACTCCAGTCATTGTCTGATGTGTTACGGCTTCTCCCTAGGGATGCTGCTGGGGTACGGGCTTCAGAAACACTGCACCCCCTGCCACCGAGCAGTTGAATATTATACAAGCACAGTGTTCCTTCACGTCGTCTCTGCAAAGAATTAAAGAAATACCGAACTATTACAACACAGGCTAATATACCCTAAAGTCAGATTTGGGATGCAAGAAACTAGCCGGGCTGTGTAGCAGGAGCCCCGTTTGCTGGGGTACTTCCAGTACCCCAGTATTTAAACGTATTTATATCTGGATTAAACCCCACTCGCTGCACTTTTCTGCCTGACATGGTGTCTCAGTTGCACATCTGAAGCAGATAAAAGCCTGCCCTATTCCCACTACTACAAACTTCAGATATTTTCTTCCCAGCACTTTGCCATGGGAAAAAGAAAATCAGCTACTTGCTTCCTTGCTCCGCTATGATGTCAAAACAACTTACCAAAATCCACCCCATCAGCTGTGTGTTGTAAAAAGGAGAACTTAAAAGCTCTGCCTCCCTAAGCGTTAACGTTGCCTGCAAAGTACTCTCCTTGAGGTAACGGTGCACTTCAGGCTGCCCAGGGGAGAGCCAGGGGAGCATCCGCACCTCCCCGAGAGCAGCCAACGCCTCAGCCTCCGTCAGGAGCTGCGAAGGGAACAGGGCAATGTTCCTAATTAGGTTTGGGGCTAAAGCAGCTGATCTCAAACAAGTAATGACAGTGTCCCGGGAAGGGTCTCCAGGGACGCAGGGAACGACAGCAGTACCTTCTCCTATTTCCTGAAGTACACGCACGAAGGAAATTCAGATGGGAAACGAATGGATGAGTTCTTCTCAAAGGGAGGACCTGCGTTATTTATGGGTTCAGCCGGTACGCTACTCTGGCTCTCGCTGTTTAAGCAGCGATTACTGGATACGGGGGAGCCAAACAACCTGGAAGCGCCGACAGGAGCTACGCCAACCTGTTTGGCTTCCCCAGCTCTTACTCACATTTGTAAGCCAGCGGCCCTGCTTGCTCACAGACTTCTCACCAAGCTGTAGTGCCCATCCAGCTCTCTTTAGCCAGCAGCACAGTATGACTCTCGCCAGATCCACCTTCCCTTACGCCAGGTCTGGCCACCAGCTAGTGCAGAGGCCAGCCCAGCCCGCCTGGAAGCCAGGGCTGAGCGGCTGGCTGGCACGGCCCCTCGGGCAGCCCCGGCGGTCAGGGGTCATTGCCAAAGCCAAGCCGCTGAACAAAGCTCCGCCGCTGGGAGGGTTTCTTTTAAAAACAAACATAAAATGTAACATTTCGGAATAAAACCTTTTTACATTTACAGAATTCCATTAGACTCGTTGGCAGACCTCCCACCGCTTGCAGCAGGGTGCCAGGATTTTACCCTTGGTATTTTAAGCAAAACCCCAAATAATCCACATAAATAAAATGAAAAAAGAAAAACCATGCAACAATCTAACAACAAAATAAGGAGCCCCTTGGGGATCTTCACGTAGGGGCTATCAGATGCCCACGTACCATTGCAACGTCTTCATTAGGACCAAGTGCTGTCTCTCGCTTTTCTTCTTCAGCCATATAAACGCTGTAGGGACATCTCCAGAGATAGGAAACCATCCCTTTTCCCCAGGGATCCTGTGGACATTTGGTTTAAAACGGTGGTGTTTTCCTGGGAGTCTTCACGTGGAGGCAGGAGATGCTGCTGAACGGACTGAGCGGAGCCGCGTATCGCCCAGCCCGAATGAGCGGGCTCCGGCGCTAGAGACAGCGACGGGTGAGCTGGTTCCTGGAGATTTTTTCTGACTACAAGTCTAGACAGGAAGCTTGAAAGAAAAAGAGTTGCTTCATAGGGGTTGGGGATTTATTTTTTCCTTTTCAATTAAAAGGATATGCCTTTTATATGATATCATATATTCTATATATGATAGAAAAGACAGTCGGAGTGACTCAGGCACATTAATATTTGTTGCTTTCTTTTTCTTTTCCCATGACACAATAACAGCTATTAATATTTTTGAATTGCCTAAGTCTGAACTATTCCTGAAACATAACACAGTAAATTTTCTAGCTAAATGCTGTGTTAAACTAGAATTAAGATTATGGTAAGATAATTTACATATTATCAGTAAGTTACGAATAGAAATGTAAGGGGCACATTTTAATTTCCTCTGAAACAAGTATTATTGCCCATAAAAAAAATCAAACTCAAGCGTAAACTGGAAAGAAAAATGTCAAACATTGCTACAGAAATGTATAGGAAAGACAGCAAATGAGTAACTATGCACTTAGACCTCCTCAGGTTATAAACGGTTCATATGGCCCCAGACAGCCCTAGAACAGATGTTCAAAGTCATTGGATATGGTTTTGGCTGTTTATTCCCCCCATTCATGGACAAAAAGTATATTTTAAATCAAGCTAGCTTCACGGCCTTCGATTACTATGGTGAGACACCCACTACCTCCAGACTATCACCTGTAGCTCATCTGGAGCGAAGACTGCCGGGGTGGGGGGCTGTCTGGGCCCCCACAGCACGTACCAGCTCAGAGATGAGAGTTATGTTGATGGCAAAGGCAAAAACACACAGCACATGATTGGCAGTAGGAACCTCTGTGCCCACGAGCTGGCGTTTACACGGGGATCTGAGTCCCTGACCTCCTTACAGCGTGATCATCTTTCTTTCCCCTTAGCTAAGAGATCTCTGGGAACGTTTCCAGGTCTGATAAAACGTTACTCCTTAAAAAAAAAAAAAAAAAGGCAGTATCAAGAGAAAGAAAAATTAGAAACGAGAGAAATGGTGGTTATAAAAAGTGTATCGCAGCTTCCACTGCTACTTACCATGGTGCTGGAACTGTCATTTTCTCAGACAACCTCCACCTTTTTTTTTAACAAAAAGGCAATTTTTCAATACTAAACTGTTAAGGGAGATCAGTGACAACAATTGCCGTTTCCGCTATTTCAGTCATTAATAAGCAGGAAAGAAGCTAAAAATGACATTTGGAAAAAAACACTTCATATACCAGTGTTTTGGGAAGTCGGGGGAGTTGCTAGATCACAGTTTGAGGAACAGAAGCAATAGACAATATTCAATCCGTGGGATTCTCCAGCTGCAACCGAAGTGCAGGCTGCAAAGCTGCAACTGGGGAACGAGAACCAAGTATCAGAAACCAAAGGGTGAAAGGACAACATCACAGCAACACTACCAGGGCCTTCAAAGGCCTCCACAGGTCTGGCTGACGTAAAAATTTACCACCTTATTTATGCACTTAAGCAGGTTAGCGGTGTAGTCCCACACATTGGATTCAACCTTGACTAGCATCTTTGGCAGCGCATCCTTGAAGTCCCGCCCATGTGTGCTGGTTTTGGCTGGGATGGAGTTAATTTTCTTCATAATAGCTAGTATGGGGCTATGTTTTGGATTTGTGCTGGAAACAGTGCTGATAACACAGGGATGTTTTCATTACTGCTGAGCAGTGCTTACACAGAGTCAAGGCCTTTGCTGCTTCTCACCCCACCCCACCAGCGAGGAGGCTGGGGGTGCACAAGAAGCTGGGAGGGGACACAGCCGGGACAGCTGACCCCAACTGACCAAAGGGATATTCCATACCATACGATGTCACGCTCAGCATATAAAGCTGGGGGAAGAAGAAGGAAGGGGGGAATGTTTGGAGTGATGGCATTGTCTTCCCAAGTAACGGTTACGCGTGATGGAGCCCTGCTTCCCTGGAGATGGCTGAACACCTGCCTGCCGATGGGAAGTGGTGAATGAATTCCTTGTTTTGCTTTGCTTGCGTGCGCGGCTATTGCTTTACCCGTTAAACTGTCTTTATCTCAACCCACGAGTTTTTCTCACGTTTACCCTTCCGATTCTCTCCCCCACCCCACCAGGGGCGAGTGAGCGAGCGGCTGGGTGGGGCTCAGCTGCTGGCTGGGGTTAAACCACGACACCACGGCAGGGGGGTTGGTCCCTTCCAACCCAAACCATTCCATGATTTTATGATCCTACGATGCTCTCCTGACCAGCTGAATTGCTTGCCTTATAAAAAATACCACTGCAGTTAGCATGCGTACCAGTAACCTGTGAGGCCAGCCCAACAAGCTGGCCAACAAGCTCTCAACAAGCTCTCCTAAGTGGAGAGCAAGGGTAGCTCTCTGCTGGGCACAGGTGGATGAGAAGGCTTTACCACAGCAGTAGCCCACAAAGAGCGTGCTGCTGACCCTATTTTATAACCCACTTTAGTTCTACTTGCAAAATATATGAAAGCTGAAGTGCTGCAACAACCCTAGAAAGTACTGGTGTTTTTTCGAGGCACTGTTATTATGTAGATAAGAAATGGAAAAATACGTTGTTTACTGTAAGTTCTACTTCAAGGACACTTTTTTTAGTCATGTCTTACTATCTAATTAATAATCACATTGAAGTTGCTGTGCTGAATCAAGGGCAAGTTACAAGGCAAGCAGCTATAACACACATTAGTGAAACTGGAAGCCAAGGAATTTTTTTTTCATATCTCAGAAGCAATGCAATGATTTTTTATCAAGATTGGCAGAAAAAGTTTGTATTTCTTATTCAGTAGTACTAGAAGATGCAAGATCAACACTGGAATAACCAGATGAAGAAAAAAAAAATCTGACAGTAGAAAATCTGGTTCACTATTTGTTTGGGATATTTTAAAACAGCCAGTAAAAATGGCTTCTATGACTTTAAATACATTTTCAGCATTAGCACACACAGATATAAAGCCTCAAGAATCAGTGTTCATCGCTGTGGGGCAAGAAAAATACTACTGAAAACTGGCTGTTTAGAAAAGTTTCAATAGTAAAATATTTCCCCATTGTAAATTTTCTTCAGTTAATACGTCATTTATAGGAATACTGTAATAAGTTTTACACCATTTGACTTACATGCAGGTGGAAGTTTCATAAAGGAGCATTACTAAAAGCTATGTGAAAAACAATTCCATTAGACGAATTCATCTGAACGTAACAAAAGGAATGTTCCTGGAAGAAAGTCATTACAGTGCAGACGACCCACCTGCTCGTAAAATGTATGATGAGGTAAGGCAAAATTCAGAATAACATCGCTTGCTTCCTTCCTTTAAAAAAAAAGTATGGACTTTCAAGGACTTCACTAAAAGAGGATGAAGCAGATCAATACTACTCTGGTAAAAGGAATTCTTTAACAAGCTTATGATGCAGGAACTCTCTGTCCAAGGAAAAGGGTCGTTTTTAGGATGGACATAATCGATGGAGGCTAATTTAGAATCAGATGACAAGGCAGGCTATCAGGCATCCCAGACGGCATTTCAAGCCAAAACAAAGAGTGTCAATTATCACACAGGTCTCAATGGCACCCGGTGAAAGTCATGCCAGCATCTTTACTGATATGCCACCTCCCATGTACTAGAGCCAACCGTGCACCTCGCAGCCTGGCCCAGGGCAAAGGGCTCCCTCACGCTCCAGCACTGCACAAGCTTTATTCAGAAAAGTATTTTGTGCATGGGATGATGACATCAATCACAAGCACCCTGTCCTACAGAGTCTGCAAGCATAGTTAAGACCACTTGCTGACGGAGGTGTGGGTTTTGCTCCATGAGGGTGCCTGTGCTTCCTGCTAGCCAAGACAAGCACTGGTGCTCCATGTGGAAAGCGGGCAAGGACGGAGCAGGTACTGTGACTCTGTTGGTGGAGAGATTCTCCTCTCTGATGTTCGTCGTTCTCCTTATCTGTTTTTATCTTCTTGTTGCTACTGCTGCTTACAATACGTACAATTTCCTTATCGAATATTTTGCCATGTGGTTTAGTCGAAATAGATACAATCAGCAAGTTACTCAGTTTAGCTTGACATAAATGTTTAAGGAGGTTCACTGCTGGGCCACATATATGTTGCAATATATGTATTTTATAATATACATCCAGCTAAGTGGGAGAAAGAGTAAAAAGACAAGAAAATGAATAAGAAAAGCTGATCTAAAGAGACAGGTAAGTTGGTTCACTTTGATCTCATTGTTTCTGCTACTCTGAAGGTTTTTTTGGTCTTTCTGGCTGTTCCATCTACCAACTGGGCGTGCAGTGTGAGTGAGCCACTCAGCACTTCTCCCTCTGGAGAAGTCTGAGCAAGGCTTTGCTGTGGGTGCAGTCCTCCTGTTCCCCATTCCCATCTCTGCAGCCCAAGAGCTTCCACCACAGCAGGTGGCTCATGCTATGCAAGCTTACGCAAGGATCGAGGGTTTGAAGAATTGAGAGTCTCCTGAGTCATTCCAGATTTGCTGGGGTAACTCCAGCTACATTGAGAGATGAGAATTTGATCCTCTGTCCTTAAAGAGATTAGTTTTACAAAGCAGTTATGCAATTCAGAAAAATGAAAGCTATGGACTCACATTCTTCTTCTCCTGTTTTACTGTATTTAGCCAGCCTGTCATAATGCCGTTGTAGGTGATAAACAACTGAAATGTTCTAGTCCACCAAGGGCATTTTGCAGGGGGTGTGCATGGGCAATTGCTACTTCCATATATGACGCCGTGTTTTCAAACACTGTGACACCAGTGCAAAAGGTCAACTTGCAGACAGAATTTAAATGAAGTAATTAAAATGTTCTGTATTGCAAAAATTCCATCAATCTCAAAATTTAAGGCCGCCTTCACAGCTGTTTGTGCTTGATGAATTCCCACAATCTCTTGAATAGGCTTTTTACACATATCTTTGCATGATAGAGTCAGGGCATTAAGTTTCTATCATTCCAATAATACCGAGATTTTTCTTCAATCTTTTCAACAGTGGATGATATATGTGTGCTGCATATCACTACCGTCTTCCTGAGCTTTATAGAAGCACACTACAAAATCCTAGAGTTATCTTCTTACAAATGTATTGTTGTTTCACTAATCTCTGCTAAAAAAATGAAAAGCAAGAAGCTCACCTCTGACTTCCTTTCCCCTCAGGGAGGATTTTCCCCCTTTGCTTACAAGAGGTGACGCTCCCTCCACCTGCAAATGATACGGGGTTCTTGGTGAATCCCACTGTCATCACAGGAGGGCAAAACAGAGCCACAACACGTCCCTTCCTGCAACCTAATGCCTTCATGCCAAATTTCACCACCCAGGAGGCTTCAGTACTTAAGAAGGTGTCCACAGAGGAGACCCAGAGGCGCCATGGAGACGGGACAGTGCTGAAAACAGGTAGCTGGCAGGTACCGCCAGGTATCAGGGACATGGCAGCAGAGCGGGACAGGGGATCAGCGTCTCCCTCCTCCCTTCTTCACAGCCCTCCTGCTCCCCATCAGGGCCCTGACCTCCCTGCTGGCATCCATGAGGACTCCTCTGCAGAAAGAGCAGGCTGTCCCTCTCCATAATCCAGCACACAAAACCCACGGACACACACAGTCCCGGCTCCTTCTTGAAGTTCTGCCACAAGTGACCTGATCGTGATGAAGCAAGGACTTGAAACAAAATGGAAATGGAAACAATGAAGTTTTATGCCCTGGAACAAGTTATTAATTGTAGTCAACTGATGTTGTAAGCATAATAACTGGAGACAAGATAGACATTATTACTAACCATCTGATCCAACGCCATGCCCTGAATCTGAGGCTAATCATGAAAATATTTCTCTCACACCCACTCACTACAACAACAAATGCAGCCAAGTGTAATAAATTTTCTTTTTTTTTGTTGATCTGCCTATGTCCAGAGTTTGCTGCCTTTCAGTTAAGATCATTCCAACAAGAACAGCGTAAATCCTTCTCTAGCTGCCACATTATCAGTAATTACACGGCTTGAGAGTCATGTTGCCTGGTTTACCACCCAGGAAGCTATTATTAGATAAATAGAAACAGTGGAAAGAAGAAAAAAAGATCAATGCATTAAAGATTGAGCACAGCCAGGTCTTTTAAATAAACATATGTACTTCAGCCTCCCACTGGCAATACACAATTTCTGGAAAGGTTACACGCTTCACTTGAAAGTCTTAAAGCCTTAATGGAGGTGCCAGCATGGCTCCTCTGCTCCGCTGTTCTTCTGGGCCCCGGCTAGCTCACCAAGCTAACAATGTAGTTGTGTCTGATCTTCTGCCTCTGCCTCCTCACCTGGCCTGTTCTGACCATAGCGTACTTCATCCACGGTCATCAACACATGCTTAGGCCCAAGGCAATGCTGTCAATTAGCATCGCAAAGCTTACGTCCGCCGAACTTGCCATGCTTTATTTACCAGTGCCCTCAAGTCCTTCTCCATAATGGTCCAACCACTAATAGCCTTCTCCTCTCAAAACCAGTCCTCAGCTATTTTCATGGCCACCTCTCCTCTTGAGAAGATCGGTTTGTGGCTGTAACAATTCAATAATCTCACCAAAGGCCTCCAAAACCATTTGGCAGAGCTTCCCACAGCCTGGACAAACGTTCTTTGACCATTCCCCTTTCTAGAGCTTTTCCCCATGAATTTAATGCTTAAAGCAATCTTCTATCCACCCATTTTGGACGATACAGGTGTTCAAGTAACAAAAAAGGGGTTAGTGTGGCAATATACTACAGTGAGAAACTCTTGGGGGTATGAAATGCATTATGAAGGTTAATCATCTACCAGCTAGCAAAAGAAAATCTTTTATGGCATTAAACTGCCTTTACTAACATAAAATGCAGTGCTGGAATGTAGCAAATGCACCAAAGCACCGCAAAAGAACAATTTCATATCCATAAATACATATTTTCCATCCCAAATGAAACTATTCCTTCCCTCAAAGAAACAGATGTTATGGCAAAGCTGTCTCCTCTTTTAGGACTGATTCTTTTTGTCAATTTAAACCTTTTTAGCTGGTATACAATAACGTGATTTTGATCGGTCACTGCTTTACCGTGGAAGTGGAAACAGAAGGAAAAATGAAATCTTCATGAGATGATGAATCTTAATCATGGCAGGGAAAAGGCGTATTTTGTGCTACTTCTGTAGAAGCAGTGACAAAAGTATGAAGGAAATAAAATGAGGTAGACTGGCAGCTCAATTACGCAGCACCACTGAAAGCAAAAATGTTATGGTTTAAAATATAACATTGCTCAGTAGTCTACTTTGGGCTAAAGTGATACAGCAAGACAAATATTTTTAAAACTCTTAGTGTTCTCATTTTATTGTATTTTCCCTTTGAAATTCCTAAACAACACCATTCACGATTAAGTAGTAACACAGTGGTCAGGAAGTATGCCTGAATTATTATGAAAACGATATTACTTTTCCATTTCTCACTTGCAGTAAAGCGAGACGATACACTAAGATCATCAGTATTTTCTCCTAAATTCTGTTTGTGGTAGCTGAAAATATCTGTCAAACACAGAAGTGCAGCACACAGTCAGCTCACATGGCATGAAATGTCAACTCTTTCTAGGCCAAGCAGATGCAAAGACAGAGGGATTTGCCATTGAAGTCTCGGAGATGCAGTGTTGCCTGCCTGAGCCTGCACACTAAGTACTCAGAGCAGTGCGAACGCCATAGATTTTAACAGATCTACTCTGACATTTGCTAGTGATGATCTACATTTCAGTATGGACCCTTTCAGTCCTAATCCAATCATGAAAAAAACTCTCAAAATGCACACAGGAAGAGCCTTTGGCCACGGTTCCATGCTCCGTGATACCCATCCTGCACGCTGCTGGATAAGCCAGCAATAGAAATTTGATCCAGACCAGGAACAGACACACAATCACATTTTCGTTAAATAAGCCAAATCATTATGCTTTTATGTGGGCTGCAGAAGGCCAGAACAATACCTGACTCACAAAAATCTTGTTGGCACAAGGTTAACCTCCAAATTTTGGAAGAGCAGAAGTCAACATTGGATGAGTCTTTGCTCCACGTGGCCACAGCATTTCTGATCTGATAACCAGGACCAAGAAGTTAGATGGCTTTGTGATGGACCTTGCATTTAGTACAAGGAAAACAAATCGTGCAACAGCAACTCATTTAGAAAGAGAAAAACTTGTTAACCAAGGAGTGGTCTTGGTCTTGCCTTCAGAAAAGTTACTAAGGTGTTCAATACACTGTCTGTGTTTCCCATAACTAATCCAGGCTGTACTTGATAAATACCTTATGAGATTAGGACTGCTCAGTCAGAAAACAAACGGAAATTCAAATTCCAGAAATACTCAGAATTAAGGAAACAAAGATTTAACCAACAAGTGGGAGGAATGGGGAGGACCTGCCATAGCCATTCGCCCGCCTTGTGTGCTCATTCGGGTCTGTGGAAGGCAAAACAGTTTCCTCCGCTTTTGCTATGAAGCAAATTGTTCCAGTCTGATCTCTCTCTTCAACAAAAGTCAGAGTGGGGCATAATGCTTTTTAACACACCACTATTAACGTGTTACTAAGTCCCCAAATGGCACGTTTTTAAGGATGTTTCAGGTAGAAATTACCATTCACTGCAGCAGTCTAAGATCATTGCAAATGTTCAGTTCTCGTTAGTCATCCTCCTTACACTAATACTAACAGAGCTAAAAATAGCAACATGATTTTGGAGAAGGATATTCTCCAATGCAAACAGTTTATAAATTAAGGGGTTTTTTACATTGGCTACGTATCTTCAGCACAGCCAGTTAAGTATGGCAAAAGGAAATTGTCCATGAAAATAAAGGAGAACCTTCCATATTTTCTCAGCCTGCTAGAAAGAGAGAAAAAAGACTGAAATTGTTCCATTTCCTGCTTGTGTTTAAAGTGTCATTGGACTGAACTCTGGATAACATCCAGGAATCTAAAGTCCCCTCTTTGACTAAATGTATATTTTCTAGGATGGAGCTGGAATTAGACCACAGCTACATGTTTCAGATACCTTGCCTTTAAGTTACGAGCAATGTATTACAAATCACTCAAAAATTACTCCTCCTCTGCTAAAAAAAAAAAAAAGCATAGAACAGATCTGTAGCTTTTATTTGTGGTATGATCAGTCCAAACTACAAATCCAAAGACTGTCTTCTAGTAAACACCCTACCTTGCCATAACTTCACTAGGGGCATATGCGTATTACTTTTAAGATGCAGTCAGAACGGCATGTGGTGAAACAGAAGAAACATATGGTTTGTGGTTCTTGCCTATGCTCTATTTGACAGTTGTGGATTTAATAAAAGCTAGTTGGCTTAGGTTGAATTACTGGTGCAAAACCAATCAGACATATTTGGGCATGTGCACATGCCGCATGGGCAGGGATCCCGATGCACGTGTGTGTGTGTAGGAGATGTCTGCGCGTGGCACGTGTGCACGCTCTCTTCTCTCGCTGATGCTAAGGGAAAGATCCAAGGCAAAAGATGGCAGTCACTGAACCATAGGGAGAAATAAGGCTGGGCAAAGGCAAAGATAATGAAGAAAAAAGAAGGGAAATTTGAATACAGAATAGAAGGAGGAAATGAAAAACTGACAGTACACATAGCAGAAGGATGAATCTGTGGCTAACGTACAGGACAAAGAGTCCTTGCCAAGCACCATGTGTAACCGCAGTCACATCTTCCCTTATTATTTCAGTTAACATATCTGCCAGCGAGGGAAATACTGAGCTAGCGCAGGTAGGAAAGATCACATGAAGTTCTGGGAGTAACGCTGCTGACTTGCTGTTAGCACTAAATAAACGAATGGTGTCCCAACCTTTTTGGTTCAAAAGCCAAATAAAGCCTGTTATTTTGAAGAGGTCAGACCTGTAATGAACACCTGCCAACAGACTTCTGCCCTATTTCACTCTGCACCCCAAAATCACCTGGGAGGGTCCAGCTCTCCCCTACTTCTTCCTCCCAGCCCCCACGGGCACAGCCATGGGGAGACACAGGGATCGCTGCTGCTTGGGATGAATCTTGGGTGACAGGGGCCAGTGGGGACAAGTGAAAGCAGTGAAAGTGAAAGCAGTCCCTGGCCCATCCATCCTCAGTGGGAGGCAGGACCAGCAGCTCCTTTCCTTCTCCTGCCACGAACGACTCAGGGTGGCGAGGACACAAAGCCATCACCTTCAAAAGGCTTTCCTGGGCAAGAATAGCTCCACTCAACTCTTTTGGCCACTTCCATAAAGAAGCAAGAGTTTGAGGAGGCCAAAACCCCTTCTCCCTCCCTTCCACCTGGTGCAGCAGAGGAGCAGCCGAGCCCAGCAGGGGTAGGGGCTGCCGGGCCCCTGGCTCACACTGCAGCCGGGGCTGCAAGCCCAGCAGCCGCCACAGTGCAAGTGGCAACACACTGCTTCCTGCTCCCCCATAAAGGACTCTCCTGATGCAGTTCGAGGACCACATTTTCAGAGACAATGAAATGCAGTTTTTCCTCCTAAAGAAAGTTGTCCCAAGGGGCCAAAAGTGACAACCACCCAGCCCTAAGTAAAGGAAGCCCCAGCCAACCTAAAAACCTTTGCTCGCTTTCACTGCATCCCCGAAAATATCTGTTGCTCCAGAACTACTTCAGGCTTCTTCAGAGCAGCTGGCGGATCTGAAAGCTGTCTTTTACATTTCCACAGTATCTCTGCTGACCTAGTCAGCAAACCTGTCTCCTAATTTGGTAGCAATCCTCTGGCTGCTTCTGCTGTGGGGTGCGTGTTTGCTCGCAGCCTGAGGAAACTGCTGTCAGGCAAGGATCTGCCTCGGCACAGCAAGGGGCAGCGGAGGAGTAGTTCTAGGACGATGAAACCTGCACCCCAGATGTCTCGGACCCCCACACGTAAAAGCGTAAGCACGCATGAAAAGAGAATGAGCAGTTAGGTACGGCCCAGACCACAGATAAGACCCTTTAAAAGAAAATGCAGCAGTGATACCTAGTTTTGCTCCACAGTGTGACAAAATGCAGTTCTTTCGAAAATTTTGGGGACAGGAACCTGCTCCTTCGTCTCCCAAATCCACCCCTTGGTTCAGGGAAGCCCTGGATTCAGCTGTAGCTCCTTGTCTTTCAGGCACATGTGCTAGCCAGTGGGCTATGGGGTGAACATCTCAGCTGGCCTAGTAAAAGGCTGTAATGGGAAGCACCCCAAATTTGCAGCCAGGTTGTTGCAGCACTAAATCTGGTAGAGCAGGAACCTGAACCTAACAACTCCCTCATCCCAGGTGAAGGGGAGGGAGAGGTTCGTTACTAGTAATTCATGGTTTGTTTTTTTTTTTTCATATCCATATTTGCTAGCAGGAATCCTACCTTAGACCCAAGAAAGATCCTTGCTGAATCTTCATTTTAAAAAATACACATTGCAAAAAGTTTCTGCGTAGATAAATTAGAATTTTCTGATACAAAATATATTTTAAAAAATTTGCAACCACCTCTACAAAAGCTTCTCCTTTTGTATTCATAGTCCCAGCATATGCTCTGCAAGTGTGCAACAGGTTCAGGGTGAGAGTAAGTTTTAGTATGCTTCTCCTACAAGAAGCGCATCCAAACGCAAAGGCAGAAGGGAATTCTCGCTATATTTCAGCTGCAAGGATCCTCTACACAAGTACTGAGAAGTAACTGCAAAGAGTCCTGGTTCCCCCATGGGATGGAAACATATAAATTCCAAATAATTCAAGGTGAGCCAAAGAGAAAAGGCATCCAGGCAGGATAAAAAATTCCAGCTGCATGCTGACCACAATAGAAATCAAGACAACTGTTCAAAGAGCTGTGCCAGGCATCCAGATGCTGCTGCTGGCATCAGAAGAAGATCTTCCACAGTCTGATAGCAGCTGGTTCCAGGGACTGCAGCCAAAGCCTGAACATAAAGGAGAGAAGTGAAGAGAGCGAAGAAGAGAGAGAGAGAGAAGTGACAGCTCACCACCCAGCCAGCATCTTTCCTTCTGCACAGGCATATGCATGCCAGTTACTAATCATTGATGTTCATCTGGAAATTGAACACTTTTACATAGAAAACACAAGTTTGACATACTGGTGTACCAGGGCCTATGACCCTGAGACATACTGGTGTACCAGGGCCTATGTACCAGCACCTGCAAAAACCTCGCTGCCCATGTAGGCAGGGCCACTGCAGGCAATTCATTAGCACACCTGGATGAGAAAGAAAGACTGTCTGAGTAAGAAGCATGGAGCCTAAGTCCTCTCTCAAGTCTTTCTTTATTTCTGCATAGTGTCCTGGGTTAAAACGTGCACTTCTTCTTTGATTACTGGAGCAATCAGGGCTACCCAAATGTTCTGTGTGTCTGTACCTATCCCCTCTCACTTCAAACTGCTGCCCACCTGCTGCTGCTGACACCCTCCTTCAGCCTCATGGCACGTGGTTTGGGCACTGCACCAAAAAGGTGCCTTGAACTAAGAATGGCTGTTACGCATCAAGAAATATAAATGCTCCCATTATTAACTGTCCCCAAAGATTGTTCTCCAGGCATTTCAGATGAGTTTGTGGTCCAGAAAATGTAAGGTGTATATGCTCCCTCCGCTCCAGGCTAGTTGAGACCGATATAAACAGGCCACCAAAAGGTAAGTGCCTAAGTTTCCCCCTTGACTCCGCTCTTCCCCCTCTCCTCCGCTCTGGTGAGACCCCACCTGGAGTACTGCATCCAGCTCTGGGGTCCCCAGCACAAAAAAGACATGGACCCATTGAAGCGGGTCCAGAGGAGGGCCATAAAAATGATCAGGGGGATGGAACGCCTCTCCTGTGAAGAAAGGCTGAGAGAGTTGGGGTTGTTCAGCCTGGAGAAGACAAGGCTGTGGGGAAACCTTATTGCAGCATGCCAGTACTTAAAGGGGCTTATAAGAAAGATCGAGAGAGACTTTTTACCAGTGACAAAAGTGGGGTGATAGTTTCAAACTGAAAGAAGGTAGATTTAGGCTGGATATAAGGAATAAATTTTTTTACGATGAGGGTGGTGAAACACTGGAACAGGCTGCCCAGAGAAGTTGTGGATGCTCCATCATTGGAAGTGTCCAAGGTCAGGCTGGATGGGGCTCTGACCAACCTGATCTAGTGATGTCCCTGCCCACAGCAGGGGGGTTGGACTAAACGATCTTTGAAGGTCCCTTCCAACCCAAACCATTCTGTGATTCTAAGTAATACCTGGAGCTGGCAGAGAGAGGTAGGGACTGCCAGAGAGTAACTTGGAGGATCTGAGTTAGGTGTCTGCTCTTGGACAGATTTCAAGTAGCCAGAGTTCAGTTGCTGATGTGACGTGTGGTAGAAAAAACTGTTGTGGTTTATGAGCAGATGGTGGCAATTAGCTATGACATTATATTAAAGTTATGCTGTATAGAATGAATTAAGATGGAGCATCACCAGGAGGCAGAAAACACCCTCTGAGACGAAAAGGTTACGGAGGGAAAATTTCAAGGACGGATAGCGTTGGAGCACAGCTTGGCTGGGGATCCCATTCCCAGGCCTTCGCTAACAGCATCAGTAAAGCCAGTTCTTGTGACAGAGGTAAGCTTGTCCTTAGTATGGGATGTGGACTGTACTAGCAACAGGATGGATGTTCCTCCTTCCTACATTCAGAAAGGGATGCAACAAATACAGTGTTCCTGGTAAGGTCCTTAGTGCTCAAATGACCAAAAAAGAAAAAGAATACGGCCATTGTTATTTTTCAGTAACTCTATTTCAATAGTATCTCTATTGATGTCTCCATTAAAATTAAGATCCTGATATCCTTCACACAGCCATAACAGACCAAAGGTCTAGCCTGGCCCAGTATCAGGTCCCCAGTACCTGGAGACACCTGGAGAGGAGCACAAGCACATAGCAAGCACAGCTCTGTGGCACGCTCCTCTGCACCACCGGCCCACAGCAGGAGCTTCTCCGGCTACCTCCACATCAGCAAGTACTGCAACACCAGTGGGGCAGGTTTGCAGAGAAGACTCTATATACCTATTTTGGGGGCAGGTGTTTTGGAACAGATCAGACCAAATGGCCATTTGCACACTAAGCACATTAGGTGTGTTTCTGAACGCATCTTTTGGGTGAGTTTCACCTAAAACGAATCTTGCTTGTGGGCCCTGAGGCAAACCAAAGTAGAGGAAGCAAGGATGGATCAAGTAACTGGCTCAAAAGCTCTGTTTCTGTTTTGTTCTTTATTTCTTCTCTATAATTCCTAAAGATCTATTTGCATTTTTGACAGCTACTGAACTGTTTTTTTAGAAAATTATCTGCTATAAACCCAAGATCTTATTCCTAAGGTGCAACCTAAACCTACTATCAGCAGTGAAAAAGTAGACATTAGAAATCAGAACCGTGCCCAGCTTTTTCTTTTTTCTTTTAAGGATCAGGTCACTATTACGGTCAAATATATCCCATCCCCAAAACCACAATTAATCCCTCCATCAGATTTTCTCTCAAGGTTCCAGATCATCAGTGAGCTTCAAATGAGCTGCTTACTTTAAGTAAGTGTCTCAGAGGAAGATGTTATTTTCCTCCACAGAATAAAAATTTTATGGTTGGAGGCGTTGGCCAAACCAGACTCAGGGTGGTGAAAAGCGAGAAGAGTAACTGCTCTCCTACTAACAAGTTCATCACCAAATTAAATCTGACTGCTGGCATCTCTGCAGGATTGAAAGGTGGTTCTTTACGCCACCAGAGAAGTTTTCCAAGCTCAAACTGCATCAAGCTAAATAATCTAGTCTCAGAAACAGTGGGCCTTCGAGGCAGAGGCAACATGTATGGTTGTTCAGAGCTCCCAGGGGACCCTGGAGCAAAGGGACAAGGTACGCCAGTGATCCAGGCTGAACAATACATAAGAGGCCCCGTTAGAGCTGACAAAAATCATGTGTGCTGGCTCACCAGCCCTTTGTGGGTCTTGCTTGCGTGCTTCAAGTGCGTTTCTTTTCTTTCTTGACCAAATTGGACCCTTATAAAAGATGTTATAAATCAACCCCGACCTAGATGTGTTGTTCTGCCAAAGATACATAAGCTCTTTGATTCCTCTTATGCCTGCTCAGCAAAATAAACACTGCCGCTATAGATGCAATGACAGTATGCCTAATCAGGTTGCAGTAAGGGTGCTAGGACGAAGGTGGGGAATAAGAAGACAGGTGAGAAAGGGGCCAGAAACCCTTGACTTCGGGGTAGTCCTAGTTAAAGCACCTCCCGCCTCAGGCCCCCCTCAGACTTGAGTTCATGGCTTCACAACAGACAAACTGTACTGGAAATGGAGATGTGGTTCTCAAAAGAGTCGGCCAGCAATCCCATCTAGTCAAGCATCTCCCAGAGCCTGTCTTGCTTTGGTAGGAGTTCATCACACTGAACTGCTCTAAAAAACTCCAATTTGTCCAATCAATTTGATTGTTCTAATAAACTAACATTTATATTTTAAATCATTCTAGTCACAACAAGAATTTAAAATTCTTGAAAGTATTCCTCTGCCCATATACAGTGATTTATGTGGGTTATGCATGATAGAGAAGTTTCTTACAATAGTGTCCCCTTCATTTATCATGTCTTGAATAACTCATTTGTGGCCTTTGCCCAGGAATAACAGAGCTATCCCCATGCTAATGCTGATAAAGCTTTTCTTTATATCATCCTGGATTTTCTTCTCTATTTGACATTATATACACAGGAAAGAAACGTTGACAGATACATTAAAATGTACTAAATTAAGGAATTACACGGAAACAGGAAATAGGTTTTCTGCAACTTTAAATAATGGAAACAAAATGTGGCTACATGAAAGCAAAGCCCAGAGCAGGAAGACAGTCAATTCGGCATGAAATGAAACAAATATGCAAGGAATGAGGTCCAGATTTCAACCAAGGATTCAAGTTCAAAGGGGAGGCAAGGTGACAGGCCAGGGCCCGCAAACCTTCTCGCACCCATGGAGGGTAGGAACTGGTTGTAAACAGAGGGAATAAAAAGCATCTAGCAATATCCTACAGAACAAATTGACTATTGGTAGCAGCTTGCTGAAGCAGGGCAAAAGCGTTTAGAGACTGCGACAGCTATTAATATAATATCTCTACCTCTGATCTGCAGGCCGCAGTATTTCCTGAGGACCATGTTTATCACAAGCTGATGTGTGTTTTGCTCTCTCACTTTCGAGTTGGGATCCAAAAGGACGTAAAGACTAAAAATGGGAAAACATCAATCTGCTCAACTTCCCTTTTCAGTAAGTCCACCCTGGAAAACTAACTGCAGCCCAGTTTCAATATAGATATCAAAGGATTGTCCAGAAAGGACTGGGGGGAATAACTGAGAAAGAACTAATCCAGTAATTGGATTCGAACACTGGACCTAGCTCACAGACCTGATGCCCAACACACACACAAAAAAGGAACAAACAAGGGCAATAAGGAAAGCCAATGTCATATATCCCTTGAATATTGCAGGCACAGGCCTAGTTATTTGTGAGCATACATTGTTTTGACTAGATGCCCAACTACCATGTAAAAATGATGGTGATAACTTTAATGAGAACTTAGTGCACTG
Organism: Calonectris borealis; assembly: GCF_964195595.1. Classification (NCBI taxonomy): domain Eukaryota; kingdom Metazoa; phylum Chordata; class Aves; order Procellariiformes; family Procellariidae; genus Calonectris; species Calonectris borealis. The sequence goes on along the minus strand of NC_134312.1, from coordinate 137,839,494 downwards.
TACCATAAATGCCAAACAAAGGTACAATATTCTACATATATTTTTCTATTATTTTGTTAGGAATATTTATTTTAAAATTGAATCAGCCAAAACAAACAGCTGCCCTGAATCTCTTCCAGTACATGAGCAATCGTCTTCTAATATTTACCAGATTGTGGGTTTGCCTTTAGAGAAAAGGAAGAAAAAAAAAAAAAAAGTCCTATGTTCCAATACAAGAAGTCACACACAAAATGCTAAGTGTCACCTCTTGCTGCATCATCCCCTATCCTATATAGGTAAATTCCTCTCCCATTGGAAACATCTGCATCCCATTCAGAGGCCGAGAGACCAGCCTGATGTTTCCGTCAGACAGCGATGGCACTCATCCCAGGACAAGCAGGTGATTTTTTTCAGTCTGCAGCACTTCATGATGGCACTGTTCCCTACCAGCGTATATTTGCCAGCTGCAAGCGACAGCATTTCAAAGTTTGAACAAAAGAAATCAGAATTAAGATATTACCTGATCCTGTATATTTTTAGAACTAGGTCAATAGTTATTTTATTTTAGGAGCCAAGGAAGTTTGAGCAAGATGAACTTGGCCAATCAGTACAAAATGTATTCATTATTTTTTCACGTCTGTTGGCTTAGATGCCTCGCCCTGCTTTACCATTTTAGTACTGAAATGAAATACATCATGCTGAAGCAGAGAACTTATTAGATTTTGACCTTCACTACTAACTCCATCTAGTTAATTTGCTGTATCAGAAATGTAAATTACACACGTGCTCACAGGTGTGCATATCGTACATATAAGTGTTTATGCATTTCTGACACATAGAGTCAAAATTCTGCTTCTGCGGGTTACTTGTGTCAGAAAAAGAAACCACAATAGAGTCAAGCATTTGTCTGATAAAGCCCAAATCTCTCTTACAAAGAGCATGCAAAGTCCTTTTCCCTTCTACACAATACAATCAAAGACAAGACAGTTTCTTTGGTAACAGTTCCCAGCCCTATCCTGACAACACTTAGCCTGAACAACCCTCAGCCGCAATTTTTTCTCCACCGATCTTGTTCCTAGTACTTGTTCTGATTTTGTGCTCGGTTTCCCTTGACCACTCATGTTTTCAACATACTGTCTTCCCATCCCAGGATAACTTCCCATCCCCCATGACAGGGGAGACCTCTTCTGCCTCAAAGTTAAACCTCTATGGCAACCAAAGGACAGGATTTTGGAGAGCAGAGGCTCTCAGACTTTCAGCTGTTTTTGTAACGCCCTTCTTACTTTTACTATGAATATAAGTCGTCAAACATTTAGTAAGGTTTCATCCAGGTCCACAATAACACGTTTTCTATTCAGTACGAAAAATAGGAAGCTAAGGGAAAAAAAGGAATCCAATTTTCAAACAGGTTATGTATCTGACATCTGGAGCCAACGTATCTAACAAAAATTAGTGTAAGTGTTCATTTGCTTTTAATGCATTTAATTTTTTACTTTAAAAAAAAAAAACACAAGCTGTTTTATTTCAACGAGAAGATGCTGGGGTAGATACAGGAACAGTTGGCCTCACCAGAGGTCAGCTTGGATCATCATGTTCTGTTCTTGCCTTAAGGTCTAATACATTATTCTGGAATAGAGCAGAAATGAATCTGAAGAACATGCAGAGAAAGTTTCTTTCTGTATCTGCATTTGAAAAAAAGAAAAAAGCTAAAGCAGAAATATATACTCTTGACTATTGCCTGTCTGTTGCGAAACACACATTTTAATCTTCAAGTCTCACTGCAGAAAGGTCCCAGATAGGATGGGAATTGGCGTAAGTCTTCTAATTTGTAAAGCAGATTATTTAACATTTAAGGATTTGATGTCTCCTCTGTGATTTTTCTATGTTATGTTCACACGCGTTATTGCCCTTTTTAAAAATAACTTTATTTATTTTTAAAATATAAACTCTGTATGATGAACAAAAATAACAGTGCCTCAGCTGGATTTCCTGCCATCCCAATTCCAATGCTGAAAGATGTGGAGGAGCAAAACCTTAACAATTGGATATGTGCTCAGATTTAGCAAACACGGTGAGAGAAGGGTGGCAATGGAGATTGCATTTCATCAAATGAACTGCTCTCATCTAACATAAATATAAAAAATTTTCCCTGGCATCCATCATGCAATAATCACTACAGGTTTGCTCCATCATGCATTCAATTAACCAAAGAAATATCAAGTTCAGTTAAATCCACCCTGAATTTTAGAAAATCAAAAGCGCTTTCTAGGTGATGCCGTTACGGAGTCTGTAGTCCAGTGACAACATCTCTGGCACTTGGATAGCCCTTCATATGCAACCTTCCTCTTCATGATTTGCAAACGATACCCTGGGAGGCAGTGGAGTAGGAAAATGGATCTCTTCTGCCTCATTTTATGTACCATGAAATGGCAGTAAAGAATAGCTATTCAAGAGTTTTTAGAAAAAGAGACTGAACACTGAAAATTAAGGCAAACTACAACAACTTCAGTTCACCATTGTGTTAGCCATAAAATAAATTAAACTCTCTGTTTTGTATCAGCTGATTCTGCAATGCTGGCACAAAAAAAAACAAGGGCAGCACAAACCTCCTTTGATAGCAAAGGTCAGCAGATACTACTGGGAACAGATGCACCAGGAATAAGGTAAGGAGATGCTACGGTCATTTTTGGAACTACTTTATACAAATCCACCATCACAAGCATGTAAGAAGCACAGTTAAGAAGGAAAATTAACCTGCAAGCATCACATTTCTAGATTTTTTTATTCAACTATTTACTACGAACTGCTGAAACTTGGACTACACGATTATTTGCCTGAAGCACTACGAAGGAGCCTTAGGCATCTTCTACTCCAAATGAAGCTACTGCACCTCAGGAAAAAAAAAGCAGCCTTGTCAGACTGCAGTGAGCATTCTGTAACAACTCGGCGTATTTGGGGCTCCTTTAGAAGACTGCTTAAGAAGTTAAGGCAGTGAATTTCACGAAATGCCTTCTGCAGACATTCAACCTAATTGATTTTCACAATTATTTTAGACTAAGCATGTGTCGGTAACAGACACAAAGCTGCTTCCAACTATTACAAAGAGCAATGCAATGAAACAGAAAATCAGCAGAGATCCAGGAACCACCTTCCCGATTCCCTTATTGGCTATTTGGTAGGAGAGCCACAGAACAAAATTACTGCTTGGTCGTAAGAAAAATGGTTTCTTACCATCAACTGTAAATGTCTGGGTTTATTTAATACTCAAAAATGTGATGAAACCCCAGCAGGTAAATTAATAACTGCAGGAAGTTAGATGAACTACTGCACGAGTGTCCTTCAACACTGTCACTTTCTGTCCTTTCTTTGCTGCCTGTTGAGGTTACAAGCACTTGGGGCAGGCAGAGCAAAATAAATCCCGATGCCTTCTGATCTGGAAGGATGTGAAGCAGAGCACTGAACAGACTCAGATAGCTGCCAGCTCCTCTGTCTCACACTTACAAAGTCTCAGGAAACATTAGCTTATAGCACCTGAAAGCACATTCAAAAATCCATATATATATATGTATGTATGTATGTATGTATTTGTGAATTAATAGGATTATAAAAGATAGCAGGAGCAACACGCTTTTGAGATTGAAAATATTTACATTACAGTTTTTATCTTTCATTTCCTCTCCTGAAGTATCTATATTATTTAGAAATCAATACCATTTGCACACAAAAAAACCCAGCTGTTGTATTTGGAAAGCCATCTCTAAAATACCATAATGTTAGTGTGAGCACAATTCTACACAGAACATTTTTCACCTCTCCTAGTGTTTAGCTTTAAAAGTTTTCATAGGAACAGTTTGTGTTTTTTTTTTTTAAAGTAACAACTAGTATACTCTTTAAAACTGCTTATTTAGTTACAAGACATATTTGTGTACATGAAGTGGTGACATTTGTTAGCTGTCTTGGTGCTGCTTTGTTTTGATCCTATTTCTTGTAACACTATGAGGTGCTTACCGTCCAGGCTAGAGCTACTGATGCTCAGAGGTGGAGTAGGGCTTCATGTGCAGTTACTTTCTGCAGAGCCCTGAAAACTGGACATTTTAATATTAAATTAGATTTCACAGAAAGAGTTAACCAAGTGCTTCTCTCCAAGTGCAAAAAAGTAGGAAGTATAGCAAGAGAGACAGGTCACACAAGGACTATTTGCCAGGCTAAGCTGAATATTCGAGGTAGTACTTTTACAGGCACTCAGGAGATGAACATTTGCTTCACTTCCACTATTTATGGCACACTACAATACAGTAATGATTTCTAAAAAAGGGGGGGAAATGCTCTGGAAGTGTTACTGCCTTTAAAACACCTGTTAGAGTTTTGACAAACTCATACAAAACAACATTACTTACACAACACACACACTGCCATTATGGTCTAAAGCAGAATAGTCCAACATTGTATCATTACTCATGAGTTGTAAAACCACAAAGGAATGATGTTGTTTATCTACGTGACTGTCAATAAAGCATTGCACAAAACTAGGCTGTCAAGCATTTTCTGTAAGTCATACTGTTCAGGGAAGGTTTGTATTAATCTTTGTAGTCAGATCTCCAGCGAGAATATCCAACCTGCAGTGGGCACCAGGAAGACGAAGGTCCACACATAACCTCTACAGCCCCAAGGGTTGGTCCAAGTTCTTGGCAAGGTGCTCCTTCGACTAGGAATGCTGCAAAGCATGCGTGAGGGATAGCTGGGTTGGTCTTGCAGGAGCCATCTCAGGTTGAGACACAACAGCATCAGCCATATCGTCTACGTATTGACAATATCCTGGCCCCTCATTGCTGTAATGAAGGTAAGGGGACAATTCATTGGGCTGCCTTTTCTGTCCATTCGCCAATAAAGCTATGCTTCTTCATTCAGGAAATCTAGCTTTAATGTAGAGAGTAGACGGTTGTAAATATAAATTACACCTCTGTAATTTTTACCCTTCTATTTACCTCTTCAGTATCTACTTCTTTAATATTTCTTCTGCTGTGCATAATATAATAATGGTGTGAAATGCCTTCTCACAGGATACATCAGGTCTATAAACAAGTTGTACAATTCCTTCGGGAATGGGGGAGTGCTTGTTTTCTAGTATTATGAGGCTTTCTTTTATAGTCCTATTAATTCACAAGTTACCAGGCTTTAAATCTGCCATTATTCCAATACTGTATATTGGCGGTTCTGCCCGCAAGCTACTGCATCCTTTTCAACCCTGTAAGAGAATAAAACTCTTGGAAGAAGAAAACATTTCTATGGACAAAGGGTAAGGAGGATGTTTCAGCCAGCAAACAGAACATTAAAAAAAAAAAAAGTCCTCTGACAAAGATGTATTTTACCTTTAACTGCAAACACTACAGTATTCTTGCTAAATATTTCTGCGTGCTTGGCCAAAGAACTCAGAAACAAGGAAAATAATAATTTAAAAATATTTGTAAGATTGTCTTCCTGAACTGACGATGCCTCTGGTTTGAAAGGATGCTTTTTTTAAGTGTATGAAGAGTAATATTCCCCTCCCCTTATACTTGACTTTCCAATGAATAGAATTTGTTCATATCTGATTGTAGCAAAAGTAAATTAAATTTAACTAGACACATACTGGAGGCTTTCACACTTTTGATAGATTCAAAACTTTATTCGAATAAATATTCAGGAAAACTTCAAATTACTGAAAAGAGACTTATTAAAGATCAAATTATTCCTCCACAATTATAGTGACTTTTACTTAACATTGTTACTCCAAAGTTCAGCAGCTCCTGTCCTCGTGTGAAAAGCCAAGACTGGAGAAGACGTTACAAAAAGGCAGTTAACATACTGCAATTTAACGAAACTTGGAAGAACATTGTTTCCTGCGATGCTTTATGGTTCCAAGCATATGTTTTTGTTGTGATATTATGCTTCCTCAAGCCTTTAACCCTAAATTACTACAGTTATTTAGCAGTATAAATAGAAGGATGGGAAAAAATATCAAAAAATGCAGAAGGAAGTTCTGTGCGCCTCTCCCACGATGCCCGGGGCCATCTAGCTGGAATGGCCTGAGAGGACTTCATGCCAGCATAAAAAGTTAAAGCTGTTTAATCCCGTTTTATGTAAGGATAAGGTGGCTGGAAATCCTGTAGTCGTGACCAGCTCCAAGCCAAGCCTCCTGTCCCTCTTCCCATGAGGGTGATAACACTGAATCAGCCCCTAAAAAGCTGGTATCACACGAACCATTCCTCTTTAGGAGAGAGAGGCGGCCTCAAGAGCAGACACCGAAGACACCGAGTTGAGAAAGAACGGATCTGAGCCATAAGCTGGGAGTTTTTCTGTAGCACTATGCCAAATATGACATCATGCTTGAACTACAAACAAAAGCTAATAATAGTTTCTGATCTTAATTTACAAAACAGAGTTTTTACACATTTTTGGAGTCTTACCAGATTTGAAAGATCCGTAGAGCATAATCATTGCCCAGGAGAACACTCATACTCCTCTTTAGCCGCCATCAGAACCGATTAAGCAAGTACCACTGCTAGAAACAATTAATTGCTCTGCATCTGGTGAAGCATTCCACAAACATTCAAAAGGTCATAACTATTGATTACCAACTGCCCAAGCCCATTTATCAATAGGAAAAAAAAAAATCATTATTTGGCCTTTAAAAAGGCTGCGTTCCTCCCTCTTCATTTCAATCCATTTTTTTCTACAGTAAAAAATAAATAAATCCTTACAGGGTTTTCCAAAAATGCTACCAACACAGAACTCACTGGGAAACGTCCTTGCATTTTAAAGGAAAAACGGAACAGGCCTGACAGTCCCACTAAAGACATCAGACCTTTCGGCTCAATCTCAGTTCCCATTCATATAAGATGATCTCAAAGATAAAGAAATTGTTGAAAAAAAGTCAACCAAGCAAGCACTGAAGCCGTGAGACCAATTCTCCTTTCTCTAACAGCGATTCTTTTGGCGTTGATACGTTGCTTCCAGTTAACACCTACAGCAAGAGCCAGCAGGTGGAACAAACTACCTGAATTATTTTACTCCGTGGAGCAAGACCATGCACATCGGCAGCTATCACAACTCAACCAACCTTCAGTATCTATAATCACTGGCTCACGCATTTCAGCTGCAGAAAGTATTTCGGTAGGTCGAATCGGAGGACTGCAGCTGGTGTCAGTGCAGCAGATGGTTGGCGTTTCAAATACCTGCAAGCGCTCCCATCGTTATGTAATGAAAACTCTCCTAATTTCAAGACTGGCTCACCGTCTCAGGCTAAATGTTGATATTTGAAATACAAACAGTTTAATGGCTCGCAACTCAGGACAATCTTACTAAGCATGAACCAATACACCCTTCTGGTGATGTTATCCCCACGATTCTGGCCCAGAGCTGTTTCGCCCTACAGGATAACCAACCAGTGCAATGAACTGAAAAGGTCACCTTGGATCAACTAATTTCATTCCATTTTAGGCAGAAGGCCTTTGTAATTTCCCCCTAAATGCAAAAAGAATCATGATTTTTAATATCTGAAGGTCAGTCTACCTTTCATCCTTCAGTTTTAGGCACAGATTCAGCCTAAGGGCTTATGCTTTAATTTGAACCAAGTGTTGAATACTTCAAGTTCTAAAAACAGATCCTAAACTCAGAATTTCTAATAAGCTTACTTCCTTTTCTTTGAGCTTTCCCTCGTCAATATTTTCATTCCATAAGAGACCATTTCCAGCGCAGCAACAGGAAACAAACTCAGTAAGAAGCCAGACTCTGTCAGGGTCCTAGGAGCTGTTACCCTTAGTCTGTTAGATAGTAAAAGATCACAGTGCCTAGGCGCTCTGTTCCTCTTTCCTTGTGTTTATAGATCTGGGGTAGCTTCTCCGGAAAGTATATAGCAAGTACAATCAATGTGGGGGAAGAAAAGTCTATTATTCTTACTTCTCATGAAATAAAACTTTTAAGTCACTGTTAAGAGTACCAAAACCTGATGGGAGCAGCTTAATGCCTACTGAACACACTGGTATGTAGAAATGCTCATCAAGCCATGGTGGTGTGAGTGACTTTGGCCCAGCACCACCACGTGCTGTCCCATGGCCCACCACGGGGAACAGGGCCAGGGACACAGGAGGAGAGAGGCAGGAGCTCGTCCCTCCCTGAGCCAACGACAGAGGGGATTACCCAAAGCAGCTCTCTCCGGGAACCACCCAGAAGTCAGACCCCTATAATTCATCACTTAATTCTAACAACTTTGCAGAGCAGGCTGCAAAAGATCTAATTAGCCTCACAAGCTACCTAAAATGCTGAAGCAGGAAAGAAGAATTTGCTTTAAGTGTACCTTAGTAATATGTTTTTGTGATTTTAGCTTTTTTAGTGACTTCATTCCATTCCTGTAAATCTGTGTTTTGAGTAAACATGCTTTTATCATTAAATCTTCTCTGTGATAAAGCTGACTCAGAGTAATATGACACACACCAAGACCTCCTTCTTTCCAGGGTACCGAGTCATCTTTCCAGGGCGAACCCGTCGCTCTCTTTGTTTCCCACTGAATAGCTCAAAGCCTTCACGAAAGCCTCCCAGCAATCTGCCACAGGGGCAGAAGGTTTTGGCTATCGCTTTTCAAAAGCTATCTGCCTTTGCAGCCCAGCCTCTCTGAGCAGCGCAAAGACAGTGGGAGAAAATCCCGGAACTTGAGCATCAAAAGAAATCGTACTAACACTCCGCTTTCCAGGAAAAAAGATAAACAATGTCATAACAAATATTCAGCAGGGTCCTTATGGAAACAAGTATGCTCTAGACCTAAACTCCAGACACCACCTCACCCACGTACAAGTGGTTTGGTGCCTGTCCCGCCAGTTTGGAGAGAAATAGGAGGGGAACATCTCCGACGAGACATGCGGCCTGAGCACAGAGCCTCCTCATTAGGGTGGCTGATTAAGGGCTGATTACCACAGGCGCAAGGACCCACCCAGGACCAGACGAACAAGCACCTGGTAACATTGCTGGTGCCAAGGGAGCCCCATTCACTGCTCCCTAGGCCACCACAGGAGGGGGATCAGCCCTCCCCGGGGAGGCCCTGGAGCCCCCCTCAGCTGGGGGTACGGCCTACAGGGCACGGGGAAAAGCACCTCGGGACCGTGCAAGACTCACCAGGGGATGTTTTCAAGGGGATTGTGAGAATGTCTGAGACTTATTATGGGGTGGTTTGGGGCAGGGGGTGGAAGGTGGGGAAAGAGAGGGGTCAGGGTGGACTGGGCAAGAACAAGCCTGGGGAAATAGAGGGGAAAGGGGATAACAGGGGCCAGTCGCACATAAATACATTTCTGATCAGTGTCTTGCCGTGCCCTGCACCTGACCAGCACAATGCCTTCTTCTTAAGCTCTATTTCCAGCTATTTTCCTGGGTGGGGAGCAGCCTCTTCTGCCTGCAGGTGTGTGTACAGGGCTCTGAGTGCAGCCACTGGCACCAGACCGTGGGCAGAGGGGCCCGAGGGGCCTGCGCGCCCAAGTGGGGAGACTCCCGGGATCCTGGGGCAGCTACAGACTAGACTGAGTATATATATGTGCATACGTATGCTCTCTCTATATATATGTCTATATAGATGTCTGTAGTTGACTTTCATCTTAAACAGCAGGAGAGGAGAAACAGGATCAGGCCATCCATGCCACTCATGTTTGTGTGACTGCTGTGTGTCCTCTGTCTGTGTTGATCCGTGTATATATAACCATGTATATACATACACACACCCCCCTATATATAGTGCGCATGTGTGCCTATCAGGAATAGATGCTGGACATGGCAACACGGAGCCGCAGGGGCCTCACCTCTGTTTGGCTGTTAGATTCTGCACCCCCTCGCCCTGTGCACTCTCTTGAAATGCTACCAGACCTTCAGAATGTATTTTAAAAATCATTTGTATAGCTTAAAATGTAAAGTGTCATTGGAAAGCATCAAACAGTTCTTCTGAAGACTGCATCACCAGATAGCGGTCTTAATCATAAAATGCTTTTTGCAGCTCTGCGTGATACCGCCAGATCCAGTTGACAAATCCTAATGACTACAGGAGGCTTTAAATGTCTTTACACAGCAATTTGCAACATGAAAAGGCACTGGCTTACTTTATACCACTAAAACGCTTACAGTCCCCTCTTTTAGCATCTCAGAAAGTGATCAAAGAATCACCATTCTTCCAGTGCTGGATTCTCGTAAAAAACAGTTTCACCACCCTGATCGTGTATATCTGAATGTTGTTGAAGAGTAACGTAGATAAAACAAGGAACTGGACTAATTCCAGTTTTTAAAAAAATCTGTATATAGGTAACCAGGAAAAGTTCAGGAGACCATCCTTATCAAGAAAATACTACAAATACACATTTGGGAAAACTGTTTCCGGCTCTCTGAGAAACCATTTCAGCTGTGGAGCACACTGAGGACATATTATAGGCAAGAAAACACAGGGACAATTTATTCACTGGCTCAAAGGGATTGGAAAAGTCTAGGAAAAAATCAAAATGAGGAACCAGTCTCCAGTCCCTTGATCCTGAGAGTGAACTGCATTTAGAAATCAGAGGTTCACTGCTAAGTACTAGGTACTGTTTTCATTGCAGTAAAAAAATAGAAAGCCTCAAAATAGAAAAAAGAACAAATTCTTCTCTGTTAGGTTCAGCTTGAAAAAGTAGTAAGCTTTGGTTCTCAGTGTTTACTGAGATAAGCTATACCACAGGAGCTGGAGTCAGCTGTGAAGACGGAGAGTTTTGAGATCGTGCTAATTTCTTGTGGGATGGGGGTTCTACGGTGTAGGTCCCCTCCTGAGAAAGGGTTTGACACAAAGTTCACTGAAGTCTTTCTCTGACTACAGATGGCTTTACGTCAGGTCCAGAGGACCATGCAACGTAACTTTCACCTATACAGCAGGAACTCCAGGACCTGATGGGATACAGCTGATGAGAGCAGTCTCCGTCACAAGCAAGATCCTGAACGTAGCAAAGGATATTCTGCTACTGGCGGAAAGGCCAGAGTGCATGGAAATGCAAAGAAGAGACACCAGACCAGTGTTTTCACATTCCTGCTGCTGATTTCTGCACTGGTCGTTGTATTCAACACCAGCCACAAGTTTCTTCAGGGTCAGTGAATTACAACTCTTAGGTGAGAGATACAGACTGAATCGGGACATCAAAAATATCACGGATTACTAGAGGTAGCCCTTTTACTAATGCACAGCATAATATGAAATGAAGTCTAAGCCATACCTTAAAACCGTGTTAAGGAAACAGAGTCACCAAAAGAACTGAGATTACCAGAGTTCACATGACCTTACAACCTGCCATCTCGTTGTATCTGTGGTTGCTGCTTAATATTCAAGAAACATAAGCGGCAACAAGACCTCCTATTCTTCCTAAGGTCCTCCTTAGCAAAGGGATGGTCTCAGATGGCCACAAGTCTCCCTTGGGGAGGTGGAACGGTGCTTCCCGGAGGATGAATGAGCAAGGAAGAGATAAATATTGAGGTTAGTTTAGTTTGCACCCTATTTTTTATCTCTGTCCATTTGAATATAAACAGATTCTTATTTTAAACGGATTTTTATTTTACTTCAGTTTAAGTCAAGGAACAAATTAATTTGTGCTAAGAAACACATACTTAGCATACAGCGGTTACACCGGGTTTTAACAATACCTCCACTACAGAGGATAAAAAAAACGTGTGTTTCCTACGAAAATAATGGTGTGCATTCATGCTAAGGTTGGTTCCCAGTATGAATTTTCAGTAGTCTATCTCAGGAGGTTAAAATTCAAAAGTGAGCTTTTCACCATTTATGGTTTGTGTTTTCTTGTTTACATTGCACTCTGCCTTCAGAGAGGCACGGCCAGTCAAGTAGAGTTTCAGTCCTTCAACATTAGAGCTATGTTACTGTGCACGGGTTTCCAACACTAACAAAATTACTTGTATCCAAAATAAAACTGTTAAATGAAATTAGGAAAAATAGTTCATGTTCATAGCAGCAACGCAGCTATTCACAGCAGCTTAAACGCTCTGTTACACATTTTGAAAAATGAATTTGGAAGCCAAGCTGCACAATCCTGTGTCTTTAAGAAAATTCGGATTTGCCGTAATAAATGGCACAAATAAGCATTAAATATAAATCACATCTGTTGCACTTATCTGGTTATTTTTAATCCTAAAAATGCAAATTTAAATTGTTTGAAGGCAAAGTCACGTTGCTGACTGTTGAAAGAACAGCTGTGTATGGGGTTTTATTGGGCTGTATAAGCAGTGGCACAGGATGGGGGCACACTGGGGACACGCATGTGCATGCAGGTCACTCCACAGGATGCTCTCATGTGCCCCGTCATAGCAAAACGTTGAGCACTACTGTTTTAGACTGTTCTGGATACATTCATTAATGTTAATCAGAAACTCAACAACGAGGGATAAAAAAACGCATCTGTTTCCTAAAAAAGTTCTCCCCATGGAAGAGGAGGGGTAAGTTCATGACAAGTCCCCAAACGTGCCTCATGTCTTTATATGACAGGAAATCTAGTTAGATACAAATGCTGACACTCGTGTGCTCTATCCAAGATGTCTCAGGTCATGAAACAGACATCTCTCAGCTAAATACTACACTCATTTTCACAGGACAAACCGCAGCAATACTTTCAAACCACAGCTAATCCCATCCAAATGGGAATGTAATCTGTTTGAATAAATAAGAAGTAAAAGGAAGAGCGAAGCCAAAGAATAATGAGCGTTTCTCAGGGCTGTGTGTCACGGCTAGCTGAGTATCCGAAATTGGGGTTGCATCATTTATACTGTATACTCTGAAAAAGACAAACTGTGCCCTGTAAGGCAACACAGACAAATGTCTTGGGACAAAAGATGACATGGGCTAAACTGTGATTTTCTGCTTGCTGGAGAGTGCTCTTTGAAGTATTAATTCCTCCTGTAATTGTATTCACACAGGCGCACACACTTGCATTATGAATTTTTCATCTTCTTCTACAGCACTGAGCATTAGCCACAGCCAGAGCCAGAATGACGGACTCCACGGTACTCGGTCTGACTAGTGCAGAGCTTCTTGAGCAGCATGCGCTAATTTCTAGTGATGTCCAAATACTGCATTTCTTAATACTTTTTGCCATAACCATTCAAAATGTTTCAAATGGCTGTCGTGGAGCCTACAATTATATTGCAACTATTCCTACTGCAGAGCGATTTTATATCCCGTGCGGAATTTATGGATATTGCAAAACTGAACTGCAATAGTATGAGTTTCATCTCTAGCACAAAAACTTCTCACCGCATAACTTAAGGATAACATATTTGGTACATATAATGAGAAATAAAAGCACAGTGGGTATTAAATGCCTTCCTGACACTGAGGTATTTGGCTGCGTGTCGCTCTGCAATGCCAGCTGTGCTGACTGCAAAGGTTATGGTCCATGGCCTGCCCCGGCTCCCTGTCATCTCCCCGTCACTGGAGATTAACGCCTGCCCTGGACTGCTGGCTTGGCTCCTCCCAGGAGTATTCCGGCACCTTTCGGGTAGAAATAGCCGCGTTAAGAGAGCACGGTACTGGAAGCTAACCTGGCCAACTGAGACTTAATAAAACACGGGTCCCATAAGCGGCTCTGCCGGCCGCCTGGAGCAGTGCCGCGCCAGTGGGAGCAGCCCATGAGCAGCTGGGACGGGGACTTCTCCATCCCAGCAAGCTGGAGAGACAACATGATCACAAGTGAGACACTAAACCCTATTTCTTTGTCTGACATCCCAAAGCATCCCGGGTTTACACCCAAAGACCCTGCACCCCACAGACCTACAGAGATGGACCAAGCCTCCTCTGAGCACCTACCTCTCGAAAGCCCCTGAGAGACTGCAGTGCCGAACACTGCAGATCTGGCAGATTTCTTCCATTTATGTATAGTTTTTAAAGAAACAACCTTTTAATATGTATGAAAGGTAGAATGACCATTCCCAATACGTCCTACAATAGATCACCCTGGAGACATCCAAAATCCACCTCCCTACCTCCTGCTAGATGGCCCCACCTTCCAGAGGTTGGGTTTAGGATGAAGCTATCCTAACCCTGTGCCTCCAGTCCTCAACTCCAGTTTTTTATTGTTTCTATTTCTCCTTCCCCGTGAATATTCGTGAACTAGCTTTTATAACTTATGTCATCCCAGAAGAAATTTAAGTGGAAACACATGTGATTTTTACCATTTTCCTTTCTGTCACAGGATCGAAATAGCCACAGGGAAACTGCCCGTGGTGTTATCAGAATCACTTGTCTGCAGTTTGGCAAAGTTCATGCGCTGGCAAGTCCTGGAGTCGTCTAACGGCAGAATCTGGAAAACAGTTTTTAGCCTGGCACATCTGGGAGAGAGCTCCTGAAATCAAAAGAACTACAGAGGTTGTTATCTAAACTTAAATTCTACCAGAACTGGCAATGCATGCGTCTTACTCCCTCAGCTATAAAATGTAGTCTCACTTTTTTCTGAAATGTTGACCTTGTGTAACTTCTCAAAATCTCCCCAAATAATAGGATCTAAAAGCCATTAGAATAACTCATTAATTATATAACTATGTGAAAAGAATAGAGCCTCCCTTTTTGCTCAGCAGCAATAAAGATATGCAGAGATACTATAAGGACGTCAGTGCCGCTGTGATCTATACAGGATTCCAAATATGCCTGTAACCAAAACCTCTTTAAAGTACAGCCTGGGTTAAATAAACAAAGACTGATCACGACTGCTGCAAGCAGCAGTGCTCAGCTGAGTTCAGTCGCTGCATATCCAAAGGTCTTGCTGGATGAATATTCAAACAATGCATTCAAACTCACGACCTTGGACTCTGCTAGAGAAAATTCCAGGAGACCTCCGAGGTCTGATCCTCCACAACCTCCCTGGGAAGGGAATGTAGAGATTAATGACCTGAAAACGCAACAATCTGGAAGAAAATATAAACCATACTGAACAAGAGTTTTGAAAAAGGTAAATAACTGCAAACAGCCATAGAGCAACTTTGACAGATATCAAACCCACAGTGGGGGCAGGGGAGGAGGGGAAGGGAAGAATATAAAATTGTAGTATCGAATGACAGCACATAATACGCCAAAGAAAAACTTTGTCAAAAATGGATATAAAACTCCGTGCACATACTGTGAAATTGTGCTGCTGTAGCCAAACTGGGGACCAAACTAAATGAGAAAATAAGCCAAGAGTTGACACTACTCCCTACTCAGAAGGGCTGTGCTGCTGAACACATTGGTCAAATACACTCATTATTTAGAAGAATGAAATATTAAAAGGAGTACTCTTTCCTTAGTAGCCAAAAGCACAGATTGTGCAAAGATCTCACTTAAAACAAAGAAAAGCCTTCTTTTATTTTTCAGTATCAATGCTCGCCTTGGTCCAAAAGCAACAAGGGAAATTTTTCCTTCATTTTCAGTTGTTGCATATACAGACAACTCCAACCTCTTGCTAGGTGAGCACAAGAACGACGAATTCATTGGCTTGCATCCTCCTGAGCACATAGGCTGTGGTCTCACGGGATATCTAGACAAAAGTTGTATCTATACTGCCTGCTTGGCCAGCTCCAGCCTGGGGCTCACCCTCTGCTACGTACAGCACTAAGTCAGGAACCCAAAACAGAGCCCCCCACTTCTCCCTGCAGTCCCCGCTAGCCTGCAGGGCCAGTTTCAGAAATGCACTAAGGGCAGACCGGTGAGCCATAGTCACAGAAACAATGCTTGAGGGGGTGGCTAAGGCTTTCCAAGCTCCTTCTTCCCAGCACCCACATGCGCTGTTCCTTCACTTTATTTTTGGGACACAGAAAGGAGCAATGCCCTGCCCAGCCCAATGCCAGCTGTCTCAGAAGGATTTGGGGGACATAGGCAACTCTGAGCATACAGGACACCCACACTCACACAGCTGATCCCTGGGAGGCAGCACAGCGTGATTTTTCATCCCACCCATCCCTGCCACTTTCTTGCTTACTTCACGGCTGACTCAGGTACAAGCACAGAAGTGGTTCACTTGCTGAAAGATCTTAAGCCTAGGGTGCTCCTAGCCATGTGCTGGAAGACCAGCCATGTGCTGGTCATGACATTGTGGAGTAAAAGCAAAACAGACAGAAGAAGGGAGGGCATAAGGATGAGAAAAATACACAAAAGCTGCATGAGTTCTCTGCATCTTTTGCATTCCATTTTTATAGTGGAAGGCCATTAGCAAAATAACACCCATACTTACTCCTTCCCGAAATATACTGTTGATAGCTGAAGATGAGAAAGAGCAGAAATAACGAGGGCCAGCTATGGTCTGCATCCAAGGGTTCTGAACAATAGAGGTAAAAGTGACTGACAAGATGGATAACTATGGCTTTTACTTATTTTATTTCTAAACAGACAAGCAGACAAGTGGTTATAACCCAGCTACAGACACTGTATGACATCCTTAGCACCCAGAAAATTTCCCCAAAAGAATAAACAACAAACTTTTAGAATGCGAAAATCTTATTTACTATAATCTTATGGTTTTGTATTGTATTAAAAGAATTTATATTAAATTCAAACAATACACATCTGCTGATGAAGTTTACAAGGAAGTTAAACCACTGAACTGGAGAACAAACTGCTTAAGGACCTGTAGGATGCATCAAAGTGATAAACCAGCAAAGCAGTTTGCTCAATCACAAACTATTTTGCTGATAATAAAGAGCATTTTCTTCAGTTCAGCCCAGTTCAAGAACTAGTTCATTTAAAGGCTGAGGAACTGACTGGAAGAAAGGATTTTTTTCCCCCTCCAAATCTATAAAAACTTGGCAGAACAGGCTGATATAGCTCTAAAATCTGAAAGAAATGGAAACCAAGAACAGTCCATTCAGACACCTACATAGTCCTACCTACAGATACTGTCCAGGATTTCTAACAAGTTAATAATTCCCTTAGTTGTAGATGCAAAGCATGGCTTGCTTTTTCAAATGTCCAGCGTACCTGCTGTAGGCTGAACACGCACTAGTGCATTTTGCAGCCTAATTTCATGTAAAAGCAATTCCATTCACATGCTCCAAGGCTGCTCCAGGATCTGAACCCAAGCTCAGAAGGTGCAGGTGATGAACAGAGTTGTTCCAACACACACTCCTGATCCAAATTAAAATGATAATTTTAATGCATACATAGCGTTTTTTAACTGATTGTCTGATAATTCCCTTCGTTTCAACAGCAAAACATGGTTTTAGACACTTTTCAGTGCTTCTCGTATATGTAACTCAGTATTATTTAAACGATTTCATAACACTGATTTTCTGCCTCATGAACTGAATTCCAAGAAGACATCACCACAAGTAAAATATGACCACATGCTGCATACATCATTCACCATTTATAACAAGAGTATGTACGCAGTTTGTTAGCCTCAATAGCAAAAGAAGTACCAAATTAAGGAAAAGATTATATTGCCATTGACACTCAACACATGAAACAGCTATCAATCAATATAAATCAATCTTGCAAGAAAAATAACTATGAAATACAATCCAAAAAGTTTTATATCAAATCCCTCACTTACTAATTAAGGACACATTTAAAATCAGCGATTAAAATCACTTCAGCTAACCAGCCTAGACTGCAAACCCAAACATGATTTAAAGGACTAATTGAAGACCCAGACAAGAAGCAGACCCGGAGGTATAGCTGAGCTATAGAGAGCATATGACATCCTTAGCACCTGGAAAATTTCCCCAAAAGGTTAAATAACAAACTTTGAGAATGCCAAAAGCATCTGAGGACAAAACACAACTGAATATATTAGTTCCTTCTAGTTTACTGTAATTTACTCTCAATGAAATTACGGGTGCTATTCACACCTTTGTCTGTATTTTCCAGATAAATTTCACAGGTTTGGTGACATTGGTGACATTCTTCTCTCTGCCTTGGTTAAAGGGAATTTCCTTGCCTGAATACCCACAGCACATGTCTGCAGATACATTTATTTTAGCAATGTGATGAGGCAAAGTTTGGATGTCTACCTACCCATGATGGACAAGAAAGCTTTGCGAAAGCTTCTTGCTGAGAGCCGCCAGATAACTTCAAATTAGCTGCATCTTCTCTGGGAGTCTGTTCCTTTCTCCTGAAGGCTGTTTGCAACCCAGAGTTATATTACCCTAAAGAAATGAAACCCATTTTGAAGACTCATGGGCGAATGCATTTTCACGAAGAAAGCAAGCCCCAATTCAGCTGAGCTCTGAAAGCCAACCGGGGACCTTAGGGAAACGTGAGGATGGGGAATAGGAGAGGACACTTCACCTACCACTATCATTAGCCAGGGAAGCATGAAGCATTTTGAATCATCTTAATAGAGCAGACCCCAATAATCCGAAGCAGAGTGGAAACAAAATACAGAAGACATTGAACAGAGACTGAAAATTTTTCAGATTAAAACTAAAAGAGCCCTGGCCTTCTGAAGGCCCATGTTTATACAGATTGTGCTGAAGTGCGTGGAATTTTAATCATTTCATTTGCAGCTCACCATTAACAAAGCCAAACAAAACAACAAAAAAAAGCAACTGCAACAACTCCACATTTCCACACACGTATAGAAATGGAACAAAGTAACTGTTATTTTTTGAGCGTTCCCAGAATTCTGACCTGGATGGACTGGCTTAAAAAAAAAAGCATCCTTCTCTTTCAGCCTTAGCATTTTGGCAGTTGACAAGTGCAATCCCGTATGAGAGGCCACCTAACAAGAACACAAAACTTGCAAATGTAAGCATTCAAAACTGGAAACTTCTGATGATAAAGTTGCTTGTATAACTTTGTCTCTAAACTAAAGTGGGAAGTAGTCATTAATTACACAGTCACACAGAATTTCTCTAGCATGATGCTCTACACATTTTTTTCTATAACTCTAAATATAAATCCAGTTGTTGCTGGAACCAGCAGTGGATCCACAATCACATGCAAAAATGAAAAGCACCTGTGAAAGTCACATAATAAAACCAGTTAGATGGTGCTTTCTTCTTAATAAACAGAAAAGCCCTAAGGATTTAAGAGACAGCCAATCTAAATCTTCAGTTAAATCAGCCCCGTGGAGTACTTCTTCAGCGACAGATTCAGGAGCTCCTCTGCGCCCTTGGGTCCAGCTGGTTCTTGACCCTACCCAGGGGCAGGACCTGGGTTTGCACCAGACCTGTTTCTCCCACTCCCTTGCCTCTTCGCTTCTACATGAGGGGAAAAGAGTTACGCACAAGGGAAGCAAGATTCAACCTGTTCACGTGGCTTCTTTATCTTAGTAGATGGGGATCGGCTCCCTAGCACATCCCTGTCCCAAAGTGTCACTTACGTCAAGATGCACCATGTGCAAGTCTCAGCTGGCTGGTCAGTACTTGGCAAGCCAAAGCTCCTCTTCCTATGCGACAATGGCACTGGATAGGAAGATCTGAAGCTAATTTACTAAACGCAAGCTTAAAGAGGACTTTGGAGGAAAATATTATGCTCTAGAGCTTCCTCAGATCTGAGGCCAATAATGAATCTTTATTTTTGTCCAGTTTTCACACACACCATTTGGCCTGCCAAAGCCAAATGTGGGAAACATTTTGTCCTGTATTTTGAACGTACACAAATTATTCATGCACGAAAATATATAGAAACATACGCATGTGCAAGAAATATACTTGCAATGTTACATGGGGGTAGTTCTTTTAAACCTTATCTTTTCAGTTGCATTTTTGTTTCTGATAGCAGCATATACCAATGAAATTACATTTATACGGAAATATCAAAATCAGTGATGTTCTTCAATTCAAGGGACGCTTAAAAACATACATCCAAATAAATCAGATTATATAGCATCAATATAAATGCCCAGCACTTAGAGATAAAATCTTCTCATCAATTTGTGTTGCCTTACAGATCCTCAGTTCACTGATTCATTTGGATATGCATAAAATACACACTTTTTATATCAATTTTACCTGTGTTTTATCCTTCTGCCAGTGGCAGAGGAGGACAGAATATAATATTGCTTGTATATATAAAGACAAAATAATTCATATCCTGTTGAATGCTACTTCTAGCATGAATGACATGTCAAGTGTCTGCTTCCAAGGTGTGGTAAGGCATCTAAGCAAAGAAATGCCATACACCATACAAAAACGACTAAAAATATTTTGTCACGAATACTGTCTTATAAATGTATTCATGTGTTAATTCACCAGTTGCAAAGAGCATAACAGATGTGTCAATAATCATACACATTCGGCATTTCTTTCCCATTCAGTATACTGGATTAAGTCATAGGAGCAACACACTTTCTAAATGAATGTTGCTTTCTCCTCTCACAATATGAACAAGTTTCTCTATGAAGATCTGTCTAAGCCACAAATACTAAGTCATCTAAAGAGCAAAGAAGAACAGTGAAGTGAAAGAGTCTCGAAATTAAGTAAGCCTGTGGATGTAGGAAGTCTGGAAGGAGGCAGATCGCGTCTTACACAAAAGATTATCAAGAGACCCGTGCAGGGACATACTGGAGTCAGACATGGCATTGCCTATGGAAGTAAAACATAGCAGTGATTGATGGGACAGCTTAAACAAATATTCACACCAAACCAAAATTTCCAAAATGTTTTTTAAAGAAATATGGTAAATATGAAACAGTGTCAAGTGAAAACAAATCTGGTCCTTATCTCACCGGCACAGTTGACATTGTATTACAGCTTCCCAGCAGGTGTTCATGTTAGATTAGGCATGGTAAGATCTAATAAATACAGTCCTCCCTACTACGGGAAGGCAAATTAACTGAAAAAACAAACCGCAATCACAGACAGAAATAAATACCGTCAAGCAGAGACCGCAACAGAGTCCTGACTGACAGCATCGCACTATAAGCTTTTTTGATTGAATATTAGTTTTCATTTTATTAAAATAAATACATGTATTAAAAATGGACCATGTGTTGTGATCCCCGACAAAAAATTATATTGCTTCAGTCCCAAAATAGGCACCAGGATACCCTCTTTTATTTCAGTATAAAAGACCATATTTCCTTCATGAGCATTACATGACCAACCCTAATTTTAAAGCTGACTTATTTGTGACCTTTTGCTGTTAAGGAAGAGCATGGTGTTTACACATCTGTTGAAACACCATACCGTTTGCAAAGTAATACTTAATTGATTCCATAAGATGTTAAGATGTGTTTTAAGTAAGACCACCACTGATAAAGAAAAACCATGCCAATTAAAATCAGCATGCTGCTTGATAAAGCTTCATGTTTGCTGGCCATACAAATCTCTCTAGTTTTTAAAAAAAAAATAAATAGCAGAACTGGTTACACAAGTCTCTGATTTTCTGGCTAGAAATATTTCTCTTACAGACTAGTGCCTTGCATTTTTGCAAAACAATCAAAGCACAGCACTGTGAAGTCTAGCACATTCCAGCAAGATAAAGGCACCATAAATATTAATTAATTCTGTGTGTGAGCGGTTCTCTCCGGCTATGTCTATGAGCAGACTTGGAGCCCAGGATCAGAAATCAACCGAAAGCTGATATACCTGCCTTTAAGGAAAGCTGACTGTATTCCTTTAAAATTGAAAATCTTGTTTTTTCAAGTAATTTAAAGAGATTCATCAGTAAAGATGAAATACATGTCTTAGTTAATTCTAAGATTCACCTTGATAAATGCCATTTAAGACGAGGGAAAGATTTAAAATCTTACATGTTAAATATTGACTGAAGAGTATAATTTTTCTTGTCCTATTTATGAGATTGCATGTATTTAAGAGAAGGAGAGTAAGAAGTGCTTTTACATGTCTTAACCCTTAGAGCATATTCCCGTTTCCCTAATTTCAAACCTACCATTTTTCTGGATGTCCAGAACTCCATCACTTCTAGTCTTTTGGTGAAACAAGCTATTTTAGAAGCACAGCTCAGCCACCTCCTCCCAGGTGGTGATTTTAACACCACGCAAAGCTGGGCTGAGGAAAAAGGTGGAGGAGCAGCCTACTGGGTACCTTAACTCACACCTGCCTCTGATGAAGGGACTTTCAAGCCAGCCTTGAACAGGTCCCGCAGGTGAGAGAGCAGACGCGGTGCATGCGGGCACTTCGGAGAGCCCACGGGTCACAGGGCATCCCGCAGGGCAGGGGGGCACGTACCCTAGGACAGCCAGGCACGTTCAGCTGTCTCGCCAGTGCCACCAATACTGCAGAGCAACCCTGTGGTGGCTAAGCCTGGGCCTGCAGAACTGCCCCATGAGCTGCAGCTGCTGCACAGGGAAGATTTCCGTGTATTTACCTCCAACACAACAAATTCAGAGCTGTCAGGGCAGGCTTCACTGCATCTGCCGCTTGGTCCTTTGTGCTGTCCTTTTATGAGATGTTTGTTCAGGTAAAGGTAAATCATTAGATCCCTCTTGGTAATGGCTAACTACC
Organism: Calonectris borealis; assembly: GCF_964195595.1. NCBI lineage: Eukaryota > Metazoa > Chordata > Aves > Procellariiformes > Procellariidae > Calonectris > Calonectris borealis. The sequence continues at coordinate 137,817,099 of NC_134312.1, read as the reverse complement.
AGGGCAAGGACTTCTGTGAAAGCCACCTGTGCCCTAACACGGCTAAAATATTAAGCCCTGGCTTAGAAGTTGCCTGTCCACGCTCAACTTCTCATACAAAGATCTAATCAAGACACAGAAATATCCATCTTCCAGGGCAAAAGATAGAAATTAATTCATCTTCTCAAGTGACAAGGTCACCAATAATTAAAGTCATATTCCTGAACTTGCATTTCCAAGTAAGATATGTGGCCTCTTAAATGGAGAATGGGTCTGCAGCTTCTGGAGGGTTTGTTGCGCTTTTTTCTGTTTTTTTTTCTCAGTACTAAAAAGTGGCCGCTGCAAAACCGATTTTTACTCAAGTAAGTTTGGCTTCTTGTCAAAGCAAGTTCTCACAGTAGTAGTTCCTGGTTTGGGGAGTTCTGGAAAGCACCAGGATCAGGACCAGGAACCGTACCATGCAACCTTGTCTATAATATCCAGAAACTTCCTTGTGAGAGGCTCTTAACCACTATACAAGGTGGAAGCTTGACAGTCTGTCTCCAAAAAGGTATTGAACGGAGAACATGAAGACACCCATCCAAATGAAAGATAGTGTCATCCTTGAGGGTGCATCTCTCCTCGTCAGGGGGCTGAGGTGCTGAAGAAGACAAAAGCTGCGCCCTGGTCTGTGCCCCACAGGCTGCTGTGGTCCAGTGCTGGGTATGGGCAGGAACAGGGCTCCAGGCAGTGAAGCACCTCCAGAGTACTGCGTTGAAGGTTGAAGGTTGGTTTGCTCTTCCCAGAGAGAAATAATAAAGAAGGTGTTTAGAGAAGAGGCTTACAATTACTGCTGCTGACAGAGTAACAGTTCAGAAGTAGTTAACTGGTCATAACAAACAGGCAAGAAACTCAGATGTGCACGGTTAGCAACGCTGGAGGAGGCTCAGCACAACTGTTATGTATAAACAACCGGCAGCCACTTTCTCCTACCTCATCTGCACCTTTATTAAAGCACCGGCTTGAAAACTCAGTGTATTCAGATAGTATTACAGAGCTAAGTTTCAAGGCAAACATATGTAAACACCTGTTAGGTAAGTGTTAATAATTCACAGCAAGATGCCAGCTTTCCATTAAGACATTTAATGTGCAAAGAAAACATTGCAAAAGGTCCTTGGAATAAATTAAATAACTTTCAAACAAAAGGAATTACTTAGCCTACCAGTATTGTTCATCAAAACCTTCTTTTTGCTGCTTTTTTTTTAAAAAAAAAGGTGTTTCTGCCTAGAGTTTAAATTTGTGTACTTAAAACCCTGCACATAACCTCCTCCCTTTCTGACGGTGATGCCCCTGCCTCTGCCAGCTGAAAGGGCAGCATCCCCCTCTTGTCCATCCACCAGGATTCAGTAACCCGCCGCAGGGGGTGGTACCGTCACAGCTACCACGGCTGTCCGGTAACTGGTTCATAAGGTGCACCGTCCCCACGTGCTCAGCAGACCGACGGAGTAACAGCAACACTGCTCACGGGGATCAAGAAAGAAGATGGTAAGACACCTCCTGGGAAGGGGAGTAACACTGCCCCAGGCAAGGGCTGTCAGAGAGCCAGCCAGGCTCTGGTTGGGACAGGAGACAAGTGGGGTGGTGAGGTATCACTACAGGGGCAGTAGCTGAACTTGGTTTTATGCTTCATGTCTGGGTAATCTCACTCGTAAAGGGTGTCACACTCCTTTCACAGTACAAGCATTATCCAATACTCCAGTAAGGTTTCGCATGTGCTAATGAAACAAACTTAGATACTGTAGAGATAAAAGTAGACTGATACTTAAATTCATTTACTTTTCATTTATTATTACTACAGTTTCCCAGTTCCCGGCACCCTCTCCTCAAGAGATTATTAGGTTTTATTAGGTTTCTTAGCTTAGTCACTGCAGGACTTTGGGACTCGAGCAGACCCCGTGCAGCAGCCCTGCACCACGTCAGCTTCCCAGCTTAGACCAGAGATCTTTACACCATGCTCCACTGTGCATCTAGACATACTTTCCAGGCCATGGGGAAAAACTGCTGCCGGCGGAAAGGGAGGCAGGAAGACAACAAAGGTCAGTATATGCAGTATTCCTCCTATCACCCATCTCCAACCAGGAGCTAAAAGAAGTTATATTTACACACAAATTGTCAATACACAGCCTTTTCAATACAAAACCCATCTAGAAATCCTATGCAGACTTCTATCTTCTCAATGGCTGTGGCATTCTCTTTCCTCGCCTTTCCAACGCAATACTGTTCTACTTATATTCATCCAGAATGCTCTGCAAAGACTATTTGGCTTTGATGATGTCACCTTTTTCTATATAGCCTTCCACTGCATCTCAGCCTGTTATTACATCAAGCGTTAAACATATCCCCTCCTAACTAGACCCATCCTCTCCATCATCCTCAGCTACTGCCTACATTCATTCCACCATGTCAGGTCTCTGTCACCCAGTTTTGTGCACTGAGAACTCCACTCCTTCTTCCCTCATTCTTGAAGAAATTAACCCTAAATATCTAACCTATTATTCCCATGGCATAAGACTCTCTAAAACTTAGCAAGGGCAAAACATTTGTTTGCTGCGGCCACTAAATATCACAAAACAGTCTCTGTACAATTCCTGGTGCAACTGTGTCAGCCATCCCAGTCCTTCCTCCCCAAATCTTTCCCGCCCTCCCCAGCAGGGCTTCTCAGTCTCTCTGCTTGCAAAGGCTGTGTCGCTCTGTCTGAGTTAGATCCTACAGCTTTCCTGCAAATGCTTTGGTCCTATTTTAATTAAAGGGGCCAGTCACCCTCTAGCGCAGCAATATGGTTATTAAATGCCTTTATCTCAACGAAAGGAGTCTATTTCAAAAAACTGTAAGGAAGCCAGAAATAAATAATTCACTGCAGGAATCTCATTCTTTTCAACTGTAATTCAAGTGACATCTTAAGCCTGCTATCTTCAGTTCCAAAAAAGGTATATGGCTGAATCTCACGTTGAACGCTAAGTCCAAGTAGCTGGACTTGGTCCAGAAGAAGGGTCTCCATGAGCTCAAAGCACTTAGGAAAGATTTCCTGCCACCTGAGACCATAAGAGACTGTGTAGCCACCACAACTGTAGTATGAACTACACAGCTGTCTCTATTTCCAGGGTGCAACAGCTCTTCAACCTGCCAAGCAATGAGTGCCCACTCTGTTCCCTACACCAGTCATACGGATTCAGAAGACACATTGTAAAAGTTGGTGTTTGTGGAGCACGAGCAATATGGATCATGCAGTATCAGCCCCTTTATCTCCACCCATTCCTCCCGCAGTGGCACCTCGCTGGCTCTGCTGGGGCTGCAGCCTTCAGCAGCCTTGGGGATACAGGAAGGATTTCCTCCATAGAAAGCAAGACAATATCCAGCTCCTAGCCAGTTTGTCAGAGAGATTCCCAAACAACCAAACCCTCAAACCCAGTATCTAAACATCAGGGAGCTTTGTTTTCAAAAGACTCCCAGAGAGGAAGCTCTGTTTGAAAAATACAGCTCTGCAGCATAGCTCCCCGAGCATCCCCTCCAAGCCAGCTATCACAGGGACAGAAGGAGTTGCCAAACAGCAGATCTTCTCTTTTTAATTCTGGCACTTAAGCCAGATCCTGCACTCTACGGCAATCACAATTTCCATTTACCATCAGAGCGTATAAACTGGATGCTACTGGATTAAAGAAATAAAGTGCATACATTTGGAATTTAATAAAGCACTGATACAGCCTCAAGACATGTTTCTACAAAACAAGCAGATACGCTGTCACAAGCTGAAAATAACAAATGATAGTAGAAAGCAAATATAACATACCAAGTTGTACTAAAACACACAGTAATCACCATAAAGCATAAAACAAAACATGAACAATATTTACAGAGACAACTTGAAAGTGCTACTTAAATGAGAAACAGCTCAAGAAGACATATGGACAAGACATAAGACCCCTTTCCTGCTAAAAAATGGTATTCAGTTGTGTGGAAGACCTCATCATTACAGACAACTTCCTCTGGGAAGGAAGAAGAAAGGAAGGAGATTCTAATTACTATAACAAAAAGTAAGGATATAAAAGATCTAGAATAAGATTTCAAAAACTATCTAAACGATGCAGGACTCGAGGCTCATCTTCAAAAGTGAGTCAGGGGCCTCAGAAAATCTCATCGCTAGAGAGGATGGTGAGAACTATTCAGGGAGTGTAACGCACCACGGCAGCCGGTAAGGACCACACACCGCTGGTCCAACACCGACCTTTCATCTTACCAAACCACGCCAGAGGTGGGAGCTTCTCTGAGGGCCAGGCAGCGTGGCGAGCACAGTCCGAAGCGCGGAGCAGCCGCAGGACGGCACCGCGGGTGCAGCGCTCCCGGGAAGAAACCAGGACGTGACACCGCGAGTGAGACGGGGCAGGGACGCACAAGCAGGAGTCAAAGCTCTCCTCTTCCCAGCGGTGGTGGCACTTCAGCGGCAACCCTGTTTTACTTCGCTACTCATTTCTTACGCTGTTCCGGTCTTCTCCTCTTCCTTATCTCCTTTTATTCGAACTATGCAGCTGTAATCCACAATCACCTTTCTCCTCTTTTTACTTTCTTGTCCGTTCAAGGAAAAAAGTACGTATCGAAACTGCAAAAGGTTATGACCCCAAGCCATCAAGGCTTGATTTTACTGTGGCCAAGGTCCTTCTGGCAGCCCAATTTCACACTCGATGCTGGAGGCCGCACCTGCTTGACAAAACCTCTGCCAGCTAAATGCAGATTTGTCAAAATCATTTCTCAAGAGCAAGGAGGAAAGACACAGGAGATCAGATGTTGACCAACATACTCCAGAAGTTCAAAAAAGCCCACCACTGCATTGTAAACAGCAGCAAATTATGCCCTGTGCTCCTTTTAAATAGCATTTAGTTCAGCAAGCCAATTTGGTACCAGCTTTTTCCGGGCCGTGTGGCCCCATCTGCCTATTCCAGTTTAATTTAGCTTTGACTGATCCCAGTTACATAACTCTACCCTTAAGCTCATAAGTTGTAAGGTCAATATCAGGTTAAACTGTTGCTGTCTAAGACAATATAGGCAAAGCCTGAACTGTCCTATTGCCACACCTATTTTTCTGTGTATCTGATGCAATTCCCAGCTCAAAGCTTGGCAGGAGATTTCCTTTCCTTCTCACACACCTCTTCAATTTTTTTTCCTCCTTCTTCCGTTTCTCTCCCAGATTATTTTTACTTTTATCATACACTCAGGGAGATGACAAAAATGAAAGTGACAAAAGCTAAATTGTCAGGAATGCTTCTGTACCATCATTTTACTACAGGCATTTAATTGAAGTGTTTTAGGCAGCACATCATATGGCCTGTCATGAGCACACTGAACCACCATGAAATGGGGGAGGAAAAGATAACGGTGTTTTGCCAAATGTTCAATATTTTTAAACCTACAGTGAAATAGCCCACAAAAACAGAGAAAGCTCAACTTCAGAGCAGGTCTGTCCCGGTAGCATGTTGTCTTGAAGGTAGATACCTTATAAGCCCCAGGCTCCCTAATGCTGGAATATGCAGGCAGGCTTGGTTAAACGCGCCGGCAGGCAACCTACCTGGCAAGTAGTTACTGAAACTTCCCTGCCAGTCAAGATCATGCCAAATCCCTGCTGAATTTCTGCTAGAGCACTGTCAAACTGTCTTTGCAGAACACTTGCATTTGAGAAGGGTTTGGTTGGGGCTTTTTGAAATTTTACTGACATCTTTAAAAAAACCACTCTGGCTTGCTTTGCATTTGTGAGATGCCAGCAGCGTAGCTGCAGCGTAACGGTAGGGTATGCCTCACAGAGTATTAGCGCAGCACCAACTTTGGAGAATGATGCAATGAAAGGAATCTTCTTGTAAGCCTGCTTCAAATGTTGACACTGGAGAGCATCATACTTTCTGTAGTAACCCATCAACTTCTGTTCGGTTGAAGGTATGTTGTAGCACAAGGGAAGACAGCAGAGTTTTCATTCTACCGTGGAAAGAAATGATACTCAGAGTTACAGAATCACAGAAAAAATTAGGTCAGAAGGGACCGCTGGAGGTCATCTGGTCCAATCCCCTGTTCAAAGCAGGGCCAGCTTCAAAGTTCAATCAGGTTCCTCGGGGCCTTGTCCTGTCAAGGGTTGGAAATTTCCACGGACAGAGATTCCAGCGCATCTCTGCAACCCATTTCAATACTTAACCACTCCTGTTGTGGGTTTTTTCCTTAGATCTAGTCAAAATTCCTCTTGCTGCAACTTGTGACTGTCATTGTGCAACTCTGAGAACACCCAGCTCCGTCTTCTCCTTAGCCCCCAACTAGGTAGTAAAAGTGTAATTACATCCCCTCTTATTCTTCTCCAGGCTGAAACAACTCTCAGCCTTTCCTTGTGCATTAAGCCCTCTCATCCCCTAACTGCCTTGATGGCCCTCCACTCCGCTTGCTCCGGTATGCCAGCATCTCCCTTGCAGAAGATGTGGACTCACAAGGGCCACGTCACTTCCCTTGGCCTGCCAGTTACCTTTTTGCTCATACAACACAGTGTGCAGGCATCTTGTTCTGCACGTTACGTACCTTCCACCACTCACTAACTTACCTAACTAGTTTTCCTCTGATGCATGTGAGATGGTGTAATTTAGCCGCATTTGGGCTAAAAAAAAAAAGGCGGGAAGCTCTGTTACATAGTTCAAGAAAGAAAAGTATGTTCATCTGTTACCTTTGCTCTGCCTCTGTTGAGGAGAGGTTTATGAAATAGAAAGGTCTTTATCTGAGCCGTGACGGAGTGTGGAAATGGTATTTGCTCAGACCTCAAGCAGAGGAAAAGGGACAAGAAGCATTTTGGACAGTGTACCAGAGATTTTTCAAATATGCAAATGTACCAGTATAAATCTTACTAATTATTCCAGTAAAAAGTTACTTTAAAACCTTCCACACAGGTTGACTGCTAATTACATCACATGCTTTAAGTGAATACAGAATTAAGGCACATTATCCCTGAAAAAACCTAAAACTTCTAATTGTGTTTATCTAAGTAATTTCGCCTCCTAATTCTCCCAGCTGGCTATGGTTTGGTACCTGCCCTCCAGCACAGTCCATTTTGTATATAGTTTGCGAATACGCTGTGCCCTTCTAAAGACGTATGAGACGTGTCCCCATGGCGTGCTGCTACAAGAGCTGTCACTAGATGCAGAGACACGAACACATGCTTGAGAAACAGTAGTGAAGCAACAAGCAAAAGGCACACCATATTTTGTCAGCAGGAATGTTATGAAATAGCCACAAGAAAACTCAGCCATACTGTTCTAATTTAGGATAGAGTAGATAGGGTCTTATTTTGGAGCATGAAAATGTAATCTATCCCAGTCTCTCTTTCCCCACCACCCCTTTCAAGTAACAGCCTGCCCTGTCATCCACATTAAATTAACAGCTAAACATAGTTGACTTCCAACTAGGATGTTACAAGGATTTAGCCTTCCTAGATACACATACACTTACAAAAGAAACAGCCGTAATGAGATTGAGATCAAAATATTGCCCAGAATCCTTTTAAAATCGAGGGCAAGGGAAAGAGAAGAGGGATTTCTTTATGATTGAAGAAGGATAAATATGATACGTACGATCAAAACAACAAAATTTGAGAAGTTATAGCAGATGTGTTCATCCGCGTTCTTTAGCTTCAAATTCTCCCATTGCACGTAAGTGTCAGCTTGTCCCAAGAGCTTGACGGCACTGTATAAAGAAACAATTGCGTATCTTCTAAAAAGAGAAGATGGTGAGATCTCTTGGTCAGTTTGCCCAAAGACTCTATTGTGCCTAAACTCTTATGGGAATACAATGCAGAAAGGTTTATTCAATAAATTAAAAGAAATACCTCCTACGGGAAGCAAAAGACATAACAGAATGAAAAACATTTCCTGTAGGAGGAATATTTTTAGACTTTTAGAGAGAGAGGCAAATGAAAACTGAACAGAGCACTGCCAACTGGTTTCTCACCACATTACTCTCAGTAGGGTGCAACTCAACTGAAATTACCCTTTAGAGAAAAAAGAAAAAGACTGTGCTCAAAAACTATCTTGCCGTATTACAACAGTGGCAGAAATCAAAGGGATAAAGAAAATAAAACCTGAAAATAGCAATGGAAAAATTGTATTAGTCTTCCTCTTACAAAATCAGTTATAGATGTTCAGTGGAGGTAGAGTCTCATCACTGAAAATCAACTCCAGGAAGCCAGTTGCTTTGGAGAAGCATAACTCCGAGGCAGTGCAAAAGTAGTCTTAATCACACTATAAAAAAATGAATATTTCATTTGTTAACAAAGTCTGTATCATAGTCTGTACTTTGCTGAAACCCATTCTGTCCATTTAGGAGACAAACCATTTATGAGAAAAAAGGAATCATTAACATTTGACTTGGCCAATCCAAATAATAGGCTACAGCTACAGTAAAGCAGCTTTTTTTTAGTATGAACTTCAGGTGATGAAAGCAAGAAAAAGATGCATTATCTTCCTTTTTAATGTTTGGTATGGAGGACAACTGGAAATGGATAAAAGACAAGCCCAACCTGAAAAGGCCCGAGTGCATGGAAGAGGAACACATAAATGAACAGGGGAGAAGGGAGAAAAACAAGATCTACCCAAAAGTCCCAGCAGGTTCTCAGCAGCCACAGGAGAAGTTTCTGCATGGGACTGAGTGCTCATGTGCATCCTCACTAAGCGCAATGCTCAAAAATCTCTTTTCGACCTCATGCTGTCAAAGAGTCCTCATGGAGAAATACCATAAATCAGAAGGTCTTTGCTTTGAGAGGATACAGAAGAGAGCAAGTACGAAGATCCAGAAAAGACAGTTCTGGTTTCACAACTTGAGAGGCTGATGCAAACTGTTCTCAGAGCCAGGATTGTGAGGATGGTGACCTAGGGATAAGAGCTTTAGGGTAGGAAACTGGTGTTTGTATTTACAGGCGAGAGACACAGTACCTAACCTACTTAGCTCCAAAAACACGAACATGTGGTACCCAACATCTGGTTCCAGTATGACAATGTGGTGAGCGTCAAGCACTGGAAGCTCATCAAATCCTTCAAAAACACTCTTAGCTTTCCCAGGGATTTAATAACTCCTTGCTGACAACCGGAGTGGAACAGATGTGTAACTTGAAATAGCCAGTCTGTACATATCTAGGAAAAGCTGAAACTCAACCAGAAAGCCTGCACATACATTTCCATTGTATGTATTATTGCTACAGGATAAGAATAGATAAAAAATAATAGAAATTGTTTTGAACAAACACAGCTTAAAAATCTGCACAAAACAATAGATACAAAAGTTTTAAAGAGAGGTGACGTAAGTAAAATTCCTAGGACCGAATCATAACTAAAGGCTTTGCTTCCTACCTGATACTACGTTTTGACTAGTAGTATTCTCCCGCCAAAAGTAAAGCACACACTTCAGTACTGTGTCAGATTGAAGTCTGAGAGCTCAATACCTTGCAAAATTGGATGATGAGTCGCAATGTCGAATTCCAAGGAAGTCTGAATCTTGCCCTTACCTCCTTATTGCCCCCCTTCCAGTTTCCGTAAGCTGAATGGAATATTTGGCCTCTTCTCCCACCTGGTCCAGACACCCGGTTCAGTTAAAAACCGGTGTAACCTAGGGTGTACAAAAGCTGTGTTTTAAAACATCAGCTTACTTCCAGTGACCCTTACGTTCTCAAATACTATGCCACATAGCCAGAAAATGAAATATGAGCAGCATTATATCATGTTTAATGAGACTAAGATAGTATTGTCGTTATAACCTTAATTTTCATTACCTTTTTATGTTAAGATTTCAAGTCTGCAACTCTGACACTGGTACGATCTAGCTACTACTATACCAGCATGAGCGTTCAGCCCTACTTGCTCAGAACTCCCTGCTGGTTTCCATTATGATATTTACATCTGGAAGGAAAAAAAGAAAAAGAAAAAGTGCTTAATACCTATATGCTTATACAGCCACAACACCACAGAAGAGTGAAGAGAGACTCCTGAAAAGTTCTCCACCTGCAAACTGTCACAGCCGCAGTTCTTGTCATACAAGAGAGTCTGCAAAGCTAAATGGGCCGCAACTCCAACATGAAGTCAAGACAGCAGTCTGGGTTGATATTTTAGAGGCTGCTCAAAATTACTTTTCAGTCTCACTTCTATTATTTTCACAAGTTCCTTTCCCATTATTTAAGCAATGCACACTCGGGGAGAATTCTGTCTGTCCTAGCTGTCAACTCCCATATTTTCACCAAATGTCTTCAGACGTAATTTAGTTGGGAATGGGAAGAGTGCATTTGCCAAATTCAGAAATATTGAATATATTTAGTTACTTTTAATGGCATTCCTCTTCATACGAGACCCACAACATTTCTGCCCACCAAATTTTGCAATTACAGAACTCTTACAGCATTGAATGGGATGGACTTAGGCTGAAACTAATCTGTGTGTCTAGTGTTTTAGGGTATCTTATGGAAGAAAATAAAGCAGAACAGTTCAGCGGTAAATATCAGCACACAAAGTTTTTTACTTTAAAAAACAAAAACCTTCCAAAATACAGTTCTCCTACATCTCATTAAAAAGTTCCCGTCAAAGGGAAAACTGCAAGTTAGCAATTCTGGGGATGGGGGAGTGTCCAGTTTTTTAAATGTTTGGAGGAAGACCAAAAAAACAAGGTGACAAAAAGCCATTTAAACATGCTAGACTCCCATTTTGCTTCCTGGAGAGTTACTCAGGGCTCTGCACGGGAATACGTTCAAACCTGTCTTCCATCCACACAGAAAAATGTCTGTATCAAGGTGCTTAAGGATAAGTATAACAGTGAGCTCACATCTAACTTCAGCTACAGGAGTATCACTCTCCACAGATCATTATGGCAAAAAGATCAGCTAGTGCTGATGGCAATTTAATACATTCCCTGTGACTCCTTCCCAAAGGCGGACCAATCTTCCATCTGATGGGGAAACAATTCTAGAGCATCTCATCATAACAAGCCACACAATAAACACAGGCAGAAGCAATGAAGTCAAAAACACGAGGCCAAGAGCTCCGTGAAGATAAAGCCTGTAAGACTGTGGCAACTGGAGAGCAATAAATATGACATTGTCACAAGAGACTAAATGTTGAGGATGTATTCCATTAAAATATTTGCATGTATAGTGTTAAATTAGTTTATTGGGGAGTACTGACTTTTAGACGATGTGAACTATTGCAGCCTTCAATGGTAGAGCCTTCCAACTGCAGCAGCCTTGTTCTTACACCTCAAAAGCTTCAGCTTAACACCCGGTTTGACAAACGTGCTGCCACATCAACACCACTTCAAGTGCAATGCCTAGTGAAAACTGGGGAAAGGGTGTCTTCACTTAAGTATCTCATCCTAGATCTTTTGAAAGTGATGCAGTATATATACTTCTATTTCACGTTTTCTTCATGTGTCCTAATGAATAGGAGAAAACTGCCTTCTTTCTCTCTTTTCTGTAGGTAACCTACAGAAGGTTTCTGTAGGTAATCTACAGACGAATTTCAGAATATGCATCAATCATTGTTCACGAGTTGACTAGAGGAAGGAAAAATAAGAAAAGCTCTCCCTCCTCTAAATTTATAATGAATAGGTTCTGCTCCTGCAAACTTGATTATGTGATCAGTCCTTTCTCTCTCCAAAACAACTTGTCCCACTAACCTCAAAGAAAAATATTCATTTGAAGCACCCAAAGATATATATCCATATGGGAATGTGACCTCTTGGTTTGCCCAATTTTTAAGAATTTTGCTTTACCCTTTATCTCTGAAAGTATTTTTGATGTATGTCCTTCCATCAGCATAGTTTTCAAGCAAGCACTGGCTGTAAAAAAGCAGAAAGAAGTAAGCTAGCCACTCACAGCAACTTGGAAAAATGGGGTTAAAATTTGCAAAAAACAGTGATGCTCAGGGGGAAACTTTGGCAAGCAAGGAGATACGGAAAGAGGGAATCTGAGACCGCCTTCCCAATCGATTTAAACTCTTAAAGTAACAAGCAAGTGAATTTACAGAAGCTGACCTCCCAAGGCAACTATTAGCTGAAACTGGTGTTGTGAGCATTCGCTACTTCCGACAGCCGTGCCCTAAATTATCACTCCATATGACTCAAACAAAAATTTTAAAATAATTTAGCTAAACTAATGTTGTTCTGCTATTGCAGATGAGCATCTCCAACATCCCTGCAGCTAACCACAGCTTGGCCGGCCGGCAGCTCAGGACACACTGGGACGACTCCTGGCTTCTCCCCCAAAACCTGGTGAGGAACCAGGGTGACCTTCCCTCTCGCACCGTGGGAAACCCCTCACCCCATTGTGCTTAACAGAAAGCCTCCCTGGGCGAGTAGGAAGGTCGATCGCAGGCTGCGCGAGGAGGAGGAAGAAGTGAGGAAGGGCTGAGCCAACTACCCGCAGCAACCTCAAGACCCTGAGGAGCAAGTTGCAAACTCACGATGGTGCCTCCTTGCTTCCCGGCGGCCAGGCACGCAAGCAGGAAGGCTGAGATGTTATGCTACCTTACTTTAAAAAAAGCTCTCCCCAAAAAGAGCATATTAGCTGGTGATGTTAAAGTTTCCTTAGGCAGTAACACACAGAGTATGATAGCAAAATAATCAGGCCATATAAGTTTAAGTGTGTAGATTTGGTTTATCATAACAAAGAGATTACTCAGATACATTCACATGATTTGCCATATTTGTTATACACATGCTGTGGTTTTCCATTGCCATCTTTAGGACAGAAAAATAAGCAGAAGAATTAACACAACTTGAGACTTCACACAGATCTATTAATTTTGAGCTATTTTGGACTTTCCAGCTGGCAAACGTATTCCAGTCAGTCACGGTAAGCATCCTTAACTTGTACAGGACTACTCACGTACTTAAGCATAAACGTTGGCAGAATCAAGGCATTAATGTATCTCTACATATTTTTACCACCTTTTTCCATGATATTTCGTTTACTTAGAGAGTCACTCGACCTTATGAAACACTTAATGAAAGCATAATAGTCATAACAGACTTAATTTTGTAAGTGAAAGTGAATTGTCTTTAATGAAAATGGCTTTAATGGACAGCTGAGATCTGACGGGAATTGAGGATGAATGCTTTTTTTCCCTTGTTAAAAATCCCCCTCAGATTTGCCCCGCTGAAACCACTGGAAATGTTGTCACTGATTTCCACAGATCCAGGAACAGGTTTTTTATTTAGGCAGCTTATACATGAGCAGATAATAGAAAGGGGAAAGAACGCTTGTCAGCGAAGTAAAGCTCTACTAAAAATAATCTTTACAATTGTAAAATATTCTTGTGAATAAAATTACATGTCAATGAAGAAGAGCGAGATCACCCGGGAGTAAGAGGCACCTCTGTCACATGATGCTTCACATCCAAATATCTGGATCCAAGAATATAGGCCTAACACCTTTCTCTGCGTAAAGCCTTTAGGTGTGACCTGCTGCTCAAACTGGAAATCCCCCGTGCACTCTGGCATTCCATTAAACATTATTTATGAATGGCTGCGTGAACTGAGCAGCAACCTTTCCATCCCTAGGCCAGTAGGCAGGGTTGTGGTAGAAAATGCTGAAGTCAAAGAACTACAATAAAAAAAAAAGGTAAAACAAACAATCCGTCCTTCTCCTGGCCTCATATCAAAGCTATTACGGACGTTTTGGCCTCATATACAGAAATGGCAGCTCGGCTGGTAAGGGAGGGCTGGGTGCAGGCTTTAAGATGTGAACGGAGCCGGGCCAGGTGCTCCTACCCCCGCAGCCCTGAAGCCCCCGGCTGCCCGAGGGCGGGATTCGCACACCCGCCCGAGCTGCAAACCGCGTCACCTTCACCACAGCCCTCCAGACGCCACCCCACCGCACAGATCCAGCCTGGGGCAGGTGAAGGAGGTCCTGCTCAGAGGTTATTATTTTGGGAGGTTCTGAAGAGAAAATCTCCATTGTGTTTTTACTTCTCTTTACCGCTTTAGAGATTAGGTAGGGGGGGAGAAAATAATTCCCATCGATATCTCGTAAAATATTATTTTTAGTGCATAACCCTGTTGCTTGCACAGTGGCTTTAGAGAAATTTCCCAAAAAGTGGGAATTATACTGAAGATGTTGGAATGAAGGTAAAGAAAACAGGTTTTGTAATTAATATCTCTTTTATTCCCCATGGGAATTTTTAAATACTCAGACCAAAACCTTCCATGCTCATTTTTGGCTTGCAGTCATCTATTCAGTTGTCTTTTACAGCTGAGTAAAATCATTGTCATGATGTACTTCATTTTTCAAGTTGGAAAAAACTGAATGACAGATTTCCTATTGAGAATACAATAATTTCGATAATGGGATCTTTTAAAGTTACAGTATTATAAATAGTTATTTCCTTTTCACCCAGTAAAATGTGTTTTTTTCACCTCCTCAAGCACACTTGCTTTGCCACAGCTAGGACGAAGCCCCAGAGACAGAGCATCCTTCACTTCCTAAAAACTGAACAAGTCTTTTCCCATAAAGACTAAATAGGAAGCAAGCCACTAAATCCTTTATGAACAATGCTGTTTTATCATAAAACCAAACTGAAGAAACATGAGGATGCATGCCTGCAAAAAGAGGGGGAATATGATCAAAATTATATAGGTGCAGTTTCATTTAAAATATAGATTAAAACCATTTATACATGTCATTGCTGATAGTTATAACTAAGATAATATTTGTATAACGCCTTGCAAATAGAAACTCTGAAACCAGCAGGTATCGGGCTGTATGTCAACCGAGGTACAATGCCACAAATTCACAGTGACGATGTTGACCCGCTGCGGCAGCCCGCCTGTCAGGTGCAGCACAGCCTGCTCCTACATCGCAGCCCCGCCACCGTGACTGCTGGGACGATGACTGCCATGACACTTGTGCCCAACTGAAGACTCCTGGAGAGGGGTGGCTCGGCCACCCTGCCCAGCCCGGACACGGGGACGACCCGGCACAGAGACGCGAATACTCGCTCGTCCTGACAGCACTGGGCTCAGACATTCCCAAAATCGTTCTCTTACAGCCGAATCGGATGTTGGGGTTTTTTTTCTGACGCAAAGGTGATTTTTTTTTTTTTAAACTACACTTACACATATGTACCAGTTACTCTAAAAATCAGGCCTCACCAACAGAAAATATGCCTCCGAAACACAAGACCGCACTTTGTTAGTGTAAACACCCATTTCTTGAATGTATAAAAGACACTTACCCAGGTTCAAATGCCAAGTAAACAACAATTTGTCAGAGAACAGCACTGTAACATCACACGAAACTGCACTGAATCAAATTTAACGTTAAATTACATCACAATTTAACTTAATCATGTTATTAGTAATATAACCCCTCCCCTCCAAAAAAAAAGGTTTGACTCTTTAAAAATGCTAGATACACACCGAAGTAGGAAAAATAATTGTACCTTTGAACAGTCTGAAGGTGTGCTGTGCTACGTGGTTTGACAACATACAGACCTGCAAAAAATGCCAGGGACACTAACCCTTACGTGCCCCAAGCGTCCAACACCTTCGTGTGGATTCAGTGAAAACAGGGAGACGCGCTTACGTTTGCAGATCAGAGACCACATTCTGAGTCTTGGACTCAGTCAGGAAACTGCACAGGAAATCTTATGTATCTTATATTTCTTGATGTTCCTTATCAAATCGTAGTGGATAAGCAGCCAACTTACCCTTAATTAGTGGAGCATCTAAAGGTCATTACCCACTGTCTCACTGGAAGTTTTTTGCCACCAACATTGCAACTCCCACAAAGTTCTTTGGATAATGAATCTTTAACTATCTTAAAATTCAAGCATCAAGATGAAACATTGCTGAGAGTAACTTCTGATCACAAGACTTAATAATAACCCATTTTCGAAAAACTGCTAAAAATCTTCGCTGCCTCTTCCAACATGAGCCAGGACCATGCCTGAAGTCACCATCCAGGTGCTGACGCTCCATCCCAACTGGCAGATGATGACAGCTTCTACACCCCAAGCTAGCAGGAGGACACGGGGGGGCTCATTTGGGATGAGAGGCAGCCCTTGCCCTTAAAAACTACTTTTGGTAATCTTGTGCCGTGATGGTGCCTAGTTTGGCTTTGGATCCCAGGTCGCTCTGTAAGGTAATGATTTTTCAAGGACTTCTGCATTCCCCTGAGACAACGGGGCTGTTTTGTTGGTAGATCTAATTAGTACTGGCTATTTATAATAAGTACATCTGAAATGGAAATGGCAATAAAATGAAAAGGCTGCCTTCTGACCCCAACCCAAAAGCTCCAGCAGACACTACTAAACAGTTAAGCGGGAAACCTAAACACCACAAACAGGACGGAGAATTTCTTCAAGCAAAAAATTTCTTCTTCTCCCGCTCCAAAGGGCTGTGCATAACCAACTTGCTGAGCAATCGCTAGCAAGAAACAATGCCACATTCTTTGCATACAGTCGTCCAGATGGTATGATATCTGCAGCCCAACATCGATGACATCCAAGTTCAACGAATAAATATTTGCATTGCAAAGTTGGATTTGTCTTGGAATACGATCGCTCCTCATGTGGTTTTGACACATGTGCGTTGTCAAATAAATCTCAGATCACTGGGTGTGCACATTGAAAATAATTTGTCTATCTTGTTAGAAGCCATTGCATACTTCGGTTTACGAGGTGTGAAACTGGGAGGGGAAGGTTTTACATGCCCGGGACAACTATATACGGAGCCCGTCGAGGGAACATCAAACGCCGCCGTCCGTCCCGCCAACGCCGCGGATCCCCGCGCCCGGCGCTAACACCCCCGCCCGTTTCCCGCGGCGGCCTCGACGGCACGGCAGCCACGGCCTGGGGCCGTGGCCGGCCCTCCCGCGGACACGCGCGGGGCCGCGCCGCGCACTCACTGCCGAGGGGGGGCGCAGGCGGCGCCCCGGCGGGGCCGCCCCGTCCCGGGGACCAGCAGCTGCGGGGCTCCGCGGGGCCGGCCCGCCGGGGCGCGCTGGGCGGCGGCGGCGCACGGCGGGGGCGAGGGCGGCGCGGCGGGTGCCCGTCCCTGGGGGGCGGGCGGGCTTACCTCGGATTTCCACACGACGTAGGCGGCGGGGCGAGGCCCGGGCGGCGAGGGCTGCCCCTTCCTCTGCTGCAGCCAGCGCCGGGGCGAGGAGAAGATGCTGTTGGCGGGACCGGCGGGGCCGCTCAGCGCCGAGGCCGAGGGGGTGCGCGCCAGGAAGGGCAGCTCCCAGCCGGGGCTCCGCTTCCCGCGGGGGCTCTCCTCGTCGAAGAGGGCGCTCCCCGGCGGGGACCGCTCCAGCGGGGTGCTGGGGGTGGAGAAGGAGGCGCCGGGGGGCGGCAGGGCGCCCCGAGGACCGCGGCGCTCCCCCGGGGGGCTGCCGGCGGCCCGCGCCCGCGGCGCCCGGCCCGCGCCCTCGCCGTCCTCCCGGCCGCCGCCAATGATGGCGGGGTCGAGGCTGCGCGTCTGGCGGAGCCTCCGCTTGGAGAGGCTCTTGGCGGCGGCGGGGGCGGCGGCGGCCGGGGAGGAGCAGGAGAAGACGCTGCTCAGCAGGCTCTGCGCCGACATCGCGGCGGGCCGCCACCCCGGGCACGGCGGGGGTGGCCGGGGGTCCTGGGCTCTCGCCGCCTCTGCCTCCGGCCCCCGCCGCGGCGGCGCGGAGCGGCGCGGCTCCCGGGGCGCCCCCCGCGCCCGGGCTCAGCCCCCGGCGGCGCGGCCCGACGGCGGCACCGGGGGGCTCATGGCGGCGTCCGGCGCTGGGGCTGCTCCGGGGCTGCCGCCGCTGCCGCGGTCACTTTGCTGGGAGGGAGAGGCAGGGAAAGGGAAAAAAAAAAAAAAGTTACGAGAGAAAAGGGGAGGGAAGGAGGCAGCAGCGGAGCTTTTATCTCGGCTCGCCGCAGCCTGCCAGAGTCACTCCCCCCTCGGCCGCGATGCGCACGGGAGCCGCTCGCCGCACCCCCATCCCGTCGGGTCCCCGGCTGGCAGGGCCCGCCTGCCTCCCCCCGAGCGGGGAGAGCCGGTCCCGGTGTCGCCCGCAGCCGAGCGCCGCCGCGGGGAGCCCACGTCGGGGGCGCGGCGGCCGGCAGCCCCGCCGGGCTGCGCGGACAGCGGGGCCGCGGCTCTGGGCGCTGCCCCGGGCGGCCCCGACGGGGCGCTGCGGCCGCGCTGGCACCGTGCGGTTGCGTTTTGGGGAGGACTCGAGCAGCGAGGGACAGTTATTTTTCGGAGAGATCGTTCCG
Organism: Calonectris borealis; assembly: GCF_964195595.1. Taxonomy (NCBI): domain Eukaryota; kingdom Metazoa; phylum Chordata; class Aves; order Procellariiformes; family Procellariidae; genus Calonectris; species Calonectris borealis. Next base: position 137,798,842 of record NC_134312.1, on the reverse strand, counting down.
GAGGCGCAGCCGGGGAAAGCCCCGGCCTGACCCTGCCGAGTCCAGCGCCGCGTCGCCCGCCCGCCGGCGTCCGCGTGTGAGCGCTGGGCCGCTGCGGGTGGGACCCCCGTATCCTGCCCGGGCGTGTCGGGGAGAGCTGGTGCCTTCAGGGAAGACTTACAGCAGTAGGCAGGGTGCTCGCAGTGTACAGCACACCTCTGTAGGGCTGCCTGTAGGGCTTCAGCAGATCTCCACCAGCAATGATGTTCTTGGCCTGAGTCTCTCTTTCCATCCTGTGCCAGTTTGAGAAGATGGTCTTACATATTTAACCACAACAACCACCTACTTTGAGGGCACACTCTGCTGCTTCTGTCTGACAGTGTGTGCAGAACAACCCCACACAGAGGCATGTGGACGTGAGTCCCACAGGCAGCATGGGTCACCCAGGACCTGTAACTGTTCTGCTGGGTACCTCATGGCAGCAGAGAAAAGAAATGGGATCAAAGAGGCTAAGCCTCCTCGGGACAAATAACTAAACTTGCTTGATCCTCTGTACAGACTTTCTCTGCTCTCTCTCCAAGAATAGGCAAGGAAACCTTTATCAGGAGAAAGGAACAAACTTGGGAAAGCCAAAACCATAAAGAAACGCAGGAACAGAACGCAAGCAGAGGAAGAATACCACAGGGAGGCTGGCAGCCAGCCAGGCAGCTCCTTCCCCACCTGGAGAGGAGGAAACAGTCCCTCAGCTGCAGGATCCGACTCCTGCCCCCCTCTCCCAGCTGGGAACACGGAGTCCTCCCCTCACCAGAAGCAGTTCAACCGTGATGCTTGTCAGGTTCTTTCAGGAGGCCCCGTACCATCATTTACTTAGTGTTTCAACTTTATTAAGCTGCAGCTAACCATTAGCTTCATGGGAGAGTTCAGATCTGTCGCTCTGTTAGTGAGGAATACAGCCATTACATTTTTCGAGATGAAAAGCAAAACGCATAAACGCAATTCCTGTTTTGCTTCCAGACCTATACTTTTATTTATGGAGGGAGTGGAAGACACCTAAGGACAGACTAGCTAAGATCTCCAGTGCAAGTCTTGAATCTCCCCTTCTCAGGTGAAATCATCATTACACTACTGATTCTCCGGGGCCTAAGCATCCTTCTTTTGACCTGAGAAACCACCAGCTCCACAATCTCCCCAAAAGTATCGCAGACAACTCTTAAAATTCCTTAGAAAAAGACTGGCTATTTTGGAAAAAAGCGCTCAAGCACAACACAAGGGTTATTTTCTCTTCATGCTGCATTTTGTCCTCAAACGCTAGTGCAGGGGTGCGTTGTGCTCCCAGGCATCCTGGAGCCCGTGCAGGTAAGTGCTCTGTGGCAGCATTTTCTAGTTTCATCAATAGAGGGAGTAGACAGTTCTTTCCTTTGTGACATTATTTAAGGCTTATAGAGAGAAACAGCATACTAGCCCATCCACTTTCAAAGGGAGGTGTTCTGGTTTTATGTAATGTTTCCAAATGGGATTTTTTTCTCCACTTTTTTTGTCTGAAAAGGAGCTTTTCCCCCTTATTTTAATAAACTGTTCTATTGCCTAATTCCAAAGCCTGCTAGTTCCTCCACAGCAAAGGTTGCAGCTGTTTCTGTTTAAACCTTCATTTTGCCTCCTCATTAATGCCTTCAATAAGGTCTCATGCTTGAGACTAAAAAGAAGGTCTGAAGCATAAAACAATGATCCGAGTTTGTTTCTGTAGTTCTGTGCCCATGCTGGCAATTTGGTTGAGAGAGACACATCTGCAATACAGCTATACAGATGTGTGGCTCCAAGTATTCACTTTTTTTGTCCTCTACAAACGTATCATGGGAACATAAAGGGACAAGACATGAGGAAAAAGGCAGAGGGGGAAATTCAGACCTGGAACAAGTTCATCACACAAGGAGCAGAGAGGACAATCATGCCTGCCTCCAAAATCCACAGGGAACAGTTCCTGCCATTCTCAGTAAGGTGCGTTGCCCACTTTGATGCTCTTGGGCACAGCCAGCTGCCAGTGGGCAAACCTCCAAGTGCAGGCTCGGGTCCTTACACACTGCACACACAACGTGTGAAAGGAGACAGAAGCGATCAGGTAAGTGCAGTGTTAGGAGCATAGGTCAGCTTACGAGTAACTACTCTAAATGAAGTGGGAGCAAAGCATTCTTGTTTCCGCCTACTTCAGCCCAGGTATTATTATTGCCCAGCTAGTTTTCTCCATGAGACCCCTCATGAAAAATTGGAGTATAGTTTTCATGAGACAGAGACCTGGAGAATCACAGCTGCAATTCAGTGAGTAAATACAGCATATGTATAGAGATGCTTTGTGTAGACAACTTCACTACCTGTCTTAGCTGCTGTCTGTATCTTTTGGGGGCAACAGCAATATAAGCACTTACTGATTACTTTTTAAGTTGCTGTTTATTATCACTATGAACTGCATTATTGTGAGACCTGGCAGCACCAGCCATGCAGCTAGGCTCCGGGGCTCTGGTGGGCACTGTACAAGCACAGAACAAAAAGTCAGTCCTAGTCCCTTAGCGGTAACCTCCAGCCACAAGATACCAGCTGTGCAGCCATATATGCAGAAGAATAGTGAGACAATACTAGTTGATCCAATATTGGTCATCAGCCCTTCTCTTCCGAAGCAAAGCTGTTTGTGTAACTGCTGCCGGTAAGGTTGCAGTAGCAGCCAAGGAATTGGGCAGTCCTCCCTGGAGCTGGGGGTACCAATATAGACAGTGGATATGCTGGCTTCTGGAGCCAGAAGGGCTTTCCTAGCAGTTTGCATGGTCATATGTTCTTACAGTGAAAGCTTAAACCCAGTGAGGATATTTAGTCTTTGTTCTGTCTGACTGCCCGTCACCACCTTATGTAGCAGTCAGCTGACTTACTGCAACGTGAAAGATCCCTCCTCAACTTTTCAAGTCTGAAATATCTGAAAGTGGGCAAGAGTGATACGGATCTATAATGCGATAAGAATTCAAAAATATTTTGAGGGATGAGTGTATTTGACAATTATGACTTCCCAGTCACCAGTTTTATTCTGAAATATCTTCAGTCTTAGCACACAGAGCAGGAATATAGCAGCATTCCCTGGGCATACAGGCATGGTGCTTGGGAAGCCAAAGCTCAGCTGTTGGTGAAACGGCAAAGGATGTCAAGGGCAACAAGAGCAGCTTCTACCACCACAGTAGCGGTGAAAGAATAAACAAGGAAGATGTGGGATCTCTGCTGAAAGCAGCAGGTGACTTAGTGACTTAGTGACAACAGACACAGACAAGGCTGAGGGTATAGAGCACAAGTCTTATGAGGAGCAGCTGAGGGAACTGGGACTGTTTAGTCTCGAGAAGAGGAAGCTCAGCGGAGACCTCATCGCTCTCTACAACTACCTGAAACGAGGTTGAAGTGAGGTGGGTGTTGGTCTCTTCTCCCAAGTAACAAGGGATGGGATGAGAGGAAACGGCCTCCAGTTGCGCCAGGGGAGGTTTAGATTGGACATTAGGAAAAATTTCGTCACCACAAGGGTTGACAGACACTAGAACAGGCTGCCCAGGGAAGTGGTTGAGTCACCATCCCTGGGGATAGTTAAAAGGCATGTAGATGTGGCACTTAGGGACATGGTTTAGTGATGCTGTTGGCAGTGTTAGGTTTATGGTTGGACTCGAAGATCTTAAAGGTCTTTTCCAATCTAAATGATTCTGTGATTCTACTTAATGCCTTCTTTGCCTTGATCTTCACCAACAAAGTCTCCCAGCACTTTGTGCCTCAAGGAGAAAAGAATCTGTCAATAGTGGAAAAGGACCAAGTCAGGGATCTTTTCTTGAGGAGTCCCAGCCCATGCAAGTGTGGGGAACCAGCTGCAATGCCCCTGAGGGTGCTCAGACAGCTGGCTGATGTCACTGTAAGGCCACTTTTTATGTTTGAAAGGTCATGGAGATTTGGAGAGGTACCTAATGGCTGAAAAAGGCTAAATGTTGCACCTCTCTTCAAAAAGAGCATGAAAAATCCAAGGAGCTACAGGCTGGTGAGCTTCACTTTGGGAAAATCACAAAAGCAAGTTCTTTTGGGAACCATTTCTGGGCATATAGTGGAGAAGAAGGTGACTGAAAAGACCCAGTCACCAACCTGATCACCTGCCTTGATCCATGGATGATGGGAGAGCAGTGGCTAGGAGGCTTTTGGCATGGTCTCCCACAGCTTCCTTGTTGAGACAATTAGATGAGAGAAAAACTGATTGGATCATAGTGATTAATGGTTCATACTCTACCTGGAAGCTGGTTACAAGTGAAGTTCTTCAGAAGTCTATCTTGAGACCTGTCCTCTTTAATATCCATATCAATAGCCTGGAGGAGGATACAGAGTGCACTCTCATCCAGTTCGTGGACAACATCAAATTAAGGTGTACAGTCAACACGCTCCAGGGCGGGGCTGCCATTCGGAGGGGCCTAGGTAGGCCAGATGGGTGGGAAAACAGGGATCTTATGAAAGTCAGCGAGCATAAATGCACTTGGTGTGGACTAACTCTCTGCATTTCTACGGGCCAGGCACTGACAGGCTGGGGAGCAGCTCTGGTGGGAAGGACCCCGGGTGGCCTGGTAGCCAATAGGCCAAACATGAGCCAGCAGGGAGCCCTGGCAGGGATGAAGGCTAGCAGCATCCTGGGCTGCATCAACAGAAGTGTAGTCAGTAGACCAAGGGAAGTGATTATTGCCTTTTACACAGCATTCAACAGACCTCATCTGGAACACTGTGTCTAGTTTGGGTGCCCCCAATTGAGGAGGACCTTGATAAACTTCAGCAAGTCCGTCCCTTGGAGGGCCACCAAGACAGTTGGGAGCTGGAACATTTGCCCTATGAGGAGATGCCAGGAAAGCTGGAGTTGTTCAGCCCGGGGAAGGGAAACCTAATAGCAGCCTTCCAGTACCTGCCAGTGGTTATCAAGACAGTGGAGCCAGGCTCTGTACTGAAGTGCAGAGTGAGTGGATGACAGACAGTGGTCATAAACTGAAACAGGATTGCACCTAAGGAAAAAAAAATCACGGAGGATTATTAAGCACTGGAACAGGTTGTGGAATCTCCATCGTTGGTGGTTTTCAAGACCTGACTGGACAATGTACTGAGCAACCTTGTCTTAGTTTAGTTTTTACCCTGCTTTGAGCAGGAGGTTGGACTAGAGACCTCTCGAGGTTCCCTCCAACTTGAATGCCTCTGTGGTTCTAACCAAATATGAATTTTGGATTAAAGTCAAGAAAACCTTAACCTTCAGAAAATTTTCAGGGATTTTGTAAAAAGCGTATCACCTGACTTACTAGCAAGCCTGCTGCATGGGAAAGTTTTAGAGAAGTTATGGTGTTATTGTTCTTTTAACAATCTCTGGTGTTATTAATGCCCCATTTATCTGGAATTATAAGGAGATACTGGACAGAATTTAAAATAAAAATATTTAAAAGCTCATCACAGTTGTACCCATTTTGGTAGCATTTTTTAAAAAAATAGTTGTTTATCAAAATATGAGTGTATTCATCTCAAGAATTAAGCAATGTCTACTTGGTTCAGACTTCTGAACAAATCCCTGAAAATAAGCGTGAATTAGAAAATAGGAGCATTTTGCTATTCTTATTATTTCTTTAGAATTTATTAAGCATAAAAAAGAGCGAAACCACTCCTTTACCATACTTTTTTCTTACAGAAGAATTCTTAACTTTGTAATTCCTGGGATTTGATTTTTTGGACAAAAAGACTTATATCTAAATTTAGCTCTTCCAGTTTTTCTGTGAAGATGGAAGAGCTGTTACGTTTTTATAGAACTTGTGTCTCTATTACAGTGGAAGTGATCTGTAGGCATTTCAGCACAACGTTCACAGCTGCTTCTGCAGAGGAGAAAGTGCTCCAGAAGCGTTCGTGGAAGCAGCTGGGGAGTGGGTGCCTAATTTAAGTCCAGACGGGGACCCAGCACCCAGCTTTGGCTCCTGTGGTGTTTGACCTTCACCTAGGCGGTGACCGAGTACTGCGATGGCCTGGTCCTGTTTCTAGAAGAGGCCACCGTGTGTTTTGGCTGTGACCTTGGTCAGATGTGTACGGCTGTGCCATGCTAACGCAGAAAGTGTTTTGACGTGACTGGGAAGGAAATTGCCCGTAGGGCTGCGTCTCCTGTAGAGTCCTCACGTTCCCCTGTTTCTTACCTGGCACGGGACTCTGCAGGTCAGTTGCTGAGACACCCGGAGGTGTCTTGGCAAGTGTTTGCCCAGATTGGCTACTCAGTGCTTAGCTAGGACAGCTGAATCTGGGTGATAGCACCCTTAAAAAAAAAAAGCCATTTTCTATAAAAAGATGCTCATTTATGCTGAAAGGGAAAAGTGATGGAATGTCATTACTCCTCCAAAAGTTTGCTGCACTGAAGCAATAATAATGACATGAGTGACTGCTACTGTATACCTACTATACGGCAGTGTATATCTATATAGTTGTATATATAGTGTATGTATATATATACTACATAGTATATATATAACTATATATATACTTTTATATATATAGTGTATATGTATAGTGTGTATATATAGTATGTATATAGAGAGACACTATATAGTTAAACTTTTTTTTTTTTAGGTATAGAGATACAACCTATATATGTTATATGCTCCAAGCCCAGCGTTTAAGTTGCCAAACAGTACACACCTATGCGACACCCTGGGACCGCTTAACTCTCCCGCTCACCGCCGGCCGCCGCCGAGATGCGCACGCCCGGCACGCCGGGGCGCAGCAGCAGGCTCTCACCCACCCCGGCTCACGCCACTCGGGGCTGAGCCTTGCCGGGCCGGGGCCGGGGCCGGGGCCGGGGCCGGGGCCGGGGTCGGGCGGGGGTCGCCGAGCCGCGGGGGGCGGGGAGGCAGGCCCCGCCCCGCCCCGCCAGGCCCCGCCCCGGCACCGCCCCGCCGGGCCGTAGCCCCCGCCCCCCGCCGCGCGCCCTGCCCGCAGCCGCCGCGCCGATGCCACGTGGGAGGCGGCGGAGCCGCCGTCGGCGCCGGGCCGGAACCGCGGCCCCCCTGACGCTGGGGACGGCCCTCGCCGGGCGCCGGGAGGAGGGGAGGTCGCGGAGCCCCCGGGACCGCGCCGGGATCGCCGAGACCCGATGGGTGCTCGGCGCGGTGGCGCCCGGCTCGCGGCTCGGCCTCCCGGGCCTAGAGGCGCTGGCGGCGGCGGCCGGGCCTAGGGGCGGCTCCCCGCCCTGGGCGGCGCCCTCGCTGCTCCAGGTGCCGGCGGCGGCCCAGCCGGCCCCGCGGCGGGAGGGCAGCGACCTGCCCGCCGGCGCGCCGGCCGCTCTGGCCGTGCTGCGCCTCCAGCCCGGCGCCGAGGGCTCGGGGCGGGCGGCGGCGGCGGGGGCCGCGCCGCGCCTGCGGACCGTCTACGTGAACCCGCGCTGGCTGGAGCGGCAGGCCGCGCTGGGGGCGGCGGCGGCGGCGGCCAGCCCCTGCGCCGAGGCGGCGGCGGCGGCGGCGGCGAGCGGCGCGGCCGGGGGTCCGGCGGCGGCGGCGGCCGCGGCGGCGGGGCAGGGCGAGGCGGCGGCGGCTTCGGCGGCGGAGGCGGCGGCCACCCCCTACGTGGGGCTGCGGCGGCCGCTGGGCTACCAGCTGGCCAAGGCCACCAAGGAGCGGATCTGGCGGGGGGAGTTCATTGACCTCTTTTCCTTGCTCCACACAGAGCTGGCCCCCGAGCACGGCCCGCGCCCGGGGGACACGCTGGACCAGTGGGTCTCGGCCTTCCTGGTGTACGCCAGCGTGCTGTGCGAGAAGCACCCGGCGCGCTGCGGAGCCATGTTCAAGTACCTGGACACCATCCGCAAGCTGCACGCCACCTACGGGGGCACCTCGTGGATGAACTACGATGAGGACTTTCGGCGGCGGGCGGCCAAAGACCCCACCCTGCCCTGGGGCGACGTCGACCTCGACCTCTGGATGAAGTGGATGGCACCCCTCAAGTCGCTCATCAGCAGGCAGCCGCGTGCTGAGGGCGAGACGCAGGCCTCGCCAGCCCCGCCGCCGCCGCCACCGTCCCAGAGCCCCAAGCAGGAGGAGAAAAGCCAGGTGTGACGGGCCGGCGGCCACGGCGGCGCGTTTCCCCGCTCCCCTGGCTGGGCACGGTGTCCCCTCGGAGGGGAAGAGGAGAAGAGGGCGGTTGGGGTGCCCTCAAATTGACCAGCAGCTCCCGCGTCACGGCGCTGACCCTTCGCTCATGCTAACTGTAGGGCCACGGCGTCAGTTGGCGAGGCACGGCGCCGTACCTGCCGGGGCCACACGGCTGTCCGGCTGGCCACCATGGGAGGTGTGGGCATTGCTGGAGAAAAAAGCACGCTCTCAGCAAATAATTGTTTGTAGTGTTTATTGCTCTGGCCACCAGTAGTTAGGAACCCCAGTAATTCCCTTCCCTGGTATATAATTGCATTTTCCTGAAGACTTCAGGAAGGTGTGGTTTTTTTCCTGAGTTGTCTTTAAAGAATTAACTTTCTCAGCCATACAGATGCGCGTATGTACAGACAAAGAGTACAGACTCTACAGTTACTATGGGAGCATGTGGTAGTTGCAGGCTCTGTGGGAGGCCAGAAGAATTATGTGAATAAAGATAAACTTCACTATGAATGGCCACAGCTTGCAAATTCACTGTGATTTGGAGATCTAACCTGGTTTGGGACTCAGTAGCTTTAATCCACAAGTTCTGGCCTGTTTTGTGGGAAAAGATGGTGGGTGTGTTTAGGGGAAGTAGGGAAGATTTTGTGTACGTTAAGGTTTTGCTTTCAGTATAGGCATCGCGTGTCACTGAATTGGTGTAACCTCTGATGTATGCGGGCGGATCTACCCTCTCGGCTGCCTGAGCTGTGACAGCGAGCTCCGCTGGTACAAAGGGCTGCCTGCCTGTGTTAGGGGTTGTGCTGCTTCTCTTGTACTGGTGGCTGTAGTCTCTCAAATCCCCAGCACAGAAAATGCTGACCACTAATGTTGATTTTCATGCCAGCTGAATGATGGTAGGGAGATTCTCTTATATTGGCTGTATTTTTTTCTAAGCAATTTTTTTAGGACCGTAGGAAGAACCTTTGTGTTCCTGAAGGGTTGTTGCTAGCTCATCAGATGCTCTGCTGCCCCGGGATTGTCAGCGCAGAGAAGTGGCTGCGTTGTTGGACTCTGTTAGCCTAATCTGGAAAGGGAGGGCCCTTTTTCAGGGCATCTGCGGCAAATGTTTGGTGTGTCACACCAAGTCCTGACTTGGGTACCTGTCAAAAGTGACTTCTCTGGGCTGACGTGCAATAAAGAAAGGGCGCAAACACCACGCAGCGGATAGTGTAACAGGTCCCAGTGCAGGCCTTGTGGCCTTGGCGCCTCCTGTGGTTGATGCTCTAGATTTATGCAGCTTGTTCTGATACCTCTGTTTAGATTTCTCCGTTCTCAAGAACAACAGCTCAATTCTTGTTTTGCCGTGGATCTTATGTGAGCACCAGACAGGCAGTAGCTCATAGCTTTCATCTCATCCGAGACTGGATCTTCAGCTTGTCGTGTTAACCAGATTTGTAACTTCTTCCACAGTAGCCGGCCTGTCAGTGCAAAGCTTTGCACTGTTGTCTGCTGAGGCACCAGAGGTCTCGATCCCCTTTGGTTTCGTGGAAATTTTCCAGTTAATTTTAGCAGTGACATTGATTTTTTTTTTTATTTTTCCCCCCCTCATATGTGGAAGAAGCAACCAGAAATGGTGTAAAGAAAAATTAAACATGTTTATTTTAACTAAATAGTTCATGAAATACCGAAAGTTTAATGTTTCTAAAAACAGTAGTGCTTTAGCAGCACAATGAAAAGCAAAAGTAAAAGTTGTGCAATTGTTCAATGTGGGTTCAACCGCCTTTCTATTATTAGAGCAGTTTTTAATTGGTAGCACATAGTCTCTTGTAACTGTTTAAAAGAGGACAAAAGTCCTGAATTGAAATAATGGTTTGAGCAGCTGTTAAATGTAGATGAGGCCTAGGATGAAGCATGAGTTTGTCATTGGCAAGGCAGCAACAAGGAAATGTTGCACTCTTGGAGGTGACCTCTGGGTTTCCCCCGCACCTCCCCAGCTCCTTGCAAGCTCTAATTGTGTTGTGTAAAACTACTTCAGAGAAATAAGATGTGACTTCACATTTGGGCAAAAGAATCAGAGAATTAAAATGGGAGAGAATAACCTTTTATGGGCTTACGGCTGTGGCCAGAACCTAACCTTTTCCACATTCATGCTGTCAAGAGGAAGAGGAGGTGTTTTACAAAGACCTTTTCTTCCAGATTGTTTGTTTGAACTGATTTTGTTTTCATAATTTCAAGGGATAGCATTAGGCAGCCTGACTGGATTTCATTTCCCCTTTCAGTCAAACGCTCCTTAAATTTCAGCTTGATGCAGTGCCTGTTATCTCTGGTTCTGCAGTTCCACAGCAGGTTAACCAGTAAAAACAAAGTCAAGGAAAACAAAGTGTCGTGTTTGAAGCTAGCTGTCCTTTCTAAGGCACCGATGAAGAGCTGTGCTTTACACAGAAAGAACAAAGTGAGAAACCCTAGTTTTAGTCTGAGTGTGATAATTGGCGCATATGTAGGATAGCTGAGATTGATTTCTGCACATTTATGTTTGCATTAACTTCAGACAATTCTCAATTTTTTTTTCCAGACTCCGTGAAAACAGAAGGCCAGTTGAGATGGCAGTCAGACTAAGTGGGTGAGTTTATATATAAAACTGACTAACTTTGGATTTTAAATATTTGCAGATTTGTTAAATACAGAATTTCTTATTGGTGCCAACAGCCTGACTCCGTTGGTGTTTAAGTGGAGCTCTGGTATTCTAGTGCATTCTTTTACCTCTGCTTCTGTTGCGTTGCAAGCTGTGCTAGAGAAGACGTAGGAAATTCATTTTACCCAATCAGCAATTGTAACAATGGACTACAAACCTGCAGAGCAAGCCAGTTTGCTGGAAAACAGGAATTCCTGCAGCGCAGCACTTGTCACAGACTATCCAAAGAGGGCAAAGATTCAGGAAGGTGAATAAATTGAACATTGGTTGAATGAGGTCAGGAACAGTCTCCCGGAGGAGAACCCTGCCCTAAAATACTACTTTGAAAGTATAAGCCAATTTAATGCGCAGATTAACCCTTCTCATTTGAGCAAACTTGTGTGCAATCCTGGATCTTTGCAGATCACAACCGGACACTTCAAAAGCCTATGTACTATATTTGTTTTAAAAAAAATAAATCATCACTTGTCTTGTTACAGCTGTTACTTTTACCATTTCATTGAGAATATCTGCAACATAAATGTATACTTGACTTGAAACAGTATCATACACTTGGTATAATAACTCAGGTTGTCAACAGAATTATTCTGTGAGGCTCAATATCGCCTCTCCATTCTTCTCTGAAAAATGCATTAACCATTGCTGTCATTGCCAGAAATCAGTTACAGCCCAATTGTGCATTACAAAATTCTTGATCAAATATAATAATTGACCTAAATGATTATTCTGGTTTTATCCTCATAGAATACTTAAGATCCTGAGCATCAGACTAGACCTTTGTAGTCTGGTGTTCATGAAAATCATATTCACTGGTTCACGGTTTAATCATTCTACATCTCAGTATTTTGTTCTCTTTTCCTTTTCCCTTGCATACTAGGGACTATGATCAAGGTAATACTATGATCCAGTAACGCGCATGATGGTAAGGGAATGCCTTTAGTTGTTTCAGGAAAAAGCTGCCATTTTCTGCTCTCCTTTACCTTTCTTGATAGTTTCAATAATATGCATAACATGAAGTGTTTGTAAATTGATATTAAACTGTTTGTGACTTCACCTAAATAAATTTTTATATATAAATCCTGTTCTTAATCTTAGCCTTTTTTTTCCTCCCTTGTTCTTAGATTGCCACTTTCCCTTTTGTAATCACTTTTTTCCACCACCTGACCTTTTATAAAATTTCTGTTTTTCAGTTATGAAAGCACAACTGAGTCTTAACTATTGACAGAAAACAAACCGGCCTTTGAAATTTGCTTTCAATATTTTGCATAAAGGCTTGATAATGTTGTAACTGTAGTTGTCGTAGCATATTCATCTTTGGCAGTTGTTGAGACAACAATATGTATAGGGACTTGATCTGTCTGGAAATGAAGTAGCCGCTGTACTGAAATACCAGTATGTTAATGGCCTCCAAACTGGGTCTCTGATCCAGTGAATGCTGAGATACCTGCATTCAACACAGCAAGAATATAGAGCACTTTTACAGGTGGAATTACAAGTTACAAAAATACTTTTCATTTTTGAGAAGGGGCTTAAGCTCAATAATCAGGTCACTCGTGCCATTTTTCCATTGTCCTGTTTTCTTAAGTAATCAGAACTCGGTTACTCACTGGTGCCTGCTGCGTCTCTTCACCATCGTTGCTACACATGAACCACTGCAGGCATCTCCTCCTGAGGAAGCGCTGCAATAGTGGCAGGATTTGGGGGGAGGTGTGGGAAGGAGGGGATGTGGAGCAAGGAAGGATGAGTAGATGTTGGTCTCCTCAGTCCCACTGATGAGTTGCACAAGTGCGGGTCTTAACCTACTGACTCAGAGCAGCAAAGCAGCAACAGTTTTGTTTTTCTTGTCCGTTTGTTTTTCTTGTCCTCTTTGGGAGCAGCATACCCAGCTGGAGTCTGAAACACTTCCTAGTGTTCTTTGCCGAGTCCTTCTGCCAAGAATTTGTTGGGTTTGTTTGTTACTCTCTCCAGTTTTCATACAGTCTGGTGCCCTTCCTGGCACTTTGTCACCTCCCAATTTCCTGGTTGCTACTGGTGTTGGGTTGGACCACCCTGTCTTCTGTGTCTGCTGTAGACAATTGCCAGGGTTCTGCCTTGCTCTCCAGTGTCAGTGGCTGCTTTAAAATTGCTGCCTGCTTTCATAAAGAAACTTGCCTTTCGAATTATTAGCAGTGGTGTTTTAAGAAATGTGGGACTTACCGCCACCACCCTTTCCCCCCCACCACCCCACCCCCCCCCCTCAGTTCTTCATAAACTGGGCCTTCATCACTGTCTTTGAGCCACCCAGTAATTTCACTGTGGTACTTGTGCACCCTTGCTTTGGGGTGTATTGTTGCACGTCTGCTTTCCCCCCCATTGCTGTGCTGTAAGCTGCTGCATGAAATTTCCTTGTCCATTAGTTTCTCATTAAAAGTGTTTTTCTTCAAACTCCAACAGTTAATTACTGCGTGGGTTTGCGTATGTCATTGACACCGGGTGAATCTTACCTTTACAGCTCCTGATGCTGTCTTGTCCTTGAGTCAGTGTGCTGGCTGTGTTGAAAGGGTGGTGCAGAATTGCATATCCTCTGTTCATCTCTGACTTACGAGTAGATTTCTTTCGGTGATTATAAGCTAAACTTGCTGTCATTTACATCGCATGGCAGGCAGCATGGAGATGCTGAAGATGCCTGCTGTCTGAAGGCAGACATTGAGGATAACCTGTTAATTAAGTGATGCATGAAGATAGAGCACGCGGTCGGTGAAAGGCTTAGCGTGGAAATGAACCATTTCCATGACTCTGTTATTCGTTCAGTAACTGTGATCTGCAGCGGAAATCAGTGATACGTAGGAATTTTTTTTTTTAATACTATTTCTGTAAGTCCTATTACTTAGCATGGGGGGATGTCCTCTCTTCAGTGCTGCTGCAATTTCTTACGCATCCTCAAAAACTCTTGAGCGTTTGTACAAAGTTGCAGCAAAGCTTTTCACCAAGACTGATGGAATTGCCAGTTGGGAAACGTGTGGGAATTGATTTGTTTGGGAGGTCCGGCATCTTATGAAAAAAATAGTTTTCTGTCAGTGGACTAGAATTAAGTAGCACATACTTTTGGGGGGTAATTTCAGACAAGTTTATTGTTAGTGATTTCTAGCAAGACAGGACTTTTTTTCACAGATGTGCTTTTTCACGTGCTGGATTGATATGCATTGTTATTACAAAGAGCAAATGAAAACCAGTGCAATGTGACTCTTAACAGCACAAAACATGTTGCAACTTGGAAAGGGATGAAGCTAAATTACATATGTCTTTAAGCAAGCTGACACGGCTTGGGAGTTTAGAGTTGACCTTCAGCAAAGGTAGGGTCAAATAAATGGGATTTCCAGCTTCTACCTGTGTGCAGCAGTTAGGTTTGAGATATCTGGAACATATGAAAAATGAGACATGTTACTACTCTTCTGGCCTTACTAGGATAATGATGTGTCTTTAAAGGTTAGATGACAGCAGACCATTTTGCATGTGGGGTAGCCTGTCGCATCTGCAGTTGAGCAATGTTATTACTTCTGAGCTCTGATGAGATCCTGTCAGTTATTCAACGTGACTTCCAATTTAAGCTTAAACCGTTGCTTTCCCGTGTTCCCTTTTCTCCCATCATCTCACTAACTATTGTTTTCTTCTTTATAAAATCTGGTGAACACAGCAAGCACGTCCTGAGGGCCAGCCATGGGACCAGGCAGTGTCTGACCGGACTGTGAGCATGTATGGAGCCTTTCATCCCCATGTAGGTAGTTCTGCCAAGTTGGTATGGTCTAGCATGAAGAAATTTGGTATGTGTCTAAGCGTGGCTGGATGGAGTGCCCGCGGGAGACTCCCTGGCTGCCTGCAAGGCTCGTGTGTTTTTGAGAAGCCGGTGGCATTGGCAACAGGTCTTTCTGTCCACTCCCGAGGTAAAATCAAAACCAAAAGCCTGGAGACTCTTGTAACCATTGAGGGGAGGGATGTGAGTCAGTGCTGACCGCCTAGATGTTTGTGGAAATGTTGCCTAGTGAAGTTATCAAACTTTGGTTTAGGTCATATGCTTAACAGGGACTGCAACAATTGATAATATCTATGGGAGTGCTTTTGGCAGTTCTTTCTACGAAGAGATTATGTCCCTGAAAACTTGGCTAGAGAAATTATAAAGCTAGATCTTACTTTTCCCCTCTTGTTTTGGCACTCATGTTCGACTTTTACCCTGTCATGAAGTTCAGTGTGCATTAGTCTAGCCCAATACAGCACATAAATTTTTATCCATATAATCTTCTGGGTCCAGCACTCTTTTTTTTTTTTTTTTAATTTGCTTGTTTGTTTTTTTTTTTTCCCCCTGGGAATTCTTGTCAAAACCAGTTGGCATCTTTGCAGTTTGGCAGTTTACTGGGCAATCGGCTAAATGGCAGCTGAGATTTAACAAGCAGGAACATGTTTACAATATCTTACATATTTGTAAAAGTGAAATATTTCAAGAAGTACTCTTACCTTTTTTGGTGGTTGTTGCTCTTTCTTTACTTTAAAGAACATTTTCTTCTTCCCAGTGTCTTAGTGCAGTGTTGCTCTGTTAGTATTTCCAGGGCAGCAGGGGAATGTTTACATCCAAACAAAATCTGTTTTCTTTGAGTTTTTTAATTGCAAACATTTGTGTCCATAAAATCCTTTCCACAAAACTCAGTCACTGTTTAGCTTAATTTTTTTTGTTCTGTGCAAAGTCTAAAACTCAGATCACATTCAGTTTTCAGTTTTTTTATTTTCTGAACCATGTAATATGAGCATTGTATCTGCACCTACATCAGTGGGTGTAGAAAATCATAGAATCATAGGATCATTTAGGTTGGAAAAGACCCTTAAGATCATCACTTCCAACCGTTAATCTAGCACTGCCAAGTCCACCACTAAACATGTCCCTAAGCGCCACAGGGTCTTTTAAATACCTCCAGGGATGGGGACTCAACCACTTCGCTGGGCAGCCTGTTCCAATGCTTGACAACCCTTTCGGTGAAGAAATTTTTCCTAATGTCCAATCTAAACCTCCCTTGGCGCAACTTGAGGCTATTTCCTCTCGTCCTATCGCTTATTACTTGGCAGAAGAGACCAACACCCACCTCGCTACAACCTCCTCTCAGGTAGCTGTAGAGCGCGATGAGGTCTCCCTTCAGCCTCCTCTTCTCCAAACCAAACA
Source organism: Calonectris borealis (assembly GCF_964195595.1). Taxonomy (NCBI): domain Eukaryota; kingdom Metazoa; phylum Chordata; class Aves; order Procellariiformes; family Procellariidae; genus Calonectris; species Calonectris borealis. Next base: position 137,782,857 of record NC_134312.1, on the reverse strand, counting down.
GTCCCAGTTCCCTCAGCCGCTCCTCATAAGACTTGTGCTCCAGACCCTTCACCAGCTTCGTTGCCCTCCTCTGGACACGCTGCAGCACCTCAATGCCCTTCTTGTAGTGAGGGGCCCAAAACTGAACACAGTATTCGAGGTGCGGCCTCACCAGTGCTGAGTAGAGAGGCACGATCTCCTCCCTGCTCCTGCTGGCCACACTACTTCTGATACAGGCCAGGATGCCCTTGGCCGCCTTGGCCACCTGGGCACACTGCTTGGCTCATGTTCAGCCAGCTGTCGGCCAACACCCCCAGGTCCTTTTCCTCTGGGCAGCTTTCCAGCCACTCTTCCCCAAGCCTGTAGCGTTGCCTGGGGTTGTTGTGGCCGAAGTGCAGGACCCGGCACTTGGCCTTGTTGAACCTCATACAGTTGGCCTCGGCCCATGGATCCAGCCTGTCCAGGTCCCTCTGCAGAGCCTTCCTACCCTCCAGCAGATCAATGCTCCTGCCCAACTTGGTGTCATCTGCAAACTTACTGAACGTGCGCTTGATCCCCTCATCCAGATCATTGATAAAGATATTGAACGGAACTGGACCCAGTACTGAGCTCTGGGGAACACCGCTCGTGACCGGCCGCCGACTGGATTTAACTCTGACCACAAATCTCCGGGCCTGGCCATCCAGCCAGTTTTTTACCCAGCGAAGAGTACACCCATCCAAGCCATGAGCAGCCAGTTTCTCCAGGAGAATGCTGTGGGAAACAGTGTCAAAGGCTTTACTAAGGTCTAGGTAGACCACATCCACAGCCTTTCCCTCATCCACTAAGTGGGTCACCTTGTCACAGAAGGAGATCAGGTTGGTCAAGCAGGACCTGCCTTCCATGAACCCGTGCTGGCTGGCCCTGATCACCTGGTTGTCCTGTACGTGCCATGTGATGGCTCTCAGGATGATCTGCTCCGTAACCTTCCACAGCACCGAGGTCAGACTGACAGGCCTGTAGTTCCCCGGATCGTCCTTTCCTTCTTGTAGATGGGTGTCACCTTTGCTAACCTCCAGTCAACCGGGACCTCCCCGGTTAGCCAGGACTGCTGATAAATGATGGAAAGTGGTTTGGTGAGCACTTCCGCCAGCTCCCTCGGTACCTGTTGTGGTTTAACCCATCAGGCAGCCAAACACCACACAGCCGCTCGCTCACTCCGCCCGAGCCCCAGTGGGATGGGGGAGAGAATCGGGAAAAAAAGTAAAATTTGTGGATTGAGATAAAGACAGTTTAATAGAACAGAAAAGGAAGGGAAAATAATAATAATAATGGTAGAATATACAAAATGAGTGATGGACGATGCAATTGCTCACCACCTGCTGACCGATGCCCAGTCCATACCCAAGCAGTGATCACCCCTCCCCCACCAACCCCCAGTTTATGTACTTTATATACTGTGCATGACGTCATATGTTATGGAATACCCCTTTGGCCAGTTTGGGTCAGCTGTCCTGGCTGTGCTCCCTCCCAGCTTCTTGTGCACCTGGCAGAGCATGGGAAGCTGAAAAGTCCCTGACTATGTAAACACTACTTAGCAACAACTAAAACATCAGTGTGTTATCAACATTATTCTCATACTAAATCCAAAACACAGCACTATGCCAGCTGCTAGAAAGAAAATTAACTCTATCCCAGCCGAAACCAGGACAGTACTTTTGGGTGGATCCCATCCGGCCCCACAGACCTGTGTGTGTCTAAGTGGTGTAGCAGGTCGTTAACCATTTCCACTTGGATTATGGCGGCTTCATTCTGCTCCCCGACCCTGTCTTCCGGCTCAGGGGGCTGGGTACCCCGAGAACAACTGGTCTTACTATTAAAGACTGAGGCAAAGAAGGCATTAAGTACCTCAGCCTTTTCCTCAGCCTTTGTCACTGTGTTTCCCCCCACATCCAATAAAGGATGGAGATTCTCCTTAGCCCGCCTTCTGTTGCTAACGTATTTATAGAAACTTTTTAGTGTCTTTTATGGCAGTAGCCGGATTAAGTTCTAGTTGGGCTTTGGCTCTTCTAATTTTTTCCCTGCATAGCCTCACGACATCTTTTTAGTCCTCCTGAGTTGCCTGCCCCTTCTTCCAAAGGTCATAAACTCTCCTTTTTTTCCTGAGTCCCAGCCAAAGCTCTCTGTTCAGCCAGGCTGGTCGTCTTCCCCGTCGGCTCATCTTTTGGCACATGGGGACGGCTGCTCCTGTGCCTTTAAGGTTTCCTTCTTGAAGAATGTCCAGCCTTCCTGGGCTCCTTTGCCCTTCAGGACTGCCTCCCAAGGGACTCTGTCAACCAGGCTCCTAAACAGGCCAAAGTCTGCCCTCCGGAAGTCTAAGGCAGCAGTTCTGCTGACCCCCCTCCTTACTCCTCCAAAAATCAAAACCTCTTATCATTTCATGATCGCTATGCCCAAGATGGCCTCCAACCATCACATCACCCGCAAGTCCTTCTCTGTTCACAACCAACAAGTCCAGCAGGGTGCCTTCCCTAGTTGGCTCACCCACCAGCTGTGTCAGGAAGCTATCCTCCACAGACTCCACGAACCTCCTGGACTGTTTCCGCTGCACTGTATTTCCAGCAGACATCTGGTAAGTTGAAATCCCCCACTAGAACAAGGGCTAGCGATTGTGAGACTTCTCCCAGCTGCTTGTAGAATATTTCATCTGCCTCTTCATCCTGGTTGGGTGGTCTATAACAGACGCCCACCATGATAGCTTCCTTGTTGGCCTTTCCCTTGATTCTTACCCATAAACACTCAACCCTATCATCACCATCATTAAGCTCTAGACAAGCAAAACACTTCCTAACACATAGGGCTACCCCATAACCTCTCCTTCCTTGCCTATCCCTTCTGAAGAGTTTATAGCCATCCATTGCAGCACTCCAGTTGTACGAGTCATCCCACCGTGTTTCCGTGATGGTGACTATATCATAGTTTTCCTGCTACACAATGGCGTCCAGCTCCTCCTGTTTGTTGCCCGTGCTGAGTGCATTGGTGTAGATGCACTTCAGCTGGGCTATTGATCCCACCACCTTTTCTTGGGAAGAAGCCCTAATTCCTATGTGACCGTTCTCAGGCACTTCTGTGGTTTCTAAGACGTCAATAACCCTTGTGTCTTTGCTGCCACATGGATCTCCATCCCCTACCTCCACTGAGACGGCAGACCGAAGGACCTTGCTAGCACACCATCCCTCAAACATTGGCATGCCGCCCCCAGGCTTATCTCTAGCGAGTCTGGTTTTATCCTTTTCCCCCTTCAAAACTAGTTTAAAGCTCTTTCAATGAGCCCTGCTAACTCCTGTGCAAAGATCCTTTTCCCCTTTGAGACAGGTGTACCCCGTCTGCCACTTGCCACTTAAAATGGGAGTCCTAATGAACTTGAAGTCAGGAATGGCTGTTTAAAAACAGAAATATGGCTTACACTGGCTTCAGTTATTATAAGCGCCATCTGCATTGCTGATATTCAAAGTGTCCATAAATGCCCTATATTATCCCAAAATATGAGGTTACATGAAGTTATGAGGCTATATATGATGTCTCAGCCTGTGACTGCGTACGGCTTGTTCTGCAGAGGCAGTCGTAGGCAGTTAAAGGGCTCGTTGTGCTGGTGTTGATGGGGCTGCTTAGTTGATAAGCTGCAAGACAATGTGGTGGCAGAGGACCTGGGCTGTGTGTTCCCCTATAGATGTCCCTGGCATAAACAGAGACAAGACAGCTCCTTGAAATGCATAACACAGGTCAAGAGTTCATACCTCCCCTGCCTAAACTTTCCACCCTCCTCCTGGGCATTCTGGCCTTTATCTTCCACCATACCTCCCTCATCTCCTCTGGGTTTTTTTCACTCCGTAACAGTCAAATGTTATTCATGCTGGTGTTTGGAAGGAAGAAATACCAGCAGTACATGCAGATGGTTCCCTACCGTATGCACGTCTCCCATGGATGATCCATGCAATACTAAGCGAAAACATTTTTTCCCCCTTAAAGCTGGGGAATGAAGTTTATACAAGTACTTAACAGAGGTGCTGGAATTAAAAATGTTAGCAACCCTGGATTCTTGAAAATAAAATAAAAATCAGTTCGAGGTGGGGAAATCTCTGAGGGTGTCTTTGCTCAGGGTATGCAGGTGTCTATCTTGCTACACTTGATGTTACTGTGCAGCTAATGAGGCACTTGAAGCAAGAGGCTTCTCAAAGTGCAGTGGGTTAGGAGGAGAAGCATTTCATTTTCCTTCTTTCCATGTCATTTTCCTTGTCCTTTCTCCCTCACCAACAGTCTCCCAAGCCAGATATGTGACTTTGTTACTGTCGTGGTTTAACCTGGCAGGCAGTCAAACCCCATGCAGCCGCTCACTCACTCCCTGCCCCCACAGTGGGATGAAGAGAGAATTGGAAGGGTAAGAATGGAAAAAAACTCGTGGGTTGAGATAAAGACAGTTTAATAGAACAGAAAAGGAAGGGAAAATAATAATAATATTAATATTAATAATAATAATAACAACAACAACAATAACAATAACAATAATAATAATAATAGAATATACAAAATGAGTGATGCACAATGCAATTGCTCACCACCCGCGCTAGCTGATAACCAAGTAGCGATTGCTACTTCCTGGACACGCCTACCATTCATATCCTAAGCATGACATCACATGGTATAGAATACCCCGTTGGCCAGCTGGGCCAGCTGTCCCAGCTATGCTCCCTCCCAGCCTCTTGTGCACTTGGCAGAGCGTGGGAGCTGAATGTCCTTGACCAGCAGGGTACTTAGCAACAACTGAAAACGTCCGTGTGTTATCAACATTCTTCTCATACTAAATCCCAAACACAGCACAGGAAGAAATTTAACTTTATCCCAGCTGAAACCCGGACAGTTACCAAGTACTGGTGGATAATGGGAAATCTCACTGGCATTGCATTGGATTGTTGGAAGAAATGACTGTTTACATCTGCAAGAACATGGAGGTTTTCCAGAAGCAGCACAATAAATTTGGTGGTATTGAAGGGCAAAAAAAGTGACTTCAGGGGACGCAATCTTTCCTTTGCTTTGCCATTTAGGAAAAGGAGATTCAGCTACACAGCTTGATGTGGTATCGCCTAGTGGAAAAGCAATGGGTAGGGTATCTCCACCAGGTTTGGTACAAGAAAGTGAATGGGCCTGTTGTTACTGCTACCGGTGCTTTGTAGGCCACTATATGAGCAGAAAAATGAGCTCTGGCCAGCAGATGATGCTGGCCAGGCTGCTGGTGATGCTGACCCACCAAGCATGAGAGCACTTCACAGAACTGGTTATGGAGCTGTGCAGCTCAAGGAGGGAGCTTAAGAGATCACTGTCCTTCTTGTGCCTTAGTACGCTTTAAAAAAAAAAAAAGACAGACACATAAAGTACTTTCATTGTATAACTGGAATGTGCAACATATAATAACAACACATCAGCTACAGTTGCAAATGCTTTTTGAGCGGAGAGTGGGTGGTATCCGGTATGCACCATTTCCTAAAACATGCATTTTACATTTTAAACATTTTGATTGCACGCAAATGAAAAGGAATAAAATTTAATCTTTCAATACAAATAAGGTAGAGAACAATACAATTTACCAGTGTGTTAAGATTACTTAAAACATTTTGTGGCTTTGTTAGCAAGCATTTAAGAACATTGGGGTTTTTTTTTGTCAGTGCTCAAAACAGTGAAACCACAAACTTTTAGCATGTTACAACACTGTTGAGATCAGCACAAGTTGCTTGTGGCCCTGTACTGCGCAGAGGTGTAAGTAATCTTGGTTGTTCCCCATCAGAAGGGAAACGAATGGATAAGCATATCCTTTACCTGCCTCTTGTATGAAGAAGCTGTTAATATGGAGTTCTTTCAAAAGTGGAGAAGCTGAGAACAAGACCTTGGGTCACTTGGTTCCCCGCTGGTTCACAACAACTGAACTGCTGGGCTCCGAGATATGTGGTACCTTTTTGCTTCTCTTCATCTCTCTAGCCCACAGCCTCAGAATGAGCCATTTCTGCAGTGCACGGAAATGAAGAAACTCTTCTTTTTTGTGTTTTTCTGGTGTTACTGCAGCTTCAGTCTTGGCACCTTGTTCTGTGAAGCTTCTGCGAGAGGGAATCGCTGGAACCAAGAAACAGGTGAGGAGGGCTGGTAGAGATGTTTCCTCATGAGTGTAAGAAAAGTGCAATGAATGCTGCTAAGCTTTCCTAAGTCTGGGAAATGTTGGTTATAGCTTGGTTCGTATCTCACAGTGGTGGAGGACCAGAAAAGGTAAGCCTGCTTATTGCTATAGCTTGTGTTGCCTAGCAGTGTATGACAGCAGGCCCTGTGTATCATCGCAGAGCGGCATGGGCATGGGATGGTTTGGCTGTGGTAGGAGGAGAAAATTATTTGAAAAAACATGTCCCGGTGAGATGGCTGACTCTGTGCCATAACCTGGCAAGCCAAAAGAGAGTAAAATATATTTTACCTCTCTTTCAAAATGCAGAAGTGACTTTCTTGAGATGGGGATGTTGCCTTGAGCACGCGTGCCTGTTTGATGTGATGAATGTTTTAAAAATAGTGTTGCAAAAGCTGGGCCTGGTCAAGCAACAACCTGAAAGCTTTGAAATGTTAGCTCTAGATAGCTTTGTCTGTTAGTTTGCTCTGCTCAAAACTACTGGCAATTAAATTAACTTCTGTATTGCTGTTTTAATGCCTGTGAAGTTCCACCATAGGTTTCCAGTGGTGTTACTGATTAATTACTTTGTGACTAACAAGCAAAGGACCTATTCTTCTGATTTGATTTCCCCGCACCCCCGCCTGTGGGAGGAATGCCATTGTGAAAAGAAGAGCAATTTCAGGCATCATGGTGGAGGCTGGAGTTTTTTAGGAAACTGTAGAGCGTGCCATTTACCTGATCCTCCCCTCTCTGTTGCTGCACCCTTGGAAAATAGGCAGGACCAGAGTCAAAAAGCCAGCAGGTGGGCCAGTGAAGAAGAGGGACCCCTTTGAGATGGCTAAGGATGGGAGAGTTGTCTTAATATTTAGTTAATGACCTTCATCTGTGACACCCATTTTAAGGATTTGGGGAAAACACACCCGCGTACACACCACGTGCTAGTAGCTACACAGGATTCCAGAAAAGGGATGAAGTTTCGGGCTGGCTATAGATTCCCTGCTTTTCCTCCTTGCCTTTCTGCCGTGGAGGCTTTGGCAGGAGGAAAATGTCAGGCCACCAGCCCTGTTCCTTGTCACGCTTGGGCTGGGAGTGCAAAAGTGGTGCTGGAACAGTTGTTAGTGCTACTGGGAGAGAGGTGGGGTGAGCTGTGGCTGAGGGCTGGTGGGAACGATACAGAAAATTAAGTGGTGCAGTGCTGGGGCTGCACCACGATTACCTGAGGTCATCTTGCTCTGGGAGCTGATGGCAGAAGCAGGAATTTAGTTGATGTTTAGAAAAGCTGAGTTTTACAAATTTGTGTGTAAGCATTGGAAATTGTGACTACAGAGCTATGGGAGGCCGGAGAAAACACGGTCAACAGTAAACTATGGGGAATGCTCTTTGCTTGGAAGCCTTTTTCAAGCAGTAAGGAAATAGCAAAATCTGTCAGATTTTGCTGTATGTCATGCTGAAGACAGTCAATTCTGAGAGACGGGTCAGAAATGATAAAGATGCATTGTACGGGTCAAATTGTTGAGTGTGGCATATGAGTATTTCCTCACTGTGATATTTCGTATTGTGGTTTCCACTCCAGTCTTTGTCCTGGAATTACCTTTTTTTTGTTTTTTTTTGAATAGGAGTTCCCAGGGGGCAGGCAGTGGCAATGCCCTGCGTAGAAACTGTTTGGAGCCCTCCAAGATATACTCATGGTTTATCTTCTGTGAGTGCTACTTTGCTTTTATATATGCTGGATTTTACCTACTGTTGTTCTGTGTAGTCCAGTGCTTTGCCAGGGCCCTCTTCAATTTCTCTGCATTTCCTTTAAAGATGGACTATCCAGCCTGCATAATTTTAAAATACCCTAGCATTCCTTCTAATTTCCTCTGGATGCAGGTGCTTTCAACATCTCTAAACACCTCTGCTAGGTAGTGGGTAAGAGAAGCTCAACTTCTGTGTCCTCGAGTTTAGTTTGTTCCTGTCGGGTCTCCTGTCCTGAGACACCGTGCTGTTCTTTACAGTACAAGCTTCTACTTCTCGTGTTTCTAAAACAAAGCTTAGCCATCTGACCTTAGATTCAGCATTATGCCAAAAAAAATTCTCTAAACCTATTTTGTTTATGTGAAACAGCTCCTACTGCAACTACATAAAAATTATTCCCATTTTTCTCAACAGATGGGCCCCTTATGTTCAGCATCACACCTGTGTACACTTATTTATTACTACATTTATTTATAAAAGTATTTCCAATTGAGTCTTTTGATTGTTGAAGATGTTATTTTAACAAGTTGTAGCGTCAGAAAAGTTGGTTGGTTTTTTTTCCCCAGAAAACAGCAATTTCTATAAAACAGAAAAGGTACTGAAAACCCATCTCAATTATTTTAAGATATTTTTGTTCCTTTTTACTCCGTGAAAGGAAAATGGATTAATCTAGGAGTTTGCACAGAAATTTCTTTCTCTTTACTGCAAATCCTTGGAAGTACATTATAATTGTCTTGCAGTGCAACTTGTTAATGCGTAAAGGTGTGTGTGCTAACGAAAAAAAATGAGTCTTGGCTTTTACATTAAGGGAGATGGCCTACAATAAAAGTGGAATTTTTCAAAGCATTATTAAATCAGAAAATTTAAATCATTTCCCATTTTTTTTACTTAGAGGATAACCAAATTGATGTGAACCAATTTCTGAGACTATATTTGTAGCACTATCTTTAGTTTCTATTTTGGTGGTCAGGCTTAGAGCCAGACTTTTTTTGTTAACTTGGAGTTTTTCTGGCACAATGTAAAAATGGCTCTGTTTTATTATTCCTAATGTTTTGCAAAATCTCCCTTCAGAGAAGACTTTTCTAAATGAACCAATGCCTGTGCAGTTATTTTCTATTTCTTACAAAACCACAGCTGAAAGGAGCAATTAAAAAGCTTGACTGCCGCTTTAAACTTGGAATTTAATCTGTATTTAACAGGAAGAAGCTCTCGTTTCAAGACTGTTTGCAGCCATTTCCCCTGTCAATGTTAATTGTATTTTTGGGTGTGTGCGGACTGTGGGATCTAGCGCTTAAGGATTTAGAAATGATGGGCTCTCACACAAGTGATTCCAGATGGTGGGATTTTTCCTTCGGACATTGTCCTGGCTCTTCCCAAGACCTAACTTGCACCAACCATCCCACGATTGCAAGACGCTGCCTCTCGAGAGGTATTTGGTGTAGTTAGGCTGTATTGTGCCTCTGTAACGCTGCGCCGAATTTCTCTCATCCAGGCTTTTAAGCAGAATAATAGTAAGCCTTCCCCATACCGATACAAAAAGAAACACCTGAAAAATCCCCGGAGCTGCAGACAAGAAGCCAAGGAGAGAAAGCTGAACCCACGGCACGTGCCCGACTATGGCACTGGCATGGCAGACTCCCTGCAGCTTCACTGCCACGGCGGGGGAAGGGAGATGCGCGGTGCAGAGGCAGCTCAGCTGATCCTGGCGTTAGGTACCGCAGGGCTGTGGCAGCATCCCGGTGACGTAGGTCTGGCGAGTCCAGGTCCCTACACGGAGCTAAACTGCTCACTATAAACAGTGCCTCCAGCGAGACCGAAACACGAAGGAGGTGAACTGCTGCTCATCTGTCACTTTCGGAGGAGGCAGACGTCCACCTCTGTAGTGTGAGCTACAGAGCCAGGACTTTACTCACAAAGCATCTAAGCATACGAGAGCATTGGATTCAAGTCACACCAGTCCAGTTGCCACACCATTGCCACACCAGTGGCAATGATGAGACCTGCACGTAATGCTGTCAGCTGCTGTACAGGAGGCCAAAGTATTTTGCCTGGATACCTTTATTCCTCTTCCCCCAAAACATAAAGCCAACTTTATATAAATGCATAAAAACCACATTTGTAAATATAAAGCTAATTTCATTTTCAAGTCTTAAATGAATGTCAATGGTCTAAGCATAAATTAATGAATAAATGGCCGCATGTGTCTGTTTTATTCAAAGCCACATTTGCAATTCAGAAATGTCTCCTGGAGCCGTCAGACTTTTCCAGCTCTCAAGCAGAGAGGGAATCTTTTGTCGAGAAGTCGGCTGCCTCGGGTGCCACACTACTAGTAGCTGTGGATGCGCTGCATCCACTAACTGCAGCAGCAGCCCCTGTCTGAAATTCAGGGAAGGCAGCTGCTACCTCACCAGTGCACCACAGAGCTTGTCACATAAATTCAAGGCACCTCTTGTCGGGCCAACCTAGGTAAGTGGAGTGAGGACAGAAGACCGGATCACAAACAGTTGGTAAGACACAGTGTCTTTTGATTGCTCTCTTGGTGCACACCATTCTTGTATCCCGGGAAAATTTCCCACTATCAGAAAAATATTTGTCATGTTTTAAAACAGGATGCATCTTCACATGCACAGGATGGGTATCCACTAAGCTTCAATATAAACTTTACTTTCCTGGGCAATAAAAGTTCTCACTATGCTCCGAGGCACTGACAATCTTTTCATTTATTGCTTTTAGGTCTCCCAGCAGACTACAGAGCAAATAACAAGCGAGTACTTTGATTTTTACCAGCTTTTAGTAGATGGTATGTTTTCATTACACAGAAATTATTACACAGATTGTCCTTCTGGCTGGAGAAACGAGTTCTAACACATTGCAGAGTTTTAAGGGGGAGAATTCGTTCTGAGGACAAGCATGTGTCCTGGGAAAAAGACAGGAAGAGATAAACAAAGTAAATAAACTTTTGGAAGAGAAATGGTAAGTTAGTAGCTGCCCAAAGTGGAAAGTAGGATTTAAGTGTATTTCTTCTCATGCATGTGCGGTAGTTTGATATCTTAAATCAAGAGAAAGAGCACAGAGAGTCCATCATTTTTTCCATTAACTGCCTGCGTGCTCACATCCAGCTAACGTTTGCGTTTTCAGTGTAAACAGAAAAACTGTAATGAGTCCTGGCCAACCAATGGACAATATGTTGAAATGGTTAATTTGATATATTGTTATTTTGATGTCGATTCTAATCTTTTTTCTTCCCATTACATTTAGATACTCATTTTGCTTTCAAGTTGAAAACTTACAAATGTGGACACTCTGCTGTTTAATTTTAACCATATACACCCATCCTGCAGCTCACCAATAACTGATAAGTCCAAGCATAACGTCATAAAAACTAGGCTGAGGAGTCCTGAGTTAGAGCATCCTCCTTTGCATTGTTCACAGGTCAGCTGAGGATTTCACCGGTGCGGGAGGATGTATGGCTAACGTGAGTCAGCAAAGCTGGCCCTACACGGAGCTCGCCTGGCCTCCTGCCAGCCCCAGAGACGTGTCTGCTGAAAGCAGGAGGTCACAGCACCGCTGAAATATGCCTGTTGTTGGCATAAGGGTCCCTACTGCAAAGCAGCATAATTCAGAGCAGTCCTCAGGATCAGCTTGGCAGCAGCCCACGGGTAAGGAGCTGCTTTGTCATTCTCTTTGGGATGTGCTGAACGAACCCTTAGCCGAGCAATGCAAACAAGGCACATTTCCAAGTCGTGTCAGTGAGTTACGGTGCAGCGCTGGAAATGTGGCGCCGGTCAGCAGCTCTGTGCGGGCTGCTACTCTGCCCTGTGCAAAGAGATGCGTTTCGGCGTGCCCTGGGGAGGGGTGAAGTACCTGCAACCTCTCTGCCTGAGCGTCAGGCTGATTTTTCAGCTCCTTAAACAAACCAAAAGATTAAAAGAAAAAGCACTCGCAGTCTGTTTGAGCTGACTTTCTGTTCTTCTGAAAAAAATACTTTTTTTTTTCAGATTAACCAAAACATTTTTAGAGAAAGTTGGAGGTGGTTACTAAACCTAGCGCTATTTCTTACTGATAAGGAAGAGACATCATTTGAGAAGGCACCTTTCAAGGACACCATTTGCTCCTTGTCAATACAGGCCTACAATGCAGGATTATTTATTAAATCTGAAGTATGCCTCTTCTAAAGTTTCTTCTGAGCTTTCTATTCTTTACACATAGTCCCTACGCTGTTTGTTTCTTTCCTCCCCTGTTGTTTATCCTTGCTTTAATTTCTAAAAATTCTTTTTACTGTAAGTCAGATTAAAAACACCCCTGTGAGCCTTTTTCCCCTTGCCTGATGGCTGGGGCCTTCACCGTGCACCCAGTTTCCTACGACTGTCTCCTCATGTGGTATGCCAGAGCCTCTCTACGCCCCGTCTCCCTACAGCAGCATCCTCCCCTCTCTCCCTTCGCCCGAGGCTCTGCCTGTCCTCCCACCTGCTCTTTCCTCACCACCTGTGAGTGCCATGAATGTGCCTCTCGTTCTCAGCTGGTCCTCACGCTCGCCCCCACTGCGGTCCCTCCCCAGGTCCCCATCCCCTGCTCCAGAGCCCCTCTCCAAACTTGGCCCTCAAACTAGGAGACTTTTTCCCGCTTCTGCTGCTGTTTTGTTTTCCTTCTCACATGCTGACGCTCCTAACTCAGCAGCTTGGGACCTGGTTAAAAACAGGGTGTTGTTTTTGCAATAAACAAATAAATTGACCTTTAAGGCACTCCATGGCTCTAACCAGCAAAGAAAAGGTGGAAATACTCTTGGCCTCATAGAAATCTCAAAGGTAAGGCGATACACCGTGGGAGTAAGTAGGACAGATGAAGCAAATGATACTCAATTTTGCAGCCAATTTTTTTGTTCCTCGGTACTGCCATCATTCAATAATCGCCTTTTTCAGTGTGTCCCATATGCCTGTAATACTACCTAAACTGGCTTAATTTTTCCCCTTCCCCTTTCCAGCCCTCAGGTCTCTGGCTCCCTGGCCCCTGTGCTCAAGAAATGAAATTAGAAACTCTCTTTCGAACCCATTGCTTTTGCTCAATCGTTATAACTTCTGTTAGGCAAGCTGTAATTCCCCTTCTCCCGAGAGCAGGCCTTTTTGTTTCACATGCCTGAAAGTCAATTAGCTGCGGGCTCTCTCCCCAAAAGAAATGTGCTGTGTTGCTGTTGCTCTCAAGCCTGCTTCCAAACACTACCGGTCCCCGCAAAAATGCATGTTCAGCGTGCACAGTGTAATAAAACCACTGCCTAAGACTGGCTTGAGCAAACGCTGAGCTGCAAGTAGTTCTGTGCTGTTGTAGCACAGCCTGTGCAGAGAGAAAAAAATATCTTCGAGTTAACCTGACTGATATAACTAGTCCTCCTGTCATCATAGAGCGATGATAGTTCCTGCTTAGTTGCCACTGTATGCTCTAGCACGTAGAATTCCCAGCATGTACTGTGGCCTCATTACAGGAGCAGATACAGGACGGAAAAAAACCCAACCAAAACAACTCATCCCCTCTGCAGTCTCACTTACTGATGCGGAGCACTGGGGCTGCATCGAGTCCCAGAGAAGCCGAGACTGCTGAACCCGTATGAAATGCCACAGACAGCTGCTGACTGGTTTTTACGACATCATTAACTATTCCCGCAGCAACCTACAGCCTTTTTTTGTGACTTCAGCATGCCTCATGCTGGGAGTCTGTAGCCAGAAGCACGTGTGCAAGCAGGTGAATGATTATCCGGAAAGATGAGGTAATGCGGTTTCACCTGTGATGTGAAACCTCCTGCCTCCATGACCGTCTTGATAAGGCCGGACCCACTCGGCCTGGCAGGTGCACACCTTTGGAAAGACAAGGTAGAGAAACATATCTCAGGAATCAAACTACAGGTCTGACAAGGTCTGAGACACAGCTTTGTGAGCAGCTTTTATGTTTTTCCTTCAGTCACAAGCCTTATCATGGGTATGACTTTGGGAACGGGATCGTTGTCAAGAGAATTAGGAGTGCATTCAGATTTGCTACCAGGAAAAAGAAACCAGCCGCAGACTGTGCTAACAGAGCACTGTCATTAAGCCAGGCGAAAACTGAAACCAGATCGAAACACTCCCATATTTTGAAGCCTTTGAAATCCCAAACTACATCTAATTTTTGTAGCTTAAGCAGATACCACTGTTAGATGCCTTAGCTATCTGTCTTAGGCTGAGGTCATCTTCAACCTGGGGGCTGATCTCATGACAGGTATCACATCACACATTCCTTCCCTGTTCTCCCCAGGGCTAATAATACGTGAACAAACCAATAACTACACTGAAGATTTCTTTCAAAAAAATACCATGGATACATCAGTTTAAAAATTAGTTAAGATCTGGCGCTGTTAAATATAAAATGCTTTTTCTTAAAAGCTAATGTACTGCTCCTTATTTGTGGGAAAGTCACTTTTACAACATTTTACTGAATGAGATTGAGTCAAAGCCGTTCTCCTAAGAAATGAAGCACTCTTTTAAAACCAATTAAGTTACCCAGTCTGTATCAACCTGGGGGGGAGCAAAGCAAATGAGAGACTGACTTGATCCAAAGACCCCTGACTTCAGAGGGAGTTCTGCTGTTTTTTAGATTAGGTTCTCCTGTAAAAAGTGACATAAGTCACGGTAATGGACAGAGAAGCTGTGCTATTGAATCACCTGGCAGCACAAATTTGATGATATCAGATGTGAACACCTCTGCAGTATGCTGAATCAGAGTGCAAAATATGTTACGTATGTCGGTTTTATGCCAGCTGCAGGAGGACAAACAATAACAGCCAAAATAAGGTGTTATAATACTTTACATAATACCTTACATATACCTTATATAATAACAATTCAGACAGACTATGCAAGTCTCTAGGACAAGACATACCGCCTACCTACAGTTTTTGAACCAGTATGAACCAGCAGAGTGAGTTTGTCCAGCACTTTGCAATCCCTGCCTGTTAGATACGGTACGAGACACCCTAAATCATCTTGTCAAACCACAGCCTAAGCACCTAATAAAACAAGCTATTTCATACAAAGTGTCAATCTCACAAGCACACTCATGCAGCTGAAGTCTCCTCTGAAAACACACGCGTGATCAGGAGAACGCCTTGTGTGCTCAGAATTAAGTAATTAGCTGAGAACTTGCCCAAAAGGGGCATTAATCCATTATTTCCACATTTCAGTTTGGTCATAAACCTGGCAATGTTTAGCTAATACCCCAGAAATCATTCCAGGCTGGAAGGATATCTTTCTACCTTCAGCTGGAAATATTAAACAAGATGAAGTTTTCTGCATGGTGGGATCCAAACACTGGTGCTATAACATGTTTGCGCAATTGTCCTAGTTTCAGCTGGGATGGAGTTGATTTTCTTCCTATTAACTGGTATAGTGCTGTGTTTTGGATGTAGAATGAGAATAGTGTTGATAACACACCGATGTTTTAGTTGTTGCTAAGTAATGTTTACACTAGTCAAGGACTTTTCATCTTCCTGTGCCCTGCCAGGTGTGCGGGGGGCTGGTAGGGAGCGTGGCCGGGACAGCTGGCCCAGCTGGTCAATGGGCTATTCCATACCATATAATGTCATGCCAGCATATAAGGCTGGGTGAAGATGAAGGAGGGGGGGAACGTTCGGAGTGATGGCGTTTGTCTTCCCAAGTCACCGTTACGCGTGATGGAGCCCTGCTTTCCTGGAGATGGCTGAACACCTGCCTGCCGATGGGAAGTAGGGAATGAATTCCTCGTTTTACTTTGCTTGTATGTGTGGCTTTTGCTTTCCCTATGAAACTGTTTTTATCTCAACCCATGAGTTTTCTCACTTTTACCCTTCTGATTCTCTCCCCCATCCCACCGGGGGGGAGGGGGGGGTGTGAGCGAGCAGCTGCGCGGTGCTCAGTGGCCGGCTGGGGTTAAACCACGACAGCAATCTCTGCAGCAGGGTTTCTCAAGAGGTTCATCTACCAAGAGGTCCAGAGGTTCTCAGCAGTACCAGAGGTGCACCTGAAAATATGAAAAGGGCACATCCTAGAAGAGTGTTTTCCTGTCGTTAAAATATGAAGCGCTGTTCATTCCCTTACTTGGCTCTTTAATAGAAGAAGCCAAGTATCAGGAAGAATGTTTACATATGCCTCCACAAAAATCAAGGATGCCTTTGCAAATCATTTGCACGAGAAATAGTCTATTTGAAAAATGCTGTCCTATTTATAATATCATCTGTGAAGAGAATCAGAGTTCCTGGGAATGTTATTGCATGCTTAAATGACACCTGATGCAACACAGAACTGTGTTGGGCTGAGGCTGAATATTTTGGAAACTATATTTTTGGCTGTATTGAGCCCTGTTAATTAAGAAGGCTAATCAGTGTGTTACAGAAAGTTTTATTATCTTCGCAAACTCATTTGAGATCACTACAAAAGGAAATATATGGCAGTGATTTAACCATAGCAAGTCTCACAAAAATTCAGATATTTAAATTTGTTTAAACAGAAAAGGCATCCTGAGGAAGAGAGGAGATTCATTTTCATAATAGGGTGGAAAAGGTAATAATTTGTCTCCAAAGAGGCTGTACGCTGTTGGCAGTAAATATTTAACAAATAAAACGTAAGCTGGTAATCAGTTTAGTGCTGTGCCTTCACCCTGAAATCGTCTGTATGAACCCAATTTAGGGCAGAACATCATTTAACTCATGGCACCCGAGCTATGGCAAGGCAATGCCAAGCTTGAATGAGGACAGAGCATGTTCACACATGTTACTACATCCATGCTAACAGTACACAGAACCTTCCTGTAATAAGGAAGACTAACGGCTGTACAAGAAAAAAAACAGCGCTGCAGAGAAGTCCAGGAAAAGCTGCAGTTATCCATCAGGTCCTGTTTGCCTGCACGAGGAGGGGGCTCGGCAGTGGCCTCTTGCCGGGAAGGCCGGGTAGAGCCGCGGTGCCCACAGTCAGCCACAGCATCCCCAGCAGGCTGCAGAGACCAAAGTGCCTTCAGCTTGCCTGTTAGGAGATGAATGGGCTTCAGCACCTCTCTGGAAATAAACTGTAACAAAGAATAGCCTCTTTTAAATTGTAAATAGGCTGTATATTCTTTTTTTCCTCGCCCACACTTAGATTTCACTTCAATGTATCGTTAAGATGTGGGAGACGACCATAAAACAATCAGATAAAGCATTTTCCTTACCTTGGACTGTGTTTAGCATTGGAATGACACGTTATGTTACTGTGGAATAAGGACTGCATTTGTTTATTCACTGAAATATAGTCAGAGTCTAACAGTACTTGTGCTTATTTCTCAGCTTTTAAATAACCATGTCTTTTCCCATCTGTTAGTTTTTCTGGAATTTGATCAGTAAAATGTCTTTCAGTCTTCATTTTTAAGTTCATGCTCTATATATAGACCACATGCTTCTTATATATTATGCTCTGTCTATATGATGCTCTATGGGTATAAGTCAGTTTTCTTGTATCTCCTTTTCAAAAGGTACTTTAAAAAATTCTCAGGAACTTTTTTCCTTCCTTGGTATTCTCATGTATGTACAAGATGTAAATCTACGCCACTTTCAGTAGCCAAGGCTATTCTGCTTAACAGCTTAGTATACATGATCCCAAGAAGTTTGGACATTGCATGAGTAGTCTGATATAAACAATTGCCTTCCATAAATAAATTAAGTAGAAATATAAAAACAACAATGTCATGTAAAGTGATTTAGTTTAGACAGGAATCTAAGTGCAAAATGTCATCCTTTGGATGCCAAATACTGTATTAATATGGGATGGGAACGAGCCGCTTACTCCAACTAGCATCTCTATAATCCCAACATCCTGTCTTTCCAAAGTCAGTACTGGAAAGAGCAACCTTCCTACTGTTGGAAATGATCCACTTCATAGATTATTCAGCCTTTCTCAGCTCTCCTCCTATGTTACTCACAATCTGAGAAGACCCCAAGACTCGTCTCAGTCCCCACTGCCCACCAAGGAGATTCCCCCCAACGCTAACCCTTTTGGATTTGCAGGTTTTGTCACAAACTCCCAAGGCAGCCCTTGTTTGATGCTGATGAAGGAGAATCCTGCAGCCCCCTCGGGGCCCCTGGGCACTGAGATGCTGGGCATTGCAAGAGCAGACCTGGACCAGGGGGTTAGGACCTCTACTCCTCTGAGGACTTCAAGGCCTCTGGTTTGCCAGCCACCTTTAGTCATTCTTAACTGACACATGCAAGGAAAATAAGCATAACACATCTTATACACTTGATATTTGGCTGCAAGATGTCTCCTCTATTCCTTTTTTCTAGCAGGCTGTCAAGAAGATCATCAACAAAGAAGATTTTCATGTTTTCCCCAGACTTGGTCCCACTGTTTTTGACAAGTTTCATCCTGGCCTTGGGCTCCCCAAAGCGGCTACTGACTGTATACTGACTGTATTCCTCCTTTCCCCCCTTAATTAGTAAGGCATCTATTAAATGAAGAGGTAAACTCCTTGTGATTGACTTAATTAGGACATTAACTTGTCCTTTAATTCCCAGTGACTTCTTTTACTCTAACCAGTGAAGCTGCATCTTACTCAAGCCCAGGGGAATCCAGACCAATATGTCCTGACACTGTTCAAGCACAGGGTATCCACTAGTACCTGAACCTATGGACAGGAGAAAGCAACCTATACAGGGCCATCAGAGATATCATGGGATACCTTGAATACCTTCAGTTCGGTTTTACAACCCCTAGTACACCATGTATAGATCAAAGAAGGACTGATAAGTACTTGCCAGAGAGAACAAATGGGCCCTTCCTATTTTCACTTTACCACAGAAAATTGTTTTTGGAATAAGAAATTAAGAAAACAAAAGCAGACGCAGCTACCTAGCCAATAAAAAACCAGTGGTTATATCTGTGTCTGCATTTGCTTTCTTAAAATTGCTGCCATGTGAGGTGTGCGATAAATCGTTGAGGGTGCCAGGACACAGCCGGCACAATGGGGCAGGTGAGGGAGGTGCAGATTTGCATGCCCATGCCTGGACTACACAGAATTGTGAGGGACTGAATCCCACAGGCAGGCTGAGCACAAGATGTAGCAGGCAACACTAAACTTCCTCATGGCAAAGCACACAAGATCTAGCACAAAAACCTACCACCATCACCACCAAAAAAAACAAAACAAAAAAACCCAGAAAAAAACCCCAAGCAGACAAAATGAGCAAAAGACCTGTCAAGCTGTCTTCTGTGCCTGTTAGCATGGCTGTTTGTTCTGACCTCTGGGCTTCTTGAGATGCCTGTGACTGAAAGCAGCAGAATACCAAGAGCCTTCCACATCACTGTGACTGTCCTGTCCGCTGCAATCTGGGCATCATCCTCATTTCTGTTCTCCTGCCCTGAAAACAAACGAGAGCCCCAGAGACCCTTGAGAAACTGGAGAGTATTCAGGGATGATGTTCACCTCTTGACTTTGGATGTGATAAAGAAGGCACCTTCAGTGTTGTCACACTGGTGGTCCCATGGCTTCCATTATTTTCCTTAGCTTTTCTTTAGGCCTGCCTCAAACACTGGGTCCCTTTATTCCTACAGCAGCCAGAGTGATGCATTTTCAGACATGCATGCCGGGTGGTATGGCTGCTCATGGCCCCTTTCATGGATGCTTCTGCCTAGAATCCGTGATGGTCCAATGCCTCTGCCCAAGCTGAAGTGGATCAAGCCAAGGGAACACGATTGCAGCCCACACAGCCTCCATCACAGCTGGCTCGGGCTTGTTGGGTGCTCTGCTCCCATGCGGCATGAGTGATTTGGGCTGTAGCTGGAGTTGAGGTGGCTTGGCAAGAGGCACAGGGAGGGAAAGAGGCCCAGGCCCACCTTGGCCCAGGTGAGGAAAGTCTCACAAAGGACTGACAAAGATGTGCCAGGCCCAAAATGCTGGATGAAAGTTACATCTTCCAAAATTTTGGCTCTTTTTTACCCAGAAGAATCACTGTGTTAGCAATGTGCTGACATTTCCAGGCCACCCTTTGGTACCCGCAAATCAAACTGCTCATCTTCTGAGGCATTGCTTTCAGCTCACCACTTGCTTCCTTTCTCCCTCTGACCTGACACATCACCTTGGCTTCCTGCACCTCTGTCGCTGAGGTCCTAGACCCACTTTAGCTAAATACACCAGCAGCACTGTTGCAGGGACGCGCAGGCTGCTCTTTCATTTGGATGCTGTCAATTACTTACATAGTTTGGCAAAAATTAACCTGGTAATAATCCACGTGATTTTTCCCAATGGAAAAAGTTTTATCACTTTGCAGTTGGGCCTTTTTACAACTTTTGCTATAATCTAATGGAGTAGAAAGAGAAGCTGCAATTAACCACATTGGCCTCTGAGGAGGTGCCACAGCTGTTTCATAGTTATCCAATATCCTCTCTCAAAACCATGCCTATTCATAGATAACGTTGGTTGGATCGGAGCTATTGTCACTGACTAAAAGATGTTTCTGCCCTGACTACACTGTGCAGGAGGTGGCCGGTGACCTGCCGCAGACACTAGCCCCAGCTTCCTGGAGGATTCGCGCTGCACAGTAGAAGATGCCACTGGAACTGGCTGTTTGCCGGTCAGAAGGGCATTCCCTTGGGGCTGGTGTGAAGAGCTCTGTGCTCAGGGCTTATGGAAAAGAACCAATGGAAAAGATCTTGCTTTTGCTAGTGATGAATTAAGCATTTCATTGTTACCATCCATCGGTTAGTAGGCAGTCATTTTTTGAGTACTTTTACTGTATCTTATCAGCTCACTTATTCTTCAAACAGATGATGGCAAACTATTTTGCTGAGTTGGGCATTTAGGTATCTGCACCATTTTGAAGTCAAATGCAAAACCCATGCCTACAGGTAAAAACATGATTTAAAGAGCTGCTGCCTCGAAACTTCATGGGTCTGATTTAATGTCAGTTTATACTGGCCCATTCACTTGCCTGCAAGTACAAGGAGCTCTAGATCAATACAAGTTTAGTGAGTGTAGCTCACTTCTCTCTCTCTCAATCTAATCATTATTAAAAAGACAGGTAATAACAATAGGCTTTACAGGAAAACCATTCAGTGCTTTCTCTTTCTCGTTATTAGGCAAAAATCCATTTTTCCCGTCTGTATTCTGTCCTGTAGCCAAGTTTTTTATTCTTTCCCATGGTTCAAGGACGATCCCCTGCTGCTTGTAGTCCAACTGGTTCATTAAATGGGCCCATATCAAAGTGTTCCTGTAAATCTAGACTAACCAGGGCATATGCATTTCCCGTTTTCCAGCTTGTCCCTAAATTTCTCCAAATTATGCACAGAGATATAATGACAAGAAGGACAGCTAAGAAGCTTCCTTTTTCTAAAAGATTAATTTGTCTTAACCTTAAAGATTTAGGCACAGTTTAAACCAGACACTGAAGTAGGTACTAATATTTCAGCATGTGTTAATACTCTTTGCTGAATAGGAACTGGGTTTAGCTTGTGCTTAATTTCCAGCAAAACAGGGAATTTCAAACATGGGCTAATTATGTGTTTTGCTGAATTTTCAGCCTCCAGCAAAACAACCAAAGAACATAGGCGAGCCCACCATCTGAGCAGCTTTCCCACTTTCTCTTTTCAGGCTGCGTTATCTCTGTTTAGTTGCATTTGCAAATGGTAAAATAAACAAATTGCATTGTGCATTCTTTAGTTGAACTGTTCTTCTCTGGGAAAGGCTGGTTAGTCCAGAGCACGCTGACTAATACCAGAAGGCAGAAAGACAAGAAAGAACAAAGATGCATTCACTTAGCACAAAATAAATATGTTGAGAAAGGAATTACTCAAGGCTTGAAAGAATATGAAAATACATTTTTAATTCTCTATGTACCAGTGATAGCAACCTGAGTAATAAAAAAGAGGAAGTAATTGCTTTAATTTAGCATAAACAATCCCCAGAATTTTACTAATAAAACATAGTGGGAACATTTATGTTATTAGATTTTTAATAATAAAGCTTATATCTAAAACTGAACAAAAGAAAAGAAAGCCAAAAAATCCCATTAACTGGGAAAATAATTTTAGTTGTACTGAAATTAATTTAAATATTAGGTTATTAGATGAGTTTGATTAGGGGAAAAAAATTACAGAACTATCAGAGGAAGAGAGTTGTTACTCCCAGTTCATTGAAGAGAGCTCACTTAAAGTGGGGTAGACCAGGGCTATGGTAGTTTCTCTACCTTAGACATCTGAATCCACCTCTCCCTCTATCTGAGGAACTGCTGTGGTCACCAGCTGCTAGACTAGGCTAGAATGACAGTTTTTCCTCTTGACACTTTTCATTCTCTGTGAATAATTAAACATTGACTGGAGCAGGGGTAGATCCAGGTCCTACCTCCTGGGGCAAGGACCCAGCCACCAGCCTGCACAGTCATTCCTCATCACTTAGTCTTTTTTTCACAGTAGTATTTATACACAGTGAAACAATATTAAGAGAAGCCTGAAGGAAGCTCATTGTGGACTACTTTGGGAATTGAACTTTGGGTGGTATTCTAAGAAATGGGAGAAAGTCTCTGGCAATGAGGGAGTGGGGAAAACAAAAGCTTTATTTTTCCACTCCCATTTTCAGACTGGTTTGTGTAGCCTTCCTTATAACTTAATTAGGACGGACTGAGTGGGCAGAAGGGATGGGGAACATGTGCACTATATTTCTGAATTGGTTTCCAAGTAGCTCAGAGCCTGGAAGCAAAGGAAGGACGAGGAGGGTGGGGTTTCACACCGCAAAGGCATAATTCACAGAGATTGATTTGACTCCACAAATTCTTTCCCACACTATCTGCTGCTCACCACTCTTCGTCCTCGACTCATAAGCTCACCTCTGACCTCTACCTCATGCCAGATATCCTTCATTTTATAATCGCAGCCAGGGCTATTGTCTGTCCACAATAATTTGTCTCAACTTGGGAAGAGAGGAAGAAAATGTGGGAAGACACATACTGCTCCCAGAACTCCATCCCTTCCTACACTTATTTTTCCAAAAGCCATTAGTGAGATCCTCACTCTGAGGATAGCAAAGGCCATTCATGGTTATTTCCCATGAAGCCAGGACCGCCACTCCAAACTAATGGACTCCTTTGCAAATACATGTCATGCGAGGAACAGCGTGGAGGGCTTCACTGTTTCAGAGAGAATTTTCTTTCTGAGCATTCAGAAAAATGACATTCTGTTCCAAAGTAACTACATGCCAAGTTTCAAGCTAAAGTTATTTTGGGGGTTATCCAAGCAAGCAAGAAAAGAAAATACACATCCCCAAACTGTTTTAACTACAGAAATTTATGTTCAGGGTCTAAATAACTCTGGAGATGCCTAATAGACTTTTGTGAATGATAAAAAAAGTCACTTAAAAGCATATGGGTCAAATAAAGCATGAAAAATGTCAAACTACTGGACAAATTACAAACACGTGAAAGGGTGAATTTAAAACTTTAAAATCAACCTTACCTCCACCATTATTTCTTTAATGAAAAGAATAAAAGTAGATTAAGTTAAGAAACAATTTCCTCAATATGGAATTTGCCATGTCAGCTCATTCATAAATAATTCAGAAGTACTCTTGTCATGTCAGATGAAAAACTGTCAAGAATGCTTCATGGAAATGCCTTCATTATAGCAGGCACTGTTATTTGTGTCTTCCAAAGGTTACCTTGGTAACTTTTTTACATTGATGTTCCACAAGTTGCATAGTCCAGATCCTGTTGTACTAGAGACAGCTAAACCTTTCAGGAATGCTAAATCATATTTCAACGACACTCTGTGCCTTGACTTCAGAAACTTTGCTTTGTCTGACTCGTTCAATGTACAGGTGCAGAAGCAAAGGGAGGAACAGAACATGTTGACTTGAGTAACCTTACAGAATAAAAGACCATATTGTATCTTTTTATCTGAGGTATTTATTTTTTAAAGTCTCTCCCCTTCTTTACACTTTGGAATAAGATGACCATGAGAAACAGAGCTTAGCAAAAGAACGGGCATACGAAAAGAAAGACTTTACTGTATCAGCGTATCAACTGAATGTATGCAGTACGTTTGGCAACATGAGGACATGCCTCTCTTTGCAAAAGGTAATTTCATAGTTCAAGAGGAGAAGGTGCAATTCACTCACCTGTACTTCACATCAACTTTTCTGACCCTTTGAACAAGTGCACAGGGCCAGATTTTTGTATCATTTACTTTAATGAATTGCCAATTTATACTCTTACAGCTACATGAGGAAAAATCTTGACCCTGTGCATGTGCTCACCCTTCCCTTTCTGAGTCGTGCAAAAACCCCTACATCCAAAGAACATTAATGGGAACATTGCACTCCAACGAGGTGGGTGGGAGGTGTGGGGAGCTGAAGGCTACAAGGGGAGACCAGAAGCTGTGGCATGGACAGGGTGGAAGTTGCTTACATGGAATTTCTTTTGCTGGGAGTCTTTCCTGAGCATTCCAGAAAGCCTCAGGGAGATGCTCTCAAGCTTCTTATTTGGAAAGCTGAATGGGAACAAAAAAGAGGCTCAGGTGAAAATGCAGATGCAAATTTTGTCACTGATTTTCCGTGCCAGGGAGAGATATCAACCCATTTCTTTATAAAACAAAATGCCACTTCATCTCTCCCCACCTCACAAACATGGGACATGGGTGGGAAAAAGACCTGAGGAAAAGCAAATGGTTGTGGGAGACAAAAAATGATACAACGAAAGAGGGAAAGGAGACAAAAATGTTAAAACAGGAAATGGGGGGTGGAGAAGAGCAGAATTGCCGGGATTACAGAGCTCATATTAAAGAGGAAAACAAGAGCCATGTGTGCATCCTGAGATCCCCTCCAAAAGTCAAGGATTTCACCTCAGTCTCTGCAGCTGCCTGAACTCGAGGACTTTTCTGCACACCACATCAAGGGACTGCCTCCCTGCAAGCACCAGTACCCAGGGAGTGGCTTTACCAAGAAGAAGAAACCAAAAAACCACCCTTCTGTGCTGTGGGCGCTGCAGAATGGAAAAGGCTGACTTCTAAGGCAGTGCTCCTCGTACCCTGGGCAACCCGCTCCAACAGCCAGGGGGATGCACGCTGGAGCGCAGCCCAGCCATGCTCCATGTCCAGCAAATGGCTGCTTCTGCCTTCAGTTTGGGAGCATGGGGTGCCTTCTGCTCTGTCTGGCACAGGCTGCTTCTGCTTACCCACAAAATGCTCATCCACCTAGCAGTGATGGGAGTTGTTCCCTTCCCACTCAAATTGCACATGCCTTCTAACACCCTGCCTTGCTCAGCACTTCTCTGGACACCAAGGCAGCCATAGGATTTGTATTTTCTTTTTTCTTTCCAAGCTCCTGACTTCGGGGCAGCAGCTTACTGCGTTATTTATGGTGCCGCAGTGCGAAGGCCAGGAATAAGGGAGGTTTGCATTCCAAGAGAGTCATTTTTTTCCCAAGAAAAGTATGCACAATCCTAATGCCCAGAAAGAGTGCCTTTTATACCACAGACAATTCATTTCCACGGTATGTGGTATGTATAAATACCTTATTTCTACTTCTTCCCCTGTAATAGAAATGAAAAATGATGACTGATCCCTGCAAGAAAACTGCAAAGTTTTGTATATTTTCCTTATATTTATCCTATATGGATGGGGTTGAGCATTTGTAAAGCCTCAATGAACACCCATTGAATTACTTGTGATTATGAATATATCATCCTTTTTTTTTTCCAAATACTTCTACAGCTTTACTGACCCCACTCCACTACCGTGATCAAGCTTCTCTCAAAGTGTGCGCAGAGCCTCCTAAGAGTCTCGGGCCACCGAAGGGCAAATCTGAAAATAAAACTGCAAATACAGCTGAAGGCCCAAGGATTGTACAGCCTGCTGCCTGGATGCCTGCAGGCTTCATGCCTTGATGCCAGCAGTGTTTCACACTCCATGATTGCTGCATGGTCCATTTAAACCAGAAGGGTGTGAAAGTTTTAGCTTTAGTTCCCTGTTGCCTTGCAGTATTCTTAGCATTTTACAAGACAGAAACCAAGGCAAAAACATTGAAGTCAAATGTAATTGGGATGTCCACCTGCAGTTATTTAAGTCTTTTTTTTTTTTAAGAATATTTGTTACTATACGTTGTTTGTATTTCAGCCCAAGTCTCCGCTCAATTTTGCTACAGCTATAAGGTCTCAACCCATCTTCAGATCAGCCTCCTTGCTGCGCACACAGCTGTGCCAAGACAGCTGACGGTGGTGGGGAAGAAAACAGCCAGCGGCAGAAACTTCTTAAGCTGCTTTAGGGAACCCTGGCCTGAGACCTAAAATTAAAGACATCTCTGCTGATCACGTGCAGTATAATGGGTTTTGCCAAAGGACTCTAAAGCTATATCTACAGCCCAAGAAAAAAGTGGGCCTGGAAATGAGCTTAAGCACTGGGCTGCTAATTGCCCGTTATGTTTAACTGCAAGCATGTGTCCTGGAAAAGGTTTGGCTCGTGTCAACCAGCGCTGTCCGACAGTGTCCAGATCAGGAGATGGTGCATGTGCAGCCCACTCCAGCGGGCAGCATGCACCAGGCAAATGCCACATCAGCTTCCCTCCTTCACCCTTCCCATGCCCAGCATCATCTTTTTTCACCACCCTCAGACTCTCCAGGGTACGGAGTACATGTTCTCAGCTTCATACTATGAAAACATCACTCTGATAAGCTTTTTTTTTTCAGGAAAAGAAACAGCCAACAAAAAAAGCACAAACATACTAATGGTTGTGTCTTAGGTCCACGGAAGGGAAACGATTGCTTTGCAAAGTGGATGTGGCCAGGTCTTGGCACCTGGCCAGAGAGCAGTCCTTCACTTGTTTCAGTTGGTATTATAAACATAGCCCAATGGCAAGAATCTGCTTTTACCTTCACCGCGATGGCAGAAGGCACACTTGTGACACTAAGGCTACCATTCTGCTGAAATCCTTGAGGGCCTCAGAACCAACAAAGATTTCTTTTTTCCCCTTGTGCAGAACAAATGTTAGTTTTGTCCCTAGAAGCAACAATTGCTTTGCTGAGACTTCTCAGTTTCAAACAGATACCCAAACAAGAACATCAGGAGGAATGTCCTTCATTAGTAACAATAATCTCCTCATCTGTAGCATATAGAAGCAAAGCCCTTTTTTATCCCAGAGATGTCTGTAGCTTTACAGTAAATTAGGTTTTGGTTTGTTTTTTTTTTCTTTGCTTTTATTTTTAAGATCTCACAATTTAATTATGTTGAAGCAGGAAGTATGCTTCATTTAAGTGATGTCAGGATTTCTCTCTCGAGCTGTTTCATGGAATAATCCTTACTTCTTTTTCTCTGTTTAGGCTGAAGGTTTATGAAGCCAATGTAAACAGCAGAAATGAGTGTAAACACCCGGGATTAACTTTAGGAGGTTTGAAAGCAACAGGGTTTGCCTTAATAAAATGAAGCAAATAGTTTAGTATTTCTATATATCTCTATACATAATTTAAAGATACTGGAGAAGTGTGTTCCCCTGATTAAACATTTACCATTTGACCTTTTTGAGGATTACCTCAAAGAATCAAGGATAGCATTATGTTGCTGTTCAAGCTAATTTGTATTAACTTCAGGGAGAGGACAACTGGGCCATTACTTCATTAAATGTGCAGACACACATCGGAATTGTATTATCTGCATTGCAATCCAGCAAGATTGTTATGCAGTAAAATATTCTCAAAGGGTTACCGTCTATTTCTTGTGAGCTGTGCTTTGATTCTAACTGCCTCCTCCGCTCACTGTAGATGTCCTCTGCTTCCTCTGAGTGTCCTGTAATATTAAAGGGAAAATTTCCATGATGCTAATACTAGAACTACTGGTTATAATTACTTGTGAAAAATGAGTGGGCAAAAAGGAAGAATGTCACTCTGCCAAAACTAATGTACTCTCTTCCCCTGATAAACTCCAAAACAAATAATTTTGTTTTCTAACAAACAAAACATACAAGAGAACCTGTGCAGGTGATGACTGTTTAGGAAGAAAGTTACACAATCTTAAGGGATTCCAATCTGGGCAATGTGATGAGAGCCTCACGAAGCCAAAATACCCTCAGAATGCTTAAAAATTTCTGCTTGCAATTTCCAGCCTGAAAAATGAAGGAGGAATTTTAAAGACAGACTCATTACAGGGATAAAAAAATTTGATTGGTTAAGTGTAATTGAAGTTTCACCAGCATTTATAGGAAGCATACTAACACTGTGGATGCTGGAGTTCATACAAACACCACTTGCCTCTACTGCCCTCAACTGCTGTGTCTTCCCGTCCAATGTCTGTGGGCTAAGTACTGGACCGGTTAAGATAACCCAGGTAACTACATACCTGCCATCCTAACAGCAGTCCCAGGCAAAATAATGAAAATCAGGGAAGATTCAAACAGTAACAACTAACACAGCTATGCATATTACATCTTGTCAGACTAACTGGGTATGTCTTTAGGATATTACAAGTTCAACAATTACAAATATCCATGTATAACAGACTTCTGCTAAATGCCTTGCCTCTTTTTGACCCAAGCAGTTAGCCAGTATTTAGGATAATGCGGTTTGTTCGCTTTAGGAGATGTTATTGATTGAACTGGTCTTTCTTGGAAGCAAAGCTGTTTATTTATTAAACACAAAATCTCAAACACAGTGTAAGATTGCAACTTTGATCACTGCTTTAGGCATCCTTTCAGCTGGGACTTTGTTGGAAAGCAACACTCTAGACTTCTTTTTTTGAAATGTAATCATATTCATAGGGCTCACTCATGTCTTATGTAGTATTCTTTTCTCCAGACAAAAAGAAAACATTGATGAAATAGGTAGTGAACCCCTTAGCCAACATGTCTTGCAAATACGTGTATTTTGGTTGGTGACCTGCTAGTGTTTGAGAAGCACCTTTATCGTTTCTTAGAGATTCTACATTCTATGGTTTAATGTGACTTAGACCAACCTATAATTACTACCTAATTTACTATTAACTATAAGCAATGTGTGCGTCTGTCTCCCTACCACTGCTTCTGGAAATTCACTTTTGCAATTTGTGCTCTGGATGTACAAGACCTTCACTACATCCTTAATAGTCAGCTTGAACAGCAGTACCTTGGAAACTCTTTAGTGGAAACCTGAACAAACTTGATTGTTTTCATCTTTTATTACCGACTGTGTGGTTTTCACACCACAAATGTATCTACGTACTCATGACATATTCTAAGGTGCTGTCACTTTTTTTTGCCAGCAGGTGCGGAAAACAAGGAGTTACCGGTGTAAGTAGATGCCTGGTAACAGCAGACACGGGGGTAGAATTAAGGTTACAGACACTGTGGCAGGGAAAGCTCTGCACAGAGCAGTTTGTAGGCAGGCACTGGCCCCTTTGCCTAGCAGCAACCCGAAGGATGACAGGTAACTTCCCAAACCCACACCGCAGCTCACGCCGGCCGCTGCTGCCCCACGACGCCGGCGAGGGCCCACAACCCGCCGGGCAGCGCGGCGGCCTGCCCAGAGCCCCGGCTTGCCGCCGCCTCTTCACACGGGCCCGGGCACCGCCTGCTGCCGCGGGCACTCCTCTTCCCCGGCCAGCCTAAGACTCGGTCTTCCCCAAACCGCTGCGCAGAAAGGGACGAGGCAGGACACCGCCCCGAATACTTCTCTTTGCCAGAACCTGCCGTCTCTTCCCCGCGGGGCGAGGGAGCGACCCCGGCCCGAGCGGCCCCGCGGCTCCCCACCGCCGGACTACAGCTCCCAGCATGCCTTGCGGGCCCGCGGGGGCCGCCTCCATCCTGTGCGGTGGAGGCGCGGGGGACGCCCGCTCCTTTTCCCTTCAACAAACGCCGGGTGTTGCGTTGTTTAAATAAAAACTGCGTGACCGCGGGGCTCTCTGCAATGTATTTTTTGAGCCTGCAGTAAGGCAGGCAGTTGAAACACTTCCTCGAGAAACTCTTAGCCCTCATGATCCGGTGGAGTGCTCTTTGGCAGGGGCTGCTTGACAGCAGGCAGGGGTCTCCTCTCCCGGGCCGCTCTGTCTCCCTGAGGGTCTCCTCTCCAGGGCCGCTCCCTCTCCCAGCGGAGCTGTAAAACCGCTTTTCTTTCCTGGAAGCAATGCCGTGTTCTGGGAATCTCTTCAAAATATGCGGCGGGTCAGCTCATCCCCTGGCTCAGCGATGTTGAACAAGCCCTGCTCTACTGGACGCTCCCAGCCCTCACTACTCTCCCCGTTCCTCGGCATTTGGGACGTTGAACCCAAAGACGCTGCGCCTGACAGAGCCCTGCTGCCTTTGATTTCTTTTTGTAACAGACTTGCCGGATACAAACGAGGACCTATATTTCAAGCTTTGCTAAATCTGCTCTCTGTTTATGTGCTATACATGGCAGGTACAACTCATGACAGGCGTTGTGCAGGCAGTATGTACATGCATGCGCACAAACACCATTTTCCAAGTGGCCATTGCTCTTTTTGGTTTTGCACAGCCATTTGGTAGTCCTCATTGTGGAGAACTCAGTACCTTTGAAAAATTGATGTTCTGCATTTAATCTCCTGGTAGACCTAGGCATTGCCTGGGTAGCACTATCAGAGGGCCAGTTTTTCATAAACATGCCTGCCTTTCTGCTCTCGGGGCTCCCTCTGGGTGGATCTTAGTTAAGCACAGCCCACGTCCAGGTTTTTAAAAACCCTGCGAGAGCAGGACCCTTGGTGGCAGATCTGGCAGGGGCAGGGATCTGCTGGCAAGGACCATCTACAGCAAGGTGGCTCAGGGAGATAAGGGCAGATGCACATGTGCACGTATCCGAGTGTGGGAGCAGGGAGGGGGAGACAGGGCAATAACCGGATCTCAAATGCTGTGGCAGAGACCTGTATATATGTATTAGGAAACCTAAGTGAGAAGAAATTTGAGTCACAAGGCTTGAGGAGTACCTTGCGTGGGAGCCATGAAAGTGGTCTGGGGTGAACTAGGAGAGGCTGAGACAAGACAAACGAGAAGCAGAGACTGCGAGTGGAGACCAGTGGGGAGGAAGGGAAAGGGGAAATCAAGGAGACACCTTGGAAATACATGAGGTGGTTTGTGCAGAAATAGTGGGAGGCTCCTCTTGTGTGAGTACTCTTAACACCAGGTTGAAGGCAGGGACAGAAGCAAAAGTTTGCTGTTCTCCTTCTCCTGCTTTTTTTTTCCCCCCATTTTTTAAAGCATGGTAATCCCTTGGAAGTAGCTTTATTCTGCAAGTGTCCAGCACCACTTCCCTTTTCTTTAAAAAAAGGGAACTTCAGTAACACTTTCTGTAATTAACATTGCATCCATACATTTTTGGAGCCTGTTTCTTAACCTAAGCAGCAGTGAGCTCTGAACAATTTCAGGGACACTTCCTTTATTTTCTCACACTCTTTCTCTTCTATCAAGTGGCTTCTCTCATGCCACCCTGTCTTAGCAGCAAGTTTGCAGGTTTTTCCCACCACCCCCACTATAAAAAATAGGTAAGTTTTGAATCAAAAGAAATTGAGTACTCAGTCCATCCTATCCCAGGGAGCAGTCATCCTCTCAGAATCTTGTTTTCTGGGCATTTGCTATCACCTTTTCCCTTCAGGCACCTTCTGGTAATACACTAGCAGCCCCCTGTTCTTTCCCATGGCATTCCTGCCAGTTTCCAGCTTTGCTATCAATCAGCCTCAGGGACTGGAAGACAGGAGGCTTTAAACTTCTCTTCCCATTAGCACTGGTCTAGTGTATGCTCAGTTGCACAGTTGCCTTCCTCTGTTTAGAGTCATCCACCTCCTGAACAGCTTTTACAGAAAAGCAACTTCAGAAATGCTAAATAATCACAAATTAACCGGTCTTTCTACAAGGCTGGCTAAGCACAGGCCTCCTGGCTCTATCACGGTCTCGTGTAAATCAGAAATGCATCAAACATGCAATGGCCTGAGGGAGCATCTAAAAACATCGTGTGGGAAATTGCAGTATTCTC
Organism: Calonectris borealis; assembly: GCF_964195595.1. NCBI lineage: Eukaryota > Metazoa > Chordata > Aves > Procellariiformes > Procellariidae > Calonectris > Calonectris borealis. Next base: position 137,751,013 of record NC_134312.1, on the reverse strand, counting down.
CTGACTGAACCCCAGTCCCTTCCAAGCATCAGTTCAGCGTAAAGTACATGGGCAAGAAAAATGTGAATTGATTTTGATTACTTCCACTATTTGAGACTCGAAGAATTTGAAATTGAACATTGGAAAGATAAATCAAACTCTAGGTAATTGAATTTCTAGTCCAATACCCTATTTATTTCTAGTTTATTTTCTTGCAGAAAGGCTGAAAGAACAATAGAGAGGAAAACAAACCTTGAGCGAGGTTACAATGTGGAAATAGCCATCTTGGGAGTACAGGGCAGTTCTTTGTGTAGCAGAGAACACAAGAAACAGGGTAACGAATGGGAACTGTGTGGTGATGTTTAGGGGAAGCAGTAAGGGACAGAAGGGCAGCGGTCGTTCTTGGGGTGCACTTAAGCTCTCCAGCACACCGCTCCGCAGGCGGGCACACCCAGCGCACGCCCATGCTCACGGGCCGGTGGGGTACCGCCAGCACGGGCAGCAAAGCCGGGTGACTTGCCCTCGCCTCACCCAGCCCAGGCACCCCTAGCCCAGAGCAGGCGACCGCCCTCCCGCCCGGAGGGACGCGTTCCCTCGCCACCGCCCCTCCCGCAGCCGGTTCCCAGGCACCCCTAGCCCAGAGCAGGCGACCGACCGCCCGCCCGCCCGGAGGGACGCGTCCCCTCGCCATCGCCCCTCCCGCAGCCGGTTCCCAGGCACCCATGCCACGCACCCCGCGTGACCGGCGGCGGGGCGGGCACAGGAGGGCAGCCCGGGTCCGCAACGGCCGCGGCCGGCCGCCGCTCACCCGCGGAAGGCAGGGGAAGCCGGGCGCGGCGTCCCAACTCCCTCCCTCCTGCCCGCCCGCCTCCGCCCGAGGAGCCGGGGGCCGCGAGGGGCGGGGCGGGGCCGGCCGCGGCACCTCCCCCGCGGAGGGGGCGGGGCTCCTCTCCTTTGCGCCATGATGAACAAATGACCTCGCGGGGAATGAAATTTAAGTTCCACCGGGGGGAGAGAGTTCTCTGCTTCGAGCCCGACCCCACCAAGGCCAAAGTGCTCTATGATGCCAAGGTGACCCGCCGCGCGTGACCCTGCCCGCCGCCCCCCACCCCCTTCCCCCACCTCGTCCCGCCGCGGGGCAGCGGCCAGGCGCGGCGGGCAGGAGGGAGGGCGGGGGGGCGGGGCCGGCGGGGAGCCCGGCCCGCCGCCGTTGCGGCCGTTAACGCTCCCCGTTGGGCGTTGCGCGCGCCCCCGGTCGCTCCCCTTCCGGCCGCGCGCGCGCGCGGGCGGGAGGTGGCTCTGCTAGGAGCACTTGTTGCGGCCACGGACGCTGGCCCGGGGAGGGGGGAGCAGGCGAAGAGGCCGCGGGGCGAGGGCCGCCTGCCGTCACCGGGCTGGGAGACAAAGCGAGGCGGTGCCCATCCCCGGCGGGCCTCTCCTCCCCCCGTCCTTGTGCTGCCGTCATCGCCCCCCGGGCGTCTGATCCCGGCCCCCCCGGCGGGGCTGGGCTCCCTTCCCCCGCACACCCACCGGGGGCTGAGGGGAGCCCGGGGCTGGGGGGTGCGTGTAGCAGCTCTGTACGAGCCTCTGGGCCTTCACCCCCGCGGGGCGGAGGCGTCCCGCTGCCTGGGTGATAAAGAGGCGATGGAGCCCGGGCCGTGGGGGCCTTGCTCTCGCGTCAGGTAGAGAGCGGAGCCGCCGAGGGGCTCTGGAAGTGTCGGACTCGGTTCCCGCCTTCCGTTCTCGGCTGAACACCTGCAAAGTAATTCTGAAATCTTATTTTCATCCCTGCACTTTCGTAGCGTAGCTCGATTTATTCCCCCTCCCTGCTCTCCTACCCTTGCTGCCTTCCCTTCTGCTATTCCGAAGGGTTTAAATGGTACCGATGGTACAGGAGAGCATACAGAAATATGATAGCAAGCAGTGAGTGGTGGACTGTAAGTGTTGCAATAAAAGGTGACTGACTCACTTGGGCCTGGCCTTAAGAGTAGTGACGGTAATTGTAGAGCTTTATGTAAATATTGTTTTGGGTATCAGTGGGACAGGAAATAATTTTTCAGTCATAAGTCATCTGTACCTAACTTGCAAACAGGGTTCTGTTTTTTTTGTTTTGTTTTGTCACAGAGAGGGGTGAAAAGGGAGGTATTGCAACTGGATTCCTGACCAAATTCATACTTTTTGCTGCAAGTTTGCTAGTTGTGTAGATCAGTGCTTTTCAAACATCTTTGATCAGGAACCTTCCTGTAATATTTTGGGCTGCTCTTTTGTTTGTACATGTATTCCTATGTTCTGACCACTCCAAAAGCTTTAATTGCCAGCCCTAGAGGTAACCTGAGTGCAGAAAATAATGGTGCCTTTTCTTCTTTACTTTCAGTTACCCCAAACTGTCCTTGACTGCATCAATAGTTCTTAAATTCTGGACTCCCAAGTTAAAACATTGCTGTAGCCTAACTACTGGGTTCATCTGGAGATACACGGTCTATCAAGAGCCGTTCAAGTGCAGGCAGAATGATTACTTCATCAGGAATCCATCAGGACTTATTACTAGTCCTGATGCTCTTCTTAATGATCCACCTGAAATGTCTTTTGAGGTGCAGGCCCTTTCAGACTGGCCCATTTTACATGTGTGAAAGAGAGGAAGAAAACAAAGGCTCAGAAATTTACAAAGCCTTTTAATGTTAATCTGGCTAAGATTCAGTGTTGTTCAAGAGAGCAGCGTTTCTGAGGTTTATATATATGTAGAACTCTGTTGCCTCCTGCTTTGAGGGCATGAAGAGGCAGCACACGGGAGAAAATGTTAGCAGCTCATATGTATATCTGCATATCTGTATTGTGATACTGCATTGTTTTGCATCTCCCTTTGTCTGTCTTGAAAACATGGGACACTTGAGGACAGGACAAAGATGGTTAGCAGTCCCCAACTTTAAAAGTGTTCAACAAAAAAGCTACTTTTTCTGACCATTTAGTAGAATCCATATCTTCTGCTCATATCAATATTCACTGGCAAAATTATAGGTATATGTCATTTTGTAAATAATATTTCTTCTTCTTCTTTGCGCATGAATTTCCTAAATACTGGAAAGCTCGCTTTCTCTCAAACTTTTTAATACATGCTATTCAATGTTTGTTTCAGATTGTTGATATTGTTGTCGGAAAAGATGAGAAAGGCAGAAAGGTTCCAGAATATCTGATCCATTTTAACGGTTGGAACAGAAGGTAAGAACCTGTATGCACGGTTTCAGTTCTTCCATTTCTTCTATTTTATTCTGCAAAGAAAAGCATTGCACAGAATATCAAAGGTCTTTGATGTTTGCATGAATATTTTTGGTTTTGTGAATGCCTTTAATATACTTGCTTATGTTGACACATTGGTCTGTAGCCATAAATTTCAGAGGATCAGTTTGATAGCCATGAGTTTAAACTTTATGCGGTATCTGTCTTTGGCATATACTTGTGGCTCCTAGGTTTTGTTAATAAAAGGAGTTTATACTTTGTTAAATCTAGACCTGGATTGTTTGGTTATCAAGGCCAGTACATGAGTGCAGTCTCTCACTTTGATCTATAGCATGTGTCAATGCTACAAACAGTATTGCATGTTAAGTCACGGTTTGAGAGATTTTTAGATAGCAACGCGAGAGTTGAAGCCATGTGAATATAAAAGGATGCAAACCTTGTAATACAGATGTTACTTCTGAATGACAGTAAAAAAGTGCTTTTTAGATTTGATGTACATTAATTCAGTAGTAATCATGAGTGGCATATATTCATAGCCGTTAACAATTTTCTTTTGACCTATCCTCAGCTGGGATAGATGGGCAGCTGAAGATCATGTTCTTCGTGATACAGACGAAAACCGCAGATTACAGCGTAAATTGGCACGGAAGGCTGTGGCTCGCATGTAAGAAATCCTTTTGGTCTCAAAATGAATGAGAGATTGATTTTCAGATTCAAACAGGTACATCCCTGTGCCTACAAGTGAGCTTGGCCTCTAAGCTCATGCTATAGATGGTAGATATGTACTCAGTACAATCAGTGCATTCTAGAGAGCTACTCTTCTCATACTAAGGTAGATACCTACATATTGTTATTAAACAACACTCTAAATGACCAACACTTAATAACTATATTATTATTAACTATTGCTGCGAAATGCCTGTCAATTGGATCTACATCTTCCCAAAGAAATGTACTTGAAAAATAACTTAGGAAAACCTGAAGTATTTTTCAGCCAAAGGCAATAATCTAATATTGGTTGGCCATGGCTTGAGGATCTGCTTGAGAACACGAATATGAGGTAATGTACGGACATTAAGATATCCACTCTCAAATAAGCATTGTCCAAATTATTTCAACGTTAATTAATGAAAATAACTCAAACATACATTTTCTGTGCATTCGCATGTAATGTAATTAGCTAGGATAAACAAATAATATTAGCCAAATTCAGTGAACCATTTTATGTTCTGTAGGAGAAGAAAGGGAAGAAAGAAGAGACGTTGCAGGTTGCCTGGTGTTGATTCGGTATTAAAAAGCCTTCCTGCTGAAGAAAATGATGAGAGTAGCGAAAACTGTGAGCTTGTTTTCATTCTTTGATAACTGGCATGATGCCTTTAACTTTTTGAGCGAGGGGTACAGTGCACAGTGCATGCTGTAACTTGCTATTAGGATGACACGAGAGTATCACAGTCCTATTGGAAATATACGGAGGCGGTCATATGAGGAGTGAGCACTATGTTTCATGCTAAGCGTCTATTAAGTTAAGATACCTCCTTTCTTCTTGTGTTCCGGAGGCTTTTCGTTGCGTCACTTCTACTCAACTACTCTAATCAGTGATTTCAGAGCTTAATGCTGCTTTGTTTAGTGTGGTATTACTAGGTGCAAGAAGCCCTCAGTTTTCTTTGTTTGGTGTTAGGAGACAAGACACTTTCCCTGCTAAATGTGTTTCTACATATTTTAGGGGACAATAAGATTTTCTTTTTCCCCAGTCTACCTGGCACAAAGGTCTGTTTCTTGTCAGCTGACTGGCTGATTTCACTCTCAAGCCAGCTCTTTCATTTCATAGCATTTTTCTGTGTAGCTTGAAAACCAACAGGAACGCTGGCTGGCACTTAACTGATGTTCTGGCAACTGTCGCTGCACAGATCCAGACCTTCTGATTGAATGATTAATACATTAATCCACTGTTCAGAACTAAAGTCCAATAAAAATTGAAAAGATCTGAGAGTGTTCAGAAATGCAGGAAGCTTTTTAAAGTGAGTGTTTTTCAATTAGAGAGGATGCAAGAATACTTCCTGTAAATTTCTTGTCTTATATATTTAAGAAGTTTATAGTGTGCTGTAGATAATAGTTGTGTGTTTAATTAAATTAGAATTATTCATCCTCATTAAACATAACAAGCTAGTTGTGGGTTTTTTTGGTGTTTTTTTTGTTTTGGTTTTTTTTGTTCTTTTTTTTTTCATTGGGGCCTGAAATTGTTTGGTCTTAACCTCTGCAATGTAATAATGTGAGATAAATATGTGAAATCTTTTTTACACAGCTATAAGTAGTTCTTCTTCTGATGACAGTGATGAAGGAACAGATGAAGAAATAAAAAGTGAAGAAAGTGACATAGAAGAGAGGACAGAAATGGTATATTCATGAGCTCCTTAACTTAATAGAATTTAAACATCTGTATCTGAAACGGGAAAAATTCAAGTAGATGAAGTATAGGCCACAGCTGGTTATTTAGCTGGAATTAAAAGCATAATTTTCTTACTCCTGGTGCTTACTGTGATTGAGTTTTGGAAAATTATAGAAGGTGTCATATTCTTGTAGAATTTTTTGATATTAATCTAAAAATACACATTTGTTTATTTTCCTCTCTTTCTACACATGTGGAGAAAACATAGCAAACTAGATTATCCAGATTTGTGGATGCAGTAAACTTTTACTAGTCTATGCAGGTTGGACAAATCCTAATAGCAGCAGGATCTTTTCGGTTTTTGTATTTTACTGTGAAATGGGCATGTCAACTGTGTTCTTAAATTAAAATGGAGAAGACTGACTTCATGAAAAAAAATTTATTTTCTCTACATTATCAAAAAGAAAGTACAGCATAAACAGTTGTTCTGAAGGTCTGTGGAATCTAACTACTACAGTGTGGGTGATCTGAAGCAGCAAAACCTAACAAATTTCTGTTCGTTCTTTTGCGTTAAATACTTAAGCGAATGCTAAATTAAAAAAAAAATTTAAAAAATGAATTCGCAGATGGCTTCAAAGCAGTATTGTTAAATTGCTTACAGTAAGGCTACTATCCACTTAAGTATTTGCTATACTTTATATATTTTATTTTTGCATGACAAAACTTGATTGTTATATTGTATCCTGACTACTGAAGTTCTTTTTCACTAATATTCATAAGCACAACCAATATATTGTTTCTTGCATTGGTCTGTTGTAGAAAGAAGAACAAGACACTCACACAAAAAGGGACATGGAAGAAAGAGCAATAAGCATAGAAATTCCTGAAGTCTTGAAAAAGAAGCTTGAGGAAGACTGTTACTATATTAATAGAAGAAAACGGGTATGAAATAAAAGCTATGAAATGAATGTGCACGGAGGCGTGGGGAGGGCATCAAAAGTAGTTCTTGCATATAACAACTCCTGTTTTTTTGAACTATATTGCAAAGGTGTACTTAGACAGTATAAGGAAGAATAAAAAGAGTGTAGGGAGCAGACTTCTCTATAGCTAAAACAGTGAGTTGTCATTATATTTAAGAATGTAACGTTTCAGTACCCAATTGTGTTTTAGAGTGCAGATTGTTTTTTTTAAAGCTGGAAATGTGGTAAGCTTGTTAACCTGACCATATTTTTGTTTCTCCAGATGTTTATAAAGGGTTGATCAAAAATGCAGTTTCAGGGTTCAAATTAATCACTCCTGAAATAAATTCATATAATAGAGACTTATTAAACTAAGCAGTACATTACAAGCTCCCGTTTTAGCTTTCTGTACTTACTAATTGTTTTTGTAAGACATTAATTTGTTGTTTCTTTTTCAGCTAGTGAAGCTTCCTTGTCAGACAAATATAATAACCATCCTGGAGTCATATGTGAAACATTTTGCTATTAATGCTGCTTTTTCAGCCAATGAAAGATCTCGGCACCATCAGATGACTCCACATGCTAATATGAATCTTCATTATGTGCCACCAGAGAAGAAGTAAGTAATCTTTAGTCCAGCACTATTGTCACAAGAAGAATGATCTTGCATTCCATGTTCTGTTTCAAGGCTATTCACTTCTGTGAGTTTATACTGTGATGTATGTCTATGTATGGGACTTAAAATATTTGATAGATACCTATACTACAGTAACACTGGCAATTTGCTTATCAGTGAGAGAGTCTCTATAATCTGAAAAGTAATTATGCGAAAGCATCAATATCCCCTTTTATCCTGTTAAGTTCTTGTGAATATTGTTACCCGTTTTGGAAGAATGTGTTGCTATTGTCTATGTGAAGAATTTTTTGAGCACTGAGAGAGAACCTGATATGAGAATTCCCTGCTTAAATAAAACTGAAAAGGTTCAAATAATAAATTTTTTATCCTTTATAAGCAAACGCTTAAAGAGAACTTCAAGTGCAGGTGATTTTTTTTATTTTTTAATTGACATATCATCTTAAATCCTAGAGTCAACATGTAGGGAAACAATGTATGTAGTAACACCAATCCTGTTTATTAAAATTGATTGTGTCTTAGTTGCTGTTTTCTCAGCTGAGCTGTATATTCTTCTACCATGCTACAAATGCAGTGTGTTAACCGTATGTGTTTGCAGTGTGGGGGTTTTTTTTGTTGTTGTTTTTTGGTTTTTTGTTTGTTTGTTTTTTCTCTTATGTTAAAGATTCTCAATATTAGATGAAACTACTTCTTCATCTAAGTCTACACTGGGGTGAAATCTTATATTTTATCAAAGAGAAATGTTGACTTTTGTTACCACATTCTATTTCAGTGGTGCATAATTATACTATTCCTTGCAATATTTTGGTCTTTGTGAGTGTCTTGGTTTATATTGATGTCATTCATTATTTGACAGATTAATGATACTTTCCTTCTTTGTAATATAACTCCCAAACAAGAAGTTAGATGAGGCATCAGAAATATGAACAGAGGGTTGTATGCACATTGTGATTTTTAAAGGTGTATGTTTAAATGACTTCCTCACTAAAGAGGGTGCTTTAATAAGGAAAATGTGTATAATTTCAGTGATCCATTAAGTAGGAGAGATTCAGTTGACAACTTTATTGTATTGCCCTTACTGCTCTAAAACAGAAGGTAATTAACCTTGGATGTGATAGAATTTCTGCCCATGATGGTCCCCTGACCCAATTTATATATAGTGTTTTTTTAAAAAAAAAAAAGGCAGTAGTTTTAGCAGGTGGTATGGAATGGTGTAATACAAGGTATGGAATTTCTAATGTGGGTCATTGTGGCAGAATCAAATCACTGTTACCATACACATATATGCACGTGAGACATGAATACCTTCGTAGAGGTGAGAGTGTTGGAGGTGGGCTGGACTTTTGGTTCTGCTTGTAACAGCACATCTACTCACCACCTGGCACTCACCCCAGTCTTTTACACAAGCCCAAAACTGAAATTCCTAGTAGCCTCTAAGTGCTTTGGTTACCAGGAGCCGGCCATTGGAAACTGATCTCCAATGCAAGTGTATCTGTTTTTGTTGGTTCACTGGATATCTGTATATGCCTTTTAGACAGAGGTTCAATCTATTGAGTACTTACTTTTTCTGGCAGGTGCCTCTTTTTTGAGCCTAGTAAACTTGGAAAAACAAAATAACGCTTACATGAAAAACGAACTATTTACTGTAAAGTAGATTTTATTAATCCAGTAAATAGTAATACAACAGAAAAATTGTATGATTTTGTTTGACCTTATTAAGCAGACTTTTAAAATTTGTATTTGTCTGAAGTTACCAACAGCAATCACTGTCTCTTTAAGTATGCTTTTAATCAATCATCATTACTTAGTGATGAAGTCAGCATATTGTAGTTAAGGTGTTAATGGTCTGTATTAAAAGGGAATTCCCTACAACTGCACTGAAAAACTTTGACTTGCAACTTTGAAATTAATGATCTTTTTTTTTCTAGTGTTGAGCTATGTAAAGAGATGGTAGATGGGCTGAGAATAACCTTTGACTTCACACTTCCATTAATTTTGCTCTATCCTTACGAACAAGCTCAATTTAAGAAGGTGACTTCATCAAAATTCTTTCTTCCCATCAAAGAAAACTCAACAAATACTAACAGGTAGGTTGGGTATATGGAGTCTAATACTGCTTATCTCCTGAGGAAAATGCAATAGAATGTGGTTACATGTTCAGAATAGGATGATTTCTCACAGACTTTGACTTAAAAATTGTCTTGATAAAATGTTGAACTTTTCTGTGAATTGCTTGCCTGAATTCAGGTTCTGAATTTCTATCTGGTTGACTTCCAAAGGGGCTTGTACTGACTGGTGTAGAGTTACGCTGCAACTGTGTGGCAAAAAAAAATTTACATTGAAATGTAAATCTATGCTCATTAACTCTTAAATTTGAGAAGAAATATACTTCCGGAAAATAGTGTTTAAAAGAAGGCTTCATCACTTTGATAGTTATTGGGAGGAGGCTGTCTAATCTGAATAAGTATTTAACAAGATCTGTGAAACTAGAAGAATCTTTTGGGGGAAGAGCCCTGATCACTTCTGTAGAGCTGCCTTTATTTCCTAGAAATCAGGAGGAGCTTTCCCCAAGTCCTCCTCTGTTGAATCCGCCAACGCCTCAGTCAACTGACAGCCAGCCTACAACAGGGGAGCCAGCCACACCAAAAAGACGAAAAGCTGAACCTGAAATTCTGCAGTCACTGAGACGTTCTACACGTCATAGTTCTAACTGTGACAGGTTATCGGAAAGCAGTGCTTCGCCGCAACCTAAACGACGGCATCTTGAGACCCCAGCTTCTATGCCAAAGCTCTTCTTGCACCTGGAAAAAAGTAGGTTTTGCTCTTTAAATTGTTGCTCTAAACAAGATTTTAAAGTCCTGTTCTTTTTTAATGCCGTGTGGACTGTGAACTGAATGATTGAAGTGCAAATTCGTTACTTTTTGTATCAATTATTTATCTCTGAGACCTTATACCAAAGGGAGAAATACAAAGCAATATTCTCAGTACTTTGGTACTGTATTTCTCAACAGAATTCAAGGAGCTGCTTTTCTGTGAGCCTACTTTAGGATAGCATTTATTGAATTCCAGTGTTTAAGACTCTCTAAACATTTTAGCAGCAGACCTGAGTTATGTTTAATGGCTTGTAGTTCCATAAAACAGATAATAAAATTTATTTCTGATTTGTTTTGTTTTGTTTTTCCTTCTCTTTTGAAGAAACCCCTGTCCATAGTGGATCATCTTCACCTATAACTTTGACTCCTAGCAAAGAGGGGAGTGCGGTTTTTACTGGCTTTGAAGGTAGAAGAAACAATGAATTGAATGAGGTAACAGATTTTTATGTTACTGTCCTAGATTCAGTGATTAAAGGTTTTGTGGGCCTCAGAGTAGGTCTATGTAAGAAAAGGTTTTGTTTGTATTACTTATTTAATCTTTAATTTTGAAGTTCTCTACAGACTAAATTATTTATGGTGCTATAAAGATTTCATAACCAACATTTTCATGTTTTATGTTTAGGTTTTGTCCTGGAAATTGATGCCAGAGAATTATCCACCAAGTGATCAACCACCACCTCCCTCATATATCTATGGATCTCAACATTTGCTACGGATGTTTGGTAAACTGATGCAAAACTCTGTGCTCAATCAAAATCGCTTTATTTGTTTTCTTTTTCCTCTTCTTTTTTTTTCTCCCAGTGACCGTATCTATGTGATTTTCTGTTTGCTTTATCACATTTAGTTTTATTCTTGGAGAAATGTACATTTTAATCTGTTTAAAAGTCTTAGGCTGTTCATAAATTTGGTTATCTTTTACTGGTTCTATAAGCCTTCATTTAACAAAAGCAAACAAGCATTACTTCCAATACACTATCAAACATCATCAAACCAAGCAGCATTCACTTTCTCAGTATGTTTCTTTTTAGTAAGGCTTTGAAAGATCACTGAGTAACTTGCAAAGAAAAGTGGAGGCTGCAGGGAGAAGAAATTTTTATATTCTTCTTTTCTGTATAGTAGATAAAAGTAATTAGAAGTTGCTTTTACAAGAACAGGTGTAAACATTATTTCTCTTATTTACAGTAAAGCTACCAGAAATACTGGGGAAGATGTGCTTTCCTGACAAAAACCTAAAGGCCTTAGTAAAACACTTCGAAATGTTTCTGAGGTAATGTGACACGATGTACCATAGCAGTGTTTCCATCGTTACGTAGATCTAAGTGTCCTGGAATGACAAAGGGGTTTTAAAATAAGATGTTAATTTTCTATAACTACAAGTGTGATAAAATTAATATAAGATATTAATAATAACAATTTGAATAAAGATTAATACAAGATTTTTGATTCTGTAATTCAAATTGAAGGGAACCTGAACTCCCTACTTAAAGTTTTGATAAACACAGAGAACTGAAGTATAAAAGTTTGTTTGCTAGTATGTATAGAATGACAAGTCTGATTTGGTTAAGAAGCATGTTTTATGAAGAAATACAAACTCTGCATTGTTATTTTTGAGAGCATGATCTGAGAGTTTTGATGTTGCATTAGTATTAGTAGGGGGAGAAACTTATGCTTTAGAACACATTTTTAATTATGGTAGTTTTTTTAAAGGAAAGTCTGTTCTAACTGAGCTTTAAACAGAAAGGTTTCACTGCGATGCAGTGGCTTGTAGGGATACCCAAGCCGTTTTTGACCACAGTAGCTCCATGGCTGGAGTCAGTATGGTCATACCTGCACCATGATCAGCTTTGTTTGTCAGGTACTCTAGTTAATATCTCTGCATGACATTGTAGCAGTAGTTAGATATCTAGTGTGGCACTATATTGTGTAGCATCAGTACAGTGGAAAATAAATCTGGCAAGGAAAACTTACAGGAGAAGGTGTTGTAAATGGTAAACATCTGGAACAAGTGTGGAACTTCTAACTGTTTTGGTCAAAGACTCTTAAGGAGCCACATACTGAAAAGTAACATAATGTGGCACTGGCATATCGAAAGTCCTGTTAGATATCAGGGAGGTGAAAGCTTTAAAATGCTTTTACTTTTAATTGTTTATTGAAAATAAAAGATGTCTCAAATGTCAAAGTTTCTACAATACAAAATTTTTCTCCTGAAGCATTTAATTTTTACTGATTCCTTTTTACATCTTTATTTAGAATCATAGAATCATTAAGGTTGGAAAAGACCTCTAAGATCATCGAGTCCAACTGTCAACCCAACACTACCATGCCCACTAAACCATGTCCCTAAGCGCCACATCTACACGTCTTTTAAATACTTCCAGGGATGGTGACTCAACCACTTCCCTGGGCAGCCTGTTCCAATGCTTGACAACCCTTTCGGTGAAGAAATTTTTCCTAATGTCCAATCTAAACCTCCCTTGGCGCAACTTGAGGCCATTTCCTCTCATCCTATTGCTAGTTACTTGGCAGAAGAGACCAACACCCACCTCGCTACAACCTCCTTTCAGGTAGCTGTAGAGCGCGATGAGGTCTCCCCTCAGCCTCCTTTTCTCCAGGCTAAACAACCTCAGTTCCCTCAGCCGCTCCTCATAAGACTTGTGCTCCAGGCCCTTCACCAGCTTCGTTGCCCTTCTCTGGACACGCTCCAGCACCTCCATGTCCTTCTTGTGGTGAGGGGCCCAAAACTGAACACAGTATTCGAGGTGCGGCCTCACCAGTGCTGAGTAGAGAGGCACGATCTCCTCCCTGCTCCTGCTGGCCACACTACTTCTGATACAGGCCAGGATGCCATTGGCCACCTGGGCACACTGCCAGCTCATGTTCAGCTGGCTGTCAACCGGCTGTCAACCTCCAGGTCCTTTTCCTCCGGGCAGCTTTCCAGCCACTCTTCCCCAAGCCTGTAGCGTTGCCTGGGGTTGTTGTGGCCGAAGTGCAGGACCCGGCACTTGGCCTTGTTGAACCTCATACATTTGGCCTCGGCCCATCGATCCAGCCTGTCCAGGTCCCTCTGCAGAGCCTTCCTGCCCTCGAGCAGATCAACACTCCCGCCCAGCTTGGTGTCGTCTGCAAACTTACTGAGGGAGCACTCGATCCCCTCATCCAGATTGTTGATAAAGATATTGAACAGGACCGGCCCCAGTACTGAGCGCTGGGGAACACCGCTCGTGACCGGCTGCCAACTGGATTTAACTCCATTCACCACAACTCTCTGGGCTCGGCCGTTCAGCCAGTTTTTTACCCAGCGAAGAGTGCACCTGTCTAAGTTGTGAGCCGCCAGCTTCTCTAGGAGAATGCTGTGGGAGCCAGTGTCAAAGGCCTTACTGAAGTCCAGGTTTAGGAAGGATCCCCCCGCGATCCTGTGCTCTGGAGCCCTTCGCCTCGGTGGCTTTTTTTGTCAGATCCTTGTTAGTATTCAGAATATGTTTACGTTAGGCAGGACAACATTAGTGCTTATTGTTGGAAACCTGTTTTTGCTTGGAGTGGGTATTATTTAGGGTGCTTAACTCACTGTGGATCAAATCATTTTTTATTAGACCTCTGCCTGTTCAGATTCTTATGTGTTGGTCAGAGCAGGTCTCTACTCTTTAGCATCTTAAACACAGTTTCTTCATACCCATTCTGTGGATGAGCTGTGGTGGAGTGGAATAGAGGGTAGGAGAAAACATGTCCCCCACCCCCCATGCAAGTAGGGAGGTGATTAAACTGAAAGTTCTAGCGGTAATATCAATATGTGTTTTATTTTTTCCATCTGATGGTCTTGTTGAAATGTGTAGTCATCTATCAATAGAAAAAAAAAAAGTCAGAAGATGTTTCCACATCAGCATTTTTAAGTCAGATAGAACTGTGCTTTTGAAGCAAATCGCTCGGTAGTTCCCGCTTACTATGCTTTGTGTTGTGTTGCAGAATGCTCTGAGTACACAAGCTGGATTCCTTTTGGAAAACGCTTAACCAGAAGTGTGCTCCAGTATTAGGGGGCATTCAGTCCTCAAGACCAGACTACAACTAAACGAAAATGAGTCCCCCAAGGCAAGCATAGTGTGGATATCTCATATCTAGTACCACAAAATATTCAAGGGCTGTGTGTTTTTTCAAGTACTTTCTACGCCAGTGTCATGTATGTTTTGCTGATGCTGTTCTCAAGGTTTCTTTTCTATGCTGAAATAATGGTTTCTATGGCTTTGTCAGAACTGGTCAAATTGAAAAAGCTTCCAAGTTACAGTTACTGCTGTAGGGAACCATTCTATTTTAGGTAGCTTTGTCATAAATATTCTTCTTAGACTAGTTTCCTTACTGGATATGCTACTGTGTATTCAAATAGGTAACATAGAAACCAATGCAATTTTTTTTTTCCATCCCCAACAGGTATTCATGGGGCTTTAGGACATCTTTCATTTGGATATTTCTTCCTGTGTCCCATATGTCATTGAAAGTGGTCAAACACTTACATTTTCTAGAAACTTGCTCAAACTTGATTTTTATCACAGAAATACTTCTCCATTATCTGTTTTTCATCACAAGAGAAAACTTGAGGCTGAGGTGACATCTTGTACTAGTTTTTCTTCAATTTTCACATTCTTTTTTTTCCTTTTTGGGAATGAAAGGATTAATGGATGTTTATTTAAAAATATTTTCTATCAGTTCTGTTCTGGCTTACCTTTTGAAAGGTAAAAACTGTCCTACATAGTCTGTATGCATTAAATGATAGCAGCCAGTTTATGTAAGACTGCCTGATTTTTTTTTTTAGTGAATTGTTCTTGAGTGACAAGCTGAAGTGCTCTCCCTTTCTTTATTTTTCTAATAGCAGACAAGGGATTGAAGCTGTCTGTTCACATTAATAAAACTGTTTCTAAATCTTCTTTGAAATCTAGGTAGAGTAGTCCAAACATAAGTAGTTTATGTATTTTTTAAATAAAACTTCTATGTGTTACACAACTGATTTAGTTCTGGCATAGATACTGATTTAATTTTGAATTATGATTTTATGGCTAAAATTTACAGTTTCATTTAACATTTGTACTATTAATCTCATGTGGGCTGAGAAACTGAGACTTATTTAATATAACACTTTGTCTGGAAGCTTGTTTTATTGAGTTTACTCAGTACTTGATAGATGCATTAAATTCACTTTGAGACGCTACATGGGTAATATTTTCCAGTCATGCCCTCAGATTGCTGCTAGACAAGATTGATCTCAGTTTCCCAGACAACATATATTTTTAAGGGATGTATGAAATATATCTTTTTGAGTTTCATATGAAGTAGTTTCTACAAGTATGCATAATGAAAATTTCTTCATGGAGAACATGAAAGTTGATTTCTCAATTACAGAATTTGCAGAAGTAAAGAAAGTTAGTTTCTCAAATTAAGTACAAAACTCAGTCTTCACTTCAAATTATTTAGGTCTGAAATAATTCATACTTGCAGAAGAATACTTGCAGAAGACTAACAGTCTGAAATGGACTTTAGTGACAAACTCGCAAGCTGGTTTCACTGAATTTCACTTTGAGTTTGAGTTTAGTCTTCAGGAGCAAGCGGTGGAAGCTAACACAGTAGCTGGTGCCTATAAACTGGTAATCTTACTAGCAAAGGACCCTTGATTAAATCTTCCTGCCTGTTAATAGTTTTTGAGATAGAGTAAGTATTGTCTTTTAACCAATCCCATTATTTCAGCCGTATTTTTAATAAAATGCTGTATGTGCTGTATTATATGACTTCTCTGTGAGGTGTGTAGCATGCCTCCAGATGCTGCTTAAGTGATGACAAATGATAGTTAAGATGGTGCCAGTTTTTGTTTCGCGGTTTCCATTGATTTGAACACAGCCTTGACTTGTAAAACTGTTTTGGGATCAGAGAGGTCACTTCTGAGGACTGTTGACCAATAGGGGATTCTTAAAAATTAGAAGAATAGAACATGTCTGTTTTTAGAATAGCAAGACCCATCTTCACTGGGGTAATTTCAGTCAATGTTGTTTGCATTTTAGGAAAAAAAGCAAAACAAAACGGTACAGCACTTCAGAAAGCCATAGGTATTTTGACTTTCATGAAATTCAGAAGAATGAGTAAGTGATGAAATATTTCTAAAATAATGCTTCTAAAAATTCTAATACACTTTTCCAGATGAGGCCAATATGTAGTAGTTCAGATCATGGAAAACTACATTCTTAATGGTCAAAGACTTTGGTTTTGTTAAAAACCCACTGATATTTCAAACTCAGTATATCCTGTAAGTTGTCTCTTTCATTTTAGATCTCATTTTTTTCCTGATGTTTTACAACCTGCTTGTATCTATAGTGCCACTCTGCTCCATGGGTAGAAAAGTATTTTAATACTGTTGAGCTCATTTTATGAGAAGGAAGCCAAATCAGGATGTGACCAAATTAGAGGGCTGTGACAATAAAACGTGTATATAGAAAGATGACAAATTGTTTGAAGTAACCTTAAGAAATAGATCTCTGGTTTTGATAGCACAACATTTTTTGAGTGTAGTAATTGTACTATATATAATTGCAGTGATGAATTATGACCACTAGTCTGTGCTAATGTGCAATTAATGAGAGGTTATTAGTGGCTTTCTGAGAATGAAAAAATGAAGCACTGCACATGGTGAATGGAATAGAAAACATCTTTATTTAGGTGAAGTTGTGATGGAGTTCCTGCTCATTGTGACTTAATAAAGTTGCAAGATGGCAACTGATGAAAAACCACTTTTTGAAAGATCACAAAGAATGCAATTCTGCTACTGTTTCTTATATCGATTAGGGCCTTTCTATTTGCCTCTCAATTTTGGGATTAACTGGTTGC
The DNA here is from genome assembly GCF_964195595.1 of Calonectris borealis. Taxonomy (NCBI): domain Eukaryota; kingdom Metazoa; phylum Chordata; class Aves; order Procellariiformes; family Procellariidae; genus Calonectris; species Calonectris borealis. The sequence goes on along the minus strand of NC_134312.1, from coordinate 137,734,090 downwards.
TTGACAAAAAGTACCTGTGCAGCGTAGCAATTATGACATACTAGAAAACTTTGTGGAATTGGAACCTAAATGTGAGAAAATCAAGGTTCTGAGTGTAAATGGACAGGTGTGGATTTAGAGGCACAAACAGGTAAAGGAACTTATTTTTTTGAAAGTTTTGGAACACTTTGAAATGAAGGAATTCTGCCTGCACAGTGAATGTATATGCCTTATTTTAGGGCGTTACTACCATTGTATTTGGGCTTCGCTGTATTCATTGAGTGCGTAGAAAAGTAACTGCCATTTTGGGTCCTTTCAAACTTTTGGCACCTTTATGTTGAATGCTTCTTAGTCAGTGAGTACCTGGTATTGTACAGGTTCTTATTTTCAGTAGGCTTTTGTTGTCTGGTTGGTCTGCAGAATCTGCTTGTGTGTGCTTATTGTTCTTGACTAAGGTTTGATTGCTTTGCCAAAAATACTTCCTGAAACTGCACTGTGTGGATTGCTTGTCTTCCTTCTGCTTACCAAATCATCAGGTGTCTGGGTATTTGAATGAGCATATTCCTAATTATAATAGCAGAGGTTTGGATCATGCATCTAAAGTGGGAGGTTGCCCAAAATATTTTAAGTGTGTTATGGTCGCTTTTAGAAGGCAGCTCTAGGAATTGATTCTGGGATCTGTGCTGGCCTTGCCAAAAGTGGGTCTTTATCCTCAAGACCAACCAAGGACTCCTGTATTGAGCTTTTGTAGGACTGTTTTCCCGAAAGGTCTACTAGAAGTTACCACTTTTAATTTTCACTCACTCAGCTTGATTACCAGAAATGTTATGTTGGCAGCTTGGCATCTTCTCTGCACTTGCCCTTTAAAGGCCAAGGAAGATGATCTCTGTTTCTGTGTGTGGATGAGTGACAAGAGTCCAGTCAATAAAATGTCTGTCTGTTCCTTTGGTATGGTTCTTGAGACACTGGATATCAGAATAAACATCTGAAACTTTTCACTTCACTTGTTCTATTGACTACGTTGGGATTATGATGAACTTTGTGTTGGTGAGCTTTTGCCCTGAACAGCCTTCCAGATGGAGACATGCCTATCAATTGGAAGGGGGTGGGGGGCAGGTGGTGACATGCGTTTTTGGGTGAAGTTAAGCCTTTTAGCTTTCAAATACTGCATTTGAGTAGTAGTCTCAGAGAGGAGACAGCTTCTTAATCTGCAAATGACGTTTCTTTTGATGAGGTGACTCATAGAACTAGGACCTCTCTAAGGTCGTGCTCTTTAAGCAAATTCCTTTAGATGGTTGCCTTTCAAACAGCATCTAGCCCTGGCCACTGATCTCATCAAAGCATCTGCTTACATTCCAGAACTCTGTAGCGAAAGTGTGTAAGATGTCACCTTCCTAGAAACTTTTCCTTCTAACTCTGTTTTCTTATATCTTTATGGCTGAGGTTGTCCTTTCTTCATAGTTTTCACACTTTTCAGGCTGTCCCTGAGTTTATTCATGTGATAGTAACTGATATTTAAAGAACATTTTTCTTCATGCAGAGACTGTTGAGGTAATAGGTTGTGTTGACGCTGCCAAGACAAGGACGTTTTCCCTACCAGATGATGCTTTTAAAGCTCATATTAATTCAGTGACTCTGAGAAATGTTCCTGACATATGTATGTCAAGTGGCCTTTTAATGTGGGTAACGATAGTTCTGTGCCTCTTTTTGGTAGATCTGCCTGTGTAACTCTCAGCCAGATGGTAGTATATTTGTGAGGCTATTGCTTGGAGTCACCTGAGCTAAGCTTGCTTACAGACTGCCACACTTGAAGGTCAGAACATAGGAATTCTTCAAGCTAGGTTGCCCACGTGTCTCTTTCCCTTGTCTCCATCTCCTCTAGTCCTTTCTGAAGTGTTGCTTTTCTAGGAACCAGTGGTAGAGAGGGAAATAGCTGCATTGTGCCATGTTACCTCTAGGTTCTGAGCATGAGTGTAAAGCATAAGTATTCTTTTTGTGGATGTTCATGATGAGATCATGATGCACATGTTTGTGTGGACTGTGCATCTCAAAACTCGGTTACTCCTAAGCAGTTTCACTGTATAGGTATACGCATATGAACTTTGTAAAAAGTATAAAAATGAACAAGGCAATAATGCAACAGGTGACTGAATTTATCAGATTTGTAAGTTAAAAGTAATGAAACAATTTCTGAATAGCTAAGTAGCAATGTGCTTTCTGATCTATAGCTGAACATTGGCTCTGCTTGCTAAGTACAGCTCCTTCTGTTTTTAAATCTTGGCTCATGACTTGCAGGTGCCAGTGTGATTGATCTTTGTGCTATTTCAGCTTTTCCAAGAACAAAGCATTAGTGAAGTATCCAGTAGCTAAGAGTCTTATGAGACTCCTAGTATTTCTGTGTCAGCTTTCTGCACTGCGATGTAGTTTGAATAGAAAGCAGAAGCGCCACTGCTCTTTGTATATACAAGGGATTGGGACATAAGTTGACCTTGTGTTCTTTTGCCTGTTTCCTCTCGCTTCTCTGGAGAAAGTAATTTGTATTTGCTAGCTCTGGGGTATTTTGCTTTTCACAACTGTTACATTAAGAACAGAGAGATGTACGTTTGACTGCATGCATTCTGCGTGCTTTTTTGGTGGTGGGTTTTTTTTTTGAGTTGTAGCTGTGCCACAAGCATCTCAGCTAAAATTTCTCATCTTTACCAGCTGTCACTTTAGCTTGCACCAAACTGGCATTTATGACTGATGTTCTTAAGGAAAAGTCAGGAGATTTGTAAGAGAAGATGAACCTGTTTCCCATTACTTGCCCTTAAAACTCTTGGAACTATCAGCTACACAATGTCCTCTGAAGGTTCCTTTGTTTTATTGATGTTCTTTTAAAACATACTCCCTCGTATGATCTAGCACTTGGTACTGTGTTTTACGGAATGTTATCCAATTACACTAAGAATTTGATTGGCCCCTGTAGTTTATCTCTTGAAGTTATTAATATGTGTTAATGAAGAATTATTAATTAAATTCCATTTGTGGCTCATCTTAATCTTGTGCAATAAAAGTTAGACTCAAGTCTGTTAAGTTTTAGGACTTACCACACTCACTTCATACCAACCCCACATATCCCAGAAAGTGATTTGTAGCTAACTACAGTCAGAGGTTGTAGCAATTGATGACTCAGGTATTTTATTAACTTCTAAATTGCTATAATTTCAGTACTCTTCTGTAGTGGTTTTCCTAGAGTAAGGGGGGTGTGTGTGTAGTGCAAATGAATGATGTGTTTCAGTGGAGATTAGGAGGATCTGATGGTGTGAATTGTTTTTGTGTTTCTTTGGACTATTTTCTACGGGGTATCTCCATCTCATGAAAAAAAGCATTTTATAAAGAATAAGAGCAATTTATGGCCTGGTAAGCCTAGAACAGTAGGTGGTGAATGGTTTTAATGACAAAGGGCTAGTAAATCACTAACTAGTGTGGTTCAAACTGTGCGTTAATCAAATATTGGTGGTTTTAGTCTAGATTTTGTCCTATTTTTTTAGTTCAAGAAGAGAATAAAACTGTTTTTTTCTGGTTCATTCTTTTGCCAAAGTTTAACTCATTTGGATTCACTGCTTAATAGTTCATTGCATTGATTGTGACTGTCTTTTGTTCTTTCAGGGAAAAATATTTCATATTTCACTGCTGTTTTTATTTCCTTTATTTAAATACCTTTATTTCTGTGAATAGGAAATTGGTATAATGCAACTGTAACATGCTGTAATACTAAAATCAATTTTTTTGATTTAGCAAAATAGTTTTCATATAAGTTTTTTTAAAATTATTTGTCAACCTTAATTATGTAATCCTTTTTGCTTTGTGCTATTTAATAAAATTGGAAGCTGCTGTTGGACCCAATGAGAAGCTAGCACAGTATGAATACTTACAAGTAAAAAGTATGCTGAAGTATTTAATGCACTAAAGACTGCGTGAGTGAAGACTGTGTGGGACTTTAAATTTACTTAGCTCCTATTATTGTGATAGTTTATGTGGTGTCAGTCTGTGGCAGAGCCAGTTGGATCCTTGCTTTAAATACAAGAGAGATCTTTCTCCCCTTTGGCAGTACCTGCACAGCTGAATATTGCCAGAAATTATGTGCTTGATTAGACACTGTTACGGGTCATGTAACGGAGCCTTTTCTGCTCAATTCCTTAGGTAACATTTAGAAACAAAAACAAGCTGCCGTTTGATCTTCGGAAAGTGTATTGGTTGTCCAGCCAGTTCACTTGCATGTCTTAAATCTGAAACATTTTATATCAGAAATGATCCTAGGTCCCTCTATCTGTTAATTACGGAATTCCTATGAAATAAGCAAGTACGGAGGAAGTTGACAAAGTGCCTTCTAAATAAATGGTGACACAATGAAGGATTGATTTCTTCTAAAAAAGCGTGTATTTCTCACTGCTTTTCCTAGAATTAGTAGGATGTAACTAGTTATTCCTCCAGTTTAGCGCTTGTTTCAAGTACAAGGATTGTGTGTGTGTGAAAAATCAACCTTTTTTCATTTATCTGCATTTTTGTGCGGTAACCTTTCTGTATGAGTTCTCAGCAATTAATATATTCCTGATTCCTTATATAGAGAATCTTGTCAGGTTTTCATGTTTTGGCTTTCTTAAGATCAAAGGACATGCCCAGTTCAGGCAGTGTAGCTGTGAGTGAGGTTGGAGAAACACTATGGTTTTAACTGCATTCACGTGTCCATTTTTTTTTCTTAATTTGGACTCTCTATGTCCAGAGTGTTGGTTATGCAAAACTGATACTTTCAGCTTCCAATAGTGAAATCATCTCCCTAGCCAGTGGTTCTTGAGAGAAACCAGGTTCTGCAAATGACATTGTTTCCTGTTGTTTCTGTTGCTTCCTACTCTAACTCAAACAGAAAACCTGTAGCTAACATTTTGCCATGTTTATTGATGCTGATCTTTAATATCCAGGTATTTTTGAAGGTCTGTGTTTTTTTCTGAAGTACAGCTTGTTCGTGTACTTCAGATTTTAAGAACTGTTTTGCCCTTTTGCCCCCATTTGTATACCCGCTATCTTTGTATACAAAAGAAAGAGCAGAGAGCTTATAGTCATTTTAGCTGTTTGTCACTGGTGTTAGTAGCAGCACTGTTTATTTTCATTTTCAGTCCTAAACCAAAGAAAGAGTTATATGTTAGCAGAGCAGGAAGACATGAGAAAATATTGGGTGCCTGGCTGTTTGAATAATATTTGAAGACCAGCTTGCAGAAATACGAAATTAGGGAACTGGATTTGCGAAGGATGCGCATTTGTCTTTGAGAGCCATATTTAAATCAACTACTCATGAGGGGTGGAGACCCTAAATGCACAGGCACATGAAAGAAGAAATCACAGCTTTACTTACTTTAAAAGATACAGTTTGACTTAAGAGTTTCTGGCCATTTGTATAAGACACTGACATAGTGATAACTGAAAATCCTGGTTTTGACATAAATGAAAATAGTATGCTGAGCAGGTGACTGACAGAAGTTGCAGAAAGATTTCTTCACTTTTTTTTTTCCTTCTGTGATAGTTCTTTGCATTCTTTTCTGAGTATAGCTTCAACTTTTTCTTTTTTAATTGAGCTTGAGCAAATTTTTTTAATGTTATTTGGATTTGAGAATGGTAGGGAAAGGCTGTTTCTCACTATGTAAAACTTGTAAAAATAGGGCAAGCCTTTTGTATGCCAAATTTCAAAGTGTAATAATTCTTCATTCCCAGGCTGTGGTTTTGCTGAGCTTAAAAATTAATTTGAAAATAGCTTTTCTCTTAAATGTTTCATGTTCTGTCCTTTTTTTGGTGTGCTTTCTTCTCAGGTTTTTAGCAGAATACCATGATGATTTCTTCCCAGAATCTGCTTATGTAGCTGCATGTGAAGCCTACTACAGTACTAAAAATCCTCGGGCAATCTACTGAAGCTATTAATAAAGATTAAATCCTACTATACATAGCCCATGACAATGCTATTTTGCCACGTGACTACAAGATGAAGATGAAAAAGGAATTAAAACAACTTCTGGAGTTGAAGAAGTAGGGAAATATCTTCTGTGATGGTTGGATTACTTAGGAATGGAGAACTTCTTTTCAGAGATGTGTATAGACTGCATTGTGAGTTGCTTAGAGGATTGAATATAACTCTGACTCCAGATGAATGAACAAGCCTTGTTCTGACTTCTAATGCATAGGACTGCATAGGACTATTAAAGAGGAAAGGAGGCAAAAGCAGATGCATTAGCAACAGGACATTTCCATGAAGATAGGTCATCATGCTGTGTTTCATTTTAGCTCAACTTCTCCAGCCTGAGAAATAAGACTTGACTACACAGTTACATGAAGAGAATGCATAACTGGTATCTTACGGATTTTTTCCTCAGAAATTGCACTTCATTTTGTGGAACTATCATGATAGAAAAGATTGCTTAACGTAAGGTGTTTTTGCTGTTTGGCTAGTGTGACATCTGCCTCAAGAATGACTTTGTTGCTTGAATGAAAGATGTGTTTCTTACTTTGCATTTTGCAAAGGTGTATATAGCTCTTTTCATGGTAAGGCTGCCAGAGTTCCAAGGAGAGCATACATTGCCAGTGATTCAGCATTTACCTGGCAAAAAATAATTTCCAGAACCATTATGAAAGAACAGATTTTCTACAAGTAAGCGAGGAAGTCAAGAAAGTGATGGCAGTTTAACTGGAAAACACTTCTTTTCTTAATAAAGTTCACAGTGGCTGCTGTGTAAATGTGTGATTTTGACTGTCTAAAACGTCTTGTTTGCGCTTGATTAGTATTTTTGAGATTGCTAAGTGCATATAATGAGAGGTGGGAGCATTGACAACATAGGGAGCAAAGCCCTTTCTGTATCATTGAGTTTTCTTCTACAGACTTGAAGGATGTCTCTTTAGGCAGTTTTAAACACCTTAGCTCTGGAAATAGGAATTAAGTGAGAACTGAGTTCCTAGAAATCTGACAACACATTCAGTAGAAATGAATTGAGATACAATTCTTGTCTTGATTGTCATCAAAAGCTCGTCCATGACTTAGAACTCTGGCCTTCAGAATCCTCTGCTTTGTCAAGGCAGACGCGGATTTTAAAATTACTGGGAGAAAATAGGACTCAAAGCTCATAGACTACTGCATTAATGACTCTGTAATCCTTCCTAGTTCAGAAGACTTCCATTAGAACATTTACCTGTAATGCAAAACTCAACACATTCCTCCCAGATTTGCAGAAACTAGTGGTTAGGAGAAATCATCTTTCAAATGTAAACGGCAAGCTTAGTCTAAGAGGCCAAAGGAAATCTGAAATCTACCATTGACATTAATTGTCACTCACTTTTTCAGAGTGTACTGGTGTGTTAAAGCTTTTGAACTGAAAAGATAAGGATTACCTTGGTTTTAGCAATTTAGGTGCTGCTCCTCAGAAAAACTTCTGTAAAGAGTCTGTTAAACTTAATGGTTGTTAAATGAATGTTTGGCATGGATGCATGCAGATTTGGTGATCGTTATTTCTAAAGATTACCATTTAGTAGTAGTACTATTTTTTAATGCATTTCTGTTGTACCAAAAAAACATATGTAAGCTTTAGTCTTTCTCAAATTACAGAAGTTTGGAATCTTTAGCAGAATCCAAGTACCTCAAAATCCACTTTGCAAACATGTTTCATTCTAGGCTTAGACTCTGTTTTTCTAAAAAGACAATTCAATAAAATACTAACGACTATCTAACAAGAGATTAATCTTGGAATACTGGCTGAAACTCCATCCTTAATCCTTTCTATTGCAGGAATGTTAGAGTGTGTATAATAGGGCAAATCTGTTTTTGTTCCACTGTTGGTACCTGTGAGTATAAGGCAAGTTATGAAGAGAGTTTAAACCTTATTGTGTGACTGTGTTTAAGCTGTTAAAATGACAATTTCTGCATGCAGGGGTTATTAATAGTGTCGGTATTGCCTTGTCAATGATTCTCAAAAGACTGGGGGGGGGGGGGGGCGGCGAAGATTCTGAAGGTCCAGTTAGTGTAGTCTTTATGTGAACAAAATTTTTCGTAAAATTCTCTTGAAACTGCTATTGGATATAACATTACAAACTATCTTGCTCTCATAACAACCAAAGAACTTTTCTCAAAAGTAGCACCCTTTTGCGCTTCTTGACACTTTTAATTGACATGACTTCCCCGGACACTATCTCTTTGAATTTAAGAAGTTTAGGTTTGTATATTCAAGTACAGTAACGTGGATCTTTGACATCCCCCATCCCTACTGTCGCTCTTCTTTTACTGCTTTCCTATTTTTATACCTGTTTTGTTTTTTTGTTTGGTTGTTTTTTTTTTTAAGCTGAACCAGTGCAAGAGACTTGCAAAAACTTGAACCAGATTGCGTAAGAGGGTTACTAGTCTTAAAATATATAGAGACTTACCAGTGTGACCCTCAAAATCCACTTTGAATGGAATATTCAAGGGCTCATGTGGCTAGGGGAAACTTAATAGTATAGTTATACTGCTGGTGTGAATCTGTAACTCTTTGAATGTCCTTGACTGATTAGATTTTTGATGGGATTCATATCCATCTGAACTGATGAAAGAGGTTTCTGTACTTAGCTGTTTGTCATTCGTTGGTTGCTGTTTGTAGAGCTACTCATATCAATGTTTTCTAACCTGATTCAGTCAAAATGGCTTAGGTTAGCTTGAAGAAATGTGAAAAACTGACTGAAGCAGGCTAGGGAGCGTTCACATGAGCAAGTCTGCCAGCAGACTTCAGAGGCAGTCTCCTGCAGAGGAGGAGCTGAGCTGAGAAAGCAGGTTAATGGGCAGTAATAGTTTACACTGGCATAGCTGTTGGCATGACTCACATGTGCTCTGGTTCCAAATGAAGGGTTTTTTGTTTGTGTATTTAAGGAAATGATACCAGTGTAATTATAATGTATACTTAAACTGGTAAATCTCATCGCTGAAGGCAAGTTCTTGCACTTGCCTTCAAGAGTAGGCCACTCCAACATGAGGTGTGGTGTAGGGTTTTGAATATGGCCGTTCTTGGGAGAAGGCAGAGGAGAGCAATCGCAGCCCAGGACTAGAAGCAGGTAACGTAGCTGATACTGCGCGTGAAGTGTGCTGCCGTGGAAGCGCCCGAGATGCTCAGGCTGCACAAATACTGCTGATTCCTTTACCTGCTCTGACCTTGTCAGCGGGAAGGTACCTGAGTAACTTGACACTGTGCCACAGAAGTATGAAACTGACTGTATGTAAAATGCTTTACTTAAGATTGTAAAGATCTTAAGATTGTAAAAGAAGGATATATTAGCAGAATATAAGTTCAATATTCTTCAGTTTTACTCCTAATTTTAGGCTTTACTTTGTACCTATCATGCTTCAAAAAAAATCATACTGTTATTTCATACGCACTATCTAGAGTTGCTGCATTGCCTTTCATTTTGCTACTGTGTTGCTATGTTTTTCAAGCTCCTGTTTCAAAGCTCAGGCTTTCATGTAGCGTCCTCTTCCATTGAGATGACCGAGGCAGATGTGACCAAGTCCTAATTTAAAGTTTGTTCCATGTCCCGTTCTGAAAGCAAGCTTATGCAGATGCTAGGGTTTCCCTTGGCATTTGTTGTGGGCTAACAGCGTGTGTGTGGTCAGGCATTACGTCGGAAATGTTTAGCGGGAACTTGCCAAACAGTAGTGCGGGATGAGCTTGCTCTGGGTTATGCTGAGAGGAATGTCTGCAGTCAAAGAAGAAATAACAAGCTGATTGGAAATAAAAAGCTGTTACTGCTTTTCATGTTTGCATCATAAAGAGTGTTACCAAGACATTTGGGAAATACACTGGGGAAGTTGTTATTGTAGTTAAAATATATATGTATATATTAAATCCTTCATTTCTTGAAAATTATACATTTTCCTCTCTGGAGTCTTAAGTGTGTCTCCCAGAAGTATCTATACTGGGATGGAAATAAGCTTTACAGGACAGGGGGAAGGAAGCAACATGTATTATCCTTCCCTGAGTCTCAAGTCAAGCCTTTATTGTGCTAGTTAGCTGTACAAAAGCACAAAGCTGACAGCTCTTGGACAGACAGGCACATCTTAACTTCTCGCCTGGTGCACGTTTGATCGCTTTTAACTTCTTGACCTATTAACAGAGCTGGAAAGCCAGTTTGCACTTTAGAGTGCACAAACTTACTCTCTAAATTCAAGGAGAAAATGCCAAATAGCTGCAATGCAAGCGTACTTAGGCCAAATGCATAAAGAAATAGATTTTTGTCCTGTGTACTGTAGAATCTCCTTTGTGATACGAGGTGATTGCGTTTAATTGCATTAACAAGTCAAGTTACATATTTATTTTTCTATGTAAATACATCTCAGTGTAATGAGGTTCCCTGGAACAACAGTTCTAGATAGTATGTTACTTTTGTAATGTATTTGACCATAATCAGTGCAACCTTGATGTGTTTACATAGTCAGTTTTTTCACCTGCTTATGAAACAATGAATTTGGAGGGATTTTCAGCTTTTTGTGTAGTTGCATCATTTTTCTGTGTGAAATTAGTGAATATAGGTACTATACTTCTACAGTCAGAGGTACAAATGCAGTGTTTCTGCCTCAATTTTTGGTGGTTTTTACTTCAACACCACCACACACACCCCCACACACCCCCCAACTCCCAAAACAAAGTTTGGAATGTATATTGCCTTGGGAAAATGCTATCAGCAATGACTGAGTGGCAGATGTAGATGCTTACTAAGATCTAACTCCATGCATCCTCCCTATTGCATGCATTATGTATTTTCCCCTTCCAATTCATATAACAGATGACATTTTTGTATTAAGGCTAAGGATTACAGCAAGCTGAATAAAATCAGTGAAGTATAAACACGTGCTCAAAAATGAAAAGGAAAAATCTGTCTAAAAAAAGGGGGGGGGGGGCGGGGGGGCAAAAAAAGTGTGTGTTGTTCCTCCTGTATGTTAGTTGGGAGTGGTTGCTCACATCATGTGAAGTGGATAACATCATCATAAAGAGAATGAACAAACCTGTGAGATGCAAATTGATAAATCCCGGCACTAATACAGACCTTTAAAAGTGTCTGCTAAGGAATGGAGTAATTTCTCTGCTGTTTTGTTGCTAGAAATGGCAGAAGGTTTTGATGGAGAATGACTTTTTCTCTTACCAATACAAGATATTGGATGTGCTTCTGGGGAAAGCAACTCAGGTATTAAAGCATTGAATCACACAATATGTTCATGGGGATATTTCAGTCCAATGCCAGAAAACAACGTGTGTTTACATAGTGAGAAATGTAGAGATAAATGTGCTTAGTTCCTGGCAAAATGAACAGAAGACGGTTCCATCACAGCAGTAGTGTACTGGTTGTGCCTCTAATATCTGTGAATGTTGAGTAGATGTTCAATGTATTAAACTTTTTCTAGTCTTTAATTATAAGCTATTAATAATTACCAATCTAATAATTAAGTTATTAATCTTTAAAGTCCTTGAAACAAAGATATCTCCCAAGTACTTTCTTACTTTACTCTCTTTCTTCTTTCCTTGCTTAAATTTTTCTAGTAGTCTAGAAAATTACAAAAACATGCTTAGAGATTCGTGGAGAGGAGGAGAATGGTTCTGACTCAGACTAAGCAAGTTGCACATGGTTTCCTTAAATGTTTAGATGTTTCTGATTCATTTTGAGGTATTAATCATCAAATACGTGTTAAATATAATTAGGATTTTATTTGTAGGCTGAAAAGTAAAGCCAAAATGAAAGTGTCAGGTGAACTGAACAGTGCGAATATCTAGTCAAGTTATCGGATAATTTAAATATGCCTGAAATTAGTTCTACTGTATGTATTTCTGTTTTCTGTTTTAAATGTGGTGCTCTGATTTGTCTTGGTTACTTGATGCCAAGTATTGTACATGAGGGCCTTTCTCTAAAGTGTAAAATTGATTAAATGTCAACGTGAGTAATCAAAACATCAAATTTTGCCATCAATTTTAATTTAAACATATGAAATGCTACCATCCCATGTTATAAGCAAAGAGACTTACGCCCTTCTTTTTGCAGAAGCTTCTTAGAAATAGAGTATATGACAAATCTGCTGCCACATGGCTGACCTGGCAAAGGCGTCAGTCTCAGCGGAATGATGGAGGTAACCTGCAGCTCTTCGCCAAGTGCCTTCGGCCTGCGCAGAAGGTGCTCGTGGTGTTCCACTGGTGGGCTGGGGGCATCGGTAAGCATGCTGTGAGAGACTCCTCAGGGGGAATAAACCTTCACAAGTTGCCTCTTACACCTGTATTTTAATGACAGCAGTACAGCGAATGCTTCCATAGTTGATATTTAGTAAGAGTTTTCATGGCTTTACAACCTTCTGTTTTGTAGGCTGCTGAGTTAAGAACTCTAAAGTAGTTCTGTTTAGGTTTCACATGCCTGACTGAGTAGGAGGTAGATTTTACTAACTGTTTTTAATCAGATTAAAGAGGAATTTATTTTCTGTTGCTGTAAGTGACTACTGCAGTGAGATAACTTCTTTGGCATCAGAGATTTGTCCATTTTTTAAAAAAGAATCTATTAGAAACAGTATGAGTAGTAACTAATTGGACATTTCGTAAAGATTTTGCTTACTGGCAGATGGATGATATGACACATGTAATGTATATGCAGTATTGCCAACTGCAGGCATTAGAAATCATGAGTCAGACCCTTAAAAGTCTTGAGAGTGATTAAGCAAATGTGAAGATTAACTCCTGTTCTTTGGGCCCCTAGGGTAACATGAGTCAAGCTTACGACAAGGCTTGCTCGAGACTTTAGAAAGGAAAACTGAGCTTTTTGGCTAATTACATCTCTTTTAGAGTTGGAGCTTTATAAAAAAAAAAGCACAAAACCTTGCAAGACTGGCAGTAAAATGATGATTTGGCAATGCTTTAATAGAGCAGGATGCCATTAATCTGAAAATAATCAGAGGCTGAATTTATTTGTGAACATCTGTGTGAACATAACAGAAGCCTCGGATAGCAAGGTTTTCCGGGTAGGGCGGTTATATCTGCTAATCTACAAAACAGTCTGCCTTTGCCAAAGGCATAAATCTAAATTTCTAGATCCAATTTTTTTTACTTGTTTGGAATGACTATTAATAAAGCGAGAGAGATAAATTGTTTACCATAGTAACAGGATTACCTTGTGCATGATGAAGTTGATGAAATCATGCATCGGAAGAAAACAGGAAGCAAGATGAGAACTCCACTGTTTCTACACTGTATGTGCAAGACTAATACGTTATGTTGTTAGACCCACTTGTTGAATTATTTGTCTCTCTCTGGTAGCGACGAGAGAGACAAGTTGTCACTGCTGCCTTAGGCCCACCTCTGTCAAAGACAGTAGGTGTCTAAAGAAAAATCTAAACTGAGGTCAGATCTGTGTAAGCCAAAGGGAGCAATCCACAAACCCTCTTTCCAAATCTAGTATGGCAATCTGTATGGCTGTAGTTGCCTAAGTTTTTCCAGTGAAGTTATTTAAATATTAAAAATCTGAACTGAGCTTTTAGCACCCGTGCCAGGTTTGCAAGGCCATTTGGGATGTACAGATTGAGCATCAATCTTTGCACTTGCATGTGCTGGAGGATGCACGCGTCTCGCCAATGGCAGTGCAACCCACGCTACAGCAAGGGTAGCAACTGTAACAAAAGCTGGGAGGAGGAGCAGACTGGAAATGCGATGGCAAGTCCCTTTGATACACTACTTTAAATTATAGAATCATTAAGGTTGGAAAAGACCTTTAAGATCATCGAGTCCAACCAATGCAACACCACCATGCCCATTAAACCATGTCCCTAAGCGCAACATCTACACGTCTTTTAAATACTTGCTGATGGTGACTCAACCACTTCCCTGGGCAGCCTGTTCCAACGCTTGACTAAATGTTCATTAGGAAGTGGGAGATCTGGATTTGATAACTACTCAACCTGAGAGGTTTTGCCGTGCACTCTACAGACCTTGCTGTATGAGGCCACCTTCTACCTTTGCTCGTAACACTGTCTCACTGTGTAGAAAGGGCAGCGACAGCCACAGACCTGGAAGGAAGAATTTTCTTCCTCCTTGAGCTGGAGAGTCATGTGTCCACTTGCTTCTTCTGAATTCCCCATACAGTTCTTGGATTCCTTTTTTGCATGCCTTGCAGCTTCAACAAGAGAGGACAGCCTTGCTACCAGCCTGCTTGGAGATACTGAAGTAATTTATCTGAGGAATACCTGGCCCAGGTTGTGAGCTTTCTGAGTGGATCAAAGTCCTACTACTGGTTTCTTCTGGTGAAGAACAAAAAAAACCTGCAAAGCTTGTTCTTTCTATTGCCGCTCAAGCAGGTAGTGTAGGATTCAGCCCAGCAAACGTAGAGGATGGCAACTGAGAGATCCCCATCTGAACTTCCTCTATAGTCCTTGGACAGAAGAAATACTTCCAGGGTGTGGCTGATCTTGCCCTGAAGTGGGTGTATAACATAGGCTATTGAGCTGCAACAATGCCATTCCTGCTTAGAGAGAGAACCTAGAGTCAAGAGCTCAACACAGATGCATGCGCATGCATTTAGGTGAGATGATCCCTCCCTGTACTATCTGCATAAATTCAAACTGATTTGGGGCATTCTAGAGCTTTTACTTAGTGGTTTTGCTCTTCTTTATTTAGGGGATTTTTGAAAATATAAATCACTCTCACTCCCAGCCCAGCAGAGGTTAGCTGTTATTCTACCTAGTTATTATTGCAAGAGCGTTCATAAACCTGTGACGCAAGAGGAAAGAGAGAAGCTTGGAAAAAAAATAAATGCACAGAACACGTGAAAAGTGACTGCTAACTGTGGAGGGAGAGAGCTGGCAAATAACTGGTTAATGCGTACACAATGTGCAGTTGAAAGCAGGCAAACAAAAAGCACGGAGTAGGTAGGATCAACACTATGGTTTTGCCTGCCTCTCCTGCAGCATTTAGACCGTGGTTGCTGGTGTCATGCTGGCAAGTGCAGCCAGTCAGCGAAACCTGTGCTTTCTCAGATCCTGGAGCAGAGATCCGATCCAGTACGCCCTACAGCAGTTCTCGCTAAAGCACCAAGAAAGCTAAAGCTGCTTAGGGAGAAATAAACACCAGCTCAAGCATCCTTCTCGTAGGACTGCGTTCTTCTCCGGTGCCGTACCAATCACAATTTTTAAATGCATCAATCGCTGCTTTTCTGTTTCGTGATGCAAAAGCAGTAGAGGATACAACCTGGATTTGGTTTTGCCACTCCTCTCACCTAGCCTATTGCATCAGTGAGAAAGCAGCCATGCTTTTTACTGTGTGGGTTGAAGTCACGTATGGGGATTTAAGTAGTCAATGACACCTTGGGGTTGGGTAGCAGCACACAGACGGCCTGGCTGTGAGGCTGCCCGTGCCCATCTCTACCTGGCTCAGAGGGAAATGCCTACGGGGTGGTGGCTAGCGGGGGTGACTTATTGTGAGGCCGTGTTTGGATTGGGGAGAATAGCTGGTGTATGAGGTGGGAGTGCGGTCCATACGGTGCTATGAAAGGGTTTGAGGACAGCTGAGCTGTGGGCCGCCATGTGGGTTTAAGAGGCTGGATGCAGCACAGGGGTTTGTGTGGCTTTGCCTAGAATTAGCAGTAGGTTAGTTTTCAGGCCACGGGTGAAGCTCTGGTGAAGATGGCTGCAGGGCATCAAGAAAGGAGCTATTTCTGAATATACATTTTTCTAAATATTTTATTTCTGTCCTTAAGTTTGAGGCCACACATTCTAGTCTGTTTGACACTACTTTTGTCATTTGCATGGACATTTAGGCTGGGAAACATAACACTGCATTTTGAAGCAGGGTTTAGATTTTTTCTGTAATGCTCTTTCCGCTCCCCACCTAAACAATGCTGAAGCCATTTTAGCCTATAGCTATGTTTAAAAAAAAAACCAGCCAAACCAACCAACCAAACAAACATGATGATGCAGTGACACTTATATTTGAGATCAGATGAAGCTATAGAGTGTCTGGAGTGAACTTAGCTGCTGATGTGCTCAGTTACTCTTCCAAATAGACTTGTTGAGTAGTCATCAGAGCTAACAAATCTCAAAACCCCAATTCTGTTTCCTTAAGTCCGTCCGGGACACGTGCGTACTGGGAGTAGATGAAAGGAAATGCCAAGAAATGGGGCTTCCTGCACGGTACGAGGGCGTGCAGGATACTCCTGCTCAGGAGTAGAGCACTCAATGAGTGAGTGCCCTGGGAGAAGTGCTGAGGGTGGTATTTGCAGGGGTGACGATGGGAGTGGGTTATGGAGCGGAGAGCACCCAGAAATGCTGAGGAACTGCTCAGAAAGATGGTAAGCAAGTGGGTTTTTTGGACATGTAATACATGCTTTCTAAACTGGGATGGGTGTAGGCTTCTCTGTCACTATCGATGAAATGAGGAAAAATCCATAAGGACAAGAAGTTCATTTTCTGGGATAGTACAGGTGCAATTAGATTAATATTCAGAAGAAGAATGTAGTCCCCCACCTGGGATTTAGATTCTGGAGTAGAGGATAAAAACTGAATCACCATATGCTGCTCAATCTCTGTGTGTAATTTGGTAGTTGTTTCTCTAAATAATTAATTAGATAATGCTCCCTGTCAAGTAATCAGTGTGGGGTTCACTCAAGGAGAACTAACGTGAGGTTCATCAAACCACAGAGGATTTTATTAGGAAAACCATGATTAAAGATTCAAACTCTAAATGAGGACTTCTTAATTATCCTATCCAAGTGCAGAGGGAAAAATATTTAGTGTATGGAAAGATTACAGAAGACTCCTGCAGACACCTCCCTTTTCCTTGATTTAATCTCAGAGCAAAACAGGAAGAAAATTCACATCTTCCTCTTAGAAAAACGAATTTGACAAGTCTTGTGGAGCTATGAGTGGCAGACATGAAAGCATAAGAGGCAAATCAGTCAAAATATTGTTAAAAAACTTTTCTCTCCCCTAGTTTGACAACACCATTTCCTTGAATGCAGGGTTATGTTAGGTATTTTTCCAGTCATCTTGTAACATTTATTGTGCTTTAGCTGAAATGTGCTAGAGGAAAGTGAAGTCAGCACCTTTGCCTCTGATAAATAACTCGAAAATTGTAAGTACAGCTGCCTGTAAGGACAGGGAGATGGGCATACTGTCCAGCCCTGAATGCTGGGCTTAGCAGTGGTCATCGGCTAGTTGGAGTGGAGCAATTTCTGTACTGTCATCTCGTGGTGACACTGGACAAGGCATAAGATGATACGAACAGCAAGGAAGGGTCCGGTTGATGTGGGTATCAAGCATTTTCTATGCTCTCTGCTTCATGGTGGAAACTGTGCTATTTTGAGAGAGTGTTAAGCTAGAGGAGAAAGACGTATGTGACCAGCATTAGACTTCTTTATGTGGTATTTAATTAATTAATTCTTAATGTTTGGCTGGAATATATTTTTTCCTAGAATAACAAGAAGTTACCCCTCACTTTTGAACATTTACATCAACAAAGCATTTATAAGGAAACATATAAATATTGAGCTATTTCTCTTTCCGTGTTACCTGGGAGAAGAAGAAGAGAGAAGGAATAGGAATTTTGGGTCCTGCTCTGATAGTAAAAATCCGTATCTTCAAATATGCAAGAGGAAGCAACTGTCATTATAGTGAGTTAAAAGTAAAATTTTGTTATGCTGTGGACAAGTCCTATATAACCCAACTTCCATACAGTATATATAGAAGTATGCTATGTATAGAAGTGTACAGTGTGTATGCTGCCTTTACAGTACAGTAAGTACGAAAGTAATTGTTGTGTAAGCAGTCATATATGAGTATAACCAGATATGCTGCAAGGCCACATGGGTTGAAGAGAAGCCCAACAAACTTGGTTCCTTTCTTTGATTCATTTGTAGTTTCAATAGATAAAGGAGAAAACTTTCTGCAAAAATTGGAGGCATTCCACAAAGAGAATGCAATTTAAACCATTTCTTTAAGAAAACACAGGGATAATTGCAGTTTTAATACAAAACTGGTGAAACAATCAGAAACCAAAACAATTATGAGTGGTAAAATAGCAAAGTGGAGCTCACTGGGGATTAGTGTTGAGCCTGATACTCACTTCTCTCTAAATGACCTAAAATAATAACAGAAGAAAACTTACACGTCAATCAAATTCACAGATGGTATCAAGAGGCTGCAAGGAAAGCGGAGACAGCAGATAAACTGCCAAATAAACTAGAAAGTTTAGAGAAAAAAGGAGCATTCAAGGACAGGATGCGACTTTGATACATGTAAGGTTCTTTTGTGGATTAAGAGAAGGCTAAAAATGCAAATGTGTTTGCAGAAGCCCATTGACATTGATTTCATCAGGAGACACGGACAATCTTACATAACCGTGCCTCACATCGTGTCACTGGGGGCAAATAGTTTAAATTGTTTTTTAACAGCAGTCTTTGGTCTCGTGCGCTCCATGCCTGTGGGAGGGCATCCGTAACCATTTTGTTTCACCGCAGAGAGGCTTCAGGATTTTGTTTTCAATCTGTTGGAAAGAAAGCAAAACTTTTTAAATTTGTTGTTCCCAGTTCTGTCAGTGCCGAGTTTTAAAAGAATGAAGTTTGGCTGGCGTTTTGTTTTGCCAGTGGCTTTAGTAAAAGCTTTGACAAAATCATTGCGCCTGTGAAACCTGTTGACTTTGCATCCGTCAATGATGTGGCGGATTGCTACATGGCTAAATGTATCTCTATCCACCTGTGTATGTTGTTTGCTTCCACATCTACAACATAACCTCCTTGTTCTGATTTGGCACACCTACGGCAGGTTGGAAAAGCTGTTGTATTTAGCAGAGGGCTACAAAGCTGTATGAGTTTGTTATCCTTGGGTAAAGGACAAGAAAATAATCCTCTGCCAGATGAGCAGGTAGCCGAGAAATAGATGGCCAAACCGAGTTCTGGCTAATGAAGGGCATCATTGCCTGAAGAAGGGGACCAGTACTTATAACAGGAAAAAGTTTTTTTTTTTACAAGAAGCCTTTCTTTTGATTGTCAGAGAAAGACAGACATAACTCGGCTGCAGGGACAGAAGAGATGAGGCTTCAGCAAAACCCTGGAGTCTCTGCAGACACTGAACAAATCCAAAAAAGTGGTGGAAACACTGAGGCAGAGATTCAGATGTTATTTTTTTTATTTGCTTTTCTATAAATCTTTGTTTCCTGCGCTGACTGAATAATGTGTTTTTTTTTTTTTTAGACATCTTGGCAGTTTTATGTGCTTCTATTTTCACATATCCCTCAAAAATTAAACAATAAACCAATGTATCTGCAAAGGCAGATGCGTGTATCAGAAACTTGGAAAATACTTTGGTGGGAATATAGAAGAAAGAAGGCTGCAAAATGAAGCTGCTCATGGCCTGAAATTGTTGTCATGCTACCAAGACTTCACCTGGTAAGGGTGTGCCAAGATAATGTTTAAGGCTATGGGCAGTCCCTATAACTGCTATATGAAGTCGGGCAGTTAATTAGGAAGGGCTTGTTTTTGTTGGAACTGACAAATAGTCAAAGCAATGTTGTTGCAAGAATGAATTTGTCTTTGCATATAAATCACCGTTATCTGCAGGGCAGTGGGGGCAGCTGGTGGAGGGAAAGGCAAGTCTGGTGGCTCAGTGTGGAGGGCCTCTGGTTCAAGTCTGCCATTCCTGTCATTTTCATTATTGGCCTAAATTGATAAAGGATTGAGGTCCCCTAAATGGGAATAAGTAATTTAGCGTCTTAAACCCCAAATTTTGATCCTTACTCCCCACTCCCTAAGCTAATTCTTTAGATACACATATTTTTGTACTTATATTCACTGAGTATATATAATATTTTGTTTCTGTGCACACTTCCAAACTGTGCACACTTCCAAATGTTGGAGCAGCAGTTAGAAACCACACTCTACACTTCTCTCTAGTCCACTGAATCTTTAATTACTTTTTGCCCAGGAATACGACTGCAACAGGAGGGGAGAGGAACATCCTGACCGTAAAAGCTGTGGCAGTGTGGTTGGGATAGCGAGTGAGGTCTGTACAAAATAATTTGATTAAAATGGAAGCCTCCTGCTTGCCTGTCACACAGGTAACAACTTTTCTCTGTGTTACACAGGGCCCAGTACAATGTACAGCTGCAGTGCAGGAGAGGACTCCAGGCTACAAATCCCAACCCGATGCTAATTGTAGAATCACTTAGGTTGGAAAAGACCTTTAAGATCATTGAGTCCTACCGTTAACCTAGCACTGCCAAGTCCACCACTAAATCATGTCCCTAAGCACCACGCCTAAAGGTCTTTTAAATACCTCCAGGGATGGGGACTCAACCACTTCCCTGGGCAGCCTGGTCCAATGCTTGACAACCCTTTTGCTGAAGAAATTTTTCCTAACACCCAATCTAAACCTCCCCTGGAGCAACTTGAGGCTAACGTTATAACTGTGACTCGGGCAGGTGCGGTCCCGCGAGTGGCGGTCTGTCAGGCGGGTGCCTCTGCGTGGCATCCCCTGGCGAGCCCTGGTGCCTCCCCGCTCCTGGCTCTGCCTGTGGCACGCTCGGTCTCCTGGTGCCAGGGCTCTGGCAGTGCCTCGCCATCCGGCGGAGGTGGCACTCGGCAGCCAGGCTCCGAGAAGGCAGATGCTGCAATGCTCGCTGCTGCAAAACCTGAATCCCTTAACACATCTCACCCTTGGGTCTCTGACTTACAGCGCAGATAATGGTGTAGAAGGGATGTTAAAAATCAGCAAGTTACTCAAGTAACAGAAGGGAGGTGACAATAACAGACCTCTCTACAGTGACGTTTTCTCTTTCTTGTTCTCTTCATAGCAACGGGACATCTGTAGGGTGGGATGGAAAGTTCCCCCATTCCAGACATGCCACCTTTTCCAGCGCAAATACTTCTTTTTTCCTTCTCAAAACCCCTGGCTTGATCCATGTCTCCTGGGTGCTGTGTGGACTGTGCCACATTGCATGTGGGACGCACACCCATGCTCGCCCCCCTCCCGATGGCGGGGACGGAGCGTAGGCTGCAGAAGAGCCGCAGAGGAGTGGGGCTGGTAGGATGGATGTGGCCTGATAAACCTTCTCATCAGCCAGCACCCTGCATTTTTGAGGCAGAGGTTATGAATGTCGACCTTTGGTATGTTTTCTGAAAATGACTGCTGTAAGACTGTAAGTTAAGCGCAGTGTTTTAGCAGGTCGTAAACATAGACTTTGTGTATGTACTCAGTGCGGCTTGCTTCTGCATAGCACGAGTTGCTGCACAATGAACCTTATTTCTGCAAACCTCTCATAAACGTTTTGTTGTACATTTTGAAATGTACTTGATTCTATAATAACTATAATTTTATAACTTAGTTCTATAATATGTTATAGAAGGAGTTTGACCATTGGCTAGCTGTAGGCAGTACAGTTTTTCAGTATAATGGCTGATCTGTTGTTGAAATTATAGTTTCATCTCTAGTGATAAAGGACCCCTGGATCTGTCAGCCTGAATGATTTCACATGCTTTTTGGGTGTACAGCTGTTAATAGACTTCAAAATCACTGGTTTGATAAAATGACTCAAGGAAGATCTCTTTATTGCAGCTTTGTTTTTCATATTTTGTTCTTCTCTGGCGATTGTAGCAAGTCTGTCTGCTTTAAATTTAATTAAAGCATCTTAACTTGGCAGGGCAACATAATTTCATAACATATAGGAGTTTTCCAATATGAAAAAAATTAATTCAAATGCTTACTGTGAAAAAAATCTTATTTATTTCAAATGAAATGACAGGCTTTTCTCATATATTTAACCGAAGTTTTAAATCACTGACATAAGGGTTAACTGTATTGCATAATTAAGCAAACCCTAGAAGGTTCCAATTATTTTACTGCAACTTGAAATGTATTTCATGCTTTCTAAAATGTTTTCTCAATGTATTGGCTGCTGCTTATAAAATAGCAGTTGGCGATAGTGAGCAGGGAACCCACAGTAAATCTGAGTTAATCTGTATTCTTCAGAGATGTACGGCTTTGTTTTTAAATGATGCATTCATGCCAACACTATCATCTTACCCTAACTACTGGATCGTGTCGTTATAGGGCTTTCTGGTTTTTATGAAGTCACTGCCTTTCAGTCTAAGTGCATCACTATTTTAATTGATCTCAGTATAAAAGCTGTCTATGTTTTTAGAGATACGACCGTAAGCACCCTGACATAGAAACATATGCTCCTCGTTTCAGAAAAATTATCTCCTTTTCTGAGTATCTTGCCAGAACCTCTTGCAAAATGTGTAGAGTTATCAGAATGGAAACATTAATAGTTTGCAGGAGAAAATGTAAGATGAGAATGTGGTCTGTCCTCCTTCAGCTTCATTGTTGAGTTCCAGCAGCATGAAGGCTTTACAGCATACTTTTAGCTTTTCTCTTTGGGATTAAGCGCGATCCCAGATGTCCTGTCAAAATAGCTAGATGGTGATAATTATCATGCTTGTTAATTATCACCATTTTCTGCTCCATAAATTATTGGTCTTCCACTTTCTCTTGTTAAGCCTCATTCACGGAAGCACAACCTACCATTTCTTACCTCATGCCTGCTGAGAACTAAGAGCAAGCGTGGAGTCAGGTGGGCTGAGGAATGGTAATTCATCCCACTGCAGAAACGCCATCAAACGGTGATGGCTTTGCCCTTTCTATGGGTGATGGTTGGGACTGAGAAAAAATTTTCAAAAATTTCATGCTGTCTCAGTGTCTGAAATCTCAGGTTCACAAAAGCATTTCTCTTCAGTCTAGAAATTTCAGACAATCTCTCTGTTTTATCTGCTAGACGATCTCCAGCCCTACTGAAACATCCTGAGCTACAGTAGTGTGATATTTCTGGTTCCGGACTCTAAAAACGAGGTCTCCAAGAAGTATCAGATAAGTGAAAGAGAAGTAATTTTACCTTTGGAAATGAAAAGGTATTGTTACTGAGCTCAAGCCGTTTCAAGCTTTGTTTTCAATATCAAGTGCTATATTTGGGGCTTATAATGCTTGCTCAGTATCACAAATATATTGAGTAACTCAGCTGAGTGAGGTAGAGCTATCTAGAATGCCACCATAGAAATGTTCCTAAAATAATGATATAAATAAAATTTTGTGTGCTCTTTTTTTTTTGTGTTTGTTTGGTTGGTTGTTTTGATGTAAGACAAGTTCAAAGACTGCAAAGGATAAGTGGTCCAACTTTGTCAGTAATTTAAATGTGGCAGGAATCTGTGTGGCAGGAGTCTGTGCTTCCTTCAACGACGCTCCAGCTGGGACTCTGCAGTCACATGCAAATATCATAAATATTGCCTTATTAGAGTGAGTTACAAAAGACTGGCCAGAAGAACCAGCAGACTGGCACTGGCGGGCTTGACCTTTAAATGTTTGCTTTTTGAAATACTGCTGAATGTAGAGGAGCATCAGAAAGGGTCATCATTGCTGAAGTAACAACTTTCAATTAATTTTTTATTCCAAAGAATGCTGTGGGAAAAATTTTGCCGTAATGGCAATTAGAGAGTTCTACTTTCCAATAACAATAAATGCAGAACAAAAAGATAAACTCAGAAAGTCATACTTGAAAGTGCTTTATCAGCACAAGATATTCAAGGCAAGAAAAATTGATTTGAAAAATGGGAATTGATTGGCCTGTTCAGTGAAAAGTCTCAGAACAAATGAAAGCTACCACTTGGAGAGAAAGAGAGCGCAGCTATTCAATGCCCACTTTGCCCTTTCTTTAAGTAGGGTTTGGGAGTGCCCTTCCTCCCACTGCAAAAGTGCTCAGTACTACACGCATTTGGTTTTTTCGTAAGGTGCTGTGGAGAGATTCCTGAGCAATACTCCCCTCTTGAGATCTCTGGGCTTACACATTTGCATGCCTGGAATATTGTCTTGGCATCCTCGCCTTTATGCAAAGTGCAATGAAGCACTGGCCAAGTTTAACTAAGCTGCAAGAAAGACAGTTTTATTTGTAAGTGAAATTAAGTTAATGTATGCACTCTGACATGTCTCAAGGCAAGTGAAGCTCTTTGTTTTAGACATATTTACATAACTTCCTATGCCTTTTGCATCATCTTGTCATTCCGTCTTATATTTCTACATTTCCTGGTCCTCAGAGAACACACAACTGGAAAATAAAAGCTAAAAAGCTACTTCACCATTAAATTAAGCTACTACTTCTGATTTTTAAGGGAAGAGGGTGGATTTTTTGGTTTTGCTTTGTAGTCTCTGCTTGATTCTTTCCCACATTTCCAGAGTCCATGCTCTACAATTAAATTCTTAACTAACAAAGAAATTAAGGGTTTATTTTGGTGGGATTCTGGATTTACTGGGGGAAGGGGGGGTTATGACTTAGAGAGATTCATAAAAATTCTCTGTCTGTTTTCATTCTAATTAAAAATTCAAAACAACAAAACAAAACAAAACCCCACCAAAAAACCAACCAACCCCAAAACCCCAAATAACAAAACAACAAAAACCAAACCCATTTGATTTCAGCCAGCCCGCGGTTGGCATGCATGTTCTCTCCCACTTTTCCATTGTGGCAGTGCAGCTCCAGTGGTCTAAGGCACCCTGGTCACGGGTGTTCTTACAGCTGGATCACCAGCACAGGCTCGAATTGAAGTTGGACAACGCAGCAGTGGGGAGAAAACCAAACTTTTGGCAATATGAATCCTCCAGCAGTTGCCACTGTCAGTGGAGCTTGTGAAAGTGATAATGTAAAAGTAGAAAATTTCCAGCCAATTCTTAATAGTGGCAGTTGTAGAATCTTAGTTTTGCCTTTGGATCTTGGGAGGAGATGAGGAAACTGAACCTTACGCTACCGAAATACAGCAGGGCTGGAAGAGAGGCGCGATTCTCCAAGCACCTACGGGAAAGCAAAAAAAAAATCAGCAAATACAAGCTCATTTCTGGAGGACAGGCAGGTTATGCTGTTTACAGTGACTGGCTTCCCTGAGCAGGAACAATGGAAAATGGCTCATTAATTACAGCTGGAAATACTAAATGTGAAAAGCTGCCAGCAGAGTCAGCTCTTAGGCTTGTGACAATGATCATTTTACAACTCGCGTCATGTCGGTCTCCCAGCAGATTCCCTCCTACTCACAGAATAAGTGAATGGGTGACTCCTTACAGTTGCCAAGTAGTTTTGGGCACAGGGTTGTTTACCAAAACCATGTTTGGTTTCCATATTCCTGAATCTAGTTTTAGCTTGCCTGCCTGGTATCAGAACTGTGAGATGATTGACCCCCATGTTCCCGCTCCTTGTTTGCGCTCGATAATGATACAGACTCAACCCTGGGCCTCAAGCAGGTTGACATTACAGTTTCTATCATCTATCAAAAAATAAGTACCACCTTTACGAGTATTACATGAGCAGACTGAGGGCACAAGAGGTTTGAGAAGGTAAGGAAGTTCCCACAAACACTGACAATGTTCCCACCACTCTTACTGTGGGCAGGGACCTGTTAGAGTGGGACAGAACCCAACCCTCTTCACGAGGAAGGTGGGCAAGTGACAGGTGTACTCATTGCAATGAGAGGATAAGGCAAACTCCAAACCACTGAAGACCAAGTGGAAACATATGCTGTGACTGGGAAGCCGTTGAATATTTAGGACCAGAAAAGAGCAGTACAGGAAAAAATGAATGATGTTTCATCTAGTAGAAATAAATAATTGCATGAATAAAAGACAAATCTTTTATTCCAGCCTTTACAGGTTGTCAATAATAACGTATTCTCTCATTTTTATTGCTATTATTTAATAACTCTTAATTTCTAGAAACAATAAAAGTGTCTCTCATGTTTTGATTTTAATGGAAAACAGGAAAATGGCTCTTCATGGTGTAAAATATTTTGCTTTAGGATATGAGAATTTTTTTTCCTAATTAATTTACAAAATTTTCAAAAGCAACAAGAGATTCTTCATGCTTTTGTTTGAGAGTATCTAAATGAGAGACCTGAACTGCCCCATTTGTCAGAAAGGCTGAATACCTTTTTTATGAACATCAGTCCTGTGTAAAGGATATCAGCATGGACATCTGAAAATAGAGATTCTTAAAATCACAACTTGCCTTCCATAATATCACTCCACACTTCTGCAGGAACTCTGGAACCATCCTCAAAAAAGTAGAGGAATTAAGCTGCTTACATAAGTGTAGCTGCAGATGATAGCCGTTGTTCCTTCCTTGGCTGCATTTTGTTATTTTGACCTTCTTTAGTTAAAAATATAAAATGTGAGTTGGTTTGACACTATAATACATTGCTACAGTAGCTCCATCATAGCAGGGTTGAGACCTGCAAAGTGAGCAGAAGTGTAAAGCTTCAATTTAGACAAATGACGTACTTACGTGCAACAGTGCCTACAACAATAATGTTATCTGAGAACGATAGCTAACACTTATGGTACAATTTTTATGAAATATATGAATCATCTGTCTTTTGGGGAACCCGTTGTAACTTCCTTCTCCTGATTCTGTTAATATAGCGATTTAATTTCTGTTTCTCACTCATCCTCTGGAGAGAAAAATAGTAGCAAACACCAGCGTTTAATAATCACAGCCTTCAGAAGGCAATATATGCGCTTGAAAAGCATACAAATAGACTGGGAGCGTGCAGAGTTATGGAGGAAAGAACAGCGTGTTCCTCAAAATTTGCAAGCACCCGTTTGGAGGGATGCTGCGGAGCAGAACTGCCGCGGAGGTTGGCACCTTGCGGTGACTTGATCCGTGTGCCAAGGCTTACCGTGGATTATTCTGGACCAATGGCTTTCCCAGCAGTAGATGCTATTGAGATTAGTCACACAGCTTTCATGCTCCATCCTTCGGAAAGATCCTTGGAACGTATTCTGGCTATCAGGGGAGACAAATTTTTGGATGTGATGCTTGCCTGGTGTATAGCAATCTGGGCAGAATGGATACCTTTGGATTGCTACAGTTCATCTAGCAATTGATTTTATCTGGAGACAGGATTAGGGCTGCCAAGACAGTTTCTTGGCCCAGCTACCATTTACACTGTGAGTTCTCCCTGGAAAACCATGCAGGCATATCTGGGGATGTCTTCAGTCAGTGCAGGGTGCCACGTGGGTTGACTATATTGTTTGATCAGGTTTTGTGTGTGTGTGTGTTTCTTTTGTTTATGCCTGCAAATAGACCATATGGTCACTTCCAGATTAAAAACCTTATTGAAAAACTATGAGTACTTGTTTCCCAGGAACACTGGAAAAACGGTGAATAACCCCTGTTACATTTTCTTTTTCAGAAGGATATTTTCTAATGCTTTGTCCAGATTGAACAAGGCAAACTTACCAATTCTTTTAATTTCCTGTTTCCCGTGCACTGAGGTAATGGTTAGCAAAGTAGAACAAGAGTTGGCATAATCCAGGAATGCTTGGCATTACAACATCACAACAGGGTTGAAATCTCAGCAGTCTTTTCCCTTAAGAAAAAAAGCATAAATTTAAAATCAAATGAAGCATACTGGAACAAAAAGTAAGTGTGGGCAGAAAAGAATTGATAGCGCTTACTGCGGTGTAACATTTTCTGGACTGAACTGATTCAGATTTCAGAAAATTCTGAATGTAATTTGGGCATTTATGTTGTGAACTGCAAAGCCTGTGGAGTCTGCGGTCCTCCTGTTGTCCCAGTGGTCTGTGAACTGGGGACTCACCGGAGGTCTGGATTAGCCTGGCTGCACGTGGAAAACATCCTCTCACGTATAAATCCCATTTCACTTTTCTCACACCTCATTCTCCCCTAAAACCCATTGCCTATTTAAGAAGCATAATAACAAGAACTGCAAGTAAGCCCGTGTTTCGTGCTGTTTCATTTTTGATGTACAAAAAAGACAGGGGTGACTAAAAGGTTAGTGATTAAAGTCTCAGGTTGAATGTAACTGGGTTTCTCTGATCTCTGGTTGGACTAATCAGAGAAAGTACAGTTCCTTTTTGTTTAGCACCTTTTGTTGCATGACTTCAGTGATATTCTCAAAGCATGCATTTGAGAGAGTCTTTGCCATGTCACTGCTTCTTTAGAGCAGATTTCATTTCACTTTGGCGAGGAGATTCAGTGTGCCTAACATCGGTGCTCAAATCCCTCATGCTGTCAAGAGTGAAAAATAATCCCTTCCCTATGCTTTCTGCCACATACACAGATGTACAAACACATCCTGGGGCAAAATCCTGAGCACGCTGAAATCCAGCAGGGCCATTAAGGTGGGGATGGAATAGCATATATATATATGTATGTAGTATGCATCTCCAATATGAGGTGCAGGCTTTACTGTAAGAAGAAAGAAGAGAGACAAAGCAGAAATACAGCTGGTAGTTTGATGTTTATACTGATGAACGAAGAATAGCATTAACTAGCTATTGCTAAAGTTGTTAGGGGGAGTGTTCTGCTTATCATTTCAATTTATTTCTTGATTTCATCAAACTGATTTTTGGTTAATTTTCTCATAAATAACACCTCTTTTTTTTATATGTTCAAAGCTTCCAAGTGAGGCAAGATTCATTAAAGATGTCCAAGGATGTTGATCGTCACACTGGTCAGGGTTTGAGATAGATAGGTAGGTGCATTAACCCTAAAGCTGGGTGTTGTTCCAACCATTAATCCATGGCAGAAGGTGATACTTAACCAATTATTATGTCTTCAAAATGCAGTATATGCACACAATGAATCTGCACTGTTTTTGGTTGGGATAGAGTTAATTTTCTTCATACTAACTTGTACGGTGCTACGATTTGGATTTGTGCTGGAAACAGTGCTGATAACACAGGGATGTTTTCGTTACTGCTGAGCAGCGCTTACACAGAGTCAAGGCCTTTGCTGCTCCTCACCCCACCCCACCAGCGAGGAGGCTGGGGGTGCACAAGGAGTTGGGAGGGGACACAGCCGGGACAGCTGACCCCAACTGACCAAAGGAATATCCCATACCATATGACGTCGTGCTCAGCATACAAAGCTGGGGGAAGAAGAGGGAAGGGGGGGATGTTTGGAGTGATGGTGTTTTGTCTTCCCAAGAAACGGTTACGCGTGATGGAGCCCTGCTTCCCTGGAGATGGCTGAACACCTGCCTGCCGATGGGAAGTAGTGGATGAATTCCTTGTTTTGCTTTGCTTGTGTGTGTGGCCTTTGCTTTACCTATTAAACTGTCTTTACCTCAATCCGTGAGTTTTTGCACAGTTACCCTTCCGTTCTCCTCCCCATCACTGAGGGGAGTCAGTGAGTGCCTGTGTGGGGCTGAGCTGCCAGCTGGGGTTAAACCACGACAGAATCAATTTCACACACTTTCTACAACAGTAGGTGACATGATTAGCTCAAGGTTGCAAAATGAGTTGTGATGGGTGCTGCTGTCTGTTCGGATCTCAACTATTTAATCTATTGAGCTATCACAGGCAAGATTTTTGACCCGAATGGTTGGCAGAACTGTGTTAGTACGAAGATGACAGAAAACGACATGGCCAACTTAAAGGAAACATCAGAGTCCATCAGCTGAATCATTTCACAAAGAAAAACTGGTTGCCTAACTCCTGCCAGCTACTTACTAAAAATAAAGCATTCAACGTTGTTTATTAAAACGCAATCACGAAATATTGCCTTCTCTTCTATGCCTCCACACTAATAAGCAAGATATTTAGCAAATCAACTGCTTCCAACAAACAAGAGCCAGCTAATGAATATGAAACTCCTTTTGCAGCACTATAAAAGATTATCCAAAACTGCAAATGCATCTAGAGAACAATAGAACATAGCTGTTTCTACTAGCATTTCATTTGCACACATGCAGTTGGCAATTATTTAGAAATTGTTGACATTTCAGAAATCTATTTGTAGTATGGCATACTGAATATTGTAAGTTTTTTAAAAAGTGTGTGACATAATTTGCAGTGTGTTTTAGGGAGGAATTAATTCTTCATAGCAAAGTTAACGCCTTCTTCAGAAATGTCTTGGTAGACCAAGAGTACAAAGAAAACTGTGAAACAAGCATAAGGAGACTGCGAGACCACCACAGTGGTGACATCTGGTCTAGATTTCCATTTGCTCTCTTTTATCATGTAAGCTTTCAAATCTAAGGGCCATCTTTATGATTTTCCTTTTTTGCAGTACCTAGCAAAAGCAGGTTCTTTTCCAGAACCACCTACTCAGAGTACAGCCCAGAGAACAAGCAAAAGGAAGGGGTGCTCCTGGCTCCGTATTTCATGTATCCACCCTAGAGCTGCTGTTCCTGACGGCTTTGCTCTAGGGTCAAACCTCAGACATCTCATCTGCTTCTGTGGGTCATAATGCTGGGTGCTTTTGAAGGATACTGGTAATCAAGCTGGAACTGGATACCTTCATCCAGCCAAGACAGTGTCAAGAAGCAAGAAGGTCTACCTATTTGCTCTACCTGGGAGAAGATGTGGTTAGGAGACAGGTATGCCATCTGACTGGTTAAAAATAAAATAAAATGTTGCTTTCAGATGTGGATCGTATGCACAGTTAGGCACTAACTTCAGCACAGTCACAGACACATGTGACACAGGGTCAGATGGTAGGCACATGCTCAGCAGTATCACATACTCCAGATCAAATCTGCCACCTAAGATATCAATAAGGTTGCAGTAAAGCCACCCACTAGCCTGTAGTGGGGTCAGATAAGCTCAAGGATGAGCACCGTGTGGCAGGAAGCAATGTACAGCTGTAAGACCCATGGGCTTTCACAGAGTGGGATGTGGATGGCAGCTCCCCATCAATCTTACCAAGCAACCCGCTGCAGGAAAGGGCAAAATCCTTACAGAGGGACCTTCTGACTGACCAGGTTTCACCCACATGATATTGCTGCAAGGGCTGTTACACATATGGCAGAGGACTCAGGCAAAGGGTTTCCTACAAACATCGAGCAGGAGGCTGCTTGGGCCAGCATCACAGGTCATGCAGGAGCAAGCTTTCTCTGACCAAGCCCCAGGGTTTCCCAGGAGCTCCCGTCTAACTTGCAATTGAATTGGATGAATACAGAAAGAGTTGAGGCTTCAGCATCAACTTCAGTTTGTACCTGAAGGATTGTAAAGCTTTTATATATGTAATATAAATGAAAATTCAAGAAAAGATCTACAGGTGTCAACCTCTTCTTTGTCTTCCTCCATAGACATTCTTTGAGTTAATTCATTCAGAGTGAATAGAAGCTGCCTTCACCATGCTACTGTTGTGCAAATGTATCTGTCTGCTCTTGGCATAGTTGCTTCTGTCTCAGCTAAAATTCTAGTTTTTTTTCCCTTAATATCACACTGTGGATGTCCACCCTTCAGCTAAAGTTACTGTGGGTGGCATCATCATCATCATCATCATCATCATCATCATCATCATCATCATCATCATCATCATCATTATTATTATTATTATTCCTTTCTCTTTTATTACTTTTTATGGGCAGTGGCTCTATACAATGGCTGCATCTGAGCTAGTCACTCTGGGCTCCATTTGCAGTGCTTGGAGATGAAGAGTGGAGATGAAGAGGTATGTTAAAGTGTGATTTGTCTTCACCATGAAATGGTGAGTCAGCTGAATGGATCAGATGTAGGGAGTCTTGGGAAACCAACTCAGATACGCAAATTTACACTGTAAAATCTGAAGTTAGATGAGATGAAAGCCATTCTCCATCTGCAGTGACCACTGCTTACCTCGTTATTTTCCACTGTCCCATTGCTGTGTACGTTCCTGCTGCTTCCCATCTCTTTCTGCCAGTCAGTTGTTTCTCTCTCTTGCACTTTGATTCTATAATTCACAGAGCGGAGAAACTGATACTCCAATTTTTGCACTATGCCAAACACACTGGGACTCTGGCCTGTAAACGACTCCAATACAAATTACTGTAATAAGCCTCGTTAACAACATGTTCCCATCAGGAGAGTACTTAAGCACATTTATAAAACTAAGGATGTGCTTATGTTCCACTGAAGACAACGTTACCAAGCTATATGCTTAGACTTTAATATGTGCTTTTTTTAACCCAGTCATGGCTTGTAACTCAGTTGTGTGAAACAGTTGATCGAAAACTCAGCCCCGAGGAAGGGGGAGCCTAGGTTCCATGTTGCAATCAGGAAAATTACCATTTGGCTACTATTGACGTTTCCGTGGTACTTCATCACCAGGGTGTGATTGCCCACAATCATTCCTCACCTTTCTATTGCATCTCATTCCAGTCAAGGATCTCAACATGTTTTACAAACAGATTCGGTGAGAAGCTGAGTGTCTTGATAGTTGATTGATTAGCTGTCTTCTTAATAACGTCTACCCTTTTTGTAAAAGCTTGGCTTTCACATTAAGGCTCAAGTTTGATTTGGCAACAGATTTCAGATTCATTCTCTTCATGCAGCTGACAGTAACTGTTGCTGTTGTTAAGTGTGGAAAACTGAGGTATGTCTTGAATTTGAAATTCAATTTCAATTTTGAATCCTTATATTTAATGTCTAGTGCTCAGGTTTGCAGCCCTCTGTGCAACGTGTGGTTCCCATTTTCACTGGCTTTGACAGAGCTGAGCCAAAAAGGAAAAGTCCCCCCCAACCTGTCTGCAGGTTGACGACACAGGATGCAAAGTAGTAACAAGGCCTTTAGCACAGCCATGGTTTAAATTGGTTTTGTCACCTGTTACTGTTTCTAAATGACTTCCATTTGCAAGCAACTGTAGGTAGGGCTTATTGATTGCACTGTTTCTACAATGCAATGAGATCTTACGGTCCAATTAAACAGTGTTCCCCAGCAGTGCCTCTCTGAATTCTTATGCAAACCGTCACACTTACAATATGAGAACAAGCTGCGTTATTGGGTTTTTCTCCAACTGTCAAAACATTTAGCAATCCTATCCAGGCTGGTG
Organism: Calonectris borealis; assembly: GCF_964195595.1. Taxonomy (NCBI): domain Eukaryota; kingdom Metazoa; phylum Chordata; class Aves; order Procellariiformes; family Procellariidae; genus Calonectris; species Calonectris borealis. Next base: position 137,701,252 of record NC_134312.1, on the reverse strand, counting down.
CTGCGATGTTGCTTGTGCACAGACACAAAACATGGTGTGTGCAGAGGGAACGGGAGTGCAAACAGTCTGTACCAGAGGTCACCGCCTCCTGCCCCGAGGTGATGGGCGGTGGGACGGGAGAACTAGCGTGTCTGGGCAGGTCTACTTTTAAAATTTAATTCTTTCTATAATTTATCCAGAGTAAAATACATTTTGTATGCTTTTAATATTCCTTGCTGTGCTACAGGAAAGACGGGTGCATAGAGGAGGAGAGAAAGAGTCTGGGAAATCATGAGTTAACTTGTTGCATCCTCCACCTATTGATTGTTATCACTGTCAGAGGCAATGTGTTTTAAGGTTCCTTCAACACTTCAGTACTAATTTGTCCGCCATTCACACATGTAGATGTTACAAAAAGAGAAAAAGCTGCTTAATAATGTTCCTTACATAAAGGTTTAAAAAAAAAATCTGTTCTTGCAAGGAAAGGTTAAAAATCAACGTCAATAAAAGAAGAAGCACAACAATCATACAACTATTCTTTGAAAAAAATCTTATTAAATTCTCTTTTATTTTAGACTGAAAGGAAAGCAGGGCTTTTGATAGATTAATTAGAAGCCGAAATGTGTTTATTACCTCCTTTTTTATATCTTCTCATTTTCTGTTGATCAGACTGGCTTGATCCGCTCATCTCATCTTTCAGCCTATTCCATCATGAACTGATGAAGTGCTTGAAAGAACCTATGACGCCCGATAAAACCAGCTTTCTAAAACTTTGTTTAGGACTCCAACTCCAGATGCTTCTCTTTGGCTTGGAGGAGGGGAAGGCTTAGAGGAGAAAGGAGAGCTGCTTTCCACCTGCCAAACTCTGCCCACCTTCCTGCAGCCTGACTCACCCATCCCCTGAGAAGAGGAAAAGATTACTCCAAATGAACACAGGTAGCCAAATCTGTCCTCTGTAAGGATACTTTTATGAAAACAATAATTTTGTTGTTCAGGAATTAATCTCCTCTTCTCTCACTTGAATTCAGCTTTGTATATGTGACAGAATGATTGTCTCAGGAGCAAAATACAGTATTGTGTGAAAAAAGAGTGCCTGGCAAACACTGAAACAATCGCCTAGTCCTGAGGAAAATGTCACATTTATGACTGGGCTACAAAGAGCTACATAAAATTCAGCGTGTTAATGGGCATGGCAGCGTAATCTCACCCGTTGCTGTCTCATTACTACCCCGGAAGCTCAGAGGGCTCTCTCTATTTTTCAGAGATATAAAAGAAGCCAATCTAATGAGATAATGACTTGGCAAGAGACCACTGGTTTACAAAATATGCATGATCAGGTTTTCTAGCAATCCTTCAAAACCAAATTGAGTTGGGCATTTGTAAGAGAGGTGGGAGAGCCCAGGCTGGGAGAGCCCCGCTCTGCCCTCGGGGTACAGTGGGGTCAGGGGATGGCGGCAAGCCGGGCACTGAGCTGGTGGGAGGGCACGCACGCTGTCTTGCTGCACCATTTCCATTTATTCTCCTTCCACCAACTTTACAGGGGAGTCAGAGGCACATCACGGTGTCCATGCGGTTTTTCTTTCTCGCTTTTGGGCTTGGAAAAGATGGGATTTCTCTGAGCAAATCCTCCTCTCCACCAGCACAGCCACATTACGTATTCAGATAGTGCCCACTTGGAGGATAGTTCTGCTTCGAGGGAAAGGGAAAAGCAACATTCCTGGTGCTGCTCTTTCCCCCAGCCGGTACCCTGTGAGGGGCAGCCCGTGCAGGACTAACGAGAGCCACAGTGGCACAGAAATACAGCGTGGTGCTGGCTGTCCCCAGAGCTGCCGATACCCATGGGCCACCATTTGCACTGTCAGCCTCTGTTCACCGACACACATGCGTGCTGGCAGCAGCCAGCCTGAGTTCACACGTGACACAGACAAGTTATGCCTGATGTGCTGCTGTTCTTTTAATGACAGTTGTAGAGTTTTAATGATAAAAGCCAGCTGCGTTTTCTCTTTCCTCCTCCCCAGCTAACAAGCCTCAAAATATGGGAAGGATTAAAAAGCAGTAACGAGACCTGATATAATTTTACCCATATAGTTCAATGAAAGAAATAAAAGCTCAGCTTCACTACAGCTGTATGTAAAATTTGTGGGGAGCTGAAGTGCAGTTATGCTAATAATAAAAGCAACAATAGTAATGATTTACTCCTTGATTCCTGGCTTTTCTCTATGAGGTTTCTTTTACCAGAGATAATGAGGAAGCCAGAAAGTGTTTCAAGCGAGAGAACTGTTTTGCTTTTATGGAGGTATCACTTGATGTTGAAAGTAAAGTGCTATAAATGACAAAAAATTGAGGTATATTTCTGATTAAAAGGTAAAATCCAGTTCTGTCTATAGGATACTGACTTGCTCTTTGCTATTATGTGACTTTGGACAATTTGTGTCTCTCCCTGTCTTATTTCTTTTTCCACCTCCCATCTATCTAGATTGCAGTCATCTGTGGTTATTGACTACCTCTTACTGTTGTACAGTGCCCAGCTTAGGGGAATCTTAATTCCAGCATTGCGCTTCAAACACTAAAAGAAAGAAAATTCAGTAAGCAGCGACCAATTTTCTCCTCTCTGATACTGACTGGGTTAAAAGGGTTAGAACTGTGAGCCTGTAGGAGCTGCAAGGGAGTCCTCTGAATCGGCGTTAGGATTTGCTAGTGCACTGGTGACACTTCTTTTTGGGTAAAAACACATGCCCATGGTCAGTAGGGACCTCATCGCAAGGTGACATCCAGAGGGGCCTGTCAGTACCTGTAGGAGGCACTGTGTGTCCAAGAATCCCGACCTGCTTTCATCCCCCGCCATGGCCTGCATTCAGCTTGCAGACTATAGGTTGCACCTTTGCTGGTGCCCGAGTGAACACCGCAGACTGATGCTGAGCACTAGCACGTGCCATCTCAAAAATACTTTTCTTTTCCATTTGATTTAAAAAGAACAAAAAGCTATCGGATCTTCCCTCTCTCAAAAAGCCAGACACAATACAACTTCTTAAAGTTCCTTATGTCAATTAAAATGTATTTTTGAAGGCTACCTGTGAATGAAAAGCTCATTAATTTCATGGTGGCCTTCTAGGCGCTGAACATCCTCTGAAAAGCCTTGCAGTGCATGCAAATAATTTCTTTAGAAATATTTCTCATTTGATTTACGTTCTAGAAAGGAGAAGTGCAAAACCAATTTAACTAATTACAAAGATATTTCCTTTTCTTCTTTATCTGTGAGAAAAGATAAGGTTTCTTTCTATGTTTTTGTTCTACTTTGTTACACAGTATGAAAATTAACAAAGTTATTCTGATATACCTGATACATGACACCTTTTGTTTCCCTTCTTCATTCACAAACTTTGTTTTTCTACAAAAGATAATGGAAACATAGATGAGAAAGAAGATAACGGATATTGTAGATCACATAGTTTCTGCTTTGTTCTTCTGAAGACTGCATGCACAGGCACAAATGCTAATTTTCTTAAAATTAAAAGGAAATCTCCATGCCATATAGGTTTACTTACTACTTGTCGTTTCTATCTCCTTAATGTTTGAATGTTTCCTAGTATAAAATGTGCAATGTTTATCTCCTTGTATGACTATTCTCTCCCACCACCCCCTCATCCCCCCCGCCCCCCGCCTCTCATTTAAGGGTGTCTTTGAGGTTGGAAAGCACACGATGGCTGACACAGCCAGTGCACTTAGACTGGTATTACCTGTGATTAATGGGTGATCTCAGGCCAATATCCCATTGGATTTCTTCTATTGACATTGGTCCTTCACTTGTGCCCTAGCTTTGGTGAAAGTGAAACCTCATGTTGTTTTCTCTGTGCTTTTATTGAATATAATAGCAGGGAAAAGGGACGTGTGGCAGGTGTCCCTAAGCACCCAGTGAATTGTCTATTCACGGGTGTCTGAAGGTGAGGGTCTGTAAATGGAGCGCAAGCCTGACTGAGCAATGTGTCACACTATCTGCTCCCCCCGGCTGGGGAAGGGTAGGATCGGGCTACAAAAAGTATAGGAACATCATTTTCCCCAGTGGTTCTCCCCCCTGGACTGCATAGGTGGGTTCGCAATCAGCAGAGGCTCCCCAGGAGGAGTGGTTGAGCTACGGAGAATCGGCTCTTAGGTATTCTTCAGGGCTTTTTATTTTCACAAGCTCTAGGAAGGGGAGAGTGTACCGGAGCATGCTCAGGGCAGGTGGCGCTTTTTAAAATGCCTTTGGGTTAGATGTTTTTCTTTTTCAGTGGGAAAAGGAAGACTGAATTGGATTTTTCTGATGTATTCTTGTAAAGGCTCTCAACAACAGGCAAGCTGGCTTCTTTGTCTTTTCCCTTTTCCTTCCTTTCTTTAACTATCCTTTCTTTCTTTAACTATCAACTGGGTTTACGATAATGAGGTTTGCATACAATTCTTTGATGAGTGGCTGCGCAGCGTGTGAATCATCAACACACATAACTTGCCTGTGTGACTCCCTTGTACACCATGCCCCTGCTTGCAAACCCAGCTGCAGAAGAAATTTCCAAAGAAAGAGCGCTGATCAGCAAAGACGCAAGTCTATAAAATTCACTGGGATATAGACCAATCCATTGCCACAAAAGCTTGCATATCTTTGTAACTCAGCAGTCCCATGAGTTTCCATGGAATCGCTCTTCAAAGTTAAATTAAGAATATGAATGCACCTTCCCGAGCTGTGTTTAACTTTCCTTAATTGTCATGACCAAATTATGAAAATTACTGCACACAGTCATATACCTAAGCAAGGGGGTATTTTCAGATGTCTAAGATGAAATAAGGTAAATTTTCTTCCTTTTCCTTCTGAATATTTTCCCCTAAACCATCTGAAAGAGATCACCTGCATTTCTGGGCGGTGATAGTGAGAGGAACGAAGCCAGCTCTGATGCTGTTAGAGTTAGTGGGGGACCGTGGCCGTGCCTGAAGTGGGCAGCACTGTCCCAGGAGGGGACCTGTACAGGTAAGGTATTTCCTGTAAGTGTCAGGGTAAACTGCCTTTCTGGGATAGAGGCATTATTATACTTCTGGACCGACAGTTACATGTTGAAAATAAGTCTCAAAGGAGAGAACATTTTGGTGTTTGCTTCCTCACTGTTGCAGTCTCATCTGCAGGGAGTTGCTCAAAGCCAGAGAGTCCCTAGGAGTGAGTGGTGACTGTCCCAGCAACACTCAGAGAGGCTTGAGTGTCTTCTTGGGTTTCCTAACTTTGTAACACATGCAGGCAAAAGCAGATCTATTATCCAGACTCTGGGATTCACCAGTCATCTGCTAAAGACTCCAAATACTAATGCAGTCATCATTTTATGTGAAGAAGTGCTCCTAAATCTCCACTGACTGCTGTTTTGGATACCCGGAAAATGAAGCAGCAGTAACAAGTCTGGAAGAGTATCTTAACTGGGAACGGGGGGCCTGTGCACTCAGGGCTCAGAGAAGCCATCTGGTCTCCCACTGACCACCTACAAATTCATCTGTGCTCTAGTGGGACAAAAGACATTTGCATCAGTACCAGCCATGCCAGGATTTTCAGACTAGAAATTAAGCATGAATTAAATGCATCCAGAGCCTTCATTAAGTGAAACAAACAGAGGAGTTGATATTTTCCGTAATAATTGCAAAGGACCTTGCAGACTGTACGATCTGCTCCAGGGAGGGTTTTCTCTCATTCCTGGCAGGATTACCAACTGCTGCAGCAGTGAGGGGAACGAGCAGATCTTGGAGGGCGGGTGTGGAGCTCCGTGGCATGTTAAGTGTCTCAAAAATAGGCTCGAATGTTTTATTGTCTTTCTGCTCCTGTTTGATACTATTTATGTTAAGGCAAATCTGGATGAATAATGCTGCCGTAAATAATTGAAGAGCCACAGTCCCTTAAAGTGTTTTCTGTAATGCACTCACAACCATTTGGAATTTCAATATGAGAATTGCCGAAACGTCTGCAGACTCCTTATTTTAGATGTAGGAGGAAGAGAGAACACCAAGCACAGTCCAGCTAGAGAGGGAGACAGAAATGCCGTCAGATTAAAATGATGCTGTCCAACATCTTCCGCATTGCCAGAAGTACCTTGGGAACCTTCCTAAGGTACCTTAGGAAAGAGGGACAGAAGAAAAAGGTAACTTTAAATCATGAGTTCAAATCTGTGTTTTGGGGGCTTGGAATAAGAACTACTTCCAAGGTAATTTGTAGCAGTCCAGGGGCCACTGTGTCGTGTAGCACTCTATCGTCCCTGAGCCTCTGTAACACCTCTGGTGCAGGGCAGCAGTGCCCCAGCCCAGACCCTGCTCACTCTCTTCATTGCTGTTCACGCTGCAGGTGAACCTCAGAGCCTTGGCTATGTGTCATGGACTCACACTACCACATGGTGGTCAAACCAAAATAGAAAATCCCATTTCCAGGCTTACAGTTTTTATATACACCAAGAGACAGCCAGGAGGAGGTGGACAGGCAGAAGTGGGCAATGCCCAGCTGGGCTAGCACTGTAATTTCTGCCATAGTCTGAGTGCAGCGGGAAGCCCTTCGCTCCTGCGTATTTACCCTTGAAGGCACTGCAGTGAGCTGGTTTCCTCTGAAAAGGCTGACAGCGATTTCCAGCACAGCTTGCTTACAAAATATGTGAAAGATCCGGTCACCTTGCAGAAGTAGCAAACAGGGTGCTGATGAACTCCCACCCTCAGGCTCTGGTTCTCCAGACACCCCAAGGCTGTGGCCAAGAGGCAGATGATCTTCCTCTCCTGGGACCTCTGCCTCCTTCCTATCTGCAGTGCCCCTCTCACTCTGCCTTGTCTACCTAGGATGCCGTGTAGCCCTAACTCACTAGGCAGAGCGTATATGGATTACTTTTGATGGTCCAGCCACGAGCTCTTGTTGCAGCATCGCAGATTTGTCTAGCAGCGTTTTGCCTGCGTGCTGGGGCTGGTGCGTGAGGATCCTGCACATTTTTCCCCTTTTGGACCAGAGCACAAGTGAGAGCTGTGGGTCCCTCAAGCCACGGAGTGGTCTTCAGCACCAGGAGGTACTGAGCCCTCTTAAGATTTTTAAAAGAACTTCCTCTGACAGAGAGTCCTTTTTTTGTGCAAAATGTTTCCTGCATTTTCTACCAAATTTGGACTTGTTTTCTCAAAGAAAATCTCTAGCCTCTTTAAATTCAGTTTGTGCTAGAGGAGAGGTGTGAAATATATTAAGCGGATGAAAGAAGCCAAACCAGTGTAGGGATAGACTGTTCAAGGGACGTAAATTCTAACTATAAATTATTTAAAACACTGAATTTGAATTTACAATATCCCTTTAAATCATTCTGTGTATTCCATAATTGGAGGTAAGACTTCCAGAGACATTCATCCTGCTCCCCTGTGCTCAGCATCTCTTTCTTTCCTTTTCTTGCTGGCTAAGTACCTGACAGCTTTCTCTTCTCTCTGATCATGCTACATTTAAAGTTCCCTTTAGGTGGACTTCAAACACTTGGAATGTGAGTTCACAATATTCTCCTGTAAGTAAAGACCCTCTCCTTGTTTATCCAAGCATTAAACGTTAGCCCCTTCCAGACAGAGATACAGAAGGAAAGGTATGTGCTTTATTCACATGACTTTAGTCACATGTAAGACTCCCCTGCTAGCATCCTGGCTTGATTCAATACCGAGTGGAAGACTGCTGCTGTTTTCCCCATTTTTCACTTGTGAGGGGAATGTGGATACACACAGAGCCACGCTCACAGTGTCATCTTCCTTATCCCTGTAGTAAATTGGCCTGGTTCAGAAAAAGAGGCTATTTTTCCTTATCGAATATAAGTGTTAGGCTTGGGATCCAAGGCTCTGCTTACTGCCTTGGAGAGGTTTTCTGTCTGCTACTGGAAGTGCTAAATCCTACACTTTTGCTGACTGGTTGGAGGAAACACCATCCCCCAACCATGTGGGTTTTAAAACTGTTTTAATAAATTTTTAAGTGCTTTAACACTCTCCCTTATATGTGATGGGCAATCTTTAAGTCTGGAAGTTGGACAAAATATCAATAAACCCCGCTGCTTCTGTTGAAAAGAAAACCTCATGCTTCCCGTGCAGCCATTGCGTTTGTAAATCACTCAGGGCACACGACCTCTTAACCGTATCTTGTTTCCAACTCGCAAAACGATGAAAGGTGATTGGGCTCCACGCGCTCGCCGCTGCTCTCCCCCCTTCTCTCCTCTATGTGATTTTCCTTCCCCCGAGTTGCTCTGACAGAGCAAGCCCAGCTCGCACCAGCCTTTTCCAGCCGAGGGGCAGCAGGCGCAGAGCAGCTTCATGCGCTCCCTGCTCCCGCCAAGGGCAGGGTCGGTGATTTATTCCCGTCTCCATCATGGAGAGGGACTTTGGTGGTGGGAAAAAGCAAACCCTCGGCATTCCCTGGGACATCAGCAGAGTCACGGACGAAGGGGAAGAGGAGCAGTTTTGCCCGTGAGTAATAACGCTTAATTTGGTAGCTGCTTTCTGTGTTGGCAGCGGATTCAGAGCTCAGGCGAACCGCGGCGTTGAGAGCTGCCCCCGCGTTACATGGGGACAGACTGAGGTCCGTGTGTCCCTCAGCGTGCCGGGGTGCGCAGGCAGCAGCCGGCCTCCAGCCCCCTCAGAGGGTGACCTCGGCAGAGGACAGCCAGGGTGTCGGCACACCTGCGCACGTGCAGTGTTGCAGGGCGCTATCAAGTTTTTGGGAGCAATTGAAAGAGGAAGAAAAATCAAGCTAGATGCAGTCCTGAAAGAGCAGATAGAGAAGACAACTCCAGGCTAACTCGTATGCTAGTACACATTTAATTTTTTAAACGGCTGTAGGAAAGTCTGTTTCTTTCTTCTCCTAAAAGGGCAAAAGTCCCCTCCGGTATAAGAGAGTAGAGAGGACTTGTTTCCACCTAGATATTGTGTCTTTTGATGTTGGAGACCAGAATATGCAGCTGCAAAAACTGCAGCAAGGAGAATGGGTTTGGAGGGGTGAGAGAAGGATTGGCATGAAGAAAAAGATGTTGACAGCATTTTAGGCTAACATAGTGACAAAATCAAATTTTGCTTCAGTTTTAATCTTTGATAAGACAAGCGGTCCTGGCTGAATTTCAATGCTAATTGGGGGTGTCTCTTTTGATCATCGTACACACACCAGAGTCCAGCAAAATCTTTAGAACTGCTTAACAATACACAAAGATATTCAGATGTCCTTTGCAATCAATAATATGGGTATATAAACAATCAGATTTTTTAAGTGGAAAGGATGTTTTTCTGATACAGCAACTGTCAGGTGAAAACCTGTGTCTACAACACTTACTGACCTCTAATTTCCTTCTGCCTGGCCAGGCTTCCCTCATCCCTGGTGGGAGCTGGGATATGGGACAAAGCTGGGCTGGCTCCACCTGCTCTTTATTCCCTTGATCTTTGTAGATTAAAAAGGATTTTATGGGGAGGAAGTTCTGGGTCTGGGGAGGGAAGAGGGAGGGAGGACGACTTCTCTGCATGCTTTTGAAGGGCTGTGTTGATGTGCTGCTGTACAGTCGGCCATAGTCTTGGTCTTTCAGCTGCACAACAATGTTACTGTTTCTTTTTTCACTGGGAATCAAGGGAATGGGGATAATTGAATCCTTTTCCCTCATCCAAGGTGTTCCTCTGAGTCAAGATCATGTACTCAGGCTTGGCAGGTGCACTTGGATGTGTCCCTGCCTATTTGCTTGTAAGGCATTCTATGCTTTCCTGGTTTGGAGGACATGGAGCGTATCTTTGTCCCCCAGGACAGCCCAGAGTTGTAAACTACACCAGCAGTATGTTAGGGGCTTACTATAAGCAGGTACCCCAGACATTGCAAGGGCACTGGTCACAACCTCCTTTCCTATCATGCAGCCCTGCAGGGCAGAGAGATGTATCAGGATATATCCCAACTTAGATCCGGGATATATTACCCCATTAATCAGCCCCTCTGGCAAGGCTTGTGGGAACGGGAGCCTTAAGAGCTGCCCCACAGCACCCACTAGCGCCAGGGCCCAGGCTGCCCCGGGGCACGTGGGAAAGCTGCCGCGGCAGTCGCCGTTCCCCTAGGCTGAGGGTAACGCTTTGCTGGTAGCCATTTCACACAAAGAAAAAGAAGCTGTATTTGAGAAAATTAATTTTGCTATCATACAGGCTGTTCTTTCATTTACCTTAAGAAGCAATGGGAAAAGGAACGAGATAGCACAAACAACATCAGCTTCTCACAAGAATAATTACACTTCTCCTGCCATTGTAAAGAGCAAAATAAAAACCTGTAAAGGGCACCATATAAAGAAGGACAACAAATAAGGGAAGTGTGGATACAAATCTTTATAACAGTGAACATTGTCCATTTCTTATCATAATAGTCTGTCTTTATTATTGTTATCAGTTTAGTCTCAACTAAAATAAATCTTGAAGTATGCATTTATACTTGCACATATGGCATGCTTCCACCCCCCTTCTGTAACACAGCATACAAGGTCCTTTCAAATGGCTACTAATGGTTGAAAATAGTAAGCCCTAAGGAGATATGGAATAAGCTATTAGTACAAATGCAATTTTCTTTTGCGATCATGTGGATATCCTACCAGAGGAGGTCAACTCCACTGTGCTTTGAAGTCCAGTGAAGAACAGGCGTGGGAGGTGAAGGTACAGAGGATTCAGTAGGCTTTACCAGCTCTTTTCATAACTCTTTTCATGAACTCTTCTCATTTCACACACTCAAATGCCATCAGATAAGAGTTGCTTTTGACTCCTGTTCTGCAGTGCCTACACCTTTCAGGATAAAGCATCTTAAGACGCTGAAGTGACTTTAATATTCCTCTTCATTCAGTTTGGTTTTTTGTTTGTTTTTAAGCTGAAAATTAGTATTTTTAAATGAATTGATCTAACACTCATTGAGGTCACTGCTGGTAGGATGAACTCTGGCAGTGGCATGGCTTGGTTTTTCTCTTTCAGTTCCAGGGTAAGTATTATTCGTTTCATATGTGAATAGAAACACAGGAGCTGATTGACCTTCACATTAGGAGGTATATGTGATTTGTTAGCTGCCTGTGAAACCTTTGGCTCACTGAGACTCCTGCTCCACTTGCAGTGAAGCTTCCAGCAGATGTTTTTGATGGATTTCAGGGTGGTGGAGAAGCGGTTCAGTGAGCAGTGGAGCCAGACTTATGCTTTGATTCCCTGAAGATTTGTGTCTTGACGTTGAGCCACCATGCGGACCATGGTTCAGCTTGGGTGGCTGTCATTTCTCTGCCTCGCTTCCTCTTTCCATGAATCATATTCAAACCAAACACCCTTAATTCTCCTGCTACTCTGTCAAATCTCCTCGAAATTGGCTAGCAGCTTCTCAAGCTATTAGGAATGACAGGTAGACTTATAGACAGCAATGCTAGATAAGCTTTGTTAGGAAACCATTGTAGATATGTACAGATATCTCTAAACCAGATTACTTTCAGTTTCAGCATTTTATGTTGGTACTTGCTCTTTGGAGGGGAGGAGTATGATGTGTCCAGGCCAAGCCCTATGACGTGCTACGTACCTTCAATTCCTGTTAAATTCCACATAAACTCAGTGTTACTCTGCACCTCTCAGGCTCTGGCCAGGGGTTTGGATCTGGCTATGACTTTCTCCAGAATTGAGGCAGGTGTTCTAATAGCTATTATAAGTTAACCTGGGGGAGAAAAAACAACAGCAACCCCTCCCCCTTGATTAAACACCTCAGAACTGTAGTGACCTCAGCTGTATTTTAAATTATATGCAGCTGTATTTTAAACAATATGCAAACTTGCACTTGACAATAAGAATCTTCTAGAGCTCATTTGACCATTTCCTACCTCACTTTGGGGTAGATGCTATAAAATGCCTAAAGCAAAAAGGGCTTCACCTTGGGATGTTCTGTCATAATACGATGGGACTTGTGATCGCGGCTGCAGGACGAGCACCATTTTATTTGGGGAGGTAGAACGTGCATTCCTGAACCCTTCCAGTAACGGTCCCTCACCTATCAGCAGTAATTAGCTGCTTTACAGCTGGTTTGAAGCAGTGTTACTTGTGTAAGGCCCTTGAGTTAGGGGGCAGGTGCCCAGGGCTGATGGACAACAGGAGGTCTGGAAAGCAGGGTGGGAGAGAGGGGGGCTTGCGGTGAGGTGGCTTGTGCCCCCCCAGGGGGCTGTGGGGCTGTCTCTGCAGTGGCAGGAAGGGTGTCTGGGGCTCAGGCAAGGGCTCACGGACGAAAGGGAGAAATTTTGCCTCAGCTGCACCTGGGACTGGAGGGAAGAAGGCTGAGAGGCAGCGTGGAGTGTTTGATGTTTTGATGCGCAGTACGTCGCTCTGCAACTTCTGCTCTTCTAAAGCTGAAGGTCACCTTAGATTCAGGCCTGCTTTAGATTTGGGTCAATACAGGAATTGTCTCATCTTTCCTTAGAGCATTGGTGGTTACATTAACCAGCTGGGGTTTTGTCTGAGAGGCTGCATTTTGCTACAAGCCTCAGCTTGTGCCGCAGAGATATTGAGCCTGGTTTGGAAGCTGCAGGAATGACGGTTACTCAGAAACTTGTGGCATTTGTGTTCTGGTACCACAGTTAGTGTGCTGATGACCATTTCAGTCCTGCGCAGTAATATCTTCTTTTTTAATGAAGAAGAGAGTGCTTGTGAGTTTGTGTGCGGCAGGCAGGGTGCTGTGGGAAGGTGGCAGAAACAGGACCTGCCAGCCTTTCCTACGGCCAGGTAGGTTGCTATGACGTTTAGGCCTAAGATGAAACAGAGAAGGAGGAGCAGCTTTAAGGCTGCAAACTTTTATTGTTTAAAATCAGTTTAATAGCAAAGATAGCTGTACACAAACTCCGGTATTCACGACTTATTATTTTTTACTAAGTTTGATATTTTTAGCTTTTCAGAAAATAAATGCCTGAGATGCCTCCTGGTAGCTTCTATCACAAATGTGTTTGAGCAAGAGATTATTTTACTCTTTTAGCAGGACAAAAAAAAATTTCTAATTAATTTTACCTGTCAGCAAGCCAACTGTTAATTCAGAATCCACTGAGAAGCTTTTGATTAACTAAAAATTGTCCTTTTATTAAGCAAATTAGAGCCATTCAAGCAGCATATGAGACATTTGTAAAGCCACTATTATAAGTAACTTACCGAACGATTTTACAATAAGAAGTCGATTTGCCAGGAAGAGGAGACCATTTTCGTTTCAGTAGGATTGGGCATAGTCAGAGGTGTAGCATCAAAACGTACAGTGAAGCTAAACAGCTGTACTGCTCAGGATGTTCCTAATTATTTGTTTCCTGTATGAAAAATCTGCTTCTTGTACATTAACATTCAGGAATGTTAAAATATGAGTTAAGAGTAAATAAGCTGAACTGCATTTAATCATTGTGCCAGCACTCTCAATAAGAGTTGACCTTAACTCAATTAAGCAGAAATTATTTTCAAAGTGATATAAACTAAGTGGTGTAGTAGAGGTAGCAAGCTATTAGATTGCAAATTATTATGTATGAGCGATCTGCAGTAATTGCCAATGATTCTTAATATATAGCAAATGTGAAGTCATTCAAACTGGAGTGGTGCTAGGGCAGAGAGCACACACTGATGCTTATGTAGGAGCTGGCATGCAATAACATGTTACCTCAAAGCTTGTAGTCCAAGCACTAAATCATTCTAAGACCTTTTTAATTCTATATGAGAGCATCTGCAGGAGAATTTAATGAAGTTTACCCAGCTACCTTAAAAATGGATTGGGATTAACTCTGCTGACTGCTGTGCATAACCAGGCTATAGTATGTGAGCGTGATTCTGGAAGAAGCCAAGGGACAGCTGAAATCTGTTCTGCCAGTTGGCTTAGGGATGTGCTGCAATGCAGGGGATCCAGGGCCCCCTTGGGAAGGGGATTGCGGATGTGACTGAGTGGGAAGTGCCCTCCGGATGAAGAAATGGCACCAAGAAATGCCTCTGCTGTTGAACTTGTGGGTGTGAGGGAACTGGGGACTACTAGCACTGGTGCAAGCTGGCAGCTTGTAACACCTGTCAGGGTGCAAATCCCCAACACCTGAGTCAGGCTCCAAACGTCTCCTTTCCACATCTCATTGCAGTGGAAGGTGTCACCATGTCCAGCTCCATATCTACTCTGGCAGTGCAGCTTTAACTCGTTTATTACATTTTCTGTGAGTAATGCAAAGGGCCTGGAAAACTTGTCTGAATCTCCCACTGAGTCCTTGGCATGCTTCCCACTTTCCCTGTCTCATTTGGCATTTCTGTGCTTGCTCATAATGAGCATTCACAGAACAACAATAAAGAGGAAATTTGGTGAAGAATAAAGGTAAATTTATTAAGGCTAGCAAATGTGGAGAAAGCTGATGTGTGCTGTGTCTATAATTTTGCCAATAACACTGCGACAGAAATAGCAGTTTAGGGTTTGCATTCAACTTACACATCTGCATTTCTTCTCTGTTGCTTTGCAATCAGACTAACAGCCACTGCGGAGACCATCAGTGACAGCGATTACATTATGACCTTTTAAAGCTTACTTTCAGAGTAAAGATTTTTATCCCATATTACCGATAATTGCTGACTGAGTTTAATACAATCCTCCCAGTGCACTGGAACTGCAGGGTTTGTGATTTCTATGATTTAATAGATCAAGTGTCTTGGCCACGGGGGAGACAAACTGTTGTAACAGGATCTTTGCCGATTGGTGAATTTCAGATTTCCTACCGAGATGCTCTGTATTTGTCGTATACCTCTGCTGCCCCAGTCTTGCAAATGACATTACCCTGCTGTAGAGTATAGCCACGTAAGGGATGTAGTCAGAGTCCAACTTCAAGGGGTTTTCAAAGCTTTGTGCTAATAAGACTCCAATTTAGTTTTCTCTCCAACCAATCCATGGAAGCAGAGAACAAAACGAGGTACGTCAATCCCATGTTTCAGCCCTCCATGGCATGCCCTTCCCTGGCAGCTGTATGTTGCATGGGGCCCAACAGTTGTTTTATGTGATGGAAGGAGAGGACACCTATAAAAGCCATGACACAGTGATCTGTGTCTCTGTCCAAAAATGCTTTTGTGCATACCTTGACCATTCATGTGCCCGACTTCAGTCGTATATATTGTGTTAGTTTGGACTTGTGACACATGCGTATGCCAGACAAAATCTGTTGGGTGCAAAATAAAAGCAGAATCAGGTCATCAGCTCTGTATAAACCAAGCAATTCCAGCGTACCATTTTGGAAGGGGCACTGTCTAGAGAGACTGAATTGAGATGTAGACCTGTGTCTTACATGTTTCCTGCTTTTTATTATAGGGGACACTAGCATTAATAGAGTCCTAATAAACAATTTGCTTATAAACAACGAAAGATGCCACAGCAACAGCTGGACCATTTTCCCTGGGGAAATCCTGCCAGCTTGAGAAACACTTGGTAAGGCAGGTCTTGTACTGTGCCTGGGACATTTTGTGGCTACTGAACGGGAGAAATGGACACTTTGGCTCCTTCAGCAATGTGTTTCCTCTGGGACTGTGGCTTAAAGAACCTGTCTTCCAACAGATGTGCACATACACACATGTGTGCATGGACGTACCTGCGTGCACAGGTGTGTGTACACGTACCACATCACCCTTCCCCCTACCCCAGTCAGCTCTCCTTTTGGGACAGAGCAAAACTGGGGTATGGTGGAATGGTCATTCCTGGTGCTTATGCCAGGGGCAGGACGCCTTTGTTTTTGCCATGTGCTGATCCAGAACAGGGTAAGAAAAAAGCCCTCTACAACAAGGGGCAGCCAAAGCCACCTGGAGAAGATGCTGTGGTCATGCTAATACCTTGAGGAACCAGGATGAGCCAGTTTGTGTGAATTACAAAACGGACCTTCAGCGAAGACTAAGAATGATTCCAATGATTTTGAAATTCAGGTCAAATTTGGAAAACTTGGTTTCGTTACTTTAGCTTTTGCATCCCCTGAACACAGGCCAAGATGGGCTGACTGGGAATGACTGATCTGCAAAGCCAGTGCAGGGTGACTTTGAGTGCTCAGTGCAACAAAAGCTGCTCTGAACTCTCATCCTGCTGTTTATCTTTTGGATAAAGATATCCATGCTTACCTTATGGTTGATGGCAGTTTGTTTCCCCCATGAAGCAATTAGCGTACCAAACCTGTGCCAGAATTACCACTTTTAGGAGTCTTGTGGGGATGTGCTTTTTCACCTACTTAGTTCTTGGTCTTGGTTGATGGGACAGCTGACACTGTGCCAAACATGCCAGTAGTTTATGGAGTGAGAATGCGTTCGCTGGGTTCTGGATGAGACTCCTGACCTGAATCACAGGGACACTAATAGTAACAGCTCCTCTTCACTGTAATTCCTGCTCTCTGCATCAGGGGAATGGCTCTGTGTTAACAACCTGAAAGAGAAAGCCTTTACAGCCCATTCTTTATTGGTTTGCCCAACTAACCAGTTCCCCCAAATGATATTAATACCCCCTACAGTGTAATTTCCTCATTAAACAGAGACCCAAATATTTTTCCACACCTCCGCTTGATAGAATCCTGTATAAACAAGCTGGGAAGACTCATCTCTTAAATTTTGTAATGCAAGAAACTTCTGTCATTTTCTGAAACACTGAAATTGGGCCCTGACCATTAGATATAACAATTTTAATGCTTTTATTGTACAGTCCTGACATCCACCCTTTCCATGTATTGTCTAAAAGAGCATTAACTAGATGCATGGGAGTTACAAAACTAGTCAGCTAACATTTGAAGCAAACATTTTAGCAGCACGCCCCCACAGTTTTCAGAGGCTGAACTTTTGTTTCAGCTGTGATGTTATACAATCCTATTTCCATGGCAAACTTACAGATACACACTTGTCAAAATTCATGGTTTATTTAGCAAAACTGTCGAGGCACATATGTGCCATATGCATTCTCCCATTCTTTACAGATATGCTTTTTAAAACAGCAATTTCCTGCTGCAATTAAGTCTGTTGATCGGACTTCAATAGATGTATTTGGCATTGAAAGGGAATCTGGCTTGGATCCCTATCCCTAAAAACAGCACTGGTCAAAAAGACCCACATGTTCTTCTACTGTTCTATCTCCTGTCTATTACAGCCTTTTAAACATCCTCTGTTTTATTTGATATTTCTTTTTCCCACCCTGGTATTTATCTTATATTCAGAAGGCACTCTTTCCCTGAAGAAAGCTGTACCTAATATTTGCACACACCTTAATATCAAATATTTTGAGCACTGTCTACCCATGAGTCTCAAAGATCTGTTGTCTGTTAACTGTCGTGACATCTCCTTCATACAACCCAGGATAAGCCCATGGGCAGTCTGAGGACGAAGCAAAGGAGATACCTGCTTCTTCCAGCACAGAGGTGTGGCAGGCAGTGGGAAGTGGGATTTTGTGAGCCCTTGCCCTGCCCTGCAGACAGAGGTGTTGCCTCCTTGCTAGGTGTGGAGCAATGGAAAACAGCAACAGGCAATAAAAATCGTGTGCTAAGGCCTTGGACTCCAGTTGAGTAGGATCTGGGAATCTGGTCAAAACATAGACAACTTCATGGGGCATGGAATTTTTTTGTGAGAAACTATATATATAGTTTGGAAATGTTTTCAGTGTGGAGAAAAATCCCCCTTCTGCCTTTGTGTCACTCCTGTTTCTTTTTCCTCATTCCCAGCCATCACCTGGCTCTTTGGTCTGGTCGCAGTCCCCTTGCCCATCTAGGATTCATCCCACCCCATCCCCAGCACCCTGGTCCCAGTGCACTCACACCTTTGCTCCCAGGTGGCTGTCACACTGGTGTCCCCCTTACCACTGTGGTGCCATCCTTGTCCCTTGCCTTCTCCCATTCTGCCGTTCCAGCTCCTGACCTAGTACCAACCTCCCCTCCTCTCATCTTGGTACCTCTACTCCTCTTTCTCCCAGGCTCCTCACTCTCTTCACTATTAATTATATTTGCAACCGTCCCTGGTCTCCAGGCTCGAATGTGTCTGGCTTTCTTTGCACATGGTGCCCTGAGACAAGCTGGTAGTTGCCAAAATATGGCAAATACAGGCAAGGCTCCCTGCTTCCCAGTGCCTGTATCCATGATACAGGGCAACGCTGTGCCACGGAGCCCCTTGAAGGTGTCCTTCACACATATGTTGGAGTTTAGCTGCCTAGAAAGAGCAGTGAGCCAGTGCAAATGGAAACTAGGCTCTAACAAGAGAAAGCACATTCTTGTAAAGGATGATGTAAGGCTGCTTATTTGGAGGATTATTATCAGACCTGCCTGTAACAAGGAAACCCAAGCAACAAACTAGCGAAAAAGCAAGGCACAGAACTAAGGAGCCCTGGCTTTAATTTTCCTTGCTCTGATCACTAGGCTGACATAATTTTGGTTGATTGTGTAAAATGTCATTAAGAATGAGTTGTGAGTCTTTTCTCCCTTTGCTGATCACTCCTCCACCTCCACATTAATGCAATGCATGCTATCAAGCCATGACTTAACTCTGAGCCAGCTCAAAGCACAGCCACAGCAGAGCCAAAATGAATTTCGATGCCCGAAGAACAGAAGCAAAATCCCTTCCCTGTCCTGTCCATGGTGTGGGGAGGCAGTTTTGCACGGTGGCAAAGCCATTCACGTTGGGAGAGGTAAGGGAGAGAGGAGTAACATGAGGAGGGGGCTGCGCTTTGCTCTGCAGGAGGGATCACTGGCCAGAGCTGGGGGAGGGCAGCTGGGAGCTTGCAGGGGGATACATAGGTCACTTTTATTTTTTTCCCACTAAATTACCCTAGCACAGCCTTCCCCTTCCCTGCTGTAGCTTATTCAGTTGTCTCTCACCAGTGGCAAACTGCCTGTCTTCACAAGAAGTCCCTCTCTGTACAAAAAGCACCACTCAGTCCTTCACTTTCCCAATTTTGCCACGTGAGGGACACCTGGGATGGCATAGGGGAAGGAGAGGGGCTGACAGGGAAACCCTGGCCAACTGGACTTCGATTATTTTTTTTTAAAGAAAAAATAAATATTAGCTAGTGCGGAAAGCCGTGGTAGGAGAGAAGCTCCAGAGGGAGCATTTGAAGCCCTAGTGGATCAGTCCATATTATTCAATATAAACACCTCACTACATGTTGAAGCAATAAGTGACTTTGGGTACCACCAGGCTGCCGCTCAGAGTATCGAGGTTTGACTCCTGGACTAGGAAGTGAGAGACCAGATGCTTAATTTGCTGGACTGATATACAGGAAAATGAAGAGACCCACCTGAATTAGACAGATTGCAGCTTTTTGCTGCACCACAGGTAACAATCGAGGTAGGGTATGTTTTAAAGTAGCCTATTTTAGGGCCAGCAGTTATCTCTGTAGTATCTTTGAACCTTCCATATGCCATTAGTAGCAATATACACAGCAACCTTCAAGCAACCTTAGTTTTACATCCTTTTCAAGGCTTAAAGTTTTTTTCCTAGTTTGTTTGTTTTGCTTTTTTTTTCGGAGAGAGGGGAGAGAAGGAAAGGAACCAAATGTTAGTAAGATCATTTGGAAGTGAAAGAAATGTGCCGTTGTGAGGGTTGCCTGCGACAGAAAGCCTTCCCGAAAGGACAAGCTGTTACAGCATTTCAGTAACCTGCCTGTTCTGTGAGGTTGTTAAATAACCAAATCCTTCAGCCAAAATTGCTCTGTCCCCACTCTTGTCTGTACCACCGTACTAGGTAAATGTAGCTGTTGTGGCAGTGGGTAGATGAAGTTTCTTATTTGACACAGCTGGAGCTTGATCCACTTACTAGTAATAAATACTAGTAAAGATAAGCAGAAGCTAAGTTGGATAGAAACCAAAAGTATTTGCCAAGTGAACGTCCTTAGTTTGTCCCAGAATAAATCAAAGGGCCTTCTGAGATAGCTGTCAGAGGTTCAGAATTAGACATATTCTTTCAGTGAAATGAACATAGATCGTTTCATAGATTTCCCCTTGCTTTAGAAGGTACGACAGCAGCATCGAGGATACACAGTCAGTAACAATAGTCCCATTCTCCCATCACTGCTCTCTAGGGGAACAGGCACATTTATTATTCCATTTCCACCTGCACCAGCACCCTCATTCTTCATCATCCTCCCTTGTTTCTAGAAGCATTATGTGTCACCTATAGAAGTATGTAGCTCAAACAAGTTTCATCTCTCTGGCTAGCTTTTCTGCTTTGCCTGCCTAGTTTTAGATGTCCAGAAACTTAAAGCTACATAAACACCTAACAAGGCTTAGGCAGAATTTGCTTGAATTATTCACACAAAATACTGTCTAATTCCTTCTTGAATTGATTTAATTTATTCCTCCCCTTGCTAAATGTAGAAAAAATACATGTCTTCTACAACCACTATTATTAAGTAGCTCAAGCTATTCCTTCTGATTGTGATTGCTTGAATATCAGACTTTTTTCCTTGGGAATTAGTAGTAGGTTACATGCACTTGGCCTGAATCTTCATTGCTCTGCTCTAAACACAGGACAAATGGTTACGTGTGGAGATAATGGCCTTATTCCCTGTTGTTTTAAGCACATGTGTGATTTCAGTCCCAAGCATACTCCAAATTTGTGAGCAATCTGTTCATACATTCTTTCAAACACAGTACTTTTCTTCCAATGCCAAAATTTGGAATAACAGAATTGTCTCCTCTGCCTCTTTTCTCGGCTTTTTGTGCATGTAGCCACCTATGCAATTATTTCATTAATAAAAACCTCTTTCCAGATAACGTACTGTTCCTCCTCACCTAAAAATGAATTGGAATATCCTTTTCCTGTCACATGGAGAATAACTGGAAATATGTGCATAAGTTTTAGCACTGAAATATGTACATGGGCAAATAGTCCTTTTCACGTCAAAGTTGTTGTGAGTGACCAACCTCCTTTACTGCAGGGATTGGCAAACTTAGCAGAGTATTATGCCAGATTTTCAGTTTCTTTACCAAATCAGCCTTTATGCCTTAGAGGTCATCAAAACACCAGCAATCACTTCATTAGTCATAAAAGACTTCCCTCCCTGAAGTGCTTACCATTTACATACCCGACAGAGAACCGTGGCACAGAAACAGTAATGGAGGAAGTCTGAGAGGTGAAGCCAGATTTGTTGCACAACTACGTACATACTAAATAATAACTGGATACACGCTGAAATGAAAGCAGTTAACGTGAACAAGAAATATTTGCCTTATTCTTTTTCTTCCTTTTTTGTCTCCTTTTTTCAAAGCAGCCATTTATTTGTGTTAGAAGGACACAAGCACATAGGAAAAGTAACTAAGAAAATGATGGAACCGTTGAAAATACGTGTTAGCATTTATGAAACCATGTAAGTAAACGTACCAGGATGCTGAATCAAATCTAGATAACAGAGTTAATAGTTACCAACAGTTGCCATGGGTAGCTTTTGATATATTTTTATTTAACTAGTATATATCTAGCAATAAGCAACATCACTTATATAATAACAGGTTAAAGTAACTATTGCTATATAAGTAGTAGGTAACATCAGTGAGTCTTGTACAGTAATGCTGAATGTGTAAACATATGTGGTGATCAGTTTAACATTATCATACTCACATACACCTGCAAACAACTAGCTTAAGATTTATGGGTGTTTGTTACATGAATTTAGCAGAAATGTTTGTTTGACACTCTTTTGTTTTCATAGATAAACTGGCTTTTTTTTTAGGGTATTTTAGGTGTTTTTTTTTCCCCTACAGCTTGAAAATTTCTTTTCCCAGAAAGTGTTTTGGAAAAATAGGTTTCCTTTGGCTGCTATGGATACAAAAAATGTTCAAGTGCCTCTCAGGAATTTTTTGTGTTCTTCAAGGTAAGAAAGTCAGAGGAAGGAGTTAAAAAAAAGAAGTGCCATAAGCAGAAATAGATTTTACAGTCCTTCTACTGGAATGCGGTATCATCCCAGTGGAAGTCATTAGAATTTTTTTCTCCATATATAATGAAGGTCTACTGTGACTCATTCCTGAATTGTAAATGAATTTTTAAAACCTTTCAGAGACATGGTCAGAGACATCACAAAACCCAACAGCTCAGGATATCATTCCAGCCCATAACTCCTTAGCAAGGAGATTATACAGGTCAGCTGCTGAGTTTATGATCGTTTAACTTCAGGTCAAGTGTATTGCTAGGAAATTTTCACTGGAAATTTAAGTGCTGATGAACAAAAATCAAAAGAAATTATGACCAATTATACCTGTATAAGGCTAACCATGTTTTTTTGTTGTTGCTGGTTTAAACTGTTAGTGACCAGAAATCATCAGAGATAAATCAACAAAATCATTTCCACAGGTTTCTTGTTGAAATGCCTGCTATCTTTCTTTTTCTCTCGACTCCATGGGATGGAAAATGACACCATGTCAGTCTTTCTCACATAATTACATTACTGTATTATTGCCTTGCTAGAAGTGGGAAATCTTGTTCAAAGACTACTGTCAAATATTGTCCTTTCCAGCCTATTCTCACTTAGCCTCTACTTTTCAAAGTAACTGTTTCTTCTAATGTGATTTTATCCTTTTTTTCCACCATCTGGCCTAATAATGGCTTGGTAACTTGGAGAACAGTGGGCAGAAGACTGCGTGTCAGCCAAAGCATGGTATCCCCTTCCCCGCATCCTGCCATAGCTTAATCTTCCTTGCGTGTAGCTCACAGGGGTGCATCCCACCAGTGGCCTGAAAGGTAGGTATCACTTCTGAGAGTCAGGTGTCAGGTCAGGGTGGAAGTGGTGCAGAGGGATCACAGGATGATGATATTTTTATTCCTTTCTGTGGCTCTTGGAAAGTTATTTCAGTTTCTGCATCTGTAGCAAGCACATGGTTACTAATCTCACAGGACTGCTAAAACTCAGTTCATCAATAGCTGTAAAGCACACTGTGCTCCGCAGATAAAAAATACAGATATTTTAGAAGATTAAATTGAAATACTCATAGAATCCTTCAGAGGTTTTAAATCCTCTATTCCATCCTTTAAGAACATCTACTCCAACCAGCACAAAACCTCAGTCAGTCTTTTCATGAAAACCACAATGAATTCAAGCACCTTAGATACTATGTTCAGAAAATATTCAGAGTGAAATCCTAACCCCGCTGAAGTGAGTAGCCAGGGTTTTGTTTCCAATTTAGATTTAGAGTCTCCAGGCAATAGAAAGCTGCTCATGTCCTTTGGGATCATATTGCAATGGCTTATTGCCCTCACAGCTAAAAATCTTCAGTTTGGACATGGCATTTCCCAAAGGAGTCTGCCCATCCTGAGATTTGTTTTGAGCCATCTCTTCGGCCCTGTAATTGAATATTAAATATATTCAGAAATACATTTAATAACATCTTGTGGCTGCTGGTCTTTGCAAAAACAATAACATAACTATTTTCTAATAATGTGAAAGCATATTGGCTTTCCAAACATCTCAGTTTATACACAGGAAAGAGCTCAAAGCAATGGAAAAAAAAGACCATTCTCATTCGAAGAACTATTAAAGTGGTTTTCAAAGGCTGATACTGAGAAAGTAAAGGCAATGGAAAAATGGAAAAAGAGTTTATTAGGGGATATATATCCCTTCTGTGCAATATAATTCTTGAGTAGAAGAAAGTACATAGCAAGTGTTTCACTCTTATTAAAAGAAAATGAAGTCTGGATGCATGCTTTCACTTCCAATAAGATAACACTGACCTTAGGTCAGCAAACACTAGAGGAATATAATTTTTTTCCATTCCATACCATTGGATGCAATTTCAGCTATGGGGGGTGCGGAGATGAGGGAAGGAAAGAAATCTTACAACACTTCAGACTTATAACATTCATCTCCTTAAATGATCCTGGATTTTAGTGACAATGTTTTAAATGCCTGGGTTATTACACTGAGAGAAGCCCAGTCAGCCATAGCTGCATTGCTGCGGTGAGCAGAGCTTTGGTGAATCTCTTTCCCCATTAACAAGCTGAGCTAGACCGACTTAGGTCTCCATGCAGAAGAAGCGAGTTCACAACAATAACGTGGCACTAAAATCTGCTTTAAACCATAGAAATTTTACCCCGACAAATCTGAGTGCTAGAACAGATCTTCAGGGGATGTTGCTATCTTTCATCGCTGTGTTGCATCTATGGTGTCTGATCCACATCCTCCCATCTGTTCAGAGTTGGATGGCAGAGTCAACTTCTGCTCCTTAGAGAAGTAGAAAGGGAATGAAAACTTGTAGTGCTTATGTTGTTCAAGAGGGAGACAGCCTAGAGTAACTTCCTTGTTACTCATGCAGCCTACGAAAGGGACACTAAGAGCCAAGGCTAGCAGCTAGTGAAAAAAGGTCAAGGACCTTGCAGTTTGCCTCTTGCCCTAAAGAACCAAGTACAGGATAGATGGCTTGTCCTCATGGGGAGAAGGAAGCTCGTGGCAATGCAGAAAGGAGGTTGCTCATGCGACCGGGAGGTAGTCTCAACAGGAGACCTCATCCACTCTCACTTCTCTGATGCATCCCTGAGGTGTTCTCAGGCCAAATTCTCAAAGTCATGTTTTATAGCGCAGTACAACTGTTCAAGTTGGTATGGTTTCATGTTTGATGATTTTCATTTAATGGAAGTCAGGAAACATTAAATCTCTGGTTACAGTGGTGTACCCATGTCTCTTAAGCGATGAAAGTAACATGGACAATTTAGTTCAGCAAACGCTAAAACATGTTGGATCCAGATGTATTTTACTGCTATATTTTAAATCATTCAATGGAAAACGCAGTTCTTGTGTCTAAATGCATGTCTCAGCCCCTTTGAATCCAGTAATAGGTCTCAAGAAAGTTTTGCTGATGCTGTGATTTCAAAGCTGAGCGTGACTCTACCTCCTGCCCCAATTATCAGCCAGTTTCTTTAATAATTCAAAATCCTTCCTAAAATCCTGAACTTACAGATTAATAAAATGATCTTTTATAGCCTTTCCAAGTCAGGCCGATTAAACACAGATTTGGCACAGACAACCTGAGAAACTTCAGTAACGTTATTCATTTAGCTAACAGAGTTACCTCCCCTGCTGACGCACTCCCAATTAATGCCAAGAAAGGCATCTGATCCGGTGGAAGGGGACTGCTTGTTCCGAACTCTCTATTACCTTGGATTTGGTCCCAATTTAATGATAACATCACCGTGTTTTACTTGAGAATTTTAATCATTTTATGGAAGTGGGTAGTGGTCTGCCCAGCTCACAAGCCTTTCCGAGGCCCCAGATGACAGCTGGTGTTTTGGAGGAAGGCGTTTGTTCGCTCCACCGAGAGCACCCGAAAGAAGAAAGGCTTCTTCGGTACGGCAGCGGGTGATTAGTTTATACCCTGCAGCAGGAATATACCTGAGCTGAAGTATTTTATAATTACAACTGACGGCCTTACTCCTAGCAGCACGTCAGCTTTTCCAGGCCTAGGCTCTTCTGCAACCAAGCAGCGCTAGCTTAGCTTACATCTGCCTGTAAGCCGCTCCGGTTAAACTGATGCAACCGTACACAAGGCGACAGATTTAAAATTAGTTTTTTGTTACGCTAGTGTTTATGAATGCCAGCTGAGTCACCCCAAGCTGAATTTAAACCAGTTTACTTGAGTTCATACCTAAAATTAGAGGGGTTTAGCTGAACCAGTTTAAAGCTTTGCTGCGAGGGCGGCGCCGGCTGAGCGAGTCGTGCTGCGAGGCCGCCGGGGAGGAAGGCCATGCCGGGGGCGAGGGGACACCTCTGGCCACGGCCTGGCCGCCTCTGCCCATCTGCCCGATGCCTCCGACACGTCCCCAGGGGCAGATATGGCGTGGGTGATGGCTGTGCCTGCTGCTGGGTAGGGGCCGCAGGAGGAGGAGAGCAGGCGGTCTGGTCCCAGGGGGAGATGAAGGAGAGGTTGAGGGGCCCCTCCCTGACCCCCCGGCAGAGAGGGGGGCCCAGACGGAGGCTGTGGGTCACACGGGGCTCCCATGACAGGCACGGCTGGAGGCTTCTGACTCCTGGCAATGGCAGAGGGCTGTCTCTCCACCCACAGGCCTGCAGGGAGGGTGGGTGCCCCGCGGCGGGCGGGGGTAGAAAGCTGTGCCTGGGGAGGCATCCCAGACCCATGGCAGCAGCAGGAGGAAGCGGCAGGGGATGGCAGAGGGAGACCCCCCTCCCGCAGGGACACAGGCCCCTGTCTCCCAGCCTGGCCTGCTGCAGGAGGCTTGGGCAGGCCCTTGGACCATTGCCCCACACAGGCACCTCTGCCACGGCCAGGGGAGGTCCTGGTGCTTTTCTCCTGGATCCTGCCACTGAGGGGAAGGGGCTTTAGCTGGCTGCATGGCTGTTGCCAGTGACAGATTTGGCTTTTATGACCACAGGACCCACTTTGAGAATTGAGGATGGCTTTGAGAGCACCTGACAGCCACCTCCGTGTACCTACAAGGAGGTCATGAAGGAGATGGAGTCAGGCTCCTCACAGCATTGCAGGGTGGGAGGGCAAGAGGCAATGGGCACTAGTTGAAATGAGAGAGTTTCAGGCTGGTTATAGGCAGAAACTGTCTCCCCATGAGGGAGGCAGTGGAGCAGGTCACCCCGAGAGGCTGTGCCCCATCTCCATCCTTGGAGGGTTTCAAGCCCCAACTGGTCCAAGCCCTGAGCAGCCTGGTCTGCCCCCAGAGCTGGCCCTGTTTTGGGCCAGGAGGTGGACTGGAGGCCTCCTGAGATCCCTCCCAGCCTGAACTATCCCATCATCCTATGATAATCACTAAGTGGTTTTAAACCAAGACAACTTTGCATGTACAGCATGTTGTACTCGGCCCTTAGCCTCAGTAAGGTCTTGATTATACAGATTAATCAGCTAACCATCATTTCAATCAGCTTCATTTTCACTCTGACTTTGGTTTAAAGAAACAAGACAGTTTCATCTTTGCAATCCTGTGCACTTGAGGCAAACTTTGCAACATGCACGCTTAAGTAAGTAACCTCTTTCTGAAAGTGCTGAGCTCTCATCAGCTGCCTCTTGAAGGAAAATTATTGCTAGCTTAGCACTTTGGAAAACTTGATCCTTTGTTTACGCACCTAGATAGGGCTTTTGGACCCTAATTTTCGGCACATCATCTTCAGTGTCTTGGCCACAGCAGCTTCTATGCGTTCTGAAAAGGCAAATTTCTTCCTTAGAAGAAAGATGCATTATTTTATCTGTGGTATTGTCCTCCTAAGATCAAAGAGAGCAGCTGGCCCATCAAAAGTCTCACAGTAAGTGGAAATTGTTACCTCCAAGCACAACCACCAGTCTGCTAGCCATAGACCTCATTAGCAGAAGAGCCAAGATCCACTATCCTTATCTATTCAGGTATCAGTTGTGCTAAGATGTGTAAGGGAATATTGTATATTAAATATGAGCCTTACTATGTTTATCTAAAATATTAAATTTTGTGTATACTCTATTTTTAGTCATATGTTATCTGTAAAAGCAAAGATATTTTTCTTTTCCAACTTTTATTTATATGTGTGTTTTCTTCTCTTTTTGCAGTAAATTAGTCACTAATTTAATCATCTTTAAGATCCATATGCTCGCCCACACCATCTTTCATATGAGTACAATGAAATAAAGATTCTTATTTGCTGAACTGGGGTATAATTAAACATTCTGAATTTCAATTATTTCAATTGATTACAGTGAGAGATCACATGGTCTCCTGCAATTCAGGGAGATAATTTTTTAATTTTAAATGTTTCAGAATTTTCTACACTTGTCTTTTAATTTAACTTCCAGCCTTTGATAACAGGGTTTACTTACATCAAACCAGTAATACACTCCACTGAAATGAAATAGTTTCTTTTGGGTTTTTTCCCTCCTATGGCCATATTGGCAACTTTCACAGCTGAGCAGTACGACAAATACCATATGTTTACCTTCGGGCCACTGTGTTATTTGCTGGTAACTGCGTTTCCTGCTGCTGTAGTTGCTCTGTGAAATTAAGAGTGACTATGACACTTTCCCTTTATTACCTTATGTCATCTTATGTATATAGGCAACTTTCTAGAGTCACTGCTCGATGAAATGGATAAAAATGTGTGTAGATTCATATTTTGGATTGGTAAAACACGAGCAACATTTGAATTCTCAACAGAAATGAAAAACATTCCAATCGGAAAGTTGCCTGCAAAAAATTCAATACCTTTCTGCCTTTATTCATTTATTTCAGCCTATATTGCTTATAAATCTAATGAAATGCTAGGCTAGAACTCCATTTCAGTATGAAATGACTCAAGGGAATAGAGTAAATGTCCAACTTCATGAACAATATGAGACAAAGCTATAGAGCAAGTCCTTTGATTAGTTTATCTAGTAGCTTGTAACTTCACTTTTGAATAAACAGAGGTTGTCAGGCTGAGGTAGCAGAAGAGTTTGCTATGAATATTCATGCAAACATGCCTGTCCTCAGTCTAGCACAATTTGATGGAGCTTTTCCTCTGCCTTGCTTTGATTAATTGACTTTCTTAATGAGTTTTTGCTCATTTTTGTTTAAAGTTTTCAAGAAAGAGGACATGGAAGAACAACTGACCAAATCCTCATTCCCTACAGACCAAAATGGCTGTCAAGAGGAGCTGAGAATTCAATAGAAAGGCAGGATTGAGCCTTATATTTGCTAGTCTTTTTGAGTTCTTCTTCCCTCAGGACCACAGAAGAAGGGCTGGCTAAGCCCATTTGTGACCATTTGGTCCTTGGATAAAGGGCACAGGACAGGGATTTGAACCTAGGCTTCTCCGTTCCCTCTCTCCCAGACATGCCTGTTTGATTAGGATCATACTTTCTCATGCTGCCCCTCTCTCATTCGTGTGCCTTTAAAGATGTAATGAAGTAAAGAGGTAGATGAAGTCTTCAAATGGAATTATTTTTTGTGTGCATTTTGAATACAGAAAACATTGGAAATATAGCTGTTTTCCAGCTAATAAATCTGACACCTTGTGAGACTGAGGTGTCAAAAGAAGAGATGTTAGAATAAGCTGCTATATTAAGCAGAAGCATATTTAAAAGAAAACTTGGCTGCTGCTCCACCAAGTATTCTGTGGAAACACAAGAACAGAATGGTTGTGTTATTAACAAAATACACAACGTTATTTTAACAGCTGACCTTAGGGTAGCAAATTCAGTCCTATCTCTAATAAAGGCTCTGTGGTAACTGTGGAAATTATAAACAAGTTTGTCTAGTGTCAGTATTGAGTAACACGATGAAACAATAATTAAAAGAAGTCATTAGAAACCAATAGGAAGATGAAGATACATAATACTCACAAATCAACATAGATGCTGTAAAAGAAAGTGGTATTTTTCAATCTACTGACAATTTATTGTACATGCTAGCATAGTAATGTCTAAAGTAAAATAATCTGAAATAATTTATTTGGACTTTTGAAAACTACTTTTGCCGAAATTCCTGAAGTGGGGGCTGTTAAAGAAATTAAGTAATCACAAGGTGAGAGAAGTATGATTATAGAATGGCAAGCCATAAAAAAGCAAGGAATATAAGTAAATACCCAGGTGCCATGCTGGCAAAAGGCCAGCCAAGCAATGACTGCAGAGCTGCACTATGAATGCTGTCAAATACATTTCAAATGACAGAAGAGCTCACCTGAAGTGCAGTAGAGTGTGAAAAACGCCTAACAAAGGGACCTAACAAATCTAGGTAAACTGGCAGTGGGATGATAGATGGAATATGTCAACAAAACAGTATCATGGACAATATTGCTAGTTTTAACATGAAAAAAAACACTTGGAGGTGGGAAGGACCTTAAAAAAAATTCACCAATGTTCTTTATCTGCAGTGATGGTCAAAGTGTGATTGGATGCCTAAGTGAGAAGATAAGTAATAATAAAAATAATACTACATTGTATATATAGCATACTTCATTACACATTGATAAGGTATCGTTGGACATGGTGTGTGGGTGCATGGGTAGGAGTGCGTAAGTACATCTGTGAACATATATGTACAGACATAAAATGTTGACCGATCTACAGAGTTGAATTTGTAGAAGCACCAGTATTTAAAAAGATAGTCCTATGATTCAGATTTTCTGAGCAATATTGTGATGTTATACCTCTGAATTGCCAATACTTCAGATATTCTGCATGTGCATATATGCACATGCATATACCTGATATACATATAAAAATATTTTCCACTGCTTCACTGCCCTTTATAACATTTTACCTGTTTATGGACTTCTTACAGAAATTATTAGAAGCAATGAAAAGATTCCACAGGAATATAAACTGAATAGATAGAGACTCTCTGTTTCAGAGACGAGATGAAGAAGGGTATGAAAGGTATGTCAAATCACGGTACAGAAGAGGGCAATCAGGTGCTGTGTTTAAGGAGATATTTCATGCAACTGAAATACAAAAAACCTGAAGCATACACATTCTTCTTCCATTTAGCACTGAATTACCGATGTGTAGAACTTACTGTCATATGATAACCACTGAGCCCAAGCATTTAGCAAGATTCTCCAAGCAGTTAGACAGTTGCATCAATAATAAAACCATTGAACTATACATCAAGTAAAAAAGAAATTAATGAGCAGACACGGAGACAATGAGGCTTAAAATGATATTTCCTGTAATAGCAGGGCTTTCTACAGTGTTTCTTGAGTGTTTTGAGGCACCTGAAAATACATCTGGTAAACATGGGCTTGATGGGTAACGATGTGATCTGGCAAGGCAGTTCTACAGATCCCAATTTCTTATGTTCCTATAACTAAAAGTGATCTCAGTAACTTTGATGAGTGAATTTCCATTGTTCTTTGATAGCAACAGGATATGTTATGCCCCAAAGAGTGATCCTTCAGATTTCAGTAAACCTCAAAACCTATAGATCCAATAAGAATTGAAGTTTTTCAGTGCCCTGCAGTAGAAGCTGAGCTCTATGCAGGGTAGCATGTTACATGACAGGTAACAGTGGGAAATGATGGTCTAAATTCAGGGTAGATGATAGGAATCCCAAGTGCTGTTTCCATTGCCTTAAAACTGAAAATCTTTCAACTTGATCAAAGATAAATTGCATGTACTTTTTGGATAATACATGTATGATTTCTTTCAATGTAATTTTTTATTTAGCATGTCTATTGTTTAGGCTCAATTTTAATACTCAAAATCATATGCACTGAAGTGTAATATTAAGTATGTAATGTTAGACTGAGGCACAAATCTATGAAGGTAATTTAAGTATCACATTTGCTGCTAATGCTATACCAGGAACAGATTTTCTCCCCATAGATAAATAGAAAAATAGTGTCTCTATTGTGACACACATTCTTTTGTCATACTGGTTTTGAACAGTATGTTTGCAAATGTTACAAGTGGGCACTCACAAGCAGATGACCTCCACTTATTTATAAAACTTGAGTATGAAAATAAATCAAATCTCTTGAAGTGTCTAACATGCTCAGGAACTGCAGCTGCAAAAAGGAGGAAAAGTTTACTCTGGCTAGACAGACCTATATGAGTAATTAATTTTTTTGTCTGATTTTGCATGTTAAAACCATAAGCCTAGCTGGCTGACTTAGGGATGGTTACCTCTGCTCAACATGTCTTATTAAGTGACTAGATGCTCCTTTGGCTGGTCAGTATGGAGACTGACAGTGCCTGCTTTCTCCTATGTGCGCAGTCCTTAGGATCAGGTATGCCTGCCAGTGACATTCTCGTACCATGGGCTGGTGAAGTGCTTGGAAGAGGACTGGTGGCTTTGGCAATCCCATGGCCTACGTTTGTGTGCTGGGATTGTTGGCTTTTCTTCCCCCTTCCACTATTGAACTTACTGGGCAATTTTGGCTGTAGCTGCCTAAAGGGATGAGACCCACAGCTGGTGAAAATCAGTGGCCTATTAGAGGAGAAAGAACTTGCAAGTATCCTCATCGAACAAAAACCTGCAGTGTTTCTTTTTTTTTTGTTTCCCCCAATTTCAGTAGGAAATAGGCAATCCACTCAGGGAAAACTAAAATCGAAGCTTAAGTTTAGACACTGAAGTCAATCAGCTACACATCATGGATCCAAAGAAATAAGGCTGCATTTGCTCCGTGCTCATGGGACCTTTTTTTTTTCTTTTCTTTTTTTTCAATCCATGGTTTAAATAGAAGAGGCTAAGAGCAGCTTTATCTGATTCCACTGCAAAACATTTTGGATAGATTGCTAGGAAAGGGACTCAGAATAGCTTTACTTTCTCTGCACCCAGTGCCTTGATGGTTTTTTTTCAACTAAAGTGAATATTTGATGTCAGGGGCATCCTCTCTGCCAGCATCCTTGCCTTCCTCCTACTGCTCCTATTGCCCCAGCCCTACCAGATGCTGCTGCGTTCTCTCAGGCTGCTGCCAAGAACCAGAAGAGAAGCTCTGAAATGTCTTGGGTGTATTTGTTCCCATTCAGTAGCATGTTCACCTCCCTACATCTCTGCTCACATTCCCTTTACAAAGGTAGCACTGATACCTCTGCCTCCCAACCCTGTAACAGTAACTGAGTAAACCCCAGAGTGATCAAATTATTTGGTAGCTTTGAGGCCAAGTTCTTGCAACCACAAGTGCTGATCTATGCAAGGCTGGGGTCTGGAGATCCTTGCTTCCACCTGTGTCCTCCTGGGCACAAGAAGCAGAGCTCCTGATTTTAATAACTGGAATAGATCAGATACTAATAACAACTATGTGGTTCATTCACACCATGCTTAGTTTTCTTTCTTAACAACGCTGCTTTTGCATAGTGGAGGGTTTCATTGTAAAAGGTTCATGTAGTTCCTGAGTTGTAGTTCCCGTGTTCTGGAGCAGCTTTGCTGCAATCACCGGAGATTGCCCCAGAGGAGGAGCAGGGTAAGCTCAGCCAGTGCAGTACATAGAAAACAGCACATTGATTTCTGTTCGTTCTTTTTGCCTTACTTATTTTGGGCCATAGCAATAAGGTCCAAGAACTTCAAAAGCATGCCTATAAAAACTGTTGCCAGAGAGATGAGTCACTCAATGGCTGCTCCGTACAGGTACATTAGGGCACTGAAGGGAGAATCATGTTAATTTGTATTTGTGTGAGAACCACTTTATATTCGCTAGGGGATCCTTAACTTTGTGTTATTTCAGGTTTCTGCATTTGCATATGTATCTTAATATTGCTTTATAATTTTGTTCCTAATCCTGAAAGTATGCTAACTGATATGCTACTTGCCTTTTTGGTGACTATTTTGATCGAGAATCAGCAGTAGATGTGTATATTTACAGACAGAAAGGGAGTTATAACTCTCTCTGTTACTGTAAAATTTATTTTTACTTTTTTTCTTTCTTTTCTCCCAGCAGCAGTAACCTCTTGAAAATGGCCCTTGTTCACCATCAAAATAACACACTGCTTACACTCGTGGTTATTCATCATAGGCTGTCATTTAAAACGTTATTTGGAAGGTGAGCCAGGTGGTTCTATTTCATGCAGGCATTCAGATTTTCCCCCCCTTGTACGAGTAAATATGCAGTTTCAGGAAAACGCTCTGAATTGTTAATTTCTGGTGTGCCAGCCTCAGAGAGACTTTAGCAGCCTCTGCGTTGAGCAAGCTGGGTAAGCAGCAGGGGAGGTTGCTCTCCTCCTTACTCTTGGATCAGAATCCATTCCTAAAGAAGAGCGGCTCTCTGGGAGCCCAGCGTGTGTGTCCATGGAGAGCTCTCCAGAGTGTTCCACCTTCTTTCTTTCAAAAGTACGCTTACGGGCAAATAAAACAAGGATCGTCCAGAACATTTGCAGATCTGGTGACATTGATTTCTTCTTCAGCGGTTGTCAGCTCTGCTGGGGTTGATATCTGGGGCTGCTACCACTCTGGTGTTAGTACTGGAAGCAGGGATTACAGTGCCAACCCCAAAAGGCGAAAAGACTTATTTTGGCTCATTTGGGTCTATGAATGACAGTAGGCAATTTGTTCCCTTTTTGCAACTTTCCTCCATCTTTCTTAATGTGTGTGCTAATTACTAATGTATGCTGCAGTAAATATTACTTACTCTTCTTCCTCTCTCAGGGCGATTTGTAATTCATAGAGGGTTGGGAACAGCTGGAAGGCAAGGCAGTGATCCTGAAATTTTCTGGGACTAAAGTCAATGATGTTTTTATGGTCACCTAAGTTTCCTGGGAGTATTTTATGTAACGTTAAGTGGTTGTTATGCACTGATGAGCATGCCTAATGAGCGTAGCCACTTCCCTCTGATAAATTATGGGAACAAATTTGAATGGTCATTAACATATATAAATTAACCCTGTGTGAACATTGTAAAGAGTTCTGCAGGGTACAAAATTACCACTGTGGTTTACTCTACTGTTTGAATCTGGGTTTATCACTTGTCAGAAGAAGATCAGTCTAAACAAAAATGAATAAATTACTTCTTTTTAATAAGGGAGACTGTATAATATAAAACTGATTTAAATGCCCATACCTGTGGGCAGTTTCTTTCCTGTCAGGAATACCATTGAGAAGATATGGAGAGAAATAACTGCATGAATCAGTATACTAGTGAGAGGAGAGGTGGGGAGGGCCATCTGTGCCAGTGGCAAACTGAACCAAGTAGAAGTGTCACCTTGCTTCATTTCAGAGGAGACTGGGGTCCTTGGGAACAGCAAGCTGCTCATGGCCTTTTCAAGGCCACCACCTGTGTTTGCTTCAATATAATCCTATTTTTCTATAGCAACATGCACATTACACTATTGTAATATTTATTGTTGCCATAAGCTGGGGTACAGGCAAAAGAATATTTTTCCTCTAGGAAAACTCAGTAGGTAAGATGTTTTTAATCATAATATGCAAAATAAGTCAAAAGGAGTCATTTCAAAAAGTACCTTTTGATCCAGTATAGCTTTTTCCCAGTAGGTTTGATCAGATAACTGGTTGCATTAATTGGTACTCTGTGTAGGAAGAGATACTAAATACTTCTGCCTGTCAATTCACCCAGATGTACAGAATAATCCAAAAAAGCACATGCAGTAACTGACAGCAATGAATTCTGAAACAACTGACAACCATGAATAATGCAGTAAGATAAAAAGAAAACCATGGTTGAGAGGTAGTTCACCGGTTGTTCTACTAGCACCTTCTTTAAATGTAAAGTACTGTTCATAAATGGAACTTTTCCTATGAGTTTCACTAAATTAGACAGTAAACTATGAAGGTAAGCTTACAAAAGAGCAATATCACATCTGAAACCTTTAAATATAAAAACATGGGGCCTGGGAAGGAAGCTCAACTAAAATGACATGTCTGTAATTGAAAAACAAACATTATTTCTTTACTGACTGTATGTATAAGAGACAGATTTCCACACACTGGGATGTAAATGTATTAAAAAAGATGCTCCTGTACAGACTACCTCGTTTGATGCAAAAACAACTGAGGTCCAGTAGAAAGGATCCCGATGACTTCAATGACTCTCATGAAGAAATGTTTTCACATTCCCTATCTTAAGCATGTAATTTGGTAATGTAGGCGATGCCGGCATTCCCTGATACTTAAACCAGCACATTATTCTCTCGTTTGGTTGTAGTTTTGGTAGAGTCACTATTTCTGCCTGCATACATTTCCTTTTCGCCTTTGTCAGCTTAACGTAAGACTGCAAGAATAGCAGTACTGGCTGTTGCCAAAAGTTCTCCAACAATGACCAGAAGCAGATGCCTAGAGCAGAAAACAAGAGTATTTCAAGCGTATTGTACTACTTCCCTAGGGTAGTCTCTCAGCCTCCGACAATTTACAGCTCAGCGACTGAACTCAGGGGTGGTGGCCCTGTATTCAGTTCCACTCAATGGGTGTCTCTTCCATAAGCTACCCATCTGTACCAGGAACCCCTGCCACCCCCTGTCAGAATGAGCTCCACAGTTTACTGTGAAAACTGTCCTTTTTCTCCTATACTTTTGACCTGGTTTATTGTCTTTTTTTGTCCCAATCCATGTGGAGACCTTCCTTATCCCGTGGTTGCTTAGTTTCCCTAAGAACTGTCAATGACCGAGGTGGCCAGGAGCCACTTGAAAGCCTAGTGAGCTCTACTAGGGTGCTTTCTGACTCTTTCAGGAATTTGTGAGGCAGGACTTCCTTCATAAAGTCCATGCTGACTCTTCCCTGACACCCCCAAATTATCCACGCATCTTCTGTTCTGTTCTTTATTATAGTATGTAGGTAGTTTCACCAGAAAAGCAGTTTAGTTTTGTGCTCTGGGTGCCTTGACCTCCTACAGAATTGTTTTGTTTGGTTTTGTTTTGTTTTTTAAAAGGATGATATCTTTGCCACCCTCCAGTCCAGAGGGTCATCAAGAAACTATGTTGGACTGTCACATAATACAATAGCCATTTCCCAGAATGTAGTCTTCACAGTTTTACAAAAGGAGAAGACAACTGCCATGTCCTGCCTGCTATAGGAAGAAGGTGAATATATAGATCAACTTTCAAAAAAGAAAGATAAGCACACAGAAAAGCGAACTGAGCATAGTAGTGTGTATCAAGACACTGTCATACAGCAGGGTTCATGAAGAGCAGCCCTCAGGAATGAGCTGCCTTGGGTTTGATTTTTACACACACAGGCCATGCTTAGAGTCCTTGCACTGTCTTCCAGAGCTATGTCTACACCCCTGAATAAAAGAGGAGCTGGTTTCAAAGCCAGTCCATGCGACAGGGACTGGGTTTACATGTATGCTGTGCAGCAGCAGCCTCCCACAGATCAGGGCTGACTTGCAGACAGCTGTTCGGAGTGATCCAGAGCAGAGCCAGGGGCTCAGAGAACAGTTAAGCTGTGTGGACAACCAGGAATCAAGCTTGCTCTCATTTTATTTAGGAGTATAGAGGCACTCAGTCTGATCCTTCTAACAAACAGGAACAGCTTAGAGAAACATAAGAGAAACAAAATGATTTCTGAGTAAATGGTCTGATCCAGGGAATGATGTAAACCACTAGCAGAAGCACTTCCATGCAGCGTGAAACCATTCACGTTATGTGAGAGCTGAAAGCATTCGGGAAAGTCCAGCGCGCTTGTGTCAGGACATGGATCATGCTCTTACTGACATTTAGCATCCTTTTACTCCTGGAGTTGGGGCCACTTGAGAAGCTCTGTCTGAGTAAATTGTATTTTGATGTTAACTGAGCTAAAAAGGGCTCTTGTGATGAGCTCCTTAACGAAAAAACAGACAAATCTTAATTTTGGAAGGAATGACTGCACATATCTTTTTGAGCTGACTCCATGCCACGGAGTTAGATCTGAAATGCGGCCTAAGTAAAAATAAAATGAAGATGGGTGGGAGTGTTTCTGCTTAATCTACTGGTCTAAAAAGCAGATACTGCTTTTGGTGGCTGAGGGCTGTAACCATGAGCAGTGCAGAAGAGGAGGGTGGTGGTGGTGTGAGTGCCTTTCAGGCCAGCGCTCCAGATGCTGAAATAAGCTGTGGTTAACATTCACTGCTTTTCAGGCTGAGGTTTCTTTCCACAGGTTTTTTTCCTGAAGGTTAATTAAAGGAGATGTTCTCATAATATGGGTCCTATTTCCCGATACAAAATCTTCACTGTTCCTGGTCTAAATGGTAAGCATTAGCTACTTAATACTAGCAAATTTGCCTGTACAGTACAGCTTCCAAAAGCATAGTAGACATGCCTCGTTAACCAAATGAAGTATTTCACAGAGATGTAAAAGCACATGATTGACAGATAGCGTGCAGTCAAGGGAAATATTATCCTGCGAAGCTTTCAGCAATGCTGCACTGTGCAAAGTTCAAGTAACAGAAATAATGGGCTTCAGTAGAAGAATCCAGAGCACACTGATCCATCACTGATGAAAACCCAGCTCAACGCTAGCTAGAAAAAATGGTGGTTGTTTTGTTTCTTCCCTAGTACCAAAGCCTTTTGTCTTTTAGTCCTCAGAGTGTGGTCTCCACAACATAAGAGAAAGAAGGCGTTAGCTTAAAAAAGCTGTGGTTCGCACTGCCCAAGAAATTGCTCTTGGATCTTGCCCTCTTTTACAGCCACCCCAACAGATCTTTACGTCACGCCACGTTCCTGGTGTGTAGTGGCACGTTGCGCTCTGCAAAAGCAGCCAAAGCACCTCTCACCCAGCGGGACGCAGCTCACTGCCCCGGAGCAGAAGAGCTGGGCAGGGAACTGAGCTAGAGAAAGATGCCGCCTACCTGATTAGAAATCAGCGCCCTTTGGATAATAGTATCAATATTATTATTTGTGTGCAGTTTTAATTTTCTTGGCAGCTCAATAACTGTGCACTTTTTGGCTCTTCCATATGTACTTCAATCTTTTTTTGAGAGTGTCAAGGACTTTTTTTTTAATATACATTTACAATCCTTTCTGAACGTTGGTAACTGAAAACTGTGTAAACCAAAGGGAATGCAGCCTGATAGGATACATGGAGCAGTGTTTATCTCAATGTAATTTTCAATCAATGGAACTACACTTTCATTTCAGGGAGGCAGAGAAGCTGTTATTTTGGATAGCAACAAATTTAGGCAAATGGAAACTGCAAATGCTCCTCTGCAGATTCAGACATCTTCAAGAGACAGGCTAAGATTGTTTTCATGAATATTATTCCCTTTTAAATCAGTTGTAGTGGTTAGCTGCAAAGTACCTCTTGGGTACTTTGACTTCATTTGTTTCAGAACACAAATCAGGTATATTTAACTAATCCTTTAAAATTCAGCTGTATTATCTTCTTTCATTAGCCTCTCTAAAATGCATTTTTACTGGTGTATTTTAAAGAGGATTATTCTTTCCTAATATAAATCACAATAGTCTCTTTAGTTATGGTACATCTTAAGGTTTACACAGCTTAAACTATTTAAATGTTGATTTATGTTGCCTAAATTATTCTATTAGAGCTGTTGAGAGAGTAAGACTGACATTAGGATTATTTTACTGTCTGACGCGTCGGATACGGATCTTGCTGAGGACCTGATTCTTTCTCGGTTATTGTCTAACATCTTAATGAGTCCTTATCTTCTTCTTAAAAATTTGAGAACAACTGTGTTGAATGTAAAATAATAGGAAATCATTATGTTGTTATAAAATTTTGTTTGAAAAAAAATCCCAGTATATGGACTATCTGTATGTCACAGATCTCTGGAAATGCTAGCGAGCCCTATTCTGCCTTCTAAGAACCTGAGCATGGGCTGTCACTCGAGCATATCTGAAATCCTTAGATTTCTTTCCTCCATGCTGTCATTCTGCTACAGACATTTACCTACTGTTTTTTTCTCATCTTATTTGAAATACTTGGAATACTCTCACTTCCAGAAAAGACTGTTATGGTGACCCTGCAGAAGCTATCTTCTTTTGTAAAATGCAATTGGGGTTGATCCGTGAAACTCTTAGCAGAGCTGTCCCCTCTTTCACGTGCACCCTGTTTACTCTGACTCACAACTTCCACTCAGAGTGAACTACGGAGGCTTGGCACAGAAAACAGCAAGGAGACCACTAAGCTGGCGTTGCCTGGGGCAAAATGAGGACATGCATGTTTTTCTTTGGATGGAGATTCTAAAGTCATTGCAAGTGGCTTACGTATAATTCCTTGGATTTATTAAAAAAGTTGGTTTTAATAGGTGGGTGAGGTTACAGCAAGAATGAGGAATCTAGTCACAGCTTTGCCACTGATTTTCTGGATGATCTCTCAATAGTCACATGTCAGAACTTTCAGAAAGGCCCTGGAATTCGGGCTGTCCCAGTTCAGAGTCCCATTCCTGGTTTTTTCTTTTTTTTAATTTACTTTTTATTTATTTAGGAGGAACATTTGAAAACACTGCCTATTTATTTTAGGTGGAAACACAAACTGATTCCTTTGAAACAAGTCGAGCACATCTTAGCCCAGGCTCTTGGTGTAAGAAGGTATTTTTAGAAATTCCCTTTCTGTTGTTTACTTATCCATATTATGGACACAGCAATGCTAATCATGTAAAGCTTTTGCATCTCCTTTAAGGACATTTAGCTCTGCTTCATCTGAAATTGCTATAAAGCTGTGAAAGCTAAAAATCAGGTGTTTCTGTCTTTCAAGCCTACAGTCAAGCATTTGTGCATCAATTTGCATTTTGAACCCATGCGTGTTTAAAACTGGTTCACAGTGCATTGAGAGTGGAGGCAGATATGAGAGGTATCTTAAGGACAGCTCCTCAGTGTGCCAGTTGGGTGCTCTTCCAGCGAGATTGCTCGTGAGTACCCATTTGACTACACTTTGCCGGCAGGAGCAGGGGAAAGGAAGAGCATCACAAATCCTTCATCTCACATGCTAGGGTTGGCCAGTGCTGAGCATCCAAAGACATGAATACAAAGGAGAGAAAGGGGTATGTAATCATTACACCTGTGACTGCCAGCCTCACATTCCTACCGGCTCTCCAAGGGGAATGATTCACTTCTGAACGTGCTAGCACAGCTGGGTCAGGGCACTGTAATAGTAATTCCTGAGGACATGCCACTTGAACCTCCGCAAATGGAAAACTTCAACCTCGTCTTGAGCCTCAGCAAATGGAAAACTTCAGCCTCGTCGACCTCCTGGGTGCATCCTGATCTTTGTTAAAGAAACTTTGGTAGAAAGTTCAATCAAACAGGCAGTGACTATATTTTTAGTTTAAGCCACAATAGAGAAAAGGAGAACACTTTGCCAAGATCTTCATGTAGGACTATTTGTTGTAGCCAGCTCACCTATGAGTTATACAAATTCTCTCCTTGTGAATAATTGCAGTCTAAAGGGGGTGGCTTCAGCATTTCACGATGTGTGTGTTAAT
The DNA here is from genome assembly GCF_964195595.1 of Calonectris borealis. Lineage (NCBI taxonomy): Eukaryota > Metazoa > Chordata > Aves > Procellariiformes > Procellariidae > Calonectris > Calonectris borealis. Next base: position 137,660,565 of record NC_134312.1, on the reverse strand, counting down.
TCCCAAATTCAGAGAACCCTTAGGTGGAGGTGGGGATCAGCTGTTTTGGTGGGAAGGACTTAACCTGTAAGGCCTGTGAAGGCAGCTACGTGACATGAAACTGAAACCCCAAGACTGAGATTTGAGGTTTGAAGTAAAATTTAGAAAATATCGCGGAATGTAGGCTATTTGGGATCCTTGGGGGAATGTGGCTGAGGAAGGCAGAGGCACCTGAGGGCAAAAGCAGTGAGCACGAGTGGCCTGACGGATGCATAACTGTCCATGATAGGTGCTTTACACTTCCTTGTAATGTCTCCTACCACCTACTGTCAGAGAGATGCTCTGAATCAGATTGACTGCCTGTCTGCAAGCCAGCTCTGGTGACTAGATAAGCAAATCTGCCCCGGGTCTGAGACTTTCTAGCAGTCTCTTCAGTAGGACTGATTTTGTGTTATTCAGATTCTGGTTTAATGCAATTCATGTGTGAATATGTTTGTGTGGGGATGTAAAATCAGACAGAAATTACTGAGTTCACTTGGTCTCCACCATAGAAGAAGGCACTTGAAAAGGTGTGAGAAAAAAGGAGCTATATTTGCAGTACAGCATTGCATCATTATATAAAGTCATTAATTAGAACAATTGAGATATCTAACAATTTTGAGAGATTTCTTTTTAAATGTGACAAGCAGAAAACAGAAAGCAGGTGATGTCAGTTAATTGAATTAAAATGTATCTTACAAAAGGCCTATTTAAATGTTATTGTAGCTCTTGATATTTAAACATATGATCCTTATTGGACAGCTTTGATTAGCCTTTCAGTAAACTGAGTTTTGTTTTAATGGAAGGTATAATATTAAATGCTTATTTCACAGCTTGTTTGTGGTATATTAAGAGTATGTTTTTATTTAATGTATAAAAATGATAGATAATATTTAAAGAAGTATTACATAATTACCTCCCTTCTTTTAAACAGTGGCCTGAATGGTGTGGTTCACTAATTCAATATTTAACATGGTTTAATATAACTTCTAATTTGAGTGGAGTTTTTTTCCCCTCTTCGCTTGCTTCCCAGCCACATATTTTGTGGAGATTTAATATATAACCATGTATCTGCTATATATCTGTCAATGAAGGTAAGATCAAGCAAGCATGATTTCAAAATAAAAGCAGTTTGTGGTTATCTGAAGGAGTATGTTTCACTCTCTGGATTCATTCTTTGCTTGTCTCCCAAGAAAATTCTTGCATCTTTATCTTTGCAATGGATAATTTCACTGCATTTGAGGAGCAGACATATAGATGTATTCCTCATGATAGAGTATTAGTAACGTTAGATTCTCCTAGAGAAGCTGGTGGCTCACGGCTTAGACAGGAGTACTCTTGCTGGGTAAAAAACTGGCTGGACGGCTGAGCCCAGAGAGTTGTGGTGAACGGAGTTAAATCCAGTTGGCAGCCGGTCACGAGTGGTGTTCCCCAGGGCTCAGTACTGGGGCCGGTCCTGTTCAATATCTTTATCAACGATCTGGATGAGGGGATTGAGTTCTCCCTCGGTAAGTTTGCAGACAACACCAAGTTGGGCGGGAGTGTTGATCTGCTGGAGGGTAGGAAGGCTCTGCAGAGGGACCTGGACAGGCTGGATCCATGGGCTGAGGCCAACTGCATGAAGTTTAACAAGGCCAAGTGCCAGGTCCTGCACTTGGGCCACAACAACCCCAGGCAACGCTACAGGCTTGGGGAAGAGTGGCTGGAAAGCTGCCCAGAAGAAAAGGACCTGGGGGTGTTGGTTGACAGCCGGCTGAACATGAGCCGGCAATGTGCCCACGTGGCCAAGAAGGCCAACGGCATCCTGGCCTGTATCAGAAATAGTGTGGCCAGCAGGAGCAGGGAAGTGATCGTGCTTCACACTGGTGAGGCCACACCTCGAATCCTGTGTTCAGTTTTGGGCCCCTCACTACAAGAAGGACATGGAGGTGCTGGAGCGTGTCCAGAGAAGAGCAACGAAGCTGGTGAAGGGCCTGGAGCACAAGTCTTATGAGGAGCGGCTGAGGGAACTGGAACTGTTTAGTCTGGAGAAGAGGAGGCTGAGGGGAGACCTTATCACGCTCCACAACTACCTGGAAGGAGGTTGTAGCGAGGTGGGTGTTGGTCTCTTCTCCCAAGTAACAAGTGATAGGATGAGAAGAAATGGCCTCAAGTTGTGCCGGGGAAGGTTTAGATTGGATATTAGGAAAAATTTCCTTACTGAAAAAGTGGTCAAGCATTGGACCAGGCTGCCCAGGGAAGTGGTTGAGTGACCATCCCTGGTAGTATTTAAAAGACATGTAGATGTGGTGCTTAGGGACATGGTTTAGTGGGCATGGTGGTGTTGGGTTGGCGGTTCGACTCGATGATCTTAGAGGTCTTTTTCAATCTTAATGATTGTATGATTCTACGATTCTTTAGATCCAAGCCTTGTAGATGAGGACAGAAATCTTGCATCTGAGCCTTTTTCTCCTGGGAAGTCAGCATAGAAATTGGAGGACAGGTACGATGCCCTTGTGGTAACCAAGTTAATTCTTGAATTCATGTGATGCAACACTCGGTTTTACACAGAGTTTGTTACAGGCTCAGAATATCATATTCAGGTAAGCACAAGAGCCTGTACCAAGGGGACTTCGGAGACAAAGGCAAAATGGCCACCAGTAGGGAATGGTATCGCCTACTTTTAGGACTCAGAGCATGCCAGCTGCCTGCACTGTTGGCAAGTCAACATTTACAAACTGTATACTGGTCTGACCAGCAAGGCTTACTCATGTATCTTAAGACAAACAGGACTTAAATCCAGCTGAAAAATTTCCTTGTTTTCTTCTGTCCTTCCAGCATAACTGTGTTTATTTAAATGCTGATTAAATTGGCTGTTGTCTAAATGAGAGCAAGATAAGGATGCCCACTAAGGGCAATGAAGCTGTCACCCCCTTTCCAAGTAGGAAGCTGTGTGCTGTTCACTGCACGCTCTTAAATCCATGCTGTTTCTTCACGGCTTCAGGGAGATGTGGAGTCCCACCAGGACCAACTCTTAGTGCCTGCTTAACAAGTGAGGAGTCTGGAGCTTGATGCCACCTCCCATCATGAACCTAGTCTTGGAAAGTCTTAAGTCACTGCAATGCATTCCCTGTATTCCTGTTAACTCCTTTAGTTAGTTATCTCCCATAACCTGTCAGTCATGGCTAATGATGTAGTAGATGCCAGGGAAAATGGATGTCTGTCCTCAGAAGACCATCATTAATCCATCAAATCCACTGAAGTGTCTCTCCTCTGCATTCTGCTCTGAATCTATACTACACCAGGCTCAGGAAATCTATTGTAGCTGGGTAAACATGAAAATAGCTTTTCCCTAGATTTTTATTATTTCATTCAGAAATTTAAAGGAATAAATAAATTTGTATTTTTTTAAAAAAGTTTGTGGAAATGAGGAAAAAGGGCAGGGGGAAAGGTGGGCTATGGATTTTTTTGTGTGTGTTTTAGCAGAAATAATTTCAGCCCAGACAGATCAGTGGATCACATTGCTGTGTAAGCAACCAAAATGGCCAAGGAGTAAACTCCAGGACACCGTTGCTAGAACAGTTGTTATTTCCCCATACCTCGCTAGGTGTGAGTGAGAGGGGAGGCAGGAGTGTGTTGGTTGGATGTGGAGGAATTCTTCATAATGAAGTTAAGTGTCACAGTAGGTTAAGTTCAATGAAACGACATGACACTCTCCCTTACTCTTAATAAATAATCATTAATAACTGACTAGTTAATTCAAATGCTGACGCTATATTATGGGAGCTAAGATGGTTCAAAGTAGTTATCATAAGTAGCAACAATTCATTTGCCATTATTTTTGCTAGTTTACATGCAGTGCACACTGTGTGATTCCAGGTAGTTAAAAGTCAACCATTTAACAGCAGTGCCTTTACTGAGCAAAGGATATTTGATTTTTAAGGCACCCTAAAATGGCTATTTCAGGGTTTTTTAAATTTAATTTTCTTTTTTTCACTAGGAAAGATCACTGTTAGACCTTCTATTTATTCTTACAGATTAGAAAACGATGCAAAGTTAAAGTGAAGATGGTAAGCGTTATGCTGCACTTTTTAAAATCTGCGGGACTACGATGTAAACAGAAATAATGAAATGTCTGCTTTAGGCTTTTGCATCTTTTTCTTTTTTTTCATCTTTTACAAGGAACTGCAATTGGCAGAGACTATTTATTGCATTTTTTAGCAGTCTTCAGAAAGTTTATAGAGAACAGTGATGTTTCAGAAGTGCTGACTGAAAATAATACCGGGTTTCACTTGTCTACTAATTTGGATCTTTGGCTTTTCTAGTTCTTCTCCTTATAATTTGCACAGCATGGTAGGTTTTGAGATTTCAATTACAACACCAGTTCTAGTAATAGCTTTCTCTCCTTGACTGGACATAATGCTGGAAAAAGGGAAACATATTTTTCCTTTAACCTGAAGAAAATTAAGGTCCTTCTTTTTAGAGAGAAATTAAATATACACAATGTATGTTTATGATTGAGAAACAGAGACATAGCTCAGACTATTGCAATATTTAGGCATTTTCATGTATTAAGATTTAAATAGGCAAATTAATAAAGGAGAAGGCATTCCCCTGGATTTTCAGCCTAGTCTCGCCAATGGAAGTCACAGCATGGCAGTAAACACGTGCATGAAACACCTTCAGAGAAAACAGCTTTTTTACTTTCATCCCTGCCAACCCTTCCTTTTTTTTCTTTTTTAATATTGTTGCTGTATTTCTAGTAAGCCCATGAAAAGAGTTAACAGAAATTATTCAAAGAAAGCAGGCACAACCCTGCCTTTTCCCTGGAAATTCAGAGCAAATCCACACTAATTATCCCAAGAATAAAAACAAAGCATTGTTATTTAGCTTTTTTCCCCATTTCTGGTGGACAGTGGAAATTGAAGATCTCAGTTGGGTACAACATGGCCCCTTTGCACTGAAGAGCGTCACTGAGCTGCCATTTTATGAATGACAAGCAGGTCCTTTTAACACCCTTATAGGCCAACGTGTTAACATGCATCTTTGTGTTGTCCGGTGGTAACACAAAAAATAAATAGGATGTGGCTGCCAACAGCAGTAAGTCATGGGCTCTCCTCACCATATAAGCTATAGGCTCCTTGCTCCTGAAACAGTGGTTGTCCCAAAGGTGGATATTTGCACTAGAGGTAACTGTGGCAAAAATCTGAGGCTGTGATGAGTATTGACTACGCAGCCACCCGTCACAAGCCGTTATCGAATGGCGGGGGAATGTCAGGCTCTAAGGTGCACACACACTGGAAGTTCAGCATCAATTCAGATTTAAGACCGGACAATTGCAACAGGCTCTCTTGTAGCAAGTCCTTGCATACGCAGCATTTACGCTTGGCTAAGGATAAAAGTTACAGTCAGTATTTAGGGAATACAGGTGAAAATTCAAGCTGTCATCAGCTTTTTTGGCAAGAACAGACTAAGATGGGGACTTTCAATCTACATGTACACAAAAGAATGTGTATGACAATGATGAATCTAGCAGGAAGAGATTCTGCCTCTGAACTAAGATTTGAACAGTTTAAAAAGGCAGTGGAATAACCTCCAGCATATATTTTCCAATGATGGTTTTCTTTACCTTTTTTTTAGAATTTGCAAAGCCCCAAATTAGTTGTACTTTACCTCATTGTTTACACAAGACAGCTACTTGTTGCAGTTGAGTCAGAATAATCTGAAAATAGTCTCGAAGGCAAAGCATGCCATACCGGTGTTCAGCAAATGCTGCCATTTCTTTTTGCCATCTTAATGCCAAGACTGAACTTCACCCAACCTGTGAGACTGGCCTTATTCTCTTTGCTTGGTTAGAGCCAGTACTGCTTTACTGTGCTTTTAGGGAATAAAACAGTCAAGATTTCCAGAGACCGGCATTCTGGCAGCTGTCGGCAATACCCAGCAAAATCGCTGGTGTTCCTGGAAAGCCATGCATAATGCTGCACATTGGAGAGTGCCATCTACTGGCACTTTTTCCTCCCAATTATACCAATATGAGTGCCCTGCTAGAAATCTCATGGCAATTCTTGATTCTCGTATTTCTAAAAATGCTTACAAGTCTATCAGACCTGATTGTTCCCATGTAGTGCACTTTTTTTTTTTTTAATCTCTTCTTCAGACCTGTTGACCTATCTCTCCTGCAGGAAATTTTATAATCAACTTCCTAATATGCATGACAAATTTACTATTAAATAGGCAATTATCAAATTACAAATTATAAAATGATCATATGATGTTCTATTAATGGTTTCTAATGGAAATAAAAGCTACAACAAAAGCCGATGAAGGTCAGTTAACATACTGAGTATGACAATTAAAACCATAATCAATCAGCAACTGTTACCATTTGCAGTTTGCAGTTCCATTGTGATGAGCCCTACACATCTATGCAATATTCCGGATTGATTTTTCCCTTTTTCACGCCTAATAGGCCACTAGAATATTCCATACACCCTATGACATTTTGCAGAGCCATTTCTGCTGCCAGTTCAATTGTGTTTTTAACAAAGCATTCAATGTTTTATGGAATCTGGAAGACCTCTTTGGCCTATGATGCTTCAGTTCAGAGTATGCGCTTGCTTCGCAACAGAGTAATCATCCACTTTGTCCTCTACTTGGGACTGAGTGCACCCTCAGCAGATTTGCAGATGGCACCAAGCTGTGTGGTGCAGTTGATACGCTAGAGGGAAGGGATCCATCCAGAGGGACCTTGACAGGCTTCAGGAATGGGACCCTGAGAACCTCATGAAGTTCAACAAGGCCAAGTGCAAGGTCCTGCACCTGGGTTCGGGCAATGCCCAGTATCAATACAGGTTGGGGGGATGAAGGGATGGGGAGCAGCCCTGCCGAGAAGGACTTGAGGGTACTGGTGGATGAAAAACCGGACATGAAAACTGCAAATGTGCGCTTGCAGCCCAGAAAGCCAACCGTAGCCTGGGCTGCATCAAAAGAAGCGTGGCCAGCAGGTCAAGGGAGGTGATTCTCCCCCTCTACTCTGCTCTGGTGAGACCCCACTTGGAGTACTGCGTCCAGCTCTGGGGTCCCCAGCACAGGAAAGACACGGACCTGTTGGAGCAGGTCCAGAGGAGGGCCACGAAAATGATCAGAGGGCTGGAACACCTCCCTGCTAAAGAAGGGTTGAGAGAGTTGGGGTTGTTCAGCCTGGAGAAGAAAAGGCTCCAGGGAGACTTTGTTGCAGTCTTTCAATATGTAAGGGGGACTTATAAGAAAGTCGAGAGAGACTTTTTACCAGGGCCTGTAGTGACAGAACAAGGGGTGATGATTTTAAACTGCAAGAGGGTAGGTTTAGATTGGACATAAGGAAGACATTTTTTATGATGAGGGTGATGAGACACTGGAACAGGTTGCCCAGAGAAATTGTGGGTGCCCCATCAAAGTGTTCAAGGTCAGGCTGGATGGGGCTTAGCGCAACCGGATCTAGTTGAAGATGTCCCTGCCCACAGCAGGGGTGTTGGACTAGCTGATCTTTAAAGGTTCTTTCCAACCCAAACCATTCTATGTTTTTATGATTCTGTACTTTTCACATGTATTTGTGTCTACCACTAAAGAGTACGTATCATTTTGGCATCAAGGTAGCTGAATCAAAAACATCCTGCGACTTCTGTACAGCAATAAAAATTATCTTAAAGATATAAAACCCTTTCATTTCCATGAAAATTGAATTCTAGTGTAGTAAGGAACAGAGCTAAAGACTTAAAAGTTTAAAGGATACATAAGGTAACGATGCCAACATTATAAAGAAATGCATTATTACTGATATTAGAAAAAACTTTGATTACGTTAAAAGCATAAAATACTTTTTCAAAACTTGGAAAGTCTTTCTCAGCTATGTGTTACTCTGTGATTGCGTGCCAACAACATGATTGAGATTTATTTTTCCAGATGTAATGAGGTAGAATATGTTTCTTTTACTGTGTAGACAGCCTCAAATACTTCTAAGTTCAATGAACTTTGAATATTTCATGCTGTTGCATAAGAGCACGCCAACCTGTTACACATATGCTTCATATGTAAGCTTGATGTGGCTTACAAGAGCCATACGCAAACCCTGTATTTGACATTGACAGTTCGATCCTTGATCCTGAAAGTGCATCACATATCCATTTGCACAGCACAGGGAGGTGCTTGTGCGACTGTGCCTATCAGTGCCTCTGGGATGATCATAAAGAGTAAATCACTGAGAGAGTGAATTAATGACATAAAAACAAAGGTTATGTTTGAACCTGAGATCTAAAAGTAATGTAAATTGTGTCTAAAAAAGTGTACACAGAAAATAATTGCTTCAGCTCAATGCATCCTTACAACAGATACTTCTTGGGTTTTAATTAAGTATATGATTCTTTGCATCACAAAGATCTTTTCCATCCTTGAGGATATTTAGGATAGTTTGATCTAAGACAAGCAGAGTGGATTATGTTGGTCTACAATCTTTCTGTAAAATGAACAAAGACAAGTTGCCAGCCACTATTACTTGCTCTACCTGAGGAGAGACTGGCTTAATGGAAAATGTGCTTCTATTGGGAGAAAGCATAAAGATACAAGCATGGAATGAATCTGTAGGTTACTAATATCTGGGTTCTTTGTAGAGCTCCATTAACAATTTCCAGGAGTGGCCACCCTGCACATCTAAAGTCTTCAGTGTTTGGGATGAACTTGTGTGAAAAGGCTTCACTTACTTTCTTTTAGATAGCGCAAATAGCACTGAACAACTCTCTAAAGATGTTTGCAGTTGAAGGTTTACAAAATTCCATGAAGCCTGAGGTTTTTTTGTTGTTGTTGAACTTGTGGAACCACTAGGTTATGTGAGCAAAGGTACAGCCAGATCTTTCCCAGTGCTGGGCAGAAATGAAGACAGCCTTACGAGTGACTCTGCAGGGGCACCCGCAGCAGCGTGCTTATGAGCAGTGAACTTGGAGGGTTGGAGGTTTCCACCTGCATTCAGCATCGCCTGCTGTGCCGAAGTCTTACGGGTGTCTTATTGATTTGCTAGCCCCAGGATGGCACAGTTGGCCAGAGATGACTTCACTCACCTATGGTTTGGGGGAGGATTAGAGCAGTGCCATTTGCTTTGGGGCCTTTCTGCAGAAGTCTGCAAGGCTGGTGTGCTCCACCTGCCCTACCTGTCCATTCAGAGGTCCTGTCAAGTGCACCTGCACCCTACATGTGGTGTGAAGTGCATACCCACATGCTTTTTATGAACAGGGATCTCGATGGGGCCTTTGTACAGCTCCCCTTCAAGCAAGATGTGAAGCAATTGGAGGATCTGTGCTGCAGCACAGTGCAGCTGTACCCCCTTCTATTTTGGAAGAAAGCATAAAAAAAAGAAAGGTAGTGATCAATTATCTGTTGGCAGGTCTTTGTGAGGGTTCGGCAGGGGACAGTATTCCGGGCACAAGTGCTCTTGGGCAACCACATTACTTTGGCCTAAATTTGTCCCTGTGGTTTCAGTCAGAAATGATATTGTTCACTTTGAAATTGCTGTGTGCTGCTGCTGCTGTGCACAGCTGAGCAGCTGCTCCCTCTCAAGACAAAGGAGGCTGCACTTCAGGACGTGTTGAAGTGATTTCTGATTGTAAAGCATTTTGGGGTCCTTCAGACTAAAAGGCATTTTTAACACTTCTGCAGCTACTGGTGTAAAGGGAACAGACAAAAAGTTCCCTCGAGCTGGTATAGATGAAACTTGACTTGAAATAGAACTTCAGAACTTCTGGAAAGTTTCCATTCTTCTTTGTTTTAATCTGCAGACTGTAATGCCCGGGGTTTATACATAATTCTCTTTAGGGCATGCTCCTAGTGTAATTAGTGACAAAACCTGACTTTAATTAATGAGTGGGATAAGGCTTTAGGGGTGGTCATGTAGCACAACTTCTCAGCCTAATGAATTGATTTCCATTGAATTGGCTATAAATATAATATCATTAATAATGAATTAAGGTAAGGATACCAGTAGACACTAGAAATGAGCAGATGTTACTTTTTTCACCTCAGAGGCAAGTATGAAGGGTTGTTTCCCCAGTACGTTCTGTAACAATGTTAGCAGAATTTATAATGAGCAATGTAGCAGTGTCTTGGACAGAGATAAGGAGCGAGTGATTTATAGCTGTGATGCCTCCAGGTCCAGTTAAAGCAAAGGTCCTGCAAATGGAGCGCCTGGTCACTCATCCCACAGAGGAAACAGCTGAAGGGTCCTCAAATATTCTTGCAGGCACCATCTCTTTAATCTTCCTGAAAATTATCCCTGGATAGATAAGGAGTAGGTAAATGATGAAAAGGTCATCAAAAGCAGCAGCAATATTTAAAAAGCCCAATGACCAAAAGTAATTATTTGATGAGGAGGCTGGAGCTGGCCCCAAGCAGATAATTTCAACAATCCCATTGCCCTGTAGATTCCACTGCTCCACGCTGGGAAAGGGATTTTTAAAATGCTACACTGCCACTGGTGGCATTCCCTTTTGGGAATTGAACATCCATAATGCAGTGCCTGTTCTTCGGAGGTTTTGATTTTTCATTCCTTATTTTTCTTATTTTATAGACTAGGTTCTTTCTAATCACATTCAAAAGCCTGCAGGAGATGTCTCCATTTGCATCCAGACTTCTAATTAAGAACAGAAGAGACCCCAAAACAATTGGATGGGAAAAATCAAAATTACCATTTTGATTCTCATAAATATTCTGTAAGCAGCAGCCAAACACTATTCATCATGGATTCTCTTCCAAATGAGCTATGTTTGAAAAGCTCAAACCTTGGGACGTTCGGAGGACTGGAGTTTCCCATTCCTAACACAAAGATGACAGAAACTTCGTTTTACTTTTGCATAGCTCAAGGAATGCTCCAGTTACAGATGAGGAAGGATTCATGCAAGTCACTCTTATGAACTTTATTTTCCAGATTAGCTGCAAACTAAAGTTACTTTACAGACGTGCTGACATACAGGTGTTTGCATATAAACTTATTTTTACAGGAATCAGCAGCCAGTGCTGTGCTGTCACACTGTAATACACCCGTTGCCACAGCAGTCCAGTAATGCTCTGTTGATTTCTTCCTTCATTAGAAGTCTCAGAACAAATGCCCTTAGAATTGCTTACCCATATTCCTGCCAACAAAATCCACATTTTCAAGCCCAAATACTTGTTTCGTATGTGGAAAGGACTGATTCTCTGAACTGCAGAAAAAATCGCAACCCCAGTGAATTCCATTGGATACGGTAAGTGACTAACAGTCGTGAAAATCAGGCCACTCTCATTCAGATGTCTGAAAAATAACCTAAGTATCTAATATCTAAGCACGCTTGTTCCAAAATGCTGGTCATTGAAATGTGCCTCTCTGTAAGCATTTTAGAGAACAAAATGTGGGTTTGATTTTTCAAACATGGCTTCCAATTCAACCTATCTAAGCTGAGCCTGCAGTTCTGCCCCAGAAAGAAAACACACAAAGATTTAGCATGGGTAAAAAAAAATGCCTTCAAATACGGAAGTCCAATTACATTCCCTGGGTTCCAGTCACTATTAGCAACTGAGAAGAATAAGGAAGCAAAATAGGTTGATTTTCATGCATTTATTTAGATTTAGGGAAGAAAAAAAAGACATCCATCCAAGGCTCTACATTTCTACTATCATTAACCACACAATAAATACATTCTCACAACATTAAATAATCACTTCAACAGGAACTAAGCCAACCAGCCAGCTACCTATAGGGAGTCCTGGGGGGACAGATGAAGAAGTAAAGTAAGTACCTGTGAATACTCTGGAAAACAGTAAATCTCCACTTTCCAGTAGCATTAGCACTAGCGCTTCTAGCCAACATGAAGGGCAAAATGCTCAGCCAATCTTATAAACTCATTATGATACAAGATTGAATATTTCCTGCCCTGATTATTTTGTTAAGCATTATTTTGTTACATAGTTAAGTGGCCAGTGTTATTTTGGGTGGCAAAGAGAACTTTCTGCTTTGGAAGGAAAAAGAGAGCCTGGCTGACCGTGCTAACAGCATCCGACCAAAGGTGAGGGATGTGCGGACTAACTTAGTAGGTCGCTGTGGAAGTAAGTCTGCATGCAGAAGTGAAGATCTTTAGTGGAGATCTGCTTCAAGACACGAGAAGAGGATCTGTGCAAGTGTATTTGTTATGCACTTTTTGCATATGTGGGTAGATTTTTAGGTATTATATGGTATGCTGAATGTATTCATAATGCCATGTATAATAATGCAAATGAAATATTTACCTTACCCAAACATGCTAATGGCCCAAGGGTACAATATCACGTACCTAGAACTAATTAGTGCTGAATGCTGCAGCAGGAAGATACAAATGCCATGCAGAGTCAGCTATGCAACACCACACTGTGGGGGAAAACGACCTGACCACAGAGGGTGATCAATAAATGTCCAAAGCACCAAGACTGATAATGTTCTGTGCAGCTACAAAATATGTCCTCACGTTCTTCAGTTGTTTTGCTACTGATTTTGGCACGCTGAGATATGTAGTGTCAGGGAAAGGCACCCTCAGACTTCCGTAAAGATTTGCTTTTTCTTTCTGGTCACAGGATTTTGAAGTCAAAGATATTTATAAATAAACCTCTTAGTCTGGAAAGGAAATAGATGCAGCTATGAAATAATTATTACAGCTATAGTAAGAATTCTGAGCCTTATGAAGGAATTCTTCAAAGGCTCTACATTAACGAAAGAAAAAAAATCTTTTCATATATTTCTCTCTGCTTTTGTAAGTTTTATGAGAAACTGATAGGGTTTCATTATGGGAAGCAGTTTTTGGATGTTAATTCTCTACTCATCTGTCTCCCCAAGCCCCTCAGACATTAATTAAACTTTTATAGCCATTCAAACTAACATCTAAACATTCCAACTCGGAGCGGCTTAAGTACAGCCTCAGGCTATATCTGGCCCAAATCCACCAGAATGGCTCCATGCCTAATCCTCTGTTCCAGCTATTGACTGTTCTTGACCCCTTTTTCTTTTACTTTTATCATCTATTATCTTAAGGGGGCTTATTCTGCCCTCATCCAATTTTGTCCACTGGCATAACAAATTTTTATTTTTTCTGTACCCCACGTTCCTGTGGCCAGCTAGTATTCTTCCCAGTAACACTTTCAGAGACTTGAAATATCTTGACGGTTTGACTTTATCAAAGTTACACAACGGGCGATGGTAGCTATTTGAGCTCGCGCTTCCAGATGGCATGGGATCAATAGATGGGATGTGACTCACAGCTAACTAGATATTTGGCCTTTGAAGCGCGATGTTGCAGCTCCTTAGTAAGTGTTCCAAGCCTTATTGTTTTGAAGGGAACCGCATGCTGATATTCGGTGAAGGAGGGATGCAAACCAGTAAAGCTGAAGAACTTTTGGGCTGAGGTTTGCCGTTTGAGTCCCAAGTTTTTCGCTATCTCCCACCACAATTTGTAGCCCCAGCATCTAAATGCACTATGACTGATACAGATGTCTCAGCTCCCATTAGTGTCAGTGGAGTTTTAGAGAGTGATTCAGCGACTTTTGGGAGAGACAAACAGTTATTCATACACCACTGACTGTGGGAACTACATCTCCACTGCATATATTTGGACCTTAGACAAACAACACCTACCTGGGGACACCTATATTGTAGACAGGTAAACTTAGGTCAGCTCTGTTGTACACAGGTATAAAAATCTACCTACACATGAAGTTGCATGAAAAATACTCTTTAATGGAGAATCGAGAAAATATTTTCCAGCACACAGAGGATCCCTCAACTATTTGGGTAATGTTTTCTAGACATATGGTTAGCCCTCATTTTTTTGCCAGTTGAACATTACGGACTACTTCAGATTTAGTAACTCATTCACAAAAATATATAACAACAAAATAATATTGCTCTCTGGGACAAAGCCTGGTTTTATTAGTAAGTAATTCAGGTTCGTGATAGAAAGCATAGCATTTCATGTGAAAAGAAGACACCGTCTCTGGCTGCCAGTGGCTTCCAACGGGAATAGGGAGAAGGCTGTGATACCCTTGGGAATCATTAGTCTGAGAACATTTTGGATTTTAGAGAGTATTAACGAAAGGATTTTCCCATGTACATTGCTTTATTTTTGTCTAATTTTCTAAATCTTGGTTTTGTGTGTGGCAGAAACATCGCTTGTTTAGAGGTTCCTCTGTAAAAAAAAAATCTCTGTTTTCCTTACTTGTCAAAGTGTTTCTTAAAGTGTAAAGTAATAGATGACAGTATCCATGATGCTAGATTTCTGAGGAGGACATAAGCTCTTAGTAGTATTTAGTGGTTAGTGTTGGCAGTTAGTGCGGGCAGCTGTACTACAAGGTCTGGCATCCCCGAATGGCAGGATGAGGCCGGGCCAGTGAGAGGGAAGCCAAAGGAAGAACGAGTCCCTGTGCCTGAAGGTCCACCTGCCTTAACTTCCACAGGAGGACAAGTAAGATCTCACCCAGCATTGCAACAATTATGTTTAAAGAAAGATCAACGATTGTAATGTTAAATCAAATTAAGCAAAGTCTTAGGTATTCAGCAGTTACGGAGAATTAAGAATACTGACTGGAAACTTGAAACCTGAATTCAAATGGCTCAGTTTGTCTCAGCCGTTTTAAATCCGTTAACACGCCGACCGACCAGCAGTTAACAAATACTTGGTACTCCATACCGCAGGAGTGAAACCTTGTTACAGTTAACAGTGGTAGTTATGATTGCTCTTCCAGTGTGTAACTATGCAATCATTACACTTCATTAATCACATTCAATAAAGAGGTAGTGCTGTTTACTGGTACTGGCTGGGAAACCTTAACAGCTCCACTCTTCAGAGATTATTCGTATCCCCAAAAGCACTATTACCCTTTTTACTCCAGGCTCTTACCAAAGCAGGAAACCTCAGGTTTAATGTTTTGTAGTTACATTACCAATTACTAGTTATGTCAAGCAAACTCTCCAGTATTTTTTAGTACCCAATATTGCGAACTGTTTATACATAAAGCTAATAGTTATGATTATGTTTATTGCTCATTCTACATTCAGCAAAACTTACAGAAATGAGGAGAGAATGACTTTGCGTGAAACCTACTGGCCAAAAGCTACAGGCAGCTCTATTTAAAAAGCTTGCTGCTGAATCCTATTTTCTAATCAAGAACAGGACGGTAAATTTGCACAGTAAACGTACTGAAGCATAAAGAACTGATTATTTAGATCAGCCTTCTGTTTAGAAGGGGAGGGAAGTCAAATGGCCGTGTATCTACAAAATGCAATTTTTATGAGGGTTGAGCATTAATCCTGTATCCTGCCACTTTGCAGTTTTGATATATTAAAAAAGCTGTTAGATAAGTCTAGCAGTTGCCAAAGCAAATTAATTAAGAAAGAAAACTATAATATTTTACTTGTTTCTGGTAAAATGGCAAGAAGTTATAAAGTGAACGCTGAAAGAATTTCCCCTCCCCCTAATCCTCATTCATTTTCGTGAAGATTAATGATGAAAGATCTAACAGAGCCTCATTAGGTGCCAAAAGAAATGGCATATATGTTAACATCCCTCTAGGAGCCGTGGCTATGACTCCAGGAAATTAATTTATAATTCATTCTAATATGGTTAAGACTTTTGAGACTTCTTAGTGTTTCTTCCTGGATGTTACACTACAGGCTCTAAATATCAGAACTTGCAAAAACTATACAATAAATAAGATCAAGCTGTTCCTTGCACCAGAGAACTAGTATAGAAGCTGGTTTTTTTCTCTGCTTTCTTCTGTCATCTTCATCTTGCTTAAAATACACAGTAAGAGCTCTGCCAATTGGGATGTAAAATGACTTCTTGATTGTAGCATATAATTAAAACTTCCCTTTCTGCTTTTTTCCCACATCAGTTTATAAAGGATCTACTTGAATTTGAGGCAAAAAAAAGACATCTGGCTTCATGGCTTTGTGTGGGCTGAAGTTAGTTATATTCCTTTTTTTAATATATATTTGTACTGAGTCAAGCCTAAAATAATGAATACTCCTTACCCACTAGAATATATTCCTTCACACTGAGAGGTGAAATAAATTCTGCCATGATCACTGAAAAAATTCCAGAACCATTATCGCACATTGCACTACTTTGGCCCATCACCGAGAAGATTATAGTCCTACACAAAAAAACAGCTCTTCAATATGAAAAAATTCAACCACCCCAAACCCTTTTCTTCCAGGTCCTGCTTGTGGCATTAATTAAAAAAAAACACAACAGGTTAAGAGTACTACTGCTGCTACTACAGTGTGTTGTATGACAGAGAGAGTTTGTAATAAAACCCTGCCTATTTTTCTAGAGCATGCCAGAACTACAGGTTTTAAAGTGCTGAAAACATTTTTGCTGGGTCAACATCATCACAACCGTGCATTTATACACTGTCCTTGCTAAGAGTCACAAGGGTGCTTTATGATGAAGCTCATTAAAAATGATCAATATATAAGAACTGTTAAAAGGAGCAGCAAACATATTTCTTTGAAGCAGTTTTAAATGCTGGAAGAGACCAGGCAGTTTTAAAACAGTGGTGGAAAGCTGAAAAATCAAATGGTATAATTAGAAAAATGCATGAGTTCTTAATATCTTAAGGTCATAAGGAGGGCAAACAAAGCAGCTATCCGATTCCGGTGGCAAAAGAAAGCCGTAAAACGTGGATGGTGAGAGCTCACGAGGTAAACTGGAATATAGCTGTCCTCGCAGCACCGGTGAATGAGCGGGCGGCGGGGATGGAGGGGACTCCCTCGCCTGCCGTTACGCTGTACCAGTGATGGAGCAGCTCCTTCTGCTCCGCGGTCATGCAGCGTGTGGAGTATTTGAGGGGGATCTGGTTTATTCTAAATCCATTTCCCAGAGTAAAATAAAGGGAAATGAGAAGGTTTTAGAGTCTGTTTCAAAGATGGTTGTGCTTTAAGTCTGTCAAGCCTTGGTGAACATCGGTCTGGACTGGGTGAATTTTGTTGCTTAGCAAAACCTGGATGTTTTGCCAAGCGATAAACTGGATCTTTCAACAGCCTTTCTAAATTGTTGGGATTGGGATTACAATCTCTCAAAATATCAAGGCTGGTTCCTCTGCCTCGACCGTGCTGTACTCTCCTCCTCCGCCGCCTCCGTGGCGCAGCAGCAGTTTATCCCATGCAGGAGCTGCTGGGGTTGAGACACCTGTGGGATTCACTCGCGAGTACCTTGTAGCTGTGAGAATAGGCTTTGAGCTGCTTTTGAAAGAGAAAGAGAAGAGAGATCTCTTGGGCAGCGTCGTGTATGGCTCTTGAAGAGGGAGGAACATGTCAAACCCCGAATGAGCTCTGAAAACGGCCAGGATGGGGCCCGTTCAGCACTCCAGCACATGGCAGCTGACAGTGGTCCCTGAGGGACCGTACACCCCAGAGCGACCTCAGGAGCTCCCCTGACACCCCACCGGTGCCGCAGCTGTAGCAGGGGAGAGGTTTAGGAGCTGACTGTAACGAACCCATACACACCCCAGTAGCTCCCTTTGCCCTGGGGGAAATGACTTTTTTTAGAGAAAGGGTAACATTTCTGTTCCTTTACCAATTTTTTACTCTTATCTAGAGTTGTCGGTAACAGCAGTGTTACTAATTGCTAAATAAGCACATGTAAAACAGCCAGATGAATACTCTCTTAAACTGGAGCACTTGCAACAGCTACACCGTGTTGCCAGGCAGCTGCCGGGTGCCATGCAAGGACACAAATCTGTAACGAGCAAAGTGTTTTCACTTCTACCCTGTGCATTTTGTTCACTGGCAATACCAAATGGCAACCCAGCTATGGCAGGAGCTTCGCCCCCTCGGTGGCAGACTCCCCCAGCCTGGCGACAGGCAGAGCTCGAGCCGCACCCGCAACTCCAGCCCCACGGGAACAGGCATTCCTTACTGTCGCAAAATGAAACTGCGGTTAAAAGAAAAATTACTGTTTGCCATGTGGAGAGGTGAGGAATAAAGATGAAGAGAGGGAAAAAAAAAGATTACTTTCTTCCCAAGCAGTAAGGTAAAATAAATGACAGCAGATGCATCTCCCTAGAGTAGTGCCACTCGGAAGTGATTGCAGCTAGACTTCCCTGCTGCGGCATGCCATGCTGTTCTGTGCTGTGCCGTGCCATGCCATGCCGTGCCGTGCCATGCCGTGCCATGCCATACCATGCCACTCTCTGTTGACCAAACAGCGAGCAGGCTGCAGCATGTGTTTCTGGGGCCAGGGCTTGGGCACGCTTGGGGCTTTCCAAGATGTGGAGTCAGGAGATGGCCAGAGCGTTTTGTAGGAAAGTCTTCCTGACTGGCAGCACAAATGGAATTTTGTAAAACTTCTCTGGCTCCTATCTTGAAGGACATGTTAAGTGGAGAGCTTTTCTGAGCTCTGTATAGATTGCCACATACAGTAAACCTTTAAATAACCAAGTGTCTCAAGCACGTGGAATCACCTTATTGTGCAGAGGCTTGGGCCTTTACCAAATGTATTCCTCCGTCGGGGGGGGGGGGCAGTTTATAAAAGCTAACACACTTTTAAAAAAGATTGGAAGTGACAGCTTTTTGCATGCCCGTTATCCACAGGTCTGACTGCTCTCTCCCGCGGTGAGACTGACAGACTGCGTGCGGCAGGGAGGAGAACGAGCAGGGAAAGCCCGTGAGAGCTTTGTTACCAGTTCCATTCTATGTGTACATACCTGGCTTTCCTCTGCAAACAAGGGATGATTTCCTTTTAATCTATCACCGCATTTTCAGAGGGTTTCTTTTCTACTTGAAACGTGATTGCGAAAAAATGTCAAGTTTCGCTGAGCAAATTCACTCCCTGTGTGGATCCAGTCACATCTGCTAACCACAGTGATGAAGCATTAGCTAGTTCTCAGCTGAAATGTTCTGGCCTGTGTCCAAAATATTTTGGTTTTCAGCCTAAAACCAATAATGTTCTGTTCTAGTATGTAGCTTTTAAATAAAAAGATGACACTCTTCCCCCCCCCCCCTTTTTTTTTTAACGAAAGCAACCACTTTTGGCCCTCCATTTTTTTTCAGCAACAAATACGAATTTTTGTCAGAAGGTGGTTTCTGTAGAAAATTTTACCAAGCTTATGACATATCAGCTCTACTTACAGCCAGCGAAGGACTGCAAGCTATTAAAGCTATTAAAAGGAAATTTTTTTTGCCTGTTGCAAATTTTGGTATTAGTTACTACTGCATGTAAGTAGTCTTTAGCTGAATAGCAGGAGGGATGGGAAGAAGCGTTAGAGGCTGAGAGGGAGAGTTGGCACATATCACAGGGAAGAGCTCTAGTAGGGCATTGCCATCTCGGGCACCAGGATGATCTTGTGGGGAGGCCGCATTTGTATCGCAGAAGCTGTTGCGTGGCTCGCTACTTATCTAGCAGAAATGAAGGCCTAGAAGGAATGGGAAAAGTGATGTCCAACAGCTAGTGCCTGTTTATTGCCTACCTGTCTGGCTGCCTGTCTTTTAGGGTGTTACTGCCAATAATCAGTTGTCTCTGCACATTCATCCCATCTTGGGTAGCAAGGTTTTCCTGTAGGAACGATAAGCAGCCTTGACTGTTTCCCATAAAATTCACAATTTCTACCTTGACATTTCCGTATGCCTGAGGAGATTTTTGGCATCAACTCTGATGAGTGTAAAAGTTGGAGTGTTAACATTTCCCTTGGACACAGACACACCTCCTCCTAATCGTCACACTACTTGAGGAGCGTGAAGCAACAGGAGAGTTCCTCGCATGACAACAGACCTTGGCACTGATGCTTAGAGGAAGATTTATATCTCTTCACAAGACCTCTTAACAGCCTGCAGATTTGAAGAAGAGGATCAGAGGAGACAGCGTCTTTTGCAGAGAAATACCACCCTTTTCTGTGGAAGAATGATCTCACGAACAACAGCCAACATAGCATGTTCTGCTTCCAGTCCATATCTTATCAGCTTGGCAGACTGCAGATTGCCCACAGACACCCTGTCTGGACACACCGGGGAACATGGTAATCGTCTTAGTGCATTCAAGCATGCAGCATCCTGAAGTATGTGGCTCTGACCATGCCGGAGGTCAGGCTTAGAGGCTTGCTGGCTGAACAGCAGGTAAGCTGAACAGCCCTACGACTGCCATATATGCACCGTATGGATGCATCCATTATTGCAAATTAGGAGACCGTGCATTCTCGCACTGAATCTTGGGAGGGCTAGCAGGTATATCTGCTACCTATTGAAGGCAAAGAAGTAAAACTCAGTGTCCTGGTTTTGGCTGGGATAGAGTTAATTTTCTTCCTAGTAGCTGGCGTAGTGCTGTGTTTTGGATTTAGGATGAGAAGAAAGTTGATAACACACTGATGTTTTAGTTGTTGCTAAGTAGTGCTTACCTTAGGCAAGGACTTTTCAGCTTCCCATGCTCTGCCAGGTGCACAAGAAACTGGGAGGGGGCACAGCCGGGACAGCTGACCCAAACTGGCCAGAGGGATATTCCATATCATATGACGTCATGCTCAGTATATAAGCTGGGGGGAGTTGGCCGGGGGGCAGCGATCGCTGCTCGGGGACTGGCTGGGCATCGGTTAGCGGGTGGTGAGCAATTGTATTGTGCATCACTTGTTTTGTATATTTTTTATTACTATTACTATTACTACTACTATTACTATTATTATTTTCTCTTCCTTTGCTGTCCTATTAAACTGTCTTTATCTCAGCCCATGGGTTTTACTTTTTTTTTCCCAATTCGACTGGGGAGGGTGGGAAGAGTGAGCAAGCGGCTGTACGGTTCTTAGTTGCTGACTGGGATTAAACCACGACACTCAGCTACAATGACACCAAAAATACAGAGAGGATACCAGGAAGAGAAAATCCATGTTAATAAGAAATAAGCAATACAGAAAAACAAAGTGCTGCCTTGCAAAGGAGAGGGAGCTGTGTTTAGGCAAAGAAGGTAGGTAGGGTATGTACAAGTTAATTTAGAGAGATACTATGTTGGAGCCTACTTCTCTGCCACAGCAGTTCTGCAACAAGTAGCAGTTCAAGGAGGAGGAAAGTTCAGACACACTCTTTTTCAGCCGCTGCCATGACGAAGGCTCACAGCATTAGCACCCTGCCTCAGGGAGAAACCTGGATCATGACAGTGCAGGGGAGATACAGAGCTGGCTTTTGGGTACACTTTCTTTCTGAATCCTCTTTGGAAAGCTAAGGAGAGGTAGATTGGAATAGCTGAAAAAATGTTTCTAATACCGTTTAACAATTTGAATTTTTAAGATCGCTGATGTTGTGGACATAAAGTTTTATAAGCAATTCTCTGACAGTTTTTTAAGCAATTCTGTGTCATTGGGATAATACACTAGTAATTTATATAGTTTGCCCTAGCTCAAGAAAGAATTCCACAGAATGATTTGTCATTATGAAACTTGAGAACATTTCCATTCTTCCATCTAACATTTATTTCACACCATAAAAGTAGCTTATGTTCCTCTGATGTGTTTTGCATACTAGAGACATCATATTGCACGTGGATACTTTCTTAAAAACATGAATGTAGCGCTAACTTCTGAAGTATTCTCAGCTCTGGGATTCAAGCTTCTGTCAAATTTCTAGCCATCTAGCTGTTTTGGTTGGTTGTCTTTACAACCAAATGGGACCATAGATTCGTCATTGGCATCTTTAGGAGCATGGTCAGTCAGACCTTGGATTAACATAGAACAGAATGCTCATTTGTAAGTTGAAGTGGACTGACTTTGATTTGACTTTGGATCAGACCTCTGTGGAAAAATATATTCAGCAAGTGAAAGAAATTCAACATTATAGTAAAGTCATTTGCTCACCAGCTGTTAAAAATAAATAGCTATACAAATGATGTGCCATAAACTAAGACTACTGTTATGCATAAGAATGTGTCTCTTTCTTTGATGATTGCTCTTTGTTTCATGATAAGGTGGTGAATGTGCATGTCCTTAGGAAGGCTGTATCATTGTCGTTGACGTTCATTAATTGTGCTTTAATGCGACACTAGTGCCACCCAAAATGCTTTCAGGTTTTCAGTAAAGGGTAACTGTCATTCTTCTTCCTGTAATACTTCTTCCAAGTAGAACTAGAGGCATGTAGTTGTATGCAGCACTCCCGCCACCTCCCAGGGAAACACAGAAGTTTATCACGGAGGCAGCATTCACATTCCATCCAAAGCACACATAACTTAATGGAAAATGTGAAATAAGCTGAATTGTAAGTGAAAAGCTGCATTGTCTTGTCTTGATATGGAGAATTTTAAGTAAGATAAAAATAATGGTGCTGACCACTTACTTGGTGTCTTTTGACGAAATTCCTTGAAAGAAATCTTTATACATTTTACCTTTGTGAGATATGGCAGGTGAGTACGTGTTTCCATTTTGTGGAGAAACAAACTGAAACACACCGAAGTTGGGAGATATCCAGCTGTGTACTGAAGCACTTGCGCAGAGCTATGACTGGAAGGCAAGACTCCCTTTGCTCTGATTCAGTAAGCACTATTATCCTTCATCTCACCCAGTTTCCGGTAAGAAGTTGTTCAGTAAAGTGACTTACAGAGCCTTCTGTTTGAATTATTTGACAGTCATCTTTGATATTTAAGGTGTGATATGTAACTCTTCATGATTTTTATTCATATGCAAAATACAAAGTAGCACAGCTGAAAAAGAGAAATTTTAAAAATAAAAACACCCCACTTGGCAATATTCAAGCACATATTGATTTTTTTCCTTAAATCTTTGACTGCAAAAACTTTTCTATGTCAAGAACTGAAGGAAGATAGGAGAGGAGGCATTCATCACTGAGCTTTATATACAGACCTAAATTTCAGCAAGGCCCTTGATAAATGCCACTTGATTGCAGGTTTCTGCCTACCTCAGTGTATGTGCTAGGAGAAATGCAGTGTAACAACTTAAATAGAAAGATGAACAACTTAGTGAATGGGAAGCATTCGTATGAGAAGCTGTGTCATACTGAATAGAAATGTTAAGTGGAATCCCATAGCTTGTTGGTCAGCTCTTGTACCTCTGAGGCACGCAATAGATATGAGTGATCCCAGGGAAGGCATGAACTGTGAACTGGTTCATCCTGTGAACAGCATAGAAACAAGAAAACTAATGAGCTTCAGGTGAAATGTGGAGGGATTTCAATCAGATGTATAACTGGTTTGACATAAGACTACTGTAATTTCACTCTGACAGACTGGAAGCAATAAAAAATTACTAGTGCAATATAAAAGGAGTTCAAACAGAAAGCAGAGCACTGCGTGAAAAACCTGGCAATAGAGTACGTAGCATTTTTGCTTGGGGAAAAAATAAAGAAACTCGGATTTCTTCTCTGTTCCGTTCAAGGCACTAGTTATTTGGGAAGCCAAAACCAAGAATCTTGGCTTCACAGGCATTCGAGCTGATGCCAGGCTGTAATGATCTATGCTTACTGTATGTACACACAGCATTAAGAGAAGGCAATGTTATTCAAATGAGCCTGTGGTTTACTAGATGAATTTAATTATTTCTGGTTTGTTTTTGCCCCTAGGGGCTAGTTTTTGATGGAAGAAATTCAATATTAGTACTTAGATGACTTGCAGTATACAAGCAACACTGCTGAGAGCGTACCAAAAGCGATGTTCAATTATAGCTCAGTGAAGTCAGTGAGGACAATGAGGTTACATCTGTTGTTCACAATCTTCAGTGGAGAAAACTAGGTTGCACATAAACTGAATATATAGGGAAAAAAAGGAAGATGCTGAGATCAAGTATGGGTACAATTTTAAGTGGACACCTACAGCCTCAGAGTAGTTTTTCCCCACAATAATTCACAATAATTTCTCACAATAACAAAGAGAGAAAGTTCACATCTCAGAAAAGTCTGTAATTCCAGACTTCTCACATCTAAGGTACCCACAACCAGCTGTTTCAGTGGGAATGATTTTTGGAAGGAACCACTGCAAAAGTTTTGCAAAGGAGACTTCTTTCCTGCATCCCACATTAAAGCTCCTCAAATTGCTAACTGCTGTTGAAAATCAGCCCTATCAGCAGAAAGCAGAGGGAGATGCTTTGTGGTTAAACAGAGTGATAGGCAGTGATTCAAAGATAAGTAAATCTTTATACAGTCATGAATCCCAGGTTAAAAAAAGCTAAAACATTTTCATGTTTAGCGGAAGGAAAAAGCGGTATTTACATAGATGAGGTCTGGCAAGTGAGCTCTACTTAGGCTAAAGCGCATTGAGGTCAGTGCTGATGTAGATTTACAATAGTGCATCTCTACTGGTACACGCAATTGTTAGCAATTAAAAAAAGATTATGTTTCAGCTGGCGCTGTGCCTGAATAGTTTCCCAGGCAAGCACAGGAATGAGTGGGAGAAGGAGGAGTGCAGCAGAGGGCTTTTAGTGCTGGTGCGAGATGGCCTAGCTAATGTGTGTACACTTGTGTGCTTACCTAAAATAGTAACCAACCCAACTGAGCTAATATGAAAACGCTCTACTGAAGGGTTAGAGCGTTAGAGAGGAGAAATGTCCAAAAAAGGTCCCCTCCTTCCTCCACAGAAGGTGCTGCCACATACAGATGTGCGAGGGAAAATGCTGACGCTGTCTCTTGGTTGCTGTGGGATGGGAAAGAGGTGAAGGAGATGAAGTGAGAAATGCATCTCTTATCCTCCACCGTGTTTTGTTATAATGGAGCATCTTCACATTTGGAGGACCCTTTGTGACTGAGGTACTGACCAAAAAGTCATGTGGAAGAAGCAGTGAAGTGAAGAAGTGAAGACCAGCTTGTGGCTGGTACGTGTCCCCTGTGCCACCAGGTCACCGGCCAGCCGTGTGGCCTGATGAAGGAGTGCTTGTTGCTCTCTCAGTCACCTTGTAGATGGCTCTGGGAACGGTCAGTGAGCCCACCACCCATACTTAGGATCACCTCCCTCATGAAAACGGGGTGGCATTTTCCAACATTGCCTTTACACTAAAAAAAATGTATAAGAGGCAAAAATGGTATTAAAACGAAAGACATGAGAAATTGGCCACTCCATTAAAAGGCAGATACAGAGAAGTCAAATACTTGCCTAAGATGTGTTTTGCTGCTGATGATTTCTACCTGACTTCGAAGTCTTTTCTGGTTAGTAGATTGACAGTCAAACCCACTGCCAAAATACCCTACACAGCCTTCCAGCACGGGACGCATCTCCTTTAACAAATCTATCATGAAATTTGCCTTCCCTGGAGTTGAGACTGACTTGGAAGTGAAGTTTCCCCACCTTATTCAGTTTTTGGTTACAAGTGAATTGGCCTATGGGACTTTTCACAAACCCTTGTAAGTAATTTAATTAGTGCAATTGATTAACTCATCACTGCCTTTCCTCATGTTCATCTTTGCCTGATATGGTTTCTCTTTTGTTACTTAATGATGCTTTTGGAATCTCTCATCCAGCTGGGAGGACAGCACTTGTCTGGATCTCTTAGTTGCTACAAACCCCATCATATTTACAAAATAGAAATATGCCTTTTCCTGGCAGACAGAAGGACAGTGCTGAGTAACATGACTCTGAATATGCATGAGTTTAAGAACATCATTTTTAATGCCATATAACTTCCACAGTAGTCGTTATTCTGACGTCTGAACAAGAATGATGAATATGGCTTATTGGAACTCCTTGATAGAAATAATCGTAAATAAATAAGCTTGGGGTATTGCTATGTCTGGATCAGGTGATCTTCAATTCTGGCTTGTTGGGTTACTGGAACTCCAAAGTATAATTTCTATGGGTATCACCTTTAGCCCCATTACCGTTTGTAAGACGAGTTTGCAATTTGACTGGGTTGTTCATTAGCCATTTTCAAAAGAGGAATGTTGCTCGTCAGCGCTGATGTAACATGTCCGTGCTCGGGCTCCGTGCACAGCAGCCAACAAGGTGTGAGCCTGTGCCGCGGTCCTGCAGCACACGAGAACGGGACATTCGCCTCCTCAGTGACGCGGCTCTGGAGACACATTTCGGGTGCCACAGCAGCTCAGTCACTGGAAGGAGCTAGTAGCCACTGAACAGGACGACAGTGACCGGCCCCAGCTTTATTTTGAACAGACCTGCCTTGTCAGTTATTGGAAAACCTCTGTGAACTGCTTAACCTTGACCATAATCTGTTTCTCCTGGTTGCTGAGGCAACTTTGTGCCAAAATGTGTTGGGGTGGATATAAATCTTCTGGTGGGACGTGACTCCTTGGGTCACAGTCCCAGCTCGCTTACAGTAGGGTGTCAGCTTTTGTTTGTTCAAGGCAGTAAGGAATGTGTCTAAGTTAATTATTACTTGAGATTTCTGTACATCTAAGTCTCTAAAACAGAAAAACATTGTTAAACACTTCCAGCAGCACCGAGGCTTCTCTCATTTTCCTTTACGTATCCCAGATTGATTCTGCCATGCATATTAACAATGAGTTGTAACTAATTCTGCACATGGGATTATGTCATAGGATCTTATTTGGCAGGTGCAAGGTTGGAATAATACTATTTAAATTTTTCTCCTGATTTTACATTTCCCAGTAATTAAGGAATGTGTATAGCAATAACACTTGTTGCAACTCTGTAGTGCACCTGAAAATCAGTTTGTTTGCTTGTTTTACTTCATCTATTTACTGGTTTTAAGATGATAAATAGTAGCATATGAAGAATTTTTGTAAGGATGTCAAATGCTTTATATAGCTTTGTTGATACAACATGAGCACAGAAAAAATACTTGATTTAATGCAAACATCAATAAATACAAGTCAAACATAAGCTGAATGTTAAACAAACATACTGTAATTCCAAACGAATCATAGATACAAGATTAGCTCCACCACTGCTCTCCTCCAGCTCTGCCCCCTCTTTTCAGTGAGCCTGGGACGTGCCCACAACTTCAGCACTGCCAGTCTGCCCACAGTTACTCATCCCTGTCTTTTCCACTTCTCAGTTCCTTTCACTAACGGCCAGGGCTGGAGATGAGCTTGGAAGGAGAGGAGGAGCCTACTTTGCAAATGAGAAACACTGTATGAAACATTTTGACAGAGGTTGTAAATATACGCAGTGGGAAGAGGACTCTTGCCGAACACAGTCAACATCATGGTCTACCTGAAATATCAGATTATGCCCAAATGCAGTCTGTGGGTCTTAATGTGTGGGGGTTTGGGGAGAGAGACAGTGTTGGGCTTTTTAAAAAAGTTATATTCTATTATCCTATCGCCAGAGCATATTTTTCACACCATTGCTGGTAAGACTGTACTTTCTGACATGTGAAATGTTTTCTTCAAAAAACTTCTTTCCAAACTTCTGAAAGGCCAGATTCAATCACATTGGCATGCATAATTTTATGGAATGCTGCATCAGGACAGCAAGTTTTGGTACTGTAGACCAGTGTAACACCGAAGACCAGTTTACATCTTGCTTTCATGCAATTTTAATACAGAGCCTCAGAGGGGGCTCTGAGACACAGATCTTCACTTGAAGTATAAAGTTCAGCGTTCCTCCTCCAGCTCTGGCTCCTCCAGCTCTGGCACTTCTTTATTGTACAGAAAGTATTGCCGTCTGCAGGACCACACACTGAATAGCTCAGACGATAGATAGAAAATGGTATAGACACCACTTTGGGGTCCACCTGATTCAGTGCAGACGTTTGACTCCCAGCTTGTCACTGTGAGTTCCTTTTGTAGTCATGGAGAGAAATGGACACTTCTAGACATTATTCATCTTATCTGTAAAGCAGCCGGCTGAATTAGGTCAGATGAATCACATCCTAGAAGCCGCCGTGGAAGCAAATGGTGGGTGACTAGCATAGACAACCAACAGCACCATAGACGTCTGACGTTAGCTGAGATGAGTCCTGTTTATGAGGGTTGTTGCCAAGATCAAATGAAGCTATAGATCAATAGCATGTCTAGCTTAGCTATTGTGTAGAAAAATTCACCCCTTTCTTACCCTTAAATAGGGTTCTCAATATTTCTATTTTTTCCAAACTGAGTTTGCCTTAGTAATTGTCCTATGGTATTGTCACCATACATGACCTACTGATTACTGAAATAGAAACTTCTATGTATTGAAATGCCATCAGACCTGAGTCACTGACACGACATGCAAAGTTCTCATTTTTTAGTAATTCCTATAAAGCAGTAGTTAATCTTCTTTCTAGCAGCATAGTCAAATTGGCAACTTATCAGCAATATTCTATGTATTCATTTATTTAGTAAGCGTGCCTTCGGCTTTACAAAATAGTATTGACACCTTATCCTTAGAAACCATGTTGCAGCCAGTGGAGTGAAACTGATGTACAGTAAAAATAAGTGCTTGGCTCCACTGTAACGTAACCAGCCATAGGAACTGGGATGAGGCTTGACCTTGCCTCAGTTTGGATGTTTATCCCTACTCTTACGATGGGATTCATTGGACCCAAACATATCTCTATGAAGCTGAGATGCATTACATCCTATAGGTGACTTATTCTGTTCCTTGATGATTTCAGAGCCTTGGGTGAGGGGGTTAAAAGTCTGCACTTGGTAAGATGGGTCCATTCTTTCAGTTTACATGGAAAAATATTGGACATGACAGACAGAGGGGAATTCATTTTGTTTGAGTTCTAGGAACACTCTTATAGTTGCTTCCTGTCCTTTTTTTTTGAAATGGCATGGCATCTTTTCCAAGGTTAAAGTTATAGACATGTTCATCTCAACAAAGTCAATCGTATTAAAAACAAATCCTGTACTGGAATTACCAGTTACATAATCTATGAAACCCTTTATTAAGGACCAGTTGTCGTAACTTCTAGTGTATATAAATCATCATTGCTCTACTGGTTTCAATGTGTGTGCATCAATTCATGCCAGATGAGCATCTGGCCCCAAATGTTCAGTACCTGCTTCTCAAGATGCTATTAAGAGTGTAGTGAGAGGAAAAGATTATGTTAAATGCTGGTTTATTTCTGCCTTGGTTCATTCACAAGAGAGGCACTGAGAAAAGCAGATAAATTAACATATGTCCCTGGTTTTTTTTTCTCCCTAGTTCTTTCAGTGTTCCTCTTGCTGGGATTTTAGAACAGGGAAGTCCAGAATAGGGAAATTGCTCGTGTTGAAGGTTGGCTTCTGGGACCTATCTCATTTAGTATCATGTTATTTCTAAAAAGATCTACTGAAGACCTTCAGAGTAATGAGTTTGAAATCGGTGCCTAATGGTACATTAATAACTTCAGCAGCGTGCCTTACATACTGTGGAGGAATAGCAAGGCTGCTACGCGGAATAGTAGAGAATCTGAAACATGAGTAAGGAAAAGATCCAGTTAAAACACATGTAATGGGGAGAAAACATGAGAATGTAAGTAAGTGATCAGATTATCTAGCTTAATTGCATTTATGAGGAAACCATATGGGGTAACTACCTTCATCATCCCTCAAACTACTCCACAAATATTGCCTGAATAATCTTTTAGATATGTAAGCTTTTACCCCTATTTTGGAGATGTGAAAACTAACACAGCCTAAATAGCTGCTCTAAAGCCTGTCAAATTAGTGGGAAATCTCCAAAACGCATTCACTGAGTTTGAGATGAAAACTTGTATTTTCAAAAGTGGCTGCTGATTACAGAAGTCCAATTAGTGATAGCTTGTACCTGAGCTTTAGAGAAAATGAGCTAACCCTTCAGGATGATGCTCACTTTGAAAATACAGCCCTGCGTGTCTCAGGCTAAAAACTGAATATTAGTAGCTATGTTTGAAGAGTTGTCTCTCCAAGGTCTGTTAGCAATTTGCCCATTGCCAGAAATCAAATTAGTTTCAGGACTAGGATCTGAATTCAGAAAAGATGCCCAACCCCATATTTATACCTTACTACACTTGAAGTTTTTCTCTACCCTGAAGTTTTTTTACTCTT
Organism: Calonectris borealis; assembly: GCF_964195595.1. NCBI lineage: Eukaryota > Metazoa > Chordata > Aves > Procellariiformes > Procellariidae > Calonectris > Calonectris borealis. The sequence goes on along the minus strand of NC_134312.1, from coordinate 137,630,657 downwards.
AGGTCATGTATTCAAACCAACCTTGTGAAAACAGCAGTTACACTTGTTATAGGTGTGCTTAGCCTGAGTCAAAGCTTACCTTAGGAAAAAATCCTGTCTGCTCTTTGCACAAGTGGAGATGTTCACCTCTCTTGTGATCCCAAGAGAAAGGCCAAAACATAAATTTGCACAGAGGCCAGAGTGTCCTGTTGGTGTGTAACAGGCCCTGCAGGCACTGGCACTTCAACAAAGCTGGTGCTGGCTTGTGCTCAGCCTTTGTCCTGGAAGTTAAGACTCTGGGCTCTCCATCGACACTTTTTAATGGAAAGCTTCCGAATGGTCTCCCTTTCTTTTCTCCACTGTGTGAAAATATGAGTTGGGCAACACAATAAAACCCCAGCAGGTTGTCAGCTTTGCATTTGCAACGAGGTTCTGCAGCCTTGGCGTGGATTTTGCACGTGTGCCCTCCATCTGCTGCAGCCACTGCGCTCCCTTCTCTCTTCTGATGTCTTGGTCTTCATGGGGCCTGCAATGAAATGTCCTTGCCCTTGGTCATTAGAGTTTAGCTGAAATGATCTTTGCTAATCATTATCTTTAGCAATGCTAGCAGTGTTTACAATCCAGCTGTCTGTACTTCTATTCTGGAGGAGTTTTTCCCCTCATTGGGAGATACCGCACTTCTTTGTAGTTTGGCCCAGCCAAGGTGAGAGCTGAGGGAGAGCAGATGGGTCTAGCTTGTTAGAAATGGGGGTGCCATTTAACTAACTGCTTTCAGCACATCCATTTCCCTGGTGGCTGCCTTTTATGCCCAAGACCCACATCACTGGTACTCAGCTCAATGACCAGATCCACTACCTTTCCCTCTCATTTCACTTCTCTTCATCTACTTGGACACAGCGGTTCCTGTCGCCCACCGCAGTCTGGGGGTAAGGGCTGGTGTGGTCTGCCACAGCTTCCCACGAGCCTGTCCCCCCAGCCTCCCTGCACCCTCTGCCCTTGCTCCTTCCCTGAACAAAGCCATGCTGCGTGCCACGCTCCTGGAGTGGGGGCATCGGGGGGCTGGAGGGAGGCAGGAGAGGGAGTACCCCCTTTGGCGTGCTCAGCTGTCATCAGACCTACTCCGCTGAAGGTTTTCTTCATGCAGGATTGCTAGGGAATAATTTGTTATTCCGTCAGCAACTCTTACCATGGTTGTGTTTAAAGTGCAGTGCAGATTGGTAAGGAAAAGTTGTCTCTTTACATAAAGAAACTGTTTCTCACAGATGTTTGTAAGATGCTTAAGTTCTGGAGGTGTAAGATCTTTGAAAAGACCTGCTTTTCAAAAACTAGAGGCATCCTCCTCTGAAAATCGGAGGTCTTCAGTTGGGCAGAGGAAAATTGAGGCACTGAAGATGATTATACTGTTGCTTTTGAACACCTCGCCAGGTTGAGTGGACTGGTTTGTACTGTTCATCCTGTGATATTTAGTTGGCAAAGAGTCTTTCTCTTGCTGTCACTTCTTTTTTGCACAAGTAGAAGAAAACTTTATTTCATTACAAACCCAAAAGTCATATTCTATTGTATGAATACTAATCCCAGCAAAGGCAAGGAAAATGAAGCACAACTCTGCCTGTCCCTCCTTACACCAGAAGACACTGACACATCATTAACATTAGGCTGAAATCACACGTCACACTTGCTGTATTTTACAACAGGCTGCATAAAAACACTTTTTAATATTTGTTAAGGTTAATCTCAAGGCTTGTTTCAAGCTGAAGCCACACAACAGTTTTAAAAATTGTCGTTAAATCATTGCAGCCCAGACCATGGGACTGCAATTTGCACATTGATCCTCCCCTGTCAGCGGCATCGACATGGACTGGCATGTGGGAGCGTCACTGCAGCAGAAACCCCCGTGTCCCCGGCCACTGGCCAGTGCCTCTGGTAGTTCTTAACCAACAACAATGTCAGTGGTTTAATAGCTGATCTGACGTGGAGAGCTGAACCGGGTGAAGCCAAGCAAGACTTGCAGAGGAGGTCTGTATGCATGTATATATGTATGTAAAGGGTAGAGCAAGAGAAGAGGCACAGATTCGCTGACCAAGACTGCTGAGTCCCAGTTCTCTTTGCCAACTGCTTCCATCGACTTTAAATACAATGGACGTTTATGATAATCCATTGGGAATCTTCACCGTGATTCAGTGAGTAAGCTAATACATCTGTACTTCATATTTTAAGTTAATGGGAATATAAATATTTAAATATATGCATACTTTGCAAGGGCAATACGGTTTTAAATACTCACAATTCTGTGCCCTTAATGGTAAGACATGTTTTGAAATGACTTAGTTAAACATTGAAAATAGTCTGACCTTTGAATTAAACTAATCTAAGTAGCATTTCAACAAACAGACATCCTAGATAATTTACTGAAAATGCCATAGACCTGCAGTGAACTTCAGAAAGTGAAGAAAGGAATCGGGCATTTCCTTTCTCCAGAGAATGCTGACCCTCTGAGAAGTTTTAAGAATCCTTAGCTGTTTTAGCAAGCATGTATTTATTTCACAAATACAGTTGAAAGATCCTGAAAGTTATGAAGCTAATTTCCCGTTACGTGGAGTGGTATGTTTGTCTTTAAAGAATGAACTCATATCTTAGATAAATTAGTCAAGATTTCACTGTATTGCATATATGTTGGGTCATAACATAGGAAATGTTTGTTTAAAGTGTGTCTCACCGCATTTATTTGGCTGTCCAAAACTTAGGATGGCTGGGAGTCGGTATTCTGCTTCCAGTTCCACAAAAGACCACTCTTCAGCCAAACACACATTAGGTAATTTTTTTTGAGTCTGTGTTTTTTCCTCTCTAAAATGGGTGTAAAACTAGAACTTACTGAATAGCAGTGCGGAAGGAAACTTAAAATTTGCATAATCCAAATATTCAAGAATTGTAAAGCTTTGAACTCAGCTGGTTCCTTTCTACTCAAATAGAAGTGTCTTTTCCCATGGAACTGGACTGCAGCTGAAACAATCTTCACTGGGTCTTTCAGTAATGGTTTTTTTTTGTGAATTATTTAACTTTTTTTTGCCTCTATTTAATCTTCCATAAATGAGACAAAATAAGATAAGCCCGAAGATATCTCTACGTTTTCATTAACCATGTGATCATAAGGTTTGTGTATCTTTTCCTTCTGCATTGGTTCCTTTTCATTACTCTTTGTCATCTTCATTTATCAAAGCAAGTTTTAAATCTATGCTAGAAATCCTTTTGAATAGGGACCTTGTCTTTACAGGTCTCCAATGAAAAGGCTAGCGTATTCTGGAGAGCATTAAAATAAATGCCAGAATACTGGATACTTTCTTTATCATCCTAAAGTCCATCCTTCCTCCTCTCCTTGCACCCAAAGGCAGATGGGCCACTGCTGGGGGGTCAGCTTGCCCCCTCATTCTGGATGCTGCAGGTGAATACAGGAACTGGGCAGACTGAAAAAAGAGAGAACAGAAACAGAGACACAAAAAGGATGGCAAATACAGAACATACTCATAAATATTTCCCTTTCCCCACCTTTCCCTCTCTGAAGACAAGAAAACAAAAACCGAGCCTGGAATAGACAATGCAGCTGGAATCCAAATCGGCACATTCCCAGGAGCAGCGGAGGGACGGCCACTTCAGCTCCACACACGCAGGGGACCTGCTTGGGGTAATGCTGTTGTCCTTGGTCTCCCAGAGGCCCCGGATATTTTGCCTTTGAGGCCTGTTGAGCTGCTATGTCAAGCAAGGCAACCACTGCCAGTGTAATGGGGCATAGCAACTGAACCCCTGCAGGAAGATTTTCCAAATAAATTGGTGGAAAGATAGGATCATCTTACTATATGCTCCTTCACATTTCAGTGGGGCTGAAGTGCGCTTGCAAATTCATATTTTTTCAGTAAGGGTTACGGGCACCCTAACCCCAAAGACTGTGTACAATGGGTACAGTTATTAAAGTTCATATGCACCGGAGTTATGCTCAGCAGGCTTAGAACTGCTCATTAAATGTTTTTTTTTCAAGTGCAATTCTTTGAGCACATTACATCAGAAGAAAAGGTTCTTGGAATGAGTGGGCAGTGCTTGTGCAGGCTCTACAATAGAGCCATGAGTAAGAGGGAGAGCTCTCTGTTATGCACATTCTCCTTAAAGCATGAAGAAAGCTGGCAAGTCCTGCACAAGCATAAGCAATACCGATGAGGAATTTGGAAGCTTAAAAAGAAAGGATATATTCAGACACGGTCATTACAGTCTCAGTTCTTTGATTATCTGGATGAGGAGTGCCAGGGATAAAAAAGGGATACACAGTGAATTAAATGAGGACTCTTACGCAGTCATCAAGCCCCTGTATTATCTGTTGCAGAACCAGAATTTAGTCATTAGAGAGGTAGGTTGAGCTTTTTCCAGAGAACCCAGCTATCTCCCTGGAAGTCAGTAATACAGCTCCCTAACTGCTTGTGAAAATCCTACCCACAAAGCTTGATTAGGCATGTGCTCCTTGATGTAAATGGCTGAGTCTTCACCTCTGTGAAAGCCATTTATCTCTATAAACAACTGCTTTGTTGCGTTCAGAAACGCAAAAAAAAAACCCCCCAAAACCCAAACAAAAAAAAACCAAAGGAAGCAGTATATCTCATCATCTTCCTCACAACAGTTGAGCAGTGAGGGTCATGCCTGTACGTTGGGGTGTTTTTCTGATTCTGCTTCTGACATGCTCTTCTCTGAATGCCCATCAAGCTGACTGTGAAGTGAGCTTGCAGGAGTTTAAACAGAGGAGTCAGCTTTTTGGAAAACAGTGCTTGTGGTTTCTGTGATTTGGCAGCAATAAACATCTCCTCTATGCAGCCGCACAGTGCTGTCCCCAGAGCACCACTCCTGACTCATGAAGCATTGTAAGAACAGGCGTCCCTCCATGGACATGCTTGGAAGATGACAATCTCTGGCAGTGACAGCCTGAGCCGAATATGCTTTAGGAGCCAGTTAGTATTAAAGTGTGACAGAAAAGGCTCATGATGCTAAAGGACTTCAAAATCTGTGATTTGTACTGCTCATTTTTAAACTTTCAAATTACAGAAAGGCAGGTATTTCCTAATTTGAATCTCTTTGAGAGACCTAACTATGTAACAGAAAAGCAGGCTGTAGTCCTACCTTTTCCAATAAAGAAGGAAAAAAAAATTAACTAGCAGACATAGTAGTTCATCAAACTTAACAGTCTTGTGTTTAACCCTGTAGAGATAGCGTGAGCAGCGAATGATGCTTTTATTAATTCTACAGTCAGAATCTCTTCCCACACAAAGGATTTCCCTGGACCAAGACCACTCCTAAGAGATCCAAAGACGTGTTTGCATTAGCAGTTTAGTTCAGATCGGGAGTGTACTTGGGAAGCAAATATCCTGTCCCCTTTACTGTACTTGCATTCTCAGTGTGAAGTGGTCTTGGAGCACACAAACTGGATGCCCCTCTGACAAAACCAGGAGATGGGGTCCAGCAAGGCACCTGCTATACCCCAACCACTGGGCATTCTGTGTAGGGTCCAAACGAGAGCTAGTCTGGAGTAAAATCCTTAAAACAGGGTGGCCCTCAGCTCCTCTGCACCCACTGTTTCGCTCCATAGATCCGCTCCAATTACGCTGTGCTACTTGCTAATGCAGAAATGCCCTAGACTTCCAAAGGGGACAGTCAAAATCAGGCTGGCATTGAGCCAGATCAGCTATTAGCTTGCCAGCCTTTGCAGTAGTTTGCATTGAGATTATGGAGAGGTGCCGAGCAGGAAATCTATGACTGCAGTGTGGGTGGTGTTTAAAGCAGTTTTTAGCTTTAGGTTAGATGAGGGTTTCCAAAGAGTGGTCTTAGTGACTTTTTTTGCTCCTAGATAAGATGTGTTGTTCTCTTTTTTTGTGTTTTTTTTTTTTTTTACACTGTGCTCATCATTGTTATGTGGAAGGTTGTGTCGGGATAGAGCAAGTTCTAGACAATGCCAGCAAAAAATGGCAGTAAAAACCATTGTCGCAAGCCATCCACATTGAAACAAAGGCAAGGTAGAGCAAGTGTTACAAACACTCTGTCAGAGACATCATCTGGGTGATGTAACTGGATCTGTGACCTTCCTTAAGTCACAGGGGTTCTTTTCTGCTCAATAGGGCTCTGAAATAGCTGACTTCTGGCTAGATTTAAATAAGCCACTTGTAAATAATTTTGTCATGTGTACTGGGAGGGAAAAATTCTGGCTGCAATTGATTTTGTTCCTGTACTTTCACAGCATTTTGCCACAAGCCCTCAATATTGACAGTCTTCCCAGACCTACAGTGAATTCACAGTGGCTGCCCTAAATGTCTCATGTCTGTTATTTTCTCTTTTCCTGCATGTTCTTGTCGAATAAACATTGAAATCATTCCTGTCCCTGAAATATTTGCATACCGTGGTAAAGTCTCTGAAAGACAAATGGATAAGATTGTTCTGTGACCAACTCTGTAAAAGACACTTTACTAAGAAGGTACAGCTGGGAACGAAAACCAGCTCACTATTAATCTGAGTTATGCTACGGAAAGCTTATATTCATTTTAAATGGTTGGATATTGAGATTATGGAGTCTTTTGCTTCAGTCAACAGTTCCAATCTAGCTAAGAGTACTGTAAGTGATCATGGTTATCCCCTCACCTTAGACCATTGGCCTGTCTTTGTGGAAGGACAGGGTGACCTCAGACATAGGCCAGTGAGCTCTTGTTGGATAGGAACACAGTGGTAGTCTTTGAGCTGGTGACCCACAACTGAAAGCTACATAAATCATTATGACAAGTGCTACTTCTCTCGAAAAAGGCCAAGGACTGACAGCCTTTGAAGAAGGCCACCTGGCAAGGTATTCAGTGTTGGCCCTGCTTTGAGCAGGAGGTTGGATGAGAGACCTCCCGAAGTCCCTTCCACTCTGAATGACTCGGTGATGATGTTGACAGGACAGTGGAGAGGAAATATGCTTATGGAAAAGAAGTTTATGTGCCTCTCAGAAGTCCTAGATGTGTCATTTAAATGTAAGCCAAATACTGGTTCATGATGTTGATGAAATCAAGAGAGCTGCAGGCAATTACAGTACAAGCATGAAAGATTGTATTAGTGAATCAGAGACACGGGTAAATTGGCAATAACGCATTTTGGCTCCTTCCTCTGTGTTGTCCTTCCTTCCACCTTAATACCCAATACTTAACAGTGGCAGAGGATGTAGTGGCAGCTTCAGTCTTGACAAAGTTGGTAAACAGGAGAGGCATTTTTTCTTCCCTACTGAGAGTGGCCAGCTATTTGTTGGTCTTTCAAATTAGGAGACCCAACTGAAACACTGCTTTCCAGTGGACCTGAGTGTTTAAACATCCTTAGTTGGTGCAGCTGCAGAAGAATATCCTCAGATTGTTCAGTTCCAGTTTGCAATAAAATCTCAGTATCCAAGCTTGCCCAAAACAAGCTAGCTCAGGTTTGCGAGGGTCTGGATGTGGCAGAGCGGAGCTTAGCATGGGCTGAGACATCCTGGTCTTCAGCACGACAAACTAGAGCTCACTCAGAGCAAGCGAGGGTAGCTCTCCTCTGCAATCCACCATGTAAACATATTCTTGCTCCCCTTCAAGTCAATACCATGTAGTTATTTTTTATTAAGGTCTGGCACCTACCTGCATCATGAGTCACCTTTGATAATGTGCCTCTTTGAGCCCGGTTTTCAGAGGTATTGATTGCTGGTGCTTCCACTGACAGTGAGTATGGAATGGAGGGCTCTTATCTGCAGCTCGGCAAATCGAGCATCAGACGTTTCTAGTGTTTGACAGCAGAATCGGTGGTCATTTTAAAGGGTTCTTGTATGTATTACTGTGATTTCATGGTGGTTTTACTGCAGAGCTGCCGAGAAAGGAAAATATTCATTTGCATACTGCAAAGCATAGGTAAGGAGACAGCTCTGTGCTATCACAATACCTGATTTCTGTGAGGCAAACAGCCTTCTGAAAGGAGCTAATGTTTCTGTCTATTCAATTCTGATTCACAGTTCAGCACTTTCTTCACTCAAACACCCTGGGGAAGATTGTTAACTGTATTTTTCTCTTCTCCTTTCATCTTTATTCCTGGATTAAGTGAAGAAATTATTGGTTCGTGTTACAGTCCTTTTTTCCCCTTGCAGTAAATCTTCTGCAATATTTTTTGCTGTTGGTATGCTGCATGTCATGTATACCCCTGTTAATTTCAGGCTAAAATTGTGAATTATTTGCATGAAGAACACTCATGTTGCATGGTATGAATCGTACCATAGGGGGTACGTGTTGTTAACTGTTGCATATGTACACATATCTTCAAAGGCATTAGAATGCGCTTTTCATCAAAACCAAAGAATTGCTTTAAAACGTTTCAGAACAAATGTACTTGATTAATTTTTCCTTCTGTTTATAAACACAGATCATAGTATTTAATACAGTCATTAGTAGAATCTCAGCAGTAATTTTTTATCTGCTGTTCACTTGCTGCCTATGAACCGCAAACACTACAAAAATCAAGTTGACGTGGGTCACGAGGTGTGTTTTCTTCTTTCTGAGAGGACACGAGTGACTATTAAAAGGGGCTTTTCTTCTGTGAATACCAACCTTAAAATTATTTTTCTATAAATACCATGCAAAACACAATTAATATTTCTCACTTGTATTCCCACCAGGAAATTTAATTGCTGTTCACAGAGAGCAAGTATGGAGAAGCAATTTCATTTAAATATATAAACCTTTTCAGTATATGCTTTATCTGGGAAAAAAAAAACCCATAGAACTCTTATAATTGGAAGAAACTTCACATTTATCAGCACAAAGGCTAGTCGTGTCTTTCTCAACAGTCAGTCTGCTTATGCTTTCTCTAACACAGCAGTTGCCCTCTATACCTGTAGTGTCCGTATGGACCCCTTGCCTTTCCAGATGAACAGACACAGGAGCTGATTATTCTTGCGATGATCCTCCAGGTGAAATCTGGGGACCATTTTGGAAGCACAGCACAAGCCTCTCGCTGCTGAACCAACATGCCTAGTATGCTGAAATGCCGAATAAATACAGTCCCTCCAAAATCAATGCATGTTTTGTATTACTCCTCCATTTAAATAACATCCTGTTTATCTCAGGGCTTCAGGGTTAGAGCTGTGTAATGTGAAGGCAAGTTATCCCTGCGTGGTTTCAGGCTTCATTTGCAGCCCGGCTAGAGCAGCACAGGCTATTCAGCAACCTTTTTCTTCCAAACACTTCTGCTTGGTCCCGCTGTGGCTTTACGGGCAAATTCACTCCACTGTGAGTGACAGTCCACAGCAGCACCAGGCAGGGAACTTAAGGCCTTACCGGCCATTCCTTCCTTCCAAGGGGAGGTCAAAGCCCTGCGGCTGCTCTAGAGCCTCTCACCGCAACCACCTCGCGGAGCTGTACCTGCTGAAGTACCACCGTGCTCAGCCTGGGGAGGATGGGGTTAAGGAGGCTCTGAGCTCCCGGTTGGGGGCTGCTGCTGCAGATGTGGCTGCCCAAGCAAAGGCATCTGAGCGCCTGTGGGTTTGTCTGTTCTTACCCCACCCTCGGTCACATCTTTCAGCAGTGCTGGAGGGGGCTTGTACGACAGCTGTGCCTCGCAAGCTCAGCTTCCCAGGGTAGGAATTGCCAGATTAAAAGCTTTGACAGTTCTTTTATGGTGCTACAGCAAGAGCCTTTTGCAGGAGGGACAGCCACTTCTAAATACCTGTGTTTCCACAGATACGTTTTGGCGAAGAGGTCAGAGTTGCACAGCTTGCCTGGGGTCTTATAAGATCCTGCCATCAGTCCCTGGGATCTGGAGTGGGAGCAACGGGCTGCATTTCATTACATGTTTGCATTTCAAATGAGATTTAGTTTTCTTTTACGGCAAAAATCCAGCATTAATATTTTGTTAACATTGATATATTGAAGCTGGAACAGCACGGCTTAACGGATGCTAATGAACTTTGTATACATGGAAGAGACATATGGGTGCTCGTCTAGTTCCAACCTTGACCAGCTGCACCCAGCAGTGTAGAGGAGGTATGCTTGTGGGATACGAACAGGTAGTATCAGCCCTCTCCACAGAAAGCGCTCAACGTCCCTGCGTATACTGACACAGGAAAACATCACTCCAGCTGTCAATCATTCAGTCTCCTACAAGAGGAAAAAATTGCTGTGGTTTATTGAGACTACATATCAGTTTAACTGGTGTTTATAACCAAATATTTTACCCACATGGAAAATAAATTTCAACAGTCAAATATAACATTGAATTGAAAAAATACAAATGGCACTAGGAAAATTGTATCCTTTTCTGTGTAAAAGCAGCAGCAGCAGCAGCAGGGAGAAAAATGTCTCACGCAATTTTTTATTTTGAAAGTTGCTGTTTACTTATTTCTAAACAGTTAAGCTTGCTTTGAAAGGATACCTTAAAACATGAGGAAGGAATGTATTCTTTTCAAGATTTGCAGTTTTATTCCCTGCTGAAGGTCATGAATTTTGGCTCTGCAACTCATTGACCTAGTCAGGAAGAGACTTTAAAAAAATTAAGCAGTACTGACCAGTGAGTGTATCCTTGAGCATCCATATAGGAGGGAAGGTTTCTTATAAATTAATTTTCCTTGTCTCTAAGAAGCTTTCTCTCTGATTCATATGGGTCAAAAAAGTTCCTCTCATGAAAACAATTTAGAAAATTCAAAGGTAATCCAATTCTAGGCTCTCTGCCATCCAGGTGCTTGTACCCAGCAGGAAAAAAATATCTCCTTAATCCTTTTTTGTTTTTATAATTACTTGTTTTTCTGCTTCCCAGCAGTTCTTCTGTTCAGTACAAAAGTTACCATATCCAATTATACCTTTTTGTCCTTGCTTTTAAAATCTTCACATCTCCTCAGTTATCTATTAACACAAGATTAATCACTTGATTAATCCCAGATTTTTTTCTCATCTTGCACAGTGACAGCCACCAGACATTTGGTGGCATGTTCTTAGATTTTTGTGGGGCAAATATATATGTGTGACTGCATGGGGGAAAAAGAGGGTAAGCTCGAGAGAAAGCAGGAGCGAGAACATGAGTATCACATTTAGCGTGGTAAATGCTGCGGCACTTTGGAGACCAGCCTCCACATGCGATCGTCTAATGGCTTCTGATCTACGTTGCTTTGTATTTCATTTTTATGTAACAGAGGCCGACAGGAAGGGCACTTCTTGGCAGTTAATGATCACTGTCATTGACCCAGCCAATCAGTCAGTAACTGGAAATATCTGACCTTTATGTCTTCCTTCCTTCGATGATTCTCTTTAAGCATGTATTTTTTTAACCTTTCCTGTTGGATCTAAAACCGTGTGCTTTGATATTAATGCAATGTGCCATACTACAATGAAGACATTCTTTTCCCCAGACTGTTCCTGGCAGTCATTGTAACCCAAAGGAAAGCAAGATTTCATTCTGAAAGCTCCATCATACTTACACTGTCTTCTAATGGTTTCTCTTTCCCTCTCTTACCTTTGCTGGAGCTGCGATCACTTTGTACTGTCCACAGCATCTGATCTTCAGAGTTCAGTTCAGAAAAAGTCCTGAATTTGTCAACGGTTGTTTCCTTAAGGTCTGCTACGATATGGGTATTTTAACCTAGGGGATTTAAAGGTGTCCAAAATTGACTTTCTCTGAGAAAAATATACCGGTTGATGCATACCGTAGCCTTTCTTTGGGAAGAGGTTATCAACAAAATTTTAGTTTTCAGATTACTTGGTTTTTATTTTTTAAGCCATTATGAGTTCAAATGTTGGCTTGAACAGAAATCGATTTACTAGAGTACATCATATAGTGACGTTCATAAAACAACTTTGCTTTCCAAGCCATTTTTTGAATAGCTGCATTTATTAGAGTAAATACTTATACGCTTCTGGTCAGGGAGAAATGTTCTGATTTATTGAGGCACATATGAATACAAAATGGAATCTCAAATCTACAAAGTGTGTTATCATCTAATCATTTTCTTAAAAATCGTATCTAGTCAGTAAAGCACTGAAGGCCGTGCTTAACTTGGTAGCCCTCAGCGTTGAAGCACAGAACTCAAGTCAAGCATGGGTGCTACTGCTCCGGCCTGCCGCAGCCTTAGAGTGACAGCTTTGCTCCCCATGACTGAGGCTTGGAAACGCATTAGCTATGCAGCCAAGCACAGCAGCAGACACGGGGCAAGTTCAACTCAGTGACCAAATCGATTTCCATGGTCATATTTTGTTTTGTCCTCTGGTTAAGCCTGTAATACTACTTCATATATAGCATAACATACACTCTAATCCACAAGAAAAAACAGGCCAGTCCAAGAGCACTGAACCAGGCCTTTTGTAAATGAAAAGTAGCACAAGTCCAATGATTTTAATGGCCAGCAGTCTCTGGTATTCCCTTTAACGTTTCCAGCCTCTAGCTGGAAAGATGCAGGAAGGTTAATGTTTGTTAACCCGTTCTGGTCTTCTTTTGATGAAACACAGTGTGGAATCTCTGTATTTGACTCAAGCACCACAGAAAAGGTTAGAGTTGTTTATGAACAGTATCTTCAAGCAATAGACTTTATGTATTATAGCATTCAGGTAGGTTTGGACAATGTTTCCAAAGTGGTATGAAACTTACTTCTTGATGCCTTTTGAATTATTGTTTGTGAAGTGTTTGTTGAAATTACTATGCTTCAGTGAATCAGTGAAAAATCATCTATTGCTGAAAAACCTGAACACCTGAGATACTACATTAACTTTCTATACTGAAAACAATATAATATTGGTATAGCACTCTATGAGCATTGTGCTTGATTATCTACAATAAGATTTTGCCCTCTCCAAAGCACCACTAAGTCTGGCCATTAGCCTTATGAAAAGAATGATTAACTCATTTGCATGAGTTTTATTATTAATCTCATTCCCTCACAGGAAAAAAATTTGCTAACAAACTCTACTTAGCAAAATAGTTAAAAAAGCATCTCAAGATTGTATAATTCACATTTATTAAAGATTATTATATTTTCATCTTATTTCCTGTTGTTGGCATTGGAGATCTGACTGTCTGTTGCACTGGTTTCTGTGCTAGCGCATTTTTCCAGCTTTCCGATAAGTCAAGACTTCTTTGAGCATCATATCAAAATTTTGTATATATTTTATAAGTAGACAGAACTAATTATCCAGGTATAGGAATGCTAACTACTGTGTACATTCAAAAATAGGAGTGAGATGTATATTCATGTTTAGAAAAGCAGATTTTTTTTGAATGCTAACTAATTCATTGAAAAGTCTTGTGGCTTTTAACACTAACACTGGCAATTTTTTTTTTACCTTGTAAGTTTTCTAAAAATTAAATAGCCTTTTTTTGACCTCACACTTACCCAGCTGCCTGAGATTCTGCTGAACCACTCACACTTAGACCGTGGTGTTTGTCACTATCTGTTATACAGATGACAAATAAACTGCTATCAGAGCTGTGTTAACGTAGAATGCAGCATGCACTTATGTTTTATTGTCTAAGATATTCACAAATACTTGTACTTGGTCAATATCGTTATCTTTAATAAATCTGTACTGCAGGCTGTACATCAGTACATTTAGAAAAACAGAATTAAAATATATGGGGTAAATAAATATTACAATAGGCCTGTTTATATTCATCACGACGCTGAAGTTATACCCACTTTCTGAAGAACAGGATGCCTCAGCCAGGCTTCCTCAGAAATAACTCGGTTTAGAGAGGGGGACCACAGCATTTGTAGAGTGGGAGAAGATGGAACCAAGAACAAGGATTTGCTGGGGGAGGATTATAGCCGAGATACAGTCTCTAAGGAATGATAGCACAGTAGAACAAAACCGATTGCAACTTATTGGAAATAAGAGTGGTGTATGAGAGGACTGTGTAGCCAGGAAACTCACGGTGGTCACTTCTACGTCACCTTTCAAGCTGACCTCAGCTTTGCACAGACTAAAATTCACGTCTGCAAGGTGAGTTGGCCGGCCTGGGCTTTGCTCGCTGCCTGGAGACGTGCTGGACCCTGGAAGGGCTCGCCCAGCACCTCAGGCAGACGTCTGGAGAAAGATCAGCCTCTGCTTCTTCCCTGCAGACCTTACTCATGTAAAACTCATTACTGGACAAAACCAGGCTGTCCAGACTAGTTCATCCTGATGGCAGACGGTTTTCTGCCTCTGTGCTAACAGTGGTGGGGAAAAATCCATAGGCAGCCCGGAGAACACTTAGCGGGTGGGCCCGCCCGTGAGAGTGGGCTCTCACTTCTGGCACCAAGCAGCCAGTGAGCAAAATGAACGGGTATTCAAAACGCCCAGCCTCCTCTCACCTCTAGAAATTCGGGGAACACGGCCTAGTATCTCGTTTACCACACAGATCCCTGCCTTGATTCGCTTGGTCACCCTAAGCAAGGTGCCTGTCCCCTGTCTTCCGTGGCGACGATTACCACGATAACTTTGTGAAGTGCCTTGAGACCGGCTGACGAGAAATGCCACCCCTGAGCTGCCGCCCAACAACCACACCGCAGCCTGCCTCTCCGCTCGCGCGGAGAGCCGTACGCGCTGCGCCTGGGGAAGGGGACGCCGGGGAGCGAGCTCCAGTTTGCAACTCAGCTAATTAAACATTAATGAAATCCTTTCAAAAGAGGGCGCTTTGCTTCACACTTCCGTACGTTTAAATCCGATCTGTAAATGTTTGTTTTCCCCATTTTAGCTCTTTAATTTATTCCTCAATTTCCTAGCCTTCGAAATGATAATAAAATGTACTAGATTTGAAATAGAAGTCTCCAAACAGTATTTTGGCAATCTGTTAGGAGTTGCAATACCTATGGATCACCCTGTAAATCTAAATTATTGGCAGTCATGAGAGATTATTTCCATTTCTTTTGTTTTATTGCGTAATATTTTGCAGCTACGGCTGCAGTGCTGTTATTAACTTGTGATAGTTCTAAACCCTGGGAGGTGATTAGATCATTTACTATGTAAAATTCGGGGTCCAAAGTAAGATGGTGCTAAGCAGTGGAGCCATAGCAGTCCCAGCTGCTCAACCTCTCCAAGGATTTTACCCCTACTTACTGGATAAATCTCAACAGAATTTTAGTTTGCTATTGGAAACAGTTACTAGAATGTATTTTTTATTGACCTGCTATAATAGAGATAAGATACAGAAAACATTGCCACAACACAGGATGATTTTAATTTATACAAAGAAGTTAATGATAGGAAAACAGTCTTTCCAGATACAAAGATAGTTTACTCATTGTAAACGTGCTTTCAACCATTTGGAAGGAAAGTATTTTTCCCTATTGAAGTTAATTCCTTTTCATATTAGCATGAATCATCTATGTATCTCAAAAAATAAGATACCTCTATATATTAAAATGACAGCCGGCACTGGTGAAGGATAATCTTGCAACTCGGTCATTCAGGAGATACGGTATTGCCACAAACTCACTGCTGATCCTCAGGCAAGTCATTCAGTTAGATTTCTTGCCTGTAAAGTCAGATAACTCATCCTGCATCGCTAAGGTAGGATTTGTCTCCTTTTTTTTTCTCTCTCCACATTCTTGCGCATTAGATGGATCTGAATTTCTTCACTTAGGAAAAAAAGTAAAACAATATGTTTGCTCATGAAGCACCCGGACAGACTTAATCCAAAAATTTTGAGAATTGCCAAGTCCAGCACCAGTTTCCACGGGGAGGAGAAGAAGACGAGAGAGAGAAACTGAGTCACTCTCTGCAGGTTGAGAAGATTTTTTTTTCTGGGTAGCTGGAACATGGCTGAGATATGTCCTCTCCCTTTTCTATGCCTTTCTAAGCCCAGCAGCAGACACCACTAATGTAGGCAATACTCATTGTTCTGGACATCTTCAGTACTGATTGGGGTTGGTAGTAGCTTGAATTATAAAGGGTCGTGTCTGTACAGGGTATTATAAATGCAGATGGCCACTGTAACCGCATACACAACCAACACCAGCTTTTTCAGTTAAGTCAGTGACAAAGATGGAAGAAGACCCCAGAATTCCTGGTTCCAAGTCCT
Source organism: Calonectris borealis (assembly GCF_964195595.1). Taxonomy (NCBI): domain Eukaryota; kingdom Metazoa; phylum Chordata; class Aves; order Procellariiformes; family Procellariidae; genus Calonectris; species Calonectris borealis. The sequence continues at coordinate 137,614,631 of NC_134312.1, read as the reverse complement.
GCATTTAACAGAAGATAAAACCTCTTCCCCTAGACACTCACAATATTTGATTAGAAAGTATAAAAATGTATTACTCCTGCTGTGTTATGTCTATTTGGGGCTCATTTAATGCATTTTTACTGTCCTAGCCCAATTGATCTGGACATAACTGAAATAAAAATGTTATTTAGAGAAGCAGGTAAATGTTATGTAAAACCAGAAGCATGCCATCAAGAATTTCAGTTCCTACTCACCTACCCAAAAATGCTGGAGCATTCAGCCTTTTTTCCCAAACTATCACTTCTGACCAGAAGTTAATGACAGCAGTTAATTCAAATAACAGCTTGAACAGTAATTTAAAGGAGATGCAATTTTAACTCCTCACCGCCCGTACATCTTATGCTAGCAGAATGTGCAATGGAGGAACTTCTCTCTTCAAACAGTAAGTATTCCTATTTGGTGGATACGCTTACAGACTGATGGAAGTCGTTATCTTAGTACCTTTTTTTCCTGTTAAGCCAAAGCAATAAATCAAAATGCCTATACGCTATACACGTGCAAACGTTATTCTAGGAGCTGGAGAATAGAAACTAGTACAATGGCAAACGGAAGGGTCACAGGTTATCCTGTGAGATAACCTCTCTCCCGAGAGAGAAGCGCAGTAGATCCTTGGAGAATCACCAGCTAATTTTAGGCTTTGCTATCATTCTTTCTGTAACCATTTTCCTAAAAATCAAATCACCGTAAGAAACAGTATGCAAACTCAAAAGTGTAGATTTTGTATTATGGTTTTTTTAACTTGCAATCTTGTCAAGTAAAGTTTTGAGGATCCTTTAAAAACAGAGGTTTAAAAAGTCACCCTTCCTGTGGTTCTGTGACTAATCTCTAGTAATAACTAAGGGCACACCACTTAATAGCAGAATAAAAGGACAGTCGTCTTTTTTATTATTTAATGCCCCCCCGCTTTTTTTCTCCTGAAAGCTGCTGCCATAGAACATCTGCCGCGTTAAATAATACTGCTTTCTGTAAACAGAAAGCTGTACAAGTGCAGTTCATTTCCCTCACCAGACTCGCTGGTAGCCGTCAAATATTTCAAAAGTAAGTGATCATAGGGCTTAGTTTTCTGTATTTTAAGGAAGCCAGGTTAAGCTATATTTAAATAAGGAATGTAACTTAAGGAGTTTGGCAAAGGATCCTTAAACCATTAGTCCTTTCAAAAATCTCATGTGATCTTTTGCTCCTTCTACATTTTAATGGCCACTTGCCAGAAATTTAGACAATTGCCCCCCTCACTAGCTTTGTGGCTTATTAAGCTCTTTTTCATCCTTGTTCTTCTAATAGGGCAGTGAGGTTACTACTCATCTATGGGAACACTCAATTTACCTACATATCCCACAATGGCTAATTGTATGCAACTACTCTCACCAGGGCTGACTCGAGGCTTTTAAGTCATCCACGCAACTGGATGTCCCAAGGGAGCCAATGTCATCCAACATGTTGGCAGAGAAAAGTGACAGTGAGCACGAAGGAGATCCCTCATGAAATGGTGTTGCAGCTTCTGCTGCCACCAAAGATGGGAAATGTGGGAGATCCAATTTGGGATATTGAAGCTGTTTCTTTTTTTGTCCCTTCACAGTACCTACTAGTCCACATGCCCTTTGCTGCCTTTGGCAATTCTCTGTTCTGCCTTGACCTACAGCTAGCATCACTCCTCAGACGTCTTTTAGAAACTGAATGTGTGAAGAAGTGTGTATCTCTAAACCTCAGTTTTTCTTTTTTGGTTAAGGAAGTCTTTGATACAAATGGGTGTTTGGGAAGAGATGAGGTGCAGGTTGTTAAAAATATTTATGGCTGGAGATATTGTGGTTTATAAGTTCTATGGCTAAAGGACTCTCTTCTTTGCATTCCTTTCTCATCTTGATAATGTTCTTTGAATGCGTCCTACCCAGAAGGTCTATGTCCTTTCTCCTGTCACCTCCTGGGTGTCTGATCTACAGCCCCTGTTCTGCTCAAATTTGCCAACACAGCTCATGAGAGCAGCTGTTGGCAGGCCTTGAAACAGAAACTTTCTATACACTTGGACATGCCGTCATCATTGGTTTTGTAGTAAAGAGATAGCTTTTGGAACTATCATTTGGAAGTTTTTATTTGTCCAGTAAAAAACATGTTTTCACTTTTTTCTTATGTAGTAACACAGACTTAAACGTCTTCGGCTTATTGTATTTTTTTTTCCAAGGAGGACTCTAGTTATGTTTCTCATTGGTTTTATTGTTTAACTGAGTAATTTAAAGAAATTTATTTACTTATTACATGGCAGGTTTTAATCATATCACTGGGCAGATTGGGTTAAAAACGGTTAAAAAAAAAAGCTAATTTTTCATTATGTGAACTTCACATGTTTATAAGAAAAAAGAAGAAAAATATATAACATGAATTGCAACAGAAGAGCAACTGACCTTAGAAAAAATGCAGGAGGTCAGCACAGGGACACTTTCACATACTTAAAGCAACAAAGGATAACTTGTCCAAGCGTTCTGTCTGCTCTTCAAAATAAAATTCATACGATCAGACATCCATGCACACTGTGGTATGTGTCCTTCGCACATTTTTGTCAGTCTCATCAACTGAGTAGCTTGCTCAATGAAGACCAATTGGAAAAAAAAAGAAAATTTCCTTTTGCTTCTGATAAGGGCGTTACATTACCAACATTTGCAGCAACATTGCACCAGGTTGAGATCTCGTCAGAGCTCACAAAACTAGCTGAGCCAGGTCTTATTGGCAGGGAGATGGCAAGCTTCCAGCAGCTTCTAGGTGCCACAGAGTTTAGCAGTGATTAAAGACGTGCCACTCTTCCCCTCCGAGCCAAGACCATGACAGTTTGTAAAGCCCCAGAACTAAGCTAGGAATATGGTGTCAGCTTTTGCACACAACGTAAAACTGAAGTCCTGGCCACATGTGGTCATTAAAAACCCCTTCAAGCCCTTGGAAGACATAGTGTCATAATGCCTTTGTCCTGGAAATGCCACTTGGGTTTACTCCCTTATCTGACAGCTGATGTTCCTTCCGTAGCCTCCAGTGAGTGTGGTGGTCTGGTTTTGTGGACAGGGCTGGTGGGTGGGAGCTCTGCCTCATGCACAGCTTTCATTCTCTGAATACCCAGTGTGATAGTGTGCTCTTCAGCTTTCAGGCTTGCTAGAGAATCCCAGCACACGGTTAGAGTTTAACGAGGAAAATAGATAACCTCATTACTTGAGAAGCAGAGTCACACAGGAGTTTTTTGGATTATCCTAAACTTTTGCATATAAAACCTGTTTACCGTTCCACTCAACCATTTCAGTACTGACTACCTCTTACAGTTACGACCTTTAGTTTGTTTCAGAGATTTTTTTAGAATATGTGAGGTTAACTATCCTTTGAGCATGCTAAAGTTTCTACCCTCTGCAGACTGGACTTAAAATGTTACAAATCAAATGGTAGAACAGCATGCACAGTTTGCATTGATGTAAATAACTACTCGGCATTCACAGTCATGGAGGTGAAGTATTTTTTATCTCCTGACTGCCAGATTGGATAACTGAATAGTGTATGTCCAGCACGGAAAGTAAAAGCTGTGAATGGTAAATGCTCTGAGGTCTCTAAATTATCTAAAACAGTCTTTTAGTAGCTGTAAGATGGTTACGGTCTCACCAACTGCATTACAACCAACACTGTGTATCCAATTGAAAAATTGGGGTTTGGCAGTTCCCAGTGCAATATAGCTCCAATTCTCTGGCCCTACTTGATTTTGGATAACACGATAAACCTGTCACTAGTTAGGAATATATATTGCCCATTCAGAGCTCCAGCTCAGTATATACTAGGGAGAACAGAGGAAAGCTTTGTGGACTGGCTGCACTCTTGGAAAAAATATTTAAAAGAGCAGCTCTTCAAAGCTATACAACTGTTAAGATGTTACAAAAAATGTGATGGAGGTCAACTAATCAGCAAAGTGATTCTGAAATCGTCAAAGGTATTAAAAAAAAAAACAAATCTATCACCATGATCTATCTGCACTTCATCATCTGGATATCACCACTGAATTCACAGACTGTTGCTAGAACATCCAGGAGTAATGTGATAAAATAAAAAAAGGAATGAAGGTTGGATTGGAATACAAATCATTTTTTTCCTAAGTTATTTTGAAGCTGATGTGGAACAAATTGCTACCTGCATTCTCTTCAGTCTTACCAATAACAAACTCATAGAAGAAATAAACAATATAAAAAACTAAGTGAAGTAGAGCACTGCTTTCCAGAGCTCCTGCCCTTGATCCCTGCAAACACCAGGAATCACTTTACTGCTCTTCCACAGAGTCTGATTAAAAGTTTTTTGAAATTCAATTTCACAGCTTTAGTGTCTTGAAAATGTTGTTACCCTCAGTTCCTTTCAATAGACAGAAACAGAGATCTCCAGAGAGCCATTCATCTCATCCTAAGACAGGCATCTAAGACAGGTCAGCAAATGGTCTTCTGAAGATGATTCTATTAACTATAAAGGGAGAGTAGACTTAGATATCTAACTTTTAGAAGTCTGTAATTAGACAAGATGATTTTCACCCATCAAGCTACTTTTAGACAACATATACTCTTTTTTTCTCTCTATTATGATATAAAACCTCACATTTTTTTCAGTTTGAAAAATACAGTACACCCCTGCTAATTTTATAATCCTGCATATAGTAAGATGGACTTTATTCTTATTCAAACTAGACTGAGCTTTAAGTTAAACTGTGATCTACAAAATGAGCCTTTCCTTTTCCCCCCACTGGAAATGCCAGAATGCTACAGGGGCATTGCTTTCTCTGTATTTCCAGGTGTAACTCAAAGCAAAAGTGTCTGAAAACTCATGAAAAACACTGTACTTGTCACCTTTTCAGTTCAGAGGTTTCCAGTTCATGTACGATTCAAAGAACCATCTAAATATTAGGATGCTCATCCAAACTAAAATGAAATTTCAGCTTCTTGAGATTCATGTGTCATTGATGATAATGATGCCATGAAGAAAAACTCAATTATCCTGCTAGAGATGAAACACTGAAAACAACAGTAGTAAGAACAGCACTTAGAGAATTTACAGTGATGCAAATCTATGAGCTAGCAGGGAGATGTGCAAGGAATGTGGGAGACATTTCCCATTATCCATACCATTCTGCTCCTTGCTGAAAACATACCCCTACTGTACAGTATGCAGAAAGTCAGATACTGTCCACCCCAAAGAATTCTTCTTTTTTTTTGCACAATTTGCTCAATTGCAATTGAGTTCAAATTGCTCATCGAATGGCGATACCTCACTCATTTCATGCTCCTCACCCTTTTCTCTGTGTCACTCCTTTGTTGTGACCCTTTCTGTCAGAGATATTAGTTTTACAGCCAGCATGAGATTAACTACATAATGCTCCCCTTTCAAGCCTGCCTTCTCTTTATCTCTACCCAGCCGAGCTGGAGACCAGGATGCGCCGAGCCTCCCCCGGGGACGGCAGCGACTCCCTGCAGCCTGTTTGCATAACAGCTCACTTCTCTTTCTAACAGGGCCACAACAAGAAGAGGGGCCACATTGTTTCCAGAAATAAAACAGATTACTTTAATCCTAAACCTACTGCAGTGCCAGCATAATAGTTCCCTTTTTTACCACATGTTTAACCATTTCTAAAGAGGCTAAAATAGCTAGTCATTTGTTTATATGTGATCACTGTTTAAGGAACAGTCCTCAGTTGGGTTTATTAAGGGTTTGGGTTCCCCCTCCCCCCAGTTTGAACAAATACATTCAGAAATAAAAGAAATCAGAAGACTACACAACTATTTGCTAGTCTCCTTTAAACACCCGTATTGAGAGTTTTCTCTCAGTCTGCCCACTGGTTCTCCAGCCGACCATTACTCAAAGGTATGTTCACCTTCTTTCAAGGAACTGCTATTACTACATTTTTCCATGAAAGCCTACATCTGTCCTCTTTTCTGATTAACCAGCTAATTGACACCTTCTATGTGGAGGCTTTTTCCCATGTTTTTTCCCTGTATTTTTACTCTCTGCACAATACATTGATTTACTTGTGTTTCCACTATCCCACGCATTTCTGACTTCTTCCCTTCAAGCTACACTATAGTAAAACAGGACAAATGCTGCAGTATTGTCTCCTTAAATAGAATAAGACTTTAACATGGATGCCATTTACAAGTTAATTCACCTCTCTTAACTTTTCACCTCTATAACCCAAGTCTCTAGTAATCTAAGTCTCTCTAAAATAATCATTTGCATTCTGTATAGTGAACAGAGATAGGAACTTCCAGAGGGTAATTTATCCCATCCTAAGGCAGGTGCTCGAGGCAGGCACCTGCATAAGATGCTTGGTCCTACCTCATTCATTGAGTAAACACAGAACCTTGACGAACTGACTTAAACTTGACATTTAATGTTTGGCAGGCTCAAGTTGCAGGAGATGAGATTTACCCAGTGTGTCTGAATACTGTTAAGAACTTCTAGTCTTAAAAAAACCCAGCTGTTTTCAGATAATCTGAAATCATCTTCAAGTGAAATGAGGAGCGCTGGATCATTTATCATGTTTTTAAATGAAAATGAAAGCAATCACTGAGGAATGAGTTCCCAGTGATTACAGAATTTTGTTTCCATTTCTGTGTCCTTTTGGAAAGATAATTGCTCAGACATTGGAACAATGATTTAGTAGTAGCTTTGATTGTGCGTCACCCAATGATACCCTGTTTATATACATAAGAAATACATATATTTATTATGGTGATATGGTGTTGCTAAGTACTGCTCAAGCTTCATCCCTTGCTGGGAGAGAAGGGAGAGAAGGGAGAGAAGAAGAAAAAGAAAAATTGTTTTATCTCACTCTTAAATCTACTTCTACATACCAATTTTATCCTTTCTCAAATACATTTTAAAATGTCAGCTTTCCCAAAATTTGGAACTGCAAGGATTCAAAAGCAATGTTTCACATGATATATGTAGAGATACCAAAATTAGTGATACATATCAATTCACCTAAAAATTCACCTGCTGAAGCGTGTTGAACATGAAAGTATCAGTAGATTCGGGAATGGAAACTTGGAATGAATTCCATAAGCCTGTTCTAAACAAAAGTTTATTTCTACTTTTGCAGAATAACATAAACTTGTACAGATGAGAAGTATGTACATGAGTTGGGTGATTTTCATTTGCCATATACATTTACTGCATTGGGTTTTCCTGATGGCTTCCTCCCTCTGTTTCTCACTCTAGACCTAGGGCAGGTGCTGCTAACCTAAATGCCACCCAAAACAGAATTACTTTGACAGCAGGATCCCACTTATGCACTGTACTTCCCGTGCCTTCCTATGATGTTGTTGGAACATTTCCTTATCTCCATCCCTGTTGCCTTTTGACATGTGTATGCAAGATTAGAGCTACGAGAAGGAAAATACCATCTAGGTAATATTGACGGGTGTAACTTTCGGACTGTTTGACTGACTGGGATATCCTTACTTTCAGGTCAGCAAGCAAGGAATACAGTGGTTTTAGGACGTAGAGTTTTCAAAAGTTTGACAACTGAATCGTTGTAGTACAGCATGTAAATACTGAGGGAAGTCTTGCTCTTTTAATGAAATATGCTGTGGCTGATGCCAGTGATCTGTATATAGAGTATAACATGAGCAAAACTATTTTGGAATTAGTCTGGTATTATAAGGGGAATCAGCCAGTACTCAACAGGACAACAGATGCCTCCAGTTGTCTCCCCAAAGTGGTTTCTGCATTTTTAACTAGTGGTGAGCTCTTTTTCAAGTTAGTGCTTTATCCCCAGGAAACCTGATTTATGATGAACCAACCTAAAGATCATGAAGTCTCAGACCACTGTAACCATGTTTGTTATTCATGAGTAGCAATTTAGGCTTTCTGCTACTCAGAGATAAAAGAGCATTTTTATCAGCTTGTGTGCAGAATTTGCGAAGCATACAGGAAAAGTCCCAGGTCACAACATTATTTACTTAGTGTTGCAAGTGGAGTCCCCTGGCAGCAAAAAGAGCTGTGATATGGCATGTTCTTAATATTCCTCTCTTCCCATCCTTGTTACGTCCCCCACAGCTTCCCCTGTGGGGGAAGCTCTCATACCCTTTCTGGGAAATAAGCACGGCTGGGTGCCTCCCTAGAGTGCCTGTACACTAATGCCCGCAGCATGGGGAACAAATAGGAGGAATTAGAGGTGTGGATGCAATTGCAGGGCTGTGATCTCATCGGGATCACAGAGACGTGGCGGGATTGTTCACACAACCGAACGGTTGCAATGGATAGATACAGGCTCTTTGGAAAGGATGGCAAGAAGGGTAATTAGGCTGTATGTGAGAGAGCAGCACAGATGCATGGAGCTCTGCTGTGGGACGGGTGACAAGCGAGCTGAGAGCCTGAGGGTCAGGATTAGGGGGCAAACCAAGACGGGTGATGTTGTGGGTGTCTGCTACAGACTGCCTGGCCAGAAGGAAGTGGTTGAGGTCTTCTTCAGACAACTGGAAAAAGCCTCATGTTCGCTCACCCTGGTCCTCATGGGGTCTTGAACCACAGTGCTATCTGCTGGTATACGTTGACGACAGTTGATGGAGAAGCCGATGGATGGGAGGTGCTTTGCTGGATGTCATACTTACAAAGAAGGAAGGGCTGGCTGGGGGTGTGAAGGCTGGGAGCAACCTTGGCTGCTTGAGGGGAGGGAACAAGGCAAAAACCAAGATTACAACCCTGGACTTCAGTAGAGCAGGTTTTGCTGTTTTTTCAGAGATCTGCTTGGAATAATCCCATGTGATACGTCCCTGGAGAGAAGAGAGGTCCAGGAAAGCTGACTGATTCTCAAGGATCACCTTCTCAATGGTCAAGAGTGGTCCATCCTAATGAGCAGGAAATGAAGTAAAGGCAGTAGGAGGCCTGCATGGATTAACAAGGAGATCCTGACTCAACTCAGACATAAAAAGAAAATGTACAGGAGGGGGAAGCAGGGTCAGGTGACCAGGAAGAATACAAAGACACCATCCGAGCATGCAGGGATTAGGTTAGGAAAGCCAAAGCCCACCTGGAGTTTAATTTGGCAAGTCATGTGAAGAGCAACAAGAAGGGCTTCTGTAAGTGCATCAGCAAGAAAAGAAAAACTAGGGAAAATGTGGGCCCACTACTGAATGGGGCCAGGGATGTGGTGACAAAGAAAGTGGAGAAGGCTGAGGTACTCAGTGCCTTCTTCCCTTCAGGCACAAATTGAAATACAGGAAACTCTGTTTAAACGTAAGAAAAAACTTTTTTACTGTGAGGGTGGTCAAACACTGGCTGCCCACAGAGGTTGTAGAGTCTCCATCCTTGGAGATATTCAAAACTTGACTGGACAGAGCCCTGAGCAGCCTTGTTAACCTCACTTTGACCAGCAGGCTTGGACTAGATGCTCTCCAGAGATGCTTTCCAACCTCAGTGATTCTGCGATGCTGTGACTCTGTCATTTAAAATTTTAGTTTTGTTTCAGTCAACTGCTGTTCACAACCTTTCTGAGTTGGTGAGGCATTCAGTCTTTTTGCTATGTGGAGAAAGAATGGGAGAGGACAATGAAGAAAGCCTAAAAGCCAAGTCAGAAAAGTTTTGGGAAGAGACAGACTCAGGGTAAGTCTCAAAGAGGCTTCAATGACAGTTAAATATCAACAGTCTCACAGTTTCCTAAAGAAAGCCTAAAGAAAGGGGACAGGGGAAGGCATTTTAGCTAAAAAGAGTAGAAAAAATAATGCAGCCTATGCATTTCATGTGGCATTACCCATGGATCTGAGCAGATTTCATTCTAACTTGGGACCTAGCTGACAGAAGGTAACTTTTACAGAATAAGAGACTTAACCGTCCATTGGGACAGAAAGTGATCCATATTGTTGGTATTTTAGATAATGTCTCATAATTTTCCCCAATGCCTTTATATGGATATTGAAAAGAAAGAGTGATTGATGTAGAACCTGGAGGGTCTTCCTATCTTTGGCAAGTAAGGCAAAGCAGGCCATCAGTACTCTGATTGCATTTTGTACCGAGGATGTTTTCCAGATCAGTGCTTAACCATTAACTTCCTCAAGGTAAAATAACTACTCAGCATGGTGAATATATTGAACATTATAGAAAGACAGAGGAATCTTTAAATGGGCAAGAGTAGATCATCCATCACTGCAGCCAATGGTGCATCTATTCCAAATCCTGGCCTGAAATTTGACTGGAAGGAGTCCGTGAGCAAGGTGGTGAATAAGCTGGTTGTGCACAAACACAAATCAAAAGTGGTGGGAGTGCAGAGGTGATAGAAGAATGGTAAATAGCATCTAAAAACGTTTTAAAAATTTGCATTACTAAGTCTGCATTCTCAAAGTGCTTATTTTTTTTTCCCAAGTTTTTTAATAAAGAACTTAATGCCTATTACTGAACGGATGCCTGGGGCCAGATAACTATGGAGAGAATCTGGCACTCAAAATATAAAACCCGTATCTCCATTTTGCAAAGTTTCCGACTACACACAGTGGAAAATAGGAAATATATTAAATAAAAAATACATATACTTCAGCACTTCCTTGGTCTGCAAGGATAATTTATGGGCTTCAGTATGAAAATATGGTGTAGAAGATTTCCTTGGACTATAAAGCTTTAAGAAGAGGATTTTTATATGTTTGGTGGAGAGAGAACCACTTTTGTTTCATATAAATATATACAACTACATACATATACATACATACACACACACAATGATGTATGAAGGCGATATTATAGTTAGGTGATATTACAGTAAGGAGCAGTGATCAGTGCACCACACAGACATAAAGGTATGCCCCTAATGGTTTTTTGAAGTTGATGGAAAACAAACAGAAATGGTAATACTAATCAGCCAGCTGTTTCAAAACATATCATAAAAATAACATCAATGAAAGGTCAAAACTTTGCAAAAAGAACATTACAAAGCTCCTGGAAAGAGCTCTGGGACTCTCAAGGCTTCAACTGACTCTTGGGAGATAATCAGGAAGGACCAGTCCTACCATATTTAAGTATGCTAAAAGATAGCTTTGTTATCTACATTCACAGTATATTTTTTAAGGTCAAGTGGAATCAGAAAAAGTTAGGGGACCACAGAAAAGTATCCTCCAAAAGATTTAAGAGTTTCCAGATTTCAAAATTGTTATCAGCAGCAACATTCACCATGCTAAAAATCATAATTACAACCACTGTATTCCTTACTTTCTGACTCACCGTGGCCAGAACTAATAGGTAAATTCATCTCACAGCTATCAATATGTAGAGTTCCTAAAACTAATAAACTGATCTCCGTAGTATACATGTAACATGCTGAACGTTCTTATAATTTTTTTCAGCAGCAAATTCACATTTCTCATTCACTGTGACTTATCTCACACTACTATCAGATTACTAAATCTGTAGAATTAGCATCTCATACAAACTAATGCCAGAGTTTACCAAAGAATACACCAACAAAGAAACTAATTGGAATTGCTGGAGTAGCTACTTTGCGGTCTCTACACTAAATTAATCCAAACCCCAGCTCAGAAGCATAATCTTAGAATAAAATAAAACAATTGTGTAGTGAGTGCACTCTTATCCCTGTTACAGCAATCTTACAGTGCTCCTTTAGGTGGCATTTGTTTAAATTATTTGACGTAAATATGAAGAGGGATAAAGGGTAGAAAGTATTCACAAATTATTTTCTTGCAATATTACCCTTCTTTGAAATCTGTCCTTATTTGGTGAATTTAGAATTTCACTTTTAATATTATTTTAATTCATTTAGAGAAAGCTCTTTGGTCTACTATAATATAGTTAAAATTCTCTCAATGTTGCAATACTAAACTTCATTCTAAAGAGTATTATATTTTCAGTGTTTTTAAATCACATTGGTCTAAAACAAATCTGCAATGAAACATCTGTCTAATCATGTTCTTATAGTTACAGAGAGAAAAATAAAAATAATCCCCATGGCTCCAACTGCTTTTCTAACAAACTATCCTATACTTTAAAAAAAATAATGAAACCTTACAGAAAGTTAGTTTTAATGAGATTCTGGAAATTTTGGCGTTCTTACGAAGACAATTGACTATCAAAGCCAGCTACTGAAACTGTGCATTGTTCAGTAAATGTCTATTTTATTTATTTCACACAGGATGGTGTGAAAAATATCAACCATGGGAAAAAACACTCAGAGTCTACAGAGATCTTATTACAATGTCAAACCAAAACATCCTTCATGTAAATTATGCTAGCGTCAAAATATAAATTCTGACATAGGAGTGAATGGAGAAACTCTTAATCAATGAATATAGAAATCTGGATTTCTTTGTCTCTGTAGCAGCATATAGCTTTAATAATAGCTATGTCTATCCTTAAATGGCATGCAACTACCAGTTCACTGCTTCTGGAACAAATAAGCTCCAGAAGATTACCTGTGATGGTTGAAATCCAGGCTGGGTATTTCAGGAGGCAGACTGACTTGGATCCTTCAGCTGAAAAGTCTTATTTTATTCTTGCAAGTTGCAGAACAATTCAGTAATCAGGGTGATAAAAGGAGTGAAATCTCATTTTCCTGAATGCTTTTACTGTTCTTATTGTGTAAAGAAGCTGTGTTTTGAAGTTAAATTGTAAATTGGAAGGTTTACATCTAGATGCCAAGGTTGTCTGCATAGGAGTAAGCATGGCAGCATATGTTCCTGTTGGTGAACCTCGTATATATCAGACATGCAATTAATTTAGACTGCATACAAACTCATAAAATCTACAGACTAAATTACTGGAATCCCAAAATCAATTACAGAATAATAGCATAACTTTTTCTCCTTTTTTAAAAACTTCTCACCTTACCTTTACCCTTCCCACAGTGTTGAGATAATTCTTACACTACAACATCCTCAGCACCTCAAAGACTACCGTACTTAACAAAACAAATACAAAAAATCTGTTTCTTACTGCTTCCTTGAATCATTGAATTTCTGTCCACCTCAATGTCTAAAATCTCTGACTGACAGATTCCAAACTCTGTATAGTGATTGCTTATGATCTGATATGAATAACTTAGAACTAGAAACAGATGCTGTATCTCAAATAGGGTGTAAAATTGTGTAAAATGATTGTGCCTAGTTCTGGAAAAATGTGAGATATCAGACTATATGCCTGCATTACCCTGATTTATAGACAAGCCATTTGTGATATTTTGGGGGGCTTTAAACTTATATGAATAATATTTTCCCTGTCATCCCAAGAACTCTGCTTTGTAACTAGGCAACCATGCTATAGAAAGCAGCATTTTAGTATAATTTTTAAAATTCTCTAAAAATGCTATAGTAATTTCTCTACATTGCTCTCTAAATTTCTCTAAAATGCTGCATAAACAAACAAGTCACTGGTTTGTGCCCTTGGACTATATTGCCTATACTGACTATAGTTACCTGTATTGTGGGTGATCTTCATACCTTCTGCCTTCAGTCCTTGTTAGCAATTACCAGTCACTCCTTTTTCCAGTTTGTGGGAGTAGATCCAAACAAAAAATATGATCAGTTATTCTTCTGCCCCAATGATTCTTTTGTGCAGGATGCTGTGGAGCTCAGCTTGTTCATTACTCCTTTTCGTCTAAGAGGTCATGAGTGTTTTGAGCTGCATTGGCACTGCTGGGCTAATGATTCTTAACTTGGTGGTTTCTCATCTAAACAGTATTAAGGTCTTTCAGTTTTCCCACTGAGTGGGCCAAAATTGGGATTTCAGTGAGAATTTCTGTACCATATTTACTGCAAAAGAGAGAAAAGATGCTGGCAGGCTGCTGATTATAGTGTTTGTATCTGTTCCTCTACCTTATGAATTTCATTATCAAGCAGTCAAACAAAAATTGCAGAAGATCAATCAGTAGCTGTGGATAACAGAGGTTTGAAGCTGATGTCTCAAGTGCGAAGTGCAGAGTGGGATGAACCTGAATGTATGGAATGAATGTGGTATGAATGTAACATTAAAGTTACCCCTGGCTTTGTGAACTTTTCAACGGATTAGACCAATATAAATATCTCAAAGCTAATACTCTTGTTTACTACCCAGAGGCCTCCACTGGGGAAGTATGGCTGCCCACTTATTTCTGTAGATGGACTTGGGAAGAGTGTGACTTCAACTTTGCACTGTGCACTCTTATGTAAAAAGTTTGTCCCTAGATTAAATTCAAAGTGTTATTTTTGACATAAAAAATCATTTAATGAACAAACCTTGGTGACATGACTCTCTTAATTACAAGAGAATCATAGAATAGTTTGGGTTGGGAGGGACCTTTAAAGGTCATCTAGTCCAAGCACCCTGCTGTGGGCAGGGACATCTTCAACTAGGTCAGGTTGCTCAGAGCCTCGTCCAACCTGACCTTGAATGTTTCCAGGGATGGGGCATCTACCACCTCTCTGGGCAACCTGTTCCAGTGTTTCACCACCCTCATTGTGAAAAATTTCTTCCTTATATCTAGCCTAAATCTACCCTCTTTTAGTTTAAAAGCATTCCCCCTTGTCCTGTCACAACAAGCCCTGCTAAAAATTTTGCCGCTTATAAGCCCCCTTTTAGTACTGAAAGGCCGCAATAAGGTCTCCCCGAAGCCTTCTCTTCTCCAGGCTGAATAACCCCAACTCTCTCAGCCTTTCTTCATAGGAGAGGCGTTCCATCCCCCTGATTATTTTCGTGGCCCTCCTCTGGACCTGCTCCAACAGGTCCATGTCTTTCTTGTGCTGAGGACTCCAGAGCTGGACGCAGTACTCCAGATGGTGTCTCACCAGAGCAGAGCAGAGGGGCAGAATCACCTCCCTCGACCTGCTGGCCACGCTTCTCTTGATGCATCCCAGGATACAGTTGGCCTTCTGGGCTGTGCCGGCTCATGTCCAGCTTTTCATCCACCAGTACCCCCAAGTCCTTCTCGGCAGGGCTGCTCTCAATCCCTTCCTCCCCCAGCCTGTGTTGATACTGGGGGTTGCCCCGACCTGAGTGCAGGACCTTGCACTTGGCCTTGTTGAACCTCATGACGTTCACATGGGCCCACTTCTCAAGCTTGTCCAGGTCCCTCTGGATGGCATCCCGTCCCTCAGGCGTGTCGACCGCACCACTCAGCTTGATGTCATCTGCAAATTTGCTGAGGGTGCACTCGATCCTACTGTCTATGTCATCATCAAGATTATACAGAATTACAATTAAATACAATACATAATTTGCAATGGATATTAAGCCTTGTGCTTTGGGGTTTAAGTCTGTCGTGGTTTAATCCCAGCTGGCCACTGAGCACCACGCAGCCGCTCGCTCACTACGAACGTCCCCCCCTCCTTCTTCTTCGCCCAGTCTTATATGCTGAGCATGACATCGTATGGTATGGAATAGCCCATGGGCCAGCTGGGCCAGCTGTCCCGGCCACGCTCCCTCCCAGCCCCCTGCGCGCTTGGCAGGGCATAAGAAGATGAAAAATCCTTGACTAGGGTAAACATTACTTAGCAACAACTAAAACATCAGTGTGTTATCAACATTATTCTCATACTTCATCCAAACCACAGCACTATACCAGTTAATAGGAAGAAAATAAACTCCATCCCAGCTGAAACCAGGACAAAGTCCATCTTTGCTCAGGTACAGGGATGAGACTTGCATGTGTGTTTTTCTGTGTGTGCGCAGACTATCTCCCATGGGGTTCCTTTGAAATGTAACATTGGAACTGCCAGAGAGAGGATACTGGATCTGGAGTCTAATCCAGCACACCAATTGCTGATTGCCCAGGCTTCCCCAATTCCTCTGCTTTTAAAGCAGAGGTATTAGCAGTGCAAGAGTCTTCCCTTCCCCCCAGCCCCGCTCCCTGCCCAGATAAAATCAATGTAATGTGGTGATGAAATTTCTAGCAGCTGCTTGAGATTAGTCCCTTGTTAAGCTTCTATGGAGGAACTTTCTCATTTGTAGCCCTGGTAAAATACTAGTTTGCATAGTAGTATTGAATAGACAGTCCGTTAACCAATGTAATAACATTAAGAAGTAACGAAAGGACAGTTGTCCAAGAAGCCAATTTACTGTAATAAGAAGAGATAGATGAGTGCACAGAAATTTGTACTAGATGCATAAGGTGGATTTAGTTGAGTTCATAATGGAGATTTAGGCAATATGTTATTTACTTCTTTACACTTTGTATGTATTCATTTAGAAGATTGGCTGGTAGATATCAGAAAACTAACTCACTTTGTTTCCTAAAAGAGCAATACTTCTTTACCCTGAAAGCGTTCTGAGAATTATGATATATTTGTAAAGCTGGTTAAAATATGAAGTTTCCCATATTACTGTATCCAAGGTTGCCAGCTCACTTGTTTATTTTTAATCTCACAATATTTTGCGTCTTTTTTTCCTTACAACCTTAATTTCTTGGTAAATGTGATTGCCTGAAAGCTCCGATACCACTAAATGCAAGTTTCCAGCCCTGAGGTTTGCAGACGAAACCTTGAAAGCATTAACTGAAAGCTTTCTAAAAGCTTAGAGACCAGAAGGGAAACAAATTACAATGTACCGCTTTTTAAAATCTTGTTTTAAAATCAGTCTCATGATGCTTTGGGCTCCGATCCATCATTTCTGAATGTTTGAGCTGATAAGATCTGCACACTGCAGTGTATAGACACAAAGAATCTGAGTTAATGGTTTGTGCCTAGGCTTTCTTTATTGTACGTTTTCCGTCGCACACATTTCCTATTTGATTTTGTTGGATATTTTGCCTGAATCAGACCACTGGATCATAAACTCTTCAGGTCAGAGATCTTAGCAATCTCTGCAGTCTTTTGACCACACACTCCTTCCGTGCTCCAATTACAATGTAAGTTACAATGTAAGTAATAACCTTAATAAACTTGCCAGAGTTCCTTAGGAGCTCTTTCATCTTTCATCCGTATTTAGCTTTCTATTTAAAACTGTATCTCCATTTAAATAAGGCAAGATGTGGCAAATCATTCCAGTTTGCCCAGATACATCTAGACTTCAAATGACTGCAGCCTTATTACTACTGTACACTGTATCTCCTTTGCAAACAGGATTGCAATTATTTTAATGCTAAAAAGAAAGGATGAAAAGGTGAAAAAAAGGTATCCATCCACAGAGGACTGGACTCAAATGGATACAATGCTTACAAAGGTGTAACAGCAAGCGGGAAGCCAGATAAGTGTGCAATATTGAGCAAGTGCCAAGAGATTGGGGATCTCTTTTGGCAGGATAGACTGTCTCAAACCGTACTGAGAAATGAGGGTAAAATTGCATATGATGGTGTGCACCAACAGCTGAGTGGGGATTCAACTGTGGAAGGGCCTGTATTTGGTATAACAGGTACTTCTCTCAACACAGCTTACAAGACCATAGTCCTCTGTTCCTCTCCTTTTCCTCTTCAGCTGACTCTGACTGTCAAACTGATGAATGGTGCAAGCTTACCTCAGCATAGACACTACCTGAGGCAAGCAACTTAGGACAACCAGTGTTGCAGAGATGAAGACCCACCCCTATCCACCCCCCTCCCCTGAAAAAAAAAAACCAACAACCCAACCCAAACAAGCAAACAGGGACAGAATTGCCCTCAGGAAATGCTTGTAGTCAGTCCCTGCTGACTTCATAGGGACCTGGAGAGAACGACAGCAGTAAGGTGACTTTCAGGTAAGTAGAGTTTGTTCCTCACAAATAGGTGGCAAACATCTTAAGCAGGAAGTTGATGTGGGTAGTCGTGACCCCTACTGTGTGATTCTAATTCATCTTCATACTGCAATGGCTCTTTGACAATTTGGCCATTCATCTGGCAGAGACATAAGAGAAATGGGCCCAGGAGGATAGCCAGCATTACTGACTTGGCCTGAAGGATAACCAGAATAATTATTCAAGTGAATGGTCTAATACAACTAAAGATATATTATTAATTTTGTCTGTTTAAAAAACCCCAATCTTTTGACATGTTTACAACCTATACTAAACTAATTTAATCCTGAGGCAGTGTTAAACCAGATGTCGTACATCTCTCTCATAAATGTGTTTCTTTAGGCAGTCTTAAATTATGACACATGCTACTCAAAGGCTGGGGCAGACTTAGCTTGGAATTTCATGAGCATCTGATTTATTTCTCCAAAGCCCATGTTGTGCTCTTTTTAGGAAGTGAAACCTCTTGGAGGAAGGGGAGACTGTTGCTTCCCTTAGGGCTACTGAGAGTCCTCGAAAAGAGAAGGCTCAAGAGACTGCAGGATGGAGTGAGCAAGAAAGTTATAGCAGGGGGCCTGGAGCTCATGCATGGTTTGAAAGATTACAGTGTGGATGAGAGAGCAGGCCAGCAGGCTTTGGAGATGAAGGGGAGAATTTCTTGAGGACTAGAGCAGACAAAGCAGAATTTGCTGCCATTCATCAAGCTGTTAAGTTAGCTGCAATCATGGACTACCCTTCAAAACACACTGGACTTGGAAGAACTCTGTAGAAAAATTTAATTTCTCTTTATATCTTCTTTTGTCTCCCTTTTAAAAAGCTGAGGTTTTAGGTTTTAGTTTTCCTTGGGGAACTCGTAGTAGGCGGCTTTGGCACTTCCACATCAGTGATTTGACCAGACTGGGATACTGTCATGAATGCATGGCTAATTCCTGGCTCAGTATGAGTAGAATTTTGGGCCATATTTTGAAAGAAAGGCTTTCCAGATAAAGACAAAGATGGGTTGACCATGCTGTCAAAAGCACTTTTCATGCAATAATGCAACAACATATTACATATGCAAAAAGTTGTTGTTGAATGTTAAAAATCTTTTGGAGATCTGCTTTCTCTTGCATGTTTGTTGTCTATACTCCCTGACTAATATTCGTAATTAATTGTCACAACAACAGATTATTCTCATTCAGTGTCTTGAACTGAAAAAAACAAGAGTCATTATGCTAACTCTGTTAGTATCAGTCCCTCTGTAGACTGTAAAAGGATTTGAGGTTGGTTGTGAATATTAGAAAAAAGTTAATATAAAAAGAAAAAAAATATAAAAAGATAAAACTTTAAAATAAAAACAAGTATGGCGAGTAATTATTAGAAATGCATATTCAAATTGTACAATATTAGACCTGCAAAATGTACCCACTCTTTAGATCTTTGAACATTATATAAAAAACCACATAAACAAAATGGGATTGCACATTCAAAAAGTTTGAGCTAGATGATCCCTAAAACCAGCAGGTTACTCTGCTGTGTCATAAAGATATCAAATGCTACACACTAAGATCCAGACTTTTACAGCTATGTTTATAATTTGCTTTTCTATGCCCTGCCACAAGAAGTAAAGAACATAGTCCTACTAGGATATATTACCCAATTTTGAGAAACATAGGGCTTGCCCTGTCAGATCAATTACCAGTTAAATCCTGTAGCAAAAGTGGGGTTTAGCTTTTCAAAAGTAATCTGGGGGGGGGTGGGGGGGGGGTTTAGGATGTTATCTTTTAATACTATGGGCAAATACCTCACGGACCAGTAAAACCTAAGTGTTTGGTCACGTAAAGTAACAAAATGCAGACATTCACTAACCCAACTTTGAAAGAATGGTCCAGAAAAAAACCCCACTATTGGCATATTGTAAACATATGGTTGTACTAATCTCAGCAGAGAAACACAAGAAGCCTCTAACAGGACATTTATATCATCTTAAAACCACTCATAAAGCACTCATTGGATTGATTCAAATCTACAGCCACTGTGTATTTCAGGGAAAATAAAGTGAGCAGCTCCTTTCCCCACCCCCTTCCTTACTGCTCCTCTGCAAGAAAAAAAGGAAAAATCTCATTTAGATCTGTGTTCCTTGCTGCATGAAGCAGCAAGCTTCTTGGCAGTTTCACTGATACTTTTCTGGCTGCTAAGCTTCAAAATAGTTCTGAACCTCAGCCATTTTATGAGGCCAGCAGTCATTTGAAAATACCGATGCCTGTCGTTTACACGGAACAAGTCCTGATTTCTTGGACCCTACTGAAAATCCATTCACCTGTAACTACTGAAACTAAAGAAAGAGGTCAGGCAGTGGGAACTTGTGTACTGATGTACAACCATTTTTCCACAGGCTGTGTGGAAATTGTGCTAGGTTTCTTTTTGCAAGAGCTAGGAATATCTGGTAAGTATGTCACTGCTCTTTCATAAAACAGAATCACTTTTAATTCCTTTTATTATTGCATTCCCATGTAAAATGCTTATCAGTAGAAGATCTGGGTGCACATCACAAAATTTAGATCAGAATTAGGCAACCATTTCTGTGACAACCCCCACATAGCACCAAAATAGCTACTCTGAAAAGGAGTGATATGAGGCAGATGATTAAATGTCAGTGAATTCTAAAGACTGTTTCTACTAGGGAGCACAAAGAAAGTGATCTTGCATTGTGCTCTAAAATGTCTCTACCCTGTAAGCTGATCTGCGCAGACTGATGATTCTTATGCTGTGCGTTGGCTCTTTGACTCCCTTTTGACTCCAGAAGGTGCAGACGTCCACTCGTGTGATCAAGGTGCATGATCTAGGCTGAAATGGCCTTTCCCGGGGAATGCTCTGCAGCTGGCCTTTTTGCTTTCAGCTTCGGGACATAGAGAGCTGCAAAGGGGTAAGGATAGGGCAGGTCTGAGATAATGAGCATGGAGACAATACAGGTCCTTAAATTTCACCCTGACTGGAACTGGTAGCCAAAGAAGAGAGTACAGGTGTGAAACACTTGTCAATGTTTCTTAATGATCTGGGCAAACAGATTTCCGATAGCAGAAAACATGGCATAAGGGCCTTCACGTGCAGATTACCCAGCCATGTCATAGGCCACTTGCTGATGGGAATTAGAATGCTCGTTTTGTGTTTCCTCCTAACCGAAAGCATTAGGCTTATACAATGTGGTAAATAAAGAGTTTCCCAATTGCACTGTATTTACAGAATGCCTATTGACTGCAGTGCATTTCTAAAAATTGCACACACTTTCCTAAGAAAATTCTGTGAACTTTATGACATGTTATCATCCCTTTCAGCTTTGCAGCTCCCACCGGTCTTTCCATATACCAGATTCCCATGATAATTCTTCTCCGGTATTTATTGTTAAGCCACATTAGGGATTTAGTTTCTGTTCTAGAAACACTACATAGCCTGAACAAAACAAAAAACCCCAATGATTCTCACCAGTGGTCACTTGAATAAACAGAAGTGCCTCAAGCACGCAAGACTCTGTTACTCAGTATGCTGAACAAGTAACTACCTTACTGTACTTTATTCTGCAGACAGATTTGCAGTCTTCTCTTCTACCTGGAAGAAACAGCATTCTTAATGCAAGCCACATGATATACTTGCCTGTACACACCTTGAATACACACAGTGACACTGAGAACAAACCCCGATCCACACAGACTGGTGGTTCAGTTGGTGCTATGGTCAGGAATAGCAGCTGCGGTGCGCTATAACTTGCCTAAAGCTAGGAGTAATTACCCACTGCCTGAGACCTCACATATAATTCATGGGTCTAGATTTACTAAACCTGTGATTAAGATCAAAAGAACACATTTTAGTGGATAAAATATGGTGTGTATGTTCTTCAAAAACATAGGCTGAAAATTTCAAAACTACATGCTGAAGTTTGGTTCTTCATATAACTCAGGCAATTTTGTATAAGCTGCTTGGTTTTTAGAAGTAACTAGCAATTTCTTTTTCATTTGTGAATGTTTAGTATTACTGACAAGTAGGCCACCTATCTGCAAGTGCCTAAATATGGACTGAGAAAACTAGGTTTTGGCACCCAGATACAAACACTGCGTCTGTGAAGTTTCTATTCATTGTGAAAATTTGCTTTTTTTTTCTCCTTTGAGTATAAGCTATTTTGCTCTCATGAAATTGCTTTTTTCCCCCTCAGCTCAGATGGTTGTAGATGTTGCCCAGGAAAATCCACACAGAATAAAAGTTTGCAATGTTTCTTGCTTTCATGGTGATGTCCTATTCTGACAGGGAAAACAAAACAAACACTTTGTGTTCATAGACAGACAAGCTGGCAAGTTTAAAAGCCATAAATGAAATCATATTCTGGTACTGGCAAATAATAATAATTAAAAAATATTTCTGAAGATTTTAAACTTCAAACTATTAACAAAAATAAAGGCTCCCCACCCCAATATGTTTCTAATATAACCGTCTTGTCCTTTGTTTCAATGATGTCTTAATACAAAATAGAATATGCCTCTGATTTTTAAAATTCACCACATATTTGATCACTTTAATCCCAACTGAATAACATAGTAGATAATACTGGGAAGACTTCAGTGGTAGTCCTGTTTTTTAATATTTTATTCATTTTAAAATGCATACTTTGATCATTTTCTTTAAAGTTGCCACAAAATTTTCAGTCTGCAGACTATTTTGGTTAAAGTATGAAAAAAACTGATGGCAGAATTGAGATTCGCCTTGAAAAAGGGTGGATGAAGTTTTACTTTTCCCTCAATTTTCCCTTTATTGTAAATACATTTTTCGCACACTTACTTGCACATTAACATTTCACATTTTTTTTTGTGATTCATCTTCATGTATTTTTTTATGATTTGTGAAATCATATTTATTCAAACAACACTTAAACACATGGGTAACTTTGCAGTTGTTTCAAGTTATATTTTAGACTAAGTGATGCCATGAATAGGGCTGATCTTACCAGCATGCCTTAAAGATTTTCTTGAATTGCATCTTTTGTCAGCAGAAGAGCCACTGTAGATAACTCTGACCCTTCCATATTCTGTTTTCAATATTTCGTACATATCCATTATAGAAAAGTGAATCCTTTTTTATGAAGACCAGTTTATTTTAAAATAACTAATGCGTTACTATTGTCTTATTCATTGAAGCAGAAAATGTTATTATCTTTATGTTGCCTAAGGTCCCGTTCCTTATCTTGATGTCATCTGCGTATTGCAACATATGAAAACATTTTTTTCAATATCAGGTTCAATGTGCTGTAAGACTTTTCAGTTCATAATAGCAACTAGTAGCTTTTGTTAACTGTCTTTTTAACCAACCTGCTTGTATAGGTTCGACTATGTATGTCTGGCTTCAGCAGAATTGCGGTGCCAGTTGTAATATCCTTGCTTATTTTGTCCCATGCAATTCAGTGTCCTTTAGGCTTCTAGATTTATTTGTTTCTTAACTGGCAAGAAAGAAAATCTTACCTGCTATTAAAATTTTCAACCATTTATGATTTAATTTTGCATTTGTATGTGACATGTCATGTCTACCACACTAAACTATACAGCAAAATTGAAAACATTTAGTGCTTAACAGTCTGCATGGGTCAATAAAAAAAAATGCCTGATAAATCTCTATTTGATAAAGGTGCCAAAAATGACTGTAGAAGCTGGGTGTATAGATTCAAGGTAAGCAGAGGGATTTCTTGATAATGCTGTAAATGTGGACACAGAGAAAATCTGTAACAGTTACAATGTTTTTATGTGGACTTGTATATGGATAGTAAGCACCAGGATAAAGAAATGGATTCTAAAAAATGCGTGTTTGAAGCTTCAAGGCTGAAAAAAAGTGTAATGGTTTAAAATACAAGTAGCCCAGAGTACTACAGAACTTACTACATAACACAGTCATAGGCAACTATCTTTAGAAATAACATTCAGTAAGTAGCAGATCACAATGACAAAATATCTTCCTTTGAAACTTCGTATCACCAGCTATGTATTAACACCTCATTACTCAATGGATTTTATTATCACATTCCTCTAAACACTGTTGCCATTTGGATATGAGTAATATCATCAAGCATTGCAGAAAAATCATGGAACCTTCAGCTGTTATCTCAGGGGGTAAAAAATAATTCAAACTTGATGAATTTAAAACCATGTTGAAGGTAAGATACAGCACTTTAAAGTATATTTTTAAGATTCCAAATCATTAAAAAACCCACTTGACTAGCCTTAAAAATACTATAGAGATGGATTTTTAATTTACATGAGAGGAAAACTTGTGAGACCTCCAGAAGTATTAAAATGAAAACTGGACCTCAGCCATTTCCAGGGGTTTCATATTATGTCTTTGGTTTAGGATTCTACCTGTCTTCATTTAAATTATCTAGGATCAAATTCTACTCATCTTGTACGTAATAAAGCAGATATTATTGGTCCAGCTGCAGGGCTAAAAGTTTGTGCTGTGTGGTATCCAGGAAAGCCCAAAGCATATTCTTCCAGTGAGTACTCAGTGCCTCAGAAGGAAAAATAAAAAACCCCTAAAACCCAGGAACACAAAACTAAATGTTTCTTCATGTCATTCATAAAGATATTTACATTGCAACTTCATAGCAGTTTCCCTAGGACCAAAACAATTAGGATGTTCAAAAAATTAAGTCGTTACAGTGACTTAATTGGTTTTAAAGTTAAGATGGCGTAACATTCCTGTGCGCATTACATATGTCTGTCATTTCCTTTAGAACAAGAAGTGCTATAAAATGAGACAAAGATTCCCTTCTCTATAAATGCATATGAAACTGCCATACTATATGAAATTAAGGCTTTTACTGTCTCACAGTCTATACTAGGATATCTACGATTACACAAAACATTAGTATTAAGTGTCCTGATTGGATTACTTTGGGCAAAAGTAATAAAAAGGTAATAGTACACGGTAACAAAGCATCCTCAAAAAGCGATATTTACTGTGTTATTCTAAAAAAAGACAGCTAAGAATTCAGCCAGGAATTGATGTCAGATTCCCGCTTTAAGATTAGGAGCTTCATGTTCAATTATTGTTTGTTACTGAGATACTAAATACATGTTGTTTTGCTGTCTTCGGCTGTCTGTTCTCATTCAGCATTTACATGTACCTTTGTCACCTTCAGATGGGTTTTATTTCACCTAACTTTAGACATCTGGAAGACAGTCCTCTAGTCAAAGGTAGGCATCTAGGCTTCCTCTCACTGGAGTTGACAGAGAAAATAATGCACCTGCAAAAGGCAATTTGTGTCACTTTTTCTAGAAGAAGATGGTTTGGAGTAACAGGTGCCTGTCCACCACAAAGGTAGGGTATAACTAGCTGAGGTTGGATCCCTAACTTTTGGTAGTTAGTGAGAAGAATCCCACTGTAGTAACTAAAAGGTAGAAATGCATGTGCAAGGCTCAGTCATGACATTGTCTAGTTGATGTTCCTGCAAATGAAGATATAATACAAAAATATGAATTAAATGTGCAGATGATGGCTCCAAAGCCAGTCCAAACTACGTATATCAACATTTACTCTTTAAACAGAACAACACCCACCACCTTGCTTCTTTGGGTAGGTAAATCATAATCTTTTCCTAGGGCTCTGATCCAGTTGCTGTGACACCAGAACGCAAAGAACCACGAACTGAAGTACTCACTCTCATACCCCAGTCTCTCCTCCCCCATGTGTGATTCTCACATAGCAGAGCTCCAAAGAGTTACCAGTATTTAGCACAGTTGGAAGAAGCACACTTGTCCAGGTTCTCTGTTCATGTCTGCACATCTGGGAGTAAGACTCCTCTGATACTGCTCTTAATGGACCTCCAGGATGTCGGCTATTCCAACAGCATCTCCACAGCCATTCTGGAAAATTTGTGCTGTTGCAATAGCTTCTGCCTAGGAAAACAAAAATATGAAAGTAACTATAAAAGTAGCAATACTTCATCTATCTGTTTGGAATGCCAAAGAAAGAGAAGATAATTTCAGTTTCGTTTCAAATTTTAATGACTTTCCATAAAGCCCTATCATTTTAGGTACACACCCTGTGTTTACTACACTGATGTATTTACAAACAACAATCTTTTTTACCCCTTAGTCTTTGTTTTGCTAGGCAAAGTTCTTTCAGTCTCCTCTCATAAGACCGACTCTTCATTACCTTTAAGGCTCGTTTAGCATCCTCCTGCACCTGCTCTCATTTTTCTCAAATGTACTTTTTGAATAAGCTGAGTACGGCATTTCTGATCAGATCTTATGCTTTCTGTTTTTCCATATATCTCTGCTGGAAATACCTCAGTCAGTATATCCCAGGATCACATTTGCCTTTCCAGACCCTGAAACCACAGAAATTCTAGCGACCCCTTAGCACTTCTTCACTTCTCTGGCTCTCACCACTACGCTTTAAGGCACCTTTATGTGACAAGCCTTGGAGCATGAAATGCTCAAGGCAGGAGCTTTGTTTGATACAGAACATATGTGCTTAATTTTATATATGGTATATAATTTCATCAGCTTCATCAGCTTTGTAGGATCTTGGCCTATCTCCTCTGTCTCTAAATAAATAATGACAGTTTTATAAATAAATCAGTTTCTAACCAGCTGAAACTGTGTTATATTTGTAACTTTTACCAATCAATAGAGCAGTGTGAATGACAGGCACAGGTTCTGCAGTTTTAAAAAATCTGGTATAACAATAAATAAATATAGTTACATGTAAGAACCACATAAATATTTTGATGCACTAGCATAAAACACTTCATATGGCATTTCAGAATATGCCCAAACCGTTTACATTCATGGTAGGCCAGCAAGTGTTTTTTAGCTGGCGGTTCAATGTTCTCCCAGTGTAAATAGATGATCAATCATTCTTTGTCGTTATTGTTTTAAAGAGTAGTTTGAAACCCAATTCACAGTAAGCATTCGTACTGCCTGTTCTTTTTGTTCTCTTATCAATACAAGTTTTAATATTAAAAAAGTTCATTGTTTTCATCTGGCTGCTGGAGTCTACATGTTGGGCTCTACTACCATTTCTGAAGTTCTTGGTTGGTGGGAAAGCGCAGGTGCCAGCCTGCAGAAGAGACCGAAACTCTGTAAAGGCAGGAAGTAAAGAGCGTATCAATCTATTCAGTGAACAAACACACAGATAAAAACACTGAGGTGGAGAAAATCCATTCCCATGCCGAGAATTATTGTATTGGAGTGTAGAGCTTGCCTGAAGATGAATTTGACTTTCACCTGCCTTCCTGTCCTGCTCGCTGACAGGAAGCTTATGGATAGCTAAACTCCAGTGTCTCTTCTGAAGCCTGATGTAGGGCAAAAGTGTAAGGCAGCGTGCCTCTACTGTTCTCGCGTCAGGACATCTGGAGGTATCATTTTTCCACAAGACGTGATATGAAAAATGCTTGACTTTTAATTACGTTGCCATGAACCTGCCTTGCCAGGTTCCTGTTGCTACCAGGAGGACTCCATTCCTCCAAGTGTCTTTTCTGGCATGGGTTGAGAGGTGACAGGAGGGTGACAACAGCCAGGCAGTAGCTTTGAGACCTGCTGCCTGTCAGCGGTCCACCACTGATGAGCACCCAGTGCGAGGGCTGAAGGCCAACAGGCCCTTCCCCACCCCGGAGGGAAGCACGGAGCAGTGTGATCGCTGAGGGGGGATGGCCGGGGGGAAGAGGGCTCTCTGCTTTCCCCAGGTTCTGCTTTGGAGGAGGACTCCGCGCCACTGCCTCCTCGCAAGGCCCGGGGTGCTGCTCCCCGGCTGGGGAGAAGCCGCCTCCTACTCACCAGGGGTCCCCGTCCCCTCTCTTTCCCGCCCCGGGGGAAGCGCGGGCGTGCCGGGCGAGGGCATCCCCTCAAGCCCCGACCCCTTGCCCTCCGTCGCCGCCGCCGCGGCTCCGGGAGGCCCTGCGGGGAGCCCCGCGGCGGCGAGCGGCCAGGCCCCTCGGCCCGGCCCGCTCCCGCCGGCCGCAGCGCCGCCTCGGGCTGGAGCCAGCGGGCGGCGCCCGCGCGGGCCGCCGCCGCCTGCGCCCTCCGCTCCCCCACGGGAGGGGGAGACATTGCCGGCGAGAGGAGAAACTCCCCCTTCTACACCCTCCACCCTCCTCGGCGCCCCCCGCCCTCCTCCTCTGGGGATACTGCAACGAGGCAGCGGGCGGCGGAGCGCTGCCGCCTCCCCCTCAGCCTCCCGGTGCGCGGCGCGGCGGGGGCCCGGGCTGCGAGCAGCCCCGCTGCCTCCCCGTGCCTTGAGTTGCCCCAGGGAGGGAGCAAGGCAGGCAGAGAGCGGGGCGGGAGGGGGAGCGGAGGGGGAGGGCTGCGCGCAGATGAACGTTGCTCCTGCGAGATGCTGCACGCCCAGCTGCCTGCCGGAGGCGGGTAGCAGCCTCTGCCTCCGCCGGCTCTTGCCTGTGCCAGGGCTGTTGCTGCCGCTGGACGCAACCTTTTCCCGACATGGAGCTGCTGCCGCCGCCGCCGCTGGAGTGAGTGAGTGCGACGGGCAGAGCTAGCCGGCCGCATGGATGGATGTGTTTAGCTTTGTGAAGATTGGGAAGCTCTCCGGGTAGGTGTTTGCTGCCGCCGCCGCTGCTGCTCCGCGACCCGCGGGCGTCCCGCGGCTGCAGGCGCTGCCCCTGCCGGGGGGGCGGGGAGGGGTAGGGGGGCTGCGCGGCGTGGGGAGCGCCGCCGCCGTGATCAACTTGCCTGGCAGCGGGGCCAAGGTCTGGGGGTCGGGGTGGGGCGCTGGGCGCTCGCTGCCCCTGGCACCGGCCGGGGCCGCGCCGGTGGTTCTGCGCGGGATGGGTCGTCGCCCGCTCCTCTCCTAAGGGACAAGGAGGGCGTCCCGCGGCGGGCGCGGTGCCCGCCTTCAGACGCTGGCGTGAAGGGGCGACCAGAACTGTTCTGAAAACGCAAAAGCGGCGACGGGAGCCGGGACCGGGGCGGTTGCGCCGCCTCGGCGGGTGCGGTGCGCGTAACGGTCACCTGCCGGGGAGGGGGGCGAACTTGCGAGGGAGCGGGGCACCGCCGGGCCGGGCCGGGCCGAGCCGCGGGGGAAGGGGCGCGCCCGGCCCTCCGCTCCGCTCCCGCCGTACGCGCCGCTTCGGACACGCCGGCTCCTCCAGCAGCGATATTTTTAGAGAAGTGGTGAAATCATCGCCAGATCGTGAGCGCTGCCCCTCTGCCGTTCCACACGGTGGTGGGTGCTGGGGCGCGAGTGGGTTTGGCGTCTCTTACCCCTTGCTCGCAAGGCGTGTACTTCTCGTTGTTTAAATGGGTGTTTGATTAGGATTACTTTTCTTTTTTTCTTTGCTTTCCGAATAAATCTTCCTTTTAATGGCCTCGGAGTTGTGTTCTCTATCCGTAGACTGTTGCGTTTGCAGCCAGTTGCCAGGCCCGAAGCTGCACGGATGGATCAAGGAGCACAACAGCCCCTGTTAAATGTTCTCGCCGTAGTTAAATGTAACTGGAGGTAGCCCTTCTCAGTAACGGGGGAAATCGCACTTCATCCCAAAGATGCAGTATAAAAGTACTCGAGTCACAGGATTTTTTCAGGCTTCTGGTGCGCATAATCTTCCTAAAGGATTTAGCTTTGATCACAGTAACTAGGAGTGTTTCGAATTCTTACGATTCAGTGGTTCCTACACCATAGTTACCGTATCCTTCTCTGTTTATGAAGCACATATGAGGCTGAAAGTGGATGTTGTACAAAAGGGAGAAAGGCCTTGTTAAGTAAATACAAAAGGTAGCTTGCTCCAGTGACGCTCAGGTAGGGAGCTTGTCAAAATGACAGATGGTCTTTAAAAAACAAATATTGCATGGCCGGAAGTTACGGAGTGCCACAGGTGCAGGCATAGCCTTTATCCCCCAAAATTCCCACCATCGCACCTGGCTGTGATTACAGCTCTGCTTGTGGCGATGCCAGCACAGAACAGCTGCTGTCATTCAAGCACATCATTGTCTCATTCTGCTCACAGCGATTTTACATGATGTGACGGCTACAACACTACCAGCCTGCCCGGCTTTCCTTGGGTCGTGTTCCCAGCTGATACCGCTAGAGCTGCAGCAGCAGCAGTAGCTACAGTGGAAACTTTGAGGAGAGGGAAAATATGCTCACGTAGATAAGGAGCAGGTCACGTATTATGATATTTCTTTCCAGGTAACTGAGTTGCTTGACCTCTTCTATTTGTTTGGAAACAGTGTTTTAGAAAAGCTCCTAGGTATTCGTGTCACTCTTGAGCTAGAATCAAAGGGAGAGAAAGGGATATGCCGCTTGGAAATGTTACTAAGTCAGGTACATGGCAGTTTTTATATATATGTTGTAAGCTTCGGTCTTTGTTGGTGTGTACAAAATCTATAGCTTTCTGCATACTTGAAGACACAGCTGTAGCCAGTGCTGAGATTTGTATTTAAGTAAAGGCAGATCATAACATTTCTTCAGGAGATCATAACATTTCTTCAGGAGAACCTGAAAGTTCTTTCTGAAATGAAATCCCAAGTTTCAAAGCTTGTATCTGGCTTCGCTTGATTCAAGGATATGAAGTACTTAGGGACTGAGTTCGTCTTGTAGGTTGCAGTAAATCATTTCTCTACTGAGCTACTCTTTTCGTTTCTAATTTTCTGGTTGTTAAACGACCTAATAGTTTACACAGAACTTTACTTGCTGTTTCCTAGGTAACAGCTAGGTATCTGTTCCAATTTTAGGAGAGCTTCATGGAGCAGACAGGTTCCAGTGTAAACCCCATTTTTAATCCCTCTGTGCGTTTGGGTTGAAAAACTAGTTTGCCTGAAAATGCCGGTTCTTTCTTTGCTGTTAGAAGGAAGGCCTTTCTGAAAGAAAGCAGTGAGATGATAAACAGTATTTATCTGAGAGTGTGATCTTGCAGGCAGATTACCTACAGAAAGTTGTGTTGAACTTGGCTGGTACTGAACTTTTTTATGACTTTCAGTCTTTTTAAATTTTATTTTGCTGTGCGTTCAGATCTTGTTTTAGGTTGCAAGCCAGCTATTACAGTTGTAGTCTGCAGCCTTGATTCTGCAGGCAGTGGCACGTATAAGCTCTGTTATGCATGGCTACTGAGAGGGATACTTCTTAAAGTCATGGTATAATTTTAATAGATGTGGTGAGAATTTAAATTTTGCCTTGATCAATTATGTATAAGACTTTTTATCTAGAACAAGCTTAAGATGGGGTATAAACTCTTAGAAAGGTGGCTACTGGATATAAAATTTTACATAGCATACTTACGTTTTAATTATCTGTGCAGTTTTTTTATGTGGTACCTGTGTGTGTAGGGTCTTCTAGAGACTCTCACTTCTGCAACTGCTTCAACAGTCGTCCACAATTGCTGGGTGAGTGGGGCATATGGGCGTGATCTGGAAAAGGCATGTGTGCAGAAATGGAAGAGAATGCTAAACTGGTCTTATGACAGATGTGATCTTTGGTAATCTTTTTCTTTCCTTCCCTTTGTAGGTCTGTCATGTTGTGTGCCATGCGTCAAATATAGATGCTTCATGGTAAAGTTTCTGTTGATTTCTAAAGACTGGAGATACCCATCTGACACTGAAAACAAAAATATCATGTAGAAATACTGATCATAGTTTCACTGACATAGCCTCTTCCCCCCCCCGCCCCTTTTGGAAATTCACCAATCTAGTAATGGTCTGGAATAATTGTTTTGGTATAAATCTTGTGGTGTCATTCTCTGGAGAGAAAAAAAAAACCCAACAAAACCCTTTTCTTGTAATGAATTTCCAAGTGTAGAGAATGATTGACAAGCCTTGTTTTACAGATCAGTACTCCGATCTGGATCTGTACAAGGCAGGTGAATATTTCTGTAGTGTGTACTACATAAGCATGTATGGTGTGGTAGTGTCTGTAATTTGGGAGGGAGGATTAGTAGGAGAGAGAAGGTGCACATAAAAATGGCCAGATTAGGTTGGATCAGAAGTCTGTCTTGCCTGGTATTCTCTCTTAATTGCTTTTAGCAGCTGCTTGGGGAAGGAGTAGAACGAGCACAAGTACGGAGCAGTGATTCTTGAGCAGAGGTATGGGGAGTGGAGGAATGATGGTGCTGCTGTGCCGAATATGAAATGGAGCATTTTCAGATCTAGGCAAATCTGAGTAACGGGCACAGCATCAAGTTTCTAGTCGGTGCTGGACAGATGAACTGTGAAACAATAGGTCAGAATAGTGAACGGAGCTTAGCAAAAGTTTAAACCTGTATTCATAGAATATATTTTTAGTTAGAAAATCTGTTTATTGGGAATGACTGTTTTCGTGATGTCTGTAGAGGTCAGTCCTGTTTCAGAGCTTTCGTTGCAGGATATAAAACTTCCATATGGAAAGATGGCTGTCTGGATACCACCTGAATGTGACTGAGTGGGGTAGTGACCCTTCAGAGTTGGGACGCGTAGGTCCCATGCCCCTGCTACTGTTTGTAGCAAATAACACTAGGTAGAAGATAACATGATTGTCCATGTGAGTGGCCACCAGCCTGTAAGCTGTGGCAATACTGGTAAGGGTGGGTTGGACGTCTCTGTCACACAGTTACCTTTGCGGGAGAAGGTCTGAGCTCATGCGAGCCATTTGTCACCAGAAAGGAAGCCTCCCAAAAGTAGGGCTGCCGTATGGGGTGAGAAAGTAGACATCTGCGCTACCTCATTGTGGCTGTTAAAAGCGCAATGAGTGGAGAGTTAACCCCGTATAACAAACAGGAGGATACCAGCAAGACTTGGACCCGTCCTTACCAGCGATACTAATTTGTGGTATGTGGTAGGTAAATTGATCATATCTGGATCTTTACTTCTCTGCTCAAGTTTTGCATTGCCATCCATTGTTGTTGAGTTTGAATCTATTCCATTAAAAACTGGATGCGAATAGCCATATCCCTGCTGTACCCCTTGTAGCTTTAAAACAACAACAGCAAAACAATCCCATAACCCTGCAAGCTCTTCTTTTCAGAGAACATTCAAATATGGCTTTTTTCCTGTGGTTATGCTCACCCTGAGGCTGGGTTTCTCACTGAGGAGGAACCTCTTACAAAGTCCTCTTTCATTGGGGTGGATGAATCTCACATTCTCATCTTTTGTGCTTATCTTTCCAGAGCTGGGCATCTCTAATTGGGTAGGTTGACTTGGTACCTGCACAAATGTTTGGGCTTTTGGGTTCTTACTGCTTATAAAAGTGAAGCAAGTCTAAGTAGACTCCAAATCTCAGTGTCTTACATTTGTTGTCTCGTTTTTCAGCCTTTGTAGCCCTGTGCTTGGTCCTGTTCTCCCAGATATTGTCTTTAGATGTCCTGCCAAACTGGTGTGAAAGGTCCTCTCCTAGAGCTGTCTTAAAATCTAACAAACCAGAAGCTGTGTTTGTAGATTCTGAATGCTATTTGGTTTTTATAGAGAACAAGGTTACTTGGCTTCATGGTTTAGTTATTTTTATGTGGCCAAGCAGACGTACGTTTTCCAGATTTAAGGTTCTGAGATTAGTTGGTCTGTTGTTTGATTTATTTATTTATTAATTAAGGAATTTGAGACGATTTTGGGATACTTATCTATGTTTTCTTTAGTTTATCAGAATAGCATCTTTCTTTACCTGTGATTTTCCTCGTCATGTTTTTATTTTGCTGTGATGTTTAAAAAGCCACCTTAATGGAGAGACAATTAAAAGTGTACTTAAGTTACTGATGCTATTTTACATACAATTTTCGGAACAATTTTATGAGTACTCTTTGAAATGACAATATCATAGCTTGTAAGTTATTTTCAGTATTTGCAAAAGACTGTGTTAGTAAGAAAGCCTATGATTATCCTTTTTATACTCAAAGGAGGTAATTAAATTCTAAAAAGGATTTTATTATACTGGATGATAATTCAAATAACCATGAATTCATTTCACCTTTTTTTTCTTGAGAGGACTGCCTTACAGATAGTGAAATATTTGTCTATTCACATTAATAAAAGAGCTTTACCTTATATTTTATTATTTGTCTGTTTTGTTAGTTGACACACATAATAAAGATGTGCTTTAATGTCTGTGATGTTAGTAAGGTATGTCGTAATGGCTTTAGCAGTTTAGAGATTTATTAAAACCACTCCTTATATTATGAACTTCTGTAAACTTCTCAAGTGGCCAGTGAATGATGATGCAACTCGGCTAAATATGTATGTTCTCTAAATACTGTTTGCCTAGTGATACAGTTCTTAAAAGATGTAATCAGAAATAACCTTGTCTCTGGAATTTTTGAGAAAGCAACAAAAATGGAAAACAAACTCCACAAATAATGCTTTTATTTCCCCCTCTTCTTCTAATTGCTAAAGAAGATGGAATGAGAACTTTGAGAATGGATGCTCTTATTTAAGAACAATGAAAGCATGTGCAGATTCCGTATAATATTTTCATTTCTAGGAAGATTGGTCTTCCATTTGCTTTTGGTTTTTTTTGGAGAACTTCAATCTGTGATGTCAAATCCTTAGTGACATGGTTGAATCAAGAATCTTGGGATAGTTTCTCTTATAATTGCAACTTGCACCGACATTCTTGTATATGCATGTTTAAGTCAATCTGTTAATATTCTCATATGATTTGAGAAGATAGATAGAAAAGGTTGGGCTTTTTCTTTTCTCTGTATTTGCTGGTACCAGAAGAGCCCAAGGCGTTTTATAGTTTTTTTGTTTAGTTTTGGGGTGGGTTTTTTTTGTTTGTTTGTTTGGTCGTTTTTTTTGTTTGGTTGTTTTTTTTGAGAATCCTGCTTATCTTTTCAGTCTGACAGATTCATGTGGGAAATTTCAGTTAAATTGAAAAAAATCCTTAACCATAACAGTAATACAAAATGAGGGTATGTTTCCCTATTTTACAACATTCTAGGTCATTATAGAAGCGCACCAAGCTGTTCGTAGAAAATACAAATCGTGACCTGAAATAATGAGTGGATAATACATGCTCTCAGCTCTGCTGGTAATGTGGCAGAGAAGGGGTATTTTATTGCTCTTGACAGCATTTTCAAGTAGTTATGTCAGCGTATCACAACTTGGTATCTGACCAATGTGATGAAGAATTGAATAGTCATGTAGGAGCTACCATTGCCTATAAAATGAACCATCATCTGGGAAGGATCTGTAACTGTTGAAGACAAATAATGCAAAAAATCAAATGTGAAGAAGGAGGATGTGAAGAAGGGGGAAAAGTAATTTTGGTTTCCAGTCCTACATACTGTGTTATGCACAAGTAGCTCTATTAAACCAGGCGAGATCATCCGGGTACATGAATTACTCGTTTTCGTGACTGTTTGCACATAACCAATTTGGATCTACCATAGGATGGAAACTTTTGCTGCTGGAAAGGTATCAGTTTAAATATTGTAGGGATGTGCCTTGAATGGGAAGGGACTTCCGATAATACCAAATTGTACTTATAGCTGCGTTTTATAATCATGAGTAATTGTGATTAAAGTTTTCTGAAGTACCTTGAAGAAATTTGTGAACTCAAAAGGTTTCACATTTATTGAAGGCATGCTTGAACACTTTTAAAAGAATCTGTGAGGCTCTGTTTCTGATAATTATTCCATTGGCTGGAAATGAAGCAAATAACAGTGCCAAGAGTATAAATTTCAGTAATTAATTGCATGTTCAAATCCTAGTGAAATCAACACTGCTTAAAATCTAAATGTGTGAAAGTATATTGGAGCTAGAAATGTGAAGTACTCTGGGACTCAAAAGTCTCTCTGACCTAAATCAGGACCTGGTGTTGTAGAAGTCTCTACCAGTACTGCTTTAGTGCAGAGTCTATGGGAACGCCATTTAATAGGTTGATTGTTGGCTATAAAACCAGAAATTTATTTTTGTTAGTTTTAATAACCAACAAAGAAGAATTTCAGGGGAAAAATAAAGTTTTGAATGAGTAAGAACACTCTGAAGAAGCAGAATGAGCGTGGTGGAGGGTAATGCAAAGCTGCATCCTATTAAGTATTTTTCACTGGTGGCTTAAAATAGGAGAGGGAAGTGATAAAAAGCTGATTAGTATCTTTTAAGAAAAGTCCCTGTGAGATTTATTGCTTGGACAAAAATAACTTTCTTTGATGGTAAGGAAAACGATTGCTGATTGACTTGGGCATTTTCACAACTGTTTTAAGAGTTAATAGCTTTAAATGAAACACTTACTTTTCTTTTTCAAACAATTCGATTATTATAAAAGCATTGTCAGTGGGTACTGAATACAAGAGTTTTCATTTTAATTATTATAAAGTTAGTGAGGGGAATTGCTGGGTATCAGTTTTAACTATGGGAGTCTGTGGAGATAAGTTTCTGGAGAATAGGTAGATATCTTGCAAGATTTTGAGAACCATTGGTAGAAAAGGAGATTTATACAGAGAATAAAAAGAAGGTGGTGAAGGCAAAGAAAGAATATTTGTAGGCTCAAGTCAAGTGTTGAGAATAAATCCTTTTATGGTCTCCTGGTTCTTGATGGAGTTTATTTTTGGGTTCTGCTTGAAATTTTTGAAACTTTAAGGGAAAGAGACTTGGGATAATGGAATGTATTATGACTTTTTTTTTTTTTAAAGATAACTATAGATACAAAAGTATATATGTGTGGATTGATGAAAACTACTTAGTGATTTACATTAACAATTGAAAAGTCCAAGGAAGTGTCCCTTCTGTTCTTCAGAATTTATTTCTCTATATATACTTCTCTGTGGTTTTGGGGAGAGAGGTGGGGGAGAGAAGACGTAATTGTTGAAAATAACCTTGTTTAGGAAGAAAATGTCAAATCAGTATTAGTAGAATTTTGTAGTACTGTACCCTGTTTAGGGTGAATATTTTCCAAAGGTTTTTGCATGATTTAGTTTTTATTGTTTAGATGAACTGTCAGCCTTTCTCATGTAAGTGCTTACACGTTTATATAAAATACTTTTCCAGCATTACGCAGCCCATAAGGTTTTGCTTACCTTGCTTATAGATTTTGCAGTTTCACTGTTTGTTTTTAATCTTGAATTTGTGATTATATTACTCTGGATTTGGCAGTACTCATATGTTTAGAGAGCAAAATGCCTATTATTCTATGGTAGTAAATGCTACCAGAAGCACTAACAGTTGCACCAGCCATGTAAAACAACCTAGGTATGTGTTACAAGTCCGAGCTGTGTGTATTTGACTGAAACAGAGCAGTAGAGAACTGGAGAAGAAATCTGGAAATAGACTGTATCTGAGAAGATTAGTAGAGCCAGGATGCTTCATATTTACCTGAATGCCTGAACAATGACATTGACTTTGGCTTACTCTAAATGAGACTATCACAAGCCTGATTTTCTTGAAGCATCCGTAACAGGAGCCATAAGAGAGTGGAGATCGCAGTTGCACAGAAGAGCCCGCCCCAATGGTGCTAAAGTTCAAATTTTTCTTTGCTTGTGACGTTAGGCCTTTATCCCACAAAAAATGAAAAGTTACTGTAGCACTACCTTTAAGGTCTTGCCTGCTCCAGAAAGAAGTGGGCTGTTTGTTTAACACTGCAATGCATAACAGGTTGTACAACTTTAGTGCAGAAAAGACAAGTGTCACTTGTTTTGACTGTGTGACATGACTAATCAAGTCAAAATGGAGTTTACGTGTTCAGGTAGAAATGATCAAAATTCACATGCATTTTTTTTTACTGACATTAGGTTATGGATCATATGAAAATTGTAATTGAAAGGCATCTGCTTTTCTTGATTTTTATTTTTCACTTGTTGAAAACCTCAGATGATGTTAACCAAAATGTTAATTTCTATCTTTGAAGAAAAATCATTTTTTTCCAGGGAGACAGACAGTTTTCTCATGAAGTTGGCTATCTTATCTGCCTAGGTTTTTACTTTGCATTATGTATTGTACGTTACCTGTCATGTCTACAAGGGGTGCACTCTTCTCTGCCAGGGCATACAGTGAGGAGGGACGGAGAAGAACTGCACATGGGGAATGATCTGTACTTGCTTTGAAGGCAGGATGAATAGGGGCTACAGCGTGTAATAGGGGAGGAGTGGCAGAGTTAGGAAGAGAGAAGAAATTGGACAAAGAGAGTTAATGAATGTTGTATTGAATGAGGGCTTATTTGCCGTGAGTGAATTGAAGTAATTGTTCAAGACTAGCAGATCTTTATGTGAAGACGAACTTGCATTGTTGCCTGGGTAGGAGTTTATTTGCTTCATAAGACTGGTTGAATTAAT
This sequence comes from Calonectris borealis, assembly GCF_964195595.1. NCBI lineage: Eukaryota > Metazoa > Chordata > Aves > Procellariiformes > Procellariidae > Calonectris > Calonectris borealis. The sequence goes on along the minus strand of NC_134312.1, from coordinate 137,576,728 downwards.
TGGTTAGATGCGCTGTAATCTGCGTGACTGCTATTTAAAAAAAGGAAGAATTCACTCCAGCATTGCAACAGAAAGAGATATCTTCTTTTTCTTAAGGTCTTGAATTTGTTCTTGAAACTCTTTCTTTCTCGAAGGTGTTTCTGGTGGATGAGCTTGAACTAGCTCAACACCTGAAACAAGGTGGTCCCTGTCTCCCTGTGTATCTGCTGCTTAAGAGACACTGTAATCAGGATGGTGGGTTTTCTCAGGGTGAAGCTCGTCCCCTACACTTGATGTTTGGTGAGCCCTGTGACTTCCCCCGCCCCCCCCCCCCCCCAAATGCAGATAACTTGACTGCAAAATCTATAGTAATTGGGGAATGTGCTTATGTTTTATTGTGGCTTAAAAAAAATCTGATAAAAAAAAGTATTTGTTTTTTTTTCATTGGTATGGGGAAGAATTAGGAGTAGGCTCTGGCACTCTGAAGCACTTTGAGGGGGCACTTCTGTAATACGGTCAACCTGATGTAACTGCTGATGGCAGGAGGCTTCACGAGACTGTGGGGTCCAAACTCCGCTTTCTTCTGCTTTTTTTCCCCCCATCTTATTCCCTGCAGTCCTTTATGTACATCTTTTACCATGGTGAGCTACTTCAGGGACTAAACCCACTAGAAAACTGGTTTTGGTATGTTTCTTTTCTGCTGGTATAGATATCTAAAGCGGCCTGGAAGATTGGAGCATGTTGTCTTGGGCAGCAAGGTGGAAGGGATGAAGGAAAGCGGGGCTTCTGGCACCTGATCAGCTCTGTTATGTTGCACCTCGGTGGTGGGAGCTGCTGTGGGAGGCTGTGGAGTCAGAGACCTCCATTCAATTGCCTCTGGGAACTGAGAAGTGGGGAAGCTATGTGCGGAGCCCACACTCAAGCCAATTCAGGGAGAGGGGGGTATCCTGGAAAAGATGGGTTGGAGAGAGGAGAAGCTGCTTCAGCCCCTCGGAAATCCCTCAGATCTTTCCTGGCTCTGCTGGCATCCCTGCCTCCCACCTTCTCCTGCCTTGGCGGAGCCTGTTCTGCTGCCTTCGAGCGACTCGGCTTTGCCTGGGCACCTGCGAAACCAAGTGCAGGTTCTGAGTGCTAAATGCAGCTTTCATGTATTGTGCACATCCTGATGTATCAACGTATTCCACCCCTGCTCCCGTGCCATGCAGTCTAAAGAAACTGGCTTTCTATTGGTGTGAATTGTTTTAAAAAGCAGATTTCTTTTCATATCTTACCTTACTCGGCAGGAGAGGAGAGCGGTTGTCCAAGGGATTAATTTTCCTATATTGCTTGTAGAAGATGAACTGTCCAGGACAAATAAAAGGTTGTTTAATTTTTTTTTTATTTTATTTTTTAAATAATGAACATGTGTTTGTTCATAGCAGTAAGCTTGTGGTGATATCCTTTTCATGTACGTGTTTTCCAGGTTCTGGAAGCTGTCTGAAGAGATAAAAGGTTTCTTTTCAAATGCTCTATTTCTGAATTTGGAAAGAACATCTTAGTAGTATAGCGTGTCTGTGCTGCTTCTGAAACCACAAAAAATAATTGGACAGTATTAATGGCTTGCTTTTCAAATGCTCTTGATTTCTAAGCTGGAAATGGACGTTTTATAGGTGCATTAATTAGCCTGAATTTGTAATTCAACTTCGAACAATGTGGCTTTCTCTTTTTTTAACACAAACAGGAGTAAACTTCAAGGAATTTCCATACAGCGATTTTTCAGTTCCTGCTATTATCTTCTGTCACTATCTTATGGCACTTCAGCAGCCCCTTCCTTGTCCATCACTTTCATGCTTTGCTATGTTTACCTGACAACTCTATCACATCATTGAAAATGTGGGCTAGAGAAGGTGTGGTTACGGGGATCTTGAAGGATACATCTAAAGGATCACTCTAAAAAACCCACAACAAATTATTCTGTTGAAAAAATTTTAATTAAGAACTACTCAATCTCTTTTGGCTTGTTTTTTTTTAATTGTATAAAAATATAGTATGTCAAGGGAAGTACTGTCAGGATGCACAATTAAAAATACTGTGGTTTTTACTCTTTTTCGAGGTGGCTAACATCGTGCATCTGGATGACTAATACTTAGCGTGTCTTAAAGAAGACCAGTTTTATAAGTAATATTCTTGGAATACAAACAGTAGAATACAAGCCTGTTTTGCTTTAGTTTGCTTGGATAAAAAACTTCCAGTATCTTTATTTTTCATGCTGAATATATTGCATATTTGTTTACTGAAAACAAAGGTGGTTTTTTTTTCAAAGCAAAACATTGATTATTCTTCTTCTCTTTTGGTGCCTTTAGCAGGCGTTATGGTACTGTGACAGGCTTTGTTGAGAAAGAGATATTCCAAAAAAGCCATGGAAATGGCAGTGTGGAAAGCCGGCAGATTCTGTGCCCATACAAACTGTTTCTATACTTGCCCTGTTGGATTCAAGTTGTCCATGGTACTTAGGTGTGCTACCTGTCGCGGTGATTGTTTAATAGATTTGATAGTAGCCTGCTATGTAAAGGGAAGGGAGTCTCCCAACTTCATCCTTCATCTCAACAAAAGTACTTTGTATTTATTTAATGGCAGAATGTTGATTTGCTTTTTGTTGTGTTTTCTAAAGCTCATCTCGACCTCATAGTGTTCAGTGGCCTTGAAATGAATAGACAAGTGTATGCTTGTGGAAGTGTTTCCCTTTCATTTGTGTTCATTAGCCACTAATGTCAGACTTCATCCTGTTTTCTCATGTTACGTGCTGCTTCTCAAAACGAGAAATCCTGTTTTCATGTTAAACGTTTAAAATGTTTCTTTCATATGACAAGATAAAACAGCATTAGTTTGACTTTTTTCAAATGGTTCCTAGTTCAGTGCTGCAATGAGCAGCTTTCTAATTAGAGGACACGATACCTATCCTACTGGGCATTATCTCAAAATGCCTGAAATTGATTTTAGCTGCATAATATATTACTGGATCAACATGTGTTTACCAAGCTGTAATGATAACAACTGATATTTATTCCATCCAGTGTTCAAAGTACTCTTTTTCCATCTCTAAATGTGTGGTGGTAAGCAGAAAACAGTTTGTCTCTTAATTTCTGTGGAATGGTTTGCTGCTTTATTTCCTTTCCCCTCTTCCCCCACCACCCTCCACTTAGTTTTCCACTCAAGCAGCTTGCTTATGCTAGATCCCCTTTTCAGGACGAGTACTTAATGCTGACTCACAAGTTGCCATGATTGCTTGGCAGCATTGGCAGGGACGCGCGCGCGCGTGTGTGTGGGTACTCTGACCACAAGAAGACACCTTCTTGCACCAGATTTTTTGGTATTAATTAGTTTAATATTCTGGCTTTTAAAGGTGTTGGGGGGGAATAGGTGGTTTGTGCTTTCCTTTATGCTTATGTTCAGGGGAAAAGCAATTTTGAGTATTAGACAGCAAATTTGCTGTTGGTTCTGCCTCTAGTGTATAGTGACAGGAAGGCTTGAAGTTTGTGTTATGTGAAATGATAAGGAAACTTCACTCTTGTTTTCATGTGATCTTTACAAAAATTTTTTAAGTAAGGATGGTATGGCTACTGTGTTTCTCAAATACATACAGTCATTCCCTCTTGACTTGCTCATTTTTTACTTTGTGAACTGAATGATACAGCCCTTATAACTAAAATGCAGTGGTTTTTTTTTTCTCCTTCCAGCCAAACTGTAGGCACACTGCATAGGCCAAATAACCCTGTGTACAGCGTCTCTTTATTCACTAAGTAATTAACAGTGTAACTTGAATCGCAGCCAAAACTTTCTTTGCAGGCTTAACTGTTGCTCTGATTTCATCTGGTAGGACCTGCGTGTCCCAGATGTCGGTTCTCTTTCTCTAGTCAACCACCACTGGCCCCACGGACCCCGCGTGGAGTTAATGGAGCGCCTTCAGCACAGTGAAGCTACTGCTGTCAGGTTGGTTGAGGGAAGGAAACCTGCTATACATTTTTAGGTCTGCTTCCCTGTGCTGATGGAGTGCTTCTGAATGTGATGGTTCCCAGGCTTGGCAGACCCTTCAGCTGGGATGTAGAATTTACATTACATTTCCAGATGACACGATCTACTCTCCAAACTGGCAAGCTTAGTCCAGCAGCTGTTTTGAATAATTTGCTGAATAATCGGCGTTAGTAATGACAAAGGAGTTGCATATTTGGGGGTATAGGGGTGTGTAAATGCACCAACGTGCACACATGCCCACTCAGCTTACTATGCAGCTCCGATAAAATACGTATTGAGAGTCTTTGCTATATAAATGTAACAGTCATTTTAGAGCCAAAGACCATGTCTTTCCATTCTCAAGTTAGACTTTCATAACTCATGCCTGTCATGTTGAAAGTTATGGTTGTTCCACAGGAGAAGAAAAAAATACTGCTACATCTGTGCAGTAAGGTAGTTTTACAGTTCACTGCATGGTGACTTGTTTAGTATTTTTTGACCTTTATCAACACATACAGAAAACAAATACTCAGACAGTGATAATGATGGTGGTCAACTGGATGGAAGACTTACCTCTAATTATCAGGCACTGACTCTGCCTGGGCTCCACGTAAAGATCAGATCACAGAATTCATCCGTCACCTTGTAAAACATGGGAGAAAATTGTTATTCCAGAAGAAGCCACTAGTTCTGATTACCTATTTCTTTTGATGCCCTGATTTTGGGGGGGGAAGGGGGGAACAATTAAAGACAATTTTTTCTTGTTTATTTTTCTCTTAGAAAGAACTGTGTGTTTGTCATCTGTTTGTCTATAAGCTAATGAATGCTGACTTCCAGATGAGGATGCCAAATCATCAGCTGGTTTTGAAATTTCAGGCTGCCTTCGGCATTACATTATACCAGTTAGGTATTGGGCCTTATTTAAGAATTTTCTAAAGGACACCCTATTTCCACATGGAATTGTCTTAAAACATGCTTTTCTAGTGCATAACTAAAAATACTTACACTAAAATTAAAAATATACTTTTTACCTTTTGGTTTTAAAACTGTCTGCTTTCCTCTGTCCCATGTCCCTATAGTGATTCTGATTGATTGCAGTGGCACTTGGTGGTGACAGAAGAGTGGATCACCTGCAGTCTGCTCAGCTTGCTTCTGGATTTAGCCAAGAATCTGCTCCCTTGAATGGGAACTGCATAAGCATTGCCGATAGCCTTTTCTTTTTTTTTTTCCCCCCTTTCTTTCTTCTTTTTTTTTTTCCTTCTGATTTTGTCTTAAACAGGTCAGAAAATCTGGGGAAATGCTTTTGCTGAGAATGTTTAGTGTGTCGTGTCTGTTAGTAATTTGGAAGGAACTTTTCATGCATGTTGCTGGGTTATAATTTCTTAACCATTTGCAAAATAAAGCCTTTTATTTTCCTGTGTTATTTGTGGAAAAACCTGTCAGCATTCAATGGCAGCATCTGAAAAACAGTGTTTATCCACTAGGTAAGGAATGGACTTGGCAGTATTTTTTAAAGGATTATTTTGTTTCCGTTGTAATGGGGAATATATTATAAGATACAGTGAGATAATCCACTGTCACCTGGAACATTGTGCTTAGTTTCAGGCACTATTTAAAAAAAAAAACTGGAGGAGAGGAAAAACTTCCTGATGCTGGTGAATTACAATATTTGGGAACTAATGAAAAGAAGGGGACTTTCTTAGAGATGTACAAAACTAAATTTTCAGATGGGGTAAAGTGGGGGATTTGATTTTTTTACTCTTTTTTCATCAAAAACTTTGGACCCCCAGAGCACTTTAAAAAAAAAAAAAAACCGCAAAACAGACTTAAGATAGAGAAGTTTTATGGTACCGTGTATCCAACCAAAATGAGCTCCTGTTCAGTAGTTGTGCTCTTTGCAAGTCTTAGATACCATCAAGAGTCAGATCCTTCTAGAACTTTGTAGTCTCATCTAGAATAAAATGTATTAGAATATACATTTTTGCGGCATGTAATTTAACTTCTGGCTGATGAAATTAGGCAAAAAGGTTGAAAGGTCAGTCTACTACAGATTTCATCTATGTTTGACCTGAGTATGAATGTGTGAATGAGGTGTCATGGGGAAAATCTTTAAAACACTTGCATTTTTGCAAGTGTTCTATTCTGTTTGGGGGTGTAACATATTACTACCGCAAAGAAAACATAAGCCCTACAGCTTTCATACGCTTCATTGGGAAAAGTGTCCTGTCATCCGTTTTCCACAGGCTGCAGTGCGCAACACTTAATTCTTAATATAGACTGTAATTTAGAAATGTTTACTAACATTTCATTTACTAACAGAGACTGTAGCACTCTATATATGTTGGTAAAAACAAAATTGAATTTTATCACCATTTTTCCACTCAGAGGCTAAACAGTAACTAAAGTGTTGAGAATCTGGAAGACACGCTGTTGGTCGGCTGATAAGTGTTTGTTGGTAGATTATATATGATGACTTATGTTTAGATTCCTCCAGGATTTTTTCTGTAGTTTAAATGTCATTTATCTACAAGAACTGCAGAATAAATCAAAAAACACAGAGGGCAAGAGGTAAGCCACCTACTCTGGAGTGTCCCTCCATTTGCTGGTTGGTATGTAAAAGTGAGTTGCTGTTAGCTAGTTTCACGTATGTTAACTTGCCATCTGTGCGAGTTTATAAGCACCGTTTCTGGAGCTGTCTACAGACCATGCAGTCTCATTTGCTTTTGAACAAATCTCTCCAGAAACTAAAACGGCTGTGTGCCAAATAAGATTTGATAGGTGGTGAGGCAAGTGTGTAGGTGAACTCTAGAGCCCATTTGCCATGACGTGGTATCTTCTAAAATTTTGGTGACTTCCCAAGCTTCAGAAGAGTCAAGTAACTTCGTTATCAAAAAAAAACATCTTTAAGTATGAGAATTTACACCACGTTCCTGAGGTTATTGAGTGTTCCAGACCAGTTCGTGTTGGCTAATGCAGAATACCAGATGTCCCTGATGAGCAGATCCGGGAAACCATTTGGCGGTAGCTAGTAGAAAATATTATCAGGCACAATGGTGTTGCAGAATTTCTGCCCTTCTTTGGAGTTTGCGCATTTCGTATCCCCTCTGAAGGCTGGAGGTCTGAGCCAACATCTGTCGCTCCTGACTACCAGGCATTAGGATATTCCAGGGAGAAAGAATTTAGTTGCAAATGCAAGAATGAAAATGGAGCTGTGAAGAATATAACGTCTGACTGTTAAATACTTGTAATTAGCTGGGGCATCTGCCTAGGAAAGAGAGTCCTTGGTTTCCAGCCCCTTTTCCTGGGTTTAGCTGTGGCTTTTATTCTCTGACATTCTAACGCAGCCATGTAGAGCAGAGATGGGGTTTAGGGATCCCAACACCGAGCAGCTTCTGCAGCTTCTCGCCCACACTGCCTCATTCCGTTAACAATTCCCAAGTCGTTCTCTTGGACAAAGGTGCCTAAATTATGTTCCTCCCTCCCTTCCTCAACCTTTGCTTCTGTCTAGTCCCACTTTGCAGCATATATCCCATGTGTTCCAGAGAAAACTATAGGTGATTTTACTTGCTTTTTTCCCACCCGGACTTAACATTTCCCCAAGTACTTTTATTACAGGAGAGTCACAAATTTCCATTTTGTTGTAAAATAAAGCCAGATAAAGTGTTCCAAATCCAGTGAGATTCCAAAGAACATATATTTTGACAGCTTCTACCAAAATGACTTAAGAAGGCTACACTACTGGCAACTATGGTTTTCTCAAAATAGACCTCCACTGCAGTACAACATTATGCTGGAAAAGTAAGCTGCCATGCAGTTGGCTCCCCCCCCCCCTTCGTTTTCCTCTTGTTCTTTGATGTCAAAGTCGATGCAGATAAATAACCTAAGTTCTTGCTTTTATTATGAAAATAAATATAAAAATTATTAAAATGCATTCTAAGCTTGAAAATGAAGGCCTCTTATGCCAGACATATCCAAATATGAACCTTTAACGTTACTGCTTTTTTTCCTTCGGAAGGTGCCGGGCTGTTTGTTATGTTACACGTGATGGTTTTCCAGAGCTAAAATTAACATTAGGATGGGCTTAAAAAAATTGCTGGAAGCTATTTTTGTGCCGTTCTTGGAAGTTGAGTACTTGGTCTTTTGTGTTGAGCAGTGAAATAAGATAAATCACTCTCATGAATACTGATCTGGGTTATTTCTATAGCATGTTCCACCCCAGCGAGCAGTAACGTGCAGGTCAGGAGCACTTTCTTTATGGCTCTGTGTTGTTTTCTGGGGAGGGGAGACTGCAGACAGCATTGTGACGGCTGTATTCGGGTGGTCTTCATGTCACTCTACTGTGGTTGTGCTGTATGCTCGCAAAGCCAGAAGAGGGAGCACAAATGAAGACCTTGTTTCTAAGGTGCGACAGTTAGATCCATGAGGCTGATCTGGAGCCATGGAAATACTGCGGTCACAGATGTTACGTCAGAGTGCCCCACTCTGTTAGACGCCCATGCAAAAAGAGTGGGAAGTAACGAGCCTGGTGTTGGCTCAAAAAGAGAGGAAAGGGGCACAGGGGAAGAAGCGAAAAGACTAGGAAAAACTGTGCTTGGCATGAGGACTTTTAAAGCAAAAGCAAATTACTATGTCTTAAGTGGTTTACTAAGCCTGTTATTTGAAGTTAAGTCCAGTGTATTTGATTTGTAAGATCAGCAGTGTTTCTCATGAATCAAGAACGATTTGTGTGTCATTGTGCAGACCAAATACATTGGACACGTGAGACCTTTATATTTGCTAGAGCTTATTCAAATGTCTTTTATTAAATATAGCTGCTGGGTCTTATTGTAGGTCCTATAGCATGTTTGTAAGGACTTTTTTGGTTTTTATAAGCATGCTGATTTTTAGGGTTGCTAGGTTTTTTGTACTTCTATAAATTATGTATTTTCTTATGATAATATGCAAACATGGTGTGATGAGCATAGGTAGTATTGAAACTAATCACTAGTGACAAATATGTAAGGACACTAGAGTGTTGATGAAACTTTGCAAATTGATCTCCTTGATGTAGGCAATTGGTATGTTGGTCGCAAAGACCTGTTGACAGGTACACAAACTACTTCCTACTCAAATTAGGAGACCTTTCAAGAGCATAGTCTTCTGAGTGTTTTCTGAGACTTTTAACTTCGGCTGCATTAGCTTATTCAAGGAGTGTGATACAGCTGAATGATATTTTGAAAAGAATAATTAAAAAAGCAAAGCTGCAATCTTATTAGCCTTTTGCATTCTTTGGGGTTTTGTTTTGTTTTTCTGTTTAGTGTTGGGGTAGAACTCCAAATTTCATGTCTGCAGCTATTTGCTTTATTACCTTAGATGTGCCATTTCCAATGTTATGCTCGTAAACTTAACAAGCTAATCCGGGAGACTAAAGCAGAACTGTCATTTTGAAGCTACTCAGCTGAAGGCTCTTTGAAATCAGTTTAGAAAGCTCCAAGACTATTTTTTTCCCCCTTTTTAATTTTTAGAGAAGATATGTTGATGTGTTATGCTGTCGGTGGTCCCTAGAGGGATGTTACAGAAAGGTTGCCTCTCATAAGTCCGCTGGAGGTTAGACCCCAAATGGACATGATTTGTATTTAGGAACTATGCCAGTCAGAAGGCAAACTGGGGATGACTTAAGGATGCCCCTTTTCCTAAGACATATTTTTCTTAAACTGTATAATACTGAATTTGATTAAAGTATACTTTAGCGCTTAAGTGAGGAAAGATGATCCATTAGAATTGCAGTCCATGCTGACATTGCATGATGTAACAGAAAGGCACCATTAAATTAGGAGTGCTAGAATAATTCTTGTCTCTTCATACAGCTTGCTTACTGTCACTCACAGAAGCCTCCAGGACTGTTGAGTATTTACATATGCTGTGCTCTGTAAAAGCTGCGCTCCTACAGTGTGATCTTCTCCTCTTCCTGTCTACTTGGGTTGCTCTGTTAGAGATTAAGGAGGAGGTGATTGAAGCATAAATGTGAAACCATTTCTGTTTGTTTGTTTTCCCCTTTTCCCCTGAAGAGGACTGAGGCTATGAAAGGTCTGTGGTGAGCTGCCAAGTGATGCATCAGTGGCCCAAGCAGGTATGATGGGCCACTCGTCCCTCAGGATTCCCATATCCCATGGCTCTCGTCCTACAAGCACTTTGAGGTTCACATGTCAGGAAGCATTTGATCATCCCTACAGCAAGATAGTGCTGGGCTAATGACAGCAAATGGTGGTGACACAGGTTAATTTCACATCCTTTAGGAAGTAAATGAAATATGTTATAAATCAGATTATTGTCACGCTGGCTGTGCTTATGCTATATATAATGTTTTAGAATCACAGAATTATAGAATAGTTTGGGTTGGAAGGGACCTTTAAATGTCATCTAGTCCAACCCCCTGCAATGAGCAGGGACATCTTCAACTAGATCAGGTTGCTCAGAGCCCCGTCCAACCTGACTTTGAATGTTTCCTTGAATTTTGTCTTAGAAGATCCATAAGACAGCTTTCAAGTTTGTGCAACATGATGGTATCTTCGAAGTACTAACTTACAAGTAACTGTAGTTAGGTGATAAAATGTTTTGTTTATGAGAATTTATAGCTGTCAAGGTTGGTTGGATTAGAAGGGATAATCGATGGGCTGCCAGCTTTAGAGTGAGCTTTGGCTCCCATCAGGTCACAATGCAATTGCAACTCCAAGTGCTTCTTGAGGGATCTTGGAGAAAAATCCTGGTGTTTCTCAAGTCAAAAGATAAGCATGATGCATGACAGAGGGATTAGATCTTCTACACTCTTTTTCCCTTTTCTTTTCAGTGTTTTTTGAGAGAAGAGAGTTACCAGTCATCTTGTTCTTAAGGCATCCGAGTGAGGATTCTCTGAGGAGTAGTAGGTTGTGTGGATAATGCAGCCATTCTTGCATCTCTGGGTATAGGAGCAAATTGTGTGAACTTTTGTTGTCTTTGCTTGAATATATGTTGATTTGAAGGGGTTGTGGAAGCTGACTAAACTGTAAACTGGGAACGTACTACCTGAACAGGGAAAAAGGTGTGCAGTGTAATATCTGGGCAATGTGTTCATGCTCTTTCCTATATGCTATATGTGTGATATAACAGTTCTAACAGGGTGATGTGTTCCTGGAGCAAGTTAACACAAAGTTGTTAAGTGGTTGCCGGACATCGTCTTCCAGTTGCAGCTGAAGAAGGCACTGGTGCCTGTATGGTCCCAAATTGCTCGAGGTTGTTGGGCCCTTATAATCAGTGCCAGAGTCGCTTGTGTGCCCTTTCCCTTTGTCCTCTGCCGGTCAAAATGACCTGGGTCATTTTACACCATTTGAACAGTAAGTCTTTTCTTACTTAATTACTACAGTCAACCAGCAGACTTGGAGGGATTTTCTAGAGAATGAGGATGCAGAAAGATGTGGTAAGATTTTGTAGATCTCATGTAGATCTCCTTTGTAGAGACAGATCTGGTAGGATCTTGTAGGGAAGCAATGAGTTGGATTGTTGTTCTTCTCAGCTGGTGCAGCTTGAAGCTGAAGAAGAGCTTTTATCTGCAGTCCTGCTGTAAGCTAGTAAAGCAGCACTATTGTTTTAATAAAATGGTTTGCCTGAGATTTTCAGCACTGCTTTACTTTCATTCTCATCTTCACTCAAGAACAGCCAAGCTTATGTGCTCTCAATTTAAATTCTGCATTTTCTCTGGCTCCGAGTTGGAAGTAGAATGTGTGCCTTAAGCATCCATTCTTTGCTTCTCAATCTTATTTTGCAGAATTAATACCACTTAGTTAAAAATGATTCAGACCCTGCCTGGAAAAATAGCTTTACATTCTGAAAAAGGCCAGGAGTCCACTGGAGATCTCGATGAAAGAGCAACGGGGAAAGAGTACTGAAGACAACAGAAAAGGCATTAATCTCGTGCATGCGAAAATCCTGTGGTTTATATGGGTTAGTATTCAAGGCACAACTTGCAGTGTCTTTTTTTTGATCCTGAATATATATAGTAGCAACATCAGCTATAAGCAGGTAGAAATTGGAGTTTAAGACTGAATTGGTAAGGTAGCTGAGGAGGAAATAGCAAAGCAAGTGGAAATGATGAGGAGATAGAGGAAAATGACCAGTGGGAAGAAAAATGAAATCGCCTATCCTTAGAAAGAGTACGCCTGTTCTTGTCCTGCTTGTACTCACTGGTAGCAGCCTTTTAAAAGTGACTGCTACAAATCACCTGAACTGCAGTACGTTATGCTAAATTGCTCCAGCTTTTACAAACCTTTCATGCGAGATCTTGCCTCAGAAGCATTCCCAAGCAGAATACTGGTGAGATGTGCTTGTTTGTACACATTTTTACTACCACTTTAAAAAGAAATGTTGGCAATCCCTGAAAGAAGACTAATTACAGCTTTGCAGTGGAGATCTTATTACAGTTGTGGATGACATTGCCTTTTGTTTTTGGAGCAAAAAATAGAAATTAGTGTGAAACTGTTAAGCAGGAAGCAGGGACTGCATTGTGGCAATGGCTCTTAAATTATTACTTCAAGAATGTCACTTGCTGGTGATTCAGGATACAATGATGACAGGGGAGGGTTATTCCAGATGGATGCAAAAGATTAAACAGCATGCAGAAGAAATGAGAGAAATAAATGCTTGTTGGGGAGAGAAATAGCAGGGACAAAATGAGTGTTTAAAGCGAATGAGATAAAAATCAACCCGTTCCTCAGTTTTGAGGCCAAGTTGGCACCCCCTTGACTCATTAAACTGTTCTTTTGAATCCAGAAATTGGCTCTACAAAATGTCACCTCATCAAACAGCAAAGGAACCTTAAGAGAGGGGGTCAAGGCCAACAAATTATAAGCAAAATCTCTAGCTATTTTAGTTCTTCCCATTTTGTAAGTTGGAGACTTAATTAACCGTCTTTGTGTTTGCTGACGTTTGTATATATGCTGTATTTCCATTCTTATTTGGCATCAAGCAGGATGGTCATTTTAATCTTAATGTATACGGAATCACGGAACGGTTGAGGCTGGAAGGGTACCTCTGGAGGTCATTAGGTCCAACCCCCTTCTCGGAGCAGGGTGAGCACACAGTAGGTTCCTCAGGACTGTGTCCAGTTTGGTTTAAGATATCCCCAGGGCTAGAGACTCCCAACCTCTGTGGGCAACCTGAGCCAGTGTTCAACCATCCTCATTGTAAGAAAATATTTTCTTTGTTCAAATGAAATTTCCTGTATTTAGATATGTGCCCATTACCCCTTGTCCTGTCACTGGGCACCACTGAGGAGAGCCTGGCTCTGTCTTCTTTACTCTCCCCATCAGGTATTTATACACATGGATACGCCCCCTCGAGCCTTCTCCTCTCCAGGCTGCGCGGACCCAGCTCTCTTAGCATCTGACAAACAAGGAGAGGCTATAATCATCTTTGTGTCCCTTTGCTGGACGTGCTCCAGTATGCCCGTCTCTCTCTTGCGCTGGGGAGCCAAGGACTGGACCCAGCACTCCAGATGTGCCTCACCAGGGCCAAATGTTGGGGTAGGTTCCCCTCCCTCGACCTGCTGGTGTCACCCTTCCTAATTTAGGTTGAATGAAGTATTTTATGAAGCACTCCGGTGCTTCTTGAGAGCTTTCGCCTCAGAGTTGTCATGCCATAAACCAGGCGGTGCTGTGTGAGCCAGCAGTTTCCCTTGGGTTGCCCTGCTGCCCTCGTGGCACGTGGTGAGTCTTCAGGGAGCTGAGAGAAAGCAGCAACTTGTGGTTTCAGCTTCTCCTTGTGCTCAGCTGCCTACAGGGCAACTGCAGTACTTGGATCTGTTCTTTGGAAGAAGGTGCCAGAGGGTGTGAAGTGGAGGGATGTCAGGATCTGGGGGGGGTGAAGCACTGACACAGTTCAGCACAGGTGACAGTGCTGTGAAGGGAAGGATTTGCCTGACTTTGCCATTTAAAATTCTAATGGCGCGTGAACTTATTTTCAGCAGTGCTGGCCTGCCTGTGAGCAAATTTTTACTTATCTCAAAGTACGTGGAAAAGACTTGAAAAATGCTTATTCATTTCTGATTTATTGCAGTATTGAGGCTTGCATCCTAAGACACGTCGTAGGAGTGTTCCTCTGGGCCAGACCAGTCCATTAACTCGTCGTGTATTTGCTATAGGCTTCCGTATTCCTTTTTTTTTTTTCTTTTTTTCTTTTTTTTTTTGTTTTAGTTTTATTCATAGCTGGTATGCTTTCCCTCTTAACTCCCATCTTCATTGGGACTTAACAATGTATTTTTGTCTTTATTTTGATTTTTTCTTTTTATCAGTCGGAGTTCTCTTCCTTTTCTTTAAACCCATCTCAGTAAAAAAATCCCCCAGGAAAATATTTGAGGGATTTACAGAAGTTATCACTCAGGTTTGCTTAGAATTGGGAGTTGGGTAAGAAATTTGTACAAAACATTTGTTTTTACATCTGGAAGAGAAAGATGCTTCTGTCACTGCCTTCCTGGTTTACTGAAGGATCTATGTGTTTGATAGTTGCCAATATGATGTTGGTGATCTAAATCAGGGAAAGAAATATTACTGTAAATGAATTTGCAAAGATTAATATTGGAAGCAAGAGGTGGATTTTTTTTTTAAAATCTGTATAAATTCTGTAGCAACGACTAAACTTGTAAAATGTTGGCTCACAAACTTCTGAATGATACCACCTTTCAAAGGATGATATTTAGGAAATCCAACATATTTCAGTGGAAATTTAAGAAAAGCAGTTTATTGAAGTATGTACCTTTTGATAAAAATAGATTTTACTTTTCCCATTGTAATCTGCCTCTGTGTTTTTCTTACACTGATATTGGCAATTTGAGAAATAAGTAGTAATTTCAGGAGGAAGCCTATGATATTTAAGCTCCATCATACAATACTTAAACAACTTTGTCAGTCTGAGTTAATCAGTTGCAAGATTTGTTCTCTGGCTCACAATTAAAATGAATTAATGAAATATGAATATTTTGTTTTGCTGTAGTTAAGGTTCTTGTAAAATATATCAGCATCTTAAAGTATTAGGGTTGGTTTTACAATTCAAATGAAGGTGTCACCTTAGCATAGGAAAAACCTGACAGAAAACTTGTTGAAGTGATATGAGAACTAATAGCCTTGTTGAGGGTCGCTAGAAGAGTGTAGTTTTGGCTGCATTAACCAAGACTTGGTGGAAATGAACACAAATGCATTAAGAGTGTGATATGATAAACCATTTCTGCAAAAAAGATTTTGTCTAATAATGTTAGCAACGTTTGTATCTAACACAAGAAACTCAAACTGATAGAAAATAGAAGATCTCGTACTGGTACGTAATGAAGCCTTAGCCTCTTCTTTTATCCAAAGACAGGAAGCATTTGCAAAGATCTTAAAGTCCAAAGTATAAAATACCTAGCACTTCTTTTCATAAGTTAATTTCATTATGTTATGTCCTCATATCTTCAATTTTAGACTCCTTATGTTTGAAATACTATGATTTTTTTTTTTAACTTTTAAAATTATCTTGTTTTTCAATAAGAAAAAATAGACTTAGTGGGGAAACCTGGAAGTGCTGTATGACAAGAACGTCCACTTTTTTCTAACTATTAAAAACATTTTCTCCAGTGCTCAGTGAAAACTAGAATTACGCTGAATGAGGATTGAGCAATTTCTGCATATGTTATGTCAAAATTGGCAAATAACAATGCAGAGCAAAATGTTGACAGAGCAATGTTGTGTTTACTTGGTGGTTGTTTTTTTTGTGTTTTTTTTTTTTTTTCCATGGCACTCCTGTATTTCTGTGTGTGCAGGTGGGGTAGTGCTCTGATAAAGATCAGCAGCTCAATATTTCAATTTTGCCCATGCCGCTTCTGGTTCAGATCACCTGTGTCCATATTCTGCAGTGTGCACAGAATTGCTTGTTTTCTCAAAGCTGCTCTATGGCACTCTTATCATTGTATCTGCATACTTAAAACTATAATGAATTTATTTTACACTGCTGCTGTAAGACTAGATAGTTTTTTATTATCTGTTTACAGAAGGGGAATTGAGGTATGAAATGATTAAGGCTAAACCAGTTGAACATCTAGGTCTTCATGTGCAATATGGGACACATAGATCTGATTTTTCATGGTGCTGGACGTTTTTGTAGCCCTGTCCAAATAATGAGGACAAACCTGTTGTGTTGTTTTTTTTTTTTCTCAAGCCTGGTCTGAAATTTATTTTAAAAATATTTATTTTGCATTATCTTAGGCAAATGCCAGAATCCTTCTTTCTGCCAGAGATGGCTTTGTGCCAGCGTTTGGCTGTCTTTCTTTTATGTGATCAGCACCTTGTTACCTCTGTAGTAGTTGCAACTGCTTAGCACTTCTGCAAGAAAAAGCCTCAATTCAGCATCTGCAAAGGACAAGCCCCACAGCTGCAGTTTGTAGAGACTTTGGCTTAAGTGGTTTGGGAGATCCTGTATAGTAGTCCTGCTTATTCTGTGAACCTAGATGTTTTTATTTTTATTTTTATTTTCTTTTTTAAACCTGTCCATCTGGGAAATGCTGGCATTTTTGAGTCTGTACAGTTATTGTGTATATATTCCTTGTTCTGCGTGGTTGGTTTGTTTATGTTATTAAACATATCATCCATTATATGGAATAACATATGTCATATATTGAATCTTAAGATCCAGAATTTCAGCAGGTGGCTGTATCTATGATTGAGATAGGAAATGCAGGAGTCTGGTGGACTTCACAGCTGTTCACAGTTGCATCTTTTGACTCCAGGCTTCTCCCAGCTTTAGTTTACTTCCAGCTTCTACCACTACTAGAGTTCTTCCATCCCATCCTTCCCCCTCAGCAGGTACCTGTTTTCTGGACACTTCCACGCTACTTTTCTCTAACCCCCATTTGTGTTGGCTGCCTCTGCCATCTCGTCTCATCTCGGCGTGCCAGCGAGCCGCTGTTGCAGCACCGCGTGCTCGGTTCTTGTGCCATTCGCTCCCGGTCAAGAGGATGTGAAATCCATAAGTGAAATCCTGCGCAGCTGCTTCCGCTTACAGGGGGAGCACCCTCAGCGGCTCCCTGGGACTAGCGCACGCTTTCTTCAACGGACGCACGGACGGCAGGTAAGGAAGGGTGTGAGAGTTCCCTTCGTTTGCAGTCAGGAGCAAATAGTGCTGCAGGCCTCCCCGAAAGGATGCCTGTCAGTAAGATTCTTCCCTGCCAACTCTTTTTTTTTGTTTGTTTTAAAAAGGGTGCTAACTTAATTACTTTTTCAGGAGAACAGCAGCCACGCTGGTTCAGATCAAGGAGACTGGTTAGCCTAGTTAACAAAACTGTATTTACCTTAGATAGAATTAAAAGTCTATAAACTAAGCTGTGCGCAGTGGAATGCTGAAGTACTTACTGGGAAGGGGGAGGAGTATGGAAAAGCACAAAAATATTTCTTCCTTCCAAAAAACAACCCTGGAGGAAGGGATGTGGTAAGGATGGAGAGAAGCCTGTTATACTCCGTTGTATGTATGATGGAAATCTGCAATAAAATACAGACTCTGTTAAACATGAAAAAAGCTGGATGGACCCTCTCTGCTTGCTTTTTTTGTTCCTTTCTGAGAAGCAAATATTTGAATATTGCCAGGGGGTGGCAGTTACTGGCCCAACCATAGTGATATGGCTGACGAAAGAAATAAGATTATTCTGCTGCGCTTTCAGTCCATCCCTTGTTTTCTGTTTCCATGGATATCTCGGATTCAGGGAGGGGGGGTAATGTAGAATTAGCATCTCCCAATGTATGAATAACTATACCAGAAAATTCCTGTTGAGCTTGACAGCTGATTCCTTCTTTTTAAGGAATCTGCATTTGTAGCTTCAATACCACGTTATTAGCAGTAGGACTACAATGATTTATTATCCCTAATGTTTTGCAGTGTAAAGTAATATGATTTAATAGAACACTGTTCTGGATTTCATGGAAATATATATCCAATACAAAAGTTACCGGTAGCATCCTTTATAGAGCAAAACTTAGTGAAGGCATTTGGCTTTGAATTCAGTTGGTCGTGATACTTAATTGTGGCAATCACTGTACTACTCAGTGGATTAGAAAATCGTACCTGTTATTGGGAAAATATTGCGGCACATAGAATGATTGTTGTGTTGTTATACATGTTTGAAATCTTGTTGAAATTGAAAACTATAATTACTCAGTTTTATTCACAGAAGCAGATTTTATCTTTTATTACATAAGTATCCACAGATCTCAGAGTTTGTTCTGTGACCTTTTGGGGTTATTTATCTTGTTTCTTGTATGCACTAGAGCTTGTGTGCTTTAATCTGTGTTTGCTGAGAAGCTGCCAAATTGCCTCTTCTCTTCTGTGCCAATCTATCTTTTTTTTTTTTTGTGTAATCCATGTTCTGATTGATGTATTAAAGGTTTTGTAGAAAAAATGTGAGCCATCTGTATCAGTATTTGCTTATGAATCATATTTTATGATATATCCATTAAATATATGTTAAGACTTCCTACACACTCAGCTGCTGTATATAAGAATATATACTTAACTGAGTGTTTAAATGTACTTCAGCATGTTAGGATGGGTGAGATGTGGTGCTTTTTTCATGTGTGTGTTCCCTTGGTTTGTTAATCCGAGGCTTTCAGATCCAACTACGTAAAGCGTTGACAAATTGATGGAGATTAAATAAATCTGATTTATTCAATTTTCTTGCCTAAGTAGGTCTGAAGGACTGAGAACAACAAGGAAGTTGCTTGTGGTACAGAAAAAGTCTTTTGAAATACTGGAATAACTAACTGTCGCTGATACGAGATCTGATTCTGCACCAGAGAACTGAATGAAAAAAACCCATTGACTTCAGCATCAGTAGGGCTTGCGTGAATGAAATCAGTGCCAAGACTTGATGACAAAACAGCACATCCAAATTGTGCTTTCAGATCTTAAGTACTGGTGTAAAATCAGAAGTTCACAATTAAAAAATTCAACGGGCGACAGACTTCTTTCCACAATTACATCAATAGTAGTTTCAAAACTGTTTTGCTGCTTAATGTTGCACACTCTGCTATCTCTCCCCATATGAACACTAGTGGCAAAAACATAACAATTTTATCCTGAGTTTTTGAAACATTTGCCTAGGCAATTTTGAAGCCAGTATTGCTGCAATATAGCTGTCTAGGTCAGGAAGGAAAGATAGCAAGACAGACCAGGTGGAAGACATCACACAGAACAATGATAGATTAGTTTACGCTGAATTATTTCAAAGTGCAGTCTGGTTGTTAGTTAAGACTTTGCTTCAAACTTTTCTGAGAGGCAAAATGTTTTATTCTTTGTTAAAATATAAGAAAAATACATGTTTTAAGAACTATAGAAATTAGCCAAAATATGTACTGTGCATATACACATCTGTATATTACTTCCCCTTTTTTTCCTTATTTATAATGTATGTAGAGAGTCTTCCTCACGGGTGTAATTTGTTATGCTAGAAGCCTCAGGTAGAATCACAACCCCCTTTTTTATCATGCTGTACAAATAAATTAATATTTATAATGAATAACTCAGTAGACTAAAATACTGATATAAAAACCTGCATGTAGTTGGGAACAACGTTACTTTTTCCCTAGAATCTTGGTGTCTCTGATTTCTTTCACTGCTTTCTTGACCTCTGGTTTTGTGCAGATTGTGTGAGAATATACTCCAGTTAAGTGCAGTCTGTTCCTGAAAACATGTTAATGTTTTGGCCCCACACACTGCCGTGGGCAAGGCACTGGGATTCAAGAAAGATGTGGACCAGTTGGTTTAGGGGAAGGAAACGGATAATAAGACATGTAAGAAAAGTGACCTTTTGAGAAGTCTTACTATCTGCTTCCTTCTCCTAAAATAAGCATGCTTATTTACTCATGGGAGAAACAAATTTTCAAATATGTAAAAGACTGATGCCCAGAGAGAGACAATAATCTGCTGTCTGTTCATAGTGGATAGGACAAGAAGCTTAAACTGCAGCTGAAAGAATGAATGTGGGTTAGATATTTAGGAAAAAAAAAAAGGCAAACAGAAAACAAAGAAAAGGCAAAAAACTTTCAAGTGGCAAGAATAGCAAGCGCTGAAATAGATTGCCTGGTGTCTCTGAAGAGCAGATTGGACAAATCTCTGTCTGGATTGCCTTGGAAGAGGACTTGGGCTACCTGAGCTCTTCAGGTCCTCTTCTGTGCTTTTTTTTTTTTTTGGTAGATTAGGACTTGTATTCCTTAAGGATCCATACCCCTGTAAATCCAAATTTTGTATGAATATGTGATACTCTTAAGTTCCCAGTTCTTTATTTGCAATAAAATTTTGCAGGCCAGTAAGATCTGCTGTCCCATGGCTGTTTGTATTTTGGTATTTACACTCTCTAAATGGGGATCATTTTTGTGCTGTTTCTGCTTCTTTATGCTGGAGGAGTAGCTGTTTACCTAATGGAACGGTTTCCTACAAAGCAATCAAGAAACAATTCTGTTTCAGAGGCTAGTTCTGCTTCTTTGCTTAATCTCTTTTCAGATGCACCCTTAGAGTACAGGTGGTATTAAGAAGGAGATGAATGTCTGGAAAATGCCAATTTAGGGGCATAAGATGCATTTACATTCAGTCTGGGAATATACTTGCTGCCTGTGAGTCAGCGGCGTCAAAGAACTATGCAGCGGAAGAGAAAATGATAAAATAAAAAGGACAGAAGTGACAAAATGAGTGCAAATTATGTAATCAATGTTTCTCCTTTTATCAAAATAGTTATTTCAAACCTTAATGAGCTTTGCCAGCCAGCAGTAACATTTTGAAGTATTATATTAATAAGCATTCATTGAATTTTGTTAGTTTTTATATGGCATTAATTTTCACATACTAAGTAGTAGAAGTACTGAAAAAGGTTAAATACGGATTTTAAGATATGCATGAAAAGAAAAGCCTTTTTATTATATGAAATGAGATTATATCAGTGAAATATGTTGTTGTTACAAGATGGAAATCTCTTGGTCCCGTGTAGAAAGGCTGGGTGACTTACCGAAAATGAGGTATCTGTTTGTAATGGAGCTGTGTGATCCTATGCGGTTTATTACTGCTAATGTATTTATCTTGGCACTGATTCTTATGCCCTAGCAATTTTAAGGTCTTGCAGGACCATTACATCATCTGGGTTAAACTCTGTATAATATAGGCTCTTTCTGACTTTATGCAGCTACTCCTGTATTAAGCTAGTACTTACCATAGAGTGCATCTTCTAGAAATGTTTGGTCTTCATTTACAGATGTGCAAGGACAAAGAAGCCACATTTCACTCTAACTTCATCAGTAGTTAATGACCCTCATTGCTGAAAAATGTAATTAAGCTCCATTTCTAATATTAATTTGTCTGGCTTCAGTTTCCAGGCATTGCCTCTGGTTTCTGCTTCACAGAGCTCCAATACTTTATTCTTGGTGAGATGTTTATACTCTCTAATGAAGTCACCTTTCAATTCTCTTGTTCTAAACTAATCAGACAGCTCTTTAACTCTTGCTGTAAGGCATTTTCTCTAGCCCTTTGTTATTACTGTATCTATATGAATTGTTTTGCTTGTATTTTTCTAAAAATGTTTAAAGGAGAGCTGCACATGCAGTGTTAACATCGGCCTCCCCAGTGCAATACAACATACTAAAATCAACACTCTTGCTGGTTTTTTTCCTGTTGATTTATTGAAGGATTGCTCTGTGCCTCTTCATTTCTGTGTCATCCTAGGAGCGCAGGTTCACCTTCTTGCTCACTGGGAATTTTTTGGAGATGTTCCCCTTCAGAACATGCATAGAGTCCTATAGAATAGGTTAGAATATTTTATATCCAGCTATAAACTTTATATTTGCTGGAATAAATTAATTTTGCCTGAATAAACCCAAGTCATTAAATGATTACTCTGAGTGCTAAACTTGCTGGACAGAATTTTTCAGATTTTCCTTCTGTATTTATTGACAGATCAGTGGTGAAAATACTGAATATGACTGGATCTGCACCTTGAGTAGAAATGTTCTTTCATAATGGCAGCTATTTTTATGAGTTTATATGCTTAATATGGTCTGCGTAGTGCTTTTTAATCAAACTGTTGAAAGTGAAGCCTCCTCCAACCCCCTCCTGTATTTCCTTTTTAGAAAGAAAATAACAGATGATTGTTTGAGAGAGCTTGCCTTCCATAATACATCTTTGACTTTCCTGAAGCCTTTCATGGAAATTTACTGAAATACAAGGGAGTATGATAGGCTCAGTGCCCAAGGGCATGGGCTTTTTTGTTTTTTTTTTTTTTAAAAAAAAAAAATTGTAAATTGCTACTAGCTGCGGTTCTCCTGTATTTGCTATATTAGCCGTACCATGACTGCTGAAGACCAGACGATCAGCTTCCGTTCTGCAATTAGTTCATGTTTAACTGTCGTAATGAGATGCCAAGCAGGTACCTGGGATGTAGAATGCAGCAATGTTTGTATTTAAAAAGTGATGATGAACTATTTTCATGAGTTCTAATGACGTTTTCACTGCTGATTGCTGGACATCTCTTGCAGGTATCTTCCAAACTGAAGTTCCCTCTGATCAGTTTTTATTTCCAAATTTTATTTACTCATATTATCCTGTTTTCTGGTTTGACTTGGTTACGTGCAGCACATCCCTGTTGGCAACAAGCACGATGATCCATATGTTTTTAGTTTCAGAATTATTGATAACTTCAGCAGTTGTGACTGGAGACAAGCATATTTTGGGGTTGCATCATCTGATGGCTGTTGCTATAAATGTATTTGGTCACTTGCATCATACTTAGATGCAATTTACATTGATTTTTATGACAATAAAATGCCTCAATACTTGGGGAAGATGGTGGCCCTTGTGTATTTTAACTTCTGTTTTAGCGTAGGTATTTCTAAGTACGGATTTATTGCATGGTTTGGTGAGCTGGAGTCGGCACTATCACTGTATTTCTTGATCATAAGAAAAAAGGAAATTTGTAATATTCTAATCTGACCTATATAAAACATGCAGAATACTTCCCTGCATTACTGCATGCATCAGAACTCCTATTCAAGAAAACCACCTGAAGCAGCTTTTAAAAATTGGCCTGCAATCATTGCAGTGGCTAACTGCCCTTGCTTTAAGAACAGAAAAAAACCCCAACTATTTTCTCTTCTGAATTTGTCCAGCTTCAATTTCCAGCTACTAGGTCTTGTTTGACCTTTGGCTGCTGTATTGAAGAGTTTGTTTTGAAGCTTTTGTTCCCATAGGTACATACTTAGAGGCAAGGACTGAGGTACTTGGTAACTTCCTCCTTGGTATAATAAATTAAATTTAGTGTTCTGACTTGGTAGTAAGAGATGTTATTTTCAGTCTCAGTAATTCATGAAGTTCTTTTTTGGCCTTTTAACATTTTGAATTGTGGATGTTGGTAGGGACGTACGATCTGTCATACTGGTGCCAAATAGAGGCATCCCATAATCTCTATTTTTAAGCCTTTTTCTGTCTAGACATCTAGTAAGTTATGGTAGTCTTCATGCCTATCCAATTACACACCATAATTCCGTAATTCCCTGTAATGCCAACACTTTTATATAAAATTCCCTTGTATTTGTTCCTAAATAGGTAGCTTTTCATTATCTTTGTCACCTGTGTTGGTGTCCTTCAAATGCATGATCCAGGTCTGTCCGTCAGTGGCAGATCCTCTTCCTGTTTGCCGTTCCCCCGGTCCCTCTGCCAGCTGTGGCTCGTGTCAGCAGCAACTGTTTGTCTTCTGGGTCACTGGTAAACTGTTAAACAGCAAAGGGCCAAGAACTGTCCTCGGTGGGTCCTACTTCGTTAAGATTTTGTGTTAAATAATGGCTTTTTAAAAATTAATTTTATTATGTTTGTAAATGAGTTGAATTTTTTAATCAAAATGATTGAGGGGACAAATCATTTGTCTTTGCAAATGCCAGAGATATTGCATCAACACTCTTTCACGCATTTAGTATTACATTCACCTTTTTTTTAAACTCTGTACTTCCTCTATACATACATCAATTTAATGCTGGCAGTCACATATTCTGATTTGTTCATGTAAATAATTTTTTAAGAATTTAGAATCTGAAACTGCTGTCTTTCAAAACTAAGATTAATGAGGAAATCCTCATTCTAGTAATGCTCAGAGCAAAATTGCCATTGACTTTTGTGGGGCTCATATTTTACATATCTGGGCCTATGTACGTGGAGCATCCATATCTGGAGACTCTAAATAGAATACATATCCAGCTTTGTATCTGTACTTAATAATTTAATTTATTGAACTGTTTATTCTAATACTGATCTAGGAAAATAATAGGTCTCTGCCTTTCACGCTGGTCAACTAAGGAAAAGTGTCTTAAGAAATATTTTGCTGTTTTAAGTATCTGAATGTGCAGTTTGAAATTGGGAGACTTGGAAAAAATGTTTGCCTTCCCCTTCTGTGCTGAAAGCTACCTCGTCAGTCCTCTCGTGGTTGCAGAGCAAATGTAAGTAACTGCAGACAAGAGCAATCGGGATTGTATTAGTAACGAACAATGTAAGGACATTCTCAGTGGCGTCTGTAACTTACTGTCAGTGCCTAATTGGGTGTTACAGTCCCTAAAAAGTTGGACTTGGCAGGTTGATTCAGGGCAAAGCCGTGCCTGTACTGCCACTGGGGTTCAGTCCTTGCGAAGGGCAGTTTGGCGTTCCCGGGGGAGCTGCCCGGAGGTGTCGGGGAGGTGGGTGGCGCCAGGGATGTGTCTGCTGCACGCCCGTCCTGGGAGGTGGAGGAAGGAGGACCTGTGCTAGACGTACCTCTAGAGGGTGGGGGCCAACTCCTTGATTGGAGCCCTTTTCTTGGTGGTAAGAACACTGGTTGTGGCTTGGTCTTTTTACAGTGTGTTTAGGATGGTTTCCCATACTTTGCGTGGCAGCCTACAAATTGGGGGGCTAGGGTTCAGCTCTTCCTTCAGCACCAGTGGATTCAAACCCACATGTCCTTCTTGCAGAGGAGACCCTGCTGTTGTTTATGGGCAGATGGAGGAGAGAGGGAAGGAGGATGCCTTCTGTTCCTTCCCCTGCAGCTGGGAAATGGGCAATCAAAAAGGCAGGTCTTGGAGTCAAAGGGAGAGCAAACCCGTTTTCGGCACGCAGTATACACCGATAGTTTATTAAGTGAACATGTAATATGTTTGTTTAACAACCAGGTTTAGTTTATATCTCTGACTATTAAATCACTTAAGGTTTGTTATATTATAGTTCTGCTTTATTGGAGTAGTTGCTCTTCAACAATTTCTTGTAAAAGCATTTTCCCATTTTACAGCATTTTATGACGGTCGTGCCTTTTTTAGCCCTGAATGTGAGTAGAAATGTTTTTTAGGTTTTAGGGTTATTTTCTTTTTTCTTTCCCTGTGGATAATCACCACTCTTAAGATACAGAATTATATTAAGCCCAGAACATTCTTTCTTCTTAAGCTTTTTAAAAAATAATTTAGAAATGTTTTTATTACTTAACTTGCTATTGACAATAATTCCTATAGATTTGTTATTGATACACTCCATCACTTTTTAAATTTAATAATTGCTAGTTTGTAAGTCACTACCATTAATTTCTCAGTTCTCTGTTGTGTTGGAAAAAATGTTATCTTCCTACACTTGTAAAGACCTTAAAGCAATAGATAAAAAATATGTGAAGTCTCTCCACTCATCTTTTGTTTCTCACATTTAACTTTTTTTACCTGTTTTACAGAGTTTACTTGTAATTAAACTCCACACTAATACTTCACTACAAATTGCTTTAGTAGTGGGAGTCACTTACGTGCTTCCGTTTGGATCGATGCTGACTGCTGCGACGGGTTTATTGTACAGAAAGTAGATGTTTAAGTCATGCCACTCTCCCTTAAATGCTTCTGCCTGCAGGACAGAGGTAGAACAGGAAAACACATTTCATTCAGTTAATCTGAAACCTCATTTTTTCCCTTGGTGTCACAACTTTGGCCATACCTGTCTTTGGGATGCCATCGGTCCCATTTGCACCTACAGCTCAGCTTGTACGCTTGTGTATTTTGTGCTCTTCCCTAACATTTGACATTTGAACGTAAAGTAATGCGTTATCAACATGCAGCAGCACATGAATATTAAGAAGTTGGAAGCACAAGTGAATATTAGTATAAAATGAAAGCCACCAGAAATGTTTGGCTCGCTAGTTTTCGTTTTCTTTATCCTTTTTTCAGTTGGCCCCATTATTAAGCATATTGAAATGTGTTACCAAATTTAGCATTTGATTTCTTTGAAAGACTGTTTGCCTCAGGATTCAGCTGTAGCTTGCTGCTGGAGATGTGGGCTCTGAATGCCTGTATTTGGATCATTCTTAAGTACACTGGAAAAGCCCAGGGCATGAGAAAGCTTCACTGTTGTCTCAGAATAACTTTTATTCTATGGGTCCTCCTCCTACCCCATGTTAAGTATGGATATTTCTGTCACCCTGGCTTTTTTGTTGTGGTGGGTTTCTTTGTGGGTTTTTTGGTTGTGGGGTTGGGTTTTTTTTTGGTTTGTGGGGGTTTTTTGTTTGCTGTTTTTTTTAAACTTTTGTGCTATCATTATCTATAATATCTGGAGGATTAAAAAAACCCTTCTTCCAGTTGGGATTAAAAAGTCTGATACATGCAATGAGATATTGTTCATAAACTTTCATGGAAAGCTCTCTTAGCCTATTATTTATAAACTCTGGCATTAGAATTGTGCTTAAAGGAACAGTGTTTAAATTCTTATTTCTCAGATAATTATGATCCTGAATGTATTTACAAAGCTCAGGCTTTATGCCTAATATGCACACAGTATTAGAGCATAATATTTATTGTGTTTTTCTAGGTCCAGAGGGGGAAGAAAGGTGCAAAGTAAATATAGTGAAGGCTGTCTAAATGATTTCAGCGGTTGAGGGATAGGGAACGTTGTCATGTTAGAGGCTGTGGGTTGAGTTTGTGAGGAATGTTTCTGGGAGGGAGAGTAAGTATACTGTAAGTAAGAAAGATACATAATAATTCAAAGTTTGTTAGTAAAAGCCATGTCCAGAGTTTGCTAATTTTGGGCTGACAGGTCAGCTCTGGCAGTCCTTTACAAGCTGACAAACTTATTTTCTGCTAATTGTACATGTTCCAATTATGTTCGAGGGAAATTTAATTGGAATTGTTCTAGAAATCGCATCCAGTAAGGAAGAGCTAGGGAATACAGAGTTTTAAAATTGGTATGTAGCAGCAAAAGATAAAGCAAGGAATGTGACTCTAGGGCAGTTTTAAGTGATATGCCAAGGTAGGCAATCCGGGCACGGGCACGGTGACTTCTCTCCAGGCTCTGCTGGACTCTGTACATTGGCAAACCCCGTGTGTCTTTTCTGGGCGTCAGGAGGGGTGTGTGTGTTTTTTTTTTTTTTTTTTTTCAATTTGCAAATTCCTCCTGAGTTCAGCCGATGGACTTGGTTAAGCTGCCACAGTGCCAGGAAGGCTCGCAGGGCTGTACAGGTATAGGCGAAGCTGTGTTTTGGTTTGCTGGGTTTGAGCGGTGATACGGAAGGAGAGGACCCAGGCTGACTTTTGGACTACTTACGTGTTTGTGGGAGGAGATTTTTAGAGGAAAGAAAACATTACTTGCAACAAATCTCTTTGTACACTTTGGGTCGGTGAGACAGCAGAACCTCTAACACCATTAAATCTTCTAAAAATAATTTATCAGAAAGAAGTTGTATCTCTCATGTGGTTTCAGTAGTCTGGGTTGTAAGGTGTTTTGCTGTCCTGTTCAGAAAGGAGAGCACAAAACAGCTTTTTTAGAGGTGTGACAGAGGAGGAGGATACCAATCCTATGCTAAGTAGAATTATTGATTTAATTTTATTAATGTAGGGAAAGCATTTTTAAATGCACTGTTTGAATTCTTTGTCTTGGTTTTTGATTTTTATAAGATTGGTTAAAAATTAATGACAATAGATAATTCAAACTCCTTTCAGTTAATGCCTTTTCCAGAATTTATCACCCATTAGCTAGGAGGCATAGGAGTGCATGTTTTACCTACTACAATGCTGAAGCTGAGTTCACTTAAATCAGAGGTGAGCAACCTAAGTGCTGTGATAAACTGGCTCTTGGAGTGGCAGGAGTTTGTGTGCCCCTGGAGGATGGTGACCCGTGTTGTTGAGAGGGTGACTGTTCAGTCTGGGCGGTCTTGCCTCTTGGAGAAGGCAAGTGTCACCAGCTGGCCCATCTGTACTCCTCCCAAACTATAGGAAGTTGGTAGCAGGTTCATCTCAAGCTGTGGTTCACAGTTCCTTCCTCTGAATGGCACGCGGTGGGGATTGGGAACAGTCTATCACAATATGCTATTTGGAATACATGTTTTAAATTACTGAGCCATAATTTAAATCTCCCTGAAGCCAAGAATAGAACTTCATAGTTACGCAATTTTCTCTTTATGTAAGTTCCTTGCTTTCTCCTTTCCCCTTCCTCCTTGCAAGCAAAATAGAGAATGATGAGCGCAATTGAAAGAAATGTGCTTTGGGAAATGGAAAGCAGGAGAAGTAGATAGAAAGCTGTTTTAAAAAAAGAAATCAGTATTATAACTGAAACATTGGAGTAAAATGTTAACTTGTTTTTGCAAAACATTGTCTTAAAGTTGGCCACTTATCCAAGAGCAGCATAAGGAATTTTTAGACCGTAAGTCATCTAATAAGACAGACTTATATGGCATACTGCTTTTAACTGACAAATTGGATAAGCAGTTATAGTTTATCTCAGGATTTAAATAAGATTTATATCACATATGTTATCACTAGTAAATATATATTAAGGAGACATTTGTTTTGATGCTGCGTAGTGCAGTGATTTGCATGGTATGCTTCCTCCATTAGTGCTTCTTTTACCCATTCTTTTACTGAATTACAATCCCTCAAGTTTTGTTACTTTTGTTCATTCAGGATTGTGAAACTCATTAAAAAAAAATACATGTGCATACATCACAGTTAAGAGTGAAGGCTCTTATGCTTATATTCTTTATACCCTTTTTGTCATATGTTTTAAAGGAGTACGCAGGAGAAAAGAGATCAAAATGAAAGTTGGGAAGGAGTCAGCTAAAATTCTTTTAATGAGAAAATTTGAATTGTTAAAAATAGTTTAACTGAATTATTGTTTAACACCAATCTCTATTTAAGTGTAGTTTAAATGTTAATAGTTAAATGAAAGTGAGACTAAAAGGGAGTATGTTTCATAAATGTGGATGAGAATATAGTGAATATATTAAGTGTGGATGAAGATAAATGAAAAAAAATTTAATATAATTTTTTTATGTACAATGAAACTCTTGAGTAAATATTTGAAGCAAAGAATAAAATTCAAACTCTTCAAAAAAAAAAAAAGTTCAAGTGCTGGAAGTCTATGAGTGTAAGAGCACTAATATACCCAAGAGAAGGCAAAACAGGAGGGGCTATTTAAGTTACTACACTAACGTTAATCAACTATATCTAATGCTGGGAGTGTAACAAAACAAAAGTTAACTCTGGAAAGCCTGTTTGCTAGAGGAAGCCTTTACTACTAAAGGCAGTAGTAGAGGAGAACTTGAACAAGTACATTAAAGATGAGCTAGAGAATGTCCAGATTTAGCCAGGTACATCTCATCTCAACACAAGGATTGTATAAAGGAGAGGAAGATACCTTTGCCTTTTTGCCGAGGGGAATTGAATCTTTACCTCAAACTGCTCTTGCGAAGCTGATAGTATTTTTTAATTATTTTTTTTTAGTCATTAGTCAGATGCATCAAACTTCCCATCTCTCTTGCAGCCTATGTCAATACTTTGAACATTTTACCGCAAGTAGGATGTGTTTAACTTTTTACCACTTTCCATTCTAGAACCTAAATTTTGTGCACATTTTAGCTCTACCTACTACAACTGCATTATACGGTAAATAATACATTCGAGAGCTTTCAAATCTTGGCCCTAGCAAACTTGGTCTTGTTTTTGACAAGCCTAGAAGTTTGAATGCCCTACCTGTCTGTGGTCAAGGTGTGTTAGGTCTTTCTTGTATATACGTCTGTGTAAAGTTGTGAATTCTTTGACGTCAGTAATGCTCTCGTGCCAGCTGGTTGCCCGTTAAATTACGAACTGCTGTGTGGCATGTTTCTCTGAGGAAATGCATCGCCTCACTTCTGACTGTATTAATTCTTTTTTTATATGAATAGCATCAGAAGCTTTGGTAATAAATAGCCAATTTAATTTGCTCATTGATGCACCTCTAGACAGATAGCATTGCTCTTCTTTTGACCAATACATTATAGGAACTGTAAGACCTAGTGATGAATTACTATCAGAAGAAATTTAGTCTAGTTATCTATAGATAAATCCTGAAATGTTTGGCCTCTGAATATGGACTTCTTTCCTGGTACTTTCTGTCTTGACTCCTGTTTCATAATGGATATTTGTATTCTCTCTCTTTTTTTTTTTTTTTTCCCTTTTTTTTTTGCTATTCAAACGGATGCCAAGGTACTGAATATATGTATCTGATACTTCTAAGTAGCTTTGTTTCTGTAGTGTCAGGAACATAATTCAAAAAATTGTCATATAGTTGGGCTTGTGTATATACTTATTTGCCGTCATGTTTCTAAATGAATAGTGAACTTACAGAATTTATAAAAAAATTCTTCTACATTTCTGGGGGAAAAAAAAAAGCCAGTATAAAGTTTGTCAACACTGATTATTGCAAGATGACAGTGAAAGTTCAGCTTTGGTTATGTTTTTTCTGAGTATAAATGAAAAGTTAGGTGTGTTAATTGTGTAAGGGAATGGTAACAATAACTATTCCTTATGTTAGCCAACCCCCCAACAAGTACTAGTGCATAACCATAGGAAAAGGAAAGTGCTGGTTAATGCAGGGCCTAATTCTTTTCCCACTGTGCTAGATTTCTAAGGTATATATTTTTAGAAACTTAGAGAAATTAGTACAAATTATTCTCTTCTATGGCATGTATGCATGAAATAAAAAAAAAAAACCATGCTTTTTCATGTTAAGTATTTCATGTTGTGTTCAAAGTTGGAGGAATAAGAGGATGAGATCTCCTCTACAAAGAGGATGAGTACAGTCACAGCAAGAAGTGAGCTATATAAATGGCAGATCACTAATGTTTTTATTGAAAATAACATAGGGCTCTCGTGTGATGGTTTTTGTATTACTTACTTCATATATCTTCCTAAAGACAGAAGTGAAGTATGATTTTGTTTTCCTCCTATAAACTTGCATAAGATACACCAGGAGAAAACATTTTCAGATAAGTTGTTACTGCTTTTGCTTTCATCGAGGTAATATTTAGAGATGTTGCCTTAAATGCTTATGGAATTTGGAATGTGTATCAGAAATAGGGCAGTAAACATGTTTTTATATATAGATATATGTAAAATATATATGTGCAATTTTGTAGACAACAAATTTGCTGAGCTGAGGTAATATTTCAAGTATTTTTAATAATGCAATTATTAAGCATTTTCCAAAACTGGATAGAATTTAGATATTAATTGCCAGAAAATGACCGGATCATGAAGTTGCCAGATGGTATAGGGAATTACAATAAAATATACCTTCTGTACCTGCAGAGCAATCAGACTGTCTTGATGTACAGATGCATTTATCTTTAGGAGATATTTGAATTAACTTATGCTGCGTTACTGGGCTTGAAGGGAGGTTATGTTGGGTAAAACTCTGCACATTGTCTTGTTTCAGGTTAGAAGATAACTTTGCTTCTGTTTGGCATTTTTTTTTCTACCAATTCACATCTACTGAAATCTCCTCCCTGCTTCTAAAATAAAGTTTTCAAACTGACTAGAGAATTTTGAGTGCCTAACTTGCATTAAGATCTGTTTTTTGAGAAGGAATAGCTGCTCCTTATTTTCTGAAAACTGAGCTTGTTTAAAGTGATGCAAGTTGAATACTTGGAATTACTTTTTTTTTTAAAAGTCTTTTGCCTTGACCATCAATGTATAAAAACCCAAAACATTTCCACACCAAGATTTAGTACTTCCAAGTTAATTAATTTCTTAAAAGGACAAGCCAGGTATTTTTACTGTCTGTTCAGGAGTTGATGGATTGTGAAGGAAATGTGAACACAGCCATTGTAACGTAAGCACCGGGCGGTGTTCGGTGTGAACACTTCTCCTTACTCAGTTGTGCTCGGGGTGCGGGCATGGAGGTGACAGTGCCCTCCGCTCTGCGGTCTGATTGCCCAGCGAAGAGCAAAACCACCTTGTTTTGTCCCCCCTGATGCTCAGCGTAGCACCTGTTGTGTGAGAACAAACCATGCATTGTTCGGTTTGTCTAAACCTGTGGGTGCTGCCTGATCCCCAAAGATGGCTGTGGTGCTGCGTGAACCTCTTGCCTGGAGCTATTAGGTGTCGCAAGAGCCAGACTGGGACAGTATTTAGGGACTCTTTTACACCGTAAAGAAGGTTCAGAAGTCCTCTGGAAACATTGCAGTCTTAGCCCTTGTAGTCCTGACTCTTTACTTTTCCTGTCTGAGGGTTCTTGGAAGCCCTGGAGAGTAAGAGATCATTGATAGTCCTTCAGTGGAAAAACAGCGTGGCCCTTTGGTCAGCGTAATGACATCTGCTTAGCAAAAGTTAAATAGTGGGTGAAGGCCTGCCGTGTAGTCTGCTCTTCCCCCATCCACGTCTTTTGGTGGTGGACTCAAGTGGGTGCCAGGGGCACGGGGACGAGCTGGCTTGGGGAGGGGGCCGCGCTGCCAGTGGGAAGTGCTCAGCTTTTTGCTGCCCAGTGCTGTTGTGTGAAGTTGATCCTGCTGGCCCTGCCCCAGCTCGCCTGCCCTCACCACATCACCTTGCTGTGGCAGGAGGTCCAATGCACTCAGCCAGCGGCCCGCGCAGGGCCTGGGGGCTTGGGGAAGAAAGCAGAGACGGGCATGGGAACAAACCCTAGCTCCTGTTTCGGGAGTTGACGTCAGCGGTGGTTACCAGCCGTCCCTACGTGACCTGCCTTCTCCAGGAACGTGCCTGTGACTGCCTCTGCCTCCTCTGCAGCTCTGTGTACCTATGCCATGCCTTATCAACGCACAGCCCAAGCATGCTCCAGTACGACATAAAATAATGGTACGAGTTGTCCTGGATTGACCTTGCCAGGTAGGTAAGTTAAACCGTACAGAGATGCTTATTCCCCTTCACCATCAGATGGAGCAGAGAGCTCCTTCTCCTCCTCTAAGCCTCAGGGCTTAAGCTCCTCCTGGGAGCGAATGAAGCCTCACGACTTCCAAGGGCTGTGCGTTTACTTCAGTTCAGAAAAATAAAGTGCCCAGTGCAGAATCCCAGTGTGTTTTACGATCTATTTAAAGTTGCAAAACTAAGT
Source organism: Calonectris borealis (assembly GCF_964195595.1). Classification (NCBI taxonomy): domain Eukaryota; kingdom Metazoa; phylum Chordata; class Aves; order Procellariiformes; family Procellariidae; genus Calonectris; species Calonectris borealis. The sequence continues at coordinate 137,543,392 of NC_134312.1, read as the reverse complement.
ATGTGGTAAATGAATACTGTCTGTAGTGAAGCAGCTTTTACACACAAACTCAGTCTTTCATGCATGATTTCTACTTTAACCCTCTCAACTTGCCTGAAAAGTTCAGCCAAAATGATCAAAGGGATAAATAATCAAATACTTCTTTTTAAGAAGTGACTCTTTGCCATCAGGAGGTGAGTATAACTGATGCCCAAGACTTAAGTTATTAGCCTACTACATTGAGAAATGTCTTGTTTTGTGTGGTAGCTGCTTTTTAAAATGTACTAATTTCTCCATTAACTCTTGCTGTTCTTTGGGTGTTTGGGCAAGGGAATGAACATGGAAAGGAGCAGGATGAAAGCCTATTTGTGCCTGGCTGTGGTTGAAGTAGTCTGTGTTTTTCTGTATGTGTACACATGTCCCAGTGCATTGTGTTCATTTTGCAAGGACAGTTGCTCGATCAAAATAGTAGTTCTTTCTGGCTATTTTTCCCCCCTGGAAGCTTGAGTTGCATCTGGTAGGCACGGAGTTGTTGTGCTTTTGGTTTGGGACTGAGAGCCAAGTTTGGTACCTGGCTCCTGGCCGAGCCTTTCCACTCTTGGTACCTGTCAATGTGTGTTGAGTTCCTTCCAGTGCTTGTTCTTTCCTGTTTGTGTGTGTGTGGGTTGTTCCCCCTTCCCCCCCCCAATGCTGAGCAAGTATTTGACAATGAATATTTGATTCTGCAAATAGTTATTCATTTGCAAAGCCACTGGAGTCTCATACCTACAGCACATCCTACAGAAGGACTGCTGTAAAACTGATTTGAGGTATTCAGTGTATGAATAATGGTCGAAAGCAAATCGTGCTGCGTTCAGCTTGTTATACCTTATTTGCAAGTGTGTAGTCACACTGTATTGTAATAATTTGCTAGCATATTTTTCTGTTCATGCTACGCAGCATTTATTGAGATGGTCTTACATTAAACGTTCTACGTTTTTTACGAGGTAAAAGGGTTATGCCTTTTAAGAAGGCCTTAGATACAATTTTAAGATGACCTGCCTTAATTTATAAGTCACTGTTCTTGGCTATCTTCAGTAAGAAAGGGCATAATTACTCACAGTTTTGTTTTGAGTAAGAAAAAAGAGGAGTTGTCTTTTCTTTGCAGTCTTAATGGTGGTTGAACCTCTTTAGGGTCCTCAGACGTCTGTGACAAGGTGGGATCTTGTTCTGTGGAGGAGACGAAGCTACTTGGCGAGCTTGCTGCTAATATGCAAAGCTCTGCAGATTTGTACAAAGTGATTGCAGGAGAGGGGGTCTTTGGAGAAGGAAACAAAGATATTATGATGGGATTTTGTTCATAGTTCAGTGCTTGGACATAATCTAGTTCATTATTGCATTGACTGTAAGTGCTATAGAAAGAACACTTCAGGCTTACGAAAAGTAATGCAGTCTGTGGATAGCTTTTTTAAATAGAGGCTTCCATTGCAAACTCAGATTTTAAGTGATTTATCATTCTACAGAGGTTATTAGAGCCGCAACTCCTCCAGCATTTTACAATACCAAACATTTAAAGAACATTCAGGTTATTTGCTTATTCATAGGGAAGAGTCAGTCGCCTATGATTCACTGTAGTGAATATTCAATCTAGTCTTTCTCTCCCTCTCTTTGTCCTCTCTTGGAGTCTAATGCGTGGTTTATTTCATTTCAAAGTCTTCGTGGATCACCTCTACATCTGTAGCTGGCCTCTCGTAAGTAGCAGGAACACCTATTTGGTGATGGAGACAGAATATTATAGTATATTATGTGAAACAGTTAATAGAAAATTACTGAACGTGTTTTTGATCTGGTGGTCTTATAAACAGAAGGTATTATCCACTACTAAAAACTGAAGGAAATAAAACATTGAACTAGATTAGCAAACACCAGTAATTCAGTCAGCCTTCCTTTCTGTAGTAAGAGCTGTGCAAGAATTCTTTTGGTTTGGGGGGTGAACTGAAAAATCTTAAATTTACAGTTTAAAGCCAAAATTGATTTTTTTTTTTTTTTTTTTTTTTTTTTTAATTCTCCTGTCTGTGAATATTTCAGACATTTCATGCTGTGGAAACAACAGAGTCTTCCTCCATGCACAGTTTGGTGCTGTGGCCAAGGCACTCATTTAGGAACTCCAAATTCACATCTGTTCTCTAACATGTTTTGAGCAGAAATTTGATAAACAGTTATCCAGTGGGGTTTTTGGGGTGAGTGGGGTGGGTTTTCTTTTTTTTTTTTTTTATTTTTTGGTTTGTTTCTTTTGGTTTTGGAATCGCGCTTTGGGAAAGGATTTGGATTCATGGACGTTTTTAAAGTGACTGAAACTGCATATTTCTTCCAGTGTATTTGTCAAATAGTAAAATGACCTTTCTATCATTAAAAATAACTATGTTCCCAAGGTAGCTTTACCCCGTGGGAGTAAGCCTGAGAATGCCAGAATGACTTGGCATGGTATCTCTGTTTAAAATACAAGCAATCCTTTTAAAACTTGTATGTTTTACTTATAGAGACATGTTAGTTTCCATTCATATTTTTGTTTATACATCATTATTTATGTAATAAAAGCACTGCTACATCCACAAGCTGTCTATGCCGTATGTGCATGCTGTGCACCTATTGAACTGAAAGAAGGGGAAATTTTAAAGACTTACACACTTATGGTAATGTAACAGGGCTCTCATGAAAGGCATAACCTGTTATGGCACATTATTAGACCATTTGTTAGAAGTAGCGGTGAGCTGGGGAGCTGTGTTACTGTTGAAGTGAAGGCTTCTGACATGTTTGCTTGCTAAAGGCTCCCAGTAGCCACTGGCCTTGTGCAGTCTGCGGAGTGAGGCGTGCCAGTAAGTACAAGCACATGGTCTCTGGCAGGAAGCAGTGTTTCTGGTAAAGCCAAATCAGCTTCATTTTATCCATAGGGGGAGATGTTTAGGTGGCAGAGAACAGTTTTTGAACAGTCTGAGGGCAGCCAGTGGATTTAGTCTTTATTTTGATTTTGAGTTTAGGTAAAAGCTAATCTCATTACTGCTTGTGACTGAACAGCAAAATGATTGTGAAATGTTAGCTGTCTAGTAGGCATTCAAAAACTCCATTTATTTTCATATTGTGCATTTGTCTGTATGTTTCCTGTATTAAAAATTGGAAAAAATTCTTAGCCCTCTCATTTCCTCATTTGTTCTGTACAAAAAACCCCCGACTTCTGCAAAACATCCCAGTAGTATGGAAAACACTAAAGGTGATTTTTACTGATAATCCAAAATTCAGCAGTTCTTCTCATTTGCATCCAGCACCATTATAAGTACCCTTGGTTGCTTTAATGCAGTAACCTGAAAAAAATCCATGAGTTGTAAATAACAACATACAAGGACTACTTCTCTTCCGGGTTTCTGCTAGCTTTAATAAACCGATGTGGGTGAAAGAATGGAGGCAGTGTCAAGTAGAGATGTCCGGACTGACAGCAGAGTATCTCTGTTGACCACTGTTAATGACAGCAGTGGATTAACTGCACTGGTTTTGTCCACTGATAGAAGCTGGGTCTTTCTGATTTTACGATACGTAGAGGTTATGTACACTGAGAACACTACTGTAAAAGAATGACCATGGCTATGATGGGAATGATAAGCATGAGTAACTTTTATTAAAATTGCCTTTTTACCTCACTTGTTATTTAATTTGGGCCCTATTGGAAATCTGCATGCCAGAAGCTGCCAATATATGTATTTTCGGTAGGATCTGATAGATCTTAGTATTTTGTGATCCTTTGTTTCTAAGAATTTTGCTATAGGATGTATGCATTTTATCCCTAGGAATTCAATCTATAGTTTGCACAGATAAAGCTACAAAAAATCCCACCGTCCTTAAAGTGAAGGAAAGTGAACATAAAATGCCTGGTTATCTTATTAAAATACTTATTTTGATTTTTCTTAAAAAAAAAAAAAGTAAGGAATTCATGATATTGGTTAAATGTATGAGCTTTTGTGTACACGTTTCTGAAAGGGTCTCCACCAGGCAAATGGCCTTTATCCACAAGTAGTAGAACTGTTGGCTGCTTGCGTGTTGGCCGCTTGCGTTTTTAATCAAATGGCCCTCTGAGCTGTTGCTAATGGTTTGAACACAAGGTAGGTCTCAACATCAAGAACCTCAACATGTCCTTTCTGCCTTGAGACTTTGGTATATGAGTGAGGAGAAACAGGAGCTATTCTTTTGTGCTGCTATTGGAATGAATTAATCCGAAATGTGCTGTACAAGTAAAATTATCTATTAGCTTGTCTCTGTTAGCATTTCATACGAGAAGTGGCAGAGAGGTGCAAAGGAAGGAGAAAGACTACTAATGGAACAGAAACGTAGGTTTACTCTGCAGTTCACCTGAATTTTAACATGTTTTCTGACTGTCCTTGTCCTCTTACCCCTATTCCTAGTGACATTGCTGTACAGGGAATTGCATGCCATATATAATCTCTGCAGAGAAAGCGTTGGCTCCTAAATAACTGTAAATAGAGAGCAGCCTCTTGAATTATAGCATGGGTGGATTAGCTGTGAAGTGCTGAGGAATTGCAAAACCAAACCAAACTGCAAAACCAGGATTTTTTTGTCTGTTGTCCAAGAAACAAAAGGGTGGGTTTTGGTTTTTTTGTTGTTTTTTTAAAACACATCTGTCGTCATGGAGAGAGGGCAAAAAACCTTCCAAACATCTGAAATTGCTACTATGTGCCATTTGTCAGCTTGCTCATTAATGCACTAGAGAAGGACTGAGCTTTTAGGTGGGGGGGAGAGGGAAGGTCTTGACGCTGAAATTGAAAAGCCATTAATATTGTGACATAAGTGACCTGCAGTGTACTCCTTTGATAATAGTTTCCATACCTAACATATGTAGTCAATGGAAGAAGAAATAGATTTTTAATGTGAACGGACAGAGCCATCCACTATAGATCTAAAAACCTGTAGGAGACTTTTATCACTGGCCCCAAAAGTAAGTCCTGGAGCACTACTGCAAATTGCTGTAGTGATGCCTAATCACAAAAATCCTTCTGAGCCACAGAGTGCTTGGAGGCATTGGGATTTTTTTTTTTTTGTTGCTTTCTTTCCAAGCGCTTTGAATGTGGCTGTACCTTTGCAAAACAGCCACGAGCACCTTCCAGACCTGAAGCAGTTGTGCTCTTTAGGACGAGCTAATCTCTGAAACAGAAAAAGCGAGTAGGCTCCTTGCGAGAGGAAGGATTTGAATGGCCGAGCTGGAGCTGGCGTGCAGCCCTGGCGCTGGCAGGGCTGGCTCAGCCCCGTGCCCGGCGCTGGGGCGTTCATCACGCGGCGAGGGAGCAGGAGCTGGAGCACTGCCAGCCGAGGCTCTTTGGAGAGAACAACGGCCTTGTGAATAAGGGGGAGCACTATGGAGGAGGTTTTGGTTTTTTTTCTTTCTCCTTTACCTTGTTGAACCTTTACCTCCATTGAACTCTCTGTATCTGGCCCAGCTGTGGAGATGCAGGCTGTTGGCAATGTGCTGGTCTTGACAGGAAAGTGCGAAGGAGGCAACAGGGCTGGTTATGATTTGTGTTGTTAATTTGTTTATAATAATTACCTTCTGAAGGTCGGGGCACATGTACAGGCTGCATTAACAATGTGTGAAGAAAATGTACCTGGGAATACGTAGCTTTCCTTGGTCCACTGGTAGCAAAAGCAGTCTAAAGAGAACGCGACAGGGATGGAATGAAGATAAGGGAGCTCGGGGTCAGAGCAGTGAAGCTGTCAGTGAGGTCAGGTGGTGCCCATGCTTTGTGTTCAACATGGCCATGTCCTTTGTGATGGTTTCGCTTTGCTCTGCTGGGGTATGCGCTCTATGCACACAGAAGCACGCGTTGTAGCTTTTGGGTCTTTTTCGTGATGGTTAATGACAGTACATAAGATAGGGTGAGCTTTAGGGTTCTTCCTGAGGTTTGTAAATGCTCCCTTAGGAATTTGTATCTAAGATTTCTGTTCAAGCTGTCTTAATTTTTCATGATGTGAGGATCAGTGTCGTAAGTATGTTTCTAGTAAATGTAAAGCTTTATCTTCTACCTGAAACTTACTGTGGGCGTTCCTTTTAAGGACACAGTGATTTCTAGGTTGGTAACTCTTGAAGTGCAAGTTGTGTTGAGAATATTTAGAATTTCTTCAAGAAAGAAAAGGAGTAAGCCTTGGCTTACAAAGTCATTCTTGTTGTCAAAGCCCTCTTACTGTCTCCCTTGTCCCACCTCCACTTGTACAGCCAGCCTTTTTATTTCTCATTTCTTGGCTTGGTGAGTTCCAGTTTCATTATTTGTGCAGCTCAGGGCTGGCACTCTTCCACTGCCATTAAGAAGGTTATCTGTAGACCTGCAAGCACAAAACTTTCTGTTTTGAGGACAGCCTTGCATTTAGTTTACTCTTATTTTCTGTAAATCAAGTCCTTCATGAGATCGATGCATAATATCTGTAATTAGATGTTACAGATTAGAGATAGTCTTCTCTACTATTTTTGCATGTTTACCAATTTTGTGCTGGTTTTCATCAGGTTTCTCATCTGTTACTTTATCTTAAATGCTTCAGCCTTCAACACCAAGAGCATGGCTTTTTCTTATTTATCCTTTAAATAAAAAAAAAAAAAAGTAAGTTGGTTACTGGTAAGACAAGGAAGGTCTTGATCCTAACTGTGACATTGGAAGGTGAAGAACAGTGATGCTGGCACTTGTGCCAGAAGCAATGTATGAACCTGGCATAGCTGTAGTTGAGGAGCTGTGCTGAGGAACCAAGGCCAGTCCTATGTGGTCAGCTGCCAGAGTAGCTCTGACAATAGTAATTCTGGTTTGGTTGTTTTTTCTTTTTTGTGTGTTTTTTTTCCTAAGGGTATTACTGTCTAAGAAACATCAGTAATCACTCCTTTTTTCCATTTTTCATAGTCTTTGTGTGATGAATCACAAGAATCGTACATCACTGAACATGCAGAAACTCTCTGAATTTTTGGTTGTGAAATCTGGCAGTCGAGTTTGTCAGTCTAGATTTGTCTGCAAATCGCGATCATGACTAAAATTAACTTCCGTGAATGTAATGAAACAGACTGAAATCTAGCTTAAAGTAGGAGTAATAGGCTGAACAGCAGGTATTGACACCTACAAACAACAATTTGTGTAAGGTCTGTATAGGCTGGGAAGAAAAATGTTGCAATATTTCTTAATAGTTCTTAATATTTCTTAAAATTTCCCAATCTCCAATTGTTACATGTTCTCAAGAAATTGAAAACTTCATTTTTTTTGATTGCAGAGTTACCTTCTGATAGGGAAACAAAAGTTATATCACGTGATCTGCATGATCAGGCCTGATCCCTAGGTGTTCCAGAAATGGGAAATAATTGTGTTTTCATGAGTTTGCTCCGATCTCAGACATTAAATAAATCTTGCACTTTTTCCCAATTATAAGGCTTGGGAAATTTAAAAGAAAAAAAAAAAAGTAAGAGGCCATGACATCCTTTTTTTGTAATCTAGGATCTTAAAGTTTTAAGATAAATGCCTAATTATCATCTATAATCTATAATAATGCTGCAGTAACTCTGAATTGAAAATACTTTTGATTCATAACTTGGGCTGTTCTTTCCACCAAAGTTTTTTTACATTACAAAACCAATGGCTCTTACTTTCTTCTTTTCATTTGGCACATCCCTATAGTATTCATTTGGTTCATTAGAAAAGCAGAATCGTAGGAAAAATATCTAAGCTGAGATTTAAAAACACAGGTTTTCTCTCAAAGAAGTAAAACAAACAAACAAAAAAAAAGCACCCACATTTCACTTTTAATCCTTTGTCTAGGGCTTGCCAGATGTCATGCAGAGCTTAGGAAAAAGTATGCAAAGGATAAAATGTGTACTGATATAGCTGGGGAACTAAATAATTGCTTCATGTGGTTATGGCTATTTATTTAATCAATATTTTTGTCTCTGTGATTTTCTTGATATTCTTTTGATGGTTGCTCGCTAGATTCAAATGACAGCCAGCAGGTATTTTTCCCAGAACAACTGACCAGCTGAGGAGCATTTTTTTGGCAAGGGGGTAAAAAAAACTCAAATAATTGACTCCAGCCAGTGCCAGTTGGCTTCATCAAAGATTGTTAATCAAAATGCCAAATTTAATTCTCTGCCATTGTTGTGAGTTATTGCTTCTGTATAGCAGATTTCACCCAAACTGTCCCAATGCAAAGTCAGAGTCATTGGTAGTCACTATTAAAATATGAATATCTGCTGTAGTCCTGAGTATTTATTTTCTTCAGTTTAGTAGTTTGTGGTGCAGTTAGGTAGGCACAATGAATTAATCAAATATTCTGTTTTTCCTGGACACCAGGGGGATGTGTTGTTTTGTTTAGGGAGGATGTGTGCATATGCACAGAATCCTAAATAGAGGTTTGAAGAAAAGTGTCACGTGCCTAGTGTGACTCAGACTGTCATTAAGTGTGTAAAAACTTCTTTCATAATCTCTGTTTAGGTATGAAGTTTATTTTTTTGAGTCTTTTTCTTTTTCCCTCTAGCGTAAGCAGATACATTAGAAAACACACTTTTATTTCTTGGAGTTACTCTTTATGATCAACAGTCTTCCCTTAGAAAAGTAGGTTGTATAGCAATGACTCCTCTACAGCAATGCATTTTAATATACTGTTAATGAATACTTTTATATAGAAACTTAGGAATAGAAATTTATTAATTCCTTTCTTTGATAATTATCGAGATGGATCCTTTTAATCTAGTTTCCTGTTACATGAATATAATACCTTCACCGTTTCCTCTGGAAATTGTTACCCTTTAGGTGGCTGTTCTAATTATACATCGCAGTTATGTATAGCCATTTTATTTCACATTATACTCATCCTCTTTAGAATGGCACGTATTGTTTGTTCATATCTAGACCATTTATATAGGTGCAGAAGCGTTGTCATTAAGTAGAAATCAAACTCGTGTTTTTTCGTGAGTTGTGCACATACAAATAGCATGTTAGGTTTTCTTGTTCCTTTTTCAGGTTTAGTGTGCAGAGTTGCATGTTTTGCTGTATTTTGGTGTCTTGCACAAAGGATTCTTACAAAATATAGAAAAGAAAATGATTTTCACAGGGCAATGCTTTTAAAACCCGTAAGTTCCTATTATAAAGCCTGAGAACTATGTGAAATTTTCAAGAAAAGTAAGCGTGATGAAAGGAATATAAACAAAAGTTGAGGGATGTCGAGGAAAACATCTTAAGTAGTGTAGGACCATGGAAAATAAGGGTATAAAAGCATTTACAAAATGAGCAAAATTCAGACAGTGTGTTCAGAGAAACATAGTTATTTAAAAATCTCTTTTCTTATATGAAATGGAGGACCTCAAATCAAGCGATAACTTCTTAAAACTTTAGATATGTGTACCAAATGACTTGCTATTAGACCACTTATCTGAGGCAGGGTCTTGTAAGATATGAAGTGTTAGGTTCAAGTTTTGCTGTCTGCTGAAACAGGTGGCAAATCCCAAGTGATGGGACACCAGTCACTTGTGGTACAAGGGCAGAGCAGAAAGCTGCTGGTGGTTTGGAATGCAAATGTATTATCCAAGTGATGTTCCCATCACATGAACATACTTGCTTTCTTTTGGCGGTCCCAAGAATTTTACTTAACAAAGAATGTCAAGGGAAGAAAAAGAATTCTTCTTCACTATTAAAAGTATTTGGAAATTTTATTTTTCAATCTTCCTTCCCAGCTGTTTCACAGATTCATCATCTTGAGGACCTATCCATTCCTCTCCAGTTTGCAAGTAAGTACAGATACTGTATTTAACTGCAGTGTTCCCAAGGAGTGAATTAACTTTCTGTTCTAGGTCCTTGCCTTTTTTGTTTTTATTTTTAATGCTGCCAGCCAGCCTGTGTCAGATCATATATCTGCTTCTCTCGCCCATCCTAGCCTCCTATGCTGTAGATTGTGCTCTTCTCCTGCTTCCTCTGATTGCCACTTGTGCCATCCGCATCTCATGCATCATGGGCAGAGGAAGGGATGAGGCAGGATTCCATAATACAATTAGAAATTATAATATTCCTTATGCTTAGTAAAAAGCAAACATCCTGGGAGCAAGATGATAGTTTTATAGATTTTGTAAGAGTAGTTTGATTTATGCCTTCAACCACAGCAAAAAACTAAGTGAATGTAATAGCAGAAGAATTTTACTGATTTGCAGCTCTGTCTCTTGCATACCATGTTACTCCTCAGTATTTGTGAGAAATTAAACCGTTAAACGCCTTCGATGAAGAATTTATGTATAAATACTTGATCGTATGAGCTAACAGTCTTTAGTCTAAAACATTCCAAAAGAAAAGGTCTGGGAACTGCCAAGCTTCAAATGAACAGTCAGGACTCAGCGAAAGAGGGGAGGGATGGTAATAAGAAAACGGAATGAAGAATACATTGTAATAATTGCAGACTAAGCTTCTTTGCAGTTTTGTTTGGTGAACTACTTGTACCATGGTTGATACTGCTCAATGAAAGGTGACAAGACAGGATAGGAATGAAGAAGACCTGATGAGGGGAGAATGCCTGTATTACATTGTGCTACTGCAGGGGCTTGTATGGGGAGGCTAAAACTGGAATGAATTTAATGGAAGTATATTTGCACTGTGTTTAGGACTGTAGCATAACTTCCTCAGGTGATTAGAATGCATTTTAACATCTGATATGAAATTTTTTAATTCTAGCTGTGGTTTCCACAAGCTGAGTGTACGCTTCATAAAGTATAGGGTGAGATGTTAAGAGATCTGAATTAACATTGTTTAAGTACCAATTTCCTTTGTCACTGCTGAGATTCTCAACCATTCAGGCCTACTCTCCCTTTCTATAAAAGGAAAAATAAGCAAAGAATCTTGATTGTCTTCTAGTATCTTGGTGAGTAAAATACTGTAAAATGAAAAAATGTTGGAGAGAAAGAATATGTGCTTTAATGGGAGCATTTTAAACATACTGATAACATACTACTGAAAGCCTTGGCAGTTTTGTAAGTGCCAGCTAGTTATTAGAAGAAGAAGAGGGGAATTTTCTTTCATGTGTGCACTTTCAGCAAAGATACCCACATTTTAATAGTGAAAAAGAATCCTTTTTGTTTCCTTGACTTTCTTTGTTAAGCAAAGTTCTTGGGACTTCCAAAAGAAAGAAAGCGTGTTCATGTGATGGCAACAGCATTTGGATAATATAATTACATAATCCTCCTGCAAATCCTGAATGTTTATTTTATGTTTTTTTGGTCTTATCTAAAGACATTAGTTTTTCAGATATTAAAGAAAACCAAAAATGTCTACTATATATTATATATACATATATATCGAAGTTGTCCATAAAGACACCAATGAACAGGTAAAGCAGTGTTTAAAACCTAGTCAGTGGTGCTTCTTTTTCTCCCAAAAGTCAGTCCCACTGCTCAGACCTTGAATCCACCTAGAAGTCGATCTGGAGTTCCTTGGAGGTTTTATATGCCAATTCAGGGTGAAAAGGTTTTGAGATCTTTTCTTTGAATTCTACTTTGCTTTTTGTGCAGCATTGGAGTCTCACAGATTGCTGGACAATGATTACTTTTGGGTTTTTTTTTTCTTTTTCTTTGGGGTGTGGTGGGTTTTTTTTTTTGAGTTGTGGGACAGCTGCGATATGTAATTTACGCCCCCATCCTCCAAAGCAACCAGAAGTCTGAAAAATATTAATATATCAATTGTGCTGTGTCCCACTATCTTCAAATAATTTCCCCACCCCAAGTTAGTATTATAGAATATAGAATGGTTTCAGAACTTACAGGGAAGACTTAAGCTTCAACTCCTCATCATCATGATCTCATCTTTGTAGAGAAACAGCAAATAGTATTTGCTTGCTCTAGAAATAAAGGGACTCACAATTTCTTTGCCCCTTCTTCCCGTATAGCTGCTAGCAATAGTAGTTAAGACAAGAACCTTCTTCTTCTGGCTTCTAAGAAGATCCAGAAGAGAGGAGAAACACCATTGCAAGGTCCTTACCAGGAATGAGGGATTTAACTGCTGATTTTAGTATTATTTTTTTTAGTTGAAGGAACTAGGAGGCACCAGCTTTGCTACTATTGACAGAATGTTCTTTGAGCTCTGAATGCTGTTATGAAACTTAAACCTTATGAAAAGATCATAAGCTTTTGGGGCCAAGGCTAAACTGCCTTGCTGGAAGCCTGGTGCGGCTGGTGCTGTATCCTTTGTTCTCTTAAGCCTATTTTGTTACAAAAGCACAGAATGGCCTCCAAACACTGTGATGTAATTGGATGCTGTTGCCTTGCTTGACACCATCACTGAGTTTGTTTCCCTCAAGTCTTTGCATTTTTCTGTATTTTCTGGCAACTCTAAGTCTGCAAACTGTGCTGGGTTCTTGTAAAATAATTAGTCTTTGCATTTGAACTGCACGTATGAGTATGGGAAACATCGAAGAGTAAAGTAATGCTTCCTGTCCTGTCGGGGATTGTTCTTTACCCATGTTGGCCAAGGATATCAGAAACTCCATCCCGAATATCTGTATTTCATTGCCCTTAGTCAAAACTAGTCTCACAAATAAGGAAGTCAATGAAGGTAACGGTGATACAATTAGCCTTTAACTTTATAAATGCAGATTGGTGGTTAGATGGCATACTATCTGCCACGTCTTGTATCGAGGGAAGCTGAATTAGCTATACCCTCCTTTGTTTCCCAAATGTAAACTTCTGGGTATTTGTTCTTTTTTTATTCGTGACGAACTTCAGACTTCAGTCTGTCATTTTTGCTTCTCTCAATAAGATGAAGTATCAATAGAGAATGTAGTCATTCAGGTATGACCAATCTTATTTTGCATATAAAAATAACCTTCAGACACAGGGAGCCACAAAATGCATCCCTTGCCAAGCAGCTGGGGAGCTGGGACTCTTGCAAAGGGCTGCGCCTGTCACAGGGTCTCCCGTAGCTGGTGGGAGCCGAGTTCCCAGGGACATGTAATGCCCTGTCACTCGCAGCAGTTCTTCCCTGCTTCCCGAAGTAGGATCCCCCAGTTGCATCTGTGTTTGCCGCCTGCACTGCAGGATTGGGGCAGCTTTCAACAGCTCATGACCACCTCTGATAGTGTGTTTATATGTTTATTATTCACAGTATGTTGCATTTCAAAAAGCGAATCTGTGTAACAGAGCTCGAAACTCTCCAGTTATGTCTCCGTAATAAGGCACAGCTGAAAACATGTATAAAATTAAATGTGACTGTCAAAAAATGTCTGTGTCTTACCGTTTTGGATTCTGGGGGAAATTCATATGGCTTGGCAGGTAACTATACAGCACATTAGTGCAACAGAATTAAGCCTGGGAAAAATGGTGGAGTCAGATATACAAGAGAAAAATCACTTTCAACAGCACTGCAATGCAGATGACAGTTGTTCGGGAAATATGAGTGCAGAGGCTGTTGTGGTGATAATCATGTGTGGTCTACCTTACTATCCTGTCACCTGTTGTTTATTGTTTGGTTTTTTTGCATTTGTTGCTCCTTTTCATACTTTGGTTAACTTTTATGTGTCATTTAGCAGCTTGAGCAAGTAATAGTGTGATTGGAAGAGTTTGTTGAGATGCCTAGGTTCTTAATCTGAATTTAATACAATATGAAAGAGAGTAACCTTAAGAGTTGTAAATAGTCGAGAGACATTATGTTCAAAGAGAGACTGCATTTTTTTGCTTACATGTAAAAAGTGTTTTCTGGGAAATATTTTGTGAGGTTATTCAGATAATTATTTTTCAGGTAGTAACTTAGAACAGAACCAAAACCTTACTTGTGTTTCTTTGCCTTATGTAAGCAAGTTCAAGCTTTACCTAATACATTTTTTTATACTTTTGTAAGCTATCTGTTGAAAAGTGCAAGGACAAAATAAAAAAATCCTAAGAGAACAGCTCTGATACTCTGATTAGTTTTTAATAAAGACTGTGTTCAACTGTCTTTGCAGAAGCGTTACTGTCACTTCATATGACAGACCAAAAACATTAAAATATATAAAGTTTGAAGTAATACCAAATCATATATGATGCTGATGAAAGGCAGTTAGTACTGTGGTAAATTCCTACCAATGCACAGGCAAATCTGATCAGTGACTCCAGAATTGAGACTCCTTTTTCCTTTATGCACGCTCTTTTTGCTGGAGGGGAGGAAGAGAATGGGGGAAGAAGAAGAAAAGCCTGGGGACTGTAAAGTCCATACAAAACAAATAATTTTTTTTTTTCTTCTTTCTGAAAAGCATCATTCAGATAGTGCGAGTAAGAGGTATAAAAAGCCTTTGTATCTGGCAGCCATTTGATGAACAGGCTATCATTATTTCTGTTAAACTCTTGCAAATCTTCTGCTGGAATCTGAATGTGTAATTTTCAGCCTTTGGCAAGGCAAGATGGCAGTACCCCTTTTGCTTCGGAATTCAAACAATGAATGCGGGCATTCGGAAAGTTTTGCTGTATTACGTCAGTGCTCTCTTACGCTGTCCATACAGACTCCCTGTTCTTTCAAATGAGTTGAAAAAATACTGGCAATGCCTATTTAAAGCAAAAAGCAAACCAGAAAAAAAACCCAACTCAAACTAAACAAAAAACCCACCCAGAAACCAGAACAAACATATTCATATGTGCAAGTGGTGAGACATGGACTACATGGCTTTTCTTCTCATGTTAGTGGTTTTTGTGTTCATATGTGGAGACATGCTTAAAAAAGTCATCAGCCTGTGTGCAGCGATCAAGTTTGAACTTGTACCTCCTTGTATAGCAGAAAGTCTTGGTGTAGGCAAGGCTGAAGATACCTGTTGTTTAGGGATGATGTTTTTAGGTTTTTGGTAGTTTGTTGTGGTGTGGTTTTTTTTTTTCCCTTCTCTTTAAGGTAGGCATGTCCTACTCCCACATTCTTTTTTTCTTTACACCTCTGTACATCTCCAGTATTCTTCTACTGTACTGCATATTCTGAACCCAAGAAGTTGAACATCATCAGTAGGAAAATCTGCACACTGCTGAAGTGTGCAAAACTTCAACTTGTGTTGCAGATGCAATAAGCATGTGGGGCATGTATAATCATTCCTGTAGCATAAATCATTGAGTAAGATATAAATGTGGAGGCCAGCTTGTCTTTCAGTGTGGTGCCTGCTAGGTAGCACCTCCCCACCTCACCCCCTGTAATCAGATGGCTGATAGTGCAGTGACTGGTCACTGTTTCAGGTCACAGAAGGAGATTCTCCAAATTAGGAATTTAGGGCTATAAACAACCAGTGGTTTAAAAACTTGTATCCTTAAATTGGATTAAAGCATATATCCTTTCTAAAAATCACTCTTGCGTGATCTGAAAATCTTCTGGTTTCTGGAGTTCAGTCAGGTGTACTGTACGTTCTCCACACTGTTTTCAGTAGCTGCTGTTCTACATGCAGCCTGGCTTTGTGGACTGGGAGAGAACATATGTGATATTTGATGGTGGGATTGCCTGTATGCTGAAGGTTGGCCTTTTTCTTATCAGTGGAAGTCACTGACTTAATTCTTCCCTTAAGCCCTAACAATGCACACGGTCATTACCTGAAATTTGGTTTAACAGTGACAAAGGTGCATTGCTGTTGACATCGATTTCCATGATTGTATCAGCTCTAAGATCTCTCTTGTATTCTAATGTTGTAAGAGAGAATCTTTTTTTGAAGGTTTTCTTTAGACATCCTAAATGATTGTTCATTTGTAGCGGAACATTTCTGATGATGTGATCGCAGTAATTTAAAAAAGCTTTAAGAAACCTTCCTCTTTTCCTCATCTATTCTGAATATTGCTGTAGGATATGGAATACTGTTCCTGTTGCCTTAGTAAATATGTTCTGTGGAGGTTTTGATCAATCATATCATGGCTTTCTGGTTGTCCTCCAGCTGCTCACTGTGTTTTGGAAATCTCTCATTTCTGCGCTTGTTTATTTTGAAAACTGGAAATAAAAGCCACTTAAATTCCATTAGCAGTGTCCTATTTTGCTCTCCATTTCCCTCTTGATGTGTTTACTTTGCCTGAGGATGTCTGAAAAAAAGAAAATTTGTAACATTTAACTCTTACATTACTATTGCGCACAACGCAGCTCTTTTCTGATGCGCGTACTCTCCTTGCGGGACGTTTGTGCCGCATTGCCAGGCGGCGCTGAGCTCCAGCCTTATGAGAGCTACGTCCTCTTTATGCCTGCAGGATGTTTATCCTTACTTTTTTTCTTTCTTTTTTCCTTCTGGGTAATACCTAAAGCTATATTTTATTTCCAGACTGATATTCAGAAAAGCATGCGTCATTGAATGGTGCAGTCTAAGTGGTTAGAAGTGCAAAATTTATTTTTAAGCATCTGTTTTGGAACTCGGTTCGTACTTAATGATATCTGAAGCATGTTTTTCAGAAGGACTCTGTTAGGAAGGTTTGTTGTGTGGAAAGACTGATCATAAACTATTGAAGAAGAGGATTCCTTTCTCATAATTTTTTCTGTTCAGCAGTGTGGTGAATTATGTAAAAGTTTATATAATGCTGTATTAAAAAATTGCTGGTTTGTTATTTTGCAGTTTTCTTACCCTTTTAAGATTTGAGGAAGTGTTCTTCCTTGACTGAATGGGAGACACTCAGGCAAGCATTCTTTGGACACCATCGTTTAATGGGAACAGTAATACAAAGAAAATAAAAAGAAAAAAGAAAGCTGGTCCCTTGTTTTAAAAACAAACAGACCAACCCCAAATTGGTAAGAGATCACTTGATTGTGCTGTTGATTGTCAGACATAAGTAGTGTGTCTGACTTATTTATTTATTACTGCACATTAAAAATAATGAATTAATTTCAGTTTTGCAAATTTCCTTTTTCATAATTATTTTCTAGATTTTTGTCTAGAAGGTTATCAACCTTCATATTTCAGGATGAAAGACAAGCTATGTATCTTAAAAATGTAAAATCAGACTTATATAGAAAAAACAGACAGGTTTTGCTCATTTACTTAATTGAATGCACTCTGTTATTTATATGTCATATTTCTCTTGTATTAGAAAATGCCTGAGATTCTACACGGTGAGATTTTTTTAATGCTTTGCCAAGAGAGTTTGCAGGATTTGTGTAACAGTGTGTATTTTAAGAAATGTCTGTTTTTAATAAAGGTTACAGATCTGTCATTTAATGAAGTGCACAGTAAACTTGCTAGCAGGGATAATATTAAAGCTGTACGTTGATGGTTTTTCAAAGATTTACACCTGACTGTATAGTGGCAAGAATGTTGTGACTGGTACAAAATTTCTAAAAGAAAAAAAAAAGTAACAATATATTTATTTATTTATAAGAAGTACATCTTGAGAAATTTGGATTTTCAGTTTTGGACATGCCTTTTTTGTCCAAGATTCAAGGAGAAATCTGTCTTCACTGAATTGGCTAAGTAAGTAAAAAATATATATCAATAACGGCAGAGTTTAAGACTGTATTTTCCCCCGGAGTGAGCATTTTTTTTGTACAGTTAGAAGTTCAGAGAAGAACCAAAATAGTATAGTATGAATATATAGTATATAAGAGCAATATATAGTATAAAAGTGCAATTAAGTAAAATTGTAGTATAAAAGAGCAGTAAATTACTTCGGAAGAAGGAGGATAACGACAACCTGCGATTGCGGAAGAAAAAGGGAAAAAATATAAAAGAAAAAGATTTTTAAGAAGAATTGAGGGGCTTAATACATTCCTCTAAAAATAGGTTAGATAAAGCATGTCATTCTGCTCTATTTCAGTCACATTGGTTTGTTTCATAGATTTGTTTTTAGTCTCAGTTCCTCCAGGTAGAGAAATTAAGAAACTTAAGATTGTTGCATCTTGAAAGGTAGGCTACCATGAGCCTTACAGAGCCTTGCTTTAAGGTAACTCAGTAAACTCAGTTACCAAAATGTCTGTGTCATCCAAAGGAAAACTTTTGGGTAGTTGAACTAAAATGACTTATGACGTGGAATGTTGTTCTTGACTCTTTTAGGAAGTTAAAATGAAGGTGGAAAGAGGTAGTGGCATGGGACAATGGACTTAACCTTAAATGTGCCAAAAAAAGGTTAGAACAGCCTCACTGATTTCAGCATCCTCTTGGGATGGTTGTACTCTATACAGCATATGCATCTGTAAAAAGGTAGAATAAAGCTAAAGTAGCAACAAAATTTTTGTATTTGCTTTCATAAATAACGGATCATAGAATCATAGAATAGCCCAGGTTGGAAGGGACCTTGAGAGATGATCTGGTCCAACCTTTTGTGGGAATGGGAGCCTAGATGTCCAATCGCATCTTAAAAACCTCCGGTGATGGGCACTCTACCATGTCCCTGGGGAGGTTGTTACAGCAATGATAGTTCTCACTGCAAAAAATGTCTGCCTTCTGTCAAGATGAAACCTCTCCCAGTGCAACTTGTACCCATTGTCCCTTGTCTTCTCCATGTGGCTCCTTGTGAAGAGAGAGCCTCTGTCTTCTTTGTAGCCACCCTTTAAGTACTGGAATACTGTGATGAGGTCCTCCCTGAGCCTTCTCTTCTCCACGGAGAAAAGGTCTAACTCCTTCAGTCTTTCCTCATAGGGCATGTTTTCTAGCCCTTTGATCATCTTCGTGGCCCTCCTTTGGACCCTCTCCAGCCTGTCCACATCTTTCATGAATTGTGGGGACCTCCAGGTGTATACTCCAGGTGTGGCCTGAGAAGTGCTGAGTAGAGTGGGATGATCACGTCTTTATCTCCGCTAGTAATGCCCCTGCGGCTGCAGCCCAGGATCCGATTTGCCTTTGTTGCTGCAGCGGCTCACTGCTGACTCATGTTCAGCTTGTCCGCCAGCAGTCCAGGTCCCTTTCAGCTGCTCCCCAGACGCACAGATCCTGGTCTGTACTGGGCTCATTGGTTATATTGTTCCAGGTGCAGGACCTTGCACTTGTCTGTTAAACTTCATACAGTTCTTACTAGCCCGCTCTTCCAGCATATCCAGATCTCTGTAAGATGGCTCTCCCTTCTGATGTGTCTTCAGCAAACTTGGTGAGGGTGCTTTCAATCCCATCATCCAGCTCATTTACGAAGATGTTGAACAGCGTGGGGCCCAGTATTGATCCCTGGGGGACGACTTGTTACAGGCTGCCAGCCTGAGTAAAAACCATGGAATCACCACCCTCTGAGTGCCACCTGTGAGCCTATTTCCTACCCATCTTGCAGACCGCCCATCCCGTCTGCATCTTGCCAGTTTGTCCAGGAGAAGGCTGTGGGAAACAGCGTCGAGCGCTTAGCCGAAGTCCAGGTAAACAACGTGTACTGCTCTCCCTATGCCGACAGAAGAGGTCATTTTGTTGTAGAAGGTGATCAGGGTAGTCAGCATGATTTGCCCTTGGTAAATCTGTGCTGGCTTTTCCCAATCACCTGCTTCATTTGGTTCCTTACATCTAGTTGTTTTGTGAGCAAGCTGAAAGCCCTCAGGTTGCACAAGTTTAACAGTAGAGTGGATTAAGAAAAGTTACCTCGGAAATTATGCTGTGAAAGTTAAAATGGTTCAGGGTTGGTAAGGCTGTTTAACCTTCCCTCCAGTCCTTTTTTTCTGTTTGAAACCTCCTTTATAAAAATAAAAAGCAGCTTTCCAGTCTGTGCTTGATACATCAAATAGACTGGCTAATCATGGAGTAATGCTGTGTGGCACCTGCTGAGCAGGAAATAATTATGTTTTAATAGATCATAGGAGAAAATAGCTAGATGTTAAAAGCAGAATGTATGACATCTGTTCAGTAAACAAAAGATGCAATTAGGATATTTTAGAAAAATACCAAGGCGATAACCAAAAAATATCAAGGTGATAACCAAAAAAACATTTTTATTTGTTATAAAAAGCAGTTGTCTGGCACACAAGGTAGTTTGGCATTCAGATCAGTCTACTTCTAGGAGAAACACATGCATAAGAAATAGGAGGGTTTTTTTTAAATCTCTTAAGGCAAAGAGAAGCTACTTAAAGATGAAAGCAGGAACCAAAGTAACTGTCCATAGTGGTTATAAGATTTTCTTCCTTTTCTTCTTATGTGTTTTCATCTTGCAGAAATGAAATGCTTTTAACAGTTATTGTGCTTTAGTATAAATACAGTGATATATACTAGTTTATTAGTTGTTATATTTCTTTTTTTTCTTTAGTCTGTCCCAGGGCATTAGCAAGAATACTTTTTTGTGGGTAGATGAGGGACTAAATGAACACAAACTGTAGTTCTCTATTTTTAAGGAAGCTTATTTTCATGGAAGACTTGCTAGATTCCATATGGGAGTGAAACAAACCTCATTGTTTTCCATTTGGTTGAGACATAATTCTTGTAGGATAGTTGGTAGCTTTTGAATAAAAGTCTTGTGCAGAGACTGAGTTTGCTTTTCAGGCAGAGGAAAATTGCAAAACCCATTTCCAAATATCAGATGAGTTCAAAAAGTTGAGTAGTTTTCTTTAACTTTTAAAGCGAACCACATGCATGTGACCTAGGTACATGGTTATGTAGAAGTTTATACAGCTGGGTTTGCTAAAAATCGGTCTGGTATCATAAGACCCTATTGTGTTTTTTGGGGAGGGAGGGAATTCTCTCCATACACATTTTCCACATGGTTTTATGTTCCACTGGAAATTTTGGTTTATTTTCTTTGAGGTGTACATAAAGATGCCAATAATAAGAAATACGAATGTATAGTTGAAAATGTGACATTGATAGCATTTCGGATTTTGTTACCTCCGTTCAGAAGGTCCTTTAAAACTTTTTTCTCAGCCTTGTGCTTATTCTGTCTAGGTGAGCTAGAGAAATTCTTTTTTCTTTATAAACCTTCCGTAATTGAATGGACAAAATACTTAGTATTCTGCTGCTCCTCTTCCCAGAGACTTTCTCTAGTGAAAAACTAGACTAGTAAGTGAAGCAACTGGGACTGGGAGATAAGAAGTCCCAGAATGGGTTAAATTGAGTCCTACACTAGTGAATTTTTTTCTTTTTACTACCTGAAATGTCATGGTTTTAAAAATCTACTGAAGAATTGTCCCTGAAGAAATAAAAACGACAGAATATTCTCAGTCTTTGAACTGTGGAAGGCGTCTGCCAAAGTCCTGCACTGCTGAGTTACATTTTGAGAAAATACCTGATACTATTACAAGATTGCTACTAGTGTGATTGTGGAGTGCTTTGCCTTTTTAATAGTACTCCTGTATTTACTCTTCTAAATCATTCTCTTTCTCTCCCTCTCTCTCTCATCATGTGCATGTGCTCTTCCAAATTAACTCAAGTGTACTTATGAGAACTTAATTATGAGATGAATAAACTCTGAAGCATAGACCGCACTAGCGGAATTGTCAGTAGCCGACAACACTGCAGCGCGCGTGTCCAGGGCTGGCTGAGCAGCCCTTCCCTGCGAGCGCTTCACAAGCTGGGGTGCCTGAGCCTCGGGACCGGATCAAGGCTGCTGCGTTTCCTTGGCTTTGGGTGGGCTCCAGCACTCCTGCTTCCCACGTCTCTTGTCTCTGTTGCCCATCCACGGACACCGGGCCTTACAGCGTAGGCAGTCAAGACGACTTTTCTCACCCATGCCCAGCTATTCAGACTCTCCTCGTGCCGAAGCGCATCCTCACCTGGAGCTCAAGCATTTTAGAAACAGACTGAGAGCAGACGAGAGATTAGCATCTAGTCTGAGGTAGTTTGGCTAGTTTTGTGTAGTAATCGGTTGAGTGAGGTGTTAGCAAAGGATGATTTATTGCTTTTTCTATGTCCAGTGCCCATTTCTGTCTCTTCCTTTATCCTAAAATGGAGTGCAGGCAGTTAGGTCAGGCAAAGTGAATCCCAGCCCCTTTGTTCATACTTGTGTGCTCCTTCAGGCACGTGTGTTACTTGCCAGAAACCGTCAGTCCTTACCTTCAGTGGTGTCAGAGAGATACAGGTGCAGATACAGTCATAAAATAGGAATGGGTATAGGACAAGGGTAAATCTGTACTTGTAATTTGACACACAGAGAAGATCGTTTCAGTGGTTTGCTGAAAAACGACTTCTGCCTCAGAGAGGCATGATACAAAATTAGTTAAATTAATTAGGTTCACCAATTCTGTCTGGGCTCATTCTTTACTAGCCTTTGGACTAACCAAACAGTTCCTGAATCTGTTTTTTGTCTGTGGTTGTTTTTAAGACTGAAATCATATCATGTAACTGTAATTTTTGTTGTTGCTTGTTGTTTTTAAATCTTTTGTTTAAAATAAACCCTTTAATAATCTGAAAGATGGCAGTTATCCAGCGTTGGGTTTGGGTGTTGGGCACTCATGAAGCAAAAACAGGAGCAATATTATTCTTAGCTTGGGATTTTCTGATGAGCCAGTGAAATAAAGGATGAAAAGAACCAGATCTATATAAAAAGCGGGGGAATGTGGGATATGTGTGAGAGGAGGAGACATGAGAGGAAACCTGGTGAAACAGCAAGGTCCTTAAGAAAATGATTACAATTGCCTGCTGTTCAGGCTTTTTGCCGCGTAAGGCCATGGGAGCTGGCAGAGCAGCTGCTTGGTAGTCTGCAGGGCATGAGACTGGGTGGCAGTTCTGTACAGAAATAGAAATGTGTAGTTGATGCTTTTCACTTTGGCGACGTGCTCTGTGAAACCGCTCTCCAGCAAAAGTTCTAAAAGAGGATAAATACGTCATGTGTTGCTGGAAGTGACAGCGTGCTTTTAGCATGAGCTGCAAAAGTTGTTACCTGAGGAAGAGAAACTTGCCAAGGTACTTGGGCTTTCTATTGCAGTCAGTTTATATATGAGATATTATGTACTGTTATCATGGGAAGGGAGTCAGCAAAGACCAGGCTGGTGTTGACTGGAACGAGCAGTCATAGAGTCATAGAGGGCAGAGGGACCTCAGGAGGACTCCAATTCAACCTCTTTCTCAAAGCAAGGTCAGTACTGAATTTGAGATGCTCCAGGCTCTGCTCCAATTTAGGTCTTTGGGCAACCTGTTCCAATGCTTGACTGGCCTTGTAATGAATATTTTTTTTTTTTTTAAGGTGCTTATAAGAAACAATGCTGTGGTACACCCATAAATGTTGGCAATAGCAGGCAGTCCATGGCGATACGCAGAAGAGCGTATGCAACTCCTGTAGCTCCAACTGTAGAACCAGGAGGTAGCTGACACTAAATTTTAAGATCCCCTTTGAGATCCTGTTACAGAGCAGTCTCACAAAATAAAGGTCGATGTCTGTACAACTCTGAAGTAAAAAGCTTGCCTCTGTGAACACAGACTTCATGTGCATAAAGATTTTGAGGTAACTGTCCTAGTAGAAAAGTGTCAGAAAAATCTGAAGTTTTGAAGGATGGAGGCAGAGTCCTTGAGAGTCAAATCATAGCTGTTTCATGATAACTGGACGTGGCTCAGTGGCAATTTCATGAAGGGTACTGCGCCTTTTCCATTATCTTTCTGAAAAGAGAACAGGAAGTAAAAAATACTGTAGATGAGGTTCTATGTAGGGCTTGTAAAGTGACCTTAATGTTTCATATCTCTAATGTACGCTTCTACTGCTGCATCCTAGGATTGAATTTCTTCCTTTCATGGCCACATAACATTGGGGGCTCATAACTCAATCCTGTGATTAACTAGTAAGCAGAGCTGCTTCTCCCTTTTTTTTTAAATTAATAATTTTATGTTAATATGCTTGATGTTTCTAGTGTTGTTTAATTATTAAGTTTTAGCTTTGTGTAATTCTCCTTATTCTAGTTTTCAGAGTTACTCAGTTCTTCCTGGATAATACCATGTCCTCTGATGGTGCCTCCCAACTTGTTACTGCAGATTTCAGTGGTGCACTGCTAGCAGTGCTTATGCTGGGTCATGGCTAATGGTTGCTTGTTTGCAGCTTGGTGTGTTTCTGTTGGCTTTAAGCAGAAAGTTTTTTCTGTGAGGTGCAAGCATCGTAAGTTTTCTTTCCTGATGGGTGTTCTGCATGTTTGCCATAATAACGATGTGAGACATCTCTGTGCTGAGGTCTGAAAGGACCCGTAGTCTGTGCTGTGACCTGGTCCCCTGTTTGGATTCAGGTTGGTTTTGCCTCCATGTTGTTTGGAGGCCAGCCTCGAATCTGAGGCAGGGAGAAAACTTGGACTTGTGTCCCCTCTCGGTATAATCTAAACATGTTCTTATGCAGGTATGGTGGCCTGCCTTGGCTGACGCCATACATCTGTTTATCCTTGATCCAATGTCCTGTGACTCAAAAAACTCTTAAGGGTCCTCGCTATGGGGCAGGTGGCTTTGCTAGGCAGCCCACGCCAGAGGCTCCTGTGGAGAGCAATACCGATGCCCAGCCAGGTAGACCCTCAGTTTCAATACACCCAGCCTGCTTTAATGCAATGACTGATTTAGAGGCCAGGCTTGTTGAGTACTAAGCTTTGATGCTTGGTTTCATGTTGGTAGCCCTTTCTCAGGACCAAAACACTTGAGAAGAGAGGGCTCTTAGCTTCAAAGGGTGTGGATTCCCCCCTTTGCTGCTAGGACACCTTCTGCTTAAAACACTGGGTTGCTTTCATATGAATTTAACCAAGTGGTTTACTTC
The DNA here is from genome assembly GCF_964195595.1 of Calonectris borealis. Taxonomy (NCBI): domain Eukaryota; kingdom Metazoa; phylum Chordata; class Aves; order Procellariiformes; family Procellariidae; genus Calonectris; species Calonectris borealis. The sequence continues at coordinate 137,518,851 of NC_134312.1, read as the reverse complement.
ATAAGTTGTCTTGTGTGCATGTGCCCGTGCCAGGTGATACTTGGGACTCCATGTGTGCATGCTTGTGTCTCCTATTCGTGAAAATCTGGTCCTGTATTTGATCTGTAGGGACTGACGTGGGTGCCACCACCCGACTCGGCTCGCGGGCTGTGGTTTGCCGCCTGCCTGGCAAGGAGCAGGGTGGATCTGGGCACCTTCAGTGCTGGGTGCTGATTTGGGACAGAAACCTACATCTGGAAAAGTGGTAACATCTGTTGGGTGTTTTTGATAAATATAATTTTCAGAGAAAAAACCATAAATATTCATTTAAATATGCATCTCAAAGGGTTGTGTAGAGAATCACAGCTGGCCTAATGCCTTCAGGAAAAAAAAGTGTATTGCCATTGGTTTCTGTACATTCATCTTTTAGCTGACTTCGTTTAAAAAAAAAAAAGGCCTTAATATCGAACCAGTTGTGTAAATACTGTTTGAAATGTTGCTGTCATCAGTATGTTTGCATATCATCTTTATGTATACTGTGTGATTGCTGACAGCTTTGGTTTTTCTTTTGATAACTCCAGTGGGTTAACTAAGGCATCTTCATGTAACAAAGCTTTTCTTCTGTTTGATCGAGCTCTTTTGGTCAGCTACAGCAGAAGGAAGGCAGAAAGAGGGAGAAGTCTGTGTTAGTGCTCTTCCCATTCCTTTTGCTGTTTCATGTTCTAAATATTTCTCTTGAAAAACAGTGCTGCCCTTTAGCCTTTGTTTTTCCTCTTCTGAGTACTTCCAAAGGGTAGTGAGTTTCACAGCTTTTTGGGTTTTTTTTTTCTTTCTTTTTTTTTTTTTTTAATTATATGGTGACCTTTTCTAGTCTGAGACAGCATGGCTATAACCGTTGATTTAGAGAGCTCTTTATTCTCAATTTGTATTAACTTGCCTCTTAGCCTTCTTCCTGACAAGCTAACGGGGTTACATGTTTTGGTGTGCTCACTGTAAAACGTGCTTTTCAGTCCCTTCAGTTATTCTCTTGGCTCTTTTCTGAACCCTCTTCAATATGTGGGCACCCAAATTGGATATTATTCTCTGGTACTGTCTTGGGGGAGCTGCGACAACAACAGAGGTCATACAGTCTGTCTAATATTCCAGTGTATAGATTTAAGATTAATTTTATTCATTTCCCTGCATGTTTTTGTAGGAAGTTTGCTTCATTTGTTAGCTCTTATGAACCCTATATCTTGTTTAGAGGTTTTTCAGACAGAAGCTCATCAATCTTTAAGTGCAGCCTTCTTATTTTTTATTTTTGAAATTTTTGGTAAATCTGTGGCTCTTTCTTTGAGCCTTGTTGTTTATTGAAGTCAAATCACTGTCTTCAGTGATCCATACCACTGATTTTCTTGGCTTAATTATTTATTACCTGGTTTTGTATCATCAGATGGCTAAGCAGTAATTTTTTTTCAGGTAATTTAATGAAAACACTGGAGATCGTAGGATGTTGCTAGAAATACAGTCAATCAAAGGTGACGTGTTGGTAATCACCATTGGAGAACTATTATCAATCAAATTCCTAATCTTGCAAAACATAATTTGGAATTACGTTGAAATAAAATTTTTCTTTACATCCATATTGTATTAACTATATTCTCCTTGGCTAGCTTTTTAAAAACTCTTTGCTAATTTTAATATATTAATAGTGTGTTTTCACAGTAAGAAAAAAAAAGGCAACTCAATATAGAAAATTACTACTTTTACATTTGTTTGTTACTATTGTAGCTCCATCACTTATTAGTGAATTGACATCCTAGTGTTTCGGTTTTTGTAAAAAAACACTCCCCACAATGTTTTTAGCAGTTTACTAGCAGTAGGTTTTTCTTTTGGCCTTTTGAATACTTTTGAACTTAAAATTTTATATATAGTAGAAGGGCATGTTGATGAGGAATCTGTTTATACATGTCATGCTTGACTGAGCACATAATTATTTTAAGTTTAGCAAAATTGGTCATTTTTAAAGGACCAAAAAAACCTTTTTTTTTTTTCCCAGGTTGAATCCTAGTACAAATCCCTTTAAACTTAATACCTTTTGAGTTAGCTTTTTTTTTTTTCAAAATGCTATAGCTGAGGAATTAAACTTTTTTTTTTTTTTTTAAGGTGTCCTCAGGGGTGTTAGAATACAAGTCACTCTCTTTAAGTTGTCCTGCTTTCAGTACTGGAAGGTGCTGTAACTTTCAAGGGTTATGATTAAACTGCCCTGTTGTTTAGTATAGTTTTTGTTGTTTGGAATAAACATGAGATACATTGAACTCTTACATTGTAAGGAGTGCAGGTGACTTGTTTCAGAGTTGTTAATTACTGGGGAAAAGAAAGCAATATTTTGACAAATTTCCCTACCTCTTGTGCATGGCTTATCCTTCATAATTAGGTTGTAGGCATTGACTTTGCTTTCCAAACAATCTTCTTCAGAAAATTTATACTAAAAAAATACCCAATTCCAGTTCTACTTATGCATTATGCAGCATACAGGCTTTTATGTAATAAAATAATTTCTTCTTCATGAGTCCTGTGAATGCCTTTAATGGTATTTTCTCTTCTTTTCTTGGTAAGCGTAACCGAGTTCCACGCTGAGAGAACACGGTTGGGTAGGGTTTTCCTTGCAGTAGCCTCTGCCTTCTGTCTTCCTCCTTTGGCTTACGGTATGAAATGGATTTCAGAGAGCATGAAATGGATTTCAAGGTGGCACAGTTGGAGGTTTGGTTTTTTTTTGTTCATTCAGGAGTGTTTGGAGTTTGTTGTGAGGCAGGTGATGAAGCTGTGCAGTTAGAATCCAGAAATATGGGCACTGAGCAGTGGACTGACCTTAGTGCTACTTCTTGGGTCTTGGCTTCAAGAAAGAAGGTCCCAGGGCGGGGTTAGGTTTCAGACACTGAAGGCCTTTGGGGTGATGCTCTGGTTAGCGCGTTGTCTGCTCTCCAGCTGGAGTTGGGGTCTGGCTTTCTCAGTAAGGCATTTCTTGCCTTCATGTCTTGCTTGAGGGCATCTGTGGCCTTATACCTCCTTGTGGAACAGTCACCTGAAATGCATGGATGTCTTCTCCAGAAAGCTTAAAGGACTGTGCTGTGCATTTTGTGGAGACAAGGGATCCCATCCCGCAGGCATGTACAAAATTCATCTTTTTTTAATGTAAGTAACATTGTTTGTTATCTAGGTGCAAGAAAGTAAGTAGAATAGAAAATGTCTGTTGAATGTCCTTTGGGTTAATGTTTTAATTTTGTTGTCCTGACCTTTTGGCTTTAATTTCGTTTTGCATGAATGGTGTTCAGGGAAAATGTACTGAATGTAAGGAACGTCTGAATTCGGTTGCCATTTCTGTGTCATTTGACTGTATTAAAAGTTCATTTTCAGTCTTTTCTTCAACAGGTACTGAATGTGTCTTTTGGTAATTTCAGTAATGAATAAATACTTTTTGAATCCTCAGAGGGTAAAATTCTGTCTTGCTGAGATAAGTGTGAGTTTTGTGGTGAGTGTGTCACCTTTGAGCAGTGTGCATCATCATCGTAGCTTGGCCGTATATAGCACATGAAGGCAGCAAGCATGGTACCTCTGTTCCACGGAGACTGAGACAGGAGGTGGTTTGCTGAAGGTCACATTGCAAGCTGTTGGGCAAGAGAGAAAACAGCCCACAGGTTTTCTGCTGAGCCACATTGCCTAACTGTGGAGAGCACTTTGATAGCAGGTGGCAAACAGGCAATATGACAAGAGGCAAGTAAATGCTCTCCTACACTGTTTGACTTCTGAGTACTAAGGTGTCCATTGTTACAGTTCTGATGTATTTAGGAAAACCTAATTTTTTCTTTGCCTAGCAGTGTGAATCCAGCAAGACCAAAAAGCAGTAGAAAGCATCCTTGCACACTTTATATATCTAAAAATACAGATATTCTGATATTGACATAACCAGAGGAATGACTGATAAGCTGATAGTTCTTCAAAATCCTGCTTATTCAGATTATCTGCAACCATCTTAGGATAGCTTGAAGCTATGATAGATGTGGTTAGATTTATTCATGATTCTTTTGTACTTGATAATAGATCTGAAGCCAAAGTGATCCAAAAAAACTTTTAATTAAAATAAAAAATACAAATGTAATCTTCCAGAGTTACTTTTTGAAGAATCTTTTAAGCAGGGGCAAGCATAAGAGTGAGAGAATGATGCTGGTGGCTGTTGCAGCTTAATTTAAAGTCTGTTTTGAAGAACTGAGTGGTGTGATTGACACTGCAGTTAATATACTGAGCTATAATTCATTTCATTGTATTTAGATAATGATTTCTGCTGTTTAAAAGGAGTTACTTGCTTCATTCATCTACATGGATTGACTGTGATGTCATGGCTGTGAATGTAAGTTATGTATCACATTTATTATTAGAAGCTTTGTCATTTTTGTTGTGACAATGGGAATGAGGAAGAAGACTGAAGAAGTCAGGATAAAAAGCATAATGAAGTCCCCAAAGACTGCTTTTGCATGGTGTGAGAGTGCTCTTCAATCAGACACCCTGTTGGCCGTATCATATTTATTACGACTTTTTTTTCTTTTTCTCCTATCAAGTTCAGTCTCTGTGAACTGTTGCGGAAAAATTGCCTGCTGTGGTGATAATAAGGTCTTTGCATATTAACTGTGTCTTAAGGTAAATGATTTATGAACTTTTAGAAGAAACTAAATGAGTTGCTTGATATAGGGGGTAATGGGTCTTTGTGAATGCAACAAAAAATAAGAAGTCCGTATCAAGGACCCCAAATGAAGTGGAATGTTTCTTTTAGTAGTCTGTATTTGCTGTATCTGGGACCAGATGTATAATGAAGCTGGTGTCACAGGAAAGTCACACTAAGAGCTTTCAAGTTGTGTAGTGTCAGCTCCGCATGTCACTTTTCAGTCACTGATTAGTACTCATCAGGAGGAGGCAATGGAAGGGGACTTGGGGTTCTGTGAAGGTCTGTATTCGAAGTAGTTGGCCAAGGAAAAAACTAAGTATGGAAATTTGACTCCTGCTTCGAATTAAGGGCCTCTGTAAGGTTGTCGTGTAATTGCAAAGTGTAAACATTACACTAAAGTTTAAGCAGGGCTTTATGTAAGACATGCAAAGTAATTATTTTGTTCTACCCACCTTTGGTAAGACTTTCTAGAAAGATGTGGACCAATTTCAGTCCAGAAGGAAACAAGAAAGCAAGCTGGGATCTGAGAAATGCTACCTTGAATTGGAGATCATAATAGGAGATCAGTGTTGTTAAGCCTAGAGAGGAGAAGACCGAGGAGGAACATAGGTTTTCAAATGTACAAAAATGCCATTGCGTGATGGATGTGTATTTTGCCTTTCATCCAACTCAATATGGCCAGTATAAAAAAAGGCTTCAGCAGCTCCACGTTTCAAAGATACATCTTGTTACTGAGAAGAACTTCCCCTGCTGGAGTGTGGATAGGGAAGGGATTATTGTCAGGGAAATTGGACCTATTGCATGGCAACAGGCAGAGACTTCAGGCATCTGCCCTCTTTGAGCTCAGGGGTCTACAGGAGTATCTCTGTTCATCTGCCTTCTCCCTTTAGGAGAAAAATGTACCAGCATTTCTCAAACAACAAATGCTCAAAGAGAAATGTTTTGGGAATGGATATTTTCTGAGCGGAATAAAGAGCAAAGAGCAAAAGAAAGTTTAGAAGACACTTCTAGCACAGACATTTATTTTCTTGATCTTCATGAATGAAGTGGGAGTTTCTTGGCAACTTCTAGCATTGTTTTGTAACTAATTAAAACTGCATTTAGCTCACGGGGAAAAGGACTAGTAAAGATCTCAAGAGGTTAAAGTGTTCTGTTGTCCTGTCGGAAGGCATAGCATTTTGAAAAACCTACCTGTCAATAATTTTTATGAGAAAAATATCATGCTCTCCCCAGCCTTGGTTTCTGAAAATGAGTTATTTTAGATCAAGGTCTCTGGAAAACTCAGATTGAGGGAAGGACTGTTTTTATAGTAAATGCTAGTCTCATCTGTGTGACATTGCCAGAGCTAAGCAACAGCAGAAGGCCATTACGATGGGAAGCACCGAGTACCCCTGGCAGATGCAGAGGGCCCATGGTCCCTACTGAAGTAGCTTTCTTGTTGGCTGTAGATGTGAATTTGGTTAGATGAGGCTCACTTCAGTGTTCTGAAGTTCTTTCTATTTCACTAGTCATGAAGTGAAATTGTCCCTTGATTTCAATAGTAAGTATTAAGGTCTAAGTCCTATTTTCCTGTGCAGGCCACAAATCCTCTTCTACCTTTTAAAATTACTGGGTGACCTGCTTTGCATGAGGGATCCAGAGTAGGAAAAAAGTCTCTTTTTGAGCTTAAGAATTTCTTAACACACTTCTGAAATCCATTTCAACAATAAACTTACTCTTGCCTGAGATGTTTGGTTTTGGTTTTTGGTTTGGTTTTTTTTTTGTTGGTTTGGTTTGGTGGGTGGTGTGTTTTGTTTTTTTTTTTTTGGGGGGGGGGGGGGGGCTTTAACTCTCAACGCAAAAATATTGTCCAGTCCATACTGGATTTTCTCTTTACAGTGCCCACTGCATTGACTGATTGTATTGTACAGTCTGCCTACACCATAGAGCAAGAAACATTCGAAGGGTAGAGGGAGTTCAATAAACTGTTGCTCCGTACAGAGGGGAGAGAAAGTGATGGTAGTGTCAGCGAGGTCTTCCTTGTGCTTCACTTTGTGATGATGTGTGAAATATTCCCCATTCAGTTCAATGGAAGCAGAAGTTACTTGCAGGTAGATAGTCTGCTCTGATTATACTACTGTCCTCTCTCCTGGAAGGATTGCTTTTTCAACAGTTACTCTGCTGTTTAGCTGACTCTTCTTATGGGTGATCAAAAGAATAATAAAAAGGACAGGTGGTGTAACTTGCATATGATGTATAATAGGTAACTTACCTTCAAATAAAAATTTATCAGATCTTTTGGAAATGAAGGTAAAAGAAAATTGATAACTCTTCCCCCCCTGCCCCCCCCCCAACCTTGAAAAAAATCCTGTGGTTGAAACATCCATAAATTTCAGTGTAAAGTTCCCTTTGGGAATGATGGGCGTTTATTGGATAACCTGATTATCGGTATAGATTACCACAATTTTTTTATCACAAACATTAGTTTTTAATATGCATATTTAATAATATATTTAATAATATAATTTATTAGAATAATATAATTTTAATTATATATACTTTTTTTTTTTTACTTTGTAATGTCTGGAGCACTCCTTTCTGGCCAGCTATGATCTATTCCAGCTTTCATATGATCTCTTTCTTTCTTCTCTTACTTAAGTCAGTGTGGGAGCTTTGTGTGTGTGTGAATGTTTTAGATGATTGACATTATTGTCTACCTGGGGTTTGTTGCCGTTTAGTGATGAAAGCATTCCATTTCATTTTCTTTTGAGTCTATAAGGTGTTTTGACTAACATTCCCACTCTGTGTCTTATTTTTCTGTAGCTAGTTAGTACACACAAGTGTACAGACAAGGTGTGTAAAACTGAAAGAACCACCCTTACAATCATGAAGAATTAATTGAGATGTTCATAGCCTTATGGGTTTTGCAGCTTAATCTACGCTACTCTTCCCTTAATTTGAAACTGTTTTCTCCATCTAATTAAAAATATTACAGATTCATGAGACATACAGTATCATGTATGTGTTTTGATTCACCCTTCCTTCATGTTCTCAGTCTCCCATGCACTGACTGCTGTCATCTGTTTAATGATGATTTTACCCTACTACAAATGCAGGACACTACCGTCTACTACAAGTAAGTTGTGATTACTTGTAAGGAATAGTGGAAAGTAACTTTATTTGAAATGCAGTTTCATTTTGCTTTTCACTGTGTGTTTCCATGGGCACACGTAGGGCTGTGCCTAAACGTGGGAGCAGCTGTAGTAGTGCTTAGAGAAAGACAAATACCTCGTTAATAGAAGGTATAATTGTAAAAGTTCAACCTCACTTAAGAAGAAGGAAAGAAGAAAAATGATGAACCCAATAATACAGAATTAAATAGTGTTGACTGACAGTGTGCATCTGGCTCCCAAATTTCAAGCTTTTTTACTCTTGTAACAAGCAACACTTAAAATGACTAGAATAGCACAAAATTGGCGGAAGATAATGCTTCTATCTTTGTTCATTTATATTCTGCTTTTGCAGCACTTTGGGTATAGCCATCCTGTCCTTTTATATGCAGACAGTTTGCCTGTTATTGTTTGTGGGAGATTTTTTTTTTCTTCTGGAAAAGCAGGGCATAATGTTTTCGGAGGAGAGAAGGAATATATGGTTTTTTTTAAACCGCCACAAATCATCAGGGGACTTGGGGGTGTTTGGCACCTTGAAGTTGTTTATGAATTGGTGTCTTTCAAAATTGAAAGGTTTTGTAGGCAGACCACGATGGTCCAAAGCATCCTATTTACTGAAGTACAGAGCAGATGAAGTAGAATGTGGCAAATTAGAGGTCCTAAATTCCGTGGAGCTACTAAACACTGCATAGCTGAAATCTCTTTTTACTTTCTTGTACAGAGCTGGGTTCATGGATCTGGAAAAGCTGCAGGACAGAAGTCTGCAGGTGACATGAACTGAGTTGGTCTCACCAGCTGAAGCAGCTCAGATAAACTGATTTGGATTTTATCTTTAGGAACAACCGTTTGCATGAGCAGGATGGATTGAAACCTGCACAATTGTTGAACAGACTTTGTTAGAGTATGTATTTAAGGTAATAAATGCTGTTATCTATCATATATTAGAGAAGGAAGAGGAATCCTCTAAGTGATGAAACTGTAAGTTAGTGTTGGAAATACTAAATAAATAAATAAATGAATAACGCCTCTTACTTTTTGGAGGTTCTGATCAGCTACAATATGTGGGGTGTGCGCGCTGGTTTGATACATTTTTACAGATTGAACATCTGTGTTCTGTGTCTAATTTTGTGTATGTGTGTGTTTCTATCCTTTTAATCTGCACTCACCTTTTTGTGTGAAAAGAACAAGATAAACATTGCTAATTACTTAATACTTACATCTGCTGAAAGACTTTATTAAGCTGTCAGCAGTGCACACACATCAGGGAAAGTTGAAATATTAAACTGCTGGAACAGATTTGGCAGAAACCAAAGTCTTTTTCTGGTAAGACTTTTTTTAACTTCAGATTAAATAAAATAGACCAGAATATAGCCAGAAAAGTTTGGGAGTTATCTTTTTAATATGAGTGAATCTTTAACTTAATATTTATGTTTTTCTAGCAACATAAGTTGTTATGATGGTACACATTTTTCCTGAAATTTTAATCGCATATTCATCAAGGAACTGATTTGACAAAGCACTTAAGAATAAGCTTAATTATAAGTTTGTATATAGACACATTGTCATTAGTTTTTTTTAAGATAATGTATTTGTTGTGCTCAGTAGTTTTGTTGAATTGGAGGCATGAAAAAGACTTTTGCTTTCCTGTTGTACTTCATTGTTTTTTCTTCTGGGGAGAAAAGTTCATGGACGTGAACCTTTATTTGTTTGGGACTAGTTTTGTGTGGATTCTACTCATTTGCCTGTTTTTCAGTTTTTCTGTAACAGCGGTGTCACTGAGCTGGTGAGGAGTGCGAAGGGGACAGACGCTGCGCTCCTGAGCGAACAGGAGATTTTTAAAAGCTGAATGTCCTGATTTGATACCGCGCTTTTAGCATTAGAGGCGATTTAGCAGGATCTTGTAGACTGTTCTGTTGTGGGATAGATTTTCAATTGCAAACACTTTGCGTCTAAAACCTCAACAGTTTTTTTGGTGTGGTTTTGTTTTTTTTAACAAGCTAACTTCAGTCACCTTAAATAAACCTTGTCAGGACAAGGGGCACCATTTGCAGTAAGCTCACAGTAACAGCAGTAAAGACTAGGTAGTCTGAAGCCAGTTCATGTCTCTGCTATTCTCCACTGGAGAACAAAAACGTTTGGTAAAGCGAATATGTCTTCAGAGTCGAAATGAGATTTTTAGTTCTGAATTAATCTTTGCTACAGAAAAACAGGGTTGGCTTTTGATCTTCCTAAGGGACCTCTTTAGAAGTAAGAGAGCTTTGAATTCTGACGGGTGACTGACAGTGAAGAAGAGGCACGATGAAGCTTATGTTCTAGAGAAACCTAGTCATCTGAAAGGTCAGTTGAATTGAGGGTGGGAATAAACATTTTCCTGCTAATGCATTTTTTAAAACATAAGGGACGTCAGCAAACAGTGCTGGAGAAATGGATATAGATGTCTTGAGTTGACTCATGAGTCATTATCTGATGGCTCTTTCGAAGGCACAGAGGCAGGAAAAAGAAATGATGCTACTTGCCATGTTCTAAAATTCAGAAGATTAGACGATGCCAGGGAAATGGCATAAACACTGATTGCAGCAAAATGTTTTTCTGTCTCTTTCCTTTAGATAATTGGAAATGTTGCTTGAGAAGTTTTGGCATATTTGTGTCAGAGATGTTGTTGAGATGATGAGTTTACAGATGCCCATGTATGACAGGGTGCTAGCAGGTGAACCGGAACACCTAGACTGGACGGTTTGAGATGGAAAATTTCATGTGGCATCTAGGACAGTGATTCTTATCTCCCTCCCTACCATCCGCAAGTATTCTAGGATGTCAGATAATCTAGCCTGTCATATGCTGTCATGAGGCTTTTATGTCACTTCTGCATCTAAATTGATTTCAACATATACATATGGTAAAACAAATGCTCTGTTATAAGGAGTTTTAATTGCAAAACTTTGGCATGAAATGTTTAGAGAGTATTATAAATCTAGCCCAGTGAAAAATCTTCCTGGGGATGAGAGCAAATTCTGTCTGTTTTCCACCTGGAGCACTTGGATTCGTGAGGTTAAGCAAGTTGGTCAGTGTGATGGCTATGTGAAAGAGGGAATAAAATAAGGAAAGAAAGGAATGGATCTCCAATTCCTTGTTGAAATCTTGCATCTAAAATGGAGCATGATTTTCTTTTGTGGATAATAGTTTATAGGTTGTATCCCTTCTGTTTTGCACACATTCCTATACTTCTAGTTATGTTATTCCAGCTATCTGTTATAGTGTAGGCTGAAGAAAAATATTTTCCTTCTCTTTTCCGTGCTCTCAAATTCGGCATCAGTCCGTTGCGGTAATTATACTCAAGCAGCTTTGATTGTTATGCAGCTTCTTGTTTTGGCTATTTTTAAAGGCCGATACCTTGTTCTTTTTGCAGGCTTCATGACTACCCAGCTTTACACAAAAGAGACTGTGTTTCTTTGTGATGCCGCTGCTGATCCCTGACAGATTGTATATGTGTTTGTGGCCAAGTTTAGCTGAGTGAAAACCTGGCCTACTTTCTAAAGATTTTTTTCAGGCTGTAATAAATGTGGCAATTTTGGAAGCAGAGAAGATTGTTCAGGATGCCTTATTTGCATGCCAATGCTTATAATGCATTCACAGATCATTAGTGCTACTTAGCAGTGCTGGAGTGTACTGGGTGGCTTTGGTGCTGTACCTGAGTATACTGCTTCAACCTCACCCGCTGCTTCGTGAGAGTATGTGTCATAAGGGAACTGTAAAGGCTTTCCACATAACTCTTTGCACTTCAGAAACTGATAAATCGTTGTTTTTCACCATACTTCCTTGCAGGACAAAAAAGTAGAATGTATATGCTTTTGTTCATAGATTTTTAAAATTTTTTTTTAAACATTTCCTCTGCTCAAAAAACAGAGGAATTTTGGTTTGTCTTAAAGCAGTTAAGAAACACTTCTGCTTCAGATCAGATGCCTAAAAGGCTAGAAGTAAGTCCTAGGCCAGATCCCTAATTCATGTAAGTTATCACAGTTTGAATAAAGTAAATGGAGTGATAATAGATTGGACTGACTGAGGATCTGAATTACTCTATACTCTCTGCATATTTTTTTGTTATGTGTGGTGGGTTGATCCTGGCTGGACGCCAGGTGCCCACCAAAGCCGCTCTATCACTCCCCTCCTCAGCTGGACAGGGGAGAGAAAATGTAAGGAAAGGCTCGTGGGTCGAGATAAGGGCAGGGAGATCACTCAGCAATTACCATCACGGGCAAAACAGTCTCGACTTGGGAGATCAGTTTAATTTATTATCAATCAAATCAGAGGGTAGGATAGGATAGGATAATGAGAAATAAAACCAAATCTTAAAAAGACACGTCCCCCCACCACTGCCTTCTTCCTGGGCCTGACTTCACTCCCGAATTTTCTACCTCCTCCCCTGTGAGCGGCGCAGGGGGACGGGGAATGGGGGTTGGGGTCAGTTCATCACACGTTGTCTCTGCTGTTCCTTCCTCCTCACACTCTTCCCCTGCTCCAGCGTGGGGTCCCTCCCACGGGAGACAGTCCTCCACGAACTTCGCCAACGTGAGTCCTTCTCACGGGCTGCAGGTCTTCACGAACTGCTCCAGCGTGGGTCCCTACCATGGGGTGCAGTCCTTCAGGAACAGACTGCTCCAGCGTGGGGGGTCACACGTCCTGCCAGCAAACCTGCTCCAGCGTGGGCTCCTCTGTCCACAGGTCCTGCCAGGAGCCTGCTCCAGCACGGGCTTCCCATGGGGTCTCAGCCTCCTTCAGGCATCCACCTGCTCTGGCGTGGGGTCCTCCACAGGCTGCAGGTGGATATCTTCTTCACCATTAACCTCCATGGGCTGCAGGGGCACAGCCTGCCTCACCATGGTCTTCACCAGGGGCTGCAGGGGAATCTCTGCTCCGGCGCCTGGAGCACCTCCTCCCCCTCCTTCTTCACTGACCTTGGTGTCTGCAGGACTATTTCTCTCACACATTCTCACTCCTCTCTCCGGCTGCTGTTGTCCCCCCACAGTTTTTTTTCCCCTTCTTAACTGTGTTATCCCAGAGGCGCTGCCGCTGTTACCGATGCGCTCAGCCTTGGCCAGCGGTGGGTCCGTCTTGGGGCCGGCTGGCATTGGCTCTGTCGGACATAGGGGAAGCTTCTGACAGAAGCCACCCCTGTAGCCCCCCTGCTACCAAAACCTTGCCACGCCAACCCAATACAGTTACATGAAATCCAACAAGTCTGTTTATTCCATTACCACTCTCAACATGGCGGGATGAATGAGATCTTTCAAACTCCTGCAAAAGATTCTTCTGGTATTGAAAGCTTTCTAGCTTCATCTGTGATGGATATTGTTATCGGAAACACCTTTTCCTGTAATGCCTAATTGCACATTTAAATACTAACTCTGCAGTCCTGCTCTTTTAAGGAAATAGGACAGGCCTACTTTTTGTTCTTAAATGGTGCTGAAAAGCTTCTAAAGGTTCTCCACAGGTTTTTAGGAGAATTTCAGAATTTTCAGGTACAGCCCATTTTAAAAGACTTTTTGATAAAAAAAAGAGATGTTTTCATCTTTATGATGTGTATCTAATGCACCTTGTAAGGAAGATGTGATCTACCCAGAAACAGCATACAGCTTTTATAAGCTTTGATTGCATTATGGATTTGATGTTGATCGTTAGTATAGATTCTCAAGTTGCATTGTAACTTCTTGGTATGTAAGTTACTCTTTCTTTCAGGGTTGAGTATTTTACTATGTTAATCCTTAATTTAGGATTTTTCCTCTGTAATTATTTCTTTTTCTGCTTGAATTCAAGATTTTCATGTCAGGTACATTAGATGTATGTAGAATTGTGTCAAACTACCCTGGAAAATAAAATAGTGCCACATCACAAAAAATAACTTACTTGAGGTTTGATAGAAATACGTATGATGATAAAAGTTTGACCTCATCTCATTTTATAGATAGGTGTAGATGGACAGGTTGTATTGGCAATGTTATAAGTGACTGTAGCTGTCAATAAGTAAAATATGCTAGAGGGGGTAGCTGGCTGGGATACCTGGCTTTATGGTTGCCATCTGGTAGCTACTCTCCTTTGTTGTTTTCTCCCTGCAGCTTCATCCTGTGCCCTGTAGCATCACAACAGCAGATCCAGCTCCATGAGACATGCTTTCCTGCTACAATACAAAGTTGCAAGAGCGTGCCACTGGGCCTCAAAATTATTTTGGATTTAGTTACAAGAAATAAGTGTTCTAACATTCGCACTTGACAATGATACTGTTTTCTGTGCTCAGGTATAAGAATTAGTGCACGTTAGAAATTAATTGTTTTCCCATGCTTTTTAGATCTTGTATGGCACACTACTTTAACCAGGTGTATAGCTTAGTATATCTTTTACTTGTATTAAAATAAATCTCAAAAAGATGAAATGTACCAATAAGGTCCACCTGAAAACTGTATTATTTCTGCCTCAAGATTTGTCGGGAGGTTGGATAATAGGATGGTTGGAGTAGCAGATGGGAACTTTTCATGGCTGGCATTGCTGTGCTGACTGGGTGTACTGACTGTAGTACGAAGGAGCTTGACCTTCAAACAGTTTCAGCTCTCAGAACAGCATCTGACGGATGTGTAAAAGATGCTGATTGATACGGAGCTCAGCGCGCCAGGCTGCTGCTTGATTGGGAGCTGTCTGAACTCGTGCTAGTTCAACAGAGCATGTATTGTGCAACATGCAAAGTCAGTCTACTTTAACACAGAAAATGTGTTTCTGTAATCTGACTGTATAAATAATAAGAGTACATATATGCGTTTATAAAGATTTCTAAAAAAACATACTTTCAAATGAAAAAAAAACGTACAAAAACATTTATTGTGTACCAGTTGTCAGACCATTGCATCTGGTTCTTGGTTTTCTTTTCCTCAAAGTGTGAGCTGGTTTTTTTAAAGAGGAGTTTTGGTGGTGTGTGCTTGTTTGGTCTGTGGGGTTTTTTTGTTTGTTTGTTTTTGTTTGTTTGTTTTGAGAAAGGTGTGTAAAAAGTGTTTTCACTACTTGGCCATGTTTTTAATAGTTCTGATCTTACTGCTGTGTTCTTAATTTGTGGGAGCTTGGATAGCTTTTATATATCTGCTCCACCATGCCCTGACATGCAACGTGCTGGTTTTGATTGGCAGATCAGCTGATATAAACAAATCTTCATGAAATGGCTGTGTTGCGAAGTCCTCTTTTCTTCCTCATTTTTACCATTTGTGGATGACTTTCTGATATTCTTGACATATGTGGTGTTCACCTTTGTGTAATGCCTGATGTTTGGTGCC
Organism: Calonectris borealis; assembly: GCF_964195595.1. NCBI lineage: Eukaryota > Metazoa > Chordata > Aves > Procellariiformes > Procellariidae > Calonectris > Calonectris borealis. The sequence goes on along the minus strand of NC_134312.1, from coordinate 137,503,714 downwards.
TTTGTTAATAACAAGACCCTTTAATAACGTGTATGTTTCTTATTATGATTCATGTGAATCATTTAATTTTTGTTATTTCTTTATTATGTTGCTACTGCAGAGCAGTCCAGAACTTTGGCTTTTTTGCAGCTCATTATTTCTTTCAGGAGAGAGAAGTGAGAAGGCTCTAGTGTACTGCTGACTTGAAATCTGTACAAAAATACAACTTTGAAGCAATAACTTCCTTGAATAGATTGCCTACTTGGCAATATGGGATGGACCTGTCCTTTAATACTACTAATTTACATGAAGCATTGCTTAGTTCAAAAAGTAGAATGCAAACTGTAGTCCCCTTCTCAAAACTCAAAGGGATTTAAATAATGATTACTCATATTCTTGTTGTGAGCCCATCAGTGTGCATCTACTTTAATTGTAAATGTTAGGATTAAAAAAAAATACAAATCTTGCCCTAACTGGATCTGTCATGGAAACCGTATATTCTTAACTTTTGAAAACAACGGCCTCGCAGGCTGTGTGCCGATTTACACAGGATTTTCCAAGCGATCACAGGCTATGCAGAAAACAACTTGGCTTGGGAAAGTGTTGGTCCTAGGCGGGAAGTCCCTTGTATGACAGAATTCAGTATCTTCAACTGCAGTTCCAGGAATAAGGTATAGCGCTCTTATTTCATTAAACAGAAATTCTCGGTCTAAAACCGTGGATTTTTCCTTGGATATTTCTTCAGTATCCTTAGACTGAGATACTGCTCGCTTGTAATTGCGGGAGGACACAATGGCTTGTTATCTCTTTAGCTGTATTAGCACTGTTTTAAAGCGTTGTATTAAACTGTGTCCAGAAGTGTCACTGAATATGTATGTACTGAATGAAAATCAATAGTAGAGCATAATCTCTCATTGTACTTGAACTAATGGTGAGACTGACTTTTTAATAGTTTGAAAGTATTGGAAATAGCATATGATGGTGTCACTTCATTCCCTGTTTAAAAATTTCTTTCCCTGTGTCTGATATTACATACAACATTATTGTAATCTCTTTGCAACTTCTCCGAGAGTGGCAGGGGAAAAGTCAGATGCTGCATGCACTTGGTTTTGGCTTCTTGAGTCTGAGAAGACTTCAGTTTCAGATCCAGGTAATTGCTGTTTCTGTCTTGTCTTAGGATGGATTATTCGTTATCTTATACGTGAGTATTGCCAGTCTTCCTAATTAATACTGATCTGTTCTACAGCGTGGTGACATTTTTATTTAGAAAGCAGGCTGAAATTCTTCTGAAAAGCAGAGTGATAAACTGTGTTTGGAGGAGAAAAGGCATTGTCAGATTTACTTCTTTTTTAAAATCAAGCCCTTTTTTATCAACTTCTGTTATATTCTATTTATATGTGCCTATCAGTGAAATTAGGATCTCTAATTATATTTATTGCTGTGATATATTTGCCTGCAGATGGTGCCTTTTAATTTTTTTCTGAAGGTACTGGATTAAAATTTAACATTTAAGAAAACTATTTCAATTTTGCATTCTTCTTTTCATTGCAATCAGCGCCGGTGGCCAGCACCGCCTTGAGGAGAATGCCCTTCTGAGGGTTCCCAGGTTTCTCTGGGTATAGTGGTATTTTTCTTAAAAATTTGAATCTCAGGAGCTAGACAGTTATAGTGGCGTACTTCAGAGCGAGAGCCAGAGCCAGACAGAGAGGGAGTCGCTTCAGAAAGAACATTCGCTTAATATCTGGACATGCACAGGGAAGTCTTTGATCCCAGAATCTGGGGAGAAGAAACATCTGGTAATGATGATGATTGAATATAACCTCTTGGGGACAAATTCTGCAGGCATAAGAATTTGTGCCTGTCTACTGACTTCTGTGGAAAATATTTCAGTTTAGTTGGATCTTCTGTTATTTCAGGTAATTCTAAAGTACTTATTTATTGTAGATACTTCCTGAATACATATGGATTCTACACCCCAATGTATTTTATACTGAAGCTCTTTCTGTAGTCCTCTACAGTGGAAATGAAGGACTATTTACTGCTGTACATTTTTCAGAAATGTAAGATTTTCTTCTCGCAAGCTATTATTCATTAAATTGCACTTAGTCCATATTCACTAATCTGTTGCATATCTTTGAATTACTTTTTAGCTAAGAAATGAAAAAATATGTGGGCCTTTGTTCAGAAACACACTGCTGTTTTGAATCGCCCAAAGCTGGAGCAGGGATTACTGAAAATTAAAGAATAAAAGAGTGGGCAAAATGAGTCTGTTTTTGTTGCACTAAGCCCAGAGAAATCCCCCAAAGCAGGAATTTAAAGCTCAAAGTTTAACACTTTTGTCAGCATGCAAATGGAAATACTACAACTAGTGCATTTTCATTGGAAAAAGAAGGAAAGGTGCTGGGTTTGGGTCTTTTCAGGAACGTGCTCAACAGCAATTCATCTTTCTTCTCCGAACGTTAAGCAGTAAAAGCACTTCAAACAGTACAATCTTTCAGTGGACTTCAGAGCACAAAGATGAGCAATTGTATATGCTGACTGAAAAGCTTATGTTTAATGTATCTGTAAGAGACAGGGATATTGTTTTTTCTTCCTCACCTTAGAGCGCAGTAGAATATTACAGCTATTAGAAAATGCTGTATAACAAAGCTTATGATTATGTACTGTCTGCGGTATTTTTCAGTAATGTAGAAAGAATTGCTGACCTTCACAATGACAAGTGCCTTATGTTAGTACAATGGTGTCTAGGCCCTCTTCTTTCAAAACCTGCAAATACTCCAGTGGGTGTTAAGTTTGATAGAGTACTCTGTGGAAGCGAAGAAGTCATTACTGCTTCTGGCAGTCTCGTGGTTTTCTTTTAAAGCTTCTTAAAATGCATAAAATGAAAAACCTTTGAGAAAGGGTACAAGCACTGCTTTTGTATGCAGAAATAGAGGAAGTAAAATGGGTACGACAAAAAATGCACTGCATATGAAATGCCACAGTATAGAGCATTTCAGGATGTATGACAAATAAAGGAAGATACAAAAGTAGATGATAGCGTAGATCATAAAAGCAAGTGAGGGGATGTAGTTTACAGAAGGTGACACAAAGCGAAGAACATCCACAGAAGAAATGTTTTCCAGCTCACTGCTAGGCATACTCGCAGAGGGTACCGACCAGCCTTAACAGTTGTGGGTAACTTCAAATACCAAAGGGTATGCCGTGGCTGACAGTTTGAGCCAGAGGTTCTTGTGGTGGCGCACGTGTGGTGGCAGCTTGCGTAGGAGGAAGGTTTGCTTTGGGGGATAATACAGCTTTTTGGAATTTCTCATTTCACTAAGTCGCTGAAGGTTGGTAAGGGCCAAGGAGAGTGGGCAGAGGAAAGAATATGCTGCGGTCTTTCTCCCTCCACTTCTTTTTTTTTTTTTTTTTTTTCTTCCCCCCCTCCTCCTTTAAGGGAGAGTACAAGCTGAAGGAGCAGTAGACTAGTTGGCTTGACTCCCTTCAAGAAAAATACTGGAGGAAAATAGTTACACTGTTTGAAGGCTCCTAGAAGAAAAGAGTCTGATCAAGAACAAAGCACATTAAACCAAGTCAGTCTATCGCTGTGTTTTAGAAGAAAATTAGATGCAGTAGATGTTTCCTTTCTTAACTTCCAGTATGACTCCTGATATAAAGTAATGAACATACCAGGGGAACCTGGGTTAGGTGACACAAAGTAAAGCAGAGTACAGCTGGAAAAATTCTCTCCAGTTGTCACCGGTTCACTCGCAAACTGGAAGTTTTGCAGAGGTCTGATGTTGTTCTGCGTTTCTGTGAGCAGGCTGAGTGATGGAGTACACATACTCTGTTACGTTTCCAGGTGACATTTCATCCTTCAGGGCCTTTAAATATAGGTTAGACAATTGTCAGAATGATGTAGGCAGAGCTGATCCTGCCTTGAGGAAATAGATGCAGCCAGTAACCTTTTCCAGTTCCAGCCCATTTCCCCGTTGCTGCCTGGCTCCTGCCAATTCTTTGTCTGAACTTAGGGGTGGGGAAGGGCTTTGTTTGTTTGCTGTGGTTGTTTTTTAATATTCTGCCACTTCCAGGGAAGAGGAAACTTCTTTTCCTGTATTCTTGCTTTTAAGCAGAAGAAGGCATCGTTACACTAATCTGGGCCCGTTGGAACTTTGCTGGAAGTGCCTTAGCTCGGTCCTTCTCTTCCGTCTGAGGTGGAGTATTGCTTTTGGAAAGGCCTACTGTCTAGCATGTGCGTTCTAACGCTGAGGACAGTTACAATAGTTTTGTGTAACTTGGTGTAGTACTGAGTTGCTGTGCTAGAACACTGTATTTTATATACATGCACCATAAAAATGACTTGGTTGTGGTCTGGGCTAGAGGGTACTACAGAAATATAATTAAAAAGTGTAGATTTCATTGTCATTTGAACGTGGTAAGACTTGCATAGGCCTGTTTTCGAACATCACCTGAAGAAGAAATAGTGTTTTGACTGTGAGTGTTGTCCCTTCCAACAGAGTCAATTCTGGCTTCTTAAAAGGCCGTAAAAAACCACTGAGCTCATGGACATTGTCTGTCTTTTTAAATGCCTGAAGTGATATGTATATCTTTAATTCTACAGATATTTTGGTCATCATTGTCTGAAGTACGATGGCAGTCCTTAAAAACGGGTTCAGTGTACAACGTGCCATTCCTGAATTAGCCATTTCTCCCCAAATACATGCAAGCATATAACTGTTACCCTTCATAAGATGCATGGTTCAGTTTTACTGATTCCTTTGGGTCATATCAGCCTGGATTACGAAGTACAAGGGGACCTTTCTCCAACTCTCAATAGATTAGGTTGGTGGCTTGCCACTGGCATGGAACCCTTCTTCCAAATGTACTGTCCTGGTCCAAGCCAGATGCAGGCTTGTATTTTATTTATTGTCATAGTGAAAGTGCAGAAACAATTCAAATTATTGTACCTTGTATCTGAGTGATACAGAAGTATGTGTAATAATAATAATAATAAAAAAAAATTACACATTCATTGAATACTATTGAAATGTTGCTTATTCTTAAGTACAGCTCTGTGCTCTCTTCCCATCTGAGTTTGCAGACTTCATTGGAAGGCCACGTGGTATAAACAGACATAAATTATTTGTTATCAGGCTAGTAACAATCTTCTCGGCATCCCAGTATATCTCCTCTCCCCCTCCAAACAATCCCATCTTACAGAAAAAACATGTCATGAGGAGTCTTGTATTTTTATTAGGAAAATTTCTTTTCTTATGAGAAAATTGGTACAAATTATTCCTTTTTTCACTATGCCAGTGTCTTTGTTATATATGCCAGAACATCTCTGCTAATTTTCTCACTTAAGAATTCAGGAAAAAACAATTTAAAAACAGATGTCAGCATTGCTCAGCAGAACTGCAATGGTTGATGCTATGATGAAGGTTCATATTTTTAAAAAGATTGTAATTTACAGAATATAATAAATAATTACAGTTGTGTTACAGCTGTCAACACAAATGAGTAAAGTACACTTTGCAGTTAAGAATCCTTTTCTGCTATTTGTTCTGGAACTTGTTCACAATAATTTAATAATTCAATGTTGGCCTTACTAGTGTGAATTGAATTAATGAGGGTCCACTACACTGTATTTCACAATCAAAAGCTGATGAGAAGGTGTGCCTCTTTCTCTGTCATCCTGTGCTCTGACACGCTATCCACAGTATTACTGTGTTAAGTATGGCAGAATATAGATGAGCATAAAATACACAGTAAAAATCACCATTTCAACTAAAATAAAAAGAGACCCTGTTATCTGCTTAACTAAAAGTGGCTTTTATTTTAATTATTCATCCTCTAACATATAGGATGGCTAGTCTAGCTGGTCTTTAAGGCCCCATCTTCATATCCAGGAGAGGCATCAGTTGATCTGGCTCGGCAGTAAGGGGGAGGTGGGACCCCCTGGCCTCCAGGAGCCCCTTCAACCCCTGCAAGGCCATGCGCCTCCAGGGAGCCCACCTGCCTCCTCTGCCCGGCTCCTGGTACTCGGGAGCAGCGTCCGAGGGCTGCAGCGGTGGTATGTGCGCCCATCGTGGGCGTGTGGATGCTCCTGGCACGAAGCCTGTGTCGCTTCTTGGCTTTTGGTGAGCGGAAATGAGAGGAGACAGTAGATGAGAGAGAAAGGAGGTGGTGGGAGAATGGCAAAGGGAACTTCGAAGACATGGAGAGATCCCGAAAGAAAGGAGACAGATCTAGATGAGAAGAACTGAAGGGAAATTTGCTAAGGAAAGAAGGTAGGAAATGAATATGGTGGGGGAAAGAATAGGGGTAAGACACTGTATGAGCGTAAAGAAAAGAGACTGTGTTTGAAATTTGAGGAAAGGCTGAAAGGGACTGACAGCTGGTTAGAGGATGAAAGCTGGGTCTCTACAATCACAGAGTATGGATGAGGAAATTGTAATGTGCATGTTTGAAGTGGGTTTCAGCTTGAAACCTTGTTAAACTTAACCTCTGTTTTTCTGGCTTGCTGTTGAGAGCCAAAGCAGAATATTTGTAGAGGTGCCTGGATGCTGTTGGCTGAAATCAGGGCCAGTCCTCATTATTAGATAAATTTTACCCTTAAAAATATACGAGCTGTTGAAAACTAGCTGAAAAAATAGAATTACTAAAATCATGGAAAATAGCAAAGAACAAAGGCTGCAGTAGCAGGAACATGGAAAACAGAGAGGAGGGAAAGTGAGCAAGACATAGAAACAGGCAAAGCAAGAGAGGAGCCCGCCTGCAGAAAGAGATGGGAGTTGGAGGAAACCGTAATGAGAGGCAGTAGCGTTTTTTCCTCCATGCTGTCAATAGTGTGGATGTTTTTGGTAAAGGGGCAATGGCAGGTAGCCATGGTTTTGGTCCGTAGTGTCAAGACGAGCTCAAGAGACCGATAGTTTCTCTGACTGCCTCTTTGTACTCTTGCAAGTGATGAGCAGCCAAGTGTAAGATCACTCTCTGCACTCATGATCTTACAGGTGGATATGGTCAACTTCGCCGAAGACGTGTTTCCATTCGTTATTTGCGATGTGGGAATTTATTGAAAGGAAACCATGAAACTTCTTCCAGACTACCTGAAAGCTAGACCATGATTCAGTAGCAATTTTTTTCCCCCATTCATTAGATAACAACCTAAAGATTTGAAACTGCTTTACCCTTTCCCCTTGTCCTTTAAGTGCTGGTTTTGCAAATGATCTTAGCTCTGGTTCTTGAGGACAAATTAATTGGTCTGGGCTGTCGCATAATGCTGCTGAGGTGAGCAAAACCAGTGCAAATACCACGTAACAGAAAAATGTTGCAGTACCTGTGTTTCCTCTGCCTCTTCCTTTGTGCTTTGGAGAGCAATGCAACATGCTGGGGTGGAGGAAACACGCCCCGGCGGAAATCGCCTGAAAAATGACTTCGTACTTACACACATTTCACTTCATTTGTGTATGTTTATTCCAGAAACTATGTAAACGTATATCACGTGTATCTGTAGTAAAAAGCTAAGTGAGAATTACTTATAGAAAAAGCTAGTGGAGGTCTCAAAGTGCTGCCCTGACGCAGGCTGTCTGTGGTGTGGTGTACTTCTGAGGGGCTTGGGGTTTCTGCCTGAGCCCGTTGGAGGTGGCAACTTGTTACAAGGGATTGAGATTAGAGATACTGTTTGTCTGAACAAAGGAAGAATCGGAGGTGGCTCTTTTCCTTCTTGTTTGCCAGAGCCTCTCCAAAAACCTGACCCATTTTTAATTAAAAAAAACCTAATTAAAAAATTAGTTGTGGGGAATATCCATGGCAACCATAAAGGCACTTAACGCAAGAACAGTTCCTGTTAAGGTTGTATTTTGCGGGCTCAGATTTAGCTTGAAGTTTAGGTTGCTGATGATCTTTATGCCAGAGCAAAGCTATGTATATTATGTATGTATATTAAATATTGGTGAAATGTTGTATGTTGTAAGCATAGTCAGGGAGGACACAGTCTCCACTGTTGTGCGGGATGGTGCCCATCAGCTGTGCCCAGAAGCGTAAGGATTTGAACAAACGAATCCGACTGAGAGAATGAGAAATGTTAGAGTTGAAGCCCGGATTAAGAAAGGACATCTCAGCCTGGCTACTGGGAAAGAAATTCTCACCCCTCCTTTTAACTGATCACAAGCTACTGTTCTTATTTTTTGTGGGCTCGAGTGTGTGGCTGTGCTGTGCTGAATTACCAGTTGAACGCTGCTTCAGTGTTGCTGGCTTCCGCTGCAGGTGTAATCATCTCTCTCCAGTTAAAGACAGGAGCCACCAAGGTTTGGGCTGTTTCTTTAGACATGGCAAAATGTGTTCACTGGTTTGTTTTCAGGGTACAAAGAGTTATTTATGTGATGGAAGACATGACATTTTAAAGAAACAAGTAGGTGAGGTTCTGCACAGATGCTTAGGATCTCTTCTGGTTAATTTTGAGATGCACGCACACCACATGGATGTGGATATACATACACATGCCTTGCTTTGCAAATTTGATTTTTTTTCCCCCCTTTTACAATCTTATGCTAAAATAAAATAGGTTGTCTTTAAAAAATGTTGCTGTATTTGGATATGATAGATTATATCATGCATAACTAATTTTCTGGGACATAGATGAAGGTATCTGCCATCTCTATTTTACTATTGCTGCAAGAAACATAATGCGGTATCTACTTCTTTTAGTCATGATTTTGATTAAATTTTCTGCTTTCAGAATTTATACATGGCTGTGTAACTTGGATGTACTGCTGCATTTCCAAGTAATATACCTTCTAAAATAACAGGATCCTCTCTCATTGTACAGTCTTATATCTGACAATTGTTTAATCATTTTATAATTTCTTTTGATTGCTGCTTAATAGTAACTTCTTACTTGCACAGTGACTTTATCCTGGGCAAGGAACTCCATTTTGGTGGCTTCTGTGTAATGCACAAAAGAAAAGGTGCTTGGTCAGTTAAACCATTAAGGAGCTAGTTTGTATTTGATAGATAATGTTTACATTATAACTTGATGTAACGTGCCCTTAAAGCTACAAAAAGACATGAGCTATATATATTATGCTGCTTTAATTGAAAGCTATAATTGAAAGTCTGAACAGAGTGTTTCGGACTTGTACTTATTTAAATAAAAATTTAATTTTTAATTAATTTTTTTTAAATAAAAATGAAACTGATAATCCCTGCAACAACTTTTAAAGCTCAGCCACCTGTCCTCCACGACCCCGAAACAGAAATACTGATTACAAAGTACTGTTGTTTTTGTAGATTTACTAACTTCCCTTTGGAGACCTGAATACAAATGACCACGATAAAATGTTACTGCTTTTCTCCTAATCCACTTTGTAACTCTGCATATTGCTAAACTCTGTAACGGTTTTACTGTCTTTGTGCAGAAAATACATCATTGTTGAATTGAATGGGGTTGTTGGCTGAGTCGTAAGCCACCACGCGCTTGTGGTATCTGTATTCCTAGCTCACACTCTGCTGTTGCTTTCAGGAGCCCAGTACTAACTTGTTTCCTAAAAAATGAAGTAAAAGTGGCACACAGCGACTGGGTTTCTGAAATTGTCTGTGGCAGTTCGCTTCAGGCAGAAACTTTGTTTTACTCCTAACCCTTTTTTCCCCTCCTAAGCAGTATTTTCCCCCCGCCCCCCTTTCATTTCCCGTTGTCTTTGAAAGAACTGGGGCTTTATTTTACGAAACTGCTAAGAAGGTCAAAGTTTCAGAGGTATTATTTTCTTACTGTCCCGATCCTTGTCTCATATACCAAAGTAGTTGCTTTGCAATTCTGAAATAGAAATGGCTTTTGGCCACATAGCTGAGCTAAGGGGAAGACGCGATGGGCAGGCTTTTTCTGATTTGCGTCTCTATCCGTTCACTCTTTGCGGGTAGTTTTATCTGGAAGGCAGTTTGCCACCCCGACAGCAAAGCCCGTGCGCAGCAGGGTGGGCCAGGCGGCTCCCAAGGGCTGGCCTTGGCCGGCAGGATGGTAGCCCCGCGGGAGAGGCTCCATCCCCTGCCATGCCGGGGCTGAAGTGGACTGGAGCAGGGAGCTAAGCAGAGCCCACTCCTTTTATTTTAGAGATTTGGGTATGTTTGTTTATGTAATGTGCTGATGTTTGGAAAAGCTGCAAAGGAAACTACCCTCAGGTAGTTAGTGCTCAGTTCCTGCGTACGTTTCTCTGTAATGCATCATTCTTTAACATAAGCGGAAGGGTGTAAGATCAGTATCTAGACAACTAACTTCTACATTGCTCTCCAAACCCTGAACCTTGCTTATGAATCTCACACCTCCTGTGACAGCGATTCTTCTCTGATGTGGGAGAATGAGTTATTCCTATTCCATTTAATTTATTTAATCCTCATTTTCCTTTTTAAAGAACAGCAGTTGCAATACGTACCTTACACTTTATTTTCTTTCTTCAGTGCTCAGATCCCAGGTGTGGGTTAGGGTTTATCACATTATTTTCAATAGGAAGTAGGTTTAGATAAGCGTTCCAAAAAGTGATTAGAAAGCAAATACTTAATGCAATATCGAGCAGGGAAAGCTGTACTCTGCAACTGTCAGAATGTTTTCAATATGGAAGCATGTATCCATCACCATTTTATTTTTCAACAGAAAGGCTAACTAAGGAGATTAAATTCAGAACTCAAAGAGAATGTCTTTATGAATAATATTTTGCTATAAAATAAAAATTATCATTTTTATTAGAAATACTGTCATAAATATCAACATGTTTCATAATATATTTTTATGGATTATTTTTAGAGATGGTATTTTTATGGAATATCTTTGTGATAGTCTTTTTCAATGACCAAGTCATCTAATGTTTAACACTGAATGGTTTTAGAGGTTTAGTTCCATAAACGTGTTTAGTGACTTAGTCTGTGTGAAAGACTGTATGACAAAGCGAGTTCAAAACTTAGGTTCCTAAAAATAATATTTAAAAATAACTTTTTTGTTGAGTATTTTCTGAGGTCACAGGTATGCCAGTGAAGGATGAGTGGTGATCTGTCTTTGTGAAGGCTGCATTAAAACTGCAGGAGTTTTTGGAGCTTTTCCTTCCTATATTTTAAAAATGGTTTCAGAGATGACTTACCACTAAAGCAGAGACAATTTTACTGGTGCCAGGTGAAGGTGTGTGATCTGTCCATGATGGTGTTTGGTGTTCCATAGTAACCTGCATGTTGATCTGAAGAAGCAAACTGAAAAATTGCAAAGGCTATCTCATCTTTGCAGGCAGTGGAGAATAATTTTGTCTGTTGAAATAACTGATGAAAAGATAATTTTTTAACTTACAAAGCAATGCTTTGGATTTTTTTGCCATAACACCAAATAATTTTCCTCAGTGACAGGGAATTTCTTTAAAACAAAATAAAAATCAAAATATAACGTTTAACTTGTAATTGTAGTGTACTTTTTTGCATGCAAAGGAGATATCAATTGCTGTAGAATTTATTCAGGTAAATGGAGTATGGCTTTTATGTGATTATTGAATGAACTTCTCTTGATTATAAATAAATCAAAATATGTAATCAAGGTTGGTTTTTTTTTTAACAATTAGCTACTTACCCGCATCAGTGTGCCAGATATTTTTTTTACCTTGGGGGTGCACTGCTAAAGCTGTAAGGGTTTTAATGTAGGGATTTTTCCAAATGCAAGCGTATCTTGATTATGATTCAGGCAGTCTTCTCTGAGTCTAATTGATTAACTTTTCAAGGGACTCGAGCTGGAAGCTTCTAGTAACAAAGATATTCATAGATGTACTGAAATTCTAGGGGTGCCAGAGGGTGGGTTAGCATGGGGTGTTTAAAAAGATGATGCTCAGCCCCCCGCAGCTCCAACTGGGTTTGTCTCTTTTCCTTACCCGCTGGGTTGTGGCGGTGGTGCCCTTCCTTACACCCCTCTTCTCCACATTCTTTCATTTTTGCAGGTATTAAGTGTTTTTCCAGTAAAACGAGATGGAGACTACAGAAGAGTTAAGTATGTTTAGCGATACAGAAATTCTGCAAAGGTTTGGGGGGACAGATGTCAAACCAGGAACCAGGCTTTGCTTGCAGTGAAAAGAAGTCATTCCTGCGCGTGTGGAAGACTGGTTCCCTCTAGCTGTTTGTGCTCTTCCCCTTTCTCTCCAGCTGGGGATGGGATGCATGAAATCAGCCGGAAAACTTTTGTTTAACAAGATGGAAGTGCCTGGCGATTTCCTGCTGAATTCTCACGACCTGAGTAAATGAATTGCTAATTAAAATATGTTATGAGAATAAGTTCTAATGTAATAGAAGACTAACCCATAGTCCTTAAAGATACAGAACTTAGCCTTATGTCACATAATACTTGATACCGTAATAAAATACTTGATAAAGTAATAGGATATTACTTAGCTAAATAATTATATAAGATAATGGGCACTGACAAGCAAGGTTTCTGGAGGACTGTTCTGTTCCATGTTCTTATCTAAAGGACTCTTAAGTATGTTGCTTAAATAATTGCAAAGAAGATAGCAAAATCAGAAATTACTGTGGAAAGGAAAACAAAAATAAGTATCTTGAGATGATGTGGATACAAGCTGGGGTTTTGTAAGAGGAAATTATGAGTATTAGAAGTACATGAAGGACTGCCACTGAATTATAAACTTATGCAAGAATCACCTAATGCAGGATTTTTTTTTTATAAACCCGAGAATTAAATACTAGATATGTAAGCGTTTTCTGCTGAACTTTTATTTAAGGCAAACCCATTTGGAATAGATTTTTATTTGAAATCTTACTTTAGATTTGGTAGCTGTAGTGATGGGTTTGGATTTGATGTAGCTTTAGGACAAATGGGTGAAATAAGCCCACTTCAAGAAATATATCTGCCTGTGTCCTTCTGACATGAAATTATTGTACCTTTGTACCTTTGCTTGACTTGGACTGACTTGGTCTGTTTTGTTTAGAAAAGAAGATAAGATGTACTAGAAAATAAAGCATTGGTCCAATTGAATGGTTTATTCTCTACTTATTGTAGACAGTTTTGTAAAATTAATTCTTTCAGTGTCCTAGAGTTAGGTTCCTGGAAGCTTCCTGGTGGTTTTGCTAATATATGAAGAAAACCATAGCTTTTTAGTTTTGTGGCTCATCTGAGCTACTAAAGGCATGGTAACAAGTATGTACTTCATTTTGCTCAACCTTGTATGTGGTAGCATTCAGTCAGACTATTTCTGTGTCTCGGTCAGTTCAGGATTATAATGACCATATACTGATGAGCGTTGTAGCTGATACATTGATGAGAGTGATTTAATGCTATTTGTTCCACCTGAACCTTTCCTGCAACACTGAGGCGATATCTTTTAGTTTTTTCCTGTGAAAATTTCAGCCTGTGAGGATACTGTCAAAATGGTGGGGAGGAGGAGTATTATGCTTCCCCTGCCTCATATATGTTGTGTAAAGTGGAAGGTGGGATATCCTGAATGAACTATGCTGGATTAATGCTTGTTTCTTTTCAGTATTTTCTACATCCCTAATCTTCATGGCCATTTTTAAATGATGGTAACCTATGAAATCAATCATCAAAATCCGAAGCACGGATTGTGATGGATTCTGTCCTTGCAGTGCTCCAGTATGCGCTGTCTTGAATTCAATATTGTGTGAGCAGATGGTTACAACTTACCTTTCTGGTGATGTCTTATAGTACAAAATTCTTGTATTATAAAAAAAGAAAAAGAAGAAAAAAAAGCAATAGTATTTGCTACATTTGGCTCAGTTCAGCTACCCCAGCTGTTTCCTTGTTTCCATTCACGAATTGGATTAGAGGGAAGAAGTGGCAGGGAGAGGTGGTTTTTCTCTGCGGAGCAGACTGCAGACCGAGGAGCAGCCCAGCAGCAGCGTGGTGCCCATGTGCACAATTCCTCTTGGCGTTAATGGCCGTTAGGAATATAAAGTGAGGCTAGCATGCAGTGATTACACATGAAGAGCCAAATTATTATTGTTAATGATGATGTGTATATGTTTCAGGGAAGGCTGGATTGCTTCTAATGGGTTTTGTTTTCAATTCCTTTGTTCAATGTGAGGTACTTCTGGCTCCTGAGTTCTTGCTTTAAATAGGATTCCCATCTTCTGCTGTCTGTGAAACATTATTCCTGGTTTCTCTCCATTGATTTATGCACTTTTATTTCTGCTGTTCCTTTTTTGGGGTGTTTTTGTGGTTGGTCATTTTTTGTTCTTCAGCTGTCAAAATAAGTGTCGTATTTTCACACGTATGACTTGCACCGTATATAATCTATGTAAACTATGAGGGAAGGCAATACATTGAGGGAGCAGTTGGCAAGTAGCGGCGGATCGAAAGCAAGGGAGCTGGGAGTTTAGAGGAGGGAGGGAAGAGTAGGAAAAGCATTCCTGCTGCTGGGGCTGAGCGTGCCTAGGCGGTTGGGAAGGTGTGACCATGGCGAGGGGCTGTGCTGGGCGGGGTGCAACTGGGAGGAAGGATTTTGAGCTCTCATTCAGGTAATAATGTTCTGGAGGGCGTGCACACTTGTACTGGATTCACCAGGTGCAGCAAAGGAAAACCTCTTAGGAGTGGTGAGACTTGTTGTCTGCCAGTCCTGTTTTATTGGCATATGGTGTGGTTTCACCATACATATGATGTGGTTTAGGTGTGTACTGCTGACGAGAGAAATGGCCAAGCTCTTTCTCCTCCTCCTCCCTAGCTCCTGGCTGTGTTTCCTTGGACCGGTTGTTGGACCTTTGTTGATTCATAGAAAGCTACTCCATCTCCCATCCTGCCTGACCCCATGCACCCCATGTTGACACCCTGACTCTCCTTCATTCGGTTATGGCATGGCTGCATGATTGCTAAATGCAGCGCAAGGGAGGGCTGCCCAAAGGGACTGTCCCTTTGGTGGCTTTCTGAGTTGGGTAAAGTTAAACACACAAGTCTGTGCCCTCAGCCTCTGGCTCGGGTACAACACCCCACTGTGTCTGAGTTCATTGCAAGGAGGGCATCCAGTAATCAGATGGGATCTCAGATGAGGAGTGGAAGTTTGCCTGTGGTCTATCAAAAAGGTTTGTGAAATGGTTATAATCATCACTGTTCCTCTATGCCTAGGAAAGCTCCTCAGGCCACTCAGGAAAACAGTTTGCAGGTCTGATTCAGTGATGAGTGACAGGCCTTATTTATGCACTTCCTACGCCTCTCTTCCTCTCTGAGTTTCTGTATTCAGCAGTCCAGCCTGAGATACTCTCTGGGATGCTTCCCACCCCGCCTTCTAATGATGCTAATGGTGAAACCGCATGACAGGGGATGTTTGGATGTTAGCTTGCTCATGGCAAAGCAAAGAGTATGAGCAGCCAAGCTTAAAACAACTGCCATTTAAAAAAACCCCAAAAACCCCTGAATGTTTCAAGATTTAGCTGTTACATTAAAGGAGTCGACATTTGCTGCAGAAAACTAAAACTGGGGGGGGAAGTTTTGGTCGTTTTGGATGGTCTTCCCCATGCGCAGAGCCCCGATATGCTAATTGCCATGGAAATGAAATTTGTTAGAAGTGCTGTTCGTGAATCTGAATGGTGTGTGTTGTTCAACATGTTAAGTGGAGCTTTCAAAGAAGAAAATAACCGGAATAGTTTACCAGAAGGAGAAAATACTGTGAAATTAGTCATGTCCCAGGGAGTCTTCAAAAAGGATACCCTTCCTGTTTAACCAGGTAAGAGATATAGGAGCTGGGCATTTTGAACAGAAGAGGCATTTTAACATTTTATTGTTACTTGTTTGTACAGTGTACATCTCCTAACAAATCAAAGGAGGAGCCTTGTTGTGAGTTAAACTGAAAACATAACCTCAAGATCAGACATGTCAGTAAACCCGGAGGGATTTGCTCCCCAAGGCACTTCAGAGCAACTCCACCGAGTGCACTTCATTTCTTTCCGCTTTTTCAAAGTGCTTCACTTGGAAATCAAGAGAGGTTTAACTCAGGCAACTTTAGTTTTGTGTAGTCATCACTAGTTTGTCAAGCATGGACAGTACGTACCAAAAGATTTTTATTACAGCTTTAATAAATAATTTCAAGCTATGTTTTTGTTTTCTTTACTGTCTCAAGACGGAGAGGTTTCTAGTGGCCTTCAGGCAACTGCTTGATTTACCTAATGCACATTATGGTATTGAAAAAGCTGTCTTCATCTCTGTGAAAGGAGGTACAGATTAAAGGCTAGGAATAGCTGGCATAGCAGTTGGTTTGTGCTGATACTTTATTTTGGCAACCACCAGCTTTCTGACAACATTTAATATTTGCAGCTGTTCTTAATAGGGCATTAGTTTATATGCCTTCAGTAAAAATTTCCTTTCTTTAGTCACAGTAGGAGGAGAGAAATGTTACATGGCGTTTATTTGTTCTTTCGGTTATTTCTTGGTTGTGCTAAAAGTGCACATGCAGTGCAGGAGTGAAGGATATTGAGAACAGAACTGGGTGGGAAAGGATAGAGACTGCACGGCTCGGGGAAAAGCATCCAGATTTGGTCCACGGGGCAGAGGGAGAGAATTATGGCAGGAAGAGAGAGGTGTGAGACAGTGAAAGTATGTTGGATTAGGAGCTCCTTTGGGGTAAGAAGAAGCAGAAGGTTGCATGCATCTGCTCATGATGCATACAGTTTGGCTTTTACCCATGTATCTTAAAGTTTTATTTCGACAGAGATTTGGGTTCACTTTCAAAATGCTAAGAAACTTTAAAAACAGCCCCCCCCTTTTTTGCCTTTTTTTTTTTTTTTCTCCCCTTCTGAAAAGTACTTTGCAACTGTGAGTTTCCTGTAGGTATCATGTTGGCAGAATGTGAATCCTGAACCTTTAAATCTGCAGCGCAGACCTCCTACAGCATGAGGAAAAGAAGCAATTTTGATCATCTTGGGGAGCCAATTGCTAGAAAGAAGCTTAATATATTTCTTTTTATTAAAACTGTTTGGTAGGCAATAGCACAATAATGGAGACCGGGAGGTGAGTTCAAGCTTCAGGTCTGGGAGGGGAGTGCTGTCTGTAGATTAGTGATAAAACAGCCAAAAAAGAATTACCTTGCATGATCAGTCCAGGAGTCTGTTAATTTATTGGCTTGGCAACAGTTGCGTAGAGCTGCTACATGGGTGAGACAAAATTGCTTTAGTTTATAGGGAACGGTGAGAATTCATTGTAAATAAAACGCAAAGGGGAACGTAGAAACACAGTTAAAGCTCTGTTAAAAAGAGGCAGAAGCATAGATTTTCTGCCTTGCTTCCGAAAGAAAGATGAGGTGTGATCTAGTTGGAATGATGACATTTAATTAAAATTGAGCATTCATGACAAGCAAAGGTATGATTTTGTTTTTTTTTTTCCTATAGATTTTCAGGTGGGAGCATATGTATGGTTGTTGAAGCCTTCTTGCGAAGCTTTCCGGTATTTGGGTTCAAATTAGTGCTGGTTGCAGTTCTCATAATTTTCTGTCAGAAGGTACAATAATGACACTAAGGAAGGGGAAAAGATACAATATCACACAGTTATGCAGCAAAGATGGTACTTGGCTTTTTTTTTCCCTCCCTAGTTGCTTTAATAATTTATTCAGTGAATGTTGTGAGTCCGGGATTGATGAACAAAACATTGGCAACTACAGAGCTTGACTCCACTTCTGAATCACTCTCTCTCAGGAATGAATACTCGTTTTATTCTCAAGTGACCATTTGGTACACCAAGTTAACATCTCTTGCCTGGTGTAATTGCAAGAGTGCCCTAAGGAAATGACACTATACTGTTCCTAAACGATAACGGGGCTGGCATATGATACATCAATAAGATACTCTTAAGTCCACCCATGCTCACAGTATTAAAATGCCAAGCCAGGTTTGGACTTAAATTCTTGCTCTCATTTTTTATTTTAGCTGTATGGTTATGGTCTTAGAGAGTTAGTAAAGTGAGTGATGAACATTTTATGGAAAAAAAAACCCTATTGTATTTCAGAAATTATGCTTGACTATCTAAATCCAGTGTTACTAAGCGGGCAGGAGGTAAATGCTTCACTCATTTCGCATGCTCTGAGATTGTAACGAGTCAAAGGATACTTCCTCCATACACCCCAAGTCCCCCTGTTCTGAATCTCCCAGCTATGCTTAATCTTGAAGATCAGTGGATTATTCAATTGCCTTTTTATTGGCAAAGATTAGTTTAAAAAGCCTCAAGAAGCCACCTTCTTGACCAAGCAAAGTTTGAAGCTGGCTTCAGAGAGGATACTCCAGATGGAAGCAGATGGGTCACTGTTCCTGGGTCTCGGACAGAGGACGCTTATTTCTTGAGTTAGTGTGCTGTTGGGATAGCTGTTGAAATCGGGCTAGAAAAGGTTTCCTACCACTGTTTTATATGCCTTCTGGTCCTGATGGTTTTGTTTTCTGTGTTTTTGCTTGAAGAATAACATCAAGATTGAAACTTTCTGTTACTAGTAACTAAGAATATAATTAATATAGGCCTAATGCTTTGACAGGGGAAAAAAATCCCCAGACCAGATGCTGGTGTTAATTGGACACTGAATTGCTTCAAATCATTCATTAGCCTGTAGGTACATTGTTCCCAATCACCTGCAGTTTCATTTCAGTCAGAAAGTGATAAGATAATCTTTTTTTAATTAAGGTGACATTATAAATTAACCTGTTAATAAATGGCATTAAGTTTTTTGGGAGTGCAGTTACAAGTGGATGGATTCGTAGCACTGTTCTTTAGCCAAAAGAGAAATATTGGATCCAGTGCTGAGTTGTTAAATACTAATGAATAATTTATTTAATGAATTTTGTCTTCCTCTGTTCGCGGTGTGACTGGCAGAGCATCAGCCTTCTCCAAATGTTCCATTGTTCAGAATTACTCTGATTTTCGGGGCCTTATTGCTTCAATTTGCTACCCAGGTGGCCAACTCCGTTGCCGTATTCTGGACCAGATAAGTACCTTATCTGTTAACTTCCCTGATCTGGCTGAGAAGCATTTTTGTATTATAGGTTTTGGTGGGAATGCGTATTGGTAATTAGTTTTTAAATTCAGTTTCTGTGGAAGCTTAGCATGTGTGCTCTGCTGTAAACCTAATTGTGTAAATGATCATGAAAGTGAATGCGCAGTGGCTCAGACATCAAAGTGAATTAAAAATATGTCAAACTGCAGAAATATTTTATACTGTATCTGGTTGGATTCAGGTTATTATTCTCTTTTACAAGATTAATAGGACTTTGGGAAGAAAAGTGAACTGTCTCCAAAAGCATTACTGGAACTAAATTGGCTTTCAATGCACATCTAATGTAAAGAAATATGTAATAAAATTCTTTCCAAGATTCCTAAACGCTTGTGCTAGAGGAGTCAAAGCTGTAGGTCCAGCTGTTTATTACTGAACTGTTGACTGATGAAGCAGCTCTCTTTAGAAGATGCTCTGCATGTGTAGTATCTTTTGACCAGATTTAAAACCAAACCAAAACAAACACTATGAAGTATTCTGGTGTACTGTGCTGCAGTGAAAATGAAATTCAGAGTCCTTGGAAGGGGGGGCTGTATTGGGATGGGGCTTTTGCTGGAAGCGTTACTTAGATCTGAAGAGGTAATCCTGAGGCGTAGGTGGAGTTGGTGAGCATCATCAGGGCTCTCGTTCACGGGCTGCTGCTGCATTTTAAGCTCATATGCTCCTGCTGCTGGCTTGCCCCATGCCCTGCAGTAATCTGGTTTGCAGGAAGGCGCTTGACATTTTAAGAATTTGTTTTGTGTTTATTTTCCTCTTTGTCTGTCATCTTCTGACATTTGCACACGATTTAAAATTGTGATAGCACTGTCCTTACATCTTACTACATCATCTGCTTCTTGAAGGCCACCAAATCTGCTTCTGTTGGAAGAGATTTTGTTGTGTCTATTTTGTCCTGCCCTCTAGCAGACGGCTGGGTTTGGAGGTTGTTACTGAGGTCTGAGGAGATGTTTTTCCTTTCTAAGTGTGAAATAGAGAGGCACATGCAGGAACTCAGGTACAGACTTGGACAGAGGCAGGAGAAAAAGGGCTTTGGTATTCATTGCTGGACCTCTGCTGGGAGCAGCTGTGGGACCAAGGTCAAAATATTTCAAGTGCAAATGTGGTTTGCTTGGTCTCTGAACACAGATTGCTTGGCTTACCTGGTCTGTCACAGGCAGCAGCTTTTAACTGGTCTTTAAAATCAATTGGTGCAATAATGTTTACGGCACACGGGCTTTTACTGAAAGTCTCTGTCCTGTAGGAAACCAGGACCCAGGTCCTGAACGTACGTGCTTTGAGCAGTAGTCAATTATTTGATAGCTGGCTTTTTTCCTGCTAACTCTTTCCATGACGTTGTATGTGGTGTTACCCACAGGCGTATTGGGATGCTGAAGTGGAATTTTTTTTAATTACTATTTTTGATTGATTTGAGAGGGCATGGGGGGCATGAGGATCTACTAATGAAGATTAAAAAAAACCAAACCAAACTGAAAAAACCCAAGCCACAAAGATCTGAACAGTGTGATTCAGTTGCATTTATTTTCCCTTTGCAAAATATAATAATTACTTTTTAATTCTTATTTCCTGTCTGAATAATTGCATTTTGTACTCCAATGTGTGTTCTTCTGAATTATTGTCTTCTTAATAGACTTCCTGCTTAACTGCGTTTCTTCTTCTGTGCCCTTCATAGTGACATAAATGTTTGTATTTATCTTCTGTTCCTACTTTTTGTATATTCCCCCACAGTTCATACATTTCAGCAGTGCTTTGAGTTCCCACTTCGTTTTGCCTGAGTTCACTATAGGTACCAAAGGCTGTTGATTTTCCGTCAGTTGGGAGTTTCACCTATTTTAAGGAAGACTAAGCAAATTCTACGTTACTGTATAATACTGTAGCAATGAAGGCAGGAGAAGAACTAATATTGTTCAGGGACTTCCAAAGGATCTGTAGCCTCAAGGAAAATGTGGAGAAAATGTGGATTAAATAAAAGAAATACTTATTTTTTTACATTTCTAACGGTGCTGTGAGTCACCAGGAGGCAAGAAAAGAAGTTGATTTTCCTTCAGCCTCTTGCAAGGGTTGTGTATACTCTTTGCTTAGGCTGAATAAGTAGAAAATTAAAGGTTGGCGGGTGTGGGGTTTCATCCTAAGTGGAGGAAGCGGCTCTCAGCTCAAAAAAACACAGAGAGCAGGCTGTCTTCTCAGGGAGGTACGGGGAAAATACTTCGCTAGATTTTGTGCTCAGAAGGGAGCAAACCTGGTTGCCCAGTACTGAGGTAGTCTGAACATCAGAAAATGTTCACTTGAGAGAGTGGTCTTCTCTCCTCCTCTGGCAAAAAGATATTCTTATCAATTTAAATTAGCACCATTTTAGCATCAGAAAAGAAAAGGAGTTCACACTTGGTTTTGGCACTTGCAAATATGAGTGCAAAACTATTTTCTTGGCATCAGGCATGGTTTTGCATGCTGCGTGGAGACGTTGCTGTATGTTGGTCTGCCATCAGCCCCTTTCTCATCTGCCTGTTGCTGTTGACAGGCCAATTGTAGGGGTTTCCACTTCTTCTGATTTTATTTTTCAAGTGTTCAGCTTGTCTGGCCTACCTGTTAGGGATTTTAATTTTGAAACCCAAAATCTTTTCAGTAGGAGAGCTTGGGTGTACTTTGAACTGCATATGCCTAAGTGAAGGTCTGTGGCTTTGGTGGATGAATGCGTTTTGGCCATTCACGATTGATTTAGCTGCCAGCCTGGAGTTACTAAATGAATGGAAATTCTCTGAAAGAGAGACAGCGCCAACAGGCAAGCGCCTATTCTGAGCTTGCTCGTTATGCCAGACAACAAAAACGTTGTGAAGCTGCATAACACTTGCATTGTGATTAGTTGCATCACTTACTCATGTTCTGCAGAATAAACACATTTAGATGGCTGACCATGACAAGCATTTCAAGAAGTAATGGTCTTTAAGCGTCAGCAAAGACATAATTAAGCTGAATATTGAAAAGAGCTTCACAGCTGTGAGTACAGTTAATCAATGAAATGGGTTCTCGGAAAAGCTAGTTATGTTCCACATCAGCTTTCAGTCCTATATTTTTGGGTCCAAGAAGAATGTAATTAATACTGTACTGAAGGTGGTGGAGACCAGCCTTGTGAACCTCGATGTGGACAGTAACCATCCATTAACCCACTGCCTCTGAAGCCTTTTGGGCAGCTGCTGTGCTGTAACCCTGCTGGCGATGGGGACAGGGTGGGTTAATTCACAAGGTGAGATGATTTTATGTCTTTTATAGGAAAAAGGATTGCTAATAGGAAGTCGGTGATGGTGTGTTCAGCAGTGACATAGTGCACAGTGGCACAGCAGTCACGGTACAAATCCTTGGGCTCTTCCTTAATAATAGGAAATGTAATTTTCCACAACAAGAAATTTTATGCTGCTGTGTTTTAGCTATGAATGCCTTGGTCTTCAGAGCATTTACCATGAGCCTATAATGTCTTAGCCGTAGTTACATACCTTAATTGCTTGATCTCCTTGTTTTACAAATGCTGGTCTTGTGGCAGCAAATGGATCAAACTCTGAGGTTTCACTTTCTGCATGGCGGTTAAGCTGACGGAGCGAGCCACGGACAGGCTGCTGTCATATGAGCAGGTCTGCTAGTTTGGGGTTGTTGGAAAGGGAGAGGAGACATCCAATGGACATCCAATCCAATGCCAAAGCTGCTCGCTTTGCAGCACATATACTGAAATCGGAACGATACAGAGAAGATTAGCACGGCCACTGCGCAAGGATGACACACAAGTTCCTGAAGCGTTCCCTATTTTAGGGAAGTGGTCACGGCACCAAGCCTGTCAGAGTTGAAGGAGCATCTGAATGAAGTTCTTAGTCATATGGTTTAGGGTTAGGTAGTCCTGCGAGGAGCAGGGAGTTGGACTTGATGATCCTTATGGGTCCCTTCCAACTCGAGATATTCTATGATTCTTATGAACAGCAGGGAAAGGAGAAGAGAAAAAAGTCAAGTTGGCAGAGAGTGAAGTACAGGGAAACCACAAAGTAAAATGGAAAAGAAGAAATCATATAGCAAAAGGAGAGGTTGGAAAGACTAGCAGAAGTGATAGAGAAAGATATTAAATAAAGGAGGAAATTAAAGGTGAAGAGGAATGCAAATAAGTGAAAATCAGAGAACCAGATTGGGAGAAGAGAAGGCGAAGAAGGCAGTGATTTAATAGTGGTACACTTTATTTAAAAAAAAAAAAACAAAGTGGCAGTGATAAAGAGCATCTATCTATAACAGCTGTGCAAACGCGCAAAACCCACTATTGAGAAAATTTCTGATATGGTTATTAGCAGATGCTTCACTTGGAGTGCTTTATGTAAATCATAGGCTTACTGTGTCTTATTTACTGGCCCTTCCTTTTTAAAGATAGCTTGGGGACAGTGATCTGGCAAGGTGAGGATGATGGACTTGGAAATCCTCTCTCCCATTCTATATTACTACTAATGTACAGGTAAGCTGGTAGTCTAGAGTGGTACTGAACCTTTACCATTAGATGCAAGATAGATGCTAAATAAGTCTCTGTGCTTAAATTCCTTTGAGTGGCTTCACCCCCCCACTCCTCACAAGTGGGACTTTTATAACCACTTTTGTTTTGATAGAAATTTTGGCTGTTATTTTGTTTTTTCAAACTCCAAAGCCTGACATTGTTAGACTTTTCTTCAGAAAGATGAAGACCAGAAAAACTTGAGTTACAAATAAAGAAAGGTTACATTTTGCTATGTAAACTATGTATGCAATTTGGGGGGGGGAGGTGGAGGGGGGGGAAGTGGCCAGAGGGAGAAGAGCCATGTTTCTGGATACTCGTGGTAAAGTGGGAAATCCTGATTTGTGTGAGTTATCGTAGCTCCACTACTGGCATCTTTATGAATCAGGAACATAGGAAACAAGTCTGTCGTATCTTTTGCTTTTCAGTTGATTTGTAACTACTTACACCCAACTTCTCATCTCAGTTGGACTCTTACCTTGGGTAAAGTGAAGAAATAGAGTGAATGCATTATTACCTTGAGGAATTATGATGCTTCCAAAGAAATGTGTGATTTGGATAGGTATACAGTGGTAGAGCAACTTTCTCTCTGACCAGTCCTATTTATTGCTAGGAAGAAGCACTTGAAAGTTAAAATCTGTGGTGTTTCAGAGAGTAAGATGTCTACGTGCAGTTGAAATTCAGTGGGATTTTGGTGACTAAGTTAGTTTTTGAAATTTCTGGCCCTTAGACTCACAGAGCTGTAAATGTCCCCCTTTGTTTTGCTTTGATTTGTGCTGTCACCCAGTCTCGCTCTGCATGTTTTTGAACAATCACCCTCTACTAAATCAGACCTAAATAAATGTATACTCCTAGATAGAGAACCTCTATCAGCTGTATGAGAATTAATGTAGATGAATATAGATTAACAAAATGGTAAGATTAGTTTTCTCTGCTAGTTTAGGTTATACTTTGTATTGCCTTTTGAAGTAGTGTTTTCCAAGATCACTTCTTTGGAGAAGTCTTTGTGTCAGTCCTTTCTGTTTACATTTGGTAAAGCGCTCGCTCAGTTAAGTGTTGATTTGGTGAACTTCTAGTAACAAATTTCTGTGTGTATAATTGAGATTTTGGGGGTATTCCTCTGCAGCATGAAAATTGGTTGGTTTTGTGTGTGTGTGTGTGTCCCCAGCTACATATTTGGTCCAGGTTTCGTATGAACCATCAGTACATATATTTTTGAAGTTGAGTTTGTTTTCTTGTTAACTGTGGCGACTATAGGCAGTCAACATAATCTTTTGAGTTTCTGCAGACAAGTGTGCAGCTGCTGCTGCACTGGATGGAGTCCTTGGTTGGTACAAGTAGGAAAGTGCAATCTTACTCACTTATTTGTTGGTGCACAGGGTGGTACGTGACCTGGAATGAAACTGGGCCATGGCTGGGGCCTTCTGCAGAGAACGAGCACGGCGGTGTGACAGAGATTAAAACTCCTGAAGTGGTTTAGTCCTTGTTTTACTTCCATTTGAGAGTTAATAGCTGAAAAGAGGACTGACCTAGAGGTTTTAACTCAGTTGGTTTAAGTGGGGTAAACGGAGCTTGGGATAATAGAACAACTGCTGTATTGTGCACATGGGTCGAGGTCTCTGAATAATGCCTCCTTATTGCACCTCTCACTCGCTATGACTAAAGGTAAAGCAGTTAAAAAGAGGAGGTTCCTCAGTAGGCAAAATAGAAGAGTCTCAATCTGAATACAAAACACCTATTACTTTTCCTGGAATTATTCAGCGAGGAACATACTAGAAAGAGGGTAACTTCTTAGCTCAGAATCAAAATGAACAAATCAACTATTGAACTACCAGGTAGTTGACATTCTTTCAGCTCTTAGATTTTTCCCTCCTACACGTGTCTTATCTCATATCTATAATGTTAATTAAGTTGTATTGCAGTCAGTAGTCTTCAGCAGATCTAATTTCCATCAGATGGAATGTATGTTCTTCAATCTATCTGTCTTCTACTTCAGATAGGGACGAAGTGAATATTTTTATTCTCTGGGGATTTTTTTTGTTTTTCTTGTTTTATCGGTGTGTTGGTTTTTTATTTTTTGTTTTGATTTGGGGGGTGGTTGATAAATGGATGCCTTAAGCTTTCACCCAACCTTCATATCGAAAAACCACAAAACCCCCTATTTGAAGAAGCAGTAATTAACTTGCAGCAGTCTGTTTTGAGTAGGAACAAATAGGGAACTGACTGATACTGAAAATCACTAATAGGTGATTAACTATTGAACGAGCAAATATCTGAAAGTTGCTCTGCTACCTAGAAAGCCCTTGATGCTCTGTTTCCCCACCAGGTAGGCATTTCCTTAAAAGAGTATGGAGGTACAGTGCACATGGAAACAGCAACACTGCCTATACAGAAGGAAGATATTTTAATTCTTCATTGCAAGTGTGAACTGCAATCAATAAAACGGGCGAGGGGGAAAAGACACCAAATGAAAGTGCTGGAGGACTTGTTCAGCAAACACTTATGCACATGACTATCTTAGGTGTAACTAATTAAGCATATGAGCCTTTGCCAACATCAGTGTCTATTGCATAAAAACTCAGGATGAAGCCAGAAGGTAGAAAAATTAAATCTTGGTTCATGCAAGAATAATTGATAGTTTATTACTCTGCCTTTCAATTTGAAAATGTTATGTTTATAATTTATAATTAATACAATTCTCTGGAGAGCATTACTTTGTCATAGCTTAAGTTTCCAAAATTATGTCCTTAAATTTACAATTTTTCTGTAATACAGTTGTCATGTCTTTGCCTTCCTCTGGAGATGGTCTTATTGCAGATTCCATTGGGGATTAAACAGAAAGAAATGAGGTTCCTTGTCTTTATTTCCAGAAAAGGTGGATTGCCATCTTTACATGATGTAATCTTTTCTCCACTAAAAAGATAAGTAGATAATGGAATGGCGTTAACAGTACTAGATAGAATAGAAAGACTCTGAAAAAAACTTCCATAATATTTTCTTTTTAGCATCTTACTCCACTGCTGAACGTTTTCAAAAACAAAGTTGGTTGGAGTTGTGTGTCTTCCTACTCTTTGTAAATTGCCACCAATCTTGCTTGATAAACTTTAAGGATCAACAAGAATAATTTTGTCACACTGGGGATACTGTCAGTTTGACATATCAGCCCATACAGCCCCTGACAACTTCCACGATAACTCCTCAGCACAACATGCCCTGTTGTGTTGCAGCTATTAAGAAAATCTCATTTCCAGCAGCGCGAGACCTTTCTGAAACTCCTGCCGTGCTTCGTGGGGATACGTCAGGGGGGATCCCTTCTCTGGGGCGCTGAGTGATCGGAGAGATCAATCCAGGACAGTCCGTGGAGATAGCTACCCCCCCTGAACCAAACGGTCGGACACTCCAGACAATTCCTGGGGTCAGTCCTGCAGCATAAGTGGTGACAAAGAGATGGTGTTTTAGTAAGGACATAGTGATAGAATGAGAAATACGATGTTAAGAGGAGTGAATATTAGGTATGTAGTGAAAAGAATAAAGAGAAACAAATAAATGGAAAAAGCAAGGAAGACACAGAAGCCATCGAGATGAGTTATATTTTTAAGGCTTCATTTTATTGAACTTTTATTGTTTTAACAAAGACGATAGTGAAAGGTATTGCCATAGATAGTGCTTTTCTCGAACTCAGTATTTCTAAGAGATTTTGATTTAGAACGGCAGCATCTGTGTCCCATTACTTGTAACATGCATTTTTATGATGACTAGAAAACCATATTTTTAAAAGAATAAATTTTTCCTTCCTTGCTGTCTTGGAATGGAAGATCTTTGCAACAGAGACTTCTTTCCTACTGGTGTAGAAGGCGATTACCGTGTGGAGAATGCTCCTGAAATATAAATAATGTATCGATAGGAACTGTAGAACCATGTAGGTGGAGGACTAGAAAAACTGAATGTTTGCCAAGTTCTTTTATTATTTATCAAAGCTGGTGAAATCTAGTTGTCACAGCCCAAGATACTCAAAGGTCTCAGTAAAAGCCATTCTTTTTATAAGTCATAGTTCTTTAACCAAAAATTACAGTTGCACTAGTAACGTTCTTTAAAGTAACTTTGCAGCAAGTTGGTTATGGTTTTGTAGTATTTTTTTTGTTGTTTCTTTGTTTGGGGTTTTTTAAACAGATTTTAACCCGTAATTTTTTGCTGACAAGTTCAGAAATTATAAATTTTTTGTCATATGGAGCTCTGATACAATAGGCAAAGTAACTATTTTTAATGAAAAACTTGTTTGTATTTTCAATTAAACTACCAGGTTTTCCTCTGAGGACCATAAAGCTAGTTTATAAAGTGGACTTACCTTTAGGCACATTTGAAAATCCAAGCCCTTAATGCTTTTGGAAGCCAAAGTAATTTTTAAATCTGGTTGTTAATAACCAGAAAGTTAGCTGTATGCAATATTAGCAGAGTATTTTTTTTATGTCAGTGTCACATATGAGCGTTTGGAGTGGCAGGGTTGATTATTTTTTAAATAGCCCCAATTGGGTTATAATGCACGTGTGATATGTAGTGTTCCCATAGAGTAACGAACATAAATACAAATGTACAGATAGCATCTGGCCATAAAAGAAGTGGAATGGTTGCAGGCGTGTTGACACACGCCAGCGAGAAGAAAGAGAGCCCTGTAATAAAATCTCATTGAGGATGCAGAGAGTATATTTCAGCATTAGGCATTCTCCTCATGTTTCACATAAATGCATCCTCCTCTCACGAGAGGATGAACAGTGCGTTTGCACCGGCTCATTCAAATTGAATGTTGGTAAAAGAAGAGTCTTGAGCAAACACGGAACAGTCTGGCATTTTTTAAAGACAGGAGAAAGGTTAAGCTGTCTGCTGTTTAAACTGCTGGTTATTGGATATTTATTTGCTGACCGTGTGTATTGAAGGTGGTGAAAGCATCACTGGCAAGATTTCGGAAGGCTGCATAGCACAGGTCAGGATTATATTAAACTAAGGCTATTTGTACAATAAAGTTTAGATCTTCATAAGTGACTTAGTATGTTTTTTTATATCTGAGGATAGTTAGATTGTGTTTTGCTGGGAGATAAAAGAGGGTAGGATGTGCCTGCTCTGTATCCTTTCCCTCTCTGTTTGACAGCACTGCAGCTTTAACTTTGCTTAGAGCTATAGTAAATGAGAAACTTCACTAGGTATGGCATTTACTAACCAGAATGTGTATTAAAAATAGTTAAAGATAGACTTCACTATGAATGTTTTGTTTCTATTATTTTTGTTTGCTGTTTCAAAAATAACGTAGAGCTCACTGAACCCGAACTTGCTGATTTTCTCCTTAATGCACTGAGTGGCTGTGTGGAGGAGAGTCACAGTCACTCTTTTGGGTGAAGCACAGCGTCATCTTGCAGTGCCTTAGGCATATTTTAAAAGCATCACTAGATATAAAAAGAAAGCATCACTTTATAGAAAGAAAAGGTAAGGCTATACGTGCACACTAGATTTAGTCTTGCATTGCCCTCACAGTGAAGAGATTTATAAGAACCAAGGAATTTTTATGTTATTCTAGATTATTCGCCTGTTTAACTCTCCCACCCTGCAATAGACACACATACGACCACCACATATATATATAGCTGAATATCAGAAATAAATGCCTTCACTATTTCAGCAGGGCATCTGTTTAAGGGTGTCTTAAACATTAAGGAAAGTCTTTGTGTTATAAATGCTCCTGAAGTTTTTTTTCTTCTCTGTCTTTGCATGTGTGCTCTCTCTCTCTTTTTTTTTTTTTTTTATTTTGAAGGCACCCTTTCCAGGCTTTAATGCTGATTTGTTATTTTTATGATTTCTTTATTTATTTTTCCCTGTCTTTCCCAGAGATAGGATAAAATGTCTTGCAAGACAACTTGCTGCAATGAAACTTTGTGTTCCTGGATGTGAAGTCTTGCTTGTTTAGTGAAAGTAGTCTGCAATATTTGCTCAAGGGAGCTGTCGCTCTGAGAAAATGTTCAAAATAAGAGTGAATTACTTAAAAAATGTGTGTATGTATGTCATTTATGTATATAAATATACATTATAGACATGGTGTCTAGAGCTGGTTTTGATTTGTCTGTGCAAAACAGACATGTATAGTAGTTGTGTAAGTGGCACTGTCTTCAGCTGGCTTAGACGTTTTTCCATAGACATTCTGGATCAGAGATTCCTACAGGAATAACATGAAGTCACATGCAGCTGATCTCCGGGTTGACTGGCTCCGTTTGGATGATTTACTGTAGAGATGCTGTGAGCAGTGACATGTTTTGGACGTGCTTCCTCGGGCATTAGGCGTGTCAGGTGAGCAGCAGAAACCAAGTGGTCCTGCTAAACTATGCATTGGATAACTTTTGAGGTCTGTGTAGCATTTCAGTACTAGAATGTGGGGTGGTTTTGTTTTGTTTGGTTTTTGATAGGAAAAACAGTCTTGCACTGGCTGTGTATGGGCTGCAGTGATACTGGAAATCAGAGTAAGCCTGGAATCATAAGATTGCAAAATGTGCTCCAGAGCTAAACAAACACTCTTTGCGAGTTTCCCAGGTATCTGTTAAATAGGTTTCCAGAAGGTGTGGTACGATTGCATGAAAGTATCATGTGAGCAGCACATACCTTATTCAGTCCCACAAAGATTTCTTCAAATGCTCTCCCCTACCACCTCTGTTGGGGCAGCTCGTTATGAAAACCCTAGATGTTATGTTCAGCTTCCAGTGAAAGAGGCTGCTATGGAAAAAGGCATGACACAAAGCCTACCGAATTATTACGGTCCAAGGGATTGCTTTGTTGCCCCCAATTGTCAGGTGCTCTGGATTTGACTATATTTGTTGCTTGGTACAGTGGAGAATCACAGGCAACTCTGTAATGTGCCAGTGTTTGAGGGGGGGAAAAAAGTGATGCAAGTTGAGACTTGCACCACTTTCAGTACTGGTTGAAAAGCTGAAAGACACTAATGTTTCCTAGGCTGGACAGCCCCCTAGCCCATACACACAGTGGGTTTTGATTGCATTCAAGTCTATGGTGTTAAATTCATGTCAGTTTGGGGGGATGTGTGGTTTTGTTTGGTTGTTGGGTTTTTTGATGGGTTCTTTTTCTTTTTTCCTTTTCCTTAATCAACCCATTTTGGACTCTTCTTTGAAAACTGGGAGTAGAATCCCAGTATGATCTTAAACATTAATTAACTTTCAGTACCAGAAGATAGCTTCTTCCTCTTCTGAAATCTGATGATTAATGCTTTTGTTTACTTCTGAGCGATATGTTGTTTGTCATGTCACTGCTGAAGTCCCGTTCCTTTTCCAAAACGGGTGTTCTTGGCTTTGCACAGGCAAACGTTTCCTTTTCACTTGCAGAACCGCCTTAGCTTCTTGTCCAGAATCCAAATAGAAAATGGAGTTTAAAAATTGAATTAACCTTAGAACAATATTTAACAATTAAATCCTAACAGTTTCGGTAAGTTACAGTTATTCCTTTCTTCTGACTACCCATAAGAAAGACGAAAGTGATGAGAGCCCATTTTCCTGCATGTAAACAGGGTGCTTTCAATAGTGTTAATTAGCTGATTCTTCTGATGAGCTCAGAGGGCTCAAATTCTGAAATAATACAAAACTAACCAGTCAATCAGCAGCTCTGCACGTCCATCTTTCACTGTTGAACATTTTAAACATTTGTATTCTAGGAGAGCTGTCAGCCAGTTCTCAATCAATATTTACAGAATTCAACTCTCTCAGAGAAGATATAGAATATCTCCGGGTATATTATAACATACACGCCACCTGTGAGTGAGTGCAGCCTTTCAGTCGTTGGTAGAGAAACGTCAAAGGGGCTGCATGGTTATCCCTGCGTGGTTTCAGGACAGCAGTAGAAGAGTTAGCCGTTTATAGAGGATATGTCTGAGCTGTCCCAGAGAAGACCTAAACTGCTACATTAGAAGAGATGGGAAGAAAATCAGAGTTAACATTGTTTTAGGAAGGGTTCATCATTATTTTTTGGAAAAAAGATAATGTAATGTTGCTGCTGATGCCCATGAAATTGCCCATTTATAGTATTATGCTTTCACACAAGTTTATATGTTGGTGTTTTTATGCTTACATTGTAAATGCAAGTACCGTGTCTGCTTCTGATAGATACCCACTGAATGCAAAGGCAGACTCTGACAAAAAGAGTGCTCTTATGCTAAATTTAATTGGCTGCTTACTCGTTTTGCAGATGAGAAAAAAAATCTTCTCTCTTACTGGGATGTTGAGGATAGCTAGCAACTCAGAGGTTTTCAGAAGCTCTAGTTCAGGGAAAATACAGGTAGCTCTAGAAAAATAATAGGAAATGGTAATTTACAGAATATTCTTAACGTACACTTTTTTCCCTACTTACAATTTAATTCAAGAAAGAAAATATTCCAAATTGAGGTAAGAGATGTGGTATTTTGAAGTTACTTTTTCAGTTCATACTGTAGCAATTTGTGAAGGTTTTGGTCATTTTTCTACCCATCTGACAGGTGCGTAGAGGGGAAAGGCTCGAAGTCGTGCTCGTGCTCTGAGAAGGAGTAAGCTCAGCCCTTACTCTTTCTGGTGACTGGTCGGTCAGCTTGGAGGTGGCCACGAGCTGCCTTTTTGCCCAGCTGTTCTCATGGGAACAGTCTCCCTCCAGGGGAAGAGAGGTTTTTTTAGGGAAAGAGAGGTAGCTCCATGTCTGAGGATAGCTGCTTCTGTGGAAGAGCCTTGGTGTTTGGCGAAGAGTCTTCCTTTCAGATCCTGAAGAACAATTTCGGATTGTAATTTCATTTGGATTTAGAGTGTTACTATTACTCTGTGAAGAAGGAACGAGGTCCTTGAATTGATGCAGTCATACTAGACTACTGGATTGTGTATTTGGTTGAGTATATGCAATACACATCAGTCAAACTTAATTGAAGAGGACGCTGCAGCTGTTGGAAAATGCTGGGAATGAAATTAAAGGGTAATTATAACTCAATATTTTTTTACATAGAGTTTCTAATAAACTGAAAAGTTATTTGCCGATAAGAGTTTGTTGAAGTTCATGCTTTATGTGTATCAAAGGGACAAGGCTATAGGTGTTGTGGAAAGTAGCAACAGTACAGTGAAGTCCTTGCTGCAGATCAGGTTGTCTTGCATCAAATTTTTCTTTGAAAATCCTTCTGCAGTCATGTTTTTTGTCAGTTCTTTGTGAGACTTTTTCCCACTCAACATTTAAGATGCAGAAAATGTAAATGTCAGTTCCATATTAAGGATTAGCTTTGGGCTTGGAGAAGAAAGCATAAAGTTAATTGAAAGGTCATAAATAAATTAGTGCTTTTCTTGTGTGTGTTTGTGCATATACTTTTAAAAATCTGTTTGTAGAGAAATAAATCTTTAGTTTCTAAAGAAGATCTGGATAAACTTACTACGCTTGTTGACCATCTTAGCTGCAGTCTGTAGGATTCTCCAGTTCTCAATTACTTGAGAAAACTGTTACACAATTTCAGGAGCTGACTGGATTGCTTCAGAAACATAAAAGAGATGTCGTTTTCAGTGCCAAATGAAAAGAAATTTCTAATAATTTTAGCACCTGATACCAAATACTTAATAAAAGGAAAAAGAGAACAAGAGAAAGCGATGCTTATTGCAAGAGAGACAGCATTTCATGATAAGTTTGTGGCTGTTTATGGTGCCATATCTTGGAACAAGTTTGATTTCTCAGTTTCAGTGAGGCTATATAACGTAAAATGCCTGCCCTGTGAAAAGAGGGGTGTGTTCAAGCCCAGAAATGTGTTATAAAATAGGGTTTTTTTCCATTGCGATTTTTGATCCCCGGCACTACGGGGTTTTTTTGTTTCAAACAAATGAACAAAAATCCCAAGCACATAGAAGTGAAAGGTATTGAACAATCAGAGTTGTAACTTGAATGGTGCATCAAGAGCTTGAAAATAGTTGGCAGCATTCTAAGTTTGGTGTTGGCTGCGCTTAAATATGTGTAAATGCTGCTAAACCACGTGGAGATAGGTCTGTGCAATGGAAGGGTTTGCAGGGGTCCCGGCTGAGCTGCCTGAGGTGCCAGAGGTACCGTGCAAGACCTGTCTGAAAAAAAGTTCTGCGGGAACTCTGCACTCAAACAGTTGCTATTCAGACCCATTGAAACTCAAGGATTTATAGTAGCAGCCTGTAACATAGTTATGTACCCTGGTGTCATAAACACTATTGTGCTTTTGACTGAAGGTTTAAATATAGAAATTAGCCAAGTGATGATTTTTAAGCTATAAAATATATATGCTGTGTTCACAGAAGTAGTGAGCTAATGCAAAAGCATGTTTTTAACATTCAAGGGGACTTTTTTCTTCAACATTGTAGAAGAAATAATGAAAAAAGACCATAGCTTTTGCTGTAATTGTGAATTTCAGAAATATTTCCATTTTTGCGTAATATGACCATGTGAATGAATATAATCTTAGGAGCACAATAATTAATACACGTCTGTCATTTTAGAAAGAAGGTTTTGAAGAGATGTTTTTAGAAGATATTTGCTGGTAGTTAAATATCAAAACTTCTTCAAGCACTTACTGCAGTTAAGTTAGAATCATAGAATCATACAGGTTGGAAAAGACCTCTAAGATCATCGTGTCCAACCGTCAACCCAACACCACCATGCCCACTACACCATGTCCCTAAGGGCCTCATCTACACGTCTTTTAAATACCTCCAGGGATGGTGACTCAACCACTTCCCTGGGCAGCCTGTTCCAAGGCCTGACCACTCTTTCAGTAAAGAAATTTTTCCTAATGTTCAATCTAAACCTCCCTTGGCGCAACTTGAGGCCATTTCCTCTTGTCCTATCGCTAGTTACTTGGCAGAAGAGACCAACACCCACCTCGCTACAACCTCCTTTCAGGTAGTTGTAGAGCGCGATGAGGTCTCCCCTCAGCCTCCTCTTCTCCAGGCTAAACAACCCCAGTTCCCTCAGCCGCTCCTCATAAGACTTGTGCTCCAGGCCCTTCACCAGCTTCGTTGCCCTCCTCTGGACAAGCTCCAGCACCTCCATGTCCTTCTTGTAGTGAGGGGCCCAAAACTGAACACAGGATTCGAGGTGCGGCCTCACCAGTGCCGAGTACAGGGGCACGATCACCTCCCTGCTCCTGCTGGCCACACTATTTCTGATACAGGCCAGGGTGCCGTTGGCCTTCTTGGCCACCTGGGCACACTGCTGGCTCATGTTCAGCCGGCTGTCAACCAGCACCCCCAGGTCCTTTTCCTCTGGGCAGCTTTCCAGCCACTCTTCCCCAAGCCTGTAGCGTTGCATGGGGTTGTTGTGGCCGAAGTGCAGGACCCAGCACTTGGCCTTGTTGAACCTCATACAGTTGGCCTCGGCCCATGGATCCAGCCTGTCCAGGTCCCTCTGCAGAGCCTTCCTACCCTCCAGCAGATCAACACTCCCGCCCAGCTTGGTGTCGTCTGCAAACTTGCTGAGGGAGCACTCGATCCCCTCATCCAGATCGTTGATAAAGATATTGAACAAGACCCCAGAACTGAGCCCTGGGGAACACCGCTCGTGACCGGCCGCCAACTGGATTTAACTCCGTTCACCACAACTCTCTGGGCTCAGCCGTCCAGCCAGTTTTTTACCCAGCGAAGAGTGGACCTGTCTAGGCCGTGAGCCGCCAGCTTCTCTAGGAGAATGCTGTGGGAGACAGTGTCAAAGGCTTTACTGAAGTCCAAGCAGACCACATCCACTGCCTTTCCCTCATCCACTAGGCGGGTCACCTGGTCATAGAAGGAGATCAGGTTGGTCAAGCAGGACCTGCCTTCCATGAACCCGTGCTGGCTGGGCCTGATCCCCTGGTTGCCTCAGTCACGGTGAACAAGTGATCCTGGCAGCTCTGAGTCCCATGAGAGCACTGTGCAACCTCTGACTCCACAGGACTGGGGGACAGCAATGGTGTGCAGCCCTTCTGCTTCAAAAACCAAGGAATCGGCAGCTGGCCAGAAGCAGAGAACCCCCTTCTGGCTGGGGCAACGGGGATATAGTTCAGGGGAGCAGATGGCACTTCCACCGAGGCAGGGGACAGGGAAGGTCCAGCCGTGATGCAGGGTCAGTAAAATAATCTCACATCACCTCCTTTAATCCCCTGGGTCCATAGAGTGATGTGAACTGAAATACTTCTAGTTATTTGTAGTCACTAGAGCATCTCACTGAACTTCAGTGACTTGGTACCATTTAGACCATTTCATAAAGGCGTAGGCAATGCAGAGGTAATGTTGAGGGAGCATTTGGTTCATGTGAAAGGGCTTTGCCAAACAAAACTGCACTAAACTGTTGTGCGGTGAGGACATTTTAGAGTTTGCAAAGTATTTTGTGTATGATGTGCTCTAGATTAGCTATATCTTAAAAGTTTAATACGAGGTTAAGGAGTGAAAACTTTATCAGTCGTCTTACCTTTTTTTCAGAGCTTTTTCATACACCGTTTCCAGGTGCAGTCTCTTTCCACAGATTCATAGTTCGTTACTGGTAGGTGGAAATTTTCCTCTAATAAATGTCATCTTGCTCCTATTTTAATAATTATAGAAAAAGGAAACAAAAAAGTTTATAGTCTAAGGAGGTACACGGCTTTCATCAGGTGGTGTTCTTTTTATTCCTCTATCTTGGTAACTATGAAATTAATACTGAACGGGTGCTGTGCTCAGAAAACAAATGTTGAACATAATTCTGTTTTGAATTAAAGTGGCACCATGCTAGTGTATATCATTATTGATACTCTCTTGGGCCCTGTGAAGCACATATATCAACGTTCTGGACTGCAAATGCCTTTTCTGGGATACTAGAAAACAGTAGTGGGGAATATATGAAAATGATGAAGTGGAAACTGGCTTTTCTTAGCCTTGTAGCCATGCCTGTTATAAATAGAGAGTGACTATACCAAAAAAAATCACTGTTCAGCAAGGTTAAATTTGTGAAAGCTTCAAGGTGCTTTCTTTTTGCTGAAAATCTCTTTAAACCAATTATTTGAGCAAGTCTGCAAAACTGTTAGTAGTTCATACAAAGTTATGGATGTCCAACTGATTTCTGAATTGCCCTTGTCATAAGCTTTTCTTTCATCTGGGCACCCACTATATATGGTGAGATTGTGGTTTATTGCCTCCTTCAAAGGATGGATTGAAGCCGTGGTGATAACTTTGCTGTAAAAACAACAGCCAGCCGTTACATTCTGCTCTGCTTTTGCAAGGACTTCATGTCAGATTAAATTGCAGATGATGAGGATAATGGATCCAAGGAAAAGGAGTGGGGGGACTTCTTAACGTATTAGAGCTGAGAGATGACAGAGATGGCAAATATAAAATAAGAAACAAGATAATGAATCAGAAGAAAGGTTCCTCACCAAAGGCTGATGGCATCACTAGATGAAGGCAATACACATTTGCAACTGAAGCTTGTATATTTTATGTAGGTTGTGTTTTGTCTGTCTTCTGGTATGTTTCCACTTCAGATTGCGAAAAAAATGTTCTAACTTTCTGTGAGGGTTCTGGGGAAAAAAGTCAGCTTCTTCAGAAAGGAATTAGTATCAATGGATTATTTATATATATGCATATACACAGACACACACACATGGACGTCTTGGTGATGGGACTGGGAATTATTTCTGGCCCTCTTAAGTTTTAAATACTTAATCTGTGAACAAAAGTCTTCTGTGGAGCCAAGTTGTTTTTTTTTTTTTATGTATTGATGAGCTATACCTCATAACTGTCTGGCAGAGCTAAAGTGCAGTTGTTTACATCTCTGTGCTCGTATTTCATTTCTGCTCTGAGCCAAAGTGCTGAACCATAACAGATCTACAATGCACAACATTTCTTTCTAAATATTGAGCACAGTAATTTTGCAAACTGTAATAGAGTTTATTTAACAAAGTGCTGGGGAAAAAAAATAGCAAATTCATCAACCCAGGCCCTTTATTCTCATCCCACTGCAGAGTGACGTTTCCAGGCTCGGCAGAGTGGGGTTCCAGCTCCCCACTTCAGGAGCATGAATTTTACTGAGGATAAAGTTCGGGCTTTGACGTATTAAGCTTGAACAGGCATCTGTTGTTGCAGGCAGTGACCACCAACAATTACGGTTCTCCTTCTGTGAACCTGATGCATTGTGTAGACTATTAAAAGCTGTATTGACAAACATGTAGTCGAGATAATTAGCCTCTGGAGGCTTCGTTGAGAGAGACGAGAAAGCAGCTGCCTGGTGTTGTAAGGACATAGGGTCCTTTGCAGCACCAGCAACATAGGGCTGAAGTTCAATTCCTGTGGCATAAAACAATTGCATTTTGTTGTATTTTATCAACTACTTGCTGATGGCAATGTGAATTTTTGATAGACTCCGCAGAGCGTGAGGGAGGATGGACTTTCCCAGTAGTGGTAACGGCGGTATTTGCTGAGGCATCTCTTTGTTAGCTCTGAGCTGTTAATAATGGTGAGTGATATTTAGAAACAGGAGCAAAAAGATGTCTTTAGATGGGGAGGGTTTGGTGGGAGGCAGGGAGGGAAAGAAGAAATTGTTTTTCTGTGTGCTGTTGCATCTTCTGAAAAAGGGCAGGATCTGTTTGCAATGTGAAAATAAGGCTGTAGTGTGAAATATGGCAGAAACGGGCTTCCAATTTTTAACTAGATCGTTTTTTAGTGTACAGAGTCTGACATGGCTTCTTCTTGTCTATCCGTGCACATGAACGCCTCTTTAGAAAAGCAGGAAAAAACCCTGTCAGCAGCTGGACTGTCCCAGGGGTCCCGTTTCAGCAGTGCCATTGAGCAAAAATTGCTTGAGAAAATATGGGAGCGAAGCCTGCTCATCTATAGCTTTACCTGTGGGTAGGATCACACCTTTTCATTACAATTCCTCCCCCCCCTCCCCCCCCCCATAATTTTTGGCTGAAAACTTAGGACTCTAGTGATATTTATGCTGGTTATAATTTCTTTCTGTAAACTTTTTGCTTCTATTCTTAGATATATTGTACTGAAACATGGAAACTGAAAGTGAAAACTTGCAGAAAACGTAGATAGCTGAACAAAAGTTTGACTAGTCAGCTTGTTTGAAATGTTCTAAAAATGGATATAATAACATTAAAGCTGATTTTAGAACTTTCCAGCTTGGCTTCACTGTTTATTCTAGTTTGTTTTTAAACTTTGATTGTATTACTGTTTGTAATACTATTTAAGAGTAAAATATTCTTAAATGTTATTGGATGTGAGAGGCAAAAAGAAAAACTTCCATGGAAATTTCCAGGAGAATTTTAATTTGAATAATACTTTTAATAATGTATCCTAGAACGTACCCAGAACTGAGACTGCACCAGTGTGCCCGGGATGACAAATAATTTTTAGCTGTGAACCAGTTTGGACTCATGCCTGTTACATTTTCTAAGTGCAAAGTATGAGGATATGTGACAAGAATATGGGTGCAGGAGAGCAGCATATCTACAGTTTGGAAGGAACAGTTGTCTTCCATAATGTGGAGTTTCTTAAATTAAATTGGAAATTAAAATCTGAGCATTGAATTCCAGTATTGAGCTTTCTTGTTTTCAGAAGAGTGTTTTGATATTCTCTTCTTATGCTTTGTGCTTGCAAACAAAAGAGGAGCTGCCTGCCTGCCTGTAAGAAGTAGATGAGAAACAATTTTTTTTTTTTTTTTTTTTGTGAATTAAGTTCTGTCAAAAGCCAGGCAAGAAGCTGGAAAATAGAATTAATTCTTTCCTCATCTTTTTTGCTTCGTTTCAGGAGCTATTTGTTAGAGGGTGATACCGAGTAAACCAGCTGAGTTTGCAGAAAGTATTTAGGTTTTTTTTTCCCTGTAGTTGGTCATTTTAATCTAAAATATAGGTCTCTGCCCAGTGACTGTCAAAAGCCATATTTCTGGTGCTTGCCCAGGCTCTACAGCCCTTGCTTGTAAATACAAAATAGCAATTGTAGACCATCATACATATATATGTATGCATGTATGCTTTCTTTTAATATAGAAACTGAACTCTGACCTTTCTTCCAATGTGTTGCCTTGCTGGCTGGCAGCCGCCTGGGTGATCAGGGTAAGATCAGAGCCATTGATGTCGGGGAGCACGGTGGGCCCGGGCTGGCGTCGGTTGAGGGTAATGTAATAAATAGCTATGATTTGTTCCTGGGAATTTTATGATTGCAGAAAAATTATAGGGTGACATGCAGTGGTTTTTATTTATTTGTTTGTTTGTTTGTTTTTTAAACTTGGTACTATTATTTTCTTTCAATGGGTGCCTGGAAAAATACTACCTGGAAGACACAGCAATCTTGAATATTATTTTATTTATTACAAGCAGCAGCAGCGATATCCTCCGCAAACCTCATTGCTTCTGTATTAAAACTAGTTTAGAGCTCATTACGTGGCTTCAGGCAGCGGAGCCCCGTGGCGCAGGAAGCCTGTCAGCGTAGTATTTGGTACCCTCGCAAGTGTATGTGCTTGGCCCCTGGAAACATGAACGTCCAGCCTTGGCGAGGACTAAAATCCCAGCACGTATGCTCTCATTACTCCTGTGATTGGAGGGTGCTGCCCTTCGTTATTTGCTGTAGCAAACCCTAACCTTACCCCTTCTTGCACAAATGAAATTATGCTCGGTATGGACAGTGTGTTAACTAACAGCTGCAACTGGGCTCTTTAAAGGTGAGGCTTGGGTCTGCTCACGTTACATCCGTACAAATAAAAAGAGAAAGCCAAATCAGGTCACACGTTCTGCTTTTTCCCTTTGGCTGAGCGGGGCCTGGCAGTGAAGAGGTCGTCCTGGTTAGGGTCAAGCAGTTCTTCCTCACAAAGCAGGTCCTGATGTGTGTTTTCATTAGCCTGGCTTCCTGAATCTGGCAATTTTTTCTATAGCTGCTGATGCAAGGCCAAAGATCTTCAGTGGTTGCAGCCTTTTCTTTTTGGAAACACATTAAAAGAGAACAAAACCACAACCTTGTTAAATCCAAATCCTGAAGTTGTTGGTTGCAATAAAGGTTGAATAACATGACTACTTCTTACAATGTTTGCAGTTTCTGTTTGGGAGCAGTGGGATATATGTCTGTCTCCTTACCTAGCCATGAACTATATAGCTATTAAAAGGCATTAAAGGTACTCATAATGCCCCATATACTGTGACTGGTGTGGGGTCAAGACTGGATCTGTGGGAAGTGCAATATTTACTCTTAATCTTATGTTTTCTTTTCAATAGTATGTCATTACTGAGCACTTCTGTTTGTTATTTTAGTTAATCTGCTAGGTTTTGTGAGATAAGTACATCAAGTGCTATGCTGGTTTAACGAAAGCAGCTAAAGTGTAGTCTTGCACAAAACTAGTTTAAATATCTCCTTTGCCAGCTTCCTGGGTTCAGGCTCTCTTTTCTGCAGAGCTTCACCTCTGTGGAGTACTACAGAGGCGATGTAAAGGGACGGTAGGAGTAGAGAGGGACTGCATTGTGCTGGACACTGGCAGTGGAATAACAACCAGATTGCGGTATTCCCGTTGCTGCTGAAAGATCAGCAGTTCCCTTTATATCCTTTCCAGTTTAAACTCTTAAGTTTATCAGTGGCGTTTATGGTATACTTTGGCAGCCCATGTAAAGTTTTCAAAAACTCATTCCAAGCTTGATATTGATGTTCTTTAAGTCTTCGCTCTCTTTAGGGAGAATTAAAGACAACTTCTTTGTGAGTTGTTTCTTGGCTCTTCTAGCAAGAAGGAACTGGACGTACCTTTTTTTATTGTGCTATTGAAAAATGTGGAAAAATTACATATAGAAGCTGGGTGGAAGCATGGCTGATGCATAGCCATTACAGTTCAGAGACTGGACCCTTTGAGTTTGGTTAGTACTTTTCAAAGAAGGTTTTTACTTAGAGGTTTGTGAAAGCAAAGGCACAGAACTTGCTATCACAAGTTGGAA
Source organism: Calonectris borealis (assembly GCF_964195595.1). Taxonomy (NCBI): domain Eukaryota; kingdom Metazoa; phylum Chordata; class Aves; order Procellariiformes; family Procellariidae; genus Calonectris; species Calonectris borealis. The sequence continues at coordinate 137,462,313 of NC_134312.1, read as the reverse complement.
AGTGAAATTTATTGCTTAAAAAAATGGTGTAAGATGGTTTTACTCAGATGAACAACTCAATCTAGAGAGGAGTTCTCATGGGAAGGTTGTCACTGGAGGGGGATGAGAAAAGGAAGATCTCTGGACCTCTTACGATATTTCAGAAGAAAGATTAAAATAAATGATTCATTTCCTTGTTTATGGTCTCAAAGAGCAGAGTTCAGTAACCTCCCAGAGTCTGTTGTTTTCAGCAATGAAATCTCGCCTCTACACCAAGGGTAGTAGTATTGTTGTTTGTTCTTATTGCCATCAGTCCTCGTGGTGCTGTCATGTAAATCAGCAGCTGATGGGTCTTTCTCATTTATATCGCTTGCAGCAATTCATTAGCTCTGTATTATCCAAAGGGCTTTTATTTTTGGCTTCACAGTCCTTTAATGTGCTTCTTTCTGGCACTGACCCATGACTCTGGGTCTCTCTCTCAGATCCAGTTTGAAAATGTGTTTTCCTACAGGGTGTGAATGAAGTGGAAATTCATCCAGTTTGTCTAGAGACTTATACCTGAGACTTGCTGGCATGTCCTGTGAACCTGGACTTCTTTTGGAATGATTTCTTTAGTGAAACTGCAGTATGGAATGATTGCTAATGACTTTACAGACAGAATAGTCGTTGATAGTAGATTTAGACATACTCTGCTTCTCTTACTAGCTAGCAGGTGCGTTACATAATTTAAAAAGCACACTGTAATACATTGCAACACGCGCATCTTGCTAACAAGAGCTGCCAAGCTTCAGCATAGAGTCTCCATTTGAGATGCTCACCAACAGACTCCATCACAAACTTCTCTTAATTTAATTTATGTTTACCTGTCTCCTCTATAACTTAACTGCATTATGAGAAGCTTCCTTATCTTTCTGTTAGTGGCAAGCTATCCAGTAATAGCAGACTTGCACGTGGCACCGATGAGCAAGTATCATTTAGGTAAACTAAATATATATATAGGGGCCTCTCACAGTTGTTAATATGCTAGATTTAGAGAGCAGGAGCCGAATGATAGATTTAGGTTGGGACGTGTAGGAGAGGGTGCCTGGAAAATTAAGTGAGGAGTCATCTGCAGCGGGAGGTAAGAGGGTCTTCAGTGATGCTAATGCACAGAAAGGCCTCCAGAGACCGTTCTCCCTACACGTCCCGTAGTCAAGGGAGAGAAAATGGCTCTTCCAAAAGGGAGTTCACTGCCCAAGGCCGGATAGCAGCTGCTGCATCCCACTCCTCGGAAGAGCCTCTTTTTCTTTGTCAGCAATAGATCAAGCTAAAGGGGACAAGCATCACTAAACCAAAGGTTGCTTTTCTGAATAACTCCCACAGCCTCTCCGAGGGCAGCGTTCAAGTGAAATATGTAAGAAGCACTTAGGATTTCTAAGAGACATTGAGAGCCGTCTACTCTCTCTGGGTTTGCTTGGATCTCAGAAGAGGGAAGAAACAGTGCAGTGGAGATGTGCGGATATGAGATAAAGTGGGGGGAAAAAAGGGAATAAAAAATGTATTACTTTTTTTCTGAAACTGGCTGTCTTGTCTGTAAAGTCCTTCTCCATACTGCGAATGTATCTGAAAGAGAGTGTTCAATATTTCAGCATTGAACACCTGGGTTATTTGGGAGGGGGGGAATCTTTCCTTTAAGGAGTTTAAAATTCCTTTTCTGTTCAAAAAGCACAAGCAGAGGGAAGGAAAAGGAGAGGAGTCCAAGGTGTTGGGGTGTGTTGGAAGTAGGATTGCAGAAAGGGCATCTCTGTGTGTCAGGCTTCTGAAAAGGCACCTTGACTGAGGTGAGCGGTGGTTGGTTTAAGTGGACGTTTGCTAAGAGAAATTGTATCGTGCGGGGTGGAGTTACATTTAACTGGGCTGGTTAAAGGCTACAATACGACCTTGGTTCCCTTTGTTTTCACACAAACTTTTAGTACTACTTAATGTTACTTGTGATCGTTGGTTGCCTCTTCAGTAAATGAAGTGCATCTTTGTGGCCCCCTTAGTGCAGATAAATAATTTTCCAGAGTTTTCTTTCTGAGACTGGATCATTTCACACTCAACTGTGTTCTGCATTTCCCATGCAGATGGAGTCATCGGCAGCAAGCTTAATTGGGTAATATTTTTGTCTAAATTGATTTGGTTTTCAGTTTCAAAGATATACCAAAACAACCATAGTAAAGAAGCCCTTCAGAATCACGTTGGATTTCATAAGGATATAACATCTCTGCAATCTGCTTTTTAGTGATAACATAGATCTTGTGAAACATTTTTTTGATTTATTTTTTATTTTTTATTTAATTTAGACTTTTATTTTAAATGTATGGCTTTGTCTTCAGTTAAAGAGCATCTAGCACATTCTTGAAACTGCTGTATTCTTGGCCAGTGTGGTCCGTCTGATGGTAGATCAGAATCAGGGATGCAAACGGCTTCTGTCCAGTAACCTGCTTTTTTTCCCAAATACAGGGAACAGCTGCTCGGGCAGTGAATCTCCCTGCCAAAAGCAAATTTCAGCCCCCTTGCCGTGGTTTGACAGGGATTTGGCAGGTGCTGCTGTTGAGGGGACTTGCGGTGTAGGTAGAGGGGAAAGGGGGTGAGAAGCGTTGCCTCCTGGTCCCCAGGGACGTGGGTAGCCGGCTGTGCGGGCGGGGACAAGGCGCCTGGTTCCTGCTGGGGGAACGGACTACGGGGAAGATGCTGCACACTGGGATGTGCTTCCTGGGCTGCTAAAATTATGAGCATCCAGACTTGAAAGGGAAAAAGGGAAACAAAAAAAAATCCCAAATCCTGTTAACAGGAAAGGTAAGTGTAGTGTCATGTTGTGGATAGACCTGTACCTCTTGTTCTTTCAGCGTAACTAGAGATTTCATTTCCTGCATCATGCGGCGTGCCTGGGGCTCATGGCCATGCGTTGTTGAAATTTAAGACAAGATTTCTGTGAGATGTCTCTTCCTACCACGGTGATGCTGTCACTAAGCAGTCGTTCCCTCTGACATCAGGCTTGTCCTTTTAATTCCCACTCTGCTCGCAAGCCTCTGCCAGCTGGTGGCCTGACTGGGGAGGTATTCAGAGGTGAGGCTAATGTGCCGGGTGAGAGTGTCTCCCGGACTAAATATGACTGGAGATGGTCCTTGATGCAAGAGGTTACATTGCTTTGCAGCTGAGGCAGTTGTTGGGTGGCAGTGGTGCCTCTTGTGGTGAGAAGAGGAGAGACCAGGTAATCTGCTCGTTTAATGGTTATCTGTACACCTTTTAAATAACATTGCAAAACTATTTGTTCTCACCAGAAATTCAAAATCTGGAAAGCAGTAACTAGCTGCTTGGATGAACACTTAAAACAAAGAAACATTACAGGCTGCAAGTCCAAATACGCACCAAATGGTCCTCTCTCTGTATAAAATAATAATAATTTTTTTAAAAAAAAAGGAAAAACTTCTCACTCATCACAAGGTATACGTGTGGGGAAGGAGGAGGAATTTAGAGGAGTTTATTCTCTTCATCATTCCAGTCCAAGAAGCTATTAATTTTCCACAGCCTTCATAGCAGTAGTAGTATTTCAGCATTTCAGATGTCCTTTTTCTTCCATCACAGGCCATCCAGTGTGAGATTCACAACCTAGTATTGCCAATAGAAGTGACTGCATACTGTTGCTTCTCATTTCCTCCCATGTGTATCCTAAATTCTGAAAAACCTTGGTGCTACAACTAAATACTTTGAAACAATGGATGCAGAAGGAACACTTTATACCCGGAGAGAACCACTTGGCTCACCCATTTAACTTGGGAGTTGTGCTCTGGAGCGTTGCTCACCTGAAGCAGGCAAATGTTTTGAACCTGTTCCACATTTGGGTGTTGCAAATAGTTCTCAGGCAGAAGGAGGAAAACAGGTTTGGTATAATCCAGTTAAAAACCTGGCAGATTTGTTTTGTTTGTTTTTTTTTGTTCTTTGTCAAAAAAACACACTAACAACTTCAGCAAGATGTGGCTGGGGATGGGTGACTTCCATGTGATATCATAATGATTCTTTAGTTTGAATAAAGGTGCCATCTGAGAAAAAACAGACACGGAGATTTCTCCTTGCAGTAAATCAGCATTTTCCGTGCACAGCGTTTCCTTCAAAGATCAGTTTTTGCACTTATCATCAGTTTTCAAAACTGATTCTAAGGATATAAACCATCAGGTTAAGCCTTTGTTATATGGACAAACAAAAATAAAAATGTGCCTTATTTTTGTTTGTGGGATGTTCTGTGGGCAAAAATGAGAGTAGAAACCAGCAGTGTCTTTCGGAGCCATCAGCTCAGGCATTTGATCCATGGGAAAAGGTATTCACAGATGTTAAACCTTCAGGCATCCCTTCACTCCATGTTTAACTTCTATCAACAAATTTGTAATGAGTAGGCAATTTCATTTGACCAGAAGAAAAAAAAAGGGCTACAGTTTCTAGGAAGCTATTGTGTAATACTGGTGACTTCTATTATGTGGCGACAGGATTTTCGTTAGAGTGAAAAGCCCTGCATCAGGTCGCAGGGCTGCCACAGATCTTTCGAGACAAGATGCGCCGAGTTCAACAGGAAAAAAATATCATGAGAGAAGAATTGGCTAGTTTGATTTCCATCAAGCAACTAATGTCCTTTTCTTTAAAAGAAAAGAGATTTTCTTCTGTATTGCTGCTAAAGCTAGTGTTTGAAATGCTGTGGCAGTGTAGCTATTACTTGGCAGCTTGGCTTTTTCTTACGTTACAAGAATGATGCTAATAATTCCTATTGACTGCTGTGACGACTGCTAGAGGAAAGAGAGTCCATTTTCCTGTAGCCCTTCCTCTCAGAGCCTGGCAACATACTCTCTATTTATTTATTTATTACTTGTTTGTTCCCTGCAGCAAATTTCCCTACCTGCCAGGTGGCTGAAGTGATTTGCATACGCTGTCATTTATCTCTGGTCATAAATCTAGTTCAAACCCAAATATCTGATGAAATTTTAATCCTAATAAGCCTTCAGTTCTATGAGTGTGTGCTTTGTACACATCATGTGTCGTAATTTATCTTTGCATATGAATGTCTGTCTTAATGTTTAAGTCCACAGCTACACTTCTGTTTGCACCTTTGCCTCACACTGCATTAAGATTGCGTTTGTACAACATGTCATGCTTTGAGTGTCTCAGAGATGTTGATGTGTAGGTCTAGATTGCATCACCTTTCTGGGTGCGCACACTGAATCTGCAGTCAGATCTACTTAGTTTGAAATCTGCTGCAGTTCTGCCTCTGTTTATTTGGAAACCACTGACAGTGAAGTCATTTCAGAATAACAAATCTTTGGCTTCAGACTACAAGACTAGCTGCTAATTAAATATTTCTCATTCTTAAACACTGCAAACGGTGGCTTACATTTTGACTGTATGCTCCAGTGTACTAATTAGTTTACTCTTTGAGGAGATGCATGCTCATATATCGTTGTTTTGGAAACCTTAATAGTTTGGGGTTTTTTACCTGAAGGACTTTTTGCTGAATCAAAAGCAGGCCTGTCATGGCTTCAAATCAACAACCACTTTTGCTATGATGGCTTTGCCCCGGAAGGGTTGCAGTATGGAGCAGCAGTGAGCACACCTATGCCTTGTTTTTGCAGGGACTCCGAGCAGTACATTGTAGCCCTGTCATGCCAAAAAATCCAAACATCTTGAGCTCTGACCCAAAAAGCATGTCTCAAAGTTACTTTTGATCGATAGCTCTCATCAGCCTAGGAGGAGCTTACTAGAGACACATGTAGGCCCACGTGGTGTTTGTTCTCTGCACATCTGCGGGCAGTGTTGTTGTGTTTCGGTTGTAAAAGAAGCCTCCTCAGATGGGGAAACGGGTCAGCAGAGTGCTGGGTTTTGGGTGTGAGTAGGAGGCTTTCGGGGAGGAGTGTGAGATGGAGTTAGTTGCTTCTCTACGCAGCCTTTGAGTTTCTCTGCATGCTCCTTTCTCCTGGTGAAACGGCGTCTTTCTGTACCATCCTGGCTGCCTGTGGTGAGACAGGCATACAAACTAGGTGTTGGGGTCACAGCTGTGACACTGAACGAAGAGAAAAATAGCTGGGAGGGACAAGCAATAGGATCCACTTGAAAGATTGGGTTTGTGTGGGTGTGAGGGAGGGAGCTCGAGGTTTGCTGTTTCTGTCACGGCTCTGGGGGCTGGAGTGGCACCAAGAGTTAATGCAGGACGAAGCGTGAGGAGAAGAATCCTAAAGAGGAAAGGTCTGGGAAGAGGGAAGGCATCTACAGGGCATAAAGGAATTTGGGAGGAATAACAAGTGAAAAAGTCTCTATAAGCATAATTTTTTTCTGTTCAGCTTAGCCTGTGTTTAGCAAACAACACAGAGGAATCAAAAGCCTCCTTATTTCAGAAGGTTAAAATCTAAACTATTGTGCTGGGCAAAAAGAAGATGGTTCCAGAAGTGGTGCTGGAAGTCTGTTCGTCTCTTAGTTTTTTGATTATTTGAAGCTGGATGTCCTCATCCTGTAGTATCTTATTAGACTTTTGCTGTTCAGAGGAGCTATGTCTGTGTCTCCGTCTTCTCTTGCTGCTTGCTAGAAGCCCTGGCCAATGCTTGCCAGGCAGATTTTACCAGGCTTGCTCCTTCATGTCTAAAGCTTTGCAGCTTAGCGAAGGAAAGCCGCTTGAACTCTTGGAGTCCACTGTGACCATGATGTTGCACTTGGAAAGGAATCTATAAACCCAGAGGCTGTGGTTGTCATCTTTATTAGTAGACAAGAATTAATTATAGAATAACTTTTATGCTATTGAAATTAAAGTTATAAAAGCAATCTCCAAATGTGGAAACAAATACAACAGTGAAAAAACTATCTAATAGTTTCAAAAAATAGATAAGTCTTACAAATCCAAACCTTAGAATCCCCCCCTTTTTTTTTTTTGAAAAAAAAAAAAAACCAACAAACTTTCGTATATAAAACCTGTATTCTTATTCCAGGGAATGGTGGTATTTGAACATGGTGATATTTACGTAGTAACGTGGTAGATATTTCCTTTTCCTACAAGATTGATTTAAGTAACATTTCTATTGTCTGGCAAAAAAAGTCTGCCTGCCTGCTTGACATCTCCTCTTAAAAGCTTCTGAAGACCTTGTGACAAAAGGCAGTCTTTTAAGAATCATAATTGCCACTTACGGATTATAAGATTCATTCTACCATGAACTTCACTAGAACACAAGGAATACAATGGTTACTGAAATTAGAGTGGTGATGCTTAAAATACATTACCTCCACCTCTTTTTTGGGTGGGAGCGGGGTTCTTCCTGTGAGCGCATCTCCAACGTGCATACCGAGACAGCACTCTTCTGCACAAAGTATTTAGATATTCTTTCATACTCGAAGAAGTACTTCCCCTTATGCAGAAATCTGAAATGCCAACAAGTGGAGTCCTTACAGAAACCATAGGAACAGGTTGTGGTAGCGTTTCCATTACAGGTGAAACACTGAAATGCAGGCGGTTGCAGAAGCAGAAGAATTTGGATCACCCATTCGTAGTGTGATACTGAAATATCTAGACAGCAGCCAGTGTGAGTTTAGTAGGGCCAGCAGTGCAACTTTAAAGCATCTTTTAAGAGCAAGGATTTTTTTTGGTATGATTTGCAGTGCTTTCTGTTGGTGTGTTGTGATGTTACAGAGCCAGGTATGCAATCATTGAAACTGCTACTGCTGCCTGCTTTTCTCTAAACTACTCCTTTATGGAAATATGCCCAGAAAAATAACAGGAGGCCTCTTTTGTTGATGGGGAAGGACTGATTTTCTGCTTAATCATTGTAATATTCCTTAGTTTGCATTGTGCTTTGAAGAAATATTTCCATAGGTCCACCCTCACACCAAGCAGTCATGGGTATCTTGATTTCCAAAGAGGATTGTGTACTTGCAGAATGAAGGGAAAACATTTCTCAGGTTTAGTTGTATAGTTCACATAGGCTGGTTTGGTGTTGTTTTTTCAAACTGTAAAGACAGGATAACTAATACTCTTTTCACATGGGAGGTCTGCAAATGCAATCTCGTATCGAAGAGCCTGCACTTAGGATAGAGTTGGAAAGAATACAGCCTAATTTGCTTTGGTTCACCTGCCAAAAATGTTTCAGTTGAAGGCTTTCTTCTTTAGAGGATAGGCGGAAGGTTGGTGATAAAGCCCGACTGTTTAGTAATTTTCTGCCTATTAATCCATAGAAGTCTACTCCCTTTTTAAAGATGACAGCAAGCAATAGTTAATTTCATTATTTTTATAGTAGTTTCTGTAGCAGCTAACAAAATTTTGCCACTCCACTCCAGGAAAGTGGGACGGAAGGATAGATTTGCCCATCCCTTTCTTTAAATACCTGCCTTACTGCAATCTAGACAATTAAGTTTAATGCTTGCTTCTCAAGTATTACTATGGCTTTGGATAAACTTATACTAGACTTGAAGCTTCCCCTCACATCTAGCTAGTTACCATCGCTAGGGCAGGCAATCTGACCTTTTCCAAAACTGAATGGTGAGCTGCAATTTGACAATTAGACTTGTCAGGAAAAACATGTTTTATGTCCAGCTTCTTAGGCAATGACAGGTTGGTTTATGTTCTCCCCCTCACCCTATAGTGCATTAAATAATGTTGTACTATCACCTTCCATTCCTCATAAGATTATTTTCTGGCTTCAGCAGCACAAAGGCTTTTTGTGGTGAATTTTAAGAGTGCCTGATTGAGGTTAGTTAGCTTTGTGGCATCTATTAAAACTAAGTCTCAGTCATTGGCTAGCAATAGCCAACATGTCAGAAATTATGACCTGAACCTTCAGTTGTTAGCTAGGACTTCAGCAAGTACTCATCTGATAATGAGTACTGAAGGAAAAAGTGATTAATGTTTCTTGAATTTTATTTATAAGAAGGACTGCACGGAGCCACCTAACTTGAACCTGCAGGCTTTCGTTTCTGTTTTTCTTAATACTGTTTGGTGTTTTCTTTTCATTATCTAAATCATAGCTGTTGAGGGGAAAAAATCAATATAATTCGCTTGTATTACATCAGTTGCCTAAATCCCACAAAGGTCTACATTAGATTTCTTTTATGTTAGAGCTAAAATGCCAATCAGTAGATTTGACTCAGGCTTTTTTATTTTTCATTTTTGTTCTTCATCTTACTACAAGTTATATCTTGGATTAATTCTGCTTTGAGGAATGTAGAAGATGTTAATTTCCCAAATAATGGGCTGTTGAACCATTTACGCTTGGTAGTGGGCAGTATTAAATTGATTTTTGTAATATTTCTAATGTGGGGAAAATATGCTACACTCTGTAAGGCTACATTTTCAACTTTATGGTAGCAAATCTGCAATAACTTTTTAATGCTGTTGGGCCATTTAGATTATGTCTTGATATAACAGAGTAAGAGATAAAACTGTCCAGCAGGAAGACTTGGATTTTTAGCACCTGCTTCATCTTCTGTGTTTAGGCATAAAAGAAATTCTGATTTTTTTATAGCAGCATGTTGGAAGAAGGGGGTTAGAGGGAATCATGTATTGTGGAGACATCCTGTATCTTTCCTCCATTGTGAAACAAGAAGAGCATGTTCTGACTATGTGGTCTCAATAGTGCCAAGCAGGGTTTAGAGGAGAAAGGAATGGAGAAGGAAATCAGGATGATATTCATGTTTGGTGAGTGAAATAAATACATGCTAATAGTTGAACTGGGATTTGGCAAAACTAGTTTGCTGGTACGGAGGACGTATGCGTGTGTGGGGGTGACTTCTTAGCCTGGTTTCCAGAGGAAAAAAAAGCTTACATAACTTTGCTGCCTGTTTCTGCGCCTGTCACACATTTTAACTCGTTGTCGAATGTGTTTCAAGCTGGCCAGATGGGTGGTGATCTCAGTGGTCCTAAAATAGTCTACCGCAGCCTTTAGCCAAGAGGACCTATGCTCCCTTCCCCGCACTTGTCTTTGACCCGCTCTGGTAGCGGAGGGGCAGTAGGCGCTTGCCCGCAGCCCCAGGCAGCTGCCATGTGGCCGGCCAGCCGGTGCCCGCGCGGGGCTGGATTAGCCCCAGCTTGTGGTGCTCTCTCTCACTCCCAGCCATCAGGTCAAATTAACCTTGGTAGATGTCCCCTACCAGTTTTTAAGCGTTGGACCGGGGGGAGGTTGGCAGATGCACACACAGAAGGCTCCGTCTCTGTTTGTGGCCATTTGCCTGGGCTTCGTCGGCAGAGGAGTATGGATGATTTCTGCTGGCGGGGGGACTGTAGGCTGGACACCTCACGTCACCGAATTCAGACCCATCCTATGAAGATGCCATGACAAGCATTAATGGTTTGTGACTTCTCCCTCCGTGGGACAGAGCATCCCGTTTGCCAGCCAGATCGATCACCCGGGAAGGTCTGCTGCTTGCCTGGAGCCTGGATCCATGGTGTTGCAGAGAGGCTGCCGCGGCTTATCTGGCTTTCTGACTGCTTCCCTGGCAGCTCATCTAGACAGGCATCAGTGAAGCAGCCAGGAAAAGCTTTCAGCAGATTGAAGGTCACTGTAGGGCTCTGGGGGCAGAGGTGAGAAGGACAGGTGCCCGAGTGGCAGGCTCCTCAGTCCTCCCACATAAGGCTTGATTTTAATAAAAACTTATTGAGAGCTCAGGAAAAAAATAATCCTATTGTGCAAGAAGACTGGGGACTTTTAAAGAAGACCCACTTGACTAGGCAAGGAACTGCTTTGGGAACTGCTCAGAAAGGCAGCATGCAAAAAGTGGAGCATACAAAAACGAGGACAGATAGCAGAAGAGGAGTACAAAAGCATAGCTTGGTTGCATAGGAATGAAATCAAGAAGGAAAAAAAAAAAGCTAGTTAGAGCAAAAACTAGCTAACGTTAACAAGAAGGGATTCTTAAAGTAGATCGATAGCAAAGGGAAGTTCAGGAAAGCTGTAAATTCATCGACGAATAGGAGAGACAAGCTAGTATATGATGCTACAGAAAAATGGAAGGACTGAATGCTTTATTTGCCTCAGGGAAAAGCCTGTTCCCCTGCCTCTGTATATGCCAGCATTTTTTGAGAAAGAGAGGCACAGCCAACAGCTGGAGAGCAACAGGTTAGGGGCCACTTGGAGAAGCTGGATATATTCAGATTAGTGGGACTGGATGGGAGCTGCTGAGGGTGCTGAAAGAGCTGGGAGATGTGAGACCACTACAGAAAAACTGTGCAGCTGGGGGAGGTCCTCAACAAATGAAAAAAGGCTGACATTTTACCTGTCTGTAAGAACGGCAAGAAGGAGCATCTGGTCAACTATAGGCCGGTCAGCTTCACCTCATGGCCTGGAAAGATCATGGAGTATATTCTCATTTCCAAACACATGAAGAACAAGGAGACAATCAGAAATAGTCGGCGTGGATTTAGCAAGGGCAACTTGTGCTTGACTCACCTTGTTGCTGCCTTGGATGAAATGACTTGCTACAGGGGTGAGGGAGAGTAGTAGATGCCTTGAATTCAGTAGAGCTTTTGTCACTGCCTCCCATAGAGGTTTCATTTGGAAGCTGAAGAGGCAAGTGGAATTTTAGATGGGTTGAAAACTAGCTGCTGAAAGATTAGTGATACTTTACATCCAATTGGTGGTCCTTAACAAGCAGGGTACTCTAGGGGGTGATACTGAGGCTGGCACTGTGAGGTCTTTCATTAACAGCCTGAGTCATGAAGCAAGATGCGCTTTGTGCAAATTTGCAGATACGCTAAATTATGTTGTTTGACATGCTGGATAGTAGAGCTTCAATCCAGAGAGAGCTCAAAAACTCTGAGGACTGGGACAGCAGAAATCACTTGAAGTTGACTTAGGAGAAATAAAAAGTTCAGCACCTGGTGCAAATCAACCCCATGTGTTATGTTGAATTGAGCATGAGCCATAAATGCTCAATTTATGTGCTCTCATTGCAAATAAGGCAAATCAGGCACCGGGCTACATTAGAAGCAGCACTTTAAGGAAAGTTTTTAATCCCCTCTACTTAGTGTTTGTGAGGCTGTCTGGAATACTCCACTCAGTTTTGGAGGCCCCCCACTTCAAGAGGTAGGTAGAAGAGTTGGAGAGGGACCATTAGGAGGCCTAGCAAAATGGTGAGGGGCTTAAGGAATGAGACCGCAAGGGAAAGGTTGACAGACTTGGGCTTGCGTAGTCTGGAAAAGAGGAATCTGAAGAACAATCCAGTAACAGCCTAAAACTTCTTGAGGGGTGTTTACAAAGATGTTAAAGCTGATCTCTGTTCAGTAGTGGCAGATAGCAAAAAGAGGGATGTGATGGCACAAACTGTAACTTGGGATTGAACAGTAGAGAGGAACTTCTATCTGCAGGGACAGAGCAGCACTGGAAGAGGTTGCCCACAGAAGTTTAATCTCTGTCCTCAGAGGATTTTGAGACTCATTTGGACAGAGCTGCGGCTGACTTGATCTGCTGTTAGCAATAGTTCCCACTTGGGCAGCAGATTGGGCAGAAGTTGGTCCCAGCCAGCACTTCTTTGATTCTGTGAAGTCTCAGAGATCTCCAGGGGATCTGGAGACAGTTTGGTTCACATATGATGCAAAAAGCTGTAGGAGATAGAGTCTTCATTCAGTGGAATGCTTTCATGGACCACTTGGTGGGGTTTTTTTGTATGGTGTCATCATCCCAGATTTCACAGATGACTGGAAAAAGAGCTTCTTCACTCTGGATCTTTTAAAATGCTTTAAAATTATGTACAAAAGGATGGTTACTCTGTCAGTATCAATATGCATCCCCTACAGAAGTGTATATTTGGCCTTGGGGAACTAGGCTTTGCATGGGGATCTCTAGTCACTGTTATCACTTAGGCTGAAACAAAGCAGCTCAGTATTTTTACACCTGAGCTATAATTTGAAAAGTTTACAAACACTTTTTTATTGGAGACACGGATGCTTTTAGCACAGGTAATTTGAAAGGCTGCAAGTGTTGCCCATGTATTCTCAGCTCATCTCTTCTCTTCTGTCAGCGTAGATTAGATAAGGGTCTAAAGTCCTGAAAGAGGGCCCATTTGATAAGTACTGCCTGGATTCAGGGAACCTGTTGAAAACACATGTAATTCCAAGCTTGACTGCCTTTCGCTGTGCTACTGCTAGTCTCACGGTCTGCTGCAAAGAGAGCATTTTGGTTCCATTGAGCAATGGTCAATAGCAGTATTTTTATATACTTTATCTTTGAGAGACTAAGGAGATAGTGTGATGAAAGTAAACGTATCACCGTCTTTTTGTCCTCTGTCACATTTCGTATCTTCTTCGCAGAGCGTGCTCTGTGTGTGTGCTCGCATGCTTGTAATCAAATTTTTAGTGCCCTGCTTATTTTTCGTTCTAACTCCTGCTCATATCTTCACAAAAAGCTGTCTTTGTGCACATGAAATGATTGGGTGTATGCCAGTACAATGTGAAAGCAATAAAAAGAGATTTTCACTCCTTCTTTAAAAGATGAAACAAACTGCAGAACTTCCAATCAGTTTATCAGATTTCTTGTTTAATCTCATCACTATGCATGGAGCCTGTTTACTGCTGTGGCTTTCATTAGTGTTTATGCAAATTTTGTGTTAAATCCCATCAGTAATAATCTAGTTTTTATTAGCTAAGCAGTTGCATTGCTTGGAATTTTCTGAAGCTATGTTTAATACCCGAGGAACGAAGAATATCTGAAATACTCATTTTAGGGTATGCCTAAACTCTAATCGCATCTTTTAAAATATGACTGAACTAGTTAGCTTGGTTGACAGTAATAGTGCAGTTGGTTGCAAAATCATATGCTGCTACCATTTATGTGGTTATTGTTACAGGTATGGAGTTACTGTAGGGGTTAAAGGAGCATACGAGCGATGTAGCAAGAAGCTTAATGTGCAGGGATATGGTGGACACGTTGCGTGAGCTTTGCACGTGCAGTTTATGCACCTGGACTGGAAGGTGTGATGCATATGCACTGACCAGAAACACTATGTATCTCCATAATTAACTCGGTGAGTTTGGGAAGGTTTTTTCTCTTGGTCTTTGTTTCTAAAACGCTGAAAGGAAATGTGGAATATGGACATACGCCGCTCGCACGTGGTTTTGCTGTACCACCCATCCTTGCACCACGAGACCAAGGCTGTGCCTGTCCGGGAAGTGTTTGTATATCTTGGATGTATCTGTATGAAACATAATTGTGCTTTTGAATGCAGGATTGATATTCCTAAAATAGACTCAAGATCTGACCTGAAAGTTAACTGGAAATTATAAATGTGTGTGTTCAGATGTATTATTGATGCATGATGACTGACGTCCAAAACAGCTGCAAAACATGGTGTTTTAAATTGTCTCTGCTTATTTTCTAAGCTATATGCCTAATGGGAGAATTTCTAAAGCTGATACGGCAGTTGAGATGGCATGTTGCTAATATTCTTGATCACTCTGCTCCTGTGGCCAAGGCGGCTGACAGCTAATACCTATTTCAGTGGCGATTTATGTAATTTTGGTCTAATTTCGTTACGAATCAACTTATTTTGCAAAGCTAAAGATTGTCAGATAACAGTGGTTCTGATTTGGGGTGGTTGTTTTTTAATTGCTACACATGCTTGTGGAAGGAGAGCACTGTCAATTTTGAAAATTAGGGTCATCAATCTGCTTTTGTAGAAGCCCCTGCTGAAAAGCTGAATTTTTTTTTTCAGTTGTTCATTTCAGCTGTAAACAAAAATTAAAACATTATCTTGTGTTCTCTAGGACCAAACCAAAATTGATTAGCTTATCAATTATTGTCTTTTGAACACTGTTAAATAAACTATTAGTAAAATTGGATCACACAGAGCGATGATTGATACAACAACTTGCAAGGAAGTTGTAAGGAGCAGTATGCTTGATGAGTATCTGGATTTAGGAAAGAAAAGATCTAATTTGATTTTAAGCCTAGTTTTTTTATGTAGAAATGCTACTGAAGGCTGTGTCAGTTTTCTGCTTTTCCTCTTCAATTTAACCATCCTAGTTTCACTTTGCAGATGAATTATGTAGCTTTCATCGGCTCTGTTAATAATGTTTTAGGTCATAAATAAGACTCAGTAAATGTTTGTCATGGTTTTAACCCCAGTCAGCTGGTAAGCACCAAACAGCCACTTGCTCACCCTCCCCCCCACCGGTGGGGGATTGGGGAGAGAATCAGAAGAGCAAAAGTAAGAAAACTCTTGGGTTGAGATAAAAACAGTTCAATACTTGAGAGAAAAAAAAAAAAAAAAAATTATAGTGAAAAGTAAAACAACAAGAGAGAGAGAGACGAACAAAACCCAGGAAAAACAAGTGATGCAACCGCTTGCCACCCACCGACTGATGCCCAGCCCGTCCCCAGCAGTGATCGCTGCCCCCCGGCCAACTCCCCCCAGTTTATTTACTAAGCATGACGTCATACGGTATGGAATATCCCTCTGGCCAGTTTGAGTCAGCTGTACTGGCTGTGCCCTCTCCCAGCTTCTTGTACACCTCCTTGCTGGGAGAGCATGGGAAGCTGAAAAGTCCTTGACTTATAAAAACTGCTTAGCAACAACTAAAACATCAGTGTGTTACCAACATTCTTCTCATACGAAATCCAAAACACAGCACTATACCAGCTACTAGGAAGATAATCAACTCTATCCCAGCCAAAACCTGGACAACGTTACAAATGTCTTAGAGTTCACTAAGGATCCTAAATCTCATTGGCTTTGGGAAGAAATTTAATATGTGATCTTCTGCTACATTAAGTTGTTTGTAGTCCACTGTCTGTTGGCGTATGATGATTTTACTTGCTTAATATAAAATCAATTGTGTTATTTCTATGAACCTGTGTTCAGTACTTTAGCTTCAGATGTACGTGGCTGCTTTCAGTATTCACAAAGAAAAATCGTGTGATTAATCTCAGTTTGAGGTTAATGATTTCAAACCTCCAAATTCGCAGGTGAATAATCTGGAACAGTGTAGTCTGTCTTGGTTTCATGTACTGGGTTGTATTTTGTAGTTTTGAAGTGACACGCCAGTTTCCACACTTGTCTTGGATAGTTATTTGACATTATCACCTTATATAGTAAAACTACATAATACTAATAATTAGATGTTCATTTGGTAAGCTTTTGCAGTTCTTGTGGTTTATGATCCTCAGGTTTTGCTGTACATCTCAAAAGGTTCAGAGGCTTGGCTGCACTGTACAGCCAGAATGCACAGAGTAACATTTTGTTTTCACTTGTGCTTGTTGTCTGCCTGGCATTGTATCTAAGTGCCTCCCAAGTAAAATTAAGAGTAGCAAAGTCCGTAGTAGCAACGGACTTTGAACCTTCTCTGATTTCTAAAAGGACTTCTTTTATTTTGATAAAAACATTTATTATTTTGATAAATACATTTATTATTTTGAAAATGATTGTCATATCAATTGGGAATGAGAGGCATGTAGGAGATGGTCACTGTGTACAATAAAATTTGGGAAGTTCAGGCTTTTCTATCTCAAACACTGGAGTAGAACTGCCTGTTCCCTACAAAAGGAACGATAAATTCCAGCAAATAAAGAATTACCTTCTGATTTTTCTCAGTACATGTCCTTCTTTATATGCATTCCCACATTTGAAACTCTGGAGTTTGAACTCTGGCTCATTTTACTGGACAAAGGATGATCTTTATGCTGGGGTAGTCGCGGGGTGCCTTGTGGCTTTATTTTCCCAATTTTTGCTGAATGAAGAGTGGAGCTGTAAGAATCAGCATTCTTTGAAAAGAACTCAGACAACATCTGGAGGATAAGAATGCAGAGCTGAAGACAGTAATTTTTAAGCACACAAGAGGAGTCGGGTTGCTGCACGGTGACTTCTACAAGCCAGCAATACAAAAACACATATTTGTAGTCTCCTGTCTCCTCCAACACATCAGCGTTGTTTGACTTAGTAGTTGTTACTAATGCCACCTAATACATTTTAGAGAGACATAACATTGAGTGCATCTATGCATAAATTCATATGCTGATGTAGCTTGTAAGTCTGTAGTAATATTAAAATACATTTTGAATAGTGTTTAGAAAATAGGTATTTTTTCCCCCTACAACAAGGTACAGAAGGTCTTCCTTCTTTTGTCTTGTCTAGTCTAGTTTAGATATTTTACCTTTCCTTCCTTCATTAATCAGTACGAGTATGGAAAAAACTAATTATTTCAGTGAGCTAATTCTGACTAAATCCTGTGATGCAGAACAGCATGTGAAACTGCTTGTGCCCATCCATTACCCAGGCCTGCAAGAGAAAAGGAAAAAAAAAAAAAAGCCTATATATCATGGATTTTGTTTTGCTTCAGGCATTCTCTGACCTACTGTATTATGATTTGGCAGCTACATAAAAAAATTAAAAGCTATTTGGGTTCTTACCAAATACATGATATAAAAATAGAAAATACCAGTAATTCAAGCTGTGGAATAGCTTTAGATGGATGATTATTCTGAAGATTTTAATAGTCCAATAAGAACCTAATCTAATTGCATGTTGAAATGAAGTTAAATATTTTCCAAATAGATTAGAGAAAGGGAATTGCATTTTGGCAGTGTGGTACAACACCCTTCTTTCTCATTGAGCACACGCATTTAAAACCTATATAATTTTGACTAAACGAACACCTCCCAAAGGAAATAAATATAACCAAACGATTACGATACACACGTCGCCCGCTTAGCGAGAGGATGACCGACTGTAATGCACTGTCTCTTCAGTGTATCCCTAAGAGCCAGCTACCTCTTTGTTTCCCAGTTACAGCCTCTGCAAGACATCTGGTGGGGTAAAGGCAAGTCCTGATGGAAGTTTAAAGGGGGCCTAACCCTAACAAAGGCTCGGGGTACATTTAGGACAGTGGCACGAACACTGGCTGATCTCTGTGCAGCCAGCAGTGCGAGGCTGGAGTCAGTAAGGACAATGATCCCGTTTGCTAGTTGATGGAGCCTCCAAAGCGTTTTGGCGCCTGTGGAGCAGACCCTGAAGGACAGAGGGCTGCAGGAGCTGTCAGGGATTAATCCCGTCTTCCGTTCAGACCCTAAATGAAAAGGACTGGAAGCAGCGGTTCAGATCAGAGCTTTTTGGTAAACAAGGCAGGTCTCAGATAGAGCATTTGACTTTCAGATGGGTATGGCCTCCTTGATCTTGTCACTACTTCAGCTATTTCAGGTCGGTGCATGAAGCCCACCCTTCTGACCTGCGGAAGGGGGGCATACCTCACCTGGGTGAGGTGTGAATATGGATATGAAGTATTCATACTGTGAATGTTAAGTACAGGGCGAGGACGTGGCTGGGGGGAGAGACTACAGCAAAAGCGATTGCAACCTTCCCCCTTGCAACTCTAAAACATCTCCTGTTTTTGAATAACTCTCTCCTGATCCTTTGCTTCTGATTCTATTTCATGTTATTACACTTCAGATAAGCGTATTGTAGTTGACACAGCGGGCATAGAAAGCTGTGTTTTGTTCTGTGCCTGAAATGGCCTAAGGGTGTCCTTTGGCAAGGTGCTGAGAAGAGCTAATCCACGGGCAGCAGGTGCAGGTACGGTCTCCTCCACGACCAGTGGAGCTGGTTCGGTGCTTTTGTGCTCAGCCCTGGCTGAGCACCCAAAGTGCCATGAACACTGTAGGAGTTTTGATGAGAGAATCTATGAACTCCTCCGATACCAATGTTGTGACGGTGTCATTAGAAGAATTGCTGAAACGTAGCATGTGCGTTTCAGGCAGGGAGATGTGAGGGCAGGAAGGGAGATGGAACAGTTCTCTTCAGATGCCCAAATTTTTGCATTGAAAACTTGGTGATTTAGAAGATCTGTAACTCTGAGGGACTGGTTAAATGTACCATATTGCCACGCTCTTTAAATATTAAGATAAGAAATACTCTTTCCGCTATGCTTTATGTTAAGTGTTACTTTAAAGAGGAAGAAGAATAAAAAGAAGTAGAATGGGAAGAAAAAAGAAGTCCTGAAAGCTTTGTATCTTCCCCCCCCCCCCCCCCTTTCACTTTTGCATGAGATGGTTTCTCTGTGAATGGTTTCTTTAACCAGTCTGGTATTGTCTGTTTCCACACAGATTATTTTCAATTTAAAAAAAAAAAGACGAAAAGAAAAGACGAAGTTTGAAAAACAAAACTTGTAACAACTTAGGATGTATTTATGAAGAATAGGGAACCCAGGAAGAATGATTCCTGGGAAAAGAAGCATACTAATTGTATTAGTATAATTGTATTAATAATAGCAGCAGTAAGTGGCGTTAGTTACTCTAGGGTTAAGTGTGCTCTTGTTTTTACATATGCTGGTCATCTTAAAAAAAAAAAAGACTTTTTTTTCTTCCAAGATTATCTCTAGCTTAGAAAAGTCCTTCCATTTACTACAGATTTCAGAAGGGATTCTTCACTGCTCATCTCGTCTTTATGTCCTCATCATGAACTCACTGACTTAAAAAAACCCCAACCAACCAACGTTCTTCATATTTAGTGGTTAATAGAAACAGTCTATTCATGCTGCTTTTGATTACTTCAAGGTGAAGAAGTAAGTTTGGTTAATTTTCATAGGAGCCCCATCTTCCCTCTGTCTACCTCTGCCAAAAAACCAAATATGCCAAAATCAAAATTACTCTAAGTTCAGTGTTAAAAAACAGGTCAAAATGATTAAATTCTTTGTCTATTACAAATTGAATTTTTTTCAGTACTTTTTAAAAATATTGCTTGGAGAAACATGGGGGTTTTAAAATTTCTTTTTGTTGTTGTTTGTTTGTTTATCTTAACGCTATCCTGGAAAACACAATGGGCTAGATAACATGATTAACTTCCTGGAAGTTCCTTTTCATTTTTACTTTTTCCATTTTACCAATATTCTAAACTTTTGTCTATTAAAATGACACGTTGCCCAAAAACTGGAGAAAAAAGACGAAAATAGTGAGGGAGAAAAAAGAGGAAACCTTTCTTTGCTTTATATGTGACCAAAGAAAAAAAATCAATGTTTTACTTTTCAGTGGTTCTCTACAAGCTTTTCTGAAAGCTGCTTGCATAGGATCTACTTTTTTTTAAAGTTACTAAAAATTTTAAGATGAGGGAATGAGAAGGAAGATTCAAAGAGGATCTTCAGCCTGCAATTTTGTGCCTCCATCTGAATTTTGAGTTGTATACTTGTAACTTTTGCATTACTAAGGTTTTTTTTGTTTGTTTCAATTAAGTCCTTTCTAAAAACAGTAAAATAGATGCACTTTTCTGACTTAGTAATATTTTTTGGGGTAACTTTTTGTATGCAAGTTGTGTAGGTAGAATGTTGCCGATGACAGGCATTCATGAAGGTACATTTTACCATTGATCTACAAAAATCAAGAAGTCCATTGCCTTAAGTGTGCTTGACTGATGTGTCAACGGAAACGCTTCTGTTCATATACCAAAGGTATTCCAACAGGTTTATTAATATAGCAAAATAATTTTATTAATACTAATTTAAAAAACATATTTTCATACTAGCTGTCAATGAGCGTCATTAACCTTAGCATCTAAATACACAAGTGTCTGTATTACTTATTAGTCTGTTCTCATTTATATTTACCTCTGTAGAAGAATTATTAATTGAAGCTAATACCTTTTATTAAGTAATAAGGTGTCAGAGAATGTCAGTGTAAAATAAAGCTGCATGGAGTAGAGGAATTATCAAAAATAGTGATTGGCATCTGTGGTTTTATTTTACCATATTTATGTTCTGCAAATTTTGTTGTTTCTGTTTTTTAAAAGAATTAAGATGCCACAGTTAAACTACTTGCACCTAAATTGTGCATCCCCAAAACTGCTTTTGTTCTTTTCCCGTGCCTTCATGAAGAACGAACTTATTTTCCCTAAATTTTAAATTGTGTGGTTAAAAGTTCAATTTGGGCTAGGTCTTTATTTTTTTTAACGGAGCGTTTCAGCTCCAACATTACTCTTGTGTTAGAAATTTGCTACCTCCCCACTGCCGCAGGTAGCGTGATTACCGAGCTTTAAAGGGAAGTTCTCTGCCTCCCGCTTAACGCGTGTGCTGGTAGCAAACCTTGTACGTATGCTACTCAACGTAATAGTTTCTGCTTCAGCAATCAATTGCTAGCCCCTTGGTGACTCTGTTTTATTTCAGAATTCAGTAGTACGCATTTCTGTCCATTTTAGTAGCACTGTCAGTGACGAGCAGGGCGTATATTCTGCAGTAGGAGAGCTGGCTGAGGAGATTTGGTTTCTTTTGTTGAAGGGAGGACTTCACACACAGCCACAGCATGTAAAACCACAGCTGGCAAGTGGCTGAAGAGTGCCCTTGCTCTCCCAAGCTAGCTCCAGCTTCTTGGAAGAGGTTTCAGGGAGGTATTTTCCCTTGAAGGGGGGCAGGGGTGGGAGGAATGGCTGCAAGATTATGGTTGATATTCTTTCTCCATCTCTTCTGATTCATGTTGTTCCTACTGTCACCTGTGGCCAAGTATTTAGCAGAATTTTTGACTGCAGGCTCAAGAAACATCTTGCAAAACATCCACTGAGATCTTTTAAAATTCTCCGGTGCTGGGGAATAAAGCAACAGAAGTTCACAGATACAGACAAAAGATTCAATTAATTCTAGGCTGAATCCATCACGAATGCAAAAGTTAAAAAAAGCAAATATATTCATGTGGAACTGGAAATGGTGTGGGATGAGCAAGATTTTATTTTCCATGCAGTTTATCCTCTGTTCTTACATTTCATAGAAAAAAGTTCTCCAGCCCATAACTGAGAGTCAAGTAGGACTTCAGATATTCTGGGAAGTTCATCATTAAATTATATACCAATGCAGATATCCTGTGTACATATGTGCATTGTATACCCATAGTAGTGCAGACATGGGCTGTGGATTCCCACATCTTATTAAAGAATGATAAATGTATTAATCACAAATACTGAGATTTTAACTTATAAATGAAAGTAGTGAAACAACTCATTATTAACTAAGTTACATACAAAGTAAAACCACATTTTGTTATTAACAGATTGCTGTATTAATTAAGCGTGTTTTGTGTGCAATTTGTACTTTTTCATGTCACTCTTCAAAACTGACTAATTGAAGAAGAAATGCCTGACCCTGCAAGTTACGCAAAGTATCTCATGAACTCTGGCACTTCCCGCTTAAAAGGACTGCCATATGCTGTAATAAGGAAATGTTAATGCATTTAGACATGCTTGATTACTGGTTTTGTGTAATGATGTTCAACATACATGTGAGTATAAAGCAAGAAGAAAAATGGTGGTATTTGTGAATATCTTAAAAGTTTTCTACTTTTAAAAATTTGCCCGTTAAAAGTTTTTGATATTACAAACTGATGTCGAACAATCAGACCCAAACTTCTCCTGTCTACTTAGAAAAATACCTTTTTATATTCTTAAAAGGAAGAAGAAAAAAGAAAAGTAAAAAAGAAAAAGAAAGCCCCACATAGAAACCCAACAGAAGACCAGACCCCCTATATAGACTAAACGGATAGTTCTTTTCTAATGAGTTCAGGTTTTTATGTGTTTAGGTTAATGGACAAATACAAGAAAAGTACTAAAGAATCCCAAAAGGACCTGTTGGCTCAATTGCTGTGGGGTAGTGATAATTCTAAAATTATGTGCCACTCATCTTGCCGTCTGACATTTGAGTTGCCTTTCCTTCTGGGGCATGAAAATTGCATGTTTTCCTTTAACTTCCTCGTAAGAAAATGGAGAGGAGTGCGGTAGCATTGAGAGCTAGCATGCTTGAGGAGACGCGGAGCAGTTGTGGAGCAGCAATCAGTCTTGCATATTGCAGTATCTAAGTGGGTAATGGTGATTAATGATCAGCGGGATGCTGTGTGCTATAGAAATGATGCCTCTTCCCTTCAATCTGTATGCAGATAGAGTCCCGTGAAAGCTGGTAGAAAATCAGGACGATTTGCTTTGGCACAGCCTTGTTAGCAAGATTGTATGTGCTGCTTACATGTTTTTTTTTATTTTTGGCTGTTTGGACCCTTGATTTGCTCTTCTCTTTGCTGGAAAGCGACTGAAACTGTGAAAAGTTGGTTTTTGGTTTTTTTGTTTGTTTTTTTTTTTTTTCAGTATGGAGTGGAGAGACCTGTAAAACTGCTGCTGTTGTTGTGTGGGTTAATTCCCAAGCAAAATATAACTTGGTCACATTCAAAGAAGATGACTCATTTGAAAGGAGGGAAAGCTAGACTGTGTGAATAGTGTGTTGGTTGGTATTTTTTTTAAAATACACCTGATGTATGCATCTGATGCTCTGGAGTATAAAGGATGATTGTCGCAAGTACATGTGAAGTCTGTCTAACATGCTTTAATGCATACATGTAGCTGGAGGGATTAGTTGAAAGGGGACGTGGTTGCAAAATCAAGTTGTTAGGAGAAATCTTTGCTCCCAAAAAGCAGATTTTATGATGTTTTATTGTGCTGAACGCTGGAGTCTCTTTCTGTGAAGAGCTAAAGAAGCTGGGGCCAGCTGAGGAAGGAGCCAGGGGGAGCTCATGAGCCCACGAGTGGGGAACCCAACATCGTGCAGGAGCCTGGCCTGGGTGAGGAGACTTCTCTGAAGTTACTGCATGATGTCCTGATCCCTATGGCGATATACAGTGTTTGGCTTTGAATTTACTCTGGTGAGGACCGTCCAGTGGGACTGGAACAGTGGAACGTTGCAGTTGCTCCAGGTTGCAGCAACTCAGCAAAGGTAATTTAATTGTTGATACTGCTGTGAGCTAATGCGTGAGTTACCTGTTGGTGAAATATGATCACTTTAATCCACCTTTTAAGAAAGGATAACGTTTTAAATGAAAATTATTTTTCTCTTGATGTCTCTAAATTGCGGAAGAAAAAAAAGCCCAGCAGCTGCATGGCAAGGCCATCTTGTTGATCTGCAATAGCTAAGGTAGTAATAACAGTGTGATGGGACCTGCTGCTCGCAATAAATATTCAAGGTTGAGTAAGAACAAACCAGCCTGAGGAAGAGATAATCAGGCATTTGACTGTTCCAGAAAATTGTTCTATATTGCCAGTAAAATAAGTAACATGGTATTGCACTGCATGGACTACAGAGTGGTTGCTTTAAAATCACTTAAGTAATACAGTAGTCAAATAGTCAACTTTTTTTTCGAAGTTGTCTGAGGAGCTTTTGAGACTGTTTAGGCTGTTCTGGTAAAATCAGATTTTTAATACTGGGAATGTGAAAAAACTTTAAAATGAACCAGTTACCTTTCTGCACCTTAAAAAAAAAATTCGTATTGGTAAGTACTAAAGTGACCCTATTTATTATACACTTTCTGTAAAACCTTTACTTAGAACTACCAGTGTTTGAAATCTTAGCGGTGAACGCAGCACACACTGAACTGAAAACTGGCTAACTAATAGTTTTCGAAATACTAATAAAAAGCCAGTGTTGGGCGGGTGTCCTAAGAAATATGCTGTTAGGTAGTCTTGGCTGAGGGCAGCTTGTTAGCTCTGGTGTTGCAGAACGTGAAAAGTCCCCGATGTGACTTGATTAGCTGTCGTTGTGCCGTCTACAGCAGGCTGTTGTACCTGGGTGGCCTTGATGTCTCAGCACTCTGATTGCAATCAGACCTGAGCTTCTGCACAGCAGACACGATTACCCCCATTTGGGAATGAAGCATGTTGAGCACTCTTATTTCATCCGCTATATGAAGCCCGAAGGGACCTTTAGACCTTCTCTTTTGATCTCCTGCGTGCTGCAGGCTGTTTAAACAGGCTGTTCCCTGACCGCGTCCCCTAACATGTATGACTGAGACCTGTCCCGCTTCAGAAGCGTATTTATCCTCCACATCCTTGGGAGATGCCATGGTTCTTCCCCTGCTTTTACTCTTGTTTTATAGATGAATGCAAATACCTTCTCTCCTTCCTTTATATGAATTTGTCTGACTTCAGTGTCAGCTTTTGGCTCTTGTTGTTGTCCTGCACAGTGAGATCAAAGAGCCCTTTCCAGACCTGCTATCACCTCTTGGGGTTCGAGTCACGTAGGTCTGCCTTTTGTTGGTGAATCCAGTCACGGTGTCCAAGTCTCTCGGACCAGCTCCCTCTCTCTTTTCTCAGTTTGCGGCTCTCTGCTGCGTCCACTGGAATATGGAGACGCAAGCTAAGCCCCGTGTTTCGGCATCGACCTCCGCGATTCCCTCTGCAGCCGCGGGTCGCTCTTTCCTGTCCGTGTTGCGGTGGGCGCTGGCGGGCTGGTTTTGTGGGGAGGCTCCTCTTGGGCTCCTGGGCTGCTGCTGCCCGGAGGGTGCTTTTTTCCCAGAACTGTCCTGTATGTCGGACTTTAATTCCTCGTCCCTGGATGCATTGGGTTGTGTACATAACACAGATTTCAGTCAGCTCTTTAAAAAGCTTTGTTTGAATGGCCAAAACCACAAAGCTATCCCTATTTCTTGGTATGACTGCTTTGTCCTTCTCATTTTTGCTGTTCCATCCATCGCTTTCTCATCCGAAAATTTTTGTCAGACCTTTGTACCCTTAGAGCTGTGAGATATGTGTGCTTGAAACACATTACGATATAAAATAGGGGTTGAAACTGTTCTTCTATTTTCTGTTCCCATGGAACCCAGTCAGTGAGACGGTAGTTCAGTGATTAATTCAGCTTTATTTTTCGCAGTGAATTCCAAAGTGAAACCAACCTGGAGATCACTACCTTTTGGTAAAGAAGTGGTTATTTCTCTGCTGAAAGGTAATTCTTTACACACGCCTATGCACACACAATCAAAGTTTTGTACAGGTTGCTACGGTAAATTTTGGTTAGAATTTTAAAATTTTTGAAATTTTAATTTTTTTTCTAAACAAAACCATCACACTATCAAATAATTGAGGATTTTCTGAAGTGACTCAATATTTTTTTCTGGAAGGCTTATGAAAATGGAAACTATTTCCAGGCTTATGTAATGGGAACAATATAATAAAAAATAAATGAGCCTATTCTTTCTTTATTAGTTCAACATGGTATATTTTTAGTTTTATGTATTTCTTTTAAATACTTCAGTGTTTCTCTCTGTAGAAAATGTCAACAACACAGTAATTAATTGTTCTACTGAGTAAAGAAGAGTAGACTTTTTACATATGAGCAGCACCAAACTGCTACCATATATTTACAGAAAATCAATGAGAAAAATTCAGCTAGAACATTGTCACTTCCCAAAGGTAGTCAAATTTAATTTTCACCAATCAAAATGCCACCTGTAAGACTATGTATATCAAACCAGGGTTAATTATACTAATATAAATCACAGAATAATAATTACGTTAATCATGTAATATGCCTACTAAAATCAGTTTGGCAGACCTTTTCTGCTTTGTTTTTTTTTTTTTTTAATAGTAGTCTGTATAATCTGGCTTTATTTGAAAAAGTCAAGACTTCTAAGAGCTCCTGGCTTTTAAAATCATAGTTGCCAGCTCATTGTTCTCCAAATTGCACTTGAGGGGCTTAACTCAAGCATTTGTCTGTTCTGGGTCAGCATGTCCTTTTCAGTAGGTGGAAATCTTAATGCCCTTCTAGATATTTCTTTGTAAAACATGCTGATATCGTGACTGTTACTGCTTTGTCCTTTTCTAGCTTAAAATACTTGTTAATGTGTTTTGAATTTTTTTTTAAATTTTTTTTTTCCCCTCCAGAACTTGCGGAGTATACAGAAAATACACATTTTGTCACTTAAAGGTTAAAGCCTTTCAGTGCACTGTGCAGTACTTTTCCTTCTTCCTCTCACATGCATCTTGCCACGTCTGAAGGCTGAGAAGTTTCCTCTTAGGAGGCAGGCACCCTGGGCTCAGCGCCCAAAACCAGCAGAGAGGCGGGAGCTTGCTGCAGCTGACATGCCATCTCTGTTGCCCTGTCCAAGCAATGGTGGTTCAGCCAGCACAGCTTTCTCTCATCTCCCTTATGACCAGAGCCATCCTGGTGGGATGGGATGTGGGCCTTTCCTCCCAAAGCAGGGCCAGTTCTGGGGGCAGACCAGGCTGCTCAGGGCTTGGATCAGTCCGAGCTTGAAACCCTCCAAGGTTGGGGATGGCACAGCCTCTCGGGGTGACCTGCTCCACTGCCTCGCTGTCCTCACAGAGAAACAGTTTCTGTCCTGTGCTGGGTCCAGAACTGAACACAGCATCTAGATGTGGTCTGACATGTGCCACGCAGAGGGGAACAATCCCTACCCTTGATGTCCAGAGCGTGCCCCTGTTCATACCTCCCAGGAGCTGCAGGATGCCTTTGCTACCGAGGCACGGTGCACACCATCGCCTCCTCCAGGTCATTGATAAAGATGTTAAACTGGAGAGGTCTCAGGACAGACCGCTGCAGTTCTCCGCTTGATGGTGGTCTCTGGGTAGACTACAACTCACTCCGAGCCTGACCATCCAACAAGCTTCTTACTTGTCTGGTTTAGTTGTCCGCCAGTCTTCTCTCTTTCTCTGCAGAATCTCTGTAGACTGTGCATATTTTTAATAGTATTTATAGGGGTTTTTTTCCCTTTTTTTCCAATAGAGACCCTGTACATGCAGGGCAGACAGAATAGGAGTGACGTAGTAAGCCAGCAAGGTTTTCTATACTGTGGCTCCCATGCTTGCCTTTTACAAAACACGAACCATTGGTTGCTGTAGAGTAAGTCGGATAATTAAATTCTTTCTGGAAGAACAGATCACTGTGATCACTTTGAGGTCCTGCATCGCATGCTTAAGCTACTAGGGCTATAATGGAGTTTAACAGCCTTTATCTCCACAGTGTATTCTTTTAAGTAGTTAACAGACAGGCTTTACTGAATTGGTACTTGGCTTTAATTTTTCTTGGTTATCTGCTGTTGGACTCCTGTGTTTTGTGCTAAGGAGATGGAGAAAGCTGTGAAAGGCTCTAAGATGACATGAACTTACACAGGAACTTGAGAGAAATGCTGTAATTTCTGTTTTTTGACTACAGACTGTAGCGAGAGTTGTGTGCTACTGACACAGTGCCTTTGAAAAGGTGAGGAAAGGATGGATTTGGTCCTGTTTCTCTCTTTATTGCCTATTATGGTTATAGCATTGATATTAAAAAAAAAAAAGAACAAAAAAAGAAAAAAGAATGGTCATGCTCTCATTTCATGATTTCAATTCCTTATTTCAAGAGGAAATGACTGAATATAAAAACACTCTCGTTCCATTACAAGAAGTAATGGCAATAATTCTTTCGACTGTAGAAGTCTGAAATTTTTTATTATGAAAACAAAGAGAAAGAAAAACCTAATTTTTGTACAGTGGTAAGTGTTGAATAAAGGTTAGATTTATACAAGGCTAAATAATGCTGTAAACACATTAGCTATGAGGATAGACACAGGGGCCTGGACTTGCTCAGTCTGGAGGAGGGGAGACTCCAGGAGGACCTACCAGCAGCCTGCCAGTACTTAAGTTATGAAGAAGGCAGAACTGGGCCTTTTACTGATGTGCGTAGCGGGAGAATGAGAGATTATGGCCATAAATTGAAGAAGGGGGGGTTCAGATTGGATATAAGGGAAAAAAGCTTTATTATGAGTATAATTAAGCAGTAGAGCAGGTTGCCCAGAGGCTGTGCAGTTTCCATCTTTTGATGTGTTCAAGACTAAACTGGATAAAGCCCTGAGGAGAAACTTGGATCTGACCTTACCTTGACCAGTAGGACAGGTCCTGGACATCCCTTACAACCTGAATTACTCTTTGATTGGGATAAGAGTGTTCTTTATGCGAGAATCATATGGGGGGGCATTGGGCCTGAGTGAGATCTGCGGTCCATGCCCTTTGAAAAGGCTGGTTCCTCCATAGCCTTTGGTCATCTTTTCCTCTGTGCTTAATAGATGCCGTTTTCCACCAAACTGGGTGTAATTGGGTTCTGATTTTTAATGCATTAAAAATTGAAAATGAACCTCAGGGTCAGAATTTGATTCTGTCTCTCCAAAGAGTCAGGGTAGTTCAACTCAAACCCATCTGGTGCCAGAGGTTAAAACTGGGGGTGCTGGTTTTATCCTGATTTTCCCAAGGAAATTAGATCTATGTGATTACAGACTGGACAGTGGAGAGCAGCAGTGTCTGGGTGGCCAAAGGAGGACAGGTGTATCACGTTGGGGTCCCACTGCAAACGTAGCAAGAAAAGCTCAGCGTTTGGGGGTTTTGGTGTGGCTGAGGAGCTCAGGTAGGAGAGCACTTGGGACAGTGAGCAGAAAGAGAGAGGTGAGGGAGGATCTGGGGGTTGGAAGCTCCAGTGGGAAGGGCTCGGGGGCCGGGGGAGATGTTAGGAGCAGTGGGTGGGAGAGGACACCTGGGAGGAGCAGCTCTGGGGCAGGATGGGGTGAGGAAAAGGGAGTCAGAGGTGCTGCGGGAGGGGAGGGCTCTGAACCACAGCGGCTTGGGCCACTGGGCATATGTTCCCATGGCATCTCTGTCTGGCAAGGATGCGGTATATATGCAGGAAACACTGCTCCTCCCTCCCCCTTTTTTGCCCTTTTAAAAAAAATTTTAAATTATTTGTTGTTTTTACTTAGGAAATACAGCATCTCTAGATAGCAGGGTGCAAGCCTCAAAGATATGAAGTCCTGCAACATTCAGTAGCTTAACACCAAGAAGTTCAAACAAGCTTTATAGCTAAGTACATTAGGAATTAATTGAACTGAGTGAATTTGTGGAAGTGAATTATGCTGAGACCTGTGGCTGCTCAATGTTGACGCTGATTTACTTTCATAGACTTTAAATTGTTATGTAATGGTTAGCCTCAGCGTATGATATATAGTAAAACCATTAGTCATTATTATAAGGATCATTTCGTGTTGAATGCTGCGGCAGTTCCATTGATTCTCAGGTGGTATCAATTGTAAATTCAGAATTAATTTTGTGTGCTTTTTTTCATTGAGCACATCTCTTTCTTCATATTAACCATGTCACAGGCTTCTTTTTCACTTCTTTCTCAGGCTTCTTTTGTTGTTAATTTTAAGTACAGCTTTGTGCTCACTCACTCCTGCCAGTCTTTTTGCTTAATTTTTGCCTTTTTATTATTCTTCCCAGTGTCTAGAGATATGACGGTGGTAAGGAATTTGGGTAAGTTTATCATCATCCAGAACAAAGAATTTGTTGACATGAGAAAACAAAACCCTGATGCCCTCATTGTCTGTGAAACTTGTAATTCTCAGGAAAGTTATCATGGATCTGTTATTATTATTGTTACTAATAATACACTATTCTACTGAGTTTCTGCCATAAGACAGGCTTCCTCAGCTCTTTTTGTATCAACTTCTCATGCTTCTTTCTATGTTGCAAGAGCCACTTTCTTCTTCTTTATAGCTAATGATACTTGGTTTGGTTCATACTCTTAAAAGAAATATTCTTTTGCATCAGTGGTACCTGTTAATTTGATTCCGAAATTACATACCTCTTAAAAATAAAGCATAATTTACCCACTTAACGCACATGCTTAGTGAATCATGGTACTTGATTTGAGGGAGTAATCCTGTAATTTGACAGTTTAAAAATTCGGGTTGTTGAAACACTTCTGTCTCATCTTGCAGAGCTGGAGGTTTATAGATTGAAGGAGTTAGGGGTGGTGGGAAAAGTATGTTTTTTGGGAAATTGCATGATTGGGACCCAGAGTTAACCCGGCTTTGGTGAGGACGGTTTGCTGAAAGCCTTGGCCTGAACTATGGTTTCCTTGTTCATGCTGCAATCAGTCTCTGTCCTCACTCCGACTTTTTTGCAGGCAATGTCTTTGCCCCTCTGACTCTTGAATACCCCTTGAGCGGTGTCAGGATCTGACCTGTGAGGAGATTGGGGTTTTCTAAGGCAAGGAGAGCAGGGCAGCCTTGGGTGTGTTGCAGGTGATCAGCAGCACTTTGTTTTGGCGGGGGGCCAAATGTGCAAGCAGTTAACCGTGAGATACATAGGTTTGCGTATGCACGTGCTCTCACAAAACCAGACTGCTTTAAAGTGAGATTAGACCTGAGGAATTTTAGCTTTCCCGTAATGCGAAGCATTGCAAAACAGGGAGTCAGGTCTTTGCAATCTGGTTAAGATCACGGTGCTGTCTTCATGCTATAGTTTTGATTTTACTAGTACATAGAGTTTTGTTTGGCTTATGGGCGGACACATTTCCTTTGAAGTACGTAAAAGCTTCTGCCATGTTTTGTAGTTAAAAGACTGCCAGCAGCCTGTTCAGATGTTTAATAATAATTTTTTTTTTTTTGGTAGCTATGTGAATTGCTCTGAGGAAAATATAAATGAGTTTTGAATAAATTAGGACTATCATTCTGGCTTAAGGAAATACAGAAATATAGCCCCTAATTGTAAAGCATTTGCAGGTCATAGAGGAGCTCGTTCCTGATCATCAAGTATTCTTGCACAACATAGATGCAAATGGCTCATTACTCCCTCAGTAATATGGAAATTAGTTTTTAAAACATTGTAAGACTGAGAATTACAGTTTGATCTGATCATTGATATATTCCAGCTCTATATCTTACACCTTAATTTTTTCCGGAAATATGTTAATTCCTTCTCTAGAAACTGTTTTGCTTTGTGGCAGAGAGTTTTATGTTATAATAATTGTCTTGCTAGTGGCTTGGTGATGATGAGTCCTCCACCAGCCTTTTCTCAACTATACTGCCTTCCCCTTTCCAAATGGAACTGGTCAGCCTGCTTTTATTATTCAGTTTTGAGCTTTTCCAGTATTCTTGATGGGATGTGGTGTAGCATCAATAAAAAAAGCTTTTAAATTATCACTTTTGAGAAGGAAAAAAATACTGATTCTAAGAAGGAACTACTTTGAGGCCTTCCTGTAGGTGCTTCAAAGTGTCATTGGGATAAAGCTGGCATTGGCACAGACTTTCTGGTCAAACTACGATGATTGCAGCTGTCCTGGAAATAGGCATGGTTGTATTGCTCCTGTTAGTCTGTGTAAATGCAATTATATGTACTTCTGATTGTGAAGGCAGATTACAATTCAGAGCACTGGAACAAAATAATTACATAATTTGACTCTTGCTTGTTACTATTTTCTCGTTGCTTGTGATATTGGGATTTGTCACATTAACTGGTTCTTGCAGCAGTAAACATGGCTTTAATTGACATTGGCAAAGTGTATCCAAATATTTTGAAAATTGCCAAGCATTCTCTCATTTAGAGTTACTGGTTTTTATTTTTAAACTAACTAAGACTTGAAGCAAGTTTACCAAATATTTTATGGCACTTGCTTTTTGAATTTTTATCTTTAAAAGTCTAAGATTGGAATTTCAGTGTTCTGCAACACATTCGTAATTAAGAAGAAAGGTTATTTTTCCCCTCTTGCAGAAGGTAAATGCCTAATTTGGGTTTTGATGCTTTTTCACAGGTCTAATGTGCTGAATTTATAGGGATAGGTCTCATTTGATGAAGCTTTCTGAACACTATTTTATGTATGTGTAATAGTAATGACATGATGCTCCTAGGTTTGAGTCCCAGCTCATTAAGTGGATGCCTTGGAATTCTAGCTGGGCTATTAATTTTTCATGTATTTATACAGTAATGAATGATTAATGTGTATTTCTGCACTAGAGTCTAAGATTTTGAAATGGGGAATAACAGATGACACAGCATGCTTTCAACTGTGAAAATGTTTCCCAGGGGAGCACTGAAACCTGAAAAAGAGTGAGCAGATGAAAACCGAAGAGTTAAATTAAAGAAAATGCTTTACGTTCTTGTCATTTGAAAACAGATAACAAATATTTTAACTTCCCGTGAACATTATATTGTTACCTTCAGATGTAGGAAAACCTAGATATTTAATGTCAGGAACATTCAATGTCAGATAAGATACTTCAAAAACCTTAAGTAAAGTATAGGTGGGGTTATTTATTTATTTGTTTAGTCTTTGCATTCAAATGAGCTTCAATGGGAATTTATTCAATTGGTAGCAGGGGAGTTACTTTACCAGTAGTTCCCCGCCGGGAGTTATGTTAAGAGTAGTTCTTGGCTCCCATCGCCTTTGTGGAGGTTCTGTTAGGTCTCCGCCAGCTGAGATGGGGCAGGGAAACAGCAGTAAGAGCTATGTCTGATATAAGTCTCCTCCGCTTGCAGGCTTCTGAGGCACGGACCACGACATACACACACGTACAGGGCCAGAAGCCAAAGGCTGCACGTAAAAGAGAGAGCTAGGACCGGGATGCACTAGGGGGTGAAACCATCCTTGTGCCCTCGTGCCATTCATTCTCCACTGCTGATGGCAGTGTAAAGTCATTCAGTTCAGAGGTGTCTGAATGTGTGACTGATGCAAAGGGCACAGTATAAAGCAAGCACGAGTTAGTTTGTTTCAAAACGCCATTACAATAAAGTGCCTTTCCTTCGCTGTTGTTTAAGGTGTTTTTACAAACTCACAGCATGAATTTTTACAAGTTGCGAGGTCTCTCTCTACTGTACCTCCTGTGAAAGACTTGCTAGATGATACATGCTGAAGTACCACTGACAGTAGATAATACCACCCCTCAAACTGATTCTTCATTGGGAAGTACATCAACTCCTGATTTGAGAAGGGCTTTCTATTAACACCATTTTATTTGGCTGCATTATTTCTGCAGGAGGTATGTGCTCTGCTCTTACCATGTTTGCTTTTAGAGCATTTTTACTCTTTCAGCTTTCTTTGGTTCTAAGTTAACATAACAAAATATAGAATCTTGTTTAAAAAATTAGAAACTCTCACACACACATGTAGAAAATACTGTCACTGGTCACCTGACTTTCTTATCACTTAGACCTCACTTAGAGGTCTGAGACACCTCTCAACATGGGTTAAACTAAAGTGCTTCCTCAACAACATGCATCTTCCAGAGTGCTGCCTTGTAGAGTGGAGCCTCTTTGAAGCTCTGTTTGGCTGTTGGAGCCAAGTGGGCAACTCAGTAGCGTGTTACTTCCTAAAACCGAATTATATAGGTACTGTAAGAGGTTCACAACCTTGCTTTTCCTCATCAAGGCTTCCTTTCTTCTGAGGGGCTCTCTGGGGATGCAGCTTCCCTCTTCTCCTTCTCGGGGAGTAATTCCTCTACTGCTTCTATCTTCAGTGCGCTTTCTGGGAGTCCCTGAACTGCGGCTGTAGCATAGAGCAGTTTCACGTACACACATGCGCACAAATTTGGCTGATACTACCTCTGTACTCAATATGTCTACTCTAAATATGTACCAAATATGTATCTGTTACCTTCTTATATTTCTGATTGAACTTCAGAATCACAGAATGGCTGAGGATGGAAGGGGCCTCTGGAGGTCATCTTGTCCAACCCCCCTGCTCAAGCAGGGACACCTAGAGCTGGTTGCCCGGTTCTGTGTCCAGTCGGGTTTTGAGTATCTCCAAGGATGCAGACTCCATCATCTCTTCATGTCAATGAAATCTGATTTGTCCTTTTAGGGTACTTCAGTACTAGTGGAGTATTTAGGGTACCTCTAGATCAGTAAATTTTTTCTTTGATATTCACGTTACATCCCAAATTTGATGCATTGTAAGACTGCTGTGATATTTTATACATAAATGACATGGGGACTTACAGAATATAAGCGGTTGAACTCTGTTTCGTGGCTGTGGCAGAGGCTGTGGCAGGGAGAAGTCCCGAAGGGATCAAAAGGGACTTCAGGGCGCTGGGGCGACTGGTGGGAGGATCGGGAGCACAGGTAGTTTTTTCCTCGATCCCTTTGGTGACAGGGCGGAACACTGAAAGGAACAGGAAAACTCATCGGATCAACACATGGCTCAGGGGCTGGTGCCATCGACAGAATTTTGGCTTCTTTGACCACGGGGAGGTTTACACGGCACCGGGCCTGCTGGCGACGGACGGAGTTCAGCTGTCTCGCAGGGGGAAAAGGATTCTCGCGTGTGAGTTGGCCGGGCTCATCGAGAGGGCTTTAAACTAGATTCGAAGGGGGACGGGGATAAAACCAGGCTCTCTAGAGAAGAGCCTAGGGACTGCACGCCAATGCCGGGGGAGAAATCGGCAGCCCAGCTGAAGTGCATCTATACCAATGCACGCAGCATGGGCGGCAAACAGGAGGAGCTGGAAGCCATTGTGCAGCGGGGTAGCTATGACTTAGTCGCCATCACGGAAACATGGTGGGATGAGTCGCACGATTGGAGTGCTGCAATGGACGGCTATAAGCTTTTCAGAAGGGACAGGCGAGGAAGGAGAGGCGGTGGAGTAGCCCTGTATGTTAGGGAATGCTTCGACTGTCTAGAGCTCGATGGTAGTGATGACGAGGTCGAGTGCTTGTGGGTAAGGATGAGGGGGAAGGCCAACAAGGCAGATATCCTGCTGGGGGTCTGTTATAGACCACCTAGCCAGGAAGAGGAGGCAGACGAAATATTCTACCAGAGGCTGGCAGAAGTCTCCCAGTCGCTAGCCCTTGTTCTCGTGGGGGACTTCAACTTTCCGGATGTCTGCTGGAAATACCACACGGCAGAGAGGAAACAGTCGAGGAGGTTCCTGGAGTGTGTGGAGGATAACTTCCTGACGCAGCTGGTAAGCGAGCCCACCAGGGGAGGTGCCTCGCTTGACCTGCTGTTCACGAACAGAGAAGGGCTGGTGGGAGATGTGGTGGTCGGAGGCCAGCTTGGGCTTAGCGACCATGAAATGGTAGAATTCTCGATACTTGGTGAAGTAAGGAGGGGGGCCAGCAAAACCGCTACCATGGACTTCCGGAGGGCGGACTTTGGCCTGCTCAGGACACTGGTCGAGAGGGTCCCTTGGGAGACAGTCCTGAAGGGCAAAGGGGTCCAGGAAGGCTGGACGTTCTTCAAGAAGGAAGTCTTAAAGGCGCAGGAGCGGGCTGTCCCCATGTGTCGAAAGAAGAACGGGCGGGGAAGGCGACCGGCCTGGCTGAACGGGGAGCTCTGGCTGGGACTCAGGGAAAAAAGGAGAGTTTATCACTTGTGGAGGAAGGGTCAGGCAACTCAGGAAGAGTACAGGGATCGCGTTAGGTCGTGCAGAGAGGAAATTAGAAAGGCAAAAGCCCGGCTAGAACTCAACCTGGCCACTGTCGTGAGAGACAACAAAAATGCTTTTATAAGTATGTTAATGACAAAAGGAGAGCCAAGGAGAATCTCCATCCTCTATTGGATGCGGGGGGGAACGTTGCCACCAAGGACGAGGAAAAGGCTGAGGTACTGAACGCCTTCTTTGCCTCAGTCTTTAGTAGTCAGAGTGGTTATCCTCAGGGTACTCAGCCCCCTGAGCTGGAAGACAGGGACGACGAGCAGGATAAACCCCCCATAATTCAAGAGGATGAAGTTCATGACCTGCTATGCCACCTGGACGTTCACAAGTCTATGGGGCCGGATGGGATCCACCCGAGGGTACTGAGGGAGCTGGCGGAGGAGCTTGCCGAGCCGCTCTCCATCATTTACCAGCAGTCCTGGTTAACTGGGGAGGTCCCGGACGACTGGAGGCTCGCCAATGTGACGCCCATCTACAAGAAGGGCCGGAGGGAGGATCCGGGGAACTACAGACCGGTCAGCCTGACCTCGGTGCCAGGGAAGATCATGGAGCGGTTGGTTTTGAGGCTGCTCACGAGCCATGTCCGGGACAACCAGGGGATCAGGCCCAGCCAGCACGGGTTCATGGAAGGCAGGTCCTGCTTGACCATCCTGATCTCCTTCTATGACCAGGTGACCCGCCTAGTGGATGAGGGAAAGGCTGTGGATGTGGTCTACTTGGACTTCAGTAAGGCCTTTGACACTGTCTCCCACAGCATTCTCCTAGAGAAGCTGGCAGCTCACGGCCTAGACAGGTGCACTCTTCGCTGGGTAAAAAACTGGCTGGACGGCCGAGCCCAGAGAGTTGTGGTGAACGGAGTTAAATCCAGTTGGCGACCGGTCACGAGCGGTGTTCCCCAGGGCTCAGTTCTGGGGCCGGTCCTGTTCAATATCTTCATCAATGATCTGGACGAGGGGATCGAGTGCTCCCTCAGTAAGTTTGCAGACGACACCAAGCTGGGCGGGAGTGTTGATCTGCTGGAGGGTAGGAAGGCTCTGCAGAGGGACCTGGACAGGCTGGATCGATGGGCCGAGGCCAACTGTATGAGATTCAACAAGGCCAAGTGCCGGGTCCTGCACTTCGGCCACAACAACCCCAGGCAACGCTACAGGCTTGGGGAAGAATGGCTGGAAAGCTGCCCGGAGGAAAAGGACCTGGGGGTGCTGGTTGACAGCCGGCTGAACATGAGCCGGCAGTGTGCTCAGGTGGCCAAGAAGGCCAACGGCATCCTGGCCTGTATCAGAAATAGTGTGGCCAGCAGGAGCAGGGAGGTGATGGTGCCCCTGTACTCGGCCCTGGTGAGGCCGCACCTCGAATACTGTGTTCAGTTTTGGGCCCCTCACTACAAGAAGGACATGGAGGTGCTGGAGCGTGTCCAGAGGAGAGCAACGAAGCTGGTGAAGGGCCTGGAGCACAAGTCTTATGAGGAGCGGCTGAGGGAACTGGGGTTGTTTAGTTTGGAGAAGAGGAGGCTGAGGGGAGACCTCATCGCGCTCTACAACTACCTGAAAGGAGGGTGTAGCGAGGTGGGTGTTGGTCTCTTCTGCCAAGTAACTAGCGATAGGACAAGAGGAAATGGCCTCAAGT
Organism: Calonectris borealis; assembly: GCF_964195595.1. Classification (NCBI taxonomy): domain Eukaryota; kingdom Metazoa; phylum Chordata; class Aves; order Procellariiformes; family Procellariidae; genus Calonectris; species Calonectris borealis. The sequence goes on along the minus strand of NC_134312.1, from coordinate 137,424,760 downwards.
TGCGCCAAGGGAGGTTTAGATTGAACATTAGGAAAAATTTCTTTACTGAAAGAGTGGTCAGGCCTTGGAACAGGCTGCCCAGGGAAGTGGTTGAGTCACCATCCCTGGAGGTATTTAAAAGACGTGTAGATGAGGCCCTTAGGGACATGGTGTAGTGGGCATGGTGGTGTTGGGTTGACGGTTGGACTCGATGATCTTAGAGGTCTTTTCCAACCTGTATGATTCTATGATTCTATGATTCTATGATTCTTTGCACGGTGGGCAGGGTGACGCTGTGACGGGGTGTGGGAAGGGCTCAGCACCTGTGGGGAGGCTGCGAGGGAGGTGAAGCTGCAGGAGGTGGGGCATGCAGACCTCTCCCTGCTCTCTCCCCATCTCTGGGACTACATTACTCTCTTCCCGTCCCTAATCCTCTCTCTCAAGGCCCGCAGGTGTCCTGCCTTCCAGTGTCCTCCCCGGCCGGTGCGGATGTGGCCGATGGACGCTGTGCCAGGAGCAACACCCACAGCCGCCTGCGGGCTTGGGGCTGCCCTTGAGCAGCTCTGCTCTACCCACAGGGTGCCAAACCCCTGGTAGGCCCTCATCGCGTGTGTGTCGGGAGTACAGCCCAGAGATGTGGGAAGCTTCCAAGTAAATTTTCTTTTCTTTCCTCTCGCGATCTTTGCCAGATTTGTGGGCTTAGGCCATAGAAGGAAGTTGGAGAATTACTTGGGTTTTGCTTCTCTGCTTAAGTAAGGCCCTCTGAAGAAAATGCAGCTGGAGATGCCTTGGTATGGTTCACAGGGTGGTTTTGTCCTCTGGAAGTGGAGAGGTGGGGAGCCGTTGTGGGATAGAATCATAGAATCATTAAGGTTGGAAAAGACCTCTAAGATCATCGTGTCCAACCATCAACCCAACACCACCATGCCCACTAAACCATGTCCCTAAGGGCCTCATCTACACGTCTTTTAAATACCTCCAGGGATGGTGACTCCACCACTTCCCTGGGCAGCCTGTTCCAAGGCCTGACCACTCTTTCAGTTAAGAAATTTCTCCTAATGTTCAATCTAAACCTCCCTTGGCGCAACTTGAGGCCATTTCCTCTTGTCCTATCGCTAGTTACTTGGCAGAAGAGACCAACACCCACCTCGCTACAACCTCCTTTCAGGTAGTTGTAGAGCGCGATGAGGTCTCCCCTCAGCCTCCTCTTCTCCAGGCTAAACAACCCCAGTTCCCTCAGCCGCTCCTCATAAGGCTTGTGCTCCAGGCCAGAAGATGCTGCTTCTGACCGGCATGGAAAGCTTTTGGGGCATCTTGCCACTTAATTTCTCCATGCTGTAATTTTCCCACCTGTAAAACAGGTGTGGAGAAACTTGCATGAGCAAGGATTTTATGAGGTTGAATTTTGTAAGGTTGCTAAGCTGTTTTGGGATCTCAAAGTGAAATTACGGTATAAAGGGCAAATAAATAATTGTCATTTGAGCGCTTTGTTTTCCAAGGCAACTTAGTTTTAGGCTAAATAAACTTCAAAGCTTATGTGTCACTAGGAAATAAAAGATGGCTGAAAGCTAAGGAGGTTATTGAGCCAAGCTGTGATGAATTAACTGAATTAGTGTGAAGTAATGGCAAAATGTCGCCAGATTTGTAATTACTTCTTTACAAACTTGAGGGATTGTGAAATTAATGTCAAAAGTAGGATTTCTGCCAAAGAAACCCTTTGCACTATTTACATTTCTTTACGGGAAAATAGCTAGAGCCCCAAAATGTGATGAAAAAGTATTATTATCAATGTGTAAAATACCACAAAATGAAACTGAGTGAAAATTTTAATGTGCAGGTTTTATTCTCTTGTATTCATACCCTTTTCTTTTACAAACAGAATAAAAATACAGATTTACCAGTCATGCATATTAAAACAATTTCTGCTGTGAGAAGTTTGGCTTTTTTGAGCATTCATTGAGGTTTAGGCTCCAAGTTATCAATCAGATGTTGCTTCAGTGATACGCAGGTGTGTATTGACTGAATGGTTTGCTGGGACTGCCTACGGTAGAAAATGAAAATGCAATAAGTAAATACCCCAGTGCAAGGAATAAAATTACTACAAACATTCTAGTGGAAGTCAAGGAGCCGTCTTTTCCTGGAAAATAACGTGGGGTTTCTGGCAATGGAAAAATCTCCCACCGAGCCCTTAATTTGACCTATCGGTATATAAGATGAGCCTGTTTAAGACAGGTGATTAAGCCTCTGATTTCGTTTCAGTTGGGAGAAGAAAAAGGCTGTGCAGCAGAGCTCGAGGAACCATCTTCTGGTGCACTGTGCATGGTCATTGTTTTTCAATCAGCTGTTTAGCTGCAGTGTGCGCCCCTGCTTCTTCATCGATGTGCTGGAGGAAAGCCGGGTGCACTGTGTGCGAGGAATGTAACAGCCTTCTGTTGGGGTTTTATTAATGGTTTTTTTTTTTTTTTCAGTTGCAATATGAGTAAATACAAGCTTCTGGTACAAGTTTCTGGTAAGGATAGCAATCAGAAAAAGGCTACCGTATATATTCTTTTCTGTTTCACAACCAGTGCAAGAATGAGAAGCAAGGTATTGATATCGGCATGTCAGCTTAATATTCAGGGGGGAAAAAGTATGTAGAGCCTGCAAGAACTGGCTGCTGGGCACAGAATCTCTGTCTGGCTAAATTACTATAGATGTCATTTTATGGTACTGCTTAACGGGATTTTTCAAGGAGATGGCTATATATGCAAAAGAGAATGAAAATACTAAGTCAGTGAGGTTTTATTGATTGCTTATTGTGTTGAGGTAGTATTGAATGCTATATGATTGGCCAATTTAAAAAATAAATGGATAGTTCCAAGAAGAAACTGGGTGGTGCACACATCAAGAAAATAAATGTTAATCTCTTACTGTAGATGAGCTTTAAACAGCCTCTGCTCTTCTGAATATTTGCACGTTATATCTTAGTGCCAGACAAATGTATTTGCTATTTCTCCCTTCGTTATTATTATTATGTGATTATACAAAAAGCCGCCTGGATTTTATAGCCTCTGACTTCGCTGCCAGCTCTTTTTTAATTAATTCTGTCACCTCTATTGTACATTGCTTGAGTAGAGGATGCTCAAGAAGTCAGTATTGTAGCCTTTCAGGACTATTGCTCGTTGCCCTCTCCTCGTATCCCTTACAGATGATAGTGATGCTGTACCTGTAAGAAGTTTTCAGAGTTATTTTTCCCTGACAGAGCTTTTGCTGTAATAATGCTGTATTTATACTTCATGGTGATAGGCACAGTTAGAAATTTAGTGTTAGTTTTGCCTCTTAAGCTCTATGGATAGGGCCTATATCTGTGTTACAGATTAATTCCCAGAGCTAATTAAACCTCGTGAAACATGGTTTTCAAGTCTGGCAAAACTACTGCAAGTGAGGATGGAATTGCATTGGCTGAGTGGCTTAACTGAAACTTGTGAAGCATCCAGCATCTGTGAGCACGCTGCCTTTCATGGTTTGGGAGCAGATTTATTCCTATTTTTCAAAAAAGGAGCTGTAAGAAAGCAATATGCATTTGGTGAATAATACTTATGCCTTGAGGTGGTAGGGTGGCCGTGGTTGACGACAAAGAGTATTCAAGTGGATCAGAGTCAGTGCTTGATATCTTCCAGAGGTTTGAAAAACTGCTCTATCAAAAGATTCTTGTCCTGTTCTACTCTTACGGCTTTCCCTTTCAAAACAAGCCAGTTCAGAGTATAAATGTTAAGACTTTCATTCTCATGATGACACCTTTTTGAAGCATAAATGACATTCGTAAAGCCTCCGCTACATACATAACATTGGTTTTGAAGAGTGCACAGGTAACTGTCAGCAGACAGGCAGTTGATAATGCTTGCAGACTTAATTGCTTAAAAATGGATTCACATCATCCATGAAAAACAGTAATAATTCATTTAGCCGAAAGCTCAATGCACAGGATCTTTCAAAACTGTCTAATGACTCAAGGCCTTCTTTGAATTTCAACTATTTTTTTCTTAATCAGATAAGAATCTTAGATAATATGTTAGTCTTGCATAATTGCTTTCTTGCAAGAAAAATATTTCTGGAGGATGTTGTTTCCTTTTCTTACTTCAATTTTTAGTGTAATCCTATTTCTGCCGCTATATAGAAACTAATATAGAGGATTTTTTCTTATGACATTCACAAGGCACAAGCTTATTTGGACTAAAGAAGCAGCCTTATTTGCTGATTCTGAGAAGGTATTAGTAATTTCAGATGTTGGTGCATTCTTCCCTCCTACATTCTTGTATTCAGTCAAAACCAAATATATTTTCAGATGACACCTGCAGGATCTGCTGTTCTTGATTTCAGACCACAAACAACAGTGCTGAGCAGCCTCAGTTCATCTCGCTCATGAGCATCTCCTTATGAATGCATTTTGCTTTATTCTGCTCTCAGAGCAAGACGGTTTAAAAACGCTTCATCCATCTTTGAAGAATGTCACTTAGCACTGGTTTTAATTCCTGATTGCTTTGGTATAAGGTGGCGTTAACTTTCATATTTTAACGTCGAGGTTCTTGAGTTGCTCATGAGAAACAAAACAAAGAGCAATATTCCCAAGATTAGTTTTAACCCTGGGAGTCTGATCTTTGTAATGAGTGGAGGGAAGGTGGAAAAAATGTGTTCCACCTTCCTCTTCTGGCTTGCTCCTGAATGAAATCTCTGTCCATTGAGAGCAGAGGAAACCTCATTAGATTACTCTCCTAAGGCTAGTTCTTTTGGATGTTTCCCAAAGTGTTACTTAATAGTTAAAAAGAAGACGGATGTAAGAGAATACTTTGTATAGCAGGATGCCAGATCAGTATGCTGAATGTATACCTGCATGCTGACTGTTGTATTGTAAATTCAACATACTTACTCCAAAAGAAATTGCTGTGCATTAAACAACTGTATTACTGCAATTTAGAAAAATATGATACATGAACAGCCAACCTATCTTTTCTTATACAAGCCTCAGCTAAGATAAAAAAAAAAAAATCACGGTAGAATAGGTTTCATCAAAAGCGAAAAAGGGAATAATGTTTTTTGGTTCTCTAAAATATCTTCACAATAGAATAAACAGTTGTAATCTGAGGAATTTATATCCAAAACTTGCAAATTAAGAGAAGAACATGGGAGTCTATATTGCAAAAATTTCTGATGCTTTTTTCCTCTTTACTTTTAAACAAAAAAAAGAAAAAAGAAAATAAGTACGATGGTTTAATATGTGCTGAATTACCCATATAGTCATATTAAACAGTGAAGACTGTTGGCTTTTCATCATACAATTTCAATAATTGCTTTTTTTTTTTAAAAAAAAGCAATGTCTTGCGGTCCAGAGTTATTCTTTATATTGTATTATTTTTTCCTTTAGTTGCTCTCATATATAAAACTGTATAATATTGCCAACGTATTCCAGGTTGTGCACCTCAAGCAAAAAATGTAGTTTCAGATTATATTTTGAAGAAAGAAGCTGAGATTTCTATGCATTACTAGGGGTTTTTGTATAGCATTTCATTAATAAGGAAAGAGAATTTATAATGACACATTGCATTAATTTGGAATAATTGCATTACTCAGTGGTGAAGCACCTGGAGATCATCTAAAGCATACGTTAATGAAAGTTTCATAACTCTAGAAATTAGAAAGTTGTTGCCTTTGCTAGAACTGATATTAGATCCAGAAAAAAATTAAACTGGCCCAAAAATAAATTAGATCTTGTTGATACAAGACAGTAGGATCAAACAAGCATGTGAAGTGAAGGTTTCCCAGGGAAAAATATTTCCATTCATATTCTTTTAATTGTAGGTGTTTGAAAGCCCTAAACTTCTTGAAGTAGTCTTGGCATGATGAGTTAGTTGACAGAGTATAGACAATGCAATCAAAATCCTTATTAAACAGTCTATAGCATGTTTTTTACATTTTATCATGAAAATAGTAATGCATGTATCATGCAAAAGTTTATTAATTTGCTTGAATAAGTTTGTCTGGATTGTGAATGCATCGTGCCATGGATGAAGAAACATCTGAATTCATTCTGTACAGGTCAGTTTGTTTTGGGCAGGTATTTTTCCCTTGTCCCACTGTAATCCCATTATCTCAATTTTTTTTTCCCATAGTGGGTATAGTATTGTAAATAAGCATTCATAAGAACTCAATTTTAATGCAGTTTTTGTAAGAAGGTAGATGGAAGCTAAGAAAGTATTATATTTCTTCTCTTTTCACAAAATCTAATGTGTTACAATTTAGTCTTCCAGCTGGAGTAACAGCCTAAGTTGTGTATGTCATGCAGTACATACCTAACCTCCTCTCCACTGCTCTGAACTGGATAATGAACAAGTTACTCTTCATCCCCATAATTCCCAAATATGCCAGGGATTAATGTCTAGTAGTAAGTACCCATATTTCATTCCGTGCTAAATGTGCCAGCTTTCAAACTCTGAAATGCCAGATGCCTTAATGTTTGAGGGTTATTTTGTGGTTGTTGTTCTGATGTCAGAGTTAAAGATGGAAACGAAGTGAGGTGGGTTTGTCTGCACTGCTCTCAATCAGCAGGAAGGTTCATTCACTTGACCACAGTGGAACTTGCGTCTCTCCATCAGCCTCAGCCCCTCCTGGTCTGCCTCGGCTCAAGCTTCTTTCCCTGTAGCAGCAGCGTAGGATAGACATTCTCTAGGCATGAGATTGCTTTTTGGTTTGGGCTTTGTATTCCATATTTGTATTTTTTTATTTCAAATATTTAGCATGAAATTATAGTATTTTGCTTGGAACATTTTTTGACTGGTTCCTTTGAGCAGCTTCAATATGGCAGAAATGCAATGTGGTACGTTTGAGTAAAAGAGGTAACGTAGGGCACGTTAGAATAAAGAATATTTTTGATAAAAGAAATCTAAAAATCTCTGATATTCAGCTAACGGATGCTGCACTGTCTCAACACAGTGCTTGGTTTATTTTCATGCAACATTACATTGATCTGCTCAAATTTAGTGAAAAATAGGGAAGAATAGGTGCAGACTGAAGCATAAGGTCTATTATATTATCATCTGAATTTTAACAGTAATTTTACAGAATGAAGGGATCGCTAATGCAGGAATATTATGAAGACTTTCCAATGAGTTGACAAATACTGTTTCTGCAAAATAATAAGAGGAAACTTATGCTTTTTATCCAGATGCACTAGTGCTGTCTGTACCATCTTTCTTGAAAATATTACTGTGCTTAGAATATAAGATGGCGTTAGAAGAAATGACATGAAATTCAGAAGCTCATATGTTTTTCGGTGTAATGGGTAGTGTTCATGTATTGATACAAAGGGCTCAATTATGCTATATAATCAAATTCAAAGTAACTCAGCTTCCAACTGGTTTGCTTTAAAGAAAGTAGCGTTTAATCCAATGGGTTTGTCTGATTTCCAGGCAGAAAGTAATTTGGAAATGTTTGGGTTTGCATGGCAGATCTGAAGTGTTTGGAAAAAGTCCAATGTGAATGTTTGGATAATTATTTTCAGGTGGCATCAGAAGGGCATGGGCAAGGGCTACTCTGTCCTTCAAACAGAGCAGGCTATTGGTAGCCATGGACAAGCTTTAGCAATTGTGGGGACAAGCAATATTGGGATTCTTCACTGCAGCCTCTAAAATTGGGTTGCAGATTGTTTGGAGAGAAAAATTTATAGTCTTTGAGTAGGGTGTTTATATTTGCAGCTATTCTGTAACTCTGTGCCTAGAAGGAAGAGGAATCTGAACTTAAACATTTGTAGTGTTGCTTATCAGGATTTATGATATATAAATATTTTTGAGAGTTGAAAGCTCACTGAACTAGGATTTTTCTTCCTGTTCTACCATCGTGTCCTCTCTATATGTTCCTTCTCTAAGTGTTTTTTAACAAAGAGTAGTTAAACCTATTTCTTTTAAGTGGCATAGTGAAACTTGAATTTTTCTTCCATTTCTCTGCTTTATTCCCTTTTGACTGGTCCATATTCTAATTGGGAAATAACCATCCTTCCTTCTCTTCACTGTTTTGCTACATGCTTCCCCTGGAGCCACCTACTAATTCTGGGAGCCGCACAATTTTTCAGATGTGCCATTGTTGAATTTTAACTCAGATTAGATCTGGAGCAAAGAAAGACTGGCCTGTTTCCCACAGATCCATGCTGACCTACCTTAAGAATGTCCTAAATCATCTTATCTTCTTTTTGTTTACGCCATCATGGATCACCTGGTAAAGTTTGTGAACTAATTTGATCTTTTGATGTGACTTCTTGCACAGTTAAAAAATTTGCCCTCATTGATTTCTTCAGTGAGCCTATATTTTCTGGTTTACCTATGTTTTTTTTTAATCCAGGTTTGATTTCATGTCTTAAAGTGATTCCCCTGGCTAATTACCTGTTTTATAGTGATACAAATGTGTCCCCCATTTTTCATTTGAATTCATCTAGCTATCATTTCCAGCCACTGACTCTCATTACACTGTTTTCTGAGTAGATAGAGATCTACTATCAGAAGTTCCCTCCGGAATGCATTTTTACTTTAAATTACAAAAGAAGGGCGGGGAAGCTATGGAGTCTGCTTTATCTCTGCTTAAATCTGTCTCCTTTTGGTTTTCATTTTAGACATAAGAAGATATCTGGTAGGATGCGAAATAATGAGGTGCTTTAGAACTTCTGCAGTTCTTATAAGTGATTATTTCATTATCATTTGTTGATTTTATCTGCTGAAGGTCACGGTACCTGCCGCCCTAAACCCCTATGGCAGGTGTGTCGGGGATGCATTATAAGTCAAATTATTTTATTATGCAGAGGGGTTCCACAATTTCTTTTCTGCTATCTACCTCATTTCTGTCATTGATGCCACTATAACAAGTTTAATCCCAGCTAAATGAAATAAATCCTGCTGTCTGATAAAAAGAGAAATGAGGAATGCGGTGCCTGAAGGAATATTTCAGCTTGTCATTCCTTTCCAAGGAAAAATGTCTCCTTGCTTTACTGCTGCTCCAAGAAAGGAGAAGAGTACGCAATGCTCAAGATTGATCTCTCTTCTGGTGCATCATTCAACCGTTTCCTTTAACTTGGAAATAAAAATTTTGCTGATGGTATTTCACTCTTGCTTCTTTTCTGTGCAGCATCTCTGCGTGACTTCATGCAACTCAGGACAGCAACTTAAATATGGGGCTGCAGGCTGGCAGGGGGGTGGAGTTTGATGCCTCTTAGATATGCTTTAGGTATCATTTTCAGATGAAAGATGAGTTTTGGAAGAGAAGGTTTTAAAAATCTCAATTAGGAAAGTATATATCTATTTAGAGAAAAATGAAGACTCTCCAAGTGCTTTTATAATAAAACAGCTGCCCTTTGTAAGTAATCAATAGAGAATTGATTCAAGGGCTTCAAGCATGTACTTTTTTGGAAAGTAATACAGTGATGTTGCTGTATTTGATATGGTCTGGTACCGTTGTAACTGGACTTCTGATCTTCTACCCAGCAAACTGAGGGATAAAAGCATCAAAAGACAGATCTGGAAATATAAACATTTCATCCAGTATGAGACAAATCATCCTTATCTTCAGGCAGACTCTCAGAGAGAAAATTACAGGCGCAATAGGGTACTTCAGTGCCCCTGTATTTGGGAAAACAGCTCTGCGGGCAGTTGGGGAAGAGTAAGTCCGTGCTCCACGGGAGGTGTTTGGGATGGTTTTGTTTTATTTGTGTGTGTGTGTTTGTTTTAATGAGGAATTAAAACCTTTGCACCTAGTTATTTACTTTCCACCCCTAGAAAGGTGTCCAGGCCATGCCCGCATCCCCTGTTGTGTTCCCCATACCTCTCATGGCTTGCCAGAGGCTACGGGTGTGTGGCCACCACGAAGGGAGGTCACTGTTGGTGCCACTCTGCTATCACCAGGGCCTGTGCTAGCCCCTCTTGCTAGATGTAAATAAAGTGTGTTTTTCAACGTCAGGGAGCTTTCAAAACTTAGGACTAGACATCTCAAAAATATGACTGAGCAGCCTCTATAAAGACTTTGTCCTTGTGGGATCCAAGTATCATTTGTTGCTCCTTATTGCAAAGCAAGGTTAAAAAATGGATAATTCATCTGTTCTATTATAGCACACAGTTTCAGGGTATTAAGAAAATGAACCCTGAAAGAATGACACTTAGCAATAGCTGAAATAAATTCTAAAATAATCTTTCCTGATACTTTAAAATCAGCAGCTTTTTCTTGAGGTTTTTCTTGAGGTTCCTCTGAACCCAAGCAGTGATTCTTGATCCCACAGCGTGGGGCTTGCTGGCATCCATGCTCCAGGGACAGCCAGTGGCACCTTGCCGTGGGGGACTGGTTCACGGGACAGTGTCTCACCTGGCAGCTCATGGCCTGGCTAGTCAGCCCCTGCTCCCAGGATTTTGCTGGACTGCTGGATTTGGGGGTGAAATCATAACCCTCACGATCATGCCTTGAAAAATGGACATGGGTGTCTCACCGTCATTAGGACACAAACTATTAACATCCCTTTTCATAAGGGGGGCCCTGGCTGAGCTTGGGGTTTCCCAGATTTTGGGTTAGTTTTCTTGGATTTTGCTTTACATCCCTTCCTATACAAATGGAGGAATGAAAGGATATACCTGTGTATCCCCCCCACCTCTTTCTTTCTCCCTAATTAGCATTGGTCCAATGACTTTAAACTAATTAGATCATCTGAGTTGGTGCCGAGAAAGCAGGGAGACATTTCTTATGCGTTGAATTCAGTGAAGGTACAAACTGGGTATTTTTCTGGCAGAAGCTGTTTTCCTACTTTTTCTTAGGCTGATAGAGGGTTTAGTTTCTCTCCTCTATCCAGTGCTTCCAGGTAAGTGAGTTTAAAACATTTTAACTGGGCTAGTCTTGGTAGGTGCAATATGCACTCAGACAGGTATCTTAACAGCTGATAATGCTCAGGGTTTTTTTTAAGAATATGTGGGATGAAATGTGGCCCAGTGACATAAGCGATGGCGTACTTGGAATAAGTGTTGGGCTTTCACCCGACTGACCTTTTTGGGACTCAAGGTGGTTGTTACGTTCCCAAAGCAGTGCAGTTTCATTCGTGGTATTTGTTTTGCTTATGCATTTCATGTGTTTACATAGAAGGTAAAAAAAGCTGACGGACTCAATGTGTTACAATAAAAAGTGAGCACAGTTAGCCTTGTTAACTGGCTCCCTTGCAATAATTTTTGCCCTGTTTTGCTTGTTTCTCAACTACAGATTGAACTGGTGTCCTATTTTTTGCTTCCTAGATGAGTACATTTTCTGAATGTACATTTTCTGAATGTAACTAAGAGGAGGCATGCAACAACTTATGGTAACTCGTGGACATTCTCAACTCCTATCAAGTTCAATGAATTTGCTCTGCTTAGAGAAGTAAAAATTAAGTGTCTCGTTGCTTTGTCGGTGGAAGATGTTGCCATGTTTCTCTTGGGGCACTGGCAGACCTTCCCAAAGCATGTGGGAAGGTTTCTCTGGTGGTTGCTTGCATGTGATTCTTCAGTAGACATATGTATTAAAGTAATAGTTGTCTTTAGAAAGTCTATATCGGTAAAATCTTGGGATCAATAAGGCATATAAATTCTTGCAAACCTTGATCTATATTTAATTTGCAATACTTCAAAAATATTTGAATATTATCTTAATCTTTCAGATACCACTTGGTAAATATGATGTGTCATTTTACGATGAAATTCAGCTTAACAGGTTCTCAACTGAACTTTTTCATATGGAATCTGTCATATTTAAGATGTATTTTGTCTATTTAAACGGTGTTGGAATGTTTGAAGTTTCATCATCCTGGGAAGGGAGAAGGGGAGTCAGGAACCAGCTGACTTTATTTGGGAACTAAGTAGTAACTCATGATGCCATTTTCAGCCACGGATTTTCTTCTTTTTTTTATTCTGGAGTTTAACTGACTTTCAAATTCTGTTTTCCATTCAGCTTGTTGGGAGGACAAGCCCTGAATTACAGTATTTCCTAGCCCTCTCAGCACCTTGTCCTGCAGTCCTCATGTGGGAACAATAAAGAGATTTCTTTCTGGAATGAGCTCTGATAATGCATGTATGTGTGTGTATGTGCACACTTTCATGTGTTTGGGGGAGGCAGGGGAAGAAGGAGATGATAAAGTGAACTGGAGTCACCATTTCTCCCAGTCAAGGACTGAAGGACACTGCCAATTTATCTCTAAAAGCCTGTTTAGAATTTCTGAAATCACATTTTATCCTTTCTAGATGATGAAGCAGTCCCTGATGAACTCATCCACAGATGACTCAGGACCTGGAATAATTTGATAAAGTCTGATTTGAGAAGGAAGCTCCTGCAGTTTAATTCCCTGTTAGAGAGGAAGCAGTGTTTGTAGCTATCTCCATCTTACCTGGAACAGCTCTGGCTCCTCTGTGAAGGGGAGCACTTCCCAGAGAAGTGCTTGCAGCACGGGTACTGAATTGGTTTGTGAGTAATGAGGCTCATTCAAGAGAGGGAATCGCAAATTGTGGAGGCAGGTGTGGAAGCTGGTGAGGGATTCAGGCTGGTGAGAGGGGTGCGGCGTGCGAGTGAATTGGGAGTGGAGCAGCAGAGAAGGATGACGGACAGTGTCCATGGGAAGCTCCCCAAGCAAGCAGAGCCTGGTGAAACAAATGTGTGCCTGGCTCCATATGAGGAGGCAGTGGAAGAGGAGATCAAGAGTCAAATACGATTAGTGTGGCAAGAGGGAAGATACCGGTTTAAATAAAACCAACTAAGAAAATTATCAAAGAAGCCAAGTTTGCAGTCAGAAAAAAAGAGCCTCATAAAGCGCACAAACAGAGCAAGTCTCTGCCTGCAGGCCTGTGCTTGTACTTAGGGGAAGTGTTTAGCTTCAGTGCCTTGGGCGGTGGTAGGGGAAGAGTTGCGCCTTGGAACTGACGTGCCTTTTCCCTGCTTGTCCCCCTTTGCCGCCGCCTCTCGAGGGAAGGGACTGCGCTTCCCCGCGGAGGGAGGGGTGGCACAGAGGCTGCCCTTGCTCCCCAGCTCGCTGCTTCGGCTCGCTGCTTTGCAGCTCTCAAAGCCGGCTGCAGTAAAGCGGGAAAGGAGCACTGAGCTCACCGGCTCTTCAGAGTTCGTGGTAGTCAAGCTACAGGGTGATGGAGGGAGAAGGAAGGTGGGCGAGGGAGCCAAGAAATATATTCAAGGATCGCTGTGTTATGCATCTGTGCAACTGCAAATTGTTTTGTGCACCGAGCGAGTAACGAAAGGTGTAGAGGGGTGGCAAGGGAAATTTGGTGTCAGATGAAGTTTGCATTGTTTGAATGGAGAAGGACACTGTTTTATGACTCTGTGTGCAGCAAAGCACATGAGGTAAATATGCCAGTAAATTAAGAAGTGCTTTCCTCCCCAACAGCCAGTAAATATTAACGAAGATACAGGTGGCGTGCGCAGACACACACACACACAGAAGAAAATATAAAAGGAAGTAGAGCAGTTATAAAACGTGCACCCTGGAAGAGTGTGATGGCTGCCTTCCCGGAGGTTTTTGGCGGGGGGAAGGTGGAAGAAAATGCACCAGCAGCAACAACAAAAGAAAATCACAACAGGGTTTTATAAACTCTTGAGGAACTGGGAGACGAGACTGAAGGGAAGTGAGCAGCATCCTCTTTTTAACAGATAAAAGGGAATGTGCGATAACAAGCAATATGGAGGTTTGATCTCTTTGCTGGTGACATTTTTGTGATTGATTTAGGGCAGTCCCTATGCGGAGGCTGTAACAGGCTGTGCTGGGTCTAACTACCGCATCTTACGGCTGCTCTAGGGAAGCAGGCCCTGAGGGCTGGCAGCAAGGGAACGGCTTTTGCCATGGTAAAGACAGCTCAAAACTTACTAATGGGGCTCAGGGCTAGATGTCAAGGACAACAAACATTTCAGTTCAGTGGCTGCCCCATGCTTAAGGACAAATGCCTAACCCATCCTTAACAGAGGATGGTGACCCAGAGACCAGAACTGAGTGGGAGGCATTTTAGTTTAATTTAAACTCAATGCTGCCAAACGCAAACTCATCAAACGCAAACTCATGGAGGAAAGTTCAGGGGACTTAAGTGAAGCTCTTGCACTTTGAGAGCAAGGCTGAAGCTTCCCACTTGTGCCCCACACCGCTTCCTTCCCGCTCTTGGCTGGGGCTCAGCCCGTGCCTCCCATGGCTCTTGTCACCCTGTAGAGCTTGTGGCAGGGGAGGAGGCTTTTGCTCGGCCTGTTGAAGGAGGAGAGGAGAGGTTTGAAGGACCAACAGGATTTGCTTTCCCTGGAGGCAGGCTGTTGGGAGTCAGGCGTTCTCGTGGCTGCATCAGGAGGACGCAGCTGAAGGAAGGCTATCACCAACTCTGCCATGTTTCATGGCAGGTGGTGGTCAGGGTGCAGAGAAATGGCAGCAGGGAAACTGTGCAGCTCTGCAGCCATTCAAAACCATCAGCGAAAAGTGCGTTCTGAGGATAGAGTTACTTCTTAAAGGCACAATTGCAAATGTTATCTGTTTCACAGGGTGATGCTTTTTGTCACCAGGGCTCTTTGAGTCACCATTGCCTCTTGATGTGGCAGTGGGATGCAGGAATAACACAAGTTGTTGCTAAACAAGGCCTGGCTACAAAATGATGTTGTTCCTACTTAATAAAGTCCTTAATGAAGGACTCTCATGTCACTTACATTTTAGCTATTTAATTGTACTCTCATTACAAATGATATATTTTAAAAATCCTTTGGCGTTACCAGTGAGATTGGCTGGCAAAAGTTATAAAAACACGTCTGAATCTGAGAGGGAAATTAATCTAGATGCCAAATTTTGAGATACAGATTTTAAACTGTATCTGGGGGAGGATTCCATCAAGTTTCCATTGTCCCATAGTGCAAGCACTGATCTGCTTTACTCTTTGAATCTGTCGTGTGTAGTTCATCCAGAAAGAAGAAACTTGCAAGTCTCTGTCTTGGCGTCTGAAAAGAAATCAAGGTGTTGCTTAGAATAGGAACCAAAGGGAGCAGCCACAAGAAGTCTGCTACGGGGGAGTGAAGGAGAGTCCGTCCATGGAGATGTACAAAAGAAGTAGGCACAAATAGTTTCTTTAAAAAGTTATACTTTAAAGGATAAGATACAGAAAAAGTCACAACTTAAGAGGGGCAGGGATCTTGCTTGTATTTCAAGGTAGCTTGTATTTTGCCACCAAGTAGTAGAGAAGACCAAGTAGGTGTGTAACACCAGCAAGGACTCTTTGGCAGCGAGGTACTCAGTTACACAGTGGCTTAATGTATGTGTTGGAAGAAGTGAAGCCTTGAGCAACACATGCTAAAAAGAAGAGGTGTGATGTGTTATTAATGTGATGTATTTCTCTTTCATTTTGATTCTGTCTATATATTTTTTCCATTGCTGGGTAAGCAATGCAGTATTTGGACTTTCTGATGCCTTTCTACTATATACCTGAAAATTTTTTATGCCTTCTGCTAAAATCATTGCTAGACCCCTTGCAGCTTTTAAGAGAAGAAGCAGCATGTTTCATTTTCTGTCCCTTGGTAAACAAAAAATGGAAGGATTTTTTTTTTAAGTTTGTGATTTGGGGCAGTAGAAGTAGATTTTTTTAAAATGTGGTTAAGAATAAATACAGAAGGGCAATTAAAAGTTTTTCAGCTCTCCCATTAATAGGACTGATTTAAAAATCATTATGCATGTTCTCTTCTGCCATGGTATTGCATAGTCAAAAATTGTCCTTCTCTGCTTTAAGTCCTGGACACTTCTTTTTCTATCAGAATGGAAGTTATCATAAAAAAGCAAGATTCAGGGAAGCTTAATTAAAAGACGTAATCATGAAATTTGTAATAAAATCAGAGGTCCTAGCTCTAAAATAATGAAATTGGGAAGAAGAATGCCAGTAGAGGAAAGCTACATACATATGGGTGAATTGAACTGTGGTGGGAAAGCAATACTTTACTCTTGCATTGTATGTGTGTATACATATATTTGCATATCTCCCTTTTCTCCTTTTTACATGCAGCTATATACGCTTATTCATCAGTTGGTCATAAGATGCTTAAAGAATTTAAAATGATTGTGCAAACTTAGTATTTGACAGAAAAAGGGATAAATAAATCATGTTTACATATTTTAGCAGGAGTATAATCTCATGCAGTCCTGTGAACTTGTAGGCATCGAAATGTCCCTATTAATGCCACAGTAGATCACAAAAGACCGGTTTGAAAAACATTGCTCGCTGCCTACTTGGATTTCAAATGCGCCTATGTGTCTGCCTGCCCTGACAGAGCTGATGAAAGGGAAAAATTGCCTGGTGGTGACTTTTAAGAAAACTTTTCGAACTCTTTCTTAAATACTTACTTTTGGGGAGTGGGGGGGGAAGTATATCCTCACAGATGTATGTCTGTTTAGGAACGAACATCTTTTTTATACATAAAGTAAATCAACTTCATGGCTTCAGGACTCTGAATCAACTATGTTTAACCCAGCAGTAGAGTTAATGCTGTTGCAATTCAACTTGACAGTCTGTAAATATTTACCATCCAAACCACCCTGTATTGTTTCTTTGTGCTGTCAGTTCTGTGGAGCTAATTTTACGCTGGGTGAGATGCTAACGTAGACGGCAACATTTCTAGGCATGTGGTGCACGCCAGTGCCTGCTGTCTCAGCACATACCTGTCATGAGCTTCAGAAACCTTCCTGCTGGGGAAAACAAGACGACCGGTTGTGCCATGGAGTTCAGCAGCTCCACCGAATTAGGTAGTAGGGTTTGTCATCGATCGTACTCCAGGGATAAAAACCTGACCCCATTGAAGTCAGTAAAATTGCCACCACCTTTGACGGGATTAGAATTTCCCTATATCTTCAATGATAGTATTGTGAAGGTGTAGTTCTTACGTGTAAGTGCTGTCCTCCAAAGTGAATTTTTAAAAACAGTATACTGTCATTTGAGAACAGAATGTGATCCTCTTATTTAAATTATAAATGAGAATAATAGTTTTAACATTAAAAAGCTAGGCATGTCTAAATTTATTCTGTTGGTGGGGTTGGTGATAAATTGAAGATTTAAATGTGTTAAGGTATGACCTTTAAAATTAACTAAATAATTCAGCAATGGTGTGTTTGCTGACATACTAAGTTATTTTAAAAATGCCTAACTCGGTCTCAAGTTACTTAGGCTTAGCAGCAGGTTTATAAAACCTGGACCTAGGTCATTTTAAACTTAGATTTATCTTTCTAAATCATTGCAAGCAGGTTTTTAAGGATATTGAAGCATCTAAAGGTTCAGGTGGGCTTCAACAGGAATAAAAAAAATGCCACAGTGAATAACTCCTGTTACCAGGCACTTTTTTGCCTGTTTTATAAATAACTAGGCCCTTATGAACACATGTAATGTTTCTGAATGTCTTTACAGTAAGTAAGCTGTCAAGTTCTGGCTCTGTGCTTCAGAAAATGGGTGGGAGAATTAATACATTGAAGAAATAAAAATAGCTCCATGAAGTATAATAGAGTTGTGGGTGATAAAATCAGCCTGCTGACCTGATGCTTGGGCTAACGCTTGCTGGCAAAGACTGTTCTTTCATGAAACGGCAGCGCTTGGTACCCAACCCCAGCAGGCTCCGGCATCCTCCTGGACTGCCCCACGGAGTGTGGGACTCCTGCGACTGGCTGGGTGGCCGAAAACCTGGGGGCTGGCTACTGCGGGGGTCCAGTAGTGCATCCCTGCTGCCAAAGCAGCGTGGAGCTCAGGGTCTCCCAGGTAGCTCGGCGTCAGTCTTAGTGCCAGCCAAGACTTCAGGCTAGCAGAATAGGTTTACTTTATTCTGTCAAAGAAAGAATTAGAAACGGATTTGCAGTGATGGAGGCAGGAGTGCGAAAAGAGAAAACTTATCAATGGCCGTGTGAGTCTCGAATCAAACTTGGTTAAGGGTTTTCTCAGTTGCTTCTGTCTACAGTCACTGTCTCAAGATACATTTGTGCAAGAAAATAATGAAAGGGTGGCAAGGATGTAATCTAATGGCTTCTGTAAAAGAGGAGATTAAGTAGTTTAAGAACCACACTTGGGGGAAAAGCTGGTTTGAAATGATAGTTACTTCTTCCTCAAATTTTGCTGCTGCCCACTGTAAGGGACCTGATGAGGAGGCTGGGCTCAAGCTGATCTGGGTCTGACCGTCAGTGACCATTCTTAAAGTCATTTTTCCTTCTTCCCTGGCTGAAATGGGCTCCTGCAGCCTCCCATGGGCACCCCCGAGCTTCCTCTGGCCTGGCATGGGCCGTCTCGTGACCCTTCTTCTGCCAGGGCTTCACCCTTTGCTCTGTGGCACTGGGCAGCAGGAGAAGAGCGGTTTTGTTTACTCCCTCTTCCCAAAACTTCCTGGTTTTTTGTATTCATTGTATTTCTTCCTTTGTACATTCCTCTCCACTTTCTCTTTTTTTTTTTTTTCCCCTTCTTCTTTCTCTTTCTTGCAACTCAGGAAGGTGACACATTGTTTTGTTTTGCAAATCACATATTCTCACTGAATCATCTTTAAACCTATAGCTCACTACTTTCAGAATATCTTTTGTGCTGAGGACATCTCATGAAAGCCAGACATGATACAGCTGATGGTGAGGTTGGGACCTGTTCAATTGAACAGTGTCCCTGGCATACCCTATTGGTGTGAGGGGACCCAGTTTACAGACTGTGTGGTGAAGTTCTTGGGAGACAATACACTAGTAGCTGGAACAATGCATGTATCACCTATTAAATGTGTTAAACCTACATGTGTGGCGCTCTTTTAACAGCAGAAAGGAAATACAGTGAAGGGTAAAGCTGGCTAGGTGACTCCTAGCTTTGCAAATAGCAGTTTCTGCATTGAAAACACTGAAGTTTACCTCAGAATTGCCTTGGCTATTAAACTTTAGTGTTTCTGTATGCTCTTGCTCACATTTTCCTCTATTGATACTGTGCCTAATTTCATTCCTGTTAGCAATGCGGTTATTAGCAAGCTCTAAGAACTGCAAATGTAGAGAATACATCATTTCAAAGAGCTGAACTGCATCTAAATATGTGTGTAGGTGCACTCCTCAATTGGAACATGCAGTTGCAAGCTGCAGCCAGATTCATCTTTATTACTATAGGAAAACATCCAGAAGCGCTACAACCTCGTAGTAGTCAGAGAACAGTATTAAACCTGTGTAAGTCCCAAAGTCCCTCTAATTTTCTGACTGCAGGGAAACTCATCTTCTGCTGTACAAGATCCTTAGGAAGCTGCTTGTCAGTGGCTGTAAGTAGGTTAGCTGAACCTGTTGTATTTCTGCCTGTATCCTTTTCCTTAGCTATCACTTGCAGATAGCTGAGAGAGTTTTTTTTGTTACTTTCTAGTAGCTGTCACAGTGGCGATGCGGTTGCAGCTTGCCAGGGTGTACGCAAGCGTATATACCCATACTCCTACCACAGTATATAACCAAGGTTATATACTGTGTAAATTGGAGGAGAGGTTTAGGTTATAGGTTTCTTTCTGTTGTTTCATTTTTAAGAACCTGTTATTAGAAGAACTTCATGAGTCCATTTACCCAGATACATAACTAGGCGGCTTAATATCATAAGATATTAGGGATTTAGGTGGCTGGAGCCTTAGTATTCCAAGAGCTTTTTATGCAACAAGATCTCACAGTTATATTTTCTCTTCTGGTTCTAAAAGTACTATCTACCTCCAGAGTGCTTTTCAAGTGATAAATCAAATTAAAGAAAAAAATACATTTTACATTACAGGTTTTAGTTTCACAGATTTTATCTTTAAAAATCAGCGGGTTAGGAAATACTGGTATGAAAAGAACAAGGATATAGGTCAAAGAACGGCAAAGGATAGAACAAGCAAATTTCTCTCTTTCTGTCTTTTGTTTAATGATTACTAGACTAGAGTAATAGAGTTCAAATATGTAAGATTAACTCCAGGCAACTTAGTTTGCAGTGTAATACCTGTTTATCACATTGTTTTACATGACGCATGCTGAAATGCTAGGAGCAGGAGGTTGGACTAGATGACCTCCTGACGTCCCTTCCAAACGGAGTTGTCCTGTGATCCTGTGGCACATACAAGCTGGTAGCCTGCTGATGGAGCGTGAACACTGCTGCCTTAGTGTTCAGCAAGAGCTTTTGCTGTTGATTGTGTAAGATGAAAATGGGCAGTGGGCCCATTCGTTTTGGGCAGCTGGTATTAGAAATGACATTCAAGTTAAGCTCCCAGCCTTGCTGCTAATCTTAAAGGCAAACAAAAGGAAATGGTGCAGCCATTTAAGTGAATTCACTTAAAAATACACCTTTTTGTTTCTCTTTTGTGAAGCTTTTACCATTGCTTTAACAGCTTTGTTTCTGCGGTTCCATGCATAGCTGCTTTGGATGCTCTGCTGCCATACACGACGGGGTAATCACAAAATCAAAAGAACACGGTGGAATGGATAGATATGGGAGAGAAATAGTAACCTGGAGATTGCAATGAGGAATGCAGCATGTAAAAAGAGCACGAGGAATGCAAATTATGATTAGAGATGAAATAATGGAATATCAGTGGAATAACAATGAAATACTATTCATTTTCTTACTTTGTTTTGGCTGCCAGAGAGTTGTGTCTCTTGTATCCAAGGGCTGGCAGGACAAAGGAGGGAAGGAAAAAGTAAAGCATATATTGCCATGTACTGGCATTACTTAAATCTTTGATTGTTGGCTCATCAGGGCATGGATAAAATAGTGCTTGGCTACTCCTGGTAGCCTGGGAGCAAAAGCTTTGGCAGAAGTCTACATTTTCTGAGCCTCTGGATTCTAGAGGGTACAAAAATGTGTTTTAACCCATTTTGGAAGGCAAATAATGAATTGTCAATACTAATACCTTCAACTTTCACATTATTTATTGAAGAAAATGTAACATTTTATGTAAATTGCAGGCTAGTATCATAAAGAGGCAGAAGAGTTCAGATTTTTAATATGGCTTTGCAATCACAAAAGGCTGTAGTCCAGAAAAGTAGCTGTATATATAGATAATTATTAAAATGTCTCTAGCATTTCTGTTCCAGCTACAGACTATTTTATGCTATATTATAGTATAATGCTTTAAAAAATATAATGGGAAGTGATAAAATATTTGAATTTTATCTTTTCTAAGTTGCACAGTCCCTCTGTTGTGAACCCACAGTAATTTTAAAAGCTGCCTTTTCTGATCCTTGTCCAGAACAGTACTCTTCCTGAGAGCTGAAAAGTATAAATTGTTGATAAGCCAGAAAATATCTGAATATTTGGATTGATAAAGAATCTAAAAGCAGATTTTAATTCAAAGTTGACAATTTCAGGAAATGTTACACTGATGTGATGCCTGATGTCCTGGTTCTGCAGCAACTTCGTTGTCAAATTACATCCTGTGGGATGGGAACGAGATGAAGTTTGACATTGCAGCGTGTAATTTGTCTGCCGAGAAAAAGTGTGGTCAGGTCACGATAGAAGGGGCACCCACAGGAGCTTGGGAGAAGACTGTTAATTCTGTGTTCTGCTGAGGTTTTTCAGCCACAAATTTGAAAGTAAAAATATCAGTGATGATTGTTCGTTCCTGGCTACAGTGTTTTGTAAACCACAAATACTGGGAAAAAGTGATTCGAAGATGACGGAGAAGGTTAGTGTTACTGGTGCTCACTGTGGTGGTATTCTTGGACAGATGTGGTTCTTGTCAAATGTTAAAGCTTGCCCTGTTTTTTGTTCTTCTTTTTTCAAGACCAGTTGTAACCAAGAAATTTCTTCCTTTGCCTCCTGTCTTTCCTTTGCAACTTTTCCCTTTTGTAGATCCTTGTGTGGATATCAGTGATTTCCTTGGAATTTCAGGAAACTACAGCTTCTGTTGATGTGTGTGTTACCCAGTGGACAATGCAGGAAAAAAGATTTTGAAAATCATTCCTGAGCTTGTGTCTAGATTAAATGTCATGGAAACCAAGTCTGTCACTTACTGATGGATGTTTTACCCACCTGGTTCTAAGCTCCCCTGTGGATGTGTGTGTTAAAGGGACTAGTGATCTGAGATTACGTCTTTCCAGTTTTGAACTTCCGTTTAGATGTTCAGTAAGTTACATGACTTCATTTTTAAGGCACCTTTTCTTCTTGCATTCTGTTGATACGCATAGTTAAATGTTGCACATGGCCCTTAAGTACCTAAGTCCTTAAATTACATTTGAAACATGACATTTTGGCTCAGTTTTGTTGGCTCAAACTTTGCGGAGTCATAAAGGCTAAGGAAGAAAGTTTACAAAAAAAAAAAAAATTGCTCTTTCTCATTTGTTAAGGTTTTACATGTGCCTTGGTTCCCAACATAATTCTGTGACAGAACCTGCAAAGTGTTGGTGGTTTCCTAAGAATGCAACTGCTTCAAATTTGCTTGGTTTCATAAGTGGGTTTATGTTCAGAGTGCTTTAAATAACTCATATCTGGATGAAGGCTTCTTACCACTGGTGAAAACTTCTCACTATTATGCAAAATGCCCTTTACTTATATTCTCAGTAGGTTACCATATAAACCGTAATTTCCTTAATGGAAAAATACAAAGGAGCTCAAAAGAAAAGAAAAGAAGGAAAAAAAAAAAACCCCAACCTTCTAGCATGATAGCAGTAGAAACACAAACTTCTCTGCAGATGTTTTAAGAATGTAAATAGACTGCCCAGCACAGGTTTTATGTGGTCCTTTTCTGAAGTTTTTTGTAACTTTTCTCTGGGTGTGAAGTACGGAAAAGTACATGGTACAGTTAGTCTTTTAATAGAGGGATGAATATTTGTTCATATGTTCCTATTTTGAGAATTTTGGTTTAAAGCCAAGTGGAATATTGAGACTTTTTTCATCTAGAAAGCAGAACAAAATACCTTGAACTACAATTATGTGCTTATGTACAGTATTTGAAATAGAGTTAAATCTAGCAGGCTGGTTACTTTGGTATTGAGATTTCTGATGAATGGACTTGTTAAAGGCTAATTTCTGTGTTGGTTGATTTATTCCTTATTGTTCTCTTGTGAAAAATTTATGTAATTTTTCTAAATAAAAATCTTAAGGGTTTATGGTAAACGAACTAAGCCAGTGATCAGTGGCTACATGTCATTTCAAGGTCATCAAATGTGTCTTATTGGGAGAAGACTCTTGGGCTTTTGGAGCTGCTTCCGGAATCACTGGGCAGTGATGCTTCGTATTATTTACTAATTTCTGGGTAGGGAAAATAGTTTAAATAGCTTTTTTTTCCCCTCCAAATTTAAGAGGATAGTGTTAATTTAATTTCATTTACAAAACAGGTCTAAGATAGGCTGCCATTATTTAATTTTTGGCCATTTCTTTTTATCTCGCAAGAAATTGAAAGGGAGAAGAGGAGAATTCTTCATAGTTGAAATCTGAAGAACTAGTAAATGTATGAAGATGTTTTCCCTCTCCTCTCTTCTTTGCCATACTCTCATCTTAATTAAGATTCAGTCAGACTTTTTGTTCTACTATTTTGTTGATGGAGTTCATCTTGACACCTAGTAAGAATTGCTACCAAAATCAAGCAGTAGGAATTTAGGCTTTAATTCAGCTTTAGAAAAGCAATTTTGTTTCCTTTTTGGCAATTCGTCCTCATTCACTGCATCCTTCTGATGTAACTTTTTTCTCCTACAGACTAAAATGTCACCTTACAGCAAGAGCACACCATGAAGAATTTTCAAGTGACCACAGGCCTGAAATGTGGGTGGCATCGTTATAGAAATAGGAAGCACCCATAGAAATCAACTCCCAAGAAGTGCTTGAAAATTTTCTGAGCTGCTTTTTCTAGTGTATGATTATACAAAATTTGTTGGCTCACAGCAGGCAGGTTGTATTCATATCAGGCTACTGAAAAAATACAAAATTTGCTACGTATAAAAATGAGATTCCCTTTTGCTTTTCCGAATGGAGTGTGCACAGTCAAATTTTAATGAATACATACACCTCAGATTTTCATGGCATAAGGTGAACAGCTATGTAATAGGTAGTAAGAAAATATATGGCATATTTTGACTTTTATCTAAAATATGATTAAACTTTACAGCATTGCATTTCCAGTGTTCTACTCTATACTGCCATAAACTCTCATTATTAGTAGCAATGCATTCAGTGAGCTAGACAGCATCTCTATTGCACTGATTAGGGGACTTTTTTTCCATAAGGCAGAAATGGCAAAATTCCTGTACTATTCACTGAACTTAACAGTGAATCATGGCTGCACTTTACTGGAAAACTGTTACGAGGACAAATATTCAGCGAGAGTAGAGGTAACAAAACTTTAAAGAAAAAAAAAAAACACCCACATAAAAATCTTATGTAGATTAAAATTCAGTGTCTAATAATAGTTGTCATTCTGTCAGAGAGAAATGCTGAAGATTGCATTGTATGAAAAATGAGTTTGGTGCCTGCTGTAGGGGGATGCTAGCTATGATACGGTAAGTTTCTCTCAAACTACTACCATATATGTAGTAGTTTGAGAGAAAGCAAACCCATTAGGTTTTCCAGAAAATTCAGGAAGAAATACCAATAATCCATTCACTAAATGAGAAAGAAACAAATATGCTTCATATACTTTGTTTTGTTTTGTTCCTGAAATACTGTGTAAACCTGAGAAAGCCTAAGGTCGAAAGCCGCATTAAAACAGAAGAAAAACATCTTGCACACATCAGTTGTTAGAGATTTTTACTTTCTAGTGCACATCAGCATGAAGCTAAAGCATCATATACAACACAAAGTCAAAGAGCCTTTTACAGTCATCCAAGTCCCAACCATTATTTGCTGCTTTGGGTACTTTCTGGCTTTTGCAATACAAGATTCTGAAGGGGAAAGTAATTTCTTCAGGACTTTGGATGTCTAATGGGGTCAGCATGCTTTAGATGAAAAGTCCTGGCAGTCTAAAAGGAAATATAATAGACACTTTTGTTTTCTATGTAATGGGGGCACATCTTTAATAATAATGGAAGTATAACATAGAGGGAGAGGAAGACAGGGAAATGGAAGACGTGACCTATATCAGATATTAAAAAACCCTACAAAACCAAACAAAAAAAACCCAGAACAAAACAAACAACAGACATGAAAGTGCATTTACTGGGCAGCAGTGACTGTAAAGAATCAGAACACAAGAATATTTTTTTCAAAAAGGAAAAACTCAGCTGCTGCTGAACAGGACAGTGCAAACAACAGCTATACCAATGGCGAAGCGTTTAAAACTTGTGGAATCGGATAAAAGAAAGGAAGCATCCCAGAACAGGCAGGGTGCCTCAGTGAGTGACAAGACCTTGTCGCTTTTCCAGGGCACATGGAGGTGGTTAGCACCTAGAACAAACCAGCAGTGCCTCTGCCTCACGTGGTTTGTTTCATCCCTTGTCCCAATGGGCTGTCTGTACTTTTGTTACCTTGTGTCATGAGATTTTTAGTTCTGGGACCACAGCGGACAACAGTAGCTCTTTGAAGAGCCACCACTCAATACTTAAGAGCTGTCTACGGAGCAGAAGGCAAAACCATGTGCTGTAGGTACTTCTTCACTGCACTGTTTGGGTGCTTGCGTCTTTGGCTGCGTGAAGCAGAGCAGAGGGTGGAGAGTAAAAGAGCAAAAGTTCATGGTGAAAAATGATCTACGTGTACAAGCACAAAGCTTGTGAGGAAGTAACATTATATTATTGTAGTTCCAAAATAAGAGGAGCCATTCCTCATATAGCGAGTCGTATAATGTGTACGGTGCAGATTTTGAACAACCAGTGGTTTTGTTCTGCATCACCTGATGCAGACAGGCATCTGGAATTGATGCTGAAGTGATGGGAGCCCATGAGGGGACTTTCTAGTCATGTGGAATTGCCCCTTTTCCCTCCACCCAGGGGTGGGCAGCTGCTGCTGTATTTCCCTGCTTGTCTGGCAGGGGAGCAGTAGCAGGGTCTTTCTTGTGGCTGCCAGGAGATCCCTGGTGAAAGGGATCCCTTACCTTTCAGATCAGCTGCATGGCCATGGGCCCTCGTTATCTCATGATTGGCAGTAGTAGCAATAACTGGTGGAGGAGGAATTCATTTGAGTGCCTTCTATTCTCATCCCAGGCATAGGCTGTCATTTAGAAATCTCAGTTTTAGTCACTGAGGAGATGGAAGCTAATGTAATCTGTGTAAATAAAAAAATAGGCTGACAGGATTTTCTAGAACTGGATCTCCTCTACTGTATTGTAAACTGGCTTGGAGTTCAGTATGAAGTTTTGAGTTGTACTTGTTTTGTTTTTTTCTGCTCCACTGAAGGATTTAAAGGTTGAGTGGAGCCTTTAGCATCGTTGTTGGTTTGGAGTAAGAATGAGTGGTATTTTCTCAATTATTCACAATTTCACAGCGTCTGTGGTGGAAGATGGGAAGTGGGGGGTGGAAAGTGCAGAGTTATTTGCTCCATCCAGAGTTTGAGGAGTAGTTACTGCCTAGGTCCTCTTGCTAAGTAAGTGACACTTGCAGCTGGAGACGGCTTCTGAACAAGTGGCCCAAGGCAGCCTGGCTTTACTTGTAGTCCTTACTAGAAAAATGGGGGAAAAAAAAAGAGAAGGTACTAATTAAGACCAGATTGAAAGGGGTGGGGTGAGGGGGTGGGCGTCTTTATTTTCTGCATAGCATTTGTGTTTATCTGATGATGCATGATCCAGGGAGAAAATTCAGGACAAGCCTGAAAGTTCTTGCAACATCATTCTATCTTTGCCCAGAACATGGCTGTGTGTTGCAAGATTATTGAGATGGACAGGTGTTACAGGGCAAAAATATTTTTCTAACACTTTGTTCATATGGTTAAATAAGAAAAACAGTCTTGGACAATGATTCTAACTTTAATGTTTTTCTTAATTGCAAACTTGAAACTCCGAGCTCACTTGTGGGGGGATATTCCTCAGGTCTCTTTTTAACTGAAACAGTTTCTAGGAGTTCAAAAATAGTACATGCTTATATGAAGACTGAAACCCCCCTGCTTTCTCCTCCAGCAAAAGACTTGAAAGCATGCGGCTTGTACAATATGAAGGGTGTCTGACTCTGTGGGTATCTAAAGTCATTAGGGTTCCCTCTTGTAGTTATGTCATTTAGTAATAGGAAGCCCAGTATGAATTTTTTTTAGTACAGCGGAGTGCGTCTGGGGCGGTTCATTTTCTTCTCTTGTGCTTCTGCTAGGACTACTTCTGTGGGGGTTTATAGGACTTATCTGTGCAGAGACAGCAAGCCTTTCAATGTCCTTGATCTTGGATCCAGAAATTATTGTCCGTCACGTCTGTCCTATTGTGCAGTGCTCCTCAGGAGAGTTTCAATAGCAGGGTATGATGATTGATCTTGATAGTATAGCTACAAAGTCTTTAAAACTTTCATTTTCTCATTTTTTCAAGTTAAAGTGGTAGGATGGAGGTAAGCTTAGTGCAGTAGACTTCTGGGACAGGAGTGGGTGAGAACTGGATTGAGACAGCAGGTTTCTATTCCTGAGGCAGTGGAAGATTAAATATCATAGAGAGACCGTTCTTGAACTCTGCTTGTGTTGCAAGCATGTCTCTTACTCCCAGGTAAGCATGTCCTGCAGATACTTTAGGTGTGGTGTTCTTACTTTTAAAAAATAATAATACAAAATGTTGTGCCTCTGGTGTTCCTCTCGGTACTTCCTAGGGATCGTTGTGCCTAGACTTACCTCCCGGAGAGTGCTGTGGAGCCCTGCTCCCTTTGTAATCAACTTTTGGGAGTGTAGCGTGGCTTTTGTTCAGGATGTCTTCCTATTATGATGGGTTGAGGAGGGACTGACTTCGGTATTGGCATCTGGGGGGCAGAGAACTGGCTTTTGTACAAGCGGAGAGGTGAAATGAAGCCGGGGTACATGCCAGGACACAAAATGCGGAAGTATTTCTCAGTATGTTAACACGAGGGAAGCCGGTGTATCAACGCTATTAGTCCATTAGTCATGCTGACTTATGTTAGATGGTCAGCCTTGGGCGAGTCACTGACCACCCTATAGATAGTTTTTTCAGGAATGAAGAAGTGCTGTAAATAAAGAAGTACTATGAGAATAACCAAGATGTTAAATGAGATGATTCCAAAATACCAAATATCCAAGTGGTAACCACGGCATTGTACTGTGAATCTTCATTGTACAAGTTTTATAACTTTAGTCATGCACTGCAGTTACAGCTGTGTAGTTCAAGGGATTGCTGGAAAAGAGTATTAGAATGTAATCCGTCTACTATTTTAATCCAGCAAAGGAAATCCAAGGTAAATGCTTAAAAAGTTACTAATAACTGAAGAGGAAACTTGCCTAGAATATTAATATTTCAAATTATTTATATTTAGGGAAATTGTACATGGCTCCACATACAGAGATTTCACACAATTATGAAGATTTCTATCAGAAACTCTGGATAATTTCAGCCTTTTCTAGAGTTTGTGAGCTAACAGATACTCATTAATAAAAGCAGTACTTGGAGAAAATAAGGCCACAGGATAAAGATAGATAAGTATTTTTTGCAGCTGTGTGTTGGAGGGGGATTCCCAAGGGGAGCTTCTTTATTGGGGACTTTTCTGAAGTTATGCCCTAACTTGAAAAGTTAGTAGGTGATCTTAGAGATCAGATCACTGAAGCAAATGGTAACAAATTGATAGGTGGTATCTACCCCAAAATTCTAAAGCTCTTGAAATTAAAAAAGCTGATTTGATAAATGTAGTGTAAAATTTCTCACTTAAAACTAATGGTACCAGGAGCTTGGAAGGTGTTTGCACGTGGTTTGGTGCTGTTCTTAGGTGTTTTGGAAGGGGGTATAGAATGGGGAATAAATAACAAGGTGATAAAAATTGCCAATTTTATCATGTTTTACAGGAATTTAAAGATAAGGGCTCACCATTTGTTGCAAGGTATTCTTCTGAGGGTGATGTATAATTCATCTCCAGGTTTGTATGCTTGAAATTCAAATTTTGGTGTCTACGTGGAGTGAGATGTTGAAGCTCCAAATTAGAGTCAGTGGAGAGCTAGTAAATACAGGTAGAAAGATTGCAAATTCAGCTGTCTACTTTAGAAGAGAGCTGAATCTCCAACTCTTCACTGAGACCCTAAACACCAGAGATGGTCTTCAACTCCTTCTTGAGATACCTTCTTCAGGATTTCTACCGAAGAGGCAACCTGTCACTATAAGGACTCATCAGTCCAGGCCTATGAAGATGATTGCTTTGAAAGGATAGCCATCTCCCTGAGGTTATGGGGAGCGGCAATGAAGGTCACTATGACCAAGGCTAACCAGGTTTCTGCCTTCTTCAAATCATTATTAAAAATAAAAATAAAAATGGAGGATTTCAAGGTTGCTACTACCTTTTATTGTTGTTTTAAGTCTGTCAGCAAATGCAAGTTGGGATTCTCGGGTGAGGGAGTGAAGACTACTCCAGTGATAAAGCAGACCTACTAACTCTTTGTGCAACTTCATTCCTAAGGAAACAGGATTTTTGTATCCCCTGTCCATGGAGAAGGGTAGACGTAACCATGATGTCTGTCTTTGGGGTGGTAGGCACTCTATACTGAGTGTTATGCCCCAGTAGGCACTAAATATCCTAAATAAAGTTGGGGCATTCCATTTTAGTCGAACGTTTTCTGTCTTGTCTTTGCCTGAGGACTATCTGAAGCAGGCAGTTTTTGTCCTGTCCTTCATTTTTCCTGCCATGTGGCCATCTGTGAGGCTATGGAGTAGGCAGAGATAAGTCTGGATAAACTAGCCGCAAGTTTTAAGGTGATCCAGTTTACTTGCGTTGGCACAAGAGCAACTGTGATGTGAAGTGGGACTGTCTGATGCCAGGACGATGGGAATGCTGCTTTTGTGTCAGTGCCGGTTTATGCTGTTTTAAAATTGCAGCCCAAGAGCTTTGTTTCCACCGGTTCAGGGAAGCACTACCTTTATAACAAAATTTACAGGCTTGGGCTATAGAGATGATACAATTAAAGAATCTATCAAGATTTCTAGAGCAAAAACCTATTGAGAGGAATCTCCAGTTGCTGGTTAAAAAAATAAGTTCTGGGCAATATTATGTGCTTATTGCTGAATCCGTAGATGCTTTTTTTTTTTTTAACTGACTTTTTCAGAATATTTAAACACTTGATTTTTCAATGTTTTAAAAAATGAATAGTGTGGCTTTCTGCTTTCAGCATTAACACTATCTAAACTGCTCTGGACATTAGGCTCTAATAGTATGCTGTAAAAATTCAAAATGTTCCAGTTTTGATCTTTGCAAAAGAGGTGGATACTATTACAGACCTTCACTTCTTGTTTGTACCATGGTTTATGCTGAGTATGTTCGGCATATCATGTAAGTCGCATACTGCTGATGTCGAGTACAGGGGACTTTACATATGAACTCATGTTTCAGTCATGCCTCAAGCACAGGGCAGAAAAAAGGCTGACCTGAAGATGTTCACTGTGGCACAGCTGTTTTATTCTCAGTCAGAAGGTTCCTCCATAGGGCACATTTGTTCCTTACACGCCACTGAAGTGATTTAATGAACTGATTGTTCAATGTAAAGCAATTCAGAGGGATCAGTTTCCTACTTCTGCAGCAAGAATGTCAAAACCAGGTTGATGAGATACCATAGCTAATGCTGCCTTGTTTTCAGACCTCTGCTGGCACGATGCTGGCCTAGGCTTTCACGATGAAGTTTGCCACCTAAGAGCTGTGCTGCGGCAGGCACTCCAGCAGCAGGTCTGATTGCCGTGAGCAAGGAGGGGCAGCGATGGACAGCAAGCAGCGAGCTACATCCGTGCCAGTGCTTCCTCTGCAGGAGGGCTTGCTGAGGTAGAAGGCACGTTTTCTTTATCTTTCTGGTCTTTGGAAGTGTGCAGGTCTTCCAGAAAGCTAGGCAGTCTTGGTGTGCTCCTCCTCCTTTGCCTGTGAGGGAAGAACGTGGCCAATGGTGATCAGTGAGCTGAGGGATTTATCCAAGATCACCTGCAGGGAGGTGGGTTTTGGACCAGGATCTCCCATGGCCTGATGATCATCTTCACTACCAAGGTATCCCCTTGACTTAAAGCCTGCCAAGATGGCTTTGTCCTTCCCGCAGGTGAAATGCCTGACCTGTGTATGGTTTCCTCCAGAGACTTTGATGTTCCTTCTGGCATTTATCTCGTCTTTGCCATCTTTTGCCCCTTGTAGTGGCTATTGAACAGAATCCTTGCAGACAAGCGGAATAACATTCAACCAGTGGATGAAGGTGTATAAAAAGAAATAATTCCGTTTATTCTCTCATTTTTTCAGACTGTACAGGCAGCTGGGAATCACCAGCGCTAATGACCTTTGAGTGTACAAACCTTGTTTTGTACGTGATATGAGTGTTTATTATTGAATTGTACAATGACTATAGGAAACATTCTGTGAGTATTTGTTTTTCCATGTCTGGAGCCACCTCATCGAATTTGCACACATCTAATGTCTCAAGTGCTAATTTCTCTCCCACTGATTATAAGAAAGTCTGGAGGACTAGATCAGATATAGATATATCTATAGTTAAGTAGGACAGTTATTGCCCGTCATATATGATAGGTTCTGACACCCTTAATATTTTAAGGGCTCAAAGAAAGCTTTCAGGAGAATTAAATTTACCTTAAAATCCACTAATGTTATAATGCATACAAAGATGAGCCCTTAGTTTGAATGCAGAGCGGAATAGTATTGATCATCATTACTGTCCTGTGCTCCTACAAATTATCTGATGATAGAAGTTTGATGTGCTTTACATGGGAATTTAAATGTCACTGTACCCGTTTTAGAGATGGAGAAACTACAGCACAGAGGTTGTCAAACACATTTAAAGTGAAAAGTGTTAAATGCATGGGTATCCCTTTGTAGTCCAGATAAAATAGGTTACTTCCTACTTTATTTAGTTAACTGCAATGTTTAGGATCCCAAATACTCTAAAGTGTAATTTAAAGTCTATAAATGTGGTTAAGATGTCATTTTTTGATTGTAGAATAGCTCCTGTCTAAAAGAAGGGGAGCAACTTTTCTCCCTCTCTCAAGCCTATGGAGAAACAGAAATGCTTAAGCTCCACTTTACATGAAACTGCATGAGAGAGCGTTGAAAGTATTTCTTTCCTCAGATGCCTGTTTTTTAATTAATTCCTTTGAGCAGGAATGGGTTAGTTGCATTTGTCTGGGGTAATGTAGCATATCTGACATTTATATGTTTCATTAGCCATGAGTAACTGTAATTTTATTAAGATTTCTAGCATGTTCAAATATTAGACTTAAGCCCCGTCTTATGGCAAATACCAGTGTTTGAATATGCTAACAGAAATGTTTTTCTACTCCTTGAAGATAGAGTACTTAATGTAATTGGTAAATCAAATGATACCTAGCACTCCATTGTAATGCTGTACTTTACATGTAAATTATATTTTGAAGCACCATATCTTTTCTCAGTAGTGATTAAACCTTGAAATAAAGGGGGAGGGGGAAGTAGCTAGTTTGTTTTTAATGATGCATTCCCCCTTTGGGAAAGATTAACTATGTACAACTTTGTTGAGTTTCGCTATTTGCAATGAATTGTCGAGTTGTCCGCGGAGACCAATTCTGTTCCTTCAGAAGAGTGTTCGCCAGGTTATATTGCGCTCTTTTTCTTTAAAGGAAATAAGTTCTTACATCTCTATCTAAGGCAAGAGATAGTAAGTTCCTTGCTAGCATCTGAACTTAAATAAATCTAGCAAATAAGCTGCAATATGTCTGATGGGTGGAGAAAAGGCAGAGAGGGAGCAGGCAACTAATTCAAAACATGCTCTTATTTTGTGTGGTTTTGGTTTGCATGACTAAATTTCAGATTGTATTCAGTGTTGTGTGCTGATTCATCTTTGCCTGTCTGTGATGCGCTCTCAGCCGGTCTTTAGCATCTTTGGTTGCCCTGCCTCCTTTTCGTGCTCTTTCTCTTTTTCAGATTGTACATAGATATTAATGACTTGTTTAATTTTGCTGAAAGACCTATTTGTTGCCTTCTGTACCTCTAGGTCCCACAGCAGAAAGTGGGAATGTGTGGTAACATCTAGTATAATTCCTACAAGTGAGGGGTAAAACATCAGTGCAAAAGTTGGGGTTTCCTATGGGAAACTGGGGGGGATTCTTGCTAGCTGTATCTTTTTTGTGTATGGAGTCAGTAGATGGCACCTCACAAAATGTTTCGGATCTAGTGGGGAAATGCTGTCACTTGGGTGTGCTGCTGAATCTCCCTCAGTTAGGTGAGCTGTATAAGCTACTCCTTTATTTAAGACGGTAAGACTTGGCCCTTGCTCAGGAATAGGAATACTGGCAGAGGGTGCTCGAGCAGTGATACGTAACAGTGTGTGTGCTCAGAGATACTGCGGCCTTTTAAATGTCATTTGGAGGAAGAGCTAAAGGGATAACGATCAAGTGCAGCAGCATCTGTATATTGAATCAATTTAGCATCCGTATACAGAAGTGTTACAGTCTTCCTTCGTTCTGACATACGAAGCAAAAAATGGTTTGCTAGCAATGAGAGTGGGTGTTGATGTTCCTTCTCGTGCCAGGTCGTGCACCACGTGTGCGATGTCCAGCCGTGTGGTGGGTTGTTTGGTTTGGTTTGATTTGGTTCCTTGGGTTTTTTTGGCTAAAACAGTACTGAGAACTGGCATTTGACAAGGGGATGGCGATGAATGAAAATGCTCTCTGTCCCTTGTATGAAAAACTGTTGAAAATCAGTATAGTGGGTGTGGGATTGATTCACCTGCCAAAGGCTTGGGCTCAAAGACCATTAGAAGTGACAGTGTATCTTTCCACTCGCTGGGAAAATATTACAAATGTAAGTAGGCCTGTTAACCTGTTTTTGTTTGCCTGGCTGCAAATTTCACAACTTTGAAAGTATTCAGGTGCCAAGTGAATGTGAAATAAGTAAATCAGAAGAATAAATACAGCAGACAAATCACTTTTTTTTCTTCCCTCCTCTTTCTTTTTCTCCCCCTGCTCCAAAATTGCAGCCACAGGAACAAGTCTTCAGGCTGGCCTCACCCTTCAGGGACCTGGAGCTTGAACCAGGGGACACCTTATGGATGGGAGATGACGGCGAACAGAGATGGAAGAGACTACTTCATCAAGTAAGTGGGCAGTGTGAGCTGTGCAGTCTGTGACACAGCGCTGCAGCCCTGCTCTTAACGGTATCTCCTTGGAATCCTAATTCCTGCTTCAGCCCTACACAGTTCATGTTCAACTGTTTTGATTCATTGCACAGAGATACTGTACTTTACTGTGCCTTGTTTTGGTACTTGGTGATTTCATTTACCCAAGAAAACGCTGATAATATAAGGGCCTGTAATTCGTTGAGGAATTACAGCAAATGTCATTAACCAAAAAATAAAAATAAAAATGCCATGTTTAAAGAATGAGGCAAAAGGTCAGTTCTGACTGGGACTAACAATTCTCCTCCATTTCTGCCATGTCAGCTCTTTTGGTTTATCTAATATATTCGTTATATCGGCAATGAGAAAATGTGTATTTTGATTCTGTATAGTTAATATCCTAATTCTTAGATTTACCATAGTCCTTTAGCTCTGAATTTAAAGGTTTGCAAAATAAATGTCAATGAGGATGATGTGATCATAAACAAAATTGGCGTTTCTTTTCCCAGTGAAGACTGTGCATAATCATTCTTTAAAATCACTTAAGTGGCTTGGATAAAATACAGTTTGCCGTTCTAGCAATGTACTCTTACATGGCTTTGGACCTTCTTCACTAAGAAGGGGTGATGGTGGTGAGTTAGCAGAACCATTGCTTGATTTTGCAACATTAGTTGCTTTAGCTTACATTCCATTTTAAGGCTAGCATTTTGATTCTGCTCATGCAAAGAGTTGGTATTTTTTTAATTAGTATTTCATTTTTACGTTTATTAGTCTGATTTTTAAAGCATCTATGACTTTCTAATGAGAATTACAATTCTTCCTTTTAACAGAGAGTAAAAGGATCAGACTCATTTTAAATTGATCATTAAAAGCCCTTAAATCACTCAAGATCCTTCAGCTGCAAAACCAGAATTGTACGGCATAAGAGGATCCCTGTTACTCTGCTTTCTCTCCCTCCCACCTTTGCCCAGGGTGTGTGTCTTGGCCTCCTAGGAGGCATTTGCTTTTGGAGCCAAAGCGAGATTTGTAACAGTGTGGTGTCCTGCAGGCTTTCAAGGTTTAGAGCGATTTCAGACCTGTCCAAATTGGAGCAAGTTGTCTGTGTTAATGAGGGCTCAAAAGCTGACTTTGAAATGTCGTTTTCTTCCTTGGACAAGTATTTGTCATGCTTTGCTTTGTCGGTAAGACACTGGGTGCAGCACTGGACAATGTGAAGCTGAATGCCAGGCACAATATAACTGTACTAGCATAGGTTTTCTGCCTGAACTAATTGGGCTTGCCAAGAAGTGTAGGTAGCCTCCAAAATACTTTGCAGATGTGACTCTGCTGCTTCTCTTACTCTAGTTAGTGAAGGGACCTGCACACCTTGGGTGTCTGTTTTTTCTGCAGACTGTTGGTATGTTCTCCTCTGCGTGACTGAGATTCATTTCAACAATTAATATCCTGCTTCTGAGGACAGGCACCACATTTGATTTCTCCTCTTTTCTCGCTGGTCATATAATGGGATGCTGCACTTGTTGTGCAGCTATAAACAGCTGTGACTTACAGAATGCAGTGCATTAGTACTCATTAATTTTGCAATTTGGGAACGTTTTCTAACTCTCAGTAGCTAATGATTATTTTGTTTATTTTTTGGATTGCCTTTTAGTACCTTAAAGTGCCATATCCCTCTCTTAAATGCAGAAAACTGCATTTAGGAACAAAAATCTATAACAGGCAGTGCCAAATTATGCCTTAAGTAATGTTAGGCTTGTTCTTGTTGTTGTATTGTTGCTGTGTTTTGTTTTTTTTCCATGCTCTTATAAGGTGCTTCCTGTCTGTTCTCTTTGGGGCCCTGGTCTGTCTTCCATTTTTCTCTGCATGTGGATAGCAGACTATGTGGAAAAAAAAATAAACTGCTTTAACGGGTGGAGAGAATGAGACCTCTGAGGAAGCTGGTCTGCAGAAGCCTTTGACATTTTGTGCCAGACTTTCTTACCCACGGATATCTCTGAGCAGTCTTAGGTGCAAGCTGAACAATGCTATGTACGCACACCTTGCATGAGTTATAGCACGTATTCTTGTATCAAATGTTTTAAAGCAACAGCATTGGCTGTGACACATGCACCAGTCATGTCTCCAGAGTAGTAATGCATCTTACATGAAACGGCAGTCCCCCGGATGCATTAAAAGCCGGTAACTTCAGAAACTGAACGAAACCAGGAAACCATTTGGAACCGTGTACTGCTGTACCGAATCACCAGCTATCCACTGTTACTCGTGAACGTCAGCCCTAGTAGCTACTGTGATGTGACTGGGTAGACACATATCTTCATTTTAGAAGAATGACCAACGACTGAATAGACCTAGTGACTTTGCCAGCGATCCCTCTGTGGAGGTATATAGTACTTGTCCTTACAGTGCCTGTTATTTGTCCAAGGAAAAGCCCTCTCTGGCTTTCAAAACGACTGCTTTTGCAAATACTACGTGAAACTACGGAAATGAAAACACTATTTAATTTTCTTTCCTTCGTTTTTCACCCCTGGATTTTAGGAATGAAATCGTGAGATGGTTGTTGACGGTTACGTCAAGAAAGGCAGGAGAGAGATCAATGAGATAGCATTTCATATTGTCTCCAAGGCTTTTTATAGCCATACAGGTTAACAAATTGCATCACACTGAAGGAGAAAAAGCAATTCAAATCCTTTGCTTGGTTTTGATTAAAGATCTATAAACCAGGTATTATCACAATGAAATGTGCGCGTGAGTTCTGTACAAGCCAATAACATAATTCATATCAACATTAACTGCTTTTTAGTTAAATAATTTACTTAGTGCCATATGTACATATCCATTCAACTGCAAGCAGACATATTGTAATTTTGAAATTGTGGGAGGAATAAAGAATCCAGGAGAGTCTTTTGGTGAAATGAAAAGTAATTATATAGTGTCGGTGCAAAGGCGTGAATGGGAAGAGATGTTTATTCTTTCTGCTGAAACAAATTTGGTTTCTTTCAAATATCTGAAAGCCCCTATGGCCTGAACTAATCAGGGGCAGCTTCCATCACCAGGCAGCACTTTTGTAAAAGTGTGAGAAAAGCCTTTTATCAAAATGTTTTGAGATGTCACTATCAATTCATTATCTCTTCTGTACAGATGGCACAACCGGGGTCATTTTGCAAACTTCTAAAATACTTTTTTTAAGTTTAGGCCATGATAAATTAAAGTTTCAGAACTTCACCCATTCCCTTTTAACTTGCCACTTTTACTTGAAATAGCCATATGAGATAGATAAGTAATACATTTCAGTATGGGAGGACAGCAATTATCTAGTATTCTTCCAGCGTGTTTCTGTACTGCACAAGCAGTATTAAGCTGGACCTTTAATGTGAAATAGTTTACATTGTATATTTAACCATTTTAAAGGCCTGTTTTCTTAGCATTTATTATATATGCTGTATAGTATATGATTGAGAAATTTCTGTAACGCTAATTTGAATACAACCATGACACTTATTAAAAAATGTATTGGGTGTGTGTGTAGGGTTTCAGGATGACAGCATGCAAAGCAGGAAGGTTTTGGCTGATTTTATCCACCAAGGGTTTAGCCTCATGGCAATCTCAGCTCGCCTAAGTTGCCACTGCTACGATCTTACTGATTTTTGGACCTTTATATTTTCGCCCTTTCCCTTGTGTCAGTCTTCCTGCTTGTCAGACCTGGAGGGGAGTTGATAGAGGGAAATAAACTGGCAAAAGCTAATAAAAAAATCAATCCTACAGAGAAAGCCATGAATTTTATGTCAGTTTAGCTCCCTGAGCCAGTCCTCCACATGGTCCGGTAGAGTTGCAGAATAGGTTGGTATGGAAGAAACCTCTGGAAGTCAGCTGGTCCAACCTTCTGCTGGGAGCATGGCTAGTGGCAGGTGATGAGCAGCATTGGTGACACACTGAAATACCTGACTGATGCGGGAACAGGGTTGCAACAGGCTTGTGTTGGCTTAAGCTGCCCTACTGCTGCACTCTAACGTGCAAGCTGAAGTAACATTTGCTGCCTTGAAAAGTCATACCCTTTTGATTCCTATTCCAATTTAATTCCTAAGGTATTAGGTACTTTGGTATTTTTGTGGATCTGGCTTCTGTCATTCAAAGACCAGAGACTGTGAAATAAGATTACTGAAAGAAAGTGTAGCCCTTCTGATGTGGACTCAAAGCAACAGTGGTCCCAATAAGGTGTAGTCAGTTATTACACTCTTAAAATAATTTTTTAGATGGTTCTGTTAGGTCAGCTTATTGCCATATCCTTATTTGCAAGATATGCTGTTGGTCATGTTTACTGTAACTCTTGCTATTGCTTCAGAGAGAATGGCAGGGTCTGACTGTGTTACCAGTTTGGTTTGCTCCCTATTTCACTCCAAGGACCCTGACCATCTGTACTTCATGGATATTAGCTCACTTCTGTGCTCCAGTCTGGAACAAACTGAGCAAACAGCTGGGACCCCAGGCAAGAAATAAAAGGAAGCGCACCCAGAGATCAAAGCCTGCAGCATTACGGCTTGGCTTGAAACCACAGGTCAGTCCCCGGAGCGCACAGCAGAGCTGGGGGAGACCTACTTGTCGGAAGTCTTTCCGAATCTTGTTATGTTAGTATGACGTGGTTGCTACACCAGTTGAAACATGTCACAACATATTTTGACATCTTGAGCGCCTGTTGTTGTTTCTCGCTGGTGCTTTTGTATTTAGTAACGCTAAATTCTTCCAGGCTTCTTTCAGGTGTGTCTGGCAAACTTAATTCTTTTTTCCTCTAAGGTATCCTGCACATATCAGCTCCGTTATTTTTGGCTTGTGAAATCATTACATTTTGGTTTCCTTGCTTGGCTTAGTAGCTATGCTATTCCTGAAATATGAAATTCTGGAATGTCAGCTTTTGACCCACACATAAACCACTGGTAATGTGTTTGTGTTCTTTGGTAGCTAGTGCACCTCACAACATCCTAAATTCTCAAAGCATACACAGTACAATATTTCTTTACAATACAGCAATGCCATAATATTCTTCTATACTCAAATACTTACCTAAATTTTCTTTAGTAGTCTTCGTCTTATTCTTTCAGTGCTTGCTGTGCAATGAGAGGAAACTCATTCATGTTTTCTGAAAGGTGGAGTTCCTCTATGTGTGTTGCGTGCATCCTGCCTGGTCTGCATGGTCCTCCTTGTACACCTAGTTCTCATAGCTAGCTAGCCGTGTGGAATGACAGAACACAATCATTGATGATGTTAATGGCCTATCAATCAAGCATCCTGCTTATTAAGGGCCACTAATTTATACCAGATGCAAAACTGAGGCTCACAGCCTGCTAATCAGTTTACCTCAAAATAAATGAGCACAGAAGAGGATCAGACCATTCAGCTTTTTTTTTCTTTTTTAAATTTATTTTTATTTCTGTTGGTGTGTCTAGCCCTACCCCAACCTTCTTGTCCGTATGTTCCGCAGGTTGTACATGCCTATTGGTAGTTTAGTCCTTTCTCAGAATATTTCTCTGGGGTTTGCTCTGTTGGAAGGTTCTGAGAACAATCAAAGGATATAAAATATAGTGAAAGCCTTGATTGTTGTTCCATTGATTGTTGTTCATCTTCCTGCGTTTTCAAAAGGCTGCTGTTATTTGTACCTTAAGACTACCTTAGTACATAAGGCCATAATGAAAGTTTGAAGCCACAGGAGCCACCTTCTGCCCTGTAGGTATGATGTTATATAGCACTTTACTGAATGCATTACACTCCTTCATCTCTAAGTACAGAAGCAATGTTGACTCGATTCACTGGAGGATTTATGTGGCATTTGCAAAAATATGAGCAACACCGCCGCTGCTGCTCCATCCTCCCTCAGCCAGCATGAGATCACTTGTGCTTATGCAGGGTGTCAAAGAGAGGATTCATTTCCTTCTCCTTCCGATGCAGGTTAGGGATGTGAATGGAGGCAGTCTGCATGCCAGGATAATGCCTCAAGCCAAAGGCTGACTGTGGTGTGCCTCTTTGGGCATCTCCACTCCCAGGTGAGACGCCGAGGGAACAGGCAGTGGAATCACGCTCTCTGGCCCACTTACTCCCACGTCCCTAAAAGGGACATCCAATGAGATTGAATGGCAGGCAGTTTAACAGTGATAAAAATAGTACAACCTATATAATTAGCAAATATAACTCTCAGCTACAGGTTACAGTAAAGCCTAAAATGCTTCATAGGATTCAAATGCACATTTGCAATGTACATTTGTAATGAGACTTCCACTATTAAATCATGTAGAATTAAAAAAAATTAGAGCAGATAGAAAATCTTATGTTTCAGACAAGCGGGTGAGTCAGCTGCTGACTGCCTAGGGCTAGGACGAAACTTCCTGTATTAATCAGGTTATTCTATAATTATAAGGTTTCTTGCACCTTCCTCTGAAGCGGGTACTGAGTGCTGTCAGAGAAAGGATACTGGACCAGGCGGACAACAGGTCTGATTGGTATGGTGATTCTTGTTTTTTCTCTCTTTTTTTTTTTTTTTTTAAATTCCCTTGTCACTAATACGGACTGTTGATATGAATAGTGTGCTATTAGAGAAAGAGTGCTACTATGCTCCTTTCAGACTGCATACAAATTTGCTTTCTGTTGCTAAGGGTTTGACCTGCTCAAGGACAGGATCGTATGGTGGCAGGGGGAGTGGGGCTAGAAGAGATGAGCAGCAGCAGGGACGCACAAACACAAATGGCTGTTTAAAGCAAACCTAACTAATTAGAAAGGAGAAGAAGGAAAATTATATAGCAACCTGTTCGTGTCAGTGGTCTGCCTAGAGACAACTTGGGCGTATGGTGAAAAAGAAAGTATTGCTAAATCAGCTCAACCTCCTGAAAAGAGAAGATGATTTAACAATCGTCCTTCCTTCACAGAGAACTGTTGCTCTAGCCATAAATATGGCAGGCATAAATACGACAGACAAAATGGTGTTAATATTGACTGAGATAAATCATTGTTATAATGGAGGGAATAATAGCAAGGAGATGCTAGTTTGTGGGGTTATTTAATTTTAACTAGAGCATGGGAAAATGGAGAGTTCATTGCATTGTAAGGCAGCTGTACCAAGCTAGTTGGCATGCAGTAACTCAGGAGCTAGCCACAGCAGCGTGGCTCCTTCTCTATCTCCTGGCTTGCCCTTTCCGAGTCCTCTCTGCACACGTGTGCAACCATCACTTGCTGAACCAAGAGCATTCCTCACACCGGAAAGGTGAGGGGAGTTATACAGGAAGGTATGAATGTGGGTGAGGCCACTCAGAAGAGAAGAAGCTTTTGCTCAGTCATTAGCCTTGGGTTGCCTGGATGTAACTGTACCTAAGTGGAGTCCAGGGAATCATGGACTTTGGGCCTCTGCTACAGCAAAGTCAGTGTTTCTGATCTAGTCCCCAGTGTTTTCTCCAAACCCAAACTGGATGGGGACGCCATGAAATTCAGAGAAGTATTGCATCCTGAAAACTGTTATTCTTGTGTGTTTGAAGGTGGATTAGGAAGCAGAATAAAACTTCTGGAACAGAACCTGTATAGAAAAAAAAAAAAATCAAGGTATCCTAACCCAGGGTCACAGTCTACAGAGGTGAGGAGATGAAATCCTCATTACTCTTGGAGTTCACATGCTTCTAGGTAGATGTTTCATATGGCATAACAGCATCTCATCTGTGCATTACAGCATGTAAATGCATCTGTAGAAGCATTACTTCAGTACATGAAGCTACCCTTCCCAAGAGCGTAAAGCAAATTAATTCTTGTAAACAGTTTGTGAGAATGATAGCCCCAGTCGGAGTCTGCTTTTTCAAACATCTCTCTTGGAAAACAGAGTGCGGTCCCTACAGAATCAGGATTAAAAGAGTCAAGTTCTGGTTCTGCAACACCACGCAGGTGGTGGGGAGAGTGGTAGTGGTTTGTAAGAAGCTATAAGTCTTATCTCGGGTCATGTGCTGGTATCCCCAATGATGCAAACACAGAGGCTCTGCATATGAAATAGAACCGGGCTAGTCGATAGTCCTTAAAAATAAAGAGGGGAAAACAGCCCCTGAAACACCAAAAAGGTAGAGTGATCCTGCAGGCTGTATGCTGGGGCCTTGGTGGCCACAAGCTCGAAAAAATAAATAAGGCAAAACTGTCTGGTACTCGGTGATGGAACTGGGACCTTTCACAGCAAAGACTAGGTGAAAATTTCCCCCAGAGCATCAGGTTACGGCATGAAGAAAAAAAATGTGCTGGTGCTGGCTTATAGAGCAGAAAAAAGGGGTGAGAATTAGCGCAGTATATTGCTGCTGTTTAAATAGCACAGTTGAAGTACACCAGTTCATCATAGTGTATGCATAGAATTTAAAACAAGTTATCTAATATGTTATGCCGTGCCAGGAAATACCATACTGATGATGCCTTTCCAGCAGTCATTCATATACTAAGGAACTGCATGCTGAGGTATATGAAAGCCAGCACTGAAGAAGCTGTATTTATCCTTTTGGCTTCCTTTCAGTCATATTAATATATTTACAGTTTTCTATAAAGAAAATCAAGTATAAGCCTACTATAAAAGGTTCTTATCTGGATTGTAGAACAGCAAGGTAATTTGTTTTAGAAAGACAAGATGATACTACCAACAAAAGCTTACTGAATTTTAATTCTCATTTAGGTTTTAATTGCCCTCCTTACAATAAAATACTGCTTAATTATATTCAAAATGCTCAGCTCCCAAATATAATGCTAAAAATCCTCATATTATGTATGTTGTCATATATGTATAAGATTAAGGTGAAGAAATAATTTAACTGAACTCACATTAATCTAGTCACTGACAACAATATGACTCACTGCAATATTTTGAAAGCCATTTATCTAATGTTTGCGAGGATCCTGTGCCGTTCCTCGGAAAGACTTCAATTTAAAATAAACCAATCAAACTATGTGGCTGCGCAATTAAGTATCACCATGGTAACGGGGATTAAGCACACAAGGTAAAGGCCTGCTGACAGTGCAGAGATTATTTCAAGTTTCTTACTCTTCCAGCAGTAGCCAAATGAATTTACATTTTCCATATCAAACATTGGGAGACGTAAAATGAAAGAGATTGAGGTACTTGTATGGCATCTTGGGACTTCAGAGAATATTTTCCTGACAGGGGAAGTAATTAGCTGGAATTACAAATAGGAACTCAGCAGACAGATACGAATAAGTATTTGCTCATGGGATTTATTTAGCGTTTCATAATTAAAACCTGGAGAGGCATATTATTTAGGATACAAATAGCATGGAAAAACTTTGCCATAGTTTAAGAAATTGAACAGAATAATAATGCCGTTTTTACTTTTCATTTTTAAGTGAACTTAGGTTCACTTAGGAAAGATGGTTATTTGCAGCTCTGCTATAAAGTAACATTTCTAATGTGTAATATACATACAAAGTTATAGTGCAGATAGACATACTGATATTCAGTGAAGACATAGGATGATGCTTTAATCAGTCCTAATGTATTTCTGCTTGTCTCTGGCTCTATTCCTAGCTTTTTCATGTGTATTTATGAAAAATACTGGAGATGCAAATCTGCTGGTGTGTGGAGTTTTCAGCTTTTAGTGGTGTGGTTTAGGGTTGGTTTGTTTTCTTTGGCTTTTGATTCGGTTGTAGGAGAGGTATTCTCATCACAGTGGCATAGTCTCTTACTGCTGCATAAAGCTGAAATACCTTTGGTTTATCAGCAAGTGTTCAGTGTGATCGGTGATCCAGTAGTCATGGGCTCTTCTGTCCAAGAAATGCCTGCCAATGGTTTTGGGCTGTGCTGATGTTTCCATGAGATCAAATTTATGAGGATGTCTTCTGTCACTCGTTTCTGGCAACCCATGAGAAGTGGAAGTGAGCTGCCTTCAACGTGCAAACGATCTGCAGCTGTTCATCCTGCATTAGCCAGATGTAGACTCTGTAGTGCCTCTGCCTTCTGAATATTTGGTCAATATTTCGAGCTCACAAGATGCTGAGATCAAGGTGTATGCTTCCCACCAGTGCTTGCTGGTCTGAGGTTGGTCTTGGGATCATGCTGTTCTCATTCTTTGTGGTAGGATGGACTTTCCACCCTTGCAGAGCAGATCTGCTGCTTGGAAAACTTTTTAAGAGACCTGGTGGTAGTCTCTGGGCCCACAACTGCACCTTTTGTGTGGGAATCAGAACTTGCCAAACCTGTCAAGAGTGCATTTTGGTGTCTGGTTTTGATTACGGGAGTCTATACAGTCCTTGATGTCTTTGGTTCGCTATTCATTTTGAGCATAAGCTTAGGTCTCTGTGTGTAAACAGACAGTTTTTTTAGCTCTGCTCTTATGAAAAAAATGTTGCTTCAATTTTACTAGTTGTCTGACATCTATTGTTGTCGGCTTTAAGATAAAATGCCTTTCCTTGCACGTTGAGATTCAATTTGGTTTTTCACCCCGTGGGATGAAAAGCCTTTGTTAAAGATTCATGATAAATACTGCAGTTATATCCAAAAATCATTGCATCTGGCAAGTTCCTAAAGGACATGAATAGTGAGCACATTTTGTAGGAATGAGTGTAGAAAGTATCTGTTTACAGTGGCACTCTTTTGTCATACAAAAATGCAGAAGCCCTGTTAGAGTTAGCTCCTGGCATAAGCGTCCAGCAAATGTAGAA
This sequence comes from Calonectris borealis, assembly GCF_964195595.1. Lineage (NCBI taxonomy): Eukaryota > Metazoa > Chordata > Aves > Procellariiformes > Procellariidae > Calonectris > Calonectris borealis. Next base: position 137,379,962 of record NC_134312.1, on the reverse strand, counting down.
GGAAGAAGTAATGAAATATTGATGAAACAGAAGGTAAAATCAGAAAGTCAGCGATATATGGGAGCAGTTTCCTAAGAAACAGCTTATGAGGTACAGGAGGCAGTTTCTTAGGAGTGCTGTATTAGATAGTGCTGTCCCTGGGCTTGATCAGGTGGGAACAACAGAGTATTACCTGGAGTCTGAAGAGGTACTTCATGTTTCTCTTCCTGCTTATAATCCCTTTTGTGCAGCGTTTTCTTTTTGCTGCTGTTTTTATTGTTTTTGTTTAATCCAGTTAGTGCCTTGAGTTGGACAGCAGAGACTTGGCAAAAAGCCATACTGATAAAAGACACTTTGTTTTGGGCCACGAGGGGCTGATTCTGGCAGCTCATAGTAATGACATTTGGAGATTTTGTTGCATGATTCCTGTTGCCAGCATCCTATCAAAATGCAGTTCCACCATTTTAACAGCATACTAGGGAATGATGAGCTAATGGTCTACCTTTGAAAAGGAAACCATAAAAAGATTAGCTCAACATCGGTGCTGCGCGCTGAAAAGTCGCAACTTTCCGGTCAGGAATCTTTTCAGTTAAAACATACGTATAAAAAATAGGGGTTTCCATGCCTTCAGATACGGGCCAGGATGTGCCTAGGTCTTGAAAAGGACTTGGTTCCCCAGAGTGTCACACCGTGACTCGCCAGAAGTTTCCAAAAGGCATTGGACGATGCCCGGTCAGAGGAATCCAAACATCAGTATCCTCAAACTCCGTTTAAAAACAGTCCTGTTAGTTTCCCGACTAGAATTAATTAAAGCAAGTGCAAGCTAATGGGCAGATCATAGGACCAGCTGCTTTCATGGCATGAGCCTTCAGGAATACAGTTCCTGAAGGAGGAACCCTATCACCTGAACATAACGTGTGATAGCTGCACAGCTGCTTTTTCAGCCTTGCCTCTGTGACTTGCATAGGCAATGGAGCCCTGCGCCGAAAGCCTGGGCGCCGTTAGGAAGAGTGACAGGACAAGGCTTCCTGTAGAGCTGCTCAGAGCTGGAAGCTTGATTGGATTGGCTTGTTCCTTTTCCATAAGCTGCTTCTTCAGCAAGCTATACTCCGATGTACATTTCCCTGACATCCTTTGAGAGAAAGGATGTCACGACTCCACATGCTCAGGATCTGGCAGCCTAAAACAGGTTAGCCAGGTAGTGCTTAGCCTACTGTTACTGTTACTTGATTTTGTGCTCAAATTTAAAGCTGAACCTCCAGACAAGTTTGCTCAAAAAATCATGGGTTTGGTGTTTGGTTTTTTTTGTTTTTATGCTACAGGAGCACATGAAGTCTGCCACATAAAATGGGATCCTCATGTACTTGGTGGTTATATTTTAATTAACAGATGCTAGAAGGACATTGACTTTATTCTCATTTTTGATTGCAATGCTGAAGTATAGTAAGATTGAGTGAATTTTTCAAGGAGGGATTTACTGCCACCCTTTCCTCCCCAAATCTGTGTCAAAACTTAAGAATTGCATGCAATTTTTTTTTTGTAGCTACCGTTCAATGACAAATTAAAAAGCTAAGCAACCCACATGTTGCCAGGCTAAGTGTTATACCATATTTGAAAGTCATAATGATGTTTTCATGTAAATATTAATGATAGAAAAGTGATTTTCTATAGAGGCTTTGACTAGATTTACATAGAATACAGCACAAATGCTACATGGAAGAGAAACCAATAGGCATTTCCTACTGAGTTTTAAGTTACTGGGACTGCCTGCCGTTCTCAGGCTATCATAAAGCTCAGCATAGACTATCTGAAAATTTATTTGGCTTCTCAAGCAGGTTTTACAACTCAGGCTGATCTCTCTGCTGCAACAGCAGCTAAGCTGCTACTGGCATCTGACTTTACTATTTTAAAATTCCTTTGGTGTATCTGTGCAAGACAGCAGGTGCAGGTGGTCTAATGGCTGCATTGTAGACAGGCTACAACGTTCAATAAATCTGAAAATTCTTGTTTTTACTGGAGAGCTAAATGTGGATGTATATGAGATTAAGGGGGATTCTCCAGGGAGAAACTCAGAAGGAGACGAGAGAGGCAGAGAAAGCCAGAAGTGTTTCATTCCTTATGGAAGTACCAGTTTCAAGATTCAGCATGATGGCATAGAGTTGTGCGTGTGTCAGAGAGAGAGAGAGGGAGAGAGAGAGAGACGCATATATGCGTATATGTATACAAATATGTATATCTCCTCCATTTGTACAATGATTCTTGCTGATAATAAGGAAAGAACTGTAAAAAGTGCGTTACGTTTTTAAAGAAGACATTTTTAATCATCTGGGTTTATATTCTAGTTTATAAAGCCTCAAATCTTACAGTGATGCTCATGCACCTGAAAACTGGGGGAAGAGAGGCATAATTAGCTGAATAACCACATCAGTAAAGACATTGGAAAAAAGGCAACAAATGTGCAAGGAAAGGTTAAAAAGACTGACCAACACAGACAGCTTCTTGCGAAGCAGAAACTAGAGGGCTGAAGTGATATTTGCACAAATTCAGCCTGAGCTGCTGCTTAAAAAAAACTGTTAAAACACCTTGCAAGTGGCTCTTTATCCATATAAAGAATAAGCAAAGGAGAAATGGGGTCTTCTGTGTAGAGAACATACATGAATATAGTAAAATTCAAAGACGTGATTGAGGATTAATAACAAAATCTTCCCAATTATCTAGAAGTATGTGTTCAAAGTGACTGAGGAGAGGAATCTTCATTTATTAGCTGAATCGCTGAGAAACATCCAAGTATTGTCATTTGGGTATGTTAATGGCAAATGCCATTGTGGAGATAGGGAATTATTATTAATTGTGGCTAGACATGTGGCTAGAGGGGGGATTCAAACTGTAACAAATGCAGAAAATGCTGTTAGGATGATTAGGGGAGGGGAAAAAATCGTTATATGGGGGGAGACTAAAAGACGTAGATTTGTCTAATACAGCAAAACTAAGATCAAGAGGTAATAAACACCAGGAAGAAATGAGAACTGTTTGAAACAAAAAATAATTTGTGGCAAAGAACTAAAGGGACTACACATTTAGATTGCAAGGGAGAAGACCCTTAAACGTTAGAGCAATGGAATTCATTCCCAAGCTTTCAGTTATAGCGCTGGATTGAATAATCAAATGGGTTTACGCTGATCATTGGTAAATATTTAAAGGAGGTTATATGATACAGTTTATATGATACAGTGTAAAATAGCACGGGATTGGAGATGATGGCAAACCAGACCCCTTCCATTCCTATTTTCCTGTGAGTCAAGTGACACTTTACTTGTTTCTTTAGCATGTAGATCATGAAATCTGAGCAACATGTTTGCAAACCAGACTTTAATCCAGTGTATGCCCTTGGAACCTTCTGCAGATATTAATGAAACGCATTTAATTATCTCTGTTAGACAGATTACTCAAGGCAATTTAGATTACCACATAAAAAGTGGAATGAAGATCAGTGTTGTTAGTAAGCGTATGGGTAATAAAAGTACTTAAATGGAACGATATTTAGGGAGATGATACGATTTGACCAGGCTTTTAGATAAGCCTGGTCTATATAAATGCTTTTTTCTAACTGCTGTCACATAATGATGAATTATAACTCTATTTAAAAAAATGCTTTCATTGAAAGATAGGAGAGGACATATTTTTCCTTAAGTGTTTATACATAGTATCAACAAAATGTTTTTCTTTTTCTGGAAAATGGACATTATCATCAATCTTATTAAGTGAAAAACACTGAAGTGGGCTGCAAAAATAAGGACAAGTTCAGTGAATCAGCAATATTTCTTGCTGATTTGAGTTTTATACTGTTGTCTGATAATAACCAGGATGAGTTATTAATTTCATCAGGATATGTTGGCTGTCCTCTTCTCCCTACCTATATAAAAAAGTAATCGCTAGTATCTGATATCATTTTTTTTTGAAGTGCCATTTAGGGAATCCAGTTGCTTGTGTGAACTTCTCCATAACTATATTAAATATATTAAATGATGTAAGGGCTGTGACATTTTTGAGTGAGTAGACTTTTAGTGCCAATAATATAAATGGTGGTGCTTTGGAAATGTGCTAGTTTGACAGCTCTTCAGAGACTCAAAAACCAACAATTTGAATTCATTTGGCATATATATGGCACAAGTTGCCAAAGCCTCCGTAGTTCAGGCATCCTGTGTAATAATAAAGTAGTTCTTTTATCTAACGCTACAAGTTACCTTCACAGGTTGTTGGTTTTGGTTTTTGGTGGTTTTGTTTGTTTGTTTGAAAGACTGACTTTTATTTTCAGTGTTCAATATCAATAGTATACTTTTCTTGGCAGTTACAGACAACAGTTTCCTTGAACAGGAACAACTTGGGATGTTGCAGCGCAGGCCCTACAGTACCTACCACAACTACCCAAGGAAGAGCTGCAGTCAGAGCACATTTCAAGGCAATACAGATGTAAAGTAGTGTCAAACAAGTGATGGTATTGGAACTAGACAACAGGCTATGTATAGTCAGCATGTTCTGGTGTATATTTTACATGCTGCACCAGACCTCCTTTCTAACTGGGCCAATGTCATCTTTCCCTCCTTATCCCAATGTATAGAATACTAATGCTCTTTATGAGTTCTCAGTCCTTTTCATTCTTATCCCATATATTTTTACGTTACTATTTCAATTAAAATAGCACAACCGAAATAATGCTAGTCAGATGTAGAAGATGCTTTAAAAGGCGACAAGTTGGTGTCCCTCTAGACCAAAGGGGATTCCTCCCATCCCAGTCTGATAGCACCAGGCTGCTGCAGTCCCCTGTCCCCGGGTCCAGGGCACAGTGCGGCTGAGCACGCAGTCCCCGCGCGCGCACGCACACACACTCTGTACAGAGGCAACGCCTAGAGGCAAGCAGTGCCTTCACGGGCACCACGTCAGCACAAACAGCACGCACGTAAACATGACCAGTACAAACGGTTCTTATGCATCAGCAAATCAGGGTGCTTCCTTTCGGGCCATGCGTACACGTGCATACATAACCTCCCCGAATCTGGGCAGAAATGGGTCTCTCCGGTAGCTGATCCACACCTATGGTCTTCCCCTCAGCAGACTCCTGGCCCCGGTCTCTCCAGTGTCGCACCCCTGATTGCTTTTCCCCATTGGTTCCACTTCTGTGACATCTGTACCGAAATTTGGTGTTTGTGACACCGTCACCTAGATACCGTCAGCCTTACATGGTAAGACCGATACAGTCTCCTCCGCACTGTTGGCCTTGCAAGGTCAGCTCCCCCAGGGTCGGCCGGGCTCCCCTCCGGCGTGGTCATCTTTCGCACGGCTCCCCCTCACCTGCCCGTGAAACCCAGCCAGCCCTCGCAGTGCTCGCTGTAACTTTTGGCACTTCTCGCTCTGCTGTGTGTTACAGCCAGCTGATTCTCTTGACACGCCCGGCAGTTTTTGATGGTCGGTTAGCTGAACCTCCATCTCTCTGCCCATTGAAAAGAGAAAATAAAAATGATCCATTATGAAAACTGAAGTTACTGTGTTTTCGGTGTAGTCCCAGGAGGTATCAATTCCAAATTCTGCCAATAACCGTCAAACTCTGGGGAAAAAAAAGGTGGCACAATATGTCGTAAGTTCAAAGAAAGGTTTTGGTCTCCTTTTTTCAGTGATGTTTCGATTCTAATTTTGCATTATAACTATTGTATTTGAATCCTTTCTAACAGTACTTCAGGAACTCTAATATTTTTATTTATATGTGCTTTCTCTCCAGCAAATGAAGATTGCTGTCTAAGCCAGATAATGTAGATTTTTGAAAAGATATTCTGCTTTATGCATGTTACAAAATCTCAGAAAAACTGGAATGAAATTACCAGGCTCTGCTTGGTCTCATTCCGTTTACAAGGGCTGCTGAATACATCTCATTTGCAGACCCTTTTTAGCTATTTGTAACTTTACCGTGCTTTCCTTGACCGAGCTGAAATTTTTTGTTCCCCTTGCTTTTCCGAGACCTAATTGGTATTTTGAAAAACATCATCCCTTTCCTGGAAAAACAGAAGTTGTTTTGCCAAAAGTCATTATGAAGCTTGCTTCCTCGTCTTTGAGACAGATATTTGAAGGGTGGCCCACACATCACCTTTCAACCAGGGATGTTGCTGTGAAGTTCCCCCATATTAAGATCCTTCTGAAAATTTTAGAAATTGCCATGCAGAGTAGAATGTGGAAACTGAAATCTCCAAAAGAACATCCACACAGCGTGTCCAAAAATCGCATGGCTAAGAAGAAGTATGCCAATAATGACTGCTAGGCATCAGAATGGAGAGCTGACGAGGAAGCTAGGGAAGTGTAGGAACAAGGCAGTTTGAGGAGGAACTAGTGTGAATGGCCACACTTGGATTACCTGAGTACAAGACAGTCCTTAGGAAACGGGAGAGGAAGAGGATTAGGTGGCAAAGAATTGATCTGAGAAGGAGTTGGGTTGTGGAAAGATGGAGGAAAGAGGAAGTAACAAATGACATATGCAGGTTTTTTGTAACACAGTGGCATTGACTCATGATCCAGTTATGACCTGTAATAATCCTTGCTATGGTTCTGCAGAATTTCTTTCCTTAAATGTTGGTCTGGATGCTGTCTGGTTTTATGATAAATTCTTTGCTTATAAATTCTCTGTATTTATGTCTGTCAAATGGATAGGGGCATTAGGTCTGCAACATAAGCGTTAATATTTTACCTTGTCAAATGCCCAAAATACATAGCCATGTGTTATAAGCAGATATATAGTCTACATTATTAAAACATTATGAGAGTTCAGGAGTGACATGAGATGAGTTAAATATTGCAGTTCTTGGTAACTGAATCAAAATTTGTCTTATAAAATGATATTACTTAGTTGTCCTGAAATGTGACTGCTAGTAGTTAGTTCTAAAGTATTCATTTCATGCTGTGTTGCTACCTTTCACAGAGGTGTTATTAATATTTTAATTATGTATACCACTGCCACTGGCAATGTGAGGCCACAAGATGAATAGAACAATACAATTCTCCTGCACAGACTACATTTGTGTTGTATGTTATTATAGACCTTTAATTATAATTGTATAAAATCTGTTGTTGAATTTAGTCATCAGTCATCATCATAGCAAATAAAAAGCCAGATTCTCTGCCGTAAGTCAGCTTAGCTTCATTAATGTCAGCAGAGTCCCACTGATTTACACCAACAGAGGTGACACAAAAGCACTTGTTATATTTTACTGGCTCTCTCATGAATTGCGCTATTGCAGTGTTTCATGACTCCTAGAATAACGGTTGATTTTTTTTCCCCATCTTTTCCTCTCTTTGCTTTTATTGTTTTGTCAGCCACTTGAGTTTGAAAATATCCTTCCCTAGTTTAAGTGTAGAAAAGGGTTTGGTATTGTGATGTTTTTCCATAGCTATCGCTGAGGCATTTTAATTTTTACTTTTTAATCAGAGATAATAGTCGAAGTGTGTTTTGGGCTTTTGTGAATGGTAAGCTGGCTGCCTGTAGCCTTTCTGGCTTTGTTCTGCAATCAACTACGCTTAAATGTTTATGGCTGTGAATAGATGTCCTTTCAACCCCATAGGAGAACCCAAACTGCAAATAATCGAGCACCTGTTTTGCTTAATTAGGCCTACTGAGTTCATTATGGGGACCTTGATGCACTTCTCTTAGCTAAGTGTGTTATGGGGTCATTTTGCTGGATCGGGGTCTCAGTTGTGACTCATGAAGGAAGAAGACCTGCTCAAAAACCAGGGATCTGCCTGCACTGCAATCATGCGAATAGTTGTTGTGAATCCCATGGTCAGCGTATCCCAGTCAGCCTTAAATGAGCTGGCTCGGGTACTGGTACAAATCTTGCTATGGCAGCACCAAGTTTAGGCTGATGTGAAGCTGGGCGGATTAAACCTGTGCTGCGCTGGGCTCTGCAGTGCAGCAGCCGGGCTTCCCACGGCACCCGAGCGCACTGGCTGAAAGCTGTATACGTTTCAGGCTTCTCACTACTCAGGTCTTCACTTTTATAGATAGTTGTCCTTAATGATGGGCTCCAATTTTTAGCCTGACCTATCTTCAGATGGAAACACTCTCTAGGGATGTAGTGGTCGTTTCTGCACGGGAGAGTCTCATATACTTTGTTACAGTTAACAGGCTCCGTCTTAACTTGCAGCTATATTCTGTGAATAATTGTTTTTTCAGCTTGGTTGCTATTTTGGATCAAATAAAATATAATGTGCTTTACTGTTTCTCCTCTTCCTGGTTGTTCCCTGACTGGAACAAAAAGTACTCCAAAATTCACTTTCTTCTACACAAAATAGCCCGTTCAGAACTAAATTCACAAAACTGCCTGAAGATGGGAAACTGCGTTTGCTTTTCAAAGTGATTCCTGCCTTCTTGTTGGCCAGTTTTGTCCTCTGCCTGGTGAGGTAAGCCCACGATTCCTGTTTCCCAGGCAAGATCACCCAGCACTTGGCATTCCTGGTCACGATGGCACTGTTTCATGTTGCATAAACATGAATGAAATGCTCACTGAAGCAGAGGTGGGGCCAAGTATGACACTTGTCAGATGAGTCATTTGGCCTTGCTTTAGCTTGCACGTGGGTAATGTTCTGAGGAGACTTAGCTGACGGACTTTACAGTGCAGCCTTGTGCTAAGCAGGTAACAGTCAGTGTTCCTCCGCGGGAGCTTGCTTGGTGCCCAGACCCTGGGAAGCTGAGGAAAAGCTGTTTTTTTCCAGTCCCTGACACTGCTTCTCCTGGGCAGGAGGGGGTCCAGTCTGGGTCCCAGATACTTTTCTCCTCTGATGATCCCGAATTTTTAGCTCTTCTCCTGCTGATCCCCAGGACAACACTTTAGCAAGATCAAAATCTGTGCCAAAACCCACAGCAGTTAAAGTGAGACCGGCTCATTGCTTTCCAGGTTTTGGTTTCCATTGCTTTGGTTTTATGGGGAAACTGAGGGATTGCATCTCAGTTGTCTTCTCTTTTGTACTTTTCTATGGGGAATATTAGGAGGCAGAGAGCAACTGCGTCACTTTTTATTCATACTGATAAATCAAGAAAAATCAGTGTTGTGCACATGTAGCGTATGTGAAAATGCAGTAAGATCTGTTCTGACCTCTAGAGAAACCTTCTTTGCTACAGAATAAGCACTTGGTCTTCAACATATTTCTTTGAAAGCTTTTTTTGGAGATTAAATAATTATTTTTCCATTCAGTGAAGTGGAACAAAACCACACCTTTTAGACTGAAGGCAAGAGAGGAGTCTGAAATGACTAAAACAAAGTTATAAAAATTAACTACCTTGCAACAGACTGTAGTTTATTTTAATAAACCTTCTACTGAGTTGCATTAAAAGATCTTGTTTTTAATTTCTCATGCAAATTTGGTTATAATTCAATGATTTATTCCACATATACCCCCAAAACATTTTTTCAGAATTAACGTTGTATAAGTATTTTTTACCCCAAACACTTTATTATTTCTTCATTTTTGACATGCGATAAGTTCTTTTTTAAAGTAACGGCTAATTTTGCCTGTGTGCTATAAAGAAGCCTCAAAGAGGGCGGTTCAGAGCTTGTGAAAGTGTTTATCCTAAGAAAAGAAGCACTCATCCCTAGACATCTGAAAAATCTTGACCTGTGATCAAGCATGTCTTAATCAAGGTAAACATGAATAATAGTAATAATAGTTATTAATTTTTCTTATTCTGGGTCCAAGTAAATAGCTAATGGCTAACACACACCATTACTGTTTGTTGCCAGCATCGTGTCTTTCCTTAGGGGATATAGTGTTTGGGAAATGAAGTCATATATCCCATATCTGATTTATGTTCATATACATACATATGTATATATACAAAAAGCATGGCGTTTCTTTGAGGTAGTTAACTGTAAAATTAACTTATTACAAATCCTTGTTTGACCTATAACGAGCAGCAGCACTTTGCTCATACACTATCTTGTATTTAATCTGTATTATGTGGTTTGTTCTATTCAGTTCCGTTTATTTTATGGAAGTACTTTGGGTTGTGTTATTTGGCATATACGGAGTAATGCAAGCTATTTCAAAAATATGTATCTAAGGTTAGAGATGAAAATGTTAGTAGATATTATAATGCTTTGCATTTGCAGCAAGGCTGTATTTAGAAATAGTGAGTAGATTTTTTTGTTTAACCTCAGTACTTTTATTACCCAACACCTGTGAGCGGAAGCCTGAAATCTCCATGTTTTCATTATGGGTTGCTCAAAGGCATTTAATAGAACAGCAGAGAGTATTCTTTATCTGCTTGTTCCCATGTTTAGCATGTATGTAGTAAAGCCTTATAGGAAAAAGTAATCAATCAATCAGAGTTATAAATTAGTCATTTTTTAATTTGGTGTGAGAGAGATTTTTGCAATATAAGCTTTGGGTTTTGCCCAGGAAAAAATATTTCTTTATAATACTTATCTGTGCATCTAAGTGAGACTGTCAGTACAACTTTGCTGGCTCAGACCAGAAGTTGTCCAGCCCATGTTCTTGCGTCTGACACTGGACAGTATCTAGCAGCAAGTGCTTAGGGAAAGAGTCAAAGAAAACTTGACTGGACAACCTGGTAAGAAAAGCTTTAAAGTAGGAAGGATGGGGGAGATTCCTCAACAGTCGAAGTGGTGAAAGTGGCAGGCATGCCAAGGGCCCAGGGTGATGGGAACAGAAGGACCATGGCAATCAACAACACAAGGCTGAAGCAGAATCACCTGAAGCACACAGGTAAAAAAGAAAGTGCTGCGGGACAGCCCTTATGTGGAAAGCTCTCATCCCTTTCTGGGGAATCAGCACGCTTGGGTGCCTCTCTGAAATGCCCCCACACTAATTCCTACAGCAGGGGAAACAAACAGGAGGAATGTGTGTGTGTATCTGTGTGCCGTTACAGGGCTATGACCTCATCAGGGTCATGGAGACGTGTTGGGATAGCTCACACAACTGGAGTGCTGGAATGGGGGGATATAGGCTCTTTGGGAAGGACGGGCTGGGAGGGCAAGGAAGGGGAGTCATCCTTTATGTGAAACAGCAGCTGGGAAGCAAGGAGCTCTGCTGTGGGGATGGGTGGTGAGCCAGCTCAGAGCTTGTGAGTCAGGATTGGCAGGTAAACCAACATGGGTGATGCTGTAGTGAGTGTCTGCTATAGGGCACCTGATCAGGAAGAAGTAGATGACGCCTTCAGACAACTGGAAGAAGCCTCACATTCACATGCATGAGGACGTGAATCACCCTGGTACCTGCTGGTGTGCGACGTGAAGCAACAGTTGTGTGGCTTGTGATCGAGGATCCAATGAGAGGAGATGTTTTGCTGGATGTCATACTTACAAAGAAAGGCCAGTTGGGGATGTGAAGGTCAGGAGGAGCCTTGGCTGTAGTGACCATGAGATGGTGGAGTTCAGGAGCCTGAGAGGAGGGAGCAGGGCAAAAAACAGGATCACAGCCTTAGACTTCAGGAAAGCAGGCTTTGGCCTGTTTAGGGATCTGCTTGGAAGAATCACATGGTATCCCATGGCCCTGGACAGAAGAGCAGTCCAAGAGAGCTGGCTGATCTTCAAGGATCACCTTCTCCAAGCTCTAATTCGGTCCATCCCAACAATCAGGCAGCCTGCATGGAGATGAACAAGGAACTCCAGACTAAACTCAGACATAAAAAGGAAGTCTACAAGAGCTGGAAGCAGGGACAGGTGACCCAGGAGGAATACAGAGACACTGTCCCATTGTGCAGGGGTGGGGCCAGGAAAGCCAAAGCCCACCTGGAGTTGCATCTGGCAAGGGATGTGAAGGGCAACAAGAAAGGATTTTACAAGTACATCAGCAGCAAAGGAAAGACTAGGGAAAACGTGGGCCCACTGATAAATGGTGCAGGGCCACTGCTGACAGACGACACAGAAAAGGTACTCAACGCCGCCTTTGCTTCAATCTTTTCTGGTAACACTGGCATTTAGGAACCCCAGATCCCTGAGACCAGAAGGAAAGCCTGGAGCAAAGACAATTTGTCCTTAGTGGAAGATAATCAGGTTAAGGAACACTTAAACAAACTGGACGTGAACAAGTCCATGGGGCCTGGTAGATTGCACCCATGAGTGCTGAGAGAACTGGCTTATGTCATTGTGAGGCCATTCAATTATCTTTGGAAGGTCATGGGAATTGGGGAAGGTTCCTGAAAGTAGGAAAAAACCAAATATCACTCCTGTCTTCCAGAAGGGCAAAGAGGAAGATCTGGGGAACTATAGGCTGGCCAGCCTCACCTTGATCCCTGGGAAGGTGATGGAGCAACTAATCCTGGAAATTATTTCCTTACACAGGAAGGTGATCCAGAATAGTCAGCATGGATTTATGGAGGGGAAATCATGCTTAAGCATCCCAACAGCCTTCTAAAATGATGTGACTGGCTTGATGGATGGAGAGCAGTGGATTACTTTTACTTTAGTGAGGCTTTTGACAGTCTCCCATAACATCCTCATAGATAAGCAGATAAAGTAAAGGTTAGATAAGTGAGGTGGATGGAAAAATGGCTGGATGGCTGAGCCCAGAGGGTTGTGGTCAGTGGTGCAAAGTCCAGCTGGAGTCACTAATGTAGTACCCCAGGGTTTGATACTGAGCCCAGTACTGTATAACATCTGCATTAATGACCTGGGGGATGAGGCAGAGTACACACTCAGCAAGTTTGCAGATGGTAAAAAAAACGAGAGGAGTTGATACGCTAGTTCAGTGTGATGCCATTTGGAGGCACCTTAACAGGCTGGAGAAATGGGCAGACAGGAACCTGAAGAAGTTCAAGAGGGGGAAATGCAAAGTCCTGCATCTGGGGAGGAACAACCCCATGCACCAGTACAGGCTGGGGGCTGACCAGCTGGAAAGCTGCTTGGCAGAAGAGTCCTGTTGGACACCAAGCTGACCATAAGCTAGGCATGCACTCTCATGGCAAAGGTGGCCAACAACATCCTGGGCTGCATTACGAAGAGTATTGCCAGCAGGTCAAGGAAGGTAATCCTTCTTCTCTGCTCAGCGCTAGTGAGGCCACATCTGGAATGCTAGGTCCAGTTCGGGGCTCCCCAGTACAAGAGGGATATGGACTTACTGGAATGAGTCCAGTGCAGGGTCACAAAGATGATTAAGAGACTGTCATATGAGGAAAGGCTGAGAGAGCTGGAACTGTTCAGCCTGGAGAAGAGAAGGCTGAAGGGGGGATCTTATCAATATGTATAAATACCTGATGGGAGGCAATGAAGAAGAGGAACCCAGGCAGGGCAAGAGGCAGGGGGCACAAATAAGAGCACATGGAATTCCATGTGAACACAAGAAAACCTTTCTTTTCTGTGAGGGTGGTCAAACACTGGAACAGGTTGCCCAGCCCAGAGAGGTTGTGGAGCCTTCATCCTTGGAGGTATTCAAAATCCAGCTGGGCACGGTCATGGAAAACCTGCTTTAAGTGACCCTGCTTGAGAAGGGGGCTGGACTAGATGATCTCAAGAGGTCCCTTCCAGCTTCAATTGCGCTGTGATTCTGTAACTTCCCCGATACACCTTCCCACCTTCCAGCAATCTGTTAGGGTGAGGCTTCCTGTGTAAATGTTGTGCTTAAAGAATGTGTTTGCATTTTGACCAGAAACCGGTTAACTGTTGTTAGATGTATTTGAAGGGCCATGTTTATGGATCTTTCTACACATGATACTTCTACTAATGTCGCGTGTAGAATGAGACACAGGACGATGATAGATTTAACACCCCAAAACTTCTGTTATTGAAGCTTTTATTGCTGTTATCAATCCATTTGCACTAAAGCTGCTACAGACTTTCTCAACAAGATCCTATTGTTTTAGACACCGTTGAGTTGGAAGCCCCTGTAAATTAAGCAGTACTGCAAGATGTTTCCAGGGACGAGAACTTGACGGGGCCATACAGCTGCATTGTTAGAATGGTCTTTGGCATGCTTTTGCGTGTGGCACTTTACACTTTCCCAAATAAATCCTGGCCATAGGTTGGGATTTGGCATGGGCTGTGGTCTCCGCACAAGGCTTTTTGGACATTGCACCTTTTGTTGTGGAGGTTAAGAGAATAACTACAGTGAGAACTACAGTGCAGTAATAATGTTGGCACAGGCTGTTCTGTGCTGCTTGCTCTCGGTGCCAGGGAACAGCCTCTGGCATAATTAATTTATTAGTATTGCTATAGTGACGGAAATGTTCTCAGGCCAATAGCGCTTGCATATTATTTGAAAATGCATAACAGGGAGGTGGGGGATACTAAAAGACAGGGAGTCTTTTAAGCCATTTCCAGAACAAGACTGTTATATGTTGAGAAATACCTGGGGAACGAAAAATGGGGAAGTACTTGGAGAACACTTCTGTCTTAGTAAAACTCCATTTTCAGTTTTCACTATATATGAATATCCATTTTTGTCAGTAATCCAGCTGGCTGAAGTTATTTTTTGCCAAAGGAGAGTTTCTGTTTCCTAGAGAACCCATGTTAAAGAAATTATTTCCTTTCAAGGCTTGATAAAGGATACTTTAAACACATGCTGTGAAACTTGAAAAGGTGCACTTACAAAATGTATGATGTGTAATGTTACTACGGAGCTGCTTGAGGCTTTGCATTGGTTAAAAGTTGCGTGGCAGCCCACAGCCACTGTGGCCATCCACAAAAGCGATGCCTGTCAATGGCAAGCTTTGGCAGGTAAGAGCAACAGTGCTGACAGGGGCAGGTATACTTAAAGGAGAGATTTATCATCTGAATGGCAGAGAGAGACTGTGAATGGGTTTGTTCTCAAGCTTGATTTATGGGCCACTGTATCTTGCTTGGCACCTTATTGTTATAATGAATTATTCTTTTAAAGTTGCTTAGAAGACCTTAGAAATTTCTTTAAGATACGCAGGCACGTGTTGGCTCTGTGTTTAGTCTCACGATTAGTTAGTTATACCTTACTTTTGATAAACATGAGCAAATCAGCAGGACTTTTCCATGGAAGTTAACCCGTGTTATTGAGGCAGAAAATGCCTTCTGTTACCTATCAGTTGTATTAAAGAGGAGATCCAAAATATGGCTGTCTGCTTTTGATTGTTGTGAGCAAGGTTGTGGCATTTTACACTTTTGATATGTGAAAGTAACGAAATCATTCGTAGCGCCGCAGGTTGCAAAGCAAAGGGGTGTAGAAACTTCATCCATCCAGAAGCTTCAGAGGGGTGTATAGAAAGCTTCATCTGCTTTCCATATATGATTTATCATGATCTGTAGCTGACTTACTGGACAGAGCAGCCAAGCAATATTTTCCAGCTGGTATGTTCCGATATTTATGGCTGAATTTAATCCGATCTAAGATAAGGCAGGATAAGCCTATATCCAGTATATTACCCAGTACACTAAAAACAATGAGTCAGAAAAGCCCTCCCTGAGAAACAGTGAATAAATTTGTGCTGGTAGTGTTTTTGTAACTGTGATGGGTCTAGAAATAGAAGTGAGGCAGTGCTTGTTAGCAGAGATAGTATCTTTTACTGGGATGACAGAGGTAGTTTGGAAAAACAAAACAAAACAAAAACATGCTTTTGGGCAACAAGATCTTCTGGTTAAAAGTTTGCCTGTTTTTGCAGCTACATAAACTGCTCTAATAACTTGTTATTAGACAAACTGGTACTCAAAGTATTTTTTTGTGCGTATAAGCTTATCTTTTTTCATTTACTGCCATTCTTACAAAAGATACCATTCCTGCCTAAATAAATAGGTACAATACAGCCTTGCTGTAAAGCAGCATGCCTTCCAGTATACCTGCAGCTTGGTTAGAGGGTGATGAACTTGTTACAGGCAACGTGATTCTTTATAGAGCATCCATAAAGATGTCCATAAGGATCTGAGCACTCCCCAGAAGCGCATTAGGCAATCGCTGTTGGACTTTGGGTCTGGTTTCCTATGTACTTGCTCGGGGGACAGGCACACACTGGGGAGTGTGCTTCTGGGGTTGCTACTGATGCAGCTGAGCTTTGCTCCTGGAGCTGGCTGGACTAGGAACCTGTTTTGCTGGACTATATTCAGATAGACAAAAAAATCATTTTAGAAGTTTCCACTAGTAGAAGACCAAGGCGAGTTGGAAGCTACTTGTCTTATAGTTTCTTCTCAGTGGATGTGCTTCCCCACAATTTGAGGACATAGCTCCCAGTCGGTAAGATCTCAGCCCTAATTTGAAAAGACTCTGAGAGCTTGCTGCTAGAGCCAAGGACATCAAATACCTGCCATACCAGACTTACTGCTCAGGCTCAGAGGACACCATGCACTGTGGATTCAAACTTGACTCTACATGCAATGCGTGCTATACCTAGGCCTTCAGACTGATAAAGGCAGCCCTCAGGGGAGCCGTCTACCTCGTCATCTCCTGGACAGCTGAATTTAAACACTGGCCTTTTAAACACTCATGAGCATGAGTTCATTCCCTCCTGCAGGACCACTGCAATACAGTCTGCCTGATCACGGCGTAATTGAGAAATGTGGAAGTTTGTATGGAGCAGGTGACGATGAGAGCAGCATGTTGGATCTTCTTTTGCTGTTTATGGCCTTTGTGGGTGCCATGAAATAAGTCTTCTCTATATTCTTCTAAGACTGTAAATAATTTGGGATGGAGGTCATTTTCTTTCCTGAGATCAGGTCATTTGTCTGTGATTTCACTTTTTTGGCACAGAAACGTGTACCACAACACTTAGCACTTACTTGTATCAAAGTTGAGCTTTCAGAGTCAGGTCCAAAATTAGGAAGGTCAAAGTACTGCATCAAACCTTGTTGCTTTCTGATCCAAGCACAACGTGTACTTACACAAGATTATTAGTATGCAAAAAACACAAATATGACTTATTTTTTAATACAGAGTTATACTGAATGGAGGACAGCACTCTACCATATCTAGTAAATACTGCCCATGTTGCTTTGTGCTCAACCCACCAGCATCATCCATATAAGACAATAATTATAAAAGATAAGCTTTATTAACGAATTCAGATTTATATGATGGATCTCCTTGCTTTGTAGACTCATCTGCTTTGAAGTTTCTTCTGATCAATCATTAGCTATTCCCATATCTTTACCCACTGAAGAATTCTGGTTTTCTCTCTTAAAGGACATGTCTTTCTGGCTCAAAACCCAGCCAGTTTATTTCTTTAGTTTCACAGTTTTTATAGTACAGTCTGTCATCTAATTTAATATTTATCAGTAGTAATAACTGACTGCCAGGGTATTTTCAACATTAATTCCGGGTGTCTGTGCACTGGATAGTCCTGCATGCAGAATTACTAAGCAGACCATGCAGGCAGACACTTTGGCTGTAACTTGTTTGCTCATTTATATACAGAAGAATGGAGATGAATAGCTAATTTTGCTGCAGAGAGTTGTCTGCTCTGAATCCCAAACGATCCATATTTTGTAACTCCAAGAGCCTGATCAAACCATTGTAGCAGCGTTCCACTGGTAGCAGGGGTTAATTGTTCCAAACTTCCTTTTCTTTCTTCTCCCCCTGCAACTTTCAGTAAAAGAGAACCTGAATCATGACTTAGAAAGTAAATTAAATGCTTCCAGCATGACTTATTTAAATTTCTCCGAAGGATTACACTGGAAGTGTAGTTTTGCCTGAAGATCCAGAAGAGAAAGCACATACGAAGGCAAAGGAAGGCAAGCACCAGCAGAGGATCTGGATGTGCCAATTTTCCCAACTGGATTGTGCCACATTGTTTCAGTCTAAGGGATTGATTTGACCCTAACAGCACATAAAGTGCAAGTTTATGCCCAGCTGTTCAATATGAAAGCTGCATTGCAGCCTCGATCTTACAAGAGCTATGCAAAATGAGAATGAAAACCCAATCTTTTGATTGCCCTTAGTTGCAGCTATGAGGGGATCTAAGAGGAAGAGACAGGTTTTGTTCTTGAAGAAAGTGTTCAGTTCGTGCTCATGTTTTATTTTGTCTGGCAACATGTAAGCAGCTTTAGGGTTGGATTAGTGACTGCTTTTCCTCCAGGGATCTAGGCTCTGCTGTAAATTTCCCAAGCAATGTGGCCATTGTAACCATGAGAAAAGAGGATGCCGGTGGCTGTGCACTGGGATCTGTACACAGTGGCTGTACCCGGGCTTGTGTGTGCTGGAGTAATTAGAACCCTTTGGAGTTAGAAGTTGTTTTGGTCTCGTTACAGTGAGTTTACAGTGCCTCACCTACCTTTTAGTGGGAAATGTCCTTTCAGCGTGACCAGAAGTACAGGGAATGCAGGTTGATCGAGCACACCGAGGACAGCAGTGTTTGATGGACGGTGAGATAATAACGGTTGCCAAGGCCTCCCGATGTTTTTCTGCTTCCCACAAATGCTGCCTTTGTCTTGCCTGGGCTGAGTTTCGCTCAGGTGTTACTGTAAGTCAGGCTGCCAGTTGACTCAGAAAGGAATTAAACGTTGATTGATGTTTGCACTAAGCTGTAAGAAAGCTGGTAGGAGAACAAGAAGTCGGGTTTTTGTCAATCTCTGGGAGGAGGCTGGAAGGAGGTTATGGAAGTTATGGAGGTTTCTAGAAAGTTTTCCTCGTAATTTTTCCTGCACTGAGAGTCTGTAATGTCATGGGTATAACGTGGAGTGTTCCCAGTAGTTCAGAAGTTTGACTGTGAATTTCCTCTTGGCAGTAGCGACACGCTTCCCACGCTATACACAATTAAAAGGAATTGAGGGGTTTGCTGATGAGTGGCTTCTCCTCTGATTTCATCTCTACCAACTCTCCTTTCCTTCCCATTCCTCCTTCTGTTGCGGGGTTTGACTGTGAAAAAAGTCACCCCGGACTTGGTGTGCTCATGTTCCTTGTATTTTTTTCCTCTCCCATCACTCTTCAAAGATTGTATGTATGGCCTGTGGTTTGGCTGTGCTTGGGTTTTGGTTCCTCCCCTCCCCCCCAGGATGGTGCTAGTGTATCACCTTCTTATGGGGATGGGATTCTTCTTTCACACCTGGGCACTCTGAATTGTTGCCAGGCATCTACCTATATTTTAAAGAGAAAAACTTACCGTTTATTTAAAAAGTGGTTTCTTTTTCCTAGCCTTCTCTCTTAGAACAGAAGAGGAGAAATTTCACTGAAGTGTAACAGAAAGACTTACTGCAGGACATTTTCTATTTTTTCTGCAGTTGCAATATTTTCTGGTTTGTTTTGTGTTTTGTTTTTGTTTTTTTTTTTTTAATGCCTTATATATTTGAATCAGGCCAAAATCAGGAGGTAGAAATACACTTCCTACAACTGGTAATAAAATAACGTACATAACTCTACAGAATGTGGGTACGGAAGCTTAAATGAGACTTCTTCTAAAACACAGATTATTTTTTCCCCGGTGTTTCACCTATAGCAAAACTATAATGGTCAGACATAATGTCCTCTGAATCGCTGATGCTTTAGTGGATCTTATTTTTTCCACACCAGAGAATAAACTGTAAACCATGTTCTACAAGGATATGAATCTGATTGAAAATGTTAAAACTTTTGCAACATCAGTTCCTTATGTTTATGTATGATAGAACAGTGAGTAGGTTACTTATCCATCGCTAGAGATGACTTGTTATTTTTTTCTTGCCAGATGTTTTAATTAATTTTAGGAAATAGTAGTGAGCTTTGCCTTTTTCAGTTGGTTTAAATCAATTGTGAGAATGTATGACTCCTGTTTCAAAACAGAACTTAGAGAGTAATTTTATTTCCAGATGTGATAGAAGTTTTCTCTCCTGCTCCCAAATGTGAATTATACAGTTTTTGAAGTTAAACTGCTTGTCAGAACTGAGTAAAACTTCTCTGATTAATCTGAGTTCTTGATTTCTAGAATAATAACAATTTGATTTGCATATTTTGTTAAATAACAATGCTATGTGATTAAACGAGGAAAATTGGTTCCATTTATAGACTAGACTTTATGTGATCTGACAATATAAAGGTAGTTGTCTGAGTAACTAAAGGTGCGAAGGAGTGTTTTTCTTTTGAGGAACATGTGCTTCCTACATATGCTGACCTCTTATTCTATTGAAAATTGGTCTACTAAATGTCCAGAAAGCCATTTTCTACTTTCACTTCGCAGGCTGTGACATGACCAAGAAGGGCATGATTTCTGGAGATGTCAGCAAAGATACTCTGTGTGTGTGTATATGTACGTTGCCGAGTTTGTGGTGTTCCACGTACCAAAGCTGAAGGAGGTGGTGACCACCGCAAGGTCGGTGTGGTTTGGTGGGAAGGTGTTGGCCAGCGGGCTCTGCCGGGGAGGTGGGGGAGCAGGGGGGCCGGAGGCTGGGAGAGCCCGCGCACACCCCCGGAGGTAGGGCGCGGGGGGGCCTGAGGGCGTTACGACCTCAGGCTGGTGGCTGAGCTCTGAAAACAGCGGATGGAGCCGGCGTTGCCCTGGAGCTCCTGGTCATACAGAGGCTTTAATGCGAGAGGCTGCAGGCTTAGAGCAGCGCTTCTGGCAAAGCCTGATTTAAACAGCTGCTCGGAAAGACCGAGGGCCTGACTCCCGTTTCAGCCAAAGCGCGCTGGGCTGCTCTGGCGTGAGTTTATGTGCCGTGTAAATGACAGCACAGGCCTCCGTCCCCCTGGAGCAGCAGGCTCAGACCTCAGTCAGCAGGTTTGGCTCGGCTTTTCATTCCTTGGTGGAAATGCGCTTTACATTTACTTTTAGAGCAGACGTTTAAAACCAAAGTTCAGTATGCTTTGTGTGGACACTAAAATGAGGCTGCAGTATATTTTGTAAAGAGTCAAGGGTTTAACTGATATAATTGTGCAGAGGTTTCCCTCTTTTTTTTTTTCATGTGCTATGCCATGCAGTGTAAATTCTGCCCTATGTTTTAAAGGCCACCATGGTTCAGTGATGTTATGTGAAAACCAAAGTGCTTTGGGCCAGGAAGTGTGATCTAAGTATAAAACATTATTATAGAATACCCTGCTTAATTGAGACATAGTAAATTGCGGACTTCTTCACTGGAACGTTTCCTACAAAATTGATTTATCCTGATGGTAGAGACTGCAGCTTAATGGGGGGATAGTATTGGCCTAAATTTAGCTACTGCTATGTAGTCAGGTCATGTCACAGATGATGTTTAAACAAGTGTGTATTTCAGCACTCTTATTTTCTGTTCTGTTTTGGTTTTCTGGGGTTTTTTGCAAAAAAAAAAAAGCCTTGCTGAATATAGTATGGCTACTGAATAGCGCTACTGAATAACCCTGAACCCCAGAGCAGCCTGAGCCTGAATGTGACCGGCACTTATGAGCTAAACCAGTTCATATTCACTGCCGATGCCTCAACTCCGTCCTTGTTCTTACACTTAAGAAGATAAGAAAGAAATGAGCATATTTCAAAACATTAGGGCTTATTTTCTTCAAGTTTGGCCTGTTCTGTGAATCTGACCAGAATCTGTGAATATGTCCAGAAAGAGACATTACAGTTTGTACCTTCTATTACAGTAGGCTGAAAATACATGTGGTATCGGTGACCAAGATTTTGTTTTCATTGTACTTGGTTGTCTGAAAGTCTGAGTCTCTAAAGTCTTCATTTCAGTACTGTATTTAATGTTAGAAATGCACCAGTGTTGTTTTTCATCCAAAAAATCAATATTCTAAAATACTTTTTGTACGTTTTCAGTTCTGAAACTTTGAAGGCCTTTAATCTCATGTTTTTCATGAGATTGGGTTTTGCAGTTCATCAGCTTTTAGATTTCAGAAGAGAGTGATATGTTGTGGCTTAACCAAAAAGCAAACCATCTGTAGAATTGTTCTGAACTCTAAAGTAGGATTGTCATAGTTTGGAATTAACTGAAAACTATAAGTCTGATAGAAGTTAATGATAAATACAGAAGTTAATGATAAATTCTCCCTGATACGCAGGAGGGGCAGCTCTTCTAGACCACTGGAGCTCTTGCAGGTGTCGGTAACACTGGCTGTGGTTGCCCTCTGTCAGACCTGATGGTGACAATAACTGTCCCTTTTTTGGTGCCCACAGTGGAGATTAAAGGGAAAAGTGAGTTCTCAAGACCTTGCAGAATTGCATGTTATCTTTATAAATGTCTCGAAGATGTTGATCGGAGTTCAAAGGTGAAGCTTGTAGAACTTAATCATCTATCAGTAGAATTAATTTCTTTAGAAAGTTCTGACATTAAGCATATTTATGCCACTTAACTGTCGCACATTCCTTGTTAGGAGTTTATTACATGTATAAAGACTGCATTTTTTGTAAGATTATGCCAATTATAACGCGATGATAATTAAACTTGAGTTTTATGTGCTCTTTTTAAAATGCAAAAATGCTGTATTAAAATCTTCATATTTCTGCCTCATCAAAATTAAATGTCTGTTTAGAAGCCTTGTGAAGCTCTACTCTGTATTATTTACAATAGGAAAAAGAGAAAATCATGAAGCAGTGTGTGCTGCATATATTGCAGAAGAAATTTCATTCCTTAATTCAGTCATTTTTTCTATTTTTCTCCAAATGGTAAGTTTGTCTTAAAAATGAAAAAAATATTTGTGATAGGTGAAGAATAGTAGGAGAGCAACATGCAGTATTAAAAGAAAAAATGTCTCCAAATACCTTTCTTCTCTGGCTTTATAATTTTGCTCTGCTTATGAGACACTGGTCTGTGACTGTCACTGCGTAGACAAGAGTTACACAGCTCACTCTGCCTATTTGTTTCTCATTTTATTTCAGAAGTTGTAAAGCTTTGTTTTTCTCTGTGGGAAAAGGGCACAACCCCAGTGTCTTAAACCTCACAGGAATTTCACCTAAAATTATGATTTCTGTTAGAAACTGCTAAAGTGAACAAAAAGTTTGGCTATGTTAGCAGATTACATAATAAATATTTATATTAAAATGTATCAATAATCTCATATATATTTGGTATATTAGTAATATTACTAAAGATGTGTTAGACATTAGCTGATTATTAACTGGCTCAATAAATTCCTGTGTTTTGCATGTAGGATTTTGTGATCAGTATTTGTTATTCTGTTGTACTGACTCTGCCAGGGACAAAACATCCCAACTTCACCTGGATATACAGCCTTCTCCTTTTCGAGTCCCTAACATAGCATTTTCTTTCTCTTTCTTATGCTCTGAAATCAGAGTGTTTCACTAAAACCCATGACCTTCATTCCACAGTGTCTGAACTCTTGTTCTGGCACATTTAGTTTGCCTGCCTTATTAAGAGCTTCCACTATTTGTTTACAGTGAATTGGGACTTATCGAGATGAACAGGGAGATTTGATATGCTGATCAGCCTGGCTGCAGCTTCCATTTTCATTTCCTTTTTTTTTTTTTTTTTTTTTTTTTTTGATCAAGGTTACTGTAGATGACACTTGTGTTTGACCTTTTTCTTTACCTGTAAGTAGGAGGTTTCTATCTGAATAGGCTTCCCTAGCACAGCTGTCAATCCAGTTTAACCCCAAGGGGCCTGTTTTGAAATGTTTCCTTTTAGCTCCATTACCTCTTGAGGAAGCTTGCTGTCGGTTATGAATGCAAGGAGGTAATGTTTCTTGTACATCTTTACCATGCAAACTGTCTTTAATAATATTTATATAAATACTGTCAAACATAATGGATTAGTAGTTGGGCATTTTTTTTCATGTCTAGGTAAATAGAAATTATCCACAGGCTTTAGCGAAAGCTTTTTGGATGTAATAAAGCTGAAATATGATCACCAGCACCCCTAATTTTAAAGTATATTAAATACCCTGTGGATGCTAGAAGTGCTCACACTTAGAAAGATTAGCAACTTACTTTGAAATGAAAAAGTAGGCCCAGAAAAATCATTCAGCCATGTTGTGCTGAAGTATAGCGAATAATCTATCAGATAAAAAAAAGATCAAACGTACCTGATTTTTTTTCTTCATTCTATATGCGGAGTTTAATTTTCACATGACAGCTCTATCTGGCAGCCTTACCTCCTATCAGTGCAATCTGTCATTCTAGATTATTTCAATTAAGTTCTCTTTCTCATTTTGCATTTTCTGAGGAGTTGGAACGGAACACTGCGAAATCAGCAGTCAAGAAGGGTAATCCTCTCTATTTGTATGTTGTTAAAAGAAAGGGGAAGGGAAGAGATGGTTTCTCTTTTCCTCTCCTGCAGGCCTTCTCCGGAGTTGTTATAGAATTAGAAGTTTGCTTTGAAAACTGACTGCGAAGACTCACAGAACGTGAAGGCTTGATTTTGGGGCTTTTATGAGTTACTATGAAAATCTTTTAAAGTCATTCCATACACCTTGGTTGTTTGTAGATCGCTTTCGCTTTACATAAACTCACTTCTGTCTGGTAGCTGGAGAAGGAAAAGCTTTTTCTTGCACTCTTTGCTTCAATGCAGAAGTTGGACTTCTTGATAAAAGCAACTTCCTAAGCAAGCTTCCCTGTGCTTGAGTCTCCAGGGAAGAGAATTCATGCCCGGCATGGGAAACTGGAGACAGCTTGTTGTACTGACATAGAGATTGCTTTTCCATGTGCCTCTGAACCCAGAGAAACTCACATTTCCAACTGGGTTCCTGTGCTGCCCTTTGCTGAAGTCGACTCTCCAACCTGTTTCCAGAGGGCTGTACCCACCAGAATGATACAGTCGTTTATATCCCTGAACCTTTAAATATGTGATTGTGGATAAACTAGGCAACTGCAGTATTGAGTGCCTGCTTTGCATCTGCTAACCCGTATGTTGCTACTTTCACCTGATTGCTGCTTTCAGCTGATGTTTAGTTTTCACCTGAGAAAGGCTGTGTTTTGCTGAAGAGGTGATAGATGAAACGCTGGCTTGATGTGGTACCACCAGAAGGGCTGGCTTTGGTTCAGGAGCCCTCCAATGTAAACTGCGAAAAGGAAGGAAATCAGAAAATAATTCAGAGCGCTTTCTTTGACCTGCTCATCCATTCAGTTGCTGAAGGAATGAGAAAGATTAAGTTCAAAGGAGAAACAAATGCGTTTTACTTCAGTTGTAAGTGCTTATCTCCATATGCTCATAACTCTATTGAGCTACCAGGAGTTAGACAGATACAGAGATGCTGAAGCAGGGGCTTTGGTATTTCAGCTGTTTGTTCATGCCAAGCCCAGCTGTACCAGGGGGTTATAATGGGCACATTAAATCTGGATTCTATCTTCTTACCACATTAGCAGGGTACCCACACTTAGCGTTTACAGAGAACGACATGTGCATGTTAAAGCAAGCCTCCAGCATTGCACCAGACCAGATTTTTTTTAGTCAGGAGCTTTCCTAATCTAATCAGCACCTTAGAAGCTATTTCCACGATGTTTCTCCTCCCCCTTTCTTTTTTTAGCATTTCAGTTGGACAAATCGTTCACACTGAATTGGAGATGGCAGCTCCTTTTCCTTGCTGGATGAGAAACGCTGGCGGCCCTCAGCGTAGGTCCATGGTGTTTGCTGCAGAGCTCGGCTAGGCAGGAGCCGACAGATCGGTGTTGATGGGGCTACCTCTCAAAAGCAGGATGAATAGGAATTGTTAGGTCTGTTTTGCAGAGGACGCTTTCGGCCCAAATGAATTTATTGTGTATTTGCAGTTCAGTCAGTCTTTTTCTTCCCTTGCTGTGTCTTTAGTTGCAACAGGGTTTATTGTTGCATGTATAGAAGATAATGAAAAGCTACATTTCAGCTCATCTTTAAAGGCCTCAAGGTAGTTCGCTATCCTAAATGGAGCTGCTCAGATCACATAAAGAAAAATGCCTTTTGTGGGGAAAAAAACAAGGTGTACTTCAGATCCTGCCCCAATAAGTGTGAGAAATTCCTGCTTTGGAGGAGAGCCAGTAATTCTGATTTCTAACAAAAACAACTCACATGATTTCCTTCTTGAAGGACCTGGGCCAGGCAGGTGGCCAAACACCCTGCCTCCCTGAGCTGTACCACCAGCCCCTGCTGCACACGCGAGAGCCAACTTGCTGAAAGGCTCCTTCCAGGAGGGAAATGCCGGTGACTTGGTGGGGTCCTAAATCTTTATTCCAGAAAAAGGCAAGGCCCAGTTGGTGGTGCATTTGGGACTCTTGACATAACCAGCTGATGTTAGTCCCAGCCTTTCCTGCTGCCTTGCTCCCTCCGATGGTGAGGTTTCCCTGTGCCCACGCAGCCCCAGCACGGGGCTTGCCCTGGAATTGCTTGGGGGAGGCAGTTGGCTCTTCGGCCACAGTCTAGTATATATGAATAATTTGTGAGCTTCCTTTGATTATGAAAACCAGCTCGAGCCAACAGAGTGGGCCACTGAATCTCCTTCCACTTACAGGCTTCCAAACCGGGAGCATCTCTGCTGAAACCAGCGTCACCCTGGTGGGAAAAGGTTGCCAGGAAAAAATACTGGATGCAGAGATGCCATTCAGTACAGTGTGTAGCAGCATAATTACACATTAAGGGGGGGCTGTCAGCGTGCATTATATGCCATATGTGTACGGATGCAGTTTAGACATACTCATTGTCAGTGCAGCAGTGTTGGCGGTGCATTTCAGGCAGTAAGGAAGGCAAAGGCTGGCATCATGCTCTGCTTACAGAGGAGGCAATTCCAGCATTCAGGTGGCCAGTGTTGCTGGGAGCTCCTATTTTCTTCCTTTGGGAGAGATTCTCCTTTGAGGTTTTTTTCTAGCATAGTCAAATGTTGAAAACCATTTCTTTTTTTTCACTCTTGTCCTTTTTTTGTTCTGTAACTCATCTTGTGATATTCATAACTCCTCCCCGCAGGGTCCCTTCATATCTTTCCTTCCCATCCTCTGTGGCCCCTTCTTCGCTGTGACCAATTTTCACCGAGATGTTTCTATGCAATTTCTGCTATTTGGCTGGTGCCTGAAAAGCCCCATCTCAATACAGCAGGCAGGAAACTCAATGTTCATCGTGACAGAGCTCCAGAAATGCTTGTGGCCATCCTGAGAGAAGGAAAATAAAAGGGAACCTCTCTGGCAATCTGTAGATACAAAACTCAAAATAAACTGCTAGTCTGCAGTTGGGGCTTGAGGCTTGTTTCCATGTCTTCGTAGGATTCAAGTATAGAAGTTTGTTTTCTTCCCAATATATAGCATTCATATACAGTATATGCAGATTGCAGAAGCATTCACATATTACACATGTAATATTCTCAGTATGAGGGTGCTAATTGTTATTGTAAAATATACTTTCAGTGTATTTCTCCCAGTGCCTGCCTGAAGCTGAGCATAAATCTTCTTATCCCTCTAAATTTGTATTCATGTCAGTTTTATTCACTGCGATTTTGCTTCACTTTGTCTTGCTTTAGATTGCACATCATGCCCGGCAGTGAAGGAAGAGTGGATTTTGATATTTTTTACGTGTCAGATTTCCCTGTATCCAATTTTATCAAAAAGCTGTCACCAACTTCTTCTGAAACCAGCGAACCTTTTTCTTTCTAATTACATTTTTACCATATGTTCATCCAGATGGCATATGCCAAACATTTTCTAGGGTGCTATAAAATGACCTGACTTTAGAGGATTTAACTGCTGAAGAAGCTTATGAAAAAAATAGAATTGACACCGGGGCAGAAAAATAGTCCTAGAAAGAAAGAAGGAAAAAAAAATATCTGATAAATCTTCCCAGTTATATTTTGTGACTGTGATATTGAATTCTCAACATACACACCTGCACGAAAACAGTGAAAATGTAGGGAATATTTTATTGAAGTGTTAAAAGTTGACTCCTTTTTGAACAGCTGAAAATAAAACACTTCTCTGTTGAATATGTCTAAAAAGAACTCTGGAGCTGTGAGCGACTCTCTGTTTTGCTGCAAAATGGAGCAAAAGGTTTGTCAAGCCACCAGATTCTCTGTAAGAGCAGCAATTTTACTTAGCAATGGAATAACTATTTGGGCACTTCTTTTCTGAAATGTCATTTCCAACTAGAAGACAGATACAGTTGATGCATGTTTTTGACACTTGTGTCCTAGTTCTTAATAATTCTTGTGGGATTTCTTGGAGAAAATAAATTAACTTGAGGTACACTGAGAGGTGCCAGGAACTTGAGAGGAGAAGGAAGAAAGGAAGGAGATCATTTTTCATATTTAGCTACTAGTTAAGAGAAATAAATGAAGGTCAATTTTTCATCTTCTGGAGAGTTTGTGTGTTTGTTTTCACCTATAACAGTTTCCTTTTAACTGTCCTTATTTTGATAGTCTTTCCAGATTATCAAGGGGGAAACTACAAAATACCCTCATGTTATTATCAGTTTCCATAATGTTGTCTCGAGTCTTGAGCCATTTTACTTACAGCTAATTCCTGAAGACAGGCAATTGAGTGAGCATCAAATCTTTTTTTTGTTGCTGCAGTAGCTTCTACGACTTCCAGTTGCAAAGGAAATTTTGAGTGCACAACCCAAGGCTCTTAATAGAGTGTGACCCAAGATGTAGTTTCGGGGCAGGATGGGCAGAGTCTCATGGTCTCAGGGATTCAGATGGACAATTGTAAATAAAGGTTTGTTCAGTGTCCTTAACTTGCATAGGTCTTTTTGAAAATCACAACTGCAATCAACAAAGCAGATCCTCCACCTCCTCCGAGTTAATGAGACAGGATTTTAACAGCGCTCAACAATTTGAAGTGGTTTTGTTATTTCTGAATTAAACCTTTGATAAAAACTCCTTATCTCCATCCTCCTTGCCCACTTCCACTCATCAGCCCATGAGTGGTTTGACATTTCCAGGCTCTTCTCCATCATTGACCAGGATTACACCTGCTGTGTCTCAAGTCAAAACAGAGTCTATTTTGTAGTTAAATCAATCTGTATACCAGAGATATTGTAACTATTTAAAAGCTAAGGATTGAAACCCTCAGCATTGAGAATTGGTGTTAACCTTTCAAGTAATTGAAACAAGCTGTAATATGGAAATACAAAATGAAACACCAAAATGCAGCCTGTCTCCATGCTGTCATGGTATGATGCAACAGCTATTTGATTAAAGTTAAGTTGGTTTAGTGTTTGTGGGCATGCAGCTGTATTAAACTCACCTTGAGGTATCACCTTTTCTGCTCTTGTTTTTGGATGTCATTGCAGAATGGAGCTAAAGTTGTTTGGGTGCCTTTGTTACGTTTTTCCAAAATAATGTTTATCATAACCAGGGTCGCTGGATTCATGCCGTAGTTTTCAGTTTCTTAGAAGAGTTAGACCCCTAACCATTTTCCTGTGGAAATGCAAACTCCTGCCTAACAAATTTCAGCCTGCTGAGGACAGGCTTTTCTTAGCCACCATAGACAAACCTCTCAGAATTAGCCCATTAATCCCGAAGTGTCAGGGAATGACACGTCAAAATCCAAAGCATTGTGCTCGGATACTTTGCTTTTAATTACTAATATGCATTATTAAATCGAGCTGTCATTTTTACAGTCTTTGTTTAGATATTCCTTGGGTTATTCAGCATGTAATTTGAATGAGGAAAATACTAAGAAGGTTTCCATAGAAAGCATTACCAAGTTAATCATTATGAAGCTTATGATCTGAAGATTCGAAGTGCCAGCCTTAAACCATACCTCCAACTTTCCCAAGCGTGAATTCAGGCATGCACTTGTTACCGTAGGCTCCCCATAATGTCCTGGACAGTTGAATTGTGTTTGCAGGTGCTGTCTGCCTAGTCGCAGCCGGTCAGCGTTCCCCAAAGTACTCTTCTTTCCTAATTTTTTTCCTCCTTCACTCACTGTAGGCCCCTTTGGGGCTGAGTGTGCAGAACAATTTTATACCACCCTGCAATGCCTCCATTCTGCTCTGTGTGTCGATGCATGCACACTCAGATGCGTTCTTTCTTGTTTCCCCTGTTACCCTCTCTTTTGAGTAGAGTAGTTGCCACAGAGAGTTTTTGAGCGTTAAGTACTTGGAATTACACTTCTGCTATGATTTTTCATAGCTGGTAGTTTATCTCTCAGAAGAGGCTGGTATATAAAATCTATGTTCAAGAAATTCTCTAAGAATTACTCTCCTTAATAATGGCAGCTGTCTCCCACTGCTCACAATAAGAGTACATCAGAGAAGATAGCCTTTTGTAAAGCAGAGACTCATCTCAGACATTGAAAATGGTAGGAAATAAGTATCTCTTTGAAAAGGTGATCTAAGGGCAGCTTGTGTTTGTGTATGTGGAAAGAACAGTTCATACTTAAAATCCTAGCCTGTTTCCTTTTCTTCCATTTTTCCTTCAGAAAAATAAATCTTTAGGTATAATCTGGGCACAGTACCATCTAAACGCATTTTTTACTGTGTTTGAAGCAAATGGGAAGTTTGCAGTGTTGGAGTTATAAGATGTTTCACTGTTTAAGTGATGCTCTGTGTAAGGTTCCCCAAGGTGGCTGTTTTGAGTCCAAGTTTATTAGATTCTGGTTTAGAACTCTTAGCATAGTTATCCTTCAGGAGTCAATATTTTCCGTAGCTGAGATGGAGATCAAATACCTCCAATTAATGCAAAATTCGAATTAGTCTTGAACTATGGTACTACAACTGGCATCTCAATAATGGACTAGCCACAGGAGGAAGCACGTTTGACAACATACCATCACAGAAAGCTTTAAGTATTCATCTAATCTCTTCTGGGATCATATTCATATATCTTGCTGCTCTCTTGAAATACACTTCCAACGTACTGAATGATACAAGAATATCTGATGCAGCAAGCTGTGGAAGCGTGAGATGCAGAGCCTTTTTAGTTGATATATTTGAAGGTGGATAACCTTAAAAATCAATGAAACCTGCTGCGCCACTCGGAATCGTGATGGACCGTTCCTCACTGATCCTCTTGCCTAGGCATTGAATAACTGGTGCTGTGCTGCTGCAGATTCTCAGTACGAGCTGATGCAACGGCTGGAGCGAGGCATCCGCTAGCAAAGCTGCTCTTTTGAGCAAATCTCTGTATGTGCTCTTGGAATTTGTTATCTGAAGTGCAGCTGTTGGTGGGGTTTTTGGGGGGTTGTTTTGGTTTTTTTTTCTTCATGATTTAGTTTTCAAACCAGACTACAGTTCAAGTGCTTGAAGAGAGAGGATGTACAATGGCAGGAAAGTAGTTCTCAAAGGCTCGAGCGGTATTTTCAAGTTGCTTGTAAATATGTCATTTCCTCTTTGGAGACAGCGTCAGCTCATAGTTCCCCAATTACAGCTGTTAGGAAGAAATTATTAAATATAACATTTTAGCTTTGTGGGAAGTTTGGTAAGGCTGTCACCTAAAAGAGGTGACAGATGCAGAGTTTCGTATTCTCTGCCAAAGCAAAGTTCACAAGTTGAAATAGATCGTTTTTGAAATACCAGTGACACCTCAGAAAGTGTCCCATTTGAAAGACAAAATATTTGAATACCTAGAAGCCCAAATCATAAACAGGAGTTGATGGAGAGGAGGGTGGCTGGGAGGTCTTGAAGATAGATTTTGTAAAGAGTCTGCATAAAACACTCTGGATTTTCTAACAGTTCTTTTGAATAAACATCATAGAAAATTATCTAAAATTAATTGACAAAAACTGGAGGCACAGGAGGAGGAGGAGAATGAAATATCAGATGTGATGCTCTACCTAATAAAAGAAAATATATTTTCTCTGCTGGTTTCACCTTATGCAGATACTGGGAGAGCAGAGAGATGTTCTCTCTCCTATTTTTGCAAGGAAGTAGCTTCTGCTACTTCTGATCATATGCATAAAAAGGCAGCATGTTACTCTTAGGCAGACTGAATCTGGTGATAGCGATAGAGAGTTTCTTTGAAGAAAAGCCCTAGAAAAATCCAGTCACAGGAATAAACTCCCACTGAGAGTTTACCGAGGTTTTGCTGCTCTTCTGTGTATCAGTAATAGAAGCAGACCATGGAGAGAATGGAAATTGATGTCATGTCCAAGGTGTATGTGTTGGTGAAAGATCAGAGAAGTTTTTGCATGTCATTGATGCTGAAAACAGATCTCTGAATGATGCCTTTCTCCTTATGGACCACCTCTCTGGACTTCTTCAGGGAATTGTATTTGAAGGTGGAAAAGGGACAGGAGGTGAGAGCAACAATGCTGGTCACACGGGATGTCCCCTTAGTCTCATATTATAACATCTTATATGTAAGATTATCAAGGGTATGGGAAAATTACTTGATTTTCCTATTGTTAATTTTTTATGAGGAGACCAACTTTCACACTGATGATACTGCCTACTGCTGTAGGGATACCTGCCTCTCTGATGTCCTTTGTGGTGTTCTTAGGTTGGGCACCTGGCCATTTCCTTTCTCAGCGCAGGAGCCTGTGCCCTCCCTGCAGACAGGGTTGGGACTTGGCTCCCTTTGTCTACTGCGTTATCCACCGACAGCTGGAGTTAGTTCAGCACCTGCAGATTTACAGTCTCTTGAAGATAAAAGAAAAGTTAACTCCTGGCCAGGCAGCTTTAAACAAATACCATCTGAGCTCTGTCAAGACTGCAATAACTGATGCCATGAGCTGTAGTCTGTCTTCATGCTAAGCTGACCAGGTATTGTTTGTTGTCTGCAGTGGTGACTAGGTTTCCTGAAGCATATGAGTTCAGTTGATGGCATTTGGAAGGGTATGACACTGGAGTGGTCTGTTTGTCTGTGTAATTGGCACTGGGAATTGGCAGCTGTGATTCAGCGGGGAGCTCCAGGCATTGGGTGGCAAATACAAAGTATGTTCCAGTTTAGTCTGCATACAGCATCAGTCACATTTCAGTGTTTATTAAGGTTAATTTAGAAGTCTCTCTGCTTTTAAACCATGACCTCTTTCATGGGTATGTCATGTTGGATAGCTTTCATCATTTCTATTTTCTGCTTGAAAAATTAAGACCTTTCCCTCCAGCCATGAGAATTTTTTCTTTGACATACAATAAGTAAGCTTTGTCATAACACTGTAGCTGAAAGTAAAGCATTTTAGTAATTGCTGATAAATATATTTTCTTAATATCTGGGGTTTTTTTGCCCTGGAACAGTTTGGAGTGACTTTGGAGAGTTTGCCCAAGTAGTAAATATAGAGCTGTTACCTGTGCTTTAAGTAGTCTGTTTGAGAGGTCTCAGCTTGGAAACTTGCATAACATTTTAGAAAACTGAATTTAAATGTGTTCCTCTCTTCTTGCAAAAGGCTGGCAAACTCTAATTGTTATGTTTTACATTATGAGTAGATCACACTATTATTTTTCCCTTCCAAAAAATGAAGAATGAAAAAATTCAAGCACAGATGACAAAGGCTTTATTGTTGGGTTATTTTTCTTTCATATATGAGGTATGATTAAATGTATGCTGTCAAAGAGAGACCTCTTTATAGATTGATACTATTGATTAGTATTTGAGACCTGCCAGCAGCATTATTACTTTACGTATAAGACAATCTTATAGAAAATTATTAAGTTGATGTTGTTGTTCCTATAGTGAGAACATTCCAGGTATTCATCTCATATCGTTGCAGAAATTGCTTGGCTCAAGTAGATACCACAAAATCATGTTTTAATGATTTTTTTCCTTTTTCCATCTTTTATTTTTTTCACAGTCACATGACACAATCAGCCACATTTGAAGACCCTCGAATAGAGAGCTGCCAAATAACCCCTCCAGCCCCTCGGAAAGTGGAAATGAGGAGGGATCCTGTGCTAGGATTTGGGTTTGTGGCTGGTAGTGAAAAGCCAGTTGTTGTACGCTCAGTAACACCAGGTATGTTTTCCCCACCTGACCCCAAAAGCAAACTTCGACTTAATCTACTGAGATGAAATACAGTTACAAATCTGAGTACTGTTAAAATATTCAGGCAAAGTGATCACAAATATTAGGTAAGGTTTTAAGCCTCGTATTACTGAGTAGTTTCCCTCCTTGCACTCATTTTTGAATGTTATGTAAATGTGTTAACAAAAAGCCAGTTTTAGGTTATTGCTCTGAGCCATTACTATTGTTTGCCTGAAAAAACTTGACCCATTTCATTCAAGGAAAGAAGGTCTTCTCCCTGTTATGTTTCTATTGGTTTGATGTCACCTTCATTGCCATTGAATCAGCGTTTTCAAGAGGTATGTTGAGTTGCGAGATTAAAACTTACATATTTTTCATTCTTTTTATCATCAGCTTCCTAAGGAGAAACTAGGTTTCTAACTATAATATTTGGTTCTAAATATAATATTTGGTTTTGAAAAAGGGGGTGTTATTGCTGGCTTTTTTTTTTTTTTTGAAATGAATATTTCTGTATAACTATGTGGCAAAAAGCCAGGTCAAAATAGATCCCTAAACGACTTACCTGAAGTGAAAGTTAGAGGTTTGTGGTATTTTTGAACTTACAGGTGACCAGACCTGGGACTGTTCAGTCTTCCAAATAGCAGGGCTCCTGCTCTCTATGCTTAGAAGTTCCCTTTTATGCAAAATTGCTTTGGAGCCAAGGGCAGGGATTTGATTTTGCTCTTGTTCGCTGTGTTCTCCGGAACCTCCGCAGAGAGCAGAGGAGAGGCAAAATCGATTTTGTGAAGTTCTGCTGTCATTTACCCATGTGTGTGCATTGATCATATTTGTATTGCTTTCAGATGAAATGGGTGGCGTAACTAATATTTGAACTAGATCCAGACAGTTCTTTTTTCCCAAGTTAGCATTATTAATGTAGTTTTATGTTAAAGTTCAGATTGGAAAAGGTGTTTATTATAGGCCTGCATGGGTGAACGAGTTGCTCCTGGACACACTCAAACACAAAAAGGAAGCCTACAGAGGGTGGAAGCAAGGACAAGTAGCCTGGGAGGAATACAGGGAAATTGTCTGAGCAGCCAGGGATCAGGTTAGGAAAGCTAAAGCCCTGATAGAATTAAATCTGGCCAGGGACATCAAGGGCAACAACAAAAGCTTCTATAGGTACGTCAGGGATAAAAGGAAGACCAGGGAAAATGTGGGCCCTCTCCGGAATGAAATGGGAGACCTGGTTACCCGGGATACGGAGAAGGCGGAGGTACTCAATGACTTTTTTGCCTTGATCTTCACTGACAAGTGCTTGAGCCTCACCGCCCAAGCCGCAGAAGGCAAAGGTGGGGACTGGGAGAATGAAGAGCCGCCCACTGTAGGAGAAGATCAGGTCTGAGACCTTCTAAGGAACCTGAAGGTGCACAAGTCCATGGGACCCGATGAGATCCATCCACGGGTCCCGAGGGAACTGGCAGATGAAGTTGCTAAGCCACTATCCATCGTATTTGAGAAGTCGTGGCAGTCCGGTGAAGTTCTCGCTGACGGGAAAAGGGGAAACATAACCCCCACTTTTTAAAAAGGAAAAACAGCAAGACCTGGGGAACTACAGGCCAGTCAGTCTCACCTCTGTGCCTGGGCAGATCATGGAACAGATCCTCCTGGAAGCTCTGCTAAGGCACATGGAGGACAGGGAGGTGATTTGAGACAGCCAGCATGGCTTCACCCAGGGCAAGTCCTGCCTGATCAACCTAGTAGCCTTCTATGATGGAGTGACTACATCAGTGGACATGGGAAGGGCTACAGATGTCATCTATCTGGACCTCTGTCAGACCTTTGACATGGTCCCCCACAACATCCTTCTCTCTAAACTGGAGAGGTATGGATTTGATGGGTGGACTGTCCAGTGGGTGAGGAATTGGTTGGATGGTTGCATCCAGAGGGTAGTGGTCAACGGCTCAATGTCCAGATGGAGATCAGTGACGAGTGGTGTCCCTCAGGGGTCCATACTGGGACCGGTACTGTTTAATATCTTCATCAATGACATAGACAGTGGGATTGAGTGCACCCTCAGCAAGTTTGCAGATGACACCAAGCTGAGTGATGCGGTCAACACGCCTGAGGGATGGGATGCCATCCAGAGGGACCTGGACAAGCTTGAGAAGTGGGCCTGTGTAAACCTCATGAGGTTCAACAAGGCCAAGTGCAAGGTCCTGCACCTACATCAGGGCAATCCTGGGTATCAATACAGATTGGGGTAGGAAGGGATTGAGAGCAGCCCTGCTGAGAAGGACTTGGCGGTACTGATGGATGAAAAGCTGGACATGAGCCGGCAATGTGCGCTTGCAGCCCAGAAGGCCAACTGTATCCTGGGCTGCATCAAAAGAAGCATGGCCAGCAGGTCGAGGGAGGTGATTCTGCCCCTCTGCTCTGCTCTGGTGAGACCCCATCTGGAGTACTGCGTCCAGCTCTGGAGTCCTCAGCACAAGAAAGACATGGACCTGTTGGAGCAGGTCCAGAGGAGGGCCACAAAAATGATCAGGGGGATGGAATGCCTCTCCTATGAAGAAAGGCTTAGAGAGTTGGGGTTATTCAGCCTGGAGAAGAGAAGGCTTCGAGGAGACGGCCTTTCAGTACTTAAAGAGGGCTTATAAGAAAGACAGCGGCAAACTTTTTAGCAGGGCCTGTTGTGACAGGACAAGGGGGAATGCTTTTAAACTAAAAGAGGGTAGATTTAGGCTAGATATAAGGAAGAAATTTTTCACAATGAGGGTGGTGAAACGCTGGAACAGACCAGAGTGGTGGTAGATGCCCCATCCCTGGAAACATTCAAGGTCAGGTTGGACGGGGCTCTGAGCAACCTGATCTAGTTGCAGCTGTCCCTGCCCACGGCAGGGGGCTTGGACTAGATGACCTTTAAAGGTCCCTTCCAACCCAAACTATTCTATTCTATTCTATATTCTGTTCCAAGTGAATAGGAAGACAAATGAGCTCAGGACAACGTTCTTCTACACGGATTTGTATCCATTTATGCTGGATATATAAGTGAAGTTTTGAAACCAAACAGAGGAAAGGAACAGCATTAGCTCAATTGTTAAATTAATTGAGTTTGATACTGAAACATTTTCCTTTAAGATTTTATCTTCATATTGGTAATATAATATTATTGGGTTTTTTATGTCTCATCATTGCAGAGTTTAAAGACCGAAGGCTAGAGAAGATATATCTTTTCACTCGCAGTTGCGATGACACACCCTCTTCTGGGCATGTAATCGTGCTGAGAAGCAAAGTATTATGTGCATTTTATAAAGCATAAACTCAATATGCATTTCAGCAGTGTCAGAATCCAAAGCACGTAGACACGTATACATCTGATTGTCTACTCAGACTAATGCTAAATATCTGTGTCCAACTGAAAGTGGCAATGCTTTTGGATGTACGTAAAACTTGTGTTCACCAAGTGGTAGGAATCCAGAGGAAAAGAGACTCAGAGACTGGAGGTATAGAAATTTACTGTCTTCAGATTGAAGGAAACAGTTTTGTTTTGCCCAGAACAGAAAAGTCAGAGGAGAGACCTGCAAATGACTTTCAAATATGTAAGTGATGTTTCACAGGAAAGAGGAATAAGATGTTCTCCAGTGTTACTTTGCCTGGGACAGAAACAAGGTGTTGCAACAAGGAAGATCTGGTGTAGACACCAAGGAAAAAGACTTCCTGATCTTAACAGTAGTTAAACAAGATCATTTATTTACAGGAAAAGGAGTCATCCTCAGGGTGGTCTTACAAGAATATCAGACAAACATCGATCAGGGATGAGTTAAGGTATGGTTGATCACACCTTAAAGGGTGAATTAGGCCACCTCTTATGGGTCCTTTTGGTACTCCAGAAAATCAAGCCCTTATTTTTAGGTGGCTAGATGTCAGTTTGGAACTTAACTTGAGGAACTTCAGTAGAAGCTGCTAAGCCACTAGCTTTCAAGATTTTCCTGATGAGGAAGTACTGGTAATGTCAGAAATAGTGTTAGTGTTAGACATGCCATTAGTTGAAGAAAAAACCACTCCTAATATGTGAACAACAGAGTGTGTCTGTGCATTTACAACGGTCTGCTAACCTATGCTTTTTTTTTTTCATTTATCTCCAGGCGGCCCCTCTGAAGGAAAGCTTATACCAGGGGATCAGATCATAATGATTAATGATGAGCCAGTCAGCACTGCTCCAAGGGAGAGAGTCATCGACCTTGTCAGGTAGTTGATGTCCTGTCACTTAAACTATGAACCCAGTGGGTTATTGCCTGTGCAGTCATTTGATAATACAGCAAGTCTTGCCTTCTCATGGCTAAGAAAAGAGAAAATAATGTTACTTTAGTCATAATGAAGAATGGTGAAGTATTTTAGTATTGAAATGAAGTGTCCTCTTAAATGTCCTCTGAGTAGCTGAAAAAATATAGTAAAATATTGGAACAGCTCCAAAATACTTGGATGTCAAAAGAGGAATAGTATTTTTTGGGTATTTATTTTTGGTATGGGTTGTTGAAAAGATAATTCCTGGAGCAAGGCAGCTCCAGTCACTGTTGCTCTATTGCTTTTTTTTACATGAAGAAAGTTGAGTCAGGTCTGTCTTATGTGAAGAAGAAAGAAAATGTGGTGGGGTGATTTTTTGAGAGCGATGGGTGCATGTAAGTGGGAATATGTAGGGAAGCTCAAAGAGTGTTTGGGTGGATTGCAGGTAGGTGAGTTGTGTGAAAAGAGCAGGCAGGGCTGTGTAGATAGGAGGCAGAAATCAAGACAAAGAAGTGATTGTGGAAAGTGCAGGAAAGGAGAAATGTCAATATTTGTAATGGGATGTAAAAGGAAAGAAAGGACAGGGACTGACAAATGCTCAGGATGTGGAAAAAGATGTGATGTGGTTCACCTAATAAGCTTTGCGTTTTGAGTAACAAGATATGTTAGTGCATTGCATAGAAAAAATGACTAGTAATTAAAAAATTAAACATAAAAATAATTATTTTAAATTCCAGTAGCCTCGTTGCTGGACACCAGTTTTGTTTCTGTATTTTCCTTCTCATTGGTGTAAACTCTGAATTGGTGGGTCTAGTCAATTCCTGAGAGATACTAAGGTTTTAACTGTGCAGGTACCTCTCCTCAGCACTGGTAACTGTCAGTGTTGTCAGTATTACCCATGTAATTTTGAAAAGTCACATTTGCTTCCAGAAATTTGGGCAGGAGGTACCGTGGTAGTTGTACTCTTTTTGCAGATGACAATTTGAGCAAATGGGTGCTCATTTGCTGGGATTCAGCTGCGAAGCAAACTTCCAAAGGAGATACAGAAACGGTATAAAGATGCCAGCAACACTGATGCCTTTATCTGTGTTAGGCGAGTTTAGACAAAATACAATATATTTTCAGATTGTAAAAATAGAAGTGTTAACCTGCAAGTCAGCTAACAGAAACTCAGCACATTAAGAGGGGACTTCGACACTCTTGGTTTTTGTGACAAAGAGACCCCATGAACTGCAGGAACTGTCCTGTTCTTACTAAAATTCTGTCCTATGCTCTGTATTGACCATTAGCATAAGCCTCACAAATGGGTCTTAAACACATTTTTTATGTCGTTGTTTCTTCATAAAGTGATCCTATTGCAGTCTTCATTCTTTCCCTGATTCTTTGATATGCAAGTAATCAGAATTAGGATCTCTATCTCATTTCTCTGCTGCCAGCGATATGTAGTAATAACAACAAGGAAAATAGACTGATTAGGCCTGAGACAAACTGAATTTATTGAGTGGCTGATTCTCTGTCTGCCTTCAAATGAGAAACTGAATAAGAATGTCACCCTTCCCTATTATGTTGACTCCATAGGTAGTGTCTTAAATTAAGTGTTGTTGCATTCCAGGGGAAGCTTTTGGTCTCACTTTTCTTACACTGTAATTCTACCTTTGCTCTCAAAATCTATCTGCCGTTGGGATTTTGACAGAGACCCATTCTTTGATGATACTTAGAGTGAAATGTATTGGGGTTGTATATTACAGCATTTGAAATTAAGAACTTGCTTTTTATGCCAATGGGGACACCTGGAATGATTAAACACTGTCACTGTGCAGTCCTGACACCATTCTTTACACCAATGAAATAATGAATCCCTTCTGTATAATAGAAGGTTTTCATATGGGCTGGATACATCTGCAACTTTGAAAACACTTGCTTCAGTTTTCAATGTGCATGGAAGCAATTTTGAAATCTTGTTTTCCAGCTGGTAGCAGTGTGTCTATGGTCAGCAATGAGTATATTTTAGATGCATAGGTTAGGCAATGGGCATAATCACAAAATCATAGAGGAATTGAGATGGAATTTCTGGAGGTCATCCAGTTTAACCTCTTGCTCAAAGCAAGCTAGAGTCAAAGTTAGATGTGACTGCTCAGCACTTGTCGAATCAAGATTTTAATATCTCCAAAGATGGAGATTTCACAACCACAGTGGGCGGATGTTTCAGTTCTCAACCAGTGGCCTCTCAAAGATGATAGAGAGCAGCTTTTACAAGACATGAGCCAACTCCCTCGGCAGCCTTAGATGCATCCCATCTAGGCCCATGGACTTGTGAGTGTCCCTCTTGCCTAAGCAATCCCTAATTCAGTCTTTGTCTACCTCTGTTCCCTAAATTCTGCCACTAAGCTCAGGGGCCACGGTGGCAGACCTTGCCACTAAAGATCAAAGCCAAGAAAGCATCGAGTACCTCAGCCTTTTCAGTGTCCTCCATTAGGTTGCCTACCCCATTTAGCAGCGAGTTCATATTTCCCTTGGCTTTCACTGCTGATGTAGCTGTAGAGGCCCTTCTTGTTACCCTTCACATCCTGTACCCTTCAGTGCCAGCTGAGCTTTGCAAACTCCATGCCTGCCTGGCCAAGTAGGTCTTCTCTGTTTCTGCTGGCTAACATCTCCATTTCCATCTCCGGCTGGCTTCTATTTTGCGCTGGGTCTCAGTCCGGCATTCTCTGTGGAGCCACACTGGTGTCCTGCTGTGTCTGCCTGCTTCCTTGCAGATTGGAGTAGACCGTTCTGCCACTTGGAGGAGGCTCTCCATGAAGATCACCCAGCTCTACTGGGCTCTGGCCTTTCAGTGCTGCATCCCACAGGACCCTGCCCACCAGTGCCCTGGACAAGCTGAAGTCTGCTCTTTAGCTTGGACTCCTCTTCCTCCTTTTCCTCAGGATCTTACACTGTACCATCTCGTGGTCACTGCAGCACATCAATGAAAAACTGATATTCCAACACCATATTTTTTCTGTGATTGCATGCTCTCTTGCTGATTAGGTATAACAAGGTATATTTTATAATCATGATGTGAAATTCTGTGTCTATTTTTATGCAGCTTTCCCTCAAAGCTTTCTTAAAGTCAAGAAATGATTTGTCTTTATAATTGCAGAGAGTGTGGAAAAAATTAATCTACTTTCAAAATACAGGCATAAAGATCATAGTATGCCAAACAGAAAAAACCCAAACTGCATGGGGAAAAAAAGGCAGACTTCATAGCAGATGAGCATCATGCTTTAACAAGCTTAGCAAGACTCAAAACTTCCAAGCAAAAGTATACACAAACGTTAGATGTTAAGTCAACCCTGAATGTTAAACAGAGTTTTTAGTGTAATACAATATTTAATTGTTTTCCAGGAAAACATTGTCGGGACATTTACTTATGAAAAGAGTTATGCTATTGAAGGAAAAGAAAACGGAAAAGAGAATTTCTGCTACGGTCTATCTTAAATCCAAAAAATAAAAAAAGATTAAGAATGTCTACCAAGAAGGGTATCTGAAAAATGTCAATTAAATCTTTTTTCATTAGGAAAAAGTATGTCCCTAAGGAATAAATTTGCTTTATTTCCAAATTTTCCCCAAAATAAGTCAGAGCAGTTTTTTTCAGATAATTTTTTTTTTCTTCAGCCCTTTTCCTATCAGCTCCAAATTCATTGTGTACTTTTTACTCCTACAGGGTTAGAAATAGTTAGAC
This sequence comes from Calonectris borealis, assembly GCF_964195595.1. Lineage (NCBI taxonomy): Eukaryota > Metazoa > Chordata > Aves > Procellariiformes > Procellariidae > Calonectris > Calonectris borealis. The sequence goes on along the minus strand of NC_134312.1, from coordinate 137,338,360 downwards.
CAGTCTTTTAAGAAAGTCCCTTTTGTGTAACGGTTTTACTACAGGAAAATGCAAGAAGATAAAGGGAGCGTGTAATACAGAAATTTTCACATTGTCTCTTTATTGCATTTTAATGTTTTAATTATGTGTGTGCTTTCTAAACATTCATTACTGAAAATAAGCTTCCTTAAGTAGAAAACTGTATTAAAGCCACCTCTGCTGACTCCAGGGGGTACTAAGCAGGAACCTGGTGAAAGATTTTGGTTTGTTTTTTAAGAATTGAGGGATACTGTTGTATCCTAGGAGGTTTCAGGTCTGGAGATTATCAGGGATATTCATTATAAATATCCCCTGTAGGTCATTCTCATCCATCTAATTCTTTTGGCTCTGCTTTACTGGCAACATTTAATTAGTGTTCAAGTTGTCCTTTGAAAGCCAAGGTTGCAGAAATATGAATACAGTATGGTTTGCAGACAAAATGCCTAAGGACTCGTTATTTCTGGGTAATGCTCAATGGCTTTTGCACGTTATTATGTTTTCCTCAGCTATTTTCAAGCACAAACCCAGAAGTCATGTTTATGGTTTCCCTTACAAAGAGAGGTCACCTTTATGAGCATCACTTATGGCTGCAGTCTAGATGTGTTCCATTCAAGACAGGAAGTCATTGAAGTTGGAAAAAGAGGAAGAAACAAGCCCGATTTTCTAAATGTATGATTACAGTCCAGGCAAGGAGCAAGCAAACAGAATACTAAAGAAAGGAAGATGTATTTGTACTGCAGTCGGTTCAAAATTGTAGCAGGAGCTACTTATCTTGGTTTTCTTTTACTGCTGGTACAGATTCTGTGACTTAAAGCTTTTCACACATACTTAACAATAAGTACTTTGAGATAACATTAAAGTCATTGTGCAATGTAGCAATTTTTTGCTTATTTGAAGGTGAGCAATAATGCAAAACTAACATATTAGAAGGTGTATTAACGTACTGTGTCAATTAATTGGTTGTTCAGAGGTGCATTTCATTATCATTGGTTAATGTTAAATTTGTATCTTTTTAAGAATCAGTTTAATCAACCAAACGTTCTTTTAAAACACTTAAAGAAATATATCTAACAAATAATTTGCCTTATAATATGTTTATAGGTAATTTCTTTAACATGAATGACTTACTTGATTATCTTAGATTGTACTGAGTATGCATTAGTCTACAAGGACCCCAACATATGTAAAATGTCTTTTTATTTAGCAAGGTATTTTACTGAAATTTTAAGTGACACACAGATGTACTGCTTACCCCATAAAGCAAACTCCGAGTAGGGCACAGTAGTGGTATTTTGTTCATACCTCAATTAAAATAGTTATCCAGGCAGCCTGTGAGGAGAGACAGGCACCTGAAGAGGGTGATCCATCCGAGATACTTGTTTTGGAATAAACTACTCTGTTGCAGAAAGCTGTATTTATGCATTGACTAAAGAAGGAGCACAGAAAAATATCTTAGAATAGAAATCTGACTTCCAGGTTGCTAAATTAGGCTAGATTAGTCCGTTCCTTGAAACTGTAACAGCAGTAAATTAGTATTTGATGTCCTGTGGAATTCCACTAAAAGACTTTAATTGCAAAGCAAGAACTGAAAAAGGTGAAATTCGTTAAGGGCTTTTCTTTCCTGTTGGCTCTATTTTCTATTTAACAGAAATGACTCAAAAACCTTTCTGAAATAACTCTTGCTTTGGCAAGTTAATGTCACGGCAAGTTTGCATCAAGAGGATCTGGAGGATTCTTTCAATTCTGCAGTAGAATTTCTTTTTTATTTCGTGTTACCATAAGACTGGAGAGAAGGAACCCTCCAGGATTTCAGGCTGCATGTTGCATTTAACGTGAATTCAATTAATACTGACTCTTCTCACCATCGTCAGGGAGTGGATGAGGATTCTGTCACTGCCGTTTGAATGTGTGTGTCAGGGGACCAGTTTGCCTTCTCTGCATCACCATAGCTAAACGCGGGTGCAAAAGGGAGCTCAGTGGCAGTGCCTGTCATCATCGTCTTCTCACAGCAACTGAAAATACCACTTTTCAAAAGTAATTTCTGTCTCTAGGCTTAGACTGTTTCATGTATTGGATCAAGCAATTTTGGTGGACTTAATATTAAAGACATTCTTTCTTCATCAACATCATAGAGAAGAAAATCAAGCATATTAAGCTATTAGCTATGATAACTGCTTAGCAACCGAGAGTCTTGAAACGTGCTTTTCCTGAAAAACCACTCATGTGGACCTTTTAATCTGAAGGTACTCCATTATACTCCCAGTTCGGTATATCAATCCAGAGACTTTATAGCCATTTTGTTTCAGGCCTTCATCTGTGCATTGCTGGTGTTTTGGTTTTTTAGATACATAATGCTGAACAGAGGGACAAAATGTTGGACCAAATTATCTGTAGGAGTTTTACAAGTGACATCAATAGAGATAAGCTTTCTGCCAGGGCATTTAATTAGCTCCCTCTAATCAGCTGGCCCAAGCATAGAGCTGGGAGTCAGGATATAAGAACTCAGTTCCTGCCTGACTTGGGGGGTGTTGTTAGATATATGTCTTCTACCTTCTGCAACATAATACAGAGGTAACTTAAGTAATTTAAATCAGCTGCTGTGATCTAATTGTGAGAGCACAGATTTAGTATTGTCTACTTTACCTTTTTTCTTGGCTGCCATGGTGAGGTGCTTCTGGTACTTGAGCTAATATATTGAGAGCTAATTCAGATGTCTCTAGATTTTAATTATTAATCTGTGATATGGTTTCAGAAATGCTTGCCTGTCTTTTCAAAGGCCTGTAAGAGTTAAGCTGAGTTGAAAGCTGTATAAAGACATTACTTGTTATTCTTAAAATCAATACCAACTATGGAAATCATTCTCTTTTATATCCATTGTATCTGTGAAAACATGCAGTCTCATATCCTTTCTTAGCAGAAAGTTGGCTGACATGGTTTAGACAGGTTTGGGCTCAATAATTCAAATGTTTGGAATGCTGAGAACTTAGCATATAAGTTTCTTTTCATGTTCACCATGATGGATGCCCCCTGGAGTTCGCAAGTCTAGGGTCTTTTTGAAATTCCAAGGCTTGATGTGTCATCCAGTTGAAGTGTTGTGTCATCATCTTACTCTGTTATCCTCCAGAAAGAGGAGTCAGCTGTGATGAATTTCAGGTCAGCTGTTCTGTAACAAGTTGCTTTATGGTAACTGAACGCAAGGGTATGGACAGAGATGTGGAACAGCTGTGCCCAAAACGCAAGCAACTGTACAAAATGCCTTCTTCAGATGTGAACCAGCAAACGTTGCTCTCATTAGCTTGTTCTGACAAGCAGGCTTACCACTTCTCATACAACTAAACAAAAGCATTGGCTTGTCTGCATGGAGGATTTACTTTGAAGCCAGATGCACTGATGTGACTGTTTCAAAGTAATTGTTTCCATGTAAAGTCATACAAATGAACACCCAGCTTTCAATTTATTATGAATTAACCCTTCCACGTGATCAATTTCCTCTATATTGCATGTTCTGCAATAAATGTTTATCTTTCTTTGTGCTGTCGCTGCAAGCCCCATGCATCAAAGGATTACTTCATGTTGGAATATGTAGCAGGAGGTACCTAAAAATCTCATGTCCTGTGTTTGGGGCAGGGAGGGTTAGAGAGGAGGTGTCAAACTACAGAAATCTCATGGTTTCTCTTTCCTGACCCCATTATCTGTCTCTTTTGGGATGACATTTCCAAATCATAAACGATAATGTTGGGCAAGCCAGCCCTCCACACCATGCTGTTGGCACTTGAATATTTTGTGGCTCCTGTGGATGCCTTGAGGACATTACTACAGGACAACTACGCTTATACAAGACAAGCACTGTGATATGGAGCAGTTTAATCAGCAGAAGGCAGAAAACAGGGAGGAAGACAAGACAGAGACAGCTTCAGGAGCTTGCTTGGGAAGCGCCAGTCTGTGCAGAACAGTTTCTGAGCTTGGAGAAGCAGTATGGGCTGATAGGAGAGGATTGTGCTCTGCATTAGGGGCTGCCAGCAAGGAGTGACTGTGAAATATGAAGATGGCAGAGATGCCTTCGCCATCGCATGCACAGAACTCACAGAGCAACTCTGCCCTTCCAGAAATGTGTGGCTCCCCTCACTGGGAAGTTTACAACTCCCTCATCCTACCAGTCACTTGCTGACTGATTCAGCACGTACACATCAGCTAATGAAGCTATTGTAATGGAAAACAGCCATTTTTGAGAAGATATGATAGTTGCATGGTATAAGGCCTGTGGTGCTTTGTGGAGGCTTATGTTACACACAATGTGGACAGTGGTGGCATCAGCATTCCCTTTTATCCTGAGACAGTGCTGGACATTTGGATCATAGAAATTAACTGGTTTTTATCTGCTGCCTACATAGCTTCAGGATGACAGAGAAATACTTCTTTAAAAGACTGAAACGTAGATGGCAGTATCAAGCAAAAGGCTTGTAGTTACTATGAATTATACCCAAATGCTGTATTTTGATAGAAAGATGTCAAGAGCTGGGAGGCAAACATGATGTTTTTATGGTTTTGTAAGTTGGCCCTTGGAGGGTTGTGTCTGCTACAGGCGCCTTGTATCAGCAAAAGGCAAAAAGATTTTAATCTCCTGTTTTTAAGGAATGCTGTTTTGGGGGTGGCAGTTTTATATGCACCAGTGCTCATAGGAAATGTAAAAGGTAATTTAAACTGTTGAGAGAGAAGGGTGAAAGGACTGTGACCAATTTGCAATGTCTTGTATAGTTTCATGAATTTGGAATACTTTTAGTCTTTAGCTGTTAGTTCTGTAGAAGCTCCTGGCAGTGTCTGTATTTGAAGGGTTTTGTGCATTTTACAAAAACTCATCTGTTTGCCAAATTGGAGAAAATAAAGCTAGCATAACTGTTAGTGTGGTGGCTATGTATGCCTTTTTTGTAGCACAGTGAGAATGGAGGGGGGGGAAAAGCAAAAATGAATAGCTTTTAAAAAATCTTGAACCATGTAATTGGAAAATATGAATCAATGGAGGGCTTAAGCCCTTCTCCTTGGGGCTGCTTAGATACTATGGGCAGCTGGCATGTTGAGTGGTGGTGTAATCCTGTGTTTATAGAACCATAGAATCATAGAATCGTTAAGGTTGGAAAAGACCTCTAAGATCATCGAGTCCAACCGTCAACGCAACACCACCATGCCCACTACACCATGTCCCTAAGCACCTCATCTACACGTCTTTTAAATACTTCCAGGGATGGGGACTCAACCACTTCCCTGGGCAGCCTGTTCCAAGGCCTGACCACTCTTTCAGTAAAGAAATTTCTCCTAATGTCCAATCTAAACCTCCCTTGGCGCAACTTGAGGCCATTTCCTCTCGTCCTATCGCTAGTTACTTGGCAGAAGAGACCAACACCCACCTCACTACGACCTCGTTTCAGGTAGCTGTAGAGGACGATGAGGTCTCCCCTCAGCCTCCTCTTCTCCAGACTAAACAACCCCGGTTCCCTCAGCTGCTCCTCATAAGACTTGTGCTCCAGGCCCTTCACCAGCTTCATTGCCCTTCTCTGGACACGCTCCAGCACCTCCATGTCCTTCTTGTGGTGAGGGGCCCAAAACTGAACACAGTATTCGAGGTGCGGCCTCACCAGTGCCGAGTACAGGGGCACGATCACCTCCCTACTCCTGCTGGCCACACTATTCCTAATACAGGCCAGGATGCCGTTGTCCTTCTTGGCCACCTGGGCACACTGCCGGCTCATGTTCAGCCGGCTGTCGACCAGCACCCCCACGTCCTTTTCTTCTGGGCAGCTTTCCAGCCACTCTTCCCCAAGCCTGTAGCGTTGCCTGGGGTTGTTGTGGCTGAAGTGCAGGACCTGGCACTTGGCCTTGTTAAACCTTATACATTTGGCCTCAGCCCATTTATCCAGCCTGTCCAGGTCCCTCTGCAGAGCCTTCCTACCCTCGAGCAGATCAACACTCCCGCCCAGCTTGGTGTCGTCTGCAAACTTACTGAGGGAGCACTCGATCCCCTCGTCCAGATCATTGATAAAGATATTGAACAAGACTGGCCCCGAAACTGAGCCCTGGGGAACACCGCTCGTGACCGGCCGCCAACTGGATTTAACTCTGTTTACCACAACTCTCTGGGCTCGGCCGTCCAGCCAGTTTTTTACCTAGCGAAGAGTGTACCTGTCTAAGCCGTGAGCCGCCAGCTTCTCTAGGAGAATGCTGTGGGAGACAGTGTCAAAGGCTTTAGTGGAGTCCAGGTAGACCACATCCACAGCCTTTCCCTCATCCACTAGGCGGGTCACCTGGTCATAGAAGGAGATCAGGTTGGTCAAGCAGGACCTGCCTTCCATGAACCCGTGCTGGCTGGGCCTGATCCCCTGGTTGTTCCACACATGGCTTGTGAGTGCCCTCAAGACGAACCGCTGCATAATCTTCTCCAGGACCGAGGTCAGGCTGACCGGCCTGTAGTTCCCTGGATCCTCCTTCTGGCCCTTCTTGTAGATGGGTGTCACATTGGCAAGCCTCCAGTCATCCGGGACCTCCCCAGTTAACCAGGACTGCTGGTAAATGATGGAGAGTGGCTTGGCAAGCTCCTCCGCCAGCTCCCTCAGTACCCTCGGGTGGATCCCACCTGGCCCCATAGACCTGTGAGCATCCAGGTGGCATAGCAGGTCATTAACTGCTTCCTCTTGGATTATGGGGGGTTTATCCTGCTCGCCGTCCCTGTCTTCCAGCTCAGGGGGCTGAATACCCCTGAGCACTTTTTTTCTCTGTCAAGGTAGAAGCAGCACTCCCTGGGATGGGAAGGAGATAAAGAGAGCAACTGGGAAATGAATAAAACCCTACTCAGAGCAAAGTGTCATGGAGAGGTCTTGGTATCTCATGGTCCATTGGTATAATGGAGTAATTTTAATGAATTGTGTAATGGAAAGCTGACTCAGGAGTTCCTGAAGATGGCAAGACCTTTCTCTGGCTTTTTGGCATGCTGATGCTGTGTCTTTCTGGCTTCCTGACTCTCAGAGTTAGTTTTTAGCATCATAATCATATTTACTTCCCGGACTACATCTAAGCTATTAAGTAAAATGAAGAATGGTGCTTCCTGAAGCTATGTGCGCCCATAAGGTGGCTGTCCCTCATCCCATTAGGGTCCAGTTACAATGGCTATCTCTACAGTTCCATTTCATATCCCTGCTCTGACAGCAATGTTGCCTTTCAGTCAACCAAAGGCATGTGGGGTTGACAGTGCTTGATACCAGTAACTTGTAGTTTGTCTATGGAGCTGGAAAATCACAAAAATAGTAGAGATGAGAAGTACCTGGCTGAATACTAGTCTGATAAAACTCTCTCAATCCAAACTTCTTTTTCATTCAGAGATGTCTAGGCTTAATTGTGTTGTAAGAAAATTGGATCTGGCTCTCGGTGCAGTTGACTTTAAATTTTTATGACTCTATGTTGTCAAGGGCTAATTTTTTTTTGGAAGCTTTTTCAAAAATACTGAGAAATAAGATTAAAAGGCTTAAGATTGTCATTAGCAAGTCCTTTCTCTTTCCTGCTTCCCTCCAATAAGAATAATTTTGTGACTCAGAGTCTCTCTTAGCAGTTGATAGTATTATGTCATTGGAATAGAAATGTTGTAGGGACTTCTGTGTTGGCTGATGAACTAGAAAACTTAGAACACAGAATTAGATCATATTTTTAATTTACCAATAGTACAGCCAACAAGGACTCCCAAAATTGCCAAGAGATTGAGTATCTACATCTAACTTTATCTGATATGCCCAATCAGAAGGTTAGTTAAAAAGGAAGGAGAACAGTTTACATATTCTGACTCATCAGTCCCCAAAATGAGATTCTTCAGTCAAATATTACCACTGATTGGGATGACTTTGGGTCATAGTGGAAGGTCAAAGGACAAAAACATCTTTTTCTCATTAAACAAAGGATTTGAGACAAAAACTAAGTAGAAAATAAAAATGGCTAAGAATAAACTCACCTTTAAAAAATATTGAATGCTTCAAAAGGCAGCTTAACGCGGTAGATTTCTGTGGGATTTATTAGTCAACTCTTCCTGGTTTGATTTCTGATGTGACAATTGATCATGTGTAATTTATTACAAGCAACACATGAAAAACAGCGTAAGAGAAGCATTTTAGCTTTAGCTTTAGCTTTTTTTAGGCCTTTTCCCAAAAATACCATTCTCTGACTTTTTGCTTGACTTGAAACATCCAAGTCTTCACAGGCCTCCTGGAAGCAGCAGCAGTAATAGGGGAAAGATGAATCACATGTATTTCACAGCAGGTGACTTCCAAAGGATGTTGGTTTTAGTCTTATTTTGTCTTCATCTGAGAAACCAAGACAAACTGGTTCTGAGAAACCAAGAAGACATACCAAAATAGAGACTGCAAATACCGAAACAGAGGCTGCAGAGATAAACCCAGATGGCCATCAACCTCCGCTACCCCAAAGGCATATTTCTTACATAGTATGTGCTGAAATGTTAATTGTTCTGTTAGCTCTTATTCCTCTTCATGCAGACTAAAGCTTAATGTATTTTACTTACTGCACAAGGGAAAATCCCTGCGGTCCACTGTCTATATTGTTAAATAAAGTAATCCAGCTTGGTTGGAGGTTTAGTTAAAACCAAATTTGTTCAGCTTATGAATCAAGCAAGAATCCAGGAGAGGCAAAGGTCTTGTCATCTTATGTCATAGAACCTGCCCATTTTATGATGATCACTTCAGCTTTTCAGCAGGTCTGTTATTCAGAAAGCAATACACAAAAAGGCCGTTCTTCTAGAGAAGAAAATCGGTTGCTATAGCGGTTTAAAATCCTTGAGGTCATCTCTATTTCATAAAAACTGTAGGAGTCATGAGGTTTAATTGTTGCACTGAAATCTTTGTTCCATACATTGTCTTTCTGCCCAATATCCTTTTCTATGTGTCTACAGTGTGCCTGAGACTTAAAAAGAAAATATCATCTGCCTAAGGGTTTATCAAGAATAATAGCAACAACTCTCAATTCTGGAAGACAGCAAAAAATTAAAACTATTCATTAATTGAGTTTGCAGTCCATTTTCTTTTTAATTCTTTATCTTGTGTCATTCTCCTTACTGCTCAATTTTACATGGAAATCATACTTTTGTGACCAGAAATACCCTTTTGTTCTGCATTTTATCTGAAATTCTGTTTGTGTTCAAAGCCTTTAATTAAATATTAGAATAAATGTGTTAGTAAAGATACCGCTTTTTTCTCCTTAAAAAGTATTGAAACAATTTCTTAGTGTTCTACACCAATTATAGTCATGTTACAGTGTCCAGCAGGCTTGTTGAGTTCATTAATAATTCATACAAACTACCATGGGCTTAAGGAAGGAGCTATATCACATATTGACATATGGGACTGAAAGAAAACTCAACACACTCTTTTGCAACCATTTTTTTGTTGGAGAAAGAGAAGATTGTATTATTTATGCTCTGAGGTACATAGACTGAGAATACAGTTTGCTAATGTAAGTCTTATGGCTGTTTATTGGACAAATAACGTATCAGAAGCATGCAGGGTGTCATGAGGCTTTTGTAAGTCAGGCAGCAACAGCCGGAGCTACAGCTCCTGTGAGACACTGAGGAGTTCAGGAGGGCAGAGCTGGAGGTCAGCGTGATCCAAGGCAAAGCTGGTACTTCTGGCTTACAAACTAAGCACGTCAGTATTTTATAATAGAATCATAGAATAGTTTGGGTTGGAAGGGACCTTTAAAAGTCATCTAGTCCAACCTCCCTGCAATGGGCAGGGACATCTTCAACTAGATCAGGTTGCTCAGAGCCCCGTCCAACCTGACTTTGAATGGTTCCAGGGATGGGGCATCTACCACCTCTCTGGGCAACCTGTGCCAGTGTTTCAGCACCCTCATTGTGAAAAATTTCTTCCTTATATCTAGCCTAAATCTACCCTCTTTTAGTTTAAAACCATTCCCCCTTGTCCTGTTGCAACAGGCCCTGGCATCTGTTGTGCATTTTGGCTGGGGGATGGCAGTCCTTCACGGCCCAGTCTTTGTGGGCTGACTTCCTTGCAAGCTGTTGATGATGCATAGCATTTGCTAGAGCAGCCTCAAAGAAATCCTGTGGTGCCTGCCATCTTGTAGTTAACTGTCTGTGCAGCATGGTGTTGCAGTAACCTCATGCTGGGTCTTCCCACCTCTAGCTGATGGCACCACTGTCACATGGCAATAGGTGGCCAAATTCCAGAAGTTCAGAAATTTAGGGGAAGGAGCTTTGAAAGTCGTGCGCTGGTATTGGAAGGCAGGTGCTATTTCCCAGCGCGGTGTGTTGAATATGGCGTCTGGTAGTAAAAGCTTTGCTTCAGAAGAGGACTGGCCAAGGTGAAGCACAGGGTGGATGTGCGTGTTGCTCGGAGCAAGTGAATTAAAGCTGTTATTGTGAGCATTCCTGTCTTGATGCCCTTGGCTCGCAGAACTGAAGCTCAGCCTAGGGTGAAACTACCAGAGGCTGTAAGAGGCAGCATTTCGTGCCTCAGCTTGCCATTGCATTAAATAATTCATTGAATCTGACCTTTCAGAGCAGTACATTGTAGCTAACAGAATGAATATAAAAAGGATATAAAAGGGAAAAGAATATCAAGTGGGAGTAGAGAGGCAATATAAACTTTATATATAACCATAGAAGGTCTGCAGTGCTGTCCGTTTCTGAAAGTGTGCCGGTAATTGGACGTAGTTTAGAAAGAGCAGCAAAAATGAGCCAGAAGTTGTCCCTTTTGTAAGAGACATAAGAAGCTCAGCCTAGTTAGGTTATTGCGGGAGAGATCAAGATGGCTTTATCTGAATGTGGACATCTGAACAAGGAAGAACTTGGATAGCAGGCACCTCTTCAGCTTGGTAGAAAAGTACAGTCCAGCCCTAAGAAACGGCAACTAGTGAGAGATGAGAGCGAGCTGTGGTCATTCTCCATCGTTTCAAGACTTTAAATGAGAATCTTGTATCTGTTTGGAAAGATGTGCTGTAGCTTAAGCAGAAGTTAAGGCCTTTACAAAACATCTACCAACTATGGTTAGCAGGAGAGTTTGTGTTTTGCAGGAAGTCAAATTAAGTTGTATGTTGGTCTTAGGATCTTTGAATGCATAGGAATAATAAGACTGCCCGATCTCACACCTGAATTCTGACTATGAGCAGCTCAAAAAGCTGTGCTCAGTCCCTATGGGAAGGTGTGACTTTTCTGGGAAGGTGGCAAAGCGAGTAGCCCTATCTTACAGCAGTCACTTTCTGCTCTTGGGCTCTTGCTCACTATCACCCATGCCCATGTTCTGTCTACCTGCACTTATCATCACGCAGAGTGTCTTTCAAAGGCTTGCCCACACCTGGATGTGTTCTCCTGCCTTGCAGCCTCACCAGATATTGATGCTGTGCAGGACATGACTTTGGTTTTTTTCTTTTTTTTTTTTTTCTTTTTTTCTTTTTTTTTGAGGTGTGCATTATTTCACTGGAGCTAGTGAGCTGTTTTTTGAGTGGAAGTCAAATGCGGCATGATAAGCAGTTACTTTTCTGGTACACAGTGCTGAACATACACAAATTACAATTTCTTCGGCTTTTAGTACTAATTTTTTTCTGCCCTGAATGCTTGGAAAAGTTCTGTTTTGGCAATTATAGCTCTGAGTGTCAGAAACAGTAGGAAAAAATCATAATTTGGTTTGGTTGTACTGTGCTGAAGGGTATGGCATAAGTGGCTTAATCTGATAGGATTTACTGACCTAAGACTTAGTTTTATTTGAGCAACAGTTTATTTACAGTAGGGATTAATTACTCCTAATGTCTTGATTAGAAAAACGACATTTTACCAAAGGGCAGCATGCAGTAGGTACTTTGAATAGCTACTTTACTGCGCATTTTAAAAATGTATTCATATATTACACTTCATATATTTCATAGAAATCATCTATTGAGTAAATAGTAAAATTTAAAAAACTATTCCAATATGTCCTTATATAAGTGTTTGATAGATGCTTCTGAACAGTTAAATTGTCTCAAGCAAAAAATATTGGGATTTTGAATTGCCTGCTGTCTTCATAGTACTCTCTTCGTGACAGATTACCAACATCTCCAGAAGAGTTTTTCCTTCAGCTGCTGCTTTAGAATAATTACAGTGCTTTTGCATATATGTCACTAACAATGAGGGGAAAAAAAAAGCTCTTGTCAATGCTGTTCATTTAGATAGGAGGCAGGATAATATGAATTTCCCAATAGGATACCGGTTGCTGCTCATAGTACAGCACCAATGCACTGTTCTGTTATTTCGAAGAAGGTAATATCATGGATTTTTATGTCTAGCTTAATTTATAAAGACAAACATTAGTGGCTCTTTGGTCAAAAATACATTTGTTATGATAGGTGTTTAACAATACTATTATTATTGTAAATAGAATAACAGAAAGCAATTTTACAATTATTAAACATGATACAGTGGTAGTAATAGTGCTGTTTCCCCCTATCCTGCCCATTAAACAGTCAAGTGCAAATAAAGCAATTCTTCGGCTTCGTAAATTAATTATTTTTATTTATCTGAGATAGATGGTGGATTTGTTTTTGCAGGCACAGAGAATAATACCCATTTTAATTTTTGTTTAGAGATAGCTCTGAATGTGATTAATATTCTGTATGTTGAATCTATAAATGATGCGTCCATAACTATAAATGCTAAAATGTATACTGCCTGTTTCTAGAAATACTTATTTTTAGCTTTCTGGGAAGAAGTGCCTACTTCTTTAAGGTTTGTTAAGGGAAATATTTGACAAAGATCTCTTAAAAGCGACAGGAAAGGTGTTGCTTTGCCACCTGTGCTTAGTTTTCTTGAAACTTCAGAGTGATGTTCATCCTCCAGCAAAATGGGTCTGATCCAAAGCCTGCTGAAGATGGTGGAAATCTTTTGATGGATTTCAGGGGGATTTGGATCAGGCTGTTTATGGATTACCCCATGGATTACTTGTAGTGGCTCTATTTGTAGCCTGCCAGTTTATTTAAGATATTGCTGTCAAATGGAGGAATAACACACTTTAAGAAAGCATTTACCTATTTGATCTAGGGTAGCTCAGGGAGTAGTTTTGTGACATGCCATTCCCAGTGGTTACCCATGCCAGCCACGGCAGATCCCTTTCCCATCACTCTCCCTAATTCTCTCCCTTCACTTTCCCATCACTCTCCCTTCTCTGAAACTGGGTGCCTACCAAGGGCTTCAGAAAACATGAAGTGAAAATTAGATATTTCAAGTAGGTCAAACCCATTTTTAAGGTAATGCTATATATTGCAAAACAAAACCATAGAGGAGCGAGACACTGGAGGAATTTTTAGTGTGTTAGGTTTTATGACTCTGTACAAATGACAATAAATGATGGTTGTAAATAAATGAAACCATGTAGAGCTTTAAAAAATTTTTTTTGTTATTTTCTGCCTCAGTAGGATGGTCTATGCCTGGCTTTACTACCATTTTTTCACTGCATCACCCTCTGTTTCACCAATTTCACATTAGCATCTCTGGGGCAGGGTGCAGAGGCCCATGGGGCGCAGCGGAGGGCTGTTGTAGCTTGCAGTAGCAGCCTTCGACTTCGCTTTGTAGCTGTAAGAGAGAAAAACACTGCATATTTTTTATGTAGTTACTGAACAATAGCAGGCGGTTGGAAGTCCTTTCCCTATATTTCTCTCATGAGTCCAAATTAAACCATTAGGTAATTTTGTTATGAGTCGTGGCATTCCTGCGAATGGGTGAAAATCCCCACCTTGTTTAAGTGGAAGAGTCCAGTCCTTTTGATTGCAGAAAGAGCAGAAAATCGTGAGCTGTGAAAGATCAAAAATGAGAAAACAGAAGATCCACAGTTTATCATAGCTGGCATCATGGCTTTTAAGTCATGGTAAACTTTGATACACCATTATTTAATGCATGAGTTTGACAGCGCTGAGATAACGTTTCTGATATAAATCAGTTCATCATCTTTTTCCTGAGGCTGTTTTACTATGAAAAGAGGTTAGAGGGGGAAGAAAGGGAGGCCATGCCCAGGAGAGCTGCCTTTGCCACATCTCCTCTGCTACTTCTGTCTTCATCCTCTTCCTCACAAGTGGTACATGTAGTTTAACCATTTACCTGATGGATTGTAAGAAGTACCTTCATATGCATCATCATTACCTTCTTTGCAGTAAGTAATAATAATAATAATAATGGAAAAGTTTTTAAAATAAAATTTCATTATTTTTCATGTTTCTGTTTTTACTTTCCTGAAGTTAGTTGGTTTCATTTTCTAGTCCTCAGTACAGTGTTAGAGCTGAAAACCCAAAGCAGGCTGAATCAGAAATGTTTCCCTATTTAAAATTCTGACTTACTAAAATAGATCTTAAATAAGTAAAACAAAATATGTGGTTAATTGACAGCACCCTTCTTTATAACATATATTTTAATGTGTTTTTCAGTGAAATCATCTTACTTTCTCAGCTAAGCATTTTGTACAGAGAAAGTTGATTAGATTCAGGACTTACTGTTACATTCCGTGTAACAGATATTTCAGTGGTGATTGCTGAAGTTCAGGGGAACTTTGAGAAGCAAATGTCAACCAAAAATGTCAGTACTGTGTGTACTGGGTAACCTCTCAATGTGAGCATTATCACAAGCTTTTATGAAACAAATTAATCGCTTGGAAAGGGAATACAACAATTTAGGAACCACCAGACCAAATCAGATCCAAAGTCCATTTATTCCAGCGTTCTGTTTCTGATAGGACCAGCTCCAGTTGTTTCAGATAAAGGTCAGAGAGACCACACAACGACTTGTTTACAGAATATTCTCTCTTGGGGAAGCTTTATTTCTACAACACTTTTAATTAGAAAAAGCATAAGCATTTTTTTAACTCCCTTCATTTTTGTACACATCCCCTAACAGTCCTGAATACTCCTGGTAACTTCTGGTCTTTTTTTTTTCCTTAAAAAGCAGCAAAACAGGAACCTACAGGTTCTTCCCTTTCCAGGGAGGGAGATGAAAGGAGTGGCAGGTCTAAAGTCAGTGTAATGTAGCTGTAGGGATCCATAAGCATCTCCAGTGGCTGGCTTTGTGTAACCACACAATTTGGATGCAAACCACCAAAACATGCATTGCCTTTGAGACACCTGGGATTTTTTGCCCAGGAAAGGAAGAGCTCTTTAGGCCTCTGCTCGGACAGGGACACTGCCCCAACTTACAGCAAGGGCAGCAGCGGCACTGTGAGTGAAGTACAAAGTCACCGCCACATTTTGCACAACATTGAGGTGCATCAGGCTGAATAAATAGGTTAATGATATTGGCAACAGCAGCATGCAGAACAGCAAAGCAAAAGTTAGACATTTGGTTTCACAGGATGAAGCAAAGAACTAGGAGAGTGTATTGTTTCTAATTGCCTTTAAAAATGCTAATAGTACGTGGTTCAAATGCTGAACTTCTGGATTTTGAGTGGCAAAGATCCCCTTCATAGGTGACCTTCCTGAAACTCCCCACCTGGAGATTGGATCTTCAGAAGAGCCACAGGGAAGGTATGAACTTTGAACGTTTCTCAGGAAGCTGCAGCTGGGGAAGGGGTAGAGGGAGGAAAGCAAACAAAATAAATCCTCTCAAAGCTCTCTGATCTCCCTCCTCCACTTTTCTTTTTAATTATTAGCTTTGAGAATCTGATTCTATAAGGATACTTCTCTCCCCTGCCTTTTTTCTTTCTATAATTTTGTGGCTCCTTATCCTTTGTAGACTAAGAGCTTATGCCCTGAGATTATCTCTTAGCATCACTGAAATGCAAAAAGTCAGGATAGGACAGAATTAGGGAATGAAAAATATCTTGGGGGGGGAAAAAAAAAGGATTTGCAAGGTTTAAAAAACTTCTAGTAGTTGGATCATTTTCTGTAGAATCACAGATTAATAATTTTGAACTCTTTTTTATTTTTTTATTCTTCTCTTGCCATACATGACATAAGGAATTAGTGAAATGCACCTGGCCAGTTTTGTATCTAGTTTGGGTTGCAGGTGATAAAAATGCATTATCAGTGTTTGTGACCTATCTGTTTAGACCTTGTTCTTGCTCTCATTCACTTTTCACTGACAGATTCAACCTAAAGGCCAAAATTATGCATGAGGATGGACTCTAATTCTCCTCGCTCACATGTATGCGGAAACCTACTGACCTGTAGATGTGAAGAAACTGCCAGCCAGTACTCATAATCTAGCACTTTGCATCAGCAGTAAATGTAATTTTAAAATAATGGTTTAATTGCTTTTTTAAAATCACATTTGCAGTCTAATTAGACTCCAGAGAAGTCTCAGGGTTGCCCAGAAAAATTACTATGTGACTACATAATGAAGAATATTATGTCCATTGGAACACAGGAGATGTTACGGTGATTTCTGCCAGACTCAATTTTGACAAGTCTATTTTTCATCTTGCGATTTGACATATAGCCTTTAAAGAACATGTATCCTTTGCATGCTAAATCCTCCGTTATGTCCCCTTTGAGAACTGAATTCTAATGCACGTCCTTGGAACAAGGAATTTATTCTTGCACGGATAGATCATTGTCAGTGTGTACAAATGAAAAAGATAAGACTTTTGAAGCTTTTTTTTGATGCTTATCTCATGATTGCAGCTGAAGTGAGGGGTATCTGTGGTGCCTAACAACTTCATCAACTAGCTTTAAATGAAAGTCTTCAACATCCTAAGGATGAAACAGAAGTATAAGCTGTTCAAGAGAAGAATGGGATGTTTACCCAAGAGAAGAAAACTGCAACCCCCTAAGTGGTCCTTTATAGGAGTTACTTTGTAGAAGGGAAACCTTGATATCGCATACTTTTCAGACTCGTTGAAGTTGTTTTGTTTGCTAATATGGGAGACATTTTTATGCAGCATACTTGAGTTGGCTCAGACTACAAGAGCAGCCCTGCAGTGTCCAAAGGCAGGTAGTGGAGTGGAAGTGCCGAAAGCCCTGCGTGCAGCCCGCAGAGCAGCCTGCTGCTCTGCTTGTCCATCTGACAGGCCAGGGTCATTTTTCAACAATAAAACTGCTCCCATACCTGATTGAAAATCCGCCTCTATGAACTCCAGCTGTTTAAAGTTGGGCCTTTTGCCCAAGCTAGTCACCTGTAGCCGTGCTGAAGATGGGAGAAACTATTTGCAGCTGTCCCTCTGATTACAGAAAGCATCTAGAGACGTACTCTAAGCTGTGGTACCTCATGCCATTAGGCAGCTCGAGGCAAATCTCGCCACCGGGGTGCTGTTAGGCCGGGTGCTGTGCTGGCTGGACTGGGCCTCTCAGCTGCGGTCTCTCACCTCGGCCAGTTTGCAGTTCACAGGCAAGCGTCTCCGCGCTCCATCCCCGAAACCTGCCGGCAGCAAGCGCAGCCCGCGCTGGCAGGGCAGGCCGCTGCCGGAGGAGATGGTTATCGACAGGTTGATTCAGAGCTGCAGCCAGAGGCGGCAGCAGTGGTGCGCCCTCGCCCCTGTGGTATAATGGCTGGTGCTTAGAGAGCGCTGGCCTAAGGCCCCTCTGCCTGCTTAAGGGTTTTGTGTCAAATATTTGCTCGATGCGGTAGAGCGGCTATGCCGGCAGCCGAGGCTGCGGCCTTCCCGGGGCAGTCTCTGTGCCGGGGCATGGCGCGCTCCCTCCCCAGCGCCGTCGGCCTCGAGCCCCTCTGTGCAGGGCGGTGGGGCTCCGGCGGGTCCGGCCGTCTGCAGGGGGGCTCAGCGCGCTCCGGGGAAACAGAAGCGCCCTGCCAAGCCACAGGGGATGTAAATCTAGCTGAAAAAATACAAGCATACCAGATAAATTATTTAGAAAATACCTATAAAATTAATTTAGCAAGTCGCATGAAGTCACTCCTTTCTTCTTTTTTCCGAATACCAATATCCATCTTCCCTCCTACCACCTTCTGGCTGCAGCTATATGGTGAGTTATGTATTCACCTCCTCCATGAACAGCTTCCCTCCTCCCCCTCACCGTTTTCCTAAAGAGCAGAGAGACGTTTTACTGTCCTTCTCTTCAGTCCTGACTGTTACCCACAGCTTCGAAGGAGCAGGAGAGGACAGTGATGAAACTGGTAAATTTTCACTTTTTTTTTTGCTGCAGCGCATGGCAGCGCTGCAGAGGCGGTGGGCTGGGGCTGGCCTCTGCGCATCGTATCCCCGAGTGAACTTTAATCTGACTGGTACGGAAAACGAAGCACCGGCTTGGCTCTGCAAGTGTGGGCGTTTTCTGGGGGGGAATAACTGATATTGAAGAGGGTGGCATCGTATTTTTACTGCTGTTGTTACCCATCGTATCTAGACTAAAACTCACATTGGTGCGTCCGACTGCACTGCAATTACGTCTTCATTTTCTGTGTGCAGAGAAGAATGCAACTGTTCAGCATTTTATGCGTGATTTGTGTCTGCAGGGTAATTTTCTTCTCCCCTTTTCAAACATTCCTTCCCCCCCCTATTTTGCAATATTTTAGCATTTATCAAGGAAGAATTTCTGCTTAAGTGTAATTTAAGTTTTATCTTAAGGATCATTTACGTGCAGCGTACGTTTGCTTTGTAACTTTTCAGCGAGACTTGTATTGGTGATTCTTTGTCCCAAGGAAAATGTAAAACAAATTATATAGTTCTAGTGATACAAAAGGGGAAAAAATGAAGGGTATAACAGCATAAATACATTATTAAGTTAACCAGCATAAATATTTAGATGTATTAAATGAAAATTAACAATATGATTTTGAAAGGCTGGACAGAGCTTTAAATAGAATAGATCTTTAAAGTCATATCTTACCGATTTTAGCACAATAAATAAATACATCCTTTAAAAAAAAAAAAGAGGGGTGAACCTTTGAATTTTAAACATTCTAGATATATGGTATATATTCATGGCAGGACTTTTTAATAACTAATGGAATTTAACAGAAGCAAGAGGTTAACTGGCTGGCAACAATTCTGACTCAATTTCTCCTGCTATCAGTCTACATCTTAAATATATTAAATAATGTGTGGGGACACTCTAGCCAAACAGCTTACACGTCGGGATTGCTGCTCTCTCAATTACTGTGCCATGTGCGTGGTAGCTTAAGAAGAGTAGCCTCTTTGGCCGCCCATCCAAATCATTATAAAATCACATTTGCCATCACTTATACTGCTTCAGTGGCACACGGATATGCCTTTGGCATCTGACCAACCAATTTTCTATTCCAGAGTCAGTAAGTAAAAATCATTCTGCATTAGTCTCTGCAGCTCAGTATCCATCAATAGTCTAACCTTGCAGATATAACAATAATAATAATAATAAAACCTACAAAACTCAAGCCACTGACCACTGAAACTTTTCTTAATGAGGAATTGATTGAATCTTGTTTTGTTGGAACATTTATCTCTTAAAACTATTTCCGTCAATCTTTAATTATTTAAAACATAATAATAGCAATCTGTTCCATAATAAAGAATAGAGATGCTCTTAGATTGGATCAGATAGTCTCATTCCAAAACAGCAGATAAGACTTAAAAACAAAAATAATATTGCTCAGGCATCTGAATGAAAAATACCATTTACTCTTTGAATGAATGTGTTTTTCTTAAGGAACAATAATAAAGCCAATAATATTGAACCGAGAACAGTATATAATATAGCGCTTGAAAGTACAATATTCTTCAGAATTCAAGAGCTTTATCTAATTTCTGAATGCATCTTCCTCCTCTTAATTTCTTTTTCTTTATTGGCTGGACTACTTAGAGCCTGGACAGGCTGGATCGATGGGCCGAGGCCAACTGTATGAGATTCAACAAAGCCAAGTGCCGGGTCCTGCACTTCGGCCACAACAACCCCAGGCAACGCTACAGGCTTGGGGAAGAGTGGCTGGAAAGCTGCCCAGAGGAAAAGGACCTGGGGGTACTGGTTGACAGCCGGCTGAACATGAGCCGGCAGTGTGCTCAGGTGGCCAAGAAGGCCAACGGCATCCTGGCCTGTATCAGAAATAGTGTGGCCAGCAGGAATAGGGAGGTGATCGTGCCCCTGTACTCGGCACTGGTGAGGCCGCACCTCGAATACTGTGTTCAGTTTTGGGCCCCTCACTACAAGAAGGACATGGAGGTGCTGGAGCGCGTCCAGAGGAGGGCAACGAAACTGGTGAAGGGCCTGGAGCACAAGTCTTATGAGGAGCGGCTGAGGGAACTGGGGTTGTTTAGCCTGGAGAAGAGGAGGTTGAGGGGAGACCTCATCGCGCTCTACAACTACCTGAAAGGAGGTTGTAGCGAGGTGGGTGTTGGTCTCTTCTCCCAAGTAACTAGCGATAGGACAAGAGGAAATGGCCTCAAGTTGTGCCAAGGGAGGTTTAGATTGAACATTAGGAAAAATTTCTTTACTGAAAGAGTGGTCAGGCCTTGGAACAGGCTGCCCAGGGAAGTGGTGGAGTCACCATCCCTGGAGGTATTTAAAAGACGTGTAGATGAGGCCCTTAGGGACATGGTGTAGTGGGCATGGTGGTGTTGGGTTGACGGTTGGACACGATGATCTTAGAGGTCTTTTCCAACCTTAATGATTCTATGATTCTATGATTCTATGATTCTAAGATAATGTCTGTGAAGGACTTCCGATACAAAATAGCCCTATGTGAATGTTACGCATTATTAATAAAAACTTAGATAACTCTCTAAAACAAGATACTCCTGAAGCATTTAACATTTAATCACCAGAATTTATCTGATGATCTGCTTTCTGAAAAGCATTAAGGAAAAGAAAGAATTGAATAGCTGCAGGAATGAAGGATGCATGTGACGGCCGGACCTTTCATTACTACATACAGAGTGCCCTAACCTGAAAGTGAAAATGCCAGTGCCGTACAGATTATGAATAGCAGTTGTAATCATTTCTAATGCTTCAGTACAAATGAAAATAAAGCACTGATCATAAAAGATTGTGGTTAATTTGTTACATAATAGAAGTGTCTTTAAGATTTTCTCATTCTGAGTGATCTTTCCTCCTCTTTAATATGTAACTCCCATAGATCTCTCTTGCAATCTTACTGATACAGGCATCGCTCCTCTACAGTTTCTGACATCTTCAACTATCTTTTATTTCACTTCCTTATTTCCAGTTTGAAATGTGATTTTAGAGTATGTGATTTCCTTGTTTCTCAGCAAGGAACAAGTTTATACCAGTGTTTATTTTAATTCATTGCCGTAATTATTTATTCAAAGTGTTTGGCATTAGATAATGCATTTTATTGAATTACACTTTTTATTGAACTCTTAACTGCCACACTATCTAGATTGACCAAACTTCGCTGTGCAAAGTGCTGCACCAGCATATACAGTAAACCTCCTCTCCGTCCAAAGTATGTCCACCTATGACAAAAATCAGAGTAGGGGGAGTCACTGTTGGGAGAGTAGAAGCACTAATGAGGCAATATTGGCATTATATTAATATCAGTATATCAACTGCCTAACTTTTGTCAAGACTTGGTAGGCAAGGAAGAGCTCCGCTAGAGGCAGGGTTTCGTTGTGGAAGGCAGCAGCATCGCTTTGCCTGCTGCCAGAAGGGGCTGTGACCGTCACAGCAAGCGCGCTTCCCTTCACATCCTTTCATGTCATTGTGGCCGTAAGCAGTCACTTGCCAGTCCAGCTTTGGTTTCACGGTTTGTGGTAGCAGAGCTGCACCTTGCTCGTTCAATCACCAGTGCCGTTTTAACCTGGGCACAGAGTTACATTTCTGTGAAATTAGCCATCAGACATGCCGTGAAGTTTTTGTTGTCTTCTGTGCTAACTTTATGGCATTTGCTGAAGGAAAGACAATACCTGATCCTATATAAAATCTGTTTTATTGGAGTTTCTGAGCATGTTGGTGCTGATAGACACTATTCACACACTGCTCCACAGCTGTGCAGCACACGGCCACAGATTTTTCAATCCGGTACTGGAAGCCTGATTTAGTGTGGTCAAACCATCACCATAGCTGTTGGTCTTTTGCTACTGATTTTTTCCTGATACTGTGTGATTATTCAAAGAATTATTATTTCTCTTTTATTCTTTTTTCCCCATTGTCAAGATGTCATCATCTAAAGCATGCTGCTCTGCCACTTAAAACAAAGAGAAGTAGCCCGGCATCAATGAAATCAAAACTTTCACTTCCCATGGGGCATGAGAGGTCTGCTGCAGCCAGAGTAGAGAAAAAAATTATTAAGTAAAGGCATGATTGTTACCTTCTAACATAGTGTCATCAAAAACAGACATTAAAAAAAAAAAAACACATTAGAAGAGGGAATTTCTTTTCTAAGTGAAAATTTACATTGTGTCTCTTTGAAAGCAAAAAAATAAGAAACCAAAAGGCTTCATTATGTGAATATTAGAGTTACATTTGCTCTCTGAAACATCCTTTTCAATTGCTAGATCGTATTGTTAATCTATCTTTTGCACTGAGATAAGTGAATGGAGTAACACCAATTTTCAGGGTTTGGAAAGTTACCCCATCATTTCCTACAGTCCTTTAAGCTTCATTATTTTGTCTCTTTCCACTATTGAAGTAAAAATTCAAGTGGCTATCTGACTGCATCAAGATGTCTAAGCAACTGCTGGAAATTCAGTAGAGCACAAGAAAGCCTCTCTTAATCTAATTCAGATAATGTAGAGGAACATGTGGGACCTGTACACTCAAGGTATTATAGTCCTTTTCTTTCCCTCTCCCAGGTAAATGAACTCTGAATCCAGTTTGAACATCCAGATGTATTTACAAAAATTTAGGAAATTAGTAGAATGTAGTAATTACATTTAGTGTTTTTCAAATTAGATTTTGCTGTGACCACGTATGCAACTGTAACAAAGTCATGATGGCTCCATTTTTGAAGGCTGAAGTTAAGAAATAACGGAGTAATCGGATTAGATTTCATAATCACTGCTAGGTCTCTGGTGGCTGCACCAGAGAATTGGTTCATGCCACTGTTTCAAAGCATAATCTTTTTTGTCAGCATTGGGTTGGATTTTGTGGAACGGTTAGGATTTACCCTGTTGTGCATTTTGTTCTGCAACCTCAGTGTGTCAGTACAGTCCAAGTTCCTGGAAGTCCTCAGTAAGGATGTTAGTGCAAAAGATAAGTGATCCCAAGTTAATGGCGTGAGTTTAACGTACCTGAGTAGTGTGTGCAGTGGGCAGCCGTTGCGTGCCTGCTGGCCTCTGCGCATGGGCAGCTGCAGAATGGGAAAACAGAATTGCACTTAGCTGACTCAGAAACCCTGTCTGAAAGGGCTCGCTCAGAATGCCCACAGAAATGCCATTTAAAAGTCATTGCAGTCTGATGGAAACAACAGAGGCTGACAAATAAAGAAGAGGAATTTGCAGGAGAGTGGAACTGCCCTTTCCATGGTGAAACCACCCTGTTCTGCAAATACTCGACTTTGATAGTATTGTATAGTAGCTCCATAGCACCATTCTTAAAGATGTCTCATCAGCAGACATCTTGGGGCTGGCTTATATTGCACTTTGTTCATTAAACTTTGATAATTAACTTTTCCTCAGAGCATCTGAGGCTTTGGCAGTTAATGATAGGAAAACTAGCACTGAAACTTTGGCCTGGAGAGTGACCTGAGAGACCAATATTATCCCTCTTTATCTGTCTTTGATCCTTTAAAACTAATGTGCAGAAAGTCTAATTAGAAGAGGACAGCTGAGCAATTAATTAATAGGGGAGTAAGCGCTACATTTTTCTCCTTGGCAGTATGGCATCTTCATGCAGCGTGAAGTAATTTATGTTGTGATCGTGTGGCAGTAGCACGCTAACAGTCGGACTTGGTGAAAGTCTCAGTCCATCAGACATGCATGCCCATCTGGCTCTCGGTTTTTACACTGGCGAAAACGAGCAAATACTGGTTCTGTTGGAGTAGACAACGGCAGTATTAGTAACTCCTAATATGTCCTTGACTCTGTTGTGAGGTGTAACCCCAAGGTCTCTCAGGGGCTGAGGGAGATGGTCATGGATCTGTGTAAGAAGGAAAATGGTTGCCTAAGGAAGGCAGCCCAGTCAATGTAGACTTTTCTGCGTATTGCTGATATTAAGAGTTGCACTTCAGAATTAATTGAAGGCTGATGTAGTAAGAAGGAGCTGGTAAGACACTGTCTGGTGGAGGACTGCAGGTAACGTTGCTCAGCAGTTAGATAGCAGCGTAACACTGCTGTTGGTATTCAAGCAGCCTTACCAAGGCACTCTTGTACAGTGCACACAGGTGTTTACTGTTTGACTAACATTTTGAAAACTCAGTTACAAAGATTATAGCCTTAAACGTGAGAATATAAGCAACCAGACAACTTTGGGTATTTGTGGAGTGGAGGATTATTCTGGCTAGAGGTAAATATAGGTCTTCACAAAGCACTGAAATTCAAGAACAACTTTTTTATAGGGCTTACCTAGCCACAGTGCTAATAAAGGAGAAAACAGAGTGAATTTGGTACATGTGAAAGCTTGACAAATGGATA
Organism: Calonectris borealis; assembly: GCF_964195595.1. Lineage (NCBI taxonomy): Eukaryota > Metazoa > Chordata > Aves > Procellariiformes > Procellariidae > Calonectris > Calonectris borealis. Next base: position 137,313,866 of record NC_134312.1, on the reverse strand, counting down.
GCCTTAGAGAATGGGAGGCTTTTTTATTCTCAAAGCCTTTACTGCAGGGGCAACTGAAATGGCATCTCCTGTATGAAAGCCCACCAGTGTGCCACAGCCCTGATCTGAAGGGACCACTTCTATCGGAGGAAGCGAGCGTAATTCAGCCTGCAGACACGCTCGCTTCTTGGCCCCTTACGGAGACTGCCAACAAGGGTTCCAATTAGTGCCAGCTGCAGACTGTGACAATTTTAAAGATTGACTTTCACACCATGCCAGACCTTTAAAAGAAAGAAGAACATTTATATAAAACACAATTTTCTTTGACAGTAATTTTCTGTATGCTATTATTGAAGTTATTTATGTTCGAATCAGAGTATCTTTTCTCTCAGCTGTGTTTCTGCTGCTGTTTGATCCTGCAGTGCAGTAATAATCCCATGCTTATATCTTTTATACTTTATGTGGCAGTGGTCATTTCAAGCATCCATTACTTGCACAGTTTTTAGGGCTCAGGCATTCGAACAGCAATCCTGTAAAACTCCCAGATTCTTGTGCAGATTGCTTCTGCCACTGCAAGTCTTCACATATTTAATGGCAGACTTAAATTTTAAGGACCTTGTGAAGCAGCAGGGATATTCAAATGAAACAGTGGGCTTCAGGAGTTCACAAGTTGAAGTTGCTTGGATGTCAAGAGCATTTCACTCTATTGACAGTGAGGCTAAGGGCAGGTAATACCATTAACGGTGGTGGAAGAAGCAGCCACCAGCTTTCCAAACCTGAGTGTGATCCCTCTGCCTTCTGATACCAGGGATTGCAACACACCCTCCCTATCTCCAAAAATAAGACCTGAACACCGTGGTCTTTGTGTTCTGTGCTGTGTCATCCCAGGAAAAAACAGCATCTACCCTGATGGTCCCATTTATCTCCTAGGTTGTTCCTCAGGTGTCCACCCCCAAAGCAAGACCTTGGTCTCATGTCCCATCTCCTCTATCCATAGACCATGCAACCTTACTCCTCCTCCCCAAACTGGGACCCCACACCTCACTTTTGTGGTAATGTACCTTATTTCATGAGCCTCTTGTTACATTTCTTGCCTGCTGTGCTCCTGCAACTGTCCTCTGAAATTGAGTTGGGGAAGTAATGCCATGCATGGCATACCCTGCCTTGCCTGCATAGCATGGTGGCAGGATAGCCCATACCTAGCTGTGTACAGGATCTTCAGAGAGACTTCCCAGAGGCCAGTGCAGCCAGCTGGACAGGCAGAGACTGAAATCCCACTGCCACCCTTCAAGCAGTTCTTGTGCCATGTATAGGCAACCTCCTGAGAAAGTATATTTTTCTGTGCTCCCCTAAAAATTGTCTGGAAAATATCCTCCTCCTAGGCTTGGAGAGGTCAGATTCTTCACCTGCTGCTAAAACAACGTTCATCTATGGGTAGATGTAATTAAGAGGCCAGAAGCAGTCTGCCCACAGTAGCATGGCTTCCAGCCTAGTTTAATCTATTGTACTTCTCAGTTAGAAGCTACTGAGTCATGGAAACGTTGCCTGTAGTTTGTGTGCTGCAGTATTGCCTTTGGAAATGGAGGGGGAAAAGCCCCCCACACCGTGTCACTTGCTGGAGGAGTTCTCCAGTGCAGAGGAGCTGGACTGCACGGGCTTTTAGCTTGTGGGTTCGCGTTTGCACAGCACTGCTTCACCTGTGACAAAAATAGCCTTGGGGAAAGGCATAATCTTCTTAAAGCCTCTCTCCCCCTGTCCCTCCGCATTGTTTCATGGGTGTCAAAGAATACTGAGTTTGTCCACTAGCTTATCAAGGTTCCCCTATTCCACTCGGGCAGGTTGGCATCATTGCAGGACTTGGAAGCACACTGTGGGCGGCTGCGTGATAACAGCAGAGGATGAGGCAACACTGGGTTAAGATGGGTCTACTCTGTCCCGCCAAGGTCTCTCCAGAAGATGTCTCCAGCCCTGGAAATAAATCTAGGCAGATCTCTGGGGCAAACTGTTCTTTGCCACAGGAACTGTTGCTCATAATAAAAGTCTGCAGAAGTGAAATTTGGAGCTTCCCTAGGAGAAGATCATTACTGTAGAACAGGTTTTATGTAAAGATGTATATACAGCTCAAATCAAAATGATCCTTCTGAAATAATTCGAAATGTATTACAATAGCGTGACTTTGCAAACTCTTTGTTCGTTATTACTGCCTTAATCTTCATAATAGTGAAAGACATTCAAATGCTGAATGATTTTTCTCTGGCCTAGATGCTAGAATTTGAAGATGAGTTCCACTTTCCTTAGCTTTGAATAGGGCATCTGAGGTAACCTCTTACATTTTGTAGTTAGTTTTTGACCCACTGATTTCCGTTTCCGTACTTCAAAAATGTAGTGTGAAGCATACTGCAAATCGTGGCATCACACTCCATAATTGTGAAATTCAGACCTTTCTCATCAATAGTGAGACCAAAAGTGAAACAGAGGATCCTGAAATAGCAGAGGACAAAGCATTTCAAAACAAGAGTTTCAGAATTTGATGTTTGCTGTGAGTGAAATGGAGATAAGTTATGGTTAAGAGAAAGATTTTTCTTAATTGCATTCCCGGTAAATGATATTATTTATTACATGTCTATTCCTAATTCGTTCATCTTCACTGGGAGAGAAACCTAGTACTCCTCCTGTGTGAAATTGCTAAAAGCTTTTAAATTAGCGTAAACAATAATTTTCCATTCTCAGTTCTTAAGAGTGAGTAGAGGTAATATATATAGTTTCTCTTTATTCGTATGCTGTATTCGCTATAGGATGCATACAAAGAACAGAGCCACTTATTCCATATGGCTCAGATACTGGGAGTCCCCCCACATCCCTCATCTGCCCTCGCATCCCTTCCTCTCTTCCAGCTAGAAGGAAGCAGAAGAGAGACAGTGATTTCCAGCCGCAAGTTTACAGATAAAGTCAATGGCTGGCATTATAGCCGAGTGTTAACATCTCATGTAGCCTGAGATGCGTGATACTTAGTAATACAACTTTAACCTTTATAATGTGCCATAATTTGATTCTCGAACCATCTATATTCTCTCCTTGTTACAGCTCAAGTAACTGTAAGGAGTAGGGAGAACAGACAACTATAATCACCACGCGGGGCGCGGGGAAGGACAGAGAGATGAATCACTGAAATTCCCATCTCAGTTTTCAGATTTTAGCCTTGTTCTCACCATTTGATTCTAATGTCAGGAAATGAAAGAAACATGATGATATTTTACTGTGGTGTTGGTGTTAGCTGGTCAGATGGCAGAGCACCCAAAAAGTCCGCAGCTGTTGTCCAAGCTTAGAGTTGCAGATGTTTGGTCTTGAGTGACTCCAAAAGAGAAATAATTAGGTTGTGGTTAAATGAGTATGAAGGGCAATAAAATATCTGTAATATATACTCTTCTTTTTTTTTTTTTTTTTACTTTAGTCACATTCTTAAAAGAGGAAAGACATTTCAGGGGAAAAGTAAGACTGCAATTGTTTTTTTAGCCTTTGCCACTATCTTTCAGAAGTTGTTTAAAACAAGTAGCTCGCGTTTAAGCGTGGTGACATACCTAGTTTATGTAATCTAATCTAAACTGTTTATATGTTCTACTGTCACACATGGACATACGAATGTACACATATATTTAAGCTATAAAACTTACAGATCACAGTACATGGTCAGTGATTCCATTTTTTTCCATTACTTGATATATACAATACATGGTACGATTGACAGTCTCCAGTGCTGTGCAAGGGTTATCATTTAGATATATAGGATTTGCTAATAGTATTGGAAGTAGAAAGTGATGTGCTGTGGTATGGAGTTTTGTCATCATGAGTTGAGAAAGTTTTAAAACGAGCAGTGGAGTCATGACCCAGTTCTGCAGATCAAAAAGCTGCTGATTAAATATTTATTTCTCTTGTAACTGTGCTGTGTTTTGTATGTGGCATGTGTTTTATAGAAAATGCTTTCTCTAGCGATGAGGGGACTGTACATGGTGCTTGACATCTGCTTTGTGTATGTGTAACATGCTTGGGTCCAGATACTCCAAATGGCCTTATTCTAGCCTCAAATGTTGAATGAATGGTCCAGGGTCTAGCATCCTTCCCATGCAAGTGATTCTCCTGGAAGAAAGTCTTGGCCCCAAAATAAGTCTTTTGACCTTTTGGTTTAAAAAAGCTCTTGTTAGTCTAGGATGAATCTTGCCTACACTGGCACCTGGACAGGTTTAATCCAAGAATAATGAAGAGCTGAAAAACATTTTCAGGAGAAGCTGATTTTCTTTTTTAAAGGCAACTCTTTAAGGTAGCTCGACCGCGGGAGACAGGGGGTGGTGGTAGTCTTATGTTGCCTGAGAACATAAATTAGTGGGTTGAAAGTAATTGAAGAGGTCAGTTGGGCATGGAGTAGTTATCCCAGGGCTGCAGTTTATCCCATAGCTAACAACTGTGGGCTTTTCTGTCTACTCGTATGCCTAGCTTAATATAGCAGTGACAAATTGGATAGATGTGGATAGCATAGATGTGACTGTGAGATTCTTGAAATAAATTACATTTCTTATCATGCATTTTCAGATTCCCAAAAATGTGGTAGGGAGATAGAATAGAAAAAAAGTAGAGGGAATCCTGTTGTTAGCTAATAAAGAATGGAGGTTGCTTTTTTTTAAACTGTAAGCTATAAAGTCTTCAAGAATAACAGTGGAGAATAATAAAGAATAATTGTGGAGGTTTCCAAAACTGTAGCTTACAGACCTTAAAAATTAACTGTAAATTTTCAGAAATATGAGCACTGTAAATAAAGGCTGTTTCATGATTGAATAAATAGTTTCTGGAGTTTAACTTTGGAACATGTTTTATTGAAATGAAAAATAATTGTGGGAAATTCCTTAAAGTAGTTACAATTATATCTAAAGGGGATAAAATTATGCTGTTTTGTGGCAGAATATTTAATGTTCATCACATGTGGCTCCTCATTAATTTTTTTTAACTTTCTAACTCAGTTTTATTTCTGTTCTTCCAAGCACAGACAAGCAACCAAAGTTTTCAATCCCTCCTTTTGAAAAGTCTACCTGTACTCTTTTCATGTAATGATACAAATAACTAATTAGCGGAGTAAAAATTGAAGCTTAACAAATTTTTCTTTAATTAGGGGATATTTGGTCAGACTTTCCCCCTTGCATGACTGATGGCTTTGACAGAAGTAGAATTTGCTATCCCAGTTGGCCTTCAGAGATGTGTTGGCTTCATCAAGTATAGCCTGACTTTCCAGACCAATTTTCTAACCGAGCCTTCAGTCTCTCCATTTTCTTTGATTTTTGGCTTTTTAAGTTGCGTATCAGTGGTGTGAATATGCATATAAGGTGACACTGTATAAGACCAATACAGTGTGATTTAGTTAGTTAGTTAGTTAGTTAGTTCTGCTGAACAGGTCAGGCATGCCAAATTAGTTCCACTTCAGTTAGCCAGGCAATGGATCACATAAATAAACAATTAATTGTGTTTGAAAGTAGTAAAATCAACAGAAAATCAACTCCATCTCAACAAAAGGGCAACTGACCTTTTCTTAGCTAATATTGCTCTCAGCAGCCATGTGACCAACAATGTAATACAAGAAATATTGACTCTGATGGGCTTCTCTTCCTTCTTCTTCCACCAGTTGGGGTTTTTTTTAGAGATGCTTATATGTTTTCCATTTACTGGTTTCATCCTAAAGAAGAGCTGTTTAATTTTAAAGAAAAATCTTTCTTTAGCAATCTTGTAAAAACGTAAAAATTCTGATGGGGGTATTCACCAAATGTTAATCTTTTTCCACCCTTTTAAAAAGGTGAGATAAAGAAGACATGGGGGCCAAATTTTTTCCTCATTTTTGTTTTGAAAACACTGCTGTCTTCAGATAAATTTGGCATTAAGTGTACAAGAGCTAGATGGTATAAAAGTGACTTGCATTTGTAAGGTAGGTGAAAGAAATTAGTAGTCTATAGATGCTGAACTGATAGGATTAATCAAATGTTATTCCATTCTTGCTGGAGAAAACCATTATTGCAGCATGCAGGTCTCTCTGATGAAGCAAATATTTCATACAATAAACTGTAAAGTTAAGTCAAGTCAATTTGTTAGATTGGAAAAAACCTATTTTCTAATATCCATTGTTATTTTGGCATATTATTCATCTCTGTAATTCTCTGCTGTGTGATTGTAATAAACATTTTGCCATATCACTGCAGTTTTCTCCATTAAAAAGAAAAGCTGGTTATCTGTAGTAAATAGAAGTATGAATCTTTACTTGATTTTACTTTTTTTTTTCTTTTTATAGAAGCTGCAAAGAATCAATCCTCCTCACTGTTGTTCAACCTTACCCTGTAAGTATTGTCGGTGTTTTCTGAATTAGTTTCCTAGCAACATAGCAGCTTTTTTCCTGCCTATATTCTGTCTGTGTCTCTACCTTATCTGTGCAATAAAAAGAAATAAGTGAGATAAGGGCAGTGTCTCTTAAAGGTGATGTTTAAGACTGCGTTACTGCGTCCTGCACTCAAAGACTGCATTAGCAAGTTAAATAATAACAGTATCTTTAAACTCATACCAGGAAAATAGGTAGAGCAGGACGCTGAGTTCTGCTTCAATTTCTGATCTGTTGTAGCTCCTGGGTTTTTCTTTGTTCTGCCTCAGTCCCACAGAGTTACGCTGCCGTATCAAACCAGCTGTACCTTATGCAAGGGAGGGCTCTGTCTGCATCTCCAGCGCAGGGCGTGTGGAGGTGAGGGGAGAAAAGAGATAAACAGGCGATGGCGTGAGGCCAGCTTGAAGGCACTGGGAGAAACTGCAGCCCACCTCGGAGCTGGCTGATGCGACGTGCCTTTGCACCTCACTCAGCAGTTTGTGGGAGTGGGTTCATGATCTGTCAGCTCAAACCCATCTGCCATGAAAAAGGAGAGAAACCAAGCCAGGGGAGGAAGCACATCTCTTACTTCCCATATATCCATGCACAGCCGTGCGTACCTTGCAGGCTGCTGAGGGCTTCAGCCATGCATCAGGAGTGATTTCAGCTTCATCAAGTCCATTCAGCTCCCTGTTGACTAGCCTGATACACAACAGTTTTGATTAACAAGGAATAATTGCATCCTTTTCACCCAAGAATAAGAGATGAGATGGATTTGACACAAAGATGTGAAAACAAGTTTATCTGATGAAGCTGCCAAAATACACATCTTGCAAATGCAACTTGGCCAGTGCTGTGTGGCTTCATAGTACTCATTAGCCTTTCTGGCTAGTTTAGAGGTGGCCATGTAGTTGTGCTGGTCCTGTACCCTTTTTAGAAGCCAGTCTGCACAGCAACTAAATCATGGGGGAAAAGCACGCTTTCCGCTGCAAAACCAGGCAGGGGCTGCCACGCTGCAGTAAGACCACTGGCAGGAAGGTGAGCTGGGATCTGGTCGACATCAGCCACCTTAAATGAAAGTGCAGGCATGGTCTGACTAAATAAAGAAACCTAACCACCTTTAAAGCTTCCTGGATTACAGCCAGTGGTTTTGATCACAGGGAATATATATAATATGGGGGAAAAGAAATCCTCACCCACTTGCCTTTTTTATATAGGTTGCCTTATTTCATGCGTTGACAGGCTTTATTCTTTTCTTTAAATGTCAGGTGAAGAAAGGACATGTGCTTTAGTGCAGGTATGCGTAGCCCTTAAAAGTGGACAGTAAAGCGTAGTACGACATGTCTGTGGGGTGGCGTGGCCCGTTTTCACTCTGCTGCTGGTATGAGAGCAAGCCTGTATGTACTGAATGTAAGGGAAGCTGAAACCCAAATGAACTGTGCACTCCATGTTCAATGGGAGACCTTACAGCACAGGTACGGTTCTCCTCCAGCCTTTGACCTGGAGAAGAAGAAAAGTCATGACCTGCTATCTTTCCAGCTCTTGGGGTCCAAGCTCTGTTTGAGGCCTGTCAAGGCAGAATCTGTTCCTCTCATTATGTAGCCCCAAAAGCTAATCAATAACTGAACTACCTCTAGATGTCACTGAGCTAGGAATGGCACCGAAACACTTTGCTGTCCTGTCAGCCATTTGAGCTGATGTGCCCATCTTATACGTGTATTTGTGTTGCCCCACTCTGGCATGTCTGTCAAGAGTCCCCTAGCTCTACCTCAGCAGACAAAGCACACATGGTTTTGGAGGTGATGGACGTTTTATCTCACATAGGCATGATGATTGTCTCCCCAAGAATGTCCACAGAGCAGTCAGAAGATGCAATTGATGTTTGTGTATCCGTGCAAGCTTTAATTGACTCATTTTTATCCCAAAGCTGGGATGCTTCAGTGGCATGACCTTAGTTAGGAGAGCCTCAACTGCAGGACTGTTGCACCCTGCAGATCTTCTCTCGTTTGTGCCCTCTTATTGTACTTCCCTACCTGTCCAGACCAGGGTCTTGTTGATTCATAGCATCCTTCCCTTATCACTTTCAAGCCCAAGTTTTCCTGCAGTAGAAATGAAGGTGTGCATAGGGATGGGGAGCAGTTGGGATGCTTCAAGTTTGAGCCCTGAAGCAGTGCAGGGTTTATGCAAAGCCTGGGCTGTGAAGACTCTTGGGGACTCCTGAGTCACCTTGAACATCTGGCCCATCCTGGCCTTCATCCTGCTGCGATGTTACTGTCAGTGGTGCCTGAGCCTGCTAGGTGACACCCCTCTCAGCAACGCCATCCTGGGTGTTGCTGCACTCCGGCTGTGTACCTGTCCTGGTCTTCTGTGCAGGGGGTCCTCTGGCAAATACATTTTGTCTTACAGTTTGGAAACAATCCTTATGTCTTCAAAAATTATGATGCGCATGTGTTTTCCCCTTTTCTTTAATTTTGCCTCCTCCACTTTTCCTTTTACTATTTTGCCAATAAAACTGGAAAGATGAAGTAGAAACCAGACAAAGGAAAAGTGAGAGCTTTTAAATAAAGACTGAACTTCTTCCCTATTCTTGGCAGAAATACATCTTTACAAACATTTCATCGATCTCTCTTCTTGATGGTGAACCTTTTTCTTTCTATCATTGCATGAAAACTATCTGCCAAGATGGATTACAAGAGTGCTGTTTCTTAATTGTTTTTATTTGCGCTATTTAGAGTGTGTTTTGTTTTCATGCTTTCAAGTAACCATCCTTTATGATTGCAGGTGAACGTAGACGTAATCTAGATTTATAGTACTCTGTAGTTCACTTAGTACTTTTTGAAAGCTTTTGTGGATCATTTTTGCTTAAGTGCATTCAGTTTTGTTTAATGCTTAAACTCATTAAAATTTCATTTTAATTATGACCAAACCAAAGCATTAGGCTATCTGTTTCTTTCCATCAATCTACAAATCTCTGCTAGGTTCGTATCACCACTGCTCATACGGAGGTCACTGAACAGCTAAAGCGGTTGAAGCAGTTCAGTTTTGATTTCTGGAAGTATGGCATTTGATTATAATTTCTGACCATTTTATTCTGTAAATGGACTATCATTCTGATTGTTGCCTTATTAAGCTTTAAGCATTACTCAAATCAAATAACTTGCCTCTTTTGATCTGTTCAGATTTTATGTGTAGAGATCGTTTGATAGGTTGCTTTCATGATTAATCTCTTAAGCTCCTTGGATGTAGTCCAGGCCCAACTGAGATCTATGGCAGTTTTGCTGTGCATAAGTTCTGCAACGGGAAAAGGATAAAATCTTTTTCTGTTTTGAAAGAGATGCTTCCTGTTGTAACACAGTTACATGTCTTGAGACACAACGTTTGCAGAAAAACGACGATAAATAACACTTATTTATGGATCATAGTGATTGTGGCAACAATCTTACTGAGAGTCTCACAGTATTTTTCATGCTGCTTTGCCTTCTGGAGTCGTGTAATAGCAGCAACTACCATATCTAGACTTGTGGTTGTAAAGAAGGATATAAAAAAGAAACAGGTTTGTCACAAAGACTTCAAAATCTGAAGTGAAAAAGACTACCAATGTGTAGTTTTAGAAATCATTTGGAAGTCAGATGTGAGCATTTTGAACAAGATGATTTTTGACTGCTTGAAGTTGTGAAGTTGGTGTAGAAATGATGGCTTTTTTTCTTTGAATGTGTACATTTTTTACAGTCATCCTGAGGACCTTTTCCAGTGCGTAACTTCCACATCAGCTTTTTGGTATGGTCAGTTCCGTACATAGCTTTAATCCTACACAGGAGAGGATCACGATGTGGTTAATGACAAACTTGCCATGACTGCATTGCCTCCTGGAAGTGCTGGCTGGTCCATGGCCACTGTCCAACCACTCTTTGCTGTTTGAAGCAGCCTCCTTTCGTGTCAGACCTGTGCTGCGCAGCCTTTCTTCTTCCATCTGCGTGTGGTGCAAATCCCAGCGAGCACTGCTGCTCCTGACCTTTCTTCCTGGAGGCCTCCTCTTAGGCTATATGGATTTTTCTGGAGTGTAGTTGTACGAAATACGTGATCTTTTCAGCAGTGAAAACTGTGAGAAAATTTAGTGTGAACTTCCATGTTAGTTGTTTCAGCAAAGTGGAAAAGAGCCCCTCCACCCTTCACCCTGTCACCATTTTCTCCTTGTAGTTCTCCCCTCCCCGCCCCCCGCCCCAGTTGCCATTAGGTCTCTTTTCCCTCTTCATTAGCCCTTTCTCCCATCTCAGGTGCATTATCATTCATATAGTCCTTCATTTGTTCATTTTAGCCTGGGTTTGTATGGGGTGAAGGTTTCCTTCATTCCCAAAGGACCTCATCCTTGCAGAGCTGTAGGGCTGAAAGTAGTATGGCATGGCTGACTTTTTTTGTACTTTTCTGCACTTAAGAGCAGTCACCTGTGTATGAGAAGTAATCATGAATGTAAAGGAGTAATCCATGAATGTAAAGGGCTGAACTTTGGAGAGACAGAATCCCAAAAGGCCAGTGGAAGGGATTTTATGGAAGACCTCCACATTTAATAAACGCAGAGATAGATGGCCCAGGCCCATCTAGTCATGAGATGCAATGTCTGCACGTTCCACAAAGTCTGAAGCTGTCCTGTGGTTTCGCTCATGGTTTTTGGGACAATCACAGTAACCTAGGCTGTTGTTTACTGTAGATGGAATGGATTGGATTTTCTCAATGCCTGCATTAAAGTAAGGTTTGGCTATTCCCCACCTTACAGGTACATGTTATACATGTATGGGACTAATGATCAGACTGTGATTACCATCTAAAAATAGTAAAATATAAATAATGCAAATAGTAAAATATAATTGTCTATGATAGATCACCAACTTTTAAGAGAGAATCCAAATCTGACCATTATTTCAGTAATTAAATTTGTGCCAAGAGTTTAACAAAGAAATACCCCTGATGATGAGCTGTCAGTGCCCTGTGGTTATAACAAATTACTGCATGGTAAAACTTCTCCACATTATTGCTTCCGTGTCCCTGCCTGCTCTTCTACAATGCTCTTGTGAGCCAGTGTAGTTGTTTCAGCCTTGCTTACAGCTATGAATGGCGGTATTTAGTTTGCCTTTGGGCATTACGTAGCCTTTGAGCATTATGTACTGCTCCACTTAATAAATTTAATTCTTCCTCTTATTCACGTTTATTTGCTAGCTAAATTTTGCCTCATATAGTTGCCTTTAGGGATGGACCAAAAAGTCAACACATTTTTGCGGTCATGCAATTTTTCCTTATTTCCTAACAAACGTATTTCATATTAAACTAATGACTAATTTTAAGTAACAAACTTAAAATTCATTGCGTATATACAATTTGTGACTATTTAAAACTTCAATATTTCTGTCAGATTTTGACATTCATTGTCACAAAGCAGGTTTTCTTCTCACCTTGTGACTGTCCAGTACTGCTGCTTTGTTTTGTTTCTTTATGGTAGCTCACTACTACACTATCCTCTTCTAAATACTAAATCCTTCTTTTTCTTGAGCATGAGTAAAGGTTTTGTTGTTGCAGCACCTCTACTGGCAAGAGCACTCAAAGGGGCTTTTGCAGCAAATAATCACCATTTCACTTGGAATCTCCCCAAATTACAGTTTACCTGCAAAAGCGGACAAAGTACTAGATGTTCTTATTTTCATCGAAAAACAGTTTCCCTCAAAATAAAGGATATTGTTTCTAAAAGATATCCAAAAATGACCTGCTATAATGCCCCTAAATAGGATCTAATTTTGAAAAGTCCATAAAATGAGAAAAATAACATTTTCCAGAAAGACTCCTCTTGTTATAGCAATCTCTCATGTTTTGACCCTGCTGATGGGATGCCTATAGATTGCAGTCCCTAGTAAGTAGGGTTCAAAGGAGGGTCTCAGTATCGTTTTCTCCAAGCAAATCTCTATGCAATGCTTCATTTCTCTTGTTAGCGGTTTCTCCAGGTAGTGTTGAAATGATCAGCTGCATTTTTACTGAATTCTGTGTAAACAAGTAAAAATTATTTAAATTCCTGATAAGTTTGAGCTTTTAACAGGAAACAGTGCTTAGGTCACACAGTGTGAAGTTTGTGGGTTTTTGAAGTATTTTGACTCCTTGTTAAAATATGTCCCCTCGTTTTGCAAAAGTCATTCTAATTAAGCTCTTTTTATCTGTGACAATGCAAATACTCTACTTGCAGTGATAAATGTTCTGCATTAGTGTAAACACCTCCTGCTTAAGGTCATTAACTGAGGATAATGGCTTCCATTTGGCTAAAAGACGGAGTATCAGAAACAAGTGAACCTGGCATTCTGAGAATCATTAATTGATAGCATTCTTCACCTACAAACCTGAAGACATTAAAACAGAATAGAGCAGCACATAATCATGCTGATGCTTAGACAAGCAAGTTTCGACAATCAAACCCAACTGTTTTCCTAAGTATTTGCCGCACTCTTTTGAAACAGTTCCTTTCGCAAAGAGAAAATGTCAAGTGCCAAGTTGATGCAGAGGTAGAAACAATGAGATTGTGCAATTAAATGCAAAAGCTGTGCTATTACTCAAACCTTTAACCAGCAGAGAACGTTCCCCCAAATACCTGGCGCAGCTGTTCTAGTTTTTCTTACACCCCTGGTTTATAATTTGAAGCTTTTTAGAAAGCAAACTGCTTCCAGGCTCACCCAGAGTGTCTGGCAAGGTGCTGGAGTCCTGACCACGTTGCCACAGCAGAAATGGGAAGGGAGGGAAGCCTCACGCTCTATGGCAGACCATGGTGTGCTCCCCTGGCTGTGCAATATGTACATTAAATCCCATGTCCCGGAGGGGTTCTTGGGAACCCGCATATGTTCAAATTCTTTCAGTTGTGTTGGACTCCCCATCACATTTTTGCAATAACATAATTTAAGTGTTTATGCCCCCCGCAAGTGACTTTTGAGGTGGTAGAGAGGAAAAGAAGGAGGTAGTAGAGAGCAACAGAGCCACATAGCGGTTTGCCAGATTTGCTGTATGGGAATAACCTTGCCAAAATCCGGAAGAAAATTTGGCAGTCTGCCTGTAAAGAGAGCCAGACTGGTGACTCATCTGCAATAAGAGCAAACAACTGTAAAAAGCCTCTTCCAACAAGAAGAGTAAGTGAAAGCCACTCCTTTCCCCTTGCCCTTGCAAGGGAGAGCCAGTCAGCCTACTCCTATAGCTGTGCTGCCCTGTGGCAGCAGGAATCAACAGGTTGCAGTCTGTTACTTGGATGGCATATAGACTATTCCCCTTACACACTGCAGAAAGGGACTACGTGGAGAGCAGGGAAATTAGAAAAGGCATGTGTACAATTATTACATTAATCATGGTATTACTGTATACTGGGTCTTTCTAGGAATTCATCGCTAGAGTACAATATGTAAGCATGCTTCTTCAGCGTTTCCATGTTGTCCCTTCTCGCTGAAGAATGTTTGCGGTCCCCCACCCTGAGACATTGACTTTTTTAAAAGAAAAAACTTCTTTCTTTCTTTCTTTTTGGTTGTTGCTTCTAATCTTCTGGGGTCCTTTGCATTTTTTCAGCACTGGCTTTGGAAGCTGAGCTTGCTTTGATCTTGGGGTTGAATTTCCTGTCACTTACTGTTACTGTTAAAAAGATGTATGGTCATAGCTGCTAGAGAAGAGGTAAGAAAGAATGAACCGTAAAAGTGAAGAAGCATTCATTTTTATTTCTTGGTTCTATTTTGTGCTCCAGGAATTATCGGGTGGCTCTGGTATTTCCTGGGAGAATCTTTCATTCCTTGTTCACTGGTTGATACTGAGCCTATGGTAATAGTTACCACATTTTCGATGTGATAATAATTCAATGGCATACAGAAATGAGCTAGACTTCTTCCTGCCAGTTTCTAGAAACAAGGCTCTTGTATCACAAAAAAAACACTTTTTAAGCAGTTTCAGCAGAGATCAGAGGCGACAAGAGCGCATGGCCTTGGACTACTCCATCACTCCTGCAGATTGTTAGTCGAGTCAAAATTTGAGTGATGGTGACAAGACTGTCTGTGTTTACAAGGACTGCTGTCATGCCACATTGATAATAGGAAGTTATTCCAGGATCATCACCACTGATGCCTGCACTAATTTCTCACAACAAAACAACATGAGTTAGTCTTTTCAGTATCCAAAACCAATAAGGCCACTTCTCAGGAGTTAGGATAAGATTCTGAAAATCTTAATTTACATTCTGTTGAAACTAATGGACCAAAACCTGGCCCAAAGGAGCCCAGTGATCTTCAGCCAAAGCCAGGATTTCTTCCATTGCCCATTACCGTGGTTATGGAGTTAGGCAGTGTCAGAAGCTCTGTGTTTGTAACTGACCTGAGAATAAAATTACCTTGCTTCTGCTGCTTAAAATGGAAATCCCGTTGACTGTGAATATTTAATTTGTTACTAAAAATGGGTTGTTAGTCAAACTCCTCAAACGGAGAGAGAACTTTTTTCCAAGGGCTGAACCCTTGATCACAGGTGAATCCATTGAATAATGTAGTAGGTAAAAGTCAGTTAGGTCCCAGAATAAAATTAGGGATGTTTCCATGAAGTCCCGCAAAGTGTCTGATCTGTTGTAGCCAAGCCTTTCACGGTGCTTGTGTAGGGGATACATTCAGGGGAAACCTGCTGGCCAGGTCTGAGCTGTGTTTTGAAGTGGACTAATACAGTGAGACACCGCTGCGCTTGGAGAGCTCTGACACTTCTTTTTGCAAAAGTTGTGTGTATATCTGTATCTAGTGGGTCATAGATTATGCAGAAATTTTCCATTCAGTGTTTGAAGGAAGGGTCACTGGCTGGTCACCGGTCGGTGGCCGTTCATAAGAACAAGTTTGGTTGACAGCAGTCGTTGTGGAAGCACTACGAGGAATTTGTATGTACACCGAGAGCCTTTCTCATCACTCCAGTCTGACAGTGGGATAATTTTCAGTATGTGCAGTATGCCTCAGTGATTCTTTATGTGTACGTGCATATGTATTATCTCGGGATGCATTATGGTTCGACTGTATTTCCATTCTTCAGTGACTGGTTTGCAAAGTGTTGCTGTATACGTGGAGTTCCCAATGTGTGAGAAACAGGGGGAATAACTGAAAAAGGAAAGATAGGTTTTAACTTGAAATTATGTGATATATCTTGTCATCATTTTTCCTTCCAGTCTCCTAAATCAGCTTTTATTAGTGCTGCAAAAAAGGCAAGATTGAAGTCCAATCCTGTCAAAGTGCGCTTCTCAGAAGAAGTAATTATCAATGGCCAGGTGTCGGTGAGTATTCAACTACTTAACCTCAGGAAGGACTGAGCATTTCATCCAAAGGTACGCCTCACGGCTGGAAAGCGAGGGAATTATATGGTAGGAACAGCGGCGACAGGCTTGTGCAGGGAAGGGTTCTTCTGTTTCTGAAGTTTTAGAAAGATCCATTTTTAAAGTCCATTGGGCCCATAATATTGAGAAAAATTTGTCCCTTCTTAAAATAAATTTAAAATGCTAGCAAATGCATTTTGTGGTGATAGCACATATATGTCTTTCTTTTCGGTCTTGATAATGCTTGCTTTTTTTTTCCAGGGCAATTTTGTAACAGGAAAACCTATAAACTCAAGAGAAGTAGCATGCCAGGAAAACAGATTAACATTACCATACAGACCTCTTTAAAATTTGTTTTATCTACTTGAAGCTATTTCCGGCCCTCAGGCAAAGTCACCCTCCCTTTGAGAGGCACTGAACTCCTCCTTAAACATGAACTCCCGGCTCATTTTCATTATTTGCCAGAACATCGTTCCACACTGATGTCTTTATCCAACTCTCTTCCAAACATAAATTGATACTGCATTTTGTCAAAAGCAATTTTTGCCTTTTTTAAAGCCTGCTTTCCCTTCCTTTTTCCTGTTTATTTTACTATCCTTGTTACGAATCGTCACAATTAAGTAGCAATATTATATGTTACTCTTTTTAAACGATGACAGATATTAGCATTTAATATCCAGCTATAAAGAGAATGTAAAACATCTTGATTGTAATTCTTACTAATGAATTCCCATTTTGTAGATTGAAGACATTAAATAGCTCGCTATATTCAGAGAAACAGTAATCTCTTTTTCTGTTTTATTGAAAATGTTTCAACTTTAGAGGTAGCATTTATTGTCAGAGAGATAGTATTTAGGGAAAGAAAATACTCCAAGCTGGACATAAAATGTATGTGAACAGTTATATTTTTCCAGGAAAGAGACCTATAGAGTGCAGCTGTAATGAGCGTGGCTAGACACTTGCAGGGCATTGCTAATTCTGCTTTCAATATTTGAGCCAACACAATCCTTTTCAGTTGTTACCTTTCCATCTGAATGATGTCCTTCCTTATAGAACAACATTTAGTTTTCCCTTGTTACATGTTGTAATCTGATTCACTAATTTGCTTGGCAGGAAACAGTTAAGGACAATTCACTTCTTTTCATGCCAAATGTTCTAAAGGTGTACCTTGAAAATGGACAAACCAAATCCTTCCGGTTTGACTGCAGCACTTCAATAAAGGTAGGCTAGATGAACCTGGGTATGCAATGCCAAAAATGCCAGTTAACTCTTTTCAAGACCTTCAGTAATTACAATTTACTTGGAATGCTTTAAGAACAAGATTACTAGTGTGTTCAGTTGGGGCTGGACTCATAGTTCAGAAATAATGAGGTTTTGGTCCATTCCTCTGCTGCTAAAAATGTATTGTATTGTCAACGAAGAAGAAGTAGAAATGATCATTTTAATATGCCTGGTGTGCAATTAAAATTGCGTGGTCCTATCATTTTGATATGCTGCCAAATACTAGCATGATTTGTCAGCAAAAGTCAGGAGCTAAGAAAATTAAGATGTTAGTTGCTAATTGAATATCATCTAGCTTGTCATCCAGTGAACTTGGGATGGGATATTGTAGGGTTATGCTGGTGATAAATTGCTCATCTCAGTGTACTGCCCTCTCTACTTTCCGTAACACATTTTGCATAGAGAAATAAAGAGGTGAAACCTTGGCACACAACTGAGGCTGCTGGGGAGTGTCAGTGACACTGTTCCCCGTAGGTTCCTAAACCAGAGGCGTGTTGGTGTCTGTCTGTGAGTGCTGTGGAGCAGCGTAGTAAGCAGCCCACTAGCACTGCTGGGCATGCTGCTAGTCTCTCAAGCATTTATGTTTGGGTGAGCTAGTTTAAACACAGATTGGTTACCAAATCTAGTTCACTGCATGGTAGGGTGCATGCTTGGAACACTGAGACAAGAGAGAGGCACGGGTGGGAATCTTCAGTGAAGGCTGGGGATGCTTTTGTCAGCTTTTGCTGGCTTTAAGGGATTGTAAAGCTCTGCATATGTGAAGAAAGGCTGCTTTTCTGCTCACTGTGATTCAGCAGTATGCTCGATCAGTTAGAACAGCAAGGAGAGTGATTTACTAAGGTAAACAAGAGGAAATTTACTCCAGTCTGAATGCAAAACAGATATTGAAGTTACACTTAAAAATGGGCTGCAATATCTGTTTATAGTTCATATATATACCGTAGCCATAAATTGAATGCAGGTAATGGATACAAGCCTCCACTCTACAGCCATGGGATACCGAATTCCTTCAGTCCATTTGAGAATTTGGTTGGGTGAAGAATTAGGAGATACGCTTCTTGTAGTGAGGTCTCCATACCCTTCTAAGGCCCATGAGCCCACTTTCCAGTTTTGTTTTCTTTTTATGAGCATAAAAACAACCAACTTGTTCCAGGGTGTTTTCCCTCTGAAGATCAGTCTTTGGTCGTCACATTACACTAGTTTTCAGTAGTTCTGTCACGAGCGTGTAATGTACTGTAAGACCATATATCTAATCTGAAGTCATTTGCAAAGATACCAACGTGGGCTCAGCGACCTAGCTGTATTGATGTTGTAAGCCTGCTTTGACTTTAGTCATTCTGACTTTTTGTAGGAATAATTTCCTTTGCATCTAATTCAGGCAATTATATATTCTGTAGCCTGCACACCTATATATTACACATTCTTGCATGTATGTGTGTATATTCCTTATTGTGGACGGGTGGGTGTGGATTGCTGCTGCTTTTCTTAAACTGAGGTGAAGTAGACGTGCCCCAGTTGAGTCAAAGCACATGCAGGTTTTTTCCGCCCCTGGCAGTCCAGTAACTCGCCACTTAACAACAAGGGTGCAACCAGTGCCTTACCTGCAGTCCTCGCTTTCCTTATTGCTGAGAGCCAGCACCTGGGCTCGTTCTAAGTTATTGGATGAGAGGATAGATGAGCAAAAAATTTGGTTCAGTAATTGTGCTTTAGCATCATATTTTAAAAGTTCCAAGACAGCTAGCAGCAAACAGTGCCATTATTACCCCCTCTTAAAAACTTACTTTTAATATCATGTCTCTTCATGTTACTGTTAAGCCCCTTGTCTTCAAGCATAGTTTAGGAGTATAAATAAAATTCCCCATTAGTCAGAATAGTGTAATATTAACCTCCATTATTTAGAGTGGTTGCTTGCAATCCATTACTACTGTCTTATATTCTTTGCATTGTACAGAGTTGTCCCCATCCTTCTACATACATTTTTCATCCTTCCACAAATTTGGTGTTGATTTTCCATAAACACACTGTAATTGATCAATTAATCTTCCTAAATCATATTAAAACACTTGGATTACAATTCATCATGATCTTCTTACTAAGTCTTATCCATCTGGATACTTATGTATATCTAAAAATATTTTGGATGGATAGAAATGTTTTAATCTTTTCACCAACGTAATGTGAAATTATTTTTAAATGATGGGTTATTATATATTTCTTTTTCCTATTACATTCACTAAAGCAAAAGATACCTTGCCAGACGATATTAATACTCTGCATATATTTACAAAGCATTATATGAAAGTAAAGTAGGGATTGGTGGAATGGTTCTTTGAGGAGGTTTGTTTAGCTGTTATTTTAGAAACAATTGTTCTCGAATTGATTACCTTTAGACATAATCCAATGTGAAAAAAACTAATTAAAAGTCTCTAAAAATGGGGTTTATGCCATAAATTAACATGGTCCCTGAATTTAGAGCTATTGTTCTGCACAGGTATCATCATCATTGACTTTTCTGTTAGCATTTAAAACTCAAGAATGTCTATTAAATGCAAGTATCAAGAAGTAGACTTCAAAAAAAACCCCTTGCCATAAGAACAAATAAAGACCATTCATTTAATGTTTTTTTTTAACATATAAATTTGGTTTGTACTGCTGGGTAGCCCTGCCCCAAAAGTAAGTGAAGAGAAGAGCAGCAAGACTGTCTCTCCTTTGCTGATGAAAAGGTGTTATTTCCAGGGAGACAGAGAGAGATGATTTAAGGGCTACACAAGTATATTTTGCATGTTAAACTGCACAGAAAGTTGTCCATTCACAGCAATCCCATGTATATATTTTTCATGTGCATGTCTGATACCATCTCAGGGATGTGCGAAACAAAGGCACTGATTTTTCAGTGGGTGAACGTGTGCAATGTCCTGTATACTCGTGCAGAACAGGCACAAAACACGACCATCCTCCCGTTTAACATCTGGGCTTCCACCCTGTGCTGCCTATGTGCAGGGTGCATGGCAGCGAAGAACCGGGTCCCAAGCGCTTCATGAATTTAAGCACATTTTATAAATCCTTTGTTAATTAGGATGTCATCTTAACACTCCAAGAAAAGCTTTCCATCAAGTGTATTGAACACTTTTCCCTGATGCTGGAGCAGAGGGTTGAAGGATCTGGAACGAAACTCCTTTTGCTACATGAACAGGAGACTCTAACTCAGGTTTGTGTAATGATATGTGAAAACAGATATTAATGACAGCGGTTAATCAGTAGATTATCCATCTTTTTAGTTACTCAAGTGAGTTAACTGCAAGATTTATAGTTCTTTACAGTCTGTCAAATAGCAGCAGTATTTAGATGTGGTTGTAAGAATCAAGTTCTTGCAGAAAACATTTGTTTTTCTATTATATAGGCATCGTATTTCATTGCTTCATTGGGCCATTAAAAAGTATTAAAAAGTTCATTAAAGATCAGACTGAAAGCTAGAAAATATTTATCAAAGCTTTTTTCATATTATATGTGGCCCAGCTAATAAATGTTCTCAACAGGCAGTAAATCGATGGTAACAATTTTGAGAACCGCAGTCTGCCCACATTCCTTTAAAAACCTTATTTTGATCTTTGGTTCCCATCTGATTATACAGGTCTGTATCTGGGTGGCAGGAAATAATACTCTTTCTGATGAAGCCAAGTTTGGCTTGTTTACGCAGCGATACATTATGTCACTTCAGTGATGATGAATTGTGACCCAGAAAATGCTGGTGTGACTTTCTTCCTTAGATCAGGGAGGTATGACGAGAAGTAAAGTTGCTTCACAGTTCCCAGCAGAAGACCCTGATTTTAGCTGCTCATCATTTTGCCGAACTGTTTACCCTAAAATTTTCCATGATATTTCTATGTTTCAGGAGAACATTACTATTTTTTAAATTTCACCTAAATTTACAAAAAAAAGATAAATGGGTTCTTAGATGAGATGGGGAAAAATATGTAATTTAAATGCCAGAATTCCCTTGATCATGTAACTAGGGTCTGTGTAATGGTGTGGAGAACTTAATTTACCAATTAACAGTCTTTCTAGCATTTTCCAACTTCTAAGCATTTGACTTTGCCACGTTAACGTTCTTTTTTTGTGGATATAAGCCACCCAATGAATGCACAATATCCAGAAGTACTCAATACTGGCTCTCCTGGCCTAGTTGTCTCTCTTTGAAGTAATTGGTAAAATTCCCATTGAAATCAGTAGGATCAGAATAAACCAACACAGTGAGCTTTTGAAAATCCCATCCAGAGCTTTTCTTTATACTTACAGAGTATGCCTAGATACTTAGGAATGAGATCAGAGACAATGTGAGATAAACACACATTTCGAAAATTGTTAGGGCAAGACAGAGACTTCATTGGAGGTTTTTTTAAAGTACAGTTTTATCAACTAAAGATGTTGATTATAAAGTACACTAACTTTCTAACTACATTAGCCTAATTGAATAAACTACATAAACTACATTAATTGTCAGGGTTTCTTCTTTGAAATTCCTGTAAAATCAGCAATATTTAATTTGGCATTATAATGTTGCCGCTGACCATCACTTACAATGGTATTATTGGATTGTCACCCTTTCATCCAATTATTCATTAGCTATGCGGTGGTCCCCCATGAATATACCCAGATTACAGTGTACGTGCTTAACAAAGTTTTGCTGACCAACAGGCAAAGTGGTCTTTTTCATTTTTTAATGTATTGGGAGAGATATGTCTTGGTTGGAAGTCTAGGGGTAGGTCTCTTAATCCAGAACAACCCAGGAAAATGTTCCAAAGACCCAATTTCTCGCCAACTCTCTAGTGGATTAAAACAAGCAAGAGAAAGTAAGAATAATAGCTGCTAAGCTGTACTTCACCTGCCGTCTCAGTCAAAGAAATAAAATGTGACCTCTCCCCCAAAACCTTCTAGTCCTTCTCATTTATGGGTATTTTGGTCCTGCTGAAGCACAACTGTTTGTATTTCACTTGGATGGTTTTCATTAAGGTCTGTTTTCCCTGTCCTTTCACTCTGGTTTTGAATGAGTGAATTCTGTTGCTTTGAGGATGAGTGGTATTGGGCAGTCATGCCTATATGAGTCTTTCCACAAGATTATATATATTATGTTCTTATGTGAAAGACTTAATAAGGAGTCCATGGCAAAACTCTTTGTTGGATAGAATTATTTTTCTTGCTACCACGTGGTTCTGGAACAGGGTCATGGTGCCCAAGACTACAGACCACGTTGCACGACCAGGGTTGCCAAGTTCTGATATGATTATTGCACTGTCCTAGGTGACCCAGAGGCCAAGCTCGCATAAGATGAGATGTCTTTTCAGGATTAGCTTTGTCCCAAAGGATCCCATTGATCTTTTAAGAAGAGATCCAGTTGCTTTTGAATATCTCTATGTACAGGTAAGTGAAAGGACGGCCATTGTTTAGCGTAAAGGAGAATAAAAAGATAGTTTCACTCCGTGTATATAGAGATTTATATCTTCACATAGAAAAGCATGGCTGCAGTAAATCCTGGTTTTTATTTCTGCTGCACAAAGCCAACGAATGTACTTGGGGAATGTGCAAATCTTTATCATCTGCAAAGTCCCCGTCCTTCATAAGTCTCTCCAAATAGTAATGCTCTGATATCTTTCCAAAATATATTTGGCTTTAGAAAAGAGTGAAGCTGAAGTAATTGGTAATACTTATTTCTGGTACTGTAATATCAGACAGAAATTATGTCTGAAAAGGAACTTCCAGTAAAATGGATGAGAAAACTGATGTGCAAGCAATGTGATTCTCCTGGGTATCTCACTGGTTAGAATCCTGCTATCCTGAGTCCAGATACACTGATACCCTCCCAACACTCGTTATGAAAGAGGATCACTGTTCTCCCCAGGAAGAATGAAGAAAGCTTACATCAAAATGCTCATGCCTTCTGCTCTTTGGCAGAAGTCCTTGTGTTCTTCAGAAGTGCCCATACCCTGGTGAGCATCTGACACTTCAGAGAGCAACAGTCCTACCTTCAGCATGGTCCTGCTTCCGAGTTCGGGGTTACCCTTCATGCAATGTTAATTTTTAAAAAAAAAAAAAAAAAAAAAAAAAAAGGACTATGATTTATTTTTAGTGCAAGATTTTTGAACTTGATGCTCCCTCTACTGGTTCTTTGGCAGAGCTGTAACGACGTGGTTCAGGAAAGATTTGGACCAGAACTGAAATATGACATTGCCCTGCGGTTGGCTGCATTACAAATGTATATTGCAACTGTGACCACCAAGCAAACTCAGAAAATCTCCCTCAAATATATAGAGTAAGTTGAGAATACAGTGTGTTCTTTAGAAGTGAAACAATAGGAGTAACTCGTAGATTCTTTAAGGTTGTTTCTTTAATATGTCTGCACCAATTTTAGGTTCGTTCTTTGTCACTGAAATTGATTCAGGTGTGTTAACAGCTGTAAGTATGGTCACCTTTTGGTCATCTGTTCAGGCATGTGAAATAGCCTATAACTGTAAATAAGATTAAGTCACTTGTTTTCAATGTTTTAATGGTCAGATCTAAGTTTATATGGTCTGAATTCTAGGGTTTTATTAGAGATTATTATAATAAGATTCGGATGATTTCTTGGTTCAGAAGATTGTAGGGTCTTAGATTGCACTTGAAATTTCCTTAGATACAGAAGTATCCCAGTAGGCACCTGTTTTATGTTAGACAACATGTATTTGTAACTACAAAGAAAAAGAAAATTTCCATAATGCAACTGTGTGTACATCTGCTTGGATTTAAAAAAAAAAACAACAAACCAAACCTTTTGCTTAGTTTGCTTGCAGAATGCAAATAATAACTGTTGCACACTCAATCTTGTAGAGTTTATCCACCTTGCGGAGGACCATGTTGTACTGTATTATATTAATGAATCAGCAGGAATAATTACTTACAAGTGAAGTGTCAGTCTTCTAACAGAAGGGGTGCTTCAAGCAGAAAACAAAATTTGGTAAAAGGAGGGGGACTGGTTGTTTTTGAGTGGAAAAAAAAAAAACAAAATACAAGTGACAAAGACAACGGTTGACTGCTTTGCATATTCTAAGAAAACCCTAGAAAATAAAATTAAATCTGACATTATGTTGTTAAGTCTTCTGCAATTTTAATCCTATAATGGTGCTTGCCTATGTAATTAAGTGGTGTTTAACAATATAGCATAGATTTTAAACATAAAAACTTTAAACTTTTCTGAAAGGCATGATGGAAGAGATAGAAAGGATAGAAGAAAGATTTTGTATCATTTTAAAGCATCTTTTTCATAAGTAATATATAGCTTGAATATAGAAAATAATGTGTTATTGCAAAACTCTAGACTTGATCAACTCTCATTCTGTTTCAGGTGTTCATTCACTTGGCATCATAGTCATCAGTCTGTAGATAAATAATCGTCACAGGAATGTGAAATTAAATATGTCTTTTATTGCAGAAAAGAATGGGGATTAGAGACTTTTCTTCCATCTGCTGTGCTGCAAAGCATGAAAGAAAAGAACATAAAGAAAGCACTTTCACACCTTGTCAAAGCAAATCAAAACTTAGTTCCTCCGGGTAAAAAGGTATTACATTTGCATCTTAATGAAAAATATGTTTTAAAGAACAGAAAGGGTGATGTGCACGGGAAACATTTAAAATTAATCCTTCAGAGAAACACCTAGCCATTATATTTTCAGGGAATATAGACAATTTAACTTTTGGTACTCAGTACAACATAGCCAAGAACAATTAAAAATAATTAATTATACCCCAACTAAACTATATTCTTATCTTGAGAATGCCAGAAAACTGGTTATTAATGCTTCATGTATGATAAAGATACATATTTTTTAATTCATTTAGTGCTTTCTATTAATGGCAGACTTGTTACGAAAGTTATTGTTCTCTCTCTGATGCTCAGATCTGAACCACATTAACCTATGGGCCTGACATAAATGCTGTTTTTCAGGATTGTTTTCCATTATGCTATAGATAGAGACTTTTCACTGGCCAAGACCTAACTGTATAGATGATGCTCTTACAGTAACTGACCCTCCTTGCTATTGTAAAATGCTTTTCTTAGCACTAAGGTTTAACTTCAGCTGGAAAAAACATGTAGAAGACAATGACTCTGAGAAATGCCTTTGTTACATGCATACAGCTGAGGCTGGTTTTAGACACCATAATGAGGTTTCTTTCTGCAAGTCATCTAGTCTCTCTTTGTAGTCAATGGAGAGAAATAGGCACTTCTAGGAAGCGATTCATCCCGTCCCACATTAGGAACCAAAAATAGGTCAGATGACTTGTGTCCCAGAAATGCCTATTTCTCTCCATGGACTATAAAAAGAACCTAAGAGTGACTAGTTGAGACATAAAATGAGTTGAATCCTGCTTCGTGACACTTTGCTTCTGAACAGAAAAACCCCAAAACACCTGGTGCCTAAGCTAAGGTTCCTTGTGATCAGCAGAAATCCTACTTGGAAGTTTCAGATCACATCATGACTGTGAACATAGCTCTATGTGTGTGACCTGCAATGCTCAGAAAGAAAGGCCACCTTTTTGACTGAAGCACTGCATGTCTCCTATACTGCTGAAGCTAAAGCTAAATAATGCCAATTGCTTATTGTTTATCCCGGTAGTGTAAATTTGGGGTTATTTTGGAAGCCATCGCTGCTGCAGGCCTTGCAGGTGATGACAGTGGCATACAGTATCGGTTCTTGGTTAGAAGAGAGGTTGCCACAGTCCCTTCCTGCAGCAAGCAGACTTCGTTGGTTTTGCTTCATTCTTTTCGATTTGAGCTTTGGAAATATGTTATGTGCCCACCTGCTTTTTTAGCAGGTAGGTCTCAGAAACAAGGCATCTGAGCTCATCGTCACCTTCTGTCTCACTTGTAGGTACTAACGCAGAAACTGATTTCTTTCTGGGGTCTTCTGTCCCTCCGCATGAAGGAAAGCCTGTCATTCTCAGGATTCTCCCGTTTTTTACAACCCCTGTATACTTCTCCACCAACTGAACACCTGGTGAAGAGAAGGGGAAAGCATTCCCACTAGTTGCTCTGCTCTGGATTAATTTCCTCCTTAGTGTCGAGAAAAACCTTAGGATAGGGGCTCTTAAAATGCTGTTCAAGGTCAAATAAGATTTTGAATTAGAAATCTAACGGCTGAAATGAGAATAGTAAATGAGATGAGCTTGTTTGATCTTATCTTTTAAAAGTCCAGATATAAGGGTTTACCAGGGAGGTAAAAGGTTTGGGTCCAGACTGTTTGGGTGAAATGAACTGTTTCTTGTTTCCATTCAGTCTCATAAAATATTTCCAAGTTGTTTCTTTTTAAGTTGGTAGTTTAAGCTCAGAGGAGAAAAAGTAGATAAATTATGACATGTATTGCATGATATGACCATAAGTATTGGTGTATTGTATTTGGCTTTCAGATCTATTCCCTACTAAATATAGTTGAAGTGTTTTATTTAAAAAAAGGGGAAATGCAGTAATGAGGTGGAATAATATGCCATATGCCACAAGTACCTACCAAAATGTAATACACAGAGCTGACAAAAGCAGATTCTTTGTTCTCTTTCTCTGTATAGGTACATAAATGTTTAAGAACTGATGGTAATTATGAATGCAAAGCTGCTGTCTAGCCTTGAAATCCCTGAATGAACAGATGTTTAATTTGAGTTAGTTTAACATTTTCCCTTCGTTGGAGTAGTTACGATGTTCTTGCATTGCTGTGATATACCCATACCCAAGTTCTCGGTCCATTTTAACTAGACAAACAAGATCTTAATTTTAAGAATAAACTGTTTTTCCTCATCTGAAACTCAAGCATCTAATGATTTCGTTTCAGGCTCTGAAGAGCTGTTATTGCAGTCCATTCTCCTTAGACTACAGAAATACATTTTCTTTCTGAATTTGGTAATGTGATGATTTCCACCACTATCTCTTACCCCTGTTTCTCCTTCCTCAGCTATCTGCTCTGCAAGCCAAGGTGCATTATCTAAAGTTCCTCAGTGATCTACGATTATATGGAGGGCGTGTTTTCAAGGCAACATTAGTGGTAATATTTCTCTTGAAATAGTCTCTCTCTTCTCTTGATTTTTTATCCAAATACCTTTTTGCAAAAGCTGGACCATATTATGTTCTTTAGAAGTTTAGGTTCTATTCATACACTTAAAAAATAATTGTTAAATTGAACCAAATCACTTTTTTTTCTTTTAATCTTGAAAATAACATTGCTGTTATAATTTGAATTTTTACGAAGGATTTAGATATAGGTTAGCACCCTTTTGGCAAATAGCACCATCCAATTAACTATAGAATACTAATATTATTAGTCTGGAAAACTCTTGATGACAAAGATTTCCTTTAACAGAAGCAGATTCCATCCATCCATCTGTCTGTCCATCTTACTATCCATTTAAAAACTACAGTCCAGTCAATATCCAGGAGCAGATTCCTCTACTTTTTAATTGTGAATCAAGTATGCTCTTCTATATCGTGTCTTCTTAGAAAACCATAATAATCTTCAATGAGGAAATGCCATGCAAATGTAGCTCCATGAAAATGAAAGAAGGCAGTGGCGATTTCTGCCACTATGCAGTGCCTATCATGTTTTTTACTTTTGCTTTTTTTCTTTTTCTGCTAAAGCAGGGAGAAAAGCGTTCAGAAGTGACACTGTTAGTAGGGCCACGGTACGGAATCAGTCATGTGATAAACACCAAAACAAACCTGGTGGCTCTCCTGGCAGACTTCAGCCACGTGAACAGGATTGAGATGTTTACAGAAGACGAAAGCAGTGTTAGAGTTGAGCTGCACGTCTTAGATGTAAAAGTAAGTTTGTTGTTGATTTATATTGATATAATATCTTTAAATAACGTTTTTGTCTTTATTTAAGGATTTGATCAAACTATACTGTTCTGAACATTTTCATGCCAATAATATTCTGAGGGTGCGTTTTTAGCTTTTTTGTGGTCAGAGTGCATGTAGCGTATGGCTTGGGCATTTGAGGAGCTTACAGTGTACCAGACTGGTGCTTTGCAGCACTTGTGTTCTATTCTGATTTTTTTCTTGGCTGACCCCAGGCAACTTGCTTTGTTGTTGGCTTCCTTGATTTCCATGATGGGAAGTGGTGATGATGAAATTGGCCTTCTTTCGAAGCTCCTTGAGCCCCTAGAAGCTACTTCTAGTGTAACAGACGATATTATTACCATTAGAGAATCACCAGCTACATCAGACCAGTGTGCCCTGTAATCCAGTGTTTTATCTGCAAAGTTCACTGCAAGTAACCACATAGCGGTTACCAATGGAATAAACTGTAAAAGGCAAGGTTTTTTTAGCCCTTATAATTCCAGTTAAGTGTTTTACCCTACATAATATATTCATCGATGCTCTTCGTCTACCTATGGTCATTTAATTTCTCTTGAAACCCACTTAACACTGTGTCTGTGGCATCTCCTGGCAATCGGAGGAGTTTTGTATATTATATTGTCCTGGTTCTTCTTGCTGTGTTTGCTATTTGGTTTTGAACTGGAAGGCTTCACAGATTGTCTAGAGCATTAATCGGGATAACCAGAGATTGAAGGAATAGTTCTCATTATACTTGAAACTTAAATATTCTGTGAAAATAAATAGAGCCTAACAGTTCTTTTTGCTTACCCAGCTGTACACAAAAAACATACACAAGGAATATTTTACTAAGCTTTTGCTTTGAATGCTTTAGATTTATTGACCTGGAACTGTTTCCCTGTATTTAAGTTAATGAAAAAAACATTGCTGTGAATTAATCTACATGCTCTTTGACAACAACTTAAGAGAAACGTACAGGTTGGTGAACACCGCATCTCTTTCACCTCACTTAGCAATGATAACATCTGAGGATCTCTGGCTACTTTACCTGCATTACTGTGCTAAACTCATAGCCCTGTTGTGAGAAAGCTGTTATCCCCTTTTTGCAGATGGAGAAAGTAATACAGAAATCAAATCCTTCCCATCTACTCGTATGTAAAATGCAGCACTGTATGCCAGTGTATTATATATTACCATGATATTGTGTTGTTTTATAATACTGTTACTGTCTTATTGCAAACCATCTCCTTGCATTTTAACACAATGCAATCTTAAACCCAGAGAGACTGGCCTAACATTAAATCGCAAATCTAGGAGGCTCTGGGTGGAATTTGACAAAAAATTGCCTCTCTGTGGGGCACAAGTAGGAGTTGTCATTGTGTCCTGTGTAAAAGATGCGGGCACACACAGGTAGTTACTCTCAACTGATGTTTTCATCCCTTGGCTTACCCTAAGGTAGCAGGTTCATATATCCAGATTCTGAATATGCCAGTATATGTCGTATATGCCAATATTTTCTTAATGAATAAATGAATAAACAGTTTGGTTTTCTATTTTATTTTTGGTTCTGTTTAATGTCTTCTCAAGCATGTATCACTTGGCAGAAGCAGGCAGTAAAAGTTTAGCTGTCACAAGACTGTTCAACAGATCAACAGTAGTTCACAGCACTGTTTTCAGCAATCTGAGATTTCTGTGGAGATCATCCATTTCTGTCAATCACTGCAGAAAATTTGAGATCAACATAGCATTTCAACTGTTAGTTTTTAGTAGTCACTCGAAAGAACAGAGATTAATTAGCCCATTGTAGGTTAAATAATTTATAGTTTACTTTTATAGCTATAGCTGAATGCTTTGGAAGAAGCATGTATTGAATAGAACCTCAAACTATAGCACAAAATACTTTAAAGAAAAAAAACGCATAAATTTTTCCAGGTTGCTGAAAACTGTTCATACAACATTCAGGGCACCCAGGGTATTTTGGCCTAAGATGCTGAAGCACAGGCATTTAAAAAATTATCAGACCTATTGTGGGTTTGGTAGTAAGCTATGATCATCAGTTATGTTTTAGCCACAGCCTCCATCAGAATCAGTTGTCTTTTGACTAGTAAGGGGTTGAGTAAGTTGGAAAGCCATCCTTGCTGCATGTAATGTTCCTCCTGGAACAAATGATGCAGGTCCCTGCATCTGTCTTGTGACAGTGGGCTCTGCATGTTAAATCATGATAAATTGTCACAAATGTCCACATAGCTATGAGTCTCTACAAGCTATGAGTGATAAGATGGGTTGTCTATGGTGTAATTTCTATCTATGTATCACGGTAAGGGCTTCATTTTCATTTCCTCTCTAGGAGTTCTAGAGGCGAGGCACCTTGAAATAAATTTGAGAAGAGCAGCTTTTGGTGTTAAAAGCCACAAAGACATGAACAAAAGTTTTAGGCAAAGTAATTTATATATTGAAAAGGGAATTAAAGAAAGTATGTCTCACATGGATGTCTCAGGTTTGATGCTCGGTAGCCTGGCAGCCATAGTTTTTCAAAGCTCTGAGGTCTTTCATTTTTCTGTTAGGTCTGACTTTTTTTTCTAAATGCTTTGAGTTTGTTTTCTTTGCTGATCTCCCTTCTGAGGATCTTTCTCCATTCTCTTTGTCTCTGTTTATCTGCTTATTTTTTCATCACTTGTCTTTTCAGTAATGCCAGGCCACAAACACTGAAGTC
Organism: Calonectris borealis; assembly: GCF_964195595.1. Lineage (NCBI taxonomy): Eukaryota > Metazoa > Chordata > Aves > Procellariiformes > Procellariidae > Calonectris > Calonectris borealis. Next base: position 137,283,322 of record NC_134312.1, on the reverse strand, counting down.
TTTAAGCTGTCATTGTAATATTCACTGTCACTGCCGTGTAATGATAGCTTTAACCTCACTACTGTATTTTCTGAACATGAACTTTCCCTGACTCTGTTTGTTTCCCGTGTTTGGTTCTTTACGTGTGCTTAGGGCACCGCATTTTCTGGGAAGCTGCAGGTTCCCATACTACTGCAGGACTCCAGCACCTAATGTACGGGGTTCTTAGCCCTTGGCAGTTTCAGAGTAACAGTAAACAGTGCTTTGGTGAGAATAATATATCTATGCAAGAAAAAGATGGAGCAAGAGTCTTAAAATGGTTAGCTTCTTTCAGAAAGAGAGCAAAATCAGTTGTTGAAATGTCCAGTTGGACTTCTATCTTACTGCAACTCCAGTCTTTTCTAAATGTTTGATACTGTTTGATATTGGTAGTGAGGAAAATAAGTTCTCGTGTGTATTTTTCAACATGGTGTTTGTGATGTAATTCCTTTTGCTTCCATGTAGTAGTATTGTCAGCAGGTAAACAGATTGAGGAGGAACAGCTTTAACCAAGACTTGGTTGTATTCTTCTTAGCCTATTACTCTACTGATGGAGTCATCAGATGCAATGAATCTTGCTTGCCTAACAGCTGGATACTATAGACTGCTGGTTGACTCAAGGCGCTCAATATTTAACATGGCCAACAAGAAAAATACAGGGAACCGAGAAACAGGTATTCATTGCACAGTATGCTAACAATGGTCCAATGTATAAAGCAGGAGCCAGCTTAAGCCAGTGCACCTCCAGATAAATACAAGGCTATACCAAATGAGATCTGATTGCTGGCTCAGACCTAGCACCATAGTATAGCAGTTCAGCTTTATAATGTTCTAATATCCAGCCTATGATAGCATCTTAATGGTAAAATAAAGCAGGTGATGAATTTATTTCATACTGTAGTGAAACAGATGCATGCACCCTGTGAGTGTTATTATTTTATATGCGTATATCTTTTGTAAGAATACATACGGTGTTGGAGAAACCAGCTGGGATTTTGGTTTTGTGTTACTATTCCTTGAATAGCATTTGTACCTAGCTGAGGTTTAGTTTTGTACTAAAGTACAAAAGTACCACTTAAACTTTAGGTCATTGAATCAACAGGTATTTAACTTAGAGCAGAGATAAGTTTGAAAGTGCTTTTCTGAAGTGTTTGATGGCCCAGCTGTCCTATTCAGAGTGCTTATTGCTCAGCATTAACAAGTTCTTGTTTAAAAATTACATGACTTTGCTCTTTGATTTCACAATGTTGACTTTATTTCACCACGCTATAGGAACTGAAAATAGAGGGAAGCATAATCTCCTTGCTTCTGAGTGGAACTGTATACCAAAAACGACCACTTTCCTGGCTGAAGGAGATCAAGAGACTCAAATGTCCTTTGCTGATCCAAAACAGAAGACTGTAGATGTTTCTGAAAGTCTGTTGTGTCAAAAAGAACACAGACATCTGTACATAGAAAATACTTATAATTCAGGTGGATTTGATCAGCATCTGGCCAAGCAAAGTGACCCCACTGAAGCAGAAGAAAGCAGAAATTTTAATCAGCCTTCACTGCTGTCACTCTCAGGTTTGGAATCTAGCAAGAAAGCACAGGATTCCCCCAGGGGAGCAAAAGTTTCCTTTATATTTGGAGATCACAACTTGGATGGTATCAATCCCCAGACTCTTGGCTATGAAAGACTTTTGGATGAAAGTCCAGAAGTACTGGAAAAACAAAGAGCCATTTATCTTAGTAATGCCAATGACATTAAAGGCCTGGAGTTGTCACCAGATGCTGAAAGCATTCAATTTGCTACGAATTCTGTTTACGCAACTATAAACGATGGTAAAATATTTGGAGCTGCGGAAGGGATAGAAGAGCCTTTGCTGCACGATATTTGTTATGCAGAAAACACAGATGATGCCGAAGATGAAGATGAAGTAAGCTGTGAAGAAGACATTATGGTAGGAGAAATCAATAGGCCTGCTCTTCTCAGCCTTTCTGGTTCTAGTGATGACATTATTGATTTGACTTCACTTCCACCTCCGGAAGGTGATGATAATGAAGATGATTTCCTATTGCATACCTTAAACATGGCCATTGCTGCTCCTCCACCTGGCTTCAGGGACAGTTCAGATGAGGAAGACTCTCAGAATCAAGCAACGCAGCCTAGAGACAACAAGGAGCAAGCCAGTAATCTAGGCAATGATGACATTCCAGTGTCGCTTATCGATGCTGTCCCTACTAATACAGAGGGGAAGTGTGAGAAGGGGCTAGATGATGCTGTAGTCTCTACGCTTCAAGCACTAGAAGCTTTGGCTGCTTCAGAGGAACAGCAGACGAATGACAATTCAGGTTCTTTCACCATAGTTACATTTATTCATTGAAAATCATTCCATTTCATCCATTTAGCTTTGGAAATACTCCATTTCATGAGGGTTGGGGTCTTTTTTGGTTTTCTTTTTTTTTTTTGCCATCATTTTGCATACATCATATTCCATATTATTTAATGGAACTACCGTTATGTTACTAAACTACTTGTCCTGGGAACTGTGCAATAAAGTCAGAGTATTCTTACCAAGCATATTTTTGTCTCTAACACACCCCCTTTGCTTGTCACTTATCCAGGTGCTTCAGCTGCTGTCATTTAATTGACTCTTATTTTTTGTGGCTTGCAGGTGTAGCTATCCTGCGAGCATATAGCCCTGAGTCATCTTCAGATTCTGGCAATGAAACAAATTCCTCTGAAATGACTGAAAGCTCTGAACTAGCCGCGGCACAGAAACAGTCGGAAAACACTGCACGTATGTTTTTGACCACAAGTGAAGGCTACCAACCCCTTGTGGAAGAGCAGACTGAATTTCCCATCGCTAAGAATCAGGCTGGAGGGCCAGGCATGAAGCCCTCACAGCCTTTGGCTGGTCGTCAGGCTGCAGAGCTACAGTCAAAAGTTGTGCCTTCAAAGCAGATTCTTCATTCAGATAACATGGAAATGGAGCCAGAGACTATGGAAACAAAATCTGTCACTGATTATTTTAGCAAATTGCACATGGGATCCTTGGTATATTCTTGCACTAGTAAAAGGAAAAATAAGATGACAGACAGCAAAGTAAAAGCACCCTCTGATGGCAATGCTACTGTGAAAAAGCACCAGGGAAGTAAAAAAGCAGAGGCTGATGAAGATCTAAAAGCTAAATTTGGAACTCTCTCAGCAAGAGACAGTCAACGCCTAAGCACTTTTAATGTGGAGAGAACTGCCTTTCGCCAAAGATGGTACGCTGCCGATGATGGGGCAGCAGATAAGCCAAGCCCAGAAACAGTGAACGGGAAGACTTTTCCAAGAGTTCCTGTCCTTGGTAAAACAGAAACTGACTGTAAGGATGAAGTGGATCCTGAGGTGGATCAGGATGATACCTCGGGGCTTAGCCAAGGTGAAAACTTTCTGTCAGATATGACTCCCGTGTCTTCAGCCAAAGACCTAAACGACGCAGAAGATACCGATTTATCTGCAGATGACCATCCTTCAAAGCTTCCAGAAGCTGAGCAGAGCGTGGCTAGACTTTGTGAATATCACTTGGCTAAGCGCATGTCATCTCTGCAAAGTGAAGGCCATTTCTCACTGCAAAGCTCTCAGTGCTCTTCAGTGGATGCAGGATGCAGCACAGGCAGTAGCACGTGTGCTACCCCCGTTGAATCTCCTCTTTGTACCTCTGATGTTAAGCACATTATCTCTGACCCATCAGTGAAGGGCATTGCCTATATTCCAGCAGATGAAAGAGCTGCCATTCTTCCAAACCATGGAACGACATACAAGGACCTGCATCAGCAGCCTGAAGCTGTGTGTCACAGAATGACGGTGCCTGTCGTGCATTCAGCAATTAATGCTGAACCACTGTTCGGCACCTTGCGAGAAGGATGTCATCGGATCCCCAAGATAAAAGAAACTACAGGTACAGCAGTAATAAAAAGTTTCTTACGTTTGTTTTAAAGCTACGTGTTAAGTTGAGGACTAGGTGTGATGTTTGCATTATCTTTACCTGAAACTTCATCGTCAAGCTGTAGAAGACAGTGGGATTAGACCTTCGGTGTATCTATTCAATTTACGTGTACATGTTGAGATGTCCTTACGAGCTGCTTACAAAGATGAATTTTTTTTAAAACCTCTCATTACAGTTAAAAATATTTGGGGGAACATTAATGGAGAGGCCTCTCTTCCACTTTTTGGAAGCCTCTCCAAAATCCATAGTCACTTGAGTTCCAGGATACGTGTTAGATTATGAGATGACTTCCCAAGGTATATTAATGTAGGAGAGGAAAAACTGTGATTCATTTATTATGTATCTTATATGCTATTTTAGCAGATTGTCAAAAACATGCCAGTATGAATAAAAAGCTCTAAATGTAAGGATGAGAAAATGTCACTATCTTATTAAGCATGTATTTACTTCACCATCTGACAGTAGGTGTTTCCTTAAAGAATAATTTACATATAGAACCATTACTGCATTTTTAAGTTCCAATTTCAAGAGGTTTTGTGAACTTACTGTTATAAAAAAATGCAGTTTTTCAGAGATAACATTGGAAATGCTTTCAGTTGGATTTTAAATGTTTCCCTCTTCCTGGGTTGCAACCCACATTATAGCAGTAGCGTGTGAATGCATGAAAATCCAAAAGTAGGACAGACTAGGAGCAAGAATGAGAAATGTTATTTCTCTGCCAAAAAAAACACATTACCAAACCAAAAACACCATGAATACAGCTTTCCTTACCCTCTCAGGTATAGTTAAAGAAGGTATTTTAATCTGAAAGTATGCATCTAATTATTTAATAGAAAATATCCAATCCATATATTGGGGGAGATTTAGAAAGTTTTATAGATGATTTTCTATTCCTTTTTTTAAACGAGTCTGCTGTGGTGGAATGAACAATTAACTATTCATAAGTTGTAAGTTGATGATAGATTGAAATACAAAAGACAGGAGGAACTAGCAATGAATTTTTTGTGAAATATTTTGAGGAATGGAGACCACTGGGAAATGCCATGAATCCATTTGTCCTGACTGTTAAAGATATTTAAAAATTCACTCTCTGAATATTATCAGGGTGATGCTTAATTATTCTGTCTGCTCTTCTACTACCCCTAGTGTAGCTTTCACAGAGCCTGAAAAGGGAAGACAAGGAGGCATGCCTACAGCTTTTCCTAGACAGCCTCTAGCTGACTCCATCATGCTATCATCCATGCTATCAGAATCAAAGGTGCCAAGTCAAAATCAAGACTCTTGTGACATTCCCAAAGTAAATCAGGCTTGTGGGGCAACAGTTAGTTTACGGCCATATGACATGATAGGAGGAAGCCTCAGGATGCCGCACAACAGGAAAGTGCTGAGACGCAGCAGCAGCATCATTGGAGGATCTGCAGGCATTGAGATGCTGTTTGAAAAGAAGGCAGCCGCAGCCAGCTTGAAATGCCTGGACATCACCCGAAGGGACGAATCCAACTCGGAAAGAAGGGTGGAACTCCCCCTGGGCAAAAAGCTGTCAAAAAGTTATTCCCAGAGTTGTGTGTACGTCAGCACTGGTAGGAAGGACAGTAAGAGGTGTTCAGGCACAGGCACCAGTCAGAAGGACTCCAAGCAGTGTCGAACGTTGCCCTTGCGGAAGCTGGACACCAGCGCCTGGAGGTGTCGTGGCCCCTTTAGCTATTGTTTCCTAAGCAGAGGAAACGATGACAATGACGATGAAGATAATGGAGACAGCCATCAGCTCTCGTGTCTCTTCGAACCGCAGCTCCCATGTGAGCTCGCAGAACCAGTCGGTCAATCGTTTTCCAGTGAAAATGAGCAGAAAGTCTTGGAGTCCCCGAAAGCTGCTGAGCCCCTGCAAGAAGAGGCAGTCAACGCGCATGAGAAGAGTGCTGACATCGAAGGTGGCCAAATTGATGTGAATCTCAACGATGTGGCCTTCGACGCACGAATCACACGAATAAATGTGATGAAAGAGAAGACGTATGCAATGCCTGATGGATTTATTGCAGCACAAAAGGATGCCAATGAGCTACTCTCACTGGTCCGAGCAAGTATGGGCAAGAGAGAAGATTTACATCCAGAAACATATGACCTTAAACTTTCTAAGTACAAACAACTGTTATCTATGGAATCGAGACAATTGGGAAGTGCCTGCAGGAAAATGGCCATGGCTGATAAAAGCCCTGAGGAAATGCTTTTAGCTATGACTTCCAGCTTTCAAGTACTCTGTTGCTTAACAGAAGCCTGCATGCGTTTAGTTAAAGTCATGAACTCTGAAACACAGCAGCAGGAAATTATAGCTAAGATAGACGAGGTTGTAATAAACTACATTTGTCTTCTGAAGGCTGCAGAAGCAGTGTCAGGCAAGACCTCCAGTGATCCTAGCATTAAACTCTTGGCTCGACATTCAACTACCATGGCCGCTATTGTAAGCACACTAACACGTTCTCTTAAAATGCTTTTAAACAAATAAAATACAAAAGTCACTTCATAATCTACCTTTGCAAAGCCATACATAAAAAACTTTTATTTACTGTATGTGTATGAACTAATGTAACAAACTCAGCTTTCTCTGTATATTTTGTTATTTTATATAAAATAGGTATGAGATTAAAAAAAAAAGTTAAAATACTGAACACTGACAAAAGTAATGACCAGATCTGTCCTTCCGTTTATACAAAAACAAAAGCCAAAAAAACCCTCTCCCCAAGACCAGAAAAATGAACAGAAAAAATCCCATATAGGAGCAAATTGATGTTTGGCTATTTTTCATATAGTCAAATCTATGGTTGTATGAAGTGAACTTTTAAAGCCTGTTATGTTAATGAAGTTGTTTTCTGTTTCATCCAGGTTTTCACTTGGAGAATGCTCCGTGTTTAGAAATGAGAAATTAAATCATAATGTATATAACACAATATTTAATGTTTTAAAATTATAATTTTTAAGCATTGAAAATAGCAAAAAGACATTTAAAATTCAAGAGACTATTATAACTTACTAGAGAATATATATATAATAAATGACTCTTTTGTTCATATGGCCTGAATTACCTGATTCTTCTTTTCTAGGAAGTTCTATATTTAAAAAAAAAAGAAAAAGTATTGAAAATACCAACTTCAGAGGGTATCTGTTGTATTGAACATTACAGTGTCGCATTTCAGATAGTGAAGGTAACTGCGGAAGACAGAGGACCCAGAAATTAGAGTGTCGTTGTTCTCTCTAAAATGAAAGGTTGATGCCATACTGGTCAGACCAGAATGTATAGGACAGGTCTACACCCTCCTTTCCCTGGTAAATGAGAGAGAGGACCATCAGGAAATTCCTATGCTGTTTACTGTTTCATCATTTATCTATGGTGCATCTGAACAACATGAACTGCATCTATTTTGTTAAATATTTTATACTTCGTATTTTATGATTCTAAATGTTTAACTGTAAATAAGTTAGAAATAAAATGAAGTTTTCAGAATACAATAAATACCTCTGAAATATTTCCAGCCAGAGACAGTTCTTCTCTGAGTGATGACAAAGGCAATTTGTGAGTAATCTCTCCCATCTGAACTTTTCTGGAAAACATTTTGTAGTCTTGCGTTTGAGAGGCAGCCAAAGCAAAAGCTCTCAGTTTCACCTGGCAAATAGGCTTTCACAAGAGCATCTGTTAAACTTTTCAGTCACCGAGGAGCAGCAGCCCTTGTGGAAAGTGCAGAATACCATTCTCCCGTCTGGTGTAGGTAATTTTCATCTGTTTCTCATAATGTCACATGCAAAGAGTATCACTGCTCTGTTTTGAATATTTACCCGTTCAGCTGAAGCACATGTGAAGCTTTCTCTGCTGAACTAGAAAGACTAAACCAACAAGATTAAGTTTTTGCCAAGGAAATATTTTCTTGCATAGAGTGGTGTATTTCACTATGAAACCAAGACGGGCTTTTTCCTCCAACTGCAGAGAAGCATCTCCAGAAACACAGTATGAGAAGCTTAATCTGCTGTCCGTAGGAGAAAAATCTGGTTTCCTAGGCCAATTCACTTAGCACGTGGACCTACTCTGGAGGGCAGCTCAGAGGTAGGCTGCCGGCTGAGTTACGTTGGTGGTGGGTGACAACAGCCTGTCCCCGTGGTGCTCACACTCAGAGCTCTCATTCTGGCAGCCCTGGGAGTGGGGCTGTGCGCGCTGCTCTTTTGCTGCAAGTACCAGTGAAATTCTTTCTGTGGTTTTTGAGTATTTCATACTGAGGAAGAGTGTGCTGAATTGTTGTATAGGTGCATATTCCTTCACTGCTTTGTGAGTTTATGTAAAAATGTCATCAGTGATTCAGAAATACTAAGTTTCAAAAATAGGTTTAGGACTATCACAACTAAGCATCAACACAGATCATAGGGATGTGGCACTTGCAGGGTTGCTAGTCCAGTCCTTTTCATTCCACTTCGTTTCATAAATTGATCTAATTTTATTTCGAAGGTAAGTAGATTTTTGTCCTTACTGTTTAAGAACTTTTCTGACTGTAAACCTGCTCCCTAAGGTTAACTATGGTCTTCTTTTTTGTGGCGATATTTTTTAGGTTTAACTAGTGGGTTTTTTCCCTCTCCTTTTTAATGCATTTTCATAGACTCATAGAACAATTTGGGTTGCAGGGGACCTCTGGAGTTCATCTAGTCCAACCCCTGCTCAAAGCAGGTCTAATCAGATCAGGTTGCTCAGGGCCATTTCAAGTTGGACACCCTCCAAGATAGAAATCCCACAACCTGTCTAGGTACCTGTTCCAATATTTGACAATCCTTATGGTTAAAAAAAGAAAAATTCTTTATGTCTAATCAGAATTTTCCATGTTCCAACAATAACTATTGCCTTTCAGCGTATCGCTGTGTACCCTCCAGAAGTCGGGCTCTCTCTTCTCTGGTATCCTTCCATCAGGTAGCTGTAGGCTGCAATAAAGTCTCCCCTGAACCTTCTCTCCTCCAGGCTGAATAAACCCAATTCCTTCAGCCTTTCCTCCTGTATTGTGTGCTCCAGCCCCTGACCCTTCATGCTCCAGCATGGTGACCCTTCGTTGGACTCAATGGTGTGAAACTGCTTCAGAAACTGCCACCATGTTCCTGTCTCAGTTTAGATAAATAGCCAAGCTCTCCAAGTCACCTCTTAGAAGTCAGCTTCTCTTTCCCCCAGGAATTCCCCCAGGTATCCCCATCCGATACTATGTGAATGTCTTTTTCCTAATCTTTCCACACAGAATTATATGCAGGCTTTTAAACGCTGCCTTATGAGGACTTTGTACAATGGCACAGCTGCTGGAAATAATTTGTCTGTGGTCTCCTAGAATCAAATGTATTCACAGGCATATTAGGTTGGTGGGTCACAATCATCCTTTGTCAGTATGTATTTTCATCTTTCTTCTGCTTGTCCTGTCCAGCTAAGGAGATCCCTGGATGATAATAGAGATGACTGTTAGTAATTCTAAAGTGTATGACCTTGCACATTAGTTGCTACTGAATTATAACCTATTTCTGTTAATCTTAAAGCATTAAGGTATCCTTGTCTTCCTGTGTGGTATCCTAATTTATTCCTGCATTAATTGTATGTCTCAACTTCATGTCATCAAGAAGTGTCACCAGTATGTACCTACTTCTTGCAGTAAAGAAATACTAAATAAGATACTTTCATCTGGAATGTTCTCTACTTTTGTAAATTTTTATATATACACTGTATACTTAGTGATTTTTTAACTTGACAAAATGACAGGCATCTTCATGTTTAAGACCCTGAGTTCAGGCTATTTTCTAAAATAACATTTGGCAAAGTGTGCCATTTTGAAATTAAGAAACAAAGCTGCATACCTACATTTCTTTTCCTTCTATTTAATTAAAACTCCATCAATTCATGATCACTGGAAGATCCAGAATGCTCTGTGATGTCCTCACTGCTCACCAGAGATGTAATACTCTCTCTTACACTAGCACATTATTTGAAGGTGAGAAATGGGCTCCTGAGTATCTTTGTCACCTACACAATTTATATCAGAGAGAGACCCTATGACTGCACTGAAATCCAGTTAAAGTTAATATTTTATCAGGGATTAATTTGGCTCGATAGGGTATAACTGTAGCATTGTAGCAGCATATGTTAAAAGCCAGAGCCTCATTGCACTAAGCACTAAACTGGTACAAAGTGAAAACTTGGTTCACATCACAAGTAGCTTATTGCTGAGCAGTGGCCCTAACATTAACCAGTCTTTATAATTTGCCACTCCAAGTTCAGGAGTAGCTGTTCCACACAAAAATAAAGTGATCACAAGTTTCCACTGCGCCACCTGTGGAACAGCCCTACGCTGTTTTCAGACCTAGATTTGGCCAAAGCAGTAGAGAGCATGAGGCACTCACCATTAAAAAATAAAATAAAATAAAGGGGTAATTACATTTTCCTGTAGGTGTTCTCAAGGTGAAACGTGAGATTTTTTGTCAGTGCTGATGGAATTTGGGAGACGCTGATGGGTGAAAATTCTTGAGACTCAATGACAGCACTCCCTTTGGAGGCTTTGAAGCAGTGGGTTCTGGGGAGAGCAAATTTAGGCTCAAAAGATCTGGGAGCGAATCTCTGATTTCATAAGGAAAAAAAAAAGGCAAACTAACTCTGCAGCCTGTTTTACTATAGTAAATGTAAACCTTTCAATATTGATTTTGAAGTGCACTTCTATTCTGAAATATGCTGTGCTATTAATGGCACATTTTTATGCAATAGGTAATATTTAGTTGCATTTTAAAGTTCATTTTGTCATTCTGAAAAAGTAAGTATTTATTTTCAGCCTTCAGAGTTAAGGAAGAGTAAAAAAGAATGTGTTATGTCTCCTGCTCCACTCATAAAATCTTCTAAATACTTCTTTTTTTAAGTGGTTGTCCTGTCGCACTGGGTTTACACGGACCTTATTGCTCAGGTTTGGGGGATGTTTCTCTTTATGGTATCTGCACGTGCAACCATCTTCTCTTATTCTCATTATATTTGACAGATGTTACCTAGAGCTATTTCAGTTTTTTGCAATGGCCAACCAAATTATTTCTTGTTCCTTTTATCTTCATCAGTGTCTTTTTTCCGGATTACCTTTTTGCCTTGTCTGATCTGTGACAATTGAATTATACCTTGTCACCTGTACAAGAGATGCCTTTACTGCCTCAGAATGAGGCATGCTCCTGTGTGATCCTTTTACCATTCTTTTAAAAGTGGAATGGGAGAGCATCAGAAGCTTACGCAGTAGCCTGAGAATCCACAAAAGCCTCTTCTCATCTGTGAGGCCAAAACTGCAAAATGCTAATATTGGCCAAGTTGGAATACTTGGCACCATTCTTGGCACCAGTGGAGGGCTTTCATTCTGACGCAACCAGAAATGGTTAAGATGTTAAGATGAAGGCAGGACCTCTCAATCTAAGTGACCAAGGGATTTCGGCACAGACAAAGTCCCTAAGTCAGCGTTGCTGTTCCTTGAGATATGAAAGCGATCTCTTGTGGTAGCAGCATCAAGGTGTTTTCCACTGGCAAATGACCCTTTAATTTTCTTCAGCTTTTCAAGAAGTAGCATTAGCTGTGTTCTCTCTGGGCTTGACAGCCTGTTTGGTCAACAGGATCAAACGGGGACTGGCCGAAGGACTGCAAGCTTCACATCAGTGTCATGGAGTTCCACTTCATCTGAACTACATGCAAGGCTTTCTGTCATACCTAAAGGTGTTCACTCAAGCGAGGACTTCACCACTCAACTATCCTTTTTTAAACTTGTTAACATGGAGAGAGTGTGCAGGGGTTTTCTTTCTCTCTTCCAGAATTTGATTAGCCCTTGGCAGAGGGGCACAGAGAACTGGACTCATTAATTGGTAGTTCATCTACCAGGCCCTCCCCAGCTTTCTCAAAAGCTCTGTCTCAGCTCTACCAGTGGATCAGGAATGGTGTCTCTTTGGCATAGATCAGTTTGTGTCCCATAACACTAATCTCAGTCTTTCCTGAACACTCTTTCATGTGTCTTCAGTGCTTTCATGAGAGTAGTTCAGCGATCAGGCTGCCTCTTGGACAATTCCCTGATAGTGTAGTTAAAGCGTATCCTCCAGGACCTTTGTTGCCAGTTTCAGTCAAGGTAAGGCAGGACAAAGGATGCCCATGGCAGTGGTGGGGCAGAATTTTAATATCGAGGCCTCATCCCTTTCTCAAATAGACTTCTGCTGCTACTCCTGTACCAGAGTTATTGCAGAATGTGGGCTGTTTGGCTCATCTCAGTCTTGAAATGCTTTTCTCCATACTGCAGGTGCAGGAAGACTCGCTCTTTCAGCACTCCTACTTCTCTCTAGTCAGAGACAACCTTATAAGTAATGGAAAGGAATTCCCATTATTGACGAGGTTAGGCTTTTGGGTTGATGAGTTTGTTGGTCTTCCTTCCCTTCCCATCAGTTCAGACTGTTCTGAGCTACCTGCTCAAACTGAAGCAGTCTGGTCCTTTGTTGTAAGTTCTTTACCCTTACTGAAGTCAATTTAACATCTGTCTCAGCCTTGAGCTCTAATATTATCGAGATGTTTCCCTCTGCCAGGCCAGTGAGTTATGGGAATTTGAATTTGGTGTTCCACGTTCTCAAGGATTCTCCTTCTCCATAAAGGTGGCTTGCTTTGTTGTCATCTTCTCCGTTAGAAAAATGAAAGAAATTCATACCCCTGTGGTTGTTCCTTCTTTGACCTTATTCTTCAAAGACAGACCATCTCTTAAGATGCAGCCATCATTTTTGCTGAAGGTAGTGTCCTAGCCTCACTTTGATTTATTTATGTTTTCCTTCGTGTTCCTTTATGCTTCTGAGAAACATGCCTTATTTTGTATCTTTAATAGGAAAAGAGCTCTTTTTGTATTTGCAGTCCAGGCTTTCTCAGAACATACAGACTGTGTATATCTCTGACAGATCCAGTGGTTATCTAAATGGATTGTTGGGTGTTTCAGTATTTGCTATAAAACTTAGGAACTGATACTTCCAACTGAGTATACAGCTTCTATGGGACTGTTGAGTTACTGAACTGCTATATATCTACCATTCTTTCCCCCGGCACTGTGCCATCTCTGACGAGCTGCCTCAAGAGCTGCCACAGCACTTGGTAGAGTCAATCTAGAAGTGCTGTTTGCCTGAGGGACATCAAGAACCTCTGCTAGATAATTTATGGCAGGTAATTGTATAAAGTCGCACAGTGTGAACAAACGTGGATATTAATTGGAGAGTGAAGAAAAGAGAGAAGACATCCTGAGCTCTATTAGCAGGGTTTCCTCCAATGTTTTAGATGGTGTCTCTCTGGCTGAGAAAGAAAGAAAACGGTTTACGCATGCTATGTTTTTTATGCTGTTGTGCCAAAGGTGATGACAACAGTGTGAACACATCCTCCATGGTTACTGCAGAAGGAAAATCTCTGCAGTCTGGAGTGATAAGGTGTAGGTGTACCCTCAGAACAGATTTATTTATAGGCCATGCATCCTAAAGAAGACCAATTACTGGTAAATGATGTTTCTTCCTTGAAGGCCAATCTCTATTCTCTATTCCACCTGTGAATTACCATTAAAGGATAATAGGGCAGCAGTCTGTATCAACAAAGATGGAATTAAGCTTATAATAATAAACAGTATTACTGTTGTTTCTTACTATAAGCAAAGGGCCAAAAGAAGATAGTTGCCTCTAATACAGAATTTGCAGAGAACTGGTAACAACAAATATAAAAAACATTTTTATATCATGATTTGATACAGGAGACACTGAGATGTTACGCAATGGTTTTTACAGTATTTTTCAAGTTGCTCTTCAGAGAGACAGATGTTTTCTAAATCCTTTTTGGCAGTGCATTGCAAGATTTGTCCATATTGCTTACACCTTTAAAGTGACAGCATGGGGTGACAGTAAATGTCATCAATAGGTTTATCCTTGAACGCGTTCTTTTTCATGTGCTAAACTGTAAGTTTGTATGTAGGATAGGTTTGAAAGTGGTGTATTCAGATGTTAATGGTGACAACCTGAAGACTTCAGCCAGTGCTCCAGGCTTTGGTTTCAGCAGAAGTGCTGTGTTCCTTAATATAAATTAGGAAGTCTTCCAGTGTCCTTGGAAGGATTTGATCTTAGCACTACCTCATGGGAATCCCATTTTCCAGATGGCCAAGACTGTTTTTGCTGAAAGAGATGCCGAAGGATCCAGTTTTACTTTGATTCTTCTATTGCCCATGAAATGGCCACAGATGCAGCTGAGGATCTGGTCTGTCCCTGAGTCGGCAGTGCAGAGGTCATGGATGCCTGAAGAATTTCCTGGTCTGTAGTTTTGCTGAGACTGATCATCCTGTCATCTTCTCTGCAATTTCTGACACCTCTTGAATCCTCGTGGACGGCCCAAAGAACTGACAACCTTCAGAAAGAACAGCCCCAACATCAAACTTTTCCTAGTACATAAGTAAGTACATCGTGCTTACTTCTCCAGCTTATCTTCAGCTGCTTTCTGCAGTAAGAGCAGAAAACTGCTTGTGCTCCCTCTCTTAGCTCTAGTCCAAAGTCAGCATGTTTCAGTGGAAAGCTTTAAAGCTTTCCAGCCCCATTGAATACTTATTTTAGGACTTCTGCTACAGGTCAGTTCTACGAGCAAATAAATTACAGGCACAAATGTAGTACAGCTAATTGTACAGCTGACTTCCTCCTTAATAGTGCTGAACCATCACTGCCTGAAGCAGCCAGATGTACCTTATAACTTAGCGCAGTTTCAACAAATGTAACGTCTCTGAAACATAGTTACCTACACAGGACACCGCTTGGACTAGACACTTAAATACAAGCTATTTATCATACTAAATTTTGGCTCTTTACAACTGTGATTTCAATTTTCTTTCATACATTGCAGATAATTATGTTTAATTCTTCTTGGTTTACACTTTTTTTTTTACCAGACCTTGTTATTTCCTATTTTATTCCTCCCTCCTTTCATTGTTAACCTTTTTACACTTGAAAACCATGTCCTAAAAAGTATTGGGTATATGTCCTAAAATGTATTGGGTATGTTTCTCATCAAGGATACTTCACAGGGTTTTGCTTTTAAAAGTGGTTCCTGCCTTCTAAAAAGGAAAATATTTACTGCAGCATCTTCTCTTTAAATCACTGAAACAGAACATTAAAACAAAAATCTTCTTTAAATATATGGAAGAACTACGAGAGCAAGGCAAGCAATGCATTCCTTGAGGAGTCAGGAAGGATAAGTATTCACCAGAACAAACGAGGGCATGCCTTTCAGCTGCCTCATTTGTACACTGATTGGACTTCAGGTAAAACATGGTGTCTGGAAAAAAAAAAACCAACCTTTGCCTTGGAGATGCTTCTATGGAGATTCCTGCCAGCATGCCTTCCAGAAGGAGAAGTTGCATCAGCTGGAAAGGTTCAGGGACCTCCACCGAAACTCGGACAATGTCGTGAGGAGCCTTGGACAAGTGAAGCGTCTCTGTGGAGGCAGCCTGCTCAGCCCACATGGCTCTGCTTGTGGCATGAAGGTAAGATTGCAAATTAAATCCTTTTTCACATTTTATGAAGTCATTTCCAATGCTGCTGTTCTTCCTCCTGACTGAATTTCTCCTGCCAGTCTTACTGATTTTAAAAAAATAATAATTTTGAATGTTTTTTCTCTCCTCTCTTGCTGTATGAGAGACACACATAAATGAGTAAACTAACTACTGGATGATAAAAAGAAAACTGATTCTACACAAAGGCTTGTCTTGCATGTAAACCAATAATCAGTACAGTCAGTATAGGTTTGAGAGCTCCTATAACAATTGTAGTATTATGAGTAAAAATTATTAAAAGAAACGATTTTTTGTAACTGAGTTACCCACTGACAACTTACTTAAACCACATCTGAAGATACTGTGGTCTTTTTTTTTTTTTTTTTGCTAATTTTTTAAGCTTTATTTTTCCTTCCCTGCTTATTCTGAAATTCAGGAAAATGCTTTGCAAAGCTTGTTGAAAAGGAATCTCATTTAAAATTACATTATTCTTCCTGAATGTCCTTATTTGTACTTCACAAGTTAAACATGAATACGTTGGGAGTCTTTTTCCTTGCTGAATAATTTGCACCATTTATCTCTTACGTCCATAGGACCTTTGGATTGAAGGGTGCATTCTTCTCACTGAGTCTAGTTGTGTTTTCTCAGTGCAGACAGGCAGCATCAAGGCCCATCTTAAAAGCACCTGGGCTTTTGATGGTCTTTCTTTGTAGAAGGCTGTTCCAGAACATCACTGATGTAAGGTTTAGAGACCTGCTTTTAATTTCTAACCAAAGCCTAGGATAAAAGGCTAGTTATAATACTACATTTTTTATTTAAATAGTTCTCTTCTGTCACTGATGCTTGTACATCAAATTCCAGATGAGATCTGACCCATCTTTAGATAATGGTATTATTACTTCTCTATCTATGGAAAATTTCTTGTCTGGCACATCACAGGATCCCGTTTGACTTTCATGCCTGAAGCGTACTGGTGGCTTAGAGTCATTCTGTGAATTACTACTATGCTCACTTCTTTCTCCTCAGTCAATTAAAACTGATGAACTCTTAAGTTACAGTGGACCTTTTTTCTGTCCCCAGGATAGAATTAATCTTGCTTGACTTTAGTTGTCTAAATGCTGGATATCAGGAGTAAATCACCTAAACACTCTCTACAGTCAATGCAGGAAGAGAAAGAGGCATCTCCAGAGGCGCATTCAAAGATGGCTGGGATAAATCACCTCCTGGATGTGCTTTTTTCTCTCTTTCTGTTGACAATACGGAAAGCCTAGACAACCAGCTCAGTCTCAGTGATGAATATAGGGAGATGAACATCCCCCCCATTTGTCACTGTACTGTTTTGAATTTTAATTCACATCAATTAGTATTTGTCAAGGTCATCTACTCTTCACTTTTGCTAGTCACATCTGATCATCACTGAATTGATGATGCCTCCCATCTTTGAGTCAACAAAGTGCCTTGAAAGGTATGAGGCACACTTTTTCTCCAGAAGAAATTCATTCAAATCAAGTGATGTGTGGCTATTTCCAGTATCTGTTTGAGGATGTTATTTAGCCAGTTAGACCACATATCCCAGCTTTTTAGACTTTTTCCTTGTCTAATTATTTGCCTTCTTTGTACTCACATTTCTTAATATTTTGCTTACAAAGTTTCAGTATGCTGTGAGAATTTATAGGAAAGTTTTGTCAAAGTTACTGTGACTGGATAAATTTGTGTGGTCACTTTTCATATTTTTCATGCTGAGTAATTCTGAACTTGGTTTCTTTTGTTTGATATTTCTGCCGATTTAAGACTGAACAGAATATGAATTCCACCAAAGGTGCTTAAGAACGAAGCTACAGCTCAATTTAGCAGCGAACAGTAAGGAACAGTTCCAGAATGCCTAGTAATATGAAAGGTTTACTTTGAGTTGCTAGCGCTGAATATCGCTTGCTTAAATGCACTTGAGGTTCTTGAATCTCATAAATTTCTTTTACTGGATAAATACGGGAATGTGGTTGGTGAAACAGGAAAATTTAGGATCGATTTAAACAACTGGAGATGTTTCTATCAGAGATGTTCAAACGTGAGCTATTTATGCTGGGCTCCCTTTGAACTGGAGAGAAGTAGGCACTACTAGATGCTACTCACATCACTTGAAAGTAGACATCAAAACCAGGTAAGTGGGTTCACATCTTGGAAATGCCCATTTCTCTCTGATGAATTATTAGGGGAGCCAGAGACAACCAGCTCAAATGTTCACGCTTGCCTTTTAGATGTTTAAAGTTGTATGTTCTTAATGCCAGCAAATGAAAGAACTCAGCTGGGAAATTATAAGGGTATTGAAATTTATTGATTCTGAAGGTCTATGAAGCTTTCTACATTTTGCTTCTTTTTAACACCTATCACTATTTTTGTGGTGTTTTCCCTTCCTACTTTTATGTCACGGTATCCCATTAGCCCTTCTGAAAAGCATAATCAAGCCAGTAGAGGACAGCACGGATGAGTAACTTTGAGAATACTCCACAACTTGGTGTTGGTTTTATTTTGTCACCATCATGCCTATAGTCATTCAACTTGGGGTGTACCAGCCTTCTCAGTCTCTCTGAGTGAGCCCCAGCACTGTCTGCCAGAGCTCCTTGTACACATAAAACACATCATGGTCTCCCTAAGCACTGCGTACCGACAGCGCTGGAGATCAAGCAATGAGCTCTGGCAGCCTGAAAGCAAGTGTTTAGTTTCTGTATAAATCTCAATATTTTATTTTGCACCAAACTGAAATAGGAGTGTTTAATAGCACTTCATAATTGTTCACGGTTTAACAATAGATCTTTCTGAATCCTCACTAGTATTTGTGTAGAAATTACATAAATTGTATTTTGTGAAATTTAGAGTGGGCAGGATTCCTAACTATTCCTAACTAACTATTTTCTCATATTTCTAAATCCCGGATCAAATAAATTGCAGATCAGTATTAGTAAATAATACCAGTAATAAATAGTAGAAAAAAGGCAGATGGAGAATGTGAAACATTATTTCAAGAATAATGTCTTCGTTTTAAATGAGAAGTCAAAAGACTATTTCCCTTTTCTTAGGCAAATGCCATGTTTTTTCTTAGAACATATGTTGATAATTTGGCAGAGGTTCACAAAACCTTCTCATAGTTCTTACATTCCGATTCAAAGGCTGAGGTTTTGTACAAATGAATCTCACAATCTCAGATGGGCCATTTTATGGGATTGTAACAGCTGTTTGTTTACATTTATTGTTCAGGATGCACATCAATTTCCATGAAACTATTCACGTTGCATATTCACAGCTTTCGTTAAATCTCTTTCTCAGTTCAAAATGGCCAAGTATGGTATCCATCTG
This sequence comes from Calonectris borealis, assembly GCF_964195595.1. Classification (NCBI taxonomy): domain Eukaryota; kingdom Metazoa; phylum Chordata; class Aves; order Procellariiformes; family Procellariidae; genus Calonectris; species Calonectris borealis. The sequence continues at coordinate 137,264,421 of NC_134312.1, read as the reverse complement.
AAGGTTAAACTTCTTTAAAAGCTGTGAGTTTGTTGACAAAGAGCAAAGTACATTTTGATGGTTTTAAAATATTCTGCCAGCACTTCGGAAAAGAACTACATCAAAAGCAATCCAGACACGTTCACTCTTTACTTTGAATGTGCATCATCAGTGATGTCAGTGGGACTCTAGTAAAACAGTTGTTAATTAACTTATGTCCCTTCTTTTGGCACTGCAGAATAAAAGCACAAAATGTTGTAGGAGCAACCTGAAGAGCAAACATTAGTTTGTTTGTTTCTTTATTAATAATTTATCTAGAAATGTTAAAGATATTGTAAAGTTATCAAATTCTCCCAACCTGTGGCAACATTTCTAGGACCAGACCCCATCAATCTTGCTCCATCCGGATCATTATGATACAAGAGTTACTGTAAGGGTCGCTCCTGCAAACACTTCTTGACCTAGCGTGAGTTCAGTTTTGGCTGGCAGCTGAGAGTGACGGTGTCCTTTTGAATTATATCTTTGCAAACAGAAAAGAGAGAGGCTGCAAATCTAAAATGAACTTAATTTGAATTTTTTGAAGTTATTTTATGAGCTGTCCTGCAAATAGACAATGAGAACATAATGGTGGTTCTTCTATGAAGATCACAAAGTAAAACAGACCCTAAAAAACCCGACCCTAAAACCCTTTATTATTCTTTTCAAATTTAGAAGAAACCTGAATGGAACAAATATTGAAAAATAGATATTATTTCAAGATTCTTAATTTATTAAGGCCAGTTCCTTTGTGTGTAGATAATTGTTCCGTTAATTTAAAACAATGGCCACCACTTGCCTGTTTAAATTTCCCCATTTGCTCATTTCACTTAATGAAAAGTGTTGAAAAGTTGGAACAGAGATTTGTTTTACATCAGGAAAAAACAAAGGCTTTTTGAACTTACAGAATCATAGAATCATTAAGGTTGGATAAGACCTCTAAGATCGTCGAGTCCAACCATCAACCCAACACCACCATGCCCAGTAAACCATGTCCCTAAGCGCCACATCTACACGTCTTTTAAATACCTCCAGGGATGGGGACTCAACCACTTCCCTGGGCAGCCTGTTCCAAGGCCTGACCACTCTTTCAGTAAAGAAATTTTTCCTAATATCCAATCTAAACCTTCCCTGGCACAACTTGAGGCCATTTCCTCTCATCCTATCGCTAGTTACTTGGCAGAAGAGACCAACACCCACCTCGCTACAACCTCCTTTCAGGTAGTTGTAGAGCGCGATGAGGTCTCCCCTCAGCCTCCTCTTCTCCAGGCTAAACAACCCCAGTTCCCTCAGCTGCTCCTCATGAGACTTGTGCTCCAGGCCCTTCACCAGCTTCGTTGCCCTTCTCTGGACACGCTCCAGCACCTCCATGTCCTTCTTGTGGTGAGGAGCCCAAAACTGAACACAGTATTCGAGGTGCGGCCTCACCAGTGCTGAGTACAGGGGCACGATCACCTCCCTGCTTCTGCTGGCCACACGATTGCTGATACAGGCCAGGATGCCGTTGTCCTTCTTGGCCACCTGGGCACACTGCCGGCTCATGTTCAGCCGGCTGTCGGCCAACACCCCCAGGTCCTTTTCCTCTGGGCAGCTTTCCAGCCACTCTTCCCCAAGCCTGTAGCGTTGCCTGGGGTTGTTGTGGCCCAAGTGCAGGACCCGGCACTTGGCTTTGTTGAACCTCATACAGTTGGCCTCCGCCCATCGATCCAGCATGTCCAGGTCCCTCTGCAGAGCCTTCCTACCCTGGAGCAGATCAACACTCCCGCCCAGCTTGGTGTCGTCTGCAAACTTACTGAGGGAGCACTCGATCCCCTCGTCCAGATCATTGATAAAGATATTGAACAGGACCGGCCCCAAAACTGAGCCCTGTTTTTTACTCAGCGAAGAGTGCACCTGTCTAGGCCGTGAGCCGCCAGTTTCTCTAGGAGAATGCCGTGGGAGACAGTGTCAAAGGCTTCAGTGAAGTCCAGGTAGACCACATCCACAGCCTTTCCCTCATCCACTAGGCGGAACTTCTTGTGTTCTCCAAGGGGAAAACTACAGAGAATGCTGTGCACCGTCCTAGAAAGAGCAACATGACAAATTTCTCTGACAGAGAAAAGAGTAGAATCCCATTCTGTACAGCCGTATCTGGTTACTACCTTCTGTGTGTATCTTTTCTTTCTACATGTCCTGCTTCATACGCCATCCCGGTGCCTGTGCATTGAACAAGAGTTCTGCAGAAATCATGCACATGGGAAAGGGCAATATAAGTTTTGCAGAGGCAGGCAGGTTTAATTTTGAAATGTCCTAACTTCTGAGTGCTTGACTTAGGACCTTGCCTGACCTTTTACTTAATTTTTAAGCAATTTTCTAGAGTTAAAAAGCTGCAAGAAATCCCTTTACATGCTGTATTGATATTCACACAGGTTTTGTACCTGCTCCTCCTGGATAGCTGTTCTGCAACCTTGCTCCTTCCATAGCTAGAAACTTCATTTTTATTTCCAGATTAAAATAATATTAATCTTTTTTTGCAACTGGGGCCTTTTAAGTGTTCTCTTCAACCTCTGATAGCATCTTTCAACTTCACACAGAGTCAGGTTCCCTCTAGTTTTCTTTAGCTAAATTCAACAAGCTCTTTTAACATTTTGATATAGGAGATTCTTCAGAATCTACTTAATCAGGCCATTGATAGTCATCTATCTCTACTGACAGTACCTCATATGTGCATAATATGATCTCATTTACATTTTTCAGTATCAGCATATCAGTAGCTCCTAATCATTCTGGCATTGATTAGTGCCAGTAGCTAAGGTTATTGCCATTATCTGTTGACAATGCATATTTATCCCGCTTCTATTACTTCTAGTCCCTAAGGACATCTGATTTTTCCAAAATTTTATCCTGATCTTCCTCTCTAAAAAAAAAACAAACAGGAAAACCCCCCCAACAAAATAACACTGCTATAAAAATCCACATTAAGTACCTCAAAAGTAAGTTCACTTAATGTAAAGAATTGAAGAGTGAAAATTTCACTTAATGAAAAGTTTTGAAGAGTTACAATTGAGATCCATGTTTCTCAGCATGGCTACATCACTGAATGGACAATATTGTTTAATATAGCTACCCAAGCTATTTTTACACTTTTCTAAACTTCTTTTGGAAACACTGGAGACTTGCAGTCGAATAGAAGACAGAAAAGACAGAGGAAAGTAACAATCAATATAATTTTCTACTGTGAAAACGGGGCACAGAATTCCCATGTTGAAAGCAATGCTCATGAAAAGCAATGGATGTCGCAGTCACATGAGGTTGTCACATGAAATACATATGCTACAGACTAACAGGTATTTTGCCTTCTGAACCCCACGAAGGAGAGCAATACGGGAGCTCAGCCAAAGGGCCTGACTCCTGCAATATCTGAGATGCAGAGTCACAGCATCACTCAGGTTGGAAGGTCAGGTTGCTCCGGGACCAGCTGATTTTTTAGTCTCTCCAAGGATCAAGATTTCACAGCCTCTCTGGGCAACCAGTTTCAGTGTTGGACCACCTCAAGGTGATGTAGGTTTTCCTGTCTCTAATCAGAATTCCTCACGTTCCAGCTTGTATCCGTTGCTTCTCCTATCATTGTGCACCTTTGAGAAGAGTCTGGCTCCACCATCTCTATAGCCTCCCAGTAGGTGGTTGGAGACAGCAGCAATATCCCTCTCAGTCTTCTCTTCTGTGGGCTGAACCAGCCCAGTTCTCTCAGGCTCTCCCCTTCCATCACGTGTGCCGTCCCTCTAACCATCCTGGTGGCTCTCCGCTGGATGCACTCCAGCGTGTCAGTGTCTTTCTTGTACCGGGGTGTTCAAAGCTGGGCACAGCACCCCAGAAGGGGTCTCAGAAGTGCTGAGCAGAGGAGGAGGGAAACACTTGCCTTGGCTTGCTGGCCACACTCTTGCTAATGCAGCCCAGGATGCTGTTCATGTTCAACTTGTTCAACTACCAGCACCCACTTTTCTACAAAGCTGTCTTCCAGCCAGTTGTTCCCTGGCCTGTTCTGGTTCCTGGGGTTATTCCTCCTGAGATACAGGGCTTTGCCCAGTACACAGACCGAGTGAATCTGCTGCTCTTAGCCCAGAGGTGCTGTTGTTCCCGAAAGCCCAGTGCTTTCAAGTATCCGTGTAGAACAGTTCACAGAGTATGTGAGCACTTTTAGTTAATCACCTGGTTAATATTTGTAGCCAGAGTTCATAGTTACGTTCTTTTTAACTTTTTGTATCATTTTTCAGTTTTGACTTGGAAGGTTTTATCTGGAGGATTTTATCTTGGAAGGTTTTATTTAAGACTGGGTCTTAAATTAAGACTGGGCTGAACTTCCAGAATGTCTCATCAGATTGTAGAAAAGATCTTTTATTATAAGGGACGGGCATCTGGAGCTGTGTGAAGACAGAGCAGATGTCTTGCAATTATCTGAAATTCAGTGTGCCTTTAACAACAGGCATGCCAAACAGCTGTGGTAGGTCAAATGAGAAAGTCACATAACCGCAGATGAAAGTTGTCATGAGAGTAATATTGATAGTATTTTTAAGCTGGGGACATTTCTGTTTCACAAATGGCGAAGAAACAGAACAATGAAACTCATAAACCAAAAACCCATCAGACATACATGAATAGCTTTCGACCTATTTCAATGTTTCAGAGGAAAACAAAGGTGCAGAGTTTAGGCAGTTCTCAAAGAACTGGACTTTGCCTGACATGTGTCAAAGCCCAGTTGAGCAAGCAGAGATGGGGGAGCAATGGTGACACAGGTTGGAAGATACCTGAAATCCCAAGGAGAAAGTTCCCAGAGCAAGTGGAAAAAGAAGACTAGCATCATACTAGCGAAGAAAGCTGTTGTCGCCTTTCATTCTTAAAAACAGCACAGACTACGAGCTTCAGTGAGTGTGCCAGTCCTGGCAAAGCAGAAGTATTGAATACAAAGATGACTTTTTTCAAGCAGATGAAACACTGGCAAAGCTCGAAGGTGGGGAAAAGCAGACAAAACTAAAAAGTAGGATGAGAGGTTCAGACTTGAGGATGAGGGCTCAGTGCCATTGGAACCTCTTTCCAGCATTGAATTGTGTGACCCGTCCAAGTAGAACAGCCCATTTTCCAAGCAGGATGGGAAGGAAAACAACAAGAAATTATTCCAGTATTACATAAAAACTTATGCCATTTTTTCATGAAAAAGTGTGAACTAAGGCTAGGGGATGGGTAGAGGCAGGGACAGCCAACATGTTCAGATGGAAGGGTCTAGGGAACTTCGAGATCTCTGCTGTATTACAGCAGTGTCACCAGCAAGCATGGGCTGCTGAATGGTGATTCTCAGAAACAAGTATCTTTGAAGAGAGGCAATACTTTTTTTTTTCTTTCTTCTCATTAAGAGGTTTCTGATTTGACCGGGAGAAATGAAGTTATTTTACAGTAATATTGAGTCTTTTATTTGATTTTCATAGCCAAACTCTCAGTTTTAGTTCACTTATACATTAAATACCTGACCAAGTGGAATTGGGAAGATACTGTGTGTGGCAATTCTACGCAAGAAAAATAAAACTGTTTTACAGTCATGCATTTAAGTAAGGCATGTGTCGAAGCATTAAATGAAAAATCTGTTTTCTTTTTGTCTGCTAGATCAGGTAATATGAAAGCTAGATGGTTTCTTATTACAGTCAGTCTACTATCTTTAGATTCAATTGGGGGGAAAAAAGAGAAACAGTGCAGTTGTTTAGAATTATTTTTAATATGACCTCAAATCTTCCAGAAGAGAAAGTAGCAATCAAGGTGAAATCAAATGTTTGAGTACAGACATTTTTCTGCACTTTTATTTAGAGCAAGAGACAAAATGAAATGGAAATGGGAACAAAGAATGAAAGATAATACGAAGTATAAAATGATGAACAGAAAAAACAGCAAGAAATAAATTGTCTTCTACCCAACTTGAAATATTCTTTACTCATGTAAAAATAAATAGATATTTGCATGGATTTCCAAAGTGCATGGGTGTGCATATAGTTGCAAATAAGTTTTTCCAAGACTGTGATTTCAAAGGTGTGCTATTCTCCAGTCTCAGTAATTGTGTAGGTCCATTAGGTCCATTAGACTAAAGAAGGGAGGGAGAAAGAGAAAGGAAAAAACACTCCAATAGGAAGTAAAAAGAAAAGCTGATTCATTACTTAAGTATTTGTTTCACTGCTGCCATGCCAGATTAGACCTACCTAGTTCACAGCAAGGGAAACCATTTAAGCTCTATTGTTATTATTTTCTCTATATGCAGCTCATCCTAATGGATTGTTGCAATATCACTCTCTGACCTCAAAAGATAGACCTCAAAAAATAAAAGCCCATCAGGTCAGTAGAAGAATTTTTTAAGTCATAGTACATGGCAAAGAAATAGCGATAGATGAAAAATTTGCAAATTTAGTTTTGTCAAGACTTTTTATTATAGAAGGAAAATTCACTCAAATTGGCAAATACATCTTATCTCTGATATTTCCCGGTTTGATACTTAAATCATGACATGACTTTTAACAAAAAGCTCACAGAAACTAAGAAAAATAATGCTTTTAAATTATTTTGGTTTTAGTTATGTAAAAAAAATCTCTGGTGATAGAAGATTAGAAGATAGAGATTATGTTCTTAGAAGACTCAAAAATCTAAAGTTAAATTGTGGTGCCACTTTCAATTGTCTTTTCTCATTCCACATTGTCTAAAGCTAGCAAGAAAAGTAGATGCTGCCCCAGTTTGAACAGGTTGTCATGTAAGCAGCAGCATCTGCAGTTGTTAGATATATTTTGTGACTTTATTGAGATCTCTTGAGCATGTACAAAGTGTGAGGGAGAACAACTGATCATTCTGGAATATATCCTAATTAATTTTGAAACAAATATTCACTTCTGTTTCTTCTGTGCAAACACTCAATCAATATTTGATAGCCATATTGACAGCCTGATTTTTTTAGTGGCTTGGTTACATTAGAGTAGTCTTGTCTCAGTCTGTCACCTTAAGCTTTTCAATTATTTTCAGAGTCTCAGATAAGCTTGACTGAAAGACTTAATCTTTTTCATGTATTCATTAAAGATAGCATCAAAATCAATCCTGCATTAAGATCTGTTGAACAAGGCCAATGCTGTTAGAGAAATGTAACACAAATCTCTATTAGGTGTGAATCAAACGCTTAATGGGAGTATCTTCTGATTGCTAATGTCTCCTTATTAGCAAATATATGAAGGGAAAATTAATCTTAGTAGACCCTTACCAGGTTAACCAAGCAAATCAGAAGACCATTATGGGGCATATTTATCTTTCTTCCAAGAGCTAGAACAATCAAGAGAAAAAGCACAGAAGTCACTTAAAGAAAATACTAGAAATAATATTGTGCCTGCGAATTATGAGAGTGACGGGCAGATCTGAAATTTCTCAAAGCTCATAGCTGTTCAGAAACATATTTTAGCATCTGTTTCATATCAGCCTAAATGGAGATGAAGTGGAAAGCAAATATTTAATGAGCCTCTGAATCTCACAATAAAATACAGAAGTTTGGTACAGATTATTTTAACTGAATTTACCTTTGAAAATGTTGGATGAACTGATTCTGCTTATTCGTTTTGTAACTTATCCTACTGCCACTGCTGGACCAAAAAAGCCTCATTCTAAATTCATAAATGCATCTTTTGGCACAGTGAAAGGCAAGGAGAGTTGGTTGTTGCATCTGTTTATTTTCAGACAGAACTCCAACTACGATGTTTTTGCATTAACACTCAGGATGGCATTTATCAGACAAATACTAATCATTCCACCTTTACTTTAGAGGAAACAGAAAAACAAGGGGCAATTCTGCAACAGAATTCCTCTCATCCTAATGAAGATATCTAAAAGAAGCCAGATTATTTGTGCCCAACAAATGCTGTTTTTTTTTCTCCACTGACTCTAAATGGGAGCTGTGTAAGGGCTCAGGGAGGCTACTGCAGTTATAGAAGTCTAGTTCATAAATGTGTAAATGTTGATGAGATGAATCCTACCACTAATCGCAGTTTGCTTCTCATTTGCAGGAATTTCTTCGGTCTATAGCCCAGCTTTATTTGAACGGGCACATCTTGAAATCTTTGGCCACAGCCCAGATTTTGGAGAGTTTTTAGATCTAGGAAGACAAGGAAAAATCTTATATTATATTTAACAGCAGAAATTTTACTGGATGACTTTGAAAGGAGAAAAAGCATAAAAATCAAACAAAAGACAACAAGCAGGATTAACGTGTAAAGTTTTCTGTGTTGTTACAGGCCATTATACAGGTGTTACTTCCTGTGTTCAGCTTATATTACATATTTGAGGTTAAGTCCTGAAGTCATGCAGGCTTAAACACAATTAGATGCAACCCTTGACTACTTCTACTGTAATGTAGAACTCAATGTAATCCTCTGATTTTAGTGCCTCGCCTCTTTCAGTTCTCATTTTTCTAGCAGCATTTCCACTCCTGTTTTTAAGTGCCCTGGCATAAGTTCATAAGGCCCATTTCAGTAGAAAATCACTAAGTACGCTCCAGCCCATTCTTTAATATTTTAGCCAGAAGCGGCATCCGTCATTAGCTGTGCTAAACACCTCATCACAGGTCTGTCACAGTGAAAGTTGCGACCACAAAAAAGGACTCTTGGCTTTCCAGCCATTACCTACCAATAGCTTTCCCTCTGTGTGAGACACAGTCCAGTATTGTCCTGCTCCACTCACCGCCAGCATGCTCCTGGAAACATTTCTTGTCAGCCTTGGTAATATCTTGCTCACCGATTCAGTGCAAACATCAGCAGCTTCGTAACACAACTGTTTGCCTCCACCAAGCCCAGCTCTATCACACTTGCTTTCCTTGAATATTCCTCTTCAGCCGTATTGTCTCAATTAGGTGGAGGGCATTTGTCTAAGTCCAGACTTTTCAGGTGGGGGAGCCTTGCTGCTCTGGTTACCTCGGTTCTTTAGATGTATCTAACACTGGAAAAATATTTCTGTCCACTCCATCCTGGGGGCTGCTATTCAGAGCTGTATTCTTTGGGTGGCCTGCCCCAGTCTATGCTCTCTGACAGGTGTGAAAATCGGGAACCCAACTGAGAATAAAAGTGGTAGTATCTTCTCATCCTCAAGGAAAGAAAAAAACCCAAACGACCAAAGAATTTAATTAACTCCCACTTAAATGAAAGCACAGAGAAACATCATCTTCAGAGTATGCCCTAAAAGTTCAAAATCATAGGAGTTCAATAATAATAAAAGTTCAAAAATAATAAAAGTTCAAAATAAAAATGGCATTTGAGAATGAAAAAAGGAGAAAAAATCTCCTTTCTTAACATGTAGAAGCTGAACACCTTTGCTAATATTGACTGGTATTGCGAAAGGAGAGACATGGATGGTCAAAAAAACTGTCCCTAAGTGCATTTCTAGGTCAAGAGCAACATCCTCAATTCTGTTTGCAGAGTCCCAGGTAGCCAAGGAAAACCGTGGAGCCCTGATGTCACCAAGACAGTCACCTAACGCCCCCTAATTAGGAGAATGCCACAGTTTGCATCAGCTCTCTTGACCCATGATTTTGAGGGACACCCTGAATGAGAACAGTCTAGAGACTGTTTGTATACAAAAGTGTTGAAACCGCCTGGCTAGCAAAGGCAATTGTCCTGGTTACTGTTGCGACCATCTGTATTTCGTAACCGCTGAAGGTCACCAACTGGGAACTGAATTAACGAGAAAAAAAAGCCTCAAACAAATAACCCTGCAAAAAGGAAGATCTTACTCTTGTCATATCCTCTGGTTGCTAGCCTGATTAGGCAGGGCAGGCCTATCGTAGCGAATTTGTTCATATCCTAATATAAGAGAACGTGTACAGAAAGTCATTTTAAGAAGCAAGGGATTTAGGACAGGCATCATTAGCACCAGGTTTCTCCCTACTCTCATGAGGTCTTTCTGGTGGTTGATCTGGGAGTAAGAAACAACTGTCCTTTGGAAACCCTCAACAAGAAAAGTTTTGAGCCCAGTGTATCCCTCTGCTGCAGCCGTAGGCACGTTACCGCCGTCTCACCGGTGTTACTGAAAGCAGGGCGTGCGTTCTACACACCAGCAGAAGCAGGAAGCACAGAGCCCAGGCCCTTCGGAAACTCTGCTATTGATTACAGAAGTGCAGGACTTCACCTTTGATCTCTATCCGCTCTCCAGCATTGGACTGTGTCATATCTGAAGTTTGAAAAGCTGCTGAGAATCCTGGCATGTGGTTTTCATAAACTCATTTGAAATTCAAATTTCAGTTGAATAACTTGTTTCGAAAAACTGTATTATTCTGCAGTGCATTGTGTGGCAATAATTATGTGACAAATTTCAAGTTACAAAGTGTAAACATTTTTGCTTGAGAACTCTGAGGAAATGCTCTTATTTTGTAACAGTGAAAGCGGGCCTGACTTGGAAGCAGTTAATGGAATTTGTTCAAAATATTCTGGGTAAACCAAACTCTAAAAGCACATCTCTCGTAACCTAGAGGTAGTCGAGATACAGGTTCTTTCACAACCTGCCCTCCAGCTTTCTCCAACCAAGTCAAATGTTAATTATTCCAAAGCTGCGCAGTGGCATACAAGGGAAGAGAGCGAGTGTGTGCACATGGCAAGAGCTTGTTATCTGAGATACTAGGATAGGAAGCCAAACCCTCGAATACTGTTGGTGTCCATTCCTGATTTTGCCACTGGCTGATTGTATGACCTTGGGTAATTAATTTAAACATAACAAATCAGAAAGCTTTTAAGGATTTAAGGATTTTAAGGATTGATAGGTAAAGACTTTAATAAAATTTCCTTTGAAGGAAATTTTCAGTCGGTGCACACACATCCAAACTGAAGTCTCACCAGGGATTTGGCAATGCCAGATGAGATGCATGTGAAGGAAAGCAATGCTAAATAAATAGTTCGGCAACCAATCCACATTCGGTTATGCTGGATTATTTCCTCATTCGAGAAAGCCAACCTTTTATTACAAAAGTACAACATATAAGTGATGTCATTTTATTTCCTGAAAATTCCCTTCAAATTCCAAGAAAGAAAAACTATTTGTGTAGTGAAAATGGATGTGGGAAAAAATACTTTATTCTGGAGAGAGATTTTAAGCAATGGGAAAGAAAAAAGGAAGAATGATTTTCTTCTAGTTGCATTTAATTTCCCACAGAATACTTTGAAGACAAATGACTGGGGCCATAACCTTAATTGTTCAAAACTATTAAGCAAATTAATCTGTGAATTTATTTAGAAGTACATCAGGTTCTCTCTTACAGTACTGGGCTTTGAAAGTTCACAATAGGTTTCACATGAGAAGCATGAGACTGATGCTGGCAGTCAGTTTATTTGCTTAGGTTGGGGCAGGAGCAAGAAGAGAAACACTGCAAATGTTTACTCTGCATAAAATAATTTAATCACATCCATTAAGTCTGTGAGACTGGATCAAATCACAGAAGCCTGTAGCGTTGCTGAATTGCTAGTTATTCTCTGCAGAATTATGGGGAAACATTAATGACTAACATTTTATTAATGCTGTTAATTTAATAATTTTTAAAAAATTAAAGGGCAATAAGAGTTACTGCCTGTAACATCTAGAGGGAAATTAGATTGAAATTGTTTTGTGTGATTCATGCTTTTTTCATTAAAGTTCTCAATCTACTGTAAAGTCTGTACAGGTATAAAAGCTGTGGGTGATCATTTAATACATCAGCAGAGCATCTCAGATAGGGATTTATACAGTAAAACCATCTTAGCATGCATTCCCTGAGAGATTGCACTGCTCGCTCAGCCTGGGAAGTGCAGACGATTCAGTAGGTGGCCTCACGCCTGGCCAAGAAAGGAGCTTTAGGAGCAAATCCATGTCCTTCACTGTTTCATCTTTTAGAACTGTCAGTTCCATTATGCTGAATTTTTCTGCTGTTAAAATGTCACTCTTAAAAATGCTCTTTTGTGAAAATCGTTCAATTCTGACCTTTGAAAGCACACATCATCTCCCTCCTGAGATTCTGGGGCTTTTTGGTTTTTTCCTTTGCTGTAATTATGACCAGAATTACATTTAAAAAAAAAAAACCAAAAACCCCAAAACACAAAACACAGGAAGAACAAGACAGACAACATCTTTCCCCTCGACTCCCTCATACTTTTTTCTGTGGAGGAGTAGAAAGAATCAGAAGAGATACGTTTCTCTATGGAGATGGGAGGGTGTGCAGGTTTGTTTTCTGATTTTGAAATTCAAAGAAGTGTACCTGCTTTCTTTGCTCTAACAGTAAAAACAAGCAGAGGCATGCATCAGTGTGTATAAGACTCAGTATTTGCAAAAAGTAGTAAATTCATTGTCTGCACCATCTTAAAACAATTTGTGAATAAGTGTCAAATTCTCTAAATAATTCTGCTAAGAAAAGTGTTCAGGTTCAGAAACACCAAGCACCACTGACTGGGAAGAAAGCAGGTTTGTCTTTATATTTTGTAGTCCAGTGGTCAGAGCCATCATGAGGTGAAATTCAGATGAATTGTTTCTTGTGTTTTCGATGATTTTGAACCCGCTTTGGGTGTAACCACAATATGCGTCCCACCATTGCTCCTGTGACAGCAGTTTTATTTTACATTGCATGCTTGACTAGGAATCTCTAGCATAGTGGATGGGACATTACATCAGCTCCACCCACATGTAGTAACTTCATTTACAAAATGAATTTGTTCTGTTTGCATGTAATTTTCCCCCCTCCTGTCCCATAGGTATGTCCCTTGGACAAAATACCCTAGATGAACAGCATTCTGGAATACTTGCGTTCTTCTCTCACTTTATCAGTGTTCATAAAGCTGGTTGGGTCATCTGAAAACATTTTAGGTGTAGATAAGTGAGGGTTTCAGAAGCAGTATTACAGAGCAGAAAGAACCGAATTTAGTTTTCAGTTTTCAGAGCTCAGTTGCAATTTGTTGGATCTGAAATTAATAAACATATGGAAACTGGTGAGAGTATCAAGCTAGACTTTTATCAGCATGTTGCTACCTCCAAGAAGAGATTTGGATTCCACAGAGGAGCAGTGGGCATTCTGCGTTTGTGTCTCACTGAGTCCATTTAAAAAATCATGGGTTATAGGTAAAAATTGCACTCTTTTTTCTGCTTATCTTGCAATTTGAGCCACAAAGTAGCTAATTTTTAACTTGCTACAATAAATAAGCTTGCTGACTAATTTTGCTTTTAACGATCCCTGTAGGCTCTCAGAAACAGGCATTTGACCTGCTGAATCTCTGTGACTGGAGAAGATAAATAATACAGGGGAGTTTAAAGGGCTTAGTCGTGTAGGGCTTTCTGCTATATTGTGATCCAAGCAAGTGGTCTGCAAGTCATTGTTGAGAATTAGAGATAATCTTTTTTTCTTGATACCTAGGAATGGAGGTTTCAGCAGTGTTTCTCTTTCCATTTTTTGTTCCTTTTTTCTCCTCGTGTATTGTGAGAGAGTCTCTTTTCCTTTTTTTTTAATCTCCGTTCCTTCCTCAGTCTCTGCGCTGTGTTTCATGGGTAACAGAATTACTTTAATATTACTCTTTTTTTGTCAAACATGATGTGAACAGAGTACTACTTGAATCTGAAATGATCTTTGAAGAACAACAAGCCAGTAGGTTTGAAATGGGCCTAAAAGGATCCTCTTGGAGATGATCCAGAGTTTTATCATCTGAATTCTAAATACTGCTTCTTTTACAGTATCACAAACTACAGTGCTAGAACATCATAGAATGACAATGAGATAAAAAGTAATTGGGCCATTCTAATCTGACTGCAGTATGATTATATACATAAAAATCAAGTTTAAATATTTGCATAAAATAAAAAAATAGGTAAGACAATACAGTGCCTGAAACTGCCTTTGGAAAACCACTGAAGAACTTCTCTGTGTTCCCAACAAACTAAATTAAGCTACTCCCAGCAATAAAATTGGATTGACATTTTTTTATCTTAATCTGAGGCTACTTCCAGGTACAGGCCTTAGGCGTGCCTGCAAAATAAAAAAAAGCAATAATATTTTGTTCCTATGTATTCCAGAGGCTTTTGAAGGCTTTACGAATGTTCATTTTAATGATATTAGAATGTTTTTGCAAAGGGTAAAAATAGAAATAAAAGTTGCATTCCCTTCTTGGTAGATCCTCTTCCACATCTCTCAGTTCATGCCTGGCCTCTGTATACTTCATCTCTGTAGAGGTGGGACAAGTGGCAACATCTCTATGTACTTTTTACCCAGTGCCCTTTTGCTGAGTGGTCTGGTGATTGAAGGCAGAGTAAACAGGTTGTGCGGGAGAAAGAAGGGAAGGGGTGCATCATCTTCCCCTGCTTTTAAGGATATCAGGGAAAATAAAGTAATATCATTTGGAGCTACAACTTTTCTTCAGCGCCCTAAGGATTATTCTGTTTTTCAAGGCAAAAAACCTTGAAGAAAAGCAAGCAGATTTATAAAGCTGTGTGGTGTCAGTGATCTTCTTCCACTCCTCCTTCAGGATCTACAAAAAGCTGGGACCAATTCCTCCTATAGAAAGGCAAGGCACGTACGAGCCTCAGCTGAAACACTCAATGAAACAGGCGTGTTTCCTTTTTGTGAGAACACAGTGCACTCTCCCTAAGGAGCTAATTGTTCTGTCCATTTTGGAACCGTTGCGTTTGATTTTCTTTCTAGGAGGAGGGGTGATTTAAGGACTTTAGCTAGACCACGTAACCTTTTGCATGAAATTCCATGGTTACTCCAGAAGAAACTCATGAAATTCAGGTCATGATAGCTGTGTCTTATATAATGTCCATAATGTACAACTTCTGTACTATAAATAAGGGGAAAACAGTAGCCTTGTCCCATAGACCTTGCAGTCAAGAATTTAGCTCTGAACCTGTGAAAAATGTAAATATTACCAAAGCGTTACATCAGGTTGCAATTTATTTATTTAATGAAAAAAGATTGCATATTGCCTTGCTTCTCTGTCTCTCTTATGGAGTGCTACAGAAATGGAATATGCATGCAGCTGTGATCAGACCCAGATCAGAGTACAGAGCACCAGGCTGTCAAGTGAAGGGAAAATGATAAAAATGGAGGAAAAGACACACATACTGTGAAAGTGAAGAATAGTTGGGAATATAAAGACATACAAAATCTTTAGAGCAGCTGTTGGAACGTCCCTATCTTCCCAAGGCAATTAAAGCCTGACTGTGCTGTTACTCAGTTGTACTTGTAACCATTTCCAACCTAGTACTTACAGTGGGGTTCTTCATGGAATAACAATGTGTTTTCTCTTAAAGTACAAGTAGACGTTAGGTTCTCCCTTTTACAAGAATGCTTAAGCCAAACAATAAGAATACTAGGGCTGAAAAGTATAAAGTCACCTTACACTGAAGAAAACCATGTATAGTTTATTTTTGTTCTGATCATTAGAAACAGGACAAAGAACAACAAATTAAAACTAGATTTTGGAACTGTGTAAGACCTGATGGCAGGAAGTGAAATCTTGTTGTACGCAAGCAATTATACTCAGGTCTAGAGAAAGAAAATCAGTCCTTTTATCTCTAGTCTTACTGCAGATCGTCAGCACTGGATAAAATTCAGAATTTTTATACCTACAGAAAACAGACCAGCCTTAGCAGCAGGTTTGTTTTGCCCTTACTAATGGCCTTTGGTTTGCTGGACAGAAGTGTCTGAATTTTTTTTAAACTGGGCAAGCCTGTAGGGAATAAATAAATATTAAGGAATTCTCCCCCAATCCCCAATGTAGCCTTGGGAGTACTGTAGTTTAGTGTTAAGGGGTGCTCATTATTTCAGTAATTCTGAAGCACCTGTCACTGACAAAGTACTTATGTGCAGAACATTAATTCTATATCTAGAAAATCTAAATTAATGGACCAATTCTAAGTCCTCAGCATAGAGACCCTGCCATGCTGCATAGGTGATTGGAACTATTGGAAATAGGTAAAAGATTCCTAATGAAGTGTAAAACAGTGGCAAAAAGGTTTCTCTCTTAAGCAGAGAAACTCCTCTGGATGCTTTTAGACCAAGAAACGCTTCAAGTGGTGACAGTAAAGACCTCTAATTTTCAGGCTGCTGGAAAAGGTAATTTTGCCTCTTGTACATGTTAGGCTTGTTATGTCTTCACTTTTGTTGCCATTATGTTTTGACAGGTAGGGGAGGAGTCAGGACATAGGAATACCAAGGTTTTGCCATCTTGAAGGGATTATTTTTATGTTATTATTTGATGTGAAATCTACTTAGAATTTGGAAAAATTATGAGTTTCTACTGCAGGTTGGTTAATAGTTGTCGGAGGAAACAGTTTCTGAGAAAGGAAAGGGATGGTTCCTCTCAGGTATCTAGCAGATCCAACTCTTGATTGCCTTCAAAAGCAATCAGCACTTTTTCGTAATCATAGAGTCATGTATGTTTTAAGGGACTTTTGGGGGTCATCTAGTCCTGCCTCCTTTTCAAAGTAGATCAAATTAGACTGAGTTGCTCAGGGTCTTGTTGAGTTTTAAATATCTCCAAGGTCAAAAATTTCATAGCCTCTCTGGGCAATCAGTTTCAGTGTTGGACCACCCCAAGGTGATGTAGGTTTTCCTGTCTCTAATCTGAATTCCCCACGTTCCAGCTTGTATCTGTTGCTTCTCCTCCTATCACTGTGCACCTTTGAGAAGAGTCTGGCTCCACCATCTCTATAGCCTCCCAGTAGGTGGTTGGAGACAGCAGCAATATCCCTCTCAGTCTTCTCTTCTTTGGGCTGAACCAGCCCAGTTCTCTCAGGCTCCCCCCTTCCATCACGTGTGCCATCCCTCTAACCATCCTGGTGGCTCTCTGCTAGATGCACTCCAGCGTGTCAGTGTCTTTCTTGTACCGGGGTGTTCAAAGCTGGGCACAGCACCCCAGAAGGGGTCTCAGAAGTGCTGAGCAGAGGAGGAGGGAAACACTTGCCTTGGCTTGCTGGCCACACTCTTGCTAATGCAGGCCAGGATGCCATTGGCTGCCTTTGCCACAGGCGCATTCCTGGCTCATATTCAACTTGTTGTCCACCAGGAACCCCAAGTCCTCTTCTGTAAAGCTGTGTTGTAGCTGGTCAGTCCCCAGCATGTACTGGTGCCTGGGCTTATTGCTCTCCAGGTGCAGTCCATTTACCTTTGCTGAGGTTCATGAGGTTCCCAGCAGCCCATTTCTACAGCCTGTTGACGTTCCTCTGAATAGCAGGCCTGCCCTCCAGCATATCAACCACTCTCCCCGATTTGGTATTGTTCCTGAACTTCCTGAGTGTGCACCTCTGTCCCATTGTTCTGGTTGTTAATAAAGAAATTAAACAGTGTTAGCTCTAGTATTGATCCCTCAGGCATGCAGCAGGTAACCAGCTGCCAGCTGAATTTTGCAGAGTTGACCACAACACTCTGAGCCTGATGAGTAAGCCAATATTCCACCCACCTTATCATCCACCTCGGTAGTACACATCTCACTATTTTGGCTATAAGGATACTGTGGAAGACTGTGTCAAAAGCATTTTACTTTTTAGGATTGTTTACATTTGACTACTTGAATTTTCTACGCTCCCTCTCCACTCTTCTCTGTTCTGTCTACGTAGAGCAATCCCTTTTAACCACTGAAAATGAACTGTCTATCAGAGTCCTGACACTGAACAGAGATGCCTAATTTTGCCCTTGGTTTCCTTGAGAGTCAGTGGATATAGGCACTTTCAGAGGTAAATCAGTTTGCCAAGATCAGAATTAACTCCAAGAGTATTTTTTCTTTTTTCTTTTTTTTTTTTTGGACCCTTGCTATGTCCCTTAACTCTTCTGATTTTATCCCTGTGTGTTAATCCTTTATATTGATTCCTTCATACTTATGGAGGGACGTCTTTGTGCCTTGCATGATTTCTCTTTAATTCTCATGTTGTTGAAAAACCCTTGGTAGAGCCACAGTGATTTCTTATCTTTGCTTTCTGTCTTGCATCAGAGAGGTTTGCTGTTCTCCATTTATAGACCTTTTCAGTCACTGCTACCTTCCTGGCAGTCTTCTGTCATTTAAATTAAGTTTCCAGAAGACTCCATCTGCCAGATCCTCGAGTGTGTTACAGTTTGGTTTATTTTTCTTCTAATCTTTTGACTCCTTCCTCTCCTTACAATAATGAACGCTTCTCATTCACTTTCACTAATCTTGCTTCCCACCTTTATGTTTTCAGTCATTTTCTCATGAAAAACAAATTCAAAATAGCCACTTCACCAGTAGCTTCTTCTAGTTTGCTTGGTTGTGGGGGGGCGCTGGAGGGGGGGCACAGGGCAGGAGAGAAATCATTGCCATAAGAACTTCCTGGAATAACTGTGCCTGTACTAGGAGATTTCAGCATGCCTGAGAGTACTGCTGACCTTTAGAGCATGATCCTTTATGCTAACAAACTGTTAAACTGTGCCCTAGTGTGAGCTTGGTCCTCCCAGCTCGTGCTTTCCCCAAATACTTCTTGGGGGCAGTTCAGCAGATCATCATTCTGGGGGTCATTACCAATAGGCAGTTTGCATGCAGACACTAGTTTGGAAGCTAAAAGATTTTACTTAATTACATGCTACTTTGCCTTGGTGCAAAGGAAAATTCTTGGATGTGTTTCATTCACTGATATATGATTGCTGTATCCTGTACATCTGCTTTTCCAATAGATTTGCAGACTCCATGTAGCGTTAGAAGTCTTTTGTAGGCTTCTGCTGACAGTTCGAAAAATCCCTCCTCCTCCTGATTTTTGCAGATTTTTGTGGTTAAACAAGCCTGCATCTCATTTCTTCTTGAGCATCACAGACAGTATATACATTCTTGACATGAACCTTAACAGTATTTCCATTGTCTTGCATTTTTTTCTCCTTGGTCAACAGGGCACATCTATACACCTTTCCCAGTCAAAAGGACCTTTTAACCATTACAGCCCTGACTTCTGCCTTTACCTCTACCTAATGGTAATGGTGGCCATGATTTGACCAGGCTTATTGAAGTTTATCTCTTCCTACCCATAGCTAAGAAGCCTTAGTTAACCAATGATCAAACAGGTTCCAAGATACAATGCTGGAAGTAACTTAAGATCTTCTGATGGTTATAATATTGATATCTCAAAGGGGGACTGAGGCTTCACAACACCTCAGAGCTTAGTTGAACAGCACTTGATTAACATTTAATGGTTTAAGTATTTGAAATTATGCATTCTGTGCAGTTTTAAATATAGATCTTGTTGACTTTTCACTGGGAAAAGAAGAAAAGTTATTGAAAATAGTACTTTTAAATGTTACAGTGTTTCAGACGTGGTAAATCTGTGAACAGAGTTCTACAGAGAGACATGTCAGGTTAAACAGATGCAACTGAACTTTATCACCAAGTAAAGATCTTCTTCAAACTTCGGCGCAGAAGGATTTTATAGCACCGTACTGAGTATGGGTCTTATTCCTCCGTATAGCGAGTCGGATCAAGAGCTGGCTCGCAATTTCTTTCACAGCAAGTAGGTGAAATGCAGTTTTGAGAGAGCTGGCAGGGAGGGTGTGGAGCGGTAAAAGGAAGCATAAGGGGAAGGCTGGCAAATGTCAGTGATGTTCTGGAGTCTGGGAAAGCTGGTCAGGCCATGGGATTTAGGAAGTTTTGGGATGTTAACGTGTTGGGGGATGGACAGAGGAGAAGATTTAGGTGAGGATAAGTGGGATGTCAGAATGTTGTAGAGACTTCAGAAGGCCTGTTGGGAAGCATGGGGAAGAAACCCCCTCTCTCTCCCCCACACTATTTTTAGCTGTTCCCTCACTCTTGTAACCACTGCCTTCTTTCTCAGTCCCCTAGTATTCATCAGTACCACCAGAACAGCAGGGGAAACAGAGGTCTGCGCAAGCAGGAGGTGAGGATTCAGGCTATATATATGGTGCTGTAACAAGCTGTCTGTTCTATACAAGTATACGTTTTAAGCAGCAAATGTCCTTTTTGCTTTTCTAACAAAGCTAAATGTTATGTCGTTGCCACTAGACTGCCAAGGCTACTGATACAGAATATTTGCTCATGGAAATAATCTAACTTCACCTTTCCTGATACAGAATATTTGCTTGTGGAAATAATTTAACTTCATCTTTCCTACCGAGAGAGAAACCTTGCCCCTTTGTTAGCACTGGCTAAAGCTGTGCTGTGATTGTGTGCATGAGTATAATGGTGGAATTTATGGAGGTCTGTGGAGGTGCCAACATAGCTACTCAAGAGAAATATAGGAACAAGACAGATAAAGGAGCAGAGCACGGATATTTTACTTTTACTTCTTGAAGAACCCAGGAGATCTCTGTTGCTGTGAATTTCATCTTGGCAAGAAATGGCTTGAGGTTTTTCGTTCATTTCTTTTTAAGCACATACGTACCTTATTTTCCTTTTCCTTTGAGAGATGGTTCCATAAAGATGAGCAGGAAACAGGAAACAAACTGATGGGACTTCCAGAGGAAAAATTAAAAGATTTGAAGACTTTTAAAATATTTAAAGATTTTAAAGAAGATTTGAAAATACAGAGTCCTTTTCTGATATAAATAATATTTTATTTATGAGTAATTTTATTCATTGATATGCTTCATAGGATATTAGAGCAGAGCTTCATGAGTAATTTGAAGTCAGGATACAAGACAAGATCAGAAAACAAACGTGTAGTACTTTTAGGATCTGTTAGTATTATACCATTTTGTTGAAACAAAACTACTGAGAGATTTTTCATATTTTAAAATAATTTCAGAAAGAAATATGCACTGACATATTGTACTTCTTCAGTATTTATTCCTCTCTGCTTAGCCTCATCATAGAAGTGAACATTAATGTGTGGATGGTTTGAAGCAGTTTTGTATACATATACTACTTTTTTTCTCATTTATAACTCTTCTTTTTTTTGTTTTTCTGGTAAAGGCTTCAGATTTTTTAGCATGTTAAAGTATCAAAAGTCTTTGTAAGACCTCATTGATGTAGAAATGCTTTTTGGACCTGTATGACCAATGCTTTTAGCTTTTGCAAAGTCAACTTACATATATACACTTGAAAGTTTCTAGTTCCTTCTGATCTTGGAGAAACCTTTAGAGTGTAAAGCAAATGTACGCAGTTGTACAATTGCCAAGCTGTGCGGGAATAGCTGCTGTGTTTTTAAGTCTGGTTTAATAATTTCTTTTTGTTCAGGAATTAATTTTTTTAAAACAATCCGTGTCTCATAGCAATTGTGATATCACATTCAACACTTAGGTAGGTCTACTTTAAAATAGAAATGTTCTCTACGTGTATTTCATCCTTACAAGTCCATGACCTTTTCACTAGGAGGTTAGCAGTCTGACCGGCAGTCTCAGCGGGCCCATGGCAGTTCCTACTTCACATAACTTGGGAATGCAAGCACCACAGCAGTCAGCGCTTGTATATTGATCTCTGACTCTCCTTCCTTCCACTTCATGATAAGTCTGCACCTGATCATGTGGGATGAAAGAATTTATTTTTAATGAGAATGAAGCTAAGAAACACAAGCCACTGTAATTTCTCCCTGGAGTAAGAATGAAATAAAACCCAGTGTGTCCGATCCTGAACATAACTAATGAAGCTATCATTGAAATCAGCCTGGAAAAATCAAAAAGAACCAAATATTAGTGATGTAGCTTTCACTTGGTTTGATTTGTATAAGAAGACAGGCAACATGAAGAAACATTTTGAAGGTGGAGTGACTTATGGTGGACTAGGGGTACCAAGTCTTGTTATGTTTCATGTAATTCTCATTTTTTGGTACTTGTTATGCTGGTGTTAGTGAAACTTGGTTTGCATGCCTGTCTTTATATAGTGAAGCAAATATTTCTCACATCAGTTTTGAATAAAACACACACCTTTTACAGCTGTCTCAAATAATAACACTATGGTGAAGTTGATCTGGTGTTCTTCAAAATATTTATGGAAAAATATTTTTCCACTCTCTGCCAAATCCTTAGTTAGAATTTCAATAATAAGTCTAAATACTTATCAATTGGAAAGAAAACATAGGTAGGTAAAAAGTATTTTCTGTTGGGTTTGGTGTTTTTTTCCCCAAACATTGCAAAAAGGTTTAAAGAAGCTGCCTTTTTTTGAAGCATAGAGGACTTCTTTGAATATCAAAGAAAATCACTTAATCTGCATTTGGTGTATCTCTGTCATTTTGGTTTGTGAGTATAGCAAAGTTGTAGGGATACTTAATAATTTCAGATTCAGAAAAAAATATTTTTCTCATTTTTATTTCTGCTCTACTTTGTTAATATTTTAAAATTTTTTTCTAGTGTTATATGAAGGTTCTATGCCCATTTCTTAAATAACTAGCAGCATTTATAGCAATTATACTGTGAGAATGGGAAGGGGAAAGGAAGGACTCAGGAATAGATGGGCTCTCTTTCAGTCCTGGTTTGTTTTTAGAGTGTACTTCAGATCTCTTCCTTTCAGTGTGTTTGGGTTTTTTATCAAGAGGTAGTTGATAATTAACGGTCCACGTGCAGATCTTGTCCTAACATGGAATATTCACTCAGATGTGGAAGCAAGGAAATCTTCTTGGGTCTCACTGCATAACCACAGCCAGAGAAACAAGAACACAGCTCCTAAAATCTTCCCTTGGCAAGTTTTACCCAAAGATGATGGAAAGTCTGTATAATCTGAATACATTATCTTGCTTCTGAAGTAGCAGTAGTACAATAATGTTAGGAGAATGAGCATCACAGACATCACAGCAACCTACCCTGTGACTTTCAAAATAGACTAGGGGCTGTCTGCTTTCAGGAAGACTTTTTGTTAGTTTGACTTGACACCCTGGACTTCTATGCTGCTAGAACACAGGAACATAGCAACATGAGAAAGGCTGTACTGGGTCAGACCAAATCTGACAGAGATATCTGACATTCCGCCTCTGACTACAGCCAAAAGCAAATGCCTGTGGTTGTGAAAGTATGATGTGAAAGACTGCAGTCTCAGATCATGATCTCTTTTCTTCTCTTGTATGCTTCTCTTTCCTTATCTTTTGCCAGTCAAAAATGTCCACGCAGAATGGTTTTCTTTTGGAAAATGTGATTTGACAGAATTGAGACACAGCATGGTGATGTGTTGATTTAGCAGAAGATTAGAGTGGAGAATAAAGTGACAGGCTAAGCTGGAGCCCTATGGCTGCCCAGACTTCGAAACAAGATGCATAAAAGACAAGATAAAACTTCCTAAGTTAGCCTGAAGCAGAATGCACAAGCTTTAGTCTTGCAAAAGAAACTGAAATCTTTGATCGTTTATCTTGAACTAAGCTATTTTTAAATGGGTAGAAAATGGTTTTCTGGACAGTTTTGGTCTTTTGCCTCCGATATCTGAATGGATGACATGTATTGATCTGCTCTTTCCACCTTAGTTTGGCACTGATATGCTTCTTTCGCCAATAGTGCAGTCCCTAGAGCTTGTGTTCTCTGAAGCAACAGCAATCCTGTTTACATACAGACTTACAAAGAAATATTTAATTCCAAGATTAGTCTGCTGTCTTACCATTATTTACTCATGCAAGAGGTAACACAGAAGATGCTGAAAACTGGTGGTTGACTAACTGAAGGCATTAGAGGTAAAAGCTCTGGTACTAGAGGTGAGATGCAGTTTTCAAGGATGGAGATTATGAGCTAATGTTTCTTTGGAGCTCAAGTGGACAAAATCACAGCAGAAAGGAAAAAAACAGTGAAAAGGAATTAAAAATAAGAGTATTGTAGAACCTGAAAGTTCTGTAAACACTTGAAAAAAAGATTTGAAACAAGAAAGGAATTAAACCAGCATATGATTGTTTTCCTAGAAAAAGTTGAGAAATTACCTAGTAGTAGGAACGAAATCTTTGTGCAAAAATTAAAGTTTCATGATTCACTGGGAAACCCCAATTGAAGGATTCCCGTCTAAACTGTTAGGACAACACAAAGAGAATCAGATTGCTTCCTATTAAGTAAATCACTTCCTTCAACTTGGAGCTTCTTAACAGGGATAAGCTGCAACAGAAAATAAGGAACTGAGACCTCATCTTGAGAAGGAATCAAATGTGTAAGAAAGCTGGCTGGACAACAAGATTTTAATATATGACAGTTCTTGAGGGTTTAGATTTTTTTTTTCTCCATGAGAACCCATTGCTGAGTCAGTCAAGGTCAATTTATCATTTACTACAGAAGAAAAAAATGCAAATGAAAAAAGATGTTTTAGCTTACCCGATCTTCAGAACACATCCATAATGGACATAAATGTTAGTACTTACAGTCCAAGAGAAGCGTTGACGTACAAACACAAGTCATGGCTGCATGATGACTTAATATGGAAAAAGTCCAAGTGATGAAGTGTTATATTATTGTGAAACCCGTAAGAAACTCCTGGCAGTGACAAAATTTAGAATAATAGTAGCATTAGAGAAAATAAGATTTCTAAAGGATCTTAAGAAGTCACCTAGTCTGGCCCTTTCCTCCAACAGCAAAACATACAGTACCTACAAAAATACTTCCAGTAGATCATTTTCGCTACTGTTATGTGGCAGAAAATTCATGCTCGGGGCAAGACACATATCCCAGATAGGAGGTATAAGAATCCTAAAGGTACTTTGTAAGCTGTCTGGGAAAACTGCAGCATTATGAGGTGACATATACACATAAGTTTGGTAACCTGTCATAACTACAATAGTAACGAAATGATTGCTTACTGCAGTTGAAACATAGCCATCAAAGCTCAGGCTGGAAACACAGTGACAAGTTTTCCAGGTTTCTAAGCACTAAAAGACATTTTCTGTTGCTCAATTAAAGGTAGTTTAAGAGGAAATCTGTTAGAGAAGAAGAGACCATCACTATGGAGATAAGTAGGGGGCTAAGAACAGTCTAGGCCATTGATGTGAAAATGCCCTGATGACAAAGCATACAGCGAACAGTTAAGTTTATATAACTTGCAGTTTGAAAATTCTTTCTTTTTTCTCCATTGATCGTGCATTATATAAGGTGCCACTTGTTAGATGATGATTAGAGCTGAGAAAGGTGTGTTATGATGCACATTAGGATAAATTTATGAAAGCTGTTTAGCTTAGCATCTTCCCTCAGAATAAATGTAAGAAGGGCAATAAGCTTTTTTACAGAATAAAGTAGGTGAAGCAGTAGGAGCTGTATCTGCTGACAAAGAAAAGTGGAGCTAAGCGATCAAAGAGATTTCAGTAGCAGCTGAACAGGGTATTGTAGAGCTGTGGATCTGAAAGAGAAGCAGCAGCTGAAATATTCAGTATTCGGAAAATATCCAGAGGGAACATTAGAAACAATCACAGAAATTGGAAGTCATAGAGCAAAGCAGGGAAGCAATGGGGATTTGGAAGACAGCTGGGAGGGAGGTGACTGGAGCTATGTGGAAGTTGGGGACATTGATGGCAATTTGGAAGCAGTGGGCGGCAAGATCATGAAGAACATGCTAATTTATTGGGTGGTAGGAACAATGATAGGGGTCTTATGACAAAACTTTGTGCTTTCTCAGTACCATTATTAATTTAACAACTTTTTATGTTTTTATACTTGCAGGATAGAACAAGCTTTGGAAGAACCAGATCAGCATTTGAAGACAATAGAATCACAGGTCTCAAAATGCAGAGATAATACGTTTGGACAGATGTGACTGTAATGCTGTCAGCTGCTGCTATTCCATATCAAGGCCTCCGATATTTGCTGTTTATTCTTCAAGCCAAAGCCCTTGGAGACAAGTGATTAGAGACAAATATTAGCTTTCATTGTTTTTAAGGAAGATTCTGAGAAAATCTTGAAATCATGACCCAAATGTACACTAACAGTTAAAAATACACACCACAAGTAAAAATAGCCTGCAACTGTTTATTTTAAATCTCAGATTTTTCATGATCAACTCTTTTGAGACGAGAGCCATGATTTGCTAACATTTGACAATTAAATGCTGTAACTGAGGGCAGAAATTGGTCAACAGAGTCTTTTGCAAATTATGACTGTGAAGGGAAGGAATGAAATAGTTTGATACTCAGATTGTATTTCCAGAGACCCAACAGGGATTTTAAAAGGCTGGGTTTTTTTTTTCCCGAACAGATATTCCCCCATAAAGATATTTTGTAATTTGG
The DNA here is from genome assembly GCF_964195595.1 of Calonectris borealis. Lineage (NCBI taxonomy): Eukaryota > Metazoa > Chordata > Aves > Procellariiformes > Procellariidae > Calonectris > Calonectris borealis. The sequence goes on along the minus strand of NC_134312.1, from coordinate 137,238,303 downwards.
AAGAAAAAAAATGGTCGGAAGTCATTGTGATACAAAAACTACAAAAGCCTTGGGTTAATTTGAGTGATTTTTTTTCAGGGTGTAACAATTTTTAGTATGGGAACTATAAGGAGAGTCATAGAGTGAGCTATATGGTAAGATTTGCAAAACTGTGCACTGCAATGAAACCATTGTAGTGAAAATTTTTCAGTTTTATGTAAATCAGAGTCTGTTGGTAGTCCAATTTCTACTTCTGATATTTTAAAGTCTCTTATTTTTCCTTTGCTCTTATACCTTTGTTGGAAGGGCTTTCTGTTGCAAGAGCAGAATTACATATGCATTCTCAGGTCCAGCTGACTAGTAACTGTTGCAGTCTTTGTCCTGTCTAAACCAGGACCAATACTTCCTGACATCTAGATACCAGGAAACAGCATTTTCTTATTCTTTCCCGATTATTACCTCCTGCATCAGGCAAGACTGTTTCTACCCATAATGTGATGATAAAAGGAAGAAAGCAATTTCCTGTTGAAAGTTTTACTTTCTGCTGTTAGGCAGGTAGTTGCCTTATTATTCTCATTTAATCAAAAGAGAAAGAGGGGAAATAGTGATTTTTATTTTTTGTCTAGAAATGTGCAAAGCTTCAAGTGATGATGACACAAACTTTTGAATTCTGGTCTGCTATTTTAGTCTATCACAACCAAAGGAAAGCTAATCGTACTTTGCATGGCCATCAATCAGCACTATTTCTTTTGTATATCAGCCTCCACAACTGGTTTTAATGATTGCAGTTTCTATATTGTAGGTATAGGATAAACATTAATTAGCTGTTGGGCACAAAAGTCTTAGTGGGCTGAACAGAATCGTCTGAGTATCCCCCTATGCCAGCAAATAGAGGAATATATACTAAACTGCATGTGAGGACAAGAGTTTTAACTGGATACCTTGGGAAAAATAGAGACCAGGTCAAGACGTACCAATGAGCTAGTTCATTGTAGGGTTCAGTGCTGCCAAACATATAAAAAAACCTCTCGGCAGCCCAAGTTGTTTTCTTGTCTTCTGCAGACCATTTCAAAAGTTCTGGTGTTGTTTTGAGTCTACAGTGAAGTATGGTTTTCCTTTATTACATTATTTTGAAGTTAAATTACTCTTTTCTGTCTAGCACTGCTTTTAGTTCTGATAATCCTGAGGTCGTATCAGCAAGTTTTCTTTTTCACAGATTTGAAACCTGCAGTCTTAATGGAAGCTGAGATCTCCTGTCACAGAAGCTAAAGATTTTAGAATAGCCAATATTAAAAATCTCAGTGAAGTCAGAACAGTTGGCAGAACTCAGAGTTGCAAGTAATTCAGAACAAAATGTAGCCTACAAAATTAGTTGTTGAAGAAGATGTATGAGCTGGAAGAAACACAAGCTTGACTTTCAGTTGCTATTACGAGCCTACAGTGCTGACAGTTAAACCCATTTCTTTCTAATTACATAAGAAGAAAATACAAAGAGAGCAAAAGGGTGAGTGGGCCATATAAACAGGCCTCATATGTTGAGGCTTTGGCAATGTGTCCGACACTGAAACAGATTCTGAAATTATGCTGTGGTAAGTCACAATACCTATTGTTCCCATTCTTGTCCATAAGCTGTGTCCCCTGTTTATATTGCCTCTGCAATGATGCAATACTTTGCAAGAAGTGCCGGTGATTTGTGGAAGTGTCTGGCTGGATGGCTTCGACCACAGAGAATGGTAATGCGCGCAACCCAAACTGTTAAGCCTTAACTCCCTAACCCAAAGCATTTATTACTCAGCTGTTGGTTAAAACATTCAGGACATATATTTGTTCTTTTTGGATTTTTTTTGATGGAGAAAGTTCCTTACTGGAAAAAAATACAATTTCTTTGCAGAAATTCCATTTCATTGAAAATCCAGTATTCATTTGAAAAAAATTACTTTGATGGGACTTTTTGACCAGCTCTAAAACTGTCTGTAGAGATGAACTATGCAACACTGGGGTTTATCTGGTCATGAATAATCCCACTGATAGAGCATTATCAAACATATGTTCCAAGACCTTGCTCCTGAAAGCAAAGGTTTGCTTAAAGCAGGAAAACTGAGGTGGTTCTAAAGTCACTTATCCAATGCAATTTATTTATTTTTATGTATATGAGCTAAAATTACATTAGCTGAAAGCTAAGACCTTTTTGTCTTTGTTCAATTTTCTGACAGTAGTTTGTACGTGAGCCTATTTCTAAGCAACAATCGAGAAAAACAAACATGTTAATGGAGAATGAATGGTGTATATATAGAATCGTCTGCAGGTTATTCAAGGACAGCTCTGGTAGCTAAAACTAATTAGATCTCTATCTAACTAAACATATACCTAGCTATAGCTGTATTTGGCGATTACTTTTTTAGGTGACAGTGTCACCTGAACCATACATACCCAGCTGCATGGTATGTATAGCCAAACCTCTGTTAAGGTCTTCCGTTCGTCCCTCCCTCAAGGTACGGAAGAGAAGCGGAGGCAGAGCTCTGCCCGCCTGAGGTAAAGCCCGCTCTAACCCTGCTTCAGAGGCAGGACGGCGGCTCGCTGCCTAGGAGGGGGCACGGACTGCACCTGGGCAAGGGGGCTCGCAGAGGAGGAGGAGGAGGAGGAGGAGGAGGAGGAGGAAGAGGGCGCGGCCGGCTCTGCCCGCCCGCGCACCGCCCCTCCCTTAACACCGCCCCTCGGCCGGCTAACGGCCGCCGGCTGACGGCCGCCGCGCCACCTGCGCCCCGCGCCCCCCGCCGCCCCGGGCTCGCCCCGCCCCGCGGCCCCTCCCCGCTCCTGGCGGCGGGGCGGGGGCGGGCCCGCGGCGCCGGTTATTTGACCCCGCGCCGTGGTCCCCGCGCTCTCTCTCGCCCTCGCCGCGGTCCCTGACCCTGCCCGCCCGCTCTCGGCCCCGCCATGCCGAACATCGTGCTCTTCAGCGGCAGCTCCCACCACGACCTATCCCAGCGGGTGGCCGACCGGCTCGGGCTGGAGCTGGGCAAGGTGGTCACCAAGAAGTTCAGCAACCAGGAGACCAGGTGCGTGGGGCGGGGCGGGAGCGTATGGGTAGCCCTCGGCAGGCGCGGGTGCAGGCGCTGGGGTACGGCGTGGTTAGGTGCAGCCCCCCGGCACTCGTGCCTCCCTCTGCGGCCGCCGGGAGAAGGGGCCTGCGGAGCGCAGGCACTCCGCCGGAGCTGTCCCGGCTGGCTTCGGCGGAGCCAGCGCGGGAGCGCTCCCGCCGGCAGCTCCTGCGCCGGAGGAGAGGTGGCACGGCCCCCGGCCAGGCGAAGAGCAGCCTCCTGCGGGGTGAGGATGGTGTTCACAACAGGCGGCCTGTCCGCCTCGGGAGGTTCATCCCACCGTTCACAGATAGTTAATTAAACGGTTGATCAGCTTGGGCAGAGTCTCCGTAAAGATAACATCATCTTCATTTTATGAATTACAGCATATTATGTAGCTGCAGAAGTAGGTCCGTATGTGAGTGGATATAAGAACAGCGTGCTGATGATGGACTAGGTGCTTGAAAAAGAGCCTGGATCAAATCACGTTTCAGGGTTTGTTGTGACTGGTCTTTATTTTGCAGTAGCCGCCAGTTGTGTGTGTGGTGGACCAGTTACAGCTCCTGTATGGCTCCCCTTCTTAGTCCAAGACTGTTGGTCCTGTGTGAGGATAGTACAGTTGTTATGACGGCCTTGTCTTACCATGGAAAGTGCAGGTGTCTTAGGTTCCTGGCCAGCCAAATGCAGAAAGTGACTCTGATAACAGTGCAAAAAATCCTGTGTGAAACCATGAGGACAGCTTGCCCACCTTGACTCTCTGAGAATGCACTTGCCAGTGCTTTTTCTACCAATATTGCCTCTCTTTACTGGTTTGTCATCTTAGCTTTCTGACCCACCTATTTTATTTACTCATTTTTCGTGAAGAATTTTAAATTGAGGTGGCAGCTGTATGATCATCCCATGAGCTGGTAAGACTCTGCAACTGCTTTTCTATAGAGGTGTAGGAGACTAGGCTGCCAGCTGATTCTGAAACACAAGTTCCCGACTGTAGGTAGCTGGCTAGTCTCTGAGGTTACTGTATGTTTATTTTTATCTGTTCTTGTTCTGAATCTCCCGAACAAGCATGTTTTCATTGCTTCCTTTGAAAGATTAACATGGTGTATTCTAAAATTGTTCTCACAAAGCTTGTCCTTCTATTCTGTCTATGTTTTTGCATTTTCAGTTTAATTGCTCTTGTTCTAGTTATGCTCACTGGCATTACTATAAACCCTCTTCCATTGGTGTTTATGCAACCCAATGTTTGCACACTCTAACTCTTCTATTCATTCCTGATTGAATGAAGGTTTAAATCTTCTCTCAAGTCTTTCCAGCCCCATACTCACTTTATTGCTCTTTGATCTTTTTTCTGCATGATGAAACTTAATTTGTGTATTTGGTTGCATGACTTTCTTGCTAACTTTTGTCTAATTTTTTTAATGCTTGTTCTCCAGAGACACTAATCTTTAGTTCTGCTGTTTGCTATGTTTTAAGCGGAAATTAATTGATTTAGATTTCATCCAAGGTAGAAATTTATCTCCGAAGTTTGTATATTTATTTTATGAGGTAAGTTAATTAAATTCTAGGCTACAGGATACAATAATCTCTAGTCTGTCATTCTACCTATTTTTCCAGGTGTGCAATATTGGCCTCTGCCATTAAACAAGTAGGTAATGATGACTGCAGCACATCAGTGGTTTGGCTAATCTAGTAGTGCCAGTTTATTTTCTTAGGCAAGTAGGGATATAGTGTGGTATAGGTATGAGGAACGTGGAATGTATGTAACCTAAACATTATTTCTAGTTTCTTCTGCTGCAACACTGCGAGGCTGACATTGTCTTTTTTTTCTTTCTTTTTTTCCCTTTTTTTTTTCCTGAACTTAAAATGCCTTAACACTTTAAATCCTTAAGTGTTTAGTTTTGTTTTCTTTTTTTTACAGCTTCATACTTTTGAGATTCTAAAATGAAGTTCTTGTTTTCCCATTCAGCAAGTACAGTTGTACGCACTATATAATGTTTTAAGTGGGTAATCTTTTCAATATCCTTAGCAACTTATTTCGGGATGTTGGCCTTCCAGTTTTGTAGACTGATGTTCTTAATAACAAAATCAGCAATAGTAATAAGAGAATTCCTCAACAATGTATTTGAAAGTAAACTACAGCTAAAGTTGATACAATATTTATGCTGCAGTCGTCCTTTCCTGAGGCATCTGGATTTTTAGTCTGTCTGTATAGCAAAGTTTTTACACACATGAAGAAAAGCAAAAATTTATTTCTTCTTCTATAAAGATAATTCACCACAGTCTTTTTTTCTTTTTTGTTGCATTTTTAAGTTTATAAACAAGTGTATTGGCATTACGAAATACATTTGCAGTATTGCAGAATACTAGAACCTGATAGTTAAAATGCTCAAAGAGCCTTAAACCTTCCCAATGGCGCTTGGGCAAACCCCTGTGCAAACAGATAAGCCTGGGCCTGAGGGTCAACAAACTCTTGCTTTGTCAGGTCTATTAAGTTAGCAAGTTGCAGAGAAGATTCACCTCTTGTTAAAAACTCTGTTTTGCTCTTTGCTGCGTTCTCTTAAATGTAAATGTAAATTATGTGTAAATTGATAAATGTGTGGAGCCCCAGGCTTAAATCCTTGTCAAAGGGTCCTAGCTGGAAACCCTTTACTTGAGAATTGCAGTTAGTCTGGCTTGCAGAATAGAGTGGAGGGAAGAGTCATTAAATATTTTGCATTATATTTCAACTCAAACAGGCTCTAGGTCTCAGTCCCAATCCTTAGCAGATGTAAATGGGTTTGAGGAACTAAAGCTGTACCCTGAGGTCAGTCAGGGATAGGACCAGCACTGACGAGCACTGTGGCTAAATGGGCAGGTACATTCCCAACTCCAGAACATTTAAAATGGGAAAGGCTTCTCTTTTTAATTTATATTGAGACTAGCGTATCTAGCAATATCCCAGTTCTCTTCTGATTCAGGCGTTCAGCATTCTCGCAGGTCTGTAAACTGAGAAATGTAATGTCTCTGTTAGAGGAAGTGAGGGAAATTGCTGGTAGACTCGACTACTGCCACATTTTTTTCCTCCTTCCATCTAAACTGTATGGAAATGCTTTTCTTCAGCTGACTACCAAAGTCAAGCAACCCTAACGAAAGCAGCAAAGGAGCTTCTCAATAATATCTGGTTGTGGAAGATAACTCTGTTTAGTCGTCAAAGCTTGCGTGTCAATTAAGTGCCAGCCACAGTGTCATGGTAGGAGCTTGGGTGGCACCACCTTCTCGCTTATCTGGCAAAATGTTAGAGCTGCAGTGGGGGCTCAGTCAGTTTATCTTCTTCAAACCCCACAAGCAACTGTCGTCAGCAGAATTTGGCAGGCTGGAGGAAGAGGAAAGGAATGGAAGTCCTTAAACAGGCATGGCTGTTGTAGAATCAGCATCATGAAACTCTGTTTGGCAGATATGTAACAGAAGCATACAGATATTAAACGCTCTGAAGTTTTTCACAAAATTGTCTCCAAATACACTGAGATGGCATTTAATTATACTTGATACACAATTAAATCCCAGTGCTGCTATTTTTGGTGAGTCAGCTGATTAAAAAAAAAATTATCATCAAATGTGTATCACTTCTTAAATAAATATATTTTCTTACAATATATGGTATGTTTGCTTCTCTAAAGACTATTTATTTTAACTCTGTCCTTCAAATACTTGTTATTCTCAAAATGGAGGAACTGGAGTGACAGATGGCATCCTCTTACACACATCTCTCCCAGTGGAAGAAGTTAGTGCTCCCACCCATCCCGTGAGCTTCCTTGCTTCTTCCTGTGAGATTCACTGGCTGAAGTGAGTCTTCGTGCAGATCTTCTCGACAGATCCATGAGGAAGGGAATTGAAGTCCTGCCTGGCACATGTGAATTTGGAGGCTGCCTACCTGCAGCCTTACTTAGCTGCTGAAGCTGGGTTGTTTCAGAAACATGGACTTAAGTGTATGCTGTACAGCTTTTACAGAGGAAAATATGGGTTGGCTACAAAGGGACATTGTCTGCTGTATGGGAAAAGCTGTGTTGTTGATATGAGGGCCATTTGTTTGTAAGTAAATAAATAAAACTGGTATCTTGGACTGAAATTTAATCTTGGAAGATGGAAAAAATAGCTGATGTTTCCTTTGGGAATTTTTACAAGGATGGATGTGAGTCTCTTTCACACAAAGTGGGGTAATGAAAACAGTTTGTTCTATAAAGTAAATAATTGAAAAAATCAGGAACACACCTGGAAACTTTGATATCAATGCTATATATCAGGGATGCACAATTCAGCACCGGGCTGTAACATTTCCCTTCCACCTCTCCTTCAGCATCCTCCAAATCTTCTACTGCAGTTGTCTTGGATGAGACATGACCTCACTACGTCTCCTGTACCCTGGTTCCTTTGGGTTAGCTGCTGCGGGGGCCATGAGCTGCATCACCCTTACTGGAGTAGATGGTTATGGGATTTGCAGACCCCTAATTGTGGAGTAAGCAAGCTCAGATGATAAGCTGGTGCTAAATCAGTTGAAGGCGGTAGGGATTAGGGACATGCTGGGATATGAAGTGTCTCCTCATACTGCCCAGCTGCTGAGTGAGTGATTTGCAACCAGGGTTGTTGTGCTCTGCCTGCAGCAGCGGAGGCAGCTGTTTCCCCCGCTCCCTGCTCGCTTACACTGTCATGAGCAAGGGGAGGCTGGAGAAACCGATGTTACCAGCTTGGTTGAATAAGATAAAAATTGTTTCTGGATTGCATGTTGTGTGTGTTTTGTTTATATGGGGAATTGAAGATGCAGCAAATACGGCTGTTTATCACATTGTTCATTCCTCTGAATCAGAAAAGGCCCAAAAATGCTTCAAAGCTTTTGGTTTGATACTTCCACTTTATTGACCTTGCTGTATACTGTGTACTTTTTATCTTTAAGTAGATGCTAACTGCTTGAAATTTAAAAACAGAAATGACCTGTGTGAATAATGGCTGGCGATCCCACATGTCCTTAGCTGCAGAGTTTGGTACTCAGCCTTTGAAGACTCTCTGCATGTGCTCAGGCTTGTTAGATTTTTGTTTCCAAATTTCTGAGGGTTGCTTTCAGACTGCACGTGGCTCAACCCAGAGCTGCTCCAGTGAAGGTGTTTTCCTCTTGTGGTGGCAGGCTGCGTGCCAGAGTGGAGGGTAAGAAGATATTTCCCGTCTTGTGGTGCTTACCGTGCCAGTGCCCACCAGTAGGACAGGGCAGTTGTCAATGAAAATTAGTTGGGGGGTTGGTCTTGGAGCTGGTAATCAAAGTGGAAGAGCCTAGAGTGGAGAGGAGACCATGGGTGCCAGGAGATATGGAATACCTATAGACCAGAAACCAACTCTGGCATTTTTATTGATTGTTTGTTGCTTTGAGCTTTGCTGGTAGCCACTTCGTTATGTAACATCACGGCAGTCAAAATATTTGCCCAGTAAGTTGGAGGTCTTGCATTAAAAGACTTTACTCTGCAAAATGCGTTCCCAAAGGTAAGAGGTCAAACACACCCCTCTGCTTAGTGCTTTCCATTGGCTGGGTTTCAATGAATTGCAAATTCAGCATGTGGATTTTTTGATCACTTTTGAGATATTGATTCTTTTTGCACACTGTATGAGGACTCTAGACCTTAAATTTTGGCCTCTTCTCTGGTTACTGAAAGTGGTTGAAGTACACATCTACTTTATTGGCACCTAAATTGCTTGAGAAATCTTACTTCTTGTAAGCATGGCTAGAAACTTAATCTGTTGTAATTATTTAAAAAGGTGCATAGAGCCCTTTTAAGTGCATGACTTGAACAGAATCCTAATTATGGATTTACATTATTTACCATTTTAGTCTGGCTTTGCATACTTATTCCCCTGCTTCCCCACAACTGTTTTTTTTAGTTAGGATGTACAAATTTAAAATTCCCATCGCTGTAAGTTCTTTTGGGAGTGTACTATAAATCTAGCTCAGAAGGAGCTCAGCCTGCTGTTACTCCTGATTTTGAATTTTGCTTAATGGATGCTTCAGCCATTGAAATATGTTTGTAACGTAAGTGGGTTTTGAGCCTTATCCTTAATTCCTGGTAATTAGTCTATCCAAGTTTCTAGTTATTAAATTGAACTCTCAAATCACCCTTTGCAAGATGAAGGCAGATACCAACACTCAAACATGTCCTGTCTTATGTGTATCTTTCCCAGCTAGAGCCTTGTACTTCTGGATTCCAAGCAACTAGCTCAAAGTTAATTACTTTTGTGGGCTATTAATTTCTATAATTTTACTTCAAAACACAATTGTGTGGTGTAAGGACTTTTAATGTACAGGTTCTGTTGACTTTTCTTGAACGAGAAGTTTTTTTAAACAGTGTTACCAAATAGCTGAATTTGATTAAATTGCATAAAACAAACAGAGCTTGTAATCTTGAGGCAAGAGCTTGTTCTTGTGTCCTTCCTCTGTGTCCTCACTATGTTTGTTTAAATAACCCCCCAAAGAGTTAATTAGGTCATGATATAGATGGTCTAAGTGGAATTTAGTAGTAATGTTAATAAGATAACTGTTACAAAGTTTGACTGCTGTTAGCTTAGTGTTCGTTATTAGATATCTGAGGTACAATACTTCAGATATCTGATACTATAGTTTATAGTCTCTTATTGTTTGCCTGTTTATAGCTGAATGTGTAAGAAAAACAAAAACAAAAAACCCCAGAAAAACCCCAAAACAAACAAACAGCAAGCCCTAAACTGCTACCCCCCCAAAAAACAACCAACAAAAAACCCCACTCAAAAAAAACCCAATGTGGTTAGTAGAGGGGCTATGTCTGATGGAATATTTGCAACACAGTGACTGGTTATCTTTTACCGTGTGGCTCAGTGAAGGTAAAATAGGCAACTGTGTTTCTGTTGGTTGAGTTTACACAATACCTCTCAATAGCAATCTTTGAGAAGGTAGACGATAAGAGATACTGATCTGTTGCACAGCTGTCTCCAGCAATAATTACATTATGCTATTCTCTGGCACATTTAGCTGGGTTACTCCTGAGTGCTATGCAAGTATTAATTTAAGCTTGATTTATTTTAGTCTGCACATAACTTCCGTGTCTACTAGAAAAGGTATTTCTATATACATATACACATAAATTCACATTTCTGTGTGCCAAATAAGTATGTCCTTCTGGCCTGAAAAGCATAACCAAAAATTTTTCAAATGCACTGAGAGAGAAAGTAGTACCATTTCTGTTTTTTAAGTTGTTTATAAGGTGAAAAAGTTATTGCTAGCCCAAGGTCATTGAAAAGATATAGTTAATGGCAATGGAAGAAGCATCACTTCAGGCCCATTGTATGAACCAGATCTATATTTATCTCAAAGTACATTCCCTGACCTTCTGAAACCTGTTATTTCTTAGCGGTGTGCTTAGAAATGACTATTTTTTAAAGGAGCAAAACAACTCCGAGTGTTATAATTCAGTGTTCTTTGTGTATATAATGAACGTTAAGATCATGTATTTTTGTCATTCAGCAAAGTTTCTTCCTATTACATAATATGTCTGTGAAACTAGTGGTTACTTTTTGCCCCCAAGTACTAAAATCTTAGTCTGCCCTCCTTTGTCACTCCAATAACATTCTTCCCTAAAAATTGATGGTGTTTTCTTCTTAGTCTTTTTCTACTTTCTTCTCCTTTGTAATGGTTCCTAGGTTAATTTCCAGAACTGGAGTGTAACTTCACAGTCTTGAGTTGAAAGAGGTGCCATAGAGCTTTTGCATGTGGTGGTGTTCTTCTTTGGACCTATTCCAAAGGTGTGGTATATGACAACACTTGTTATTAAGCAGGTCTGTGTAAATGCCGGGTCAAGTGGCGATTATCATTTTTCAGAGCCCTCATAATAATCACCGTGAATCTATAACGATGGTTGAGGCTGCGCCCATAAGCTAGTAGGTAGATGCTTTACTCGGAGCTGGTTTTGTGTGTCAGAAGCAATGACAGGTTTCTCTATTTATTTATTTATTTGGTTTTGTTTATTCTTCTGGGAAGTGGAACTCTGATATTCCAACAGCAGAACTGTTTTTTGTAGGGCTTCTAATTAAGCCTGACCAGTTCTTCCGGTTATGGAATATGCTTAGTGTCTGGCTGAACTTAAGTTATGTTGACCAAAACTTTTTCAGCTCCAAAAAGGAAAAAAAAGTAAGAAAATAATTTGATCAAAACAGTTTTCTCTGAACAGCCCTATTCCAATGATCAAAAACTTGGACAGGGAAGTAACAGTTTTATGACCAAAAAATTGTGTGCCATGATGAAAGCCTCCAAAAGGTTTCCTGGATTAACACTGATATATCTGCAGATGACATTGTCCCTGACCACCTCTGTCCTTCCAGAGAGCTTGGTGTTTGCTTTCTTTTGGCCTTAAGAAATCCTGCTAGTAGCATTCTTTGGCAAAAAATGTGTTCAATTAAGGAGAAAAATTAAGGCAGGATCTTTTTATAGCTTGTTTGGGACTGCAGACGAGTTGCATAGGGGAGCTGAGAGCATGGACTCAACTATCTTGATGGTAATAAATCAAATGTTTGCATATCATTAAGATGTTTTTAAGCAGTAAATTCCTTTCTGTGTTTTGTAGCTACAGAAAGCTAGTGAGTCTTACACAGCACCCTGAAACCTGATAAACGAAAGTTGTTCGGACCGTGTTTGACCAGGACAAGCCTCAGCATTGAAGGACCCATCAGAGAAATTATTCTACCCGCATCTGGGCCACTTGGCTGGTTTCCAGCTAGAAGCTTTTGCTTATTTGTGTCTTGGGTAAAGATGCAACCTTTTAAATAAGGGCTCAAGATATTTTAATGTTTAATAATTAAGACTAACTTAGTAGAGGATGGGTTTGAAAGGTCTGATCGCCTCATTATTTAGGAAGTCTGTATGTTTCTTGTATGTTGTGCATGGATTCAGGAAAAAATGAAGGTTAGTCTGCTGTTTTTCTGTGTGAGTTTTGGACTAACAGATGTGAAAAGTTAGTGTGGTTCAACAGTAGATTTCTCTTGCTTGGGCTTAGAATTAAAAAAGAATCCACATTCAACTGATTTGTTTTAATTTTCCTGTTTATTTATGACATCTATCTAATTTTTGAATTCTGTGGTGTGAGCAGTGATCAGTGCCAGAATTTGCCTTGAAATCTGTGGAAGAATAAAATAACTCTTAGATACTATCATAAGGAACCAAAGTATGTAAGCACAGTTAGAGCAAATAGAACAACTGACACAACATGAGAGTTGTTGAGTCATGGTGAGCTGTTGATGAGCAGCCCTCTTAGCTTTTCTCTAAGATTTTCTTTTTTAAAAAAATACTTTGCTTGGACATCATGGTGTAAATTTTAACTAGACTTCTGGTTTTGCGGTGTGGTTTGATACTTCTCTCTTCTAAAATGCAGTAGTTTCTTAAATTTAGTAACTTCTTAATTATCAGAGAAATAATTGCCCTTTTTAAGGAGGTATTTTGATGCAGGTAGTATTTAATGCTCTGAAGCTGGCTGTATTGTTTCTGTACTTATCATCTAGGTTATTCTTTAAATGGTCATCTCCTTGGGAGGTGGCAAGGACAAAGAATAGACAGACTAAAACAAAAAAAGCAGTATCAAATTTAGTAACAATGTGAGCTGCATCAGTGCTATAGCCATAATTACGTGTTGGTTGGTGCTGACCTTATGAAGACCATATTTAGACTGAAGTAAATTCTAGACTGGCTTATATTGAAATAGGTGCTGTATCAAGGGGACAGTTACCCAAATCGCTGTAAAAAAAATCTTAGTCTAAATGGGGATAAACCTATGAAAGTTTTTGTTAAAACAAAACTCTTTTCTGTTCTTTAATAATGCTTTTCCAGTAATTCAAGTGTTTAAATGGTGATCTCCTGCTGTTTCAGTGTAGAGATTGGTGAAAGTGTGAGAGGAGAAGATGTGTATATCATCCAGAGTGGCTGTGGAGAAATAAATGACAACTTAATGGAACTGCTCATCATGATCAATGCTTGCAAGATTGCATCATCCTCCAGAGTGACTGCTGTAATTCCATGTTTTCCATATGCCAGGCAAGATAAGAAAGACAAGGTAGGTAAGAACTGTGTAATTTCGGAAGGCTTTTTTTCAGCTTGTTCACTTCAAATTTTTGGAGATGAAACATCGTTTCATAAACATTTAAGTGATTTGAAAGATTTGCCTTTTTTTTCATCCTTTTTTGGTAAAATGTTCAATTATGTCATCTATAGTTGAATGAAGTGAGACGATAAATTATTTTTTGCTTGTGTTTTGGTAAATGACATGCCTTCAATTTGAAAAAATAGGTACATCCTATGTGTGTGGTATATTGCAGAGTACTCTGCTAGCAAACCTCACCTTATGGGACTGTTTTTTCTGCTTTTTCCAGCTTCTTTTTTTTTTATTTTTTTACCTCTATATATGAAGAGAGTACACCCTTTTAAATATTTTAATTGCATGGAATTAAATCCTAAATTCAAAGTGCTGTAACTATTATGTAGGTGGGTTTTACCCTAGATGGTTAAACAGAGAGCCAAATGGAAGGAACTGATTAAATCTGCAAAGCATAACAGTAATTAATAAAAACATTATTTTATGCTGCAAGGCAGATAAAAAAATGGTTTTGTATCTGTAATAATTATTTTTATTGATGCAAACCAAAAATGGGAAACCTCATAAATACTCTTCTGATCTTAATGCCCTTTTCCTGAATTTGGTCTGCCTTAACTGATGAATATACCAGTTCAGCCAAGTTGATAACAAGTAACAAACTCTCTGTGGCAAGTGAGCTTAATTTTAAAAAATACAGAACTAAACTGTCCTATCTCTACTATATATATGAAAACCCTCTGATATGTTATGTGAATGTTACTTTTACCTAAACTTACTTGAAAAGAACTAACAAGAATAAATATGAATTTGGCTTTTAAGATTGGATTGCAATAGTTGTCTTTTTGGAAAATTGCCCTTCTCCGATACTTCCCATAAATGGACTGCCCCCTCCCTTTCACTTTGGGCATCAAGCAAACCATCCTGAAAGCTTTCTGTTGTTCTTTACATTCTTTTATATAAAACATAACAGGACTGAGAAGTAATGGAGAAGCTAAAAATAATAGCAGATATTACAAAATATGTAACGCTCAGCCTGTGATGTCTGAGAACAAAACTAAATACAGAAAAGTTGTTTTCTAGTGTACTCATTCTTTAAATGCAGGCTCTCTAACACCATACTAATATTACCAAGACCCACTTCTTATACTTCCAAAAACAGAATTCAGGAGTTAGATAGTAGCTCCCTATTCTTTGCCTACATCTTTTGGAACTTCCTTTTTGCTGTGTTTTTTATTGTATAATGCTCTCCCTTGATCAGGAGAGCTGAAATACTTCTTTTTATCAAAAAAGCTTGAAAGGGAAGTGATAAACATTTTGTTGAAAGGGAAGGAAAGCATCTCACTATGTTTTGATTTCCAAATTCATATTGGAAGATTCTGCTGGACCATCCTCTAAGTTCTTGGTGTGGGAAAAGGATGAGTATGTCCCAAGTTTTCCATGCATCTAGGTTATGCCTTGTCAAGAGTACCCAAAATCCATGTGGCAGCCTTCCGAGAGACACTTAAAACCCACAGTGTGGTGGCCCAGCATGCCACCCAGGAGCATTTTGTCTTTTGGAAATGCCAGCTGAAGATGGATAGCCTAGGAAAATGATTTTGATTAACAAAGGTTTTGAGCATTGTTCCAGACTCTTCTCTGGGTGTCACTGAGTTCTCCTGCAATTCTAGGCAAACCATTTCTTTTTTCTTTTTTCTTTTTTTTTTTTACCTCTGTTTTGCAATTGAGAAAATGTTTGCCATCTTTGGAAATTAACCTTGGTAGTTGACCTCCATGTTGCAAAATAAGTTATAATATAGCTGTCAACATTGGGCAGCTTATTGACAGGGAGATCTTTCCTCCCACTGTTGGATTGCATCACATCACTTGGTCTTTGACCCATATTGAGAGCACAAGCTTTGTACGCTGCCTGAAGTGTCAGTAAAGTGCCAGCCATTTTCTTCCTATGGTTATTTACAGATTTTCTTCTCTCTGGTGAAAGATATTGCTGTAGTTTGACTATGAACTGAAGCAGTATAATCTTCAGTAGCTGGATGCTGTTTTCTGGTTTGAATTTAAGTTGTTGACTTTTAATCCATAAAGAACTAAATAGAGTGAGTCCTTGCTGCTTGAAATAACCCTGTGTTCTTCATGCCTCTGTTGCAGTTATGATCGCTGAGAACAATGGAAGTGCTCTTGATTTATTTATTTAAAGAAAGGGCCTTGCAGTAAAAAATCATATTCAGAACAAGACCTGTGTGATTTACTCTGGAAATTTTCGCATTAAACCTGGACTAGCTTTAAATGAGAAACAGAGGTTTAAAAAAAAAAAAAAAGGCTTGCTGAGAATCGTAGAAAAGTTGGTAAATTAATTTAGATGCAATCAAGCGCTCCCATAAACTAGAATACTTCTGATACACAAGCTAGCTAATTTAAAATTAGCTCAGCTGTATCTGTGCTTTGGCCATAGTTGCATTTATGCATCCTTTAATCATGTTAACCTTCCGAGCCGTGGGCAGGACACATTTACGTAGGATGCTGCAGAGATGCCTTTGAGATAAGTTAGAAGTAGAGTGACAGGTAAGTTTGGTGTTCTACAGCTCATGTAACTTTGTTTTTTTGATTTGTAGAAGGGGTCCGTGGAGCGTTGGGTAGGTATCCTCTTTTTTTTTTTTTTTTTAATCTAACGCTATGCATTTCCATTAATATGGCCTTAAAGGGTGAAACTTACTGGGTTACATTATGTATAACTGGGAACATTTTCAGTTTCACTTCTTGATTTCAGTTGTGTTTCACCTAGGCCATGACAGTAATCCTGTGGATTAATTTGCTACTAGAAAACTCCTAGCTTCTAGTTAAAAATTTATTTGGACATTCAAGATAATGGCTGTCAACTTCTGAAGCGTCAAAGCATATCTCATTTTTGAAACAATAAATTTAGGTAATACATTAGTGAACATTCAGTATCCATACACTTTACAACTGGCTTTCTTGGAAGTGAAAGTTCCAGTTATAAATCTTTGGGGTTTCTCGGATTTTTTTTTTTTGTTCAGTATGCATGTGATGCATTTTGAGCAAGATGGTGTAATAAGATGCTTAAAGGCAACAGAGCTTTAATCTTGATGGACAACTTTTACTTTCAGCTATGTGTCCTTTGCATAGTTACTCTTGTGAGGTTGTTTATATTAGCTTAGTGGATTCCCTCCTGCCCGTGGTATTTTTTAGAATTGTGAATAAATTTGTAATGCATCACAAAGGAAGTAATCATTTATATAACTTGTTATATGTAAGCAGGGAATTTGCTTAGGAACTAAAAACTCAGTGATTTTTTTTTTACAATTTAGTTTCTGTACATAATGTAATGTTGTGTTTCACACTAATAATTCTGAAACTAATCTCAAATTGTGTCAAAGAATGGAACAATGAATACTGTGAATCTCTTTGTGTTCTTGCCTCTCTGATCAGAAGCAAACCTTACAAACTCCAAGATAAAGAAAATCTTGAGTTCACATCTACCTTTGTCATCCAAGTTTCTGAATAATGAGGCCAGGTTATCTGAGGTTCCCATGAATATACTCTCTTTGATTTTAAAATAATCTTCAATTTGGATCATATTGTAGCACAAAACTTATTTTCTATGCAAGCAATCAAATCTTAAATCCTTTTGAACATGTCATGTGTGTTTTCTTTTAATGCACAGTTTTGTGTAAAGGAAACTGTCAGATAGCTGCAAACTTCATTTGTCTTAATCTGCTGTTAGCCCATTCTTGAGAAACAGGTATTGGTGTCTGGCTATCTTTCCTTCCAAGACCCCTGTCCACCAACACGTAGGCAATCTGTGATGTGTGCATGTCTGCTAAAACAAGTTACCTAGTGGTAAAACCTTCAAGTTCTTCCTTCTGGGAAGGCAGCCTGCAAGGCCAGCAGCTGAAAGAAGTACCAACTGGTAACGTATACATTAGTATTTGATGCAGGAAAGTATTTTGGGTTTTTTTTGTGATGGTGATACTCATGATATTGATACATGAGACAAGCTAAGAGGTACTCACATTGAACAGAAATGGAAAAAAATAAAAGCAAATTTCAGTATGCTGGATGGAGTGGAAATGGCAAACTACGTTCTGGGAAGAATGTAATTTGCATTTAGCAGCTAGCCTGAACTAGTTGCTTATTTCTACCAGAGGGGGTGGTCCTGGTTTGCCATCTTCTTTTCCCTTCTCTTCCACTTGAGCTGCCTCATCTGGCTGCTTTGGTTTCAGACAAGTCTCGGTGTGCAGCGCAAGGGAAGTGGTAGAAGTGTATAGCCTGGGAAGAAGGGAAGGGGAGCAAACCTCTGGTTTCAGCATCACCTGTTAGTCCAGCTTAGCTGTAGCATCAGACCAGATCTTTGCAAAGAGCTGATAAGAGAACATTGTGGTAGAGTCAAAAGAGTAGAAACTAAATCTTTGTTTTATTAGATGTTTGAGAATTGAGAATATTTTGAAGCCCAGCTTAAAAATGTCAGTTTGTGCTGCTAAGATGAGCGGAAGTAATCAGGAATTTGAATGGCATGAACCAAAAGTTTACTACTAATAATAGAAATATCCTGAAAGCTTTGGCCAACTTGAACCTTACAGAACTGAACTTAAATGAGGAGCAGCATGGTCCTCAGTAACAAGAAAATCATCCGTGCTGAAGTGCTAATGATAGCAAACTCTGAATTGCAGAGATGGAGGGAAGTGCTGGCTGTTGCATTTATCTTCTGTGTATCTTACACAGACCGAATGGTGGTGATGTTCTGTGAAACACAAAAACCAAAAGGGATGGTTTTCAAAATGAAGAATTTCTGTAATGATGATGATAAACTTGATCCAGCCATAAGAAAGACTGCAATATCTCAGCTTCTTTTCTGGAAGTATGTTGGCAATCTGCAGGTTAAAACAGAGAAATGGCGAGTTTCCACCTAAATTAGCAAAAGTGTTGAGGAAAATACTGGTTCCTTGATATGACACAGACAGAAAAGCATCCAGGTTAGATTGACAGTGGTTCAGCTTATTTTAGGTTATGCCCTTGAGCATTAGTGGAAGGAAAGCAGAGATACTCTGTAATTGTATATATGGGGTGGAGGGAGAGGGGGTTCCTAGGAGGCTAAATGAGGCTGTTTGATAAAGAGATGTAGCAGGAGAGAATACTGTGCCAGCAAAAAACAGAGCCTGACAGTGAGATGGAACCTCTAAATCGCAGTTCTGCCTTCATGCTAATGTTATTGCCAGCTATTAGCCTTATTTAAAGATTGGCAAAAAGAAAACAGGAGGTTTTGTTTAGTATTTCTGTTACAGAGAAAGCTGTCTAGGGCAACATAGCTTTTTTCAGAGCTTAAAAAAAATCTGAAAAAAAAACTTTGGAGTTGCTCAAAACTAAAAAGTGAGGTATCTTCCAGTCATGATTTTCCATCTTCTCTTTTTTATGTTGCTATTTGTTCTGCGTCTTTGTCACATTTAAAAAGCTTTTGACATTGTCATTAACTTTGCTAAATAGATTTTTGCTCTTCTTTTGTTCTTTCTACTTCTTTGTTTTTTTCATCCCCCCTGTCCCTTTTGGGAATTCTAGACTCCTAGTTGCATCCAACAATTAAGCCTGAATTAGCAAAAAAGAATAAATAAATAGGCCAGGGTTAGAAGACCCCTGCCAACATGGATCTGTTACAAGCTTTACTATATCATGAAGAAATGCTTGATGCTAACTTTGTTTTAAAGCAGTGTTTTCAAAAGTTGGGTTCAATCTTCATTTTTGGCAATGTTTTTTAGAACAGGATAGTTGCTTGAGAGTTGGATGTTAATGTCGGGTAGTGGCTTAGAGAAATGGAGATTGTCTGTCTTTCCGAGAGTTTTAAATAGAAGAATTGGGAAATGATATCCCCAATATTATCTGCTTGTTAGTCAGTCTAATTACTACAAAGCATTATCAGGCAGACTGTGCAAACTGATTTAGATATTTCTAAAAGTTTTGCTGAGTTTCAAAACCCTAGTAGCAAGATTAGCTATTGACAGGCTAGTTTGGCTAAAGTTCTGGAGCTCTTCATATCTAGATTCCAAATATTCTAAAGGAAAAAAATCAATAAAAGTAGCTAATTTCCTGATTCCTTGCATCTAGTCGAAATCTTTTTAAAATTTAAACATTTGTGCTTTATTCCTCAGAGTCGTGCTCCAATCTCTGCAAAACTTGTTGCCAACATGCTGTCAGTTGCAGGGGCTGACCACATAATCACCATGGACTTGCATGCTTCTCAGATTCAGGTAACTATCAGTTCTTACTAACTGTGGCTAGGGGCTCTGCTGAATTAATGTGAAAGGCTAATATTAATTCTCTGTTTTTTCTCATTGTTCTGAAAGGCTATATACAGAAGTGTAATTCTCAGGGTTCAGAGAAAGTCTCACTACCTGTTTCTAATTAAATTTCCTTTTTGAAAGAGACCAGCCTTGATTTTATGGGGTGATTTTGCGGGCACTTAGAATACTTGTGCGTTGGAGTCTTCAGTGGAATTTGCCAAGTCTCGTGTAAGAGCTCCCAGCACATAAAATATACTGGTTTGGGGCAAGTTCTCTTAATCTTGGCCTGGTCAGAGGTTATAGTAATGCCCTAGATAGAGTTCTGTTGTTACAGCCAAGGGGACAATATTCTCTTAAGAGAAGTGGAGATGGAGGCTGGCAACCTGCAGCAAATGACAAAACTCTTTCCTCGGACACAGAATAGACATTTTTTGTCATTCTCATGTGTACCTCTTTTCAAGATACCTTGCTTTCTCTAGAAAATACCTTCTCTTCCAGTTCTGGTAATTCTGTTTAATCAGAATTTCCTATTATGTTAGATGGCTGCCATGCAAATAAAAAGCAATTTCATTGGTGGTCTAACACAGATTTCTTGTTGCTACAACTTGCACAAAAAGAAAGATTCCATTTCTGCTGCTCAAGTAATGCTAACTTGAATCTTCCCCATATTGAAATACTGCTGTTCATGTCAAGCAGTTGAAATTTGTGGAAGTTGAATATTACTCACTGGATTTTTTGAGAGCTTTTCACAAGCGTGAATTTTCTTGAGTGCCTCAAGGTGATCATCTTTTCTGATTTTTATATCATTTGAGAACAGCTGTTCCTTATTTCAGTATTCTTGGGTGAGATTTTTAGAGACCTTAATATTTGTCTGACTTCTGCTGCATTTGATAGTAATATCAGGGGGCAGAATTAGGCCAGTGCAAAATACTAATTAAAGTTCTACCATACATGAAAGGCAAAGGCTTGATTCTTTCCCTGTGTCTTCGTTCCAGATAAGACATAAATGTATATTCATGAAACTCTCTTTCTGTTTTGGACTAGGGTTTCTTTGACATTCCAGTAGATAACCTGTATGCAGAACCTGCAGTGCTGCAGTGGATTAAAGAAAACATTTTGGAGTGGAGAAACTGTATCATAGTCTCACCTGATGCAGGTGGTGCAAAAAGGTACTATACAAGCCTAAAACTATTAATTTTCCATATAGTTAGTGGTTAATGAACTAGTTTTCCATATAGTTAGTGGTTAATGAACTAGTTTGTCTAGTCTTCTTTTTTCCTCTATGAATTGTGCAAGATATAGGGTACATCACTGATGAATCCAACTGCATTGTAAAAACAGAACAACTAGTTTTTCCAATGTTGTTCATGCTTGAAAACATCCAGGAGCTTTCTATACTCTAAAGAAAATCTTTTTCTCTCTCCCTGGATATGGCCTCATTAGCCAAATCCCTCCACAGGAGGGAAGAGATTTTTCCTGCTGCTTGCTTCTTTAGTCCAGCTGCTGCACCTCTTCCTGCTTCGCTCTGGAATTGCCTAAGTTTCCCTTCTCTGTCAAAGCATAAGGCCTATCCTCACTGTACCTGCTGGCATTTAGGTAAGAGCTTGCCTGAGTCGCGTTTCTTTTTTCTTTATATTGTTGCATTCCAGCTGTAAACCTATTGACCCCAGGTTGTGCACTGTGAATACTAGAAGAAGGGAGTGAAGTTTTGTTTTGAGTGGCAAAAGGTGAAAATAAAAAAGTTAGTTCATTGGAGTGTTTCTTCATTTGCAGCATGCGTTACTCATTTAGCAGACTATCTTTTATTTGGTATCTATTGAGCATAAACTAATGCAAAAGTTCAGTAGCACGCTGGCTGGTGAGGTGATAAAGCATGCCATTGAGGCGAAACGCTTATTGTCAAGTGTTATTGGTTGTGCTGCTGCTACAAAACTGAATGGGAACAAAGACAAATGAAGTAAGAATCCTGTAAGCCCATAGTAATTTAAGTGTTTGGAAGGTAGTATGGGGAAAAATGTGAAAGACTGTCCTAATTTGATTTTAATTTAAGTCCTTGCGTCTGTTTTGAGTGTTCATGTTCTAATAATTAATAGGGAAATGAGACTGATTAGAACTCCATAGTTGTTCCCGTTTAGATTAATCCAGTTAAAGATGTGAAGAATAGAAAACATTCTAAAACTCAGTCAATTAAATTTCTTTGTTTGTTCCTATCTGGATACTGTTGTTTTCACAGTTGTTTTTTTGTTTGTTTTTTTGTTTGTTTGTTTTAAACAAAATACAGCCTTTGCTTAGAATTCAAGTCAGAAGGCAGCATTTTTTCCCTTACCAAATATTTGTATATTTTCAAGTTGATCATAAGAGTTTATTTTTTGAGGACCACTTTCACTGTATTTAACATAGATAGACAGACTCTATCTTTGGTACCTTTCTGTTGTAATGCAAACAAGAAGTTGCTGATGAAGTAGGGGAAGATGTTGTTTTCAATAAACTCACAGGTTCTCCTTCACCTCCAGTAATGTAACGTAAAAAAAATTGGTTTGGCATTTCCATTTGAAACATGTAAACCTTAAAATAATACTTGGGTTAATGAAAAGTGAATAGAATGTGAAGAAAGTTTTCTTAAAATTTAAATCTGTAAGCATTAAAGATATTTAAAAAAGGCAAATTCTATTGATATCTTAATGCTTCTGAAGTATTGAGTCTTGCTATGAAATTACACTATTGTTCACAAAAAATGCCAAAGCATTTGGGTTTTTTGTTTATCACCCAGTTTTGAAATACAGTAACTAACAACTCCTTCATATTTAAGTGGTAAAGAAACAAAACTATATTCTCTATTAACTATGCATGTTAATAACCTTGTTAACAACATTCTAAACGTATTCTAAAAAGACAGGCTACAAGGTTGTGCTAGCATAGAAAAAGCATAGTATTGTTTATTCCTGTGTCTTTATACCTACCAGCTCTGGTATATTAAAGAACCTGAAAAAAGCAATCAGAAGTCTGTAACAAATTAAGTTTGTTATTGGAGGTTTGTCTGGCCACCAGAGGTCACCCTGAATAGTTTTAAAAGATCTTTGTCAAGCAGATGTATAGCTAAGGGAATTACTAATGAAGTAAGCTACTTGATTACTAGTCAAGTACTGCTAAAATTAATCACTATTAACTAACTGTTTGGTTTTTCACTTTGGTTTGGTTTCACATTCCTCCAATGGTATTTTCAGTTGGGATGTTAAAGTGCATGCTGCTGTAGGCTTAGAATTGAGGCTACCTCTACTGTAAATTATCTAGTGTGACTAGGTATTGCAGCAGCTTAATAAAAGCTTGTGAATAGCTGAAATGTTTTCAAAGCCAGGCACTTAATGACAGAAAACCAAAGTCAATTCAATAAAAAAATCGATTTCTGGAGTATAGCTTAACACTCTCTGGTTGTATTTATTAGCAGTGAATTAAGATTGTTTCTAACCTGTCTCATTACTTGCTAAAGTTTGTGCTGCGGTAATTTGAAAGCCAGGAAACATAAAAACTGTGTTTTATGACAAATAGACATGTATGGCTCTGTTCTTTCTTTTAAAATAATTCTCTAAATCTGGTCTATTTCTTCCTGTAACTTAGGGTTACTTCAATTGCTGACAGACTGAATGTGGAATTTGCTCTCATTCATAAGGAAAGAAAGAAAGCAAATGAGGTGGACAGAATGGTCTTGGTTGGTGACGTGAAAGACAGAGTAGCAATTCTTGTCGATGATATGGCTGACACATGTGGCACAATATGTCACGCAGCAGACAAGTAAGTATTATTATGGACTGGCTCACTGTTTTGCTGTACTGTAACCTGCAGATAGCCAATGAACGCAGTTGCTGTGTCCTGCATGCTTGTAATCCAAGCTGACCTCTGTAGCAGGAAAGCACTCTGATCCTTGAGTCTATACGTCACAGTCCTGTGATCAAGCTGTGTCCTTCTTTAGAACGTGGAATTGAGAAAATATTTACAGAAATATATTATCTGTATTTAGAAAGAGGACAGAATAAATAAAAAGTCATATAACTTGGAAGGGACTTGGGCCATCTAATGCATTTTTCAGTTCCAAGGCAGAAACGACAGATAGAAAATCATTCTTTTCTTTAAACCTCATCATGGAACCTTTTCACTCTCCGTAGGCAATCTGTCACAAAGCTTTACTAAATTTAACATTAGAAAGTATTTTCTCCCCAGTGTTCAATGCGTGTTTAATATTAATCTTTAAGGTACATCTTCAGTATAAAACTACTTGTTCTTTTCATCTGGGGAGGTGAGAATAAGTTTTCCTGTCTTTTGTCTGGAAGTTAGTTAAAGAGCGTTCTCATTCCGCTCTACACTAAGTAACTTCAGTTCGTTCAGTCTTTCCACATGGTTTCTAGACTTCTGCTCTGTTGTTGGCGGCCTCTGGATTCTTTCCAGTTGGTCCACTTCTTGAAGTGGAGCATGTGAATGTAGACGCACTATCTTATCTGAGGCACTAGCAGTGCTAAGTAGAAAGGATTACTTCATGATTTTCCAGCTGGCTTTATGCTGGTACGTTTCAGGGTAGTAGTAGGGCTTTTTTTCCACAGAAGTTGGCATTATTGACTGCACTGAACTTTGATAATGTCTGCAGCCTTTAAAAAAATTGCTGATTCCTGAAATGACTAATTCTTCCTGTTGCTGTAGCTTCACAACTCAATATGCATGGCAGTAACTCTAGCTTCAAAATCGTCTTGACAAATTGGAGAAATGGACTGAAATTCATTAAGAACAAATGTGAGGTATTACAGTTGAGCAATACTAGACTAAAGTGCTCCTGCCCGTCCACTTATATCCAAATATGTGTTACCAACTTTGGTTTGGGAGGTTAAGGGCTGCAATCTAAACTTGGCCAGAGTCCTGAGGTTTTAAATCTTCCGTTCAAAGATCTTGTATTTTGATACTGTTTATAGCAAAGCCCACCCCCGTATGATTGTAAATAGTGCATATTGGAAGTGGGAAGGAACTGCTGAGGAGCAAGACGCAGGAATGTTTTAAATTGATGTTGCTGAACATTTAGTGTAGCATTACTACTCTTGAATGTAACCCTTTCTAAAGCTAGTATGTCTCAGTTGAGAGCATTTTGAATTTATATTCCTGTTCAATATATTTGTAGACATTATGAGAGTATCAAATAGTCTTGCATCCAAAACAGGACCATGTGGTACTTCCTCCCTGACTCTGTTTGAATCATAGAATCATTTAGGTTGGAAAGGACCTTTAAGATCATTGAATCCAACCTAACACTGCCAAGTGCACCACTAAACCATGTCCCTAAGCGCCACATCTACATGTCTTTTAAATACCTCCAGGGATGGGGACTCAACCACTTCCCTGGGCAGCCTGTTCCAATGCTTGACAACTCTTTCGGTGAAGAAATTTTTCCTAATATCCGATCTAAACCTCCCTTGGTGCAACTTGAGGCCATCCCTCTTGTCCTATCGCTTGTTACTTGGGAGAAGAGACCAACACCCACCTCGCTACAACCTCCTTTCAGGTAGTTGTAGAGCGCGATGAGGTCTCCCCTCAACCTCCTTTTCTCCAGACTAAACAACCCCAGTTCCCTCAGCCGCTCCTCATAAGACTTGTGCTCCAGGCCCTTCACCAGCTTCGTTGCCCTCCTCTGGACGCGCTCCAGCACCTCCATGTCCTTCTTGTGGTGAGGGGCCCAAAACTGAACACAGGATTCGAGGTGCGGCCTCACCAGTGCCGAGTACAGGGGCACGATCGCCTCCCTACTCCTGCTGGCCACACGATTGCTGATACAGGCCAGGATGCCGTTGTCCTTCTTGGCCACCTGGGCACACTGCCGGCTCATGTTCAGCCGGCTGTCAACCAGCACCCCCAGGTCCTTTTCCTCTGGGCAGCTTTCCAGCCACTCTTCCCCAAGCCTGTAGCGTTGCCTGGGGTTGTTGTGGCCGAAGTGCAGGACCTGGCACTTGGCCTTGTTGAACCTCATACAGTTGGCCTCGGCCCATGGATCCAGCCTGTCCAGGTCCCTCTGCAGAGCCTTCCTACCCTCCAGCAGATCAACACTCCCGCCCAGCTTGGTGTCGTCTGCAAACTGACTGAGGGTGCACTCAATCCCCTCAACCAAATCATTAATAAAGATATTAAACAGAACTGGCTCCAGTACTGAGCCCTGGGGAACACCACTTGTGACCGGCCGCCAACTGGATTTAACTCCATTCAGCACTACTCTTTGGGCCCGGCCGTCCAGCCAGTCTTTTACCCAGCAAAGTGTACGCCCGTCCATGAGCAGCCAGTTTCTCCAGGAGAATGCTGTGGGAAACGGTGTCAAAGCAACAAGGTGAAGCTTAGGTGAGCTGGACATTCCTGTTGGTGGTTTGAAGTAAAGATCGTCCCATGAGTTTACAGTCTTTAGTTGCACGCTTGCTGTTTGCATCTAGATAAAAAGGATGTAAAAAACTCGTGGTAGAGAGATTCATATAGTCTTGTGTTTCTTTTTATTTTGATGGAAATTTGGTGGAATTTTGGAAAGAAATGTTGTGCTGTTGTGCAGTTGTTTGCTATCCGCGTACTAATCTGCATCAGACAGCAAAGTCTGCTTCTGGGCTGTGCCCTTTGCAGATCAGAATCACAAATTGTCTAGCCAATGTTTTTTTTTTTATATACTCCAGTGCATAGAGGAAGTTAATTCCTGTCAAAAAGGAGGCCTTTATTTCTTCCCTGTTATGAAAGAAATACTTCTTTATTTACCTACAGTAGATTTCTATAGAGCAAATTCTAAAACCATCAGAAACCTTCAATGTACCTGCAGTGTTTGCTAAGAAGGATGCTTTTGCTTGAGTGATGCTGCCATAAAGTAGTGCTTTTCATTAATGACAAATCTAGGTGAGATGTACTTTGTGCTTAATTAGATTTGCTCACCAAAATACTTTTTAGACCTCTTTTTATCTCAGCAACCTAGATGCGTATGAAGTAGATGAACTAAGAAACGTGTTTTCGGATACAGCAGATCAACTTCCTTGAGTACAAACTTAAGTACACAGCCTTGGTACGCACTCACCCTGTTGTAGTGCATCCTCCTTGTAGGCTGCAGCTACTAAATGTAATGCTGAGAATGACCAGAAAACTTTGATTCTGTTGAGTCATTCAAAATGAGATGATGTTTCTGTGGTTGTTGTTTTTTTCCCATCTTACTGTGCTTATGCTATGATCTGATAAAATACCAGTCTTCAGGGCCTCTGTTTGTAAGACTAGAAAAGCAGCTAGGACATAGCTGAGTGTCTGGAGGCAGAGAGGCCAGTCAAAACCGAATGAAGAGATTCTGACTCATTCACAAGGTGTTCTAGTTCTTTGATTTAATTTTTTTTTTTTTCCTCCTGTGCTGTATCATTTCACTGTGTGTTTGGATCAGCAGCATGTCTTCCCACAACCTTGCAGTAAGCTAGGCTTTTAATCATTAACATTTCTTCTTCCTCAGAAACTCTTTCCAAGCAGAATCATTTGAATTGCAAAATGCAAATGAAAATAAAGGTGGACAATAATAGAGGCACAACAGAATTGTGAATACTGCCATCCAACTTACTTCATTTTTGCCTGATTAAGATAGAAAACTTGTACTGGAATTCAGTTGTATGTATGTATTCAGCTGATAGGGTCAAAAGTGCAGCATTTGAGATTAGTATCACTTCTACTGATAAGAGCTTTTTTATTTAATCAGCAGGTTTGGTTTTTTTTGTGAAACTTATTCGTATAACCTGAAAAAGCTTTAAATTTTCTGAATTATTTTGTAGATATTTGTATCTTCCTGTAGCTTCCAGGAGGAATTTGTGTGTAAAATGTATTCTACAGAGGTTCATATCTGGCTTCATCTATAGCCATACATGTAAACATGCATCACAGCATACTTTTCCTTCGTGTTCTACAGGTTAGTGTCTGCTGGAGCTACTAAAGTTTATGCCATTCTTACTCATGGCATCTTTTCTGGTCCTGCTATTTCTCGGATTAATAATGCATCGTTTGAAGCTGTTGTGGTAACTAATACAATCCCTCAAGAAGAGAAAATGAAACACTGCCCAAAAATTCAGGTATGGTGGTGTTTTTGTGTCATCTGTTTAAACTCTGGCTTTGTATTTTACAGTTCACTGATGCTAGAATTTGTGCCTTGAGAGGAAAATAATATTCTAAAATGCATTGTGCAGCTTTGTTGTTTGCAGAAGATCTTGCTAAAACATGCCAAAGAACTGTTTTAAGGGGATTAAGGTAGTACAATAGAGTATTGCAAAATATTTGGTATTTGCAACAGATTGAGTATGCCTGACTCTGGAAGAGTGACAAGTGTAAAATTGGCTGGGTTTTGGGGTTTTTTGGTTTTTGATCAATATTAATCGTACAGTATTTGTATATAGGAACCTAAGTTAGTTATGTTATTGTGGATGCCACAGAAACCTTAGACGACTTTGTTTTTTGAAAACACACTAATGAAAATGCTCAAGATAACAATGACATATGTTTCCTTTCAAAAACCAAACTGAAAATACAAAGCCGACTTATGTCAGTAGCTTTTACATTGGATTGTTCTGGGAAGTCGCGTCCCTTTTGGAGTTTTTCCTTAGTACAGAGTGGAGGAAAGCATAAAAGATTGGGTTTTTTTAATGCAACGTTGAATTTTTAAAAAGCTTCAAATTTATTTGGTATTTATTGAAACAAGGCAAGCAC
The DNA here is from genome assembly GCF_964195595.1 of Calonectris borealis. Classification (NCBI taxonomy): domain Eukaryota; kingdom Metazoa; phylum Chordata; class Aves; order Procellariiformes; family Procellariidae; genus Calonectris; species Calonectris borealis. Next base: position 137,210,112 of record NC_134312.1, on the reverse strand, counting down.
TTAAAAGGTATACTTCCCTTAAACGGCATTTGTGTCAAGTGGACACTGCCATCTGATGGCTAGCATAGTTTCTTTTTGACAACATGCCCTGTGCCAGAAGTCTTCAGCAATATGCCTGTGCAACAATCTTATTCAATGCTTTCTTACTCAATTTTTGAGTTTGTACTTTGTATTAATGCGGTTCTTATGTATATGTTAAGTACCTAATGCTTTAATGTTATTTTACTTCCTAGAAGAGGTAAGAGAGCACAATGGTAAATTGAATGTTTGTTCATATGTTTATAAATCGTATAGTTTATTGTTCTTGGCATCCCATAAAATTTCTCTTCTTGATTTTTCTTTCAGTTTATTGACATTTCCATGATCCTGGCTGAGGCAATTCGAAGAACACACAATGGTGAATCTGTGTCTTACCTGTTCAGTCACGTCCCCTTGTAACTGCAGGAGATCACATTGCATCTTTGCAAAGGTCCCTTCAGCTAGCACTGTTGTTTTTAACAATGCATCTCAACCGCAAGAAATGAGTGTCTTTGTACAATTCCAGAGCTTGTACGTTTAATTATTATATTTGTCATGTAATTACCATTTGTTCTGTGTAAATGGGCAATAAATCTCCATCTTGCAGAAACTTTATGAATTCCCATGAGAGTCTGGAAGCGTTGTGTGTTGCATAAGTTCTCTTTTATGTGCCTATCCTTACTTTCTGCTGAACTGCTACTTCAGATCTGTTTTTCTATACAGAACTACAAACTGTTCATAGAACTTAATGGGATGTATGCATATAAGATCATTTTCTGTGTTAAGCTAAATGCTGCAGGCTTGGGTATCTTATATCTATTCATCTGTCAGGCAAGCAGCTGTTGGTTTTTGTTTTATGTTTAACTACCATGAATAGTATTTTGTAAGCCCTAAGAGAATGTAAACTTCATGTTAATTTTGAGGAACTGTTGACGCATCCATAGTATTAACTGTGTTTCATACACTTCATGTTCTTTTTTCCACACGATATATGTGGCTGCTGTTTTCTTTTTGTAAAGCTCTCATTACATTAAATAGTTTGCTTAACATCTATTCTGTGCGGTTACTGTCTTCAGCTGTAAGATTAATGTTTCAGTATTCCTGGGATGATTCATTTCATGTGTTTCAGTAATAAGGACCAATCTTTAATCATGAGCAGTTTGGTTTAAATTTCATTTTTTCCCTGTAGTTTTTGACATTCCGTGATTGTGATCATATGAATCATTTCATAGCAGTTTTCCTGTTAATATTGTAAATGTTAATATGCAAAGTCCAAACAGCAAATTTAAACACTTGTATTTATACAAGACGGTCTCTACCCACATTTACTTGATTAGAAAGTATCTGAAAATACTTTTTGGTTTTTTCAAACTGCACAGTCAATACAGCTTCAGATTTCTATTACTGTGCAGCCAGTGAACTGTGGTAGACTAACTAGTCCCAAATACTTTAACATTAAAGAATTAAAATCACTATGAAAACAGTATTGCCTCTTGTATGCTGAGAAAGCTTACAGTTAAATACTGGTAGTGCAGTCAGTAATGGATTCTGGGGGGAAAAAAACAAATCTAATATTGTAATTTTAGGTCTTTGAATCCTTCTATGGAGTGTTTTCAGTCGTCTTGCTAGAAAGAAGAGTTTGTGTGTATTAAGATAGTGTTCCTGCACCTAGATCATGGGAAAACTCAGTTTCTTACCTGAAATTGCAGTTACTAATTACAAAAGCATTTGCCATGCTTGAGAGATGCTTCTTTACTGTGGAGCTGCATAAAAAATAGCCTTGTTTCATCCTACCTTGCTTATTCTGGGATATATTTATAATGATACAATGTTGTATTATAAAACGGATTTTTGCATTCCATTTAAGAGAGTCTTCAGACAGACTATTCTTTTGGTTTCTCTGAGAATGAATCTATTTTGTCTTTATATGTAGGTTTCTTTTTCCTATATGAAGATGTGTAAAACAGAATTTCACCTGTATTGCTTTCAGCGATGAATACAGAAATGGGGTATATAAGATATCGTGATGAGAATTCAGTTCACCTACTGGTTCTCAGAGAAATTCCTCATTACAGTTGAGTTTTCAAAAACACGTTATGACACAATGGAAATTAATTTACATTATTGTTTTATTTGGTAAAGCAATATTTTAAATGTAAGAGTATTTAACCTATCATCTTGAAAATATTACTTTACAGTTAAGTTGTTAACCCTAAGTCTGTGGCCACATAATTAGACCAAAGTTTAGACCTTATTACTATGCAAAAGGTATACAATGTTTAATGCATGGTATCAATTCAGTTGCTATATAGATCAGATCTTTGTTACAAACAAAATGCTGAATTGTTTGCTGTTACTGTGCACAAGTATTACAAATAAATCTTGAAAATTACTTGTGCCAAGAGATTACTTGTGTTTTTATTCTTTTTGATCCTATTTTTTGGAGACCATGCCCTGCTCAGGTCAAATAGGAAAGAATGTAGGCATTGATTCTCACGCAAACCTTGCTCATAAATCATGCTCCAGCTGCCTTGGACGTAAGGATGTACTGTTAATCACACCAGACTGGTACACTATCTTTATAATAAGATCATCCTTCTTCTTTTTATGGTCTGACAGAAGGGACACAATATTTAAATTTCATTGGGAGTTTGAGTTAACACTTTATGAACAGTTGAAGTTCTTATTTCTTCAGATTGTTGTAAGTAAACCCGCTCAACTGTATTTAACAGAATGGGATGGGGGAAAGAGCAGAAGGAAAAAACAGAATTAAGCTTACTGTGTCTGTTGCATTTTGCGCACTTGAAATGCTTATGAAGAGTTCTAGGTGAATTCCAACAGCTCTGTGAAAACCTCATCCATTTTGACAAAATGAAAAGGCATGGAAACAGAAAATTGTGAGATGTTTGGTGTTTAATGCTCTATGCTCCCTGGCCTGTTCTGGGATTCTGGTCTGAAGATCAGGTGACAGTTCAGCCTGGTGGAAACTCTCTTCTCTCAGCAGCATTATTTTGACATAAAGGAAAAAACACTGCGTTACATAGTGGAATTTAGAGGTTTTAGTTCATGCTTGTCTACAAACCTTATTTTGACTCGTTCTACTGCTCTAGTGGAAGTACAAATTTTTGCCTTTCTTAGTAAGAGTATTTGAAATTTAGAGCCTTTCTGGAAACTCTTGCCATGGGTTCTAGGGTTTTTAAATGTCCAAAGCTCAGAGCCTGTTGCTGAGGCAGTGGACTACCAGGAGCGAAACCTGAGCGCATTTTCACTGCGCAAGTGCCTCTCTGTGTTGATCGTCAGGCGTCTATTGCCGATGCTGGCGGTCTGTGGCGTGTTGTGTGGTGGCTGACCCTGGCCCAGCCATTCGGGTTGGGGAGAGAATTGGGACGGCAGAAGTGAGAGCAGCTCGTGGGTGGAGATAAAGACAGATTAATAAATTGAAGGGGGGGAAAAAAAAAAGCAAATGGTGGAAAAGCAATCACTCACCACCTCCCACCATCAGACTGATGCCCAGCCAGCCTCTGAATGATGGCTGTTTTGGCAAAACTGCTCCCCACCAAGTTTTATTGCTGGGCATGGCACCATATGGCACAGGTCTCCATATACCTTTGGTCAGTTGGGGTCTGCTGTCCTGGCTGTGTCCTGTCACATCCTCTTGCCCACCCCCAGCCTGGTCCCGTGAGGGGGGGCAATGTGAGAAGTGTTGTTGCAAGTTCCCCGGTAGCCATAACACTGGTATGTTATCAACACTGGTTTGGTCACCAGTCTAAAACAGAGCACCGTGGGGGCTGCAATGGAGAAAATGAACTCCATCCCAGCCAAACCCAGTACGGTTGTCGTGAGTGAGAAACGAGGTGTGATTATGGACACTCATCTCATTCTTCTCCAGGCCCGTGTTGTGCTGTACTTGTAAGAAAAGGTAAAGGAGGGGAAAGGGAACAAAAGACATTGAAGAGAGCAAGTAACTGGGTTCAGGAGTAAGCTTTCCTCTCATCCTATCCCTTGTCACTTGGGAAAAGAGACCGACACCTACCTCGCTACAACCTCCTTTCAGGTAGTTGTAGAAAGTGATAAGGTCTCCCCTCAGCCTCCTTTTTCAGCTCCAGAAAGGCTGTTTTTTCAATTTCAAATGAAACATTGCATGGATTGCGGTAGTAACAGTTCTGTCCCAGAAACAATACTTCTGTTTCCTAGCTCTGACAAATTGGCTTTTTGGATAGAAAAGATACTGTTTGCTTCCAGGCTCAGCAGACTTAAAGTAGTAGGAAGGCCCTGGGGTATTTCCAGCAGCTGGTTTGCATCCAAATACAATGACTTCAATCTTGTCAGGGCAACAAAACTGCCGTTCTCAATCTTTGGTCTCCTGGTGCACACATGATCTTTGGGCCCCATTCAGGCACACAGTTGCATCTGAAGACAATCAGATCAGATCAGTGAATCTCCACGAGGTTTTCAAGATGAGCAAAGGATGTTGGATAGATATGGGGGATGTGGTTAATACTGAGGGTAAGGTTGGTAGCGTTTGCAGGGATCCCTCTGGGGACTTCCATGAGACGCCGATCGGTGCAGTCCACTGTCACAGTACCTTCAGAGGCTTTAACATCACAGGGTAAACTTTTGGGAAACCAAGCTCCTGACAGCAGCGTCGGAAATAAGAAGAGCAAGACAAACGGCAATGCATTTGACATCTTTGCACGAGGTATCTGAAAATAAGGAAACAGGGAGGTATTAGTTTAATGCAATGAGAACACGTCATAGGACATCAGATCAAGCACGTACTGGGTCAGACCAAATATACAGCTAACCTGGGGTCCTGTCTCTCACACTGGCTAGAAGTGGATGTGCAGGTAGGATTGTAACTTTGGGGAAGGCCTATGTTGGTATTTCCTCAAATGCTGTCTTTACTTTCTTATCACTAAGCATTGTAGTGTTAAGATAAATATCACTCTCTAAATAATGAATCATTAAAAAAAATCTGCTGAAAAAATGACAAGGCAGGTGATTAAAGGCTACGTCTCTGAGAATTTTCTTTTTATAAGAGGAAACAAGTGGTGTTAGACATCCTGCAGATTGCCATTGTATAATAGCGTAAATGAGCAAGGTTAATTTTTCAAAGCATATGAAAGATAGAGAAAAATCCATAGTCGCTTAAAAGCTGGTGTAAATTTTCAAAACCACACTGACTAACAGGTGAGTGCCTAATTCAAATTTCACATTATCATAAGGATTCTTAGAATCATAGAATATAATCACAGAATCATTAAGGTTGGAAAAGACCTCTAAGATCATTGAGTCCAACTGTCAACCCAACACCACCATGCCCACTAAACCATGTCCCTAAGCACCACATCTACACGTCTTTCAAATACCTCCAGGGATGGGGACTCAACCACTTCCCTGGGCAGCCTGCTCCAATGCTTGACAACCCTTTCGGTGAAGAAATTTTTCCTAATATCCAATCTAAACTTCCCTTGGTGCAACTTGAGGCCATCCCTCTCATCCTAATGCTAGTTACTTGGGAGAAGAGACTGACCTCCACCTCGCTACAACCTCCTTTCAGGTAGCTGTAGAGGACGATGAGGTCTCCCCTCAGCCTCTTCTTCTCCAGGCTAAACAGTCCCAGTTCCCTCAGCCGCTCCTCATAAGACTTGTGCTCCAGGCCCTTCACCAGCTTCGTTGCCCTTCTCTGGACACGCTCCAGCACCTCCATGTCCTTCTTGTGGTGAGGGGCCCAAAACTGAACACAGGATTCGAGGTGCGGCCTCACCAGTGCTGAGTACAGGGGCACGATCACCCCCCTGCTTCTGCTGGCCACACGATTGCTGATACAGGCCAGGATGCCGTTGTCCTTCTTGGCCACCTGGGCACACTGCCGGCTCATGTTCAGCCGGCTGTCAACCAGCACCCCCAGGTCCTTTTCCTCTGGGCAGCTTTCCAGCCACTCTTCCCCAAGCCTGTAGCGTTGCCTGGGGTTGTTTTGGCCGAAGTGCAGGAGCCGGCACTTGGCCTTGTTGAACCTCATGCAATTGGCCTCGGCCCATTGATCCAGCCTGTCCAGGTCCCTCTGCAGAGCCTTCCTACCCTCGAGCAGATCAACACTCCCGCCCAACTTGGTGGAGGAGTGGCTGAGGACTTTGAGCTTGTCTAGTTTGGAGAACAGGAGGCTCAGGGGTGACCTCATTGGTCTCTACAGCTTCCTGAGGAGGGGAAGTGGAGAGGGAGGTGCTGAGCTCTTCTCCCTGGGATCCAGTGACAGGACGTGTGGGAATGGTTCAAAGCTGCATCAGGGGAGGTTTAGACTGGACATTAGGAAGCATTTCTTTACCGAGAGGGTGGTCAAACACTGGAACAGGCTTCCTAGAGAGGCGGTTGATTTCCCAAGCCTGTCAGTTTTTAAAAGCCATTTGAACAATGCCCTTAATAACATGCTTTAACTTTTGGTCAGCCCTGAAGTGGTCAGGCAGTTGAACTAGATGATCGTCATAGGTCCCTTCCAAATGAAATAGTCTATTCTATTCTATTCTATTCTATTCTATTCTATTCTATTCTATTCTATTCTATTCTATTCCATTCCATTCCATTCCATTCCATTCCATTCCATTGCATTCCTTGAATGCCAGGTGCCTTTGCTTTCAGCAAACAGTTTTAACCTGTTGTAAACACCAAATGGTCAGTCTTGACCCTGGGGTAGCCCGGGGTAGCCTCAGCTTTCAGAAATAGGAAAGTCTATTTCTGTGGTGCTAGTGGTTCCCTCAGTCATATGTCAGTGCACCAGGCAGTTGGGTAAGATCTTAGCGCAGATCTGTGAAGGTCTCCTTCCTCACCAGACTTCTGAGAGCTTCCTCTGCCCTTCTTGTAGGCCAATCTTCTCTACTATTGTCTTCTGTTTATTGTTTTGTTTATTTTTAGTGCCTGCAAACACATTTCTGCAACTGCTATCAGCAGGGATCCTACATTTTTACATCCCTTAAGGCTTCTGCAAGTGATTTTATTATCATTTCCTCAATTTTGCTATCCATTTCTCTTTGTGGTTCTTTTCGTACATCTGTCTACATCAGTTTGAATAGCCAACTTATGTATTTCAAAAATTGAGCAACTTAACTTATGTCTTTGATAATTTCCTGGGTAAATTATGCAATGTTACACTAAACATCATATTAACCATGAATACGTGGGGTGCTATCATAATTATCGGTATGAGGGTTAGCACATTAGAGAAAAGACATTACTGCAACACTTGAAGACTTTAAGAAAACTACCCAGCTTTAAGATAAACACAGTAGAATCCTGATTTTTATAAATAAACTAAAACATCTTGCTGTAAGATTTCATTTGAAGATGAAAGAAAAAAAAAAAGGAAAATGTAATGTTCACCAGTCTGATTTCAATCTAACTGAAAACCAAACCTGTAGGTGAAGGATTAAGGCAATTAAAGACTCCTGCTCTATTTTAAATTATATTCTTCGCTCACAGAGGTGGCAAAATACATGTGTTGTTAGTAGTGGGTCCTCCCCTAGCACGTGGTGTAGTAGTAAGTACTTTCCTGCTTTCAGTTACTTTGCGTTTCACAGGAGCCAAAAGAGATTTTGCACAACGTCCGAGGGAACTTTTAAAATCAGTAAATCAGTGACACCCTGTGCCTCTAAAAATCAAATTATAGTTCTGAAGTTCTGGACTGCTGGGCTCCCCTGCATTTAACATCCACCTTTTGAAGAGAAATATTGCTGTATTTTGCTTCCCACATTCCATAGGTTAAAAAAAAAGCAAAAAAGCACTCTGTGTTTCTATTAGTGTTCAGCTAAAGTTGCAGTTTCACTCTGCAGGGAATTGAAACTCATGTGCTCTTAGGTGGGTGACAGTGAGTTCCTAAGAAAAAAATAAAATCAGCCTAGTCCAAAAGAAAAGGCAAAGCGTCGCAACAGACATTAAAATTTCTGAAGTTTATAGGTATAGACTGCAAGGGAGATCTCCAAAGACACTGAGCACCTGTCAGAAGTTACAGGGTTGGGGGACTGGACACTGTGCTTTAGAAAACCTACTTACAACCAAAGCGAGTGGGCATTAAGCATCTCGTGTCTAAGCGATGTTCCAGTGTCATATACCAGGGACATGGTTAGGTGCTTGAAGAAATCAACTTTCACAATCCAGCTTGTGCCAAGTCATTCTCTTAAGCACTATGTCACAATTAATTAAGTACATTGGCTTTACAAAAAGGTGAGTGGAAGCTAACTTTCTCTTCTGGTGACATTCAATCTGTGAAATATTCGGAGTGCAATAGCTAGTGTAGGGTGTTTGCAATGAAGGTTTTCCTCCTATCAAAAATGCGTTGAATGGCCTTGAAGAACGCAGCAGGATTTTGGTGAGACATCTGCATATAGTTATAATAGCCCCCAATGAAAACCTCAGTGCATCGTGCGTGAAAAGAAAAATCCAGTTACCAGTAAATAGCAGAGGAATTGTACTTTATTACATTACTTTTAATAATCAGGCACAAAGGTGAGCAATATAGTCCTGAACCTATAGTGAATTAACGAGCCCTTTCCTAAGCCTTGATTGAAATGGTAATGATGCTGTACACTTTCTTGGTTTTGTTTATGTCTCTAGGACTCAGCCAGTAAAACCAGGGAATTTTAAAGTATGATTGCAAATTCTTTCCCTGTTCATTCTTCAGATTCCAGTGTTCTGAAATGAGTTTCTCAGCTCCACCACAGTCAGAGAAATTATGAACTGCTACTTAAAATGTAAAGAAAAATATGTAGGGAAAGAAGACATAAAAAAAACCCCTGACCTAATAAATATCCTAACCGTTGAACTAGTCTGTCCTGCTAAGCATAGGAACTTCTAAGTAAGAAACTCTCAAACAGACATCATGAAATGCTGGATTGTCACCAGCTTAAGTCTGTCCATGTAATCCTTAACTTGGTCCCTTCTACACTCTCCCACGCAGTTTTCACCTTTTTGTATGCTGTTTCCTATGCTGTTACTACTATCCTTTTTTTCCTGTTTTTTTTTGGTTCCCTTCCCCAAAGTCCCATTCACTTAATAGACATTTCTTCCACAAAGTATTCAGCTTAAGAGATTTGTCTCTGTTCTTGAAGGTATTTGCAGCAGAAATAAACCCCAAATAATAACAAAAATGACTAAACCTCCAAAACTAAAAATTGTTATTGTCAATTAACAATTTCTGTCTCTCTGTTTGTGCAGCTTACGCTAAAAAAGGAGGGAGAAAAGAAGAAACTTGAGCTTCTGCAAATCTTAGTTTTCTGAAGTGAATGTTACCCCTACATAACGCGTTTGTCTCCTAGCTGATTGATCTTACGCTCTGTCGCTAAGCATTTTGCAGTTGCCCTCCTTTGGGGTTCCCCGAGGCTCGGATATTCATCTTCTTGGAGTAGGTCTTATTATAGTTCTTTATGTATGACACTGTAGCTAGGTAAAATACACAGTTTGAAATGAAAAGCATGTTCAAAAGTAGCAAAGAGGAGAGCAAATTGAAGCATATGAGACCAAAAGGAAAAAAATCTTTTGTCACAACAACGCATGGATGTATGAGTAATGTGAGAATTTGTTTAAAAGGGAAAAAATAAGAGTACTCAGTTATTTTTATGGGGGGAGGAGTAAATGAGGTACTGTTGTTTTAATTTTAAGTACAAATGTTTGAGGAAGTAGGTTGCAGCAGTTGTTTCACATTTAATTATTTCTCAAGTCGCAGTCCAGCTGAACAGTAGTGATAGAGTAGTGATTACTGCGTTGTCTTGAGTGAGTTATGTCATGTTATACTCCTCTCTGCACCTGAGCTGAACCAGTGGGGACCTCTTTTATGCTGTTTTCTTCTGCTCTGATTTACAGTCTCCTCCATCAACAAATTTGCCAGACTTGGAAGCACATGAAAAATGGTAGGTTAAACTTTCATTTTAAATTTGCTCTTAGACCTCTTTGACTGGAACTGTTGTGGAAGACTTTCAAGCACATAATTTCCTTTCTGCTTTCTAAATATTCCAATTTACTGTTGTGGTTATAAGCTGCAATACATAATGACAGGAAAGGGAAGCATTTATTTGTGCTCATACTAACTGGCTAGCATTTATTTGTACTACTGTGCTACAGAAAGCGTATAATAGTGTCTTTTCTAATTGCTATAACTTCTGAGGTGTTCTTTTTTTTCTAGCCTTTATCCCTCTTTCACCTTTTAAAATACATATGGAGCACCTACAAAAAAACTTACTTCAGAAACACCTAGCTGTATTGTTTCTGAATATTTGAAGAATACCCTAAATCATTATGGGTTTGTGCTAGTTAATATCAGCAGATTAGTGCTTTTTGAACTTTTTATAAAGCCAAGCGTCGATCACAAAGACAAGGACAGTTCGCGTGCATACCTAGCTGTACTTTTAAACTAGCTTCTCATTGCAAAGACGTTGCACAAGTCAGTGTTGCTTGTTTCTTCTAATTAAAACAAACTTTTTTATTTGTTCTGGTACTATAACAGACACGAGGTGTTACACAAGCAAATAGACACTTCACCAGAATGTAGTTTACAGTTAAAACAGCTAATGCATTAAAAAGGTATCAGGAAACAGAAGGACATACAAAGAAATGAAGCACAACGATGGTAGGAGTAGGCTGGCTCTGCAACAACACTTAGGTTCCTAAAAATACTGCAGTACATGAGTGTTCAAAATCTGAGCATTGCGAACGTCTCAAAAGGCATTTTTTGACTTCTTAAGACATCTACAAACATATTCATGAAGACTTTTAAGGCCCAGATTCATTGCACCTAATTTTAGGCACCTAAACCTGCAGTGTTATTCTCTGTTTGGTGTGTAGTCAGGCAGAGTTCCCTTCATCTTCAGAGCTGAGCAGCACCTGCAGAGGGGCCTCTCTCTCTTCTCTCCCACTCTCTCTTGAATGTCAGTGCAGCCCAGGTTGATGGCAATGATTTGAGGAACTTGGGTAAGTGCCTAAAATTAGGTGCCTGAGTGAAGTGGCCAAGTATGAGTTCGTGTAGAAAGTTTGTGGCAGTCTAGACTGCAATCTCACCTTGCCCAGGTCCTACTCTAGTGCTTGGACGGAGGGTTTTAATTTGGCTTAGCAAATCTTTCAAGGTTGATTCTAATTAACTTTTCCTCAAGAGCAGCAAATCTGTGGTTTGACCCCCGGTTAGCAGCAGTGGTTTTCTTTCCTTCTTTTAAAGGAAGACAGGCTGCTGGAGTTTGATCTGCGGCGGTTGTCAGTATTGCCCTCGGTGGCTGCAGGTACCGTGTCCGTGGCTGGCGAGGGTCGGCACTTCACGGTCTGCTGTGGCATGCATCGACGGATAAAGGTAAATGGCATCCATGTGATGGAGCGACATGTCCGGCAGTGCAGAGAGTCTCTGCGGTTTCCCTGCCACCTCTCTGCCGTGCTCCATGGGCACCTGCCTTGGCTCACAACCCTGGCCCTGGGGTACATTGGTCTGGTAAAGCAAGAGATGGAGGTAGGCAGGAGCTGGGGCACCATGGGCCATTCAGTTAGGATAGGCACTCTTTGGTTTTTCATTAGCTTAATAAAGTCTTTTACATGCATAATGTAGTGTGTCCCTTGGAAAAGAAGGAAGGCAAAATATTTACAAGAACATATCCAGATTTTTCTTTGGCAATGTCCCTTTTCATTCAAAGAAAGACCTTCAGTTTTCCATGTAATTAATACCAATAGTAGAGCCTTTCCTTCTCCCTCCCACATCCCTGCCCACATTAGTGGAGGAAAAGAGTTCTAAAAAAAAATCTAGGATGGTGGGATGAAATGAATGCATTTTACCTTTTCCAAATTGGCTCCCCACTTACTCTGATTATTATTATTCATCATTTTCATCCAAGTGCTTGTCTACGTCAGGGAATCAGAAAAGTTAATCATCCTCTAAAGTTGATTGGTTAGGCTGTACTGAAGACACTGGTGAACTGTCTTACTCAGTGGCCTCTCTCTGGGTGAGTTTCCAAAGTGAACTGCTACAAACCAAATGGAGGTTATTTTGATTCTTAGCAAATGACTTTGCAAGAGTTGAAAATAATGAAATGTGAATTCACAGGCATGACCTGGTTAGTCCAGGTTAGCTTTCCCTGAGTAATTGTATGAATGATAGTCATGGCTACCAGCTGTGATATTTAACTACATTGCCTTTTTTCTGTGGATCTGCTGAAAAGAAGAAAGCGCCATAGCACTTCCTGGCAATGGGAAAGGAAATCACGGTAGAGGAAAGGCTGTAGTGTAGTATAGGACCAGGTTGCACTGAATTCAATATCTGCAGTGGACTTTTACATTTTTCCTTCCATACTGAGACTTTGTATTCGAAAGCTGAATGAACGAATCCACACAGTGACTCCATTTGGCTGTTGAATCTAGATAGCCGAATGCGGTGCTGTGTGAGACTTGATCTGGCTCCTCTCACATTTGCTGCCCTGCTAGTCACTAAAGCACTCCTCCAGATACACAGATGCATAGGTAGATTTAGCATAGATATCTAAGGTAATGCAGAAACACAAAGCTTTACAGGGGACACAGTGGTCTACGTAAAGAGAACATACAACAGGAAGCCTCAATTAATCTCCAAGTCTGAGTCACCTGCAAGGCATATCTTAGGCAACACTCAACAGGGTTTTCACATACTGTTTGAGCGGGTCTTTATACGTTCTTGTGTCCCAGCCAAAGAGAAAAAAAATTCCAGATATCTTGAACACTTTACCTAATAATCTGATTTTCAGCTGCTTAACTGGGTATTCACATGTAGTCAATATTATTCCATGCATAACCAATCCTGGTTGTTTAAGAGCATCTCCAAGCCTTCAACACTGAGTCTTCCAGGGAAAAATGATGATGTTGATTATTGTGGGTTTTATTGTCTTTAAATCTCTTGACCAACATCAGACACAGGCAGTTAAGAAGCTGTGCAAGGCAGCAAAATTGTCATGGCCCCTCTGCCTGTGCTAGGCAAGCCAAGCCTGGCAGCCAGCTTGGCTGGCTGCCTCTGGCCAGAAGGACAGGCTTTCTTTGACATTAACTCCTGCTGAGGAAGTAACTAGTATGTTGTGAAATATGAAAAGCTTATTGGTCTTCTCATAATACACAAATATCTACAAAGTAGGCAAGACCACAAAGACTTGACAGACAGAGAGCGTGTTTTGGAAGGTTCTTTAAATACCTGTAGGATTTTGGCTCTCATTATTTACTGATTATTAGCCTTTTATGGGACATGTTCAATCTTAAACCTGTCTTTGATTTTCATTTTTACACTTCGCATTGATAGAGTGCCCTCTTGGCCCTCTGTCCTTATTGGACAGAAAATGCAAACTGGTATTAAATCATATGGAAGTATAGCCATTGACTGGTTTAGGTCAACCATACATCCATTCTAACACCTACTAGAGGAAGAATCCTTATGAAAATGAACATGAGCCGGCAGTGTGCTGTGGCCAAGAAGGCCAAAGGCATCCTGGCCTGTATCAGAAATCGTGTGGCCAGCAGGAGCAGGGAGGTGATCGTGCCCCTGTACTCGGCACTGGTGAGGCCGCACCTCGAATCCTGTGTTCAGTTTTGGGCCCCTCACCACAAGAAGGACATGGAGGTGCTGGAGCGTGTCCAGAGAAGGGCAACGAAGCTGGTGAAGGGCCTGGAGCACAAGCCTTATGAGGAGCGGCTGAGGGAACTGGGGTTATTTAGTCTGGAGAAGAGGAAGCTGAGGAGAGACCTCATCGTCCTCTACAGCTACCTGAAAGGAGGTTGTAGTGAGGTGGGTGTTGGTCTCTTCTCCCAAGTAACTAGCGATAGGACGAGAGGGATGGCCTCAAGTTGCACCAAGGGAGGTTTAGATTGGATATTAGGAAAAATTTCTTCACCGAAAGGGTTGTCAAGCATTGGAGCAGGCTGCCCAGGGAAGTGGTTGAGTCCCCATCCCTGGAGGTATTTGAAAGACGTGTAGATGTGGTGCTTAGGGACATGGTTTAGTGGGCATGGTGGTGTTGGGTTGACAGTTGGACTCAATGATCTTAGAGGTCTTTTCCAACCTTAATGATTCTGTGATTATATTCTATGATTCTAAGAATCCTTATGATAATGTGAAATTTGAATTAGGCACTCACCTGTTAGTCAGTGTGGTTTTGAAAATTTACACCAGCTTTTAAGCGACTATGGATTTTTCTCTATCTTTCATATGCTTTGAAAAATTAACCTTGCTCATTTACGCTATTATACAATGGCAATCTGCAGGATGTCTAACACCACTTGTTTCCTCTTATAAAAAGAAAATTCTCAGAGACGTAGCCTTTAATCACCTGCCTTGTCATTTTTTCAGCAGATTTTTTTTAATGATTCATTATTTAGAGAGTGATATTTATCTTAACACTACAATGCTTAGTGATAAGAAAGTAAAGACAGCATTTGAGGAAATACCAACATAGGCCTTCCCCAAAGTTACAATCCTACCTGCACATCCACTTCTAGCCAGTGTGAGAGACAGGACCCCAGGTTAGCTGTATATTTGGTCTGACCCAGTACGTGCTTGATCTGATGTCCTATGACGTGTTCTCATTGCATTAAACTAATACCTCCCTGTTTCCTTATTTTCAGATACCTCGTGCAAAGATGTCAAATGCATTGCCGTTTGTCTTGCTCTTCTTATTTCCGACGCTGCTGTCAGGAGCTTGGTTTCCCAAAAGTTTACCCTGTGATGTTAAAGCCTCTGAAGGTACTGTGACAGTGGACTGCACCGATCGGCGTCTCATGGAAGTCCCCAGAGGGATCCCTGCAAACGCTACCAACCTTACCCTCAGTATTAACCACATCCCCCATATCTATCCAACATCCTTTGCTCATCTTGAAAACCTCGTGGAGATTGACTTCAGATGCAACTGTGTGCCTGTCAGAATGGGGCCCAAAGATCATGTGTGCACCAGGAGACCAAATATTGAGAACGGCAGTTTTGCTGCCCTGACAAGATTGAAGTCATTGTATTTGGATGCAAACCAGCTGCTGGAAATACCCCAAGGTCTTCCTACTACTTTAAGTCTGCTGAGCCTGGAAGCAAACAGTATCTCTTCTATCCAAAAAGCCAATTTGTCAGAGCTAGGAAACATAGAAGTATTGTTTCTGGGACAGAACTGTTACTACCGCAATCCATGCAATGTTTCATTTGAAATTGAAAAAACAGCCTTTCTGGAGCTGAAAAAATTAACAATACTATCCCTGAAGTCTAACAACTTAACTCATATTCCACCCAATTTGTCTTCTACTTTAAAGGAATTGTATATTTATAATAACATGATTCAAGTGATTCAAGAACATGATTTAAGTGCCCTTTACAATCTAGAAATTCTTGATCTAAGTGGTAATTGCCCACGTTGCTATAATGCCCCATATCCTTGTATTCCCTGCCCCAAGAGCACAATTGAGATACATTCAAATGCTTTTTATTCCTTGAAAAATTTAAGAATTTTGCGACTTCACAGTAACTCTCTTCAGAGCATACCCAGCAGCTGGTTTAAAAACATCAGGAATCTCCAAGAGCTTGACCTCTCCCAAAATTTCCTCATAAAGGAGATTGGAGATGCTCAGTTTTTGAAGTTTATCCCCAGCCTTGTAGAGCTTGATTTGTCCTTTAATTTTGAACTAAAGATGTATTCTCCGTCCTTGAACCTGTCTAAGACATTTTCCTCCCTCTCTAACCTGGAAACCCTGAGGCTCAGGGGTTATGTCTTTAAAGAACTGAGAGAAGGAAATCTAGATCCATTGCTCGGCCTTAGAAATCTAACAGTGTTGGATCTTGGGACTAATTTTATTAAAGTTGCTGACCTGAGAGTGTTCAAAAAATTCCCAGCTCTTAGATTCATAGACCTCTCAGTGAATAAAATTTCTCCTTCTTCAGGTGAAAGCAACTTTTATGGATTTTGCTCTAATCCTAGGATTTCAGCAGAGCAACACAACAGGCAAGTATTACAAGAGATGCATTATTTCAGGTATGATGAGTACGGGCGAAGTTGCAGGTCCAAAGACAAAGAGGCTGCTTCCTACCAATCTTCAGTTAAGGAAGATTGCCTGAAATATGGCAAAACTCTGGATTTAAGCAGAAACAACATATTTTTTGTTAACCCCTCAGACTTCCGTGGTCTTAGTTCCCTCAGATGCCTCAACTTGTCAGGTAATGCAATAAGTCAAACTTTAAATGGAAGTGAATTCTATTACTTGTCTGGATTGAAATATCTGGATTTTTCTGACAACAGGATTGACTTGCTATACTCAACTGCTTTCAAAGAGCTAAAACTTTTAGAAATTCTAGACCTGAGCAATAACAAACATTATTTTCTGGCAGAAGGTGTTACTCATGTGCTTAGTTTTATGAAAAACTTGGCCCATCTGAAGAAGCTGATGATGAATGAGAATGAGATTTCTACCTCTATTAACACAGGAATGGAAAGCCAGTCTCTTCAAATTTTAGAATTCAGAGGAAATCATTTAGATGTTTTATGGAGGGATGGGAATGCTAAATACTTGTCATTCTTCAAGAATCTGACCAGCCTCGAACAACTGGATATTTCCTTCAACTCGCTCAGTTTTTTGCCTAATGGTGTTTTTGAAGCTATGCCTCCGGAACTCAAGATCCTCAACTTAACCAACAACAGGATAAAGAAATTCTGCTGGGGAAAGCTCCACTACCTGAAGAAACTAGTAACGCTGGACCTCAGCAATAACCTTTTGAGTACTGTTCCCCGAGAACTGTCCAATTGCTCTTCAACGCTCCAAAACCTCATGCTCCGAAACAATCAAATTCAAAGGCTAACCAAACATTTTCTCAGAGGCGCTTTTACGTTGAAATACTTGGACCTCAGCTCAAACAAGATCCAAATAATTAAGAAATCTAGCTTCCCTGAAAATGTCATTAACAACCTGAGGATGCTGCTTTTGCATGGCAATCCTTTCAAGTGCAATTGTGATGCAGTGTGGTTTGTTTGGTGGATCAATCAGACTCAAGTGACTATTCCCCTTCTGGCTACAGACGTGACTTGTGCTGGCCCAGGGGCACATAAAGGAAGGAGTGTGGTTTTCTTGGATCTGTATACCTGTGAGCTGGACACCTCATATTTGATCCTGTATGCTCTGTCAGCTACAACTGTCCTAGGCTTTATGGTGTTCACAGTGACGAGCCATCTCTATTTCTGGGATGTGTGGTATAGTTACCATTACTGCACTGCCAAATTGAAGGGCTATCGGCGTTTATCTTTACCAGATGCTTGCTACGATGCGTTTATTGCCTATGACAATGAAGATGCAGCTGTGAATGAGTGGGTGCTGACAGAACTGGTCGAAAGGCTGGAAGATCAAAAAGCCAGACAGTTCAATTTATGCCTGGAAGAAAGGGACTGGCTCCCAGGGCAGCCAGTCTTTGACAACCTTTCCCAGAGCATTCAGCTGAGCAAAAAGACCATATTTGTGCTCACCAACAAGTATATTAAAAGCGGCAGGTTCAAGACAACATTTTACATGGCCCACCAGCGGCTTCTGGATGAAAAAATGGATGTCATTATCTTGATATTTCTTGAGAAGGTTCTGCAGAAGTCCCGGTATGTCCAGCTGAGGAAGCGGCTGTGCAAAAGTTCTGTCTTGGAGTGGCCAACTAACCCTCGATCTCAGCCTTACTTCTGGCAGTGCCTGAAAAATGCAATAGCTACGAGCAATACCGTGGCTTACAACAAGCTACTCCAAGAAACGGTTTAGCTCTGCCCTTCCCTGTAAATATTGTTATGATGCACGGTGAGCAAAAGATCCTAAACTTCATTTGGAGAAACTGTTGAAGCATGGAGGATAAATGTAATTGTGATATTGTACCCCAAATGAAATGCACAATTCGTCCCAAAGCTGATAGTTCACTTGTTTTGCTATAACAAGATTGAACAGAAACTGTTGCCAGGACAGATGTTTAGCTGACATGCACCTTGCTTGGCATTGATTGCTGCACAGCAAGAGAAGATGCACTACCCACTGGAAATCCCTGGTTTAGAACAGAATCACTACTTCCAGCTTTCAGTTCACTGGAGGCCTCCAGCGTCTCCTGTGGTTGGGTCAAGTGTGGGTGAGACACTGGCTCAGCTTACTCTAGTACACAGACTGCCGGGAGGAGTTTGGCAGTGCCTAAAGTTGCTGCTGTTCAGATCACTGTTGGAGTAAATGTGATTTTATTAGAAAATTAGAGTTTCTGTATTTGGTGTGTTTATGAAAAGCAAGAAAAGCATTTGCCGACACATTTGTCTCAGAAAATACCCTAAGCAAAGCTCATGTTTCGATTTTAAGAGTCGGGAAAATCTAAGAATGATTGTCTTTTAATCTTGGGCTTACAGCTGCTGAGCCTACCACTTCTGTCTGAGTGGGCAACAGCCCTAGTCGCTGGGGAAAGGAAGTTCTGGTGGGACGACTGTCAGGGGCTTGGGTGCGGTATGGGAGCTCTCCCGCTGTTGCATTGTCAAAAAGCTCATAAATCTGAAGAGAATTTGAAGAACGTGTATGGGCTAAAATGGGAAGGTATGCGAGAAACAAATTCAGAAGGCTTTGCAGGTTGTGGGTGAGAAGGAGTTACAAGACAAAGGGAGTCCCTGTGCATGGAGGTGCTGCGTGGGAGCGAGGAGGGGGAGCAGCACAGCAGATAGGCTGAGGGAGAGGCACAAGGCAAATGGAGAAAATCAAGTAAAACAAAGAGGAAGTGGGAAGAGACAAAGAAAGGAAGGTAAAAAGAAAAAAGAGAAAGTGGAAGAAGTAGAAAGAACGGAGGAAAAGACAGCTAAACTAGGGCATGACAGAAGTTAAGAGGCAATTACTGATAATTTCCAAGTAACCTCTTCACTTTGCCTTTCACTTGCCTCCCTGGCTGCTGGCTGAGCTGGCTTCTCCCCGAGGACTCAGGGCTCCTCTCCAGTGTTGTGCTGTCAGCTTTAGGAGCTCGCCTTCCCCGTTTCCACCCAGGTGCTGTGTTACAACCCTTTGTATATCAGCTGGGATGGTGTTAGCAGGTCCAGCCAGGGCTGAGGCCTGAGGACATGCTAAAGTGACTGACTTGCCTCCGCCTGCCCAGACTTTCTCCAGTCACTCGAAGTGCAAAACATGTAAAACCAACTCATACAGGAAAGCATCCATCCCACTCTTTCTTTAGTGCTGTGGTGCTCCAGAGCAGCCTCCAGCCCTCCTTCACCTCCTTGTTCCCCAGGCAGGTCCCTCTCCCACAGCAGCTGCTGGGGCACCACTAAAAAGCTGAGCTGGGAACGGGTCTGACTTTAGAGACATCCTGAAAAAGGGAAGAAACACTGCTCAGAAACATAAACACTTGGGTCTGTTCCCCGCTCCGGTTCACAGCACAGCCTCGTCAAACATGTGACAGTATTTCAGCTGAAGCCTTTTGTAATGGCAGCCTAAACCTCTGTGCATAGCATGGGTTGTGTGTGGGCTCCCTGCTCGCTGTGATGATCTCTGTTTCAGAAGAAGCAGCGTGGTCTCCCCTTGCTGGGCGCTCCTGTCTGCAGCACAGTCCGGGCAGCTTCTCCCCTCTCTCTCAAAGCCCTTTTTCTTTTCTGGCAAGGAGTCTCGAGGACCGCTCTGGCAGACAAGGAACCAACACTCTTAGCTGCTTTGAACCTGCTTATTTCAGCTGCCTCCTACATTTCCTCACCTACCTGTTCTGCTTTCTTTAAATAGCCCCTTTTTCACCTAATTGTAGGCAACCAGACAGACAAGAACACAAACACAAACGAGAAAACCAAGCTTCATATAATAATATTACAGATAACAAGGGCTTTTTCCTCCCAATTTGTCACAGCATTTTTATTGATTAAGAACAGAAGTAGGAAAAAGAGGAGGGCCTGGTTGAAAAAATGGGAGTTTCATGATTGTATTTTAATAATGTATCTTTCTGATGGTTCTGTTTGCAAGCCTAAACAATCTGTATCCCTAAATAAGATAACATGAGCTGCAAAATTACTCTCTTCATAAGGTATTGCTTGAAACAGGAACTTCTGCTCCTCAGCTACTCCCACACCATCTTCCTCTGCCTCCCCACATCATTTCTACCTGGAGCAGATCCTCTTTCTCAGCCTAGTTAATTAGGGCCAGGGCCATAAGGTCACCTCACCTGGCCTTTCTGAGGTTGAGGGGAGAAGTATTTTCTCCTCTTTTATTGAGAAGCATCCAAAGGGTAGGTATGACGTGAGTAGCAATGCGTATATATATAAAAGTCCGAACTTACGGTATGGCGAGGGGCTTATGCATGCTGCAGCGCAAGACTGCAGAGAGGCCAGGGATGCTGCACCAACACTTTTGTGAGTATCCAAGAGAGACAGTGAATGGTGCTGTGGTCTGCAATGGGAAACGCATGATCTGCTGGCACGGCACTGCCCACTGCCGGGGCCAGCGCTCTCGGCTAGCGCCTGAGTCGCCCGGAAAGAGCCCGCAGCAGTTTTCATGTGACAAAACCCTTCTTGATACCTGCACCCTTGCCCTGCAAAAAACACAGCCAGAGGAATAAGGAGAGGTCAAGGAAGACTGAAACAGCAGGTTTTCTTTTTTTAGCTAAAGAAGACAATTTCTATCCCCCTCCTCCCCCTGTTTCTGTGTCCTGTGACACCCCTGGGTAGTTACCACGCTTCAGGGAGGAGGTATCAGCCCAATTAGCTGAGGTAGGCCTACATCCTTCTCTCTGAATGCTTCAGGGTATGCCAGAAGGGGGCCACATACTGTCCTGCACCATGTGTGTTTTGCAGACTGAAGATCGCCGCTGTACTCATAGAACAACTGGGTTTGAGGCTTTTTTTTGGTCGTTTCATACATAGTAGCTAAGAGCATTTCATTGGTGAGCACAAGCTCAATCTAAGTCTTTCTTGAACAGGAAAAACAACTTGAATTTAGATTAGTCAGGTTTATAGCCAAGAAATGCCTTAAGGCATGCCCTCCATTCCTCCTGGAATCTTTTTTTATAATGGAGCACCACCAAAAAAGTAGGAGTTATTTGACAGATTCAAACTAAGAATTTATTGCTTTAACTGTATGAGGATATTAACCTTGGAGCTTGCTGAATTTACAAAACACTGAAGAGTCCTGAGATTTCTATATCTCAGGGTTTCACAATTGTATAGCTTATGATCTGATGTGAGGTCAATGAGGAGGAGGAAGTAAGGGCATTCAGCTAACCTAAATGTAGCTGCATTAACAGGATTATGTGTCATTCTCCCTTCAGAGATGAGATGCTAGAGACATCTTATGAATATCACTTATCTCATCCTAACGCAGAGGTTTAAGATGGGTCAAAGTACTTGCAACCTCAAAGTAGGTTTCCTCTCCATTAGCTGTAAAGAGTTCCCATGGTGACCAGCTCAGATATAGGTGTCTGCACTGCTGATACTTTCAGTTAGGCGAGGTGGCTGCTGCTCCAGGCTTACCTGTGCAATCAGTGGCAAGTTGGTCTTGAATAATCGTGTCATGTGGACATCAAAATATCTGAAGTACTATCAACACCAACTGTGATGACCGAAGCTGTTCTTCATCAGTTGCTGTTTGCTTACAGAAATTGTACCAGACAATGGCTAGGCTTGGTATGTAGTCTACGTGGCCTGGAAAGAGCACATATGGAGTGGAAGAAAGAGAAAGAAGAGAAAGGAAGAGCAATATTGGCGAATTTATCGAGTTTTTACATTTCTTGTGGAATTGGCAGAAAAATATGCTGTTTACATTACAATCATTATTGTGGCACAAGAATAAGAATCAATGAAAACTGGCAAGAAACATCCTTACTTACAGCATAGGTTTATATGCATATAAAATCCTCTTTTGTCTCTTTGATCTCCCTATTTTTAAGAACTGAGATATGAGGAACTTGCAGGTGTCCCCCGTGAGAATAATTTATGTTAGAAGGGACCTCTGGAGGTCAGAGCAGGTCTAATTTCAACATTAGCTTGCTTAGGCCCTTGTTGTGCAATAAAGTTGGGGTGCTATGTAGCAAACATGATATCCTGTAAAGGAACTTCATAACAGCGTCTTTAAAAAAACTCTGTGAAGATCAGGAGCCCTTGGTCTGTAGTAGGTCACATTTTGGGGCAATAGGCCCTCTGAAACAATGACCGTATTTTTTGTCTTCTGAATAACCCCTGCCTTTTCATTTTCTCAGTCTTGTTCTGAAAGTATCTGCATGTAGAAATAAGCTCTGTGGTAGGCTGTTCATCTGGAAAAATCAGCCACAGGCCAAATTTCTCCATTTACTCTGAACAAGATATTCAGGTCATTTAGGTTATAATTCTTCTCAGTTGCCTCTGGAGGAGCTTAACTTCATTGAGTATGTACGGAAGTTAGCCTCCTAATTTGGGAAGATAAGTTGTGTGTCTAAATGCAAAAGACACATCTATTAATCCACCATTATCTCCAGGAGTGTAAGTGGGAAAAATAAAGCACAGAGAAGTCAAATCATTTCTACTGTGTCCGTCTGCTGCTGCTGAAACTGAAAAGGAAATCTGGATATCCAACTTATAAAAGCAACCTGCACGCATTCCTTGGTTAATGAGCACTTAGACGTTATTTATACATGGGATTATTTAATCAGAAACATAGCCAAAATTGAGAATCAAATGTGTACCTGGTGAGAAATTCTTAATTTGGGTGTGCAAAGTATGAGACAGTAGGAAGCCCTACTAAGTTCTGTAAAACTGGGGTGGTTTTTTTTCTTTTGGTGGGAGAGTATCTTTGTTCAAGATATACAGTCCTGAGCCAAAGATGTGGTATCAGAATAGCCACTGATCTAAATCCATAGCCTTACCTCTCTGCACTTTGTTTTCCTTCCTTTATTGTTACCGAGACGTACTGCTAATGGTAAAATTCTCAGGTAACTGAGCTTTTTGTTAAGAGAAAAACCCACAAAATCAAACCATCTTTGCCAGTGCAAATTCAGAAGCATTTGCGGAAATAAAGTTTCAGTCTTTTTCTAGCAATGGCATTATTGAAGGACTGACAACAGATTTATATAATTATGGAAAAGCTGGCAAGCTTGTAAAACAGAAGGTTCCCACTTCTGGTTTCTAAATCTTTTTCTGAATATTTTCTTTCATTTTACAAGACAAGTTCCAGTCTCACTGTCCTAGCTGTTGGGTTTATCTATGTCATACTCCGCATACTAACATCTGCAACTCTGGCGTCATATATTTTATCAATATTTTATTAAGATTCCACAAGAGTGAGAGGTTCTGGAAGTATGTGTTGCTTAAAAACATACATGCCCAGTCTGGTATTTTCCTACAGATGTAGTACTTTTCAGTTAAAGAGAGAAACTGTCAATGAGACCTTCTTTGTGAATATATCTTCTTTTCCTGCCCTAATTTTTGTATGCTTTTGCTTTGCTAACTGAAGAACTCAACCGAAATCTGATTTTTAACTGACATCCCTCAGTGGCAAATTACTCTCAGTGTACAAGAACAAAGGAAAAATTCCTGAAACATAAAACAAGAGAGCTTTTACCTTATATTCTTGTTTTCTTGTTTGTAGATGATTCTTCCCCATCATTTACCCAGAATATTTGAGATCCACAAGTCTATATGGAAGAATTATATTCATACAAGATTATGCTCTTGAACATTGCAGCTGAATGCTGCATTCTGTTCATAGTAAAATCTCCTAACCTAATGACCTAATTACCTTGGACTATGAGTTATCTTATTTTTAGTTCTAGTATTAACCTAGGAGAAACTCAATCACTAAGCTGTGCTCTTGTTTATCATCTATCCTGAACTCCCATTCGTGATGCAAAAGCAAGAACTTCCAAAAAAAGAATTGTATTGAGCCTTGCTCCTTTGGAAAAACAAATCTCAAACCATCCCTGTGGTTTCTCACCTCACATGTTCCTCTCAGATGTTCCACAGCGTCACCATGACAGAAGCTATTATGTCCTAAAACCCACCTCATGTAGCAGTGGCACCAGCTCATCAAAATCCCAGAGCTGGACTATTCATCTTTGAAAGCCAACCAGCAATCTGGGCTGCTGCAAGAAGAGGAAGAAGAAGTGATGTATAGCCTATACTTAACTCCAGGAAACTTAGACACCAGTGTGGTGAAAAAAGGAAGTAGCAACTAATGGCTTTGGCTTCCAGCCTTGTGATATCGCTGGAACCACGTTTCCTGTTGTTTCACCCTGGATATCCCCTGTAATTCTACACGAGGGCCATTCTAGCATCTCTCATGAGAAAAGATGAAGCCCATCATGTGGATGACCATCTTGGTTTTTGGTTTTGATGTGCACCTCAGTTGGGTCTGGAAAGGGAGAGGGAAGGGTGAGGGTGCTGCCAGTGGGTTGTAGGTAGTCAACTCAGTGCAGCGGTGGCTGCACTTTGAAGGATAACTCTATGTTTTGTAAACATTGTGGAACATATCCCCGAGTAACTGATACACATAAAGAGTAAGTTATGACATTACTTTAGTTGTGTAATACTTATCCTCCACCCTACACATCCTATTTTCTCACTTGTTCCAATTAAGAAAAGGAATAACGTTACAAGCGTGGGCAATGCTTCGTAAACACATCCTCAATGTCTGTAAGATACTTCTCAGTCACAGCTGTCACATGCATTTGAGGAGTAAATCAAAGACAACAGATTCCCTCTACTCCTTCCCAGACTCTACTTCGGCTTCCCATGGCTGGCTGTGAATGAAACCCTGCTTTGAAGTGAGATCCCAGTCATAGAAAGTACCTGGCAGAAAAGCTAATCTTTTTTGGTTTTGAATTTCCTTGAGACTGATGTGGGTATGCATGGGCTCTGAGGGGTGTTCTGCACCCTCTCTGGCTCTATCCCCAGTCCCAGAGCACCTGCCAGCAGGGGGGCAGCTCTGCAGGTGACAGAGAAAGAGGAGCAACCACCTCTGAAAAGAGCAGCTGTGGTGGAGCTCAGCTTTGCAGCAGCTAAGACCTTCTGAGGCTCTGGCCTGTGATCAAAGACACGAATCCCAGAGCAGGTTTTTTTATATATATATCTGTATATATACACATATATCCAAAAAACCTTCAGCTTAAAAAAAAAAAAAGAGTAATTTTTAATGTCGTGGATCACAACAAGGTTTCTTCAAACAACCCCAGTTTCATTTATTTTTGTCAACAGCATATCAAAATCAGTTAATAAAATCAGTTAAAAAATCAGTTAATAAAAAAGAAAGAATGTTTTACATATTGAAAGGAAAAAAAAACCTCAGGAAACAGAACTTTTAAGGCAAGCTAAATATATAACTAGCTCTAAAGAAAGAGGAACCTAAGAGCACAAAAGAAACATATTTTCTCAAAGTAGTATTCTATTCTCAGAAACAAAAAAATTAACCGACAGTCCGCGTCTGGCACTGTTCTCAAGTATTTTCTTATATTAGTAATTTTACATGCAATGAGTGACTCACTAATGTATATTGAAAAAATAGTCATTTCTCTTGGATAAGCCAGTTCTTCTTTTCAAAAAGAAAAAGAAAAGCTCTCCTTTTCTAGTCTCTCATGGCAAGGCACTTCAAACTAGCGCGGGTGATACCACGAGTGGAGGAGCAGTAAGGGAAAAGGGCAGACGCTCTACTTGCCCCCTCTGTGGGCAGCTGGCCTGCATGACAAAATTAAGAGGGAGCAGCTCAGGGTGCCTAAACCCAAATCCTGCCCCAAGTAGCTCCCCCCAGGAGAGGCCAGGCTGTCCCCAGGGAGTCCCAGGGGAGATGTCTTCCTCCTGCAGGATCCTGCGCTGGGGGACTAAACAGGGGTAGTGTGAATGCCCCCACCTGCCGAACTCTCCAGTTTAGACTGTCCTTTCATGAGACAACCTGCTGCAGACTCCCAGGTGCTCTCTAATGTTGTTTCATTGGGAAGAATAAAGCTCACGGTTTTGGCCACCAGGCTCAACTGTTTTTTCATATCTGTCTACACAGATCTCCACCTAAATGAAAGATGAACTAATCAGGATATCATGCAAAGAGCACTTAATACCTCATTGCCTTGTGAATTTCTTATGTTCTTTCCCTCTCATTTCCAAGTGTTCCTTTATGTGTCCTTAACTGTGACTTGTTGTGATTTGTTTTATACTGCATAATGTGCAGGGGAAAAAAATAGTCTAAAATTATATTAACTCCTGATTATAAATTCCTGATAACTAAAAGAATTTCTGATAACTTATCTCTCCTTCTCTCCCTCTCCCTCTCTCTGTGTCTTGTCTCTCTTCTCTCTCTCAATATGTTGTCAAGCCTACAGCAGAGCACAGTAGCTGTTGTGCCTTAGTAATATGATGCAGTTATTTTTCATGGACAGAATTGGAAAATGTCTTGTAGCATAACTGAATGGAAAATGTATGTTGGCAGAATGAAATAATACAAACTGGAGCATGACCGGAATCTGAATTTGATGTATTTCTGTTCTTGAGGAAGAGTATTGTTGAGACAGTTAGTTTTTAATGAATCCTCACATTCCTCTACCTGCTGATCACCACATGCCCGCCCACCCATCAGGTGGACATAATGATTTTACTTCTTATTTTTCTTAACACTTTTTATTGATCTCCTCCCTTATCTCACTTTCACTTCCTGTTTTACGGGGGCTTTTTCTGCAGAGCAAACAAATTGACTCAACATTAATCTCAAATGTCTATATTCTCTCTAGTCATTATGTTTTGTCCTCATTTTAGATGACAAAATATCTCATGCTAACTATTCAGTATGAGATATTTTATATGCATCCATATGCATATGCATTAAATGAAAGCATATGCAGGAAAACATCTTCATGTCATTTTACAATGACGCAGAAGACATGCCTGTATTGCATATCCAGACACATTCCTTCATCTCACTGCAGTAAAACCACTGCATTCGTTGCCAGCATCTGTTTGTCATTTCTACAAGTAAACAGTTATCTCCTTCAGCATAAATCCATATTTAATCTTTTTTTGTTAATTATGAAAGTGGTTCGGGTTATTTTTAATTTGTGTGATTGTGCATGACAGTGGTGTGTAGGAATAGCTATGCTAGAGAATTGCATTATGTTTCAGGTTTGTTGCTGCATGTGATCCAGCTGTTAATGTAAATAATTTTTGAATTACCAGAGGACTTCATAACATTTTTCATCACTAAAGCTTTTCCTTCAAGCTAATTCTTAATTTACTGGAGAGGCTTTGAAGGCTTGCAATAGCTAATGCCAATACTTCCTACACATTTTATTCATGTGAAGGTGTTTGCTTGCCCTCAAGTCAATGACCAGAGTGCCATCTAACTTCACCTCAGTCACTTTAATACAGACTATGAGCGCACAGCTTGGTCTGTACTACAGGATTAATACCTTGTTTTAGTACGTGAAAAGTAGCATCAGTAAGCTTTGAGTTTAAGTGAGGCCTGGGAGAACTAGAGAAACAGTGCATCCTAAAATCATGACATTTTGAGAGCACTAAAGAGATTTCTCAAGAGGATTTTAGCCATTTTGAGAACCTTCAGATTTTGATACTGGACTGGAATTAGCACGTTAAGCCCAAAGAATCTAACCAGGAGAGATGTCCAGCCTTTGTATGGATTAAATGCAATTTTCTCAAGTTTAAAGAAGTTAAAGGAACTGCATCTTAATGGCAATGATTACTGAAGGCAGTACCCAGAGGCCTTCGCCTACTGTTACCCGGCTGAGGCTCATGTCCAGCAGCATCTTCTCCATTACAACGCTTTCTCAGCACCACAATCTTGAAGGAAATCGGTGGGGATTAGAATTGGTGCTTTAGTGATCCCTATGGAAAATCTTTTCCCACAGAATTTGGGGCTGTCCCACCCTCAACAACCTGACCATGTTGTCACTGTCCCACAGTAACGTAACCTGGGTGCCATCCTGCCTACCCGTACCTCTACAACACCTTGACCTGAGTCATAGTGCCTCAATGATACTTTTCCATTTGAACCTTGCTCTGGAAACCCTCCTATTCAAATGCATCCTTAACAAAGCAGACTTTAATTCTGACTCCCCAAAATAGCTTCTGTCTGCTTTCAGCACCTGCCAGAGCTGCAAGTGCATCCCTTTTGCACCTGATTTCTTCACGCGGGTGATAGCCTCCGGAGAACTTGTACAGAGTTCGTCTGCTCTGGAGGAGCAGGATTTATCTTTCAATTACCAGAACCAAATCAACTCACGGTATCAAAACCTTTCTCAACATTTATCATCTCTAAAATCATTGTAGTTAGAGGAAGTTATCATTGAAGTCATTATATGTTAAAGGGTGTTTTCAAAAAGCAAAGCAAAGCACACATAAACTTCTATTTACCCTTAAAAAGCTAAATGTCCTTGATCTTAGTCCAAACTTTACTAGAAAAGCCGACATGTCTGTCTTCAAGGAATTTAATAACCTCACAGACCTACCCCTGAAAGCAAATAAAATGTTCCCACAAACAAAGGAAACTGTATTTTTCTTAAATATATGAGGAAAAAGGCAACTCAACAGATTACCTTTACAGCTGGAAGTAGAAAACCAAGTCACATGCATCACTAACATATTCTGATAGTGAAAAAGAGCAAATGTACTATTCAGAAGATTAGCATTGTAAATCATATCATAAAGTCTTGAATTTGGGTCTAAAAAATATTTTCTTCATTTGTGCAAATCAGTTTAAAGATCATAAGGATACAGCTTGTTTGAATTTGTCTTCAAATGTCCTTAGTGAGGTTTTCAATGATACTGAATTAATCTTTTCACTTAATCTGTAACATTTACATATCTCTTAACAAATTGGATTTCATCAGTTATTTTGCATTTAAAAAATTATATAACCTTGAGATATTAGACCTCAGCTATTACGAACAATACTTTTTGGTGGCACGTTTGGAACAGAACCTCCTATTTATTGAAAACATTCCTGAAGTAAAGATTTTAAATTTAAACTTGAATGAGATTTCTCCATCAGTAACATCTGAACTAAGTAGTTGTTCCCTTCAAAAATTAGGCTTCAGGGACAACTCTCTCGTTATTGTATGTGTTTAAGCATCTCAACTATCTGACACATTTTAACTTTTCTTATAATGGACTTTTATATATCCCTCTGATGGCATTTGAAAACCTGCCAAGGAGCTTAAGTGAACTGTATCTCAATAACAACTGAGTACACACTCTCATCTGGGAAAAACTTAGCTACTTTAAATCCATGAAGCTGCTTGGTTTAAGTCAGAACCGATTACAGATGGCTACACAGTTAAAGACTACTATACAATTACACACAGCTGCTCCACACTCTGAGACATAGAAAAATTGCTAAAATTTCTATTCAATTAACAAATGGAGTTGCAGTCCACTATACCTAGAGTAACCAACTGCAAGCCTTAGACAAGACAACATTCCTATTGGAAATTATACACATTCCCTTAAATCAAAAGGGAACTGTTTTCATTACACCTGATTATTCCAGAAAACAAAAATTCCCATCTTGTAATTGTATCATCAACTGCATGAATTCAGTCAACCAAGCACACAGATTACGTAGGACACCCAAGAGGCAGCCGTGACCAAGCAGAAAAGCACTGAGCTTTGAGCTGGCCTGGAGGAAAGGGGGAGAAGCAGGTCCTTCTTTGCTCAGAGGGAAGAGTCTGGGAGCTGGGTATGGCCATGGCGAGCAGCTGGGCACAGCATGTCTGGGTGGCAGAAAGGCAGTGTTTGCACCCACAAGAAACATGTGAAAGGTGCTGTGGCCGTGGCCCTGTGGCAGCTGCCGGAGACGCTCCTGGCCAGGAGGGAGTTATTAAAGCATTTTTAATTGGCCAGTCTCAATCCTACAGTCTGCTATTAAAAAAAACCCAAACAACCCAGAAATGTCATAAAGTTCTATTTTGTTGAAGTTTTTATCTGTCATTTTGGCACACGTGCCTGTTGGGCTGCTGTATGCAGCATAGCCACTGTAGTCATCTTCCCTTGTTCCAGTGCCTACTTTAGAAGGAGAAGACATCTTTTGGAAGTGCCATTTTGTCTCCACCAGTTGCAAAGGGAATCGTGAGAAGGTCAAATGTGTAAAACACATCTGTGTTTTACCAAATGAATCCTACATCAGCGGTACACTATAAAGTGTCAAACAAGCTGTATCCTTACATGGGCACCTAAGGCTAACTGCTAAGCTTGTTCACAGCCCACAGCTGGCAAACATCTGTAATGTAAATCTTCAACCAAGCCAACCACGCAGAGCCTTGTGGTGAGTGTCCCAAACACACACAGTGCGTGTGAGATCCGACTAATACTTCTGGGATGGGTCAGGTTTACTGCTCACGGGCTGATTGGCTATTGAGGTTTTCTGCAGGAAATCTGATATTTCCCAGTGATGTTGGAGCTGTGGCACAGTTGTGACATGCATGCTGTACACGTGTGCTATAGATTTGGCTGGTTGCCCTGCACCACTTCCTATGTGCATCTGAGACTGACTGGCTAGGAATAGTGCACAACCAGAGCACCCACACGGCTATGGAAAAATTTTGGCGTCCATATATTTAAAACTGAGGAGGCAGACCAAAGAAAACAAACCCACCTGGCCGACAACCTTACTTCTTTCCAATAGTGAGATCCCTCCCCCACTTATGGCCAGCCTCTCCCTTCCCCACACTGTGCTGGGACATGCCCCCAAACAGCAGATCTCCACTCCTGAGATCAGCCTTTCTGCGGCCGGTTCCTCCCCGCTGCCTGCAAGTAGAGATGGTGCCGGAAATATCTCTTCAGCCCGGCTAGTTACCCTGTGGGTAAGAGCCCGTAGCAACCAGCTTGGGACGGACATTGGGTCTGACGCAGAGCAGTTCTGCACGCAGTATTCCTCTTCAACAATCACAGGTTTAAGCTCTTTTAAATTCAAAATTCTCTCTTCACCATTGCAGACCAATCGTGCGCCACTACACTTGTTTTCAATTTATCTTCCTTCTCCTCTCTTCAACACTACAAAATTGTAAAATAACTGGTTCCTGTTTCTTAGTTTTTGATTCCACCTCCCCTTTAATCTTTCTTTCACTTCCCAATTCAGACAGTACCCAATCACATACATTTTAAAAAAACTTGTCCCCTTATTTATTCTACAGGTAGCTTGATACTGTCATGTTTTAATTAATGTATTTGGTTTGGTGCCTAGGACAGCCAGAGAAGGAGATTTTGACATTAACTGCTTGTCATCAGATATTTTGATATATTGGAAAAGATTTACTGAAGGCAGATTTTATATATTCTAAAGTGATGTAGAAATCAAATTCTTGCACATGGCTTCCATGGACATGATGTTTACTGCAGGGACATGGGATAGTTTTTCAGTCAGCCTGCTCCAGTTAGTGAGGTTTCACCATTTTTGCAAGTGAGTGGCACGTTTATTCCTCTTCAAACAAGTTGGAATATTTTGCTTTTGGTTTAGATTTTTTTTTTTAAAGATGTAGTGATCTTTTAAAGGTATGAACAGAACAATTCTGTAAAGGTTTTAAAATAATGTTTTTCTTTTTGCATTGAACAGACACTGTCAAAACCAGGAGGACCGGTATTCAATTTCTCATGCATTGCTGCTAACATTTCCATCCTTTTTTTGCAATGCCATGAGGGAACAATTCAAGTCACAGGAACAGAGGCAGCAAAGGGCAGCAAAGGAGTGTGCAACATTAATCTAAACTGAATCCTAATGAAGTCAACGGTAATTTCTCCATGACTACAATGGCTTTGAATCAGGTCCTGAGGGGCAGTTTTATAACGTAATGTAGGTGCCAGCATTTTTGTAAATCCCACTTGATATCTATCTGCATGTTTAGATAGCTGAATAGTAGAGAATTTCTGCACTATCAGATATCCTTATGTCTCAGACAAGGTCAGATGCGTCTGCTACTGCAGTTTGTGTTACACCTTGCTGAAGCTGCTGGGCATCACCACTTTATTTAAAGGGATTACGAGAAGTCATTAAACTGTTCCCTGAAAGTCAGCAGGTAAATAGTACTCTCCAACCATCCATCACCGATTTCTACAAGAAAGGCAAAGGCAGCTCAGGAATTTTAAACTACTTGGAAATAGATGCTTTGCTGAGTATAGTCCTAAGCAGGTAGGTGTCTCTGCAGGCGTGAGTGCATGATGGGGAGAGGGAGAGCTGAGCGGTGTGAGACAGCACGTAGGAGAAGCCTGCAAAGAGAGCAAGGACAGCATTGTGGGATGGGGAAGGAGCCAGCAAAAGTCTTTGGCCAAGAGGACACTTGTGCTGAGAAAAGGGAAATATCTACAGTGGCTGGCACCATCTTTGTTGTGGCCAAGAAAACAAGCCCTTGTCCATTCTTATGAATAAAAGCTTGCAGAACAATGAGAATAAGAAAATGCCTGACTCAAACATCAGGTTCTTCTGTTATCTGGAGTACTCTACAAAACTTGAATTTCTGGCTAGTTTTTTGGATTAAGAGGAATTGCACGCATTTTACCAATGTAGTGTCTAGTAAAGGGCTTATTTGACCAGTCAGTTCCTTTTCTAGCAGCTGCTGTGGCTTCCTCTGCAACACAGTTACAGTACGCTTCCTTCCTTATTCTTTTCTGAATAACTTTGGATATCAGTTGTTGCTATGTCCTTTGAGTCTTGATGTTCTTCATACAGTTAGTCTGTCTAATTTCCAGACCTTTTCCGAAGCATTGCTTTCAAGGTCATTTAGACACTTGCTTCAACATTTGAACAGGGGACACATAGGCAGTCCCTGTTCTGAGAGCCTTTGACTCTCAGAGTCAAAGAGTTCTGAGACTCTTTGGTCTGTAGCATGGTCTTCATAAAAGCTCCATGGCCATATCCTGACCGCATAGAGGGAGAAAAGATTTGGGTATACACAACATCTGCACACCACTGGGTTCCCACTGTGAGGAAATCCAGAACTGCAGCCAGACAGAGAGGATCGGTGCCCTTCAGCAGGTCCCCAGACCTGGAGGGGGAAGATAGGTGATACACCATGGAGCACGCCTGTCCCTGTAGGGGGCTGTAGGTAGGGACAACCTGGGACACATACAGTCTAGATTATTTTAGATGAAAATTTGTTTAAGCTGCTGAAGGCCAGGCACCACTTTGGTACTTGATGACATTCTTTTCTTCAGGTGGCCACCCTTGGTTGGCATATTCCCGTGAGTTAGAGTTGCCTCATCTCTTGCATGGCATTGCCTGCTACTTTAATACAGTGGGAGCAGCTCAGTAGGTCCATTTTGGAGGACATTTTCCCCTGGCTGATTGGTATCTTTGTCTAATTTTGTGGAGAGGGACAGTCCTTAAGGCTTTTGTCTGTACTTGTAATTTAGAAGGTTTGATCTGACAGTACCATTTTAATATTCTGGTACAGTGCTCTTCTGGTTTGCCATGCCTGCTTCATATAATTTTAACTTTTTTTTGGTAATAAAGTCAACCTCTGACAAAGGGATTTTGAATGAATGAGTCTGTGTTTGACAGGCAAATTTGATTAACCCATTTGTGCAAGTTCCCATTTACCTTAACTGTTCAAGCAGAACCTTGGCATAAAACTTTGATGAAGTTCATGATTTTTGTTGGCTTGCAATAGACCTTCAAGATGTTCCAGAGT
The DNA here is from genome assembly GCF_964195595.1 of Calonectris borealis. Taxonomy (NCBI): domain Eukaryota; kingdom Metazoa; phylum Chordata; class Aves; order Procellariiformes; family Procellariidae; genus Calonectris; species Calonectris borealis. The sequence continues at coordinate 137,176,538 of NC_134312.1, read as the reverse complement.
GAATTGCACTGGCAGCTGTCAAATGCTTCCATAAGCCCAGATAAATGTAAGTCTCTAAATACTTTTCAAAATCTGCCTCTAATTGAACTAGGCTTCACAAATTCTGGATTTAAAACCTTCTGTCATTTTTTTCTGGATTTAAAACCTGCCCTATTTAAGGGCATATGATGGCTGCACTGGTTGGACCCTCTTTTCAAGTTTCATCCCATAGCTCATGTCCATGGAAGCCAGGATCATCTATAAATTGCAGATGCGTGGATCACATGAAACCACAGGCACTTCCTGCTTTAGCCTGGCACATACCTTTCCCAACCCAAATAATGAGTATTTATCGGTATAAGAAATAGAAGACAAGCTCAGAAATCTTATTTAATGGCATCTTATGTTGCAGCAGGATTTGCCATACTAACCCCAAACCAGAAAAAAATACAAAAATAAGCGCAAGATAAAAATCTCCTACATTCCTTTTTATTTTCTACTTGGCTAGAGCACTGCTGCTGACACTCCTGTTACCATAAACCTTCCCCTCACACTCTGAGCAAACACTGAAAAGCACTTCTTTACCTCATTTTCATCAAACTGTAGCTCATGTTCAAACCTGTGTGATGACATCAGCAACACAAAATATTTTTTACTAGTATGAAAATACTATCCTGTGCCCACAGAAAGCAGATAAGTGCTAACACTCCTCCCATCAGAACGCAAATTCAGTGGAGCTGCTTTGAGTGTCTGCTTCAGTTTATAATCAGAAGAGTGATTAGGTACAGGAGTGACCCTGGTTACTATAGCAGCTGGGTATTTGGTTAAGTATTCAGAACACCTGCCTGCACAACAGGTTTATGAACCTTGTTCAATAAGCTAGAAGAAGTTGAAGATAAAAATTGAAATGAGTGAAAACGTTTTGTTGTGACAATTTTGGAACGAAACATCCTACTTTTTCATCTTGAAAAAGTCTGTATGTACAGAATGGGAAAGTAAACAACCCCCAAACTGCTACTACTGTTCCAGTAAATATGTCATATTAGATTACTTAGCGCAAAGGGGAGCAGAAGCAGCTATTCAGGAACAATTCAGAATATCCTGTACACCCTTTGCTTCTGAGAGCTGCGTGTTGATGTACCCATATGCAGAGGAGGGAACTCAATCCTGGTCACACAACTCGACCATCCTACTGGCTCTGTTACTGACTTCAAATGCTGAGCCTGGACAGAAATAAGGGGAAGTGAATCTTTTTCTACCTTTGTTAAACCAAGTAGCAAACTTGGATCAGCCAGAATGCCTTTCTGGCAAAAAAACAACTGCTCAAATAGTTAAGCCTGCCCTTCTACATGAAAATTTGTGTTAATTAATTTTTAGGCACCTGTTTTTCTTCTTTTAGGAACAAGAAAAATGTACCATCCCACAAAGAACAGTGCTGCTCACTCTTCACCATCCACGCAGAGTTTGGAGTCTCCAAGTGCCGCTTACAAACCACCCCGGGAGGTATTTGCACAGAACAACGCTTCCTTCTTAAACTAGGTCTGCAGCTGTCAGAAGGGAAGGATGCTGCTGCTGGAAATAAAAAGAAAATGCTGCCACTTCACTACTCACCTAAAACCCAAAGTGCACCGAGTGAATGGAAGCAAAAAGACCAGAACATGACACTGCTGAAATTCTGGCTCCTCGATAGCCTCAGAGAGGAGTCTGGCACAGAGATGGTCTGTCCAGCCGAGGCGATGTGCCTCAGTGCACAAGGTTTCTTTCATTCAAAATCTGAGATGCCAGAGATATATTTGGGAATGGGAAGAGATTATTTTGGATCTCTCTCCTGAATCTGGTGCTTACATCATAGCTGCAGTTTAAGTGCCCAGGAACTAGCTCTTGGAATTCACTCAGTATGCTGCTCCCTCTGAAATGTGAATTTACGCACCTCGGTACTTTTAAGGATTTGAGCCTAAAGTGTGCTCCTTTAAATTGCCTCTGAGATTCCTCAGCTTTCGGAGTGAGCCAGTAAAGTTGTGCACGTATTCAACAAAGTCTTATGTCTGTGGCTATCTAATAATAACCACAGTGACTTGCATTCTGTAAGCTTATGCAGCCTTTTTATGCTACGGGCACCCAATGCGGTGAAAAATGCGCTAAGGAGTAGGAGCATGCAGTGAGTGACAAAACTGTTTGTCTTTGCAGTGGTTTTATGCTGTATCTTATGAGCAGTTTACCAGAATATTAATCTCTGACAGGACCTCCCCCAGTTTAGAGCCAGCCTGTCTCTTCTTGCGACGAGTCAATAAAGGCTGATACCAGAGCCGGCGTGGCCGCTGGGTCACCCTGGGCAGGTGGCACCAAACTGCAGCCCCATGCTGCTGGCACTGCCTGGCCCAGGTGGGGAGCTGTGCCAGCCCCCTCTCGTATCCCCCCGGGCTGCCCGTGGGCGGGCTGCCTTCACCTCTGCCCCTCCTCTCGAAACACTGCCCGGGGAAGGGCACCACCGGCAGCAGCAGCTCAAGGGACCTACGTCTGTTTTCCAACAGCATGCTCAGTGACACCAGGAATTCGAGACATTGCTGAGCCCAACAGCAGCCACCGTGAATTCTACTGCTGAGTAAGTGGTATCAGCATCAGCCCCGGGGATATATTTAGAAAAGCCTTCACCTTAACGAGCAAAGAGTTGAGAACAACTTCTGCTGCTGAGTCTCAAGCAAGCCTAGGTTAAGAAGTCACCCAGGTAATTCGGTGGTAGTGAAAAGAATAAGAATTGTTTGTGTGTGGTTTTTTAACGCTCGATTAGGCAGCTTTGTACTTAGATTGAATGTTGATCTTCTGTTTTTCTGAGGTTTATACATATATGTCACCTATCCTACAGATCATTCTGTAAACAGAACACTTCTACTCATCTCTTTTAATGCATTAAATGCACATTTTTGCTAGATCTCATAGGATTTTCAGTGGAGATAATATTCTTCCACTAGTTCATTCTTGCTGTGCAAGTATCTAGAACAACATTTTTATTAAAGCTTTCGCTTATTGCTCCTTTGGCTTCCTTTCTCTCTCTCTCCCCTCTGCCATTCATCTATATTAATTTATTTCCCAACTTTTACTATCAGCATTTGAAGAGTTTTAGGAGTTTAGGAGTTTATGTGCTCCCATCCTTTTTCCTATGCTTTTTAAAATCACCTAGAGGAATCACTTTCTGTGTCTTTTCTGATAATTTTCACTTTAAAATTTGATCCTTGGAAGTTGCTTTAATATATACATCTCCATTAATACCACCTCCTTTTTGAGAGTAAATGAAAAAAAATACAGGTAACTGAAAAGTATATTATGATTCTAAAAACATGTACACATATACGTTTTTTACAGGAAGATATTTTAGCTGTGCTTACAAAGACTAATACTGTTTGAAATGCTACTCAGTTCACCTATCTGTTAATGGAGAGAGCTGCAGTTTATGTTCCAAAAAGCTCTAAAGACAGTTCAGTTCTCTATCTCTTTAACAAGATTAAATTATTTGATTTTTGATGTTTTTGCTGAAGATGGGCTGTTATCCATTTTCAATTAAGTCCATCACTAAGGCTTTTTAAACTTAGTCTATGTGGCGGTCAGTCAGTATAAGCAATGTTAAATACTGCCCATGAAAACAGCCCAAGATAATATTCATTCTTTTAATGCAATCTTTTTAACCTTGGGAGGGAAAAACTTATTAAACCCACAAACAACTAGAATCCATGATATTTATAAAGTAGCCATCAGTTTTTCTTGTGACCTTTTTATAAATGCATACTTCGTGTAATTAAAAATTATCTAGAATGTGATTATTAGAACTATAGGACAGAATTATCATATTACTGCTGTTATTAATGGGCCATTCATCCAGCTGTTCTCTCTTGAGAAAACCTGTTCAGACTGTTTTTTCCTTGGAATACAATGGCTGCATCCAATACTATCTGTTTTGCTTGCTCTTCATGATCTTCATGGACCAGAAATCTTCTGTTACCCCAGAAAACTACCATGTATTGTAGAAGTAGAAATTATCAGTTCCTTCACAGTCTTTCACTGAAGCTTGAAGGTTTTAACAATAAATGGAACTAAATGATAATGATGTCACTTTGGTACTTGCCTATACTCATATCAAAGCAATTTCAGATGACATCTTCCAGAAGTTCACAAATCTTAAAGAATAACCCTAACCATAATGTGTCAGGTCATTCCTATCCAATTCGGTTTTTTTTAACTTAACAGAATGAGGGAAATTACATCTCAGCAGCAATTCACACAAAGTACCCAAGGGTTTTTCGTCTCCCGTTGCTGCACTAGGACTAAATGTCAGCAGTGCTGTTTGCACTACCAGGAGTTTGCTTTTGGAATTCTATTTAAAGGAGCTCTGTATGAGCAAGAACTGCTACTACAGCAATCCCCATGGAAAAAATTTTGATTCAGGAGATGGGGCTTTTGCAGGTCTCACCAACTCAACCATTCTTTCTTCTTTAGCAGCTTTACCAGAGCACCTCTCCATCTGCTCTTCTCAGGAACAGAACTTTACCTTTGCTTAACTAAATAAAGAGCATTCATTGGTGGGACTTAAATGGAAGCTCTTGATCTAAGCAGGCATTATCTGAGGTGTTATAATGCTCATTTTGTATGCGAGTCCTGCATGGGTAACACTTCCTTCCAAACACTTGCTGGTTTTGCAAAACCTTTAACAAATTAAACACTTGAATTCTTACCAGCCCTTCTCTAACTGTTGTACCTGCCATCTGGCTTCATAGCATGCCCCAGTGAACTGTTTTATGCCTTACATTTAATTATTTAAGGAATGAAAAAGCTTTTGAAAATTCTTGCAGAGTTTGACCTTTCTGGATGAAGTTATCTTTAAATTTTGAGAAAAAAATATACTGACAGTATGTAAACCTCACACAGTCTTTTTCTTCTCAAGTATCCTCAAAATGATTAAATCTTCCACGTTATGTTTCCCTAAAAAAGTCAGACTTTTTAATTCTGGGATCAACTTTATGAAACAACCCAACTTCATTATCTTTCAAAGTGTTAATAATATCATAGAAATTAATTTGCAAGATGTCACCTTTAGGACAAGATAAGACTAGTCTGTTAGAGTTTGTTGGGGAAAAAATCCATTTAACTTTGTGAAAAGATGACGAGTTGAGCCTTTCATGCACTTGCTAGGACAAAAACATGGACTATTTATTTTATCTGCTCTCAGACCACAGCGTACCTCACCTTGCAAAGCACTGAATCTGAGCTTCAAAAGCCTCACATTCATTAACCCAGATCAGTTTAAACTCAGATCAGTTAATAGGCTTTTGGGAAATTACCTGATGGAATTTGTCTACAAGTTGCGTTAGTCAGGCTTTGAATGTCACTGAATTCAGTCTATGTGATTTCAAATATTTAAATCTGTCTATCAAACAGTATATTGGATTTTACTTGTAGTTTTGCATTACAAGAAACTAGAAATCTAGAAGTATTAGACTTGAGCCACAACAGGCAGGACTCACATCTCAGCTGGCATTTATAGAAAATCTCCCCCGCCTGAAGGTTTTTAGCTTGTGTTAGAACACATTTTCTACACGTGGAGACAACCATCCAAGCAGCAATCCTCCTGAGGAATCAATGTTCAAAGGAAACCACTTCAAAGTTTTATGGGGCAACAGATAGATAAGGGAGAGACATACATTTTTAAAGCATCTCAATAACCTAACACATCTTGGTATACCCCACATTGAACACTGATGGTATATCCCCACAGACGCGTACTTACTATGCTAGCTGTGAAAAGCCACAAAGTGAAAGCTTTTGACTTAACACCCTTCAGTGCATTTACTTATGTGACACCGTGTGAGCAGAGTTTTGGCCTTACCATGACTGCTGATGCTTCACCCAGAGACTCCTGGCTCACTCTACTGATAAGGCTTAACAGGATTTCAGAGATTTTTGTGGGATGTGCTGTTGAAAAAGGCTGTCCTCGGTACCTTGATCACGCTAAGAAAGTCAGCCAACCTGCAAGGCTTGAAAAGACATATAGTGAAAAGGCAACTGACAAAATAATGACTTCATCAAATGGACACAGCCTGATAACACCTTTATACCACAGGCAGCAACAACAGATTGCTGTGCAGCTCCATATAACCATATAAACAATAACCCTGGGGGGTCCTACCTAGCAGACCATTGCACATGGAGGAGATAGTGATCCATGTAACAGTTGACCTGAGCCGCGCAGGCTTGTGCTGTGCCATGCTGTACTACACGTATGACTTGGCCTTGAGGACTGTGCCATGCCATCCACATCCCTTGCTGTACGATAAATGCACCTGGCTAGTTGTAACCGAAGGTCTGTAAGCAACACCCACTGGTCACCAGCAATGATGCCACCAGCACGTCCTTGATTTTACCTTGAAGTGAAGCAGCATGTTTTCATATAAACATCCTTTTGCACCACAGTAAAAATGATGAATAGAGCTGCTCTGCTTCTAAGAAAATCTAAAGACAACAAGCTGGTGGACCTCACCACGGATGGGGAGTCTGGGCAGTGTGCCATGCCACGGCCAGCGGTCTGTCTGATGCTGTATCATTTTGGGGTTCCCAGCATCAGAAAGGACATAAGATGTTATAACTTGTTATCACTTTTTGTGGGATATTAATAACATGGTTAAATTTCTTGAGAGTGCTTGTGCCTTTCTTCCTGGGATCCAAAAAGAACCAGCACCTCTCTGGGGCCAAACAGACACTATCTATGCTGGTCTGTGGAGGTTCACATGATTTCCTATTTACTGTTATTAGCACCATTGTGACAGCAATCACAAAACATTTATTTTACTGGGGTGCTCGCTACACCTACCACTCTTGTCCAGCGAAGTGCCTGGCTGTACGTCCACGGTCATACAAATCACTCCCTACAGCACACACATTGCATAGGACACCCAAGAGGCAGTGGTGACCGAGCTTCACTGATCTTTGATCTGGCCTGGAGGAAAGGGGGAGAAGCCAGTTCTGCTGCGCCCGGAGGGAAGGTCCTGGGAGCCAGGCATGTCCAGGCAGCAGAAAGGCAACGTTTGCCCCCACGTTTGGGACAATGCAGCCAGCTGCTGCTTAACAGAGATACAGGGAAAGGCATCACCTTAAGGTTCAAAGAAATTTCTGCTTTTAAGAGTGTTTACTACTTCTGTGTAGGACATCTGTTTGCTCGTTCTGAGCGACCCAGGAGTACTCTCTAAGCCTCTCTACCCTTTGCCTTAGTCATCTTTGCAATGCAGATAATGAGAATTGCTTTGCAAATAATTTTGTATCTGTGAAGTGCTTTGAGATAATGAGATGAAAAACACAGGGAGCCTCATCTTGCCAAGGGGAGATCTGTCGGGATCTCCCAGAACAGTGCCCAGTCAGTATTCAAGCTATTAAAATTATTGACGAGATATTGGTATTGATCATTTCAGGTGATTCTGCCCCTCTCACGTTGGCTGCATGCAATGATTAGGATCATTTTCTGAGGTTTGCTCCCCCTGTGGGCTTTGGTATTCAACCATGTCAGCTATGGCTCTATCTGGCTCTCTTCCCTATATGAAACTGTCATAGAAGTTGGCTGATCAGATACCTTGGCACAATAAAGTTAATTACTTCCAGCCCAGCTGAGGGGAATCCTCAAAAGGGCCTAGGTGTGTAAGCCCCAAAACACAATGATCTTCAACAACAGCCAGCTACGGGAGCTGAATTCACAGTCTTCAGCCAGGTTTCTTCTACAGGGCATGGGACAGAGAAAGGCACCTGGAGGTGGAGTTCAAAACAGGCAGCACATTGAGTGGAGGCATCCTTATGCCAAGCAGTAGGCGATGTGCCTTGGGAGAGAGGCATGCTTGCAATCCTGCCCACCTCCTGAGATTTATGCATCTAACCACCAGTCTGAGCAGATGTTGGTGTGTTTATGTCTGTCGAGCTGAATACAAAAGGGCCAGGATTGATCCCTGTCCTCATGTCACTGGCAAAAAAACAATGAAAAAATGTTTTTTTGCTTCTTTTCTGATTAGAGGGTGGGATTATGCATGGTTAGTGAATTGCAGTTAATCACTTTAGAGTGAACTTTTTTTCATCCTTAGTTCTTGGTCTTTTTTCCCTCCTTGGGATTTGTTGCAAATCCTATGCCTTGTAAATTTGTCCTTAAATTTACAGTTGTGTCTAGCAGAGTGGAAGAGACACTCAGAGCTTTAATTCAAATTCATGCTGAAATCTTGGTGCAGGGGGAACAGCTTGCCTTGCACAGGAGCAAGTTATTGCTCTGATTACCAGGGAGGGAAGGAAACAAATTTTCACTTTCCTTTGGTAGCAGAAAAACCTTGCACACACCCTACTGTCAGGGTGGTGCTGGACTAATGCATCCAGCCTTTGGATGTGAGCTGTTTAAACTTCTGGAGGTTGGCCAGAATTCAAAGGCTTGCATTTTCTTGAGGGATCTGGATACATTTCCTTGGTGCAGATTCTCTGTTTCAAGCTTCCTCCTGAAAGCTAGAGTCTGCTTTCCTCTTAGTGCTCTCCTGGGTCCAGTGTTGCTTAAGCATCTCCATTCCTTAAACCCCACTGAAGCTGTGACCTTCCTGGCTCTGCAGGCAACATGCCACGATCCCAGCAACAATGGGAACATCCCACTCTTTTCACTAAAAAAGCAAAATGAAAAATAGCATATGTCAGCAGAAATACTCCAGCTCCCCAAAGGTGAGGTCCTTCTTTCTTGTTCATCCTTGCTTAGGTGTCTGTCATTGTTCAGGTAAGTAGACAGAAAGCCCGTGGATTGCCCTGTCTGACGCCTCCGAGCTAAGCAGTCAGCTTCTCGTGCTCTAAAAGCCTGTCTGCTTCCGCGCTTTCCTAGCTTATGTGTCTCTGTCTCTTTTATAAGGTCTTTATAAACATCTCAGTGAGCTGCATCCTCACTGATGTACTCACTAATGATACAGCCATTTTCAGAGTAAATGCTGTGAAAATAACTTCATAACATCAAACATAATCATAAGCAATAAGCCACCAAAATTGAGACTGGAACAAGTTTCCGCCATTTAAACATCTGGGCACTTTCTTTCTCTAAATAGCTTGTCCAAGGGAAGGAAAAGAAAAGGAGCTGTTAAAGCTCTCTGAGGCTGGTGGGAAGAAATTATGCAGCTGTAATTATGTACAAAGCTACAGGCTTTGTAAATAAATAAAATTTATTTATACTTTTATTTATAAGATTTAGTATGGGCATTTCAAAGTCATGCTTATCTTATTTGCTAGCTCTTCACTGGAAAATTGCCCTGGAGAATAATATTTTAAATAATCAGTGAAGTTTCTAGAGGTGCCCATTGTGTACTCTATTTTTAAGACCTATGACAGCAATAGACATAAATGTACACGTACATAAGGAAAGCTTGGGGCTGGAGTTCATTGGACCTTATGAATAAGTACATAAATACTTAGGGTACTAAGCAGGGAAGCGTGGAGTTTTGTGGGGCCAATGCTCAGATCATTTCTCCTCCTTTGTGCTTTATCTCCTGAATGGGTTACCAGCTTTGTGATCTTTTCTGGTCTAAGAGCTCATCATGCTGCTATATCCCACTTGGCCATATTTTGTCATTAGAACTAATATTCCTACACCAGGTAAGTATAGAAATGACTCTATTAAAGTCAGTGTGACTTGAAGTTACCCCAGGACAAACACTTAGAAAACCACATATCACTTCTGTCTACATGCTTGGCCCCTCTGGGTCAGTTCATCAGCAGATGACAGCTTCCAGTTTTGCCATCATGATGCATATATCTTTTGCTAACTTTTATTGGAATGACATCTTTTATGGCAGAGAGATAAAGAGGATGAGTATTTTCATTTTTTAAAGCACATGCAACGCTGCCAAGAATTTGAGAAATCAGATGCTGAGTCTGCTCTTCCTTAACACTGATTTCTATTCACACATAGCTTTGTGTATGTGTCGTTGGAAGCAATCTCACAGCTCCTGACTGGTAAATCATTACACTTCTGGAAAAAATATTTTAGAAAAATGTATGCTTTTTAGTATTACACAAGCTGGGATTGCCTTATGAAGTCTCCCAGGCAACACTGTCATGGTGAAAAACATAAGAACTTTCCAGTATTTCTTAAAAATATATTTGTTTAGACAACACTGTATTTTAATCAAATATTGAGTGCTGCCATTGAAGCATAGTAATCTTGCTTTACAGATATTTTTCATTTTTGTTTCAGACTATTCTAAAATTCAAATGCTTTTATTAAATATTTTGATATGTTTGGTTGTTCTTGATATTTTTAAATCCAGTTTTATTGCATTCTAGTTGCAGAGCACAATCTTCTCTGTGGTCAGAGCAGTTGAATAGCTATCATATCATCGCTTAATCACAATTTTAATGACTATCTTTTGATGATAGTCCTTTCATCTCTTTCATCTCTTTCATCTTACATTCTTCCCCTTTTTTCTTCTTCTTTGGATGTTTCTCTATCTGAATCTTGTCTGCAACATTTTAGAATATTCTTTCTAACCATATGCATGTATTATTTTGTACAATAATGTTCTTAAACATTTCCTAGTTTTTTTGGCTTTGTCTTTCCTTGTAAATATTATTGTGCTTCAAAATACTATTGTAGTTTGGAGACCGGTACTTCTCTCTTTCCATGATACTTAATCTTCCATCCAGAGAAAGGAAATGAAGCAAAGCTGACCAGGGAAATAAAGATGCCTGAATGCTGGTGCTATAAACCTGATCTAGCACATTCAATGAGAGCCTTTTACTGTCTTCAGCAGGTTTTGGAATATTATAATAGCAATACAAACACATTCCCATATGCAGACATATAAAAGTAACAAAAGTCTGATCAGCCTTTCAGAGAGATGAAAGATTTCTAGCTTTTTTATCTTCCATTAGCAATAAATCCTATTTCTGTTTAGTAGTCTCTATTGTCTGTGATGTTGGTATTTATTTAGAGAGGCATCTAATTTCTCTACAGTAGCAATGAAAACCCAGAAGAACCCTGCAATCCTTGTGCTTCAAAGACCTTCCATGAATTCAAATTCAATTGCTAGCCTCTCTGTTTTAAATTGTTTGTATGGAATAGCAAAACCGAGGTATACAAATGTCTTAGAAAAATCTCAGTGCAAGACTACGTGTTTACGATATGACTTTTTTAAAGCTAGTGTTAAGTACTTCTTAACAGTAAAATCAAATTATCTTTTTTAAAGGAAACTTGAATGCCTCAGTCACAAGTCTGTTATGAATCGTACTTGAATATTTCCAAAATTCTGGCAGAGCCGAAGTATCCAAAACGCTGCCACTTAATGTTGTAATGAACAATCCCTCTGTCATTCTTGGCTGTAGTATGCATCACCTGAAAGGAGAGCATGGAGATGCAACTGAACTGAAACTCTCAGACAACCATGAGAATAAAGTTTTAGAAGATTCTTTTCAGGTCCTGAATAAGCTGATGAAAATAAAGCTAGACAGGAACCACTATCCAAAGGCAATTGAAATGCCTCATGATTTATGCTAGAAAATGGTGGAAAGTGAAGATGAATCTTTTGCTAACTTAGCAAATCCTAGGGAATTGCTGGCTGATGAAAAACATTTATGTAAAATACCAGCTGGGTTTCCATTTCCTTTAACTACGCTGAATTTGAGAAATAATTGCACATTTTCTGTCAGCAACATTTCTTTCAGCACATGCACAATGGCAGAAGTATTTGGAGGAGAATCAGCTTTACAATAATCCCCAGAAAAAAAAACCCTCAAAGCCCCCCAAAATGAACAAATCCCCCCAAAACCCCAATCCTTTCCTCACAGAGCATTGCTTCTCCCATATCTTGCGACCATACCTGTCCATGAAGAGCCTCCTGGGAGGCTGAAGCAAACTTCCCCCTCCCTGGGCACCTGTGCCTGGGGTCCAGGACCAGCCGCCCCCTGGGCAGCGCGGTGTCCGGGGGTGTCCCGTGGGCAGCAGGAGCTTTCCAAGGTGCCGCCTGGCCGCCGCCCCCCAAACCCTGCCCTCCGCTCACCCGTACCCAGGACACAGGTGGCATTGAAGCCTCCCTCCAACTACACCTCCCAGCTGGTTTTATGGCTGAAACCCGCTCCTCTTGAATTCAACTACTCAACAAAAGATACGGCCTGGGGTGTGTTTTCACTCCGTGTCATTTATAGCTTCTTGACTCATCTTTTCACCACGGAAGAAAAGTGCAATCCCAGGTATATAAACATGTCTAACTGCTCCCGTAACCTGCTTCCCTCCATAACTGTATTTAAGAGGTTTGATGTTCAAGGACTTTATAATGAACAGCTGAAGCCCTTCAGAAATCTTAAAAATCTTCCTACCTGCAGTTTTGGAGATCTATTTATCAAGCAAGTTGATCTCAGTCATTCACTAAGCTAAGTACGATTTCTTTGTCTGGCAGCAGAATATCACCTTTATCACAAGGTAGCAACAACAGCGCTATTAGTAGGAAATCAGTCAAAACCAGATACAGACCTGGAGTATATAATATGCCCTTGCCAGAAGATAAGCCCAGCAATGATATATCTTTGCTGAAAACTCAGTGCAATATCTTTGATAAAACCTTCCAAGTTCAAACAGTGTTTTTCTTCACTGACAAACAGAAATTTGAAGGTGTTTAGAGGATATTGTGTTTGAATTTGTCTTTTAATAGCAATAGCCAAACTCTAAATTTTAACTTCCAACCTAACTTGAAATATTTAGATTTCTCCAGTCATAAACCTGACTTAATTTCTCATTGAGCTTTTCATGAATCACCTACTTTAAAGGCATTGGATCTTGGTGAAAATAAGCAGGACTTTACTGTGGCAGGGATAATACGTAAGTCGAGTTTTATCTATCTCTTTTTTTTAAGACCTTGAAAGCAACAAAACACTTTTTTGGAGATCACATGTGGATGTCCCTCTGAAGTGCTATACACTAATGCCCACAGCATGGGGACCAAATGGAGGAATTAGAGGTCTGTGGTAGATGCAGGGCCACAACCTCATCAGGATCATAGAGATGTGGGGGGAGAGCTGGAATACAACTGGAATGCTGTGATCTTGGATACAGGCTTTTTGGGAAGGACAGGCCAGGATGGTGAGATGGTGGAGTTATTCTATATGTGAGAAAAAAATGATGAACCAGCTGAGAGCAGGCAGGTCAATGTGAGTGACAGTGTTGTGGGTGTCTGCTACAGAGCACTCGATCAGGAAGCAAAAATAGATGAGGACTTCTTCAGACAACTGGAAGGTGTCTCGTGTTTGCACATCCTGGTCCTCATCAGGGACTTCAACCACCCTGATATCTGCTGAAGGCACAACACAGTGGGGCACAAGCAATGCAGGTTATTTCTGGAGTGCATTGTGGACACAGATCCTGACACAGATGATTGAGGAGCTGACAAGGCGAGGCACTCTTCTGGACCTCGTACTTACAAAAAAGGAAGATCTGGTCAAGGATCTGAAGGTCAGGGGCAACATTGACTGCAGTGACCATGAGATGGTGGAGATCAGGATCCTGAGTGGAGGGAATAAAGCAAAAAGCATGACCACAACCCTTGTCTTCAGAAGAAAAAAACTGAAGGTGAAACAGGTTGCCCAGAGAGGTTGTGGAGTCTCCATCCTTGGAGACATTCAAAACCCATCTGGACACAATCCTGAGCAACCTGCCTTAGCTGATACTGTTCTGAGCAAAGGGGATTGGACTAGATGATCCCAGCGGTTCCTTCCAACCTCAGCTACTCAGCAAGTTACTTGGCATTTTACATTCACAGGGACTATTTTAGTCAACAATTCTCTAGAAAAGATAGTGTTTGATGGAAACCATCTCAGCTATTTATGGAAAGATGGAGATAACTGTTATGTAGATCAATTAAAAAATCTTTGTAGTCTGTTGTATCTTGACATATCCCACAACAAACTTCATAATATTCCCCGCCAGAAATTCCTCGATGGTCCACAACGTTTATCCAAACTATTTATAAACAACAATGCACTACAGTGCTTTTTGAATGGAAAGCACAGTCTTAAACCCTCAAATGAAGCATCTATGCTGCAAAGCAAAATTTTAGGTAAAATAAATAATAAATGTCATATAATGATAGTAATAATAATAATAATAATTTATATTATTAAAATAGATATATAATAATCTTGCCAACAGCATTCCCTCCTTTCAGGTACTTTTGCTTCAACATAACCAGTTATCCCAGCTTGCTGATGGACTTTTTTGTGAGGTCAGTAGTGTAACTTATCTCTGTTTTTACAGCCACCTTCATCACATAAAGCAAGCAATCTTCCTGTCCAATAAGTTAAATTATTTAGTGCAACGGGGCTTCAAAGGGAATCCTTCTGAATGTGCCTGTGCAATTCCCGATTTCTCAAAACGGCTGTATGTAAATGCTAACGTAAGCATTCCATGACTGGCAACTGATCTCATCTATGCAATACCAGAACACTAGGCAAGTTAGAGCATAGTGAACTTAGACCTATATGCCTGGATGAGGTTTCAGCAATATGTTGCTTTTTCTCTTCTTTTATTATTTTGACTGTTATAATAGCCCTTCCTGACAAAGTGCCTGGCTCTGCATCCATGGCCACCCAAAACAACACACACATTGCATAGGACACCCAAGAGTCAGCGGTGACCAACAGGGAAAGTACCGAGCTTCAATTCGGCCTGGAGGAAAGGGGGTCCTACTGTGCCTGAAGGAAAGGGCCTGGGAGGTGGTCAAGGCTGAGGGCCTTTTCTGGCAGAGTCTAGAAATAGCATGGCTCACAGAAAATAGAAGCTAGTACAGCAGATTTTATACAGACTTCACTGAGCGATGGGACAGAAAAATCAACCTTTGCCTTAGAAACTGCTTTATCAGCATGGAGAAATTACCTGAATTGTGAAGGTAGCTGTAATTTCATTGGAAAGTAGTTTTTGTATTGAAAAGACTACAGAAGTTTGGAAGAGTCAGAAACTATAAAGCTTTGGCCTGATTTTATGAGAAGTGTAATAACATTATACAAATAGAAGATCGTATCCATAAATGTTATAATATACTGGTGATTTGGGGAAAAAAAAAAGTATTATGGATTTAAACAGCTTAAATAGTTATGATCTCACTTTCCAGTGGAATTTGTAAACGCTTTTTGTCTTTGTCTATCATTCAATTAATTTATTCTTCCTCTTTCATTATTCATTTTGAAATAATTTTTTACAGTTCAAATAGTTCCCTGTCCACCAAAGTACTCAACCACCTGCTTGTCTTTCAGTACATCTTTCTGTCTAATCGAAACCGGATTTATACTTTCTCATATTTAATTCCTTCAAGGCACAAAAGCAGTGGTTGAAGTCCAGACGTTTCATGGCTCATATCACCAGCTAAGTATCATTTATTTAAAGTGATTGAAATAGAGCTATTTAATAATAGACAAGAAACACAGAGGAAGCACACAAGGAGGCACTCAGGGGCTTCATCAAGAGACATGGGTTTACTCCTTAGAATCTTAATTGTGTTAGAGGAATACAACATTTCTCTCATAAGGGAGACCCTTCTGTCTTCCCCAAAGAAGATATTAATATTCCTAAAAATAATCTTTCCTTTTCTCCTTTCTTGATGATAACCTTATGGACTTCAAAGCTGAATTTAAGAAAAGAAAAAATCATTTCCATATAAAATCAACTTCTTTGTGCTTGTCTTCTTTGAATGTAGTGGAAAATCTGCCCACAATTGTAATGGCACAAGCAGATTAACTGGGACAGTTATGGGCATGTGCTTTTGGAGACTATTTGAATTAAATAATACATATAACATAAGCTGCTCTAAACTATTACACTTCCAGGGGACCTTTAGTTTTGTGCTAATTAGAATACTTAGCTCATTAACTTCTTTTTCACAAGCAGAAAATGTTCTTATGTGGCATTGTAAATGCTTATGTTGGCTACATTGGCTCCTCTACAATCAGAGAGAGACAAGCTTTTCCAAAAGGGCCAGACCCTAATGTTTGGGAGCACGACCATCTCCTCTGACTATAAGGGGAGCCTGAGAATTTGGGAAGCTACTCTTGATCTTAAAACCAGTGAGCGTGAATATTCCTGCTGCCACCTCACTGCCTGCTTCAGATCCTTACATTATATAAGGTGTTGTCCTTCCACCTCCATCATCTGTGGTTCATTCCCAAACTATTCATAAGGAAAGGGATTTTCAAAGTTTCCTACTTTAAGAGTGATGAAATAAGGCACTAAAGCCATACTTCCCTCAGCTACATGGAATTAAAGCCATGCAATTGGGACTCAAATTTAGCCAACGCTTGAAAAATTTGTTAAAAGAGTTCACAAAGTGGTTTTCCTGCTATTTTGCTCCTTATAGTTTGAGCAGTGCAGAAACAGGCTTCTACCTTGCAAAAAAAATCTGAAACATTAAGCAATCATTCCCAAACAAATATGGAAAATTTGTCAAATCTTGAAACTTTTTATAAACTGAAAAATCTGGAAAAAACTATTACAAATTTTAATGAAATAACTTATCATTTAACTGCTTAATTTTAGCTCGGTCTTTACAAAACTTTTAGTGACAAAATTGATGAATGATTTTAAAATAAAATTTCAGTTTGATGCCAGAATGTGAAATACTTTAGTTTTGAAAATTTCAGATGTGTCACATCTACAACATCAAGGCTTTTTTCTAAACATTGTCAGTAAAAGGATTTGTCAAAACTACAGCGTTTTAACTATCTGTTTTCACCATCTATTTTCACCATCCATTTAAAATTAACAAAAAACCTGTTTCAATGAAGAAATTAACTCTTCCAGATCCAGGGAGTTTTCATATTTTATTTTCATTTCCTTGCTATTAAAGAAGTGGTAAAAATAGACCAAGTATCATTATTTATATACTCTTTCTACCTTTAATTACGGTGATGCTTAATGAAAGCTTGAGAAATCAGAAACTTTCTGACTAATGTTTGCTGTGAGGTGTCACTACCGGTAGCTGGTAGAAAGAGAAAATTCCCCAGCAGTTATCAGTGCGTTTGCAATCTGCAAAGAGATCCCATTTTCATTTTCCTTCAGCGTTGAAGTTTACAGCCAAATGAGTTAAAACTAACATGATTGCATATCTTTGTTCAACTATTGGCCAGAATGGACCATTGGATTGGGGATCCTTGAACAGGATTTGCTCTGTGATGCCATTAGTTACAGTAGCCTACACATCAGTAATATGTTTACCTCAAAGTAGTTCGTTCCCTTTTCAGTGGAGATGTTGTCCCTCTGGTAGACTTTCTGGAGCAAGACATTTCCACATGGTTCTGTCACAAAATCCTGTGACTGGCAGAAAGTTCTTTTTGTGATTGATTCTTTTCATTTCTTATTTTTAATTATGGTTATAGGGAAGTTCAATAATGCATGCTACTTAATGTCGCCCTGTGATGTTAAAAAATGTACAATCTATTTCTATAAGCATCACTGATAGCAACCAGGTAATGAAACAGGTAATGGAAAGATCTATGCAGAGAAAGCCATTTTCTGGACACACCAGTACTGTCATGTTAGCCCTAAAAAACCAGAACTCTGCTGCGTATTCTTCAGTACCATCTACTAGTACAGTGTCATAACTTGCAGTTTTCTTATAAACATTTCTGTTAAAAAGCCAAACAGACTTTTGGTTTTACTTTTTAACAGCTTTTTTATGAACAGCGGCTTGGGAAAAATTACAATTTTGAAACAAGCAGAAGGAGTTCTTATGTACAAAACTGTGTGCTCATGATTTCTGGTCCTTAATGATAACATATTTCTATTGCCAGGTAAATGTCCTGTTCCTATGCTGTATTTACTGTCTTATCATGCTTTTAAAGACAGTGAGATTTACAAGGACATCATTCTTGGTCCAGGCAACCTAAAAAAATCATCCTCACATCTAAGAAAAGAAAATAAAATAACAGTTTAGCAAATATCACTACTTCTGACTTGCCTTCCTTGTTTTCCTTGCCCCAGAAGCAGAGCTTCGCCCTCTTTGAAAGACTGTTTTGACTATCTATCTGCTTCGTGAATTCCATGTCACTCCCTGAGCCACCCAGGAGAAGAAAATGATGTCATATTAAAGGCCATCAAAAACCAGAAATACTCCACAACAACGTAGACTGCCAGGTTTTCAGATTTCAACATAAATCCTTTATCATCAGTGGCAAAAGGGAAAGTGTGTAAAATGCATCAATACCTTATAAAAATCATTTCCCTCAAATATACTAGCAACTGATCAAATAACGTTATTTTTACTTACGTTTTAATGTGACAAACTCTCATCAGAACAAATTATAAAGTCAGTCAGGGGACATTCCCTCTAGAAATGGCATAAAAGCTGACTGATTTCCTCACAGTATGGGCCTAGAAATATACAGCTAGAAATATTACAAAGAAACAAAATCAGAAGGTGGAGGTTAAGCCTTCAAGATTTTGAAAATGCCAAAATTAGACATTTTCTTGCTTTGTTTGTTGCAGCAGCCAACATCGCTGCTAAGCCAGAAGGTGCCATTTCTCTTCCACACCTCCCAGGTTCAACCAACACAGCATCACACCTCCCGGGTGCAGGTTCCTTTCCCACCCCCAGCCTCACCTGAATCGCACAGCTCGCCCTTTTAGTGGGCAGGTTACACCGTGCGGCTCTGGCCTTCTTTCATGAGAAGGAGAAATGGCACATATTGGAACCACATCAGCATTGCAATCCAGGCAACACAGCTAGGAGACAATGGGAAGCTATCAGTATTTCTCAATTCAGGCAAAATAACAGAGCAAAATGCTTTTTGGAAGTGACTGACCCTGCGTTATGGACAGCTTGTCATGCCATGTTGGGGCACAAGAGGAAGACACTTACTCTGTGTGGCACATGCAGCTATTCTGGCTAAGCACACTCAACACACTCATGAGCTTTGCATGTACCTGCCAGACCATAGAGGTACCATGACCAGACCACCTTGAGGTTGGAAGACCTCTTCTGGATGATGGAAGAGTTTAAGGTGAGGTAGTCATTCAGAGGGGAAAAAGAAAGAGGAGGATTTTCTGGGAAATGTGCCTGAATTTTGGATTTGGAGGGTATTAGACAGAGCCATTTCCGACTGGGAAGACAAATTGATTGCTGCCCCTCCTGCGTACGTAGTCTGCACCTGGACTACGGAGCAGGGGAACTGGCCCAGCCTGACAGGGTCCCACATTTTGACAGCGGGTGGCTAGCAGGGACTGCAGAATTGCCTGAAGAAGATGTTTATGGAATTGTCTCAGCCAGGTACCGCAACATGTAAAAACAATGGAGCTCCTGCCTATGTTACTAATACTAGCTGGAAATTTCCTATTTGATACGTTACAAATCCTGAGCTAGCCAGCAGCAGCTGTTGTCAACAAGAAGCTTGAGAGCAGAGGTAATAGATATTTATGATGGGCTTATAAAAGTGCTTTTCAGCTTGTTGCCATAAGGAACATACATACCTGACCAAAACCTATTCTAGTCAGAGCACAGGGTATCCAGCCTGCTTTGGGGCCCCGTAAGGGGAACGTGCACCCAGACTTAACCCTCTGGAGCCACTGGTGTTTCTGCCAGAACATGGATGATGCCCTAAAAATGCTAGTGTGCTCCTCTCCCTGATGATGAGATGTGTTCCTAGAAAGGGCTATGAGCTGATCTCTGGTAGATTTTAACACCGGCAAATGCCACCTACAGGGAAGGCTCCAGAATTCAAAGGCAGAAGCCCTGCTTCGTACTGAAGGGTATTCCCATGACTGGTGGGTTACATCTTTCCCCCTCCAGTTATCAAGCAACAGGGGTTATCCTGCCTTCCCACTGCCACCTGTACATCGGGGCCCAGGAGCTGGGTTGGCAGAACAGGGATATGCTGGAAGTCTGGGGCCACTTGAAGGGAAAATTGATGATTAAACACTGAATGGGGACTTATAAAAGTACCGTCCAGCTTCCCCACGGTGAGAGGGGAGAGAGGGAGGATCTGCCAACATGGGGAATTTCAGATGGCTGCAGAGGGTGGCTTCTCCGCAGCCAAACTGACAATCTGCTCGCAGCCAGAGGCAGGTAACAACAAATGGATGAAAAGCTGGACGCGAGCCGGCAATGTGCGCTCGCAGCCCAGCCGGCCAACCGTACCCTGGGCTGCATCGCAAGAAGCGTGGCCAGCAGGTCGAGGGAGGTGATTCTGCCCCTCTGCTCTGCCCTGGTGAGACCCCACCTGCAGTGCTGCGTCCAGCTCTGGAACCCTCAGCACAAGAAAGACAGGGACCTGTTGGAGCAGGTCCAGAGGAGGGCCACAAAAATGATCAGAGGTCTGGAATGCCTCTCCTATGAGGAAAGGCTGAGAGAGTTGGGGTTGTTCAGCCTGGAGAAGAGAAGGCTTTGGGGAGACCTTATTGTGGCCTTTCAGTACTTAAAGGGGGCTTATAAGAAAGATGGGGATAGGCAGGGCCTGTTGCGACAGGACAAGGGGGAATGGTTTTAAACTAAAAGAGGGTAGATTTAGACTAGATATAAGGAAGAAATTGTTTACAATGAGGTTGGTGAAACACTGGAACAGTTGCCCGGAGAGGTGGTAGATGTCCCATCCCTGGAAACATTCAAGGTCAGGTTGGACAGGGCTCTGAGCAACCTGATCTAGTTGAAGATGTCCCTGCCCACAGCAGGGGGGTTGGACTAGATGACCTTTAAAGGTCCCTCTCAACCCAAACTATTCTATGATTCTATGATTCTAAGTGCCTCCAGAGTGGATCCAGAAGCTGCCCAAAACCTGCAACTTTGCACCACAGTTACTGATCCTGAGCAGGATGAGTGTGAGCACGGGCTTGCATGGCTGACCAGGTGTGTGGGCACACTGCACATGGAGATGCTGGTGGGCATCTCCCTCAGAGGGAGCCTCTGTGGTCATGGAAGGGGCAGAAAACGCTGCGGCCAAACACAAACCAGTCTCTACTGGCACTGTAGACTTCTTTAGGACTATAATATGGACGAAGTCAGCAATAGGCCTCTGGGTGATTCACCTGGCCAGCTTCAAATCCCTGCCAAAAGGGAGAGTGGCGACAGAGATTCTCAACTAAAAGACTTTGCATCATATATCTGCTTTAACCCCGTTGTTGGGAATGAATAGATTTACCTGAAACTTTCTAAGTTCACAGGCACAAAGTTACTGTATGCCTAGAAAACGCCAGCCAGAGACATGCCACTTGGGGCAATTCTGGGGAACTGGAAAGAAAACCATACAGAGGAGAGTTCCCAGCAGCCTTAAGATGCAATGCTGCTGTTTCCAGCCGGAGTGCACATTTCTTGTGCCAGGACAACACTGTCCCTCTGAGCAAAAGTCATTCCTTTCTCCCATGTTAACCACCGCCAGGTTTAACAACCAGTCTCTGCATAACTACTGCTGCTATAAATGAGAAAGGCAGAGAGGGACAAGAAAAGCTTCTGTTGAGAAGCATGTTGGCCGTGAGAGGACATGAATGCAGGAAGCAGATGATGGTCATGATTGCCATCTAATGGCCAGAAATCAGAAAATAGAGACTAGGGAGAAATGATATGGCTGCAAGGCAGTGATGAGAGAGGGTGAAGAGGCACGGGACTGCAGGCTTGGGGTTGAGCCTTACTGACTGCTCCTATTTGTAACTGGAAATTCAGTTTGTGGGATTAGCATCAGGAAATGGCAAAGGGCGTTTAGATTTGACATGGAACTTCCTATAGAGCCCTGCAAATTATGTGAACAGCCAACCTGCGCTTATTGTATAGTTACATACTTTTTACTGCAGGAAATGTTGCAGAATATCTATATACTTTTGGCTATTCTTTAGAAAGTAAGAAGTGGAGAAGGAAAGAAAGACGACTTGTTCCCGTTTACAAGGATGCTGCAGACAATGCACTTCCTTGGCTAAAAAGTATTAACTGCTCACCACAGATAATCTGTGTTTCTTTCCCAAGACCCTTCCAGCGTGTTACAACATGGGGGAAGAGTTTTCACCTGCAGAGAGCAGTGTTTCCCTAAAAATATAGTAAGCATAAATGATCATCAACAACATCGTAAAAGGCACTCTCCCATTCTGTGCAAAAGCTGTTTTTCACTAAAGACAGCTTGTAAAAAAACAATTATATTCTCTGAAAGAAGGTGCCCTTAATAATGATCATGCTCATCAGGGAAATGATGCTGTAAGGTTCATATATGCATTGCTGTAACAATCTAATTATAGTGACACTTTCTGGCAGCATATCTATGTTTAACAAAATGTATTACATTTAGCATGTGAATAGACAGTGAGACTAATCGTGTGCTTAAAGTCAAGCAAATGATTAAGTTCCTTTGTAGATCACCATCATACTTAATATCCAAATTACTGCCAGGATTATTTCCTTAAAAAACAAAAAAATCTATTCTTTTTTTAAAAAAAAAAAATTCTAACAATTTTGAAACATGTATCTACTTCCCTGGAGGAGTTTCTTTTCACTGGTTTACCTGGAGCACCAGCAGATTGCCGCTGTAGGTTTCTCAGAAGTGTTATGTTGAGATTAATCCTTTTTTTTTTTTTAAGTCGGAGGGGAGGAAAAACACTAAAAATTTTCTTTTGAAAAGAGGTATTACCCACAAATTATGGTGTCTGTTCAAGAAATATAGTATATAGTTCAAATATTTTGGAAGAAATCTTTCAGGCAAATGGAATGAGTAAATATAGTCAAGCAAATGGAGGAAAAACAGAATTGGCCTCCACTACGGCAATGAATTCCACATCCACTTACCCTGTCATGATGTAACTTAGTAAGAATTCTGCTTGGACCAGATCTGTACTTTTGCACCTTGCAAATGCACGTATAACCGCCCTGCTTAAGAAATGAAGACGCAAAGAACATCGGCCACACTCACCAAAAGATCAACCATTTTATTTCTGGTAGCTCTTCATCCACATCAGAGCGGGCCTACATTTCTCCCTGGTGTATCAAGTGGGGGATGCACCTCCCTTAATTTTAATGAGTAAATTGGGTTATAGTCAACAGTGAGAAACCGATACTTCCACAGAGGATTTATCTGGCCAGCTGTAGACACTCATCTTGGTATTAGGGTCTTTGGCCTTTGGAGGTGCATATTTTCCTTTATGGCTGCGTAGAGAGAGCCTGGAGTGACTAACTTTAGATGACTAACTATTTAAACAACAGGCTTAAAGAAAATAAATCTCAACCTTATCTTTAAGAGCTTTTATTTCAGGAACTATTTGGCTTAGTATGCATGACATTCCTAAATGGGGAAAAAAAAAAAAAGAAAAAAGGAAAAAAAAGCTCTTCTGCACTCTGTAATTCCCTTTCAGTTTCTTTCTCAAAAGGGATGGGGGAGCCGTAAATGGCAGCTCAGCCAGCCTCGCTCAAAGCTCAGTGTGACAAGGTCATGCAGAGGTGGTGAATGAATGTACAATGAATTCAGTGGAGCGCTGCTGGCTGCTGCGATTCTGAAGGGGTCATGCAAGCCGAGAAAATGAAGACAAGCAAGACTTCTTGCTTAGAAATGGAAAGGAATAAAAGTTATTTGTGTTTGGTATTTCATACCTTCGTATTTTTAAGTGTGTCACTATTTTTAAGCATCATTGTACTTTCAAATCCAGTCTGGTATTATTGTCAGAAAACTAAGAAGCAAGCAAGAACAGCTGTGCTGGCAACTATATAAGCAGAGTGACAGACATGCCAGAAATTTTTCTGTGGGCAGAGGAAGAATCTAGCAGGTATGCAAAGAAAAAGAAAATGGGACAGTTAGGAATGTGTGAGAAGGCTTGGAGAAGAAGGGGGATCAGGCAAAGAGTGGCATCCATGAGAAAAGATAAACTGTGTTTTATTTTATTTTGCACTAAAACACGCATGCATATGCACATGAACACACACACATACACTCGCAAAACTGCATGGCATGGTGATAGTTTGTTATATTGAAAGTTTGGGCTTTGGATTGCCTGAAGAAGGTATATTGTGACCTCTAAAGTAAACTCAGGATTCACTTTTTTCCTCATGGAACTACAAGAGGTAAAGAAGCTCCTTTCAGTAGAAGTGGATATCCGTCGACCCTGCAATAACCGTACAGAATGGGAATGAACACAACAATATGCTTTTTAAAAAAAAAAAAGTTCTAAATTTCACAGTGCCTTAAAAGCATCACCTAATATTCAAACAGGTGTGAGTGGACTGGGGCAAGACGATGCGCTCCATATCCTGCCCTGGGAATCACTTACTGCCTTCACAAGATGAAATTTTCCCTTTAAGAATTAAATGCTGTTTTCCACCATATCTGTTTTTTTCCTGCAGCAGGAACTGCCTGGATGACACCATGGGGCAGGTGTGCTAATTTTAACTGCAGCTTCAGTCAGGATGCGGAGCCTTTCAAGGATCTCACCAGCAGCAGGCTGCCTGCCTGAGAGCGCAATTTCTCCCTACAACAGGAATATGTTTAAGCATTTGCCTTCATATTCTACCAGCACAGAGGGTTTAAGTATTTTGTAACGGAACAACTCATTTCCTCTTTCTTTCAAACACCTCAGTCCCCGCGCTGCCAAATACACGGGAGAAAGTGTATTGTCCTGTGAGAGGCTGTGAGTAAGCTTTAAAATATGGATTAGGGAAGAAAACATGCAAGGAAATATCTGTTGCTTCATGTGCCTTAATTTTTGGCATCTGTTAATAAGATCCTTATTCAGACAGTGTACATTTCTGATCATTTCCTTATCCATATGATCTTTAAAATATGAAGTAAGCAGGTATACATGCTGGAGCATTTCGGGCCAACGTTTCTGAGCAGCAGCTGCTCCTGTGGTTATTCAGCACCCTGTGTTTGCTGCATGGCGGCAGCAGCCTCCCTGCCGCCTCTGCCGCGGGGTTCAGTGCCTCAGCTGAGGAGCAGAGTCACGATAGACACCACAGAGAGTCTTCCCTCGCAAAAAGAGGGCTGAAATTTGGTCCCATCTTTGGACCTCAGCGGTACAATCTCCTTCCTGGTCTTGGTGATCCTTGCCACATGCTGCGATTTGAATCTCCACCCAAATGGAGAGGAGAAGCCAATCCCTTGACCCAACTCAGAGAGCTGTACCTAAAGTCACGGTCATCGCACCAACCCTAAGACTCGTCCTTTTCCTTGCTGAAAGACCCGCTGACTTCAGGTGACGGCATGGTGGGACACAAGCCCCTCATCGCCGTGAGAGGAGTGAGGAGTCACTGGTGGCTGCGGCGTGGGTGTGGGGTTCAGTGGTGGACCAGGCTCAGCTGTGCTGCCCACCAGCAGGAGAGACCTTATTTATTCCAGGCCTTAGCAACCGAGCTACGGAAAATGAATGCAAGATCCCACTCCACTTCTGTGAGTGCTGTGGGTTTGGGCTAGGTTGGGCTCACAGATGAAATGTGGCAGGAAAGTTTTTTTAAAAAACCTTAAAAACCAGAACAGAGCTTGCATTAAAAGGCTGCATGGAAAGGTCTGCTGTTCCTCTTTTTTCATGTTAATAGGAGAATTATCAATATAACTCTTCAATAGTAGAATTATCAATATTTGTGGAGCCACTACCCCTCCTGAATATCTGCAAAGGACCAGGTATAAGGCATAGGGAAGTCTTTCCATTCAAGGATTGTTTCCGTTAAGATACAATTTGTGGCTCTTCATTTCACAAGAAAGACTTCCATCAACACCATTGTGGCCTACGTGGGAAAAGAATGTTCAGGGCAGGGGATCAGCATTAGCTCCGTTGATTTATTTGTGCAAATTGTACTCCTTTCCACTCAATAATACTGCACAGACTTTGACCCAGGCTTACACCCTAAGTTTCACACTTCCTCCTGAGCGGCTGATAACTAAAACTATCAGATGATAATGTGATCCTGCCTTCCTACTGTATCCAGAGCTCTTAGCGAGCCCAATGACTTACCTAGAAAATGCAGGAACAGGTAAGAGTCTTAAGATCCCCATATAACCTCTTTCATGTGGGACCCTCATCACTCAGTGAACAGACCCCAGGTCAGGTTATCAGATCTGCTTAGTGTCTACTTTCAATTATATCTGAGAATCTAGGTAATTAAGCAACTACTAAAGATGGGATTCATCTCACCTAATATTAGCTATTTAAAAGTAAGTATTTAAGGTAGTCCCTTTATACTCCCCTACAGTCGATGGGATGGCAGGGAGAGGAAACTCTGGCGAGTGATTCATCTCCCTTATCCTCAACCTCTATTCTTGGATGGGATGAATCACCCAAGAGGTGCCATTGCACTGATTGTGGGAAGAGCCTGGGCTACAGCTGCAGATTGACTTTGGGTAGGAAGACTCGCACCCTCTGCGACGCTTTCAGCAGCAGTTCGGACAATCAGGGAGCAACCATTATTTCTGCAAGCGAGACTAAGGTTTCCAAGCCACCTCTGTTTCTTTGAAAAAGACTGTGTCCTCCAAGCTGCTAATAAAAATCCGCCTCTCAAAACACCTCTCACCTTGGTAGGGAACGGATTGCTGATTCTTCTTCTTAGTGGATACATTTCGTGTGGGTTTTCCATGCTGGCTGTATTTCCTCAGTTTTCTTACAAGAACATGACACGGGAGTGGTCTCAGGGGCCCTAGTGGAGTCAGGATATTTTACACCTATTCTTTTCCTCTTATCCAAAGAAAGAAATTGGATTGGCTTGAATCCCTGTTGGCAGTTCTTTATCATGACATTATCTTCTGGGTATTTAATTTTTTTCTGACGTTTGAAGTTAGGCTCTCAAGTCTATAATCCAGTGTTATTCTATATTCCACCATTTAAAAATGGGTATGGTCTTTGACCTTTACTGTTTTTCAGAGACTTCTCTTGCCTTTTCCACATTCTTTGAAGAACCCTTTACGCCTAAGTTATTACTTTGATTTGCTCCATAAATATTTTAAGTCAAATTTCATCAGGATGATTCAGCTTGAATACATTTATCTCAGCCACACTGTCTAACACAATCTTCCCTTAGCTTGAACTCTACT
The DNA here is from genome assembly GCF_964195595.1 of Calonectris borealis. NCBI lineage: Eukaryota > Metazoa > Chordata > Aves > Procellariiformes > Procellariidae > Calonectris > Calonectris borealis. The sequence continues at coordinate 137,149,565 of NC_134312.1, read as the reverse complement.
TCTGTCTTCATCTGTCTAAATTAATGCGATTAAGTCCTTGGCACAGTTTACCTTTTGGAAAGACTAGAACTAAAAGAGACCTCAGCCTTCTCTGCCCTATCTGCTATTCACTCTCTCTCTTCACTTAGCAATGGGCTGTGACATGCCTGGGACATGCCTCTCATAGAAAATGCTAGGGGAACGTGAGGGTAAAGTTATGAGATATAAGACAAAAACATCTGAATACTTGTGTAACTTTCTTCCTAATTAGCTGATTTTTACTACACTTTATAGTTTAAATCGCAATGTTGGGGGCTGATAGAAAAAGAGTATCTTTCCAATATCAAAGCAAATGGGACAGATGAGTGCAAAATGCCAAAAGTATATCCTCAAAATCCAGATCGTGTGAATCTCAAATAGTGAGCTATCATCTCACCTGTTCTCATGGATTGCTTTATCCCATAGGCACCCAAAGGCATAAAGTGTTTTCTCATTTAGCTTAAAATTTCTTAGGAGAGGCTTATGTTTTAGCCACTCATATTTGCTCAGAAATTTTTGTTTCATGAACGTGGGTACTCATTGCTCTGTCACGCCCCTTATTAAGGCAGAGGGGCCTCACCCACTAAATGAGGGAGTGGTAGGGAATAAGACCAACAACCTTGTGAGAAAAATCCTAGGAGGTACAGCAATTATCTGGGAAATGGGAGATCCTGTGGTTTCAAGCCAGGCCCCTTCTTGCCCCTTGTCCTAACCCTTGCACTCATGCTTATGCAACGTTTCCATCCCACCATGGTCTGGGTGAGGGATGCACATCAGGTTTAAGATGCTCTCCTGGGATGTTAGAGTAAAGTTTTAACCTCACAGGGGCGGAGTAGCTCCATCTACCTGGAGGTTGCCACATTCTTGGAAACCACGGTGCAAAGAGCAGGCACATGCTGCACCTCTGCTCTGCAGAGGGCCAGGGGACACCGCAAGTTGGGGACAGGGATGCTCAGCATCCGCCTGAGCACCGGTGGAAGGGGTGGGGGAATGGACCACCTGTGGGAAATGCCTCTGGTCCCTCCATAGTCAAACCCAGGAAACACGATTACAAACAGACTGCATCTTCCCTTGCAGGCTTCCCGAGCTGCCCATCGCAGGCTTCAGAAGTGTGGCAGCAACATTAAGGCAGACTTGCTTTTTTCCCCTGCTCTCCAGCCTGCATACTTAAATGTTCAGTGAAGCATTGCCTACGCTGGGTATCTGAATTACGGCAGACTGGATTTCATCCATCTAATGCTGCTGACGTATTTGTAAAATCTCAGAGGACTATTGATATTAAGCAACCACAAGAGTGCTTTAATACAGCATTTGAAAAGTGGCAGATTTATATAAACTATTTAAGATGCTGAGAGAAAAATTATCTGAAATTCCCATTTATACTAAGTCATTTTACAGTGTCTCTTGAATTCTCGCCCAAAAAAAGGCTTGGGCCAAAAATTTGTGTCAGAAAATAATTAATCCATTCTCTGAGGGAGGCTGATCACTCTCACTTTATACTTCATTCTTTCTCCATCACCAGCACCTCCTTTATCTTTCATTTCTTTCCTTTGCCCATTAATTGAAAACATACAGTAGCTTTCTCTCCCCAAGACAGTTTTGACTAGAAGTATCAAAAGTAGTCTCTGATCCCCTCATCTCAGCTGATATCGATCCCCCTCAGCCTTCCTTATAGCCTGGTGGTAATAGGGGGATGGGCACAAAAGTGACCTATTTTGGCACCACACTACAGGACAAAAGTGAATGCTAATGGAATACTAATTTAGATATTATCCATAGCATATCTTCACTTGTGCAAAAGAAATAATGGATGCTTTTAAGGTTTTAAATTCAAGGCGAGTTACTATGGAAGCTGGGTGCAGATGGACAACTACCCAGATTAATACGCATAAATGACTTCTTATGCTGGCTGACTTTTCATGTTATCTTTTCCTGATTTCAAAAGGGGCTTTGGATGTCAGAAAGAAGATGGCTGAAATAAAAAGGGCAGTCCTATATGTGACTTTTTTCTCTGTGGCTAGTTCCAGATACAAGAGGAAAAGGCTAATCATAGAATCATAGAATCATAGAATCATTAAGGTTGGAAAAGACCTCTAAGATCATCGAGTCCAACCGTCAACCCAACACCACCATGCCCACTAAACCATATCCCTAAGCGCCTCATCTAAACCATATTCCTAAGTGTCTTTTAAATACTTCCAGGGATGGTGACTCAACCACGTCCCTGGGTAGCCTGTTCCAAGGTCTGACCACTCTTTCAGTAATCAGTAATCAAACTGCTGAGCTCCAAAAAATTGCCCAAAGCATTTCATAATGGCATAGGATAGCTCATTTTGAGCAATCAGTTCATAAGTGCATTAATACAACTCATGCACAACTCCACTTGGCCTTACCTCAGCAAAACAGTATCCCTTGCAAATACCCGCTCGCCCAGTCTGTATTTCATAGTGTTATTTCTTTTCTCCTTAATGGTGTTTTGTTTGTTAGTCATTACCATTAAAAGCATGGTTTTAGGGCAGGTAAAAAGATGAATGCAAGGAGAGAGGACTGGTTTGAACTGCTCCTCCACTTCAGGAGAGGAGAGGAAAGGAGAGGAGAGGGGAGGAGAGGAGAGGAGAGGAGACAGGAGAGGAGACACGGGGTTTTTGATAGTCTGCAGCAAGAAAGACCACTTGCTGCCTTTTCCCATCTCATTCAGGAGCTCTGCTCTGTTACACTCAGAAAGGGGAAACAATAGCCGGGAGTGTATGAGCAATACAATAGTAAGCAATAAATCTGAAAACCTCAGCATGCTATTAAATGAATGACTAGTTTACTCTCATCTGGGACAACTGCCTAAGCATTCAATAGCAATAACATCACTCTGACTAGACAAGTAAGTCCTGGGTAACACTGGAGCTGTGACTGAACGGTGGTCACCGTGCTTCCTTCCGTTCTCTGCCTGGCAAATACGGGCACCACACAGAAAGAGAGGCAGTCCTGAAAGCCATGACAAACGTCTGTCTGAAGGGAACCTGATTGGGCTGCACATGGTTACTCTCAAAAGAGGGTAGGAAAAAGCATCCTGGTGAAGATTTAATAAAGGAAATAAAAGAATAACTGGGAATATCTGTTTATCACTTGCCCTCACGCAACAAAAGTGGATCTCCAGTGAGAGTGGAAGGCCGTGCATCTGCAGTTGGTAAAAAGATTTCTTATACAACTAAAAGTTAACTTTGGGAGTTCTTGTCACAAGATATCGAGGAGAAGAATTTGGTAAGACTCACAAAAAAGGTTATGAAGCAAACGTACAGTTATGTTCTTCTGTTCTCCTGAAGGAATATAAAGCCTCATGGTTCACTCCATGTGGAAGCATCCATAGAGTGGTCTTCGTATGAATCCTTGCAGTTCTCCCATGTTGATCACTTACTGTACTGAGACCTGAATATTTACCTCCAACATGTTTTTGCCACTGTTTCTAATCTATGGCACTATTTTTGCCTCACTATCTGAGTTCAGAGTCCCCATAAGAGTTCTCTCCCATAGGCTTTTTTTAAACATAAGGTAGTTACTGATTCTCTTTTATCCTCTGCTCTACTAGCTCTCTTATTCTAATGTGTTAGGAAGTAACATCTTAATATTTTCCAGAAGCAATACTAACACATCATAGAATATTTTCTGAGCATATGTTAAAACTCCAATTATAATTCAGCTAATGAATCCATATAAACCTTCAATTAAATAAAATGTATGCAGTGCTGCCTACCCACCAAAATACTTGCCCAGCAGTTGACTGTAATGAGATTATGTGGATTCCTAGCAGATCTGCTTCTTCAAAGCTTTTGGGGTGACTTACCGACTTACAATATGGCAAACTAAATTGATAACAAGTGAGTCCCCCTCACCCCGACTGCAGATTCTCCATCGTTGGGTCCCCGATTCTCACCAAGCACAGGAAACTGAAAAACCTCAGCATTTCCTCTTGACTGAGTCCCTTCACACCCCTTGCTCTTCTCTCTCCCATTAGGAAGAAAAAAAATCCACAAACGGTAAGGTTTCATCTTTGGCTTTAATCATAGAATCATAGAATCATAGAATCATACAGGTTGGAAAAGACCTCTAAGATCATCATGTCCAACCCAACACCACCATGCCCTCTACACCATGTCCCTAAGGGCCTCATCTACACGTCTTTTAAATACCTCCAGGGATGGGGACTCAACCACTTCCCTGGGCAGCCTGGTCCAAGGCCTGACCACTCTTTCAGTAAAGAAATTTCTCCTAATGTTCAATCTAAACCTCCCTTGGTGCAACTTGAGGCCATTTCCTCTTGTCCTGTCGCTAGTTACTTGGCAGAAGAGACCAACACCCACCTCGCTACAACCTCCTTTCAGGTAGTTGTAGAGCGCGATGAGGTCTCCCCTCAGCCTCCTCTTCTCCAGGCTAAACAACCCCAGTTCCCTCAGCCGCTCCTCATAAGACTTGTGCTCCAGGCCCTTCACCAGCTTCGTTGCCCTCCTCTGGACACGCTCCAGCACCTCCATGTCCTTCTTGTGGTGAGGGGCCCAAAACTGAACACAGTATTCGAGGTGCGGCCTCACCAGTGCCAAGTACAGGGGCACGATGACCTCCCTACTCCTGCTGGCCACACTATTTCTGATACAGGCCAGGATGCCGTTGGCCTTCTTGGCCACCTGGGCACACTGCCGGGGTTCAGCCAGCTGTCAACCAGCACCCCCAGGTCCTTTTCCTCCGGGCAGCTTTCCAGCCACTCTTCCCCAAGCCTGTAGCGTTGCCTGGGGTTGTTGTGGCTGAAGTGCAGGACCCAGCACTTGGCCTTGTTGAACCTCATACAGTTGGCCTCGGCCCATCGATCCAGCCTGTCCAGGTCCCTCTGCAGAGCCTTCCTACCCTCGAGCAGATCAACACGCCCGCCCAACTTGGTGTCGTCTGCAAACTTACTGAGGGAGCACTCGATCCCCTCGTCCAGATCGTTGATAAAGATATTGAACAGGACCGGCCCCAGCACTGAGCCCTGGGGAACACCGCTCGTGACTGGCCGCCAGCTGGATTTAACTCCGTTCACCACAACTCTCTGGGCTCGGCCGTCCAGCCAGTTTTTTACCCAGCGAAGAGTGTACTTGTCTAGGCCGTGAGCCGCCAGCTTCTCTAGGAGAATGCTGTGGGAGACAGTGTCAAAGGCCTTACTGAAGTCCAAGCAGACCACATCCACTGCCTCTCCCTCATCCACTAGGCGGGTCACCTGGTCATAGAAGGAGATCAGGTTGGTCAAGCAGGACCTGCCTTCCATGAACCCGTGCTGGCTGGGCCTGGGCTTTGTTGTTTCTTATTTCAAAAAATGGAGAAAATACATCTTCAGAATCTTTGTTTCACCTTCAAAAGAAATTATCTTATTTCCCAAGTAAAGAGCAGCTGCTAGCAAATCCAAAGAAAGTTATTTATGGAGCACATAACCATGGAGTTGGAAGCCCATATACTGTAGATGCTTAGAGGATACTGAAGCAGTTATGCCCAGTAGTATGGGCTGAAGAAAGATGTTTGACCAAACACCAACAAAATCTTTTGTTTCTTGTTGAAGTACTCTACGGATTCATTCAGATGGCCAACAGAATACCTTCCTGCTGCTACTCATGAAGTTGCATTCTTATTTTTCTGATAGCCTTATATTTTTCTGGGAGAGGATATATAATTTTAGTTTCCTCATATTAGGGAATTTTAGAAAAGGAACGTACTACCTAATTACTAGCAGTATTCCCTTAATGCTCAGAGCCTTTCTCATGGCAGTGTGTTGGAGTTGCAAACACAGAACAAAATGATGGGTTTAGACTCACTGCAGGAATTGGAGTGGCTGTTTTGCTCACCAGCAAGTGATAAATGTCCTCTTGCTAGGACTCTGCCCGGGCATCAGCAGGAGAGAGTCTCTTTAGACCAATGTGAAGCATTACTCGCTCAACAAAACCATCCCACATTTACAGAGTTCTGGTCCCTTATTGCCTTGAAGAATTTGAAGCAAATTTGAGACTTTTTAACTTTGTAGCAAAGATGGTGATAGTAGTAAACTGCATTTGAACATGTGAAGTTTGTGCATGAACCCACTGTATGGTCTATATTTCAATTCAGTATCATCTTTTAATGGGTGAAAAATTGTGGCAGGGTGGATGCTCCTGGGATGCAGATGGAAGAGTTGAGCAGACACTGGGCTGTGCCTCTGTCCTGCGAACGGCAGCACATTCTGCAGCCCTCAGTGCTCGGGAGGGATGGGACAATACAGGGCGATGAATCTTTTCAAGAAATCCATTTTGGCTGAGGAGCCTGAATTTGTCCTCTTAAATAATTTTGCCTGTGTCAGTAGTCCGTCCAAATAGGAATGATTCTTCATTGCCCTGCTGCTTTGTTTTCATTTTAGTGGAGTGTAAACTGGACATGCTACATTAACCATTACTGCCTGGGTAGGATATTTTTCAGCAAGGTAAAAGATGTTAATCTGAATCGCCCTCAAGCTAAGAAATATAACTAAAACATGGAGCCAATATAACATAATGTAATAGAGTATTATACATATACTATCATATTGTAATATGATATTACATTATATAATGCAATGATGTCATATTATACTGCGTGTTATATGTTGTATATCATATATCATATACCATATATCAAATATCATGTTACATGTTACATGTTACATATTCTATACATATGTGTGTGTTGTAGGTACATATACATATATTAAGGATTCTCATCACCACAATCTCTGGCCACATTTTCAGAGAAATGGTGGAAACAATCACATTTTTGAGGAGTCAGGCTTCCTAGTGTGTGTTAGCCATGCTCTGAGCAAGCATTAAGGGATTCTCAAGTGATTTCATTTCTCAATCTTTGATAAACTTAATGAAGACTGAGACACTGGGTACTCAAAGGTGCTGTGGCTCATGTGTCTGTTTCAGGACACTTAAGTATCTTTTCTGCTGAAGCTGCCCTTCAACATCTAAATCTTTTGTTTCTTTGAGGACTGAAGTCCGATCTGTGCAAAACCATGGCAATCACCAGTAAAAATCTGATCCCTACAATTTATACATACACAATCGTATTTCTGCCAAGTAAGCCAGTGTGGGAGGACTAACACTAGTAGATGTGGTGTGAAGTTTATCGAGAGAAAATTACGCCTTATGGAATTGGCGAGTGTGTCTAAAGCAACAGAGTAACATCTGTGCTCGGTGTGTACTGCAGAGACAGACATGAAATTTTTGATTTAGTACATGGCTCCCTCCAACTGCCCTGTGCAGGCGTGGCTTCATTTTAGAAGTCTTGGAATATTTCGGCTATTATTACAAGTATCACAGATGTGTAGCATTAGAAGCGTGTGTCAATACAAACCGCAGCCCACTGGTGGCAGCAGTTCGTTACTAGTGGACAGAACTCTGCTTGACCAGCACGGGGTCTGCACACACGCCTGATTTATGGGGAGAGAACCAACTTTCACATCTAGTTCAATCTACAGAGCTGCTCTCTTTCTCATCCCATAGTTCTCATTTTATCAAGACTGCAGCTGTAAAATAAAACTTGTATTACAAGTGTAGGAGACTAATCAGCAGAAGATAAAGAGGCTGTGCATGTAAGTTGAGACGTGTTCTCTTTGGGAAGTTTGATACCACCCCCATTTTCACATCCATTCTGTTCAAGGCACATTGAATAAGTGCAATAGATGGAAGCTGGACTCAATCCCATCCTTATTAATATCAGTAGCAAAACACCCATGGACTGAAAAATTGGAAACTACGTATTTTTGTGCTCCTGTGGGATAGTTTGCATTCAGGTGCAAAGTAGCTGTACACCTCTCTGCAGAAATGAGCTCTGCCTGCCTGCCTGCCTGCCTGCAGTGACATGTTCTGGCAATAATCCCACTATGTCAATACATATTAGTGCTACTGTTGTTGTTTTTCCTGCGCATGTGTGCAGTAACTTCCTACCAACCTTAAAACATACCAGGGAATGCTTTTGTTTCTGTTAGACACCATAAACAAACTTGTACCTACTGATAATGAGCAACAGAGGTGTCGCTTGAGCAAGCAGATGCCACAGACCTTGCTATGACCAGAAACTGTGAGCAACACTGAGGGCCCCTCTTCCTGCAAGGGAAAATGGACTCTCCTCCATCTGTCCTTGCCACTACGTTTTCCTGCCAGCGACCATGTCCTTGGGTGCATTTCTCTAACCCTGATCCTTTAAACACAAAAATCAAAAGCTTTATCAACATTTAACCTCTAGCACTGGTCCACACCCTTCTGTGGGGAATAACTTGAACACTCCTATGGGCAAAGTGGTGCCTTCCTGAGCCCCCTGCCCACCTGCCTTAATTGCCCCAAGAGTAATAATAGTCACGGTGAGATTGTTTGAAAAAGTGAGACAAAGACAAGCCTGGGAAAATCCTAAATGCCTACCAAGCACGGGGTCCTTTTCAACCCACACATCCTGCGCCTGTGACTTGGCTCCCAGTCCCCACCTCTGTTTGCACTCAGACATGGTAACTCCCCTCTGCTTTGAAAGAGAAATGCGAGGGCAAAAGACTTGAAAGTTTCAGGAGCTGTGTGGGTGCCAGGACAACCTTTTCTGTCACACACATTGGTGGGGTGATGAAGCCTTCATGCTGTGAGAGCTGTGCCTTTCATCCTCAACAAGGTAACCCCCCCAACACACACACACTCCTAGTCCCTGCCACCTGTGGAGTACACCAGAGGCAACTAAAATCCATGGCTGTGGCAGTCACAAGAAGCACTTCTTCTCCCTTGCTTTTTACAAACTGGCACTGTGAAGAAAGCATCATGTCAATAAAGTTTAAATGACTAGATGTTCTTTACCCCAACAGCTCCATCCTTCGCTCCTTACCCTGGGGAAAGCTCGAATGTCAAGGAGGAGAGTCAGGTTTTGAGCAGACCTCCTAGCCATTTCTACATCTGGTTGGGCGGCAAGCTCAGTTTCTTCTTTTTTTTTTTCCCCCTAAAAATAAATTAAATTAGGAAGGCAGTAGTAGAGAAAAATAAATAGATTAGATAGATAAACTCACACATAAACTTTGAAAAATCTTGCCTGCATACAAGAGACAAAAGATTGTTGCACTTGTATGGGTTTGGGGAGCTGAAAACACAAAGGAGCTTGATAGCTGAATATGCTTAAGACGGTTTTAAAGCGAATGCCTCAGATATGGCTAGCAGCATACAGCACAAGTGGTAAAATCCACCCAAGAAAATCAATACAAAGCAATAAACCTGGGGTGAGTTCCAAGTTGCTGCTAGTTTAAAGCCAGCTCAGAGATAGCTATATACGGAGCACATAGCACAGGTGTGGTCTCAAGGGCAGTGCTGTTTTCCAAGCTAAATAAATTAATCCTGCTGTATGCTCATGCATAGTGACTTATGCTACTCTTCTGTATCGTGTCAAGTTATGTCATGAGACTGTCAGCTTTGGAGGGAGGGAACCCCACTGTTGGAACCACATAATTCACCTAATTAATGATGTCAGGTACATTTTGTTGCTCTGCAACTCATCCATGAGTACAGTATGCAGTATGGGCATCCTGGGGATGTTCATCGACAGGTATTTCCCTATCTCTGTGCTCTTTCTTATGAGCAAGTGGATTGGCAATCCCCAAAGGGACTTCCAAAGCCCATACAATAGCCTAGGCAGTTTGATGCTATTAGTCATTGTTTCATTCTGTGTGTTTACTTTGGTCATCCCTTTTTCAATGGAATTCTGATAAGAATAGTTGCCTTGTCTTTTGTACATATGGACTTGTTTGTGTGTTGAATAGAGACCACAGTATTTTGAATGTATATCTAGCTTTATCTTTGCATTGAAAGAAACTCATATTCAATGGTGACATAAAAATCCGGTCTCTCCCTTTGCCTGAGATTTCTGTTTGTAATCTCTGTTGACACCCATGCACATGCTGTATAATTAGCAGTTTTACTTAGGAGAAGCCTAACGTTGGAGGATCAAGGGTTGCTGAGTTGCGCTAGGAGAAATGATTCAACATGCTTTTGTGATGCGTTATGCTGATGTTGTCACTTACACACTTCCAAAATTATTATTTTTACTCATATAAACGAGAGGGAAGAAAAGTTGCTGCAAAATTCAGAAAGTGATGACAAGCACTTGAGAAAATTTGGCACAGAGATGCCTTCTTCAGGCAGGAGATGTGCTAGCGTATTCTTTTTGGTTCTCTCAGGTACTTCACAAATCAACCGCTGTTTCTAGAGATAGCTTTTAAACATAGTGTTTGCACATGCATCTGGCAGCAAGGAACTCCAGCCAAAACAGTCGTTTGGACACATTCAGTTCACAGACCTTTGCAAAATATCCCCTGTGTGGAACACGTAAGACAAATAACTAAAAGCTTGGTGGTTCCCTGCAAACTTAAAGAAATCTTTCTGAAAGTTGGAAACATACTTCTCTTGCTTCTCCTCCATTTATTAAAAATTTCAGAACATGATGACAATAAATTCTTAGCATCCCTCAAAAGCTGGAAACCACAGCTGAAGGCCTCCTCATCTTGTTTGCTTTGTTATTGACCATATGCAGGCAGCCTTGCACTTGGAGTATCAAACAGCCTAGCTTCCAAACTGTTGCTTTGCCACAGCTTTCTGCGTGCATTAAAAGAAAGGCTCAACACTCTTCTCTTATTGTTTAGGGGTATAGGGAAGGCAGGGAAAGCAGAGTCAGGCAGATTGGTGTGGGAGAGGAGCATCTGCTGCTCGAGGGTATTTAGCTTCCCGTGCTGGCTTCTCCTCTCCCACAAGCACTACTTTCTTGAAGTCATGACCTGTTGCAAAGTTCCCTTTGTCAAGCACGGTAAAAAAGGAAATGCCGCTACTTGTAAAGCCCATTAGCGCCAGTATTTGTCCAGCTAGGACAGGCATTTTGCAATCCCTCCTCCCTCCTCTGAAATTAAGCTGAGGGGGGATGGAAAGGCTCTTCTTTTAAACTCGTTGCTCCATGAATCAATTACCCTTTTTTTTAATTGTCGATAGCATGCGGTAGAATGTGACACACCACAAATATTGTGCTCTGACGTTTGAACAACTGAATACCCAAACCCTGATGTCACCGTCAACATCCTTCTGCTGCTGGCAGGGAGGCAGTGCAGCAAGAAACTACCCAAAGGGATTGTCTCCTCACTTACACTCTCAGGATCACTGCCAGCTCCTGTTTCCTCTAGCAGTATATGGAGTGAGAGAAAGCATTCTCTCTCAGAGAGTCAAGCATGTGAAAAGAAGATTTCACGTGTGAAACTGAGACCTGGAAAACAATCACTTGGCTTCTCTTCCTTTAATTTATTTTCCATATGATTGAGAAATTTACATACAGAGTTTATTTTTATCTTACTAGTCATCTGACGTGCCTGGGATCCCATTATGAATAATGGGAATAAGCTGAGATGGGAATTAATCTTAGGTGCTTTATCACATAGACATTTCATGTTCCCCTAATTACTTTTCTTTTCTCTTTTTTTAAAATAAATGCACAGACTCTATAGCAGAATTAGCATAAGGTTAGAAGATTCGTGCTCCTGATCATGTTTCAAAACATTCTTCAAACAGCATTCAAGGAAAAGCCCACTGAAGTCAATTTGAGATACAGACACTTTCACTGACATCTGTTAATATCTGATTAAGCCCCTGTTGCATGGCCTTGAGCAAGTCTTTTATCATCACATTTTCGCAAACAGGAGCAGTACATACATACCTGGAAAAGGAGGGCTCATGTTTTTTACAAGGCTTCAAACATGGACAGAGAAATGAGATGCAAGAACCATGGTTTACCACTTACTACCTTTCCTACTATGTGAATTTCCTAGAAGGCAAGAAAGAACTCGCAGCCTTGCTCTAGTTCAAACCCTCAAAGGTGTTAGCTGAAAACTATGTTAGCAAGGGTCCAATTTCCTTCTTGCAAATGGGATCAGCAAGTGCTCAGAAGTCCTCTCCTCTAACACGCAAATGACTGAGAGAGTGCATGTCTAGGAGGGGTACTACACCACCAAATATTTGTTGACTGGAATTTTTTTAAATAATCATGGTAAGAAACTGCTGACAAAAAAACCAAAAAGGCAATAAAAAAAAATTGGAGCAGCTCATCAATATCCAAAATAAGAATTCCTAAGCTAGCTATCCTTTACATCACGTGGCCTAGGACATTTATTGAGGATGTCAGCTCTGCCCCATCCAAGTGCGCTTTGGAGTTTGTTATCCCCAGAAGTTATTATTCGACATGGGGTAGTCTTGTATGAACACGTACCTTCCTCGCATTCTCCAAATAGCAACAAACAGAAGCAAACATAAAAGGACATGGAGATATGCAATTTCTGTAGCTATACCAGTAATAAAAAATGCTATAAAGAGGATTTGCTTTTACAGAAATCAGCCTATGTCACCAAAATGCAACACCCTCATCTTGCTTCAGCGGAACAATACTGTCTTCATATATGTAGTAAAGTACATATGACATTTCTAAGATACTGCTGTGACTATCTCAGTATTAACCCACCAGAAAGGAGATATAGGAAGGCAGAGAAGCAGCAGAAGTGTAATTGTCTCCGTCTCTCAGAACTATAACTGAATCTAAATCAGCAGAGGAGCCTGGTTTGTAGATAGCGGAAGCTCCATCTAAGGCTATGGGTTACACTGATTTAAGAGATCTGTGGCTCTGTCCCAAAATGAGCAGAAGCGAAAGAAGGCAGTACTGCTACTGGACAAGCAGCTTCTGAAAAATCAGACCCCAGTCCCGCAAACATTCACTGTCCTTTAATTTCAGGAGTGCATTTCCCACGCTGAGGTCAGGGGAAGACTGATTTGCTCAGACACACAGGTGAGTGACTGCAGCAGCCACAGAGGAGAACAATTCTAAAGAACATTTATATTAAATTTACCCTCACTTAAGAGGCAAAAAAATCTTTGGCAAAACTGAAAAGTCTGAGGCTGTAACATCATTGGGGATGCTGATGAAATTTCACAATTCCTAGTCACAGGGTTCAGTGCTCAAAAGCGTCAAAGCAGTAAAAGGCCATAAACTCATTTTACAGAACTTGCTCAAAAGCTAGCAGAGTTAGCCAGTATCCAACACAGAATATCCCTCAGGAACATTTTTAATGCCTTATTATGAAAAACTGTAAATATTCACAAATTATACGATATATTCCTTGCCATTTCTTTCCTAAGTGATTCCTTTGGCCTTCAGTCTCGCACAGTCCCTGGCTCATAAGAATACTTTTAGCTCACACCATTGCTCTCAATTATAATACTCTGTTCATCTCCATTTTGGAGGTGCTCATGGACTACAGGAGGAAAGCAGACTTTATGCACCGCACCTCCAAACGTGAAGGAGCTTGACTTTAGGAAGACTCTGGGCTGACTGGAAATCCTGGTTCTCTATAGCAAGTGTTATTGGGATTGCCAGGGGGGACGAGATTTTACCCCCTTGAAATTACAGCTCTGGAAATGCTATGAAAAATGGCTGGCCAAGGGGGAGAGGACAGCCATGAAACAGAGGAAGCAGCATCCCCAGGGACTTTACTGAAATGTATTTACAGTTCTCCTTGCATATATTAATTCTCTTTGTGACTCAGGGCTTTTAATTCATCAGCAATCACCCTCGCATCAGATACTCTGCTGGAGGGCAGGGAGCAAGGAGAAATACGCTACATGGTTTCCATACAGATGTCCCAGAAGCAGCAGCAATGAAGCTAATTCCCACATGCCGGCTCCTGTACCACCTCACACCTTGAAAGCAAGCGTGTCTCCGCTCCCTTGCAGAGCTGCTGCCAGACAAAGGCGCAGAGATTTCCCCGTCATTCAGCCACACGCACATGCACAAATACACCCCCCTCCGTCTTTCAGTACTTTCACGTGAATAATTCAGTTTATTACCCAACGCTGCAAATGCAGATACAAGTCACCCGTGCCATACACCCCCTTCTGCCCCCTACCCAACAGCAATTGCCCGTCCAGCTAGATTATGCTGGTTTTAGGACCGATTGCTGCACGGGGCTGCTTCTTTGAATCCCCCGAGCAAGCCCTTGGGGACATCCCCCCTCCAGCCCGGGGAGCTGGCAAGCCTGGCCTCAGCCCCGGCCCTCCTTCCCCCGGCCGCCGGCAGCCGGGGCCGGGCGGCAGATGCCTCGCCGGGGCCGGCCCGCTGCTGGGGAGCGGGGCTGGGAGCCAGGGCCGGGCGGCATCTGGCCGGAGCCATTGTCTGCCGGACCGGCACCAAAGCATGGCCTGGCCTGGGGGCGGGGGGTCTTTCTTTCCTTTGCAGGAGGGTTGCAAGGACAGCAATGGGATTTTATTCTTTCCTTGGAGCAGGGTTGCAAGGACAGCGATGGGATTTTTCTCTCCCTGCAGCAGGGTTGCAAAGGCAGCGGGGGAAGGGGGCGGCGGGGGCGGGGGCAGCTGCCGGAGCTCTGAAGGGACGAGGGTTTCGTCTTTTCCTTCTAAATGCGGAAATTTGAGTAACATAATCAGCGAGCTGATATTGCTCAACCGGGAGAGGGGCACACAGAGAGCTGAAGCAAACACACTCCGCGGCTTAAGCCAAGCACAGCGCTCCGCCGCTGCGGAAGGTCGCCGGCGGCTGCCCCTGCCCCCTGCCCCGCTCCTGCCCCTCCCCGCCCCCGCCCCGGACGCGCACCGGCCCCGAGGCGGCGGGGCAGGGCGGGGGCCGGGGAGCCAGGGGCAGCGGCCACCCCCCCCGGACCGTCCCGGGGGTGCCTCCCGCCGGCCGGGGCCGGGGACCGGGACCGGGCCCGGGACCTAGATCGGGGCGATTTTCAGCTTTAAGGGTGTGCGTGCGTGCCCGTGTGCCCGTGTGCCCGTGTGTGCGTGTGTGTAGCTGCGTGTGCGTGTGCGCGGGGGGGCGGAGGGCTGGGCGGCGGAGGGAGTGGAAGGAAGCAAAGGGGGGGGGAAACGAGAGAGAAAAAGGCGGAAAGCGGCAAAATGGTTAGCGGGTGACATCACCGCCATTTGCATAGGCGCGGGGATAAAACCGCCCCGCCAGCGAGCGCCCTTTATACTGGCGTGCGGAGCGGCGGCAGCAGCGAGCGGCGGGGCAGAGCATCACCGCGCGGCGACACCGGTGGGTCCCGCCGCCCCCCCCCCCAATTCCCCCCCGAGTCCCCCAGCGCGGGCAGCACGAGCCCCTGCCCGGCACCCCTGCCGGGGAGGGACGGCGGGCAGGGCAGGGCAGGGCGCGGGGGCTATTGTCCGGGGGGGTGGGGGAGGGCTATTGTCTTGGGGGGTATTGTCTGGGGGCCGCGCCGCTGCAGGGCGGTGGCCTCCGCGCCAGGAGCCCGCTTTGTCGCCGTCCCAGGGCTTTATTTTTTAATTAATTTTTCCTTAACGAGTTAAAAACGCGGTCAGCGCCGGGCGCTGCCCCTCCATTGTACTCCGCAGCGCGCAAATACTGGGAGTTGCCCCCGGCGGCGGCTGGCGGCGAGCTGCACTGCCTTCGATGCTGGATTAAATTAACACTTCTTATTATTTTTAAATGTGCCGGGGATTAAGCGTCGTTTTTCCGGCGGGCGTTGAGTTTTCGGCTCCCCGCGTTGGGCGCGGCGGGCGCGGCCCCACTGCCGCCGCGGGGTGGGGGCCGGGGAGCCCTCGCCGGGGGTAACGGGCTCTTGCCTTGTGTGCGCAGAGTCACCTGCCAACATGTCCGACAAACCAGACATGGCTGAGATCGAGAAATTTGACAAGTCCAAATTGAAGAAGACAGAGACGCAAGAGAAAAACCCGCTGCCTTCAAAAGAAAGTGAGTGCGGGCAGGCGGCGGGGAAGGGCAGGCAGGCAGGGAGGGAGGCAGGCAGGGAGGGAGGCAGGCAGGGAGGGAGGCAGGCAGGGAGGGAGGCGGGAGGAGACAAAGAGGGGCGGCGGGCGGGGGCCCGGGGTGCCGCGGATGCGGGGTGGAGGGAGGATACACGGCTGTGCCTGCGCCAGACGGCGACGACCTGAACCCACCGCGTAGTAGTGCTTAATTTACAATTATTTACATTTCTATTTTGAGGTATATATATTTTGATACATATATTTTTACAAATTATAGGGATTGTCATGTGAATGCATTACAGGTTTTAGATCTTTATTTTTTTTTCTCTCCTTTTCTGTTTTTTTCCCCATTTTAGCAATTGAACAGGAGAAGCAAGCGGGTGAATCGTAATGAAATCTGCCCTTCCAAATTATGCACTGTACATTCCACAAGCATTGCCTTCTTATTTTACTTCTTTTAGCTGTTTAACTTTGTAAGATGCAAAGAGGTTGGATAAAGTTTAAAATGACTGTACTGCCCCTTTCACATCAAAAGAATAGAGAGAACTACTGACACTGAATGAAGGCGCTGCCTTTCCCTCTGCCTGTCTGGCTTTGGTCCTGGTGGCATGAAAGAGCTTGCATGTTGATGAAAGAAGAACTTGGGTGGGACTACAGTAAACTAGAGTAACACACGAATAAATGCAAAGCTGTACCAAGGTCCTGCGAGCTGTAAAATGCAGTTAATCGAGTGCCATTTTTTTTTTTTGTTCAAATGATTTTAATTATTGGAATGCACAATTTTTTTAATATGCAAATAAAATGTTTTAAAACCTGGATGGTATTTATGTCCTCTATTTGGAGAACTGTATCAAAGGATATGAAGCATAAAAGCCGGTACTGAGACACAGGATACTATAAAACCTTTGGAGATGACTCAAACCTCAATCACCATTCTTTTTTTCGATACGTGCTCTCGCCATTAGATAAACTTGTGCTCCTCGAAGCTAGCTTTTAGACAATTTCAGTAAAAAATTGCATGTCTTATAATTTGTTACCATGTGAGTATATCACTTTAAATATTTCTTCTTCAATATTTAATGTAGAGATTGATAAGGCAAAAAATTTGGCTATGTTTATTGCTTTGCCCCGCCCATAGCATAGCTCTTTTAGTAAGAACCGTTCGGTACTGTTGCACAGATTCAACCTCCGTTGTGTAAATCCATAATTGGTTTAATTAATACTTAAGCCTTGTCCTGCTGATACAGTATTTAAAGGAAGATATAACTTGAATTTTAAGCCCAAGGTTGAATATAAGCTTTTTAATATTCTAAAGCTATTTTAGTGGATTGTGTCCCATGCAAATAAAAATCATTTTGCTAAAATATTAGTCATGTTTTGAACACTTATATAATCTCTTAATGGCTACTTGATCCTAAGAATTGGTATCAAAGAATAAAAAGCTCCAGATTCTTTACGAATTCAAAACTAACCATTTGCGGGCAAAAAACTCATAGTAACTTAGAAAATGAAGATGACTAAATCCTATATGCAAATAGCGACACTCCATATTGCTGGTTTATGGCGGTTCATTCAGGCCTGGGATACTTTCTGGTTATTTTTCCTCAAATGACAGTAGGTAAAATCTGTGATTTTACAGAGGTCAGTAGGAGCTGACTTCAGTAGTCGTGGATTTAATCCATTACTCACTTCACTTTGAAGTGAGTGGTTAACATTCCGGGAAAAAAATGCTGTCAGATAGCCTGTGGGAGGGTGGTGAGCATGGTTCTTCAGTGCCTTAGTTTTATCTGCAGGGGTTGAGCCTGTATTCATTTCAGCCAGTTCCTATAAAGCAAAATTAGTCCCTCTGGGGAAGCCTGGGTTTTGCTGAGGCTGCTGACTTGGGGGGGTCACGTAGATTTGGGGTTTCATCCTACCGCCTCTCCCTAGCAGCATCCGACTGCATTAACAAGCTGTCCTTGAGTTTACACCAGTGAGGGCAGTGAGGCTCCCCTACTTGGAGGTTTGGTGGATGTCTGTGCTGCTGGAGGAGGAGCCCCGAGGTGCTGTGTACTTGTGGGCGCAGTCCCCAGACCCCTAGCAGTGGAAAACTTGCAAAATTGAGTGTTTGATGAGAATCTAGGATTCAGGCCTGAGATGTTTTGACGCAGTCCATGAGAAGATTTGGGGAGTCCTGGTGGCATAAGGACCCCCAAAGTAATTTAAGCTGACGCGTTTAGGAATGAAGTGAACCATTCCTTGCGCTTGTACATGTTTCAAGCTTTCATTTTATTCCCCATGTATAATGGGAAAGGGATAGGAAACTTCTAGCTGAGTTTCTGAAAAGTCAATTAAACAATCAACTCCCAGCTACTGATCTTAATCAGGTAACACAGGATGTAACATGACTAAATTCAGAAGTGTACAGTCTGAACTGTACGTGCGCAAATGAGTAGAAGCAAGCGCTTGCTTACTGTGGATACATCTATGGGAAGAAAACCAAAGCAATGTATTTCTGAGAGAGGCAATGCATGAGATACACATACTCAGTGTAAGTCCGTGAAAGTGCGTGCTGTAAGCCAGCGTAGTTCAGCAACACCATAATGAGATACGGGGCCTCTGACTTCAGAATCGCAAGTCCAAAGTGATCAGAAGTCGGTGCTGGCCAAAGGGTACCATCTGCGATGTGCCTGGTGGCCACAGGCACGTGGTAAGAGGTGGTGAGGCTCAGATCTGTTTTCAGGAGATATGGCAATAAGCTACTGCTATTGTTAGGAGCTCTGTTTTTGGGATCAAGGACTGAATAAAACACAAAATCTACTGGAAAGTAAAGCGTCCAGGTCAAATTCAGGAATTGCTGGAGCCTATCATCCCCTGCTTTGCTGCTTGTTCAGCTCTTTGCATATATTCAGAGAAAACCGTCACAGATATTCACCGTTCTTTGCATAGGCAATATTGAGGTGGTCACATCTGACACCTACTTTACAGCAATGCAATTGATGGCATGAAAAATGAAGGCTCGGATGGATCAATTGTAATACTCGGGACTGTGTCTGTGCTGGTTGTTTGCTGTGGCTAATAAAGGAGACCGGTCTCTTCGGCTGTCAGTCTAGAAACTTTCATCATCAACAAATCGCCTAGAAAAAAAAAATACAGCCCAAAACCTGGTTATGAAAAAGGGTCATCAGAAACAGAAAGGCACATATGGTTTTTGATCTCGCATGCTGTGCAGTCACATTATCCCAGCCCTGCGAGAGGAAGGCTTTACCGTGTCCGGTGTGCTGCCTCCCCGCCCCCAGCAGAGAGGCAGCTCCATCGAGGCTACGCGGTGAGTAGCTCTGCCCTCAAGTACTGAACCAAATTCTTCCTTTCTCAATATTTAAGAAAAGGTTTTCTCTCTCTTTCATGCACCTCCCCAGATATCATTAACTATGCATATACTGGACAGAAAGCATATGCTAACGATATCCAAAATAGATCACTGTGGTATTAAAATTAATTACAGAAATGTGGAGACTTTAATGCAAGCATTTTGGTCTTCTAGGCTATTTTTGTGCAATGCTGAATGTGTGATAAAACACCACTTCCCCTAGTAACCCTTTACTTCCCTAGAAACAGTGTAGAAATGAGCAGTTCCTATTGTGTATTGTGATCATATATGGCTGCCACATACAGCTGCTGCACAACATAGTTTTATTAATAAGGAACCGTGCGCTAATCCAAGCAGCACATAAAATACGATGAGCACATAACACAGTGTTCAGTGCAAGAATTCCACAGGGCTGATACTAAAAGGGGTGTGAAGAAATAAAAAATGCAGCTCATGCTTATTCGTTGATATACAGTAGGATGACTATGCAAAGCAACCTATGGCAGTCTTGGCAGAGCTGCCTTCCCTGAGATCATCTGATGCGCCAGCTTTGTGCATTTTCAATTCAACAGGCAAGGCAACCAAATTGTAAATAAAATGGGCTATTTCGTTAATTTGCAGAAAGGCAATTCCAGACAACATTTATCCATTATTTGTACACTGTCTGACAGATTAATTTGCTATTGTCCCTGTAATACGATGATTTTTTTTAAAAGCTCTGCTCTTTACCATACACCTATTTCAAAATTCTGTGACTTATGACAAAAAAGAGCCCATTTTTCTTTCTGTTTTCAGCTGAAGTTAATGACCTGAATTCCAGTATTGCTTTTACCAGGTTTTAAAAATGTCGGACCCCTCTCTGACCTTCTCTCCTTCCTGCTTAGGAAAAAAAAAAAAAATTTCAAACATAGTGGGTTCTGAGAGATGTTTAATTTTGCCTCTGGGTCAATGAGCCTTCAGCATATTGGGAGCACAGCAAAGATACATTTTTTTCTCTTGTTTCTGCAATCATGAGGACTACAACATTCCTTTTTTTCTTGTAATCAAAAGCTGAGGTTCTCAGGAGATTTTTCAGTCTCCTGGAGCTTGGGCTTTATGAAAACTGTCAGGCACGCTGAGATTCATGCAATGTAATGAGAATTGGCAACTGGGAGATTTCTCCAACCACTGCTCCCTCACAATAAAAGGGTGCTGATGGCAAAGCACAGTCAAATCTATAGCATTAGTTTCAGGCCATGATATGCAAAGAATGGCAGAGTGAGACTGTAAAGAGTAAATCTCTTTTTTTTTCTTTTAAAATTCAGTATTCCTATGGCCTCAAGTTTTCTGATGGCTCGGGAGTTATTGTTTACCTAACATAGATTTTTCATTCACCAGTATTTTGCAAATGAATTGGTGGGTTTACTCTAATTTAAATATATTTCCAGCATTTGAATAGTCCCCAAATATTCACAACATGTTCACTCAAAACATTGTCTTGAAAAAAAAAAAGTCATCATTCCACTGACCAAAGGCTTCTTGGTGATGAAGAAACTTTTCCTGGTATTGTCATTCTAATCATTTTATCTTTGGCATGTGATCCAGGGCTTGAAATTTGGGCCTGGAAACAATCTCATGTGACTTTGTAGACATAGCATATTCCATGAACAGACATTTGCAGTGCCCTTAGTTTGCGTAATATGGATGAATATTGAGTACACTTACATATTGACTAGAGATGTGTTTGAAAATGAAGGAAAAAAAAAATCCAAACCAAGCGGAATGCATTTGCATGTTCTATAATATTTGGCATGAATAATTTAGTTATTCCTAGTCTCTTCTAGCAGTTTGAAGCTATAGCAGCAACATTCCAGGTCTTTAAAATAAGACAAATGAACTAGCTGAGATCTACTTTTCTCTAGACCAAAAGGATGAAATTCAGGCTCTCAGGTGGTTCAGATCTCACCTAATGTATTTTATAAATCTTCATAGATATTAGTTTATGTTTTATTTCCTATAATGGTGCTTCCTTTCCATCTGACATATGACTGTATATGATATGGCTTATATTACTCAGGTATAGCATTTTAAAATATTTTGAAATGGAGAAATACTTCTTCAAACCGTCACTTGCAGCTTTGGAATTTATCTTTAAGGCCCTTGCAGAGCTAGATTTTGATGCAAGATGATGTAGAGAATTTTGGAGCTACATAATAATCTGAAAAATCACTTGCTGGATTAATTTTTCATGCATCTCAGTTCACCTCACCTGCTCTTTATCATCTGGCCAGTGTAAGGAAATTGAGCCAACAGAGGGATATTCTTCGTTCTCCTCCCCAAACTGAGCACAGCCTCTCAGAAATGACACTGACCCACTGTGCAGTGGGAATAGCAATCAGTATTATATATGTGGCAAGATCTGACGTGGTATGATATTTCCTGTGGGATGGAAATTTCAACTTTTTGGCAAAGGGCTTGTAACACTTGCTTACCACTCCGAAGGGTCCTAATTTGGTATTGGACAACAGTACGGATGAAAACTAATTTTAGGTCAGCTTTAGAGGCTTTTATGGTCCTCTCTGAGACTACACAGTTATAATTATTAAAACCAAGGTATGAACCAGGTAGAAAAATAGAAAGAAACCTTCTCTAACTCATTTCCAAGATGTCATGTGTGTGATTTCATCACTTACAAAGGAAACGGCCATATCAAACTCAGACAATAAAAAGAAGATACTAGTTTACACCCTATTGTCCAGTAAAGTTGGCCAAAGGAATACCTCTCTGGACTTTATCGCTATTATTTTTTCAAGGTATTATGGTAGCACCTTGATGCCTGTCATAAAACTAGGGATATGAAGACATGCGTAGTGAAGAAACTGTTCCTGCAGGAACAGAGCTGACTCATGGACACAGATTTGGTAAAATCAGAAGTCTGAATTGGGACTGCCTGCAGCAAGCGTGGCTGAGTTGTAGAAGTAGACCCAAGGCTGCAACAGACTATAGTCTGCCTTGAGAATGCGACTGCCTGCTTTCCCTTCTTGCTAGGTGACTGCTTCTGCCAGACTTCCTATATGCAGCTGTGCCTTTGCATGTATGCAACGCCCCAATGATTCGGCGTGTCCTCACCGATAGGTTTCTTACTAAAATTTAGCTTTGGTTTCTAGGGTTGACATAGGCAACTGATCCTCCACTGAAAAAAAGAAAGCTCAGAGAGGAGGATCGAGAGAGAATTGCCTGAGAAAAGTCCATTCTTTGCATTGCACCTTTTTGTTGATGTGTGACGAGCGCAACCAATGGTGAGGAAAAGGAAGCCATTTCAGAGTGACACCCCCAAACAGAAAAGTGGACGTGGCCCTGAGCATCTACATTCCCAAAGAAGACACCATCTTCAGCATGCTGAGCACCCTCCAGGCTCACAGCAGGTTTATTCACACCATTTTGGGTTCTCGTGAAGAGGCACCTCGTGGGCAGGTCACCCACAGTGTCACCCAGCGGTGCGCACCGCTGGCAATATCGTAGGGTGGGCTCCTGGTGGCAGCCCCAGGACACTCCCCAGGGCAGTAGACCCGTTTTTATTTTAACATTACTATTCAGCTTTCCTGTCACCTCATTTCACTGCAAGGTGGTCTGCAAGCTGCTATTCAAAACCAGGCCAGGTCCAGCCCATCTCAGGGTGGCTCCTGGGTGCCTGTTATACCAGCTCCAGCACCCTTTGCCCTGCTCTGCCCTGTCCTTCGGAGAGGCCCAGATGTTGAGCGGTCCCCAATCCCGCACTTTTGCTGCCCTGCCTAGAGGTGAGAACAGTGGGCAGCATTGGTATCTCTTTGCCACCCTGAGGTCAGGAGGAACACAGAGAACAAATCTTATTGAAACAAGGACAGCAATGGAAAGAGAACTTTGTAAGAACAGAGGAGACTGGTTAGTGGAATCGAAAGAAGCTAGCAAAAAAGCCTTTTCTTGTTATTTGTGCTTGCTAGTTTCAATCTTTTCTTGGAATCTCGTTTGAAAAACGTATTTAAAAATATACAGGAACCTCCTAGAAAAAATATATTTCATATTATAAGCACTGGCAACATGGCTTTTTTTTTGAGGGAAATGGTAGACAGTGAAGCTCCTAGTTATGAAGTTTCGGCCATACAGAGAAGTACTGTAAAATGATTGAGCTCTACCAGTACTATGCAGGAATATAGACCAGCCATAACCTTACCAATGCAGGCTCAGTGCTGAGTTTAGGGCTGCTTTGCATCCTAGGAATGGGGCAAACCAGCTCATACGTAAAACCATTACGTAAAGCATCTAATGACTAGATTAAGGGTACTACGCGGTGTATGAAGGCTTTTTTTGATAGGGAGCCTGATGCCTAGGTCTTCAGAAAATCTTGTCCTTAGATTAGGTCAAAGGCTAGAAGGTCCCATGAGAAGTTATCGTGGAGGGTATATTAAAATGACTTCCACGAGAAAGCAACACACAATAAGCTTTATACAAACATTCCTATTCCCTAGCAGTAGCAAACAAAGCATTACAAGAAATGAAGTGAGTTGATGAAGGCATCAATGATTTTAGTCCCACCATATTGTTTCAGCATGAATTAGGGATAAGAAAACTCCTAGCAGCTGAGCTATACCCCACTGCTCTGACATGTTAGGGCAGGATAGATGGATCCCAGACAGTCTCATCTCCATAGCTCGTGACTACAAAAGCAGCTCGTGTTTGCTTGGATCATGCAGAGAACATCGCTCCCAGGAAGAACTTCACATTTCTTTAATTTTTTTTTTTTTAGCAACTTTAATTACCATTCTGGGAGACACACAAAAATCTGCTGCCTGCTTTGCTCTTGATAGTTGGCTTGCCAGCATTCAGTGGAAAGGGGAAGGGGAGGCTATCTATAATAGCCTCACTCTGAAAATAAGTGAGGCTATTATAGATAACACCACTTCTCAGCATGAGGAGTAAGTTAGTGTGATGCCAAGAGGAATACAGGGGAAAAACCTTTCCAGGAGAGATGCAACCTTTTACAGGGGTCCATACATCGGCTGTACATACCCATATACGGCTGCTTCCACGATGCTTTGCTTGTTAAAGTCATCTTTGCTGTGTGTGGGAGGTGTGGGTTACACTGAGAAATGCCGAAGTAGCTCTCAAGTCCTTGCTGCATTTTAAAGGTTAAAACTAGGAACAGTCTGGCATTCTCTGAAAGGCCTTTAAATGGAACAGAGATGTTTGTTTAATCACATGCATTGCAGCATGAGCACCGTCTCTTCCATATCCTTTTCAGCTGGACTTTGTGAGCTGATAGGCACAGAGTTTGTTTTCAGCAAAGGCCATGCTGTGGCTATCTATCTACAGTTTGTGCTCTCCGAGATCAAAAAAATGGCAGATAGTGTTCTGAGATGAGGAATGGTTTCACAGAATTTTCAATTTGGTAGCCTGAAAGGCTCCTAAAGGCATGTTTAGGGATAATGCTAAGGGAGCAGTTGGATGCTCACAGCTTCCCGTGAAATTACCCTCCTTGCTGAAGTTAAAGGCCCTATGAAATGTCAAGGTGCTGAGCAGGTGTGGTTGCCTTCATTTCAGTGAGTTTTCTGGATGTTTAAGGCATTTGCACGTCAGGCCATTTTTTATTTGAGTACCTAATTAAGGGTAATAACGTAGTTTTAGTCCCTTGCAACTCTCCCCAGTTTATGATATTAGCTTGTATGGGGCCTCTTAGGCTGGACTCTGTCGCAAGGAGCACTTCTCAGAAGGAATGGGAGTATCCCCTCTCTTTGCCATATGAAGTGCAATTGCATATCTCAAGGTTTTCTCTTCTCACTATCTCCTTTCACATATTCTTATTTTTCACCGAATCCTGTTTCCTTCTCTAAATTTGTTCCCCTCCCTCTGGATAGGCACCCTAATATTACCACTGTTACGTGCCCAGGAAGCTTGTTTTTCTCTTCAGTCCTCGCTTGTCATACCCAAACTGTGGGTGTACCACCCCTGCCAGCAACTACTCCCTACTTCAGATTACATGTCTGCCTCCATCATACAGTCTAATAGTCTGTCAGATCACTTGTGTCTCCAAATCTCTCACTCTCAGCAGGAGCCTGCTGCCAACTTTTTGACAGTGGGACTCCATCAAATATCTGCTGCCTGAGATGTCTGTGCCTTTAAAATACTCCCAGTAAAAGCTTCACTCTTTCCTTTCCCCTCTTTCTGGGATGGCCAAACCCGGTCCCGCAGAGCTGACCCAGCAGGGAAAGCAGTGGCATGTCAGCAAACTGGAAGGGTTAGGTGCTGTGTAGGCTGCCCATCAGGAAGAAAGAGCTCTTATCTAACCTTTATGCAGACCTTCCCCTTGTTCGTCCCAGCTTTGCAACAGTAGGTTTTAGGGTTTTTTAATGATCTTATTTATTTCTAGTGCTAAGTCCCTAGACTTATCCTCTTTCACGCTGCTAGCCAGCAGTGCGAAGGTTAAAAATGCAGTCAGTTACCAGTGGCAACATACTAGTGTTGTAAATCCTGCCCACACATCTTCAGATGTACTGACATTTGAAACATCTAGGCCTTTTCTGTTAGCTATACCAGTGTAATTATGTCTCAGTATATCTTTGTTTCCTACATGTCATGCTCCAGGAGTGCTCAGACAAGTATATATGAAGGCTATATATGGAAGGAGAAAGAAAGAAGGAGGCTGAAGTTATAGAGAAAGAAAGGAAGCCATTACAAATTGTTCACTGGGGGTTTTGAAAGAGCAATTTCACATATTAATAGTTGCTATCTAATATCAGATTATTGATCCCTTTAAATTATTTTAGTATCTCGCCTGTGAGCTGCATGTCAGGCTGTGCCAGTGAAATCAATTACATTTTATATCAGTACCGTATGCTTATCTTGCACAGCAGGAATGCGGAGGTCCTATATGTCCTTCTTGTCAGCAGTGCCATAAGCTAACAGACCGCATGTAGTGGGACTGGCCTATATGCTAAGGCAAACACGTATGAAATCTCCATGCGGAGTCCAGTGAATCATTGCTGCTTCTCATTAGAGTCAGCAGGGACAGGAGACAGCTTTGCTGTTGGTCAGGATTCGACCCGATGCAAAACCGGCCTGAATGAATGTGAGACCTCTTTGTTTATAACACACGCACAGAGAGGCAAAAGATGCAATTTCCAAATGGAGCGTGCTTCTAAATGCCGAGAGAATGAGGCTTGCACTATTTGGTCGAGGTTTTTCTGCCCTGACCACTGCCTCGTTCAGTGGCTGAGACCACTGTTATTTCTGTAGGACTTTGTGGGAGTCCACCCCAGTACGGGCGACAAAACGGAGCCGCGGGTGATGGGAAGGGCGACCGTGACTTCAGCTGGATACACCCAGGGAAGCAGCAAGCCCCAGCTAGAGTCTTGCCTTCGGCAACTCTCTTCTGCGCAGCCCCAGAAAGGAGGGCAGGGGGAAAGGGCCATCCCCTCGCGCCCAGCTCTGGCAAGCCATCTAGAGCAGCCGGTCATTTTTGTTACTTGCTGCTGGCCAGAGACAGCAAGGAGGGGACTACCTGGAACACTGGTTCACCTGGGACAGAGCATCTCACCCGTCATCCTTTGCACAGAGCTGTATCCAAAGATGCATGAGGCATTAAAAGACAGATAGGAAACTGGAGTACCACGCAGTATTTAACATCTCTTTTAAAATTCCCTTTTATTGATTTTTATACAGAAGTAATATACCTTACATCAGCACTGTATTATGGGCATCTTAATCACATGTGTCAGGCATGGTATCTTTCTAAAATGTTATCGGTGTTAAAAGAAAATGGGCCCCTAGAGAGAACAAACTAATAAAAGCTTATGATTATGAATAAATCACTAGCAGTTTACACCCTTGTCCACTCCTGCGTGGAGGCCTATTTATGGGATGGGCATGCTCCAGGCTGAGTAAAGGTGTCAGTAACCGGTGGGACTAATCACATGAGCAAACGTCACACCGATGAACAAAGATTTGGGAAGAATTAAGTACCCAGTTCTTCTCTGCTCAGATAAATCAATTTATTATGTGATCAAGGCCTGTGCTTTGATCTTTGCAAATGTGAATCATTCATAACACCATGCTGAATTTCACCATATACACTGAATTCTTTCGACAGATTCAGGGAAGTTTGAGAAATTATCCTTTGTGATACATCTTCATGTTAGTGGGCTCTTATAGATTGCTTCTTCTATAGATGCGGAGTATAGATTGTTAATCTGGAAATGGACTGTCCACTGCCTTCAGCCACTATTCTTGCTTTTGACAATAACGAGGCCATTATTACAAATTCAGCACAATTTGTCAATGGTTTATTGCTTACAGAGAAGGGGCATATCAGAGGCAGATGTTCCTTCCTCATATGCAAAACAGTGTTTCCAGTGAGGTAGACAAACATACTTGAGCCCTTTTGAACATTCAAACATTACGGTACTTGACAGATGAAGAAATATCTCCAGTGTAATTTTGCAGTATCCGATTTATTAGAATGTACACTGTGCTGCTTAAGGCAAATGATATACATGGAAGATGAAAACTGGCTGTTAATTTGCATATACCATTCTTGGTAATATTTTAAGTATTACTATGTATTTTACCAAGCTGACAAATATTTTTTATGTTAAACCATGCTTCAGTTTTATGTCAACAAGCAAGGAGATGTTCAGCTAGCTACTGCAGACTTCTCTCTTGACTTTAAAAGGGAACTTGTCTGCTAATTTTGGTCTTTCAAATTGCACAGAAGTTAGATCACCAAACCAGCCTAAAATAGATGGTGCAGATACCCTTATAACAAGAACCTGTTATTACACTCTTTGTTTTGTGGGTTATGTTTCAAATACTCATCTGGACTAGCAGGAGATGGATGGATCCATGAACGGAGCTCAGAGGAACTGTGGAAATTTATATCCACGCTGAGTCTTGACACATCATTTACTGCCTGATGTTACCAGGCTTGGTTAGGAAAAGTGCCAACACGGATAGCCTTTTTGACAAGCAGAAGGAAAAGGATGTTCCTTCTGTGGGACTAATCGCCATCCCCACTCCTCATCGCCATCCCCGCTCCTCATCACCATCGCCGTCTCTCACAGCTGAGGAGGCTGGTCCCCGCTGAACAGCAGTCCTTCCTTTCCTCACCCCTCAGCAACCGGCAACACGCTCACCAAAATAAGAAGGTAGCCTGAGGCTGCACTATCATTGCTTAGAGAAATGTTTCAGTTCTAGCTTAAGGTTTGTCTGGAGCTAGACAAAAATTATGAACTCAACATTTAGACACATAAGGTGTCACCTTCTATTTCCCCTAAGTCCTACTGAGTTCGTTCTTTGCTTTTCGACATTCAGTCATGCCTGCATTATCCCTTAAGGCAATGATGATTTTTGAAAAAACCCACACTTTTAACTCAGTCAGTAGTTTAATTGACAAGAATATACATACTTTACCACCTTCAGAAAGCAGGCATGAATATATGAGGATTAAATGAAGTTTCGAATAGGCAGTGGTTTTATTATTCTCATCTTTTTAATACTTTTCTCACTTGTGACCAGTGATTTTGTGTCACAGTTGGAAGTCATATCTCACCAGCAAAATAATAGGACTGGAAATGAATAACTGCCTTTTCCCCGTGATATCTTACGAGCCTGTAATTTCACCTCTCTTTTATCACCTGTCTTCTACTGGGTCTTCTGGTTAGTTTACCTTAATGGTAAACATTCAGTCATTTTAGAGCAGCAGTGGAGTTTGTACCATACAAATGTACACCTTTGTTATGCAGTATGCTCCTTTGATTTATATTCTTGATATAATTTCAACAGGTACCCATATTAGGTAGAATTTCCACAATTTAGAAGATAAAATTTGGGACAGGGCAATGCCTTGTTGTTTTCTCTTACAAAAACTGAAATTTATGGGTGTTATTTAGTTGATTACAACTTTTGACTTCAGGGTGAAAGCATAAAAACTTAGTCCATGTTAGGCAAAGCAATCTTAGTAAAAACATTATAAAATATGTGTCTCATAAATCCCCCATGAAATGAACCAAATATCAAAGGCTGTTACTGTCATTAACTTCTTACTGTCTTGATTTTCTCCCTGTAACTTAAAAGAACATTAAAACATGTGCATGGCTGATCTCGCATATAAAAAGATCTAACTGATGGTCTTATCTTGTTTTTTCTAGATCCCATGCAATTGTTTTAGTAGGGGTATTTCATATAGGTCCATATATTCGGTGAATGCTGCATTTAGGAGCACATGTAGTAAGTCCCACAGAGTATTAAGTTTAAAAGTTCTAAGAATAGACCTTCATAGTTATGTGAACCATTTATAGGGCAATATATACCCTTACGTATACTGTTTAGCATTTGCCTAGCCCTACTGCCTTTATGAATATGGTTTTCCTCCTTTTCGCTTTTTGAGTTTATTCCCATATGTTTCCTGATTTACAGTGTTTCACGCTCTGCTCCTCTGTGTTGGTCTGTAAGGACAGACCCGAGCGCTCCCGTGAAAGCGAAGGATCCCAGAGCGCCCACGCAAACTGACTGAGGGAGGGGACTGTAGTGCATATCTCATAATTAAAAAGTGTTCTCAGAGTGTTAATGATATCAACAACTGGTATTTCTTTCTAAAAAAAAAAAAAAAAGGAAAAATTTGAATTATACTGCCACTTCTCTTGTTTAGACTGTACACTGCCCTGAGTGCCTGGACTATCTTTTACGTTATGTTTGACTATCTTTTACGTTATGTTTATGTAGACTCTCGGAAATCGGTTAACTTGCACAGGTAGGGACAGATTTGCAAAAGTATCCAGTTGATTCGGACACATGCATGCGTTGAAACCCTGGCTTTCAATAGGAGTTCTAGTTGTTCTGTAAAGTTGTCCTTACAGAACTGGCCATTTAAAAATTGGGCTCAGGATAAATTTGAAAAAGCCGACCCTATGGAGTCTACCACGCTGTTCCAGGTGCAGTGGGATCTGTACGCATTACGGTGGCTTGGGGAATAAGCATCACCTCACCTCTTCCAGTGGGTAATTCAATATAGGCTTAATTCGGTGTGTACCTAGGTCAATTTTTGTCTATTCATATCAGATGCACAGCTCATTTCTATATTACAGGGCATTCTCAGATCCCTTCTTCTTTGTCCTTTTGTTCACAGTTAGCAAAACTCCCAGTTACTCTATGACATTATTGTGTTACTTCTGACAAAAACTAGCTCCTGTAGTCTCATTTTGGATGAGTTTTTACCTGAAACTTCCCTACGGGTTTTGTTCGCATTAGCTGAACCTACGGATAGGTATCTCCAAAGCAGTTAGAAATTGATTCTGTTTGATCTGGTAGTTGTGTTGGATATTTTGCCCTTTGTTTGATAAGGCACAGGCAGCCTTATGACACATTTTTATGCATCATTAGCCATCAGGCTTTCATAATACTTGGAGTTAGCATACTGGGAACTGTTTGTCTGTGCACAAATTTAATGAAGCAAAAGAGGAAACGCAGCCCAAGACCTTCAAGCTGACAGACCTCTCCTGAACAAGAACTTATTTTTGTGCTTGGCATCTCAGACCCACAATTTTCCACCTGGAATCCTGGCTAAAAAGGTACTTTAGAAAACCAAGCATTGAAATCTGCTATGTGGGGTTCTGCAGCTCCGCTAGAAAGGTTTAGAGGTGTGCAAATTGAAAAGGATTAAAAAGTTCCTGCCTTCTTTCAAAAGTCTCCCCCAGTGGCAAGTATCTCCAGTGGAGCAGCAGCACGTAAGGAGCACGCTGATGCCGGGACCGGAGCACGCAGGAGGGCACACACTGGCAGACACGCCAGAGGAAGACCAGCCGCAGCTCTGGTCCCCAGGAGCAGCCTGGCAGTCACGCTTACATGTTTAGTGACAAGCTAAGTTTAAGTAATCCTGCCTCCTCCTCCCTCTCACTCCCAAACTGCTGAATTTCACCCACGCTAGTGCCATTTCCTCCCACTGAGCTGGCAGAGCTGTTGGTATGGGCACACAGTGACCCCAACTGAGATGAAAAACTGCCACTCAAAACCATTTTCTTTTCTGGCAAGAGATTTCCCAGCTCCAGCTCTCCGGGCAGTTGCGTGAAGACTTGTGCCAGCTCAACAGAGAGGTGCGGGAGGGAAGCGGGGGGAGAAGGACTGGGGCCCTCCAGCAGTAACCAAGGCTGGAAATCCAGTGAAGCCGATGTGCCTGCAGTACTACTGCAGCTTTCCATGTTAGTTGAATGGGAGTTTCCACTTTCCTCCTTATTTTGTCCTCTGAAGGTGCTGAACAGTCAGCAAGTGCTCTGTCGTTTTGGCTATTGTAATGCTGAAGAATCTAGGGACTCTAGTCTTTGATAAATAATGAGTATATTTATGTAAGTATACTTATAATAAGTGACAGAGAAGAGAGAGTTGCTGCTACTTCAGCCCGTATCGTTCCTATATGCTACCTGCTGGGTTTATCGTTAGATCTAATGTCCTTCTCTGAAATAGCTGAAAGAGAGGCTAAGTATGACAAATTTATTCTGAACCTCCCACCAAGATGCTAATTCCAGTTTCAGCAGCTATTTGTTCCTTTGCCTTTAGCCTGTTTCTTCCCGGATTTGCCATTCCCCTCCCTTCCCATGATGTGGGGCTCCGTACCACAGGGAAGGAGAGGCAGCAGCCTTCGGGAAGGAGTGTAGCTGACTCCAGAACAGCACAGTTGGGTGTGCTTTGCACCTTCTCTGGCCTGCTAAGCACATAATTTGCACTCTCTGAGAAGTGGATTCTCCTCAACTCCTACTCCCGCGTACTCAGCGAGACTCGCTGACGCATAGTGTATGGCTGCTCGAGTGGGGACCACAGGACTCGGCTGACTCAGAGCTGTCAGCTCCCTGCCAAGGGGCAAAACGAGAGGTGCAAGTTACAGAAGGTGGAATTCAAAACTACACCGCTCACGATAAGTAGCAAGCTAATCCTGCCATAAGGCAAGCAGATGGATGCGGTGCCCTTTGGTTCTCTCCAGCTACAAAAGTAATTCTTTTTTCTTGAGTCATGCCTAGCAATGGTATAATTATTTTTGGACCATCACCAGGACATCACTGATATAACGATCACGTCTGTGGTACAACCGCTGGCAATTACTTGTGGCAGCGGTATGTAGCAGTGTGTTTAGACCCATTACCTTTTATTTTTAGATGTTTTCGCAGCTCAACTTAAAATTTTCTTATTGTCTAGTAAGATAGAGCGTGACTCTGAGTGCCCAACCTGAGATACATTAAAGGACTCTGAATTTTGATAAGCGCCAAAAAGCTACTCTGTCAAAGATAACCATATAAGAAGTCCGTGGGACACTCCAAATGCACATTTTTTCAGTACTTTTGTCCAGACACCTGGGTATATTTCAGAGACGTTGCTGCCCACAGTTGTGTACTTTGCAAACATTTGCTTTTCTTGGTGTGTTATTCAAGAAGTAAACTGGTATGAAGCTTATCAATATTGGTGTGATGATGATTGTGTATTATTGTTGTGCATTGATTGTATTAATACGTGTTGGCTGTGTAGCATTATTAGAAATGGGACCTTGGGATGCATCTTGAGAGACACTATTGGAAGGGCTAAGGGTGAGATCCCACTTAATTTAGGTGAGATTGGGGGTTTAATTCTTAGGCAGAGCGGTGTGTGTGTACAGTGCTGAGGCTCTCCATACAGCCAACAGCGAGAAACATTTCCCTCTAAAAGACAGGGACCAGTCTAAAGTTTTCCATTATTCGAGGCAGGTCTATAACTGCTGCCATCCTTCCCATCCTCCTGTGCTCACCTCTGTGCAGGCTGCTGCTTACATCCTTACCTCCCCGTGAACTTCGCTGTCTTACAAGTGGCCAGTGCTGCTTCTGTGGTCTCTCATTAAGGTGATTTTACTCTAGAACAAGCCATTAGGAGATGCTACATATTGTGGTGACTTTTATCCTTTGCTGAAATTTATTTACCTGACAGATGACCACAGAAAATGTCCCCGTCATTTTAAGATCTACAGCAAATAAGGAATACTACAAGAGGCTCTGGTGCTGATTTCCAGGACACTTGGGCAGGATTATAAAGCTCTATTTTCCCTTGACACCAGTTGTGACATATGCTCACCATTTGACATGGCCACAGCTGAGCAGCTCCCCATTTAGATCTGGGCTGCATCTGCCTCCAGAGACAGGTGGAATCTGAGCCATCTGTCTAATGCTAAATGCAGAGATAGCCCAGGGATTGTGCCCTTATATGACTTTTTCTGTTATTTCCTTTAAATAAATAGATTAACCATTCTTGATCTTCTTGCAAGTTTGAAAACAATGGAGGATTGGAAACTGCGGCTGGGAAAATGTTTTGGGGGGCTCCTAAGTACAATAAGGTCATTGACATACTGGAGCACATCCACTGGAGAACAACTAGGGACTGCAGCACATGATATCAGAGGAAAGACTATGAGAGCAGCTGGGTTTGCTCAGTCTGGAGCAAAGCCAGCCTTAATGGGTTGTTATAGAGAAGATGGAGCCAGTCTTTCCACCTACAAGTTGCAACTGGTTAAATATTGGAAAAAAGCTTATGACAATCAGGATAGTCAAACACTGGAAACGGAGAGGTTGGGGAACCTCCATCACTGGAGATCTTCAAAGTTCCAAGGGCCCTGAGCATTCTGATCTAATTGCAAGCTTGGCCCAGCTTTGAGTGGGGTATTGGAGCAGATGACCTGCAGAGTTCTTTTGCAAACTAAATTATTCTATGATTCCATGGTAATTTAGCACATGGCATGAAGGCAGGAAACTAGCAGCTGCATGTTAGGGGATAGCATGAGCAGTGGGCAGCAGAAGCCATATACATTTTATGTCACATGACCATCACAGCATGAACTATTTCCCTACTCTTTCAGCAGGTGTGACACTAGACTAGAGCTATCATACCAGATTAGTGCTGCAGTGCTTCTTGTAATGCGTTGCTTGGCTATGGCTTGCAGTCCTTCCTTTTCTCCGAGGACTGAGATGAATATTGGCAATGTAGTGACTCCTCTGGCGTTATTTACACCAGGCAGGCCATACCCAGTCACATAACAACTTTAGTTGTGTTCATATCCTGTTATGTGTGACTGTACCCTCCTGCAGTGACTATGGGTACACCTCAAAGACAACTGGGCAGTTCCTCAACTTTCAGCATTTAAAAGCTTGTGAAAAAATTAAGGCAAACAAATGTGTTACTTGCATTTCAACATTCTTACCGGATGCATTAGTATCATTTTTTATGTGTGGAGTCCCATGATGACCATCAGTTCGCTGCCAGTGGCAGGGACATCCTTCTGACTCTGATATTTGGAACAGAGAATATCCACCAAAGACCTCACATACCCAAGGAGCTAACGGCACCCTCTCCTTGCCTGAGGCCGCAAACCCAAGCCTGTACCCATATGAGCCAGTGTCCTTGACCTGTATTCCTTCTGCAGATATCCTTGTCCCAGGATGCTGTGAGCTTGCAGAGTCACTTAATATTTGATCTTAATTTAACAGATATTTGGCTGGAGTTGACTCCATCTACCCCATGACCTCTCGAAGCTCCTTCCAGCCTTGTTTTCCAGAGTTGCGCAGAATAAAACATAAATCAAAAATACTAGCTCAGCCAGGCTAAAGATAAGGGTTAGGTTTAAGGGTTCACATACAGGAAAGCTGTGAAATGATGGAGTCAGACGCCATGAAGAAGGAACTTTGGATGTGCTAGGAGGACAATGCATATAACCTGTTTATTATAAACACAGGAAATCTGTACTGACTCTATAAGCATTCAGACACTTGGAGAACTACATGCAATGCAGGGAATATTGAAATCCTCACTGAAAACCAAAATTTTGTGCTGTCAAGCTGGCATACGTAATTTTATCATGCAACAAGACGACAAACAAGTTCAAAACCTTTGACCTGGAAGTCTAATAAAACACAAGAACCAACAGAGTATCAGACAGTATAAAAAACGATAAGAAAGATAAACATGAAAGGGGCATGGCTTCACAGAGGGATGAGTCACAGGTAATTTAAGGGACCCTGGAGTGGTTTCTGCCCATTTCGTCAGGCACCTCAGTGAGTTACACCTTAAACCCTGCCACCGCTTCTGGCCAGCTGGTTCAAGAGCTCTTCTGCTAGACAGGAGACAAGCAGACAAGGAAGACACTCGCCCCGTTGGCTGTATTTAGCGACATGAGTCAGGCTGTGCTTCTCTGGAAGCACCTCTGTTTCACCCCGTTCATTGTGAGGGGGTAGGAAGGTGGCTTTGGCCCCTGGCCACACAGTGAGGGTGGTGACATCTGGCTGGGCAAACGGCCATGCGAGCATGGTGGAGTCCACCGGTGCCGCTTTCAAGATGACTCAGAGGCTACGGGGTAGGTGTGCAGTGCATGTCGCAGGTTCCACCCAGCAGGGTTTTCCTTCCCACGGTCCCCCCACATCCTTTTGGTCCCCGAGCCCATGGGCATAGGCTCGGGCTGTGGAGGTGGGGGAGCTGCCGCGGCACTGTCCCCGGGCAGGGCACTGCCACCGAGTCAACACCCGCCACGCAGAGCGACCATCAATCCACCAGGCAATAAACTGAGTGATATTTGATATGATAAACTGAAGGCAAAAGCCAACTCAAATAACACGTGGCTGTACCTGGTGCTCCCGGATCTCCTTACCCTTTAAATCCACCAGAAAACCTCCATGGCTTTCAGCTACCCTTTAGGTGATGGTGGGGCTGGGTGGTGCCACCACTGGCACTGCAAAGCCTTTGCTTTTAACCTTTTGTCCTTGAAAACGCTGCTGCTCGTCTTTTAGGTGCTTATGGGATGCAAACAAAGGTTGATGGTTAACCTCAGCTGTCTTGTGCTCATGGTAGTAACCGCCAGTGACGTTTATCAAGGGTTTTGCTCTCAAGCACGGGGAGCACTGAAGTGTGACAGGAAACGAGGAGAAAATGTGTGCAAAAACAGGAAAAGGAGGGGAAACTGGGCGTGAATTTAAGAGGCAGGGGCTGCACTGGAGGAGGTTGAAGGCCAGACTGAGCCTCAGGGTGGAAGAGGTGAGGTGGCCCGTGATCTCAGATGAAATGCAGAGGGTAAATACAGGCAGCAGTCAGGCTGTCCTGTCCCATTCATCGGCAGTGCACTTCTCTCTGGCATGAGGGTGCCACACAGGTTTGCGATGAGATGGGGTTGGGAATCTTTACTTTCATCCTGTGAAAACGTTTGAGGTTTCAGAGCAGGAAAGCAGCCAGCTGGAAGATGGAGGAAAGAGCCAGTTCCAAAGTGACTGGAAACTCCTAGCCTGGGTACAGGAGTAACCCTTCTCTGTAGACTGGTACGTGGAAAAAATGAAGAATTCAACATCTTCTCAGGAAAAAGAGTTTGCTGGAAAATATTGTCCATGCATAGGATCAGCGGTAGTCAAAGAAAAGCCTTTCCTCTGCTTCTTCTCGTTGCAGGTACTTGCAGATAACAATCAGTACACTCACACCTTCTTCCCAGAGGCACATGTTTTCTCTCTAGCTACAGCTTGGGCAGGACTCTGGGGCTCCGCACGTCTGCACGTGGCCTCTGAGGAAGGCCACGGGCATCCGCAGAGGTGGGGAACCACCAACCTTGCCCTGCGAATCAGCTGCAGACACGGAGCGATGATCCTCCTAAACCCAGCATACAGGGTTGAATCCCAGGGAATGGGATGAATCCCAGAGAAACCAACAAGCTCTAATTTCCCAGAAGCCGTTCATGTAAAAACTAAGGCAGATGACACTAAAAGCTTTTCAGTGCAGAGAATGATGAATGCAATCCCTTGTTGTTGCTGCTGTTGCCGTTACTATTATTACTATTAATAAAGAATCGCTCTTTCTTCCCCATAATTGCCTTTGAAATGTTTCCCCGGTAGAAGCTGGATCAACTGCTTTCCCAGAGAGGGGGATTTTTCTGACCTGCTGCGCTGTGGCGTGTCAGGGCAGTGTAAGGCATGGAGCCCCTGCCCTGCCGACCGGCAGCCGAGGGGGAACGGCTCCCCAGGCATCCTGCTCCTTAGGGCTGCTCCCACCAGCGCTGCTCCCGCGCCTGGGAGGGAGCACCGCCAGCCTGCGGCAGAGGACAAGAGTGTAACCAGTCCTATAGACGAGGATTTATTTCGTCCAGGATTTTGAAATGAGTAATGCAGCAGGCACACTCTCCCAAGCCTCAGTCCTGTGGGAGGAAAAAAACAAAGTGCCCCAACACATGTGGGGCTGTCCTTGGGAAAGGGATGGATTTCCTCTCGCTGCAGACTTCCTGCTGCAGTTGTAGCACCGCACGGGGAGGCACCGCACGGCCCGGCACGAGGCAGCAGAACAAAACTGCCATGTGTCTCGGGCACGCGTAGCTGCACATTGCTATCGGGTCTTTCTCGCTGCCCGCTTGTCTTTCTGCTAGGAAAAGGTGCGTTGAAAGCAAAAACACCGATTTCCTGCAAATGCAGTCGTGCTGGCATCGTGCTTTGCTGGAGGCATTGCTTGCGGGGCAGGAGGCACACGTGGGGGACAGGAGGTGCACGGGCACCCAGCTCGGACAAGAGAGACATCCCTGCTGAGGAGCCTGCGGGACATGCTCTAGCAGCCCCGCTTGGCCTTAGATCCCTGCAATTCAGTCTGAGGCCTGCTCTGGCTTACGCCACTCATTCGTGCTGCCAGCAAAACCTGGAGCACGAGGGTTTCAGCTCTGATCGCACTCACTGAGCCCTCGCTGAGCCCTTTTGCACTGGGAAATCCTCAGGAAGCCCAGATGCGGCGGAGGGGCTCACACCAGCTTCCCGTGCCAGACGGGCACTCAGTAGCAAGTGGTCGACTCGGACCCTGGGGTGTTCGTACGCATCCGTGGGTGCTGCTTATACCAAGAAAGACACTAATAGGCATTCTGCTCCCAAGGCGCGAGACTAATTTGAATTCTTTGAGTCATTGACCTTTCATGAGACAGGAAAAAAGAAGCCATAAGTAACAGCTTTGGTAGCATTTAAAGCAGATGTCCAGCTAGCAGTACACATCCCAGCAGAACTTCCTTGAAAATGGAGAATGACTGTATTTTAATTTCATTTTCATGTAAAGAGTGCTAAAACTACAGTTTTTTAAAACAGTCCTTCACTCAGTGTTTACTGCTTTCATGCTCAATGCTTAATTTCTTTTATATCCTAGTTGGTTTTCTATCAATATAACCTCACTTAGGCAGGGACACAAGAGGTGCTTTGGTCCTTCCATTACTTTGCTCAGTAAGTACCCTCAGAGCATTTGCTGGAGCTTGCACTGTGTTTTAGCCAGTTTCAGCTCAATCGCTGAATCCTACTTTGTCAAATAAAACTGTTGAGACAAGTCTGAGACGGCTCAGCCTTTTGTTTTCGTACAATACAACGTGGACGTAAATGTACCTTCCCTTACCACAAAAAAAAAAAAAAAAAAAAGGAGCAGGAAGGCAAAAGAGATGTTTAAAATATTTTCCCAGACTGCACAATGATGAGCGCTTCCGGGTTTAGTGCAATCCCTTTCTCTGGCCAAACATGGTAAGGAAGTGACTCTGTTCCCCACAGCAGACGCTTGCAAATAACTCCTTTCAGCAGCCGGAGGAAGCGAGAGACTGCTGCTCGTCTTTACTGCCGCTAGCTTGAGTTCAGAGAAAGCCAGCAATCCGCAGAGACGCCGTATTTGTATCAAATAATGGAGGAAGTGATTAAAAATTACTTGTTCCAAAGATACGTCCAAATCACTGAATTGTTCTTCATTTACCCTGAATATGAAAATAAAAATGCAGCCAAGTTTAGAATTTCCATAAAAAGGAGCCCAGAGCAAGAAAAGGGGCCTTGCCAGCCTGCCTTAACCCAGAGCAGGGATCCGAGCGCCTGGAGCCGGTGGCAGCCCCTTGCTGTCTCCTAGGCTTTCCCTCCACCAGTCTCATCTTGCAGCTCCCGATCACAGGAACGGGGCACCTAAAATTTGCACAGATCCTGTCCCTGTTTCTCACCTGGGGCTCAGCAGCTGCTCTGACCCTTTACGCTAAGGCTGCACTGTCTACCCGAAAACAGCATTTCACCAGGGGAACTGAATCGGAGTATCGCTCCTACGTGTGCCGGGGTGTTTTGCATGGAGATCTGGGAGGGGTGTGAGGAGGAGGGGGGTGGCTGGTTGCTCTGGCTTTTCCCCTCCTGCTGCCCGTGGCTCCTGCTGCCCTGCCGTGTTCCCAGCAGTGCA
The DNA here is from genome assembly GCF_964195595.1 of Calonectris borealis. Classification (NCBI taxonomy): domain Eukaryota; kingdom Metazoa; phylum Chordata; class Aves; order Procellariiformes; family Procellariidae; genus Calonectris; species Calonectris borealis. The sequence continues at coordinate 137,110,178 of NC_134312.1, read as the reverse complement.
GGCAGCGGGGTGCTGCCCGCGGCTGCCTTCCCCACGCTCGGCCCCACACGTCTGAATTTGGCCACCTGAATTGCTAACTTCAACAGTGTTAATCTGTGAACTGGATCCTCCCCCCCTTTGTGAAATGAATGAACGGTCTATATTTTTACTGCACGGTGTGAAAAGGTTCGCATTCACTCATTCTCACTGCGCTCGCTCGATTTCTGGTGAAACCCGCCCTGAGTAGAGCGAGGGCTGTGGAGCCGCAGGGGTTCACAGCCACAGCGGAGAGCACTGGCCCGGCTCTTGGCGCCGACCCGGGGACCCAGCGAGGTGATGCTGAGCTGGCAAAGGCAACCGAGGAGTCCTACACCTAGCAGTGACCTACGTTAGAATCTCGACTCGCTTAAATAAATGCCAGCTGCCTCTGAAGGGGGGGATGCAAAGCTTCAGCTCTGGGGCAGAAGGTTTCCTTGGCTGTAAGCATGTTAAGTTAAAGCCCTCTCTGCATCAAGAAGGCGTGATCTTTTACCAGTAACAGAGGAGAGGTCTGTAAAGGCAGGGGAGGATAGAAAATGTTAGGAGCATTAGACTTTGTTTTGCTTGACAAAGCACTGTCTGAAGCAGCGCGATGTGCAAATAATAAAAAACTTAAAGAGAAAAAGGCTGGCGGGGGAAACCTGTGACCGCTTGACAGGAGGAAGGCTGAGGTCCGCTGATTCGGACCCTGTATTTCAGCTGGGCTCCGCTCGGAGCCTCCTTGCCTGTCAGGAAAGAGCACTGAGCAATGTTTCTGAAAGATAGGGAGAGATAGCTTCAGGGGCAACGGAAGGAATACCCACAAAAGGCAGCTGCCTATTTCTATCCCATATTCAGAGCTGCCAAACTTCATATGCAACTATAAATCTATTGCTTTCTAACCATAAAACTGCCTTTTTGTGTTTTAATAGGAAATGATCTGAGAATTTCACTGAATGGTATTTTTATAGATAATTTAAGAAAGGACTGTTGATTGTAGACCTTCATAAGTGGTTTAGTAAATAAATATAAAACTGAACAAAAGGATGACTTGATGTTTTCAGTGGCAGTTTGGTGGCAATTTTCGCGGATACAATAGTGCTGCATGCAAAATGTATTTCTTTTCATATCGTGGCTGGCACGAATCAGATATCCTACTGTCTTTTTTTTGCTGCCAATTCATCTCAGAAAATTTGCGTTTTGCGTATTAATAATGCAATATCAGAAGAACTCATTGACTAATGCTCTTTGCTCCCATTAATAACAGCTTCTGGAGGTAGTTCCTCATAACTGAATAATGTATTGATTCCTATACCAGATTCCTGCCCCAAGTTTTTTAAAGGTAATTTATGACTGTAATATCCTGTGAAGATTAGCTATTTCAAAATTCTCACACTTACAGTTTAAAAAACCAATTTATTTACAAGTCTTACAAAGAGAGTGAGAAATAGAGGAGGATGGAACAAGTTTCAATAAATATCTGCTGAACAACAATTTCCAAGGTGTTATTAAAGTACATGACTTTCCTTCTAAGTCATACTCAGTAGCTGCACAATAGCAGAACAATCGTTTTACCAAAGTTAAACTTTTTAAAGATATTTATTCCATTCCATACTTTTTCTCTAGTTTTTTATTCTCATTATTTGCATATTAATTATTATTGTTGTGAACGCATTTGAGAATGCATTATTCTTATTATTCTTAACATTATTTATATTGAGTAGAGATAGCTTGGCTTCAGTCATTTTAGAGTGCACCAGAAAACAAGCAAAAATTATATTTATACCTCATAAGTTCTCATTTCAGTCTTCTGACTTTAATTTAAAAGAATTAAAACAATAAATCTTCCCACATCAGCCTTGCCCTAGATTACAAGAGGAGGTCTTGCCTTCATTACTGCTTCTATCAAAAGCAAAAACTGTGTTGTTAAACCCTGCAGAATATTTTACTGAACACTTGTTTTCTATGTTTTCTGTGAATAAGTTCATGGGCCTTGAGCTGAAATTGTAATTGCAAGCATTTATGTGATGAGGTGAGTGGGTTTTAGAGTGGGGAGCAGGTAAGCACGTCAAGGGGAGCCAGGATGAGCGAGGTTATATCAGTGGCGTTCTTCAGGGACGTGTTTGGAAACCAGCGCGATCCAATTCTTTCATTATTGACCTTAGTACAAGAGCTTGGTCTAAGCTTAAGACATTTGTCAATAACATGAAGCGGCAGAGGGTCGCTAATGCTGAAGAGGACAGGAGCATCGTTCAGGGAGGACTGGAGGACCCTACAAATTAGAGCAAGAGGAACAGGGTGAATTATAGAAGCACAAAGTGCAAAGCCATGGGCATGGACTCAGCAGAAGCAGGGTCCCTGTGTCAGAGGCAGCAGGGAAGATAGGGAGAATGTGGATCGGTGGCTGAAGATCTGTGAACCACCACTGTGATACTGCTGGGATGCGATGTCTAGGGACTGGGAGGAGCAGGACTGAATGGCTGGTGTAGTCCCAGGTGGTCCTTTTCCAATCCTACATTGCTGTACTTCTATGATGCATCAATCCAAGCACGCTTAGCGGGAAAAGGGAAGCTTTAGTACAACTATACAAGGCATATGTATGAATTCCTGGAGAATATTAGAGTTGCTTTATATTAAAAAAAAAAAGAATTTAAACTGAAACGGGAGCAGAGAAAAGCTACCAAGGTGATACGGGAACTGACAGTAACTCATGAGGTGAGGTTACTGGATCTTGGCTTATTTAGCTTAGCAAAAAGAAAGTTAGGAAAGAATAGGATTACTTGTCCTAAATACATTACTCAGAGAGTGCATACTAAAGAGGAAGAAGCATGATTGAAATTAGAGGATAAGGATAGTGATACGGGCAGTCCTGGATTTAGAAACTAAACTTGTGAAACATCACCTGCCAGCTTCCTCCTTAATGAGTAACCAGTTTTGGGAAGATGTGTGAGGGGATTTCTACCTTTGCCTTTAGCCTGAGAGGCTGGCCACAGTTAGAGATGAGAAGTTGGGTGGGCACTGCTGACAGCTACTTTGGCATGCCTTGCTGATTTGCTCAAGTTAAACTAATTACCTGAGTTTGGACCATAAACCAATTTTCCCCATTGGATTAGGAAGGACTACTGGGAAAGGGAAAATGCAGACTTTGCACAAATAGAGGGAAGAAGTCTCTGTTGGCACTTTACAAACTCACTGCTAACACAGGCACCCAGAATGGTAATGCTTACACTTGATTTCTCATTTTCTCTGTAAATCTGTAGGACTGGCCCTCGTATTTGAATTAGGATGCTGAAAAGGCTTTTGTGGCTTGTGGGGAAAGCAATGACCCGTGGATTGGGCTGGATTTCACCTCTTCTGCCCGTTACCTGTGACTATGGGGTGGTGGTGGACTCAGCCTCAGAAAACGCTGAGCTCCGGGTACCTGGTCCCCCAGAAGAGTTACCTTGCTTGGGACACCTTTGTGGAAGCAGCAGCCGGGGAGCCTGCGCATTGCCCCAGGGTGAGCTGGGAGAGGGTGCCCTAGGTGAGGTGCAGCCTCGGTGATCCAGCCTGCCTGCTTGTCTATAAGTAATTAAATCATTCAAATAGAGGGCAGTCCCATAACAAACGATGACTGATACTTTCTAGCGCTCTTGGAGTTTTCTCAAAGATATCACACAAGAACTGAACTGGCCCGGTCCTGCGTAGCTTATGAGATAAGATGAGCTCACACATGGTGATTGCCAACTTAAGTGCAATGAAGTGCACTAGAAGGAGAAGCACTCGAGCAATGAGCCCTTTCCAGGGCATCTACACTTCACACACGGACTGGAGAGAAAGGTTTGATAATCTGTATTAACAGACTGGGAAAGAGCTACATTTTTTTTGCTGTAAACACAAAGGAATGGTGAGAGTCATTGCCAACTTGAAGAGCTCGTGATTATAGAAATGAACTGCAAACCAGCGTATCTGAGGAGGTAAGACCTGAACTGTTGCTTTGGATCGCCCTGTTAAGCAGCTCATTCACCATGTTGCTTGCTCTTTCTTTACCTCCCTCTTCTTTCAGTTCAAAATCAGTTCAGCGTGTCTCTAGGCAGGAGATGTCATAAAGAAAAAAAAAAGACCTTAAAACATAGTTCATTCCTTGGTGAGGTGTGTCCTGTCTTACATATGTCTAACTGAATAGCTAGGTGGCTGAAAGATATTATTAGGAATAATTGCTGGTGATGAGCAATTGCAGACTACCTTTTAAAATGTAGCCTTGTATGGAAGAAATATTGGCTACAAAAAATATGGAAAAAATAATGCTTCACAGATATTTTTAATGAATGCACTCAGCACTACAGGACAATACATACCTATGTAATAAAAATAGTATTTTGCAAAAAAAATTTAGTCTTCTTTTTGAACCTGCAAAATATTATGCTGTATTGCAACCACCATTTACAATAAGCATTGCACTGACTCCATGAGCATCATTTACATGCTGGTATCAGTGCGGCTTGGGCTTAATTCATTCTATTTCAGCTTAGATTGAAAAGATTATTTTTTTCATCAGAATCACAAGCAAACTCATAAGAATATTAAAGGGTATTCACAAGTGCCAAGAGGAAAAAAAAAGATAAATGCGGAAGAAAGGGTATTTTGGAGTGACTTGCTGAAAGCCATGTCTGAATTTCTGTGGATAAGTGTATACATCTTCTGGATGTGCAAATTGTGCCTGTTATTCTTTAAAGTTCTCCTATTTCAGATGCTTATATGTGCTAAAAAATTAATTTATCCACAAAGCTTACTGTTCAGTTGAAATTTCGCAGGCAAGCACCTATCTCAAGAAAGATTCATTATTTTTTAATCCAGCTGCGTTTTGTAGTGCTACTATTTTGTGTGTAGTTTGCTACCCTTGTTTTATGTAGTGCATTCAGAGACGCTGCATATTAACAAGGAACACTGTAAGACTCTCAATGACCTGATGTTTTTCAGTGATGTACTTAAATTTAGTTACCGGCCTCTTCATGTCAGGTATTGTTCCTTCAACTTTGCTGGGAGAGAGAAGTCTTGCTAACTTCCATAACTGTGGACACAAGCAGTAATAAGGTGCAAAACTGGAGTAAAGTCTGAGAGTGGATTTGAAAAAAATGTGGGTGTCTGTGCACAGCACCGTTTTACTTCACAGTGAGATTTTAATAACATGTTCTGAATCATTTAGTGGTAGTACGGAGAATTTCTGACTGATTGATAAATTTCAAGGGCCAAGTTTTGTATCAGGGTCTGGAGACTCTGAATGCCTAATTTGCAACATTTTCAAATAGCCTAATTTTCACTGCATTACCTGTCCTGTAAACCAGCATCCTCCTGGGCAGGGTGAAATAATCCCGTGCATTTTTTCTGAAGAGGATGAGGGGAAGCTCACATGAACACTCTTTCTACATAAGCTGTGGAGCGCAGGGAGCGATCTTCACTTTGGGGCAGGGACAGGCAGCCAAGGCAGTGCCATTTTCAAGCAGAACAGCTGTTTGCAAAATGAACATCTGTTCTTAGATTTGTGTGTGTGGGTGAGTGCGTGTCTGCAACATGTCATATAAAGGCTACAAAATCTGAGGTAATGGGCTAACTAAGGGGTACGCAATGTTATGGGTTTGATTTTGTCAAGCAAATCCTCAAGCCTTGGGCATTTTTACACTGGGCGTTGAAGAAAACATAATTTACAATTTCTATTGCTTCCTTCCTTTGCTGAGCATTCCCTAGCAAACCAGCACCACTGCCTATTTGCCAGGACGGCTGGAGGCTGAAGGAGGCTGAAGGAGGCTGACCCGTCCCGGTCACAGTTTTCTCGTTGTCCTCTGAAGGAGAGCGGTGAGTTTGTCCGTCACCGCTCACTCCTCTGTGAGCTTTTCTTTGGAGACAAAGAAACGGCCGCTGGATCAACAGCTCAGGACTAATAATAGCCGCCAGGTAACCTTGAGAGGCTGTGGTACACACTTACCCGAGATCCCGCTGCCCTCCCCTGGCTTCGTTTTGCATCCTGCCTGCGGAGCCTGGGAAAGCGAAAATCAATGGGCCCTGGGCCCTGGCAGCCAGATGATAATCTGAGAGCTGCAGAGGTTACTTTGCAATGGGAGGCCCTGAGGGCTGTTCCAGCTGGAACAGCTAAAGGACCTGAAACAAAAGCTGAGCACTATGGAGGGACGTGGTGGGGACAGGGAAGTTGCCTGCAACCTGCCAGCTGTCTGTGGGGTGGGCTCAAGTATTAATTTCCTCAGAGTGCTAAGGATAAAGTGAAAAGGGCACCTGCTTCAGCCTGGCTCAGACATTATGTTTTCCCCATCTTTTTTCTCCAAATGATCGAGCAATGGTGTACCTGCCTGCTAAAACAGAGTGCCGAGCACACGGTGTGCGAGTGAAGGTAGGCGTGCTGCTCTGGCACCCTGCGCCATGCACGAACCCTGCCTGTGCTGCCGGGCACCCGGCTGGGAGCTGCAGCCACCGGTTTTGCTGCCAGCAGCAGTGGTACTTGGCTGTGATCTACCCGGGTACCTGCTTTTTCATCCATCCTCCTGGGATTTATGCAATAGCCCTTTTACACCTCTGTCCATGCAGACCGTCAGCTTTAAAGGAGAGAAAAGAAATCCAGCTAGTGGGGGTCACTGCTTTTTGTTCTGTTTGCACAGCCTGAGAAGTTCCCACACACAGTAATCTCCCCAGCTGACAAAAAAATTAGGGACTCTACCGTATTAATCTCTGTGAAAGCTAGAAGCAGCCATGTCTTCACAAAGACTTTCCTCAGTGTCCACAGATCAGAGCAGGGAAGACCAAACCTCAAGAGCTGCTCTGAACTTTAACTCAACAAGTGTTTAAGCATGTGCCTAACTTTAACTGCTCAGATAATCCCGTGCTTAAACTTGCTGCTTGTGTTGTCTGACTGTGGTCTAAAGGTCCTTGGGACTCTCAATGAATGAGGACTAGGGGTATTCAGGGAGCTGAAAATAATAGGTTGGATCCTGCTTACCTAGCTCAGTCGTGTCGTTCCATTCACAGTTTGACTGCTCATATAAATAAAATGAATAGGATCTGACCCAGGCTTTGCACCTAGTTGGAAATAATCCCTCTTCTGGGTTTTGAGAGCAGTTTCTCAGACAGCTTTTATTTGTTTGGCCTCTGAACAGACGGATTGCCTCCAAACCTTATCAAATTCTGATTAAATTGTTGTGCTGGAGTCAACAGGTACATATTAAATAGGCTGTGAGATTACTTTCCATACTGAATGGCAGCACCATGTCTCATTAGAAAAAGAGAAATGAGGCTGGAGGAACAAGACACAGAGCTGTGGCAAGAGCTCAGATGGAACCAGGGGAGTGAGTACCTAATGCAGTCTGCAGACCTTTGACCAGAGGCTTCAAGGTCTCCTCTGAGGATTGATTAAGCTGCATCTTTTATTTTCCTTCTGCCTGTTTTTCATGCAAATTGAGGATGCCGTAGGAGCAAGCAGGCGGCGAGTTCTTAACATGGCCCGGCAGAAATAAGAAAAAGAAAAAAAAATTCCCTTAAATAAATGCAACAGCTGTAAGAGGATTTTGAGCTGGAGGATAAGGAAGTTCTGAAATCTTAGAATAGGAAGGAAAGCCTTTATTCTACTTGCTGCTGATGGTTGTACTTCCTGTTGTGACCCCTCTGCAGTGTTTCATAACAGCTTGGGGACTGTTAAGTCTAACACTGTAATGAGGAACAAGGATTCCTAGTTCCTCCATGCTATCTGCCAGAATTAAAGGTCTCTTTTGCCTGGTGATGACAGAAATTGTAATAGGAACTGAACAGAAAAAAGATGGGGGAAAATTCCCCACTAAAGAAATTACTATCTCCGTATTCCCAGAGCAAGGTCTCATGTACCTCAGTGTATGTCCTGAGTAAAGCTCACATTTCCTGGATGGAAATGGCCATGCTAATTTTCAACAGGCTTTGTTAAAAGTTGTCTGCACAGCCAGGTTCTGAGGTGCGCTGACTGCTGGAGCAGAAAAGCGAGGACAGGATGGGAGGCTGCCAAGGTAGCTCTGAACCGTCCCCGGGAGTGGTGTCATCTCATACCAGATCCTTATGGGCTGCTCTGCCAGAGCAAAACACGTAGACTCTGATATGCTGTAGCCCTGTCTCCAGCTCCTCTAATGTGCTATAGGTGACCTTTACTGTACCCTTGAGCTGTGGCCAGTGGAGGTGGGGAAGGGATGGAAAAGAGAAAGAAGGAATGTTTTGGATAAAGAACCTCTTTGCTGAGATACACCATGGTTATGCATGCGCACACAAACTCAGAATATTGGTTAGATTCCTTTTGGACTCATTGATTCAGCTTCCCAAACATATATGGATGTCTAATTCTCTGCCTAGGCTTTTGTACTAGCTGAGCAGGAGAAAGGGACGACAGTCTAAAGCACTGCCAAAGCTGGCCTGCAGACCTGCAGCTCTGCAAGACACATGTGGGTAGGAACACGGTATTTGCACATTGATAAGGCATAATAACTTTCAGAGTGGTTGCTACGGTTTAAGCTCACAGCATTTGTAAAGTAAATCTAGTTAGGCTTTGTTCACTAGCAATACACCCACACAACAAACAGTATGGTAAGTGGCAGTAAGATAAAATCTGGAAATGCAGCCATGGAGAAAAATAAAATATCTGTGGGGATAAGCAGCACGTAAGTCATGCAAGTAGTTTTGAATCATCGTATCGGTGGAGAGACATCTTGGATGGCTGTACTTTATCTACAACACCAGTGAGACAAACAGTTTACATAGCAGATTGGTTAGCTAGTATCCACTAAAGAGACAATAGGACATGCCCAAAGAAACTAAGAATTTGGCAGAATAAAAGATTCTTAGAGCACAGCTTGTGATGTTTACCAACACATTTGCTCCATTGAAAAGTTGTATTTGAACAGAGCAATGCTCTTTGTCTTATGAACCTAAATTCCTAAGCAGAACAGAACAAACTTTTACTTTCACAGCACAATAATTTCATATGTAATAGGCCATGGTCTCCAACATTTATCAGATCTTTGCCCTTCCTTTCCCTTCTCTGCTTTTACTCTTCTCCCCTTTCCTCTTTTTTTTGTATTAGGAAATGTGAACTGCATTCCGTCACTAAAACAAAATCATTCTTAGATGAAATTTCCCCCTCTGTATCTAACAAATCTTTCCTGATCAACGTTATACTAAAATTGGTCTTCTTCAGTAACTGTTCAATTTGCAAGGAAATGGCATTTCTCCACAGACTACCAATCTAATTTCATCAGAAGAAATCCTGACCTTCTCCAGCTTAAGTGCTGTGAAAAGTCATTATCCAACTGCCTGGAAGATGGAAACCATCTACTGAGTGGGTTATTAACATGTGTTATACAGGCTTCACAGGGCAGCTCCACCCATCTACCTCTTCCTGACCTGGATGGACAAGCTGTCATCATCAAGACTTCCAGCAAAATTGCCAGCCCCTGCCAGGGGGTTGGGGGTTTTGGCACACTAGGGAATCTTTCCATCCTGTGACTGACGTAGTATTTTATCCCTTCTTGGAGACTCTGGATGGATCATAGCTAGACAGAAGGGCAGAGCCCTGTGGCACAAGAACAACGGACAGATATGTCTCGTGACTAAGCTCAGATGCAGAAGACCTTACCTTCTTCTGCTGTGCTGCAGCCAGCTTAATGTCACCACTGAGTTCCCTTGAGTGTGTGGGGCAGCATGAGTAATGCTTATAATGCAGATGTAGATAACATGCTTCAGTGGTATATACTGCCTTTAAAGCCACAGTAAGTAAGAGAAAAAAAAGAAGAGATTATAAAGTCTACTGCTTTGCACGGACAAAGCAAAACACCTAAAGTAGGTTTTTGATCTCATCTATACCTTTCATGTAAGCTTATTAGATGAATTAGAAATTTTAAAAGAGATAGTCTAAACATGGATGAGAAACCAAGATGGAAACTCACTTTCATTTCAGGTGAAGATTTGAAAGCAGACATCTACCAGCATGATCACCTGACGTGTCTTGAGAACAGAGCCAAAAGTAGGTTTTTACCTTTTTTTTTGCCTTTCTTTGTACCTTTCTAGTAGCTGAAAGAGTCCACTGGCAGAGCAGAGAAATTTAAACAAAATGAAAATTCAGAGAGCTAAGTTTGGAAATGACATAAGAAGATGAACAAGAAAATTATTAGAGACCTTTTCTGTGATGAGAAAAAAACCAATGTGAAGCTAAAAAGGAAGGACAGAGACGGTGGGATGTGAAAACAGTCCTACTGTACCTACTTGGTCTTGGAGAGTAAAATCCTTTTAATGAGGAAAGGTGATTTCCTGGTTTATCTCAGCCTCTTTTTGAAATTCAGTATGAGTTGTTTTACAGCAACTCAGTTCCTGCCACAGATTGAAGAAAGTTAAAAATTAATGACTTATGGGAAGTGTGCTGCTTATGTTAGAGAGTGGAGCCAAGGTCAGCGCTGCTGCTGTACCAAAAGACCAAGCATCACCACCTGGATTTGTCCCAGCACTGGCTTACAGCAGCAGGAGGGTCTGGGAAGCCCTACAAGCCTTGCCCCACTGGGAAGCCCTACAAACCTTGCCCTGCACAGACAGATCTGTTCCACCTCCAACAGGAGCAGTGCTCTGAGAGAAAGGGACATTGTCCAGCTGAATTGTGATGCTTTGATTTAGTGCTTCTCTTGCAACTTCTGCCATCAGGGCTCCTGTGACAACTTAGGTGTGATTGAAGCTGTGCGGGGTGATCTACTCAGGTGAATGAGAGCACAGGCAACATCTGTACTTCCCCAAAGTGAATGTTACTAGGTAAACAGCATCTTAAATTGGCATGGGCTTGTTGAAAGCTGGCTTAGGTGCTACTATCCTGCATTGCAGTCTGCAGTCAACCCACCGTTTAATGCTGAATCGGTCCATAAAATGTTTCCAAATGCTTCCCAGCTGGGCAGTGTGTGGGAGATAATGTCCCCAGAACAGATATATCAACAGGCCTGTACAGATTATTGATGGGCTGAGACTGCTCTGCGGTTTTCTGCTAGCTCAGGTAGTTTTCTTAAAGGGATTACGTTCAATGCCTGCAACAAAGGATCAGTCAGTGCCTTTTATAATACACATAGAAAAGTCTCAGTCAAAACTACTGAAGATGAAAACCCATTTGTCAAAGTAGCTCTGAAATGTTACAGGTTCACCATTTTCTTCTCCAGGTACTTAAAATGGGTGTGATATAATTCTAATTTTTAGAAAACCTGAGAATGGGGGGTTGGACATACATAGTTTAAAAAAAAAAAAAAGAGAAACAATGAAGTGAATGTTTCCTGGCAAAGACCAGCAGAAGGATATAGCTGCCAAAAGAAGAAGCTGCCTTTGATTAACCTTTACATTCAGTATGCACTCATGACTCTTTTCATTTGTGTCTCATTGCAACAAATGCATAAAAATGCCCTGATTAATGTGATTGCTTTAAAATAATTTTTATTTGTAACAACCTCCAAATATAAATCTGCATATTCAGGACATCTGAGTGCTGGTTACCTTCCTGGCCTTCCCATAAGTGCCTTGTAGAGGCTGTTCTCTCGAGGATGGGGAGCGGCGTGCGCTGGGCTGCAGATGGGGCAGCTATGCCTCTTCTCCCTCCAGCAGCTTTTCTTTGGCAGTCCTATTTCTGACATGCCCAGCCGCGGTACGAATGAGCGTGTACGAGGATGGAAGTCTGAGAGCTGTGTGACGGCAGGTGATTTACGACGCCTGGCTGTCAATGTGATTCATTAAGTAAGCCTCTCGGAGTAGGGCAGAGTGCTAGGAAAGGTGGGCAGCGCCGGGCAGAGCTGAGGAGAGCGCCTGCCCCGCTCTGGGGGATGGCTCTGCCTGGTCATGCACCCTCCATCTTCCTGCGTGGAGTGCCAAGCACCGACCTTAAGTGATGGCTGCGAACGGCGTCTGGGGTTTTTTTTGTTTCTCCCAAACAACTTTTTCTTTCCTTCTCCCCTCACTGCTGTCTTTCCTGCACTGATTTCCATTTCTTGAATTTTTGCTTTCTTCTTCTCATTCTCCATCTCTTTTCTTCTCTCTCCTTCACCCCATCTTCATCGTCTTTCCCAAATCGTTCATCTCTTGCTATCACTCGGCCTGCGTGCTGCCTCGGCCAGGTGCCTCTGGCTCTGGAGCCGGTCTGGCAGCGGCAGCAGGAAGGGGCAGGGGGCCCTGCCCGCAACAAGTCCTGGCCCAGTGCTGGAGGAGAGCGTGGGGCAGCAACAGGCTCACTGGTGCACCCATACCAGGGTCTAACCGCATACCCAGGGCGGGCCCTGCACACATAGCATTTGAAGGTGGCTGTCTAGTCTGAGCTAGGCATCTCAACTTCTTCTCTGGTCAATGCGGAGGGTCTAAGGGAGGTGTCTAAGGTAGGAGGGGTGACTCTTCCTCTGGATTTGCCCATATTTCCACTATTGAGTGACCTCAGACAATCAGCTTTGACTAGATATCCAACTTTTAGATGACTAGAGCTGCACAATAGAAATCTCTCTCTAGGGCATAGAAATTAATGGAGGATAAATAATTCAGATGGGTGGATCATAAATAATTTACCCTCTGAGAACTCAAGTTCTATCAGCTCTTTTCACTAAGGGTCTTAGGGCATTTCATTAATTTTGCACAATAACCGCATATTATCATACCCTTCTCCTATAGGTGTCTGAATAAAGTACAATCACTTCCTGACATTAACATCTAATGGAGCTATTCCTATGCAAATAGGTGGAGGCTTGTGTTTGGGAGGTAGAGGCTTTGTAGACAAGTTGCACTCACGGTTCATTGTATGTGTCATTGCACAAGCCCTGAAGGAAGTTTCTCAGCATGCGATGAGTCCATAGCATACCTGTCCCACAGCTCAGCAACCCAGGGCATGGGGAGGTTAAGTGTTTTACCAAGTTACTGCAAGAGCTGAGTGCTGGAGCCCAGACTCTGGCTAGCGTGGGGGTTTTTTTTGGAGCACAAGTGACACTGCCTTCCAGAAGCAGAACTGCAATTCAGTATTTATTATCTTACAGAAAGAGTTGTGGCTGTGTCTGGCTCCTGCAATGAAAAGCTGACCATTTTCAGAAACACTGTAACTAGCTGTATTAAGCCAAGGAGGAACTGGAAAATTTGTCTGTCTGGCTGCTAACAGATAGAACGGAGAATTTGTATTCCAATCTGTGAATCCTGATCAGGCTCATATGGCAACCTGTTCAACCAGGTTAGCAGCAAAGCACTTCTAGGCATGCTCAGAGATGCATCTCTAGGGGTGGAGGAATTTAAAACAGTAAATCTTAGGAAAAAAATTCCCTAAGAGTCAGAACCAGCGGGTTTTTTTTCAGTGTAATTTTGGATGTAGGTACCTACGTCCTGCCTAAATCTTAGATGTATTTCTTCAGAACTGGTCATTGGCCAGGAAAGTATTTTGTCCTGACAGTTGAGTTAAAAAATTGTATTAAATATGTATCAGATTTGGGATCTGAGACTCAGTTGCATGCGTTTCTCCTCTCAGCTCAGAGCGACTGAACTGAGATGCACCATCTCTCTAACCACAGTATTTCCCAGCAATATGAAATAATCATGACATCAAGCCAGAACTGAGACAGTATGAGATTGGGGCCTGATGTCCTACTTTTGTCTGCCAAGCAGCATCCTTTCCTTTTACAGTCCTTCTTCTGCTGGTGGATTTTTCTAGTATCTGGTGTCACAGACATGGGGCAACTTCTGATTCAGGCCCAAAGCTACAGTGAAGAGCTAATCTTAGTGCTGGTGTGCATCATACAGCCAAACTGCATTATTTGCCAGGAGTGCACTCCTGGAAAATGCAACTGTTAGTGGTATGATGGATATAAAAGCCATTTTTATGATAAGATTTAGTGTAACAGAGGGGAATGCATGCAGGGTCTACGAAAAAGATGCAGTATAAACGCACAGGGACAGGATTATATAGTGTGCAGGATGGAAAGGAGGGAACAGGATCATTAATAACAGGAGATGCTGTTTTTCAGAACAGATTGCCAACATGAAAGACCTCGGTTACTTCATCTGTGAGACTGAAGCACCAGTACAAGTCTTTTAGTGTGAGCTCCCTTGACATCTCTTTTTGAATAGTTACATTTTTGTTGCATCATCATGCCTGAGATGCATTAAGGTATATCAAAGGTGCAGGATGACAGCACGGTGAGGTGACAGTGGGCAGCAGAGCAGGGCATTAAGTGACTGGTGATGAAGCTCCAAAACAAGGGGTGGAGAAGTGGCGGAGAACTGGGTGTTACTGCCCTGGGGTTAAATGAGATACAAAAGGGAGGATGTTCTACTGATGAGTATGACAACTCAGTGAAATAAAAACCAATGAAAGGTTTGTCGACTCTAATTTTAACCAAACTAGTTTTCTGTTCCTTGCTTTCAGAGCGAAATACCCAGCATATGTAATTGTGTGGTTACATGCAAACAGTAAGCACGCTCTGCAGTTGATTTCAGTAGAGCCCATCAGAAGTCAGATCTCCACAATGCATATCTCTGCGTGTGTGTGTGTGTGTGTTTGTATTCCACAAGCAAGGAAAGATCCCCATTTATTGCTGCAGGCAGGCTTGTGGGCAGGGATCTGCAGGCAATGGGGAGATTAGCTCACAGGCAGCTCCTCGCTTTGACAATAGAGTTCAGCTTGGAACAACTTCTTGAGCGTAATCTGTTTAAAAAGACGAAAGAGAGATGCCTCATTTATGTCAATGAATTTTTTATTTAAACTATGTGAAATGTGCCCTCGAGGAATCTCTCTAGTGATGTCACTCATATGCCTGGCTTCTACAGAGGTGGCGAAAATGGAGTAGAGAAAGCCAAGGCAATCGGGAGCCTTCCCCCTCGCACCGCTGTAGTTACCGCACAGAAAGCATTACACGTTTGCCTCCTCTCCCTCAAGCGCTGCTTCATGGCACTCTTCACATGAGCAGTGAATTTCCATACGTGAGCGGTGACCTACATTCAAGGCAGAAGCCGTGCTGCCTGCTTTTGGAGTGCGCCCTGGCTGCCTGCCAGCTCAAGCCTGAGATTCTCAGCATTTCATTTCCTGGCTCGTCCCCGTCGGGTTCGTTGGGGACCAGCTTCGCTGCGGAGCATCTGCATGGAAAGGTCACTGCAAAAAGAAGGGTTGGATCGAATTTTTGTGGTAGGCTTAGACACTAGTCTGACATAAGTTATAAAAATATAGCCTACAATGAACACAAATGAATAGGTAGTGAAGAAATTAGCAGCCTGGTTAAAATCTGTGCTTGTAAGAATCAAGACTGCGATTCAGTCATAGAGTGTTTTTTTCAAACTTTGGCAAACTCTTGCCGTTAAATGAGTTATTGAACTAAAAGTTTAATTTTGCCATTGATGCTTCATCCTGCTCTGTACCTTCACTGACAGATGAAGCTACCAACCTGCGAAGCAGCGTAAGAGTATTGAATAGCCAAGCAAAAGTGCCATCGCAAAACCTTTTGCGAGGACAAAATGAGAGTGTGTAAGCTGACTGCACGATTAATTTATTAATGTACTACTTCGGTTCTACAACACCAGCAACCAGGTAATGAACTTCCTATTTCTGGTTTGGGTTTTGTTCTGCAAGTGAAGCAGTTGTTTGGAGGGCTGCAGAGAGTCGTGGTAGGAGCCAATGAATCACCAGCATCTTTCAAAAGGAAGCTCTGCTCTAAGTGCAGCTGTCCCAGTGGTGTGGTGGCATGGAGACCAGGCAGAGCAAAACCAAAGCAGAAATTAAAGAAATGAGCCAAATCCACTCAGAGAGAACCATTTCTAGAGAAATTCAGACCAGCTGTTCCTTTGGATTCACACAGCACAACTTGACAAATACCTCAGAAAAAGCAGCACTGGCCTCACCAACAACTTCCACAGCTATGAGAGAAACGGAATGTTAGGACATGTTGCCTGGGCTCCAGAAGAGAGTTCACCCTTCCAAGTTACCTCTGCCTAACGTGAAAATGTGCGTGGGCCAGGGGAGTGCATTCCTGCCCACTCCGCCCTCCCACGCTTCGTAACCACATAGGGCGAAAGCGGAACAAAATAAAAAGGGCAAGTCAAACCATCCACAAAAAAATCCCCCCAAATTACATTCCAAGGACTGAAAATTCTGAAAATTTGGCAAACCACAGGGAACTTTTCTTGAGTAGTGAACAAATAGGGAAGGTACGGGAATGAGTCGTTAGGGTTTTGGTAGGGCTAGTTCAGACTTCAGAACAACTGGAGCTTGTTTCAGGCAACCGGCTTTTTTCTTTGAGACAGACACCAGAAATGCTGACGTGGCAGAATGAAAATAACAAATGACCATGACTTCACAAGGATCCTCTTTCCCAGTAAGCTGGCTACTTACTGGGAGACTACTGACCGTGAGGAAGTGGTAGCCTTTGTTTCAGTTTTTGCTTAGCTTCTGCCCACTGGGGCAGCCATATGTGAAGCTACTTCAGCATAAAAATAGATCAGGAGTGATACGAATAACAGCGGTGATGGGAAGCTTTGAGATTTTGCATGTTTTGACTGGCCGGCTATTTCCCTTAGCCAGGCGGGATTTCCCACCTTATTTTGCAGTAATGTCCCTTTCCAGAGGGGACATTTAGAACTCATGTAGAACTGCTCTGCCTGACCGAGGAGAGCAGGCCGGGACTGTTGTGGTGGCCGGTGGATGCCGCGGTGTCCCTCAGCAGCAGTCGGGAGAGGGACCGCTCCTCCGGGCTTGTGCCGGGGAATCGCACAAGTGTGGGACAGCCGCTGACCCGCCGCGGCTGGGCTGGTGCTGGGTGTCCCTCCGAAACACCCCCTCTTTCACTTCCATTTCTGCTTTCACGGCTCCAGCGCACCACTGTGTTTTACTTATTTCTCTGTCTTGCTCTGTCTGCTTCTCCTTTTCTTTCCTCTCCCTCATCTCTTTCCTCCACTTGTTTTCTCTTCTTCATCACATTCAGTGTGTGCTTCCCCTCTGCTCTTCTTCAAAAATTGCTGCTGCCACCCGCCACTACCAGCACTGAGGGATCCTCACCCTTCTTGAACACTGAGCAATCTTATGAGCTCAACCACCGCAACAAACCTGGTGGATGAACTTAATCCCTGAACGTTTTTCTGATTGCTGTGCTATAGAAAAGGCTGTTTTGGGCATGAAGATTTAAGGCTTGCCAGCTGTGCTTTACCTGGAGAAATGTAGCAGCCAAAGCTACACCATGCTAACAGTAGCTACTAGGTCCAAAGCTAACACTGGGCTAAACCAGGATTTTAATCTGCAAAAATAAACACAACTGCAGAACTGTATTGTCCAGCGAAGAATTCAGTGTTCTCATTTTTCATGAAAAAGCATGGGGAACTGAAGAACAACACTCTACCACCAGGCACAACATGAAGCAAGATAAAGACAAATGAACAGTACTGGGCTGCTTTCTTTACATAATTGCCTGGGGAAACCACCTAAAGCAAATTTGGATGCTAAAAAATGTTTGGAGGGATAAAAATATCAAGCAATTTTTAGTTAAAAAAAAAGATGCCAATACTGTGAAACTTTGCTGTTTCCTCAGTGCTTAAAAGTGAGTCTGCTGAGGTTCCATCTCTCCTCTTAATAATGTGAGAGTAAAAGCTTTTCTGAAAGAAACAACATGCACTTGTGTCCTCTCTCACAATTCAAAACAAGAAATGCTTCTTCTTCTAAAGCAGAAGCGCATCTTTCACCTGTTGCTGTAAACTGAGAGGTCACGTGTTGGTATCAGCAACCCATGCCTTGAGGTTCATTAAACGTTCTATTTCCTTCCTATCCAGCCTGCCGGAACCCTTTCCAGGACAACCGAGATGACTGAAACAGAACCCTAACACTAGCATCCCTTCATCATGCTTGTATAAATTTAAAAAAAAAAAAAAAATCACTAAACTGAGAGCAGGCATTAAATATCATTAATAAATATAGACTGCACCAGGACATCAAAAGAAAACTCATCTGGGAAAATTCCTGACATTAACTCTTCCTTTCATGTATTTTGGCTTCTTAAAGGGAAAAAGAGAAAAATCTTCATTTCTTTTAGGTTGTGGTTATTTTTAATCAAAACCAAAAGCCTACTCAGAGTGCTGAGGGGGTATGAGACAGACCAGTTCTTCTGAAAGTGAGGAGTGTAGAATAAATTTGAGATGGACCAGGGAAAATCCATCTCACCTTTGTTTTCATTCTTTCTCCCCCTGTCTTTGGGATCCCTTTCCTCTTTGGTGGCCATAGGATGAAGGGGGGGAAAGAGGGCATGAGGAAAGCTCAGGCTTTGTGTGGCACCTTCCTCGTGTGATGGCATGGCAGGCTGAGGTTGGGGTCACAAAAGCTGCATCAGCCCCGCACTGCGGAAGCACCCCCACGGGGACTGCGCCTGGGGGAGGAGGGAGCTGGTGGGGTTGGGTGGGAGTGCAGAGAGCTCCTGCCAACAGCAGGGATGCATGGCGCAGGGGGCCAGGGCACCGGGCTGCGCTGGAGTCAAGCTCACTTTGCCAAAGCTGGTGATAGAAGTTTAAAATGCTTTTCTTTAATACAGGCTTGATTGTTACATGGGTACATTGTGAATTTGTATCCCATTAGTTAATCGGTTTAAATGGATTGTACAATCTGAAGGAAACAAAGAGGCAGGCGTGGGTGGGCAAGACTGCAGGGTGCAAATCCATGTTACAGCCAGCCGACGCTGAAAGGGGGATTCTCTCTTCCTCCTTTTCTCCCCTCCCTTGTGCCAACTCGCTGACTGCAGGGAGCTAAGCTAACTCCTTCCTTTGGTACGGTGAATATTTTACTTGTTTTGTTCCATGGGGAAGCAAGGCACCTGGAGGATGCAGGAGATTGCAGGAGATTGCCACTATTCTCAGCAGTGGCATGTGTGGACCAGGTCAGCCAGGATGCAAAACTCTACCCATCTCAAAAATGGCAATCTCGTCATGAACAGCCTCTCCTTAGGTCCACAGGGGCTGTGTTACAGACAGAATTTGTAAGAGTTATTTAGTTTCGAGTGTCCTCATAAAGTCAGTAAATACTCAGTTTGGTTAAAGAACTTGGAACACAGTTCCAGGCTTGTTCAGAAAACAAAAGGAACAGTATCTTTTCTACCTCTTACTTGCCTGCTTCCTTTATGCAACTCACTAATGTGGCTTAAACGCTGTGATGATGATTTAATTGGCTACACACTACCTGATAACGCTGATTAAAAAAATCACATCCTTCTTGGGTTTCCTGGATTGAAGTCTGTGTAGCCCAAGTCTTGGCCTCAGAAAAAGAAAGGGAAGGTTCTTTTTTTCTTTGATAAAAGACTTATAGTATTAGGACAATTCCCAGGGACTTGAGCGGCCAAAGATATGTGAGGAGAACAGCAGTGCAGGGGATTGCCACTAACGCTGTTTGCTTGGATCCTGCTTCTCAGATAGAATTGCAATTTTGCTTGTGCCTGATTGACACATGTACATCTGATGTGCAAAGCCAGGATCTGTGCATGCACATCCCTGTTGCATGAGGAAATGGAAAACTTTGCTGAGACATAAGATTTATACCACATGCAAATCTCGAATTTCTGCACTAGCTAAAATAAAGCTATCTTTACATATGACTTTCCTGAGTGCTTTGCAGGCTAGAAAGATAGAATAATATTGTCAAGAGTGGTTTGGAAGATTTCAGAGCAAGAAATTCGGTGCCCAAGGATTTAAGAATCACTGTTGTACACAAAAAGCCTGACAAGTGTGCATGGGTGGGAAGGAAAGTCAGCCTGTTCCTTGTGCAAAATCATGATCAATAAGAGCAGAGTGATGGCTAGGGTGTGAGAAGGGGCTTATATTGGGAAGAACTGGGATATGTGAGACAGCAAAGCTTCAGTCAATATAAATCAGTTCAGATCTTAATCATCACTGTATACCGCAAAGGTTGGGGAGGAAAGAGGCTGTTTATCCCTTGTTGCTTCTCCCTCCCAAACTGTCACCAGCTGCCCTACCCTTCTGCTTTAGGGGCACAGCCCTTGCAGCCCCTTCTTCCTCCTCCCTTATCAGATTTTACCATGGGTTGCCTTTTTCCTGGCACACCATTTTGTCTACGTCCCACCACTTGCACCCTGGTGTGACTACATAAGCAAGTGCCACACATCTTCGCTACCAGAGTCCCATCTGGTCTACCCCAGGCCCACCAGTCCCCCAGGCCTCATCTCTAAGTTGGGGTGCATTCACTACAGAGCCCATTGCTCTCTGGTAACAGCCTACTGTGCAGCTTGTTGAATGTGCTCTTAAAAATGTCCTGTGTTTTGTTGCCTACAAAAATCTGAACTACAACAAGGAAATGATACCTTCAGCTTGCTGTGCTGATCAGTGTTGCCTCATTTGCTCTCTTGCTTGATCATCCATGTCCACCTTCTGCACATCTGCTACTTAATGGGACCAGGAAAAGCCTTTAGTAAGCGCTCTGGTTGGAGCCATGTGTAGCAGAAACCACAGATGAGGCTGCTGGGCACTACATCCATTCAACTTATAATAAGCAGAAATATAAGAACCAGTATCAAGCAACATTTGAGTTGGTCTGTCTTGATTGATCTGTTGCAATGAGCAGTGTCTCAGCTGTTCTGGCTCTTCACAGTTGTCTAAGTACATGGTAGCAGAGTGCTCAGGCCCCATATGCCCTGGTAAAAATGTAAAATATGCAAGTGCAGCCCATGTTTCGGGTTAGCATTTATTCAGGAATCAGTGACTACACACTTTAGATTTCTCTTGTGATAATCAAATAATGAGAGGTTACAGATTGGGAAGGCATTCAGGGGAAAGTTCAGATTACTGGCCCAGCTTGCTTGTTCTTATGTATCCTTCCCAGTGTGTAGAGTCATTTTCTTCCCTTTCCCTCTGAAACGCTTTCTGTCCTGTGTCATGGTTACACCCGTCTTCCTGGGGTGTG
Source organism: Calonectris borealis (assembly GCF_964195595.1). NCBI lineage: Eukaryota > Metazoa > Chordata > Aves > Procellariiformes > Procellariidae > Calonectris > Calonectris borealis. The sequence continues at coordinate 137,089,264 of NC_134312.1, read as the reverse complement.
ACATGGACATGTTTAAAACCTCCTGGTGACAGTAAGCAGAAACAAAGCTCAAGAGAGCACATTCCTGTCAGCCAGCTGGGCATCATCATGCAGGTACTGTGGGTGTAAAGCCCAGTGCATTTTCCATGCTGAGCTTCTGCTCCCCTGCTTGCAGAGGATTTGCAAATGAGAAATCCTCCTCTCCACTTTTCTCATCTATTATCAGTGATCTCTGGTGTGTCCAAAGCAAAACAAACCCCAGAGAATAAAAAGCACTGAAAATGCTGCTTTAGACCACAGAAGTCTTTTGCAGTTGCTGACTGTCAAGTTCACAGCCGGGACACAACCTATGTTTGTGGCCAACCCTCGTCACTTCCTCAGCAGCTCCCCAGACGCTTCTGGGCATGGCGGGGCGCGTGGGAGACCTGAGCGAACCCACGCCGTGCAGGGCTCTGCGGAGGCACTTGGGAAGACACCAGGAGCAGCCTGGCCAGTTGGCAACCACGTGCCCCTTCTCTGGAGATGCCAGGGGCACTTCCCGGGGGGTGCTAGCGACGGGCAGGGGCCCAGGAGCCACAGGCAGCGGGAGGGGAAGGGGGGGCTGAGCACTGGAGGCAGTGCAGGCAGCTGCCCCCGAGGGACAGCAACAGCGAAGCCAATGAGTGGAGCTTGCTGGAGGATGTCTTATCAGCTGTTTCAGGAACTGGCTGTGATTTTAACAGCAGTTTTTACCAAGGTAGATCAGTTACTTCCAGCACAGCCCTGGCTTCTGGTTCTGCAGCTAACTCAGCTGATGTCTGTGCAGAGCAGACGTGCCATAAAAAATGTGCCACCAGTGCTGGAATGGGAAACCAGGGCTCCTTGTCTTTAGGTACATTGGCTTCAATGTAACTCAGTCAACGCATGTACCCTGCATGGAGTTGGTGCACTTGGACCCTTGTACCCTTGCATGATGCTGCTCTGGACAGCCACTATGCTGGGGATGGGAGACACAGAGGGGAAAGATCCCAGAAGAAACAAGAGGTTTAGTGTTATCCAAATGGTTACAAGGAAACATGGAAACCAAGTTCCCAGAACACCTCCCATTACCTGTCTCCAGCCTTCTTGAGGATAACAGTAAAATCCCTGCACACAGTAGTGTCAGATACACTGTTCTCTGCTGGAACTGGAGATGACTGTAAACCTACAATAACCTGGTTTATTATTCTTTCCAAAGTATTTCTTGTTGGCTCTTCTTGTTAGCCATTTAAATGTCCGCTCCCTGGGTTGGTTTAGAGAGGCATTTAGCAAGCCCTTCTGGGGATAAAGCAGTCTTAGCAGTGTTTTGCATCAAGCCAATGTCCCTTCCTCTACCATCATCACCCCAGGATTACTTCACAGCCAGCAAAAGCCTGAGACAAAAGCGATGACAGCGGTCTCCCAGGCTAACATGGCCCAGGGCTCGGCTCGGCAGCTGGGCACCGGCTGGCCTGTGGAGCGGGGAGTGCAAAGGTTTTCTCCCATAGGGTGGCCCAGTGCCTGGGGCATCTCAGAGGATGGTTCTGCTGCAGAAACACAGAGTGGGGCTGGGGGTTTCGGTGGCTCTCCCCAGCGATCTCAGGCCTGACACGCTGCAGGGTGGTGCTGGGTGGGCAGTGATCTTGGCCGGCGACTCCTCTCCTGGGGAGCAAACAGCCAGCACCACCAAGCACGTACGTGTCTGCCGTGGTTTAACCCCAACTGGCAGCTAAGCACCACCCAGCCGCTCGCTCACTCCCCCCCGGTGCGATGGAGGAGAGAATTGGAAGAGTAAAAGTGAGAGAACTCGTGGGTCGAGATAAAGATAGTTTAATAGGTAAAGCAAAAGCCGCGCACACAAGCAAAGCAAAACAAGAAATTCATTCTCTACTTCCCACCGGCAGGCAGGTGTTCAGCCATCTCCAGGAAAGCAGGGCTCCATCACGCGTAACGGTTACTTGGGAAGACAATGCCATCACTCCGAACATCCCCCCCTTCCTTCTTCTTCCCCCAGCTTTATATGCTGAGCATGACGTCATATGGCATGGAACATCCCTTTGGTCAGTTGGGGTCAGCTGTCCCGGCTGTGTCCCCTCCCAGCTTCTTGTGCACCCCCAGCCTCCTCACTGGTGGGGTGGGGTGAGGAGCAGCAAAGGCCTTGACTCTCTGTAAGCCCTGCTCAGCAGTGACGAAAACATCCCTGTGTTATCAGCACTGTTTCCAGCACAAATCCAAAACATAGCCCCATACTAGCTACTATGAGGAGAATTAACTCTATCCCAGCCAAAACCAGCCCATGTCCAACCCTGTACGTGCTGTCAAGGATCCATTCGAGAAGGGATTAAGTGTATCTGACAACATCACTGCAGCGGTGAGTCTGCTACACTCCTATGTAGAGAGGCCCTTTTGCTAAGTACTGCCAGGAGAGACATCTACTTGTTGCTTATACGTCAAAAAGCTTCATCTGTGCTGCGGTCCCTGCAAATTCATCCTCAGCACTTTCCTGCTGCTTTCCTCTCAGATAATATTTTCCCAGTGCAAGAGATCTCGCTTCATTGCCTCTATTCCACAGAAATAAAACATAAACAAAAGCACGATATACACATGTGGGTCTCCCGTGTAAAGCTCTGTCAAGCAGTGCTCCTGCTCAGGGCTGGGTGAATCACCCCGAGCAGGGCTGTTTCTAAGCACACGCCTTATGTGCATTAAAGCAAAATAGGAAATACCTGTGCTTCAGTCTTATAATAGTCGTGCTTGAATCAAAGCAGACTATTCGTAGCCAGGGTCGGGTTCACAAGAAAGGGCAAGGTTGCTAGAAAATCATAATGATAAAGCTTCCTGTTTTTAAAGATGGATTTCAACAATGATTATTGCTGCCTCAGAGAAGGAAATGGATGCCTGCTAGCTGAAAAGTACCTTACTAGTTCTCCCTGCACTTGTGCGCCAAAAAGTCACACAAACAAGTGATTTGTGCTGGAAATGAGAGGAGGCTTCCTTTCGGAGTTTTCAGCTATAGCAAAATTACTACACGCTTGCAAAATTAAGGCTGCTCTGTTTTTTGCTGTTACGCAAACTTTAGGCTTTCTCCTTGACAACATGGAGTGCCCTTAAGAGCTAGAAGTGCTCAATGTCTTATGACTTTATTTTCTTTATATACACAATGATTAAAACAAAAGACAGCTGTTAATTTCAGGAAAAAAGCCACCGCGTAATAAATCTTTTATGACACACCAAAATAACTCTCCTCAGGCAGACAGAATTTAGCGTAAGTGTTGTCTGCATTTGGTAGTACTTACCATAATAAGATATTCTTTTATTTCTAAATATATGGGAAAGCAAGCTGCATGTTACAGAGCTGCCGCTTATGTTGCGGACAGAAAGTGAGATCTCACTTATTTTTTTCTTCTTAAATGACACTTCACCGAAGGCACGATGTGTTTTGTGTGTCCAGAAATAAGTACCCATCGATTGTTTTTCACCAATGTCATTATGTGCTTTTGCGATACAGGTGACAGATTTTGTGATTGTTCCCATTTTGCTGTGAATCACCTTGAGTCAGTCAACCAGAAGAGTCTGAATGGCCTCTTTGCTGCCAAGGCTCACCTTTGCAGTGCGGGGAGGAGCGAGGCAGGAGGAGGCAAGCACTGGGTGTTTTCCTGGTTATCCAGCCCAGAAACCATTGTACTTCACTCCAGATCAGAAGGGTCGAGAGCAAGCTGGCACATTGTCAGCTCCTCTTCCACCTTGCCACAAGCTGTCCCCATGGCAAGCATCTGGTTTGCTTCAGTGCCCTGAGGAGCACCGGAGATGGGGCCCTTCCCACATCTGGGCTGTCATGTAAAGCCCGGGCTTGTCCTTCCCAGGGAATTAATCTGCACTATGAGTTTGAATTTGAAGGGTAGTCATAAGACTAAGCGGACACCTGGAATAAAGTCGGCTTCCATTCACTCTGCCGTGGTTCTGACTGGAGCAGAATAACTATTTGTAATTAATAAGAACAGTTTAAATAAAATCATCTTGTTTCAAAAGAAGGCATCCACCATGGGACCTGTTCTTCAGGAGCCGCCATAGAAGTGTTTCTTCAGTCAATGCTTCCCCATATGGAGACCATCCCTTGTTCATAACCTCGAGGCTCAGGGTGACTTGAACACTCGAAGCACCATCAACACCATCAAGTGTCCCCCCAGTTGCATGAGAGTGCACACCCTCATGGGGCCATAACACCATAGAAACCGATCCATAAGACAAGCTGATGTGCTGCCGCTGAATGACGAGGCATTTACTGGGGCAAGCACATTGTGGCAGAAACATGCAGAATTTCATTGCAATTCTTTGACACCAGCTCTAAAATGCTCAGATGCGAAAGGGATCCTGCCTGGATTCGTTAGCTCCTTGACAAAGCAAGCTTTGCTTTCATTTTGAACCACTGCTGTGGAGAACAACGCAGCAGCACGGACTTCAGGTAGCTAGAAAACACAGGTAGCTAGAAAAAATTAAGCCTGCTCGGTTTAATCATTTCTCAGGCTCTGCGGATACACTCCATGAAAATCTCTGTCGACTTTGAGGAAAGTAAGATTTTATACGCCAGGTGTTGTAGAGGATTTAGTGATCCTTCCTCTTGATTTCAACAGTGCTATAGAAGGTGGTACAGTTCTTTGTTGGGTCCCTCCTACATGCCTCTGTTCTTGGAGGCTGAAGGTAAATTCAGAGTCATCTTGAATCTCTTTTTTTCAGGGTATTTTTTGTACAAGTAAGTAGGTAATTTGATACAAAGAAGGTACAAAGAAGATGATTTACATAGATTTTATGTTTTAGAAATGGGAGTATTTATGAAATGGAGTGTGAATTTGGGGTCTTGGTTTGTCTTTAGAAAAGTCAAGTTTGAAGTTTGGATGGAGATAGGTGCACTTTTCAGACCACTTGCTGGGCTCAGCAGATAAGAAGTATGGGAATGGATAAGCCATTTAAGAAAAAATAAAAACAAATCCCAAGAGGTCTTTTTCAGGTTTGTTTGCTTTTTGAAAAATGCCTTCGAACTGGTAGAATTCAGATTGGCTTCCGAGAAGTTTCTGTGCATTTAGAACCTATTCCAAATACAGGCTTGTGTATTTTCATGATAAAACTTTGCAAAACCCACTGTAGGATGCCTGCACTTTCTTCTGGTTTTATATCTCTGTAGCTCATCTCCTGACTGTGGAGTTACCACTGATTCACATTTTGAGAACTGGATAAGGGTCATTCATGAAGCTCTTGCCCCACTTGTACCATTTTTTAAATGCCTGGATTCGGTCAGGAAATGCTCCTTTCCGCACTGGGAGCACTTTGGAGTTGTGCTCCTCTTGTCTGCAGTGAAGAACGGGGAAAAGTAAGGAAGAAAAAGGTATGGCTGGAGCACCTGCAGCTATTGGAGCAGTTCAGGAATTATGAAGTAGATCATTTCAAGATGCTGTGTTTTATGCTGGGAATGGATGTGTGGCCAAATGTCCTAGGGACTGTGGGAACTATCAAGGCAGTTTAAAGCAACCTTTCGCTGTTTATATCCCAATATAGTCCACAAAAATGAAGGAATTCAGCAACTATTTATGAACATGCCTACACTGCTAAGTAAAGGGGAAGGACAGAGGACACACAAGACTGGACCCTGATCACCTGCCCTGCCCCATTGCTGGCTCACTACCTAACCCTGGTTTGGGCCACTCCAACAAGAGAAGTCTGTTCTGGAGGGGACCATGAGACTTGGCTTGGTGGTGGGAGATGAGTCCCTGGACATCTTCATAGAATCATAGAATCATAGAATCATTAAGGTTGGAAAAGACCTCTAAGATCATCGTGTCCAACCGTCAACCCAACACACCATGCCCACTACACCATGTCCCTAAGCGCCTCATCTACACGTCTTTTAAATACTTCCAGGGATGGTGACTCCACCACTTCCCTGGGCAGCCTGTTCCAAGGCCTGACCACTCTTTCAGTAAAGAAATTTCTCCTGGTGTCCAATCTAAACCTCCCTTGTTGCAACTTGAGGCCATTTCCTCTTGTCCTATCGCTTGTTACTTGGGAGAAGAGACCAACACCCACCTCGCTACAACCTCCTTTCAGGTAGTTGTAGAGCACAATGAGGTCTCCCCTCAACCTCCGCTTCTCCAGACTAAACAACCCCAGTTCCCTCAGCTGCTCCTCATAAGACTTGTGCTCCAGGCCCTTCACCAGCTTCGTTGCCCTTCTCTGGACACGCTCCAGCACCTCAATGTCCTTCTTGTGGTGAGGGGCCCAGAACTGAACACAGTATTCGAGGTGCGGCCTCACCAGTGCCGAGTACAGGGGCACGATCACCTCCCTGCTCCTGCTGGCCACACTATTTCTGATACAGGCCAGGATGCCGTTGGCCTTCTTGGCCACCTGGGCACACTGCCGGCTCATGTTCAGCCGGCTGTCAATCAGCACCCCCAGGTCCTTTTCCTCTGGGCAGCTTTCCAGCCACCCTTCCCCAAGCCTGTAGCGTTGCCTGGGGTTATTGTGGCCGAAGTGCAGGACCCAGCACTTGGCCTTGTTGAACCTCATACAGTTGGCCTCGGCCCATGGATCCAGCCTGTCCAGGTCCCTCTGCAGAGCCTTCCTGCCGTCCAGCAGATCAACACTCCCGCCCAACTTGGTGTCGTCTGCAAACTTACTGAGGGAGCACTCGATCCCCTCATCCAGATCGTTGATAAAGATATTGAACAGGACCGGCCCCAGCACTGAGCCCTGGGGAACACCGCTCGTGACCGGCCACCGACTGGATTTAACTCCGTTCACCACAACTCTCTGGGCTCGGCTGTCCAGCCAGTTTTTTACCCAGGGAAGAGTGCACCTGTCTAGGCCGTGAGCCGCCAGCTTCTCTAGGAGAATGCTGTGGGAGACAGTGTCAAAGGCCTTACTGAAGTCCAAGCAGACCACATCCACTGCCTTTCCCTCATCCACTAGGCGGGTCACCTGGTCATAGAAGGAGATCAGGTTGGTCAAGCAGGACCTGCCTTCCATGAACCCGTGCTGGCTGGGCCTGATGCCCTGGTTGTCCCGGACATGGCTCGTGAGCGGCCTCAAAACGAACCGCTCCATGATTTTCTCCGGCACCGAGGTCAGGCTGACCGGTCTGTAGTTCCCCGGATCCTCCTTCCGGCCCTTCTTATAGATGGGTGTCACATTGGCGAGCCTCCAGTCGTCCAGGACCTCCCCTGTTAACCAGGACTGCTGGTAAATGATGGAGAGCGGCTCGGCAAGCTCCTCCACCATCTCCCTCAAGCTCTTTTATGCAGTAGTAAAGACACGGCATCTCGACCATCTTGCCAGATTCTCCCACTCCCTTGTAATCTAAGCATATTTAAAATAAATGAAAAAGAAAAGATTAATTCAGAACACCTAAAATGAACAGTAGGACTGTAGTTCAGTCATGCAGGGAGCTGGTCTCTTTTGTTGAGTACCACATGAAAAATCCAGCTGGTCCATTATGCAGAGAACTGATCTAGTAGAAATACTCTGTTGATTTGGACCAGATGACCTCTGGAAGGACTGGATGACTTTGAGATGTTCTCTCCAACCTCAGCCATTCTGTGATTCAAATGTCTGTGAAAATTTCTGCAGGGTTAACTTTATCCCAGAAAACTTTATGCCTCATCTGGTATATGCTTGTCCATGCTGCTCTAATTTTGCCCTGAGAATTTCTGTCCTCACAGTTGGCATGGCATGAACAAAAAAACAAAAGAATGAGATAAACACCTTGCTGGGAACTATGCCTTGTTCAACAGAAATGCCATTTTTTGCCTACGCTATGTCCAAATCACACCTGATTGCTGGTGTGTATTTCTGATATTGATCGTCACAGGATCATGCTCAAAAGTCAAATGGGAGCTGCAACTTTTCCTACCAAAGTTAGTCAAGGCCCCAAAACAAAGTAGCCAGCCTGCTTACTCTTATAAAACACTTTTGTTTTTCAGGTATGAGGCAGTACACTGGATTTTCTGCTGTGCTCAGCACTGAACTCGACTAAAGCTGACAGTCCTCCCATTGCTGCCACTTGTTTTTCTAGCCACTGGACTTCAATACCCTATAGCCATGTTCTGGGGGGATGGACTGAGGGCTGAGACTTTCAAGCCACCAGAGTATTCTAAAATAACCTGCTCTGAACTTGTGGCCATGAACAGACACATGTGCACACACCAGGAGGCCAAGCCTCACTGGAGAAAGAATAGCACCAAAAGACATTCACATAGCAATCAGTCTGGCTGAGTTTTTAATAGACCAAGACCCTGGTTTAGAAAAAGAAAAGAAGCCCTTCTGCAGGCCAAGCACGTCTCTAAATACACACCTGGAACTCAAGAAGTTTGGGATGGGAACAGAGCAGTTTTGCTTCACAAAGAATCCTGGAAGGCCTTGGGGGAAGGTGGAGTGAGATTATATTTCTTAATAGTCTTATCTAATATAGTTTAAGGGAGATGTTTTGACTCTGTAATATAAACACTTCAAAAAAAAACCCAACATAGGGCTAGAGTGTGCACTGCAAGCTGGGGCTAAAAACTGCTTAAACTTTGGGATTCACTTCTCTCCTACCCTAAGGACCCTGAACACTAATAATACCAGTGTACTTCTGATCATGTGTCTCAGCTCACTAAGACCGTGTTTCCATCGCTTAATGCTTTGAAATCACCAGCAAAATTTGTAATTACTGCCTAGTGTTGACCTGGATGCTGGTTCACTAGTATTGGGCAGGACCAAGTAACTCTGTCCCAGCTGACCTAGCACAAGTGTGAAGAACGTAAGAGCAGCAGGAGAAACATTTACACTGGGATTTTAGAACAGTTACGCTGAAGGCAATTGCACACCATTGGTATAAATCATGTTTAACACACGTTAGCTGGAATGAGCCTACAGTATGCCATGCAAGCTCTGAGATGTGAGAAGGATGGCAGTCCATTAATATTCACTGCATCTCCCCTTTTCATATTCTTAGGTATTTTGTCATGAGACTCTTATTTACTTTTGTACATAAAAGTAGTTTTGTGGCTCTGTTGGTTAGTTTGGTTTATATGTAAATGATCTTTTACAAAAGACACTGGTTTGTTTTTCAAGTATTTAGAGCTAGCTATTTAAGCTAACAGTTTGGTTATACTTTTGAGTGATGGTTAGTTCAGCATATTAGTAAAACTCATTGCATATGAAGTAGAGAACAAGCAGAGAGATTTCTCAGTCATTACGAAGAGTGTGTTACAGGTAAGGTGTAGCCCAGACAGCCCAGGCCAACCAAGGGATGGCCAAAACTTTAGCTAGATGGAAAATAGCTCAGACTTCTAAGAAATGGGAGTGAAATGACCACTTAGCTAGCCCAAGCTATTTTTGGTGGTCTACGCAAAAAAAAAAAAAAAAAAAAAAGTAAAAGAAAGGAAAAAGGAATCCACCAGGATTCCTGACAACACACTGTTCCTTTGTGGGCAATATGGAAACCAGGCTTATTTTAAAGCGAGGGCAAAATGATGAGAAGTGGAGCCCTGTGCTAAGGGAGCCTGAAGTCCCAGAAGGGAACTGTTTTCATCTGTCACAGATGGCAAGCTTAGTTTAGCAATGGGAAGTTTAGCTGAGAGGCCAGTAAGTAAAAGACTCCTCCAAGTCATTTGCTAATTTGGATTAAGGAGGGAAATACTTTAAACTCTTGTCATAGACACCAGCTGCAAGCCCCCACTAGGAGAAATTCAGCAAATTTTCTTTTTCCAAGCAGCAGTGCCGCTGCACGAATCCTAATTTTTGGACTGTGAATTAAGAAAAGGTTGCTCATTGGACATATGGCAAACAGAACATCATTTATGTTCTTAACTTTAAAGTGCCCAGCAATAGATTCTCATCCAAAGTACATGCAAATCCTGAAGCTGCTAGAGCTGCGTAATTATTTATTTCACAAGGAATTAGTGGCAATGGGCACTGATTTTCAAGCAATGAGAATTTGGGATTTCTCCTTAACTTTGAGTTTGTTATGGATATACGTCTTTTAAAAAGTATTTAACGTGCAGATGATTTTGCCGCGAAAGCAAAACTTTCAAGCACCAACCAGATTCTGAACTGATGATCAAGGAGCAGTTTGATTTCTCTTCTGCTTTTAGCAGCCTCTGGGATTGCTTTTGCTTTCAGAGAGGCAAAGTTGAGCAACTGTTGCAGGGTATTCATTCCCAGCAAGCAACCTGTTTTTAAAATTCAAGCAAACACGATTCCCCCCCAGTGTCTGTGAATTCCAGACATCCAGCTGGGTGCTGCTGATAATGAAAAGGAACTGACAGCTACGTCCCAGCTGTCCTGATGCAGAGTCAACTCCTCTGTTTCATAAAAAGAAAACTAGCCCCAAGTCTTGCCAGTATCCCAAGGGGGAATGGGGTGATTGGGCATCAGAAATTGTATCTGGCATGGGTGAAAGTAGAATAGTAAGTGGTAAAGTAAGAGATCTTGCAGTTTCATGGCTGAAAAAAAGCCATCAGCCTTTTAATGGTGAGTAAAGCATGAAGCAATCCATCACTTCACGTGCAATGTATTTCCTTTCCATTCACATCCTTGCCCGGTATACTCCTTTGAACCAAAATATTAATGTTGAGGCTGGATGCAGCACAGAGCATGATGAGAGGATTATTTCTGTGGAGGTAGAGCGGTACCCCTCCAGCAGCGCCAGGCGCCGGCAGTAATGCGTATTCACGGGTGTCACTCTGAGCATGTACAAATGTGGTTCTTTGTTCCATCAGCTGCTCTGCGTGTGATAGGGGGCTGTTTCAGAAACAGGAGTTCCTTGTTTATGCTGCCCTGAGAGTGAATGAATATATACTTACTGAGTGAGATATCCTCACATATCCTCAGCCTTTCAGCCATGAAGAGTTAAAATTGCCATGGCCTTTTCAAAGAGTTATCAATTTTGTGACTGCATTCTTGTCCCCTCCCTCCAGTTTTATTGAGTAGTACGTGCCAGCGCTGATGTCGCTCTGTGCTTTGCATTTACAATTGTATGGAAACAGCAGCGGTTACTTATGTCTGCTCCTGCCTGCTTTCTTCCCTGTCAACAGATTTGTGTTCTTAAGGCACACAGTGCAAACCTGCTAATCAGAACCTTCCCTGGGTGCACCGTCCTTACGAGTGAAAGAGGTTACTGTTGGGGCTGCAGCATCCCTCAAAGATATTTGCAGCCTCAGTTTGCTGTGCTGAAGCATTTTTCTACGTTAATTAACTCTTATTTTTTTAAGCTTCTAAAAAGATGGTTTTCTGCATCTCCTCTCCCCAGTTTGTGATCCCAGTGGAGGAATTTTTGCAGGGCCTGATTGCCTCTATTTCCTAATAATTACTTGCTAATTACCTTTTGCCAGGGAACATTTGCTAATAATTACCACAGTGGTATCTAAGAGAACACTTCCTCCCTGTAAGAAGTATGTAAGATATCTATAGTAACCGTGGAATAATATCTGGTATAGAGAAACTTTTTGAATGGAATATCAATGCACGTTAGCAGTGGATTTAAATGATCTGCACATGACTTTTTAAGAGGCAACTCAGCATACAGAAAAAATATTTTAGACCAAAAAAACAAGTTTTCCATGCCCGATTTCATAAATGTTGCTTTTCTTTGACAAAGGACATTGTTTCCAGTGTAGTCTCTACTGCTAAAGGTATTTTAATGTTACTGTACTTTGATACCTGCCATTAGCACATCCAGGTGAATGGAAGTAAACCTATCCAAAGCCACAGTATGTTCTAGAGTGGACAGGTCCCACAAAAAACCCACACTGCTGATAGGCGTAGAGAAATCTGGGGAAAACTGGCCAGGATCCAGGGACTGTGGCTATATGGCCAGTTCTCCTTCCTACGCAGGTTGTTGGCTGCGTGATAACCTGGGATTAGTCAATGTTACCAGAGCTGTGTGAGCTGCTGCTGCAAGGTGTGTAGCGCAGCAGTGTTGCCTCTTGTCTTCTGCACCATGGAGGGAGAAAGGAGGTTCAGTGGGCACTCAGGGCAGGATAGCCACCATCCGAGCATCAGTTTAACCTACATATGTACTTTCCTACACAGAAATGCTCTTTTGCAATTCCTCATCTCCATTGCAGATGCCTGGTTCCTGTGGGGCAGAGGGAGGAAGTCGGATTTAGAGACTCTGTCTCAAAAACGTGTTTGGCTTTCGTAGCATTTTGTGTTTACTACCCAACGGTGCCCACTGAGGTCAGAGCGCTGCAGTCACTTTTGCTGTACACACACTAACACAGACTGAGGAAAACATCTCTCTGCTGCAGGCCAGTGTTTTTTTTCTCCTCCCCATAATCATTTTAAGCACCATGTAATCTGTGGTACAGAAGTACATCTACTTAGGTGCAGGACGGCAGAGCTCGGAACATGTAGTGCACAGAACACCTAAAAGAAGATGCTGCCACTGCTGAAATAGTCCTTTCAGATCTTTGAGCCTAAATTAAGCTTGCAACTTTCATGTCACTTGCTGAAGTTTATTAACCATAATCTCATTTCTCTTCTCTTTCTTTTTGTTGTCGCTTTACCTGTGCAGCAGAGCTGATGCATTGATATCAACATGAGGAACACCGAGGAACGGAGATTTATGCCACAGAACATTTCCCAGACAGCAATGGTAGGGTGACGGGAGGAGCACAGATGAATGAAAGACAAGCTATGCTAGAGTACAAAGATCTGAGCCTACCATCCCAAGGTCAAACTAATACCTTTGTTCATTGAAGTTATCCTGCATCTGTCAACCAGCCATCGTTATCCTACAATGCATCAGGAGCAGTGCAGACACAATGTGAGTGAAGGGAAGAGAAACAAAACAACAGGTGAGGAGCCCAGGTTTGGCAGCGTGAGACCCCATTAAACACCTGAGCTCTCTGGTACAGCCAGGAACAGCATGGAGCTATTTGAACACGGGTCACTGAATTGTTCCCCCAAAAGCTGGCGCGGGGCACTGCTAGGGTCTCGGGCTGAGTGTGGTGTGAGGACTAGTGTTGAAAGCCTGAAAGCAGTGGGGCTGCCAGGGCTCACCACAAGCAAGCATTAGAGGAGGTTCTTTTTCCCCGCAACCTGCTGTCTCCTGTTGCCCATCTCTAGTATTGTGGCTTTGCACTAAAATACAGTATGTGTTGGCATTTCAACATGGGAAGATGGACACGGATCCCCTCACCCTTTCTAATAAATCCACCTCCCATTCATCAGAATTGAAAGTAACCCATGGGAGGAAAGGAAAAGTGAGGCTGTGGGTGATGATCATGGTCTGCCTGAGGATGCTTTACACAAATAGGGTTAAGGTCACACTGTACGTGTGAAAGAAGAATCCAGGGAGACAGTAGTGTCAAACATCAAACATTGGGGAAAAATTTTAGTAGGGAGTTGCAGTACACAATTATGAATGCATATTTAGTGTCACCTACTGAGACAAAACATTCCTGAGTAAGGAAGGGACAGAATTTTTTTTATATCTGTCCAGAAGAGAAGTCACTCAGACTAAATACACTTTTACACAGAAGAACTGAAAAACAAGTTAATAAAATTAGTAATGTGACCTTTGTATCTAAAGCACTAGTGACCTTGTTTGCATTTTTTAGTTATGATTTTTGTGAATTTATGCATCACTTGAAATTATTGCAAAAAGAATATGGATACACAAATTTTACCTTACTTGCTTGGAAAAATGGTTGTTACACATAGCCTGTGTTTAAACAGCAAGGCTAATAACCTTAGAAGAGAATATTTAATGTATTTCTTGAATAGATAAAACAGCCACAAAACCGCATAGTGATCAGACAAATCTTTTGTACAAATATGACCTCCTATTTGGAATGTTATTTTGAATATGATTATTTATTTACACAAATATTTACAGTGCTGCTGAATTCTGCAAAGATTCTTGTGAACTAAAACCTACTTGTGGAGTTGTTAATGAATAGCAAAATAAAAGTAGTTTTAGACACTGTTTCAATTAATGAGCTGTCTTATTTCCAGAAGTACTCAAATGCCATATTGCTACATTCACCAAATGCATTGAGAGGGTAATAACAGTGATTAATGAGCTATAGCAAGTGACTTATTAGAAGGAACTAAATATATCATTCTTGCTGACTCTAAAGGAGCACCTGCAAATATTTTTATGGGAGACTGTGAGGTCTTAAATCTGATGTACTGCTGAACAAAGGTTGTACCCACCAAAAGGCATCAGTGAGGTTGACAAGATGTCTTCTGGATCACCACACCGGTACAGGTGAATGATGATAGTGGTGCCAGGCTTGAATAGAGATAAAGGAATTATTAGCCTGATACCAATTTGGGGATAAGATGGTAAGGAAGAGGAAAAAATCCAGCAGTTTAATGACAGAAAAGAAATTCTTAAAGGCATAATTTATGAAGAGTCCCCAGGTGAAGAGGAATTCCCATCTTTGGGGTAAATAAAACAACTAGAAGGTCTGATAGCATGAGCTGGCCTGTGCTGGCAAGAAGATGGTGAATACCATCAAATATTTGGTGATATCCTCTAACTCTAACACTTTTATGATTCCACAACTTTGCTGTGACATCCAAAAATCAAGGTTACCTTCTATAGGTGTGCAATACTTCAGCTTCAACATGAAGCAAAAGTTCCCAGAAGAGACTATACTTTTTTTGTGGTTCCTCCTGTGGTTTCTCCCTGGACTACCAAGAGCCTGCAAAGTGAAGGCTGAGTCAAGCGTTTGAAAAACATTTAGGTCATCCCCCAGCAAATGCACCAAGGAACTTCTGAAACAAAGCTTAGTAACCCTTCTGCGTCAAGCGTCTCGGCTGCAATAATGCGGAGAAGTGTAGACATGCCTGGGGATGGGAGGGTGGAGAAGGAAGAACTCCTTCCCTCTCTCTTACCCTCTCCACTCTGAATTTTATATTTTTCATGGGTCCAGGTTTTCTAAATGCAAAGGAGCCTCCTCCCCCATTCTCCCAAGCTATTGCCTATCCCAGAGCTACAGGCTGTGACGTCTTCTTCCCTCCTGTTCGTTTTCAGCTGAAAGAGAAGAGCAGGCAGCAGTATGCGGCTGGCACACAGAGGAGCAAAGGAAAATGCTTTTATTTTGTGCCCATAGCTTTTAATTAAGGCTCCAGCAGGATCTGAGATTACCTAGTACAAAACTGAGAGGGTGGGACATGGGGAATAATGAATCCTAAAACACACAAAACTGTATTCATCAAATCAATTTGGGCTACTGGGAGGCCAGGGAGCATTATGGAAATGAGGCGACCGAGTAAAGCAATGTCTAAAGACCCGGGAACAATGGGCTCCACTTTCCCAATCTCGTCTGGGAGGCAAAAACGCCGTGCAGAGCCTCGGTGGCTGTGGCTCCCGCACCTCCCTTGTGCTGGCGCAGCAGCTGTCCCTGCACAACAGGAGATCTCCCCTCCGAGCGGTTGACCCAGAGAGGCGATTTCTGCGTGACTGAGCGTGTTCACGCTGCAGGGTCGCTGGCAGTCTTTTTTTTCTGTCGCACCACAACCCCAAATCCCTGTGGACTGCCAGGCTCAATAATTTCTCCCTCTCTCTCTCTCCCTTGCTTGTTTACACTCTCAGATTGTTGTGGACAATTACCAGGGTTCGCCTTGGTCATTGTTTCACCAGCTGTTATATTAGCACATATTTTGTGCTTTCAAGTTTTCTACACATGCCATCCACTCCACTTCTTGGGGTTTTTTCCCAGAATTTCCTCTGTTGTGTCTGAGTAGTTTTTCATACGGAAGAATTTAAAGCTGTGTGCAAGGATATGTTGCCTACCATACCATTTGTTATTTGAATTGTGAGAGCAGGGCAACTGTTAAATGCTCCAATTCAACATTAAATTTATTGCAGAGGGTCTTAAAAAGTGTTCTTGTCAACTTTTGGGCTATCTTGAAGCAGTAAACCCCAGGTGTGCTTCCCAGTTGCCAGATAGAGACGAACGTGTCTAGCAGGTCCCAGCTGAATTTTAGGTTGGGACCCAGATAAACACGATTTTGGTCCGGCTCGTGCCCTGTGTACCTTGTTTCCCACGGAAAGCGGCTGGGCAGGGGCACAACACTTTCCCGCAGACCTCCCGGCGGGGACAAGCAAGGGGGCAGGACTGCAGGGCAGAGGGGCTAGTGGGGAGCCCCCTCTCACGGAGGGCTCACAGTCTTAGTGTGTACTGAAAGGGGGAAGGAAAATAAAGGGAAGAAGACAAGGTTATAGCAACACATCTGTGGGTGGTACAGTATCTGTGGGTGGTAGAACTTTACAGCCCAAGCTAAATTTTTCTCATTAACATGGTGTGACTGGGTATTGTCAAAAAGCGTAACTTTGTAGTGACTGCTGGCAAAATATTTGGGAGTGGGGATGAAGAGGAGGAAAATGCTTAACTTACAACCCAGCACTGCACAACAGTGTGTGATTTGAAGCATTGTATAACGAATGGACAAAGCACAACATAAGAAAATGCCTCAAAAAAAATGAAGAAAGTCTTAAAAAAGAGACATAAAATACAACTCAATTACCTGACTTAGCCCCAGCTTATTCAGTCATGACCAGGCCCAGATATGTTTAAACATCTGAAAGGCAAGCCTTATTTAAGGAAAGGCAACAAGTGCAATTTCAGTTGTGCAACTGCACGGTTGTACATTGAGGCTACCCTCAGCGGTCTCTCCTGGCTTGATGGGAGGGATAAAAGCAGAAACAGGAGCTGAATGTAGCAATTTCTAGCTTCCCCTCTAGCAATGAATTCAAACTTTTGACTGGACAAAAGTGTAGAGGAGTCCAGGGCAAACATACCTGACTCTGAGTACTGCATTTCATTCACAGATTTTTTCGTCAGGTACGCATGTGCTAAACTTCAATCCTATCCCGTGTCCTTCTCCATCCTGCATGCATTGTATACAGAAAACTGACTGTTGCTTGAAGAAAGGATGAGAGTGATGAAGTGATCCTTCAGCTCTTCGCCAGCTCCTCAGGTGCTTTCAGCTTCCTGCTAACAATACGGAAACATCATTTTTACTCTCTTTATTAGAAAATCCAGCAGGGAATATTGCCAAGTTCCTCCAGTGCTGGAAACCAGAATTTTGGTTCAAATCCAAAACTGAAAACAGTTTTGTGAGGTCAGCCTAGGTCCCCAGAGAGTTGGTTCCTCCTGCTACAAACATAGAAGAAAAAAGGCACAAACAGCTGCTGTAACCAAGATCTCACGCACGTTCCTACATAACCAAAATGAACATAGTTTGTCATAGGTTGTGCTAATGCCTAACCTCTTTGCGACCAAAAGGCTTGGATAAAATAATGAACTGAATAAAAACCAAGCCGTAGCCAATGCCTGGTTACCCAATATATGTCAGCCTTGTATTATTTAGGTAGTTTCACGAAAATCTGTTTCCTATAGACTTTTGTCCTCTGGCTGATTTACATCTAGTGAGGTTCAAGCTCTGATTAAAGCGTTGGCTTTGAGTAGGGTTTTCACAGCTGCCTCTCCTGTGTATTCGTTCTGGTGTGGTAGTGCCTGGCTTTGTAAGCTCAGACTGCAGCCTTCCTCTCTGTTACACCATGGTTAGGGCCTTTCTCCTCCACTGATGTAGAGCCTTCTCTCCTCCTAGCCACTGGTTTTCATGAAACATATTTTGTTGATGCCTCTGCCCCTCTCTCAAATTCTGGCACCTGTGAATGGGCTCAGACCTTACACAGACAGGCAGAGAGGCAGACAGAGCGATACACGCAGACAATGTGGTTGCACAAGTGTTATTTCCTTTGGAAACCAGACAAAAGAAAAAATTGTCTCAAAGTGCATTTTACAAGCCTGCCTATTTTTACTCTTTGGATATTTGAATCCTCTGTGTCCAATCTGAATAAAATGCATTTAGCATGATGCTGTTCTAATGGAAAATCAAACAACTCAAGCCCAATGGCTATGATGGAAACAAATATTGTTTCATATGTTCAACTCGCCAGAGGCCTACAAACAAAACAGGAGTAGGTACATAGATGATAGTAACTGACCCTCTTTTGGGGGTCTTCCAACATTTTGAGCTCTCTCGTTCCCTCCTGTACTCATATACGGTGTCTCTTTCTTTCACTTCCCTTGCGCTTCCAGGGGCCTCCATGCAGGGCAAGTCTACCCTCCAGCCACAAGCTGCTGGACATGACCCTCCCCGAGACCTGGCAATGTCAGACGACGAAGGCGCTCCACTTCGGAGCCGCTCTTGCCCTCACCCGCCTGGAGGAGAGCCGTCACTGCATCTTTTTGGTTTTACTTACAGCTGGCAAGCACATTCACCCGTTTCAGACTCCCAGAGCTTAGTCAGGCTTTTTGCAACATTTGGACCAAATCCAATCCACCTCTGCGGCTGTGGATACTTTGGTACCCTGTGTTTTCAATGCTCATCATGTGTGGACACCATATATAATTGCATACGTGCTGTATTAGCAATACAGATTATACTGTACCATTTTGCTAGGGGGGACATTGTGCAAAACTACCATTTAGAAAAAAGTACCGTAACTCTATCTTTATCTGTGGCAACCAAGTATCAGTAAGTGATAATCCACGCTTTAGAAGTGAAGCTTTGCTCAGTTACAGCAATAAACACAGATTGGAGACAGACTCCATGCTATTTTTATGAGACATATTATTATTTTGATACCTTCTTCACTTAACAGTCACAGAGGAACGATAGGATGAGTGTTGATATATCCATAGTAATATTATGTCACATATTAAATTCCTGCCAACGAAACTGTGAAGTCAGGCATTACTATGTCAGATGTACCCTGACTACTATAAAAGTTAGTAATTCTATCTTGGGGATTAATGCCCTTTCTCCTAAAGAGGTTAAACTTACTTATGCCTACTTTTCCCTAAAATAAAATATAATTTTTCCCAATGATACCAAAATCAGTTCCTTTACTTGACTGTCTTACATTTTTGCCAGGTGAACTTCTTTGACGTTAGCGTTCCTGTGAAGCTAATAGAAAACACCTCACCTCCTTCTCTTAAATATTTCCCTGTCTAAACCATGCATACTTTTATCACATATTTTTGGTAATATCTGAGAATTAGCAGCTGGGTGTCTGTTAGCAGACCTCCAAGAGCATGCCCTTCAGTTGTGAAAAGAGCTGGGGAACATGCTGTGTCAGCCACCCCGTGTTAACAATCTCAATTATTTTATGCGGCATCTTTTTCTGCTCTGGTAATAACAATCTATGTTTTGTCTGTGACTTTGACAGGATTTTGCTTGTTTGTGGTTTTTTTTTAAGTCACAGCGCTTCATAGCAAGCTCCAACTCTGCATTTTAGTTCCCAGCACTTTCATCAAAACCTCCAGAGAGTGTGCTGGAAGCACCACATTTTCCTTTTTGATTAGAAATTCATATTTTCGAACTGAAAATCACCTCTCTCTTCACCGGAGGCAAGAAATTATTTATGTCCAGGTTCATTTAACAGTGCCTTCTTATCAGCAAAGATAAAACATTTTGTGCACGAGGGACTAAGGCTGAAGTTGACCTCTCTGGCATTGCTCGTCAATGCGTAGGCTTTGCTAGAGCTGTGATGAACAAACCGCCACTACCGCTGTTTCCAAAGATGCTGGGGGCCCAGGGACATGCTCTGCTATAGAGCATGGTTCCCTCCAAACCCTTATGTTCCTGTGAAAAACCTTTGGCTATGAAAGGGTTCCCCGGGCAGAGCTGCACGGCCACAACGCTGTGCAATGTTTGCCCAAGGGCCCCTGCCAGAGCCCTGCTGATGCCTCAAGCACTGAGATATATTTAGCACCAGTCATGTCTGCAGAAATGGCTCCTATTTTGACTGGTGCAAAACGTTTGCTTTTTTATTTCCTTTATTCTTTGGGGTCTATTTAGTGACAGCACCTGTTTTTCTTCCTGGGGTGGCCAGTCCTGGCTCTTCTGCTGCAGATGGCAAGGCAGCTTCTCTCTCAGCCCCCGTGTGAGGGGCATATGATCTGGCACTGCGGTCTTTGCGCTCAAACACTTCAAACGTTTCCTCTTCTCTTTTGGCCCCATGTCTATCAAATGAATGCAAACTCCTAGAAAAGATCAACAGACGGATACATTCCAAATACAGCAACTGTTGCTTCCTTCTCCCCTATGTATTGTTGCTGCTTCAGTAATGCTGAGCTCACATAACTCCTTAGTGAGGACAGAGAGCAACATGGTCTGTCCTGAATTTCGCTTGTTTACACCCTGCTGTCTGCGGCTTTTCCTTAGATGTCACTGTCATGGAAATGACATTATCGTGGACCAACATCCAGCTCAAAAGGAGGAAGAATTTGAATTGTTTTTACACTGATAACCCAGGCGTCTGCTGCAACATAATCCACTGGTCCCAGGCAAAACCCCTTAGGAGGGCTGACATCGCCGTCCTTGCCCCCACAACATGCACACTCTGTGGGTGTCAGTAAATGCTTGCAAAACTTTATCAGCAAATTCGCTTGCTGCAGCTTTTCCCCAAGTGTGGGCTTGGCTGGTGTCTCCGACAGCATATTCAGCTTTTCTGGGTGGACTACTACTTGGGGATCCCCAGGCCTTTCTTTGTTACATCCCTTTGCTCATGGTGTTTCGGGCTCTCCGCTTGCAGGTCAAGCACTGTCCATCCTCCGCAGGGTAACATCCCATGCTTGGCATGCTCTCACTGCCTGCCAGGAGCAAACACGAGGTCTTCCAGGGGGCTTGGTGTTTTGATGCAGCCCTTGGTGTCAACTGGGTGTCCTGCCAGGGACTGTGCCAGTCCCTCCAGTTCACCAGTTCAGCTCTCCTGCTTTCAGCTGTTCATGAGCATCTCTCCCCACTCTCTGGGTAAGGACAAACTGCTTGCGGGTGTGCAGCACACTGCCGGTGCCCGTGGCACTCCCTCGCACAGTCCTGATGGAGCTTTTCACCAACAGATCCCGATGACTATCGCTACAGGCGAGCAAATGGAATAAAAGTAAAGGGACTTGGCTGGTCCAAGTGCAAATCCTCCGTTCAGCCCACAGTGCTGCCTCCCCCGCAGGCATGTCTAGGATAGGAATGAACCGCAAGTTTCTGATTCACTGCAAAATCTCCCAATTAGCTGATATTGAGGGATTTGCCTTCAGCCCAGGGCTATGCTAACCTCCGGGCAAAGGATGCTGTGATCCCAATTTCTGTTTGTTCTGCTCACGCCACATTTTTTTCTGTTAGCCAAACATCTAAGCGAGGCAAACAGGCTTATTAGTGATAATGCTGTCTACGTTTTCTGCAGAAGTTGGTATTACCTGCCTCAGCCTGTTGTGTGTGGGAGGGACCTGCTGGTCCTGCTGTGAATAACCACCACTGTTTTTGTGTAGCTGAGCAGAGGGCTGAAAAACTAATGATAATGAGAAATGTGCCTCCTACTCGAGCGAGAAGGCGCAATCTCTGGCTTCATTTACATAGCTACCTTCAGAGCTGATCTTGACTGCAACTGCGTTCAATTTTTTTAGTAGCAGCACCAGGAAGACATTTACATAAGCAGAGCATCCAGACACAAGAGTAGCCATATCTGACAGACCATTAAATGGAGTTTTTTATGGGGAAGTGTATGTATATGCAGTTCATTAGAGTTTGGGGGGCAATTTACCTCAGAAGTCCCATAAAGAAACAAAGCGGAGCTCTCTACCATGAACTTTATGTATGATTGTATTATTGAACCACCTTGTTGCATGAAAATTCAATTTACATTTTCCACATAATTTATTTTCCATTTAAATGGCTTTTTAATTACTCTCCAGGCGGTAAGCAAAATAAAATATAATTTATGGCACTTTTAGTAACAAATCCATTGTTCATTTTCCTACGGAGCTGAACACACTAGCAAGGCAATTTTGAAGTAGCTTTTATTCAGATAGCCCTGATATTTTCCAAAGAAAATGTGTGCCAGCTCCACAGCCTGAGAGTAAAAATGCATCTTTCTTTTAGCAACGATTCACACACAAAGACATGAAATGCCCTCCCAGACAAAAGGAAAGGTGCTTGCAAAGCTTTTGGAGAGACTGCACAGCACAGGAACATAGCAATTGGCAAATTCATCTTTTCAGGTCATTGGGATTTTCATACGGCAATGATACATTTTTGCTTTAAAGAGGAACTGCCACAGTACACCCAACATGAATAAAAATCAGCATGGATAAATAGTATACTATTTATTTGGAGGTCATACTGCCCTACCATCATTCAGCACAACAAAGTTACATGTAAGTTAAATCAATTAAATACATTTCTCATTGGTATTTTTATGCCTAACTGCTCCACAGTCCCAGATACCATGCAATCATGTAATGAAAGACAGACGCTGCTATAAAGAACTTGCAGCTGAAACAAACTATGCACAGAAATAGGAGATGTAATAGAGAGGCTGAGTTATCAGATCTTATTAGTTTAATGTTTGGGTCCAGAGCCATCCCAGCAAAATTTTATCTGAAGTGCTGCAATTAGGAGGAGAATCACCAGGGGTCCCCTATAGAGTCGATGGAGAAGGATAGTCCTTGCAGAGGGGGATCTGGAGTTCAGCTTAGCACCGAACAAGGGAGAGGTGAATCCAGCCCTGGGTGCCTGGCCTGTGTGCTGGGCACAGCAGCAGGCTCACCGCTGAGGCTGGCAGGGGAAGGAGCGAGCCCATGACCCTTGCCTGGCCGAGATGTCTGGATGAGGGAGAGCTCCAGCTGTGCGCTCAGCAAAGCTTGGTGTCACCTCTCTCCTAGGGGTCCTGTGTCCCAGGGAGGCGGCAACCTTTCTCCCTTGTTTGGAGGGTGCTGCTCTGGGCATCCCGGCTGGAGCAGGGCTCTGCAGCCTGCCCTTCTCCGGCACTGCGGCACGGGAGCATGGTCAAGGTGGCAGCGGGACACCCGCATGGCCATCCACCACCACTGGCGGTGTTGTCAACTCCACCAAAGCTCCTGCTGGCCACTGACCCCCACGCACCTGAGCGCAGCAAAACCCAACACACATCAACTTTCCAAGTGATTTTACTGTTTTTTTCCACTCAGCACCAAACAGTTGATGCATGCCCTTGATGCTATGTTTGGTTCATGTTCCGTATTTTTATGTTTTCCTTTTTTTGTTGTTTTTGGTTGATGCTATGGAATGTTTTCTGAATCATAAATCCGCTACTCAATGCTCTCGCTTTGCCCCCCATGGAATGATTTTTATCTAAAGCTCCTTTGTTCTATATTTAGTAGCAAGAGAACTGTGTACCCATCGTAGCACCATAGCCAGCCTGCAAGGCTTTTGTCTTGAATAATGTCCAGAGTCACCATTTTTTGGGTGGCCTTTTTGATTAAACCAAGAAGTAACAGCTTTGCAGACAAAAAGCTCTCAACATTTTCTGTAAGCTAGGTAACATTCAGATATTTTGGTGAAAGATGTGTTATTCAAATTATGGTTTATGGGAAGACAGAAATTATTCCTAGAATTTAACAGATCTAGTGATTTTTTCAAGTAGAAAATATATATTAATAAAAAGAAAAACTATGTTATCCTCAATGCTTTTCAAAACAATATTTGGAGCAATAGTTAATAATAAAGGGGTTTAAATCCTGAAAATAAAATTCAGCATTTCCTTTTAGGCCAAATATAATATTTGGTTCTTACCAAGCACAACTTAAAAAAAAATCTCACTTTAAAAAGAAAAGTCATGTAACTTGAAAAATGTCTTTTAAGTGTGATGTGATTCAGCCAGCAGACTGAAAAATGCACAGCTCTGGTCTTAGTTTGGGCACCAATAACTGATCTAGCCTCAAGAGTGACCTCTGGATATCTTGGCTTCTAAGCCCTGATGTTATAGAAGATAATACAATATCAGAAGAAGTATTTCAGTACAGACTACTCTCTGTACCTGGCACTGCAGAAATCCTTCATAGAAGACATACAATGGTTGGTAGGGCTATAGAAAGCTGCCACTTATTCCAACCAAAGCCTCAGAAGAAGACTTTGCAGCAGATGCCTCAGACAGGCATAAGCTTACCTGCCTTGCCTTAATTTTTCTTGTGTTATTAACTCTCTCTGTTTAACAGATGGGGTATTACTAATTTGCTGTCTCCTTCAGATCTCAGAGGAGCTTGCCTGCAGTTGGAAATTGAACGAAACAGAAAAATCCTCAACAACAAAAAAACTAGAGGAGAGGAAAAAGAAATTAAAGCTGCTCCACAGACATGATCATGCCAACTGTGGAGATTTTACACCTTTGTCGGGGCACCTGGTGCTGACTGCGGTGAGAGACCGGGTACCAAGTAAGGGGGTGGCTGGTGTATTGCTCCCCGCGATTCCCTCCAGACTGTGGAGCTCAGAGTTCTGGCCTGAGGACAGTCCTGTTTGTCAGCCAAGCTTTCCCCCAAAGAACAAGCAGTGTTGGTGACATCTGTGACTCCCCAGTGACAAAAGAACAAGTCAAAGCCTGGTGTGCCCTGAATTCCACAAATTGTCTTTTTTTCCAGGTTGCAAAGAATGGGGAAAAAGATGCTGGTATTGGTTCTGGAGGAAGTCCTACAGACCAGCAGCCTCAGAGCTACCAGCAGACTGGGATCCAGCTGGTGAACAGAACCTTGTGGAAACCAAATCCACAGAGGATCCAGAGGGAAATATGACGCTGCTGTAGGGGGCAGATACCAAGTTTCAAATCCCTGCACCATCTTTGATTCACACAGGGGGCTGAACCTAAACCTGCTAGATCCCAAAGTGCTCTACCTAAAACAATTGCATGCAGCTTTCTGTTTCTCCTTCTGGAGGTGTTCTCTTGTGAGTGAATAATTGCGTATGAAGAAAGAATAAATGAGTCTCCAGCCCTAGGAGTTGAAAACTTACTGCAATTAGGAGCGAGCTCTGGAGGCGTGCTGGGTCTCCAGCATCTTGACTGTGTGCTGTTGACCATCTCAGGTGGGTACGTCCCAATCCCTCTTGCTTGACAAGGAATCGCTGGGCCTGACAAGCTACTCAAAGAATTGTCAGAGTGGATGTAAGTTTCTGAGTGAGCATAGTGGTATTTTCTGACAGAAAGCATTTGGAATCGAAAAAAAAACCAAACTGACAAACTCCAGGTGTGCTACATGTGTGTGTATTTGATTATGTGAAAATTATGCATGGTTGTTTTTATTTTAAAAAGAAGAGATCAAAAGTGTGTAGCATATCTTATGAAGACTTCACTTCCAATGAATTCAACTGGAATTTCCCAATGAATTTAATTGAAAGCAACACTGAACCGCCAGTGCTTCTTTTTACTTATTCTGCCACTTGTATGTTGCTTATTTCTTGCAATCAAAGCTACTTATTCCTGCTGTAGAAAGAAAGAGGTGGAGAGCTTCATTGAGACTGAGCTTTGTATTAGCAGCTCAAATAACTTCAACTTTATGAACATGTCAATCATCTGTTATTATTCTGTTAGCCCGGTTGCTCTGGCTCTTTGCTCTGTTTGGGGTAACCAAGGTGAAGTGGTCATTTTAAAAGCACCTCCATGAGTTAGAGGTAATTTTTAAAAAGGGTTCAGGCTCTCATGTTTTCCCTCCTTTAAAAACATAAAACAAACAAAAAAACCAGCCTTGCAGATTGCCTCAGGGTGAGCCACGCAATCTCACCTGACAGTCTTCCAAAGCACCCAAATACTGCACTGATGGACAGGAAGTGCTGGGAGCAAACCCTCGGTGTCCTGACTCCCACAGGTACACCTCGACTGGTCACCCCACCTCAGCCCTCGCCCGGAGCCAGTGCCTCCTTTGGATTGGTTTTTGACCAAGCCCTCAGACCACATGGGGAACTGAAATCGGTCACAAGATCATTTTTCATTTCTGTTTTCGGGGTTGTTAGAGCTTTTACTACTTTTGAAAACTTTCCTGAGAGGGAAGAATGCCTAGCTAGGGATAAAATAAAAGTACACACAGAGAAATAGTAAAATGAGCTTTTTCTGCAGAATTAACTCAGTTTTAAGCAGCGGACATATTTGGTTTTGTTCTTGCAGTTAATTTGCCATGAGTGTGCAGGAACCTGGGATTTGACATGTACAGGAATAATCCTATCCTGACAGACCTGACATAATAAACCAGCACATTCCTGTGGTATTGCAAAATATGTAAATCATTTTTAGAGTCTGTTTTAATTATGATCTTTCTTTCTGCTGAAATGTCGATGAGTTATTATTCATAACGTACACTGACTTGGCAGTCCAAACATCTACACGTAAAATTCAACAGTCTTCACATATTTTAGAGATCACTGAGGACAAGACTGAGAAAGCACGGGAAAATATTGCCATCGGCACTTGTGGGTCCTGTTGCCCCCCGCTTGTCAAGAGACTGCTGACTGAAAAACCATTTCGCTTTCTTCTCTCCAACCAGAGACAAAAAGCCTGGCAGCATGTTGGAAGGGGCTTGCAAACTGCAGCCTGAGGAAGAGCCTGATACAGCAAGTAACATTAAGCATACTCGCAGTTTTAAGTTCCCGCTTGGCTGAATTAGGAACCAATTTATTCTTTGGATGCACCAATGCACCCAAAGCTTAGCTGCTCTGATATTCATCAGTTGTGCTCTACTTAAAGCCTAGTTGCAGTTACCTGCGACCAAGACCTGGCAGGCATATTGAAAGCATCCTCAGCATTAGGGAAGGTTGACGTGACCCAGACCGAAGCTGGCTGGGAAAAGGATGGCGATACCCTGACCGGGGAAGCGGGCATTCTCCCAGGCCTCATCCGAACTTGTGCTCAGCACTGTGCCTTGCAGCCCCGACCCCCCAAGCAGCCAGGCGGGGGGTCTTGTTGAGGAGCACTGCTGTTCCTGGCTGCCCAGGCTTCCCTTGGACACTGGCAGAAAAAGAGGGAAGGCCGTGCATCCTAACTGCCCATTGGGAAGTGCAGCCAGGCCACCATGGTTTCCATGTAACCCCGCAGGGAAGACATCAGCCATAATGCATACCACAGGGTGCTCTGGTATCTCCACCTTGTCCCAGCTTTGAAGAAAGTCTTACAGCTTTCTATTCCAATGGTTACTTTCAGTTTGTTCATGCTGAGAACCTTTTATTAGCTCCTCAGCTTTTCCATACTTTTTCCCTTCTTTCTGTCCTTTTCTTTTGCCTCCAGTTGCTATTAATTATGCTTTCAGAGCTACTGCTTACCTCCTGTGAATGTATTTGAAATTGTGTTATGTATTTGACAAAAAGCTGCCTGACTGCCTCTATGGTGTGGCTCTGTGGCTTGGCTTTACTGTGGCGAAAACTAAAGAAAAGAAAAAAAAGCAAAGACTACAGGAGGAGCTCCGGTGTCCAAATCATCCTCGCAACAGGGCAGGAAGTCTCTCTCAGTGGTGTGCTGCAGGCTGTTACGCAGAGAGCTTGCACAAGTCGTTCAGAAATTAGAAAAGAGCATCATGAGTTTCCTGTGCAGATCTGAAACTGGAGAGGCACTTAGCCACCCTTAGCTCCTGCCCCAAGCTGTGGCGGGGGCTCAGCTAGCACAGCCTCCGAGAGGGGTCAGCTACCCCTCTGCAAATTCCCCCCGCTCCCACCTGCCTTTCTTCACTACATAAATACATCTGGGGCACCTGCTGGCCCTTCTGCCCGTACAGATTTTTACACTGTTAGAACGATTAAACATTTAAACAATCAAACTGTTCCTTCTGGAAAACTGGACCTGATGTGTTTTGTCTTAGCATCAGTTCCAGACCTGGAGGTCTTCTTGTACTAGGCCTTTTTTTTCCCTCTAATACTTCTAAGGCAAAATAAAAAACAGTGCATTTAAGATAAAAAGACCTCTCTCTTGTTATTTCTGCTTTGGGTCATCGTTTTTCAGCTTCAGTTCCAGTATTTGTCATGGTGGAAGCAAAGATGTCTTTGCGATATCTGAAGACTGATGAATCGCTAGGTTTGGTTGGGAAGTACGCAATTAATGATTCTACAGAAAATACAACCAAGTGGCAGACAAGTGAGCCCATACATACAGCTTACTGGCTATTTAGCTCCCACGTTCGCAATTCAGAAGTTGAAGGAGCTGAAGTTTAGATGTAAAACTACTTTCCAAAAGCTACGAGCCTTCGAGACAAGAGGCCAAATTTTCAAGTGTTCCGCACTTTCAAGTGGAGCGTCTGTAGCCAGATGTCAAAAAGTGCCAAATCCTCAGTGCCCTCAGCTACATTACGTTCATGGACACTTGCTTCTGGTGTGGCAATGGAAGATGAGCCTATTTGAAAATCTGTCCCCAGTGATGGGACTGGGCACTGTAAGAAAAAACCTCTAACAGAGAAAGAGTTTCAAATACTAATTTGAAAAAGATTTTAAAGTCCCTTTTTGACAAAATATATCACTTTTTCATCGAAATGTTGTTTTCCGGGAGGAACCCCAGCTTTTCATAGTTTTCTTATGTTTGTCAGAAAACCCCAAAGCCCAAACTGTTTTTCAGCAAGAACCCCAATTGTTTGTCAAGTAAAAATTTGGTAACACTAAATACATGCCTTTGCTAAAAGCATACATAGCAACATGTAAAAAAGGCTTTATGCTCTTCCAATATATTTCATTACTTTTCTTCACCTGATAAATACTGTTCCCACATCTTAGAAAAAAAGAAAGAAGAAAACAAAACTGTACACTCCCCAAACCACCTCCACATGGCCACTGTAATCTCCGCTATCAAGACTCATTTTTAACCATCAGCAAGCAGCCAAGCATGACAATTAGAATGTAATGCATTAAGAAAGGCCCTTTTGAAAACGTCCATCCCCAGCCAGCGCTTCCCCAGCTTAGAGGGATTACGGCAATTATGATACGGACTACTGGTTGGCAGCAGAGAGCAGGAGGCAAGAGGGAGTATTCATAATCCTTAGTCCTTTCTTTGGCCTACGCAGAGTGGGAGGAAAGGTGGATTTTGTTTCTTTGGGATCCCATTGGATAACAGTGAGGAAGGAACTGGCAAGTCATGAATGTGTGGACTGGGAAGCGCACGTCCCTGGCACACCTAAAGAGGTTTCCCGCTGCTCCCTGGAGCTGACTCCGAATTTCGAGGCTGCAGGGTTGATCCCGGTTTGCCTAGCACCCCGGTAGAGATGAAAACAGACGAACCACTGGGAAGGAAAGCAGGTAAACAAAGGACCATTTGCAAATTGAAGTGGCTCTCTTTCAAATGCATACCAAAGCTGGACAGGAGCCTCTCTGATCAATTTTCCCCTTTGAGAGCTGTGGTGCATGGCTGCATAATCTCACTAACTGTTGCTCTGAAAGCAGCTATAAACGTCGGGTTGTTGCAAGAAAACCCACATAGGTTTCCTGTTTCTTATGGTTCAGGATAAAGGTTGCACACAGCATGAGCTCAGTTCTTTATAGCAGTTGTTTTCTAGCACGACTAGAGTGAAGGATCTACAATTAACTCAATTTCAAGCGGCTTATAACTTCTCAGAATAATTAAAGTCATTTGGCACAAATGACCATGCCACCAGAAGCTGAAATGCACACATCTGTGGGAGGTTTTGAATCAAAGCATCGTCCCACCTCCTAAAAAAAAAAAGCACAAGATACAGGTATCTGTTAGAGGGGCTCATAAACCAACAGAGGTTGGTTTGCAGCCTCAGTAAAATTATGAATGTTGCCATGCTTCAGATCAGAGTAAAAGCTGGTAGCTAGCTGCCAGAATCTGGGGAAAAATGTTGCTCACACTGTCAATCCAGTGTGTTTTTTAAAAAAAAAAAGGTATCTAGAGGAAAAGAGAAAGACATTGCAGCATAGTAATCTCTCCACTGCAGTGAATTGCATCCCCTGCACTATCCTCTTCTAATGGCTTCTCTTTAGCTTGTTCCCCCTGGAAACACGAGGCACCTCAGGGATGTGAGGCAGAAGCGGGCGTGAGTCAGCGTGTGTCAGCACCGCAGTGGCCGCGCTGCCTGCCGTGTGCGTGGATGGATGGGAGCAGCAGCCAAGCACGCTACCGTGGGGGAGCAGCTGTGGCAGCGCAGGGACAGTGTGGGCTGGGGAGGGCTGAGTCGCGGCATGCACAGGCAGGGACCTGCACACACACGTTCACCTGCACGGGGCCCTGCGTTGCAGCTAGCTCTGATGTTCACCTACGTAAGCTCGTACCGCGAGCTGAAGTCAAGGAAGTTGCACCGATGTAAATCGACCTGAAGATAAGAATCACCTCGTCTCCCCTCATATGAAGTCCCACTGAGGATGCTGCTACCGTGGCTTTGAGGTTTGTGCTTGTTGGTGCTTCAGGTAGGGCACAGAGAAATGCAAGGAACCTGTATGGCACGTACCATTTCAGTATCTCCCTTCAGCTGACAGACCAGGCACCCTTCAAAAAAGGGAGGCAGGAGCTGGCACTGCTTCCAAGAAGTGCTGTTCTGAGGAGCTGAAGGAGACGTCTGTCACTTGATGAGGCTACAGCACCCCTGGCACCTTTCCCAAGCAGAAAGCATCAGGCAAGGCTGGGACTGGATCACTCAAAACTTGTGTCACCACAAGCTTCTCTGCTATTTTCCACCATGAGACAGAAAGGCAGTACCGCACCTGGCAAAAAAATACCAGTTTCCAGAGGCTGATAGTTGGACATACCCTGAACTGCTGGTGTAAGGAAGTTAGAGTGAGCCCCTGTGCAAAGCACTACCTACCTCGGCTAACAGGAGAACAACACTTACTCATCCAATTTTTCTAGCCCTGACCCCAGAGCCCCCGACCCTGAGAGAAGAAGCGTCACTTGGACCTGTTACCAAACAAAGCCAGCATTACTCATAGAAGCATGAAATGTTCACCTCTGCTCACGTGGAGGGCAACCACATTCGCTAAGATGCCACTGTGCAGTAGTGGTATGTAGCAGGTCTGCTGCTTGTTTTAACCTCTATGACATAAACTCCGCAAGTAAGACCTAGAGTTTGCTTTGGGCTTTTGCCACTAAATTTCACCTACAGCATCCTTCATGGGATACTGAAAGCATGCATACACTTCACTGGCTTTCTTTTAAATGTTTATATCTTTAAAACAAAATCCAGAAACTCTTGCTCAGCTGCCCTCTATCTTAGAGGCTGTTAAATTTCACCTTGCTTTATCACTATGAAATTCCCCAAGTGCTCCAAGTCATAGTTCCCTCTCTGTCCAGAAGTATCCTAGTCCTGATCAGACTGAGCAACAGGGCACCTACCTGATCCCTAAGCCCATTTTAGAGTCAAACCCAAAGTATTGCTCCTCTTTCCTCCCCTGAGAAAGCCAGGCCAGGCAGGTTTGCCTTGGACATGTCTAACACTCACCAGCAGGATCCTCACAGAATTCAAATGCTTCATTCATTTAAAACACTTATGCAGCAGCTACAGCTTCCTTTTGTAATAACTTCATGTCCTCTCCCTGTGCTCAGGGCTAACTTCTGCCTGCTTTCCCCAGTCGTTTCCCTTTCTCCTCACCCTGGCAGATTTTGAGGGATTTCTGTTTTTATCTTGAATTTCTTTATTCTTGGTGAAATTTCAGCTATATCTGCCCCAAGTACCTGTGCACCTGCAAGGGAAGTCCAGCCTCTCATTAAAGACTGCCGGAGGACTGTAATGGATGTCCACGATCTGATGGACATAAGCTGCAGACTCACTCTGCTCTGCACCTGAGACATCCATGGCAGCCTTTTCTCATATCCAGTTTGCTCCTTAGCCTGAGGGAATTCCCACTCACATTTTCCAGACTCCAGGTTATTCAGGATGGGACTACTCCTTTTCACTCCTGCTGCTAAAGCAAGATCATTACAGAGACTGAAATGCAGAGGACATGGCCACAGGGAGGAAGAGGAGGAACTGACTTGAGTCTACCTTATACAACACACAAATAGCCAAACCTTTAGTTGTTTAAAATACATGGGGGATGGGGCATCACCACACTAATTTGCTGGCGAGGCTCAATGTTTGGTGTGAAAGTAGCAGCTTCTTGGGCAACTCATGCAGTCTGGTCCTTCTGACTCACTGTACATCTCTCCTGCAGCCAGCACACAGATACCTCCGTGTCACGGGACATGGGTGGCTGTGCTAGCATGGCAGGTGACCTCTGCTAAACCTGTCACCGAGGCACAGGGGCACTTCTACCGTGTGAAAGGATGTGCCACCATCAAGTAAGACGCAGGATATCTGAATATCGGTCATGCGACGGGTTCCTGTCGCACCCTGCTCCTGGGCCGAGGCTGCAGCCCAGGGACCGACCACAGGGAGCAGGTGGCAGAACTGACCCCACTTCACCTGACCCATGTCCTGCTCCGTGATCACTTTTGAGAAACCCCTGGCAGAGACGGCAGCTGTCAGCAGGACAGGCCAAAGGGGGATCTTGGCAGATCACCCAAGGTGATCTGGGTGCTAATTTTTTTTTAAAAAACGGTTCACCTCCGGATGTAGTAGTTTAGATGGTTGATAAAAGTGGCTTTGAAGTAAGTTTTTGGTTTCAGGTTACACCTAGTGTGATAGGAGAGAGAGCTACTGTGGAAAGCAGCTATCCTGCTCCTCCCTGGTCCCTCCTGCCGGTTCTGGTGTGGGCTCCAACAGTCGCAGGGTGAGTCAGTTCAGCTGGCTGAGCTGCAAAACACAGCCGTGCAAAACAGGGGGTGGGGGGAAAGAAAAGAATAATTTTCATTAGCTCAGCTGCTACATCCTCTCATCCTCTACCAGACAATTACCAGGTCCAGCTCAAGGCAGAGGGAAAGGCCAAGAAGCAGGACCATTTGGAAAGGTCTCCTGTTAGCTGAGGTATAATGCAAAACCACATCCTCGGGGGCCCAGGTGAGGGAATGCAGCAGCTGAGGCTCAGGTATGCCGGTCCTTCTGCCAACCCTGCTGTGGGAAAGTCATCTTTGCCAGCAGGGCAGGCACATTTTAAATGTCCATGGCTGTTTGCTCAGTGATCTCCTATCATAATCTTCAGCTTCCCATGTGAGCTCCTTTCAAGAGGTCTTGCTTCAGCTGATGTCTCAGGGCGCTCAAGTCACTGCAGCAGGAGACGTCTCTCAATAGGCAGAGGGTGGATTTTTGGAGAGACGGAGTGGTTGATGTACACTTCCATGTCCCGATCACTATGTGATGCTCTGCAGAGGAGAGTGATCAGCTTGGGGTTTTTTAAACAGACACGAAGGTATGTGCCTGGCACATCTCTTACAGGGTAGGGGCCAAACCCATCACTGGGTTACACAGGAGCTGGAGGTACAGCCAGGGCTGGGGTACCTGTCACCCTGCAGTGCTTCACAGATGTGCAGGAGACATAGGCCTAAATCCTAGGGCTGCAGCTTAAGTGGAGAAGACAGAAAAATAGTGCATCCAGAAGGAAATGTGGGGCAAAATAGAGGTTCTATCAATAGACTTTGGCTGGGGTGGTTTGCTTTCTGGGATGTCCCTGCTACACCTGGCCAAACACAGAGATACCGAAGAAAGCAGATGTCAATGTACCCTGTTCCCTGGCTGCACTGTTCTGCTCTCTGCGGACAAGTCCAGATCTTTTTTTTTCCAAATGCCATTTTAGTAGTTGGAACTTATTTTGTAGCACACCAGAATTTTCTTTGCTAAGAGTGGATTCAGCTCTACAATGCATATAAATTGGCTTCTTAACACTGATAGGCACACTTTGTGCATGTGTGTTTTATTTACATATATTTCAAACTTAACTGTGCCTGACATGAGCCCCGACACAAAGAGATTTCCCAAATGCTAAGGGTAATCCAAAGTCACTAATAGCTTTGGCAAATCCTGGCTATAATGGTGCCTGATTTAAAGCCCATTAAAGTCAATGGAAAGAATTCCCTCTGACATCAGTGTCCTTCAATCACGCCCATAAAACTCCCATTCACATCTGTACAAGTTACACAAGCAGGGGGATGATGGGACAGGGCGCAAATGGATGTCAGACTACTCCTGTAAAAAGTTGCTGAATAACTGCTGCTTTTGCTTTCAAATCACAAGCCCATCAGGCCCCTGGGTTTGTATGCCTCTGCATTCATCTCTGCTCTCAAGGATGGAGACCTGCTATTTGTTTGGCACAGCCTCCCCCCGTACACAGTGCTCTGCACATCTTCCTACAGCCATATAAATACCAGTAACAAAAGCCTCCATCTGCATGAGGTTGCCTGGCTTCTGAGGAGAACTTCGGGAAGGCAGGAACAAAACGACAAAAGCCTGAGGAGCCCCTTATTCCTCAGCCCTAGCCTCTCCTCACGTGTCCTAATCACTAAAGCAGAATTTGGTTTAAAGCAGAATTTTCTGTTTCGTAGGAAAACCCTCTTTGTCTCTACACCCAAGCAGAAACCAGTCCTCTGCCTAGTAGTGTTCCCTTAGGCAAGCGTCTCCCCCCTCGCCCCCGGGGAACTGCTTCCCCACTTCTGTGAGACCTAATTCCACCAGGGTGAACCTCCAGCGGCAGGAAGGTAGAGGGACAAACTCTTAAATGAGAAAATATTGCCAAGCCTGCTTTTAAATGAATGCAAGAACATGATGTCAATTGACATTGTCTTTGACACATTCATTCATATTGCACCAGCACATTCAAGCCTTACTCATCTTCTCTGCGTTCTGTTTTCAAGTGATACTTCTCCACCAGTACCATTGAACCCTTCTGTTATTTTCCTCAGATGGCACTTTTTCATTTGCATAATTACCAGGAAGCTAGGTCCCAAGAGAAAAATGGAAAAATATAACCCAGATAATCACGCAGAGTGAGTGAACGTGTCCCATGTGTCATCCATGCTGCTCCATATATCAGAATCAGCAAGGTAATCTACGCATCAGTGGGCTCATAGGCAGCGCTGCACATCTTCCTTCTTGGGCTACTGGGCTTCAGCTCAAAGACAGCAAAAGATCGAACCTCCCTGCCTAAAGCTGACAGAGTTCAGCCTTCATAATTTAAGACTCTCTGAAGTTCACACCTAACCCTTTTATTCTAACTGCAAATAACCTCTCTGAGCAACTGTGATGCAATTTAGGAAGGAACTCCCCATATTTGGCATCAAACTTGCTTCATTCCAGAGACCTTAAATCACATTGACTAATCACAGGCATACTTTTCATCTGAACATTAACTCTCTTTTTTCATTAAAGGAAATAGCATCATCTTTGCTGATTCCCATGCTTGAAAAGAGAAAGGGAGAGCCAGCTGGGAGTTTCAGCTTTTTGTCTGATTCATTCCTTCACCTAACTCCTTGTTTTCCTAAACAAACATCTTTCATCTTAGATGTGAAAAGCAATGCATGTGTTTCTGCTCTACGGAAATTGTATTCATTGCATTAAAATAAGTCCCAGCTATGAAAACGGGCAAGGTAACTGGCAAGAAAGTGCTTGTATATAAATTGTTAAAGAGAATTGATAAAAAAAACCCATAAAACCATGGCTCTGGTTTTACTGTTTCTCTTTATCAGCATTGTTAAGCCATTGTCCTGCAAGCTATCTGTCTATACTTACATAGACAGATACGTCCATGTTTTAATGTAAATTATTCTGGAGAAAGGAAGAAGCTGCCAGAAAGAAAGAAAGAAAGAAAGAAAGACAAATGATTGTTCACTTCTCATATCTAGTAAGTAATCAAAGACAGGAATAAACCCTTTCTTGCTCATTTTCTTCTTTCTAGATACAGAACTTCAAAGAATCACCCAATTTGGAGAGATAAGTCTGTCTTTAAAAGCAAGTGAAAGCCTGTAATCAAGAATATGCAAGTTGATTAGTCAGGTTGCTACTCAGCTTGGGGAATGAATTAACTCTGCTTCCAAATATGGGCAGACTTTTTTCCCCAGTCTGATTTAACTGGTTGGAAATGTTATATTAAATACACCCTTGCTATTTCAAGGCAAGCTTGAAATTCATAATGTGCCCTGAGTCTGGTCACAGGAGCAAAGAAAGATCTTGCCCACAATATATATTAGTGCCTATTACCCATCTCGAAAGTTTATTGTGTTACTGAATTCTCCTGGGCAGCTTTCTAAACAGATTTGCTACAAAAGGCGACCCTCATTTTTCCAGGAGGAATTGATGATATGGGTCAAGAAACCATAGGACTTAGGCAGCTCTTTCCCTCAGCCACTTCCTGATGGCGACCCGAGTAGCACGCCACTGTAGCACACCATACCGTTCTGGGTGTTTTTCTGCACCCAGACGGTGGGGTCTGACCCTCCACTCCGCTCCTCTGGTCTCACACAAGTCATTTGCCCGTCAGCAATGGAGCCTACCTGCCAGGAGACTGGCACGTGCCTGCATCTGACGTTTGCAAGGAAGCCGCTGCTGTGAACCTTTCCCTTTTCCCCTTTCCCTGACCCTGTCCCCCTTTCTATGTCCTCCTGATTCCCAAACGTTCCAGAAAATCCCCTCCATTTCCCATAACCTCCATTTGTTTTCAGCCAGCAAATAATGAACAGGAAACTAATGAGCAATAGCCATTTATTGTTTCAGCTACCTCAGTGCTTTATTACTTGGCTTCCCAAACAGGGAGCCTGCTTTTCTTCAGTCCTCATTTCCTTTCTGAAATGATTCTTACAGTTCCTCCTCCCCAGCTCGAGTCCCCCCTCTCCCTCCGCATCTGGGGCAGCAGCAAGTCCAGCAGCCCCGCACCAGCACCCGTCCTCTTCCGCCAACCCATTCCGAAAAACGCATCCTGCCAGCTTGGATTTCCTTTCCTATCATTCCTGCGTATCCCACATTGCTCTGCGTTCCCCTTTTGCTTTGGCGTTAGAGCTGCCCGGGGAGAGGGCCTGCCTGCTAATAGCAATTTGCTCTCTCTGTTGTTTGCAGTTCAATAAGCGCTGGCTGGATATATTCCTGATGTTCCTCCTAACACGCTGTCTGCAGGCACACGGGCTAGAAACGCGCGCCCGCAGACACGCCGGCTGCACGAGCAGAGGAGGGCTGCAGCCAGCTCCTTCCTGCCATTGTGGAGGAGCTCCGCCAGGCCACGGTAGTGGGAGGCGCAGGGACAGATTTTTGGGTTCTGGGCCAAGGATGTTGAGCCTGCAAACTGCCCTCCTTTCCAGGAAGAGAGCACGAGTGACATTGAAATGCCTCAGCATCGCCAAGCCTCGCTGCGGAGAGCAGTGCTGTTCCTGGAGGCAAGCCGCGCGCTTCCACGCACAAGCAAGCGCTAGGTCGGCAGCCAGCAGTGAGGGACGGGGCGGGGGACAGGATAACATATGACAGGAAAGCAAGGTTAAAAACAAAAGGACGGGGAAGTGTTGGAGCAAAATGTCCGATTTCCATAAGAATTTAACTGTTTAGTCCCTCTAAAGCTGTATCACAGTTTCAAAACAGCGATGTACACTTTCTCAGCGGGCGATGGCGTGACAGGAGCCGACATCTATATTTAACAGTGTGTAACTATTTGTATAGCATGGACAGGCCTTGTTCCACTATGTGCTGAACAAACACGGTGGGGAATAGTGCCTGCTCCAAAGAGGTTACGCGATGGCTATAGGAGAGGGGGAAGGGAAAAACACACATGCACAAGGGCAGGTTACTGACAGAGCACAGATTCCTCACCAAAAATCTCAGTGCCCAGTCTTCTCAACGGCATTACCTGTGCTTCAAACAGCCGAAAGGGTTGTAGCCTTTTGCATGGTGTTGAGCTCTGCCACAAGGTCAGCAGTGCAACGAAATAATCTCGAGTCCTCCATAAATTGTGATAGCTGTGATCCCTATCGCCATAAAGCTGTTCTACCCAGCGAACCAGCCAGGCTGGGAGAGGCGGCAGGACAGACTGCCTCTTTGCCCTCTCTAGCAATGACAAGTGATCCTGCCTGGCTGAACACGGGCTTTCCCACCAGGAAGCCTATGCAGTAACATGTGGCTATGTGGGACTTATTTTTACAAGACAGATGGAGCCTTCAGTTCTCATATATGTTTTAATATCTCATCATTGTTTATATGAGAAACTAAGTGATTCTTTAAATTGAGGTCCTTTTATTTCAGGGACAGACATTGCCAGAAGCAATAATACTTGATAAGTTGTGGGCAAAAACATGATCTTGGAATGGGGACAGTTCACTCACTCTTGAATTTTACTTAGGTCAGATTTAACTGTCTCCAACTAATACCTTTTTTATTTTTTAAAGCAGAGGTTATTCTGCTGTAAGAAACATGTTTTTTAATAGCAAAGGAGGTCAGCCAGTGGAACAACTGAAAAAGGAGAATGGTGGATTCTGCCTCTGGTCTTCAAACTACAAAAGATACACTGTGGCCAAAAGTGCTCTGAGACTCAAAGTAGTGGAAACTGGGAACATTACAGTGGCCTGTTACACAGGGGAAGCCAGAGAAGATTCAACTTCTGTGACTTTCTCCTCTGTAGCTCCTCCATACCTGCTCTGTATATATTATATGTCTCTTTATCTTGGTGTAGGAATCCATCTCAGAGCTGCAGGATGGCAGAAGCCAAGTGATGAAGCTGTGCAGCCCCATCACCGTCAACTGCCACAGTGCCTGGGGCTATGGGGAAGGAGCTCCAGCATCCTTTTAGCTCCCCAGTACATCTGCCCCTCTGATACAACTCCTACAGGAGTAATATCTGAGGTCCTTACTGTGTATGATAGCCCCATTTCCTCGGTCGTTCTGGGAGCAGGAAACTACTGTGAGAGGGCTATGAAGCAAGGGACTGATGCTTCTGCCTATGCAAGCAGCTGCAGACACAGGCTCATTCATCCCAGTCTTCATGCTCCTTAGGTACCAGACATCTGCCAGCCCCAAAACCATGTCCATCTTAAGCACAAGCAAAGGAGCATGCTGTAAAGCAGGGTCTATTAGTTCAGGCATAGCAGTACACTGATGTAGCCGCATGGTTTCCAGCCCAGAGCTGGCTCTCAGCTGGCCAGCTCAGGGACAGTCAGCTACCCCCCCTTCACGTCCTGCCTGGAGCGGCACAGAAAGCTATGCGAGGCCCATGAACCAAACCCAGCTTTCTTCCAAACCCAAGGAGCATGCCGTGCTCCTTTCTCTGCGGGACAAGGACTGCAGCCCCAAGGAAGGCAGCTGGGAGGCACTCCCAAAAACTGCCCATAGCTCTCTGCATCTCTCTTGTTCTGGAGACATCCCAGCTGCCCAGGAACAGAAAAGCAAACCTGCGTCGCCCCTGGGAGAACTGAGGCATACCGTCCCTCTCTCTGCAACACCATCTGTATACAGCAACAACAGCAGAACATAACTATGCCATAGCAACCCACCGATAAAATAATTGGAATGGCGAAGACAAAGTGTTCATGAAAAGCTGATAAAGGTGTGTCCTAGGAAACGGAACTAGATTGGAAAACAAAACCAATCTTCAAGACCTGAGATCAGAGTTTTCAAACATACTTCTTAGCCCATATAATCAATAAGGGGTAGGTGCACTCTGTGGTTTGCTCAAGGTTTTTTGGGACCTCTTTGTCCAGGTATGGGCAGTGACTTCATCCAAGACAAAGTGATTGTGAGCTATTCCAGCCCTAGCCCCTGCCCAGGAAAAGCACTTGATGCTTCATTAAGGGGAAGTCTCCAAAAATCCTCAACTCCTCAGTCGGATGTGAATGATTCCAGTTGTCTGCCAGGCACTGACCCCTCCTCATCCTCCAGAAAGAGCAGGACCTGCTCTTCACACTAGGACAGGGGGAATGGAGCAGGGAAGCCCCTGCCTGGGGAGTCAGGAATGCCAGAGGTGCATTCGGTAGAAAAGGAAAATAAAATTCAACTTGAAATGGGTGTTTCTGGGACCAGCATTCACTTGCCACAGCAATAGCCCAACCCAGTAAAATGACTTGGACAATCTGGATGCATGCCTTATGGCATCTTCCTCCTCCCCTCCTTCATGGATTTTTGTAGGGAGAGAAGATACAGTCCTGTACAAGCTGCCATTAGGCTGCTCTGTGATTTTCAGGAGAGTTTCCTTGTCAAACAGGAAACCTATACATATCAATTTTCAGCACATTTTCATGTAACATATGTGCAGTTATCTCAGAAGACTCATGCATTTCTCTGTGTGAGAGGTACTATTTGTCAGGCTAATGCTGTGCTTTCAGTAGATAAAATATCCACTGTACTAAGTGTCATGGCCACTCTGGTTGGCAAACTTGCAAAATATAAAGAGGGGAGAGCAGAAGAGGAATGGAGGAGAATTCTGTCTTTCTACTAGCACCAAGGATGTTTTCCCTGTGGATATTTGTCCTCTGTGGAGCCAATCTGACCTGGACAGAGGTCCACAAGACTCCTGAGGAATCAATGAGGCATCTGGCACTGAGGTGATATGCCTCCACATCAACTCCAAAAACCACAACAAACCTGCTGGCATCGTACTGCCAAGGGCCTGCGGAGTCCCTGAGCCAACAGGACAGAGTTCAGTGCTAGAGAGAATGATGCTAAATAATAGTAGTATCATGTCTTTTCCCTGCTCATTGACAAATTAGAAAATTTTTAGATTTAATTTAATTTAGTACAAATGAGAATTTGAGCACAAAACGTGCACTACAGAAGCAAAGCTTATTACCTTCTCATGTGGGAGTATCTTAGACTACCATGTACACTTCTGTGCCACTTTAACTAGACTAAGCAGCTTTCTAAGATCAAGAAAAAGTCTAGAATAAAATGCCAGTCTAGTCAGTAAAATGTCAGATTTAAAAAAAAATATGCTAACCTCCTCTTTTTTTTTTGTTTCACTTACTTTCTTTGGCAATAAGCTCTTCAAAGGTTTCCTGAAACCCGCATTTATTTCTAGCCATCGTTCCCATTGTATGGCATTTTCAAGAGCTTAGAGTTAGAAGACCCACTAATACCTGGAGGTGGAAAAATCAAAAGATCTGATGTACAGTACTTTCTGAAGATGTATTTATGAGATGTATCCACAGAGGAAAAGCCTAAAGAAGAGCTATTTACTGACAGGTGTCTAGGAAAGACTTCCAATAAATAACATTATCTGTAATATGATTCTGTAATTATGCCATCCTTTAAAGAGACAGCCATGAGTGACAATTTACAAAGTGATAATTACCACGAATGTGTTTACTCAGGGCTTGGGGAGAGCTAAATTGGATGCTGGTTGCTCAGGGGAAAAACTGTGGGTGGCAAATGTGGGTGCCATTGTCTAGGCAGGCAGTTATATTTCCCTATGCACTCATATTAATCACTTATCTGACATTTTCAATACTTCAGAAACTTTATACTTCCGAACTGCTTCATCTGGTCACCTAATGAAAGAATTGTCTTAATATTCACATAAGAAAAAGCAGGATAAAAATAATCTAAAATCAGTTTGATAAACTTTAATAGATGACTTCAAGTCTACAAGTATCTTGTTACAGATTGTACTGTCATTATGTTTTTATTAAAATGTAGCTTGACTTTGCTTGCTAGTGCGTATGAACAGTTGACATATGACATTTATAAAGGGTTGGAAATCAGCCTCTATTTCCTCAACACTAAATTCAGATTTATGCTTGGTGCATGACTTACATCTTCTAGAATCACCTGTTGTGCTACAGCTGTCAGTAGTTACTTACACCAGTAAGTAATAAGAGATGGTCAGTAGGAAGCTTTATTTAATTTTTTCAATTTTCAATTTCATTTTCAGAAAAGTTCAGCTTAACTCAGAAGGCTGTGCTTAATATGTTTAATTTCAAGTCTGATCAATTTTAACTTTTCTTATCATGTCACTTAGATACACAGGAATGAGCACTTATATTTTGCTTTGGACTGGAGTTCCCGAAGGCTTACACTTTCCAAATAACACCTATGAGAAGGTCTTATAATTATGGGAAGCATAGTGTGGACACACTGTTTTCGAGGGAAAAATAAGAGCATCAGGCTCCAAACCCACAACATCACAAGGCAATGGAACCCAACAGAGAAATCCAGTTCAACCCTCAGGTGACCTGATATGGACCTCCTGTAAATTAAACAGACCAAAATGAAATACATGGATATTTTGGAATCAAAATGTTTCAGAATATTTCTTCTCGTGGGCTTTTTTTTGTTTTTCTTAAAGACAGAAAATAGCAAACTCCATGCTTGTATTCACTGAGGAAAGAATTTAGGAATGAAAATCCTATTGCTCTCAAGAGACTTAGTTGCCCAGGGGGGCATTAGGTGGCAAATATTTCTTGGATGTTGGCCTGAGTTCTTCAAGGATTCTTCTGATGCAGTTTGAAAATTAAAAAGACAGTATATAGCCAGGGATAGATTTAAGAGATAACACTGCAGATCAAACAAGGCTCCAAACTGTCAAACCTCACAGACAGAAAATATGTGCTAGAAAAACAAAAGATGGTAATGAACACTGTTTTACAAACTGCTGTGAAAGAGACGGAACCCATCATAATCCCTGAACACTAAGGAAAACAAATGGTTCGTATTTACATTCGATTACATG
This sequence comes from Calonectris borealis, assembly GCF_964195595.1. Lineage (NCBI taxonomy): Eukaryota > Metazoa > Chordata > Aves > Procellariiformes > Procellariidae > Calonectris > Calonectris borealis. The sequence continues at coordinate 137,047,003 of NC_134312.1, read as the reverse complement.
GAAAACTCATTTAAATAATAATCATCTGGTCAAACTTCTAAAAGGGAAAGAGGGAAAAGATACCTAATTCCTTGGGTACATCTGCTTGGCATTTGCAGGCAGTCCTGAGTGGGTTCTGCCCAGCACAGCCAGAAGCCCCGTGGCTATGGTTACGGCAGTGTCGAGCCTACATTCACACACCCTGCAGGGAGTCAGTGTGTGTATTGCCGTGGGCTGAGCGTCTCACTCACCTGCCTACCCAGCTGCAGCCAGCTAAGTCTGTGAGCAGCACATACACGAGCACGGACCTCCCTTAGATGGCTTTGGAGAAGCTCAGGTGCCTACATGCGTGCTACGTGCCCATGCTCCTTGTATAGTCTTGGAGGTCCAGCCAGTACAGTCCAAGGCGTCTAGAGACTCCTTTGACTTCACCCTCAGGTGAGCACTTACGCTTGTGCCCTGAATCCCTCTTTAGGCTCCACTGGCTGAACTGATCAGGGCTCAAGTCTGTTGCTTGAATTTAAGTGTTCAGTGCCATTAGGCAGTCGAGGGTAATCAAAGATGTCTTTGGCCCTGCCACACGCTGATACAAAGGCAACTAATCAAGCCCTAGTTCTCCACTACCTACAGCAGGAGCTTGTACACCAGGCTCACAACACCTACACTGTAGTCAAGTGAATGCAGGTGTCTGAACCTGGTGCTGAGGCTGCCAGCCTAGAAGAAAAATCTGGAGCTATTCATGTGAGTAACGTGTTCTAGATGTGTTCATGTGAATAAAAATTGCCTGGTCAAGTGAATAAAGCAGAGGCGGGAGCTCCAGTGGAACTGCTGTAGGATTGCACCCACATGCATGGGAGCAGGATCCTGCTTAATAAGTGGATTAGGCTTAGTAACACCTTCGTGGGGTTCAAGTAGTAATAAACTGAGAGAAAAATCTGAGCTGAATTACCAAAAGAGTAATTTCTTTCGTCCCCCTCTAACTGTAGCCTCTGAAGGCCCAAGTTCTTTCTCACTTATCCTTGCTGAGGCATACCTTCACCCACGTTTAGTCCCACTGAAATAGAGGGAGATACTAACTAATATGATTGATGATGGCCAAAGTCTGTCAGCAGGAAATCAAGAGGCAGAATTGTCTCAGTAAAAATGCTGCTTTTGCCCAGGGAGTGTGTGGAACATCAGGGTTTTCTTACTGGGTTTGTGTTTTTTCTGATCACAGGGTCAAAATTTAATTATCTTATCTCTAAAATCTATCTGGCTTTAGGACTAGATTAAACAGTTAAGTGCCTGAATTAAGGACTGCAACCGCTAATCATAGTGGAACATAGATAGATTTAAGACATGAAGATAAAAACTAACAAATAGCTCCAAAACAAAGGAAATTCCTTCATAGCAATTATTTGCTTTTTGAGGCAAGAATGTTGCTTTTCTTGAGTTATTGTTGAGACACTGGGGCACCAGTCAGACAAGAGGTGCATTCAATACTTCAAGCAAATTGTGTGTGACCTCCCCGTACAGTTTTGCAGCTGTCCCTTCTCACACAGCTTACTTTTCAGCTCTTCCCCAGTTCGTGTTCCCTCCTAACCTCTCCAGGGTGGTGAGAGTGTATGCATGACTCACTTCACTTTATCAAGGTCACATTATTATGGGGAACAACCTTGAGGTAAAGAGGGGAAACAGAGGTCACCAGGCAGAAGAAGGGGTGGGCAGACTACCTCAAAGTGCACTTACTTCTCAGGGTTAATGCTTCCTGCAAAAACTGTGTGAAATTAAATGGTTTCTCCTTCCTTTTCTCTATTCCTTCCCCAGCCCCCCAGCCATGACCTTGACAAATAACATGGTGTTAATCTCAACTTGCATCTTCTCAAAATTTTGCATTTAGTTTATGTCATGTATGATGCTTAGACTCCCATCCTAAAACTATACTATGAACCACTTATGAGAATTGATCCAGCAAAAAGCTAACAGAGGAGAGGAGAGGAGAGGAGAGGAGAGGAGAGGAGAGGAGAGGAGAGGAGAGGAGAGGAGAAGAGAGGGGAGGGGAGGGGAGGGGAGGGGAGGAGAGGGGAGGGGAGGGGAGGGGAGGGGAGGGGAGGAGAGGGGAGGGGAGGGGAGGGGAGGGGAGGGGAGGAGAGGGGAGGGAAGGGAAAGGGAAGGGAAGGGAAGGGAAGGGAAGGGAAGGGAAGGGAAGGGAAGGGAAGGGAAGAGAAGAGAAGAGAAGAGAAGAGAAGAGAAGAGAAGAGAAGAGAAGAGAAGAGAAGAGAAGAGAAGAGAAGAGAAGAGAAGAGAAGAGAAGAGAAGAGAGGAGAGAAGGGAAGGGAAGGGAAGGGAAGGGAAGGGAAGGGAAGGGAAGGGAAGGGAAGGGAAGGGAAGGGAAGGGAAGGGAAGGGAAGGGAAGGGAAGAGGAGAGAGGAGGAGAGAGGAGGAGAGAGGAGGAGAGAAGAGAAGGGAAGAGAAGGGAAGAGAAGGGAAGGGAAGAGAAGGGAAGAGGAGAGAGGAGGAGAGAGGAGGAGAGAGGAGGAGAAGAAAAGGAAACACCTTTTTGGTGAAACAGCTCCCTTGAGCATGCATTTAGTCAAGGACCAAAGAGAGAGTGCAAGGGTTTGGATGTGCAACTAAGTACGGGAAGAGAGCTGCAGAAATCCTACATCAGATTGGCTACCACCTGAGATGAGTGGGAAAAATTGCTCATGGAAATGCCTGTATCTCTCCACTAACTACAGAAAGAACCTGCACAACTATCTTATCTATCACCTATCTGCCAAACAACTTGAATTAGGTAAAATGAATCCTTCTCCTTGAAGCTACATGTGTTATTGTGGTTAGTGCCGAGGTCTGGATCCTGCCCAAATTCCTTACAGGCGCACAAGTGGGAGCGGAGGCAGCTCTGCATCCTACTGGAGCTCTGTCTCTCTTCACTGTGCTAGTTAAAAACCCTGTGCACAAACTAATCATGGAGTAACACCTGGCCCATTGCACAGTTAATTAACTTAAAAGGTACTGGGACTATTTACAGATCTTGAGAGAGTCAGATCCTTCTCGGCAGAGAACTGTACAGACCCAGGAAAATAATTCCTGCTCTGCTTTATTTGCAAGGATTGGCATGAGGGTTTTTTGCTAGCAGAAGCAAGTCCATGTTTGGACATCACCGTGCAGTTCTACTATTAGAGCTCCAGCTAATTACTACTAGGCCCCAGCTCATGTTCCTCAATAAAGAAAATCATTAATGCTCTGGGCTATAAAGGTCTGCAACCGAAATCACAGCTCAGCTGATGGCAGGGGTTCCTCATACCCACAGAGTCCCATAAAACCATGAAGACGTCTACTGTCCCCAATCTTGCACCTGCTTCTGGTGCACTGAACAACTCTGTCTTTGGTTTGTCTCTTGACTGGATTGCTTCGTGCTGGCTTGTGCACAGACACTCTTAAAAATGAAACCCTTTTGACTTCCAAGAAAACCAATTTAGATGTAATGATCTTCCGTTAATACAAGGTTTAGCCATGTCTAAATAGCTCATACCTGTTTGGCTATCAGGTATTGCAGTGAGGCTCTGGTTTTAATCACCAGGAAGGCTTCCTGTTATAGTTTCATGTTTAGCTTTGAACAAAGGAATTAGGATTCCTTGCGCATATGGTCACTTCCCACTGTGTTCTTGAAACACAGATGTTTTGTCCAGCTGCATGCTCATACGGCTGCTGGCATTCATTTTCTGGAATGAGTTTTGTTCTAGTGTAACAATAATACATCAAAGTGGTCCTACCTTTTCTTATCCATTTCATAGAACTGTCCAGTTTTGAAGGCTGCATTTCCCACCAGGCAGGGGAAATGCAGGTGCCTAAGGAAAAGCTTGCTTCTGCTCTACCACCAGGAAGGGATGAGAGTATACGGATTTAATCCTTTAGACTTCCAAGCTTCACAGAACTCCTCCTCATGTCCAGAACCTATTTCTACTGCAAAAACTGTTGTGAAGATTTACTATTAGAGGTTATATACTCTGTCATTTTGTCATTCTTTTGGTTCACCAAAATAACATTAATTAACAGTAAAGAAAAACATCAGTGGAGGACTGTGTTCTTGCATTGGACCCAGATAGGGATGGAAAGGCAACGTGACCAGTTGGTAATGGTGTAGACGTGGTTAGGGTTTCCTTGCACTGGTGAAGTAAATCAGGCAGCTGAATTCTGCACTTGCGCTCATCTGGAGGACTGGGACATGAGCAGCCTATAGCAGAGGGAGTTACAATAGTTGAGGCATGAAAAATACACTGCTACTTCTTGTGGTGTCACTTGCCTCTTAACTTTGCTAGGTAGAGTCCTGCATCAAGTGATCTGTGGAAGAGCATGTGTGGAAGGGCAGCTAAATCCTAAATCATTTGCTTTCTCTTGTGATGACATCTTCTATGCATACTGCAAAGGGGCTGTATTACCGAGGACAAGCAAGGAGAGAGGAAGCTGTGTATCTAAATGCTTTGCGGCTTCCTGATGTTTTAGCAGAACTGCAGGGCCAGAATCTGCTTGAATATCCAGGGCTGGTGGCTGATGCACTGTGGGGTGTTTGTTATACAAGATGTAAAAGTAGTCAGCAGCAATGGTTGCTGAGATCGTTTGAATCAGTCTTAGAACAAGATGATGGAGGAAAAGCCATCCCCAAAAGTTTATATGACAAGTAACATTTTACCAGGGACATTTCTACAGTTTGACTCCCTCCACTCCTGTATTGCTCCCCAGTTATTCGCCAGATCCAGCTGCAGTCTTTTGTTATGGGGATAAGTTGACTGCTGCATGCCAGCTGCAACTGATGGCTGTCCCTTGCACAAGCTGCTGAAAGAGGTGTCAAATGAGCTAACAGCTCCTCCAGCATCTGTATGGCAGGGGTGGTGAGACAAAGAAAACCCCAAATCTTGTTCTTTTTACATCCAGACATTGCTGAGGGAAATGCCAAAGCAAAGCCTGTGTTGCTCTGTATCCACAGATACGTTTTGTCATAAAAAGACTTAAGGTTTCCAGGTCCTGGTCTTTGGCCATGTGACATCCCAAAGCTAGCACGTACTTTGCCAGTGCAACGTCTCCTTCATCTGTTTACAAGGCAGGAGACATGAGCTTTTCAAAGGTATTTTGCTTACAATGAAAATGTACTTTCTGCTAGTTTTTCCATTCCTTGTGTTGAAAAACCCTTATGGCTATAATGGGCACTCTGTTTAGTATGAGGCGCCCTTTAAATAAACCTGCAATGAATGATGTTCATTTCAGTTCCTCTCACTATGTAGATAAAGTATATATTATTCAAAAAGCAGGTCAGTTTTCATTATAGTGACATGAATAAAAACATAAGGGAACATATTACTCTATCAAACCCCAGAACCTAGGCAGCCAGCTCTGCGGAAGGTTTTTATTTTAGATTTTAAAGGACCAAATATTTCAACTAAACCTCCGGCTGGAGTTTGTGTATTTAAATAAATTCCTTTTCTTTCCCCTGGAGCCTGACCCTGTTTCCTGAGGCTTGGGTGAGGGACAGGCTTGCTTTTTCCAGCTTTTCTTTGCGCTCCTGCTTTCTCATTAAATATAAATGAGACACCCTTAAAGTCAGTCTACAGAACTTTCACTTGATAGAAGATTCCTACTTAAAGATCCTTTTCTCCACCCTTAGAAATGAGTGTTCCTTAAATTACACGTTTTCATTAACAAATCACTTGCATAATACTAATGCTCCCCACTCAAATTTCTGTACCATGTGGCTTTGAGACTGCAGCACCCTGGGGTCTTCTGGCTCTATTATTTATGTCTCTCACATACGAATAACAACTCTGCTGATACAAATTCATCTAATGGAGGCAACTTTATGCTCAATAAATATTGTGAATGCTTGCTGAGTATCACACGCAGTAAGAATCTCCCCATGTACCTCCCACCGAAGGAGAGGACCTCTCTTGTGCATGGAAATCACTTTAAGCCCGGCTCAGGTTTCAACCTGCCACTCTGTGCACTCAAGTGAGCGCAAGCCCTGTCCTGATACAAATTGGAAATGAAAGATGTTGACAAAAATTTCAGCTATGTGAGTAATGATTTATGACTGGTTTTGCCCAGGCACCTCAACAATGTTCATGAATAAAGCATTGGGGTTTGTGGGAGCAAATAACTCATTAGAAAGACAATTTCGACTTGATTAGAAATTACTAAGAAAAGAAAAAGGAAAGCTGGTACATTTTATGAATCAACATGCGCTTCAGTTTCCCTTCTTTAAATATCTGTGTCAACATGTAAAATTTGGGTTGTATCTTTAACCATAGGCACCTGCCGGTGGCATGTTGCCAATGCACAGTGCTGCTGTCAGCAGATTATTTCTGCAGGGTTTTGGAGCACATCTTATATATTTAAATCGTTTGTTATGTGTGACTGGCAGATATAGTTTCACTATGTAGCTATTACAGAAAAGGAAAATTTTTTTGTTTATTGTCTAGCTGTCAACCTGAAGTTCTTTCTGTCATTAATAACAAGCGTAATAGTTTGTACTGTGACTACCTCTGAGAGTCCCATTTTGGGGTTTGTGATGTCTGAATGTGAAACACATTCACATGATCCTATAAGCTTTGTGAATTTTCCCTGTTCTGGACTGTCTTTATTCTATAGAGAATCCTTTATTAAATGATAATATGATAGAGAAAAGAGGGCCTGTTGTAGGCAGATGCTACATGATACTAAAAAGGTCATGTACGGAATTCTTAAAATATCACTCCACCTCTGAAAAGAAAAACAAAATTTCCCTTTCTTTCAGAAAATAAAATGAAAACCATTGAAATTATTGATGTATCCCTGCACACCCTTGAAAATATCGCCTGTCCCAGACTTAAAGCCAAGTGTGTGCTCTTAAATCTTACCATTTCTGCAGCTAGCATCTGCAAAGCCAAACACCAAAAGCCCCACCCTGCAGGAAAATGGTCCCCCCAGACGCCCTTTCATTCCAGACATACCCATTCAGACACAGCCTTTTAATCAAATCAGCCCTTACAATCTTCCTTTCACATCACCATCCAGTCTGTCGCGCACATGCAAGCCAATTTTACACTGCAATTGTCCTCTCATTTCTGAGCATCGCATCAGCCCCATTTTCACTCTAAAAAGCTAAATCCCTTTTTCAGGCTGACACGAAGCTGAGAGAATTTTATATAACCTGCATGTTGAGGAGGGAGAAGAAGAGGCAATTTCAGCAAAGCGCTGAAGCTCCTAGAAGGAAGATTTCCTTCTGCTTTGATCTCTGTTTCCATCTTTCTTCAGCCCCAGTTTGCAGGTGCAAGAAGACTTAAGTAGTTCTAAAGAGCAGTGGCAGATGTAAGGAAACCCAGATACCCTGCATGTAATCCTGCACCCCACCTTTAGGACATGCAGACCAGAATCTGAAGGGAGACCTTAAAGTTTTTGGCGCCTAGAGCCATTTTTGCTCACTTTGAGTCCTGTTTACAAGAAGAGTGCTCAGAAGGTTTTCATGTTTCTGCTTTCTATTATTAAAATCAGCGACTGACCCTTTTATGTGGTGAATGGGGTCCACACTGGGACAATGACCCTCGTCACCAGCTTTGCCATTTTCTCCTTTGGGAAACAATCCTGAACAGCTTGTTTGTCTAATGTGAGCATAAAATATGGCGTGGTGTTATTGTAGGTTTGCACACTGATGTGGCTAGTGACTTAATCAGAAACTGGGAACACTAATACTGCCCTGTGGTATGTTCCTGCCAAGATGTAGTCTGAAAAACAGAGATAAGGGAAATCATATGTGATGGATATGCAAAGAAGTTTTCTTAGCAATAACAAGCACATGAAAGCTCTCCAACTGATGCTCTAACAAGGAAATAGTTGATGAGAAGTGCTAATAACACTGAAGGAGTGAAATCAGAGAGAGCCTCGTAGGCAAAATAAATTACATGAGCAGAATAAGTGTCTGTTTTAAGCAGTTTCCAGATTATCTGGGAGTTTGAAAACCTTGACATAAATGGCTTTCCTGACATCGGCAGCGTACCTTCTGCTTAACAACACCAACACTACTCCTTTGTATTTTAGCAACATTTCAGTGCAGTTCATAACATGAAAGAGCAGTCACTATGTGCAATTATACACTGCGGTCCCTCTGAAGTTCTAGTCACACCTGAAAAGGCAAGCAGTCCGCTTGACCCTGGAGGGAAATGAAGGTCTTGAGAGCCTGGAGTCTGCATGGTCGTGACGGCAACAGCAATGGCAATGTGCTGGCTTCAGACAGCTGGTGTATGAGATCAGCTGTGGGGTGCAGTGGGGCTATGCAACCGTAGGGAATCGGAGCAGGGCAGATGTGAAGGACACAGCTGTACCCTCCCATCTCAGGATGCTCCCTGGCCAACCATGCCCTTTGGCTGCCCAGTAACCTCAGCGGGAGTGAGCACAGTGATAAGTGTGAATCTTATACTGCAAGCCTATTGCAAAACATTGGTTTAAGTGAGCTGTACCACTCCAGAAATATTCTCAAAAAATCACTGAGGCATACCTCTTGGTTTAGTGAGCAGCTCAGGCTGTCTGACCATGTATGGGATCCCAGGCTCTCCATCTTCTCAATGCTTTTCCAGTGACCACAGCCTGGACTTCACCACACTTGGCTATTGCGGGTTAGTACAGCTATGTCATGTTCAACCAAATCAGCTGTCACATCAGCTCTTCATTTTCATGCAAACAACAAACAATAGTTATTTCCACTTGCAGCACTCACCAGCTAAATCACATTTTCCACTAATATTTTAACACCAAGGTCATTTCATTGACAGTAGCTAAAGGAAGCAAATTCTGAATTCTAAATAAACAGTTTCTATCACACGAATAGGATCCTTTTGTTTATGCAGTTCACATTTAAAACATCTCTAACAAATCTGTGATTTCTTTTCTGGTATGGTTGACCAATCTCACATTGTAAGCTGCCTCTTTCACGGCATCCCACATGAGACAACATTAATTTAAAATTTCACCTTTCTGCAACAGCACTCAATCATTTCTATGTATCTGTATATTTTTTACTAATTCAGTGACTACGACTGGAAAGTCAGATGATTTCTTACTAGAGAAATACTAATGCTCTGTTATAACAATGATGATTGCATTACTGACATTGGAGCTGTGCACAAAGCAAGCATTGTGCATTTTTTGTCAACTTAAGAATGGTAAACAAAAGACCAGATTCTGTTTAAGTAGATATATACTAGCAGTCATCTTAATGTTCTGCCTGACCGCTGCTAAACTTAATGATAAGCAGACTGCTAAATTAGGTGGGTGTCTCTTAATCTCTTCTGGCAAAAATGTTCCACACTGTATAAATAATTAAATGCCCAAACAGGGATTTCAGTCTAACTATTCTGTCTCCCAAGCGAGTGCCTTCCCAAGCTAATCTCACTTTCTTCTTGTGCGACCCAATAGCATTTAATTATTTATGCCAAGCAGAACAGTTTAGCTAGGAGAGATTGCAATAGCGTGCCTGTCTACCAGCGCTCTACAGCTCACGAGTTCCCATGCGCCCCTCAGGGTGGAAAGTCTATACAGTCCCGTCCCTGCTTCTGTGTGGGGAAGGTATGGGAAGAGTGGTCACACTGCATGTGTGGGCTTCCCCACTACTGCTGCGTTTAAGGTAGCATCGCATCCCTCTTATCCTACCCTAAGTTTCTGCGCTGGGTCCCAGAGGCAAAGCAGCCAAGGTTTGTGATTCCGACTTGTGCTCAAGCGCAAGCTGTTGGCAAGGATGGGTATACACACGTGTAGAGGCGACAGCATAGGTACCTCGGTGATTTCGTAGATGAAAACACGGATCCTGAGAGAACTGACTCCTTCTGTGGTTATATGCAGCCGAGCAGCAATGCGGGGATCCAAGACATCGTCAGACATGTGAATCCCCCTGGGGATCCGGTCCATGACTCGTAACACTGCTCAGATGCTGACTCCAGTATATGTTTTCAGCACAGGCCCTATACCATGAGTAGCCACCCAAGCTCATTAGGGGTGTTGAATGAATTAAGTTTTGCCTGACAGGTGAAGAAAGAGGAATGTGGCCCCTTCTCAAATATCACTAATCTCATTTATCTAACCTGTCATATACAAATATTATCAATAATATTATACAACATCAGTCTTGGTGCAATAGAACAAAAGTGAATAGAGCTGAACCAGAGAAGGACAGCAGCTGGCTATGTAGAGCTGTGCAATAGCAGAATTTTCTGCTTCCATTTAGGTTACATGAACAGTTAGGTTTATTTTCTAATTTTCTGTGTTCCTGTGTAAAGGAAGAGATCAAACAACAGCAGATAAAATGACCCCAGTGCTTTAATAAATTGGTGTCTTTTTTAACATGAACGTTTTAGTGGCAGTTTACAAAAGGTCTCAGCATTGGGCTCTTTGGCAGTTTGGTGTTAAAAGAAAGAGAAAAAGAAAAGGGATTTTGTTGTGTTTTTTTTTTTTCTCCGTTCCTTTTCCTTTGTGTTTTCTTCCCCTTTGCCTGGTTCTTGCTATCTAACCACCACTTCAGGTCTGTTGAATGCATCTAATGAAAATGTTACTAATACTTAATGTCTCAACATGCCTCTTGTAAAAATACCAACGTTACCAAACAGAAATCTATAGGACCAGATTGCAATCCACCCTGTAAGCTCATTATACAGCGAGGGAGGGAGAGAGAGAGGGAGGGAGCTTTCTCAGGCTATGCCTCCTTCCCTTCCTGTGGAGGGGGAAAGGGAAGGAGTGGCTGCTCCGCATGGACCTGGCACAGCCGCATGGATGCAGCCCACGCCAGGGGGCGGCTGGCACGGCTCCCTGCCTCATGACCATGATAAGGGACGGGGCAGCCATCACACCATTGAGCTTTACATGCTGTTTTTCATAAACAGACCTCACAGATCTGCCAAATCCAGGCAGTGCCTTTTGCTGCCTGGCCAGGGGCTGAGGCTCGCTGTGCTCCTTGCCCCACGGCCGTGCTGATCACCAGGGGAGGCCACAAGCTCTATGTAGTTCTTCCCCCATGTTGCATGGGCAGAATGTGCTACAACTGCCTAGAAGTCCCCATCGTGGCCTGGTACCCTGCCTTGGATGTCCCTCCTACTGGTGGTTGATGGTGTGACAGAAGCGCACGTGATACATACAGGTGGATCAGGTAGGGAATACAATACAGATGCAGCCAGGATAGCTCTATATAAATAACATTTAAATAAAACAAAGCCAAAGACCCTGAGCTTGCATTTTTTTTGCATATCCTCCCTTCACAAGAGACGAAAGCTTCTGCACATCACTGTGAATAACGCTCTGTAGAAGCAGAGCCCACTTCCTCCAAACTGGAAACGAGAATGAGCCTAACGCTGGAGTTATTTTCTCTTTCCTACCTCTCTTTATTAATTTTTGTTTATGGGCAAAGATCTGAAAATCAGTGACATGTCTGTCTTCTTCCTTGTGCTGCCCTTCTACAGCGCACATGAGAAGATATGTAGCTATTTACTTGCGAGGCGATAGACCCGTTGCAAGCCTGCTCCCTGCTCGCTGGAATACCTATAAGGCGGGAAATGCAATTAATTCTGGAAGGAATCCTTCCTGCTGGCAGGCAGCCAGAGATAGCAGAGCCGTAATAGCTTTTGGGCAGCCACAGCACAGAAATTACAGCCATTCACTCCCTCTGAGCTTCTGCTTTCTTGAATTAATTGCAAATAATATCACTTGGATTCAGATAGCTGGAGGGGAAACTCAGGCACCGACGAAGCATGAAACAGCCTGGCCCGAGACCTAAAATAATCCTGCGTAAAAATTCACAGCTGCCCGTTGTTAAAAATAAAAACAGGACCGTAACCCCTTCTGCTTTCCATCAATGAATTTCCTTTTGTTTCCCTGCCCCCACAGCCTGCCCTCCCCTGCCTGCGCGGCTGCCTGCGCCCTGCCAGACGCCCTTCCTCCGCTCCGCAGCACCCTGTGGACCGGGTGACGCCGGCGCGATGGCAAAGGGTGGCTGCCGCCCTGCTGAGCCGCAGCTGCCGCTGCCTCCTCGGGGAGGGGACTGCGGTGCCCCGCTGACAACGGGGATGGTGGCCCCCGGTACGGGCAGCACCCGCAGCTGCTCTCATCACCCGCCTTTTCGGGTCCTCTGAGCACAGGCCGTTTTGGTGCAGGGCATCCCTCCCCGGGGGGTGTCACCTGCTCAGATGTGAGGCGTCTGGCTGCGGAGAGGTGGTGCAGAAACAGCCTGTGCCTCCGGCCAGGCACTGCGTTGTCTCTTCTCAACAGGTTGGCTGGCGTGTGGTTTCACAAATAACACGGGGTTTGGCAGGAGAAAAATTCCAAATTTTTATTGACCTCCTATCTTCCTTTGCCTGAAAGGTCTCAGCAGGAGTAAGAGATTCAAAACACTCATATATTTGTTTCAGTGTTCTGAACTCAACATTGTGGCTAAAACACGTGATGGGAAGCAACCAGAAGGGAGGACATGCAACAAAATCCAGCAAAGATTAAGGTTAATAATGCCAATTCATTGATGGACTAGATTCTGATCCTTTTCTCACATTAAGTAATGGCTCACTCCGTGAATTGGCCCATTAAACTAGCCATGGAGTAGGATGTGATGCCTCTTGAAAGGGAGAACACTGTAAGAAATCCATGTTATGACATATAAAAGCAAAGGTCATATGATGGCACCCTGACAAAAGGGCCCTGCTGAGAGCAAGAGGCTGCTCTGAAGGAGGAAGGCTGGCAGAGTCTTATCTGTCCAGAATATCTGCCCATCTTGTAATTCATATTACAGTAACCTTAATGGCAGCCAGACCAAAACTAGATCTTTGCTGCCTTTGCTGTTGCAGATGTGCACAGTAACCTTGCCTCAGAGTCTCTATGATACAAACTGATAAGACACATCAGGAAGAAGGTGTGTGATGATACTCTCCTCTGTATAAGGAATCTCAAAACCACCTGGGATGTCCTCAGTCTTGTGACTGAATCCTACCTCCTGGCTCAGCAACTTCCTCGTCAGATCATTTTTTTCTATAGAAATACACGACTACATCTAATAACACCTCTCACTTCTGTAGCCTCCTCTATGCAAAGATCACAAAATAGCTCCCAAAGGAAGGGAATTACCTCACTGAACATTACCATCTGCAGTGCAGACATTTAAGCCTGAGCTAGGTCACAGCCAGCAGAAAACCAGTTATACCGTCAGTAGAACACCGGCTACCAGCTATACAATGGCATTCACATCATGTCCCAATGACTCACAAAGCACTGGAAAGAAATGCTCATGGCAGTACCTCTGCCGAATGGCCCCAGCAGCCACAGGCACTGTGCAGTCCTTCTGGGCAAGGTCAGGAGAAGGTAAGGTGCCCACAGGGAAAGGCTTTGCCCCCTGCTTCCCTGGGGCTGCCCTGGAGCAGAAAGCAGGGGGAGCGGCTTATTTCAGAATGACAGCTTTGGTCAAACTCCCTCTTTGGCTGCTCAGGTGTGTTGCACCTCCCGTCCTCATGTCCTCGAGACTTCTGGAAGCCACCAGGCACTGCATGTGTTCCCTGCCTCCGCCTCTGCTCCTGGGGTGCAATGATGGTATCAAGGTAAAGAAAAGAAGTGGCTGAAAGAGCCTATTTGGCATACACAGAGACTGTATTACCCAAATTAGAGTGAATAACCTCTTCATGAATTTTTATCTATACTGTTGTGGTGCAAATTCCTTATCTGGCAGGCTGTCTGAGAGATGGTGGTCTGCCTCCCTACGCACAAGACTCGGTGCTGGCCTCCTGCTCCCCCATGCTTTGAGCACCTCTCTTACCGCAGAAAGCAAAGCCTTCCTTTTCACTGCTTAACTCTTTGGTGGCAGATATGTGCATGAGATGATGTACATGCACACAATGCACACGGTACACATACATCATTGCATACACATGCCCCACACAGAAAACCAAGACCCAAGGTTTACATAGTGGCATGAAAAGTAAATAGCTCCTAACACAAATAACATATGCTCTGTGCATTTCTCTGCCTCAGTTTCTTCACTATACTCAGACATCACTGATTCAGGGCAAAGTGATTTACAGAGAGCTCAGATTTGCCTTTACTACTTGTGTTTTGTATTCACTGAGTTCAGGGACCCTGCCATAACTCCCCTCTCTAAAGGCAAGCTTGTCTCTCCATCCTTCTGGCTAAAGTTTCCCAGTTGTTTCTGGGATCCTTCCTTCTGATTATCCACTAACACCTGGCTTTGTGCTGCTTCTGGTAACTTTCCACTCTTTTAAACCACACTCCTCACACACAACCTGGAAAAACTGGTTTGTGTAAGCTTTAGATAACCCTTTGTGCCAAGCCTATTTCTAACTCAATAGCTGAACATTACGGTTTAATGGCCAAGGATTGTTCCCAGCAGAGGAGTTAAAGAACATTTGGGGAGGAGAGGAAAGATGGGAATTCAGACTCGCAGTTACATTTGGCTGAAAACATCCTATAAAGTTTATGTTAAGAATCATATCATATGTTTAGAGGGGAGCTATTTGCAAGGAAGTGCACTGGGTGTACTAGCGTGTCATTACTAGTTAGAACGCTTTTATTTGGCTTGGGATTGAGCTGTTCCAAAAACAGGTGACTGGTGGCCGATCACACGCTTGAGCAGCGAATCTCTATTAATACTGCTATTAGAGACGAATTGTGCACTCGCAGTATAGAGGCTGGAGTAGGTCTGCCTAAACTATGTGTGGAATGGTGCCGGCGGAGACCGAGTCTTGCTGTGGGTTTACACTCCCGAGCCACTTGCCTTCACTATCTCTACTTAAACACAAAGTCTGAGTCAATGCTAAAAAACAGACAGAAATATTACCGTATTTACAGGACATATATTTGCCTTGGACAAACAGAGAACGTTCTTTTACCACAGTTTGCATCATTGTACAGGCGAGCCGAGCTCCCTGCGCGCTTGGCTACGGCAAAGCAGCCTCGCACAAACCCGTCCTTCTGCTGTAGGAAGCCGAGCGCTCACAAGGAAACGCAGCTAGAGGTTTGCAGGATGTTGGTAAAGGGATGTCTGCGTGGGAGGCAAGTAACCTACAAAAGGCTACAAACACACTGAAATCAAGGCAGGAAGCATCTGTGGGGGTCACTGAGGAGCCATGGAGAACTCAAGCTATTTGACGTTCTCTGAGTCATGAAATTTTTGAATGAAGTATAGGGCCAGCTTTTCACTAAAAATATTTCTACCTCTCTTTCGTTTTATTCTTCTGTCATCAGTAGTGCAACTGGTCAAATTAGATCCTATGTCAAGCAAGCTGTCGTCAAAACTATGGAAAAAAATAAAAAGCAGTTTGGATCTGAAACACGGGGGAGATCTAGACCTGTACCCTTACTATATGCTTGAAGTTTGAGTCCTTTCAGTGTCATGAGAAGCAAATGGCCGGGCACGCAGAAAGCAGACTTCAGATTCATGGAGGGAGTAAGATTTGGAGGAAGTCTAATAGCTATGCAAGTAAACCTCTGTGACGTTCTCTAAAATGTTTCAAATAGGACACAAAAATAAATGAAACCATCCATTCCTTTAGCCATTCAAGTTTTTTCCTTCAGACCCTTAACCTTTCCAGTTTAGAACTTTTCAAAAGGTAACGCCTTTATGGGCTTGCTTTTCCTCTCCATTCTGTCCCGTTTTAATCAAGCTGCGAGAACAGTCATGGCTAAGCACCAGCACAGCCCACCGTCCACTCCTGATTCTTCTGTGCAAGTTGTCGCATCAATGACTAGGCTGTAACCATCAGTATGGTAATTGATTCTCATATTTTTAATTCAAGAAACATGTCTTGGCATTTTTATTTCTTGATAGTGGTGATTTCTATTAAGTAGTAGTGTCGTTGCTCAGGGAAAAGCTGTTCATCCTTCCAGTGCAATAAATGCCAGGAGCCAAGCAGTCTTTATCTGGGAAAAACGAGAGATATGACCTGAAATTAAGACAAAGAAAATTCAGCTCTGAGTGAAAAACATTCTCTAGAAATGAACAAAGATTGCAATAAACAGTAAATCCCTAGTCACCTTTAAAAGAAATCTGGAGAAGGCAGCAGAAAATGTATTGCACAGAACAAGCCTATGTTGAGGTCAAGATGATCAAGTACATTTTCTCCATTTCTCACTTCCGTGATTCCGTAGCACATGAGATCACCTTCCTTTTTATAGACGATATAAACTTCTGCATTGACTATTGTTTCCCCAAGGCCCAAAGACTACACGTTTCTCAGTATTGATCTTAAGTTAACCCTGCACTGAGAATGTGTCCTAGATCTGTTCAAGTTCTTCCATTTTTGATTCCCTGATTAGAACTATGTCAGAAATGGATTTTTCTCCTTGGGTATAGGGCAATCTTCATTATATAATGAAGACATTGTTAAACTAGCAAGTCTGTGCCTATGGGAAAAATAAATTAAGAGGTCAGTGAATAATCATGGATCCTGTCAGGAGGCCTTTTAAGAGAACAAAAACTATCAAGTAAGCCCGAGAAAGCATAAGCTTTAAACAAGACCATTAGAAATCAGCAGCAATGGCACAGAAACAACAACAGCACCTATAAGGGATGTAGTATTGCTCTATGCCTGCAAGGGCCATCTGACTTGATAAAAGCTTCGCCCAAATTACAGTCTCTTTTTACTAAGACTTGCAGAACAAAAAGTACGAATGAGGGAGCCTAAAGTGATTTTGCTTTGGATATACAGCAAAAGTGACAGTATCTATGACTTGGTTTGTTTCTGAAGGATTGAGACTTTTATACCTCAACTAAATAACTGGGAGGAAGGTAATCGACTATATTCAATTAGCTGGTATTTGGACAGGACACCTGTGCCCCGGAAGTATTAGGTAGCATAGATGCAGAGATCAGACACTGAGATCAGGGCATAGCAAAAGAGCAACAACTCAGATCTGGCTAAAGCCCAGCATGATCAAAATCGGTTTGGAAATAAAGGTGGTCGTATTCAAAATCTGGAAACTAGGTTGAAATCGGTTAAATAAAACTGGTGCTGAGCAACACACTGTTCCTGTAAGCTAATAATTTTGGGTTTGTTGTTGTTTTGCCTTCGCAGGGGGCTGCTTTGACAATAGGACTCGCCCTGATGTCGGCAAATGCAGTTTCAGTATCTGACCTGTGTTAGCTGCTAAGCCAAGGTGGTGACACAAAGGGATGGGCTTGCACTGCAGGAAGCACCTTGCAACACAGCGCTCTGGGCACTTTGGGATCAAGAGCAAAGGTAAAGCTTTAGCTTCAAATCACAGGCTTCCCATTCACATAAAAAGTGTCTTGCAGAGAAGTCTTTACTCATTCAGTGCTTCATTCATTATATAGCTTCTCATTGTCCTTAGAAGTACAAGTTCCCATGATAAGCCGTTACAAATATATCTGATCACTAAGATACAATCATTACTGTATTTAAAATACTTCTTCAAAGAGGACACTAGGAATAATTCACAAATCAGTATTCCTTGGTCTATTTCAGAGTCCAGCCTTCGCAAAGCATGGCCCTTGGACCTGAAATAACACCTAGCAGCCTTTCAACTCCATTGTCAAACATCATCACAGCTGCTAAGGGCTATACTGACAGGAGAATGAAGCGCCCATCTATTCTTTTCCACCGACTGCACACTAGTTGCTAGCCAGGCAGCCCCAGACAGTAAGGCCAGATACAGTTTGGGAACCATAGATGCTAGTCTGATGTCAGCCACAGGTGTCCTTAGTGCCCCGTCATAGCATATTTGACTTGTGCCAGAGGAACATACCCCTTTTTGCTCACAATCTGTGCAGTGCTACTGCAGGTGGGTAGTGGAAGAACATTTACAAACAGCAGGATATACATGGAATATCTGAAAATAAGAGCTTGGACCAGAAGAAAAACAAGGGCCACATCTTTTCCATGCATGATATCAAACCCAAAATGGAAGGTACCTTTCAGAAATGATTGTTTGCCTTTGTAGAAGCACATTTTGAGTCTCTCAAAATGCTACAGCCAGACTAAAATTCTAGAAATCAGATGCAATATCTGCTGTCTCAGTTCTCTACCCCATTCATGGATATATTTAAACATCTTAAAAATGTGTTTATCAAACCTAGTATTCGTGATACAGGACTTCAACTTAAAATGAAAGGCTTGCCATTCACATAGCTGCATCTTGCAGAGAGTTCCTTATTCCGTGCTTCATTCATTATGTTGCACGCAGTAGTCATTACAGGCAATTGTCTGCTAGTGCTACCCACACCTCGGCTGTTTGTACAATATGAGTCACTCGCTGCGAGCTGCAATTCCAAGCAGAATTTCTTCATCCTGCAGTAACCACACACTTTGTTCCAGATTACCTCCTTTCCTTTTGAGTAGGCAGAATTAGTAAAGTGCAATTGGTGATAATGCCATTTGTCCCCAGGCTGATAATTTTTCTTAAAGCATTTATTCTTTCTAATACCTCACATATTACATCAATAAAGCTGCCGGAGTCTGAATGTAGCATGTAATAGGCACAGATCCCAGAAGAAAGATGCATCTCTCCTGCTGAAAGGAAGAATATTGGCCCACAAGAGTTTGATTCAACATGTAAAAATATTTCCATGCAGATATCATGCAATTTAGTCTAATTGCACTGCTCTCTTGCAAAAATAACTTCCTACTTTATATCGGGAGGAAACAGATTATTCTGCACCTTTCTCTTTCTCTCCCAGTGCTGGAAGAAAACAGACAATGCTTTGTCCTTTTCCTAAACCTATCTATTTGCAAGCATTCATTCTAAAAATCTAGATATTGGAGACAGCAGACTATCAGGCAGTTCATCTTCAGTGTCTGCTGTTTTCTTTTCTACCTTTTTTCCTGCTCCAGTTTCTGGTTACATGCCATCTCTCTCCCTTTCCATTTACTCCAAATATAAACAAAGTGGGTAGATGTTTTTACTGAGCAAATCATTCCTAACACCTCAAATAAATGGGAGGGTGCCTTTACTTACTTTCCTCATGAGTAGAATAGGGTAAAATACCTTTACATCCTTCTTGTGAAGCCACATTTCAGCTCTTTCATGATACTCTGACTCAGACTCAAACACTATATAGATTTACGTGGAGTTAACATACATCATGCCTCTTAATCCTGGCATCTGTCCTCACACAGATGCTTTTGGATAGCATTCTTTTAACCCTGTGGGGAAATTACAGAAAATTAGTAATGGCTTTATGTGACAAGGCAGATACAAACAACTCACAGTGCTCAGTTGATCCAAGTGTTTCCTTGACTTTTTTTTTTCTTTTTTTTTCTTTTTTTCCTACTTTCTTTGCTACAAAAATGATATTTGAAAGACAGATTTGCTCATGTGAAAAACTGAACCTGAAGAACAGCAATCTGTTCCCAAGTGGCAGAACACACCAGCCCCTCTGAGGTGGTTGGGACTGGCCCGTGAATGAAACTGCACTTACCAACAGATAAGGCTGAAACCCAACCTGGAGATTTGCTCAAAACAAGGCAAACTGAGAGTACAGCTCTCATAATCTCTACCAAAGTGACATCGTGACGGGAGGGGCAGTGCTTTATCTGCTGTTGATCTTGAAAAGCATGTTGGCTGCAGAATTGCCACAACTTCATCAGTTCCTTCACTTTTTTCCCCCTTCAAATCACCCACGGATTTGATGCAGAACAAGGACGGGTGGCTTTTACCAGTGCATCTCGTGTCCCCAGGCTGCACACTGTTCTCTTCTTTAATCCTCTGAGGGAGGGTGGCAGTGCCTCACAGTCAGAAGTAGATCCAGAGAACCAGAAGAATGAAGGAGGTTTTCTTTCCAAAAGTCACATCCAAAAGGGCAATTATAGCTGTGCAGCATACAGCTAAACCGAGAGCTCCACTGCCACTGAAAAAACTCCCACTGTTGCTGCTGCCACCTACGTGGCACCAGGGCGGCCAGAGCCACCGTCCTCCCTGTAAAACCTGCCCAGCCCACACTCACTGCCAACGTCCCCTCCCGTGGACCCCAAAAGCAGAGGCCCCTAGCCCAGGGAACAGGTCCTGCCTGTCACCAGATCTTCGTGGCTCCCCAGAGGAGCACTCCCCGCGGGCAGCCCTGAGGTGCTGGTGAGTATCAGCAGCGTGGGGTTGAGCCTGCTCCCAAACGCAGATGAGGTCATCCATCCACAGCCCAGCCTGTAATTACACCAAGGTTCATTCTTCTCAGTAGCTAGGGTGGTTTCTCTTGTGTAATGAAACCAAGCACAAGTTAGCTCTTCTGTTCAGAGCTCCCAAGGGGTACCAGTGCCCGCCTCACACCATGTTCGTCATGTTAATCAGAACCATAAGCCCTGCCTGGGGCTCCTTTTGCCTTTCTTACCCTGCAGTCGTGTTGCAGTACCCTGGCACTGCTGGGCTTTGACAGCAGGATAGCCAGGGACAGCTACCGCATGGCGAAACCAGACTTTTTTATTTTGGCGTGGAGGAGAAAACAGACTGTAGCTTGGAGAGATTTTTAATCTGGAGAGTCACTGAAACAAAACCCACCAGTGTAATTAAAACTGGGGATAGATGGGAGGGACTGTAGGAAGTTCTGTGGGCTGGAGTTGTGCACTCTGCAGACAGATGTGTGCCAGCTGCTCACGCCGACTGGTCTGGGTGGTCCCCTCCGGCTCGCTTCCGGTGAGGAAGAAGAATTGCTGGACAAGTCAGATGTCCTCTGATGCAATCGCACCTATTTACCCAGAAGATAGTTTCAAACCTCTTTCAACCAGCCCTCAGCCGTAACAAGTGCTCCCAGTTTTACTTTTCCCAGCCCTTACCATCAGTCCTGGTCCGGGCAAAAAGCTGGTGCTTTTCTTTTTGTCTCTCTGTTTCTCAAGCATTTACTCTGCCTGTGACCAGGGGAAAAAACCAAACCCACACCTCTTTCCCCCTTTCTGCTTTCCAGCATCAGTGAAAACACTTTATCCACAATACCAATTCAGGAGTAACCTCAAATATACTTTTAAGTTTAGGCAGCAATTTAAGTGTATTTTGGCTATGGGCCAAGCTGGGCAGGGAGGGCAGGATTCCTCTATCTCACTGCAGACATTTACAAAGCAGGCGCTGGTATCTACATTAGTCACTCTGACTCCTCTTTATAGCAGAGAGGAACAAATGTTTCCAGGGAAGGATTCATCTGACCTACTATTACACTGACCTATTATAGGTGAGATTAATCACACCCTTGAGATGTACTTCTGTCCCTGGTTGCAGGGGGAGCCCAGGGCGATTAGCTCAGCCACTTTATAGACATCTAAGGTTATCTGAAATGAACCTCTGCTAGGGAACCAGGCCTCAGATACAGCAGACCTCAGATACCTCTTACCTACCCTAATGCTGCTGAGGTGTCGCCTTTTTGTATTTTGTTTATGCTCCTGTAATTTGCTGTGTCTATTCAGCCTGGTCTGAATACCACTAAGTCTCTGGTGCTTCCATACTGCCATTTTTGTGTCCCCCTACAGAGAAGGGTGAAATATCTGATCTTCACCTAGACAGACTTCTTGTGATGCTCTGGTGGCACATGAATGTTCCTGGGAACCAAGAACAAAAGGTGACAAGAAAGTGCAAAGCTAGCATGGTGATTACTAACGTATTAGGTAACACAGCACAGCTGGTAGCAAGGGAGAGATGTCCCCTGTGTAACTAATGACTGTCCCTGTAAATAATCCCTCAGGGAAAGGCCCTCTGCACCTAAAGGCTTCTCATTTCTGCCATTTACGTTGGTTGACTCAAGAAAACATATTGCCGTTCCTGACATACCTTTCACTGTGTGTACCCTTAGGCCATCGCAGCTGTAATGACACTGTACTACCGCTAAATCTTTTGGATGTGACCACACCCCCAGCACAGGATCTTTTTCTCAAGAGCAGAGAAGCTGGAGGAAAACAAATGACACTCTCTATACAATGCTTGCAAGGAAAAACGTGTGTGGAGGTGATACCGGGGGAACAACCAGGGCTTGAGAGCAATAGCAATTGCAGGTAGAGGCCTCTCTTCATCAGTTAATTCACTCAGAGGAAGAAAAAAGTAGTAGCAAAAGCTGGGACAGAGGGTGTGAGGGAATTGGCATGTGGAGAAGCTTTGGCTGTTCAGAGAAATAGATGTTTCCATAAACTCCAGACCGTGAAGCTGGAAAACTTCTGCCCAGGGCATCCTGTGATATAGTTACTGGACTGTGCAAGGCATTGCCAAGCCCAGCACCACCAGTGCCCACTGCTCCTTCTCTGGAGGAGTGTTTTTCTGATTGCGCTTATTCACAGCAACATTGAGAGACCCCATCAGGGAAGATCAGTAATGCTCCATCACATGCACTGCACACAGGAATATAGCAACTCCTGCCCTGAAAGAGCCTTACTAATATTGCAAGGGAGGGTAATGGGGGCAGGAGAAAGACACGATTCCGCCTCCCACAGCAGCTTCTTTATCAGTACTGTATCCCAGCTTCAGACACCCTCTCCTGTCCCCTCTGCAAGCTGGTCCTTGCTCCTTGCTGTAAAGCCTCCCTAGGGCTTGAGGAATGGGAGTGCTGCAAGAGCAACACGGCCCGTTATGAAAGAGTGGCCACAGCAGCTAACGAGATCGCACTCCTCAGGCACCCCTGCAAGGATTTCTCTTCAAAGAGCAAGACCTTTAAGCTGTCTTGCAATAAGCTGCATTGGAAAATATCTGATATTTCCTAATAGCTTTTTCTCAGCACACAGCTTGTTGGGTTTTGACACTTTTGACCTTGCTTGATTATTTGTTTCCATTCTACCAACAATTTTATTTTAACTCTTCTGGTTTTGAAGTGCTTCTTTCTGACAAAATTTCTCCCTTGATTTCACTACACATCTTTCCAACTTTAATCTCTAAATCAGTTTGATGCAAGATATTTTTATCTGCTGGTGTTAATAAGAGTCAAAGGAGTCAACATGTTGGGCTTTTTTTTCTTTCCTGAAAAATGCCAATTCCATACAACTAGATTTGGTTTTGTGTTTTAATGGAAATCCTAATGTTTTGAGGAGCTTTACAAGAATAGAAGATGTAATCAGTAGGCATTGAGAATAAATGTTGCTTGTAAATAACATCATCCTAGGCAGTCTTCCTCCCCCCAGGAGTTAAAAAGAAAGCAAGATGCGGTCCTGTCTCCATAAATACTGCTTTATTTTAGTGTATTTAGAATACCTTGTCTAAGTTTCAGCATCTATATTTCTTCACCTCTATGGAGATTACAACAAAGCAGCTGTTAGCAGAGCTTGCCACATGTTTCCTGATGGAGTAAAAT
This sequence comes from Calonectris borealis, assembly GCF_964195595.1. Lineage (NCBI taxonomy): Eukaryota > Metazoa > Chordata > Aves > Procellariiformes > Procellariidae > Calonectris > Calonectris borealis. The sequence continues at coordinate 137,023,770 of NC_134312.1, read as the reverse complement.
GTCTCCCTATGTGATAGCTCAGCTTTTCATCACTGGATTTTTTTTTTTTTTTTTTTTGTAGAATGCATTTGCCTGATCACTCTGAAGGGAGAGAGAAAAATTCTGTGCCTCGATAAACTCAGTTGCACTAAGAAATGCTGTCAGCAGCAAGAGTATTGCAGAACAGTGGCCACAGTGTGGGTCATGGTCTTATTCTCACTCTACGTACACACTGTTTTGTGGGTAGAGGAGAAGGAGACTGAGTAGAGTAGACTGGAGATCTGACAAGCAGGTTATACTTGGATGAAGAAGACAGGAAAAGGAAATAGCATTCAATATTTATTTTATTTAATTGTCCTGGCTTCTGCATGTTGATTCACCAGAAATGGTTGCTGTCCTTGCAACCTTAAAAAGTCTGGTTATCCAGGAACTCAGTTAGCCATGGGGAGGCAATAAGTAAGTCAGTGCCGTGTATGTCTATATTCAGCCAATGTTGAAATTATATGCAGCATGACCTCTAGCGCAGTTAGACACAGACACTAGATGCACAGTTAAAAACAGATGCTAGCACTGAATTAATAAAAACCATGTCCAACAAGAATCTTGCCAATCACTGTGTAAGAAATGTGGCCTCCAGTAAATTAGAGGTTATACAGCATGACATGGATCTAAGGCTGTCTGCCCCCATGTTTGGGGGGTGCACACCCCACTGCTTCTGAGCTGGGGAGTGGAGGAGGTGCAGACAGTGCGGCCACCCCGCAGTGCTCTGGTGGGCTCCTCAGCCCACCCAGACACATGGCAGCACTATTCCAATGTGGAAGCTCTCGGCATTTGGAAGAGACGCTGTGCAACTTGAAGGGAAAAGAAGTCAGACTGAATAGCTACATCTCTTTCTGACTTGCACATATCTCTTACGGTGGTCAGCTGGCCTAAAAAAAAAGCTTTAAACTTTCCTCACAGGGCTTGCTTCTAAGTCTTTAGACCATCAAAGCTTCATCAGTACTATTGCTCTAATGGCAGAGTCATTGTGCATCTTTTTTTAATTAATGGGGATTGCAGGAAAAAGTGTCAAATGCCAGGTTTGAAATGCCACTATCACCAGAAATTCCTGAACTGACCATTGGTGTGGAAAGAGACAATTAATTCGAGACAGCAGGAAGCTGGTGGTAAGAACTTATGGAAGACTTTCAAGTGTCTAGTATTTTCTGGTGTTTCGAGTTTTAAACGGTCCTGATTTTAAGAATATGCAATTCCCCAATGCCCAAATTTCATGAAACTTTAAAAACTCTAGATGAAATACAGTAAAACTGAAGCAGTGAGAGATTATACCTTTTTTTTTTTTTTTAATCCAGTCAATATTGCTGCAGGTGTACATTTGTTCTTACTACAGAACAAGTGCAGCTTTACTGGCCTGGGTAACTCATGCACAGCACTGCCCTGTGCCAGAGAGACATAGGGTTTTTTCTCCCCGAACTAAAAGAACAAAGTACCTAATATACCACTGGGGACAGATGTTATATTCATTTTAGAGCTGAGAGAAGTGAGGTTGCCAAATATGCCAGTGATGAAATTGAGAACATTCATCCTGAACTCCACACTTACTTTCTAATCGCCTCTCCCCAGTTCAAAAGGCAGCATCCAATTTATAACTCTTTTTGAAGAGGTATGGCATGCTCTTTACATCTTCCACCACTGTCACACCAGCACAGAAACTGTAGCAGCAACATAGCTGCTCTACTGCAAGTATCTGCTATTGCTGTAGGGGGCCTAGTGGACATCCATCATCTGACTCCTAAAATACTGATAAACACATTGTGGTTCTTCAGTTACTAGCCTGAGAGAGTGTTTTGTAAATGGCCATACCTGCAGGTGAGGATCCTTTAATCAGTGTTCCCTTCTCTGTTCAGCCGATGCTGTGGCTGTGTACGTACCCCTTGGAGAGGGTGCGGGAGCTGCAGGGATCCCTGTGCTGAAAGCCCAGCAGGTGCCACCTCCCAGCTGCATCGCTTCTCTGTAGAAGCACTTTGTGGACCGCCTGTGGAGGTCTGCCTGGGCTGTGCTAGTCTGCATAAAGCCCCAGGTGCCCCAGTCAGCATGCCCTGGTCATACCAGGGGCCAGGTTTTAAATTTGCTACTTACATGCAGGGCAATCTCTTCTTGAGGGCAACGCCAGAACCATTCTTGGTACAGCGGGCAAAGAGAATTAGAGAATATTTCCCACCTTCCTAATCATGTTCTTAGGTCCAATTGGTTGGAAACTTCAGTGCAATTACAGTAGTTTATATCAGAGGGAAGGCAGATGCCTGCTCATACCTACCATGCATGCGATAATAGTCAGGGGAACAAAGTATATTCTGCACTTGACAGCTGTAGGGAGGAAATGATGGTATCTGCCTCGTGTTGATGGAGCCTTTTGGTCATTATTCCACTGCAGCAAGAGTATTTTGTGAAATATCTGTTCTCATCCCTCTGAGGTTGAAGACAATGGGAAAACTTGACAAGGACATGAAGACACATGAAACAGAAGCATGGTTAAGATTTTCCACTTGAACTGTTCTGAGGAGTGTCTCATCTGAGTAGTTTGCCGAATGGTCTGAGGTGGAAACAGTTTTCCCTAGTCTTACTAAAGTTTTGGCAAAAGAAGACATTTCACTCACTTTTCCTAGAAAGGAAACAACTAGCTCAAGATAAAGTACAAATGAGAGAACCATCCAAAAAGAAAGGTCATGCATATACATGTGCTTACTGATATCCTATGAAACAGTTACGGTATAGAAAACCATTTTTTTAATGGCAGCAAATAGCTTATATGAAGCTCTACTCTGCTGGGTTTGGGGAACTGTTGAAGGTCTGGGAGGAGTTCTGGACAAGTGAGGAATGCTGTATTGGCATTGCATGGATTTACAACTGGATTTACCTTCGCTACAGGTTTCTTTCACACTTAATATTTCCATAGGGACTTCCGAGATGTTCACCCACCTTCACACCACAGTGTCAGAGCTACAGAAAGAAAGCTCCACCATTTTATTTTGAAATTAAGGTTAGGCCATGAAGCTCTCTTATGCATGTTGTTGTCATAAGACAGGTGCATCGAGTTTTTGCAGCAAAGAGCACTCACACCACTTTCAACATCAGAGTCCTCCAATCTTTTTCCATATCTGTACATTAACTAGCCTGCCCGTCCCATGTTTTGACTCCTGTTCAGACATGCCATGTCCTCATGTCCTTTAATGAAATGAATTCATGTCTGCATCCACATCCCATCCTGCTAGATTTTTCAGATTTGGCAGAGCCTTGAAGAAAATCCATCTGTGGACCAGATTTTCCCTATTCTGAAACTCTCCAGTTACTGCACTGTTAATAGCTATGACAATTATTTAATATATCCAGAAACCAATAGTGATGCTTTTATTTAATAATTCTACCTCACTGCCTGATTAGCCTATTCTTAAAATATTTCCTTACTAACCAGATTACAAAGAGGGTTACTTAATTTTTCCAGCTGACAGTTAGCATGTTGACACTCTCCCTGCTTAGTAACAGAAGTCACATGAGATTATCAGGAGCAGGAAGCAAACACATTTCTGTGAAGAGCGAGAGCACGGCTTTGTTAGCAGTCCCAGAGCAGAGTCTCGCCCCTATTGACTGCTCTCCTCTGAGGTTTCTTGCACCAGCAACAGCCCTCTCAAATTTCTCCGTCTCTTTTCAGGTCTGATCTGAAAATCTCTTTGCGCCGCAACTAGCCAGTTACCATTTTAATCTTCTCATCCTTTCTTTGCACGTTCTCAAAAATACTAATTAAATCAGTAAAGCTTTTGGAGATATAATTTGAAAGCCCAATACTAAACAAAACTGCACTGCCCTTGGTCTCATGTTAAATTAGGAAATTGTGTAAAACTGGCAGTCAAACAGAAGGGTATTTGAACTGCTCTTATCTCAAACCTAGAATAAGGACATCATTAGGGAGGGTTGTTGCTGGGAAGTCAGTGCTTGTCCTCATTTTAACTAACAATACACTACAATACCAAATTTGAATATGCTGAGAGCATGAATGATCTAACAGTAAGAAGGGCACCAACTATTCTCAGTGGCTTGAATGGAAATAGCAGGTGTCTGGTACTTTTCTGGCCCTAAGACAGTAATCAGTCACAGATAATTGATTACTTTCAGATCCAGAAAGTGATTTGCAAAGGATTATATTTTCAGTGTACTGTACTAGCTTAACATTAGCTGCACAGGAGGAATCAGATTTCTGAAGCACCAACTACACAACCAGTCATTTTTCATCATTTGAGCCATCCCTGTACCCAGTACAGTCGCATGTTCAAACTTCTGGGCAAATACTAATTACGCCTTCTAATTGCAACACAGCTGCTTCCATTCCCTCTATTAAACTGTATTCATCCCTTATTATTAAACAAAATGTAGGGCAGGAAAATAGAAAGAGATTTTCCTATACATCTGTCTCTTTCAGGACAAATTCCTTTCCTGAACAAGTACAGCCATGTCTATAATCATAGATAATATAGAGTATCACAAGACTACTCACATTCATTTTGAAGACCTATCTAACATTATTATGAATTATCGCCTGTTTTGTCAAAACGAGCATGACTGCACATTAAGCACAGCATGACTCATAGGCAAAGCAATATGGAAAACTGCCCTTTTGGAGGCTTATCTAGCTCCACAGAAGTGCCTGGAAAGAACCTGGAAAGAACCAACTTTAGCAATAGTTTAAGAGCCGGAATCAGTTACCAAGAAGATAAGCGCTAATGCAACATAACAAAATACAACCAGTTACTGAGTCTGGAAAGCAAACAGGTGCTGCCAGAGCAACACCAGCACGGGCCAGTGCCAGCCCTTCTCCGCCCAAGCGGGCACTGGGAGAGGTGCTTGTCTGGGCCACTCTGGGAGCTGTTTCACTCTTTAACCCAACTCAAAATCATCCCAGCAGAAAAGGTGGCCATTTTTCTGCAGGTGAATGTATTAAATCAGCTTACATAAGCTCACCTGTCAGCTCACGTATCTCGATCAGCCCAAGAGATGGATAGATGGTGGGGATGAAGAAGATGGGTGTGTGAAGGAGGGCAGGTGAGACTTCTCCCTTGGTAACAATCAGCTCTTAAATTGGCTCAGCTATTTATGTCATGGCAGCCTCAGTTTTCAGTCTAATTAAAGAGATAACCAAGACAGTTCTCAATTTTATCAGGAGGAAAAAACCCCAAACACTCAGAACCTGTGAGAAATTGTTTACAAACATTGGTCTGATGCTCTCTCTGTCCCTTCTCATCGATTTATCTATAGAAATGTATACAAGGTCATTCAAATGAATATCCATGGAAAAGTACCTGTCCTAGCAAAGGGCTGTCATAAATATATTCATTTATGAGAATCAGCTAGGAAATGACCTTTATGGAGGTGATGGTCTCTTTGTGAAAAATGTCATTTTGTCTTTCTCAAAGTTGTTTTCTTCAAATTCAGGGAATAATTTGTGCTGAAATCAAATGCCAAGGCATGTTCCTGGGAAGCCTCGGTTTAACTCCAGATCCAGTCCCTGAAAGAGGAGCCGTCTGTCACTCTGGAAAAAGTGCTTCCTACCAGGCGAGGCGGCTGGGTTAATCCCGTCCATGCCTCTGTCACCAATCAGGTTTGAAGATGAGTCAGGGCAGATGCTACGTCCCTGTGTATCCTCTCTGGAGGGTGCATCGCTTGCTTCTTCAGCACAGGGTGGATGAGGAACTTGCCACTGCAGAGATGGGTCTCTGCAGGCAGAGGAGGGCTCTGCAGCCTGGTCTCCCGGAGGAGTGCCCTACCTGGCAGGCCCTTTTGTAGGAGGTATATTTGCATTTCCTTATCCACTTTGTAGATGATTAAATCTGTTCCAACAAAAAGATTTTCATCAGAAACAACCTGGTTGGGAAATGAACGGGTTTGTCTGAAATTGAATGAAATGTTTTGCTCAGCCCACAAACCGAAAATAAAAGAAGGAAAAAAAAAAAGCCAAAAAAGCCCAACAAATTGAGCTGAGGTGGACTAAATTATTTTTTCCCCTCAATTTTTTGCTTCAGCCGCCACACTGAAAAATCAATTATTTTCATAGCTCTACATCAGTCACTCCTATTTATAGAAATTCTAGTCATACAATCTGAGAACAGATTTCCCCTGCTGTTACATTGGCTTTAACTTCCAGGGAAGCCAATGTAGATGAACTCTTTGGGAAAAATAAGTCCCTGGAGTAGAGAGCCTGACACTCTCCTACCATGAATAACAAACAGCAAGTGTTAGAATGATTAGTCACAGTGAACAGTTTATGGGAAATAACCACTGATTGAAATTTCCTCGCTTAAAAGAATTCAGAAATCTAACCAGCTCTCAATGCTATAACCTGTTGAAAGGACTTCTTGGGCTTTGATAGTAGACAAAAGTGTGTGCTGCTCTAATTTTCCTAGGAGGTTTTATATGGTGCAACCCCCATACTGGGGATAGGGTTATCTGGTTATACTGGTATAGTTCATTCACCTATGAAAAAGTGCATTAATTTATACAGGTTAGGCAACTTAAAACTGATGTGTGATTGGATTTTGTTTCCTGCACAGCCTCAAAGTCAACCCAAGTCAACAAATACCACATTGCCTGTCTGTAGCAGCGCCCTTCAGGCCAGTACCACATAAGCCCTGGTATTTCCAGTGAAAAATTATTGTATCCCTGGGGTTTAGAGCATCCCTGGAAGTGCGTTTACCCATCTGCAGCATTGGCAGATCTCAATGTTTTGTAGAGCATCCCGTTAGCCTGGCTGGCCTTGTAATGATGGCAGCAGGCAGAATAGATAGCTACGGCCCCTCTGGGCTCTCCTGTCTCTGAAGCAGCTGGGACTGGTGGTCAGGCTGGACCAGGCCAAGAGCTGCTGCCTACCAGAGACAATTTGTAGGCCAAGTACCAAGTCCTGGGGTCATCGCTGAAGCTGCTTCCAGGATGCGATAGCAGTCATTGCGTGTGCAGCTGTGTTCAGAGTTGTATCACTGCAAGCCGAGTCCTCTCACAAAACCCAACATTCCCCCAGGACCACATTTATGCCAGCTTATAACCATGTGGAAACCGGGCCTAAAAGCTTATGTAGGCCATGTGTTGTACTTGTGCTGGCTTTCTATTTGTACTAATCCATAGAAGAGGCTTAGACCCCAGGCTAAGAATGGCTTGTTTTCTATTCTTTTCTATTGTTCTGTTTAAAATTAAGCACACACACACCCCCCCCCCCCCCCCCGAACCATGAAACTCTTCATTAAGTCAAAGAAAGGTTGATGTGGCCCTTTGCAGTCGTTCACATCTTTAGAAGTCTCCTGCTGAGTTTACGCTGGTTCACCTTCCTTGGAAGGTAATCCCCTTCTTCTGAAATACGTTTGAACTGAGATCTTCATCATGGACAGCTCTGCATAGAGGGCAGGAAATGAGCTGCATCCATCAAATTATTTATTTCATTACAAGTAGCATACCCAGAAAGCAATACACTGGTTGTGCCTCTGTCAGTCATTGCCCAGAGGGTTCAATTAGTGCTAGGGATGTTACCTGCTGACCTTTCATTTTTCTCTATGCTTGGATTTTCATTCTGACTGATGAAGCCACATGTCAGTATAATTTCACTGGTAAAAGGGTCCCTGCTGCAACCTCCACCTTACATTAGTCTCCTACGCTTCTCCTTTGATCTTCGACTGAAACATGCGACACCATCAAGCCAGAAAAACCGTCCATTTCCTTCTTTGATCTGCATCCTCATGACCTGATGAGTCTGCATTTTATAACATTATGGCCAAATCCCTTGTGTGTATAACTCATTCCCCTGGGGCTTTCATTCAATGTGGTCTGACTCATGGGAGTTGCACCTCACCTGCACCAGTTCAGGCCCCCCTGTCTGGAGTTGGACAAATAACTGACCAAGCCTGCAACTGTAATAATGCAGTCTATCTTACATAAAATGATCAAAAGAATTGACAAAATTCAACTCAGTAGGCTAAAGATCAGTCTCATGTATGACATTATTTGACAATATGTTAAAATGCAGTCATAAAATATTTAAACACAAGCCTACAGTAGCCTCATGAGGGAAGGCAAGTTCATTTCGGCTTTCTAGCAGAAAAAGAGTAGGAATATCATTGTTACAAAATATGTCCTTAAAAGCTGATTCTTGTCACCCTAAGAATGGAACAATTGAACTGAACAAACAGGGTTAAAGGGTTCATGGAGCAAAGGGATAGACCCTGGGATGCAAGTCAAATTTAATCTTTTGTGGTATCTGTCTTAAATTCTCCCTACAGGTTCACTTGGACAGTGTTGGTGGGTAGTGAAAGAAGTTGTTGGGATCTCTTTAGAGATAGTTTCTTGGTTTTATTCTTTATTATTTATTTACCATCCTTGCCTCATTCAGGTATTTTTTCCTTAAGATGTCAGTTTTGATGTCAGGTGACCTAACGTGGCAAGTCTCAGATTTTTAAGGCTACTTAGACTGTTTTCCTTTTAGCTTTGCAAGACTAAGTAGCTTTCAATGGGATATAGGAGATGAAATGTCTAAAATGGTGAAAATGGGACTCAGTTGCCAAAATCACTCAGGCCATGCAATGTTTTTACGATCTGTGGCTTCAAGAGCTTTTGGAAATGAGACCTTGATTTTCCTTTGTGTTAATATAGCACCCATCAAAAAGGGACCCTAGTCTATGATTGCTGCTGCTATGATGCAATTGAAAAAAATGATAGCCTCTATGAGGAAAGTTTTAAAATGTAAACCTTAAAGGTTCAAGTAAATAGATAAAGACTAAAACCCAATGCAGTAATATTTTTAAATCTGGAGGTCCTAAAATTTATATCTTATACTTTGGATGTCTGATTTATGAACTCTGAATGCTTAGGGTTAGCAATCCTGCTTTGCAATTATCAGGCTGAGGTTCACAATGTGCTGAGGTGGGTCAAGAGGAAAGCTACACCTAACTGTGAGTTCTGATTGCACCCAGACAGAAATAACCAATTCTGCTTTTCGTTGGGTTTTCATCTTTGTAAAAGTTTTCCTGACATATCTCCCTTTCTGAGCTGGTTTCAGACCAGCTTCAAAATAACCAGAGCAAATTCACAACCTGAAAATTCAGTGATATTCTGCCTCATCCTTCCAGTTAAAAACACCTTTCCAAGGGTGTCTCACAATGCTGTTCACAGAACACCTAAAGCGTTGTTTCAGCTAAGCCAGTCCCAGCTTATTCAGTCTAGCCAGTTTGCAAATCAATTCTCTGGCCACCACCAGAGACATTGCTGCATCTAAAAGTTGTTGTAAAAATCTCTTTGAAATGGTAACCCTAAGCTGGGGTCTTTCCATAGCTTCAAAGGCATGATGACCCAATCTGAATTCCTTTGAAATATTTAATTTGAATAATAAACTAGCCAAGCACCAGCATATTCAGGTTGTTATCAGTTAGCTCTGACCAGTAGAAACTTTGAAGTGTTAATTGCTTAGCTGGACAAAGCTGCAGACTTTACTGGTTTTGCAGGAAGCAAAAATTAACCCTTTTACACCTTGTTGAAGAGAGAAAATTTTAATAAAGGACTCAGAAAAATCCTAGGCATTATACCCAAGACCCAAAGTGTTCACAGAGATGTAACAGGAAAAAAATTAAAATCCACCCTTTTTCATTCTTTATTTCCACAGAAACAATAGTTAGAGCCCATGACTACATTGGAGACAACAAACTTTGCTTGCGTAGTGACCTGCACATTGAACTTCTTGTTCAGTCTGTACAGCACAAGCAGCAGGATGAGCTGATATTTATATGATGCGTGCACTGAAATATGTTGGAATCTGTTCTTGGCTGCACCATTGGCTTGATGGTGACCTTGTGCCTCTTGGATGCTCTTCTCTTTGCCGCAGGTTCCCTCTCTGCAAAACTGAGATGATATCATCCTTCCCTGTGAGGTGTAAGGGTGAAAAAGCTCAAAAGAGAGCTTGATACTATCATTCATGATGGTTTGAAATAAAGAATTACAGGGGCGCACCTGTGTATGTAGCAGAGGGCTGCTTTCCTGGAGTGTTTCAGTGGGACTTGTTCTTCGAGAAGTTCCCACGTGCGGGGCATCCATCCCTCCTTCATGGCCACCCATTGCAGGCTTCAGGCCGCTCCAGCTGAGGGGGGGTAGTGGTAACCAAGGCCTTCCCACAGGGAAAAGCAGACAAACAAACAAAACACGCTCACGCGCTGTTCCTTAGCGCAGCCCTTTCTGTCTCCCCTCGAAGCAGTATCATTTGGCGTCAGTGATCTGATGGCATCTTCGTCCACACCAGCCTTTTTCAGGGCAATTTGGAGGGTTGTGCCCCACCGTAAGTAGATCTACTAGTGTGAGTAACGGGGAGTGCGACACAGAGAGCGCGCCAACATTTTTGCTACCAGACGATCTGCTCCAAGGGCTCGAAACTGCTGTGTGAACCATGGTGTAACTGGAAGTCAGGCACAGCCTGCTGACAGCTCTCACAACAATGTTACCATTTTTCTCGTTAAATGACAGATTTTTTGCATTCAGGAATTAACTCAGTTTAGTCCCAAATGATCCCAAATGGGCTTGGATTTCTTAGCATGTCCTGTCATGACACAGTTGCCAGTTTAACGTGGTCATCCAGCCAAACTGGGAAAACTCTTATTTCTTGCAGGGAACAGTATAGTCTCCCCACTCCCGCGGTGTTTTTTCAAAGGAATGAAAAAAACATTATTTTCCTTTCTCCTCCCTCCATCATACCATCTGCCAGGATGCAGAGTTCGCAACTCATGACTCAAGTGACCTCTATATTCCCATTACCCACGGCTCCGTCTTAGGGGATTTGCAGAGTTGTGCTTGTATCTAAAAGCAGTTTCTAAATCCTTGAATGGTACTGGTGAGGATTAATGGGAATGTCACTTTCCAGCAATTATCAGGAATCAAAATGTACCCTTCTGCAAAGGGCTACCACAAGGCCTAGATATTTTTAAGGACTAAAAATGCAAGAATAAACTCTCAGTTACTAATGAGGAGTTAAAAATAGAAGAGATTTTGCAGCCCAGTAAATGACCTTGGATGATCGCCTATCCAGGGTCCAAAGTTTTTTAAGTATTTCTTTGGAAAAATGCATGCTCTGTTTAATTGGGGAACCCAGAAGAGACCACTTTCGCTGTACTCCACAGACAATTTAAAATGCTCACGGCTTGTGAGGGCATACATTATAGTGCAAGCAGCCGCAGAGATGTGTATCTGAAAATCGTCCTGTGTGACAACGAAGGATGAGTGAATAAAACCCCGAGTGCGCTGCTGGGGGAGAGAATGGAGCGGCAGCAGTTGGGAACAGGGCGGCTCGAGCCTGCCTGTGGGCAGGCAGGGGCAGAGGTGGGGAGCATAGCCAGCAGAAGTCAGTTCCCGTTTCCAAAAGCTGGGAGCTAGGGAAAGGTAAACTGGCTGGCCCAGCACCAGAACTGCAAAAATCCTTTCCTTCCTCCTTGAATTCAAAGGAATAAACAGCTTCACAATTCACAGTGCTGTACTATTATACCCGGTGCGTTTTTTGTATTCATATTGATGTTTGTTGTATCTATCGGAATCTAGTGAACTAACTTTTTCCTCACTTGTATGACCTTTTGTTACTCCTGCTCTCAAAACACATTCAGTGCCCGCTATGGCCTGGCTTCAATCATCCCTCTGGGCAATGGAGAGAGTTCAATCAACTGCAATAAGATTTGGACGCCATCATACAGCGCACAGAGAAGAATACCCGGCAAATGGTGTCTGTGAGCCCAGAGCCAAAGGGAGACTCCTGCAGCCAGGGGAGTCAGTGGCATACCTCCCTTCGACTTCGGGGGTGCAGAGTCACCTCCGGGGCTCTGCTGGGACAGTGAGCCATCAGTTCCCTGCCACAATGAGGTGCCATCGTGAAAGCAGAGACCCTTGTAGTCCCTCTGGTCAAAGTGAGTTACTCTCTGCAGCGGGGTGTCTCCGAACTGCTGCTCCTAAACACGCACAGTGTTGATCATTGACACATCTACCCCTCTCCCAACTTCTTTATCTGACAGGCCTCCGGGAGAGGGATTAAATCAGGTCACCAGGCAGGGAAGGAGTATGTGCTGCATGGCGGGTGAAGGACTTCAGTATCCAGGTTCTGACAGGCCTTTCCATGTGCTGGCACCTGCAGGTAGCTAAGCGGTGGCTTGCTCCTGGTTGTAGATGTTCACTCCTCCCCATCTCAGGTCACATGGGACTGGAACCGCTGGGGAGCAGGGTCGTGTCGGTCAGCTGCATCAGCTGCATGGGACAGTGAACCAAGAACTTGAGAAGTAGGTTTTATCTCCACACACAGGCACTTCCAGTTTTTGGATTATACCTCCTCACAGTACATGAGGTGAAAGAACTAATACAAACATCTTAATACATGCAAAAAGATAATGCTTCTTTAGACTGTCTTTGCTTCATCAATAAAACAGGCTGTGATATTGGCACCTGGAGAAACTGCAAAATCCCTGTGAAAGGAAAGAATGCTGTGTGAATTCACTAAAAGAATTTCCAGGGCTCTGAAACCAGAAGTGCAATAAATCTACAAAACCCTGGCAGGAAAGGTACCCCAGCAACCCAAGAGGAGCATCCCATCTGACCCCAATAGAAACCTTTGTTACCTGAGCTCAAGTCAACTCATATAATGACATTGCAGCTCCGTTGTAGCACTGTTCCTGGGAGACAGACCTCTTGTCTTTTATTACTCATCTCATGTTGTCACAAATGTTTTTGTAACAGCTTACTTGTGCTCTAATTAGGGAAAAAAATTCAAGCCTTCAGAGTGGGCTGGTCTCAAAGTGCAGACTACAGTGTGTGGAGATTCACAAGCCCTGCAGGCCTAACAAAGCCAATAAATCAGAGCTCACAAACCAGCTTTGTGCTGACATGATTTATCTTCCAGGGCTGACCTGCTTGGATATGATTTTATAATGATGGCAGCCAGAGATGTGAACAGCAGACTAAAAGAAGCCATTCACACTGGTGAATCTGAGACTGAGTATTTATTTTACTGTAACCCCAGCACTAATCTGTGAGATAGATCTAAAACGCATGCAGGTAGGTGGTCGGTTCAGGTGAATCAAAGGCCATAGGTTTGTCAAAAAGGACCTCCCTCCCATCTCCCCAAATATTAGCTTTAGTAGTTTAATATTCTTAGAAGAAAAGTCTAACAGAGACATCAGATGCTGCAATGACTGGAGACGGTGGATACTCAGACTGAAAGAAGTACCACGTGCATGCCCTGAAGTAGCTCACCATGGAGTTCATGTCAACACTGACCATAAGCATCAGTAAGGAACACTGTACATGTAATTTTTAGCACAAGTGTGTTCACAATTTTCAGAGGCTGTCTGGCTGTTTCTACAATGCAGGAGCCAGTGATAACTCAATTTTGAGTGTTACAAAAAATAGTAAACCACCTCCACTAGGGTCATTGTTATGGAATTATTGCACATGGTCTCTTTTGAGGGAAATGAAAATAAAGGTGTTGTTCTTCAGAAAGATACGCTTTCTCAGTAACAAAGTGTTTGTTGTTTTGCTTTGTTCTGCTTCAAATTCATTCCACAAAATTTTACTTATGTTCTAGGAATTTCATCTGATACTGACAGGAGCATGAGCATCTTGAAAAGCTTAAAATAAAGGATGGTTTTAAAAGTGGGGCATGTAGAAAGGGATTATTTTTTTCATTAGTGAAGGCAGATCTAAACCACAAAAACCACAGCAGCCTGAAACCCTGGTGGATTTTCAGATGCTTGTATTCTCTTTCCAGAAACAGAAAGAGAAAAAGAGAGAAATGAACACAGAGCTGAATTCAGAAAAACATAACTTCGAACCGAATATGCATTACTTTTTATTTGTGGGCATATGAAGGAATTTAATCTTAAAAATGCATAGGTTCTAAAAACTGTGATCATTTTCTTTGCACTGAGATGCAGATGTTTTTACTACGGCATTATGTGGGAATTCTATAGTCCACAGAGAGATGAAAGATTACCCGTGTCACACAAAAATGCATTTCACTGGCATTCTAGAAGCTCTGTGCTACTTATAGAAAAGAATGTCATAAATAGGTTTTGAGCATCAGATAAGCACTGACTGTCAAAGCATTCAGATACATTTCAGTAGTCTTTGCTCAAGCGTATTCAGAGACCAAATTATTCATGTAAGGAAATGCCTGTTTACCGCAATGCTCCTTATTGTTTCACAGTGAAGTCTAGCATAGCTACTATAGTCTAGTTTGTATATATAAGGAAATGCTTTTTAAACAGTTTTACAAACACTTAAAGTGATAAATGTAATCAGTTAATGAGGTTATCCTTCTTCTTCAGTTCTGCATCTACTTTAGCCTCTAAGGTTCAGAAAGTCAACATAGAACAAGCAGCCGTGTTAAAGAGCTCTCTTTAAGGACATTTAAAATATTGCTGTGATTAGTGTTTTGGGAATAATTAAGAATGAAAAGAAAACTTTAAAACACATTTAACCTGTTTGCTTTCAACACAATGTTTACAGAAAACTTGCATCCTCAAAAAATTTGTTTTTTCAGATGTGCTTGGTTAATGTCTATGTAACCATTTACTTGTAATTGGTCACAGAAGTCTAGTAATGCAATTTCTCTGCACCGACTGGATGAAACTACTAACTTTTACAGAGCAAATATCCACATGGGTAAACTTCGAATCCAGCATCTGTGAATATTTATGAAGGCAAATTTGAATGTTACCATATTTACTGTGCTTGTAAAATATTCAAGCCTAGCTGTCGAAAATACCTTTACAAATTCAAACAAATATTTGAAAGATTTTTTCTTTCTTTGGCTGTAGTTGGGGCAAAACTGGATGATTAGGCAGATGCCATTACATACACCAGCTCTGAGATCTTCTCCAGACTGTGTTCAGTCTCTCTGACCTTGGGCCCTCTGGCTCGACAGTTTGTAATTGGGCTCCAGTCTAAGTGATCTGTTGCAGTAAAGAATCAAACTACTTATGCTGCCATCATGGGTGGCTTAAAGAACATTTAAATGTCAAACTAGGAAGGCTGTTACCCTGCTTAGAAGAGAACAGCGTTTTACCAAAAAGATAATCAGAGACATGTTCTACTGAAAACTGATCTTCACTAGGGAAAAATCTCCTTATCTTTCTTCGACACCTGGTTTGGGAAATTCCAAAATGTTTTACTTTCCGGTGAACTGAGACCATGGTATCCCAGGAGTCTACTGGTGAAATGGCTGAAAGGGCAGGATTATCACATGGAGAGAATTGTCTCAAGAAGTGGACCACACGAGACAAGAGGGAAAGGGGATGAAAATGAGTATTTGTTAAAATGTGTTTAGAGGGTGATAGAAGTCCAACAAATCTGAGAGTCCTACTGTCCGTGTGAGCAGATCAGCCCAGGTACATTGGGTCCAGCTACCCCAGGTTTTCTGTTTGTGCGCAGATGAGTTCTGCATCACATCAGTGGTCACTCTGGTGCCACCCAGGTGCAATGGGCTCAATGTGCTTGCTCGGGTATGTGCAACAATCGCAACGTGTTCCGGATGCACTGGACATGGTGAATGCAGACAGGCTCAATGTCTCTTACACAGCAAGTCCCATATGCCTGGGATAAATTGGTCTCATTGTGCATGAGATGTGGGATGCCAGGGGTGCTAGGCATCTAAAAATACGGTGGGTTAGTATTTAAAGCCATATCCAGAGAGTCAGAATTGGTTGGCAGAAAACTGTTGCGGAAATACTAACTAAAAAGAATTCAAAAATGAAAAATACTACATAAGACTCCACAGCTACTCAATGAAATTTTCATTTTCCCCTCCTCAGGACCATTGCCACTTTGGTCCTAGGGAGTGTGCACTGTAGCTAGAAAGCCTGGAAAATGATTGCAAGTCAAAGACCGTTTTCACAAAGACAATTTGCAGATAACAAAGAACAGTAACTATAGTAAGTGTTTGTGATAGAAAACCCTGTTTTATTTTCAAAGCCAACACTCATATCTTGTTCCATAATGCAGTTGCTATCACTTGCATATGGATGAGGAGATGGAGGAAACCAGAAGTGAGGCAATCAAGTACAAAAATTTTTATGATCTTCTGAGAATTTCTATCAGTTTTTCAGTTTGTTTTATAAAAGGCTGTGGAATAATTTCAAGTGACAAAAGGCTATATCCTTAGTTAGGATACAAACACATACAACAGAAAGTAGATAACAAAAAAAATACTCTCTCTGTCTCTGAAGTCCTTGTGCCATAGTGATTGCTGCAAACACTAAGTAAACAGCAGCCAGGAACAGCCTGATCACATGTCAGAGCATCCCACTTTCTGTAATAATCCTTCATTGACACTGTGCTTTTTGAATTAGTCAATATTTTGTGGATAAAAGAGATGCACTTGGAAAAGTCAACTAAAGAATAGTTGGAAGAAGCGGATAATTTAGCATAATTTTGTGCTATTTTAAATAAATACAATTTTACAATAATTAGATTTCCATATTTACATGTTCTTCTCTCTCCCAGTGGTTGTCTCTTGCTTACTGCTGAGGCTTGGCTCCTTCATTGAGCTCTACGCATGGAGATTTTGTGCCTTCCTGAGCATCCAGTGATTAACATATTCTGATTAAAATACTTCTGACTTACAAAATCAACCACAGTCAATGATGTGCCCAAGCACCCCTCAGTGCAAAATTGGAATATTAACCTTACTTTCAGGTAAGAAACATGGAGAAAATTTTAAAAGATAAAAATAGATGCCCACTGATATTTTAAAAAAGATTGAATCCGATCTGTGAAGCAGGTTAGCTGCCTAACTTCCATGGAAATAACCTGAGGAAATATCTTAGCAACTCTCTGTCTTCCCTCTTCCACACCCTCCAACTTCCAGGGAATTTGGTATCCAAAAGCCTTAGAAAATCCCAGTTGGCTTCTGTCTTGACTTTGGGCTTAAAAATATCTCTGAATGTTTCAGCCATGCCTATTCCCATTTGTACAGCAAATAGCAGAATGAGACCTCAGTCATCTGCTCACAGTCATTCATTGTTGTGGTGGAAGCAGGAGAGGGAGCAAAAGAAATGCCACTTATTTAAGGGACTAGGGTTTGGATGGGCTCACAGCTGCCTAATCAACAGCTGCAATTGCAATGCAGCTCCGTATGGGCTGGCACGCAAGGCTCAAGTGGCAAGAATGGATCTTGCTCCGGCTGTATCATACCACCAAACATTTTGATGTGGGTTCCTCATTAACGAGTGACTTTGGCACCAATTAATGGCACCTAATTAAAGCAGGGGACAGCAAGACGAATGGAGTGGTGGAGGAATTAGATACCGCAGAGCGTCCTGTCGCGCTGCTTGCCTTGAGTGTGCGTTGGTTGCGGTGACAAATAACACAAACCTAGGAATTAAGTCTCCCAGCTGATGCTATTGTTTCTGGCAGAAAGCTCGCCTGTCACAAGGATTAATTCAATCTATACTGTTATTTAGTCCACAACAACAGATGCTCATTCAGATATCTCGGCAGAAGAAGATGGCTCCACTCAACACCAGTGCTTGCATGACACCCCAGGAGGGTCATTTTGCTACCAGCTTCTGGTCTTCAGCACCCCTTCACATCTAGTGCTCTGTTTTTATGCATTTTATTCTGCGTGTGTGTGTGACATTTAAGATAGATATTTGGCAATAACATCTCGAAGAAAGCAGTACCCCTTCTGGGAAAATACGGGAGATCATTATTCAGTTGAGGAAAATGGAAAGTCAAGGAGAAACAAGCGATTTGTTCTCCTCCTGCCACGCCTCCACCACAAAAGCTGCCTGCCCAGCCATCCTGTCCCTTCAGCGGAGGAAGCGGGACTGCCAGCAGCGAGTTTTTCCACCGTGGTAAATGTCACTGCCATCCTTTGACCAGGTCCTCAGCTCCCCTCAACAGCTGGCTGCCGGCCCACTGCGCACAAAGGACCCTCTCCGTCCCTTGCCTCCTCTGCCGGCCCCAGGAAGGTTTGGCTTGGCTGAAATCCGTGGACTAAACCCGATGTGAGCGAGCAGGGAAGGAGGCCTGATATTATCAAATTATTACTTAAAATAACCCTAGGCCTGGCAGTTGGGGCTGCTGCATTTGGTGCCTCAGCTTCAAATTCCTCTGCACGTCTGAGACGCTGTGTACCCCCATGGCCGACAGACGGGATTTTTGGGTGCCTGGCAAGACCCAACTCATGAGGGAAATTGCTTGAGGTCACACACCAATTCTTTGCTTTTAATAAAAATAGTTCCCAGCCCAGGTGGTGGGTCGAAGCCGCGGCACCAGGGATCTGCCATGTACGCTGAGCAGCTCCCGGCACCTCTCACGTGTCCTCCTTGGCTGGGATGCTTTTTCTGGTGGGATGAAGCTTTGGGGACTGAGAATCTTCTGCTGAGAAGCCATTGGGATAGGAAGGGATAAAACCACCCATGGGTTTTGCTTGGAGAGGCCCTTGCAGACCACGCTATTTAAGGAGGTGGTCTCGGTTCCCCTGGGAGACCCATCAGTCCATCCAACAGCCCTGCACTGTCCCTGGGAAACCTCCTAGGTGTGTGTGCCAGATGGGGACAGGGTGGAAGGATATTGCAAAAAGCAAAATCGGATTTTTCCTTCCCTCACAGCAGGACATGGCTGAGCACGGGAGAACTAGAAAAGGTGCAGGGAGCAAGGTGTGCAACTAGGTGTATGGGAAGGCAACGGTACTAGAAAAGACTGAAGAGGCTGGGATTGCTGAGGCTGGAAAGGAGTCAAGGGGGAGATGACTGAGGTGTATAAATCCCAAGTGATCCGGAGAAGGTGGGTAGGGAATAGCCACCCCCTCCTGCCTCAGCACAGAACTAAGGACACCCTTTGAAATTAGCAGGCCGCAAGCTTAAAACAAATAGAGGAAGTCCTCTTTCACACAATGGAAATTAAACCGTGGAACTTATTGTTACAGGATGCTGCCAAGGCCAAAGCCCAACTGGATCCAAGGAGGGTTATACAAGGGCTACGCCAGGGATGGCTATTAAACCTCGCGGCCTGCCTCAGCTCAGCAAGTCCCAAGCCAGATGCTGCACCGGGAGAGGGGAAGGATCACCTGAGAATGACCCATATTTCCTATTCCCTTTCCTAAGCGTTTCTGGGAATGTTAGGGAACTCCTCGTACCGGGCCAAGGTACAGGCTTCACTGTACCAGAGCTGGAGCACAGGGTCACCTGCACTATTGTTCTGACCCACTCTGGCCATTCTTTCGTACTCGTATAACAAATTAGGGGCATTGTCTTCTGAAGTGAACAGAGGCAGGTAAAGACATTTGAGAAAACATTACGCTTGCCAAAAATACCTTTCAGGGGACTAAAATTGCTGTGAGTGATTTAGCCTGAATTCAGAAAATAGTATTGTTACCAAAGAAAATACATGAAAAGAAGAACCATGAAGTACAGAACCACTCGTTTCGACTTTCTTGAATGAAATTAATTTTTTTCCAGGAGCATCAGCATGACGAGCTAAAATCCTGACCTTCTGAAAATCAATTGTAACAAAATAAGCATTCCGTTACATTGAACACGGTTTGTGGGACAGGCTTGAGATCCTTCTTTTTCGGGTTGCTAAAAGGAAAGAGAGAAGCTATAGTAAGAGCTCAAACAAATGTGAAGTCCAGTGACTACTCTGGGGAAAAAGGGTATTTGCACAGCTCCTTTGTATTTGTATTTATGAGCTCCCTTTTTGTGCTGGGAATTACAGTCATGTGCTTAAGCATCTAACCTCGACCCACGTTTCTGGGATGTCTTTTATGGGAACGATGCCTGACACCAAAAGTGCTGTTGCTGGGAGTCCATCCCAGCACAACCTGGAGGAGCTGCCATGGGTGCTCTGTTGGTGGAGCCTCCCCCCAGGCACGGTCATGGGCACAGGGACACAGGACAGGAGGAGACTGGGCTATCAGAGCTGCACATCTCTGGGCACCAGCAGGCAGCAGCAGGGCTGGCCGAGGAGCAAGAAACCCATGGCCTGGCACATGATGAAGTAGAACCATCTTTGCTCCCAGAAGTAGGAGATTGCAGGGATTTCCTGAGTGAGGTGAGGCTGCAGCCTCCTCACCAGCCTCCTCCCTCCAGGGGTGAAGATCCTTCCAAGGGAGGCTGCGCAGGGCCATGAAGCTCCCTCCGGCAGTACAGGATTTAACAAGCAGAGGGGCTTCCTTGGCTCAGCTGCCAGCAGGGCCTTTGATGAGGACGTTGCTCTTCACGACACCTGCACTCTGCCCATAGCAAACACCAGGCGTACACATTTCACAGGCGAGAAGCCAAGGGAACAAAACTTATTTTTATGGAGTGACGAAGGCTGCCAGATGGGCTGCCGACCCACCTGGGAGCCAGCAGCAGCAGCTGGGGGCCAGCAAGTGTCTTCTGGGGGCCTGCAGGCGTACGCTGCGGATATGAGCATCTGGGGAGAAATCCCCACCTTTGCTTTGAAACCACAGAGAGGCAACTGACCCCTTACAGTTGTGTGTGAAAGAAGAAAGGTGATAATTCAATCCTTCAGGCAAAAGATGAGTGGAAGGCAACATGCATCCATGTCAGAAGAACTCCTGAAGATATTCTATTGCCATCACCAAACTTATCAGCCAGTACAGAGCTGTCAGGGCTGGAAGAATCACCAGGGTTTCCAACCCTGATTAGCAGCTGGCTGAAACAACGGGGGGTGAATCGCATTAGTGGTCATATCCTGAGAAGAAGAACCGGATGCAAGAAGTATCCTACTGAACTATAAACTACTCATAACTGCACTCTGAAAGAGTATTTACAAACACACTGCTGTTCAAAGCTGGACGTATTGTTTCAGAGGAACTGAGGAAACCAAAACAAGAAAAGAAATTACGTTAACAAGTGGGTTTCACTATAATGATGCCTTTGTTAAGCCTATAAAGAGGGCATCCGTTGATACCATCCATTATCCATTGATAAGTAGGGGATGGGGTAAATTGGTGAAACAGTGGAACGATCCAGATTGACATCAGCTAGCAATGTCATGTCACTGGAAAAGCCAGAAAAGTCACAGGTTTAGCTAGCTAATCATGTGGAGCCTTGTTTAATCACGTTAAGGCCAAAGGGATCCTTCCATTGACTGCAGGAGGCAATAAATCAGACCAGCAATTAACAAAAAGAGCTGTAGCATCTTCGGCATTTGTTAGTCACCACCGAGCAGATGAACTTTCTCCGTACTCTTCCCCCTTGAAACCAGAGCACGGTGTTGAGTGCACTGGCTGTCATCCAGCAGAGCGCTCTGACACGGGTAATCCAGCCAAAGCCCACAGGGCAACTCAGGTGTTTAATGGTAAGCACATGATTAAATGTGTTGCTGGATTAAGGCCAAAAGGGTTAGCACCTTGCAGCCTGCAGCTCTTTGGACCCCAAGGACAGTATTGTGATATACCGTGTGGACAGCAGTTTCTCAGCCCGTGGGTCACTGGTGGTCCCTGAGATACGGGCAGGTCTTCTGCAAAATGTCATCTGCTGTGGCTGTGTTTTGAGCCATGCTCAGGGTTTCCTACACACACAGAATGGGAAAGCAAACAAAAGAAAACCAGAGAAGTTTAACCTGGTTTTTTTTGTTTGTTTATAAATAAGAAGCATGTGGCAACACAGTGTTAAATGTTCCGAATTTTCTCAGTGAGGCGGAGGTTTGTCCTTGGATTACAATTTTTCAGGCATTTCTGTTATCACAAGTAATTAAAAATCAAACTGTAAATAATTTCCTGTTGACTGACTAGTCACATGCCGGTCAAATCTCTGGAGGATGTAGCTGTTCCTGTAAAAGAAAGAAGAAGGAAGCCTCGCCGGCTTGTGAAAGCAGGTGAAAAAATTTCAGAATTATTCCTTCTGCTCCCAGAATAGTAACCAAAATTAGACTATGACCTTTCCAGAGTGATGGGTGTAATTAAGGAAATCAAAGCTACTGCTGTATCTCCGAGGCAAAAAAAAAAATATTTTGATCACATTTACTTCTTTTTATAAACCATGAAAGCCAGGATGTTCAGTGTTTAGACTGATGCTCCCTCTGCAAAAGAGGAAACACACATAAAAAGGAATATGGGGCAAAAAAAACCCTGAATGAAATATCAGCTCCAATATACCTTTGTGATGTCTTGGTTTTCGTAGTATTCGAATATAGAGATTATTTTCACCTCCTCCACCGCCTCATGAATTCCCTCAGGGATTGTGATTTGAGCTTCAAACAGGGAAAAAGAAAAAATTCTTTTTTATCATGGAGGCTGATAAAATGGGCAGAGACAAGAAAAGCTCCTTTTGTTCTGATCTTTCAGAACATATTTCTCAAAACGTATTTTAATTCATGCAAATGTGTACTTAAACCTCTTACAAAGCAATGGGATACATCCTATTTACCTTTTTAAAAAAATGCATTTTGATTTTAATATTACATGTATTGTTTTCCTTTCTGGTATAGAAAACTGTTGTTGTTTTTATTTAGAAAATGTCTCTTATTTCTGTCCTCTGTTACATGTTATGTATTGAAGCTTAAGCTGTTACGGTCTCTTACATAAATCCTTCTTAGCACGTGGATTATTGATCCTATAATCCATAAGAATATTGTTTATTCTGTCATCCAGCTGCCAGCCATAAACACTAAAAATACACATGCTAAAATTTGTTGTGAGGTTATACTCAGAAAAAAAAAAAAAACAACTAACATGGTCAATGAATGGCATTTCTAAATAAATATTGTGATTCCTTTCCAAAAATGCCTAAAGACAGTACAGCATATTATTGGATTTATGGTCTCTTAAATTTCAGTTTTAAAAACAAAAAAATTCTTCAGTCATGCAGACACCCTTAAATATTAAGCTTGTTTTAATTTTGTACTTGCAATATCATTTCAAATTATTTTCTTTTTATACTTTCGAGGAAAGCACTTCTTTGGCTCAGGTTACTTTGAAGACCTCAACCAAAACTGTAATGTGGGATAGTTAGACTAAAGAGGAAAGTTTTAGTAGGGGTTCAGATTCTGCACGTGGCACTTAATCTCTGCCATGGGCAAGAGATACCAGCCTGGATTTATAGTGTGCCCTGATTTTGCAGCTAGCTTGTGATCCCACCAGCTGCCCAGTTTCAGATTGCTCCAGAGCAGGTCTGGAAGACGCCTAATCTGTCCACACGGGCAAGTTTTGCTGTTGAAGGGGATATGGCCTATCGGAGGGTTGATGCTGCCCCTGCAGGGTCACCCGTGGGAGGTTAGGCACCTCTCTCTTCAAACCCGGGACCCCGATGGGTTAATGGGGTGTTGCAACCTGCACGTCCAATTTTCAGTTTGGTCCCAAATCTGGATTTTTTTGCAAATGTGGGCTACATGTAAAGTTATCACAAAACTGAGCAGAATTCATGTAAGAATTGACAGTAAGTCTGCGCAAGATTACAGCTTCACAGAGATGTGAAGGGTGCGCTAAGCCATCTCCTAACGTCGGATCATGCTGTGATGCTGAGAGCATATGTCCAAGCAGGAGTCAGGCCACCGTCCAGCACCACGCTCACTCCCCTACTTTTGGTGCTCTTAGAGTTAAAAAACAACCCATGAACTCAGGAAAAAAATCAAGCCATCGCAGTGACGATGGGCTAGCAGAGAGGCTGTTGTTTACTTATATCAAATCTGGGAACTGGGTCATTTTGAAAGCCTGAAAGCCTGCGGCTGCATCTCCCCTGTGCCTGGGCTTTGCAGCTTCCCTGCTCACCCCGGCAGCTGGGAGGACCTCAGGGGAAGCGCTGCAGGAGCGTGATGACCCCTGCGCTGGTGGGTCTGGTTTGTCCCCTGTTGCCCATTGCTGGGCATGGCTCGGGGTGCGCAAGCCCCCAAGTGCCGTGCAGCATCCCAAGTGCCAGCCTGGGAGCTCCTGGCAGGGCATGGCTCCTCTGCTCAGCAAAGCAGAGTCTTTTGCCAGGGGAAGGTGAGGTGAGGGTTTCTGAGAGAAGCAATTTCTCCTGGGTTTCCTTCTGGGGAAGCACAGATAGCTAATTTGAAAGTCAAGGCCTTAGCAAACACTCAGCTGAAGTTCCAGTAGTAAGTAAAACTGAATAGACTACACGAATGCATGAAATACATTCAAGTTTAGAAAACTTACATAACCCAGTCTTATCTGTAGGAACTTGTGGCTGTTGATAATGCCTGATTTACTCACATTATTTTTTATTGGCATAGCTGTTGCAGTAAGTGCCTCATAAATCATTTGTGGTTGGGGAAAGTCCCTAAAATCACTCCTACCCTGGAAAAGATCCAAACAAGGTACCAATTTTTTCCTGCAGGTACAGAGATAATTTCTTCTGGCAAACCTGAATAGCTGGGTAGGTGGGTCCTGCCCCTGCTGATCAGTTCCCCTCTTCAGAGACGGTTTCTCCTTGCCTGCACAGCACCCCCAGCCCTCAGTGGTTTCCAAGCCAGTGGCCATTGTCCCACCATCCCTGCGCTCCTGTAGTGCGCGTTGCATCTGGGACGGGGCAGCACAGGACTGGTGAAGGATCTCACAGGTGAGACAATTAATCTACAAAAGTTTCAGATTGTTATTTTTCAGATATATTGTGAAGTTTATTATTATCTTTTTTCATAAGGAAGAATGATATGTCTTCACAGCAAATGTACAGGCCTGCCCACTCGCACTTCGTAACTTTTTAGTCCGTCAATTTCAGCCATATTTGATGGAATGGAGTTTGATAGGATAATGATCTTAAATATGTTAATTTTCTAAAAGTTTAAAAAAAAGGTGTGGAAGATGGACCCTGTCAGTCCTTGTACTGGGAGATGAATGAGCCCAACTTGTATTAAATGGCAGAGAATACATACAGGAGAGCTATCATGACTGCCATAAACGTCAGAAATGCTTCGGTTAGAAATTGCACTGCATTAGATACCTGAGACACAAAGCCTTAGGAAACCAGGCATCATTAGTCCTGCTGCTCAAGGACTTGGGCATTTGGGAGAGGCATACTGGGGAACAGGCTTACGCAGGGACGTTCACTGACTTGAGAGGATTATGTCAGGAGATTGGCTCTGCTTGTGACAGATGAGGCAGGGGCAGCTGATTTAGCACTTTAATATACTATTCCGGTTAGTGAGAAAACTAATACTTGTAAAGAATGTATAGTGGTTTTGGTGGAGACTTTTATACATCTACATAAATACCGCCAAGGTTTTTTAGTCTAAAATATATGTATATTAGAGGGAGACCATATTCCCACTTCTCATTCATAATAACATGACTACGTATCCCCCTTAGACATGTTTTTCCTGCCAATTCCTCCCCTGTACTTGTGGATCAATTAGTATTATTTCTATACTGTCCCCATCCATATTCTTTCATTTAAAAAAATCACAGAATAGGAAATAAATCACATAAAAACCCCATTCACCACGGTTGTATCACGATGGTTACGTTGCTATGGAAACATCTGTGTGAAGAGAGTACGATGCTCTTAGAGATTAACATTTTATCCCAGATTTCCAATTATGTCATCAGACTGGATTTGCAGTGGTGTAAACTGACATAACCACAAGGAAATTAAGGAATTTATAACAGGTAAAGATCTGAACTGGCAATTATTTGCAAAAAAACCCTAATAATTTGCATGATGGGGAAGCTGAAGCTAAAACTGCTGCTGCCCCGTGCATATTTGAAAGGGTGGGTTAAGTTCTGCTTGAATCACCCTGGAATAATTCTTGTTTCCTAATGCGTCCTAGGATTCAAGGGAGCAGCTGGGAAACACACAATCTCTGACTTAGGCTGCGTTTAACTGGTACTAAATGCGGTGCTGTGGTAGCAGTACGGCTGTCAGCACTGGGGCATGGGTACCTGTGCAGGTTGTCCTCACTGAGTCTGTGCATGCTCAGACCTCACCACGCTCCGTCAAACCCGCTAGCTTTCTGGGCATGTTTCCACGTACAGCAGCTGTTCTTCCACTTGTAGGCTGGGTCCCCAAATTAGCACAGCCTCTGTGCTTTGCAGAGGAGCATTTCTCATGCTGCTGTTCACCATGGTCAGTGTCCCCTCAACCTTCTCAAAGGCACTCCAGGTATGACTGGGTTGTTTTCATCCCCCTGTTTCTGCTGGTGTCATGTGCTGAGTCACAGCCATTGAAGGTATATAGCAGTAACACATCTGCAAAATATGCTACAATGCTTTGTGGAGTAGGGATTTTTTGTACTGGCAAAACAATTGCATCTGATATACAGCACAATCTCTCAAGAAAAGATGGTCTCCCCTTTGCTTCATTTAGATAGACTTGCACGGCCTTTATGGAAGCAAAGTTCTCTCAACACCACATATGAAACACAATCACCTGTAGAAAACCATCAAGGATATAAATTAAATTGAGAAATGTGATAGAACTATTAAGAGGTTAAAAGTAAAATGTAAGCAGTAACAGATGGGGCACAAGGCTTAGTTTTGATCACATACATGACTGTTCTGGGATTGGTAATAAAGCAGCATATTAATGACATCATCAGGGACAAAGCCCTTCAAAATAGATGAAAATACATCACTTCTCATATGAAGCATGTTATCAGTTCCTCTCCAGGAAAGGTTCAGCTATGTTATTAAAAATTATCATAAAAAATCATACTGATACATTCTAAGGACATAGCTCAGCATTTTCAAAGCTAAGATCCCAAAGTGAGGAACCTGAAGCAGAAGTGCTCCACCTTCAGTATCCTGGCCCCATCCACCCTCTCGCCCATGTATCCCAGAGCCCAAGCCGTGGGTCAACTGGGGAGCAGGCTGTGGGCTGGACCAGGGACCAGGCTGGAGGACAAGTCTGTCTGACTCCACTTAGCATCTCAGCCCATCATTGATGTGTGGGCATGGGATTGCTCTGGGGAGGACTGGTTGGCTTGGCAGACCCAGCAAAATAGGGAGTTTTGTCCAAAATACATGTATGCTTTCACGTCTTTTGAAGTATCATCCAGTATTATGTATATGCTTGAATATAGTTATAGGTATATAGTATTATGATCTGAGTTTGGATACGCTGACATCATTGTATTATCCCATATTTTACAGCACCCTAGCTTGTCCACGTCTAGTAAGCCCTACTGAAATGGATGACTCAGGTCTGCAGGCAGACCCTGACGATTAACTCAAATCCAAGAGTTGCAGGGTGTCTCCACCTACATCTATGAGTAAAACAGCCAGTCCTGAAAAAAACTTAATACGCAGAGCTCCTTCAGAAGGGACACAAAACAGGGTTGGTTCCAATGGTGTCACTTGCAAGAAATAACCTTTTTACCAATTAAACTTGAAATATTGAAAGTTTTGAATCAAAGGAACTAGTTTTCCTATTCTGCTTATCCAACAAAACACGCTTCTGCCATACCTTGCTGTAAATTATGTCCAGATTAAGTGCATGCCATTATTTTGAACATATTTGTTTGAAAAAGAGAACAAGGAGTGGGAGAGTAAGGAATAATAAGCAGGAATTGAAAATGAGGCGAGAAACTGTGGCTTTGCCTTGTTCTGCTGCATTAGGCAAAAAAAAGTGACACAGGAGTTTCTTGTGAACTATGTTGCATATCATTTGCTACCATGCCTGATAAGGGAGGCAATCACAACAATATGCCTTTTGTGTCATCTGGACTGGCCAGGGACTGGTAGGAACAGGGAGGAGACAGATTATTTGTTTGCAAGCCAAAGTGAATGTGGTGCCAGTGCTATGAATTTATAATTGCAGTCATACGAATGGGGAAAGCTCCTGTCAGATTCTGTAGACCCCTTTGCTTTCTGTATAGATTTCTCATCTGCCTGTGCACCAAATTCAGTGCTGACATTGTGGTGACTCCCAAAGCAGACATGTAATTTCTCCATCAGACTGGTGACCTTGTAGGAACTAGCAACAAACTCCAGAAGGTTATGGGAAGTGGTTCACATTTTATTTATTTGATTTATCTCTAGCCGTGACAGTAGAGCTCATTCTCCTCTCTGTTATAATCCTGTAAATTCAATTGCAATTGCTTTTATTAATAATGTAAATAAAGTAACTAATTTTCCTCATGACCTTGGTCTTGAGTTCAGATTTACATAAATGGATCCTTGTATTTGGGGAGAGTACCTTTCAGTGAGTCTATAAAAAAATATCTGTTTTTTCTTATGAGGAAATGGCTGTAGGACTGGAGATTGGCTTTGTGTTTTGGATATCATCAGTCCTATTCAGCCTGAGATTCAGATGCTGAGCGGAACCTTTGCAGATTCTTAAGATGCCTGATGAATTAAATAGACATTCATAAAATGTCCAAAATTTAAATTTAATGAAATATATAATGTGTCTGCCTAAGATATTTACATTACTCAAGGGTAGTTAAGATAATGATAATGGAACCTGGATAGTCTGCTACTTTTACTAGGCTTTGGTTTTGAATCAATGCTATTCTTACCAAATATGGCATCTTATTCCCAACATTTCAACTATATATTTGAAAGAAACAAGTCATTCCCACTAATCTTGGGAATGCACAAAAAAGACAGGAGCAAAATGTTAGAAGGGCTAGGAAATGTTATTTTCATCCTGTCTTTTCTGTATTGTTGTCTGCACTAGGATGATCCCTCCTTCTCACTGACACTGTTGGATGAACTCTTTGCAAAAGGGCATTTCTGTTTCAATAGCGACTGAGTGATATGGCCAAGCATGACAGTTTAGTCCCTGCCAAGTTTGTATTTTCAGCTCAGTGGAGAAAAAGAAAATCCCTTCTTTTCAGCTAAGGTTCTCAAAATATTTGTTGTTTCCAAAATTCAGCCAGCATGATCCATGTTAAAGCCATACACAAACTAAAGGATAAGTGAAATCACCCACCTGCAAAATTTCCACCAAAATTGCAAATGGGGAAAACACTTGCCTGATATGTGCTGGCATGAAATAGCTGCTAGAGTGCTCCCTTCTTTCTGATGCTAGCACATTTTAGTATTCCTGCCAACTGTAGAGTAATCAAGGGCACCTTGAAAAAAACAACAAAAACTGTTTAAAAATTAGTGATAAAGATACCCCTCTGCCAAAAAAAAATTTGTTACTATTGCTGGAAAGGGTTGGTTTGTTTTCCTTTTTTAATTAATTTTTTAAAAGGAATTAATAGTATAGATATTTAAAGGAAAACAAAAATAGGGTTACATGGGCTCACAGTATGGCGTATCTTGCCATCTCAAGGGTTCCCAAAGAGTTGTTCCACAGAGACTTGACAGGTCACATAGTTTTAATGCTTCCCTCTGTCTCCTACTGCAAAATCTCATTTGTAATAGCTAAAAATACACATATTGCTTTCACGGTATAGCTTTCCCATGTAAATGACTTGCTGCCATTATCCCAGGACTTGATGGTGTTCTGCAGGGTGAGAGGACAGGAGAAGTACTTGCCAACTGGAAGAAAAACAGTTTCTGAATGGAAGGGGAGGATTTCCCTGAGATAATGTTTCTATTCAGCTGGAAAATGATCAAGGACCCTGTGACTAATAGTATTCAAAGTGGTTTTGGGCACCTCAGTGAAAGGAAATCTGGCTATCTGGCCAGGGAGCTGGGCTAGGCAGTCCTCCTGGGAGGCAAGAAAGGGCTAAGATGTCTGAGCCTGGTGCATTTCATGCATATGTCAGGCAACCACTGGTTAAAAAACTGAAGCAAGCCAGAGAGTTAGGAGTCCTTACAGAGCACCTCAGGGAATGCCATTCCCTGGAAGGGATATTTAAAGTGTCTGCTCTAATCAGCTCATTCTTGTTTTTAAATATTTTGAGGACATGAGTGTCTTGTTCCAATAAAACACACCGGTGACTTTAAAAGATGCTTCCAGTGACACACTATTTTTAGCATACAATTTTGCTTTAACTTGTTATTGTTTATAATGACCTTAGACTTTCCAAAGCACACCCCAGGCCTTTGGCAAAACTGTTTGCATGCACAGTAATTTCTATAAGAATAATGCCCGTTTCTCTCCGTGAAGATTTACTGCTGTCCTTTGCAAGAGTGTTGCTGGGGAAACAGTGACTCTTAGTCATATTTCACATGATGCCTAGAATTAATCTGTTAGCAATTCAGACTGGATGGCTCTCTCACTTGGTGCATCTGCTAACAAAGTTCTTTGGACAGATAATTTATCTACACCTGTATTTTGAACAAAATACATATTAGACCTCGCTGACAATTATTTTCCTTGAAAGTGATTTTTCATTTAACATGCCGAAAGAGAATTACATTTGGTCATACCCCTAGAGACAGTGGTTTTATTAATATCTCTTAACCTCAGTTAATTTATACAAAAATATCTAGATTTCTAAAGAATGTTCTCTCTCAGGAGTTAGGTTGATCGCACTTTAAAGCATTTCTTATTTTATTACCTAAGCAACATGTGTGGAGGGAAAGAAAATGTAATAGCTTACTGCTAAGGACGGAGTTGATGGAGATGGTGTGAACATGAAAATGAAGTTGTATCCATGCATTCAGTGAAGGAAAGTGAACCGGCATTCAAGTGAACTAAAAACTGGCAGTCAGGGAAAAGTCAATCTGTGTGAACCTATCAGCAATCAGACTGAAACTGGTTGTTGATTGTTTTGCTTCAGGTCTGGATTGTACAGCTTCATGACTGGAAAGACTCCCCATATTTTAATCTCGCCGTGAATCTCACAAAAAGATTCATTGGGTTTGAGCTCATCTAAGAAAGGTACACACCAGTTAACTGGGTCTCTGAATCTAACCTGCAGTTTTAGTTAAAACATTAGAAACTCCAGTGTCACGGAACACTATCTTCCCCTGAGAAAGTGAGCTACCATCACCCTGGGAGTCAAAATAGGAAATGGCAATGAGATAACTTCCAGCAAATGGGGGGAACAGCACTAACTTGGGGAGGTAGTGATGTATGAGCTGTCTGTGTCTTAGTACACGGATGTAAGGGCTAGGAAGAGAGGAGAAAAAGGAATTCTGAAAAATAAATCTGTTGAGTTGGAGAACTGCATAAAAATGCAGTTTCTCTTTCAGAGAACCAAATGAAGATGGCCTCAGTAGACCTGAACTTTCTGATCACAGGGACACCTGTGAACAGGTGGAGTCACCTGTTCTTTCCGCCACATGACCTCACTCACTAAACCATCTTCAAGCTTTTTATAGATATCCCACTTTATAGCCTGCAGAAGTTGTTCCTATCAGGTGAGGCAAGAAAACTTTTGCAAAGGTTTACAACCACACCAGCTTAAAGACATCATTTCCAATCAAAGTGAGGCATCTGCTCTTCCACTCGGGCACTTCACAAAAAATTAAGTACTCTTCCAAATAAGGACAGTTAGCAGAATGAATTGCATTAGTCTTTCATCTCCCCTAGATAGTTTTCATTATTAAGCAAAGACTCATTAGCCGCTTACTACAAGCACGGTATCAATCATTTGTGCCAAGGAATTGGATTAAGGACACTTAACTCCTTGGCTTGCACCCAATGTTTTTCAGTGCCCTCCGAGTAGGTGCAGTCAGGAGCAGGGAAAATTTACAGCTCATCCAAAGACTTCTCAGTGTTTCAGACCTATGAAAACAACGCTTTCTCTACAAGACGGTATTATCATTTTTGTAAATGTTATTTTTAAAAGTAGTATACTAAAAATAACACAGTACAGCCTAGTAGCAGACTACTCATTTTACTTCCCTTATAAATGTCATTATACACTTTTCCAAATTAGACAAATTTTTCTCAGTCCAGAATAACTTAAAATGTAGTTTGAACTGGTTTGGAGGCAGGTATATGAAAATGGATCTGAGTTCAGAATTTGACCAGATATAGTCCAGCACCACAAATGTCAGAATTTTTTATACTGACTCCTTGCAGCTAAATATGCATATTTAACCTTAGTGAAGCCTACAGAAAGCAGTGGAAGTTCTTACACTGGACATGTTCCTAAGGCTTTGAAGAATTTAGAGTGTAAGTAGAATCAGATAAAAGGATATGGATGCTGGATTAGGCAAGCAGCAGATTACAAAACAGCATTAGCATTTGCCCTTTGCAAAGGTTGAATTATGTGCCTATCTTAAATATTGCATTGGCTATTCATGCTCCCATGAGGACTACACATTTAAAGATTTTGTATGAAAATGGCAACAGGACCAGAATACTGTCAGAAAGAATTCTTTTTTTCCTCATGTATGCTAGAACTTCAGGGCAGATGTTATTAGAAATAAATAGCTCAGAAGGCTGTTGAAGAGTCATATGTCATAAGCAGTCCTGGAACAAAGCAGAATGCTCCATCCAATAACAAAGTAATTTAAAACTTTCCAAATTTCATGAAACTTGCACCTTGCTCGGTCCAATTACAAAGACAATGCTCAGAGCAGCTTCAGTGGCCAGTTTTCTAGAGTGCATAAATCTTTTAAGAGCAATTGATCTCTTCATCTCTTTCTTTCTTAAGCCACTGCAAAAGCAGATGAAGCAAAATGTTCCTGATCTTGTTTGTTTCAATTTGAAACTCAGAGAAAGTTTTGACATATCTGGAGAGGGAGTCCTCCTATCTCATATTAGACATCTGCCCTGTGGATATATGACTTAATCACCCTAGACTCTGTCTGTAGTCAGAGGCAAAAAGTGAGTTCTTCATGTAACCTCTCTTGAGCAAGTACTATAGGATACGTTGAATATCACAGTGGAAGCATCTGTTTCTTTCCATTGATCTGTGAAGAGAGTAGAGGCACCTGGGTCTTCTGTAGACACTGCAGGACGGTCACCTTGTGTCAGATGAATCCTAAGCCAGGCTGTTCTACTCTCCCATTAACAGCTTTGAGACTTGAGCTCTTTCTTGATGTCACACAAGAATCACTTCGCTGGTGATTCAAACCAAACAAATTTCCCTATAAAGTCCAATTTGTCAGCTAGTGTGAATTAGCAAAGCCTTTACAGATTAAAAAGAATCCCACCCACCTGTTTTTATGGGCCACTAGTCCTTTTTTACAGCTTCAACTGTGCTCAGAATTTCTTGTGCAAAATATGAGTAAATATAAAGGAAAAGAATGTGTGGATACAGCTAAGCATGGGCTTGTAACCTCTGGAGAACCAAGGAGAAGGAGATACAGTCAGGCATAGTACTGCAAGTGTGAATTACCTGCCAGAAATATCAACTCTCATTCACCATACTCTTACATACCACAAATGTGTGGTGAATTCCCCGAACTTGATATACTATGCTATCACTGAAAATAAATAATATTGAATGATTCTAGATGACTCTCATAATCCCTTTGTAGGGATTCAGAGTAGGAATCTCACAGCATACAGTGGACATCGAAAAAGAGGAACCAGACTACAGATTTCCAGAAACGGCCATTTTTGTGCGTATAAGAAACATGACTGGAACAAGCATAATTGAATGCAAGAAATCACATGCAGATAGCAGCCTGGAAACATCTGAAAAAAAAAGCGTAAGGGAAAATAAAACCATATTTTGGCACTCAACCATTGCATTGCAGAGACATTCTTTAAGTTTGCATGCAAAAGGAAAAAGCAAGTCATATTATACTGTCAAAGTAATATGTTGTCCTGGTTTCGGCTGGGATAGGGTTAAATTTCTTCCTAGTGCTGTGTTTTGGATTTAGTACGAGGAGAATGTTGATAACACACTGATGTTTTCAGTTGTTGCTAAGTGCCCTCCTAGTCCAAGGACAGCTCCCGTGCCTACTGACTGAGCTAGGTACACAAGATGGGAGGGAACATAATCAGGACAGCCAGCCCAGCTGGCCAATGGGGTATTCCATACCATGTGACGTCATGCTCAGTATATGAAGGGTAGGCGTGATCCAGGAAGTACCGATCGCTACTTGGTTATCGGTCAGCGCGGGTGGTGAGCAATTGCATTGTGCATCACTCATTTTGTATATTCTATCATTATTTATTATCATTATTCTCCCTTTTCTGTTCTATTAAACTGTCTTTATCTCAACCCACGAGTTTTTCTCACTCTTACCCTTCCGATTCTCTCCCCGTCCCATTGGGGGGCGGGGGGAGTGAGTGAGCGGCTGCGTGGTATTTGGCTGCCTGCCAGGTTAAACCACGACAGTCCTTTTTGGCGCCCAACGTGGGGCTCGAAGGGTTGAGATAACGATAGATCTGACCAAAGTGTGTTAAGGCAAAATTGTTATAAGCATCCATTATATTGATTGGTCACAATGTTGATGTATTGGCTGTCAAAGTTGTGGGGCTGGCTCTCAATGTTGGGTCATGTAATACCTTGCTTGCAGTATATGTTCCCTTTTGTGCTGTTTATCATTATTCGGAACTGGGCCAAGATTATCATTTTGTTGCTGTTTTATGAGGTGATAAAATCATTGGTCGTAAGTCTAATCTGGTATCTGTACTCAGCACTGCCGTCATTTCTGTACCTTGGGAACCACCTCTTAGAAATTATTGGTAATTGCACTTGTTTCTCCTCGGAGAATGAATTTAAGGGGGAGACGGGATGGGACACTCTCTCCCACTTGTTCATCTTCCCTTCCATATCATCAGAAACTCCTTTTTCTTCTATCCTCTTCACAAAGATGTCCACAATATTCCCTGAGAATTTTGAATATCCTTGGGATGCTCAAACAAGCATGTTCATATTGCTATGTCTCCTGAATGTGGTTCAGGCCTTGTTTAGGGTTAAACAACTATTCAGGAATACTGTCCAGAGATCAACCCTCAGGAACAAGAAAAGAGGGAGGGCAAGCAGCAGTGCCTCATCAGGGCGGGCGGAGCGGCGAGTCTCGGGGGCGGCTACAGACACGGTGGCTACTCAAAACCCCGCGACAGGCACTGCGGCTACTCCAACCCCCATGACAACCCCTGTGGCTACTCAAACCCCGGCAACAGTCACCGTAGCTTCTCCAACCCCCATGACAAGCACTGCAGCTACCCAAACCCCAGCAACAGGCACTACAGTTACTCCAACCCCACAAAATGGTATGGAATACCCCATTGGCCAGCTGGGCTGGCTGTCCTGATTATGTTCCCTCCCATCTTGTGTACCTAGCTCAGTCAGTAGGCACGGGAGCTGTCCTTGGACTAGGAGGGCACTTAGCAACAAATGAAAACATCAGTGTGTTATCAACATTCTCCTCGTACTAAATCCAAAACACAGCACTAGGAAGAAATTTAACCCTATCCCAGCCGAAACCAGGACATATGTTCAAATATCCAATTTTGCCTGTTATTTTATACAGTTACAAACCTCTTTTCATGGTTGCTTTATGCTCTTGGAGTAGGCCACTACATATATTCTCAACATAGATGTGTGGTAAGTAACCATTATAAAAAAATATTCCATGTAACCATTATAAAACTATGTTTTAAGATGCAGAGTAATACTTTTTTATGATAAATAAGTACCTCATACATACATGAGAAGAATATCTGTAATTAACATTGTCCCTGCAAAATAATATAGATAGTGGAATTACAAAGCAAATCAAATTGTTCTGGCATAATGGAATAGCTACTGAATTGTAAGGCCAAATTAGAGTAGAGAATTAAAAACCAAGAAGATAAAAATAAAATAATTAAAGAACACATTTGATAATAAAACAACTGTGTGTAAGGTGGTCGTCAGGTGTCCCCAAAGCTGTCCCTCCTCGAGGCTGACCCAGCCCAGCTCCCCCAGCCTCTCTTCCTGGGGCAAGTGTTCCAGCTCCACTGCCTTGGGGGCCCTCCCCTGAGCTCCCTCCAGTTTGTCCATGTCTTTCCTCCATTGGGGGCCCAAAACTGGATGCAATACTCTAGAGGTGGTCTTACAAGTGTTGCGCAGAGGAAATAAATTGCTTCCTTGATCTATTGAATATAATTCTGTTGATATAGCTGAGGATGCTGTTAGCCTTCATTGCTGCCAGGGCTCCCTGCTGGATCACGTTTGGCCTAAAAGCCACCAGAACGCCTGGGTCCTATCCAGAAGAGCTGCTCCCTGGCCTAGCCCATACGGATGCAGGCAGTTAGTTATGCCAAGTGCAGGGCTCTACATGGGTAGGAAGGCTCTGCAGAGGGACCTGGGCAGGCTGGATCCATGGGCCGAGGCCAACTGTATGAGATTCAACAAGGCCAAGTGCCGGGTCCTGCACTTCGGCCACAACAACCCCAGGCAACGCTACAGGCTTGGGGAAGAGTGGCTGGAAAGCTGCCCGGAGGAAAAGGACCTGGGGGTGCTGGTTGACAGCCGGCTGAACATGAGCCGGCAGTGTGCCCAGGTGGCCAAGAAGGCCAACGGCATCCTGGCCTGTATCAGAAATAGTGTGGCCAGCAGGAGGAGGGAGGTGATGGTGCCCCTGTACTCGGCACTGGTGAGGCCGCACCTCGAATACTGTGTTCAGTTTTGGGCCCCTCACCACAAGAAGGACATGAAGGTGCTGGAGCGTGTCCAGAGGAGGGCAATGAAGCTGGTGAAGGGCCTGGAGCACAAGTCTTATGAGGAGCGGCTGAGGGAACTGGGGTTGTTTAGCCTGGAGAAGAGGAGGCTGAGGGGAGACCTCATCGCGCTCTACAACTACCTGAAAGGAGGTTGTAGCGAGGTGGGTGTTGGTCTCTTCTCCCAAGTAACTAGCGATAGGACAAGAGGAAATGGCCTCAAGTTGCGCCAAGGGAGGTTTAGATTGAACATTAGGAGAAATTTCTTTACTGAAAGAGTGGTCAGGCCTTGGAACAGGCTGCCCAGGGAAGTGGTGGAGTCACCATCCCTGGAGGTATTTAAAAGACGTGTAGATGAGGCCCTTAGGGACATGGTGTAGTGGGCATGGTGTGTTGGGTTGACGGTTGGACACGATGATCTTAAAGGTCTTTTCCAACCTGTATGATTCTATGATTCTATGATTCTATTTGTCCTGGGTGAACATCATAAGGCTCCTGTCGGCTCATTCTTAGTGCTGGTCTGGGTCCCTCTGGACGGCCACCCTCTCCTTAAGCATATTAACTGATCCCACCAGTCTGGCTTCATCACCAGGCTCTCTGAGGGTGCACTCTGTCGCTCCTCCAGGTCACTGATAAATGTATTAAACATCATCAATAGGTCCCAGGACAGACCCCTGAGGATCTCCACTTGTAACCAGTCTCCAGGTGGAGCATGAACCATTAACCACCACCCTCTGAGCCCAACCATGCAACCAGTTTTTCAAACGTCTAGTAGTCTGCTCAATTATTGCTGTTATAATTACTAGTCTCTTCAAAAAACCACCTCTCTCTATGATTTCAGGACCACCACTGCAGAGCTGAATAACAAAAATTAAGGTCTGCCACTACTTTTTACTACTAGTGACACCCCATAAAAAACACAGCTGTACTGTCAGAGACTGAACGGTAACTTATTCTCCTTTCAGCAGCAGACCCATTCACCAACATTTCTTTGCTGAATTCTCATGGATATAGCTCACTGATGCATTTTTGCCAGAAGTAAAGCCAGTTTAAGACATTCCTGCCTCCTTTCCTACTGCTTCTTAACTTCATTACGATGACTTGCTGCCCCTTGGCTGTGCTGGTACTGCTTTTGGTGGGACCAACTGAGGGGGCAGTAACAGTAGTTTGGAGACGGGACCTAGAATGAAGGTGGGACAGAAAGGGGGAAATGTCTGAAACTGGCATTCCACAAGAGAAAAACATACCATTGAATACTACATACTAGCCTTACTCCTGGCTTACCTGAAACAAAACCAGACAAGCAAACATAGTGTCTATAAGGTGATTTTCAGCTCCCAGGATTGTTTTCCAAATCTAGCCTGGTGACAGTAACAGTAAATACGAAACTGCGTCCTGAATTCTTCTGTTCCCTGCAGCATCCCCTCCAGTAGCATTCAGGTCAGAATGAAATACAAGAGCTGGAAAGCCCTCCAAGTTTGGGCTAATTTTCACAGAAAACTCCCCCAACCAAACGTTATTCAAGCTCCTGAACAGGACATTGAATAGTGAAGCACACAAAAAAAGCATGACATCATCCCAACACTTGTATTTGTTCAACTCTCTCTGAGGGAACATTTGTGTTTTTTCAATAGTAAGGGTGCCATGGCTTTCAGGAGGGACAGAAGCTGCTTTCTCAGCAACCAGCAACCGAGGTTCATTTCTACTCTTCAGAAATGCCCTTTCAGTTCCTGATGGCAGTTATGTGCCAAAGGGGCCCAGCAGGCCTTTTTGGAGACTGTCACTGGTGTTCGAGGAATGTTGGAGCATTTCCTTTCCCTGAAATGCCTCTTTCCATTTCTTAAAACTGCTAAATCATCTCTGCCAGCAATGATTTATACCTAGAGCTCATGAAATTATTCTGAGTCACAAATCACTTTCCATCCCATTGGACCAAATTGGACCCAGGAGGAATGATCATATACTGTGGCTATGCTTTCTGGAGAAAAGTCTAAGACAGAGAGATAATATTACACTCTATTCTCAGGCAGGCTGTTCCCCTATATCCCTACAACATTTTCAGCTGAAGGCCTCTTGGGGTTGAAGTTTTAAGAAGCAAGGGTTTTCTACCTGAACGGCTCTTTCAGATGATTCAGAGGGACACTCTCAAGTCCGTCTTTTCTTTTAACTGTATCCACATCTTTCATCAAAATGTAACTTTCATTTATGTGTGTTAGTGAAATAATGATGACCTTTCTTGAGGATAAAGAGAGTTAGCGGAGACATTGTTCATTTGACAAATTAAAAGCCCTCAACACTTGTTCCTTTGTCATAAGCACATGCATTTGTGACCAGAAGGGTTTATTCATGACCTGAATCTAGAGTTTGTTGTAGGAGAGACCTGTTGCAATGTTAAAACGTGGCAATGAGAGGACTCCCAAATAATGGAAAGATCAGAATCAGAGACCAATGAAGATAAATTAGATTAAGCTGGATGTGGATAGACTTTCTATACAAAAACACGCATCATCTTCCATACAGTAATTCATAGGATATAATGTGAAATTCAACGATTTTCTAGTGACGTGGAACCATACTGCTTTATGCATACAAAGACACTACAGTTTTGTGTGTCCAAAAAGTTGCTGAATACCTTTTGTGTATTACTCCAAATGCTAGAGATGGAAACCTAGAAATATCACACCAAAAATGTGTGCAAAGGGAACTTTTCTCAGTCACAACCACTGGGTTACATGTGGTATGCTTGCACAGTCAAACTGCTTGACAAGAGTCGAGCACCACTACTGTAGACGAGCCATTAACTTCCTTAACACTTAAATCCATGATCCCATCCATCCTATATTGGAGAGGAGAGGAGAGGAGAGGAGAGGAGAGGAGAGGAGAGGAGAGGAGAGGAGAGGAGAGGAGAGGAGAGGAGAGGAGAGGAGAGGAGAGGAGAGGAGAGGAGAGGAGAGGAGAGGAGAGGAGAGGAGAGGAGAGGAGAGGAGGCAGAAGTTGGTTTCATGCCACCAATCTGCCAACTCAGAGAATGCAGGTTAACATCCTACCTACCCTTTGTTGCACACCCATGGTAAGGTCCAGAACATGCGGCTTGTTACACGTTGTAGGGTGAACAGAGAAAAAAGAGAGTTGGAAAGAAACAAGGGAATATCTTAGATAATTCAGATTCCTTAAAAAAAATAAAAAAGAAAGCAACAATATGCTGCTCAATTATAGCAATAAGTATGGCTGCGGAGGCTGACATCTCTGCATCACACATGTAAGTACTACAAAAAGCAATTATGAAGAGCTAGGAAAGTGCTTCCAGATATAACAATAGTTTATTAAAGGTCCATCTGGTGGTAAGCCAGCAAGAGGGAGTGTCAGTATGTGCCTAGAGAAAGTGATTAAAACATAAACAGGATGTGATGGAGGAGGTGAATAATCTGAAAGAATCATAGTAATGCGGAGTTTCATTAGTTAGCTTTTCTGGTACAGCAGCTATATTTTCCTTACTGCCAGCTGCTGTATCCCTCTCCAGCCCAAACATATCCTTGATGTTTAACTGTAAGGCTTGTAAAGCATAATTAGTGTTTATTAACTGAATGACACAAAGGG
Source organism: Calonectris borealis (assembly GCF_964195595.1). Lineage (NCBI taxonomy): Eukaryota > Metazoa > Chordata > Aves > Procellariiformes > Procellariidae > Calonectris > Calonectris borealis. The sequence goes on along the minus strand of NC_134312.1, from coordinate 136,983,802 downwards.
GAACAAATTAGAAATCTAAGGTCTCAGTGGCCATCCCACTGAGGATAGGAGGCCACTAACACCTGACAGCATGGGCTATGCTCCCACATCAGGTGATGCATGCATGGATATATAGCTCTATAGATCCTCTTCCCTGCTTCCGTCATATAGACTGAGGCGACATCCAGCAGCTCTTCCTGAAGAAGCCCTAAATGCCCAAGCATACCTGAAATAGCACCTGACACTTCCAAATTCTCAAACAGGATAAACAGCACGGAAACAGTTACCTGTCATGACTGGGTAAGCTATGTCATTACTGCCCATTGGAGACAAAGGGGAATCTTCATGATTCACCCAAACAGCCTTCAGAGATTCACATTAGCATTCATGATTGCCATTTTTGCAGCTTTTGTTGTCTAACACACACCAGTCCCAATGCATGGTCTTTCTCAAGTATACTCATTCTCATCTATGCTATCATTTATACATAAAATGCGCTGCCTTCCCCGCCCCCCAATAGTCAGTGGATGTCTTGGGCTTTTTTGGAGCTCTCCACAGGTTTCATTTCTTTCCGCACTAGCCTAGGCCAACTGTCTTATGGCACCATTAAAAGAATAATCCTCATCACCCACACTCACATGCCCAGAACTGTCTTTTTGTGCCTTTAACCCCTGTCTTAGACTCTTATTCAGTTCTCAGCCATCAACTGCGTGGAAAAAATGTTTAGTTTTCCTCTCCTCTCCTCTCCTTCCATAGGTAACATTATTCTAAAAGTTATCAGAACATCAGCTATCTTCAATCAAACTAAAACCTATCATCATGGCCACATCTTGTTGCTGAAGGAGGTATGAAGGCTTAATGGAGATGGTTGCTCTCCTCCCTTCTCCTGTGTTCTGCTGTTGTACATTTTGTCAAAATCCATCTCTCTTTTGACTTTATGGTGTCCCAGTGATGCTACTTCGGCATGTTGATCATCCTGGCTGGGATCTGCACCTGCATCCTTTCTGTTTTTAGAGAGACAGATGCAAGGAAAACGGTTTTCATAAAGCAGTGCTTACATCTGGGTCTAGGCTGCTTACAGCAGCAGCAGTAAACATCTATCACCAGCACTTTAAAGTGAGTGTGCTGCCTCAGATGAAATGTTGAAAGATTGTCTAGAGCTCAATAAATCCACTACATTAACAGTAAACTATTCTAGTAATTAAAAGCATTTCCAGAGATGAAAGACTATAGAAAATGTCTTCTACCAAGTTAATTTTCATTCTTTTCCACTTTGATTCAGCTGAGTGTAGCTAAAATAAAGATATAAAAGGTGGACATAGGGGGAAGATGAGATAAGTCAAGAAAGAAGTGACTGGTAAGGGATCAATTCTGCACTGACCATTTGCAACTAATGAGTATTTATTACTCATTTTACAAAACTGATCTTCCAGCTTCAGTTGGAAGATTTTCTGGTTTTTACTTTAAAGATTGCTGAAAACCACAGTGTAAAAGTTTATCTTTACCATTAAAAAGGTAACTAACACAGCTAGCCTGGGATAGAAATATGGTGAAGTCAAGGCAATTTTCTTTTTAGCATGAGGCAAACTTGCCAAGCTAGGCCTCAGGCAGGAGCATAGAGCTGATCTTCTTGTGATAAGTGTCCCTCACTGTGCTTTTATACCATGGTAGTTCACACATGTTAGTTATGATATTGACTAAAAAAAAAATACATCAAAAAGATGGGGGAAAAAAGAAAGAATAATTTACAGCAGAGGAGCCCTAAGGAGCAGCATCACAAATGGATTCTCGCTTAACTTGCTGGTGGTTTTCCACTGCTCTTGCCTCTGTTAATTTATTTTCCATCCATGGGCTATCAGAGTGTATCCAGGGAGCTGCATTTGCCTAGATCTACCCCAGCAGTCCAGTAGCAGTAAAACTGTTAATAATGCCTTCCTTTTTTTCCGTGTTTCTGAGTGACCTATGATGTTTGGCAACTATGATGTTCATGATTCACAAAAAGATATCTGTCCAAGGAAAAGCTATCCTCCTTCTTCTTGCTTCATAACACGTCTTAGATTTTCTTTTATCATGATTCTTCTCCAAACAGTTTTCTGCGGGGGTGGGGAGGGTGGGAAAGTCTGTCTGAACGCCTTATGCTTGCTGAGAGATCATTATGGCATGCCAAGATTTTACAGGGGTGAAAATATTCCAGGAAGTTGTTATTTATCAATTCCCAAGGAAATTAGCTCACAGAATACAAAAATAAGCCTTAAGTAAATGAAAGTAAACAAAGTAATAAATGCCAAGGGGCATGTCATTTTGCTTTTATTTTCTATTTCTGCTACATCAACACAAAAAACATCATCAGTTTGTGTCCTCTGTTCCATATGAACCCAGAACTGTGCAGGTTGCTCTGAAAAACCTCAAATCTGAGCTGTAAACATGGAGCCTAACAGCTCCCACAACTGTTTCTCAAACAGTTGGAAATCATTGCTGCTTTTCATCCTAGTGTTACTGCAGTTCCACAGGAACTTGGTGTTTATCATTTAAAATTGCACTCACAGCTTCATTACGATGCTGAAGCAAGGAGTTTCTTATAGTGTTTTACTCAAAGCTGGGTTCATCAGGGAAGTGTTTCTCTCTTTATCTTAAGGTTCTGACTCAAGTTCATGGAGCAAACTGTTAAGGCGCTTAAAAAGTCCGACACTTCACACTTCTTGTTATTGCCTATCGAGTCAAGGCAACATCTCCACAAAAGAGTCAACAGTACTGGACGCATACCCTCGCTGCAAGTGCAGCTGAGATACTCCATTTCATGGTCTGGTCTGCTTTCATCAGCAGTTTGAACTAATCCACCTGAATGTGAATTGCTGCACTTGCTCTGTGGTCTCCACTGGCTCTGCAGGTGTGCGCTGGGAAAATGGGAACTGTAACACTGGAAAACACCCCAGAAAAAGTTGCTAGAAATCATCCTTCATGTTGGTAGCACAGCTGGAAGATCCAGAGCAGAGGGTTGGGACTCTTTCACCTCGCCCCACAGCATGTTCCAACCTGGCTGTCCTAGCGTCATGGTCTTACGCTGATAGAACTGCCTCCCTGCCTGACACTGTATGTATTTTACAGCCTCCTCTTGCCATGCACTTGGTTAAGTTAGGGGAAAACTCAGTGTAGTTGCCTTTCAAGAAAGTAAATACAGGAAAGTCCTAGAAACTGTGGGTTGTTTTTTAACATGTTCTCATGGCAATCCCCATGTGGGAATTCAGCTGGCCAGAGATGTCCGTTTGGCCTCTTGCTAAGCTGCAAGCTGTGAGATGAGTGAGCAGGGCTGTCTTGTGTGGAGAGCCCCAGCAGGGACAGCAGTCACGGCGCAGGGGACCTGTTCACCCCTTCCTGCAGGGCAGCACCCTCCAGGATGCAGCTGGCCCTGGCAGGAGTTGCACATCCAAACCGAGACGCAGCAGGAGGCAGGACTGGCACCAGCGCCTGAGGTGCTGCTGGATTAGAGGCTGAAATTTGCTGCTGCAGTACAGGAGACTGCCGCAGACAACATCCCACTTTCCTCCTTTTCCCAAGAGATTAAAAAATCATCCGATGCCTGTTCCCTGTGATTCACCTGTTGAAACGCCTTTGTCGATTCTCAGGAGAGAGAAACAAGATCGCTGGAGCAAGGATTGCTCAATGGGGAAAAAATTGCACCCAGGGGAAGTGGAGCTGGAAGAGAGGATGAAACCCTGTCACTGCTCTGTCCTTCCTGCAGAGCTTTGTCCTGTCACATTTTAAAGAGTATAAAAGAGAAATGCCTGCTGTGGGAAAAGGGATGTAAGACAGTTACACTTCTCCATCTTGATCAGCTACCACACATGGGCGGACAGATGCTTCAAAACAATAGTGATAACATCTTGACAATAAGGCTCATATCTCCTAAATATCCCTGAAGTGGGTAATTTATGAAAGTACAGAAACATGGAGCCAAGAAACTTCTCATTTGCTGTACTATAATGAGCTATCTGGGCTATGTGATTAGCTATATGATAGCAGCACTATCCAAAAGGTAGTTTAAAGGTATTCAACATCTTAGAAGAGCAACAGTAGCCGTAGGTTGCCAGATGATACGCAGAACCCAACAACAATTTAAATGAAAAAAATTTGGGAAGAAAATACAGTAACACAAAGCAGTGTTGTGACTACATTTTCAAAGTGTATTGACAAATATCAAACCCTCTCCAAATCACACTGGAGCCTTTTGTTTCAGACATTGTTTTGCTCAGCCTCAAATTTGTCCAAAAGATATTCACAGAAGTTATTTCAGTTCCTCCAGAATGTTTCTTATTTATTTTTTAGGCACTGTCAGTAAACCAGAAGAATTCATTTCTTGCACAGTTTGAGCCATAGGCATCCTGTGAGGTGCCAAGTGAGAGCTATGGGTATTCGGCATCTCATAGCACAAAGTCCTGCAAGTGTCACGTTTTTGGGTGGTTCCTTTTGGAAACTTGAGAGTTTCTCCTTGTGGTCACTGCTGGGAACATGATAAAAGGCAAACAAATGTCTACAAATAAAAAATTACCAAGTCAGCATGGATCCTTTCAAGGCTTTGGGTTGGCCTCAGCTGTAGAGTTGAGTAGAGTTGGAGGAGCTGGGCAGAGCCATTTGTCAGAAGTGAGAGACAGAGAGGAGGCTGTGAGGTACGTGCAAAAGCTCTGGGGAGAAGAAGAATGTCAGAGAAGGAGAAAAAATAACCTCTCTGGGTAGTGGAGCAACTCAGACCACTACAGGTTTGTCATTAAACTCAGAACAAGCTTTTATCCCAAATTGGTCCTGTGAGCTATGGGTTTGCTTAGTTTTGTCTTGAACTCTCCTTCTCCTCTCCTGAGGATGCAAGCTGATCAGTTAGTGAGGAAGTGGTTTCTCTGGCTGAATAAGAGGCCAAAATTTCTAATTGCCTCCATGTCCTGTGTTAACTAACTTGGGCAAAAACATTGATAAAATTCTGGCATGAACATCACTCAAGACGATTGTTCTTCCATGTAATCAAATGCTCTCAAATTACCTGCAGAGCAATGGTGTCTTAGTAAGGGACATATTCTTTACCATAATCACTTCTTGCTTTGTCTCTCACCAGTTTTGACTAGAAAAGTCATTACTGCTTGGAGCATGACACCACAAGAACTTACGCAGCACCATCGTTCAGCACAGGGAGGTTGCACTGTGCCACGCCGCAGGTCAAAGCAAGCCGTGGTGGGTACTGCGGGGGGGCCACGCGGCAGCGTGGCGGCTCCACCTGAGAGAGGAGCCCTGGAGAGTGGGAGGCTAGCCTTGGGCCAATGCTGTCTCTCCAAACATGGTGAGGGTGAGGGAGAAAATATTTTAAATCAGCCAGCAAAATGAATGCATTGTAGAGCTGGGAAGAGATGTGTGCCCCGCACCCTTTAAATGGGTGTCTGTATTCCTTTCCTGTTACGTCCTCCTGAAAGCCAAAGCAGATTTTCTTCTGTGTTCAGCAGATGCAGCCGAGGATTCATAGGGCTGTGTGGGCTCTGTACTTTCATGGGTACATGCACGTATGCACACACCTTTCATTTTCTATGTTAATACTGTATAAAATTTACAATGCAGGGTGCTGCTGAAAACCACCACATATCCTTCAGTGCATACAGCATATTCAGCCATCTTTAAACACTTCTACTCCTGTTACCTTAGTAACAGCCCAAGGGAAATCCCTAAGTAATTAATCAAGCTGCTTAGCAGTTTAAGGTTGTTTATGAGGGAAGCTGTCGTTTGCTTCTTTCTTATTGCTGGCAAAAATTCTATATTTAGAAAAGAAATGGCATGCGGGCTGATTTAGGGAGCCTCCTTTGTCTGTTATATGGGGGAAGGAGAGTGAGTGCCCATGTGTACCTTGTTAAGCCATTTATTTGGCATGTGTGTACGTGCTTAGTAACTGATACTGCAAGTAATAGCTGAAGCATGAACCTCAAAGGATTTAGAGGTGCAGCTGGCAGGCTGGATTCCTTCAAATATTTCAATGTCCTTCCTAAGAGACCATCCTGGTTTCTCCCTCCAGTGCTACATTTAAAAATCACTTCCAGGTTCACTGATGCATAACCGAGTCAGACTGCAAGAAACCACTAGGATCATTTAGTCTGAGTTCCTGTACAACCCATCCTATAGAAATGCATAGTTTTGTTTTCATTTGTTTGTTTTCTGCAGAAGGCAGTATTCTTCCTTTGTATACTAAAGAGCATAACTGAGCCTGCTAGATTGTGGAGACCATAAAGCCTGCCTCACAGAAAGACATACCTGTTGATGCCTTCCTCTAAACACTGAATTCAGAGACAACTGGAGAAAACTCTATGGGATATGGACTGTCCTTTCTCCTTCTAGGATAGCAGCTAACATAATAATATCAACCCTTTTTCATGGTGTGGATCCCTAAGGATTTTCCCTTGAAGGTGTGGTTCTGTGCAGACTGACTGCAAACCAATTTGCTTTCCTGAGTTACCTCCCAAGGTCACGCAGAGGAGCAGTCCATGACCATCACAATAAAAGTGTGACTAGGTCAGGTCACTAACTTTTCAGTACAGCACTTTTCCTTCAAGAGGTACAGATCCAACAACAACAACAAACACCCCAAAGTCTTCATAGGAACTTGTGTCTTGGATCAATTTTCCTTAGCAAGTCTTTGCAGACTCTGCTGGGCAAGAGACAGACCCCACCTGAGGAGATACAGCACCTGGAGTGTAGGTCACTGACCAGGGAAGAGGACGATGGCGAGTCAAGCCCTTGCTCATCCTCAGCAAGCTTGATGCCTTGAGCTTTGCCACTCAATATCCTCTCTCAGTACTCTCAATACAGTGACACCAGCTAAAGGGTCTCTCCCATGTGTCACGACAGCCTTTGAAAGTCTCAGAAATGCTCAGAGGGGGAGATAACAGCAGCAGATGCCTTTCTGTGGCCTGTGCCATGCCAGAATTATGCTGTTTAACCTCATTTTGCTTGCTTTGCATGCTGAACTTTGACAGTACCAGCCCCCACGCTGACCTGCATGCTCTGCTCTTCAAGGCTCAGAGATTTGCATCTGTTTCACCAGCAGACACCATTTTATTTTTGGATTAGTCAGTCCTGGAGTAGTAAAGCATTTTATGCTTGTTAGAGATACGTTCTAACATCAACAAAACTTAAGAAGTTTACTCTAATAAAATATCTGAAAAATGAGACGCAAAAGCTACAAAGCAGGAAAAATATATACCAGTAAAATGGAGCTATCAATTACACTTAAACATTATAGTAGGTTTCTCCTAAGTACTCAGGGTCTCAGCTGACCTGGCAGATGGGCCGGCTGCCCTCTCTCCCCCATCTGTGTAGCATTTTAAGCTCCCCACAGCGCATTCTCAAAACTCTGTCATGGTTTTCCTCTAACAAAAATACAGCTCCTTATACTAAATACAGCTGTGGTGACTCTCAGTTTTCTCCTCCCATTTTCTCAGAGATTCATTTCTGAAATACTAATGGTAAAAGCAAAACACGGCTTATTTTCCTCTCCCCTAGGACTTTCTCTGCCTTTACACAGCAATGCTGTGCCTGAACTAGCACATTTCTTCATTCTAATCAGTCGTCTTGCTGGTTATGACTTTTGCGGCATGGCCACAACCCTGTGGAAACATTATGAGAAGGGTTCATTTTATAAGCAAGTTACTAATCTCTCAGGATAGAATTCACTCCACTTAATTTTATCTGTTTCTAAGTTAGGTAGCTAGTCTCACTCATCAGAGTGAAACAGAGACCTGGATGAACATGAATGATGCACCCTTTCACCCTTTGCCTGTTTCTCTTCTCTGACTAAAAAGGAGACTTCAGTGACTGAGGCATAAGGGGCACCTACATTTCAGGTCCTTCAGGTTAGGTGAGATGAACCTCACCAGTGAACCCAGGGCCTTTAGGAGCTTTCCCTGAGACCACATGTTGCACCAGACATGACTTTTAATTATTCCACACCTACCCCTCAAGGATTTTGTTGACTCTGTTCCACACCAGTGGAATAGGTGTTACAGGTGTTTATATTAAAATATAAAATTAGTATTAATAACGATAGCAATGGGTTTGATGTTTATGTTTCACGGTCCAGCCTAAGGACAGTTTTCTCGCTGTGGTAGTCATTCTTAGAGTAGACTCTTCCTCCATGACTCTAATATAACGGTCAAACATCCATGAGTTTTCAGAAGACCTGCGGTCATTTTGCTGTCGTCTGAAACTCGGGAAATATATATTCTTAATCGGGTTGTGTATTCCCACTGACCTCCCTTATATACAAGGACGTATATACACATTCACAGGACTAATGGTATGGCGATGCAGAAAACTACCTATGATTAGCAATAACTGCTGCCGTCTGCTAAGGGCGGTTCACCTATGCTCAGATCAGGCCGCAAGTTGTCTTGAAAATGAGTCTCCTTTGCCTTTTCCTTTCCTCCTTTTTCTTTTGTTTTGATCTATATCTCACAGAAAGTAAAAGTGCTCGCTTTCGCACTCTGCAAACAAGTACTAATGAGGTCATTAAACTTTGATGACCATCCATTTACGTGGCACACCTTTGGACAAAGCTACCTTTCGGTCTTGGGGGAAGGCAGTTTTTCAGGTCCGAACACCAGACAGATTGTAGCCAGGCAACGCTTTGCTGGGCAGAAGGATCGCTCGATGATGCTGATGAGGAATTCACCTGACGAGACATTAGAAGGGAAATTAAGCATTTTGCAATGAAAGAGAGAGGAAAAAAGAAATTGAAAAAGAATAAAAAGCCAGCACCCAAGATCTCTCTTGCAGGAGTCAGCAAGGCACAAAGCAGAAGTCAGCAGTAAAAGGAGGGAGAAATAGGGCACTGCATAGGGCTTTGCCCTCAATGTGAAAGGAGCCCTGGTCCACTGAGCAAACTGAAACGAGGAAATCCATGTAGGTTTTATCAAGGTATCCACATCTCCTGTGTTAACTACATGAAGAATGATCAGAGCCTTAGCAATTTTTCAGAGTTGCTGTGTCTGTCTGCTTTGGTTAGCACACTGTCTGAGAGGGGTGGCTTGTACACCAGCACTCCAGAAATCACAAGCTCTTGTAAGAGAAACCAAGACGTTGGCAGGCAGGAGGCAGATGCACCCTAATGTCCTATTTCTGTGAAAGGGTCACAGGCAGACAGACAAACAGACAGACAGTGTCCAGCAGTCGGGCAATGCAAGAAACAAGGCTGCATGGGCTGCAGTGGTTAGGGAGCTAAGAAGTTACCTAATTAGGCACTCTGGGTTTTCGTTTAAAGCTCATTGGAAACAAATTATCTTTGTTCTTTTTCCTGTAGGGATCAGAGGATTAGTTCCCATACATAAACTGTGCCTTTGACAAACAAAAGAAAAATCAATACATAACATGACAGGTGTCTCGCCAGGGGAGTATGAAAACACAGTACATCCCAGCAGAGGCTACTTTTGCCATCCTGCTCTCAGAAATGTGATGTAGGCTGTGAGGCTTATAACAGAGGATCAGGAAACCTTTTGATTAAAATAAGAACGTTTGTTTTTTTCAAGGCTGAGTTCAGGGGAAAAGAGACTCTGAGCATCTCAAAATGGCTGCAGCTTTCCTCCAGCCTCCCTCTCACAGACCTCGCCCGTGTGCAGCTCGCCCTGCAGTCGTTCCACTCCTCATCGATTTTCCTTTTCTCTTCCGAGTGTAAATCAATATGTCTGCAACTGGAGGTAAAATCACAGGAGGAATGTGGAGGAGCTGAGTTCCTAAATCCTAATTCAGAAAACCTCTTGAAAATAGCCTTCATTTTAAGCGTGCACTAAAATACATGGCTGTCAGTGATCTCAGCGCGCTGTGCACCCTTATGAAAACTGCAGGATTTTGGGGAGCAGATCCAGAATTAATGTCCTGAGGAAGGATCAGCACCGGTGCCGCTCAGGCAGCACCGCTGAACGTGCCTGTGCCTGGCATGAGACGCTGCACACGTACCACAGCTGCGATTCACTGGGACAGGCTCCGGGTTAAAGATTTTTCCCCTAACTAAAGACAGCATCCAAACGGGAGTCTTGGGCAAGTCAGGCTCTTTGCCGTCCCTTGTAAATCACACGCAGGATCTTGTGAAGCCACTGAAAAAGCATCTGTGTGAGAGAAACATTCAGTATATCCTCTCTGATAAAGGCTTTCCATCTCTGTTAACCGAGTGGAGTTCAGAGCTGGTCTTCTAAGTGGTGGAGGAGAAGTGTAGCATCCCAACCCCAAAAAGCTAGCTTCACTAGTCTATCTGCAACCAGTAATCAATTGTAGCAAAATAACAGGCCTATTCAAATAACATCCACCCCTACATCCCCATTTAAGACACAGAGTTAAATAACAATCCAATCTTCTTTTTCATCTTACAGCATCCTCACCTACACACTCGGAAAACCAGACTGGCTGGAGTTCTGGGTGCATCTCCATCTGTACACTGCCCTGAGACATCCTCCCAGGGACACAGTCTGCCTGTGCAATGCATTCACATCCACATACTTGCTACGTGTGCACTGGGGCATGATGAACTTGTGGAAAGAGGTGCTACAATAAGGTATCTTAAGGGAGAAAACTGTCTATTTCCATTCTGACTCATCTGTTGAAAAACATATTCAGAAAAACACAGAGGTCTGATTTGTGGACAGCCAAGTGTGAAGTGTTCAGAAATCATTTTAGCAGCCTTAGAGCATGACAGAGAGCAGAGCCCGGCAAGTGGATTGCAGTGGTCAGCACATGCGATTGCATCCGGGAATTGTGTGTGTGTGTGTGTGTGTGACCCCCCAGCTGATGAAGAACCGCTAGACAGCAAGGCAGAAAGGCCACGTCAGAGGAAGAAGCTAGAGGAAAGGGAAGAACTGTTATTGTGAGATGCAAAAAAAAAAAAAATCAAAGGAGGCCCCGAGAGCTGCCTTAATAGTAGTTGAAGACAACGGTAGTGAGCAAAAGAAAAAAGGATGTGAAGAAGCAGGATATCCAGGTGAGACTCAAGTTTCTGAAATCAGTCACCACTCTTGTATTCAATGTTTTCCATATTCCTCAAAGAAAATCACACGTTTAACTAGAGTACTCATCAAATCTACAACTACATCTACATTTGTTTACTTGCACATTCACGTTTTTATGACTCCAGATGTTTTCGTCTAACAGATCCATACTTGGGAGTCATCGCTGAAGCTGCCAGTACCGATTCCCAGCCCATACCCTCGCCTGCCCCACCAGCACCTGGGCCAGCAGCAGCCTGTTCTGCCCTCACACAAACAGGTGTCGGAAACTGCTCCCTCTTTCCCCAGCACTATTTTCCCTTAGGCGACGTCAGCCACGAGACCAAGCACCAGCTTCTAGTATTGCTGCTACGCAGATGAGGAAAGGGCTGGCCTCCAGGCACCAAGGGCCACCTGTGACCGCAGCACATGCCACCTAACCATCGCCCGCCTCTTCCTAGCCACCTCCTAGTTAGGAAGCAATTCAGACACTTAAACATTAGCAGCCAGTGACACTGTAGATGCTATTTTTGGTCTGAGACATTCAAATGGCAAACACAATAAGGAATCTACAGAAGATCTGGGCTCTTTTGGAGCCAGAGAAGATAGGTTACGGCACCTAAAATAGCACTATATACCCCCATTAGGCCCTTTCTTACTGTCATCAAACTTCCATTGCCCCTCTCTCAGAAGGAGGAATGAGTTTGTTGCAAATTTATCTGACAGGATCTTGTGTGCCTTCTGCAGCAACAGCCTAGATTTAGCAAACATGACAGAGAATTTCTGTGCTGTATTCACTGAAAATGCTGATTAAAGAAAAAACAAAGGAGTGACAGAGAACCCCCTGGGGAAAATCAAAGTTTTTCAGCAGCTTGTATGTTGTTTATCCTGATATTAACTGCAATGTCTTTAATACTGCCCACATTCTAAGTCTGCGGAGTGCCACTGATTTTCTCCTTGATGAGATACAATCACATCTAAATTGTCTGGTGGAAAGATGTGAGTTTGTGCAGCTGGGCTTGAGAGCACGTGCAGACACGAGAGGCAGTTTGATACCATGGAATAAGATGGATGCATCTTCTAAGTGGTCAAAAGTAAAATTGCTCATCACGGTTTTACTTAAATTGCTAGCTCTAAACTCAGGAGGTAATAATCCCATTGAGATGCATGAGATTGTTCACTTCTCAAAGCTGCAGCTTCATGCCTCCTGCAAATTCGGTAAGACATTACTATATTGGTTTTGCTCAATTCCCATGTAATCCTCAGGGAGCGAAGTGGAGCACAGTTCCATGGCAAGGGGAGAGTCACCAGAAGCTCCTCCATGTGAAACAAGAACTTAATAGATGTCTCCCATTGTCTATCCTGGCTGTCACAAGATGTACCATGCCGTGCCTGCAGAGGCCCCAGGGTCGTTCTCCACCTCCATGAGTAAAATCTGTCCTTGAGCTGCAGCAGGCACAGACTTGCACAGCATCGCATTGAGGCATAGCGAGCGTTTCCCTGGGGGCAGGGCCTTTCAGCTGCCCACCTCCACGATGGGTTGAGGCTCGAGGAAAAGCCTTTCTAGCCATTTTCTGAAGCTGGAGGACTTTTTGACACAGCCAGGTTTCCTGGTTCTGAGCCCTCACAAGGGCATTTCCTGTGTTCCCATAGGCAGCCGAGGAATGAAATCTCATCAAACAGCAACAACATGCATATTAACACCATGCCAAATCCTTGAAAGGACCTGCTGGGTGTAGATCCTGTAGTAGCGCTGCTGCCTGGCTTCACCAACACTCTCCACCAGTTGGTAACACAGCCGCAGCTAAATCGGAGGTCACTGCTGTGGTCCTCCGGATGGGTTTCTTGTGACTCTTTGTTGTTGCTGCTGCTGTTGGCAATTCATTTCCTCCCGTTAAGGTGACCACAAGACAAAAATGTACTGTACCTGTTAATTCACTGCCACTACAAGGGCGAACACCCTTGTTCTTCCTCCATGCCCACACGTCCCAGTTACGGTCCATCTGTGTGACTGCTCCTCTTCTGCCACAGCCCTAGTATCTGCTCTTCCCACTATAGCATTTCTTGCTTTTTCCTGCAAAGAAAAACATGTCTTCCTGACATGTTCAGGAAGATAACTTTCTTGTGTCTGCCACTTCCCCAGCTTTTACTCTCCCCACAAAGTAAATACGCTTCGCACTCCCCCAGAAGGGCACAATAGCTGTGAAGAAACGAGTTCTTTTTCCTTAGATTTAGCAGTCAGATACTATAAGTACTCGCGTCTGTTTTTCCCCCAGTGAGAAAACAACTACAAAGTGGCTAAAGCTGCCGTGCTGGCTGGCTGCAGCTCATGCCTTACCTGCATCTCCATTTCTAGTTGGACAGGTTTTTCTCAATGAGGTTACCAGAAATAAAAAAATCTGCAGAAAGAAGAGGAAGTGCTCATGGTTTGAAGTTGGGGGTTTTTTAGTCTCTTTATTTGTGCCGGTTTACCTGCTTTCGGTGACAGGCTGGGGACGTGTACAGTCACAGCTATGGAGAGGGCGGTACGTGGCATCACTGCCGTGCTCCTGGCATGTAAGCAGAAGCGGTGGCTGAGCAGGGTGGAGGCTGCAGAAGGAGCTACAGCTGCCTTCTCCCCCGCCATGTACCTGCCCCTGCAAGTGGAAATGCAGGCATACAACAGGGCAGGTTTTAAGACTTCGTCAGGGAAACCCTAAAGTAAACAGGAAAGTTGCGCTTGAGTCTCACCTTCGCTTCAGTCCTGCCAAATAACCTTGGTTGTGTTCATCCTCTTTCTCTCCTCACCCGTCTCGTCTGTTTGGTGTGCAAGCTTTGCAGAGAAGAGCTGTGCTACAGCCTGTGTCACCACTGTGGTGCAAATCATTAATACTTGCAGAAGCAAGAAATCTCCAGGGGTTTCCATGTCTTTGCTGGTGCCCCTGACCTCTGTAAGATGCGAAGGAGGTGCAGGTTCTTGCCAGGGCATTTGGGAGCGCAGAGATGCTGAAAGATCACATTCTCTGCTGCTTTCTGAAAGGCTGTGGCTGATGGAATTAACTTTTAATGACAGACAATTGCATTTAAAACAGGAAAGAAGGAACGGTATGGGTTGTTTTCCCCTGCTACGCTGGGGCTCGTCCTAACACTTTACAGCCTGGTTCATCAGCTGCGCCCCGGTCTGCGAGCGAGGGAGACGTCCCACGCTGTGCCCGCGAGGCTGGGATGTGGAATATGACCTTTACAGACCAGCTGATTTTGCCTCTTCAGAAGGGAACCCACAGGCCTGCTGTAACGCTTTTAATTAACTTTTTGTGCTCAGAAATTCTCAGCTGACTTTGAAGAAAATAGGCCAGTTTACACAAGTGATGAATTTGGCCCTAAGAACATAAACAGTTATCTCAAAAATGTCAGTCTTCAGTAATTTCTCTGGACATGTCCTCACTGTGAACCAGACAACACCAGAAACGATCTCAGCCTTTTGAATGTCAGTGTGGGTGATGAATTAATTATCAGGAATTGTACGAGCTTTTGTTAAGCGTAAAAGATTATTTACAGCAAGCTATTTTAAGTTTGAGCCGTAATGGGAGCAGTCTGACTCACCTGCACTGCCTCTTATAAAATCAATCCAAGTATCTAACATGGTCATCACCTTTGTAGATGTTTTATGGGGAGGAGGAATACTTTTAAATACTTGGCAACAGCAGTTATTAGCCGCGAATATGATCCTTCCAGGAGTGTTTGTGTACTGAATTTGTTAGGGATATTTTAAACCTGGATAACATCTTCAGCATCCTCCTCTGTATATTATGCCTGTCTTTATCCAGGAATGCACCTGGACTTCTCATCCTGGGCTTCAAGTCATGGTAACTCTGTACCACCAAATCAATAAATGTAAGTGGAGTTATGATGAAGCAGTATTCACATTCACTTTGACAGTGCCATTTTCAAAGGCCTTAGTCAAATGAAAGCCTTTGCTTCTGAAGAACAAGAAAGACAATTTGGAACATTGTGTGATGACTCATATTTCAGGAAGACAACAGAGGGCAGTTGGTCAAGGCGTAGCTTTGGCTGGTCTCTGCCTCCTGTAGAAGCCGAGCATGGAAACCAGCCCGCTGCAGCCACAGGCCAGGCAGCGGCATGCAGCGAAGCTCACCGCAGCGCAGGTTTCCGTCTTTCCTGCTTTAAGTATGCTCAGCCGTACACGTCTGGCCTGGCCTGCGAGCGAATCCGTATGAGTCATCACAGCAATGAGCCGCAATGAAAAGAGACTGGCCTTTATTGTAGATGATAATTCTACTGACTTAGAGGAGAGAGATACAAGAGTCCTTTATGGTCCCGTATTTCAAAGGGAATCTCTAAACAGGAGAAGAAGGAATTTTACAGACACACTGAGCAACTATAAAGCCAATTTTTCTAAATTACCTAGAAGCATAAGTATTGCCAGCCAGAAATATATTTAACCCCTCCATGTTCTCCCCCAATTCTTTCTGTTATTAATCCCATACAAACGAAACACATGTACATAATCCTGCAAACATCTCACGTAATTCAAAACAGTATCTGTTTCCTTTTAAGGCAAAGTGAAATATGTGCTAAAGATGCAGGACTAATTTCTTCTGTTGGAAAACGTCCTTTTCCCCAGGCATGCAAACATTTTAGTTGATAAATTTTTTTTTTTTCTGCTTCAGTATGGCATGCTTGCTCAAGTCTAACCTTCCTTCTTTGTGTAAAAGGCATTATACACAATGCAAACAGATGACAATTCTGTCTCTCAACTAGTTTTCCTGTCAACCATTTAAAAACAGTTTCCTTTAACGACCATCTCAGTCACCCAGCAGCACGGTTCACCAGAACAGCGCTAGGTAATCGTTTCCTGAGAGAGAGTCTCTTCTGTCTGTATGAGAGTGCTCAAACCAAGTCTGACATGCAGCCAGATAAGCCAAGACACGTATGAATTTTTTTTATTATCGTGTCCGTCTGGATAACATTGCAGGAAAGATGCTGAGCATCAGGAGCATTGTAGTCATGAGAAAGGATGACATCCCCAGTCCTAAGTGGGATTCAGCTGCAGGGCCTCTGCGTTATAGAAAAGGGAAATGTAGCCACAGCGGTGTTTCTCATTAAAGCCATGGCCCTGAGAACAGCTATTTAACATAATTTATTTTGGAGAGCAAAGAGATCAATAACTCAGAAACATCTATTTGCTGTCTTTCATGTCTCCCATTCAGTTTGGGAACGTACTTATTAACCTGAAGCTATTTAAACAAAAACCAAAACAAAGCCTGCAAAATTTTACCCAACTTTATTTTCAGGAATCCAGAGAGGGATATGTCAAGGGAAGCGACATCTGTTTTAAGCTAAGGAAAGGCATGTGCTACGCATGAGTGGAGCTTGTCAGCGCCACGTGACTGAAATGCTCTGGTTCGGTTATGTGACATTTAACAGTCCTTGAACACAACGCACATGTTAGTGCATGCACACACAGAGCATTGGAGTGCTCATAGTGGAAAGGTGAATATATAAATATTCTTTCTTTATAATTCACAAACCACTCAGACAAAAGAAAAAGAAAGGGGCTTGATAAGAGAAAAGAAAGGAGAGTAAGATAGGAAGAAATTGCCAATAGAGCAGAGTTAATAGCACAAGTTGTCCTTTCTCCTCTGGCAGTGCCATCTTCCATTATTCACAGACAAGAATCAAAGCAGGTATAAGACATCATCAAGTAAGATTACTACATGCTGCGCCTGATGGTGTGAATTACACCTAAAACTCTGGGCTGTCTCAGCTTTCCCAGTACAAGCCAGACCTTCCTCTTCCTATTTTAAAGATACCACTGGGCCGTTTACAAAAACACAAGCACTGCATGTTCTCATCTGCTACAGCCCCTCTTCTGTTACCTCTAATAAAGTTTATATATCCGGGCCATCTGCTCTTTTAGCAATTGATATTTGTAGGGATAAACACAGCAAAAAGGTGTTTGAGAGAGAGATTTCACATGCCCAGGTGTACAATTTCTTCTTTGAATGCTGGAAACGGCACATAGGCAGCTACTGCTAGAAAAGCCACAAGCGCAAAAGGAAGGGCAGAGTATAGCTAAGTAAATTGATTCCTTGTTGCTTTGCAATGAGAATGAGAAATCAAAGCAGATACCACGGGAAACAGGTTTCTGTGGACAAGGTAGATTCTTTTAGGCACCGTGCCTGGGATGGACAGCATCTCTCAGAAACATGGAGGGGAACCTTGATGCAGTAGTCGAAGATGATTTTGGTCCTCAGCCTTCTGGTGATTCATCACCCTCTACCCGTCTGCTCTTCCTGTGGCAGGGCTGGCAGAGGTCCACACACACTGGTGTCTCAGGCAAAATCCAGTATCAGACTGAAGCAGCTTCATCAGTGATTTGAGCTCAGGCACAGGGTCCCACAGAAAGAGACTTCCTTTCACTGACTCCAGGACAGTGATGATCTCTGGCGGAGGGGCAGGGCAGGCAGCTGGCAGGGACTCTCTTTTAATCAAGAGATTTCCCACTGATGGGCCAACACCTAAACATACTCCCCCCAGCTCACGCCCTGGGTCTACCTGCCCCTGTTTGAAGGGAAGGACTTCTTACCCCCAGTGTCTGAAGCCCACAGGCCATTCCTGAATAAACACAGAGTATTTGTTGCTCCAATATAAATGTATCCTGAAAAGCCTTGCTGTAATTCTGTCATGTTGAGCTGAGGTCTCAAAAACATCAGGTCTGGTCCAAAGCTTGTGAAATAACAACAACAACAACAACAACAACAACAACAACAACAACAACAATAACAAAGAGAGTCTTACAGGCTTTCTCTAGGTCTAGAATTAATTACATGTTGTTATATATGAGATCAAGGTATTGAAAAAGGCAGGATAACTGCCTTGCAAGAACAGTTTCATCCTGGTCACCTGATTTCCTGGATCTTTTCAACCGGTTCAGATCAAACAGCTTGCAAAGGTTGTGAGGCAAAAGGCTCTGACCATCCCGTGCCCACAGACAAACCCTGCCGAGCTCCCAGGCACCCTGCGCAGATCCCCGGCTCTGTTGGGTGTCCGGCCGACGCTGAATTGGTGGCTGCGGAGCCTTCTGCAAGCTTCTGTGTTTTGAGCAAAAATGATTTTGATTTGCCCAGTTGCTGAAATAAACATTTCTTCTCACCTCCCCAGTATCCACTAAAATGGAAATTGGACTGAAGCCTGGTATTATATATAATCTACAAAAGGAAAAGCAGGCTTCTGAAATTATTACACAGCCTCCTTTTGAAGTGTTATGCCTTATTTCACACCACAATCAAATGTATGCTACTGCTTCAAATTTCAAGAGTAGGTTGAACAATTTAAATACACTTGCAATCTGTATTAAGTAGGAGAAAAAAAAAGAGAAGATTGTATCTTTATTTGTTTCTTTTGCTTTCAGCTTATTGCTAGTTCAGTGTGACTGACTTTAACGACTAACTAGTGACTTTGTGCCAATAGGTTTGCTATTTTATTTCAGCTGTTCTCCGTATTTGGGCTATATTTGTGATGTATTTGATGGAAAAAGATATGTACGTACACGTGTGTGTATACATATGCATACATATCTGTTTGTATGCATCCTGTTCCCCACTTATTAGCCTTGTAAACCTATGGAGAGGAAGAAAAATTGTTTGGGTTTTTTTGTGAGGCTGCAGTAATTAGAGCTGTTGCAATTACAAACAAAATAGAGGATGCAGGCCTTTCACGGGTCAGAAACATCTCTGTGGCTGTTGTATGAGCACAAAAATAGCAGCCTCTGAAAAACAATAGGCTTCTCCGCTACATACAAGGCTATTTTGTGTCTGGCCAGTGCTCAGCGCTTTCTGCACTGCAGGCAACAAGCAGCTTCTTCTTCCCACAAGTTTAGACTTTGTTTTATATCCTGATTGGCACCTTCAGGCATTTTCCTATTAGATAATGTTGTTGATGAGCATAGGCTCTCTGCAAGACTAGCACTGTTAGGGATCTTATTCAAGGATGGGAGGAGAGGCACAGTCGTGCAGTGGCTCAGCCCTCTCTACTGCTCATTTCTACTCCTCCCCCCCTTCCCTAGTGCCAGCCTGAACTCCAATGGGACCTGGTCAGCCCAAGATTGTGCTGCGCGCCCCAAGGGCTAATTAAAAAAAAAAAGACAGATTCACAAGATGTAATGGATCTGCTACACCTTTTGGTACAACAAAGCACACTGCTATCAATCACAGCGGTTCCTTGGGGTACAAATGCAAGGGGGCAGAAATGCATCTTTTTTTAGAAGCAGGTCATAAAAACCCACCTGGGGAATGTGAGCCTGTGGGAGCTGTGAGTGCGGGTGGGTTTGTAAGGCCGGGGAAGCCCCACACGAATGCCTGCCCAGGTCACCTCACAGCAGCCGCTGCAGGGCTGCCACGCAGCCCAGAGTGGTCCAGATCCCCACTGGCAGACCAGAGGTGCCGGCCAGTCCCTGCAGTCCCACCTCACCTCAGCAGAAGAAGAGCAAAAGGGAGAGAGGCTCGCCACCAGTGTCTGACTGATATGAAGTTCAGTACCAGACTCGCTCAGGTAGATCTAATTCCCCACTGTGAAGTGTAGGCAGGCAGCTGTATACAAAGCAGTGTGAAATACACCTGGGAGGAAAGACTTTGCACCCGCTTTCACCGCCACGCATGCAGCACAGATATATGAGCAGCACAGAGGTGACCGTCAGATGCATTGCCTCCTCGGTGCCTGCGAGGAGGTACCACGCATATAAACTGCGACATGCAGGGCTACGCCTGCCCCAGGGGCGTAACTCTCCCGGTGACTGATTCATGTGAAGCGGTTGGGGTTTTTTTCTGAAAGCCCAGCTCCGGTAGTGTATGATGTAGGTGAATTTCTGGTTTCACTTCTTTTAAAGGACAAGCCCTGTTTTGGCTGGGAGGTAGCTCTAAGTGCAGTGCGAATGATGTGGAGGGGAAAAAAGGCAGCCAGGTAATGCTAGTGTGGGATGTAACCGGGAGCAGGACCGGTTGGTGTTTCTCGGGCGGTGTTTCTGGAGCAGACTGGGTCACCCGTCTGCTCCTTTCCCCAGGGCTGCCCTAAGTAAATATACACCTGTTCTGGGAAGCAGTCTGGGGACTCTGTTATTCGCCAGTTAACAGCTTCCAGAGGGGACACCTTCTCACGCAGACACTATTCAGACCTAGGGGATAAGCAGAGCGGATGCGCAGGGTGAGAGACCCTGCCTACAAGTGAGAGACCAGGGTGACTCTCTCTCTGGAGAAGTATAAGGTCCAACAAAAAGGAGGGGCTGTGCTCCAGCTGGGGAAGCCAGACCCACAGCCCTCGCAGCATCCTGCAGGTGCTGAGTTCTGCACACACACACACACACTCCCCCACTCCAATTTCTTTCAGAGAAGCAGAGGCTAAGAAAGCTTATAGGTTTGAAAGTATTGCAATAATAATCTGTTAATAGAGATAAGCCATTTGAGTCTTGATTTCCTCCAAATCTGTTTATCCACCACTAGCATCCAGTAAAGAGAAAGGCTTATAATATTTAAAAGGGGCAGCTGTTACTTTATTGTGTTGGAGGGAAAGTTCATTATATGTCATTAACTGTTCATCTCAATTACGTGCTTTGAGGTAGTATATGTAGTAGTGTGTGAGGCAACATGCCTGAATCCTTGGGAGATCAGCAAAGACTAAAGATGTGGCAACACTCTAAAAAACCCTCAGTTTTAGGCAGTAAGGGCAGTCGAACAAGCCAACAAAACTCATGAAAACTAAATACGAAATTTGAGCTTAATTTGAACGTTGTTTTCCACCTTTCTTTACCACAAATGTACAGTGTCTGTCCCAGTGCAGTGCCTAGGCTTTCAAAAGGCTGCTGGCAAATTAAAGAAGTTTCAGGGAAGAGCTACAAAAGTGATTCCTGGAAGTGTGCCAGAGAGATTAAATTAAACTCAGTCTATTTAGTTTATCAAAGAAAAGCTTTGCAGATGACTTAAGCAGGTGGAGACTTACAGGGAATGGGAGAGGACTAAGGAGGATTGAGCCCACTTTCCTGAGCCCTGCCTGCCCCACAGGAGCTCACGCATGCTCAGAAGGCTGCTGGGCCATCGCACGCACCCCTGGCCACGGGCAGCTGCTTCACGGCCTTGGGGACCAGGAGAGAAGCTGTGGGACAGGGGAGCAGCAGGGACTGCGAACCCAGGCACTCATGTAGCAAAAGCCAGCAGCTGGAGTCTGAAGCCAGAAAACGTCAGACCAGGGATAAAGCAAGTTTTCCCACATGAGCAGCAGCAACCTACTGGGGCAGTGTACTTACTTAGAGTTGCGTTGGATTTTCTGTTCTTTTATTACCATAAGTCAGGCTTGGGTTTCTTTCATTAAAGGTACAAGCACAATCAGAAATTATGGTTCGGACAAAAAAGTGATTGAATGAAAATCTTCAGCCTCTGTCATGCAGAAAGCCAGCACAGAGGGTTGTTCTGATCCGTACAGCCTGTGAGTCTAAAGCATTCCTTCATAACAGCACAGGCGGGTGCAGCCAGGACAACACACAGCATATGACCAAAAAGAAATAATTTATTCTCTGTGATTCAGGATGAATAGTTTTTCACACCATTCAGAACCATTTTTTTTTAACCATCCACCATATGCCGGGAACTGGAGAAGAGTGTGCAGAGCGAGGCTGCATCTGCTTCCTCCTTCATGCTGTGCATGCTTTTTATAAAAGCCCTTCCCCGGCAAGCGGCAGAAGGCACCTCCGGCAGCACTTCCCAGGGTCTGGCTGAACACTCCTGCAGCGGACGCGCAGTGGTGAGAGTCAATGCAAACGCGCAAGAAAGAGCTGCAAGACCACGGCATGGGTGATGCGTCAGTGCCTCCCAGAACAGCTGGAACAGGGAAAGTTAACAAAGCTGAACATCTTCTTCAAAAACAAGGAGAAAGAAAATCTTCAGCTTGTTAATTCTCCTGTTTGGGAATAAGTAAGTACAAGTCTTCACGGTGAGTTGGTTCTGGATCCTGACAATCCACCTTTCTCTCACTGCTCTCGAGCAGGTTTTAAGAAGAGGAGAATAAAGAAAGTTGTGGCAAAGGTCAGGTTTTATTACAGCACTGTTTACCGTGCAGGCTATATTAAATTGCAATCTCATAAACAACACACAAAACTAGCACCTTTTTCTTGGCTGGAGTATTTACCCAGCTTTACCCAGATCTCTGCTCAGGGTCAACTGGAAGCCATCGAACTATTAGGCTGCTTTGTTTATTCAGCTTTTACAAATCTTCAGCTTTTATCTCATGGCATTGGGCCTCATGTCCAGCAGTTTTTATAGGGTGCTTGCAGCCGATGCACTTGTATAGCTGTTTTGAGTAATGATGGCATATTAATGTGCTTATAACCATCAGCTTGCTTGCAAAACTGCTTCAAGTTTTACCATCAAAGAACCTGCCAACTTGCAGGCTTTTTTATAAAGCAATGGTGGTATTAGTACAGCATCAGCAAAAGGAGTGGCGTATCATTCATAACGTTCACCCTTAGTTCAGGTGACTAATTATAAACAACAAATACTTCAAAATCAATTTGTCACAGACTTAGGAGCACCTTGTCTCAGGCGCTATAGCTCATTTCCCCTGGCACTTCCACGACGTCGGTGAATGGGAAACTCGTCACCCAATAAACTCTGCAATTATTCTTCAACCAGATCTAGAGTTACTACTTAAGTGCATTACTATTATTACACAATAGATACGATTAGGTCATCGAGTTTGCTTTCTCTGCCCAGCATTGCATGTATGACAGGGTTTATTTTCTAAACAAAAGACTGTTTGTCAGTGTTACTTTTGCTCTAATGCACGCAAAGCCAACTGTATAAACACAGAAGTATTTCTATACCACCTGGCTGCCCTGTGGTGCTCTGAAGCGGAGAGGAGACGGTTCTCTCTCAGCTCCCAAACTGCATCTAGCGAGGCAGCGATCCGCACTGGAGAGCCCAGCCTGGCTTGTCAGTCCAGAAAGTATTCGAGGGGAGTATATCGTGTCATAATTTGTTCAACTAAGTTTCTGGGCACCAAGACAGACAGATGGTTAATTCCACTATTTTTTTAGTAGAAAAGGAGGAGCGCAGGGGAGGGAAGTCCCTTGGCACCGGGCTTCTGGCACAGCAGGCTGAGCCCCAGCGCAGCAGTTGGGATTGTTGACCCAGTGAATGTGCCCAAAGATCCTTTTCAGCCGCACAAAACCGTTCAGTTTTGCCATTAGCATATCAGAGGTGGAGCGGTGGTGGGAAATGGCGCAGGCAACAAAGCCGGGAGCTCGGCGGCTTTGTCTGACTGCAGCTTAGGGAGGCGGAAAAAAAATGATAATTGGCCATTTGCCGTGCAGTGACAGACAGATGTTGACATTTTTCTCCCTTGGCTGATCAAACCCCACCCTCGTCCCCGGGTCCGAAGGAATGCTGCCGGCCGCCCCATTCAGGCAGGCGGCTTTCTGCCTGCTCCCCGGAGTGACAGGGCCGGCATTTACATACAAACAGGTATAGCCCGCCCAGAGAAAATGGAGAGGGTGAGAGAGGTTGCCTCCAGCTTGTTTTTTCTTTTTTTCGTCACACTCTAAATCGGATCTCAAATAAGGTTTTAGTTCTGATTCAAAAGGGCAGGCCATGTACATCAGCTAAATGCTGCGCCCTAGATCGCCTTTGCCCCATGGAAAATCTATGGGAAGAGGCCAACCTGCCTCAGACAGCCTTCCTTCGCTTCCTTGCCGGGAAGAGAGATTTGGGGGCCCCATAGACTGCACAGAGACTTCCCACTCCCACACACCGTAGAAATCCCAGAGGGAGAAGTCCCTGAGCTCTGTCAAGCCGGGGTTTACAAGCGTGCCCTGCTGCTCTCGGCTTTGCTTTCCCTTCCTTCCTGCTGGCAGCAGCCGTCAGAGCGGCACTGGTGCTGCTTCCTCCTGAGCTGGCTGCACACAACGCTGGGCAAGGGAGAGGCGGGATCTGAAGAGGCGACGTATTTCTTGGTGCAGCATTAAAGTCAGCCAGCATGCTCCAAGGACAACTCCGCATCGTTTCCATTTGCTACCCAAATCACAGATCGATCCCTAAAGGCAGAGCAACTCCCAGTTCAGTGCATTAGACTTTGCCTAGAGCCAAGCAATATTATTTTTTCTGATGGCAAGCTTAGTTGCACTGAATATCTTATCTATCACTTTTCTGTATAAAGAAAGGCTGCCCACCTCCACATTTGTTATTCTCTATGCAATAGCCCTCGCTTTTGTAGCAGCACTGGGACAACGCATGAGCACAGCATGCTCAGTCATGAACACTGCCTAGGAAACTCTATGAATGCTTGGCAGCGTTGCAGAGTCAAGCCCGGCTAGTCGGTGGTAAGGCCGAGCCTTGCCTGGCTCCAAATCACGCACAGTGTCCGAACGGCCCCAACAGGGGAGGGTGCAGTGCAGGGCAGATGCCAGCATCAATGGCAAAGGGCGATCGAGCAGTGTCTACTACTGACATGGAGCTATTTCCCGTGCAGTCATCACCCTTCTGCTCTCATTCATCAAACTAACTTCGCACAAGCTGGGCTTTCACCCAGCTTTTGGCTATTTCCAGTGACAAATCATGATTTTCATAAGGTTTCGGTTCTGCTTTAAAAGGCCATCATGAAGCCTGTACCTAATGCATCTGTTTAGAAAATGCTTATGGGGGCAACGAGTCTATTAAATGCTGTCTAGATGCAGACTGGAGCAGAGAAAGTCAAGTCCGCATTTGAAGTCCACAGCTGAGCTTGGATTTAGAGTTTAATGTTGACAGGTTTGGCTTCTTAGGAGATCAAGGGCCCCGTCCTCAGCCTGACTGATGCAAAGGAGACGCAGTCTCGCTCCTGCTGGCCATGTTTCCTTAGGAGTGGAGAAAACCTCGGCTTGCAGAAAGGGCTGTTACGCCATTCTGTATTTCAGAGTCAATTGACTCACCCAGCCTGGACAAAGCGACCACAGAGAGCTGATGTTGAGCTCTGCTCACGCCTCAGGCCAGGCTGAGCCACCTTCAGAGGCGAGAAGGCTTAAGTGGCCCCAAAAGTTCAGGGGTAGGGGGAATCAGGCCTGTCAGCACACAGTTCAGCTCCTAGCTCAGCAGGTACTGGGGTCTTGGGAGGGTCTTGAGATTCAGGGTTGGGGTCCAAACACACATTTAACTTCAAAGATTTGTGCATGGTTGTTAAGTCCTTCATTTGTTTACAGATATAATGCACTAAGTGAACCTAAAAGGAGACTTCAATATGTTGGATAAATTATTTATCGCAGATTCATGTAGGTCCTAGTAATTAGCCTAACCAAAGTGCAGTGGATATGAAGAGTCATCATTCTTCTGCCTTGTCCCAAAGGAAAGACACAACCACAGCTGCCATTCATCATGGAGCATAGATCTTACATACACAGTATCTCTTTGTGCACACACCTAAAATCACGGTTTGGAAATGAGCTTCTATTTGCTTCAGATGCGCAGAGTCCTAAGAGAAGTTTATTCTGCTTTATGCTTAGTTCTTGCACTTCTTACTAGGGACCTGTAATGCAAGGCCCATGGAGGCATTACTGCGTAGTAATTATTCTACACCAGGATACATGCTCTACAGTCAAAAGGGCCCCTTCTCAGCTGATCCAAACCCTGGGCTGGATGAGACTTTCAACTTCTTATCTCATATAAATAGCAAAAATATGCCTTGCTCTGCCCTACAGCATCAGGGTTATGAGATTCTCAGCCAGAGTCACCTGTTACAAGAGGCTTCACAGCAGTTACAGGGGTCCAAATTTGGCCTTGCAGAATTTTGACTGTGGGAGGAAAGGGTTGGGAAGGAAAGAGCAGACCGATTCGAACCCCACAGAGAGACAGGAAAGCTCAGAAAGGAGTGGGAAGCTTGAAAGTTAATCTGATATTCAATAGTCACTGAATCTAAATGAAAACTACTTGTCAGCTGTGATGGAGTCTATTATAAACAGTAAACACTATCTCCTTCCCCATTGACATCCCAGTAGGGGTATTTGAAGAGAACACTCATATTTTCCATTTAAACTCATAATCTTAGAGTTCAGTCTAGGTTATGTTCTGAGTTGGGATGGGAATATTTGTACGTACACCGTTTATTGATCTGGTCTTAAGTTACCGTACTTAGAAAAGTAAAGAAAACAGGCTTTAAAAAATAGAACAAGTAAGCTTTAGTAATCATTAATTTTTAAGCAATATCATAAAATTCAAATGCAATGATATTGGTCTGACACCTAAATATAAGTTTAGCTAGAGATTTACAGCTGCCTTCTGTTCACAGCTGCCTTCTGTTCACATTGATAAGCCAAATTTACATTCAAGCAAACCAAACTTCCTTATACACACTCAGATACTGCAGCATCTACTTGTTTTTTTCTGAAAATAGCTGTAAACAAGTATGAGAATCTGGACAAAAAGATGGTCGAGAAAACCTTCTTTTAAAAAGGTCTTGTGACTGTTGAAATTAATGCGCCTTCCTTTTACATCTGTAGCAATGTAGTGCAAGAATCCCTTGCTTGATATGTGCAATAAAGTAATGCTGTGCTCTTCACATTTCAGTGTCAAGGTTGTGTTATGACCCTATATTCGCTGTATATGTCACCTGGCTGCAAAGGAATTAAAAGTAAGACTTTTTAACGAGGGTAACAGAAACATTAATAGCTGGCTTGATCTGAATTCAGATTAAGGAAGGACAATGGCTGATTTTTAAATAAGCAGCTGCTAAAGAAATCCCCAGATTAGCTCCTGTGCTTGTAGGAAATCTCTTAATACTTGCTAAGAGGGAACCTTGGAAGATCATTTAAAATGTGGCTGCTTTTCCAGGGCTCACCTCAATCATGCAAGGCTCCTCCGCTGCTGCTGTGTGCATACCCAGACCTGCCTCCTGCAGCCTCTCCCTCCCCACCCCTGGCATTATGCAGTCTCCTGCTTATGGGGAAGGGCCTGGGGAGGGTCTCTCCCTGGCCCTTTTGATAGGACCAGTTCTTCATGTGGCAACTCCTCCAGCAACTGCTCAGTTTTGTCAGAGATCTGGCTTGACAGTCCGTCCGTCCGTTGTCTCCCCCCAACCCCTGTATAATTTAGCATTTCAAGTACAATCAGCGACAACCGGGATGAAAAATGTACAGTGCTGTTTCTTTTTAAGGTGACCACCTCAATATGCATTTTTCAGGCACAAAAACCTATTTTTAGCACAGGATGTGATCTGTGGCTTGAAAACCCTTGTTTGATCGAAACCCTACATTTTCCTTCTTTGTGGAGATGCAGCAAGAAGAGTTGAAACCCCTTAACAAACTCAGTGCCGGAGGGTGGAAAGGCAATGTGCACACTAGCATGGGAGAGAGCACTTGCTGTACTCGATAATCAATGCCCAAAGGCTGTGGAAGACAGTTAAATTATCACACATGAAATTCCTGTCTCCCTGGAGATGAGTTTTTCTGCTGAGGAGGTAGGAAGGAGCAATCACACTTTGAGGCATTTCTGGTACATACACGGATGAGACTGAAATCTGCACAGGGAGGACTCCTGCAGCAGAGGGACGAGTGATTTCCGCTGCAAGGCACTGGGCACAGACAGGCTTGGGCGGTCAAGACCTCAGTAAGAAAGCCTTGTCTTTGATGGGACAATGGGGGACTTTCTATTTTCTGTTTTCTTCCTGCTGTACTCCATGAGAGACGACGGGCACAAGAAAGATGTGATGGCTGGACAGGAAAAACCCAGACAGCTCTTCTCAGGCCCGTGCTCCTACCACTTTCAGCAGAAAGGTCTCCAGAATGGAGCTGTTGAAACAGTGTGGTGATGGGAGGAGAGAAGTCTCGCTTTCCATCCAATCCACTTGTCAGCCTTTCTCTAAGAGGTTCCTGCTTTACAGACATCAGCCCTGGTCCGAACCACAACGATGACCAGTAATGGTTTTCTTATTGTGTCTAAGAAGCACTTTTCCCTTCCCGTTTTCCATCATATTTACACAGACCTGTGACATGGGAGATTTTGAAGTCCACAAAGCTGAGCTGTGAAAACCACAGTCTGCTGGAAAAAAAAATCCCTGCCAGCATAACTGTATTATTCTCCTTTTGGCCAAATGGGTGAGGAAGTGAGAGCTGCGCTCGTTTTGATCCAGGCAGAGATCCTGCAGGTGCCTCAGTGAGGACGGGAGGACACACAAGCCCTGCTTGGGCTCCTTTCTGAGATCCCAGACGAGAAGCAAGCTGCTTCATACAACTGCTGAAGCAAAGAGCACATACAGATTCACTTCTCTTCATGGCAGCATCTGCTAGAAAATACATGCAGCAGAGCTAAACCTCAGCCGGGAAAAAATATTTTTAAAAGTTTGTGAACAAATGCCATCCATTCCTTAATGGCATTTGCCTGTTAGTAACTTCTGGAATAAGAAATGTTTTCATTCTCAGTCTCTGCATTTTCTTCCTCCCTTTTGAGTCAACAGGAATTGAACCTGTAAGTCAAAATAGCTTTCTGTTTCCAAACAGACTGAGTCAGTACCATGGTTTTAAAGAGATAGGGGAATGCTATTGACAGTTAGGCAAGAGATAGGGAGAATTTCCTGAAAAAATGGGCTGTGATGCCATAAAACAGATACTGGAGCTTCAGAGCTAAATCTTCATTTAAAGAAAATGTTACTGCTGTATGAATCAACCGGGCTGCTTCCACAGCCGATACTGCTGTGAGAACGTTTGCCTTTAAAGATGTAGAATGCTTTCTCACTTCACAGCTCTTGCACACCACTATTGTAGGAGCAAAATGAAAGGATACTGTTCTGCCTCAGTGTTTTGTACTATTAGCTCTCCCTCTTCATAAAAAGATAGATGCTTTCAAACAAACCAGCCTACTGCCGTATGTGTATCTATGTTTGAATCTACCGTGGATATGGGAAATGCATTTACATACATGCATTGCAATGGCATCTGCGCTGTGTAGAGCAGTGCTCGTGACGTATGTAATGGGAGAGAGATTGCCAACACCCAAAACATCGCTGCTAATTTATCTACATAATTCTTCAGAGAGAAGGTTAATTTTGACAGTGATCCAACAGATTGTGGAGTCAGTCAGTGTCTTGTTCGTTCCACTACATAACACGGCCCAGAGGAGGTGTGGCAGAGGCGGTAACCCGTGCTGGGATTATGCTTATGGGACTGGTGTCCGGATCACTTGGCAGCCAACGTGCCTGGGGTTGGCCTCACAGAGGTGACATTTCCACTGCCTCAGCTGGCTGAGGAAACCAGGCCGGTTAGGTCAGCCTTAAAAATGAGGGGGAATTTAGCAGCGAAGGCGACATTTGTTACACAATGGAAATATTCAAAGAGCAGTTTGGAATTTGGGGTAAAACAATTTATTTTTCCCCACTTTACATCTCCTCTTTTATTTACTCCCTATCATCTATAAAGACAAACTGCTCTGGAAAGCCAGTCACCCCTAACAAAATTCAATTATGGAATGGTGTGAGAGATCAGAAGATTTGGGGTCAGAAGAAATCGGGGCAACAAACTTGACGCTGAGTAACCTTGGGGCAGGCAATGCCAGCTGGGATTACCTGGGCGCTGACTCCTCGCGCCTTGCTTTGCTGACTGAGCAGGCCAGAGAAACAGCATAAACCCACCCAAAAGAGCCCAGCTGAACTCAGAGAGCGAGAGAGGAAAACCAGCGAGGACGCTGAGCCCTCTGGCCTCTGCCCGGACTGGGGGTGTGCGGCAGCACTCCCGTACCCCAGAGTGAAGTGGCTGGGAAGGTCAGACGATCCCTTTTCGGCCAGGTGGGAAGGACTCCAGAGGAGCTCCCGTTGCCTTCCTGTTCATGACTACACTCCAGAGCTGTCTTCTCCTTTCCCCAGGAGCACGGCCCTGCTCCACTCAATCTCATTTTATCAGTGCTGAATGAAATCACAGCTGGTTTAGATCTAAGGACCTCACGATGTGTTTGGAAGGCAGACAAGATACTCAGCAAAAAAAACTGGTGGGGAGAAGAGCAATCCAGAAGCAGCAGAAATGCTTAGGATGCCTTATTGGGTGAACAGGCTGCAACCCGGGGAGGCTTCAAAGAAGCCGAGGCTATGGCAATCCCTCGGTCTGCATAGATAATGGCACCTTACGCTGGAAAAAGAAACCTCACCCATTTCAATATTATTCAAAAAAAGATTCAGATACCACTTTAAAGGGAAATTTCCAGGATGGAAATATTTTAGGCGCTCCACACTGATTACCAAACAGCACTTTGGGTGATGAAATGCATTGGAAATTTAAAATTTTACTTTTTTTCATTCTTTATTGTATCTGCTTTTCTCTACTGCCATGAGGTTAGGCAATTAAACAAAACAGTTTATCATGGGGTTTCAATCAATTTTCCTCTCAGGTTCTCATGCATGGAGATTATGTTGGAGTGCTTAGCTTGTAAATACTGCAGGGTAATGTTTATTTGTTTAAAAGTGCTTTCATAAAACCCTGGAATGCTTTGTTAACCCTAGATCACTTATGAACAAACAACCATCCTCAGACTATGTCTTCTTCCATATATATACTATGGTTTAATCCTCTACTTAAAAGTGATTTTATAAAAAGTCCTATGATCCTTCAAATGCTTCAACTAATTTTTTTCTCACTAACCAACAGACAGAGGTCACTTCTTTTCCTCTGCAGTCACTTTTCCATAGAATCCACTTCCCTCTTCCCATTTATTTTTAATACTAGCAGCTTCATCCACAGGAATATATTTGTTATAGAAACAAACCCCTATAGAAACAGTTCTAAAAGGAAGTTGTGCCGGAAGAGCTTCCTGTCAGAAAATAGGTACAGCTTTAGCAGCAACCACTACTGCACACTGGCTTTGATGTTGTTCACATTTATTTGCTTATTTTATTTTTTCTTCATATTTATTTATTCCATCATAGTGCTCAGCGGTCTGAGAGAGCAGCAAGGTTACGTCCATGAGGGCTGCCACCATGGCTGGGCCCATGCATGCTTTTATCTTGCTCTACGGTCAGTCATCCATGAGTCTGTCAGTGTGGACACATCTTCTTCGTGTCCTAACATATCCTCGTCCACTGCTGCTGGCTTCTCTTAATGCCAGAAAGTTTTGTGAGCAACAGAATTAAGAGATTTGGCTCCCCCATCATGTATTTTAATGTGTTAGAAAATTAATAGTCCTGAGATATTTCTGCCAGCTGAAATTGGCCAGTGGATCTAAGAATGAAGCATACCTGCGCACACAAAGCACATCTGCACCAGGCTGATTCTTGGTAGGAAACCAAACTGAAGATATATGCCATGTTTCCAAGCCCCTCAGTCGGCTGGTTCCCTCACACAGTCAACCCTGCCCCTCTCCTCAGCAGACTCCCCAGCCCTTTTTTGGGTGTCCGTGGAACGAAAGCCCCTTCCCAGCCACTCTTCTGGGGCTTCCTGCAGAAGTGCCATGTGGGAAGGAAGACGCTCCTGTTGCCCAGTGGCACAGCCTGTGCTCTGATATGACGGCAGTCCAAGGGCTGCCAACTGGCTTGTCTAAGAAGACCAATACTACCTCCCACTGATGTCTTCCTTTTAGAAGGAGGATCTGAGGAGAGGTGAGGCTGGCCCACCCTTTCAGTCTGCCATTGCCCCGCAGTGCTGCTGTTAACCACCGTCAGGGAACGAGGGTACTGGGAGCTCAGCTGGGAGCAAGAGCTGGCCCCCTCGTAAGCCCAGCAAGGACCCAAATGTTCTCTCAGCCCTCAACCGCTTGCGTCACTCCTAGACGGCCACTGCTGGGGCTGGACAGCCACCAGCATTAAACTGCAAAACACTGTTGAGGAGGGTGCACCAAGCAGACATGAAATCACAAATTCAGGTGGCGTTTCCTTTTTTTTGCCTGATAAAACTACCACTGTGAAGATCCACTGCCCATTACTGCCCCAGGTGAAAATCTTTCCTGAAATGCAGTTAATTGCGAACAGAGATGGGAAATGATGTGCTTCAGTCTTGTATTTCAGCATCCTCCTCGGTTGACGCTGCTCAGAAAGCAGGCCCTGCTCTGGCCCACCTCCTTGTACAAACCTGCCTTCACACAGCCACGGAGACAAGGCAGAGGAGGTGTCCCAAAAGCAAACGAAAAAATGCTACAGCGAATGCGCTGCTGCTGTGCAAGCACGAAGGCCAAAGGCTGCAGCATCGTCAAACGCGTGGGTGTTTCAATGTCACCGCTGATGTTTTGGTGAAGGAAACGCATGCTCTCTGCCTTATGGCTTTCTAGTGGAAAGATGATTGATTTCCTCCTGAAACTGTTCTGCTTCCAAGTGGTGGTTACCTGAGAAAGCCTCATTCATAAACTGTGGGTGGGTAATTGGGGAGGGGGGGAGACCTGTTTTCCCCCCGTAGAGAGAAGGCTCTTACAGTTCAGCTTTGTTCTGGACTAAACAAGAGGAACAGAGCACATGTGGTCTTCATTAGTGACGCTCCTTTGAAACGTCTCCAAGTCCTTGGGTTGTAACTTTAGCACACAAAGGGGTGGGGGAGCGATGAAGGGAGGAAGGGAAGGAGGGAAGAATGAGGCTGCTGGAGCCATCCCTCTGAAATCCAGACATGGACAGAATTTTTCTCTTTTTCCTTCCCCACCCCCACTTTCTTTCTTGTTCTTTTCTTTTTTTTCTCCCTGCAGGCACAGAATTGTTCTTAACCTTCTGAACTGGGAAAATATATTTCAAAACAAATCCACTGTTCTTCTGTCAAAGCAAAACCAAGATGAATAATCTCTTCTAAATTACAAGCACTAAATGACAGAGTGGAACAGTTATCATTTCATTGCTCTTTATGCATATGTGTTTGCGTATGTGCTTTTGTGGTCGTGTGAAGCCTGTGAGTCTCCAGCAGCCTGGAGTTTAAAAAACGCTTTTGAAGGAGTGGTTAGAGAGCAAGCGGGAGAGCAGGGACTGATCTGGCAAGCTGAAGTAATGGATGTTGATTCCTGCTCATTAGGAAGCATGTCACAGAACTGCAGCCTGATCAACATGCTTCCCTCCAACTGCCTGGTGCTTCCTCATGCTTTAAAACTGTACACCTTTTCTCCTTCCCAGGAACGCTAATGAAGAAGGAAGTTGTTTGGAAAAAGCCATACTAACTCTGGTTATATTATTTTTCTACGATTGTGCCTATCAATTAATAGTATTTGGATTTCAGCCTTCTTAAATTCACAGCTGCACACACATGGCTTTCCATACCAGAAATCAATTAGAAATTGATGAAAGCTAAAGAATATTAGCAGGAAAATAACCAACAGCAAATACAAAGTGTGTCAATGAAACCCAGGGCACTCTGGATTCCCCCCTGCAGCCTGCGGGAAATGAGAGTATTTCATGGCACTGAGAAAATGACATCCACGTTTCTGGTAGTGGAAGGCTGCTGAAGCATCCCTTTCACTCCTGAGCGGTTTTGGGAATATCGATGTGTTCAGCTGGCCAGATGTAAAGCATGAAACACTCTCTCTCTCTCTCACACACACACACACCCTTTCCCTTTGTGCTGCCTCCTCAGGTAGCCTAAATTTCCCAGGTAATGGACATTCATGTGAGAGGGACGACAGCCCTGTCACACGGGCTGGAATAAAAAGGTGCTGACATGGGAGAGGCTCAATCCGCAGAGGTGCAGGAAGGCAACAGCCCAGACCTGCACCAGAAACAGCCGTCCTTTCACGGCCAGGCCTGAGGAGACCGTCAGAGCAGTCTATAGGAAAAGCTTCTCTCTGTGCAGTCCTCAACATAACTGCTGAAACAGAGATATTTCTGCCCAACCAAAACCCACTGTTGGGGTTCGCAGGACAGTGTACTCAGAGCTGTGGTTAGCAGTTGTAAGCGGGGCGGTGATGCCTGGGCTTTTCCACAGTCACTCAGTCCCCAGAAGGTGTTTTGCCTTTCTAGTCCTTTTTGCCCGTCCTTTCCTTTCCACCAGTGCTATAATATACAATATACCAGGGGCGTACACTGCTGTAATAGCACTATTGCCAAAAGCACAGTCCAGACACTAACAAATGAGGCTTGTACAACAGCATGAATGCTGTACATAGCTATGAGTTACTATACTTAACTGGGCAACACTTTTCACCTTGCCTACATAAGGATTTGCCATTTAATATCAGTATGAGGCTGCATAACATCATTCAGTTTAGCATATAAAAATGTTGGGATCTTGGGCTAAATCGCATGGCGTTGAAATGGCAAATGCTGCTTTGGTCCATCTGTGTCTGCCCAGCACTGTGTACAGATCGTGACATGGCCTGTCCTCGGCTCTTCCTTGAACACAGGGCAGAGGGGCTCCAGCACTTGGGCAGAACTGGGCAAGTTCTCCATCATCCTCCACAGGGCTTCTTGCTGACTGTGAAACAACCTTGTGAAATGTCGGAATGTACCAAGAAGGGTGCAGGAGTGAATGGTACAAGCTATTTCATGCTCACAATGTATTATCCAGAAAAAAATACTTAGCTGGCCTTCATTAAGCACAAGCGCTCACAGGCTAGGTATTAAGATGTGGGAGTCACCTCCTTTGGTTCCTCTTTCTGTACATGGTAATAAAATGCAGAAAAATATTATTCTCCCTGTGACCCACAAACTGTTATCTATAAAATGAAATACTGAAAACTCCCTAACTTTCAGGTGGGCAGATAACCTTCTTTAAGTTATACAAAAATGCTTAGAAGAATGGGTGTAGTGTTTTGAAGCATGATTATGACTAATCACATATTTTAGGAAATCAGTGCACAAACAGCCTCACTCTAATCTCCCAGCAGTTTCACAGCCAGGCAGCTCTCCCAGTTGATAACCAGCGAGATCAGAATCGGGCCCAAGACAGTCATTTTTATACTACTTGGTATCCTAGTAATGGCTACAAAAAGGGAATATAAACCTTTTGTCTCTGTACTTCTACAGACACATTTCCTGTGTATTTATTGCACTCCATTCACAGGTATTTCTAAAAGCCTGGGATCACTCCTGCCCGGGTAGCTCTTTAAATACTCATTCGTGGCAGAAAAACAGCTCTGAACAACACAGGGCTGCCATTGCCTGTTTCTTATCTCACCTTCCCCAGCCTAATCCTCTTATAATGCCATTGGCTTCAATAGACACATCCCTGATTAATGCCACTGTAAATAAGATCAAATCGGACTCAAATCAAATCAAATCAAATCAGCCCATGTTGTTCTATGAGAAGACATACAAAAGAGTTGAAGATAGCCAACTAAAATCTTCCATTCAATAACAGAACAAGAAATCTTTTTATTCTAAGTAGTCAAAAAGGTTGGCTTACGTAAATGCCAATTACCAAATAGGTAAAATGGATTAGTATCAGTACACACCCAAAAGTCAGTAAACAGATTAATACAAGCTCAACATGTATAATGCTATTTTGTTTCAGACCAGGTCACTAATGGCCACAGATACAATTGCACGTTTACTTCTGAGGTGTGATCGCAGCCCACGCGGGAACTCCTTACTCATTTGCAGTGCCAGGTAAAATGTGCCATATAGAACAGTGCTGTCCTCCAACTGCGCTGTTAGAGCCTTTGCTGTCTTGGTAGTCCAAGCGGCCCACTTCCGAATGCACGTGGGCTCCTGTAAAAAATCTGTGTGTTTGCCAGAGCCTCCTGACACAAAGGCAAGGAGCTTTGGTAAGCAAGGGGTGAGAAAAATTTAAAATTCAGATCATGAGAAGTAATAAAGTAGTTCAGCATTTCAGTCTGTCTTTGAGAGTGAAGTTGCTAACCATTCTTTTCATTCCTTTCCTGTTGCATGTCAAATAATCCAAGCAAAACTGAAAATGTGCTCTAAAAAAGGCTCCAATAGCAAGACCTTAAAAGTTAAAGCTCATATATTCATCACAAAACTTCACCAAAAAAAATTGTCGGTGTTGTTGCAAACTGCACTGGCCACCAGACAGCTTTTTTTTACTTTTATGGAGGATTATATCTGTGGCGTGCAGAGGTACACTTTAGATTAGCGCACATTGAGTGATGAATCACATTATATTTCAGAAGAGCACATATTTCTTGAGATATGTCCATATTTCTGTTTGTATCAGAATATCGATGATGTCATTTCTTCCCTGTGTTGTTTTGAATATTTCTGTTGCCTATAGGGACTAGAAATTGCAGATGCAGGCAGAGATTTTTTTCTGAGTTAAATAAACATTTTCAACCAGTTTGAATTTTGGTTTCAGGTTTCGAGTTCAAACTGGTTCTTATGTTATCCATATGTTTGCCCACTCTTAACAATACAGACTTTCTATAAGCTATATAAATTTCCTTTAATAAAATGCTCTGACCTAAATTTTTTGTAATGTGACCACTGTTTTCACATGTCAAATTGAAGGTACATTATTTTCAGAAAGTAAGGGCTTTGCACTTTCTAAAACTTCAGCAACTGATTGTGTCTCAAGCTGGAAATCTGAATATTATTAAGTGCTTTACAAAAATTATTTCTTCCTTCTGTAATGGGACTCTTCATAGTAGAAGCACAAAATTATGACTTCCTCCAGGCATTTTGGAGGCACTTATTTTTACTACGCGGTTCATGATATGCCTAACATATATTTAGTGTTTCTTAACCTGAAAAAAATACATTCGTTATTAAGCATTTTGAGACCCACTGCTAGAAAAACTGCTACAAAACAACTTGGAATTAATAACAATAACAATAAGCTGCAAGCGCCAAAAAATCATTCAGATCTTACCGTCCCATCCGTGAAAATAGGAATAACATATCAACCCATTCATTGCTTTCTATACATTCATCATGTTACTTATGCTGACTTTTTCTCTGTGGTAAAACAACCTCAGCCTGCCTAGTGTCTCTTCATGGGATTTTCTCCCAGATTGTATATATTCTTGTGTTCTTTCCTTCTTTTCCTCTTCTGCATGGTCCCCAGGACCGAGCATGGTGTCACAGCCGTGAGTGAGCCACTGCTGTCTCTAAAGGCCCTACAATATTGTCCCATTATGATTTCAGTTTCCCAAGTAGGTGTATTGAATTTATATAGCTTTAAAGGTCTAGCTTTTTAACATGCCACTGCATTAAAGGGGATAAATTGAAGCAAGCCCCTAGAGAAGGAAAGGTCAATCTACAAAGGCTTGATCAGAGGTGTGGAAAGGCTGGGCATGTGAAGGCACCTCTCCTCCTCCTCTCTACATCTCTGAGGGAGAAGCCAGCTGAGCATACATGCAGCAGAGCCCCTATAGCTGCTCCCATAGCTGCTTCCCAGGAAGAGACACCAAATGTACAGGGTGACGGATTGAGGAAGCTGATGCTGAAAGGGGCCCCATGAGGTGAGGAGAGAGGTTTTGTTATGGTCTTGGGCTTGATTCTCACTCACGGTAAAAGGCACCTTTTATACCCCAAGCCTGCGTCTTGGAGAGGGTCAGCAGAATGCAGAGAGTTTTTGCACGCATGGCAGAGCTGAAGGGGAATACATGTATGGGAGAGAGAGCAAACATGAACATAATGAGGCACTGCCCTCTTTGCCTTTACAACGTACTGTCAGCGGTGACTGCTTGTAGGCAGATGCCAAAATATTGTTTTCTAATACCACTCAGAAATGAACCTGCATTTTTCCTGGTCTAAATTGTCTTTAAACATGGGAAAGAATAGTTGCCTCCTGGCTGCAAGTTTGCTAACGCAGACAGTAATCTTGTTGCTAACCCCCACACCTGCAAGGTTAGTTAAAAATGTAAGCCCTGCAGGTTTGACTGGGGTAGGAGAATGTAAGGATCCCATATCTGTGATAAAAATCTACTTATTTACAAGAAACGCATAATGCTCAGCTTCCTTGAAGACAGCAGGGGTCAAAGAGCAAGAGACCATCTCTTTCCTCACTGCGCCAAGGTCCTTTCGCAGTCAGTGCTTTGCCCAAAAGCTCTCTGCATCTTCCTCTAGGTGATATTCCCAGGCTGTGTTTTCCATGTGCAGTGTCGCTGCCTTCTCTCTCTAACATGTCTGCTGCTTCACTTTCTTTCCTTCCTTTTCATTTACTCATGAATCATCATTAAACAACAGCCACCAAAACACCATACGCTGTGGAGATGTCATTGCTTTGGACTGCGTGTTCCTGTGTTGGGGTGGAGAGCTCAGCGGTTTCTGCTGCCTTGTTCCATGGCGATTTTGTAAGCTGTGCCTTGACACCATCTTAAAGGATGAGGGCTGCACCCTTCCACTTGCATTTTTCACTGAGGTTTGGTGCGAACCAGCAACCAGCATCTTGAAAACACCTAATTCATGAGTTTTGGCATCCCTGGACAAGCAGATGGAACGGCAGGCTGTTTTCCTACGCTACCTGAACCCCTAGCTGAACTGCAAATAGTGTTTATTCTGATAACAAGCTGCAAAGTGCAAGACTATGTTGTCATAATTGGAAGATCAAAAGGTAGAGGAACTCTGGCATGTTAGCCTTCTCAAGATGCTGCTCACAGCAGTAGGCTGAATATATTGGATTACTTTTTGCCTCTCTTCTAATTACTGTTCTGTGCTGCATTGCAAAGCAACAAATGAGGCATTGCTCCCTTGCTGGTCACATTTTACTTGACTGGTTACCACCATTTGACATCATAAAAAAATGAGTATAGCAAAACCAGAAGCTACATTGGATAAGTTAATTATTTTTAATGAAAAAGGCTGCTTTGAATGTTCCAGAATCTCCAGGTTTGTGACAGCAACAGCACATAAAGATCCTTTCCCTATGCAAGCAACAGTAACTTTTATTTACAGCATGTACCTTTGAGGAAAGGATTCCTTCTTTCCCATTTCTCTCTCTCTTTCATTAAAGACCACCTGAAGACAAAAAGGCTAAAATGTTTGAAAGAAACCTGTGTCAGTCTCCTTTTAATGAACTGTGCAGGCTCCTTTGTGGGAAGATAATTTCAATTATACGGAAGTCAAGCTTCAGTGAATTCTCAGCTCTTCTAAATGAGGTAATGGTGCAACTTTCCAGATAGTGATTTTCTGATCCCTGAGAATTGTATTTGGCTAAATAACTCAAAATAAAAGCTCCCATGAGTGTTGATGGCTGGTTCTGCAGCAGTATGTTCATCATCCCGTATGTATTACCTTTCCCCAGAATTCTAGCAAATGAGGTCACTGGCAGAAATGCTTGTCAGAATACCAAACTGCAAACAAATGCTGCTTAATATTCACAGAAGGCAGATTTTACATTTGGAATTGATAGCATGCACACGAGAAACCAAATTCCAGATGTTATGCCTATGCAGTGAGAGGAAGAGAAGTGTAACATGACCTCCTCACCCAGTCAAATCAGCTCTGAACTGGACTGAAAGGTTGCAACCGAGTACTTGCAAACATGGATTCTTTTTGGTGGAATTGGGATATAATTTTTGGACAACAAAGGACAAAATTGCAGGCAAAAGGCAAAAGTCGCAAACAGAAATAAAGAGATATAATGCAAGTGAAGATTCATTTGGTGATGGGAACTTTTAAGCGCAGCTGAGTAAATAACGTAAGATGATTCTAAATGTTCTTCTTCATGTTGTAATTAATTAAGGTTTAATACCAACCAGAAATGAAAGACACTGCTTTAACATAACTTAGAGATGATGTAGAATGTGTTCAGATTTAGACTAAAATAATGAGTATATCTTTTGGCAAAGGCTCAGTGTTTGGGTTACAAGATGCTCCAGAGCAAGAGGCTTAGCTCAAATTTAGAAGGGCTGAAAGTTTCCAAGCATTTTCAGTGTGATTCTGGCCCCTGACAGCCTGAGCCTATGAAGATCAGATGCTGTGGCTATCTTGTGAGTGCTTTTATGAAAATACATTAACATTGACATGAGAACTGAAATGGAAACCTTCTGTTTCAAAGGCCCTTTCAACCTGAGCGATAAAAACCCAGAAGAAAACTAAACTGGCCCAGTAAACCAGAGTTCTTGAGACTTGTAGGGGTTTAGATTCAGGATTCTGGGATGTTTTCACATTTTAAATACCAGTTGCCCTCATGCAGTGTGCAGCAGACGGTAAATAGCCAAGACCGCAGTAGTCATGGAATTCCCAACTCCAAAACATGCCCCATGCTACAGTGCATCCACTCTTGTGCCCAACAAGTAGGGGCAGCAGTGACTCTGCCCACAGGACAGATGTAAATTGGCAGCAAGAGCTGGAACACGTAACAGGAGTGGCTGCCAGAGTCACCCGTGGTGCCAGCAACCTTACAGAAAATGTGCCTGTGTCAGAGGGAGCCTGCTGGGCTACACCGGTTGCACCAGTATAGCAAGTCTCTGCTCCCAGAGGCCCCAGAGCCCACTCATTTACGGTGAGTGAATGCAGGACAAAGCAAATTATATACAAACCAAAAGAAGTGGGAAAGAGCTGAAATGTGTTTTGTGTGCCCTCATAAGCAGTAACGAATGGAGGACAGAGACCTTATGTCTATAAGAGATGTAAGTACTCATGGACTCTGGGAGAAAAGCATTATGCACAACCTCCTGAAAAGGAGATGTGGGAAAAGCCAAAAAACAGTAGCCATATTGCTCCCCATTTGGAAGTAGCCCAAAGGAGATAAAATGCAGCAAGTATATTCAAGCAAGCAACAGTTCTCCCCCCTTGTTTTCCACTTGGAGGGAAAACTGCAGTGACCTGGTATGCGCAGAGCATCCTTAATCCTTCTCTGGTCTTGTATTCAGTGGACAGACAAAGCTGCATCAGTATGAATTGGCTTCACACTGGTGAGAGCTTCTTTGCTTCCAAATATTCGGTGTTCACCACTCACTTCTGAGGCGCTGTGCTGGGGCACCGTTTCTGTGGCTGACTCTTTCCCTGGTGGGAGTATATCTTCTGTGTGTATGATTACTGTTCCTTAGTTACTATCTATCTGTGATAACCAGCTAAAAAATAACCTTTTGCTCTGTAGTCAGTTTTCAGCCGAGTCGTTCCCTCCAGTTTGTTTTGCAGGTACATGTACGCTGCCAGCACAAGGGAAGGGCATTGGAGAGGCCAGACTGGAAGGCAGGGGAAAGACCATGGCTGTTTCTTTTGACTGCAGTACTGTTTCATGCCTGCTTAAAATGTGCATCAAGTAATGGCCTGTGCCTTAGGTTGTGGTTTCCTTAGCTGTGCAGTGTACCTAATGGCCCTGAAACAGGTAAATGTACCCTCCCTCCAAACTGGCCCTCTTTTTCGTTTTCCTCTCCCACGCTCTCAGCTACACGGTCCCACCTTAGTCTTTGTACTGGCTTTGGGGCTCACTGGACCTTCCATAAACCAATCCGGTTCATTAGCTCAGCACAAATTTGCCAGGTGATTATGTTGGGTGGAAAGAGGGAGCTGATGAGCTGTCTCCACTCACAGGTGGTCTGGCCAGATTCAAGGCAAGGGAAGTAGCAGGATCATTAAGATGAGAGCAGGACTTGCCAGTTTTGCCGGTGGGAACTTAAGTTCAGTTCACTGCCTCTCCTGAAAGCCTTAGATAACCCATGTAAAGTAACATATAACTCCCAGAAGTATCTAAAATTCAACCACTGCCTCCACTTTGAGCCAAGGAGCTGACTTACCTTGGGCTTCCACCCCCGCTCAGAAGCATTCAACTCTGAAGCTCAGCAGGGATTAACCCGACTGCAGGACAGACACTTTCAGAGGGAAGTGACCTCTTCATCAGGCTGCAGAAGCAGGCTTATATTTTCTTGTGCACTCTTTGACTCCTGCACTCTTTTATTCTTGGTTGCACCGTGGCAAATAGTCTTCTCTTTGCCCAGGTGGCTATAAGTCTTGTCTGGAAACCTTGGAGTCAACTGCCTTCTAGTGGAAGACAATGACCTAGAAAGTAAGGTCTCAATTCCCATGGAAAAGTCATTGTTGCAAAAAGTCCTTCTCTTCCCCATACTACCCTCAGAAAAACTTGAGTGTCTTGAGTTACCTGGTCTGCAGCTGGAGGCGGCGATCCATCCAAGGCCCGCAGTTCTCACTATGGTTGGCTTTAGCCCAAGCTGGCATTGCATTGACTCACTCCATCAGATCTTAGCCTTAATGTTTCTGCACAGAGGTGCCATGCAAGATCCCTGCCCTATTTCATTACTCAAAAGCATTACAGAATTCATGAGGTTTTGAACCTTGAGAAAAAATGAACGAACCTACTTTTTAGCAGTTTGGTAAAACTGTTTCATTGTGTTTTGCTGGAATTCCTCTACTTGATGAAAAGACATCCATTAGTGATAAATTGCAGAGGACTACTGTTAATGGAGATCTTTCTCCTCAGCAGCACAGGCTAGATGGGCTGCACCAAGCTTGCATCAGCTTTTGATATCAACTTCCCACAAAACTATCTATGCAATGGTAAAACCTTCAAGGCACTTTGTGGCTCAAGTTGAGCAAATCCAAAGGCTCAGCTAAACCTCTGGAATGAGAACTGCAGCTAACATCACGGCTTAAGCAGAAAGGAATTTTGTAGCAGAGGGTAATGCCTCCTTCTCTGCAGGGGAGAGCTCTCCCGAGAATAGTGCACAGACCATGGAATGAACTTCCTCAGGAACTTAACAACTGACCACAGCAAAGCACACTTTTTTTTGACCTTGCTTTCTCTAAGGTAAACACATCTCACCATTAAAAAACAGGAAAAGAAAAAACACAGTAAAAGCCTAACTACCTTACTAAGCCAAATCACCATAGTGAAACATAACACCTCCCCTGAAGAAGAATGGGCCCCACATGACAGATTTCAGCCGCACCAAAGGCACAAGTCTAAGTTCTTTGACATTATAGAAATGAAGGAGAAGCAAGGAAAAGCTTCATGCAATACCTCTGCATTGCAATATACCTGCAGTATCAGATTTGAAGGGATGTAGATCTGCATATATGTGAATTCTCACACATAATAAGAATCTGGAAGTTTTAAGAAAATAAAGTCACGAAGCACACAGTAAGTTCACGAGCCATTCTAATAATGCTTTGCCTTGAAAAGGGGTGCTTTGAAAGGATCACTGTCTGTGCACAAATGGAATGACTGGTATTTTTCTCTAGTGCACTCTGGAGGAAATATAAACTCTTTCTCTGGATTGCCAGTATTGACAGTATTAACAGTATATATGCTCTTCGAGATGCAGAATCTTATGCCTAATAGGAAAAACCTTATGCCTCACCAAGTTCTACCTTACTACACTAAAAAAAACACCAGTAGTCTCCTTTGTTTGCTCATGGATGACAAAGCAACTTCTCCTTTGAAAATAGAAAAGTATTTTTTGTTTGGAAAAAATAAATCGCCAGATAAATGGATGAATGACAGCATGAGGAGACTGGGAATTTGGATATGAACTCCTGTTCCTTGGGGAGGTTTGTGTTAGATTGGGCAAGAGCAAGTAAAAAAGAAATGCCCGCTTTAATTTGTTACTGGAAAATAAAGAGTTTTTACCTTTCAGGTCTTCTGTTTTGTTTCTTTTTTACAGCAGCAGCTGTGTACAAGAGTTCCTTGCTTTCTATTGAACAGGTGTTGACTTTTGCTAATGGATTTGTATGGCCATACTCTGTCAACACATAAGTATTACTCAGTGTTTCAAGAAATAGACTGACTGAGACATGGAGCCACATTCAGAGACATTTTAATTCAAATCTCCAGCTGCTTTTAAGATGCCATATCTAAAAGCTCCCTTCCAAGACACTGGAATGCGAAATATGTGGGAAATGTTATCTTATTGGCCTCGTGTCTGCCCGTGATTGTGAAACAGCTTCATTATTCTGGGAAAAAACAACTGTGATTCCAGGCAAAGAGAGATTCATGTAAACTTGTTAAACCTTTGGGGAATACAAATAATACAAAGCCTGAAGAAAAATCTTTAATGCTCCATCACATGAAGATAGGATTGGTGTGAAAGACTGCCATTTGTAAACACTTCCCATAAAAACATGCACTTAGAAAAAACATATATCTAGTGCAGCTTATTGGACCTAATTCATCTTCAGCTCATTTGTTCTCAGTATGGTCCGTCTTCCCTGGAGATAACAGACTATTTCCATTGTAGTGTGTCACATACACAGGTGAGAGAGAAGAATCAGATGCCGAACCACGGTGGCCGTGTTTATCTTGCACTGTAATCCCTGGAGGCAAAGTGGGGTGTACCTACCCTGTGTGGTAGGTGTGTTCTATGGTACAACCTCATCTCTTGACTCTGCCTGGTCAAAACACATGGAAGCTCTCATCCAGTGTGGGGACCTTTCCAAGGAAATGAGTGTAGTCTTGCACACACTTAGTGCTAGAAATTCAATTCTGGGTGCTTCTCAGGTCTTCATTTCAGTCACTTCTAGATGGCCCCAGAGAATGGTATAGTAGGTACATCCACTCTGCATCATGCAGTGCTTGTGAAGAGATACTAGCTGTGGAGCTAGGGTTGAGAGTTGCCATACTTCTGCCTGGGAACTCCCAGCATCCTTTATCACAGAAGAGGTAGATTTCCCTGACAGACACTCAAACAAATATTTCTGTACAAATATTTCCTTTTCAGGCCAGGTGTAAAGCAAAAAAGAGTGAGATTTTTTGCTCAGAGAGTTAACATGGGTCTTAAATGAAATGAACTTGTCTCTGAGCATAATTTTAAAGTTCTTTTAATATTTACACAATCAAGTAAAAGCTATGTTATGCTGTGGAGCTATTTCCATTGCAGTAGTCTGACCTTTTCAGTGGTGTTAGGACATAATTTGGGAAGATTCCCAAGTTTGCCTTGAAAATCATGTTGAGCTCCGTATCAGCTACACAATGTCAATACACAATGCATTACATATAGCTGGTTGCTGTCCAGCTGGCATTTTAAATTACTAGTTCAGGGAAAAGCAATTTTGG
Organism: Calonectris borealis; assembly: GCF_964195595.1. Taxonomy (NCBI): domain Eukaryota; kingdom Metazoa; phylum Chordata; class Aves; order Procellariiformes; family Procellariidae; genus Calonectris; species Calonectris borealis. The sequence goes on along the minus strand of NC_134312.1, from coordinate 136,939,024 downwards.
TGAGGGCTGACCACAGCTGGCTTGACATTAGACTAAATTTTCAGGACTTAGCATTGCCAACCCTCCAAAGTCTTAAAGAATTACTTAACATTATTTTAAACTTTGACTCAACAGCTTCAGAAAATAAAGTGGGGATGAGGGATCCTAGCATGTCAAATCCCTGCATATATAACTCCACGTATCTAATTTGCTTATTGAATATGTTTATTTTATGCTATATCTGTTTTTTGCACAATGATTTGTGTGTCATTCTTACTCTTGCCACAAAGTAAGTGTGGTAGCTGAAATGCTTCCTTGAACAGATGTGACCACCACATAATGTAAATATTGCCAAACGTTGCCTCTTGACCTTTGGAAGACCATTAAAGGAACAGAAATCTGCAGAGAATAATGTTGCAATACAGTGTAACTAAGCTTGTAGTACACTAAAAATGGTCTGGAGTTGTCAGAAAGAAGCAGTAATTGAGAAATCAGAAGGTAGGGTGTTTGAATCACTTTTTGCACATGGATATTTCACTCCCCAATACATCAAAGTATATACTAGTAAGATTTTCAGTGATTTAAAATATGGCCCTGCAGGAAATAGTAGTTGAAACACAATTATAGATCACTGCTTTCCGGTAGGGATTCTAGCACCATTTCCAGCTTCAGCTTAATTTCACTTGATTCTTTAGGAAAAAGTCCTATCTGAAACCACTTGACTGGAATATGTCAAACAAAGTACAGTGTTTATAAAGACATTAAGTTGTTCTAACTTTAAAATAATATTCCTGCATTATACAAAACTTTCTGTAAGTCATAAAAAGTTGGAAGAAAATCAGAACTCTATTTCTTTTAGAGATTTATTCAGAAACAGTTCAGTACAGGTCTGGATGCATCATTTTCTAATTACCTCTGGTGAGCAATAATGTTTGAAAGGCTTCCAAATAATAATACTTTTCTCTCCTACACAGTATATCTCTTCAAATGTTAATTGATCCTTTTAAACTGTGATGGAGATTTTGGAAAAACTGTTGTCCTCATCTACAGACTGAGTGAGAAACAGGCATATCTTCCAGTAAATCAATAACCAAGCTGTGACAAAAACTCAGAAATTCTAAGCTCAGAACTTGGCAAATGTCTTCTGTCCAAACGACAGGAGAAAAAAAGATCTGAACAATATATCTGAAAATATATTTCAAATACATTCAGCAAGAGATATATGGTGGCTAAGAAAGCAATTTCAACTAAAGCATGTCAACAGTTAATATTTCATAATTAATGATTAGTGTGGCATATCATTTACTTTCCCAACACCGCTCCCAACTCACAGAAATCAGTACATCATCATGTAGTTAATGATGCAAAGAGCCTTAAATATGACTTTTCCTAACTTTTGAACGCTTGACTCCTGAGCTTTTAATATTTTTACTCCAAAAGCTTATTGTATAACATGAGTAAAGAAGGAGAAGTGATTGATTCAGGAAGTTACTGGTGCAAAGGAACTGTCAAGATTTAAAAAACATTCATTAGGGTAGCCATGAAAATTTCACAGATGAACAAAAGTTACATCAGTTCTCATGTGGATGGACATGTCAACAGCAACTAGATGAAGAAGAGCTCCTATCACTCTGCTGCCCCTCCAGCCCATTCTTCCTCCAGCAGGGTAGTTATCGCTCCAGGAGGCATCTGCGTGATCATTGAGGAAGATTCTGCTTTCTCTCAAAGATGCAACAGTGGTGCAGTCTCAGGCAGGGTAATAGAGTGGCTGGAATGATCATAATTTTAGAACTTTTCTTAGAGTGGATCACACCTTCATGCAGAGTTGGTATGGTGCACACTTCCATTTCTCGTTGCAAACATTCTTCTGACTACCTCAGTAGCTTCCTTGAGAAAGTAATATTGGGAAAACAGCAAATGGGCTTTTCAGTTTTTGCAAGCTTGATTTAGCAGTGAAAAATAAGGAGGAGAACCCAGAAGCAGTGTCAGAGTGCAATACTCTCAGACCAGGTTCTTTTTGATATTCTGCACAAAAAGGGTTTAATGTTTAATACCACATTTACATATTTGAAGATATTTGATGTTACACAGGATTTTGATCTAGCAGAGTGATACAGCAATGTACTGAAATCAGAATACAAGAACAATTTAGCAACTGCAACATACAATTGGATCACAATACACGTGATTGCCATTTCCGGTCTCTCTACGCTCACTTTCATCATGTTGGGCATCCCCAGTCACGGGAAAGAATACATGGGTTGAAGCCGGTTCAAGCATGTTGCTCTCTTTGAAATTCATTTTATTGATCATTCAGTTTTTATAGTCTATGCTGAGCCATGTATACACTTTCCCCACACTGGTCTCTCTAACTCAAGAAGGCATTCACACTCTTTTGATTAACTCAGGGAAAACTCAGTGTATCAGCTGACCCACTCAACTCAACTGACACAGCCATTTATCAAAAACAAAGGCCACCCTCCAGTCCCCTTTGTGTTGAGATGAGTTCAGCTGTATGTGCAATAGCTGTGGTCACTCCCTACATTCTTCCCTGAGCTTCATGAGCACATCGCCTGTCCCCTGAGCCTTCTTCCATTGTAGGGGTTTGTCCATCGGTCACAAGCATATGATGCCAAAGAGCTCTTCAGAGATTATCAGCAATCCCTCCATTGACTACAGCTAGCAAATGCTTGAAAAATCATAATTGCTCTAGTGCCATGAAGCCAATTCCAAAAAGAAGGGTCAGGCTTCACTTGAAAGTGATTTTGTAAGTTATTCTGGGGGAATAGGGAGCAGAGAGAGAGAAGAGGAAGTGTAGAAAGCAAACACCCTCCTCCCCTGTCCAGAGCATAAGCATTTTTTTTCCTAAAATGAAGTAGGGAAGAAAAGTAATTGCATGGAATCCTTTTCTTTTTTTCCTCTCTTTTTTCCATTTTTACCTAGTAAATGCATTTAACATAATCACGACTCAGAAAAGATATGCTTGGACTCCGTAAGTGCAGTATGCCCCATTTCCTGCAGCTAGCAGGGGATATCAGGTTTCCAGCTGTGGCTGAACAATGCCCGCTGCATTTGGCTTTGGAGGGCCAAAATGGAGTGCCTGGGCTCACCATGATGCTGTCCCCATTTTCAGAAAGGTTGGTTTAGCATCACAAAGTCTCCTTATATGCCACACTAAGAGCAGAATCTTACTTTGGTGGGTGCTTATACAGCAGCTTGCCCAAAGGAAAACCCTTAGAAAGAGGAATGGTACAGAACCCATGCTCTCACATTTGCTAAGGTTGGGACTGTTAGAATATTTGGATTTTTAGATCTAAAGCCAGAAGAAAACACGCAAATAAAGCATTTCGGTTTGGATCAAAATGAATTAAAAGCTTCCTTTTTCTTGCCAAATAAAGCAAAAACCAGAAGGTGGATGGAACAGTTGAAGGTTTTCCATGCAATCTAAAAAAAACCACATTGTTTTTGAAAGGCATTTGTAAAAAGGCAAAAGAGCAGAAGGTTTAAGTTTAGAAAGCTGTTGGACAGTAGCTGTAATCTCGCTCAGTAATTCAGTGATTTTTAGACTCTTTGCTCAGGGCTTAAGAGATCCAGGTCCATCTTATTCCCTGACTGTGGCAGTTTGAATTCACATCTCTTACCTCCCAGAAAAGGATTTTAGCCACCAAGCCATAGGATATATGCTGGATTGCTTCCCTTCTAAAGCAATCTGTTTAGGTTTGATCGTGCTTAGTCTTCTCAGCCAAAAGTGGGTGAGAATTACACCTTAGGCTGTAATTACACCTTAGACTGACAGGTCTCTTAAGGTGATGTGGCTACAGGCAGTATGAGGAAACTCCAGCCCCCAGCTGCATGGGTCCCCAATTCTCTTCTAGCTGAAGGACTATGCAGGCCCTGAGACACTGGACTTCTAGTTCCCCGTCAGCTGCACCTCTAACCACATACATAAAGCAGAACTGTAACCACAGGAGTGCAAAAGTTTGTACACACGTTTACACAGCTGAATAGTCCAGAGGTGTGGTTTTAAAGGCACAAAAAGGATTTGAATCCAGCTCTCCCAGCTGAAGAATGAGTTAGTCCAAAGGGACATTCAACCATTTTGTTGTTTTAGACTCATTTTTAATAGCCAAAAGTAATGATCCAATTCACCTTCAATTCATAATTTTTTTCAGGAAACCATATTTTTCAGTAAATTGCTGAAAAAAAGAGTAATTTCCTCCAGCTCCATGTCTGGCATTGTGCTGATATGCAAAATCATACTATACAATGCTTTAGAGCAGAATATCTGATGGTTCAAGAAATAGTGATGGAGAAGAGAACCGTAACGACAGCTGTTTTATAAGCTTCTCCTTGATAAATATGAATGGGTAATACAATAATGTATATATATCTTGGTTGATAATTTTCATGTCCTAGCTATCCATCTTCTATCTGGGAGAATACTGACCCAACGGTCTTCCCCAAAACCCAAATATTGCTCTTCTTCTGCATTGTTATCAAGTTAATTAGGGAATAGGGCAATTCTCCCACTTCAGTACTTCCATCTGTTTCTGATTTACCAGTTTCACATATTATGAAAATGCGCCAGACAGCAGCTCTGTCCAATATGTTTCATGTTCACAGTATATATATGAAAGACGGTTTAGTATCAGTAATTAAACATTTACTGGCCTTCATTTTAGCTCAATATTTCTTCTGTGGAGGGGAAAAGCTCCAGCTCCTGAACAATTTGTCACGGTGACTCTGTAGCATACATATGGCATAAGGAAAATTGCATTTCAGCCCCCCACTGGGGCGTGCCAGTAAATTGCTAAATGATAAAATCCTGATTCATATAAAACAGTCTTGTTTACATGATTATGTTCCTAGAGGTTCCAAAAAATATCTAGATTGCATCATGCTATATTTTGTCCAAATATTTAGTCAAAGGCAGTCTCTACCTCAAAGAGTTTATACCCAAGATAGACAAGAGAAGGAGTAGAGGAGGTTAAACCATACTGGGCAGGGAGAGGCCAGGCAATAGATTTCCCCCAGTAAGCAAGAAGTCTGTGGCCCTGCCTCAATCCCAAGTCATTGCTCTAATGACAGAAACATCCAGCTGCCTACAAGGCTAACAACGTTTCCAGCTATACAGTTTTCTGCACACAGTAACAGCTTAGGTTTGAAGAAAAAACAAGAAAAGAAAAGGAAATACCACAGATGAAAAATATGGTCAATTGCTACATGACACACACAAAAGAATATGCTGTCTTTCATAGGGCTGGAATGAAATGGCAACCCAAATCATTGTAGACAAAGGAAAAGACACCTACGCAAAAATAGTAACCAATGAATTTCTGGAGTCATTGGTCCCTGGGCTCGGGTCCTGTCCTGGTCTTACTGGTAGTTTTCTGTCACAGGTATAACAAGGAATCAGAATGAGGCAAAATACTCCACAAGATGGAGTGTATTTATAGAGTCATATGGGGAAGCAGAGGAAACGCCTTCGTATAACAAGGCAGGCTACACTGAAGAAATCAGGTGACAAAACAGAGACCTGCTTAGGAGCCTACACTCTTCTGAAACAAGAAGTACTCTTTTAAGTTACAGTACTTACCCTTTTTTCATTTCTATCACCTCAGAGCACTGTGTATTATATGATATGTTCCAATGGACATCCGATGTTTCTGGCTCATACAGGATACTAAAATGCCCACAGAATTAGATTGCATGGTATACCTTATCATCAGCTGATGAAACACAAAAACTAGTCTAAATCATCTGATGTTGAATCTTTTTTTTTTTAAGTCAAATTGAGACATGAAGGAATTCTTCTGCTTCTTCTCCCCCACCAACTACCAATTACGATGAATACCTTGTAAGGCCCTGGACAGCCCGATGGGTTTGCAAACTCATACTCAAACGCAACTGGTATTTGTCAAAGTGAGTACTGTAGTTATTAAAAGTATACATTCCTTGTAGATGTCTTATCCATATAAGGAATATTTTTATCTGACAGTGGTACACTAATAAATATTAGAATTATGTGGTCCTCCAAATTGCAAGAGGTCACCTGAATAGCTATGCTTACCGGAACCTTACTCTTGAAATAATAACTACATTTATTGATATAAATGGCAGTCGTCTTCATTATATAAGAGCCTGATTCTGAAAAAGTAGCTGATATTCATGCTTTCCAAAATTTTCTTTAAAAACAAATTTCTTTAAAAAAACATATTCAGAAAACATAGTCAGCATCTACAGACTGCTTTGGATTCAAAATGGGAAACCTTTTCTGAACTGAGAAGTGGAGTTTTTCACCATTGTATGTGAGCTCCCCATTCAGTTGATGCAGCCTAAGATTCCTGAAGTTGCTCTCCTAACTCCGTATTTGTCCACCAGTAGGAATAGCCCAATTCACAGAGGCTCTGGACACTCACAAAAGCCCACTGCACTAAGTATGCTTATCAACTTTTAAAAATCTATTTACATTTTGTCTCTAGTGAAGACAGTCACATTGGCATGCACAGTGGATTTACTCACATAAAAAAAAAAACCAGCTCCAACATACCTACAGAAGAGCACCGTGTGTCAAGATTAACTCACTGGGTCTTTTTTTTAGTGCTTTTTTTAGTGCAAGTACATCTTTTGTTCAAACAATCCTATTTATTTTGGAGTACCTGGTGATAAAGTAAGCTAGAAAAGCAGAACTTTTAAAACTGTGGACCAAATCAGCAGAAACACACCTTGCACTTCAGTGAAATATGGCTACAAATGGTTTTCTCCCAGCTGCAGCTGTGTCAGTGGAAGACGTTTCAAACCCTGCTCCTCGCTGCTTACCATTGCCTCTCCATGCAATCCACCAGCCATCCCATCTGCCAGCTCCGCTGCCATCAAAGGCTCTCTCACCCGCTTCACTCAAAATGAGTCCAGTTATTTAAATACCTTAAATAATAGGACTTAGAGTCGTTTGGACTGACATGGACCAGGGCACCCCTCCACCATGACAGGCAGCAGCCTCCAGCTGAAGAGCAGCAACAAAGGAGCACCAAAGGCAGTACAGGGAGAGGCAGGAGCAGAGGAAGATGCTACCCCAGAGCTAAAGTCGGAAGTCCTCGACAGAAGAAATGGCTGTAAGTCTCCTCTGTCACCTGACTTTTTGTATTGGATGCTTTTTAAAGAGCCCTATGTTGCAGAATTTTTATTTTTTAAAAAAAAGTTCTTAAAAATCAAAGTGAAATACTTCATTTTTGGGTGGTTGGATGCAAATCAGAAAGTGTTTGTGGTCTGAATGACTCCAAAGGCTTTTTTTTTTTTTTTGAGTTGGCATGAATAAGCAAATGCACAGTGACCGTTTCCTAATGTTTTATGCCCTCTGTGGTCTGTAGATGTGGACTCCCTTTCTCTTGTGCTTTTGCTGAAATCATCTGTTTCCTGTGAGGCACATAACGCCTTTCTGAACAAAACTGTAGGATTTATCTTGGAAGCCCTGTAATTCTGAGTGCATTACAGAATATGGAGTGAAGCCAGGGACCCTGCTCACAGTGTGGGAATGAATGAGATTTGGTACTACAGATCCCTCAAGACAATGCACAGTCGTGATCTGCAGTTCAGTGTTGAAATGAATCAACACAAACCATTGTGATGCTTTGAATAAGCAAAACAAAACATTTCAATGAACTCCAGATTTATTTATTTTTAATAATATTTTTTTCCTAAGAATTTTAGAATTTCCATTCTAAGGAAGGTTTTGAAATCTCTGGATGTTGTCCTGTTGTGAAATGAAATTAAATATTGAGATGCCAGCAATTTCTATGGCGACTCTAAAATTAACATGGCTCTAAACATGCGTAACATTTTTCTGTACTATATTGAAACAGACTCCTGGGTGTAACTGCAGATGTGCCGGGACCCATACAAGACCAATACCTTCAACTTTCCCAGAAAGCCACTTGATGACTATGGAAGTATACAGTAATTCCTATAGGGGTTATTTTATTCACTATCATCAGAAAGAGTTTTTCGCATTTATATTTCTGTATCTTGATTCCCATGCACTGTAATCCCAACTGTAAATACAATCCACTTCATTATAACAAAACGTCTTTGTAAAGCACACATAGTCTTTGTTTCAGGGCCTGATGTTAGAGGAGTATAAAGGCTACATTCAGTGCACTCTAGTCTGCAGCTGGAAAAATGGCTGGAAAATTACTTCCTGGCCCAAAGCCAGCACTAAGTTTGCTCAAGACATAATGCAATATGGGACGTGCAAGGCTCTGATCCATATCTGGTTTTAACCCGAAATGGGGAAACCCTGCTACTTCTCTATCTACAATTTGTTGCCAGTCACCTATTGACAGCCCCGCACATAATGACCACATCGCCGATCGGGGTCTTGAGGGCACCCACATGGCCATCCCAGGGCCTTGTCTCACCCTGGTCCCCGTCACCAGGCCTGATCCTAATCCTCATCCCTGGACCAACAGTCTGTCCCAGGCTTGGCCCATTCCCATCCCCAGGGAAGTGCCCGATGCCTGGGACTGGGGCTGCCCCAATGCCCCCCGGCTGCCCTGCTCCTGGCTGGAGGTGGGACAGGCCTTGGCTGCCAGGCCCTGCCCTGACCCACCATGGGGAGCCCCCAACGCTCCCAGCCCCCAGGGAGTCCCCAGCCCTGGCGAGGCCCTGGCATCGCCATGCGTAATCTTTTTGTGAGGCTCTTCAGATTGTAAAAAAGATGAGTGATAAAACAAGCCATTTTCATTTGTTTCTTAGAGTAGAGTACCTGTGAAATCGCAGTCTGAAAGTTGAGCCCATTTCAACTCATTGTAGCCCAAAGAAATGGAAAAAATATCAATTCCAAAATGAAGTATATTGATTGCTTGGTTATATTTCCAAAGAAATGGGCAAAACGGAACAAGAGAGGGGAGGTCTCATCCTAATATATCCTCACAGTTAGAAGCATCACCTGGTTTGTGGGAGCTTATTTTTTAATCAGATAGTGGAGATGACTATAACCCCTCTGCAAACAGCTGGGTCTAACCAATGGGCTGTAGGACACACTATGGGATATCTCTTGTGGGCCTTTCTAGTACTCCTTACTTATTTATTGAAGCAGAGATCACGACCCAACTTGTCTGTTGGCTCTTGTTTGCTCTGTTCACACTCCAAGTCTAATGTCCTAACCATTGGGCTAAAGGGTTGATGAAGGTCAGCATCTCCTCAGCTTTGGGGAATCCAGCTCTGATTTTGTTAAAATATAGCCCTCTCTTGGGCCCAATGGGTCTTCATGCATCCATAACCAAACTTACCTTGAAAGCATACTAGCACATAGGATGTACACAATTGGGTGGCCAAGCACAACTCCCTTCAGCAAAGGCAGACAAAGTGGCCTGGAGACATTAACAGAGTGACTTTCCTCTACACGGAGAAGAAATCCTGCAGAGCAGAAAAGACCACCTCCACCTCCTGCCTCCTGACAGCCCTCCAGAAGAGGGACTGGTCTTGGCCTCCGTCTCCTTGGTAGAGAGTGGCATGAGCAGCTGGGGCACCAGCACAAAGCAGCCAATGGCCCCAAAGAGGGCAGTGATTTGTATCTAACACCTGAATGGGACTGTGGGGAAAGCAAGCATGACTTCTAAGTCTCATCCTGCAAGCACTGAGCTGGAGACACAAGGCCCAATTCAATCCCAGCATGGGTGTCAACACCCCACCACCCATGCTTTTAGTTGGGACCACCTTTACTGATGGCCCAAGACTGTTCCTGCTGGGTTGCACCCAGCAGTTCCTCCAGAAGATTGTTACTGAAGCCAGGTGTGCCAGCAACGGGGAGGTCTTTGCTCACAGGGCTCTCGTTGACTTTCATGTTTCCACTGTGATGCAGGCATGTCCCTTGGCCTCTTCCAGTCTGGACACCACCCCAGCCCCGGAACAGTGTCCAGCCAGGGTCCATCCCAAACCAGGAGACCTCCAGGGCCTGGGCACAAGGAGGGGAACACTGGCATCCTCACCCTCAAGGATCCTGCAGCCCCAGGGTCTCCCTGGCAGTCACAGGGAGCCTCTCATCAGGAAGCCAGGGAAGAGGGGCACAGAGACCACTGCAGACAGCTGTCTCTGTGCAGAGAGCACAGAGACCCAGGAGGATGAGATGGAGGCAGTGGCCAATGTCTCTGAAGAAAACACACAGCCCATGTCCCTTCTTCCTCTCCTGCAATGTTGGCTTTCTCCAGTGGAGGGATTATTCCTGGTATCTTTCGTAGGAAAGAAAATGTTCTGTCTATCACAGTGCTGCAGTGACTATTTAGGCTGGAAGGGACCTCACGAGGTCTCTAGTCTAACCCTCTGCCCAAAGCACGGTTTGCTCTGGGGTCAGACTAGACTGCTCAGGGCGTGGTCCAGTCAGGGCTTGAAACCCTCCAAGGATGGGGATGGCACAGCCTCTGGAGTGACCTGCTCCACTGCTTCACTGTCCTCATGGGGAAGCAGTTTCTCCCTATACCCAGATTGAACCTCTCTTTTTGCAGCTTGTGCTCCTTGCCTCTTGCTCTCCGACCCTGCACTGCTGTGAGGAGTCCAGCTCCATCTCTTCCATGACCCCTCATAGGCGCTGAGGGGGCTGTTAGCTGCCCCAAAGCCATCCCTTCTCCAATCTTTCCCCTGTTTTCCCACAATATGCAGTGCAGGGCTACATCCTGAGCTCACCACCGGAGTAAGCATGAGAAGGATGTTTCCCACTGCCCCACCACACACTACCTTGCCTTCAATTCACATTGGGTCTGAGGCTGCAGGTTCCCAACACCATAAAAGACTTCACCCTGACATTAAATGTTAGAAAGAAGGGAAGATCATAGAATAAATGTCATAAATAAATCAAAACCCACTACAAAGCATTGAGATATAATTGGAAGCAGAAATCAAAGGTAGGTCAAAGGACATGGAAGAGGAAGCTTCTCTTCTGCACTGAGCGAATTGCATGAGAGTGAATTACTACTTAAAATGACTTAGATGATAGAGCAAAACACAGAACTAATGAATATCCAGGTCACTAAGGCAGAGATCTCCTTTAGAATAATCTAAAATTTAACTGCATTCATGATTGCATTGAAAAGATTTCCAAGGCCATGTTGTGGTACCTACCTTTACACAAGCATTGAAAACATCTGAAGAAAACTGCTACATGCATGTGTGTGTGTTGAGGAGGGCAATGGGAGGGGACGTCTGTGTCCCAGGAAGGGGATTCTGAGCCCTTCACATTACATGTTACACCCAGTATTACACTTGCAGATGAAATTGGTGTCTGAGCACTACCCAGAAACCTGCCTGTCTGGCAGACTGCTATGCCATGCAGAGATGTGTAAGCGATCTGCAGCTACAAAAGCAACCAGTCCTGTCAGCCTCAGCGGAGTCCCTCAGTGTCTACAAACAGCACATGAGAGCATAACCATGGGGGAAGAGATACCTCCATGTAGACAATGCAGAAAGAAGAGGGAAGGACACAGTAAAAAGTCGTGCATGTGTAAGAAATGCCTCCTTCTTGAAATACGTCAACTTCTGGTTTCACAACTCTATAATGGTAGCGTCCTCTCTCGCAGCAAGAGATGGTCAGGTAATGCTAGGCTGATGTGGACACTGCCACCTATATTTAGCTCCGTAATATAAGCGGCATGAGTGGCAATACGATGATCAGCTGATCAACTGATGGTCATGTGCTCCAGCACATGAGCGCCTCAGATAATCATTGTCCCCTCCGATCCTCCTCTTTGATCCATTTAATGCCCCGAGGCTAAGACAAACATTAGAAGCTTCTAGTTCAGAAAAAAAAATTACTAACGTGTCTGGCACTGATACTTGCTTCTTTGAAGACTCCACATTCCTTTCCTTTGTGGATGAGGCCTGTTTGGTGTTGATATCTGTATTACAAGATTTTAAACCAGCTCAGATCGCCGAGAAGGAGTAATTGATGGGGAAGTGGGGTCACAGATGAGTAAGAAAAATCTTTGTAGGAGATGGAAACAAGCAAGCTCAACGGGTCTACTGCATAAAATTTCCCAAACTCAGAGCTAATTCTGACTAAGCGGAACTCTTATTTCTGAAGGAACTAGCTTAGAAAAAAACTCAAAATGTGCCTATTTTTTCAACTGTTCACTCTTTGCACTCCAGTATGAGGCTTTTTTTAATTAACTAGAAGGGGTGGGGAAACTGGTATTTCAATATATCATTTAAATGAAAAAGTTCTGGTCTGAGGCCAAGAGCTTAAGAAGAATGCAATTTGCAAGCTCGCTTACTACTATCAATATGTATTTCTCTTATTATTCTTGGTTATTGTTTCAGCTCTGATGGGGCTAACCCTAGCTGAACACTAGGTTCAGGTTGCTGTATTGGGACCTCAAGGATCCACACGAGTTTCATCTTCTTTTGGTCTACTGGTCTTTGTCCCATCCTTGGCACCTCTGACACACTTAGATAAAATATGGATATCTGTTATCTCTTCACAGAGATGGGGCTAAATGGCCCCTAGGCTGTCCTAGGCTGTCCGAAGCTTCCAGACATTGCAGTGATTTAAACATACTGAATTCCTTAAATCTAGCCTGCAGCATGCTGGATTTACATGTTACTCTTCAGTGATACAAGACAGATGAAAGTTAACAGATGCCCAAGATGTATATGGGTTTCTAAATACAATTATCCTCTACTTCAGTTAACACAGGAAGGATACAGAACTAGACAAAATAATAAACACACATGCCTCTGTTTCCTTCCCCCGATTTTTTTTGGATATGTCAGAATCTTTTTGTCTTTTCTATCTGAACTGTGTGTGATTTGGGGTGGTAGTTGTTCTTTGGATCCTTTTTTGAATATTCTTGAATCTCTCTCTCTCGCTCTCTTTCCTCTTTACACAGCCATTTTTCTTCTTCCTTGGCTAATCCTACTTTGCGAGAAGCATTACCTTCTCTCCTGCAAGAAGTCCTGAGGTTTGAAATCACTTTAAGTTATAGGGCTGCAAAATGACATCTAATTCCTTTGTTCTGCCTCAGGGAGAAATTCCACTGCTCTCAGCTCCAGCTCCCTGAAAAGAAGTTAGACAAAACTTACCCTGGCAAGATTTAGCTATTGCATTGCCCCATTTAGTTTCATTTGAATGAGATTTCCTCAGGTTAATGACTTTCCATTATTAGAGCTGTGTCATCATCCCATTGAATTTCAGCCAAATATGGCAGTAGAAAGAAAGTAGTGAAGGCACCCAGTGCTACATTCACACTGAAGTTTGAAATCTCACATAGAAGCTCCTAAGTTAAATTAGAATTCATAAACTCCTCACCGACCATCTCCTCTAGTTGGTCATAGTTACTCTTAATTTATTTTGTGCTTTTTAAAATCCCAACCTTTACCATAGCAACAAAACAACAAGGACATTGCCATACCTATCTATTGCTAAACTCAAACTCGGTTATACAGACATGTTGCAGTCTAATTAAACTCGTGGGTGCTACGCTCCCGTGCTGATCAGGGATGATACTGAGCTCACTAGCCCAGTACGTGATGGGATGACTCAGCCCAGGCCAAACACTTAGCTAATGGTAAGTGCTGTTTGCGTATTTGATCTTTGATAAAGTGTTTCAGATCATTTTTCAATCACACAATGACAACAAGGCCATTCTAAGCAAAACCAGGTACTTTCTGAAATATGAGATTCTGCAAATCTTGAAAGTAGATTAATTACTTTTGCTTTGGGAGAGGAAGAATACAGCTACAGTAAACTAGTTATGGCTGGAAGGGAGAGGTCAAAGCAGTAAAAGAGATAAAGCAATCTCTTTTAATGATGTTTTCCTGCGAAGTCAACAGTGCATTTTTATATCATGGTTCTAATATAACAGCAAGGAAGGGACATAATCCAGAGTACTAGTGACTTTAAAAAGATGTGACACCATTAAGTGAATTACAGTTTTAGTGGTGATGACATTTATTACTTTGGATTTGTAAAATAACAAATGTTACTCCAATTATTAATACGATAGTACAGTTTTGTGCACAAATCATTATATGAAATATTGCAAAAACCTCAGTCCAGAAAGGCTAAATCTGCCTTCAAAAGCCAAACAGTTGGGACAGTGTTCAAATAGCTCTGTAGCCTTGTAAAAAAATTGCTGGAGATAATGATGGATGCTTGTCATTCTACCTGTTGCAAATTATCTTACTGCAACACCTTGAGACCCCAGTTGAGATCACAGCACTGACCTGAAATGACAGTAAAAAACAACTATCACCCCAAAACCATGAAGTTCAAACAGAACAGAAAATAGCCTGGAAGGAGAAAGGGGGTCACTCAGTGATGTTTGGTAGTTAATTCCAACTGCACTTCTCCTCTGACAAGCTACATTCCCTCATCTCTTTAAACTGGAAAAAAACCCAAACCTGTTTTGTAAAGTTTCTTCTTTTGAATATTCTTACAAGGTTTGTTTTTACACGTCTTGCTTAATTGTAGCTTTTCAATATTCATGAATAATAAATTATTATTATTGTTGTTGTTGTTATTTCTAGAATGTGCATATTTTTCTTCTCTTTTTCATACTATAAAGAAACTCCGATAGAACAAAAGGAAGTACAATACTTTGGGGGAGAGATGAAGAAGGTGACTGTTTTGCAAATGGCAAATATTTTAAATACTACATTTTAAAAACAATAAGGAAAAATGCTATGTAAAAGTTCACTTTTACCCAAGAGCTGTATAAAAATAGATACATAAAGCAGAATAATGCACATTTTAGAGCTTTGTCAATAACAAAATAAAAACCCCACAATAATTACACCTATTTGTAAAGAATAAATAACCGATGCCAGTCTCTTTTATGCTTTAGGTTATTTTAATTTGAAATTATCTTTGAAATCCATAAAAAAGGCAGAACCAGAAAGCATATACAAACCGCTCCTCACTGTAGTGTAATAGGCTTACTGCAGGGCTTAATAAAATAATCCATTTTGGGGGGCGGGGGGGAAGGTGGTAAAGTGGATCTACTTTTGAGTAGTAACCAAACCTATCATTTACAAGTCTGTGTGTATGTGGAGGGAATATTTCAAGTCATTTATATCACATCAATTAAAGCTGTTAAATGAATGAAAAAATAAAGCATTTCTCCACTTTTTCAACTACAGCATGTAAAGTGTTAAGTGCATGCTGGAAACACATCTTGTTTGCTTGTTTGCTTCAGCAGATGTGGTGGAGATAAGAAAAATAAAGCAGAAAGATTAAAGACATCTATGTTACCCTCCCAAGGTCTCCTCTACTGCTCTCATTAACTGCTCTGTTAAACTGGCTAAAAACGTTTTAGGAGCTTAATGGAAATGGCTTTTCATAATTGTTCTTCTTCTCTAAACTTCCTCTTACTTGAAGTCTAAGTAATTTGGAGTAAGAGGAGATCAGAGACAAGTCATAGGTTAGGGATTATAAGATTATCAGGGCATCCGCGGGAGGGTATAATCCTCAACAGGACCCTGCAGGGGAAAATTCTCCCTTGTCTCTCTATGTGACCACACTGAATCACTTTGGGCTCTCTCCCCTGATTGAGCTCAGGCATTTCTGTAGGTCCCACGAGATAGCTGATTTCTGTTGCAGGGCCCCAGCACGGTGCGTCCACCTGACTAATAAACAAATCACAGCAATAAACAAACTACATGGGAAACAATATGAACAAAAGCAGGAAGTCCTGCTTTTTTTGTGTCAGTGTGCAATGGCTATGCCTGTAATGTCAGATTAATTTACATGCCTTTGGACATGACAAAGTCTCATTACATTATCTATTCCTATTATAGATAGCAGAAATTAAATACTATCGGCTTAGCTTTACTTTGCATATAGCTGCTTGACTGATTAAACTCATAAAATTTACCAACCACAGTCTATCAATCAGCAATAAAGCAAAATTGGTGAGTCATAGTTCAAAATACCATGGTTTCAAACTCAAATATGAGATACGAAAACCAGAGGGTGTGGAAAGAATGCTTTCTTTTTACAGGCTCTGTCCTTTGCCTCCGCACTGGCTGGTTTTTCCACAGCTCAGCAATACCAACCTGCCCTAAATGGACCCTGAGGATGTCCCTCCCTGACAAGAGGAGGGTACCAGGCAGGACAGGGCTGAAACATAATCAAGGTGGCTGTGATGAGACTGGGTGGTTCAGGAAGAAACACAGAGCTGCTCGCCTGACCTTCAGCCCAGTCGTGGTGTATCTGGTACAAAGATCCATGAATGAGCTTTAAACAAGCTTGCTTGGATGCAGAATCAGCCCTAACGTGGAAATGTAGAGTTCCCTGGGATGCTTACCACTCTATAACTTAAAAAGAAATTAAAAATTATTTGGAATTCTGAAGCACAAGATTAAGGTCCTTGGCAACACTCACTGGGAACAAGCTACGATGTGTCCCATCTCAACTGCTAAGAGCACTATGTATTATCTTGGATCATGCAATCCAGCAGAACCAGATGGGATGTGTCACCGTAACTGCATAGCAAAAAGCAAACAAGGGGCTTAGAAAAGGAGGAGAAAATATACAGGATCTGACCAGCATCTGTGGTTCTGCTTTCTTGCAAAACCATCAGATGTTGAAATATAAAAGAGAAAAAAAAAGATAGTTATATCTTTACTGTAGAAAGAATAAGAGGTCAGGCAGCCCACAACTACGTAGATGTATCAAAATCATCCAGGCTTCAGAATACGTACTCCTTTCACCAGTGACCCATGTCTGGAGAGATTACACTACCCAAGGTTCTAGCCTTATCATTATTATTATCTCTTTACTGCTTATGCATGAGAAAAGAAAACATTTTGCTCTTGTTGCATTTTTATTTACCCCAAGGCCTCACTGTGCAGAATGCACTGCAATCCCCACAGAGCACTGACAGACTTGCAAAGGGTCAAATCCTCCAGAAATTCTTCGGGAAAAAAACAACATTGCCTGCTGTTCTTCTCTTCGCTTTTCAGTCACATACGGACTTTTCTGCTCCCTATTTTTTCTCTCTTGTTGTTGACACAGGCTCATGCCCTGCCTTCGTAAAGCTGTTACTCTCTCATGTCCGTATCTCCTAATACTCTTTATTAGCAACAAACAGAATTTTGCAAGACTCATTCAAACTGTGATAGAAACAATATTAGTTGTCATGCAGGAGTTTAGGGGATTTTCTGCATTAGAGTCAATCTTTCTTGAAGAAGAAGGGAGAATGGTCCTAAATTTTTTGCCATGAATAACTCAATACTTTTACTCCCTTTTCTCTGAACTGCCACATTGTGTTTAGCTTTGTTGTTCAGATTAACCATATAAAAATAAACCAATTCTCAGTGGATTAATGAAATCAACACACTGAATGAAATGTACAGACCCTGATCTGGTTTTTTTTGAGATGGTGGAAGGTTTTCCAATGGTTTCTGCTGGCTTCTATTCCGTGCAACATCAGACATTAAAATGCAGGTGGACTGTAAACTTTTTAAGACAGAAATACCCTCCTTCTATGTGACTAATACAAACTGACCGTGACCCTCGGTCTTCATTTGGCTCCTGTTCCAAAACAGACCGTATGAGTAAGGAGAAGCCTAGACACACAGCCAGTCACAGGATTAGTAACTTAGTCAGAAAACCCTTCAAAGCAAAGGAAGTCTTAGCAAAGGTTAAGTATGAAATACCACATGTGATATTGTAACTTATTTATTTTTTTAAGACTAAAACTCTTCAAGCAGGATGTGTAGATTGCCCATCAGCACTGAGAAGGGAAGTTATCTGCAATGTTCCCTCTACTACTAGCACAGGTGAAGTTGAGGTGTGTGGTGAATCTAATTACTCTGTTATGTCTTGTGTATATAGGAAAACCGACCAATTATAAAGAGTAAATGGATTCATTTTCTTCTTACACCTGTGACTGTTCCATCCATCCACTTAGAACAGCATCTCCTTTCAGTCATGGCTTTAGTACACAACAACAGCAGAAGCTGTACTGGAGATCAGTTCCGGATATTTTCATCAGTGTCGTCTGGTCACCAGTGAAAAAAAGGTTTTCTACCATACTCTTGTCTACATTACACTCAAGATGAACAGAGCTTTTTTCTTCCACTATAGACAGTAGAAAATGCTGGCCAGCTCAACAGTTCTAGTTTCTGCACAGTTTGATTCATCTGTGAGTATTTGCTTTGGGAATTGAGACCCCTCGCTCTTTGCATTTGGAAATAATTCTTGAATTTGGGATAGAGCCACCTGTTTCCATATAACGTCATTCTCTTCATGGGGACCAACAAATTATTTCTGCTTGATTTCCACAGGTCACCTTTAAACAAGCTTGCTTGGATGCAGAATCAGCCCTAATGTGGAAATGTAGAGTTCCTTGGGATGCTTACCACTCTATAACTTAAAAAGAAATTAAAAATTATTTGGAATTTTGAAGCACAAGATAAAGGCCCTGAGAAAAGGTGATGAGAAAGGATGCATTATTATGCATAAATGTCTGTACCTACAAGTCTTCATTACATCACTTGACTACATTCTAGAAAGCATCTGTGAACAGTATCTCCAACTACTGTCTGTTTTGAATCACATTTTAGAATAAAATCATCAGATAGACTGTAGTTAGAGTACATCAGAATACTTAGGGTCCTGTATATGCAGCATATGTATAATGATTTACCAGGTAAATGGTTAGCATACAATCATTTTTCTGTCATATAAGAAGGTCAAGTGGTCCAAACTAATCCAGTTAGTCTAAGGACCTTTTTTCTGTGATACTGGGCCAGAGACTGGTTATTCACAGAACAGCTGGGATGGAGAGTTCCCATCTTCTGCATTTCCTCTGTTTTGGTGTCATATCTGACCTATGTCCAGCTGTATTGCAAAAGACGCCTACATTTTAGGTATATGAGAGAAATACATCTGATAACAGGATTGGGACAGGACGTATGACTCTTGAGAGAGTATGTGACCCAGCCTAAGGGTCACATAAAGGGCTGTTAACTTAAAGGGCTGTAATTGGTCATTTTTCCAAGCGACCAGCTTTTTTTCTAACCATATCACAATGTTTCCTAGTTGGATCAGTTTCCAAGCTTGCAACACCCTGTGGCCTTGCCCCCATCTTAGAGGACACCTATCTGATTGTACTCAGTATCTTATTTTTATCCTGTTGGAAAATAAGTCTTGATGTGTACTCAGATTTGTACTGATGGAGTACCTACCTATGCTTTTGCTTGGTAGAAATTTTCATCCTTAAAACTGAGTTGTAAATGTAGAGGGATAGTGATGGATTTTATCCATCACTGAAATGGATCCCCTTTATAAATATAATCTTCAATATTGGAATCAAAAGTGCACTTGGAAAGGAAAATGAAAAACATACTCAACTGATAGAGAAATGTGATGAGATAGGCAAGTGGAGTTAAAAAAAAAAATTACCTCTTTCTTTTCTTCAGGTAAGAGCAATTTGGGTTGTTCTGACACGAAGGGTATAGTTATATTATCACAGAATCATAAAATAGTTTGGGTTGGAAGGGACCTTCGAAGATCGTCTAGTCCAACTCCCCTGCCGTGGGCAGGGTCATCTTCAACTAGATCAGGTTGCTCAGAGCCCCGTCCAACCTGACCTTGAATGTTTCCAGGGATGGGGCGTCTACCACCTCTCTGGGCAACCTGTTCCACCCTCATTGTAAAAAATTTCTTCCTTATATCTAGTCTAAATCTACCCTCTTTTAGTTGAAAACCATTCCCCCTTGTCCTGTCGCAACAGGCCCTGCTAAAAAGTTTGCCAGTTTGCCACCATCTTTCTTATAAGCCCCCTTTAAGCACTGAAAGGCCGCAATAAGGTCTCCCCAAAGCCTTCTCTTCTCCAGGCTGAATAACCCCAACTCTCTAAGCCTTTTTTCATAGGAGAGGCGTTCCATCTCCCTGATCATTTTTGTGGTCCCCCTCTGGACCTGCTCCAACCTGCTCCATCTCTTTCTTGCGCTGAGGGCTCCAGAGCTGGACGCAGTACTCCAGGTGGGGTCTCACCAGAGCAGAGCAGAGGGGCAGAATCACCTCCCTCGACCTGCTGGTCATGCTTCTTTTGATGCAGCCCAGGATACGGTTGGCCTTCTGGGCTGCGAGCACACATTGCCGGCTCATGTCCAGCTTTTCATCCACCAGTACCCTAAAGTCCTTCTTGGCAGGGCTGCTCTCAATCCCTTCCTCCCCCAGCCTGCATTGATAGCAGGGGTTGCCCCGACCCAGGTGCAGGACCTTGCACTTGGCCTTGTTGAACCTCATGAGATTCACACGGGCCCACTTCTCAAGCTTGTGAGATGGCATCCCGTCCCTCAGGCGTGTCGACTGCACCACTCAGCTTCGTGTCATCTGCAAACTTGCTGAGGGTGCACTCAATCCCACTGTCTATGTCATTGATGACATAGTACCGGTCCCAATAGGGACCCCTGTGGGACACCACTCATCACTGATCTCCATCTGGACGTTGAGCCGTTGACCACTACCCTCTGGATGCGTCCATCCAACCAATTCCTCACCCTCAACCACCCATCAAATCCATATCTCTCCAGTTTAGAGAGAAGGATGTTGTGGGGGACCGTGTCAAAGGCCTTACAGAGGTCCAGATAGACGACATTGGTAGCCCTTCCCATGTCCACTGATGTAGTCACTCCATCATAGAAGGCCACTAGGTGGGTCAGCCAGGACTTGCCCTTGGTGAAGCCATGCTGGCTGTCTCGAGTCACCTCCCTGTCCTCCATGTGCCTTAGCATAGCTTCCAGGAGGATCTGTTCCATGATCTTCCCAGGCACAGAGGTAAGACTGGCCTGTAGTTCCCTGGGTCTTCCTTTTCTAAAAATGGGGGTTATGTTTCCCTTTTTCCAGTCAGTGGGAACTTCACCGGACTGCCACGACTTCTCAAATATGACGGATAGTGGCTTAGCAACCTCATCCGCCAGATCCTTCAGGACCTGCGGATGGATCCCATCGGGTCCCATGGACTTGTGCACCTTCAGGTTCCTTAGACGGTCTCAAACCTGAACTTTTCCTACAGTGGGCAGCTCTTCATTCTCTCAGTCCCCACCTTTGCCTTCTGCAGCTTGGGCGGTGAGGCTCGATATTATCATATTCTTAATGATAATATGACAAAGCATTGTCATAGGCAAATATATCTGCAGTCTATAGCCTCAAGATAAATCACTCCAGGTAAAAGCAGGACTAAGAAAGCTAGGATTGTAGTGTAACAAAGAACTCCATGAGAAGCTTAGTTTTGCTGGACCTCGCCTTTACACTGATGCATAAGATCTGTTAGTACAAATGTGTTATGGCAGTAAGACATAAAATATCATCGGTCAATTGACTTTTGGTAGCATTTCTGCAACTAAACATATCTATCGATAAAAAGGCAGGCACCTGGCCTGGTCAGTGGAGGGAGACAGGCACTTCTAAACGGTATTCACTGTCCCCTAGGTTAGGTGTCCAGCAGAGGCAGGCAGACAATAAAAAAGCCCTTTTAAGGGCTACTTACCATCAGAAGTTTGGTCCTTCACCACCACAGAAGACTAAGCTCTTTGACTGGTAGTGATAGAGGAGAGAAATCGTGTAGCAGACAACTAGAGGGAACTGGAAACCAGGGTGTGGCAAAGCAAGCTACAGCCAGTGCGGGGGTGCAAGGCCGTAGGGCTGAAGGCTGCAGAGACAGAAGGAGGCATACCGGGAACTACCAGGCAAACAGGCACGGGGTGGGCTCCTTTCTCTTCACCTACACCCTGCTGACTCTGCTCTGTTAGAGAAAGGAAAATATTTCATTCCAGAGATTTTCATCAGTCTGTTGTTAGCTCCCAATTTAACCCACAAATTGGGGAAAATGAAGCATCCAAAGCATCCTCAGCCCTAGACTTTCAGTTAGGAACAGATTCCTCCCACAATCCCTAGCATGAAACTAGGCAAAGATATTGCTTAGTATTGTCCCTTTTTAAAGTAAAATCCAGGCAACTGATCTTAATCAAGACACCTTACTATAACATAAGGAAGCAGAATCATGGGACATCTTTAACAAACTGTATAAAATTGTTTGCATAATTGTAGCTCTAATAAAAATAGATCCGCCTTACTGAATATATATTTCAGAGTGTCTGCAATGCTTTTCTTCTAACGGATGTTTTTCTCAGATCTCTACTCTTGTTGAAGCCTTACTAAATTAATAATCCTCCTTGACTCGATTAAAAACATTTGTACAGTCTAATTTTAAAAACTTTTAAGTTTTCTTCTTCTTCCATGGGGAACCCCTCCTTCAGCCGTAATCAAACTCACTTGCTTCAGCCAGGTTGGTGGTGAGTGTGCAAAGCAAAGCTGTTCCAGCCTTCACGTGGGCCCAGTAAGAAACCTTTCCATAGGCCCTTTCAAGCCAGTGCTAGGTCCTGCCACGCAACCTAACACATTTTCCTTTAGGAGCTTTTTGAAACCACTTCACAAAATATCTTTTTATTAAGGCTGCTCTTCAAAACAAAAACAAAGTGAAAAGGACTGCTCAAAAGTTAATCTAAGCCATATTTCCACATTTTTGCTGAGCCTAGCCATTTCCTCAGAAGTGGAGTCCTGCAATTTCCTCAAGCTTCAACCCTCCTTCCTCCAGGGCAAGAGTTTCCTCTGTGGAAAAATCCATCATTAGGCTGAATTTCACCATCAGGTGAAATTTGGTCAAATTTGATTCTCCAACTCCAATCCCTAAGGAAATAATTTACAAGTGAGTGAAAAAGCACAGATAGAGATGAAATTGCTAAAAAAGTAATTTCATCCCATACATGCAATCCCCCTTACTTTGTATCTCAGTTCATACGAATTTATACTCTCATGCCCTTGCAGAGTTAAACTCCTGCTGCCAATGCAACCCATTAGCACTCCTGCAAGGCTCACCCCGAACACAACCATTCCCAGGGAAGTGGTAGGACAAATGTCTGGGAGAGAATGGCCTTAGTCTGCTCTTCACGACATGCTATGGTTGGTCTTCCCTGTACCCAACTCCCCTTTCTTTCTCTTGGCTGCTGAGCTGACAACTCCTGCATACTAGCTCTAAAGCTAAATGTTCAGTGTAGTTGGAGGGGAAAAAAAATAAGCTTGTCCATATCAGAGGGAAGAAAAGAATATAAATTGAGTCCTATCAGCCGTACAAAAAAAAAGAAAAAAACCCCAGAAATTAACAATAGTCCCCCCCACAAACTAACAGCTGAGTGGGCTTCAAGCTGACCCAGTCAGACTCCTTGCTTTATCAACGAATTGCATTACCTCTGCCTTGATTATTTCAACTACAGAGGGTATCTGCAAGGTTATCAAGACCCAAGTGACTTAATAAGATCACAAAGAGATACAGCTGATAATTGTTTTCTGACAGGTTTATGTCCGCAACTGATGTGTTTTTTAAGGGTTTGATATTTTTGCAGACGAGTCTAAGGAGAAACATATGCTGTGCCTTATCACGTGTGGAGCCTAGGGTGGTGCGGGGGAGAGGCGGAGGGGGAGGTGGCATTGATTCAAAGCAAGGAAACCCCTTCTTGTCACTCAGCCTTGAGAGCTTCTTAGTGCCTTGTTAAATACACTGATAAATGCATACCTCAGCGAAGCTCCAGGAGGACTACTTCATGTTAGGAGACTTTATTTTACAGATTGCCCTCTAGACAAGAGAAATCTGATTTCTGAACCTACACAAAAGGCTCGCTGTGCTTTGTGGGTGTATTGATCTGGCAGCACTACAGCAGCTGTGAGCTCAAATGTCTGTGCTGCCGGCATAATCAGAAACATGCTACATGCAGGATGCAGCAAGCTTCAAGAGCTTAACAAGCCAGATAGGGGGCTGTCAGTTCCTTTCAGGGCTAACAGCAGGGTAAAGAAGCGGTATATATGAGGAACTATCAAAGCTATTGCAACAAAAAAGGGATGAGGAAATGACTAAAGAAAATTAAAAACCACAAGAAAATCACTGAAAGATGCAAAGTACCAGCTTATTCACTTATTGTACAGACATGTTAGCTTTACAGTACTCACACAAATCCAATATGCAGCCCAATTACAGTCTGAAAACCAAAAACCTCCTTTCAAAATGTCTGGGTGATATCATTGTACTGTGTTTACCTTTCTCATATTTTCCAGCAGTCGTGAAAGCCCTCCTGTGTTGAGTAAAGCTTTTTATGGTAGGAAAGAATCTGCTTTGTTATTCTTAATGTTTTTCAAGCATCTTTCATCATAATAGAACATCATACTTTTGGCTTGTGGATACGTTTATATATTATTTTAATCTTGATTTCTGTACATATACGTTTTCTCCTAATGGCTTTCTTGTAGATGTAGGAGCTGACTTTCCACAAGTTTGCATCTTGATACAATACTTGTACCTGACATTTTCTGAAATGATGGGTTTTGTTCAGGCAATAAGACAGTGCACAAAAGAGAGGTAATACTGGTGGTTTATGGCATGTGGACTTGGCTTTGAGGTTAGTAAGTCAGTCATTAACATATGGTCTATTCTTGCAAATGCTCACACACAGAGCGCCTTCAGGCGTGCGAGGAAGCACAATGAACCGGGAGCACTTCCTCCGCATGACTCTGCAGAATGCCTCTCGGTTTTATTTTTCCAGAGACATACCATGGAGATAGAGGCTGAAAACCTGTCTGTTCTGGTCAGAGTTAACGCTGCTGGAACGATGAAGTGTGCTTTTGTTTGCTCCCTATGCTTGTTATTTGTGAATCATGTAAAAAGTACAGTAATCTCAGTTCTGCTTTCTCTTCTAGTATGTGAGTTTTCTAAGTGTTCAGTAAGCATGCTTTGTTAGGTAGCTACCCTCACTACACTTTCATCATGCTCAGAATCATTCAGGCTTTTAAAACAGCTTTTGTTTGTCTTTCTTTTGTGTAGTTAAATGTAGAAACTACTTTCATAATTTTAAATTAATGAAAAGGAAGGTTCAGAGGAGAATTAAATTTAAACAGAGAGTGGGAGCAAGTGGCCCTGACCACGGTGGTAACATCTGGAAACCAACAATTATCACTCTTTGGTAGCTGTGCAATTACTACAGAAAGTACCTACCAGTGAAAATCCTCAGTAATGCATCATTCTTTTCTGATGGCTGGGTCATAGAAAGCATCTATTAACAGGAACACTGGATCTTATTCATCCAGGAGCACTAAGATGAATCAGACCTAACTATGTACCAGAAATACATCATTCCACTCTCTTTGCTTTGGTAATTAAGAATTTAGAAATGTAGATGTATTAAGCAATTTAGAAAGATAGATATATTCACTACACAGCTAAATAAACCATTCACATATGCATGGAATAGCCTACCTTCACTCTGAAAGATAGGTATGAGTCATGTTAAAATGTATTTTCAAGCCTTAGGTGTCAAAATTGTGGCTGTCAGCCACAGAGCTCTTTTGAGCTAATAGAGCCTTGTCCAGTAAGCTGCACAGCCCACAAAGCCAAGTCACTACACCTTTCTGTTCTCTAGTTATTCAGCTATGAATGGAAAATATGGCCGCTATTAAAGACACATTCTTTAATGGGTAAGGCATGGGTAAGGCAGAGGGCTCCAGAGCTCCAGCAGTCCTTGCTCAGGAACCACCATATTTAGAACTAATTTGGACAGCCCTGAATATGCCAAGCGTGCCTTCTCTTTACTTCGTTTCCACCTCAGAAGTTAGATCTAACAATATCACTTCTTCCAACCAAGAGCTAGAGAAGGGTGGCAAAGCCATGGGATTTCTTCATGCCTTTGGTATCAGAGAACTCACAACCTAGGGCAGGTAGGGTCTTCCTCCAAAGAGGAACCTGTATGTCTTCATCAACTCAGTATGGAAGTCAGACATTGCTTCAGGAGGACTGCTTCATGAGACGTGAAAAATGCGGGTGGACTCGATCTCATTCCAAATTCTACTTTACTTCTGCTAATGGAAAAGTATCATTAGCTACAGAAAAAACCTTTCTTGTTTTACATGGTCTCACTCATGCCCATACTACATCTAGATTTTGGCCAGAGACAATGGATGCAACCTCTCTTATTGCAAAAGTATATGAAACACCAGTTCAGAGTCAGGCATGGTTGAGCTGCTGATGGGCAGATGAACTACACTGCAGTCTCTCCTCTCTCATGAGACTGGAGTACAAGCAGCACTAGGCAGAGCTAATGGAGGGATGGCTCCAGCCCTCTCGCTTCTTCCACTTCCCTCTGATACGGCTGAACCAATGCAATTGTAATAGCTACCTATTTACTAAACACGCTGTTTCATCTGTCTCTTCTTTTCTATTCCTCTCACTGCCTTTCATCTCTCACTACATGTTGAAATCACTAGATCATTGAGAGGATTGATATTTATTTTGTGTTTATAACATCTACTACTGTGAGGTGTTAAATGGCATCTGTAGGCACTTTCAAAAAACAAGCAAGTAATATAATGCCTTTTGAGCAATTACTGTAGCAGCGTTAACAAGTTTTTGCCCCGTTGAACAAAATGATGCTTACAGAGCAAATGCAATTCACTCTGTAACGTGCGTGGTGGTAAATCAAAGTAAGAGGAGATGAATATTTCTACTTGGCTAATCTTAGTGACTCAAAACAACTTAAGCCTGCTCAGCTTTCAGTACAATTGCTGGAAATTTTTCATGCTGCTTTCTACCTCTTCTCCAGGTTTCTTTTAGTACTGAAATACCATTGATCGCAATGCAGCCTGTAACAATGAAGGCTCAGTTGCACTGTACTAACACAGAGACTTCTTGCTCTGATTGGGGTTTAAAACATATAATAACATGATTAACTTTAATAGCAGATATCTTTAGGTATTAGAAGTGCTACAAAAATCTGACCTAGATCTGGAACTTGGCTCTAGTTTTTAGAAAGCAGTGGGTAAGCCATTTTAAATGTTGAAATCACAGAGATCTTTCAAATCATTGAGAAATGCAATGCCTTTGTTCCAGATAATAAAAGAATTAGGATTGGGGTTTTTTTTCAATTTGATACTATCAGGAAAAAGTTGCATATGGGACAGTGTAAGCTGGAAAAATTCACAGGCTGGTCCAATTTGTGGGGCCTAACTTCACATCTGTGAAGACAGCTGTAGCAAGAGACTCTCATCAGGTTCAAATACAGGTTTGCCACACATATTGCCTGATACTTCAAGCAACTAGATCTAAAACATCACATGAGAAAACACGATGACTGGATCCATTTATGGATGACTATAAAGATCTAAAAAGACTTAAAAAAGATTGATGAACAAACTTCTCTATTTTGCTATGACTATCCCAAGATATATAAATGTGGAAGCAGTGAAGAGGATTTATCCAATAATATTTTAAGAGATATCTTTAGCACATATGTTCAATATAATAAAGTGACTGTCCACTAAACCCACTCTAAATCTTGTTCTGCAGTGATCTATACAAACCTACTCTAAAAGTATGGTCTGTATCACCACCCTTTCAAATGACAGCCATTCCCAGAGAGAGGGCAAATGCAGGATATTGCTTTATTTCTGCTTTATTCCTTCCCTAGACCAGGCAAAGCAATTCTAAAAGGAAAGGGTAAAAATATTTATTTGATTCACTAGGATTTAAATGGTTTTTCAGGAGAACAGTTTCCAATTACTATTCTCTATTTGCAGAAATGGGACTCTCATTCAGGGGTTGCCTGTTATTTTGATTGAAACTCCAACAGTGACCAGGAAATAAAAGACTTCTAGGGAAAACACTGATATTCTGGGCTAGCCAGTTCCCCTGCAGACCTTGTGTTAGGTTTATATCTGGTTGTTAGGCTTTTTTTGTTCAGATCTCAGCATCTGTTATGTCCCTGCACAAGCACACATTAAACTCTTCCTCCTACAATATTTTAAGTAAAGACTCTTGCCTTCCAGAGCTTTCTTAACGTTGCAGCTCAAAAATATACAAAATATCAGACAAAGCTGAAGATTGTGCTCTTAAGTCTTTGACAGTTTTTATCAAGGCCTTCCAGGTCAGCAGAATTCAGAGCGTCTTTTTCTTTGCCAAATTTAGGACCTGGTCACAATGGCTTATAACCAATTAAGACCCATCAGTCAGGTCATACCATTTAGGTAGTGGCAGTTGATATGAAAGGAATTAATCTATGTTCTACCCCTTGGGCACTATCCCTGAAGACTTCAGTGAGAACTTGACAGACCCATTAGTTAACAGTGCAGTCATGGCTTCTTAATATCATTTTGGCTTATTAATTAATGAATCATGTAAATCATGTTCAATATAGTGATGAGGTAGCCTCAAATCAAATCAGTATGGAGGTCAAGGAAGGAAGGTGAATAAGTTCCAGGATTTTGTAGCCTTTGGCTGTATATGCTCTCTCTTCTCCTCTGCCATACCTGACTAGTTCACACAGCCAGCACTAGCAGGGCCATCTCTGTCAGCATGGAAATAGCATGAATTTCTCTTCTCCTCAGAGAAGAGCTAAGAATGACCCTTGGAACAACCTGCAGAAGTAACATTATCAGAAACCACCTTTTTCTTTTTTGATTCATTGTGTGTCTGACTGCTTGGTCTGGGAGGGGATCCGATGAGTAGAAAGCTTTTGCTTTGTGCTCTCTGCTCAGCCTAGGGCTGTCAACCTAAAAAACGTGGAGTTGGACACATTATACTCTTCTGTCATACAAAAAAAAAAAAGGCAATAAGTACATCCATCTCAGAGGGGAATGGCATCCCCACATATTGCAGCAGACTCAAAGCTAGCAGATCTACCAGGGCATGCCACTAGTGAGCAACAGGCTCCCTCCCCCAGACTAAAAGTCAGAAACTAAAAAATAAAGCCATAGAAGAAAAAAAAAAAAAAGAAAAATTAAGTAGTACAGATTGTGAATTATCAGACAAATTACAGCAAAGGCTGCTAGGGTTATCACAAGTACAGTGCAAGAAACCATGCAGAGCTCTGAAGGGGTCACCTGGTTGACAGGAGCTCCAAGAAGGGTCTGTCCTCCACCCCACTGCCGCAGGAGGGGCGCAAGGGGAAAGCAGCACCACTGCAAGGGAGGCTGCTAGCTCCCAAAAAGTCTCCTGCCCAAGGGGCTGTCTGCACCCTGGCTCTCCTTTACGTTGCAAAATTTCTTCTGGTGAGAACAGACTGTGAAGCCAAAAAGGGGACACTACAGGAGTTTGCAAAGTGGGAGCGCCTTCACCAGTCCCAGGCAAAGGTAAGCCGCAGTGGATAGAAGCAGGCGTGTAGGCTGTTGTTGTGTCAATATTTGTTTTCCCTGAATGCATCATCTAATAACTATTTTCCAGGAGTCTGGCTGTTACTGAGTTCTGTCTGGGCACCTTCAGAGCACACAAGTGCAGGTGCTGAGCATGACTCACGGCTGCCGACGTGATCCCTGTCAGCACCAGGAAACGGCGGCGCAAGCCAAGGGAGGGAGAATCACATCACTATGTCCCGTGTGAGCGATGTCCCCAGCAAGGCCATAAACCTCAGGGAGCTCAGGGCATACCTGAGATATCATTAGCTAGGACAGCCTACATGTAATGAAAGCTTGGCTCTTTAGTCTCAAGCCATTCACCGGGCTGTTTGACCAACATAAAAAATCTCCATTTTTTTGCCTTTTTTTTCCCCCTTGCTTTTTTTTTTTTGCTTTTTTTTTTTTTCAACCAGAGGTGGTTGAATAACTGGACTGGTAGCAAAAACACTGAGTTCTTACACTGTCTTTGCCAACTTGTTTGTGTGACTGACAGCATGTCATTTCACTTTTTTGTCTCAGTTCTCTACTAGTATATGAGGATAACAATAGTCCAAGTGGTTTTGAGAGACTAAATTCACTAATGTCCTAAGCTAAAACCCATTGAAGTCAATGGAAAAGTTCTCAATTACCTTGAAGGGCTTCAGGCCAGACTTTGCTTATTCAGCATTATAAGAAGCATTTGAAAACCCTTTAAACAGTGCCATATGTGTGCAAAGGTATTGGTTATTACAGGACCGAGGAACAAACTTTTCAACTGATACAAGTACACATGAATAACACCTTTTCACAGTCCATTTTTAGCAATCTTTGCTCCTTCTGAAAAAAACAAATAACGTCAATACTCACAATTGTCTTCAATACTCTATCAGACAAAGCATTTATTCTGTTAACCGCAGACTCCTTTTAACTTGCAAAAAATGCAGATCTGGACAAATCTGAAGGCAATGCAGTCATGTACAATAGCTGTCATTCTTTAGCAATTTACGGTCAGTCTTTGTAAACCTTTGTGACAGGTTTCAGTTGATTGACAACTTGTGGGGCCAGAGCCCCACAAACAGGTTTTAAAGCTCCAAGACAGACCTAATTTTCTCTAATAAGATTAGCTGCTGCAGCTCAAGACTGCCCTATGAATAAAAAGCCATCATTTAAAATGGTCTCTCTACTGTTATGCTCTACAGAGACTGACAAACTTTACTGAAGCTCTGGACTGAGGTCAATAATTTCTTAGATCTGTTGAGAGCCTTTATGGTCACAAGGATCAAGGTCAAGGTCTTTACTGCATCCAGGTAATTTGGTGCAGAAGCTCAGCAACAAACCGACAACAGACAAAGCACCAGTGCTGGCAGGGATGATGGTGTTTAACCCTATTCTGTCCAGGCAAGAGCAGGAAAAACCCACAGACTAGGCAGTTCACGTTGTATAAAACAAAGACGAGAAGGGAGAAAGGTGCCATTTGAAAGCACTTGGAAATTACTTGCGTTAAAATCCTGGGCTATGTGATATTCCTTAAATGAAATCATTTCTGGAGAAAAAAAAAGTACCATCGGTGACCCTAAATTCATTTAGATACAATCAAATTATTCACTTAAGTTACAGACCACAATGAAAAAATTAAGTCAAATGTTTCATTGTTTTCTACAAAAAGGGGTCCTGTTTCTTCAGTATGTAATAACTTTGTGGCAAGTTTCACCTCATTGTTATTAAAAATCTTCAAAATCTGCTTCAAAAGATTTTAAAACATCAGAACAAAGAACTTTCTGTTGAAGTGAAACGTATTATTCAGAACAGCTTGCTTGTCCCTCTGCATTTTCAAAATGATCAACAAATTAGAAAACAAAACAAAAACCATCGTTCATCCAGTCCTAATAAAATAATTGCTTAACACAGTTGTGCTCAAGCGTTCGGAGTCCCCAGCAGTTACGAGTATAAAAAGAGAGAAAGTGGGAAAGATAAGGTTGCAGGGGAACTCTAACCCAATAACCCAGACATTTTGCAGGCAGTAAATGCTGAAGTATTATCATAATAATTGACATCTCAAATGCTCCAAGCTAAATATATTGATTGCCAAGGTCAGCATTTTAGGCAGCAACAGCAGACGTCCTCATCCATTAGCCCTGAAATATTGATTTCAGTCAGGAAAATAGAAGCCAGAAAAAGGAAAACACTTGGACAATAAAACGATCTTTCTCTATCTTTGTCTTCCAGACACGGGAACAGAGACGCTGTTCAGAGTATGTCAGCATTTATAGGATTGCTGAAGACTCACATGGATTTCCCATTCCTCAGCCTATTCAACATGCATTTGTATTCAAAATGGCTAAAAAAAGACCACTTCAAATGTAGAAACCAGAAAACAGGCAAGGGCATAGCTTTGGCTTTATCTTGCTTGATAGAGCAGGATGTATCTCAAAACTGCAAATTTTCTTGTTAATACCACTGGAGAAGGTACAAAGAAAGTGCTTTGTAAATGATACCTGGTAAGTGCCAAGTGCTTAATTATACAGCAAACACCAACAATTAAGAAAGTCTCCCAAGGCTAGAAACTTTCTTTAAAATCGCTTTCTCAGTGATTATTGCCTCAGCTTTTTAAGTTGTATTACTTAAAATGAAAAACAGTGTGATTAAACACAATGAACTGGATTTTATAAACCTGGACAGAAGTGAATATTTTTCCCAAACACTTAAACAATTCACAGCATGTATTTTTTTAAGACAGAAATAATTGTCCGTGCCTTCTTTGGCTATGTGTGTGACTAAATGTTCTTCCGTGCTAACTCATATCACTAGGTGAAACCATGTTGTAAAAAGGTGCTTTATGAGGATGACTATGATTATTTTCCAAATCACTATCTAGAAGGCAAAGGTAAGCATGATTCTCAGAATAACTGACTCTCCAGGGGTATGATAATTTTTTTTCTTTAATAACATTCGTTGTTCCTCGCTAGAAATACTTAACTTTGTGCTTTTTTTCTGTGACACGGCAAATTTTCAGGAGGAATATAGCAAGGCTAGAACGGAGCCTCACTAAACCGATTGCTATATGCATATGGGTTTAGCGGCCAAAGGCAGGCGGACAAAGTACACTATGTGCATTTGAACAAATAGCTGGCATTTGCACGAATGAAGCCATGCAGCAAGAGCTGCAGCCGTCATAACTACAGCAACCAGCGCACAACTGAACAGTGATGGTTATATCCCAGGAAACTCAGAACACTAACAAAATACAGCGTGGCTGGAAGCAAAATTGCTGCCTTTTAATTTGAAGAAATTAAAGAAAGGTAAGAAAAGGTAGCACATTAAGTGGTTATATAAAGTAACACTGAGCTCAACTTGACTATTTTTGGTCCCAGTGTTTATGTCTGTGAATTTTTGCTGGGACCAGAACAATATACACATTGCATGTTTTCTTTTTAATCTAATCCAATCACAAAATTAGTCCTACTTCAACATGCTTGCGTACCGTTGCATTACAGCTTGGAAACTTTCATTGTAAAGGGAGGTAATAAGTCTTACACTTATGTTGTCTCTTTCTTCCTGTAAGTTTCCATTATATGTTAGCAGACTACACATGCCCAATGCAGATATAGCTATTTCCTAGAGAAGAATGCAACAGCTCAGTATGACCACAACTTGGGCAGCAGCAGAGGGAGGAAATTTTTGCCAAGAACACCAGGAAAAAGCGCCATGGGAACCATTGGGTTTACGCAGTGGAAAAACACATTGTTAATGCGAATGACCAATGCAATAAAACACTGAAACATATTCTTTTATCAGTTTATTCCCTTGGGAAAGTGGAGGAGTGAAGCCACTCGCTTAGACTTGTATAAGCAGTTCTAGGGCTCTCAATCTATCTGAATCCGTCCTAAGATCTTACTTATTTAGAGAGAAGGAGAGCAGGAGGAAGAAGTAGAGGAGACATTACTAAATCCATTTTTTTCAGAGGACATTAAGCTTCAACATAATTGTGGAAATAGAATAAATAACAGATGCTGTCTATGAGGATGGGCACAAGCAGCTCAGTGTCTGCTCTACCTGTGCTCCAAAGCAGTCAGGTGCAAGGCAGGAATGGTCTCTGCAGTCCCAATGCCCGCACATAGAGCTAGCTTAGAGCAGGGGTGGAAAAAACACCCAGCTGCACTCATTTATATGCCAAGGTCCAGTTGCAGCTGGTAGCAAGTTGCGATGCCTGGTGCAGCGCTGTGGCTACAGCAGGAGAGAGAAGGGAAGAGTGACAGCACTTTGGCCATGAGCATAATGACCAGACTGAGACAGCTTTATTTCATCCCTCCTCAAGGCCAGAGCTCACATGCTGTCCCTGGAGACCAGTGCCCACATTATCAGAACCTGATCTAAAGAGGAGGGAAATTCACGGGACCTTTAATTTCAACAGTCTTTAGGACAGGCTTTTCCATAGAAAAGATGTTTTTCTCTGGTCCTTAGTATTCACAGTCTATCTACTGGTTCTCAGCAGTGAGACAACTACTGACGGCTCTGGCTAAAAATGAGCCTCACCCACGGAATAGTGGTGATTTTTCAGAACTGATTTTTAAGAAGGAATTTGAAAATAAAGAATGACAGATCAATAATTAAAGCAGGATGGCTACCTTACAACGCTCATCCCTAACATGAGCAAACAAAAAGGAGTAAAAGAAAACCAGCCAACTGCTGTAGCTGGCCTACATGTTAAATCCAAAACAGAAGCCCCTTGATACATAATGTTTCAGTGATTCGTATTATTATGTAGTCTCTATTAGGTATTGACTTCCAACGCAACTGGCAGGACTCAGTACAAAGGAGTCAGGACTGCTGCTTGTACATAGGCTCAGCAGTTCCTGTCTTCCCTTCTCTCCAAGGCTCTTAGATGAAATAAAGCTATCCAAAGTTATTGTTGTTTCCACTTTTACACTGTTTATCATGGGCCAAATAATCCTCTGAAAATCATCCAATCTGCTCTCACACCAGTTTTACAGCAGGCACTCAGATGACTTCACTTATACTTTCCAAATGTATGTTTTCATAAAGGAGAGCAAAATTTCATCCACTGTACAGAAATTCAAATTACCAACAGACAGAAACTAGCTGCCTTTTTTTACTAATTTATCTGTCAAACACCAGGTTTAGTAGTTCAGCTCAGGTGGAAAAAATCTTACAAGACAATTCACGAGTTCTTCTTTGTCTTCAGAAAACCTTTAAAAGAATTTTTAACCACTTCCCATTTCTCAGACAGTCAGTATAGATAAACAACATAACCATCAGCAGTATTTGCAAGTGAGACAAGTAACAAATGATTAAACATTTAATGCCTTTAAATTGGAGCAATTTCCTTCAAGAGGAGAGCAATTGGCTTAAACCGAAAGCTCAATTTTATCAATATTATAAATTTTTTCTACCTCTAACTGATTGCAAGGTAACTAGAATTAGTGGAGCCCATAGCCTAATTGCATCAGGTACATATTAAACCAAGCTTTCAAGGACAGAAATAGAAAAATTGATTAATTTTGTGCATATCACAGCAGGCTGAAAATCCCAGAAATCTTGTCTCTACTATCCACCGGAGTCCTGGCTGGCTGAAGTCTCACAGAGGCTTACGGCTGTTTTGCCCTCTTACTCTCATGTCTTGCTCTAAACCAAATGTTATCCAACAATGTAAAACTCTTTTATACATAAAAAAATAGGAAAAAATTACTTGAAGGAGAGTGAATGACAAATATTGGAACTGAATGAAATTAAAATCTAACACGCAGTCTACGTAGCTGCAGATTGGTCGGCTCCTGGGGTGGACTGGGAAGAACAAATAACCTTTGAGAAAGACTCCGGTGGAGATCCAAGGACACTTGAGGAATATGCAAGTACTGGAGGAAGGAGCTGCACAGAAAGCACTCCTAGTAACCACAGATTTAGCTTTTTAGAGATACAAATAAGAGAACAAAATATTCTAGGCTGGGCTCCTGCCTGCTAAAAGAGATATATTTTTTGTCGGTTCTTGCACAGAGCTAGATTTTTATGTTAGCGCTCGTGTATAATGCTATAAATATTAGCAGATGTCTGGGTCTTTTTGACAGTCATTATGGACATTGACCTTTCATTTCTGGTTTAGAAAAATGCTAAGCACATACTGAAAAAATAATGCATATAACTTGGGAAATAAACCAACATTTTTTCAGGCATACATACCACAAACATACCATGACTGCAAATCCAAACACGTTTACACCAGTTACTGTACAGATATGGATATTGATTCCTAAACTCTCATTCCCTAGACCAGACTCTGTTGAGGCTAAAGAGACTATGTTAATATATGGGGCAAGTTTAACCCAAATCTTTTAAAGGACCGGCTCACGCTGTGACAGCACCTAAAGAACAATCTAATCATAACCATGCTGTTATTCATGGAAAACAGACAGCCCTTTCCTGCCATCAAACATGAAAAACCACTGTAGATGCAGCATGAGCAGTTCTCTCCCCTTGTGCAAAATTGTCATCTGTCAGCCAGATCTAGGAGCAACTGAACACTGAGTACTCTGGTCTAGTACCGCTTTCACAGATAAAACAGAACAGGAATTGAAAAAAAACTCAAACAAACAGAAAAGGTACCTGAAGTGTCGGAAGACAATTCATGTCCAGCCATAGGAATTTCTCTGCTGACCCCCTCAGACCGACCTAAATAATTTATTTCCACAAGTATAATGTCACTGCACATCAAACACATACTACGGCTGCAGGAACTAGGCCAGTTCTTTCCACATCGCCCTTTTGCATCAATCCCATTAGCTTTCCAGCACATCAGGTCTCTAGTGCAGGAGATGAGTATTTGTGTATTACCATGCGCCTTTGTCCACCCTCCCTGACAAACTGGGATCTCAAGGTCTCTGGGAGTATTTATGTTTGCTAATCCATTCTGGATTGCCTCTCTTTTGTTTTACACCTAAATATGATACTCCCGGGGAAACTGGATTAGTAGGGAAATACCTTTTGTAAAGGAATTCAATAATTCCAATCTTTATTCCTTAGAAAATGAGAAAGCCACAGAAACAAAGACATAGAGATTATATTCTATTAGGGGTTTTATGGTGCAATATTCATCTATAAATTCTTGTTTCCTTGTGTCAAATTTATAAAAAATAGCAATTAATATTTTGTTAGATACTGCACTATAGATACTTGCACAGAAATAGTGTGAAATTGTGATCTGTCCCCACATAAAATTGTGACAGCTTGTATGACACACTAGGAAGATATTTTAATATCAACAACATAAGCTATAGTTCCTGACCCAGAATCTATCTGACTAAGTGGAATGACTCCCTATGATTTATTTGGCCCTCAGGTTGGACTTCAACCCAGCTGACTAGCAATCAAATAACTACACTGTTATTTTTGATGACTCTACTATCTTAAATTGATATTGAGAAAAAAAAACCAAACCCATACCAAAATAGCTACCAGTCAATACACTATGTTAATCCCATGCTGGCAAAACTAATCAGCTCCAGTATAACCAGTTGAGTTTAAAACATCTTCATATGAGAGGGTGGTAACATTTTTATCTATTATAATATAAATACAGATACACATCTCGTCACAATGCTTTATGTAGCCTTTGTAGTAGCACTAGTATTGAGTTCTGGTCATTCTGCTATTCTTCCAAATAAAATAATTTTCTTTTTATTTCCATTTTCCTTCTGCAGACGAGATTCTGAAACATGGGCTTTCTCTGCTCTGAAGAGCGCTGCTGGCAAACTCTGCCCCCTCTCCAGGTTTGCTTCTGAACACCTGCAATTCAAGTGATAACAAACTGCACCTACAAGTTCGCCAGGATCCTCACAGTTCCAGGAATCTCATCAGCAAGAAGACAGAGGAAATATTTTAAGAAACTGGAGAAGAAAAGCAAAATGATCTGCAGAGAAAGCAAGGCTCAGGGCTAGGTGTGAAAAGGGTCTCAAGCATTGTGATAATGAATAGCGCAACACCTAGCGCCCAGGTGCCTGGCCCCAGGAGCAGCAGCCTCCGTCTTGAATCAGATGTTTATTGTTTGACACAACATGAGGAACACAAGGTACCTGGGAACGTGACTCAGCCGTGAAGACTGTGTTAACGGTTTTTAATTAGATTTTCTTTTTCAAAACAACTTCTTTGCATGCTGGTGCAAGGCAAAGATAAAGCTGTCTTTTTTCTAACAGACTGAAAGCATATCTCTCCTGGAAAGGCATGAAATTCAGTATTTCTGAACATCACAAATGAGCTAGATTTTTATACTAATTAAGTGGGAAGCCCTCAGCGCAAGATTATAGCGCCAGTCTTGTTCTTTTTCTCCAGTGTCGCCCACTCAATTGCAGGGTTGGAATAGGAGCTCACAAACCCCGTCATTCACGTGCCTGCTAGCACCACGCACTCCTCCGTGCTCAGAGGTGTCAGCCATGGCCGTGCTTGTGGCAACTTACTATCTGTCAGAGCTAGAAGCCAGTAACTAACAACTGAAAGCCAGCAAATAAAGCTTTGCAGGGCTTTTTATTGCTGTGCTGAATGAGATGGCTGGCACAGCCTTTCCACCACAGGGCAAAATGAGAGGATATTGGCGGAGGTCAGAGATCATTGTGGAGATCATACGGTTGATGAAGCTATGAAAGAAGTGTAAGTCATCTCTAAGTCTGAAGCATGCTGAATTGCTTTGAATTAAGGACTATTTAAATAAATACTATTATCAGGAAGTCATTTTTTTAATTGATTTTAAGTTTCTTTGACAGAAAAAATGTATTTGCAAACAGATGGTAATGAACTCCATTTTAAGCAACAGCTTAATTCTCTGCTTCAGATTCTGACCTCCTAACTCATATGGGCTAGTCACTCCACACCAGAAGTGCTGTGCCTGAAGGCTCCTGCGGTCCAGAGCAGCAAAGGGATTTGAAGCACCTTACCTTGAAGTACCTGGCCCAACTTTCCATGCATTGGTCCAGTCTGCAGAATGTCTCTGGTACATGTAAACCTTTCAGAGGAAACTGAACCAGAACTTCTACTCCAGATATCTATTCATATGTAGGATACTGCAACCCCTGATGGGGACACTGAGGTCTGGAATCAATAAGTGAGCCACATCACCACCAAGTCTTGTAGCATTTATCAAACATGCACAGGCCTAAGAAAGGTCAGGACCCTCCTGCAACGGCTCCCACACTGCATAAAGGACTAAGTGCTGCATGTGCTTCCTCTTTGCGGATGATGGGCAGTCCTCAAGTCATCTTTGCTGCTCCTTCTCTCCCCAGGAATTAATGTGGCTGTCTTTACCTAATGTATCTTCTGTTGCGCTCTCCCCCTTTGCTGAACCCCTTTGTTTCTCTTAATGTCCTTTTTATTATCCCCACTTTCTATTGCTTTCTTCTACAATAATGGCAATGGCAAGTTTCAGCATCCCCGAAAATCCAAGCACAGGATGGCGCTGATGGTGAGAGGAGGGAGACTAAGAGTCTACCCTGGGAGGGCATGCAGAGCACCCAGGCCTTGAAGGTGTCCTTTTTGGTTACTGCTTGTCTTTATTTAGTATCAAACTAAATGGAATAATAAAAGTAATAATAATAATAATAATGGAATAATAATGCAGTAAGATTAAGAATAATAAACCATTAGACGCCTTGACATCATGGGCTAATGTGAAGAACAGTTCTTAAAAATGCTGCTGCTTTCATATTGATCCCCATAGCTGCCTCCTTCCCCTCTAGATCGTCCCCCCGGGTGCCTTGCATTGCTTTGTGGCACCTGGTCTCGTTTCAGTGGAGCTGAGCGCAGGCTCCTGCAGGCTGCCCTCGCCTGGCCCTTTGCCTCTCGCTTGGGCACGGGGCTGTTCTCAGCCCCCTCCCGCCCCAGCACACCTGCAGCTTCCCTGCCTCATACTCCGGCTTTCCCCACCAGACGCGGCCGATGCAATCATCAACAAGAACTTCTTGTTTCATTTCCATGACTTCCTCCACTTGATGGAAGACAGGGATGATCGCTGCCAATGTTAACATCTCACCGGGGCCTAATGTCATAAACCTCCCCTTACACGTAATGTTACACTTTGGTGACAGTCCTTAGACAAGTAATGAAAATTTAACCAAGTAAAGGAATTACAAGATCAGGCCCATAGTGAGTTTTATAAACACAGTCAATGCCTTAAATTTTCTACATCGAGTCTTCTGTTATTTTTTACTGTGGAAATACTGAGATCACATGAGCCAGGGCAAATGCAGGTCACAAAGATTAATATAGAGATTTATCATGTCTATAGTATACAAATGTACATTCTGGATGACGCAAAAAATAATGAAACCTAAGACAAAAGTACTCACAATAAGGGAATTTTGATACTTTAAACAGCTCTGCTTTGTTTTATAATGTTCCATTACCTCACAAATAATGTAGCTGTCATAACAAATAGTAACAGTGATAGATACTAAGAAAAGCTGGATGGTGTGCACGACTGCGGATACAGCTCCAGTGTTCAGATCTGAATTGAGTTTAAACTTAATATTTCTTGGACGGCTCAGCCCTGGCAAGGGCCGCTACAGTATTTCTCAATTTACAAATCTAATCTGTATCAAATAGCATATAGTAAAATGTAGAATTGCGTTGACCTGAGCACAGTTGTTCGAGACCGTATATGGCTTTTACACAGATGAATCTGTGTGGTTAGGTTTCTATTTGGAAGACTCACCCAGACCTCACAAGCTCCTCAAATATCTTTAAAAAGCAAAAAAGGAAGAAAAAGGTGGTCCACCATTTGCTGGTTGGATGCTGTCCATCATATCTGCAATGAGAGCAGTCTGATCTCAGGCTCAACGCAGCTGTTGTAGGCAGCGTTGGCAGCACTACCACTTTTAAGTGTGTTTAGAGCAGGACCCCATTTTCAGTTGATTAAAATCAGAGGATGGTAGACTAAATCAGGCTGGGAGGGACCCAGTCTACTCTCTTGCCCAAAGCAGGGCCAGCGCTGGCATCAGACCAGGCTGCTCAGGGCTTGGACCAGTGGGGGTTTGAAACTCTCAAAGGATGGAGACTGCACGGCCGCTCAGAGTGACCTGCTCCACTGCCTCATGGCAAAGTTTCTCCCGATACTCAGCTTGAACCTCTCTTATTTCAACTTTTGCCCATTGCTTCTCGCCCTCCCACCCTGCACCGCTGTAAGGAACCCAGCTCCATCTCCTCCACGACCCCTCGTCGGTGCTGGGGGCTGTTAAGTGCCTCAAAGCCATCCCTTCTCCAGGCTGACCCAGCCCAGCTCCCCCACCATCTCCTCATGGGGCAAGTGCTCCAGCCCCACCACCTTGGGGGCCTTCCCCTGAACTCCCTCCAGTTTGTCCACATCTTTCCTGTGTCAGGTCCCAAAACTGGACTCAGTATCTAGATGTGGTCTGATGAGTGCCACACAGAGGGGGACAATCCCCCTCTTCAGGTCATACCCCTGATCACACAGCTCAGGAGCTGCTGGCTGCCTTTGGTGCCAGGGCACACCGCAGGCTCACGTTCAGCTTGCTGCCCACCACCACCTCAGGGCTTTCCCAAAGAGCTGCTCCCCAGCCCCTCTGTCCCCTGACAGTGTCGTTGCAGGGGCTCATCCTGCCCAGGTGCCAGGCAAGTATCTGCCTGTCCTGGTTTCGGCTGGGATAGAGTTAATTTTCTTCCTAGTAGCTGGTATAGTGCTGTGTTTTGGATTTAGTATGAGAATAATGTTGATAACACACTGACGTTTTAGTTGTTGCTAAGTAGTGTTGCTGCTAGTCAAGGACTTTTCAGCTTCCCATGCGTGGCCAGGTGCACAAGAAGCTGGGAGGGAACATAGTCAGGACAGCTGACCCAACTGGCCAATGGGCTATTCCATACCATATGACATCATGCTCAGTATATAAAGCTGGGGGAAGAAAAAGGAAGGGGGGGACGTTTGGAGTGATGGTGTTTGTCTTCCCAAGTCACCATTATGCGTGATGGAGCCCTGCTTTCCTGGAGATGGCTGAACACCTGCCTGCCTGTGGGAAGTAGTGATTGAATTCCTTGTTTTGCTTTGCTTGTGTGCATGGCTTTTGCTTTCCCTATTCAATTGTCTTTATCTCAACCCACGAGTTTTCTCACTTTTACCCTTCTGTTTCTCTCCCCCATCCCATTGTGGGGGGAGTGAGCGAGTGGCTGGGTGGTGCTTAGTTGCCAGCTGGGGTTAAACCACGACACTGTCTCAAAGAAAACTGCTTCAGAACATTTCAGGTAAATCATTTTAACTATTCCTGTGAACAAGGAACAAAGACGTATTTGTCCAAGCAACACTTTCTTCAAGCAATAGTCATTCCCCAGTTCTTGGGATTCAGGGTATGCATTTTGCCACCTTCTGAAAAAAGCCCTAATTGTAGCCAAGCTGTCTGCGAAGAATTGCAGGCTGCAGAAGGTTGAAGGGTAGCACGATCAAAATGCCAGAATGCTTTTGGCAGAACAAGCTGTATCATGAAACCAAAATGTTTCATCGAGAGTTGAGTTCCTGCACAGCGCTGCAGAAATGCCTCACTGGTCTGTAGCACTGTGCTCTAGCTAGGCAATCCCTCCTCCGACCATCCTCACCACGGTGCTGCAAAGTGCTTGTAACCTGGGCAAAACCTAATCCAAGCCGTCTCTTTTAGGAATATGCAACTGACACTAGGGTTTGGAAGGGTTCAGACTTCCTCATTTTTATGCAAACTGGATTTGTCTTGAGTAGAAATTCTCTGTTCCTCCCGGTTTCCATTATTTCATGCGACTGAGGGCTTCTGATTCCCTGCAGCACCCGCTTCAATGGTAGTTCAGCCATAAGATGCTGCATTTCATCTGGGCTGGAGAAGTGTCATTCTTCAACATAACCAGGGAGTTGCTTGCAGAGACTTGAGTTTCATTGGAGAGAGGAAACCATCACTCCAAAACCTGAGAGGAAATTGGCTGGGCATTGGCTGATGCTGGTCCAGACAGCTGGAACTGAGGGACATCAGCCCAATATCAGCAGAACTAGTGCAGATCACAGAAATTAGGCCTCTGGTATCAGGAGCTCACAC
The DNA here is from genome assembly GCF_964195595.1 of Calonectris borealis. NCBI lineage: Eukaryota > Metazoa > Chordata > Aves > Procellariiformes > Procellariidae > Calonectris > Calonectris borealis. Next base: position 136,896,796 of record NC_134312.1, on the reverse strand, counting down.
ATGCTTCAGGGACTGCAGTGAACGGCTCTTAACTCACGAGGGACAGATGCATCTGGCTGAGCCTGTTGGCTTTGCTCAAGGTAACGTAACATAAGGCTGCATATTTAGGCTCTGTGAACATTTATTTGTGATGCTGGGAAATATGCATAGCTTATCCTAGAGGTCTCCTTCTGGTATTACTTCGTGACATCCGCTGCACGTATGCCCTGCTTACACTGAAATGTTCGGGTAGCCGATTCAAGCTCTCAAAAGTTAGGAAATGCCAAAATCCATGCAATTCTCCTTCACCTCTCTCATGCTTGGGGTCATGTTGTCTTTTACTGCCTACACATCAACCAAAGCATTAATTAGTTCAAGCTATGCAAATTGTTTTAAAAAGCTAAAAAGCCTAGTTTGCAATTTAAAATGGGATCCAGATGCCCTCATCACTTCAACAGAGGGAAAAAAAGGCATTAAGTGGTAACAGTTTTTTTGTGTTACATGGCACGCATCCAAGTCGAACTTGCATATAAAAATAAACCTCATGAGTTCATTGTTCTGAACTTACAGCCAAATGTCCTGTTTGTCTTCTGTTGAGTTTAAAAGTTTTGTGACTAAGTTAGTTGTATAAAACATACTTTTAAAAAAAACCCAGTAACAGTAACTAGCAAAATCTAAATAATATAATGATTTATTTCTCTGTATACTTCTAGCCATTGCACAACCTTTGGATCTTCTGATAGAATTAATTTGAAAACAGTCTAAATATTCATTTATTTCTCCATTCCCATAGAAACTCTGACAACAATGATTCATTTCTAAGAATTATTAAGTCCCTGACCATGCAATTCATACCGTTCTTCTCCACAAGGCTCCAATAGCTGGCACATTGTACTGCAAAGAAAGCTCACCTGAAGGACAGATTATCTATTTTTGTTTGTCAGCTTCACTTTCTTGGAAACGGACAGCCTTGCTTTTTCACCACAGGTGATTTGCAAAAAAACCTAAGCGTCGCAAGTGGTATGTTCTGCCGTGGTGAGGAAAGAATTGGATTTGCTCTGCCAAACTGGAAGCACATGGGACGAATGCAACCCTGCCGCAAATGGGGAGGGACCCTGGAGCCTAGCGCAGCAATTGTCTCATACGCCACGAGAAGGGACAACACACCGTGGACTGAGGAGGATAAGGCCCTGATAGCCTCTCTCCTGACCCAGGACACAGAAGTGTCAAGCAAAAAATGGACCCCTCACCTCCAATCTGGACACATGCCCTGTCTATGTAATTAACCCTCCATACTCATAATTTCTCTGGAACTTGAGCTTCCAGATCTTTTCAATCCTTAGCCTCTGTGCCAAGACCATCAACAGAGGTGACAGATGCACTAATTCTGATAGTACTTCGGTATTCAAGCACTTGCTTGGTGAAGCTACATAAGAAAATCAGCTCTGTCCCGTGGCAGGACATCTGAAGGACATCACCTCCTCAGCAACACCATGCTTGCTAAAGGAAACACAATGAATGGCTTCTCTGGCAGGAAGAGGTGAGGTGGGTGCAGCTTATGAGGGTTTTACACCCTCAGAATTGCAATGCAAGAGCAGAAAAAGATATGCCAGCTCCATTATCTTGCACAGTCATTTTCCACCGTGAGGATGTGGTAGCATGGCTAGCTCAACGGTGCACAACGCAGTTGAACTGAAAGCCTATTTTTGCTCCCAAGGTTTATCAAATAGCTGTTGGCAGGTAAGAAACAGGTGCAGAAAACACCCCACAACTGCTGCCTGCCAAATGACTATCAAGCTGTTCTGCAGCACTGAAGACCAGCTCTGTCGGTGACGTTCATAAAGAAATACCCAGAAGTTTAAAATGGGTCCTAGGCTGCATGGACAAGTCAAGAATCATAAACAGTTATCTTTGATTTCCAGATTACACCAGAGAGTAATCTGGAAATCGGGTGATGGAAGGGAAAGTCGCACAGGGTCAACCAATTCCTTTCCAGCTACCAGGGTAGAAAATAGATACTGGTCTTCCTTCACAGAGCAATGGGTCAGTCCTGCTTCAACCCCATCAAATCAACTGACTGAACTCATGGAAACTTCAAAGGTTTCATTTTTAAATTACTGCAACAGAAAGTTCAATCATACAAAAGGGAAAAATAAATAATAAATAAAAAAATAAACTTAAAAAACCCTCTATCATTTGGTAATTATGCTCTTTTAGCTAATGCTACATTTAAGCATTTTGTATCCACATTAAAGTATATTTGTGGCTTTCATATAAACATGCTAGAGAATTGTGGGTAATAAATGATTAGTAAATCATATACCCATTTACAGACACATTAGAAAACCAATCTACCGGTGTAATAGAAACTAAAATGACATTTGCAGGCATTTCTCCCACCCTCAAAATCTGGAAATACAGTCAGGTTCGCAGCTCTCAGTTTGCACAGTGGCCCACGAGTTCTGGTGGGATTGTCCTGCAAGTAACCATCAGCTGGGCAAGGGATGGAGGGCAAGAGACAAGGGGTACCAGTGGAGTTCATTAATGAACATGAGATTGGACGTACACCAAGAACAACGAGTTCCTAATGAGCATGTACATCTCTGGGTGCACGTTAGTCAGACTAGTAAAAAACACCCGGTAAGAAGTATCTTCAAGACCAAGAGCAGAACTGAACAGTGAGCTGTTACTCTTATGAATGACGCATAGAAGTGTTTTGGAGCAGCTTTTGCTCTTGCTATTATTAGGCCTTACTTATGTATCGTTTAGGTGTACAAGGTAATTTAAAACAGGCAGAATTTGTCAAACACAACATAATTCCCGTCACATGGTGCTGAGAGCACAGAAGCGGTGGCAGTTTCAGTACAGTAAAAACAACTCAAGAAGGCACCACCTGGGCCCTGCGCTCTGACACACAATCGCACCGTCCTGCCCATCGCAGCAGACCGCATGCATCAGGCAGAAGAAAAGCATTTTCTCTCGATGACAGAATGCAGAAAGGAAAAGCCCCATGGGTTTGATCCTGATGTAGTAAGGAAAGGAAACGTCCAAGTTGGAAGTATAAGTTAAAGCATGAACACTGTAATTTCAGTATCAGCAGTATAATTTAAACTCCTCGTGGACTGCAAGCATTGTTTTTGGCTATGGTTAAAACTAGGAGATGAAACGGAAAAAGATTAAATGGAGGGTAAGTTACCAACTAGGAATGGTGTGTTGATGTGGCAGCTTGTAGCGTGCCTTAGAAATCCAAAGCGAGGGTGTCTGAGACACCAGAAAACAGTTGCTGTCAGCTGAAAATACAGAGTTTTTTGTCCAGAACGTGGGTTGCTTGGCTGTATCTACTGTGGTGTATCTATTACAGTGCCAAGGAACGCTCCTAGTCCCTGAAACTTGATCGTCTGTATTGTTAATTTATTAGAACAGTTTCTGGCAAGCCTTCGGCACATCCTAATATCACAGTCCGCAGGTGTGGTTTGGGAGTTAGCACAGCCCAGAGACCATTCCCAGCTGTCTGTTTGCCTGCAGCCACGCTGCGCTGGGGGGAGAGAGGGTAATTCCGTGGAGGTGGCTCATCCCCTGCCAGCTGCTAAGAACAGTCCCGGGAGTGTTTAGTCCAGCGGTACGGATGTAGCCCTTGCATCCTGAGAACAGTGAGCCAGCTGAGAAGAAGTGGGGCCAAATCAGGAAGTTTCATTTCAGATTTTCTTCTTGCCACCACTGATTTTTTTCAGGGAGCCCAATCTCTAAGGAAGAATAGGTTCCACCTTTTCAGTTTGGACTGCTGCATCTACCCTTGGAAGTCAATACATTGACCGTTTGTGGTTTAATTAAGTAAAGATGTTTGACTGAATGATGCCACAGGTTTGGACTTAACGTCTATTAGTCAGGCACAGGGAAAGTACACAGAAGATGGTATGGCCACACCTTTTTCCATTTTTTTTGCATCCTGCCTAGATCTGCCTGGTCTCTGGCATGTAATACAGGACAAAACATAACACACTCATGCAATTGCTGAGAGGAGTCCATCAGGAAATTGTTCATTAACACGATGCCAGGCTCTTGTAGGATAAGACTTGGTATGGTCAGTCCCTGAGTTCAGGGCATCTCGTGGAGCCGACACATGGTGCCCCTTTATATGCTTCTGGTTCATGTGACTCAGCAGGAGTAGTTTGACAGAACATGAGAAATCCAAAGCTCAGCCCACACAGGACAGAGCCACTGCTGACAGGCTTGGAAAAGAGCTCCAGGCTGGCAGGGTTTGCACTGACCAGCCAACCAAGACTGTGCATCTGCTCTCTGTTCACGGTTTACAGCTTTTTATTGCTTTTTATAGCAACAGATGCTTTTAGTGGCAGCTTTAGCCACACCAGTGTTTTCTCACCTCTGCTTGGTCAAAAACCTACAGACTTTCCTTTCAGGTGTGGATCTTGCTAATGATGCCCAGGCTGTAGCCATCTCAAGAGAAGGTCACTGCAATATTTTTGGCAGAGGAGGGAGATACACGCTGCATTAAAACTATCTGAAGGTGGAAACTGACAACTGGTTGGTGATGGATGTCTTATCAGAAGCATGAAACCAGTGATCTGCAAGAGGGACCAATTACCTCTCCATATAAATTATTGCCTCTATCTCCATTCGTGCTGCAGAAGGCTAAGCTGTAGATCTCAGACTACAGGCAGGCAGGGAGACCCAGAGGCAGGCTACGATGCTGGAATTCAGCCTGCTTTATCCAAAATTGGCTAGTTCAGTATATACAAGTCTGCTGACCTTCAAAACATATAATCTCTGAGATTTGGATAGAGGTCAGGAAAAAAAAAAAAGAATGGGGAAGGATCTAAGGGAGAATGGGGTATTCTTACCTGATTATCACTGGGGTTTCTTTTAGCTGTTGTCTTCTGTTTTAGAACTGTGTACAACAAGTCTTTAAGGGATGAGAGGAATCTTTAAATGATAGTAGAGATTAGGAGAGGTACAGATTTATTTTTTTTTTAAATTCTGTTTAAATACAGTGGACAACAATGAAAACAGGTGGGGCCACACTAGAGGACATACCAGACTGAAACAGTGGAAGGGTAGTAGTTTCTCAAGGTTTCCTTCATTTCTGTTAAGAAACACTGTTGAATATCCTTGAAGGAAAGACATGAGCGGCTTCAGAGCAGCAGACGGTTTGAGCTAGATGGACAGATGCAGCAGGGATGTGTCTAGGAGTGCAGTAACATCCCCCAGCCTCACCGCTATTACAGACACGCACGTACACACAAATGGCAAAGCTGTCGTAGGCTCAGAATGTCTCATCCTTCAGCGAACTGACCCTCGAGCAAGAAAGGACAACAATCTACCATGCAGCGAGGTTGCTGAAAGCTGTCGGGGTCGTTTGATGCCCACCCCAGTGCCTGGGCATCCCCTTCAAATGCAAGGGCTCAGGGCAAATGCTTAACTTGGCGTACAAAGAGTGAAGGGAGAGGATTCAAACACTCACATCTGTGCTCGGTGACTAGGCATGGCTTTAGGATAAAACATAAAATAATGAAGAAAGAGCTATTTTAAAAGTAAAGCTTGCATTGACTCATTTTCGTCTGTCCATCCTGTTCTTTCCTACTTACTTCATCTTTTCCAATCAGTAGAGATTAGACACGTAAATAAAGTTTTTGGGCTGGAACTGATAACTAGCTTGCCAAACAGATTTGGATGAAGGCTTTTTTAGGCACATTGTAAATATAGAATTGCTGCAAATAAACCACAGGAAGGACTTTTAGGGTCACTTTCCTCTTGACATCCTTTCCCTTTCACATAGCAAGACATGACATGTTTGCTCTCCTTGTAGCCAGGACGGTATATACTGTCCCAGCGGCAGCCCAGCAGCAGGGGACTTTCCATGGAAGTCCCCTCCACAAGGCACACAGCACATTTCTGGGGCTCAGGCAGGCAGCAACGAGCAGCGTCCCGGGGCGGCTGCAGGGGTTATCGGATTTTTCAGAGCATGGCAGAGGAGCATTACCACAATGGGGTCACTGTGTCACTGGTGACCACAAGAAGTAAAATACGGCAATTTAGTAAATTGTCTGTACTCCAGGATAACCAAAACCACATTTTCACTTAGCATATTCCCTGAAGTCTCTAACTGCTCCTCTCCAGCTTTTTACCAGAATAAACACTTTTGTTAGTAACGTAAAGGAAACAATCTGTCTTTGGGTGTGCTTTTTTGTTTTCTTCCAAAGGCCAGCCAAAGGGAGGAATTAGCCTGATCCAAAGCTAAACGGTGCCCTCATTTGCAACAGTGCAACCCCACTGACTCCAGAAGCCTTTGATTTCCCCATGCAGGAAGACTGGAATAAATTATTTAAAATGCCAGCCCGCCTCTTTCGTTTCCACTGGTGTGGGAGAAATGGGGCTTGAAGTGGACAGAGCACAGCTGCTCTTCTGGAGTGGTGAGACTGAGAAAAGAAGAGAAGGGAAAGATTAGAAACGGACTCATGGCCAAGGTCCATATAAATTAGAATCTGGAAATTAAGATGCATCCACTGGATGTCACAAGCCTTGTCTCCAATGGGTTTTTTCCCCACTAATGCACAAAGACTGTAACATTGGTCAGTAATTTTGCCCAGGTGTTGCAGATGACTGACAGCATGTGCCTTTGTCCAGAAAAGCAAAGCACGCCAGCATTACCACATATCCTTTTAGGTGATCAGTGGAGCAGTTCACACAGCTAGGATTGCCTATTGATGGGGAGGGGATCTTATGTTCAGAAACAAAGTTAGCCGCACCTTAAGGTCAAGTAGTCCCATTATATGCTAATTATATGCTAAACACTAAAATGTCTTGTGACCTTCATGTAATATTTCCCTATTTATATCCACCACTGCACAATCCGTTGAACTCTATGTAAAATATTATTAGGACAGTTTCTTATTAATAAGTTGTAATAAAAACCTGTTAATATGCTTATATTGGGCTTTCTTTTATTAACAATTAAACAGGAAAGCTTCTCTCTCATCCCATTGGAACTGAAGACCAAATCCAACTTCAGAGGTTCCTGTTTGTGTTCCTGTTTTGTTCTCGCATTGCTCCTTGCTTAACTAAAATCATTTTCTTAGGTGAGTGCTACTGTAAATGCTTTTATAGGTACTGCTAATGAGTTATCATCATCCCTCCCAACTACCCAGCTGTACCTCTACTGGCATCACAAGAGAACTCTAAGGTGACTGAAAAACAAATCCAATACTGGAAAAATAATCACGTTCTGATCATTTCCAGTCTGCTTTGATTTCCCTTCTTTTTGCATTTATCAGAGGACTGGTATATACCTCTGCCGAAGGGGAGATGTGCTGTGGGTGGAACAAATGTGAGCAGGCGGGGATGGGATAAGCTATATGCAGCATCTGCTCACAACATGAAGCCAACCTCCTGGCCCCTCGGCAAGACTGCTGTCTTACATCCACGCTCAGCGCGGTGAATCCTGAAGTCTCTTTGAGGATGTGCCACTGTGGGACTGCTTCCTCCATCTGAACACAGCTATATGTAAGGAGGTTTAAAATGCAGCATAGTCCATAACCAGTTTATTTCCAAGATCAACTAACTGAGGCATTTATTTTCAGCTGTATGATGCCTCTGTAAATGAGCATGCTGGGTAGAAGACAGCATAAGCAAGAGAGGAGAGAGATGGAGAAAGGGGTGAAGAGAGCTTGGGAAATGGGAGTTTGGAAAGGAAAGGAGATGCAGAGAGAGAGAATAATGCGGAAAAACTGCCTGCCATTTCTCTGAGAGATGGATGCTGCTCAGCGACAGCACTGATCCTCGTGCAAGCAGGCAATGCAGTTACTGCTCGCTGAAGGAATCTGTCATCAAGCAGGCAAATATGGAAAAAAAAACCACAAAACTTTGTACCTTTTTTTATGTAAGGTTTTCGGGGATTTTTTAAACAACCATGTCAGGGCCCTTGCCTGCAGGCTATTGTTGTCCACCGTGACTCTCCATCTGTCTCAGATGCACACAGGGAAGAAACCACATTCATCATTATTGATTACTTTTGGTCTTGAAGGGCTTTGTAATGGAAAGGCCGGTGACAGTGTAAGACAATAGATATGGTGAGACCTTCCCCAGGCTTCTTTGTTTAGGCTCAGCGGGTGCCTCAGGCACTTTGTGTATATGTCTAAACCAAACATCAGTCAGAAACCTGCCATGTCCATGGGATACAAAAAGCTGGTATCTCAATGCGTGAGAGAATTTCACAGCCAGGGTCAAGTTTACTTTGAAGACTATGTTGTGAGGGGAGAAATGCCTTGGATTTTTAATAGGACAAAAGTAGTGTTGTTCATTTCTAGGGTCTCAGATTGTCTTAAAACTAGAGATGGGATCCAGAGCTGTGTTGCAGCTTGGACTTTTACATTATGAACTCTCACAAACACTGGAAATTACCTATACTCACGGCCTGGTTGTAAATTTTCCCCATAAAATCAGATGGGCAAAACTACTCCTGTTGAGAAAACCCACAATACTTCAGCCTATAGGAACATCCTGGGATACAAAAAGATAATGTGCAAAACCAAAATGCAGTAGCAGTACCAATTTCTGTTGACATTTTTGTGCCATCTGCTATAAGAACGCAGAGAACAGCCATGGCTAGATTCCCTGCATAGTAAACTGATGCAGAATCAAGGTTAAAAGTCTTTACCTTTTGCTGTTTTGCTTCCAAAACAATTACAAAAAGTCATTCCATTTTGGGAAGGCAAAGTGAGTGAGAAGTGGGAACAAATATTTAGAAACATATAGAGAGATTAAGCAAAAAGATTTCTTGCATAAATTGTTTTCTTTCCTTTTTCCCCCCTCATTGTTCTTTATATAAATAAACCCAGCATATGTAACTCCATTTAACTTCATGATCAGTGAAAGCTTTTAACCATTTCCTTCTTTCTGTTTCTGATTTTATCTGAAAATAAAACATGGCATTTTGCTATCTTGAAATTTCAGCTTAGACAACAGAAAACTCCAAAGGAGATCCACCAGTAATAAACACTAATGGATAACTCTCTGTGTTGAAGAGTTTAGCTCTCTCTGCAGAGAAATACAAATCATCTAATTAGAAATACAGATCTAGCTCTTGCGCACTTCTAGATTATCAGCCTGAGATTGTGTGAGTAGCTTGAGCCACAGAAACTAGAGGAAATGTGGAAACAAAAAGAAAGCTTAAGATGGTAACCTAAAGACCTACCTTAAGCCTACCTGAAGGTCAGTCAACTAGAAAGCTGTCTGTGGAGTTAAAGAGGCTCTCAGTCAAGAGGAAACAGCTGTAGTAGAAGCTGTATTGGTTTTTTGTGCGTTACACCTTCCAAGATTAATTTCTGAACAATATCAGTTCACTGAAGAAGTCAGGTTTCTGAAGATTGCTCCACCACCCCCAGCAGAATATTAGAAAAACATAAGTAAACAGTGTTTTACTAACAGCAGCTCCATGATTCAGAATCTCTCCATCTGGGTCCATCAGATGTTATAAGGGCTTACCTCACAGACTGACCAGCAAACTTCCCGTATTAGAGTGACTGGCTACATCATGGGAGGCTCCTAGACCTGCACTAGCCTCCCATTCAGATGAGGGATGCACCCGCCTCTCAGAAGACAAAGAAGGGATCTGCAAACATGGAAAAAATTTTAGGTAGTTTAGTAGCCGTTTAATAGTGTTCATACAGGGTGTTCTCCTCCGTGACACTAGCTATGCTATCTTTGGCCAAGTGCTCCCACTCACATAAACCCCACGATAGTGGCTAAAGCAGTATAAGGAATAAGCCGTGGCCCTGTCTTTAAGCTTAGCCGTTCCTCTTCAGGTACTCTGAAGTGCTTTGCACTACTGTCACTGTGAAACTTTCTTGGAAGAGCAGTGAAGCCAAGGACTCCCAGGGTAGCATTTAGATACTTGCATCCAAGAAAGAAATCCGTACCAAAAAAAAATCTCCCAAAGCCCATCTTTAATTGGAAGTCCATAATGACAGCCATTTTTGCAAGCATGCCTCCCCAAAAGCCATCTTGACTCTGCAAGGGCACCTCAGCACCTTGGGACTTGCAAGCTGTCATCCTCACTCCAAGTATGGCGAAGCTTCCAAGGTTTTCATTAGTAAATGAAACAGTGCATGGAAACATTTCTGACCCTGAAGATGGCCCATGGCATGAGATATGCCCACATCAACCAGCTTTCTCCCAAGCAATTCCTGAGCATGGTTTGGGAGTTGGAGAGTCCGAGGTACTTTTCCCAATAGGCAGCATGCATGCAGTCACGAGGCTGCTGGGTGAAAAAAATTTGCTACCATAGATGTGGGCTAATCTGTGGGCCAGTTGACTTCAGTGCCCAGGAAGATCTTCAATCCATTTAATTTATTAATGCAGATCTAGCTGAAGGCAGCCCAATCCAGCGTATCACTGGGTTTACCTAACGCTCAGCGGTACTGGTGTCAGTGCACTGAAGCCACATCAGCATGCAGGAAGGAGTGATAGATCGATAAAGTCAGGGAAAGAGGGTAAGTAAAAAAGTATCTGCATTTAGCCTGTCGCCTAGAGTGCTCCCATGGTTTGGTGAGTGGGTTCTTGTTCCCGCTGAGGAGATGATTGTACGTTTTTCTCTAATGACTCTTTAATGGATATATATTCCCCGGAGCTGGAACAGGAAAATAGCTGTAATTGTGTCACGACATAACAAGCTCTATGAAGCTCGATTTCCATTTGAAGGGAGTAATTTTTAATGATATTTATGAAGGACAAACCTCATGCAAGCCATTAATTGCTCTACTCAATGACTAAAGAAAGTAGTATGTAATTTAAATATGCATTTGAAAAAAATATGGATGAATCAATACTAAATTAATTTTTAACAATGGCAAATTTCCAGGAATAGTTAACTGGTTTGGCTGATATATAAGATAACAAAGATATCCAAACTAGGATAAAATTTGAAAAATAATTTAAAAAATAATTCCCCCAAATACTGATTCAAATCAACTGAAGTTAGTAAAAAATTAATGCTGATTCAGCAAATATTTAATCTCTTTAAAAGGGGAAATTTTTTTTTGTTACAAATAATCTCAGTGGTTTAAAATAAAAGGTAAAGCTGCCCAATCTCTCCAGAAACTAAATTAAGTTTTATGTATCAGTTAATTAATTAATTAATTACGTTCATTCAAGTTTTAATTTTGGCATTAAAAGATAAAAAAACCAACCAACCAAACCAACCCTAGGATTGTCCAAATAAAAAAAAAAAAATTAACTATTGCACATCTTTCTTTCAAACATGCTAATACAGTTTAATGTGATTCTTGGAATGTGTTCAAAGCTATTTTTGGAAGTCACAGGAAGACTAGGACATGGGCCATGTTAGATTCCATTTCAATGTACTCAGAAGTTTATATTTGCACTAGCTCTTATTTTTATTAGTTAATTTTTTTCCATATTTTTTCAATGTTCTATTCTTAATGGTTTTTGGTATTATTTTTCTAGGGTGTTGATCAAAACTGCAAAGGAGATAAATTGTGCACTCAAATGTTCACATGCAATTCCTACAAAAATTGTGTCTATTTTTATGGCTTCTGTTATTGTAAAGTCAGACACAAAAAAATATGATATCCTCATTCTTAAAAGGCGGAGGCTTTAAGTGGTAGAGATCTGAGAAAAGGTCTAAGACTGAGAATGAAGCTATCTGCAGACTAAGATAATAGAAAGGGTTAAGGGAGGGTGGAATCAAACAGGTGAAGGATCTCTCAGGACAACTACAGAAGAAACAAGAGGGACCACAAGGTTTCCAAATCCAAAACCACAGCTGCAGTTATAAGATCATCTTTCAGTCAACAATATATTTGACTCTGGTTTTTTTTCCTTGTTTTTTAAACACAAACTTGAAATTCCTACCCTTGTCAAGACTCAGGCTCGAACATGTTCACTTCAAAATTATGAGAGTGCTTATGTGACAAGATGCTGCTTGGTAGATACAAAGAATGAAAAAATAACTTCTAATAGAGTGTCTGTGATTTTAACTCGCATTGTAATTGAATACAAGAATAAGTGAAAGAATTTACTTTTCGCATTGCTACCTAGAATAATGTTAACAAGCTGTAATACTAATTTTTGTGAGGTATTCCAACATAAAAACAGAATGAAGCTCTAGCTGTACTCCAAGATAATTCAATAACTGTCAATGAGGACAACAGAATTGATTTTCCTGAGTTTGTCTCATGGTAAAATTGAAGTACTTTGTCTTCGCTGAGTTTTTTCCAATGGTATAGAAAAGCGCATTATCTATCCTGAAGTAAACATACATCTCTTTCAATAAAAGCATTACTTCTGTTTTTTACAGTGAGTTCTGACAATTATATATCCCTTCTCATGCTTTTCCAGCCATTATATTGATTGCTACATAAAATTACTGAGTTATTTCAGCTGTCACTGTCTTTTGAAGGTTATGCAACTTAAAATAGTTAAACTAACCTTTAGTTTGACCTTTGTAAGCCATCAAAACATTCTTGGAAGCAGCTCTGTTTAACCATTGATGATTTTTAGGCATATTTAAAATAGTATCTGAAAACTGAAGGCCAGTGTCTCCTTTGGGAAAATTAAATTCCACTTCCCACACAGTATTTTCTAACATTTTCAAACTTTGAAAATAAATCAGTCATTGACTGAAGAACATTTTCTACTATTTATGAAATGAACAAGCCAAGCAAGCAAAAACCATTAGTTAGCTACCAGTTTCCTCATCCATTTGACCCTCACAATGACAGATTCTTTACTAAGGAATTCAGATATTATATATGCTCTAAAAGTAGCCTGGAGAAACAGTTGTGGGAGTGGATGCAGCCCAAAAGCATGAGGTAACAAACCACACTGTGGAGGATACGATCTAGTCATCAAAACGGGAGCCTTCATCCTTGAAACAAGCTCTGAGAAAATAAGCAAAATTGAAGGGGGGACCAGTAGGGCAAGAAGAAGGGAATCCATCTGAAATGCTGAATATTTTGTTCATATAAACAAAATAATTGCATATTCAACATTAGATAGCAGGTAGTCAGGATGCATTCTTGTGAACTGGGGGGAAAAAAAAGGACTTTTAGAGTTGGTTCTGTGTGCCGCGATTTAACGGGAAGGGAGTGGCGGCCCTTGGCAGAGCGGCAATGTGGAACTGTGGACGTGGTGGAGGGAGGCTGGCAAGGGTTGCAGGCTGATGTCATTGTTGCCTGACAACACTTTCCTGGCTCCCCTTGGTATTTCTCTTGGTATTTCTCGCTGGACTGACTATGTTCCATTTGTCACCATTCCCTGGATTGTGCAGCAACAAACATATGTAAAATTAATTTTCTAATATCACATATTTAACCTTAGAGTGTACAAGCCTGGATGTCCTACTTTGCCTTATTCTAGTGCTATTGCTGATATTATGCCATTATTCCATTTCCCGTCCATACCAGTGAATTTAAAAGACTTTCAAATAACACCATTAAGCATTTTAAGACTTGATGTACAACCATTTTCAGAGAAGAAGAGGCTAACCAAGAGTCTTGTTCCGAAAGGAGCCTGAAGAAGAAGTGTGATTTGTGCCAGAATATCACAGCTTCACCAGACTCTGCTCTGAACTCAGAAACACAATCTTCTGGTTCAACCATGTGCTTAGTGCTGGGGCAACAAAACAACTTTTCTAACACTGTGTGCTATGTGTTGATGAGATGATGAGATGAGATGAGATGAGATGAGATGAGATGAGATGAGATGAGATGAGATGAGATGAGATGAGGAAGAGAAGAGAAGAGAAGAGAAGAGAAGAGAAGAGAAGAGAAGAGAAGAGAAGAGAAGAGAAGAGAAGAGAAGAGAAGAGAAGAGAAGAGAAGAGAAGAGAAGAGAAGAGAAGAGAAGAGAAGAGAAGAGAAGAGAAGAGAAGAGAAGAGAAGAGAAGAGAAGAGTGATCTCTTCTGGTCTCCCACGCTATAAGCTCTCCAGAAAAATTATCTGGAATAGTAAAATTATGATATGAACTTCAGGAAGGTTTAAGGGTTATTACACATCCCTGTTTGCCTTATAGCAGAATTTCCTCTTCTCCAGTCCAAAACTCCCATGTCTCTTCTTATGGAAGAGAAAATATCTCAAGGTTAAACCTTACCTGCACTGAACAGAAGAAGCTGTCTTAATAAGACAGATGTTATGAGGAGAAGGGACCCATTTTTCATCTTTCCTCTCATGTTGAAGGATTTAGATGATACAGTGAAAAAATAGAGCTACCAGATTTTATGCACTGTTACTTTAAACGTGTTTCCTTGTACGCTCCATGCTAGCCACACCTCGGTGATTATTAACACAGGACAGTCTCTCTTCTTGCTCTCAGAAATGTCCAGAAAAGTAATCTATAGCTTCTAGCAAAGGGTAAACAAGGCCTAAACAATGTCTTCTAACAATATGAGTGAAGTAAAAGAGAGTTTGTCATTTTAAAGGACAAGTTCCTGTTGTTTATTACCAATAAAAAAACATTTAAAGGAGTAAGAAGATAACATTTGATCCAGTAAGACATAATTTCCATTTACTCTTTGCTCTGTGCAGGTGGGGGGAATTATGTGCATCAGGACTTGCCAGTTCAAGTACGATGCAAGGAATAAGATTGTTTCTCCGTGCTGTTCCCTGTATACACTAAGCTTGCCCGCCAACGAGTGTAAAACTGGGAATTCGCTGTCAGGACAGCTCCTGTGGGCAAGCTGAGCTGCATGTGCAAAGCAGCCGTGTGTACAAAGTGGCATAATTTTTGGCAATTCTAGCCCTGTCCTAGGAGACTTGGCTAACAAGTTCCTACTTCTTTGCTGCCCACTGTCTCTGCTACACTGATTAAAGCCACTGTTTAAATTTGGACCCCAATTTCTACAGAATGTTCTTCACATAAATGCATCCACCTCAATGAGGCACTTTTCTACTTGGAGGAAAATCAGAAGACTGCTGCTGTCACAGCAGTGACGGTCTTTGTTCCTTTTTTTCCAGAGGTGTTGAAACATTTTAAAAGGATGGAGATGCTCAATGGCTTTTAATACCCAGATGGCCAATGACAATAGATATCTAATTCCAAAACAGAGGTATTTGTATTTGAAAATGTTGGGCTAATGGTTTGAAATGTATACTTATGTACCTAGCTATAGATGGCCTATAGTGAAACTCTGCAGACAGATAAGTAGAGAGGTTTTTCTCAGTAAAATCATTTTCCCTCAATTTTTATTGAAATAGAGCAAAAAAGTTTCTGTTACTGCTGCAGAGGCAAGTTAATTCAGCTTTGGGTGGGAGTAATTGGGTTTGGCAGGAATTCTATTAGTGCTGAGTAAGGGGACTTAAAACAATGTGAATTATCTTTGGTTGCGGTCCCAATGGAGCTCAGATGCTTCATTCTCCATTCTCAGGCTCCAGTGCTGCAGAGTTAACACTGAAGAAAGAAAATACAAACCAGAGAATTTTCCACAGATTTGTCTGCAACCAGTTAGTCTGATAGCCAAGTAGTAACTTCAGTAGCTCAAGGTGCATCACCGTTTCTGCAGCACAGCTTCTCACATACAGCAGCCCTAGTGCTCAGGCCTCTGCTAGGAAGCTGGGATTTATTCTTTGTACATCAAAGGTGGAGTATCAACAAGCTGGATAGAGCTGGACTGTTAAAAGGAGTTTGTAGTGGCTGGCGAGCAAATAGATGGAGTTTGTTTGTTCGTTTCGGTTGTGTTTTAAAAAGCAGGAGGAGCACCCTTTAGTCTACAGGTGTTGCCAAGCAGAGGTTCTTCAGCTGTAGGCAGATATTCGAAGGAGTGGTGCTCTAATGGAGCTTTCTGGCCAGTGTGCCACTGCACGACCACAGCCGCTGTACTGGCACAGGGGCTGCCGGTTAATTCAATCCCAATGGAGTGAGTAGGGTCAGCCATTGCTAATATCACTCAGTTGCTCTGCATTCAGCTGTCACCTCAGCACAGTCCCACCCCGCGTGGAGCCATGGGACCCTGGGGGAGCCATTGGCTCATCCTGCCTCTAAATCGCTCCTGGAACTCTCCCTTCTCTTGTCATTCTGGACCATGGGGCGCATGCCTTGTAGCTGTTTGCCACATGAAGATTTTATTATGTGGCTTGTGATCTCGGGAAGATCGGCTGCTTCAGTCTAAAACAGTCACTTATTGTGGGATCACAACATACAATACAAGCAAGGACAGCTACCATGAGGCAAACTGGGATGGTGATCCAATGCATTGGCTCTTCTGAGGCAATGTGTACACTTTTATCCCACGATTAATGGCAAGAAGCTGCCCCACTTGCATGAAAGGATCAGTTTCACTGAGTTTCCTCACAGTAGGAGTAGCCCACATGATGCACCTACCTTACCATGAGGGAACTTCCTTTTGTGGCCCTGCCGTAAGCGCGTGGCAAGGGTCAGATAGGTTTGAGTCTACTACCTAAAATCATCCTCCTTACCAGAAAGAGCTCTGAAATCACTGTGGTGATCAATACACTACAACTGAGCAATCTAAATACGTATCTGTTCCAGACGAGTGAACTTGAAAACGTTTCTTGTGACCTTTCTCAAATGCCATTCTTTATCATTGCCAAGTAGAATTCCAAGTAGTTTAATCAGAGGAATATTGGGAGTGGTGATGGATGTGTTTGGGAGTTATTACTATTTTTCAGCTTTGTGGATCTTTTTCAGGACAAGCTGAGCAATGTTCTTTAAGACTCCTAGATGTTTCATCAATTCAGAAAGTTGTTTCCCTTCACCACATCATCCTCATCATATTAAAGAAGTTGCAAGTGGCTGTTTTATTCCAGTCCAGTGGCACACATTTCCTATTGTCATGCAAAGCATCAGAGGGAGGCAAGAGAGGCAGTTAAGGAGGAGAGTGAATTTACTCTACTTGCCTAAGCCCACAGGTAGGTTTTGCATGTTATGCTCACTGGAATGCGACCCAGCACAGCACCAAGGCGAAGCAATTTAACAGGCGGTAGAATTGCAGTGCTGTGAAGCAAACACTGTACCAGTGGTTTCCACTCATGTTTGCAGGCACAGGTATCATGGTGAAGCCTTCCATTTCAGGAGCCACTCCTGATCCCAAGTACCCTTCCATTTATCAAAGATAACGAGCAGAAACTGTGAAACGGAAGTCAGAAGCTAATTGCTGTAACAGCCCTTCTTATAGACAAATTGCGATCACACCCTTTAACTGTCTTCATCGGCCAAAAAGAACAAAGCCAGTTCCAGCCACGGCTTCATCCTACATTTAAACAACCACAAATGCTTCTCCTACCAGCCATCCATCAGACAGGTATTTGACCGCAAAAACCTGAGAGAGAACAGCTGTTTACACATAAAGCGGACATCTTCTCCCCATAACTAATTGGCACAAAACCACAAAGATGCCTTCAGTATCCTGAACTCCAGATTTGAGCCCTGTGGATGTCAGTCAACACCCTCCTAAGGCAGCATCGCTGTGCACTCCCAGCCAGGCCATTGGAACACTCGGAATAAGCTGTTCATGACAAAGCCTTTCCAGCAACCCTCTCCACATGTGCGTTGGGGAAGTCTTTTTTGTGGAAGGAGGGGTGGGTGCCCTTCTCCACATTGCAATTGTTTTCCTGAAACCTTTACAGGCTTTTACAGCAGGAAGGAGCTTACTGAGCCTCTGTTTTTAGGCTCTGAGGCAAGGCACTTCAGGTTGCAGGCAGGTAACTCACAATGCAAAGTGGTTTCAAAGGTATCTTTGTTTTTTCCCTTTGACTTAATTCTGAATCCCAGACTTGTTAGGCACTTAACAACCTAGGAGACAATACATGCTTCTCAGCCGATGCCATCAAAGGCAGACAGAGAGACAATTACTCTAGAGCACTGGGAGCAGTGTTATTATTTAAAGATAGCATTAAGAGGAGCCCGCCATGTGAATTCTGCTCTGATCATGTCAATCAGTCATGACACTAGCAGAGAAAGCCTGGGAGCTGTCTTTGTGCCATCTCTTTTAGGCAGATTACTCTTGTACAGTATGCTGTCCTCCTGCTTTGCTACTGTAATAGAAGATATATTAAGTTGAACAAAAATTAGCATAAAAATGTTTACTCCTCTTGGAGATGGAAGGGAAAGCCATGACAGTAAGCAAAAATGCATCATGCTTACAAAAGCCCTGGTAGATCTTTCATTAGAAAAGTGAGCGTGATTCAATACCAGGGTGCATGACGCACTTCCTACTTAAGAGTCTCATTGGGAGCCACTGGCTCCAAATGAACAGCAGCAATTCTGCTGAGCCAAAGAGAAAGAAAAAGACTAGAGAATAATGCTAATGAACTACTTTTAAAGACATCTGTATTTCTTAAGAAAACAATAACTTATGGGGGACTAAGCTTTTAAACTGAGTAGCTGTGTAATAAATTGTAGTCTAAAATAAATTTTACTGTGAGGTAAAAAAGAATTGTTATAGAGTTTGTGCTGGTTTCATGTCTCATGGCTCTGTGATCTGTGTAAATTACAAAAGATGGAGAAAATCAGTTCTTTCTTATAATCTATATACAAATACAAAGAAGCATCTAATCAGTGAACAACATGTAAAGATGGCTTAGTAGAGATGACCTTTCCTGAGAACACAGAGCGAAATCAAGCTTCCTCTATTTAAGACTGACGCTTAAAAGAAAGGTTTTAATCGAGGGTTTTTTTTGTGCAGGCTTCTTTGTATTTACATTGAGAACAAGTCTTGAAGAACTTACTTTTAAGCATACAAAAGGAAAACTTCACCTTGCAACAAGTTCTTTAGGACTGGTCACCTTCTTAAATTATGTAGCTAGCTCTCAACATTTAGACTTGCATTGTATGTAGTACGTAGTGTGGAGCAAGAGCAAAGAGCATTCTAGCTAGAGGATGTAGTGCACAGGAAAGTTCTCCATCTATATCTTTTTATTCTGTCTTCATAACAACAGCTATCAACCTTATGCATTTCAGAAAGACTAAGAGAAATGGAAAGGTTTTTTATCCTCTTGTGAACTTAAAAAAAAGGTCATTTTCCCAAACACCACATAAGTATCACTCAAACTTTTACAGATGGATAATAACGTATGTGATATTTGGGGGCCTAGTGTTTAAAAGATCTCCCACCCATTTTTTATTCATAATATCTTTTTGAAGTGAAAATTATGTTTTGCCAAAACCGCACTTTTTTCTGCAAAGTTCTTGATTTTATCTGTGTTCTCCATGCTTCCATCAAGCCTAGAAATATCCATTTGTTTTATTCACACCCTCCATTTTTTTCTTTCATTCACCAGAAGGAATTTGCATTTGCACCAGAACAAATGAAATCTAAGTTTTTCCTTTTCCCCTCTAATTGAGAGAGCAAAAGAAAAATTAAAGAAAAAAGAATAGTCTTTATTGATCAATGATTCATTATAGATTTTTTTTGTGCACTCTCAGAGTAAATTCATGAGCCACAGGAAAAGGTGGGTTAGACTAAACTGTCTTGTAGCCAATGATGTGCTGTGCAATGGTTACAGACCAAGAGTAACTACTGTGATTTAAAAGAAATTTGCCATGTCAAACAAACCCAGTTTTGTTGTCTGAGACTGCAAGTTTCACTCAAAAAGCAAGTAGGAAGATTTCATACTCTTAGGGAACTGCCCAGCACATGATTTCACATTACACTTGTGCCATTCTATACTAACTACAGCAAAAACGCAATCCTAGAAGCCATCACTGGAGCACATGTTAAGTTGATTAAGGGCTGGTTGATTCACAGATCTTTAAAAAATAGTGGGCAAGCAGCAAGTGGAGAATCGTGATTTTCATTAATCATCTGAAAATAAGTTCAAAATTGCTAATAAAATACGCAGGTATCACGAAGGTTAGAAGAGCAGTCAGAGCAATTTGTCTGCCCTGTACACTATGCGCAGTCAAGCAAAACGTGTTTTCAAAACAAAAGCTTAGACAGCTGGGAAGAAAGAATGGAGATCAGCCCTCCGCAATGGGGAACTGCCTCAGGGCTCTACAAGACAGCTAATTGAGCAGAACAGCTCATATTTAAAAGCACAAAAGATTTTTGGATGAAGAAACAGGGAAATAATACTGAGAGGCAAAGAGATGGTACTTTCTCTGCATATGTCATCAGTGAGCTCATTGCTAGAACACGGTGTCCTTCGGGGGAATCCACACTTCAAAAAAATGAGGTTGAAAATTTGCAAAGGGCTTAGGGGAGAATGGTTAAAGCAGGAAAATACAGCTGGTAAGTGGAGACTGAAGAAACTTAATCTATTTAAGTTTATTCTAGAGGTTAATAAATTACTTGATTACAGCCTATATGCACATACAGTGAGGAAGAGACATAACAAAAATAATGCCTAATGAGACATAGTAGTTGGAAGACGAAATTCAACAAATTCAGCCTTGAACTATAAAGTTCAGTGAAGGTAACAAGCCACTAGTTATTAAATGTATAACAGACTTTCCATCACTTAAAGTTTTGAGGACAAAAGTGAATGTGGGATCCAGTTTCCCTCCTGTAGCCCCCTATGGAGCACGGCATTGCTCAAATAAAAGAAAATGAGCCCAGAAAAGGGCTTCTACTTGTCCACACCACCAAACCCTCAGCTCACTCCCTGGCCCTGCTTTGGAGCACTCCAAGTAGCTCTCCCTGAAACAGCACAGGCTCAGCGTGGCCAGTTCCCAAGCACACAGATGCACGCTCCCGCCTTCTGCAATATCCGCAGTAGAGAAATCGGTACGGTTTCTTGAGTGGTGATGGCAGATTTACCTCAGTGGAGGAACTATTACATAGAACAAATAAATCCATCAGTTCTGCTCTCAAACAGCCTAGCTTCCCTTAACTGCGCTCAGAGTAACTCTTTCCCCACTATTTCATATGGCTACTGCACCTTTCACAGTTTTAGCTTATTGCACGTAATATGCCAATTCTGGCTACTTCCTTGCAACTGTTCTGTCAATCACTCAGGCAATAACAAATTCAGGACATTTCAAATGCTAAATAAAAATGCCTCTGCAGCAAGGAATCTGATGCTATACAAAATATTGACTGATTATATATAATATATACATATTATATATACTATCCTAGTATTAGGTATTATATGTGATATTTCATATTTATATTACATATTTATATTTTTATGTATATTATGTATTCTATATATATAGTAATATACATATGTAATATAATGTATTAGATAAAACCTGCCAAGAACCCTTTCTTTGTGGCAGGAAATGTGGCTCATCGTGTTTTTGCATGGTATCAAGAGAGCATTTCCTTTAACGACTAAAAATTTATTAATGATCTTTGAATCATCCAAAGCCTCTGCAAGTAAAAGTGTAATTTCATATCATCGCAAGGCTTCTTAAAAGAATTTTTCTTTGAAAAATACAAGCATAAAGGAAATATATTTAGAGGCCTGTAAATTGTCTAAAATTACAAGGAAACACTTTTTACATGCTTTCTTTTTGGTCCATTCCCAGATGCCTGGTGGTCTTCCCATGAGCTCCATGAATACTGATCACAGTCATTCACGCTGACCCCTACGCACTGTACTGTACCGTCATTAATGTTTCTACGCAAATCATCTTGATCTCAGGTGGCCGTTAATCCCAAAGTCACTAACATGACAGATCGTGAGAACTGAAACTCAACTCTTTGAACTAGCATGGGGCCCTTAATCTTCTGGCTGACACGCATTGTCCTATAATTGCTTCCTTCAAGAGATGATAGCCTATCTTGTGAGTCTATACATTTAGATATATAATTGGTGGGTTGTCAGTATGATAGGGCAGGGTATTGGAATTTGTGTTACTAATTGTTTAAGGCAACAGGCAGGATAATAATTCATAACATGGTAGAGATAGTAAAAGTCATCACAAAATATATTAGTTACCAGAGGTGGCTGACTGCCAGAGCTGGCTGGAGTATTTTATTCCATTTGTGTTATGGCAGATACGTATCACGACAGAGAAATGTCTTGAATGCCTCAGCCTGCATGACTTCTATTCATAGTACCATAGAGCGTCGTATAATGCAGACCACATTTCTGGCCAAATAATCATAAAGTGTTCACTAGTATCAACAAAGCTCAAATTCACAGGCGTTAGAGATATAAAAATCCAAAAATAGCAAATATCTTCCCAGCATGCAAATAGTAATTGACGTAGCTGGCATCTTTAATTTTGTAACACCTAGATCTGATTTACAGGAAAGTCTCTTTTGAGTGGGGAGCCCTCCACCCAGCAGAGATGCCTGCAGTTTATGATTAGTTCTGCAGCTCATAGGAAAGTTGGTTTCCTATGAAATCGCGTCCTTCGTTTCTCTATTCCTCCGCCGCTTATGCAGGAGCCCAGTTCCGCCCCTAGTGTGTTTGTTGCCGTCTCGAGGAAAGAGCTGAGGCAGTGCTGGCTGGGCAGCCCAGGGGCACAGGCCGGCCGGCCGGCTGGCTGAGCTCGGGCTGCCTTTCCCTTCGCAGTAGCACAGATGTGTCTCACCTCTTCCCAGCACAACAGTTTTCGTAAAACTGGAAATACGCAGACTGTAATGACTCTGAGACTGTTACCCACCTGACAGTTTGGAGTTAAAGTGGCCGAAGATTTAGTAAGATATGAGGAAAAGAATGGGAAGGAGTTGGACAGACAGACACTGTGATCACAGAAGTCACATTTCCTTCAGAAACCATGCTAGTAGTTTCATGGGAGTGCAAAAAGACACACACAAAATGTTCCTTGACTGTAGAATTTGCCTTACCAAGACACCTGCAGAGCTTGCTCTGCTCCATTTATCAACATGGAGACTTGGAGGTAACATGGTTACAGTGAATAAATGCTCTCACGAGAGGAAAATAGGGATTTTTTGGTGCAGTAGAATAAACTGTAACAAGAACCAATAGTTTCAAGCTGTAAAGACAGATAAATCTGAAGAAATAAGTAGCTTAATAATAAAGATGATTAATTTCTGGCATGTAGTGGGCAAGTTTTGGGTTCAGCATCCCTCAGTGTCCTCAGATGAGAGACTGGTGACTTTACTGTAGGACACGATTTGGTCAGAGACAACATGCCGGGCTCAGGGTAAAGACTGGCTAAGTAATAACTGGGAGTCCAAATCACTGAAAATGTCATTTTGGATGATCTTATGGATCTTTTGGACTTTAAAAGTCATTGAGTGAAAAATTAAATGCCAAGTTAAAGATGTCTGAAGTCAAGATATATGATGTAAGTGACAAACTTCAGTTATAACTACAAGGGCTAGTAATACACACCATCACTGAATTATAATAGCACATCTTCCTCCCCTTCTCCCTTCTTGCTGAAGTGCCATTTACAGGGATTCATAAACTGACTAATGTACTAAAAGCCTAAAGTTTTGGCCATATTAGCCGTAGAAAGACTCTCACAAAGGTCAGAGCAAGAATGCCCATATTAGAACATAACTTTTCTGTTGTAACAAATCATAATGCTGCAGCTCACAACAGCAATAAAACTGCAGTGCTTATAAATCACTGCATAAAACAGAATGATATTTTTTTTTTCACGATAGCAAGGCTAGGAATATTTGGGTCTGAACTGACTAAAACAATTCTGTGTTTAAATAGGAAGGAAGCTTGGGAAAAAATCAAGGAAAGCTGGATACGCTGCGCTTGGAGGAGAGCGTTGTAAGTCACTAATGACAATGTATTATTTTGAATGAGGAGAGGAAAGGGAAAACAGTGACATAGCAAAGAGATGTTTTAACAATAACACTTTGGAAGTCTTATGAATAGACTCCTGACCTTTGCTGCAAAACACTGAGGCACAAAGGCCCAACAGAGGTCTACATTCATTTCACAAAAATAAATAGTATCAAGGCATTGTTTTAACCCATCAGAGCAAACACACACATGAGGATTAGTGCTTCAGTGTTGTACTTCAGGCAAACACAGTGGTGATGCCTCAGAACAGAAAAAAGTGAAGCATGATGGAGGGGAGATAGTAAAAGGGAGTTTCATTCAGTCCTTCCTGATTCTTCTCACTTTAATTAACAGGTTTTCCATGTTTTTGGAGTGGTGAAGAAAAGAGTTTTAGTTAATACTGTGTTCTTAATGTGGCATGTGTGCTGCAGATTTCTCATAGTAAGTCTGCCCTACCTTGACGTAGCACACAGCGTCCGTCTAATGTGCGGTACCCTAGATAAGGTGGGGAGCTGCACAATAGTAGAGCTGAATGGTACTTGCAGAAATAATGAGCTACATTTCCATATGCATGTAAACACCTCAGTCATCAGTACACTCTTGCCATTGACCGGCTAGACCAGTGTCAGTTAAATAGACAAGCTTCTCCTGCTCCTTTTTATGCACGGGCAGTATTAAACTGTGTAGTCTCTGGGACATGACAAACCTGCAAAACCTTACAGACTAGACCAATATGCTACAAACAGTAGCTCTTTTACGTGTATACAGGTAACTTCCTTGGCTGAAATACTCTCAGCTTCCAGGAATTACAGACCCACACTGCTGTAAAAATGGGACAAAATGTGAAATGGAAATAATTTGCATTGAACTCACAGCCTATGTTCACTCACGTCCGGTAGCCCACAACACGCACTCTGGTATGAGTTGTACAATCTCCAGGCTTTAGGAAAGATCTGAATTTTCAAGGTGAGAGAAGCCAAAGCAAGGTGATATTTGTAATCAGCAGTACAGTCCTAAGCTACGCATTATGTGCTACTATGCCCTTTAAAATAAACAAGGGGCCATAGGGGAAGAGTTTGAGGAAAGCAGTTCACCACAGCTCACAACCACTGCTGGAAAGCAGCAAAGCTAAAGCATCCCTCAGAGCGGCACAGAAAGCTCATTGTAAGGAGAGCACGAGTGACTCAGGGCACTGGAATGGGATACGGCACCTTTCACCTCCAGGTCACCGGTTTCCATCCATTTTCAGCTAGCTGGGGCTAGAAGTTATTACCATCAGAGGGGCGTTCAGTGAAACGAGTCGGTTGTCTCCACACAGCCTGGGAGGGACAGCTGCCCAGATCACACAACCCAGCCCCGCAGTTATTACCCAACACGTACTGTTCTCCCAGGCTCCAGCCACGGCCGTTCAATAATCATCCGAATGGCCTGAAGCTCTGAGGGCCACCAGGCACACACTATTGCCTTCTGTTTCACACAATGACAGGCATGTTCACCCACTGAGAAAGAGACAAAGGCCTTCTCATGTCCCCTTTGTTCCTCAGTTCTTTCTTCCCTTAGAAAGATCTGAAGAAATGTTGTCCACACTTTCCTGTAATTTTTTCCACT
Organism: Calonectris borealis; assembly: GCF_964195595.1. Lineage (NCBI taxonomy): Eukaryota > Metazoa > Chordata > Aves > Procellariiformes > Procellariidae > Calonectris > Calonectris borealis. Next base: position 136,871,557 of record NC_134312.1, on the reverse strand, counting down.
TTTGCCAAGCCTAAGCATTGAAAAGTGATTGGCCATGCCACAAAAATCATGAGCGTTAAAAAGCGTATTCCATTTTATATTGTTCAGTTCTCTTTTGATTTATGCATTTGGTTCATATTTTCAACTTGGTTCATATTTTCAACTTCTTTTTCTTTCTTTCTTTTTTTTCCTTCTTTAAGGAATTTTGAGATACTCATACTCGCACGGATCCAGAAGCACAGCCTTCAAGGAATATTTCAGACATTGTGATTATTTCTTCATAAAAAATAGGAGCTGGCAACACTGTATGCTAGTGCTGATTTAACACGCTGATACTCGCATTCCATGCTCAGTGCAAATGTCAGTAACTGGCTCCCAGTGGAGCTCAGAGGAGGTTAGTAAGATGGAGAATCAACTATAACACGCTTGGTTCAGGGCCAGAGAGACGAAAATTGGGTCTTTGTCTATTGCAAGTCTCACAAAAAGCCCTGTAAAGAAATTAAGACTCTCTGGTACAAACTCAACAGAGCTGCGGTCCCAGTTGCTTCTTACCCCTCCCAGCTGGAGGCTAAATCTTTGTGCTCTCTTAGAGAGCAAAAAGATCCCTTGATCATTTCACAAAAAAAATTTTGCATTTTTGTTTTGACTCTGAAAGTTAATTTTCCCCTTTGTGCCATCATCCGCCCTACACAAGGATTCATATAAAAGATTATGGCAAAGAACACTGTGTCTTCAGAACATGAATTTTTTCTTGCGTTTTCACATATGCCACTCGATTTATTTGCCCATTATCTGCTTCCTCCATGTCCTTGTGCTTCCTGTACTTCCAGGTTGCCCACTGCACCTTCCCAGTGTTGCTGGCCACCGGCCAGGACCACAGCAACTGGCTAAATCAATCACTTCAGCAGTTTAATCACACCCTTCCTCTGGTTTTTCCCCTTATATCAAGGAAATGGCCTGCAATTCTCATAGATGACACATTCAGGAATGAAAACCTAATCACTGCTCAGCCGAGCCGTAACAGGACAGCGCTGGACCTTTCCACACAGCGGCCAGGCATCGCAGGGCACTGCAGCAATACACCGGGGTAGCAAACCCACTCCTGCTAATCTGGTAATCCAAGATCCCATCTCAGCCCTCCTCTGACTTCAAGCCCTGCAAGCTGTTCACTGGAAGCTTTGTCTGATGTCAGAGTAGGCAAAAATATTTTACCTCCCCTTTGACTCTGGAGACACACACCAGGCTGGAACTATAAAAGGCTTTAGGCACTGGATCCTAGGAATGGATGTCATAGCCTAAAATCCCCACACAGTGTTAAGCCCTTAGAAATTTATTTTCATAATATGCAACACTCAGCAGCGAAAAGCAAAGAGTGAAAAGAAGGATGCAAATTTTTCAGCTGCCTGGCGAGAGATGCCTGTGCAGAAGAAAGATTCCTCATACAAAGTCTACAAATACGCTCGGATACCTGTTATTGCTTTATATATGCATATCTTTTTAAAACATTGCTCAAGGAGGAGCTGCTGCCATTCACCTTTAAGCTCCCTGTGTGCCATCAAGGCAAATGGCATTCAGAAGAGAACCTCGTACTTCCAAAGGCATACCTTAGCCACCACCTTATGCAGTCTGTTGGGTAAAGTGAAAGAACAAAGGCAATATTTAACCCTTCTGAAACTGGGCACGCATGAAGGCAGGAATGTAAGACTCAAAGGATCAAAAAGAGCATGTATCATCAGCAAACCTGCCACCGTAACCTGCAAAGAACTGAGTGTTACGGGCTCCAGTCTTGGCTCCCAGGACTCGGGTGCGTTTGCTGATAGTGATTGGAGACTATATAATAACGGAAACAAACATCTAAGGCATTATATGGATTTTTTAATAGATCACACTCACAGAGTTAAGTGTTTACAGTGAAAGTTAAGTCTCATGTATCTGAGCCTCAGTCAATAATAGGCCTTGTATTTATCACTATATTACACATGAAGTATGCATTACTGGGTGTTTACGTTCTCTCTAGAGGCTTGAACAAGCATCTGAGCCAAAGTTGCTAGGATCAGTGATTATTCAGTGCAGTATCCTGTTTAAAATAATTATTTCAGGGTGATCCAAGGCTGAATATTTCTTTCCTGGCATTTCTAATAAATGCAAAGACCTAGATTTCTAAGGGACTTGGATAATGCTCAAAAAGTTGAGGTACTGTTAATGACATTCTCCTGGGATGCAGGACACCTTGGTTTAACTCTTTCTGCTGCCTAACAGCAATCAAACCCCACTGATTTGAACAAAACAAACAAAAAAAGGCAAGCTAAAATATAACCTCACTCTTGGAGTTTAGATTCTTCTCACCTAGTTTGACCTGAACTACTTTGTCTTTTGAGACCCACTTATTGCTTGTAAGAATAGTTAGATTTTTTTTTATTGTACCAGAACTGCTTGAAGCTATATTCCTGTTTCTAATAAAATAAAGCTTTAAATATAGCAGATTATTTTCTCCACCCTGTCTGACATGAGCTATAATCTGATTTTTTTTTCTCCCTTTCATGAACACCATCTGTTTGTGACCATTAAAATCCATTTTCTATGCTGAAGAGATGGGAATTCAGAGGGATGTGTTCAGCCACTGTCCAAACAGTACTGTCATTCCTAAGGGATCCATTACAGTCTGACACACCCAAGTATTTATGAGCCATAAACCGCCTGCCTAAAATGGCGATTCATCACCCCGTGCATGGGAGGCACTGACAGTGACAGAGCATGTTGTAGCTGCAAAGGGAGGGGGGGGTGTATGGGTTTTAAGAAGATTTTTTTGAGCCAGCAGTGTTATATAGCATCAGGTTTTTTCCCACTATGGCACCTCGTTTCCAAGCCATTTGCTCCAACAGTTCTCACAGCCAATGTTAAATCAGCAGATGTCTTGGAACTGGACCCCGAATGAGGCAGCTACAAGGTCGCCACTTCTTCGCATCATTGTCTGCTCTGGACTCAGCGCTCACTTGGTGTCAAAGCAGAGCGTCCTGCTGCTTTTCTTGGTGCAATGGTCCCTTCAGAGCTGGTTAAGGGACTGGGTGCAGCTCCCACACCAGCATGACTGAGCTCCCTTCTCATCACATCCAGGTGCAATCAGAGCGAACAGGCACATGAATGAGATTCCTAAAAGACTTTTTTTGCCTGTTATCTCTGAGGCAGATTGTATCCCCCATTACAAAAGTGATGTTGTTAGAAAACTGATTAGAGAAGCAGCACTGTCTCTGAGGCAGTCAGACAAGACAGCAAATGGGGTTTTTCAGCTGAGATTTAATACAGAAGACAGATAAATTCAAGACTTCTGCTCCATATGGCAGGTGGAGCATATCACATGAGATCATCAGTGTGAGCATCTCACACCCACATGAGAAACTGCATAAGGGAACAGAGAAAAGGAAATACAAATGCTGGTAAGAAAATATAAGCGCAAGGACTGTCTTGCATGAAAACTGGCTCTGAACACTTCTGAAGCTTTGTGAACTGAACAGACTACTGTAAAATTTAAATGGAATTTATATACCAACACCCAAAAAATCACCACCACTGTAGAAGCCATTTTATTTTTATACTTGCCAGCCTAATATTCTAGCACTGTGCATGCCCAGATAAGCAACCGTCTTGGCTAAGCTGTACTTCTCAGCGCCTACCACCCTTTGGAGATTTACAAAAGAGGCTCCTGCTGTTTACGTTCCCCGGGGGAACCCAAGCTGACAAGCATGCTCAGCGAACACCAGCACATACTGACAGCATTTTGTTAAGCAGAAAGCACCATAGTCACAATTCTGTTTCACTCAAAATAATAATAAAAAAAAAAAGAATGGCAAAATTAAGGGCAAGCTGGAGCAGGAGATTTTAATTCTGTCCCAGATTTAGTAACCGCTGTGCATTGAATAGGGCATTAAATGACAGACACACATAGACACTTGGGACTGAAACTGTGCTGCCCATCCCCATCCCTTGCTAAGTGTGTTCACCAGTGGATTGCAGAGCCTGAACTACAAAGCCTGTTCCCATGCATTCCTCCTCTCTGAACCTTCAACTGCTTTTTCCACAGTGGGACAGCCTCAGCAGTGCCCCCAGCCTCCCAGCAGCTGCTTGGGCATTCCCCCTCAGGCCCCAGCTCTCCCATTTTCCTGGCTAGTTTTCCCAGGCAAGTGGCTAGTTTTCCCAGGCAAGTAGGGAGATGCTGTATAAAAAACCACCATTATCTCTGGTTACTTTGAAAATAAATGCGTGGTTTTATCACCTGCATCCAGTGGGATGACTTCAAGCCCCTGCTGAGTCCTGTTTTGGTCTGAGCATCCTGCAGGGTATGTGAGCTGGTGATAGGTGCCTAGACGTCATAGTGTCTGTCAGCTAACTTTCAAGTACCTTCCCATTTAATGCACCGTTCTGACTGCCATCTCCAAGCACTTCCCATTACCTGTACGTGCAATTTAGGTGCCTAATTCATATCGATAAATCCCAGGATCCTAAGAGGATCACCATTCTTCAGCCTGGTAGTGGATCTGAGCCCTTAGTTCCTTACGGCTGTACACCTTAAAGACAAATAATAGGATAATCAGACACTTAGTGAGATGCTATTGAAATGGGAGCATCCTAAACGCCAAGAAAAAGGAGACAAAGAAAGACAAAGCACACAAGGCTCCTTCAGCAGACTAGAGGAAAAAAATGTTTGCTGGCTTGCTGCAGTCAGGTTATGTCTTTCAGGAAGTACCATTTTTGCCACACTCACAAGAAACATGGATCGGAGAGCAGCTTACGCATTTTACATACATAGAATTGTTGAAAAAGTTCTTAGACATTTTCTCCCTATTCTTGGGTTATACCTCATGGACTAAGTAATAATTGTAGACCTCCGCAGCAGCTGAGTAGCTTTTTCATCTGTATCATATGAGATCAAAAAGCTATATGCAAGTGAGCCTCAGTAAAGAAGGGCAATGCATTCTTTGGTTGCTCCCAAATGCTGCAAGTGCTCTGATTTTCTCTGCTGCATTAGGCAAATGAAGAGGAAATAAGACCAACTTATGCAGTTTGGTTCTAGTTCTAAAATTTCTCCATTTCAGGTATTCCGAGGTCTGGGGGATTAACACAGCTATTAATGAGGCTGTTTAGCTTAGGTAATGGGAAAAATATTACAGTGTGTGCTAATCTTATCAAATGCTATTCAAGGGCAGAATGTAAATATATTGATAAAAGAGTCAGCAGTTAAAAAAAATCTGCCACCTCACAAAACATGTGAACTATTTGTTTTCAGGGGCTTTGGCCAAAGATGTAAACAAAAGTCTGAAGGAATGCACGTTAAAAATTGTGCCTTTTCTTGGCATGCTTAGTACCAAGACACGCTGAAATTCTCAGGCTTGGGGAAAGAAGGCGGCTTGCAAAGCTTGTGGCTTTCTGTTTTTTGGCTCGCTGACAATGACCACGCTGAGAGGGCGTACGACAGCAGGCAGCGATGGCTGTCGAGCGCTCCTCGCCCTGGCGGCTGCTGAGGTGCCGGTTCCAGGACAGAGCGAACCGCTGGACGCTGTCGCTCACTGGAGTGAAGAGCAACCTTCGGGGGATACCCCGCGTGGGTGTACCCCTCCTCAGCGACAACAGCTGGGGCTTTGGGGGGTATCTGCTGGATTCTACGCATTACCGATAAATAAAAGGGAGGCCACTCACTGCAGAAGAATGGCTTAATGTTCTTTTTATTGCATGTATGTGATTTTCCTTCAATGGCAAGCTCTGCTTACCACCCTGCACGGACACGTACGTCTGCACATGCGTGAACACATACTGCCATTTATGTACTTCTCTGCAGGATGCTTATGCATGCTAATTTAGCTGGGTAGCACTCCTCCCAAAATGCCGCCGGACGTGGTACAGCTGCTGCTGGGGGAGGAGACGGCCGGTCCCCCTTCCCCTGTACCCCGCAGGCACCGTCTCCTTTCTCTTCCTCCAAGTTCCTGACGCCGGAATGACAGAGCTACGGAGCAGGTCGCATCCCTGCTCGTACCGACGGCGCCTGCCCGCAGGCGAGCATCCCTCGCGTCTGAAACACCCCGCGCTCCTCCCTCCCACGGGGTTTCGCCTCCTTCCCCGGGCGCACGGGCGGGTTCCCTTTGTCAAAGGCTTCCGGGGGCGCCCTGCCCCCCCCCCCCCCTTGACCCGCCTCCACGCCCGGCTCGGGGGGACGCGACACACCGGAGCGGTTAATCGCGCCACCGGGGCCCGCCCCAGCCCGCGCCCGGCCCCCGGGGCGGCCCTGCGGCGCCACCGCCCCCGGCGTTGGGCGGGGCTGGGCGGGGCGGGAGCCCGCGGCGGCGCCGCGCCCTTGGGCGCCACCTGCTGGCCGACGGCGGCGCCGCACCGCTCGTCCCGAGCAGGGCGGGGCCGGAGCAGGGAGGGGGGCCCCAGCCCCCCCGCCCCAGCCCCTAGCCCTCCTTCGAGGAAAAGTCGCTTCCCGAGGCATTTCCGCGCCCTGATTTGGGGTTTCCCCCCCCGTTTCCTGTTCTCTCAGCAGGGCTTTGCAGCCGCCTGCGCACACCGGGGCGGCGGCGACTGCCGGCCGCGGGGAGCGGGGCGGGGGGAGCGCTGGTGGCGGGGGCGGCCCTGGAGGGCGGGGAGGGGCGCGGCGGCCTGTCTGGCTCCTCTTCCAGGTGTAGGTGATCCCGAGCTTCTGTACCAGAGGCTGCTGGAGGAGTGGAAACTCCAACAGGAAATTTTTTCTAAAAGGAAGACAATTTGTGTCCCCCCATTTTTTGTGTAATACATCAGCTGTACGGCTGTTCGCCTCGTTGGAGAAGGAGGGCATCAGGTGAGGGCGACAGGCTGCATACCTCACCCAGACACACTCACTGGAATCAGCTATGCCGAATTTTATCCAGAAGATCTGCATAACTTTAAATAAAGACAAGCTGCCCCTTCCAGGAGGATATTGGAATGACAGGGAATCCGGTCTGAGCTCCACATCCCAGGCTATCAGCAAAGGCTAGCTTTCCTTTCCAGACGTTTCCTTTGGAGTCACCAAGAAACCCTGAACAAAGAGCACCAAGATGCCATGAAACACGCCTGTTCTTTGCAAATAAAAACATCTCAAAAAGAGCCTGAGCTTCAACTCAGAATCTTGGCTCCGCATATTCACTTCTTGCTTTGCTATTTGTGCTGCAAAACATCCTTCTCGCTCTCAGAAAGGAGGAGCTGCAATCGCTTTCCTTCTGGGAAGAGCCCTTGGACTGAGCAGTACATCCTGGAGCCACTTCATTAGGAGACCTAGGAAGGCCTGGGGCAACTCTCCCCAGCTGAGCAAACACAGAGCCTCCTCTTGCTAAGGGAAAATGGGAAAATCAGGAGGACAGCCTTTCCCATGCTCCTCCCTCGCTGTATGCCTAGCCCTATGAAGTTACACACATCTATGCAGCTGTGAGCAGGAGCAGGGAAGCAATTTTCTGTGCAGCCACGTATGACAAGGACACAAGTGAAACCGTCCCTTAAATTACACAGACAGTATCACTCAGCTACGCAGTGCCGTGGATTCATCAAAACAATCTAGCAGTCTTCTGTTTAAGTGGTATCCTCCTCCTGTTTTTCCCCAGTCCGACTCTCACTTACATCCAGAACAGCAACACCCTAGAGCTATTTACTCACATGTTCTTGGAGAGGGTGGTTATTATTGCTGGTGGCCCTCAGAAGAAAACCATGTTAAGATCTAAGGAGAAAATGAAAAAAAAAACAGCAGTCATTTGGTATCAGAGTGTTCTCCAAGGGTGATATTTTCAAGCAGCTGTTGACTTGTGGGGTCAACGAGAAGCTAGGATGGGTGGGAAGAAGGTTGACGTGAATAGAATACACACAATGACAGGCTTGACCAAAGTTGAAAAGTTTATGGGCTTCCTCATAAAATTTCCACTATTCCCTTGTTACAGGCCACATTGGAAAGGCCATATGAGGAGCCTCTCACAAAAGAGTTCACGTCACTGGTTTCTCATCCTGACAAAAAAGCAGAAGTATCCATGCTTGTTTTAAGCCAACTGCAAGTTTTGACCCCAGAAGGGGAAAAAAAAAGTCTTAAAAGTAACATCTTTGAAGAGAACGATGTTAAAGAGAAAACACACATTGCATTATGAACGCAGACACCGGTATTTGAAATATGAACAGTTCCTGGCTGTTAAACTAGGCATTCACTGTGGGTGCTGCATTTTCCCACTTTCCTTTTTGTGCTCATCTTGTCTCTGTGGCTGGGGCCCACAGGGTGACTCGCACACCCACAAGGACACATTGCATCCATCCTCCTCGGTTCCTGGAAGGCACAGCTAGTGGCACTGCTCCTAAGCAGAGACCGCTGCCTGTGCCAGGACTGAAATGAAGGAGGACGCTTGCACAGATGGGCTCCCGTCTCAGCCAGGAAGCATACAGCTGAGAGTCAGCTAGAAACTGTTTCTTAAACCCCTTCTCAGCTGTGACTTGCCATTCGACCCACAGGCAGGCAGCTAGCTCCCCTCTGAGCTCCAGAGGCTCTGGGAGGGCTCCAAAAGCAAGAAAAGGGGTGTCATGGGCCTTTGGGGTTTGCACAAGGGTGCAAGTGTGGACTTAATGTTGACATAGCTTTATCAGCCTGAAATCTGCCCAAAAACCTTTGAATAAATTGCACAGTAAATTGACAGAGCAAGATATTTGTGTTTCATTACTGGTTCTGCCACTGTATTACTCTGACATGTTTCAGCCTCTCTGCTTCAGTTTTCCCCATCTGCAGAACAATATTACTACTCACCTTTTATTGCATATGGAGTTTTTAAAACATATATTTCAAGGATCAAAGCTGTGGGCTGGATTCCCAGTGTGGCAGTGTTCGTTCTTCTCTTTTGTTAAGCACCTAACATTACACCTAGTGCATGATTTGGCTAGGGTGGAATCGGCACGGACATCCACTTTCTTCTCTGTTTTGGCGGAATATTGGTTTCATCCATGTGACGCTTCACGATATGATTGATCTAAATGTATGTTTTTACAGAGCATGTGCACTACTGCAATATCCAGATGTTATGGGCCGTAATTAGGAATTAATTTGAACTAGTTATAGTAGAGCTTACAAAGAAATTAATTGAAGTAGTAATATATTAATATGATTTTGGAAGATACTTTTGCTTTTGTTTTAAAGAAACAAGTAATAGCAAACACCAAAATAATCAGCTTTATTAGATCATCTTAGTAGTACTAAGGCAGTAATTCAAACCCAACTGTGTTCTCTATAACACTGATGGGAATTTTTAAATTAAGCCACAAAATATTCAGCTGCTTTTTTTTCCTTTTTCACAACACAAGCCACGTAATCATTCTTAGGCATCAGTTTTTTGAAAACTGAAACTTCATTTTCCTTGAACTCTCTTCCATGGTAAAGACGCATGAAGTAAGAGGAAAGACAGAACTAAAAAGGTCATTGAGCACCAAACACATTTTCACCAGATATACATTCATGTTTTTTGCCTGAGAGGTAGAAGCACTAAAATATATGACAAGCCAGGCACTGTTGTTCAGTGAAACTTCTGTTAATTTGCATAGGGCCTGGCTAATAATGTTAGTCTATAATACATGAAGATTATATACCCTGAGCCACTGTTCTGAAGATGATTTTTTTTTTTCCAAAAGGCTGGTTTAAACTTAAACAAAAGCAAGGAAGTACAACAGAGATATTTGGAATCTATCTATATTGTTTTTGCTTTTCACAATACATTTTTAGCGAACTTTTTGTTCCAGCAAAATGTCAGATTGTCCCTAAGGCTTTATTGCCATGTTCAAGCCTCCAGAAACTTCTTTTAAAAACTTGGTATGTCCCAATCTTTTTTTCTTTTTTTCATATTGTAGTCTTCAGAGTTAAAACAGCCCAACTAAATGGGAGTATAATAAAGGGAATATTTTGTGGGTCAAAAGGAAAAACAAGATGTGTGAAGACTGTAGCAGATGCACTCTTATGCTTAAAGTGAAGATTAACAAAATTCATCCAGCAAGTGCAGTCAGAACAGTGAACTTCAGGAAAAAATCACCACTTCATACGCATACGCCGTTGTCACTGAGTCAGAAACTGGGAGTAATGACACTAATATATATATATATATATCTTTAAAATGTTTGGTATGAACACTCTTTCCTTCCCCTTTGCCGCACAGTTCCTGAAAATGCAACTCTATTTTTAATTTGAATATCTTCCAATGAATTGCCTCCTCTGAGTGCAATATAATAATTCATGCTGTAAGGTACTGCCACGCTGAAAGAGGAGATCAGGTTAGACCCATTAAAGACCCTAGGCTGAGATGTAGCACTCTCTCCAAACCCTCCTGCTCACTGTCTTCGCTTCTTGGACACGATGATCTTAGAGGTCTTTTCCAACCTTAATGATTCTTGCTGCCGAACAGCTGTTCAGTGCATGCCCACCAAGCCCGTTTTCACTAGAGACACGGGAGGCCAATTCATTGTCCACATTCCCTGGTTGGCCACGTGCTTTCTGTGTGACTCCAACCAAGTCATGCTCAGACCCTCCAACACACAGAGGAATTTCTGCCATGTAGGAGTCAGGCACCTCACTGGGCTTGAAAATCTGAGCCGTAGAATCTCTGTGCTTCTGGTCTCTCCCCATGCAACTAGGATTTGAAAACAAAAAAAACCACAAAGCCTTCTCCATTTCTTATGGAAGCCAAAAGAAAAAGATCCATCTAAGACTGAGACACTCATTGTAGTGATAGAAATCTGAAGCAGTGTTAAAAACAAATACCTGAGCAAAAAAATGTCTAAGTGGAAAAGAAAAGTGTCGGTACAAGGGTACCTTCTATAAGGCTTGGCAAGGATCCTGCCCCACTGGGAATCTAGTCATTAAAATAAAGGGATAAGAGTGGACTGGCCCAAGCAAGGGCAAATGGTGGCTATTATTTCATACGTATGCTCAAAGCTGCTTTTCCAGCTCAGCTCCTGCATTAGCAAAGCAGTAATGACTAGGATTCCTGTGGAAGAAAACTGAGGTATAGGTAAGAGTTTCTCTGCCCAGATCTACCACTTGGGTTATTTTCCTAAGGTAACTGCCTCTTACAAGAACAGGAAATAAATGTGTAAAGGAAGTAGAAAATGTTGATCTTTAGTAGCATATGTGAAGCTAGTGTAAGGCTTTTTCCCCCACAAACCCACAGGGAGAAAAGCTCCATAATCTCTATGCAATAGATTTCTTCTTGCATGCATAGAAGAACTCCAGTTTCTTTGCTGTTAGCTGCTTAGTGAGTTTATTCACCGGTCAGATAGGATTGATTATGCCTTGGCATTAATTGTCTTGACTTACCTATATGGATTTCTTTGCTTTGAAATGTACTTTTACTATCTGCTTGGTTTTCAGTCCACACTCTATCAAACAGAAGAAATTGAGTTGCACACTACTGATGTATTGCAAATTACAGCAGTTCTAACACAGGTTTTTACAAAGCCCCCAAATCTGGAAGCGGTGCAAAAAGGTAAATCATAGAATCATAGAATAGTTTGGTTGGAAGGGACCTTTAAAGGTCATCTAGTCCAACCCCCCTGCAATGAGCAGGGACATCTTCAACTAGACCAGGTTGCTATAAATATCTTATTTTAGAAGAATGGTGAAGGAATCATTCATCATTAGAGGAGCAAATAGAATACCTTTTTTACTGGCAAGCATCTTAATGGATGCCTGGAGACTTAGTTCTGAGCTGCGTATGCTGACCACCAGCTGCCACCAGTCAAACCGATCACAGTTCACTCACTCGGAGGGGAGACACTCAGGCACCCGCATGTCTCTGTGGGTCTCAGCTCATAATAGAACTTATTCATTCTGTAATGTTAACTTCCAGATGTTGCAACTGGGTGCAAATTCCACCACATTAAACATGCCCCATCTCATTTACTATGAAAGGTGTTCTTCTATCAAAAAAATAATTGCGGTCATCATCATGGTCCTTAAACATAAGATGCTACAGTCATACAACAGTCATTGGTTAGGGATAGTCCGACTGAGCTTTCTATATATGCTTCCCCTGTTTTCTATATATGCTTCCTTGAAAGAAGGAGAAATCCATTCAGAAGTGGCATTTTGTATGCATCTGCAGCCTGTCACACAGATATTGTCTGCTCTCTTAAGGTGTGTTAACACTTCTAAATAAAAGAAAAAAACAGACTGAGCAGGCTCAAGCACTGGACTTCACACTGCTTAACTGGCAGCCTCCTCCTCTGCTCTGGTTTGCACCACCCCAACTATCTGACTCCAAGACACATGCTCTGAAGGGGGCTGGCCATAAGAAGTTTTGACCTGAGCCTGTCTATACTCCTGGTCACAGAGCTAAGGTTCAGAAAGCTGGTCCTGTTTTATTTAGCAAAATAGACACAGCCTTGAGTAGTCTATTTTTGTTTTTCCTGATAGCATAAAATAGCTGAGAATGAAAGTCTCTGAGCATTAGTGGGACAAGGGAGCAAGATGCACCATCAGTAAACTGCTATCCATAGAAAACCTACAAAGAGGTTTATCTGAAAAGCAAACCCCTTGCATTTTCAGAGGCAAAAGCCTGAATGAACAATTGCAGTCATAGTGATACTTTGAAGTAAGGGATTTTGCATTCCTAAGGACCCCTAGAAAAATGAATTCCCAAATAAAAGGATCATGCATTGAGAGCGTTCTGCTATGAGGTGCCCGAGACACGATCTGGGCTGTTATCTCTAGGTCGTCAGCCTATATGGACATTCATCCTAGTTAGACAGTATGCTGTGCAGTTTTTTAAAGGTCATCTTTCATCCCCTGCAATCTTGTGTAAACTGTCACTTCTCCAGAGCTTTGCAAAGTGCGAATTCAAGCATGCAAACTCCTAACTGTACAGCAGGAACTTGTAGCAACACAATCCGTCTGCTGCTTTAAGGTCAGGCTAGGAGTTCACTGTTGTACTGTCAGAGATACCAGTCATCAGCAAACTCCCAAATAATGTGTTCATTCAGGTGGAAAATAAAACTCACTTCAGTGACAGGAGATACCATGTGACTCTTTCACAATATTTACATATATTCCAGTATTGAAACACAAAAGCCTTTGGAAATGACATATGTAAGGGTCTTTTCTCCATCAGCTGAATTTGTGCTGAGGTTGACAGCTCACAGTGAAGTCTGTAGCAGAAAGCAGAAGAGAAGTCCTTAGCTCCTGCACCTTCCTGACATATGACCACATTTCCCCCCTTCCTAGACACAGACACCCCATATCTGCCTGCTCTGATCCACCCTTTGTGCGGAGAAAAGTAGTCACACTATTTAATTTTGCTATAGCTTGGTAGCAGACACATTTATAGTACGTTAACAATACCCTAACACAGGTCTCTGTTGCCCCTCTCCAAATCCTCATTTATGATTTATTCTGTGCTTGAAACTGTTTACTCAACAAGCAATAATGATTCTGAGCTGCCAACCGTCCATGTCATTTGTGGCACTTTCACAGGAACCGTAATTTCCTTTCACAAAAAGGAGGAGTTCTGGCAGCATGGCTCAGCAAGGGAGATCATCTTTTCTGCAAGAAAAACTGCCTGGGGAAGAAAATCCCCATTTTGTGAATATATTTGCGATTTTTTCTCTCCAAGAACTTCTCGAAGTTTTCAGTGAAAAAAAAAGAAGACAGTCAATGATAAATTTGATGATAATAGTATGATAAATAGTACAATCCTGGAATAGATGCAAGCTTTGCGTTTATGGCATACAGCAGGAGCATAAAGAATCAGTGTTTAGTCCTGAAAAAGTGACTTTGGATACTGCCTTTCCGCCTCCCCTCCAAATTCCTTTACGGCCGCATGTTTAGATTCTTCACATAGGATACAGGAGAGTCATGTTCAACTCTTTGCTCCAATGTGTATTTAAATTATTGAAAATTAAAGAGCTCCAACAGGAGCAGTAAAAGAAATCTGACAGAAAAAAAAATTGTAGCCTTCATGGTCAAGGCAATTTTCATTGCCCTTTGCAAACTGTGTCAGAGCAAGTGCTGAACGTGGGGTTTACACCAAGCGAATGTCCTATTCACCATATCAGTGGTGATATTCCAGCATGAAGCAAAGAAACCCTTCCTGACTAAACTTGCAAAAATATGGCCTGTTCCCAAGAAACACTTCTTTTGAGGTATGAGCCACTTTCAATTTTCGTAAGAGAAGCCCTGGATCAGCTCCACCGCCACCTCTTTGAACACTTGCTGTTACACGTAGCAAAGCTAAAGGGAAACCAGATTTGTCAAGAATTCTGATGGTCTCTAATTTTTTTGTTCCCACGTTGATTTTCCTCTTATCCCAGATGGGGCCATCTTCTCTGTTCTCCCACCACCCCTGAGAAGAGCTTAGCTCCTGGGACATGGAAACCCTTCTGCTTTTCGCTCCTGCCCCTGCAGGCGTACAGCAGCAGCCACGATGCAGTCACTGGTACCGCTACAAAAGTTAAAGGTCATCCTCTGTTTTGGAAGATGCAATTTTGGACTCCTGAGTGCAGGAGAGACTGAGTTTTTCTGCAATTCACAGCAGACTCTCTATGGTGTCCTACATAACATTTCAGTAAAAAATAATTTAGTTTTTAAGTAAAAGCTCTCCATGCCGTCTGCAGAACCCTGCAGAAAGTTGTCAGGGCCCTGCGGGGGACAGAGGCTCCCCGGGGCCAGGACCACGGGGGCTTCCCATGGGGTCTCAGGGCAGGGCCTGGCAGCCAGGGCCCATCCTGGCCCCAGCCAGGCGCAGGGCAGCTGGGGGGGCACCGGGGCAGCCCCAGCCCCGGGCATTGGGCACCTCCCTGGGGACAGGAACAGGCCAAGGCCGGGCCAGGACGTGGGCCAGCGGGTGGGCCCAGCTCGGCGGAGGGCTATGGGGAGCTGGAGACCAGCCCTGCTGAGGCGTCGACGGGGCAGGGGATGATGGCACTGGGGGCTGACATGGAGTCCTGGGCCTTGGGCAGGGTGAGGGGAGCCCCGGGGGGGCTGACATGGGGTCCCGGGCCTTGGGCAGGGTGAGGGGAGGGGCTGGGCAGGGACAGGCAGGGCCATTAGTGCTCTCAGGGCACTGATACATATCTGAAATCTTCTTTTCTGTTTTGGGCATAGGCAAGCATGATTAATGAATGCACACCTCTCATTGCTTTCATTACCTGGACGCTTTCATGGAGAATTGTATTTTTTAAAAATTTTTATCATTTTTATAAAACATATCCAGGTTGCCAGGAATTTCATTAAGGACTTACATTAAGATAACTATACACTTACAGGAAAAACTATATTGAAAGGGACATCTGGAGGTTACTTAGTGCAACCTACTCGAAGCAGGGCCAGCTTCAGGTTAGATAAGTCAAGTTTCAAAAATCTCCAAGCATGGAGTTTCATAAGCCTCTTCAGGCATCTGTTCTTGGGCTTAACCTCTCCCATGGTGACAAATTCCTCCCTACATCCAGTCAGAATATTTTTGTTGCAGCTTGCGTCCATCGTTACTTGTCCTGCTACTGTGCACCTCCAGGAAGAGTCTAGCTCCATCTTGTCTATAACTATCCATTAGGTATCTGAAGACAGCAATTAGACTCACTGACCCTTACCCTTGTCCAGGTGAAGCAAGTACAATTCTCTGCTTCTCCTTGTGTGTCATATGCTCCCACTTTGTCAATATCTTGCTGGTACCGAGGAATCTGAAGCTAGGAAAGGTATTTCAAATGCGGTCTTACAAGTGAAAGGGGAGTAATCGCTTCCTTCAGCTTGCTGGCTACACTTTTGCTACTGTAGCCAAATATATGTTTGCTGTGAGGGTGCAATGCTGCTTCATGTTCAACTTGTCTGCAGTGTCCTTTTCTGTGGTAGTTATCCCTACGGTCCATCACAGGTACAGGACTTTGTTTATCTTCATGATGTTTCTGCCAGCCCATTTCTTTAGCTGTCACGGTTCCTCTGGATGGCAATCCAATCCTACAGTGTATTAACTGCTCACTCCAGTTTGGAGTCATCCATGAATGTGATGAGTATGCATCCCATCCCATCAACTAGTTTGATGAGGAAGATATTAAAAAACAATATAATCCCTAGCATCAACCCTTGAAGAATGCCTCTTGTAACAAGCTGCCAATTAAGCTTCTAAATACTGACCTCCACACTTTGAGCCAAACAATCCAAACACCTCATTGTCCAGCCATCCAGTTCATCTCTCCTCCATGTGGCTATAAGGATTTCTAACAAACTGTATCAAGAACCTAGCTAGAATCAAGATAATCTACAGCCACTGCTCTCATCCACAGAACCTATCATCTCACTATAGCAGGTGATTAGGCTGGTCAGGCACAATTTGCCCTTGGTAAATCCACATTGGCTCTTCCCTCTCACCTTCCTTTCCTTCACTTGACTGGAAGTGGCTTCCAGGATTTTCTCCCTAATTTTCTAATGCGCTGAGGTAAGGCTCACCAGCTTGCAGTTTACCAGATCCTCTTTCTTACCATTTGTGAAGCTGGGCATGACATTTCTCTTTTTCAAGTCATCAAAAACCTGCTATCAACATAACCTTTTAAAGATAAGAGAGAGGAGTCTTGCAATGACATGCACCAACTTCCTCAGCACCTTCAGATGCATCCCATCCAGGCCTATGAACCTGTATGCGTCCAGTCTGCTTAAGTAGTTTCTAACTTGACCGTCCTCTACGATGGGTAATACCTCTCTCTCTCAAGCTTTGCTACTAGATAAAGGAATCAGATAAGCTTGAGAGGAGACCTTCCTAGTAAAGGCCAAAGCAAAGAAGACATTGAACATTTTTGTGTCCTTTGACACAAGATTTTCCACCTTGTTCAGTAGCAGGCCCACGTTCCACACCCAGGTGATGCTTCCATATTCCTTATGGGTAGCTTGGCCCTGCTTCCACCTTCTATACATTCCATTTTTGTGTTTAGGCTTAGTCCAGAGTTTCCTGTTCAGCCTGGACTTCTTGCTACATCTGCTAATTTTCTTTAATTTGTTTTCTTTTCTTCTGATTTAAAGAGAAGGTTCTTGATGGTCAGCCAGTTCTCCTGGGTTCTTTGCCCTTCAGCCTCTCATGAGATCCCACCTACTAGTTCCCTGAACAAGCCCCTGAAGTCCAGGGTCTTTAGACTGCTATTCCCCTCCCTTAAGTCCATCAGGATCTTTTTATGGTCACTGCAGCTAAGACTGCCTTCTCATTCTGTACCAGTTCTTACATCTTCAGGAGAGAAGATCAGCAGAGCACCTCATTGAGGTGGTCTATCCAGCAATCGTATCAAAAATTTGTCCCACGTGCTCCAGAAACCTCATTACTTTCTTGCACCCTGCTATGGTGTCCACCCAGCAGATGTCGGAGTCATTTAAGACACCCCTGAAAAGCAGGGCCTATGATCAGGGGACTTCTTCCATTTTTTTTAAGAAAGGCTTTGTTCACCCTCTATTCTTGAGTAGGCAGTCCATAGCAGACTCCTACCACTGTGTCTCCCTTTGTGACTTCTCTTCTGATCCCATAAACTGTTGACAGACTTACTGTCCTTTCCAAAGCAAAGCTCCATGTGTCTGAGCTGCTTCTTTGTGTAGAGCACAACCCATCACAGCACTGTAGTCATGGGGGCTATCCTACAACATCATGACAGAAGCACTGATTGAAGAAGAAACTTTGATGCATTGTTGCAACCTGGCAAATGGCTGATTGCCCAAATGGTTTTCTTATGAGTCTCACCCACTTCGTAGCTCTGACCCAGAGCTGATCAGTCTGTAACTAGTTTGATAAAACCATGCAAGGAGATGGCACTTTTATGCTTCCCTCTACTTACAGTGCAGTAATCAACTGCTGTTAGATAGGTCACTTTTTAGACAAGCAGCTCCCATAGTAGTTCAGCAAATGGGAGATGTTCTGGTGAAGACCAGAATAAATTTTCTCATTCTCTAGCTAGTGGAAATGTAACTTTTCTCAGTTGCTTTAAGATTGTGAAGTAGCATTTTAAAAGAGCATCTTAATCCACTGTTTGGCATTGCATGTTTCACACATGGACCATCTGCCTCTTGTTTATCCTCGTCTCCCATGGATATTGTCTTTCATTCTTATCTCAAATTAAATTTCTGGCTGAAGATATGCTGAACAGTTGGCCCAAACAGCAGAGCCACCTGATGTCTATTTGCAGAAAACAAAACCACTCTATTGACAAGTCAAGGACCAGACCTTTTGTCTTTTACATGCACTTCTGAGCAGTTACTGACAGCAGTGTTACCAAAAACTCCGGACATAATGCCTTATGAGAGTAATGTCTCACTAATCTGAGAAAACACTTCACGACTTTGTCCCAAGCAAACTCTTGTGCATTACAGCTAATCAGTTTTAAGGACTGTATAAAAGCCTTCCTTCTTCATATCCTATAGATAATAACATTCTGCATCATCCACAGAAAATAAAGGTAATTTTATATCTTATATGATATTGTATCTATACTCCCAGTGTGCATATACATGCATATCTACAGCTTTCTGGTGTCTCAATACAAGTACAAACGCATACATACATGGTATAAAAAGAGAGGCCTTGGAAAAGTATTTGTTCATAGCTTGTTTAGAACACGTCTTAAATTTGTATGTAACATAAGGAAAAAATGTTCAGAAGTTCCTAATGAGATAATATATAGAATGCATAGAAGAATAGGAGACTAGAACTTAAATTTAGTCCCAGCTCTGGCACTGCTCTGACAAATGACTGCCTGCCTGCACAGCAGGTTCTTCAACTATAAAGCTGAGAATACACTGGGTAAGACTCTTGGGGAGTGAGTTACTTAGTAAGGCTCAAAGCTAACATGAACACCAGAACATGAGCCGGGTAGCTGGCTTAGTTTACTAAATTAAATAGCTATTGCCACCTACTGGCTGTATTGCAATATTAATATACAAATTGGTGATTTCAAGCGTACAAAATCAACCACCTCTGTTTTCTCCATATGAAAATTATATAAAATAATAATAGAATAATTAATAGTTTCTATCTTTTTCAGTGAGGAAATGATACTTAACAATGTTTTCTCTTTTTACAAGTTATACTGGTAAAGCAGTTTTGTACATTTAGAGGTTCCATCATTTGGCCACATTTGCTATGCTAGAGGGTCTAATACAACTATTCATAAATGTAATTAGTGTCCTGGTCTGCCTGTACCCGCCTCTTTTCTTAGACACACAAGATGTCTGAGGCAGGAGGACATATTTTTGGCCTGTTTGCCTAAAGGAGGATAGATACCAATTGCTGGCTGGATGTGGGTGCTAGAAATACCACCATATTTACGCAAGGCTGTCGTCATGGTCTACCTGAAGAATGGGCATGCATCAATAAATATATTGCATCATTTCTGCTGTTAGCAATCAATGAGTTTAACTGCAATTAACGCACTTCTAATTCTCCTACATCTACGCAGCACCAAAGAAGACTGGCACGATGTTATGAAGAAAAAAATCCATTCTATGAGCACAGTTAATCATATTTGCAATATTTTCCCAAGATAATCCAAAGCAAGTAGAACAAGATGTATTTCAAGGAATTTTAGTAAATGAGAAAGAAAGGCTGCTGTTAATTCTGGTCCAATCTCAGCTTTGACAGTAAAAACCCAAGAACTATGCAGGATGAAGAAATTTACCTTCATACACAGCAGCTCAAAATTTTATCTCCTGCCTTCCTCCAGCTGATTGTTGCTGTATCATCTAACGAACATTATTCTACCAATTCAGCCAGTAAAGCGCTTTTTCAAAAGCTTCGATGCAAATTACATTACTTAGTTTAAAAAAAAAAACAAAAAGTATAAATGTGGTCTGCCTAAATTTGTACTGCCACAGGTCAGAGAGTGCTCATCCAACCTGCACAAACTGTATGGATAAAGACAGCAACCTTTGACTCCTGAATGGTGATGAGTAGTTGCGGAAAGTAGTTTTTTAGTTCAGTCTAACCAGACTTGCAAGAGGGTGTTTTCACACATCCTAAATTAGAGCCTATTACATAGTATGGATGTTCTCATTCAGTTGTGAAGTAATTTTACTGTTTGGCTTAGTCTGCAGTACACTGAAATTACTTTACTTGAGAATGAAATTATCCACAGAGGAGTTTAAGATACAGTAATTTAGGTGTATTGACTTCATGTGTTCAGCTGATTTCCTTACATTTATAGATTGTTCCTGTGTAGACCAGCCCTCTTAAGTTTCACATATGGATATGTCTTCAGATTTCATTAGTGTCAAGCACAATGCAGTCAAGAAAAATTAGGCATTCAACAGAAACCCATATTAAATAATTACATGAATGCTCTGTAAAAATTGGCAGCAGCAGTCAACATTTCAAGTGGGACACATACCAACAAGCAGTATCAAACGAACAGCTACTCAATTTTCATAAACAGAAAACTGCCCAGTCCTTTCCTCCAATTGTTGGGATTTACTCTGGGGATTTCTGTTGAAAACAGAACCGTAGTCTTATGTTAAGAGAGCTCTGAAGCCATTCTACAGACAATGCTTGGAGAACAGGCAGTTGATGTCAGCTTATTTTAGAAAGCATCTGTAAAAATGTCTATGAAGGATAAGCTATCATGGGTCCCTAAACAATATTAGGTATTAGACCGTGTCCTGTGAGAAACTACAGCATATTGAAATACTATGGTAATATACAATTACTGTAACCTCACAGTTTGTCTCTTTACCAAGTAAAGTTAAGGTTCAGGAATGAACTTGGCCATAGCTCTGCTTTAGCATTTAGCTTGGCAAGCAAAGATGCAGCAGCATCCGAAATGCTTCTTTTATGATGCCAAAATAACTATTATTTTTTAGCCTGGAGGACTACACCACAGGTTCATTTTAATCTGGCTATGCAACACTTTTATTTTAATCTGTTCCCTGCGCTCTCCTCCCCTTTGGTACCTTTTCAGAGCTATGAAAGTTACCTGCAAGAGGCAACTAAAGTTGCAGATTTTTGGCAGCTGGGAAGAAGTTTAACACAATGCACAGCATGGCAAAACAGAATATTTAAGATATGGAAAGGACAAAGTGTTAGCTTTTGTTTAAGTACAACCACCCTGCAAAGGGAGATGGTGAGGGGACAGCCATTGTTTGCTGGAATTGCCATGAACGCTAATCTGTGAGCAACCATAGGATGGCGGTCTTGATTCACACAAGTACAGCTTAAACACCATACTGCAGAAAGACTTTCATGGCCACAAAATAAGCAATTCCAGCCAGTTGCTCTTCATCCAAATCCACAGCAAGTTAATCAATTCCTTTTCTCTCAGCTAGGCTTGGTGTTAGTAATGCTACAAAGACCTACAGGCTGAGAAGAATAATGTTTATCCACCATGCAACAGGGAGGCTTTTTCAAGAAAATCTTACTAAAGATTTCAAATGCATGCTAAACACATGAGCATTCAGAGAGAATTTAATAAACTGAAATGGTTTATATCCAGTGGCATAAACAATAATGGTACTTTTAAAAAAGTAATTAATTTTATATTTAGATTCTCTATACTATTTAAATTCTAATTTGTATATTATTTTCTATTTCAGGTTTGTTTATTTTTTTCTCAGGCATCAGATTAAATTTCGGGGTAGCTACTCTTGAACAGGTACAATCATAAGTATTTTATCAGGTAGAGAAATTGAGCTGTAGTATTAGAGTAGAATAAAGGGAGATAATTAAAATTCAAAATCTTGTCACACAGCCGTGGTGATAGCCTTGTAGTTCCCAGTCCACAAATCCAATTCTAATGAGTTTAATAAAGCAGGAGCTGAATTGTCTTCAGGTGTGTAACAGACAACCTGAGGTCTCTATGAAAAAGCAGGAGGTCAGGCAAACATGAATCACATCAGCAAAACCACAGGCAGCAAACTAACAAAGCACCTCAAAAATATTCCAAATTTCAGCTCTACATTCTGAAGCCATACCAAGTTTCCCAAGTGCTTTCGATCTTCAGACCTATTTGAATTAAAATTCACTCTGTAAAAGAACAGCAGACATCAGAACAAGAAATTACAACCTATAATTGTGTGGGGACAGGCCATCACTCATTAACATACAGCACTACAGTAGATTATAGAAACAGTGAAAAATGCCTCATGATAGCTTTGAAGTCATCAACTTGCAGGAACATATTTCAGACTTGCTTGATTGTTTACCAGTCCCTATCTGCTAGGGGATATGAAAGTGCGCACATTGAGGCACATAAAATTAGCTAAAGCTCTAACAGATTTGAAGACTTTAGTTACTCTGTGTCTTTTCAGTCACTTGGAATTTCCCTCAGCCTTCTCTGAAGATTAAAGCAAGTTAAAACAAACACTTTTATTAAATTCTGAGACTATATCCAGACACTAAATTTCCTCAAAGGGGACTTCCAACCGATAGCTCAAGCATAAAAGCCCAGAGAATAGCCAAAGGTGTTTCTCTGAGAGCTGTTGGACACTGCATGCTGCTGGTGCTGCATTCAGGTTTTCAGAAGATCTACACCTTTGAGAAATGCTTCTACAGTGTGGATGCAGCTAATCCAATCAGTGAACTGTTCTACTTGTAGTTAGAGATTATGTTGAAAACAGCAAAAAGGCTGAATTTCCCAGTCATGTCTTGGATGTTTTATTTTGTTAGGTTCACAAGTTCTCTGATGAGCATTTATTTTTTGGCTTATCCACACAGGGAAGTTAAGATACAGGTAAAGAAGTGTGTGGATTTACATTAGTTGGTAATCCATCACTGTGTATACAGTAAAATATTTTTGAGTTACATCAAATTTTCATTTGAATCAGCCATTGGTAGATGTTACCTTTTCACCTGAGGAAAGAACATGCCCCATAAAACTTAAGATTTATTTAAACATTTATGTAAAGGCAAAGCAGAGGAAAAGCCATGTACCAACACAACCTCAGCCACCATTATGTATATAGTTAAACATTTTCTAGCTTAACATTTCTTGTATATATCTACACTCTATTCAGAGGCTCATATCTAAGGTTGAACAGTTGGTTCTCCAGACAATCATGCAGTAGACTAATTATGGAGAACATATGCATCCTAATAAATACTCATCTCTTGCCTGCCTTCCGAGGTCTTAGATGTGTAGAAAATATATAGGTCTATTAGACCCAGTATAATAACAGGAACATTTTTCCCTTCCTTGATTTTAAGATGCTGAATCAGGAACGAACAGAGGAGGATATGTATTCCATCGTGCTTTTTAAGTTGCTTGGCTGCTCACAGAAGCTATTTCCTTGCTTCTCTTTCATCCACAGAGTTGTCCTTACTTTGCATCTGAAAATCTTTACTGTTAACTTGTAAATCCTGCTAGTGTTGCCATAATAGAAGGCAACACACCGTAACATTCTGCTTCCATATACTTACTCAAGCAAACAGTAACGCAGACCAGTATCTGTCACCATATCTCTCTGCTTAATCACTACAGATTAAATGCTTTGACACATCAAAATCATTAAGTAGAAACTTGGAAAAATGTTGGGTTTCAAAAATATAACTGTTTCCAAAATTTATGGTAACACATGAAACATACTCCACTGCAATTCTGAGCAAAATGATAACCTTAAGAAATCATCTTTGCCATATCTCAACTCAGGTATTATTATTGTAAGTCAGAAAACAAGCAAGGTGGAAAAATTAGGAACTGTGAAATATGATTTTTTTTTCCCATTACAATTCTTTTTTGCTTTTTCATTAGCACTTTATCGAATAGTAGGGATATTGAACCAGAGAAGATATTCATTTTGGCATGTATTTATTAGGTGTTTCTTGATGATGAGCACCTACCTCTACATCCTAGGCAGGATAGAGAGTCAAACTAGATCAGTCAGTCATTACTATATAGATCTCATTTTCTCATGTTCTTAGAAAGCAAAGGTGTTTGTTTTGTAAGAGCAGAGGTTACCACTTCAGTTCCTGTTATTCCATTGCTAATGCTTAAGAAATCTTCTCTGAAAATAAGCAAATTAGTAGATGACAAAGTATTTGTTGGATTCACCAGCCCTCTGCAAAACTTTAAGGTGAAGGACAAAGATTGTGGCCGTAAATTCCTTTTCCTATAGCTCAGCAAAGAGCTACTCCCTGAACAAGAGTTCTCTATTACACCGAAATCTTTACAAGGGATCTTGTGCCCAAAAGCTCGCCTAACTTCTCCAATTATACCAAGTAGTCTAAAAAAAGATATTCTCTCTACTTACAAATGTTATCCTACACACTTCCTCAAGACACCATGCTACAGTGTCCTGTACCACTACTACATATTTCATTCAGCATTTGCCGATGATTATAGTCAAACAGCTACAAAATCATTGTTAAGCAATTAAGGCTTATATCAGCTGAATAGATCAACCTTGGCCACACCTTCTTGTGCAGAAACAAAAACTGGCATCACAGTCTTCTACTATGGTCAGTGCTCAGTGCAACTGCCAAATCACCACTCTGCCCCGTAGCTTTTCCCCAGTTGCAAGGGAATCGTGTTCATCCTATTCCCTTTTTAAAATTTATTTTTCATGTCACAACTGGCTGGCTGCTGCCCAGACTTTCAGAGTTCAATGCCATAAACAAATGCAAGAAGATTCCCTGATCTAATTCCTTGAAGCTGTCTAAAATACAAATGATCACTGACAAGGCTCATTCCTTATCAAGGAACTGGAAAAGAAGGGAAAGGAGCAAAAGAGAAAGTTACAACTAATGTGAGACAGAGAAAGTTGTCCTGATGCTCAGCACTAAGCGGCATTGGCACCAGACACAGCAATGCACACACTGTTGTGTTCCATGACATCTCCTGTGTGCATGGGGAAGGGGGAATAGCTCTGGAAATACTCAGAAAGGCTCAGTACAGCTTAGGCAGGTTAGTCTCCCTTGTTTCCAATTACGGCAGAGGTCTGCGGAGCACCGATGCTCTGTGAAATGCTTCAGATGGGTCTGCAAACGTATCTGAGAAGAGGGAGCCTAATGTTAGGAGGCTGCGGCTTATACCCAGGTCTGAACTTCCACTGGGGAAATGAACAGGCTCTTCAAGCTGGTGAAAGACTGCAAAGCAGTGCGCCACTACGCTATTGGGGAGAGGCTCTTACAAGGTACCTGGACACCGAGAGTTAAGCAACAGTTTAAGAGTAACCTGACTTCCACCCTTGACTGTAGGCAGAACCCAAAGAGACTATCCTCCCTGAACCAAAGCTAATGTTTGTGAATATCCATTATGGGACTCAACATTTAAGTTTTCCTTTGTGTTTACAGGTCTTGTAGAAGGAGTATTAGTAAGCAAATCAGTGAATGCAACAACACAGATCTATTATTGCTGAGCCCTCATCGCTATACTGCTTCTCTATATTGTTTCTCATGATCCACCAATTAGCAGTGCTTCTTTATTTTCCCCAGGTTTTGTTGTGGAAGAAACATGTACCTGAATAAGACTGTTTTAATAACTGGAGGTATATTACTATTCCAAATTTATGTCATCACAGCCTATTGTTAGGAAAATACATCATAATATACGGTACAAAGATATCACAGATTCTTCAACAGGGATTTAGTCCACAATCAAACAAGAGGAGAAGATATTTCACTGATTTACTGCAGTCTAAACAGATGCAAACTGATGAAAAAAGTACATGGGAGCATGTTTCGTGACTGCAAAAAGGCAGAATGTAACATCTTTTGTGTCTGATCACAAAGGATCAATTTACTACAGATACTAATGAAAAAATTCCTTGAATTTAGGTGGCAGAAATCCAAATCAGGCTATTGTACACTATTAACTTAATGCAGATCATAAATATGGCAACCCTTACAAAGACAAGTAACTCTATATTTGCTGCGTGGGGTCAGCAAGAACATAGACAGAGGCCTGTGTTCTATAGAGAATTAGTCTCTTATCCATTCATACCCTAACTTGCTCTGTGCTTACCTCTGCCCCCTATAGTTTCACCTACCTATATAGTCATACCATTACAACAAGAAGGTACAATTTTACAACTGCTGACTTTGCAATCTATGCAAGACACCTCTGAGCGGGCTGCTCGGTGTTAATGGATAAATGGATTGACAGTACACGTGCAGACTTAAAATACAGCTTCAAAAAGTTCCTGGGCAAGGGAAAAAAAACCTAACTAGGAAAACCTGAATATATGATAACCCTATTCATACATCAATTTCGTTTTGCCATATCAGATTATGTTGCACCTGGATGTTTGATGTTGTCAAGGATGATTTAAATTAAAGTTGTGCAGCTTATCTGTTAACACAAACACTCACATTCCCTCAGACTCATCAGTGCAAAGATCATATCTTTGACTTCTGTAAAGTGCCTGAAAGAGAGCCCTAAAAAGCTATGAAGAATATGAATATTATCTTCAGAAACAATGATGTGGTATATGAAGTGAACTAACATTGAGTATATAAAGAAAAATTCTCTATATTTGAGCGCAAGATGATAAAAGCAAATACAAATATGATAATTCCTTTTTTTCCACATGAGTTCAACCCACATAATGAAGATACATTTCAGCTAAGCGGATGTCATGTTCATACATAGGAAAAAATTTTCAGTATAAGAAAGTGAAAAGTGCCATTTCCAGTCATTATATTAAAAACCTGACTCCAAATTCCATTAATCTATGATGAATGTTTTTGCTTGCTATAAAAATAAATCTCTGCTTTAATCTGGTGAATCTAATTATTAAAAACTCTGCTTTAATGTGCTTAAATCATGTTGCCTCTGGAGACTAGAAAAAACTCTATAATCACTCTAAATATGAATTGCTCTTTTACACTTGCCATGTTTTAGAGTCCTGAAAGCTTAATCCTTACATTAAAAGACCTAGTCTGCCCCAAAAATCTCATCCCTGAGGCCAAAAAACTGTCTAAGAATTCATGATATGGAGCATGATATGAACACTAGCATATTTAACACGTTTAAAGACTTTATCAGATGGCCATAGCAGATGCCATCAAAAGCAGAGTAGAACAAGCTATGTATAGTAGTATTTGAACAAACACTTTCCAATTGGGAACCAGTTGTGATTTGTAGAAAATCCGTAACAGCCTGCTTTAAAACAGGTTAATCATACCGGTGCTCCAGATCCCATTCCTACTGTATCCCCACACTGTTATTTTGCGGTATTTACAACAAAAAATTCTC
The DNA here is from genome assembly GCF_964195595.1 of Calonectris borealis. NCBI lineage: Eukaryota > Metazoa > Chordata > Aves > Procellariiformes > Procellariidae > Calonectris > Calonectris borealis. The sequence goes on along the minus strand of NC_134312.1, from coordinate 136,844,428 downwards.
ACCAGCACCTTCAGAACTTGCGATGCTGGACCTTTACAAGGAAACACAAGTACTGCTGATGTTCCTCCTCAAGCAAAGAATTCAACCAGAAGAGTACCAGATCCTTCTTGACACTCAAAAATGCTACTGGCATCCCAAAAGGCAGCTTCTTAAACAAACAAGGAAAAGACAGACACGTGAAGTAGGACAGTGGTATACCAGCAGGAATGCTTTGTGTTTTTTCATGCGTTAACTTCATTAGAGAACTTTGTAAAAGAGGTTAAGTAAAGAGGAGACTCAAGTGTATGCAAATATAAATATAAGTTATGCAATGCATCTGAAAAGGTATGTTAGGATATTATTTTAGGGGAGAGATTTTAAGTTAAATATACATCTTCCTTAAGAATATGACACGTAAACATATTCCAAAGTGTACTCAGGTAGTGAGTAGGGTGAAAGAGCATGAAGTGAGGGGAAAGAAATTTGCTGCACTAGTGATGAGTTAGAAATGTCTCATGGGTACTTGAACTGACTCATGCAGCTTTTGATGAAATCAAAAGCGAAAAAAACCCAGAGACCACTCAATCACTCCGGCAAACTTCCTCATTTTTCCTGCTTTTTGGTCTTTCTTTAATTTGAGTGAAATTTACTTCTTTAGGAAAGGCTAATGAAAGAACATCAAAGCCTCAAGTGTCCTGATGACCCACACTAATCAGGGACTCCATCCTGCGGCCACCTCACAAGATGAGGGCTGAGGGCACCAGTCAAGTCACATGAGAGGTCATCATGTGCTTGCGTGGTACCCCCCAAAATCTGTACTGAAGCTGAATTCCTCTCACCCCACAGTTCTGGGAGGAGTGCAGCACCAGGCTTGACTTGTAATAATTTAGGCTGAACTCAACAAGATTTTGGTGGTTTTTCTCTTCACCTGTGATTCTTAGGCTAACTTTTCCATGAGGCATTGATGAATTCCAGAATCTCAGGCAGTAGTAGTCTCCTAGCCAGGATTGTAATTATCTGGGAGAAAAATGAAAGGTGTTTTCCACAGCCACAGCAATGAAGCTCTTCCTACAGTTCCCTACAGCTCAAACAACTGCTTCCACTCACAGCTTGTCACAACACAAGACCCCAGCTCAGCCCCTCAGCAGAGCAGTCTGAATGACACATACTTAGGGCAGAGGCAAAGGGCAAATAGTGTATGCTACTCCTGCCTCTGAGCAGGAAACGTGGGGGGCAGAGAGACTGAGCACAGGACCCCTGGCAGGGGGAATATGGTGAATTCGGGAGTGGAGGAAGAAAACAGAGCCTCTCACATGGCTGCTCTTAGCAAAAAGAGAATAGGAAGAAGAGGGCAGCGAGGAAGATCAGAGACACTGGATATCTCAGCGTCTCACAGATAGAGCACCATCCTTTCCACAGGCAGAAATGGGATGTTGCTGCCCGGGGAGCTCGTGCAGTGGGATGGTGAAGGTGCGCACAGAGCGGGCTCTTAGCGAGCCGAGAAGCGTGAATACATTTTGCTTTATGTTGGAGAGAGAGGAAAGCTGTAGCTGAAGTTACATTGCCATGGAAGCACAGGAAAAAACAGAGCAAAGGACCCCTCCTATATGAGATTGTTATTCTTTATTTCAAGGTGTTGGTCAACAGAACACAGCTCTGCTGTACTTATACAGCAGCGCAGCTGTTAGCGTTGTATTTCAGGAATATTCAGAACTTGATAAGGATCTCCTGGGGTCCTTTCCAGCCCTGTTTTTTACGATTTGGTGTGGGAGAACTTGTGCTTTCTGATCGCATTTTTTAACTGCCATCTGGGAATTTATTTATCCACTTACCGTGCCCATTCAAAGCAATTGTGGGCAATTGAGTTGAATGAACCTTGAGAACTCCTGAGAGCTCTCACTTTTGTAAAGCCATAAATAGAGCTCTTCGCTGGAGGAAAGTCACATTTTGACAGAGATATGAAGGGGTTAATGGCTTCGTTCCATCATATATAATGGGCCCACAGAGAGTTGAGATATAAAGAAACTCCTTTAATAGCGAAGCAGAATGAAGGCTGGGAATTGCTTCAGCCCACTGCAGCGTGAGGACTGCAGTTTTTGTTACAGTGAAATCTAACACAGCAAGTTTATCTATGCTTTGGAGCTGGGAGTGGGGGAAAGCGAAGTGGAGGAGTCCTTACTCTGTTTTCTTCTTTAGTCAACATATTTTGGGTACTTCAAGGTCCGTTAGCTTATTCTCCTCTTGGGTAAATTTTATTTCAAGTCTTGCCCTTCCTACGACATTTACACATGCATTAATTTTTAACATTGCTTTGGAGGGTTCCTGATCTTTGCATTACTATGTATGAACCTATTTAAAGACTGACAAACAAACCACTACTTTGGGATGAATCCTCTAAACCTGTTTCCTCTTGTGCCATTTCTTTCACTTTCATACGTGCCTGCATTCTAATGCATAAAGAGAGATACATATGTATCTGTGTCCTGTAACTACTTCTGACATGGGAAATGCATGCACTAGCATACCAAAATCGTACATTATGCATATCTGTATATTATAGCTTTTTTTAAAAAAGAGGAAGTTACTGGAGTAACTGCTAATACTGGAGTTAAGCTATATATTCCTTTATTCATAATCATAATATGCTTGATAAATAACTGCAGATATCACGAGGTGTATGTCTGTTTGTAAAATCACCATATCTTTCAATGCAATAATGCACACATTTCCTGGATCAGGCAGAGCTAGAGATAAGCATTTTTCTGGTAAGTACAGAGTGACTGAGAATGAAGAGACTGAACAGCTCATCTTCATTAACTTGCCTTTCATAAATTTTTTAAACCATTATTATACTCAATTTATCACTATCCATTTTCAGCAAATGACCATTTCATTTAAACTGGAAGCAGCTGTATAAATACAAGAAAGGAAAACGACCTTTCTGAAAGCTGAATTGCACATCCTTGAGATGACAGCATGTGCTAACACTCATGAGCTTCCTTCTCTCTTGCTTTCCATTCTTTTTGATTCTTGCATAGTTTTCCTCTCACGATTGCCTCTGAAATAAGCTTAACTCAGTGTAACAGTTGTTCTGGTTTATCCTTTGAAAGGACATGGTACTGAGCTACAGAATGGCAGCACCCCCAAGGGACTCCATGTGAACAGTGACAAAGAAGAAACAAACCCTGAACCTTTCTTCATGTCAAGCTTAATCCTTCTTTTTCTTCTCACCAGTTCCATAACAGCCCTCCTCATTCACGATGTGTTCACGAATGTTAGAGGTTCATATTAATAACAAGAATATCCCAGGATGTTATGAGCAACTGGAGCCCAGAGAATCTTACGTTTTACTCTGGCAGACTAGGATCCCAAACTACCTCCTATTAATTAACAAATAAAGTTGGCACTGATATCGATGGGAGCAGACCCAGAATTCACATTTGAATAGTGGAGTTCAAAATTAGACTTTTACATATGACTTTGAACATATGGAAATTTTTAATCATTTTAGCATTTCAGTGTTTTAGAGGTAACATAATAACAGCATGTACGTGCAAAAGAGGTATTTATAAATAACTTTTACTATCTTATGCATGTACTTTAATTTTCCCTTTCTTCACAACCCAGTCCTTTCATATATTTCCCTTTTCTCTTCCAGATTTTTCTTGCAACGTGTTCTCCTGTTAAAACAGATTGAAGAAGATTGAATGAGTAAGTGGGAGGAGGCTTTATGCTCTCTGTTTCATATTAATTTCAATTTCATATAATTAACACTGTAATAAGTCATAGTTGCCCCAAATATGCCCCCTACATAGCGAGTGTCATGACTTTGAGAAAGAGGGACATATGAAGAGAAATAAGATTTTTAAATCTTGTTTTCTAATTCCTCTCAGACTACTGGTCTGAGATGAATTCTTAAGATAAATTCTGAAGACTCTGAAGAGCAACCAAAAATGAAGAAAAAAGTAAACTGTAGTATTCTTTCACAAAGCACTGACACAAACGGATACAGCAGAAATTAAACTGACAAAAGATAAGAGGCTTTTCTTTGGGACCCTAAGGGAGTCTAATTAACTGATTTCTAGAAATGGGATAGAAGCACCTTACTGATTTTACTGTCAGATATTTGGCTAGAAATCAAAAGCTTCAAAAGACATTAATGGGGAAAAAGGTAACATCTGACGATGAAGCAGACAGGCTCGTATAAACTGTGGGCTCCTTAATTTAAGAATTCCCGAGGACATACTGAGAGCAGACAAAGGATGGACTGCAGAAGAGAATCTGAAGTAAGTACCAAAGATGAATCGTGCCAAAAATAGATTATCAGCAAAACAGCAATTTCCTTTCCATGTAGTAAGACCTACTACCAGTCTGAAAAATGAGCAATAAAGCTCAGAAAATAGGTTACAGCATTTGCTCTGATCTGCCATGGCTGCTATATCAGCATATCAGCATTGCACGTAAGTACATGAAATCATTACTGGCATATAGGCACGCTACCTCCTCATCTCCGTTTATTACTTTTTTTGCCAAGGCCGTGAAAGAGTTTCTGATGAGGATGCAATATTCCAGATGATGTTACAACTAACAGAGCAGGCCACATGGTAGCCTTCATTTATTTGATATTGCTTACTGACTGAAGCTCTTTTCAAAGTTGAAAGTAAGTCAGCGTTACTTTCTATGATATTCTACTTTTTATGAGCAGCGTTGTCAGAGCCACCTGCTACAGGCAAAAAAGGTCCATCATCTTCAGAAATTTACCATATGTAAGCTAGAAAATGTAAACTATTACCAAATGTGGGGGTTTTTTTAAGAAAAAAAAATCAGAAAGGGAGAAGGTTGTTAATGGTGCTATATGTATTCCTCCTGAGACAATAAGCTTTCTAAGGAATGATATTTATAAATACAATCTACTGCACCGTACTTTTTAGATCTGGTCAAGTACAGCCCCTTTCCAAACATATATATAATGTAAATGTAATACATCTGAATTCTCTAAGAAAAGTAGGTTTGGGGACCAATCCAAAATCAAGATATTCATAACTATGATAAGATACTCTGGCTTTCAGCAATACTCTACAAAGAAGCATGGAAACTTTTTTTTTTTCTGTTATAAAACAGATTTTCAATTAGAGCTGTAAGCAAGAAACTGTTCTCCTAATTGTAATTTTCATGAATGATCACCAGTTTGCCTTTAGATGATCATTTTCAGCCATTCCCATACTACCTGTTTCCCCCTTCTGGATGTTTCTGCTGCCTTAAGGCACACACTGGATTGGACACATGAGACAACTGCAGAAACAGAAAACTCCAACAGCAAATAATTTTCTGAAAGAATTCAGATTTCATCTATTGATGTGAGATCTACTTCAGCCTGCTCCCTTGACTCTACCTGCTTTTTCTCTTTCCCATGCAGATGTCTTCACACCCTCAAATGTGCCAAATCCCAATGCTGCTGTTTCTATAGCCATACTATAACTGAGTTGGTAAAAACCTCTGGCAAGGAAGCAATAGTAATAACTGGGATTAATCTTATCCAAGCTTCCCCCCCGAATAAATGATAGGCAATACTTAGAAGAACCAACAAATATTTCTGGTTTCAGTAGATATAACTCCAGTTTTAACATATAATTTCTAAATAGTCCTGTTATTTCGACCATAGCTGCTAGGATTCCAGCTCTCTCTCTTTCTACTTGTAACTACATTCTTATGCTGTTTAAAATTTTTAGCCCTTAGAGCAATAGAATACAGAAATTATGTAAAAGAAGATCCCTTGAGACCTATAAAGTCACAATGACTACAAAGCAAAAGTCAGATTGATACTCAAGGACAGAACTTAATCTAAGCTGCTATTGTAAATGACAGAACATTTCAGTAAATTGCTAGCTCTATATGGCAATGTAATGGCTTTAAGAGAAGAGGAATAGAAGAAAAATACTTTCAGATAAAATCACTATGAATTTAGTTTCTATTTCAGGAAAACAAAGTAGATAATAAAAATAAGTATTGCTACTGGCCTTTTTAAAAGGTGGGGGGGAAAGGAGGAGAAAAAACCAACTGACTCCTACTTCACTTATTCCACAGCACTACTTCTGTGATAAGACAATGTGCACGTTACTTGCAAAGAAACCAGCTGGCTACTCAGCAAGAGCAAATCAGTGTAGCTCCTCTGACATCAGCTGAGTGTTGTGAATGTGTAATTTCTCCCAGGCTGCTTCTTCGACACACCTACAGCACTGTCGGCTAACTCTGGAACTACATACCAGCTGAGGAAACAGCCTTGAGCAGTGCCGATCATAACATTTTTTAAATTGTGAAAAATTTAAAATATCACCCAGGTCTAGTACTGAGTGAAGTCGTACGAATCACTGTATGACTTCCTCCCCCCCCGTTCTCATATTCTACACAGGAGACAGGTTCCTGGTGACTTGCCCAGAGTTACGCCACGTCTTTTAGCCAAGTAGGAACCAGAGACAACTTCTAGCCAACTCCCTTAAACAATGGTCAGTTCTTTTTTTCCAAGGCAACAAAATTGCAGTTTCAAAAACACTTAGCCTTGAGCATTCCTGGACACACTCCTCTGCACCTGGAGCTGGAAGGATTTTGCTGTTACAAAATACATTCTTTCCAGGCTTTAAATTTCAAGCTGATGTGAATAGTGATAAAAGATATGAATGTGTCTGTGAGTAACTGACAACTACTAACGTTACGTCTGCGAGAGATGTACATACATATATGGATACAGAGTTGAAACATATGCCATGTATTCCCACATGCGAAATATTTAACAGTCCATTCTCGCCCCTCTCAGGAATCTAGACATGGTTAGGCAACAGTGTAAAGGAAAGAAGGGGACATTCACAGATTGCTGTGAGAAAATTAAATTACTTGACATTTTTCTAGGTAACTAGCAATGATCTTTCTAGTTACACGCAGAATTGCCAGGTCCATTTTTAGATTTGGCGTCTCCACTTTATGCCAGCAATTCTTCTCTGGATGCTAACGATAGTGTCATTAGCATCTCAGGGGTCATTGGTATCCATACCTCTGAGCATGACTGAACAGACAGACCGACAAGGTAACTTCCAAAAATAACCAAGAAGCAAGTGATATGTGTGTCACAGAGGTCACTATTTGGTAGTTGCCAAATCACCACTTCTGTGTCTTCAGGTCCCAAGACCTGAGCTGCTTTCTGTAGTGCCAAAAGCCAAAGAAGAACAGTGTGGAGGAGGCTGGGAGAAGACATTCACTACAATAAAAATGTGTGCAGCTTTCAACTCAGGGCATGTATAGTGAAGGTACAGTTTCATCATAAACTTGAGCCAAAATCAACTAAATTTACATAGGAGTCATTCTGCTGGCTTTAATGAGCTTTGGGTTAGGAACAATCCTTTAAAAAGTATATAATTCAGGCTTCCGGGTCTGATGGCAATCAGCTGGTGGAAGATACAAGAAATACAAAATACTCAGTTTTGTGTGTTTGCACAGAACTGAGTCCCAATCTTGGGGGGTCTGTAGGCACCACCATAGTAAGAAAGATTAATAACAAAATCTCACTCATCCCAATTACTTTGTGATATTTCTGTTCCCTTATAGTTTCACAGTAAGAGGGTGTGTGTTGTAAAGTGCAATTATCTCTAACAGTTGGTCGGGTACCTATAGCTGTAAAACAGAAAAATTATTCAGTCTTATCAGATCTCTTGAGTGTCCCACCTGAAATCAGACTGCTGCACTTAGACTGGAAACAGGCCCCAAAATGCATGCTGCTGGAGAATACTCATGCATGTACTAGCTCAGAGAGCTACTGGGAAAGGCAAATGGGAAGGGGAAGGATAGAAGTATTTCAGTTCGGAAGAGATGTACAGATGTTTACAAATATTTCACACCAGTGAGGGAACCTCAGAGCTAAGACTTATTCTTCAAACCAGTAATTCAAAAATATTACCAGCTGTTTTATAAACTGGGTAAAAGGTTTTATCAAAATTTTCTTTGCTAAAAATGCTAAGCTGGATTGAAGACATATTTCACAGATTGATGTGGTTCACAGCTGAAGCATGCTGTCAAGTACAGTGATGGAAATGTATTCTCTATGCTTTACAGGAACTTTTTATGATGATAGCCAGACTATTTTTTCCACCAATGCGAAACATTGTATTTTCTTTGTTAAAAGTGTTCAGCCCTACTCACATCTTCTCAAAGCATTTAATTTGAAATGTGATAAGATGTTTTTTGGATGTAATTTTGCACACTCAGTAAAAATCTATATTTTAAATGTTGTAGTTGGAATTATTCAGCTGACAATTTCCCACAAGCCAGACTACCTTTTAGGCAAGAACAGCTAGCCAAAAAAAATTCAAGGTCTTGTAGGTAGAAACTGAGACTGCCAAGAGGCAGATGTTGCTCCTATGCAGTGCTGTAAAAGTATTTACAAATAATTTCAAAAGTTCTGGTTTCCCAGACTTCCCCAAAATCAAGCTTTGATAATGGTTCCAAGCACCTTTAACTGACAGTACTTAGCTCAAATGTTCTTTTTATCCTTTATCATGGTCCTAAACAAAAGGCTTTTTGAGACTGTTTTGGGGTTTTTTTGCTCTTTCTTTTATATCTTTGATTTTTCTGTTTCCCTTTCACAGGCTTTTACTTACAAGCTAACCTGGGCTCGCTCACTGTCCCTTAGTGTGCTGTAAGTTCATGTCAGTGTTTGCTCTTGAGAATGATATTATTTCAGGTATCTTATAAATGAGCTTAAATTTTCCTGCACTTACGTTAAAAGAAAGGCTATGATCACATACAATCTTTAACAAAATAATATTACTGCAGAAGTAATAAGCTGAAGGCATGCAACTGCAGGTCATTCTGAGGCTCTTGGTACTTCTTGCTTCCTAAAAAATCTATTTATCGTTAAAATTTCATGACACTTAGCATGCCTAACAGCCAACAGTAAAGAATAATTCACTCTGTACAGACAGAAAAGTTTCTTATCCAGAGAACACTTCACAAATATCCTCAGATATCACATTGCAAAATGGTCCGAAGCCTTCTTTTAATCTATTTTTGCTCATAAAGTTACAGTGTCAAAGTACTTTTCAGCAGCATATGAATTACATGTGAAAGCTTTGGTAGAAATATTAACATTCCTTAGCTAATCAGTGAGAAGTGAGGAAATGTTAAAACTAAGACTTGTTCTTGCAGCCACCAAAGTGCATTGCATTGACAAGATCTGCATTTCTCTAGTTATGAGACCATATAACACTACAACTCAAAGAACTGTTTTTGCTCTTCCACAGCCCAGCTTAAATCCAGAAGTACCCTCTCAGCTTTTCACCATCTCCTTCCACTGCAGAGGTTGCTGCAAGCATTTAGAGGTTCCCTAATCAAAGTTCAGTCAGATTTATCTCATGTTTATTCCCCAAGACCACCTTTCCTAAGGTACCCCCTGTAGAGCCACTGAAGTGAACAAAAAAATGCCTCCAAAGCAGTTCACATGGGTGACATGAAGACTAAATTAAATGCCAGATGCATGACACATTTAGAATTTGTGAGTCTTTTACTACAATCTAGTCAAAACACACAGAGTACACCTACACCCATTTATACACAAATGAAAATAGTGCCATCAGTGAAGATATTTCTTTCAGAGAAGTAAGGAAATACCACTACTGCCATTATCCTCAAGGACTATTTTGTGTATTTGTAGTATTCAACATTATTTACATCTTGTTTTAAGAAAAGAAAGGATACAAGCTGCATATTGAGCCAGTGAAAATCCTAACTAACTCTAGTGCAAACTGGTGCCTGGAATGCTGCCATTCTGTGGAGAGACAGTAGTTCTTCATCAGTTTAAGTCTGTTGGATTTTACCACAGAAAGTATATCTGGAAATATGTTAGAAGCCTCCCTTTACTTCTGTGGACTTTGGACAGATACTGCCCCAATGGCCAGACGAGACTGTCTATTTCATTTAATAATGTGCATGATCTGATTATTGAGATTATGATGATTTGGCTCTACCAGAAAGTTAGCGGTAACTGATATGTGTAAAGAGGTGATTTGAACCAGATCCTAGAGTACAATGAAGGAGAGTGGTAGCTGAGAGTCATCTGCCCTAGTTGGGGTGTTTAAAAGCCTACGCACAAGCCAGTCATCCTTGGTTCACTTTACAGCAAGGATATAGCCACCTTCAGAGAGCTACATGTCCCAACCTAAGATTGGTCAGATAAAGTCAGGTGAGATGAATTCCACTTTTACCCCCAATTAGATGTTTCCGTACAACTTCATAACAACCAAACCACCACCCATCGATCAGGGGTAGGGGGTTATTTAACAGAATATGTGTGGGAGCTCAACAGCTAATGCCAGACAATTATCCAAGTGATTATCTGATCATTCAGCAGTTACCTCAGTCAGAAAGCTTCTCTATACTTGGATAATAGGTGTTTGCAAGGTCTCTTTCTGACAGTCTCCTTCTTGTTGCAATACAAGCAAATTCAAAGATCTCCAGACTGTGCATCTTTACTTACAACCTTTCTTGTACAGTGAACCTATGCAGTGATTTCCTTCAGCTATCCCATTGCTGACTTAGTAATCTTGTCTTTAAGTTTGTTAAATGCATGACTATGCATAAGCTATTAGCAATTTAACCTCAAAGCCAAAGCAATATAAATGAAAACCTCATTATTTGTTCCTAATTTTACATTCCAACAGAAGAAAGTAATTCCTATACTGCTCCCCCATTCTACATAAGTGGAATTTTTCAACAACAGAAATTAAATAGGCAAATGTTTATCACCAAAACCAAGGCTAAGACCTATACCACCCACGGTGAATAACAAGCTTCAGCTCCCTTTCTTTGGCAGTAGATTTTGTATAGTACCTCGCAGACTTGTTACACTTATGACATATTACCTTTTCTCTTTGTCCAAAGTACTAAGGTTCAAGACAGATTCTTACAAAGTATTGCAGGATTTGAGGCAGAGAAACTACTTCAATGCTGCAAACATTAATTTCTAATTATTTTCAAGAGAATACTTAATGAATTTAGAGCTATGATTTTAGCAGAGGGTGCCCAGTAACAATCACATTGACTGTGGCTGACTGACTTCAACTTCTTTTCTAGGTATTAAGCCACAGCTAAATGCTGTAAATTAACACAAATCTAATGGAGTCAAACCTGCATCCCACAGCATGTGGAGCCACCACCAGATAAAACCAAGTATCAGATAGCAATTTTTAGTCAACTCTCTCCAGAAAAACTTAAAAATATTAAAGAATGGTCTCCTTGTATAATGGCTTTGCAGTAGTAATGGGCGACCTCTCTACAAGTTCTTTCAATCAATGTAACTGGTGTGCATGACATATCTAAAACCAATACTTTTAAGGAAGAAAGAACTGTCTGTTACGTTCCTTTTTAACAGCCTTTTGAGTATGCAAGTCCCATTAACATTTCTGGGATATCAAAACAAGGCCTGGCAACATACAGAAGTCAAATATTCATGAACTTTCAAGAGCAAAAAGAAATATGGTTTTATGTTTCAGAGCAATACAGAAGAAATCTGACCACTATGGAGATGGAAAAGCAATAGAGACAAAAGAGACAAAGTAGTGTCTCAAACCCCTTTTACCAAGTCGCAGAATAGATGATTGCACAGAGGAGAATAAGGACGAGAAACATGCTTTGCTCTGTTTTGTTTTGTATTGTTTTGTTTTGTTTTGTTTTCCAAGCAGTGTAGTCCCACACAGGCACAATATAGTTTATGTTTTCGTCTCAGGGGCTGGTTGTACAGCCAGGTCTGAAAAACCTTGCTGCAAGGCCAAGTTCCTCCCTTTGACACACATACTTAGTTCCCATTGAGAAGAGAAACCATAATACATCCCAGACTAGGATCTGATCCTTTTCTGTTCTTCAGTCTCCTGGTGGCTATTAATGGGTTGACTAGAAGCGGAACACCCTTTACTAGTTGTCAAAGTTTCCTACTTACATGCCAGACTTGTGTGAAATTAATACATTTCAATGATAACATTTCATTTCTCTTACTTTAAAAGTTTGCTACAAATTAACCCCTAATTTGGTGAAGCAAGCGCACAAAAATACAAATGCGCAAACACCCTTAACCAGCATAATAACATAATATCACAAGAAATGGGCATTGCACAAAAGCATGAGCGTATTTGAACCAGTCTCCATTAGTTTTTATATCCCCAACTCAATACTACTATGAATGCATTCCTTCCTGTTCTGGTGCTTAAGAGAGGATAAATGGTACCTTGAGACCTGTATTTTACTACAGAGACACAGAAATATAAACATTTGCAATATTAAACATGTGCTCATGAGTTCATGATTACCGTGAAATACGGTTTTCTTATAGCTGAGGAAAGCAGCATCCCCCTCTGTTTAAAGACTACGTTCACGAGACCCATTAAGAGCTCTGGCAAACCCTGACTGTGACAGACTTGGTGTGGTCCAACAGAGCAGGGAGAAGCAAGAATTAACACAGCCGTATATCCAGTTTTATGTATACCACCGCACACAGTATCACAGTAGCATTCTCCTTCAGAAAGCTCAGCGTGTGTAAAGCAATTCTGTCCACAGCTAACAACTAACGGGACTTGGGTCCGATTCAGCCTGAAACATGTCACTCAGCTGCTAACAGACAGGCACTGTGGCCAAATATCCACCGTCCAGCTGAGCAGAGAACAGGATACAGGGTGCTTGCCGAGCTCATCACCTGCAGTACATTTCCACCGTGCTGAGGACATACGGCCACCGTGTCTCCTGAAGGAGAGGCTTGAAGGGTACAAGCTTGAACCTGAAATGCCTGTTTGCTTGGTTTTGACTAACAGCTTTGTAGACTTTAGAACAATCATACTCAGACACACCATTTTATTGACAAATCTTTTAAAAAAAAAAATTAGATCTACCCTGTTCTCCCTGTTCAGACAGAAAAAGGAATCTAAAGCTTTGTTATAACCTTAGGTTTTGAAATTTTCAGGCATGATTCACCATTTACTAACTTCAGTATATTCTTACTATAAAATACTTTGGATGCTAAGAATGGCAATGATTGTGGCCATGAAATTCTTGTTGTATTTTTTTTGAATTATAACTAGAGTCCCCAAGCTTGTTTTTTGTTGGAAGCTATCCTCTGAAGGCCTTTCTGGAGACACTATATGAGCAGATCTTAGAAAAGACAAGTTGGTTTCAATTAAAAAAAGGCAGAGATAACTTTATTTTAGCACTGTGAAAGGAATAAAACAATGTGAACATCAGTCTATACAGAGTTTAGACATAATGCAATAGCATTTATGCAACCATGCCATTATCAACTCTTGGACCAGAGAGTGAACTTTTATGACCACATAAGGGGTAATTTTCTCATGTGGTTTACCCAGCATCATATCAGAAACAAATAGTAGAGCCAGGTTCTAAAACCACAAAATTCCCAAATTTCAGTCCAAGAGCTTTAGCAAAATACTCTACCTCGTTTTACTAAACTAGATATGGGCCTGAACATCCCTCCACTCTGAATTCAGACCAGATTCAAGGCCTATTTTTATAAGCTGACTAGTCAGAATTTTGGATTTTGATTTCTTTCATAACGTGATAGCATAGGCTCAGCTCTGCTGTGGTAGGCAATTCTAACAGGAAGAAAAGGCTGTTTTTAAGGTCTCCCTGCAATCCTGGGCGATAGCCTGCTGAGCTATAAAATTTGTTTCCACCCTTTGTTTCCTTCTTCCAACCCTATAGCTCTTTCTAGAAATAATCCACACAGAGATAAGCAATAATGTAGGAGCAGGTTTACACACATACTGTCAAAATGTGGAGCATATATTCAATATGTAATGTCCTGATTTAATAGAAAGATTATCTCAATTTGGCAATTTTAATTTATAACTTTGATGTTATGAAATGTCTCCAATTCTACAAAGGAAACATTTGCTATACAAACTCATTTTGCAAGTGATTGCTTTGTAGTTGTAATAATCCTCCTGACAGATTTAATGGTAATTTTCAAAGCTGAGGAAACAACACTGTTTATTCCATTTACCATTAGTTTGAACAGAGGATTAAAAAAGGAAAAAAAGCGTGTATTTAGGTTAGTAGCTCTCAAATTTCAAGTGTATTTTGTTACAGCTGGCACCTTTAAGAAAACCCTAAAAATGCATTTTTGAGAGTGATGTGGAAGAAATTAGATGATAATAATAATAATAATTCCCCATTTAACAACAAAGGAAAAATAGTTTTCTACCTCTTCTCAGTTTCTGTTACATCTTAGCTACCCCCAGCATCTCTCCAAAGTGAATTTAATGAGAAAGATATATCTGTTTAAAGTCTATCAAAAACACAAAAATGAAGCTAGTATATTTACAAAAATATACACGCATCCACCATTTTGCTCACTATGCAGGCCACAGGTTAAAAAAAGAAGCTGTAGTGATAGTTAATTAAGGCTTTATGTTTTTCTATACCATGAGATGTTTTTCTCCCATGTTGGTACTATGGAAGCAATGCAAGTGTAAAAGTACATAGTTTTCCTTACACTTCTGGCAGTTTTCCTTGCATCATTTAGTAGCGAAGCAGAGGGAGTCCCAATTCAAAATAAACAAAGCAAAACCTTGCATATAAATATCTTTGAGTAGACAACTCATTAATCTCTCTGTAACTGAGACCTGACTCTCTCTTTCTCTCCATATCAATATCTCATAGGAAAAGAACAGTCAGATATTTGCAAAACAACTGTAACGGCACAATTGGGTATCTCTGAGGACAAGAATGAGCAGATGGAGGTGGAAAACGTTCAGCCCAAAACGGCTGACAGAAAAATGCACATCAAATTACTCTCCAAAAGTGCTCCAAAAATTAGAAGCCTCCTATAAGCCTGAAGTGATTATGGTCAGGGTTTGGGGTGTTCTGAAGTCCTACAGCACGAATGAAAGCAGTGTTTCCCCAATTTACTGAACTAAAATCTAATTCTAAATTCCTGCCCCCTTTTGGAAAGCTTTGGCTTTAAGAAAAGCATTTGACTGACAGAACTTGGAGAGGAAGGAGCAGTTTTGCCAGGTTTGAATACCTTAGA
Source organism: Calonectris borealis (assembly GCF_964195595.1). Taxonomy (NCBI): domain Eukaryota; kingdom Metazoa; phylum Chordata; class Aves; order Procellariiformes; family Procellariidae; genus Calonectris; species Calonectris borealis. Next base: position 136,829,373 of record NC_134312.1, on the reverse strand, counting down.
TTTCTTTATGGTCTAGGAATGAATTGCGCCTAGGTGCCCTCTTTCTCTAAAGACTATTGATACGACACATCACATACAAGCAGGTCTGTGCTTATGCATATGTATTGATCTATTTATATCCATAGATATATGTAAATATATGTAAATATTTGTAAAGGAGTGGCTTGAGTGCATGGAGGTTTGTCTTGGGACAGGTAACAAACCTGTAGAGAGAAATCACACTGAACCAACCTGATTGTTTTCTGTGAAAAGGTAACTAGCCTTGATGGCTAGTCAAAACACAGCCTTTGCCCACAGTCTTCTTATCACCAAAGTAGCGAGTTGGGTCGAAAATTGGACAGATTGGAGTCTCAAGGAGTTGTGATGAGTGGTGCAAAGTCCAGCTGGCAGCCAGTAACCAGTGGCATCCCTCAGGTATACATACTGGGGTCCATACTGCTTAACATCAATGGCATGACAGAGTGCACTCTCAGTAAGCTTACAGATGACACTTAACTGGGACGAGTGGTCAATATGCTAGAGGGCAGGGTTGCTATTCAAAGGGTCCTGAACAGACTGGAGAAACGGGCTGAGAAGAACCTCATGAAGTTCAATAAAACCAAACGCAAATTCTTGCATCGGGGATGGAATACCACTGCGTAACAGTAGAGATTGAGGAAGATTGTCTGGGAAGCAACTTTGCAGAAAAGGACCTGGGGGTCCTGGTGAGCAACAAGCTGGCAAGAAACAGTAGTGTGCCCTGGCACCAAAGAGAGCCAGCTGCATCCTTGACTGCATTAGCCAAGAGTGTGACCATTAGGTCAAAAGAACGGATCATTTCTATCTATCCAGCACTTGTGAGACCACATCTGGGGTGGTGTGTCCACTTCTACATTCCCCAGTACAAGAAAGACACTGACATACTGGAGTGAATTCAGTGGAGAGCCACCAAGCTGCTCAGGGGGCTGGAGCACATGACATGTGAAAAGGCTGAGAGCTGAGTTTATTCAGCCTTAACAGGAGAAGGGAGACCTTATTCATGACTTACAACTATCTGGCTGGAGGATATAGAGAAAATGGAGCCAGGCTTCTTCTCAGAGGTACACTGGAATAAGACAAGAGGCAATGGACACAACTTTGAACATGGGAAATTCCAATTAGATATAAGGAATACATTTTTTTCTTTTCAATGAGGGTGGTCAAATACTGGAACAGGTGTCCAGAGAGGCTGTGGGATATCCATCCTTGGAGGTATAGAAGACTTGACAAGGCACAGCCCTCAGTTATTTCATCTAATTAGAGCTGCTTTGAGCAGGGTAGTAGAATAGATGACCTCCAGAGGACACTTCCAACCTAACTTATGATATCTCTCTCTCTCTCTCTCCCTCTCTCTATCTATTAATACACACACAGAGACACACACACACACAATCTATATCCAAAGTCTGAGCATAGATGGAGTGAGAAGAGGTAGGTTTCTTCCAGAATGCAAGCTGGGGATTATTATTAGTACTACTAATAAAAATTATCTCTGAAGATATGCAAAAGTGATATTCAGTTGTTCCCTAGGTTCCCATTTTAATTTGCCTTTTCCTTCTTTCCCTCAAAAAAATTTACTGTAATTGAAAGGAATCATTTATGATTCACACAGCTCATCAGTAGGGTGTTGTGGGAGGACAGATTAGTGAGATTTATTGCCGTGCTTCTCGTAAATGAATGAGGCAAGAGAAATAATAACCTAGAGCTTTCATAGCAATGGAAAAGCAGATAGTCTTCAGGTGACCTATTCGGTGATTCTGAAACACACAGTAAAGGAAGATACCCTTCTGGGCTGTGGAGTGCCAAATAGGAGATACCTGATTTCTTTGTTAACAGTCATTTATATGCATTGATTTTTATACCAGTTTTGTTTAAGGCATTTACTCACTGTTCTATGTGCCATGCTATCTTTTGAGAGAAATAAATTCAAAAATTAAAACAAATGTTTTGATGTCTGGAGGAGAATTTCCCCAGGTTACCAAAACTAATTTTCTCTTCTGCTCAGGTCACTAATAACAATGCCACTATCCCAGCAGGAAAAAAGATGGAAGTCTTTGCAGATTCATACCGAAAAATCACCCAGTTATGTTATGTTAGATCGGAGAAGGTAGAGAAAAGGAACAGCAACATTAAGGCATCAAATTAAAGACAACCTGCCACCCAATCTCTTCATCTTTAAGTAAGGAATGCCATTAGTCAGTGTGATACAGAAAGACAGAGTTTGGTGTCGTCATGACCATAAACTTTGTGTTAAGTTGCCTGCTGAAGGCAAAGGACTGCTCCCCAATTATCTTTGATGTGTCTGTAATCACGACCTGTAGGTCAAAATCAACATCTTTTCTCAGAAACAAATTAGAAGCTAGTACAGATTATATCTGCCGGTTTATGCTGCCATTCCTACCCTGAGTATCTAAACACCATTATCAGGCAGTACCACCCCAAGGGAGGAGTCCAGCCTATGCATAATCTATGTATCATCATAAAAGAGCTGTGTGTTTCCAAAGTTACGGCTGTTTATTTTTTTTGCTATCGGTAGATTCGTCTTGGCTTGATGGTGCTGACACATTTTCACGTGTCAAATTCCAGAGGGACGCAAGCAACAATAATGGTCATTGTGGGACTTCTGCTGCTGGCCTGCCTGAAGAAGCCTTCAGATGCTCTAATTGCACCAGCAAAAGATAACTTAAGAACATCTTCATCCCTCTCTGCCAACTTGTCCCCACCTTGATTGCCTGCATCATGTTTACACCCAGAACAGTTGACAGACTGGCAGTTCACACTCCCTAAATATCAAACTTCCAAACTGAGTTTGTACCACATGAATTCATCAGTGATATAATTTTGTGTTTTGTTGAACGTGAGGCTTGTAAGAAGAGAGAAGGAGGATTTCACACTCTCATTCCCTGCAGAAATCCTCCTCAGCCAGAAGTACAGGTCAATCTAGTCCTCAAGGAGAAAGGAACAAAAAGAAAAATTTGTAAGAACCCAGGAAAAATGAAGTTTTCTGATGAGTGACCTCTTCAGTAAATTAGTTGTTCAAGAAATTTAGCGTAACATTCCTACACGGACCTGAGTCACAAAATCCATGCTCAGCCATTTAGTTCCTGTCATAGGCCAGGGCTCAGAGGCTGAAGTTTCTCAGGAATGCCCCCAACATACAGGAACCGACCTACTCGCTTCTAAATCAAGAGCTGCATCCTAGGCAAGTGAAACACACACAGTTATGAAATAAGAAAAAGAATGCACCATATTGTCTGCAGCACAAAAAAGCACTGGTTTTGCAGTGAGATGGCTGGGATTTCTTCACTTTATATTTCCTGTCGTTCTTTCTCACATGGGGCTCTTTCATCAATTAGCAGCACACCTGTGAAATAAATGTTCAATTAAATAAAGAGAACCAGCACAAACACACACATTAAAACACAGACAGACACTGGCATTTATTCGGTATTATAATCCTCCTCCAGAAACCACTGAACGCTCTGTGACACAAAGCCATACAGTTCTGTTTCTAGAGAAGATACTCTCTCCAGAGACCACTCTTGTTCAAGACAGGAGATGTAACTTAACTCTCTTAAACAGATTGCTGGGGAGAAGCAGGGCACTGCACATTGGTTTCTGATTCCAAGAGGTGCAAATACACGTTACCTCTCTGTACATTATTAATTGCTCAGACGTACTGTAAACAGCACTAATTTCAAGAACAGAAGAGCCCATTTCCTACAGTCAACGACAAAGCCCGCTTCAAACACTGAACCAAAACGTTTTTAATGCTCTAAAGCTCTTACTTCTTCCTTCCCTCTTTTGAGCAAGAAGACAAGTCTACCCTGGGCAGTCAGTAGTTCTGGATCACGACTCATCTTTTTCCTTGTAGTCCTCCTTCTCCTTGCACCCTGCTGCTTACATGGCCCACAGGGTCTGCACAGCTTCCCCTGTCACCAGACCTCACTATGACTCCACTGACTAACGCACTGGATGCCTCCCATCGGCCAGAATCTCCTTTTTAACAAACTGCATATCATATGATTTATATTTAAGTTTAATAAACATGTCCATCTTACTGATAATGGTATTGGAAATGGAAGACTGCTGTAAAATGTTAGACAGCTTCCTGCGGCCTCAGAATCACAGGCACAGGAGGATTTACTAGCTGCTAGTGCAATCCCCAACCGTGGCATATCAGTTTCTGCTGCTTCTAGCAAGAAGAAACTCAATTTCTTCAATGTGCTGATTGAAATTAATGATAAAGAAATTAAATTCCACATTATTGAGCAAGCTAGATGACTGATACGGCTTTCTGGAAACAAGCAGTTTTCTTTTTCCATCTCCTATCAGAACACTTCTGTCAAGATACGATCAATGGACAAAGAATCAGCTCCTACTTGTGGGATTTTTCCAGAAAATAGTGATTATATGATTTAAAAAGTAAAATGCAGCAAGAAAAGACAGAGAGAGTTGGCCTTGAAAAAGACAAGTGTCTTTCAAAAGGATAGCACTTGGACAATAACCAGTTCTCCATCTGTGCTTTGCTGTAGCACTGCTTCTTACTGTAGATGACCAAGCATCACTCCAAAAGCATCAAGAGCTAGCTCTGAAGACCTCGAAATGAATGAAGCCTTTGAAAAGATCTCTTGCATTCATTTCTCCTTCAGAAGAGTAGAAGGGCTGTTTATACAGAAGACTAAAGTCCTTCTCCTGTGATCCAGTTTTGGTAATTAATGTACACCACCAAGCTGCTAACAAAAAGGAGAGGATTAAGGGAACCACTGAACAAGGCACTAATGGAATTGCAGGTATAGTCTATGAAAGCTGAATCAGGCCTTTACGCAACAGTTCCCAAGCGGAGACTGGGGTCACACTGGTGAGGTGCTAGTGAAGCACACTATAGATGACACATGACAAAAGGGACACACTAACAGGCTCTGCTGTCCTGCGCAGGTTCCTTAGTGCACCATGAGGTGCAGAACACTCCCTCCTTCCAGGTGGGGCTAAGGTGCAGAGAAGTTGGGAAGCACTGTCATAAAGGACTGAATTACCTAGAAATGTCATATAGATATACTTCTGATTTCCCCTTCACATACTCACAGACCCTTAGTGGGAAAGAAGAATTGACTCTGCAAGAAGCACAGAGAAAGCTGAAGTCAATAAACATTTCCAGTCCTCAATTTCATCCTGAAAGCTTCTGAAATCTGGGCACTTCATCTGCTTAGAAGCTGTGCATTATTGGCCTGCAGGAGATGGCATTAGAAAACGCTTGTTACAATGACACTGATCCCACATTAGTATTTTAGCCACATGAATCTAAGATGCTTGTATGCATCTGTTCGTTAAGGAACATCCCAGTGTCCAATCCCACATGGCAGCCACTTCCAGGAGAACTGTGATTACACAGTACAGGGCAATACGACAGCCAAACGCAATTACAGAGCAGTGACAAAGAGGCTGTAAATTCCACCCAAACTAAATTGTATTTTTCTTTAGCAGGGCAGGATTAGCCATTACTCATTCTTATAACCATCTGAAGTTACTATGCATGGTCAAGAATGATGATATACAAAACACACGGTGCCCAGTAACATCACACTGGGGCAATTGTTGTAACTGCTATGAGTCTGGTTTTTTCACTAGCGCTGTTGAGCTCTGCAAATTACATCATACAGATTGCTTCTATATCTGGCATCCATTCAGCCTGCATGTATACTTATCCACCTCCACCTGTCTGCTTGGACGAATCAGCAATGGGAAAAAACCAAAAAAGCCAGGCACCATATAAATCCATCTGCACTGAATTGCAGAAGAATTAATATTAAACACTGTGCAATGGAGAACTACTTTAGATTTCAAAATGGAGCAACTCCCATCTAGAGAAGGAGGGAATCCAGTCCACAGTAGGAACAGAAAAACTGAGCACTCTCACATGTTTAAGCACAGCAGATACCAGCGGGATACAACATTACAAAACAAACAGACAGCTATCTACTCAATCTTACCATCAGTCAGTATTGCCTCCTACTGTTAGTCTACAATGTCTGTTTTCTTCAAGTCTTTGTTATGGGTTGCCTCAAACACAATGGCATCAAAATCCCACAGTTTATTGCAAGGGGATATAAATTAAGCCACAGGAGAAGCACCTACACAGTTGAATAATTCAAGGCTTTTTTCACAGAATAAGAATTCTGAAACAGGCCAGTGCTGAAAATGTAAAAAAAAAATTTCATGATACTGAAGGGATAATGATATCATTCTTCTTCTCCTCAAAAGAAAGATAATCCTCAAGCTGGAGGTTAAAAGCTTTCTTAGTCTTAGCATTATCACACATGACCTCGTAGTATTTGAATGGAACAGAGAGATGGCCTCTCCTTGTCAAATATTGCATTCACACTGGTACATTTTTTTTTTCGTCTGTGGCTATAAGTAGGAGCAGGTGTGGGTTTTGGTTATATTCTGCTTTCCTACAAGCTTTAGATTATGCAGCTTTCTGAGTTGCTGTGTTTGCCATAATGTGTTCTCATAATGAACCACCTACCACTCTTGTCTTTTCATGGTATGGGGAGAGCACCAGTTATTCATGACGCCTAAGTCCTACACAGCTGTAATTCCAAGTTTTTCCTAGAAGTGCAACCAGGATGTAGAGACTTGTAACAGAAGTATTGAGGTTGGCAAGAATTAAATATGAATGGAAATGTGTGTGTGAGAGAGAAAGCACCAGAAGAAACAGCAGAACAAGGGTTAAAAAAATAACCTAACGAAGAACACTGTTCCCAGTCAATCACACCGAGGAATGTGTCAAACCCAGACAACATGCAGTGTGATAAGACTGCAGCAGAAATGTCTCATTAATGGAAAACACTCTGAGAACAGAACGGATGGCAACAAGGCTGCAGAACATCATATATGCCATTCCCTCCTGTTATCACAACAGAAGGATAATAGCAAAACATTATTCCTAAATAGACATGAGAGATCTGTCCAAAAACTAGTTCATCATTTTGAATCATGAAGAAGCTGTGATGAGGACTCAGTAGCCACTGCCCCTGGTCCTTTGTGTCACACACAATGCCGGACCACTCAGACACACTTGGTGCTTGTGAGTAAGTGGAAGTAAGAGTGTGAATGAAGACAATCACTGAGAGAATGAGCGTGAGTAAAATCAACTTACTTGGAGCTTTTGCAAATAACTTGCACCTTCCCCTTCCTTTTAGATCTGACACTGAGTTTTCCTACACCAGTTACAAACAAGTTTCTCTGATTAAGCATCTATACTAACACTGTACCACCAGGTCCACAAAAGTGACCTGTCCTACAAGAATTTAAAAGAGTTCAAAAGCCTTTATACCAGATAATAAAGTCTTCTAGAAATTAATATTCATCAATATAATGTTCTTAACTTCCTTTTCCATTAAGGACTTTTTCCTATAACACACATTCCTCAACACTTCTTGGACAATGGGAAAGAGCAAAGCTTTTCCATCTTCCTGAACCCAGACCACAAGTAACTGTAGATTAAATGAAAGAACACCTACCAAGCAGGCAGAAACACTCATTGCTTTCAAGCTTTCATCAGCTGGCTGGGTTAATTTAGAACCATGCTATGCATTCATGGGAACAAACTGCTTGTTAGTGCTGTGAACAAAGAGGTTCTGAAATATTGCGTAAGTTTTAAGACAACAGCTATTATTTTAACAGCAGTCATTTTCCAGTTACTGTGGTAAGCACACCACCCAATGTGCCTTGAAGACTGAAGAGTATAAGAATGGGATATTTCAAGAGGTCGAGCTTCCAGGCAAGCAACCAAGCATCATGGAAGAGCTGCCGAAAGCCTTCTTGAGAGTTTATGGTGAGAAAATAACAAAGCTCTTCAAGAAAAAATCCGGGAGGTCCTCTTTCTCTGAAAGTTGCCATGCAAAGGTTAAACATGGAAACTTCTTAATGAGCACTGTGATTGTTTTCTGTCTGACACAGAGAGTAATAGAAAGCAGATGTTTCTGAACAGCCACCTCTAAGGAAAGGAGAGCAGGGATGGATGAGGGAGAAAGGCAGTTGGACATGAACACTATGGCTTCAGAGTACAAATTTTTTTACAGTAAGTACACAGCTGAGAAGCCAAAAAAAAAAAAAACAGCAAAAATATTTTCCAGGAGGGACCTAAGGCATACACTTAGCTTTACATCGTGCATATTAGCAACAGATAGATGTTAAACAGATGTTTGTTGTAAAAATATCCATAATAATACATCTCCACATATAGGCTTAAGAAATAACTGGCTCACGTGCAAAATTTAAAGGAGAGGAATACATGTTGGAGGAAAAAGTTCCAAGACAGGGTGGTTAAGACCAAAGAGGTGTCTACTCGGCAATACAAATGGAGCAATAAGATTAAGTGCCACTCTGGAAGACAGAGTGACATGGTACAAAAGTGCCTAGTGATGAAAGATGTTTGTATTACCTAAGGAAATTAATAGTTTTAAACTCGAAAAGCCTGCAAAGATTTCTAGCCCTAGGAGCAAAATGGCAGATCAACTTCAAGAGGACAGTCCTGATTCTGCATGAAACACAACTCAGAGATCTTTTACCTAGATCTCAGACTGGAACCAAAGCCAATGATAACAGTTTCAAAAGCACTGACACAACAAAGAATGAAATGTGTGCACTTGTATATATGAAACTGTATCAACTGAATGTTTATGTGAATAGTCAAACAAAACTAAGTTTTATAAAATATTGCATATTTAGGCATTTTTTCATTTGACTTAATTCTGCATCACTTCTATTTTTGTTGAATCTTCTCTGGATTCTATTAAGATTTGTATGAGGGCAGGAGAAGTCATAACATTTATGAGAAAAGGAGGTAAAGGACACTGATTGAATGTTGAAGGAATTCAGAAAGTTCAGCTGAAGAATAAGAACATTCCCTCCAAAACTCTCATTTGACATTTCAGTATCTTACTCGACTGGACTCCAGACTCGTGAATGATTCCTGCGTGGCTGCTAGGCAGTGGCTAGAGCATTAAAGCAATAAAATCTCTGTGAGACTCTTCTTTCCAAGTATGATTTTAATCAGAAAATGTTTGCATGCTTTTTGTCTATCTCATAACTTTTAGATGGTGCAGGAATGTTTGGTTAGTTTATAGCCAGCTTTATAAGCATCAGAAGATGCTTATCTTGTACTTGAAAGTCATTGCGTACTCAGGGGCTGAGAGACATTTTTGCAGGAGTTCCTAGGAGCCCAGAAAGATATCATTTCTTTTGCCTTGCTTTCCCCTTTTCTTTTCTTTTTTTGATCACTCTGATCCTAATCAGAAGGAGAAAGCATGCAAAACATTAATCAATAGTTTCTATTCTGCCCGCAATAAATACAAATAAAGAATTGAGCACCCATCAGAGCAATGCACTGAAATAATCTCACAGGCGCTGACACTTCTTGTTCTGGCCAGATGTTTGGTGTGACCCCTGTAATATCAGCAAAGAACCAGGAATGAATTACAAGAATCTGACTGCAGAAGTGGAAGATTAATATCACAAGTGTAGTTTCTAGAGGTGTGTCAGTGGGCTTCAAGAGCAGAGAGTCGGTGGGTGAAACAGTGGTGTCAGTGGGTGACTTCAAAGCAAAGGGCTAGAAACTAGATATCTCAGAAGAAAACAAAAGAGAAGGAATGAAACATCCCATTCTAGAAGAGGTTATAGACATACAAAATGATCAGAAACATAAAGGATACACAGTCTTGGATACACTACTGGAAATGCCAGTTTCTGTTTAAGAGCAGGTTGATCACTAACAAGGAAAGCCATATCAAGATTATGTAGGCTGACAAGAGAAGCGACCAAAGCAAGAAGTCATTTGTCATCCAGATGAAGGCACTGTGTACTCTCTGTTTTGTGACAGAGAGTGAAAACAGACCAAAATGTTTACCTAGAGGATATCTAGAAGTGAAAAACACTTTCTACACCTATATGTGACAAGACGGTTCTTTTAGGAGCAGAGATCAGGAAGGGGATTATTTTCAGAAAAATTATATAGCCACATGTTTAAGCATTGAAAATTAAGGTCTAGGGAAGAGGAAAGAGCTTATGATAGGAGTCACATGAAGACTAGGGTAGACAGCCAAATAAAAACCCTGAGGGTTTGAAAGATTCCCTTTGGAAAGATTTTTTCCAAAGAGCAAGTATTTATTTATTATAATACCAGTACTGTCCGTAATGCAGACACAGATGGTGTGTCTAAATCTACATTTTAGTTCAAATCAGAATTGCACTTTTTAAGTAAAGCGCGTGATTGACTGTTTAGCATGCTCAAGTTCACACAGACCATGTGAAATGGACTCCATGGGTTTTAGCTGAAACCTGAAGATGCACTCCAAAAGCACACCTGATGCAAGTGAACCAGTAATGAAGATCTGTGCCAGAGAACCAGACTACAGCAAAGAAAACCTTGACTAGACATTTCCACGCATATTTTTATCCATGATCCCCTCAGATTTTTCATTACTTCCATATTGTCTTCCTTTCATTTAATGACCTTTGTCTTATCTGGCAAAATAAACTTTGTCAGCTTTCACTGAGTTCTTCTTCATGTTCTCCTGAACAAGTCATCAAATGTGCATATATATCCTGCAGTTCAGTCAATACTGCCAAATAACTTTATAACCTCACTTGGAAATCCAGACTGTGGAATATAAACCTAACATATGAAACCTCTTACTTATATGTTTAGAAAAGTGAACTGCTCCTGATCGTATAATTTTAACAGGCCCTTGTTAATGTTGTGCCAGGCCACCCACCATCTTGAATGCATGATTTTTAATTATTTAAATATGATAAAATACAAAGCATTTCCTAAACACTAAGCTTTTATGCTTGCCATTATTTTGGCCAGAAATAAGGATCTCCTCATAGAAACCAGAATTTGGTTAGATGTGCTGATCTTAGGGGTATCTGGGATCCGTGTTGATTGTGTCAATGCATTCATACCCTCTGCTGCACAGAACTCAGCAAGCATTGCCCCATGAACTACAGGGTTGAGTTTAACCATGGTACCAATCTGAATAAATGTTACTAAATATCAGAGTGATGCAAACAGCCCACTTTGGGGGGTATTTTATAATTTCAGGTGGAAAAGAAGGTTGAGGTTCCAACTAAATATTCCTAGTGGCAGAGATAAGTTAATACTCGTGCTCTACCTTTAACAATCTAGTCTGCCAACTTTTCCTCATGCGCATAGTCTCAGTGAAGCAATATTACCAGGTCTCATAATTCTCTGGATATTTGATAGTTTTCCTAAAGTCTCAGATCCTAGTTAAATGACTGCAAGATTTTCAACTTTCAACTTAATTTTGTTTCTCAAGATAGCCTGAAGCAATACGAAATGAATGATTTCTGAGACTCAATCAGCCAAACCAAAAATTAATCACAATTCATTTTATAATCATGATTCTAAGTCAATTCAGAAATTCCATTCATGACTTTTTAGTGGTTTGAAATGGTCTGTTAAAGCTGATAGAATGATTCATGGGAACAAGAAATGAATGGTTTGCTCTTATTCCTCTGTTTATTCTACCGCACGAAAACTCTATAAAATCACTTGATCTGAAACTACTTGGCAAAACAAATGGAAACTTCAGTAACCTAAAAAAAGGGACGTAGTCATGATTGTTATTATAGCAATATTGAATTATTTAATCCTTAATGCTGTAACTGATTTATTTTTCACTCTATCCAAAGCCTAATGTAAATGTCTTGGCTAAAGTATTTCTATTTCAACTTCATCGGTCCTTCGTGACTCCTAATTAGAGATTAGATAATTGATACTTCCAGCATAAGAAAAATTAGAATCTTAAACCAACACCTACTTCCAGTAATAAGACACAGAGAGAACCTGCAACTCACATGATATCAGAAGTGTAGTCTTTGCAGGTAGAATTGTAACTACAACAATCTGTGAGCTGAGAATACAGGACCAAATGCCTTTGTGATGTGAAACCATGAAGATCCTCAAAAAACAACACACCTCTGCATGGGGAAAGCAGTCTCCGGCCATTCTCAAACTGCTATAGAGAGAGCTTTCTTCCAAAACTATTTAGATGGTCATACACATCGCAGGTGGTCTTTATACAAAAGTATCTGAGTGAACTAAAGGGATTTCACTGTTTTGATAAATATAAACCTTCATTCATTCTACTTTAGCTGCAACATGAGAAAATATCTGCTGTAGGAACTGAGTACTTTAACATGCAGAGGAGCCTTGATGAATTCTGCAAAGCAGCTCTGCATCCTGGCTTGCAAAAATATAACTGCTCTCAAACTAGATATTTTCGTTTAGGAAAATAAAGTCAGAGGAGTCTTTAGACCCTTGGCTTCCTCCTATAAATGCAGAGCCCAGCTGCCCCATTCTTCCCGTTCCTGTCATCCTGGGTGCCTCATGACCACTGACAATTTCCCTAAAATGTCAGGTGATTACGAAAAGATGTAGCTGTAATTTTTAAAAGAATTTTCCATAACTCTTAGCTGAAGAAAAGGTTTCATTCTAAAAACCCTAGAAGCAAAAAAGATCTATTACCAATTTTAAGACCATTTTGTAATTTAAATCTTTTAATTGGTACGATTAGGGTAAACAGTACTTCCTGTGATAGAGTTTGTAAAACACCTGATGTATTGCTGTGGTTTTTAAGCAGTACTGCAACTGAGATGTTAAATGATAACAACCATTACAGTAAAAGTAATAACAATCCTAACAGGGTTGTATCACTATAGATTTTCCAGAAAATCCCTCGAACTGTTTAATTTAATTAAAAGTGTTTGAAGTTTTTAAAAATTAGATGAAATGTCAGACCTATGAATTTCAGATTGCTACAGTCTCCTTCCTCTATCAGTTCTATAAAGTCACAACTATTACATGGGGGACGGTCTGTGCTTCCCCACTAAGCTAAGATTTTTGTGTTGTTACTGAGCATGCCAGTACTGAGATGCTCAAGGGGAACAAATGAGGATGCATCTTGAGGATCCAAGTTAACAGAAATCTACTGCCATTCTCCATACAGTAACCTCAAAGGGCAGCAGCAAATTAGGAAAAGCTGAACAGCAGCAGCTATGGATCCATGGTAAGTTCAGTGTGGCCCTATCTGACTTTTAATCCTGACTTTTTTTCATTCTTTTGCCACATGCTGTACACTTTCATGATTCAAATAAAAAGGACAAATTGTTAAAGTTTAAAGCTCCAAAGCACAGAATTACAGGACAGTCAATTAACATTTAACACTTATTAATATGACAAAATAAAGGTATACAGTACCTGAGCTTTTCATTTTTTTAAATGTAGTATTACTGAATAAACTTTAAAATAACTGTTTTTTTCTGTCAGAAAAAAAATAAACTGCTAAGACAGAGGTAACATGTTATTGGGCTACCATATGGAAAGTGTTATGTATAAGAGGATCAACAGTGATTGAATTATTTTTGTTACAGGCTAATATAGTCAAGCAGTGAAAGGCTTGTGCTTTACTATGTAGAGAAATAATGTGAGAAAAAAATGTCTAAATCTTTTTGGCAGGAGACCTGAAACTAAAGAAAATCACGTCAAAAGCCAGGAATTTATACTTACAAAATTCCTCAGTAAAAACCACACAGTGATCTCTTATTACACTCATTCATAAAGCTGTTGGAAATGGCAATCCCTCATACACACATGGGTTGCGTCGGTATCAATTAAAATAGGCCAGGTGGGAAACAAGGACTCACACGGGGGGCATTATGTATTAGATACTTGGTGTTGGGTTCTTCCCACAGGACTTGAAGCACTTTTCAGGGTTGAAGGTTTATTTTGAAAATGTAAGCGCTTCCTTTCTATCGGAAGGGATACTTGAGGCATGGGGAAGAAAGGGGCAAACCTAACTCAGCTCTTCCATAGCCTCAGTAAGCCACCTTCCATCCCACCCTTCCGTCCCTTTGAGTACCAGCATTACTGCCTCAGAGGAAAAAGCACAGCAAAGCATGGTTTAGCCACAGTCACGTCAGTGCCCGTACTTCATGTCCCTCAGCACGCTGTGGAGACTTAATCTCTTCCCTTGCATGGGAGCTTCAGGGTCCATCAGTCTACAGAGCAGTTCCACAGTAACTTTCAGAGGGAAAGTAACAAGCACGAAAAGTAGGAAAAACCCAAGCAAATGCAAATTTGTTGGATTTCCCAGCACTTTGCAAAATACGCCATGAGGAGACTAAAGTGCAACAGGAGACTCAAGGTCTTAATTGCATGGATGTACCAAGCTGAAGAAATAATTTTTCCACACAGAACCTGGATTCAGAGATTACAGAGAAGGAAGCAGTCACGTGAGAGACACAAGTCTTCTCATAATTACCATAACTACCTTACAGCATAGCTAACATTTAAATCATGGTGAAAAGATAGCAGGAATATTGACAGTCATAAAAGGCCCTCAAAAACAATTTCACTTCTTAAAAATGATCAGCTTTGGTTTTCATTTTGTTTTCCCTTTTTGTGTTTTCTTTCTGTTTGCTGTCACTACCATTCACCTGGAGCCATGAAACACATTCAGCATGAAAGCCAAGAGGGCAACATCTGCAAAAAATTTGGTTCTTTGTCCACCAGGAACGTGACCAGTTTCTGGCAAAAGCGGTCAGTAAGGGCCTTTGCAAACCTCTGCCAAAGCAATTGAGTTGCCACTGTAAGTAGGAAACGGATACTAACTTCCCACTAGCTTTTAATAAGAGAAAAGCATGTGCGTTTCACTTGTGCCTTTAAAAATCACTTACTGTGCATTTTCAAAAAATATGGTTGAAATTTGAAGCCTAGGAAATCTTGGGTTCTTGAAGGCCAGAGATATCTTTCTGTAGAGATTCTGAAAATGCTTCTCTATACCAGCTCAGTCCCAGTTTAGTAGGGGTTGTCACTGATAATGATGATGATGACAGTTAATGATGATGATGATTTATAAAAGAACAGTGACTTTCTCTGGTAGCTAACCTGATCTATACATTGGGGCTCAAACCCACTTAACCTTACTTGTAGGAACTGTGTGAATGACCTAAAATGGAAGCTCTCCTGTGATTATTGAGAGCAACATCTGATTCTTAAATTCACAACCATAAAGATTGTGACAATTTTACTCTAAGATTATTTTTGATTAAGCTAAAATGGCATATCTGTATACCAAAATTACCTTAAAACATCTTTTTAATTTTGAAGGCAAAATATATATCATTTAGTTTAGCATGTTTATTGTAAATAATTGCAATCTTTATGACCTGATTAAACCAAATGACCATTAAACCAAATGAAAGTAGTTTTTCAATTATTTTGTTATTGACCATGCAATTTTACTGGCAGTATTTGTGCATGACTGAAAGCTGCCTATTAAACATAGTGATGGTAATCATTTCATATGACTGACAAGGGAAACATGGGGGGGTTATTCTGTGTTAACAAGAAACCTAGTTAATCTCAAAGCCATATCTCCTTTGGGTCAAATCTGTCTTGCAGTATTTTTTAATTATCATTTTATACATGCAATACTCGCTATAAACACAAAAGCAATTTCATATCTGTGATAAAAACGGGATTTAATTTCATCAAGATAGAGGTCACTGAGTTGCAGGAGGTGCAATTTAAAATTTTGTGTCTTCTTACCTCTTGTTGCAAAGCCCAAGCCTTTAATGAAATCAGCTGCAAAGTGCTGCAATGTTGTAACAAGAGCAGAAATGGGCTTTGCAGAATGTGTCACATTTTCAGGCTTTTCACTTCCTCAGCACAAGCTCATTTTCACATGTATCTCAATGGAGGACATGATCCAACAGCTGTAGAGATACAATACTTAAGTCAAGCAGACGTAAACCTGATCAGACGTTTTAATTTGAAACGTCAACAGCTCCACTCCAGTAGTCTGCTTACACACACGCAGCTTAGCATAAACACAGCACTGAGGGGCACAGGATTTAATTTGCTGGGCAAGCTCAGGCACCAAGTTCTCCCCTGCCAGGAGAAAGACATCTTGTTCCCCTGCTCCTCCCTCCCTCCCTCCCACCTGCAGCGTGGATGCTGGCCCTGGTGCTCACTGGAGCTCTTTCTAAACCAATTTTACTCACCAAAACCGCAGAAGATGATAATGGTTTTTTTACTATTTTTTTTTTCTGGATACGTTTTAGTGCATTCCAGCGTCATGTCAGCAGTCCAACATGCAGCAGTGGGGGCCAGTGATGCCAGTGCATGGCTGGAAGTCAGGCAAATGAGGAAATGAGGGGGGTGAGCAGGACCCCCCACACACAAATTCAGAGCTGTTATGTCCGTTCGCCCCATTTTGGGAAACCGCACCCTCAGTGGGCAAAGCAGTCCTGTCACGGGGCCTCACCTGAGTCCAGAGATGACAAACTGGAGTATAAAACATAGCTAAGACCCAAAACTAGGAGCAGTGCTTCATGAAACAATAACATGAAAAGTGTTCAGTCTAGCGACAGGATTAATAATTGCCATCCCATTAATTTTTCATTTTGCATTCTAGATCTCAAGAAAATATTTGGACAAGAGGATCCATGAGCTCTGCTTTGGGACCAGGATCACATGGAGTAAAAAAAAGGTTTTGCTGAAAGCTGAGGGAGATTCCTGTAAGACATGTTAAATAAGACTCTGGAAGCCGTGGGCCACTCTTACGTCAGCCTGGTATGAAACAGCCCCTGTGACAGCTCAGGGCAAGAGTGGGAGAATGGTCCAAAAACTGCCCATTAGCTTTCACTCAGGAGACAGCCATGACTATAGCCCAAATAAGTAGCTCCTTAATAAATCACAGGGAATGGGGGAGACGCAGGCATTGCTGTGAAATACTACTTAGCAGGGACCATCAGGACCAGACGATGGAGAAGATCATGCTGACCTTTGGGAGCAGCCCAGAAAGACGGTATACTCCTCTGAGCCCTGCCACAAGATTTTTCCTCTCATTTGTACAGGTGTGAATGAGGGGTTATTCCACTGAAATTTGCTATTATAAAATAAATACAGATTCACTGGTACAAAACAGCAATATTGACAAAAATGAAAACATATTCTACAGATGGCCAAGGAATATACAGAAGTGTGTTTGTACTAGGTAGAGCGTTTCCAGAGGATTACTGCCTCTTCTGGCTGAAATAGTAGGTGTAGCACCAAAAATGTACTTATTTGCTACATATATGTATGGCTCACAGCATCCTATTGTTATTTTGGAATTGGTTTTTAAAGCAAAACAAAGACATTAAAACAGAGTATTACTTGTGTCTATGACTTTACTGACATTCATCAGTAGGCTGGGTCTCCTAATGAGTGAAAAGAAGCAAAATCTTTGTCAGGCAAGGAGTCCTCTAATAGAAAAAAAAACTCTCAGAAACTTTCCTTTTCAGATACCTCTCTTTTAAGCGATAAAGTTCTTTCACATCTTCTCTTTTCTTTCCAAAATTATTTTGCAGTGTTTTTTTCTGCTACATCTTTTTGTGTTGCTTCTCCCTGGAAACAATGTGTTGTGGTATCAGGTCTCTGCAGCTGTGCTAGTGATGATGTGCTGCCATTTATACATCTATTGCAAAAGAACATTTCTTCTTCATAACTGCCTTTTGGGAAAAATATATATGTATTTTAAAATGCATTTAGAAATATACATGCTTAAATCACACATTTTCCAAACAAATGTCAAAATAACTTAGTTTTTGCAATAAATTTTGTTAAGATTTTGCATAGTCATACAAATGCATGTTGAAATAACTGACTTCCTATACCCCATTCTTCAGCTAGTAGTCCCCTTTAACAGCGTAACCCATCAAATGCTTCCTGGCCATGGGCCAGGTAAAAACTGGTATTGGGGAACCATAGATTGGGCATTCTGTGAGTCATTTACTCAGTGCAGCCCAGCTCAGTTTGCTGCAATAATCTCTCAGCATTACTGATTCTTTTTCTTCACCTTATGCCAGAGAAGTACTTTTCATACTCAGAAGAAGGAAGCCGCAAATTTATTGTATAAATATAGAATATATATTCTATATATAAATCTGTCACGTTAGGAAGTTAGATTGAGCCTGTGCGTTTTGTTTGTAACTGAAAAAAATATTTGAAAGTCCGAGTGGAGCCTTTTTATCACCTCAAACTTCTTTTCTCTATTTCTGCACACCAGAGATAAAAAGCATGTAGAGGTTAGCAGTAGCTGGGGATAAGGTGGAGTGAGAAATCATAGATGCATTAAAATATGCTCCACCTTGGGTTCGAGTTTAACAAGTGCTCTGCTCTAGTGGGTTAATGTTGCACCCCACGGGAAAGTAAAATGTCCTGACATCCACAAACACTTCTAAAAATGGCCTACAACACACATGTTGCTGTTCTCTCGTCTGTTTTTTTTTTACTAAAAATGACACTTTTATCTAAAATTATCCCCAATAAGAAAGACTGAAGACTCTTCTCAACTCTTCTGTCTTGTACTGCTGTGTCACCATTTCCACGAGTACTGGAAAGTTTTGTAGAAGGCATTCCCAAATTCATATTCCTCTTATACAATCACTGACTATCCAGATTAAAAAAAAAAAAAACAACCAACAAACAAAAAAACCTACTATGCACTTAAGTCTGAACTTTGATATTGGTGTGTTTGAATGGAAAAAACAACAAAGAGAAGGCAGAAGTCATATTGAAACTCTTGAATTTTTTTCCCTTTGTCCTCTGAATACACTGCCCACACTATGGACAAGCGCAAGTGATCCTTTGGCAGTTGAGTAAACATTTACAGTGGGCAAACATGAGTTTGTCTTCCACTGCAAGGCAACAGAGAGGTGGCTTCTACAGCCAGCAAGCGGACGGGCTCCAGACCTTGAGCTGAGCAGAAGCTGTGCTGCTCCCGGGCCAGCTGCAGAGGTGACCCTTGGCAGGTAGAGGGAAGCTACAGGAGGCAGCTAGTGCACGGTGGGACACGGGGGCATGTGCCATG
The DNA here is from genome assembly GCF_964195595.1 of Calonectris borealis. Taxonomy (NCBI): domain Eukaryota; kingdom Metazoa; phylum Chordata; class Aves; order Procellariiformes; family Procellariidae; genus Calonectris; species Calonectris borealis. The sequence goes on along the minus strand of NC_134312.1, from coordinate 136,810,411 downwards.
CTGGCCGGTGTGAATGAAGAGGAGAGGATGTCAGGTATGAGACTAAAATTTCCCTAGTGTCCCAATAAATCTGCATACCCTACTGGCAAATAGGCATACTTAAACTCTAATAAAAATCATGGTTTACACACTGTGGCTCAGGTTGATTATAAAAGCTGATTAAAACATTTGCATGCCTGTTATAACCAGATCAGGCAAGTATAATTTAAGAATTTTCCCAAAGTCATAGGTAGTAAAAGTGCAGTTGGAGCCTTGACCTCTTCTGTGGCAAAGATGCATGTAACTTTTTGGATGGTTAAAGCAAAACCGAATTAAAATGGTAAGTGTGAATATCTGTCTCCTGTTTCACTCTGTACCATCTTTTCAGGGATGGATCATGACCTGATACTTGAGAATTTCTCATCTTGGGAATCATATGGCAAAACACTGTGTGACCGCGGATCTCGGAAAAGCTCAGTATCTTGCAGGCTAGAAGGGCTAAAGAATGCAAATGTGAATATCCTAGCAAATATAATCATGCTCTATGAACTCCATTGTTCTTGTTTCTCTAATTATTATTCTAAATCAAGGACAGAGTTTCAGGTAATCATTTTAGACTGACCCAAATAGGCACTGCTGCTTCAAATACCTCTCTTGAGTGTAGGTGTTAATATTGCTCAGCAGAGGATTAAGCTGGAGTGACTAAAACATCCCAACTTTCCTGGACATTCCCATGGCAAGGATGACAGAAGAACAAGCTGGCCAAAGGCTTGCGCTTAAAACGCTGAATTCAATATGCCAGTGTACAAACGCTCTCCTGCAGCACGCCTGGCAATCCCTGGGGACCGCAGACAGCTAGCGGCGCTGACTGTGTCAACCATCCCAGGCTAATCTGCTGAGGCACGCTTGTCGACACCCGCTGAACTGAATAGGGCGACCCACGGCAAGTGACCTTGTGAGAAGATCTGTTTTCTTTTCCTGCCTTTACCACAGACTTCCTGGCTGATCCCAGATAAGTCACTTATTCCTTGGCTTTCCCTTCTGCCAAAAAAGGAAAACTAGTGCCTTCAAACTTCCAGCAATGTTCCAGGACCAACCTCATGCTCACAAGGGTCTATGAAATGACTGAGTGGGTGGTGTGATTCAAACGCAGTCAAGAGTGATAAAAGCTTTCCCTATTTTATTTTGTGTTAGATACCTTATTGCTGCAATCAGAGCTACTGTAGGTATTTTTACCTAGCAAAGCAATGTTGGTTGGTGGTAGTGGTGGGTATTTTTACTCCAGAATTATCAGTGCAGATCAGAATTCTCTCGACTTAAACTTTCAAATTTGTTTCAACACTACTTTTATAAATATTTCTTCTTTCTGAATCAACTCATTGATTGTGAATATTACATTGCATATACATATGCATATACATGCTGCATATACACAGCACTGGGGAATTAAGTATGAATTACCACTTCCTTGTGATTACTCAGGTTGTAACCTTCCATCGAGCTACCCTTTGTAACAGCTGTTCTTTACACTCCCCGGTCTAATTCTGGATGTGTCCAACTAAAGATGGGCTTGGAATCCAGTATCCAGATACTTTTGATAAGAACAGTGAATGTGACTAAATATCCCTTGCTTTGTACAGGCGTTATGCTATCTCTGCTGATTCTGGCTGCCCTCCAAAGCCGAAGGACTAGCAAGAAGCAGTGTAGCCAATTAGCGTTAGCAGCTTAAATAAAAACTTAGCCCAGGGGCAGTTGCCTTAGCGGCTTAAACAAAGTTTGGCCACGGAAGGTCGAAAGGCAAAACCTGCCAATCTTGCAGTGCAAATGTTATTTCCCTGTGATGGACCCCGCGGGACAGCGGGGGCTATTGCACGGACACGCTTATAGCAGCGGCCGCGCTTGGTGTCGGGACGGGGCTGGGGGGCCCTACCGCCCGCCGGGCTGGCACGGCTTTCCCTGGGGTACACCGCCGTGCCTCCGTGCCCGTACCCGCGGGGCAGCGGCTCCAGGGCTGCAGGCTGCCCTCCTCCCGGCTGGGGCGACCCGGCGGCGTGGGGCCCCCTTCTCCCCCGGCGGAGCCGCTCTCCCCGCCCGGGGGTCGCTGCCCGCCCCGTCCCGGGGCGTGTGGGACGCGCAGGGCGAGCGCGGCCGGAGGCGGGCCCGCCCCGCCCCGCCAGGTTTATCAGCCCCGTCCCGCCACCGGCCCGCTCTCCGATCCTCCCGCCCTGCCGCCGCCGCCGCCGCCGCCGCCGCCGCCGCCGCCGCCGCCGCCGCCGCCGGGCCAGCCAGCCGCCGCCTCACCGCCGCGGGGCCAGGGCCGGGGCCGCCTCCCCGCGGCCGGGCGATGGTGCCGGCGGCCGGTGGCGCCCTGCTCGCCGCCTTCCTCGCCGCCGGGCTAGCCGCCGCGGGCAGGTGAGCGGGGCCGGCGAGGGGGCAAGGCGGCCGGGAGGGGGCCCGGTAGCTGCCCCGCTACCGTGTGGGAGCGCCCCGCGGGATCCGGGCGGGCCGGGGCTGGGTCCGGGTGCTCGGCCAGCGGCTCGGCGGGCGGATCCCTGCCATGACGGAGGCTGCCGTGCTCGCCCGCCGGTGCGGGTGTACGCGAGTCTCTCCTCCACGCGTGTCCGTGGCGGCGGCAGGTCCCCGCGGCCGCTGCCTGCGGTGCCGTGTCAGGGCGGGTGCGGCGGCGCCCGGCTCCGTGGTGCTGAACGCCGCTCCCGAAGCGGTGAGGGTTTCCAGCCGATGTGTGTGCCCCTTGCCCTGAAGGAATCGCACCAGAGCTGCGGGGCTTTTTCACTCTGGGGAGAATGATAACTTGAGTGCACTAGTGGAGATCCAACGATGGGAACAGCTGCACCACATATAGAAAGGTGTGAGCCGCTCTGGTCTTGGTTTGCTTATATAAACAGACGCTTTCAAATCGGTGTGACAGTCGTTACGTTCTGCAGAGACAGGTACATTCCAGAAACAGAATGAGATTTTGAGAGAAAATAAATAAAACTGTTTACTCCGGATTAAGCCATTCCAGTGTTCCCTCTGCCAGTTCTCCAGAAGCAAATAAAAGGCCACAAGCAAGGGAGTAGCTAGTAAAATTCACAACAACTGGGGATGAAGCCTTCAAGGTTATTTGTTTAGTATCAGATTTGTGAATGGGAATGTTTATGATTAACAAGTGGCCGCGTGCTGTTCCAACACATGCAGGGCTATCAAGTGGTCAGCTCAGTTTATAAACTCCAGACCTGCTCTTAAAGGAAACACATTTGCTCTCAAAGCAGAGCTCCATTTAAATGCTCATATTAGTAATTTCTTGATGTTGTGTGTTTGCATTTCAAACACTTTGAAAGGTGTAAAACCACAAAATAAGAGCATTATCTCCTTCCAGAAGAAAGTATGGCCTGGACTTAGCTGAAGCAAAGAGGGTTGTGTTCGGTAAAAATTATGTTATTTGACACTAAGTCAGGAAAGCTACAACCTACCTAAAACTGATTGCTCTACAGCCTGTCTTATCCAAGTTGATGTTGGATGATGGTGGTGGCATCTCTCTTTTCTACCAAGATTGTCATTCTGCCTTTTCCATTGGGAGGAAGGGGAAAGAAGAGATTTTCAAACATCTTGAGGGAAGTCTTGGATGGCAAGGGATACTAATTTAAGAGGACAAAGAAATCCTATTGGCTCTGAATACCTAGGAAGAAGGAACAGGAAATAGTAAAAATTAGAATCAGTTTGGAAAAAATGAATTAATTATGATTATTTTTGTCTCTTAGAAGTGTAGCTTTCCCACCTGGGCTTTTAACTTTTCTGCTCTGAGCACTTCTTTTAAGGAGTTTGGTGGGCACATGAAGCCTTAAAGGAACTTCTGCAAGCCCAAGCGAAACTTCATTTGGTGTTTTGGAGGGACTTGCAGTGAAGCAGGACTGTTGTCATGTTGACTGCCTGAAACTGGCTGAAGGGATATCTAAGACACAGTTATTAAAAGATAATGGGTGGCACTTTTTTGGTTTTACTTAATACAATTATAGATTAACTTTTTTCGGAAGGAATTCACCATTCAAATAAACTTGGGTAAAAACAAGCAAACAAAAACCCCCAAAAAACAGTCAACCACCACAACAAAAAAAACCTATGCCTTTATTTGGAAAAATGTTCAAATGTATTTCTGCATGACATACACTCATAATAGACCTTTTAGGAATTTCTTTCAAATTGCTAAGTTGCAAGATACAGCTTTTTGTCCTTCTGAATATGCTGGTTGATCAAAATTTTAGGTTTGGTCCTAGTTGTTTTTTGCTAGCAACAACGTCCAGAAATTTTTAAGAGGAAAATTAAAGAAAAGGATAATATCCTGCCTTTGAACTGTAAATTGTTAATAATATAATTGAGACCTTCCCCCCACACTCCCTCAGCAGCAGGCAGCTATTGTATAGGCAAGAGCTGACCGAAAGTGTCCTGTAGAGATGGAAACAGTGCACTAAATCTATTCAGCAGCTGTGTCTTGAAGGAAAAAAAAACCAAAACCAACCAACCAACCAAAAAAAACCGGTAAAAGCTCATAAATGTTCTTTGCTAGAGAAAACTTTAGTAAAAGACAGAATATTAATAGGACCTGAAGACAAACTACTGTATTAACTCACACCATACCCGACTTTTGTTATCTACCTACCTGGTTAAATCAGGCTTTTGAAGACTTGCTCGCTCATCCTCTGCAGCTGGTACTGTCACATAACTCAGTTCAGAGAGGGCTTACACCGCTCATGATCACTGGTCAGGAGAATATGATAAGTAACTTTTTTCACTGTTGGGATTTTTACTTCTTTTTATTTTAGCTGTTACTGGTAAAATGGCTGCTGATGAGGATTACAGTCCAGCACAGCTATCCACCCAGTTATTATATTTGAAATTTTTGACTGCCCATTGGTATACAGACATTTTTAGTAGCTTGGATTTGGCCTAGGTCATAACTAATTTTGAGAAACTGATGCAATGTAAAACCGTTTTCTTATTTTACAGAATGAAACAACAAAAAAGGGGGGCAGGGGGTGGCGGGGGGAGTCTGTTGAATAAGCAAGTCCCAACATTCAGGTGTGCTTTATTCCCCCTCTTTCACCAGTTACCGTAATATTTTCCTTTGCAGTTGTTTGTGATTGAAACTATTGAGGATATCAGTCCTACCCTACCCTACCCAACCTAGCTCTGCTGGAAGATCTACCTAGCCACTCAATCAGTGGAGCAGGTGAACTTTCTGAACATGTTTTATTGTAAATACATAAGTTTTCTTTTTGAATATCAAATTAATTAAATCACTGCAAGAAATCAAAGGTACTGTGTGGTAGTTTACGGTCTGTCCTCACATCACACACCCAATTTCTTTTGTCTGCTGCCATGCCACTGTAGGTATAGGTATATACCTACCTGGTCCTGGCCAGTATCTGAATGCTTTGCTCTGAACTGATCCAACTTCTTTTGGGGTAGAATTCAAGATCTTCATATTACTCGAGAGAGAAACATTTTTTTTGAGCAGCAGCTGAATAAATGGGACATAACTTCATTCATGCGTATGTTTGTATCATTACAGGCAACATCAGATCTTTCTCAGTTTGTGAAAGAGACTATGTACCTTAAAATTAGGTAGGAATTGTTCTCCTGGTTCTTCAATGCTCTTCAAGACTTTCACCCCTCTTGTGGCTGTGTTCATACCCTTGTATCCCCCTCAGAGTATTAACAGGCAGTAGCACAAGAGCAACTGGAGATAAATGGGCCTTTCTCTTAACAAGCTCTTCTCTCTCTTGTTTGGAGCTGCCTGACGTGTAGTAGGAAGCTCTACTACTTTTGGTTTTGTTCAGCTTTTGGTTTGTTCAGCTGAAGCCAAGTTCTTCTCATCCTCTCTAAAACAGGTTTTTCATCCTTCATAGCTTTTATCATCATATATACCATATATAATTCATATTTCTTCAACATGGATGTTAAGAACTGTACACAATACAACCTGATATGGCAGCAGTAAAACTTTCCTGGAATTTTGACTGAAACACCTGAGGGTCCCACCTATTTTATAATGGTGCTAGTGGCTCACAGTAATCTTGTGATAGCAAATACGGCCAGTTCTTTCTTTCTATCACCTTAGCTAAGGAGGCCCTGGCTTATTGTAGAAGTTCTTGTTATTGATCTTCAATGTTCTTTGCTAAATGCCATCCTACTGGTGTCAGGAATGTCACAGCCACATAAAATCGGTTACTTCTCTGCTTCCTGGGCACCCTGGATGGCTCAGGCTGCCACTTGTTATCTTTAGCACTCGTGCTGTAAACTGCTGACTCTCGGAGGACAGAGTTCTTCACTAGAAATGCGGAGATCGCTCTTGCCACTGACCTGCACAGCGATTCGACTTGCAGTCTACCTTCTCTTGCCTTTCTTCTTCAGTCACGTATTTAGGCTGCAGGTTCTTCAAGGCCAGGCATTTTTTGCAACTGAGCAGAGAGTGACAAGCACAGCAATCTCACTCAGGCCTCTAGGTACTCCCTGTGAAATCCTATAAGAATATCATATAGGGAGGCATCAGAAGCGTCCAGTGCCTCCAGTCTGCATTACTTCTCCCCCAACGTCCAGGAGGGTCCATGTGACATTCTCCCGAAAAGGATCTGCCTGCCTGAAAGGATCCCCTCTTTCTAAGTTTCTTTCTTTTGCACAAAATGCTGAACTCCTGACAGCAATAGTTGAGCTGATGGCTGGTGGTTCTTCATGGGTAGGAGGGACTAACCTGGCATCCTCTCAGATTTTGGGATCCGGGTGGGGTCTCAATGATCTAGTTGACCTTTCCCACTGCCAAAGGTAGGCTTTAACTTGGTGCTTGTTGTGGAAGTCAGAACGAGCTGAAGACCTTGTCCATGGCAGTATCCATAAAGTTCAGCTATGTTCGTTTTATTTGCAGTTTTATGGAACATTTCCCAGTTTTAAGACAAGTTTGTACTGAAATCTTGTGAGATATTGTATACTTTGTGAAGACTCTTTCAGTATTTGATTTTGAAGTGAATTATTAAATAAAATGTTACTGAATGAGTTTGTCTTCCTGTGAAAATGAGCACCTTTTGGAAAGTAACGGGATCCTACTTCCTCCAAGCTTTAGGCATTTTAACCTTTTAGGGGAGTCATAGCACTATCCACTTGCATTCAAGGGGATTTTCTGGGATGTAAGCAGATTATACATTTACTATCCAGGTGCATTCAAGGGCACTTTCTAGCATGCAAGCAGAACATACGTTCTTTAACTTGTATACTTGCAAGTGATGTCAGCCAGCAGCATTTGGAGGAACAAAATGGAAAAAGGTTATTTTACTGTCTATAAATCCAGAGGCAGGGCGCTGATTTCTAATAGACACCCATACGGGAGTCGTAGCTGTTCAATACGCTTTTTCTCCTGCCTGAAGATGGGGTGTATGTACTCCTGTAAACTGCATCGCTGGGTTGATGGCAAAGGCTGGGTGACTTCAGAACAACTTATTCCAACGCTGAAGTCTTTTTACTTGCCAGGTGACATAAGAACCATCTCTTCATTCAGGGTATTTCAGATACATGAGCTTATGCATTTCCTCTGAACTCCCTTCTCTTTCCAACGGTTCTGCTACTAAAGAAAACTGTGAAGTAACATCTTATATCTTTGAAGTGTATGCATATATTTATTTTACTAGTTTGCCTTAGTGATGTTTACAGTAACTGTTCCAATACGAGTGCAACCCTTACAAATAAGCACAGGAGGATACGTGCAAAGCGCTGTTGTAAGGTGATAAAGCAATGCCTTTATTGTGATTCAGACTAAAAAATGCAAAAGTTCCTGGCCTGTTGACTTTTTTCCATTTTTTTCCCCACCATGGAGATGTTTGTTGCTGTGTATTGCCCCCCTCAATACCCCTCAATCAGTTACTACGAAGCTCTTGCAAATAAGGTATTTTCTGTGTCAGAAACAACACTTCAGACTCTTTGAAGAAAGTGCATTTTAAATTGTGGCCTGCAAAAAGTGGGGACAGAGGATTTTGGATAAAGAAGAGAATTTCATAAAGGGGACAGGCATGTGGTAATGGAGAACTTAAGTAATAGAAAGCAGAGGGAGAAGAGAACCAGAGTCACAGCACCCGTTGCAGCATAGAGACTTACGCAGTTGTAGATTTCCATCAGATTTATAATTTTGGCAACTAACGTTGCAGGTTTTCCAACTCTTGCAGCTGTTGATCTGCACAGTGACTTTGAACATCCTGGGCTTATTGGCAGATTAAATTAATGTTAATTTGTATGGTCAGGAAGTCCCGTGCAAACAGAATGCACAGGACTGTTTGCACTTATGCAGTCAATTTGCACATATGCAGTGGCTATGAGCCTGCAAGTCACTAGCTTTTATGGGGCTGACTGATGTCCAGAAAGCTGCTTTTCTGGAGAATCAGTATTTCATCATGCAAAGCAATAGTGCTGTCAGGTATGGCATCATATATCCAATCCAGATTCTTACTGTGACACAAGCTGGAGCAGGCCCATTGAATTCACCGATATTAAAAATGACTCATTCTAGCAGGGGACCTGGCTGTATTTTTTGCCTTTGCCATGTTTCTCATTAGAAAGGATTTACGTTGCACAGTTAATTTATTGCAGGTGAAACATTCCCATCTCCCCTGTTTCTCCAGCCAAATGCAACTTTGCATTCCTGTCTAGGAACACTGTCAAATGCTCCAAGGTTTGATGAAATGAAAATGCCTGACAGTGGATAAAACATGAGGGAAATGTATGAAGTATATGGAGCAATGGATTAAAGTGTGTGTGCCTGCTAGAGCTAGTGTTTATCCTTCCTTACACAGCTCGAGAGCTCGTGGGCAGCTGGTGGCGGTGAGCCAGCCTGGGGTGTGTCGCTATGGTTCTAGGTTGGATTGCTGTTATGGCTGGAAAAAGAACAAGAAGGGCCACTGCGAAGGTAACGTTAACACTTTATGCTTATTCCCTCTCCACGGCTGTGTACTTGGTACTAAAAGAGGGATTTCGTATACATCTGCCAGAAGTTACAGAAAGAAACCTGAGGAGGAGTGAAATCTCTTAATTCTGTGAGAGAGTGAAGAGAACATGTTTGAAAGACCATCTCCTCAAAAAAGCAGAGCTTTGGATAAATAACACCAAGCAATAAAATACATATTCAAAAATTCTTAGATCCAGAAGGGACCATCTGTTCTAACCTCCTGCACCGCCCTGGTCAGTGCCTATACTGTTACAGCTGTCAAGTAATTGCCAAAAATGCAGTGTCTTCTAATGCTACATATGGACCCCTGAAGTGCTTTTTTTATCAGTTGGCATCCTTTCTCTTCAGCCGCTGAGAACCAGGATATCTTAACTTTCTAAATACATAAATAAAACCCAAGCAATAAGAGCACCTGACTTGAGCTTGGGTAGCCAGCCAGCGTTCTGGTCTGTGGATCATTGGCTTAATGAAGAGTCGATGACTCTTAAGAAATTTCAAATTTGTTAAAGGTCTTCAGATCCCGAGGAGAAGGTGATGCAGAATCTCTCTCTCCGGCTCTACTTGGGTAAAACACAACAAAGTCATAAAATACATGTTTTAGGAATCTTTCTCAGATATTGCACCTGTTGTCCCAGAGAGTTTGGCATTGTGTATCTGGTGATTTGAATAGAGGCTTAGGGTTATTCGTTGCTGAAAATCAACAGACTGATGTCTAAAACGGAAAGATGTAAAAAGTCTCTGCTCTGTATATATAGCATGACAATTTAAAAAAGGAAAAGCTGATTAATTCCTTTATTAATATTTATGCGTTGCTTAATAGCACCTTAGTTTTGATGCAAATGAATACCTTGAGGGACAACTGGCAAATGTAACTTCGATCAGCCAGTGGAGTAAGTTGTCTTGTTGTAAAGCAATAGGAAGCTTTATTAGTAAAATCCAGTTTTCATAAACTTTTATGATTCTTCTTTGGCAGATTTCTTTAAGCCAACCATAATGTAATTCTGCATTGTAAATCCAGATGCAGTGGTGTTCTCTGCTTCAGTGTGAATACTCAGCTGGTCTCACACTATGCCACGTTGCATTCAGGGGTGGGGGTAGTGTTAAAATATGCCTTAATGTGCAGAGCTAGTACATCTGAATGAGTCTTTAAATGTAAGGAAGATACTCAAATTCAGCAGTGTGAATTTTAGTTAAGAATTTTACTATATAGTAACTAACACTGTGACTTTCCTATTTCCTCTTGTTTGGATAGCAGCTTAATTATACAAGGTAGCGAGATGTGCATCCTGGTGCATACTCTTTTGGTGGTTTTCCAAAGCTAGTCCTGATTTAAATACATGTGTGGTTTGCTTTTCCTGAATAACCCTCATGTTGACAATCACATTGACTTAGGAGCCTTAAGCCTTATAAAAGCCAACATTTAATTTCTGACTAATGATCCAGAGGGCTGAGAGTTAGAAAATTTTTACTTTTTAATGCATCCAGGCTAAGCACAGCCCTCTCAAGTCATTGTAAACCTGATGCAATTATACATATTGGGATGTGTGGTAAGGATAGTTGCCTGCTCATTTGACGGATGTGCTCTGGATGTTCCACCATGGGATGGACATGTTCCTCGGCTGCGAGGAGGTCCAAGAGTGGAAAACTGCTGCAGGGTAACGTGTCTCCTGTGGCTGCAGGAGTGCTGTTGCCTCTTTCCTACTCCAGGTGCCAAGCATAGCAAGTCAAGCTGCTGGCTAGCTGCTGCTCTCATAGGCTTCTTAAAAATAGGAAAAGGGCAAGAGTACAAAAGTAAATGTGAACTGTAAGCGTGGCAGGAAAAGCATGAGGGAGAGAACTAAAAGGAGCCCCTTCTTTTCCAGGTCTTTACAAACCTGGAAAAGCACACACTCGTGTAATCCATGCTAGTGTCACTTTTCTCCAGCAGAAGTAAAGTGCTGATCAGTAGCTACCATGCCCAAGCTAGAGGGGGAGGTATGGAGGGTGTTGTGCAACGAGTTTTTAGACAGCTAAGCAGGGCAAAAGTTCTCAGATAGAGTATTTCTAACTTTTTCTTTTTCTCTCTCCTTTCTCTGCCTGACTCCCCCAGCTACCTGTGGACATGGCTGCAAGTATGGCGAGTGCATGGGACCAAACAAATGCAAATGTTTCCCTGGATTTACAGGGAAAACCTGTAATCAAGGTTTGTGCACGTGGGTATATTACTCCAGAAAGCGGACTGTTGATGTTCTGTCTCCTTATCTTGTAGTAAGGATTGTGTCATCTACCAAAATAGTAAAGCAAGATATTTTCTTGTTTACATAGAAGATCTTAGAGTTTAAGGCTCTTGCATCTCCAGCATCCCAGACAAGCTCTAAGCCTCCTTCAGCACACAGAAGTTTGAACCTATATCATGTATCTCCTGCAGGCTGATGACAAGGGTAAACTGTCATATTTATAGTCAGAGGATTAAAGCGTGGAGAGATTATATAGGAAATTATTAGAAGAGCCAGAAGTCAAATCCAGAACCCATGTTACTTTCTTAACTAACCTTCTCATTGGAAAGACAATGCAATTATATGCTAGGCATGTAATTTCTCAAGCTTCCTGGGCCAATGCCATCTGTTTGCATATGCTGATTGGTATTTTTGAGAACACAGAATTTGGAGCCTTTAGGATTGCATATTCAGAAACTTTGAATGCACCACTTTCCCTCCATGAACTTGTAGTTAGACATTGAAATATTTCAGCTAACACATTGGTGACAACTCAGCTTTTTTTTCCTGTTCCAATATATGAGACCCCTGTGTTGGATCAGATGAAAGGAGCAGGTCACTGTGCATGAAGAGGGGCCATCCTACTGCAGTGCAGATGAATGAACTGCAGGTGTGTGAGGCAAGCAGGACATAAAGGCCACGCGAATGGATGGGTCTATCCTCGCTACTTCCTAAGCACCTGCAGCCTTTGCTTGAAAACCTTGCATTGACATACTAAACACACTCATGTTTTTCAGAGTCAAAACAACCCATTTATTACACAATATCTTTCAAACAATACGCTATAAAGCTATACTGTTAAGTATTTAGAAAACTCCATATTTTCTACTTTTGACGTTGCTTGCAGGGAAATAAGTCAATTCCTCAGTACCACTAGAGAGGAAAGTGAAACAGCAGCCGTGGTTGTGTGTAACAGCTATGTAGGTATCACTTACAGCTTCAGCCTCTACACCCAGAAGTTTAACTTCAAAAATGATTTGGCAGCTTAAACGTTACCAAAAGGTAACAGAGAAGCTCCCAGCTTTTAGACGTCTTCTGTGCAGTAACTCCGGCTGGATTTGATATGCCCTCCATACGCAAGCAGATCAGTTCTGCGCACTTGTGGCAGATTCAGAGACTGAGGCTTGGTGGAAGCACCGCTCAGACCTACATGTGCAAATTGCCTGTTAGCTCCCTGGGCTGTTCTACCTTCTGAAGCACGGCCAGGAATTTTTTAGTAAGGTGGTGGCTGGCACAGGTCAGAAATGTCCTGCAGCTATTTCAATAGTACAGCCATATAGGTGGTCATGTTCCAGCAGCCAGGAATGCTCAGAGCCACTTTTAATTTACAGGCAGATGTAGCCTTGGTCTGTCCTTACAGCAGAATGCCCTGCTGAGCAAGCTCAACATGAGCTGACTAAAATAACAGAGATAAGGGGACTGTATTAGTCTGCCACTGAGTCTGAGCTAAATTAGCCTTATCTCCATAGGTTCTCTTTTAGAGCTGTGTATGCTATCTGTGCATTACTGTGCATTGTGCAAGATAGGTTCAGCTAAGCACTTTTGAAAACGTATGGTCTAAGTGGAATAACTTTTGTTCCCCTCTAGTTTCTTTGTTATGAGAGTCTTGGTTATTTAGTGGAGCCACAGTAGCACAAAAATCCAGTGTGACTGGCAAGCTGATAGGTTTTCCTCTTTCAAACAGACCCTATGTTTAAATAACAGAATGCAACCCTCTTTTTCTTCCCTGGGCTGAACTGTAACAAACACTTCTGCACATATATAACCACCACGAAGTTTGTGCTTTCAATGGTCTGGAGATTTTTCTGTGGTCTGCAGGGCGCATAGACATGAGAACATATGCTTCTCTCATTAGAAGTGGAGCTGCACAAACTCAGTGCTCAGAGAGTTGCATCTTTATTGAAATTATATTATTGGTAATAGGTACCATTAAACACATGTTGAATGGGCTGCGTATGCTCGTGCTGTTAATGAGTTCTGTCTGTTTACTAATGAGGTTTCAAAATACAAGCAGGAGAGGTGTCAGTTCACAGAAGTCACAAGCATAGATGTTGTCCCCTTGTCATAGGATCAATACTATTGTCAGCACTGCTCTGCCTATACCACACAAATTAAACTTTTTAGGATTCTAGTTTTCTCCCTGTCCTTAGGGATAGCTATTGGGAATTTGAAATTAATTTAGTTTCTGCAAAGCCTTTTAAATCCTGGATTTTGAGAAGGATTTAGGATGCTTTTATTCTCAGGATTTTGAGATTTTTGACATTTGTCCTTTTATTCTTAAAGTCACATAATTCTTATCATATACTGTATTTCATTTCTGCTACTGATAACCTTGGTGCCAATGCGTAGCTCAAAAAAAAAAACCAAAATCTTTGTTTCACTTTATCTCAAGCTGATTTGCTGTTCTTAGTCTCATGTTCTTGCCTTTCTAGTACAGAGGTCAACTGGAGGGCTAAAATCTCCAGCTAGAATCAGAGAAATCCATAAGAATAACTCCTGGAAAAGAGACTAACTGCATTGTCTCCCCACCCCTCCACCTCTTCCTAACAAGCTGCCAGATGTGGCCAGAGTTTGCATTAGTTTTTCAGGTGTAGAGGTCTGTGTATGTTAGTTTTGCTAGCAGTCCTTCAGCCAGATGGTCTGCTAAACTCTCATCTTGCAAGGGGCTGGCTCATTTTCAATCCAGGCGATTTTACTGTGGGGAATTCAATGCATTAGGCGATATTATCCACCTATATGTATGAATATATGTGTATAAACCCAGCACTCACTTCATTCCAATGACTTCTGCAGATCTGAATGAATGTGGACTGAAACCACGTCCCTGTGAACACAGATGTATGAATACACATGGCAGCTACAAGTGCTATTGTCTCAACGGGTACATGCTTATGCCAGATGGCACATGTGCAAGTAAGTAATAAAGTTGATAGGACAGGCACACCAAAATCATCTCATCGCATTTGATCCCAGCAGATTTTCTGCTTGTGATGGATGGATTTAGCTTATTCAGGATAGGGTCTTTGCCTCAGCTCTCTGGTACTGTCAGCAGCTGAAAGAGGCTTTCTATTTGGCAGCACCTGGGTAAAGTAAACTAGGTCATACTTGTATTTTGGTGTTCAGAGGAATTTTTGTCCTGCTAGAAGTAGAAATCCCTGATAGCATTACTTCAGATGAAGGTCAGCTAGTATAACCTTGGTGTATAGTCCTGCCAGTTCATCTGTTGAATAGGGATGAATGAATCTATCCAAGCAAAGCACCAATATAGACTACTTTTTACTGTGTTGAATTTCATGCCATTACTCCTTGCTTTACCTTTGTGTGTTCCCTGACTCATTTATTTTCTGTGCCCACACTTGCCATCAGCTTCTTGCAAAGGTTTGTTCACTGCTAAGCCTCAGCTAAACTGTATTTCTACCTATTTTCTTTGTCTTTAAGCCAGCAATGTAATGGAAGGTATTCTGCTTTCTTAGCCAACCTGATTTTTCAGACCTGAGGAAGCTTCTTATTTTTCAATGACATTGCTTTGTTTGTAGAAAAGACTTTTTTTTCTTCACTTGAGCTGTTCCGTACAGGTATTTTGACTCTGAATTTCACAAGATCCTAGGTAACACGGTGACAACCCTTTCTGGAGTCCATGGGACTGAAGCAGATGCATCAGTTGGACAAGGAAGCTAGTTGGTCTCAGCAGTGGAACAATCTGCTTGAGGTCTGTTCTAAAGCAATGGACCTAGCTGTATGGGGTGCAGCACCATCTTTCCCATGGGTATGACAGAAAACCATAAACTCTGAAAGGATTTGATCTCCAAACCTTGGAGACAACCATTCACCAGGCAGGGTGTCCATCTGGTGAGTCTGCTGTCAGTTTTGGGATAACTGGAAAAATACCCAGCCTTAGCAAACACTTGCAGGAATGCAGGCTCTCCAGCTCTGGGGCAGGCAGAAAAGCCAGAGCTCCTACTCTCTCTCTCTCGTGGCAGGGAGACTGAAATTGCTGTGAAAGGTGCCTGGGGCCAGAGCTTTTGGAGGGTTTCCCTCCCCTGCAGCGCAGCTCGGGGTTGTGCCTCTGCGTTACTAATCGTGGTGGGTATCACCGGCAGACAACAGCTGCGGGGCCCTGAGATGCCTGAGAAATGGATATGTCCTTCCGTTTCTTCCAAGATAATTTGTGTATCTGCTGACATCACACACCGAGCAGTTTTCAGTAAGGCCGCTGGACAGCTGAAGTTGGTGGCAGCCAGAACTACAGTCAAAAGAAACTCTCTTTGGAGCCCAGCAGCAGCTTTGTCCCATCCATCCCTCATTCCTGCTCCTCTGAGCACAAACGCTTGCTGCAGCCGCACTTCTGAACCAAGTCAGAAAACTAGATCCAGGTTGTTACTAACCATTTCTGCTGGATTAGCTTTAAGCCAGTCTTAGTTCAGGACTGGTTTCCTGACTTAAGAAACTCTGCATTTGTACTAACTTTGTACCAAATGCGCAGTTGCACCATCTCTTGCTTAAGCCAGCACAAAACACTGAATTTCTCAGCAGCAGTAGTGGCCAGTGTCGAGTATATATGAAAAAATTGCTTGAGCAGCTGTGAGCCCTGGAGCTTGCATTTTACTTTGGCACACGGAAACATTATTTCTCAGTGGAACCCCGACAAACACTGACACAGAATGAAACCAAATTTCAGGGGGAAAACTGGGTTTCCCATAGAAAGGAAGTATTCATTCTTCACAGCTCTAGTGAAGAAGGCAAAAAATGTTCATCCAGCTTGTGATTCATTAACCCAACCCATCTGCCACCTTCCAGTTCCAAAGAGTCTTTATTTTCTTAAGCAGAAACTATGATTATGAAATGAAGTGGTAAATTATTTACTCAAGTAGTCATTATACTTGGTTAAGTCCACCAGCCTCCCATTTCACTTGATGCTAACTTAAGCTTGTGCTCAGATTAAATGCTCGGTTATTTAACCAACTCTAGAATTCTCATCATTTTATTCAGGCAAACATTTTGAACATAATGTTGCTCCTTTTAAATCAAATTCTCCACAACGTAAGTCTCCTTAGCAAGATGAAGTCCACCTAGTCTGAGCAGTCGGGCTTATGTGCAACCATACCTAGTGACCGTGGAGCTGGAAGAAGGGTATCAGAAAAATGTGGCTTTGGGCCACAGAGGACCATTGCTTAAAATAGATAATAGGTTAGTACCTAACACAAAATCACCTAAACTCTGCAGGAATTACTATACTAGACCTGATCAGCAGTTCATCTAAGCCAGTATTATGTCTAGCCAAAGCCAGGAATAGGAGCTTCAAACAAAAGAGAAAACAGACAATTACCGATTAGAGAAGAATAATGTTTAGCAAGTTTCTTTATTACCACTTACGAAGTAGATGATGTGACAAAGCATTATGATTTACAGTCCATCTTTTTTTAACTGTTACCTCCTGTATGTTATCATTCATACACAAGTAAAATGCATTTGCAAATACAGTGAATTCTGGGCCTTGAATATTTATCACTTAGCCACAAAGTCTAAACAAACCAGTCTAAGAAAAATAATTTTACCACAGATTAAACAGATTAATTTTAATAGCACACAAAACTAATAGGCATTATATTTTATATTCAAATCAAATAATATGGCTGTAGCTATATATGCACCTGCACACATTGTTGTCTTTTCTGTACACTCTGTTATTATACACCGTTCTGAAAGTGCTAGTACCTCTGCCAATAAACACATTGCATTTTAAAATAAAATTAATATAATTTTCTACCTAAGTGGTGAGCCAGTTTCAAGTTCTTGGAGCTGGTTTCTGTCTCAAATAAGTTGACAACTGTTCCAGGCTTTCCACTTACAAAGACCCTATATACAGTTCTGTTTCCCTGAACATGACCAGAGTGAAGTAGCCAGAAATACTTTCTTTGCACATGCCTCCATCCCTTCCAGTAAACACTTCCAAATACTACTTCTCTTCCTGGTGTCATAACACTAATGCTTCCTGGATATCTTCAGGATTTTAGAAATATCTCCCTACATATTTAATACATTTCTCCTACTTTTCTAGCCTCTCATAGGCCTCTCAGACAAGATCTAGACCCTTACATTTCTCTTTAGAAGCTAATCAAAGTCATCTCCAATATTTCACACTCCTAACCAACCTATGGCAACCAAGACTTATGTTCGGGCTAGTGCCTTGTTAATTCAGGTATCTGTTCCATAAAGGGTCAAACTAAAGGGCAGTTTTTAAGTCCATCAGGCTAAATAGTTTTTTTAAATCAAATTCTATACTAGAAGCATGTTTAATGGTAAGCAATAAATACAGTTCACTACTGAATAAGAGTTTTCTGTATGGTAAAACTATTGCAATAGAAAATATAAAAAACCTTTTTTCTATTTTGAGCAGTTCTGTCTCTGAATCTAAAAGGTAGTAGTAAGAAGTCACAAAAATGGGAGCAGAGAAAAAAGGAGGAATAAGGACAAGTAAGGAAAGAACAAAGTGAAGGAGAGGGGGGATTTAAGATCTATCTCATGGACTCCTGAATTGTATTACTTATGTGTTAAAGTATAAACAGCTTGATTAATGATGAATGGAATTTGTTGTTCTGATTAATTTTCTGCATTCATTCAGATCTAAATTTTAAGTGGGTGATCCCAGCCTAGATGTTTGTTCTTTTTGTTATTTTAAATACTGTTTTCAGGTTCTAGGACATGTGCCATGGTGAATTGCCAATATGGATGTGAAGAAGTCAAAGGCGAGGTACAGTGTCTTTGTCCATCAGGTGGCCTTCAGTTGGGACCAAACGGAAGGACATGCATTGGTATGGTTAGAGAACTCACTCTCAGCTTCTTTTCTATAGGATCCTGAAAAACTTAAGAGTCTGGGGAAAAGTTAATAAGTAGCTAGCTCTCCTCACTGGCTTGAATAATGCTTCTTGTTACTCACAGTGTGATGTAAAGCTTGCACGCTTCTTTAAAAAGCTTATCATAATATTGGCCATGTAATTCTTTGGGCGAGTCCCATCCCCAATAAATAATTAAATGTTTTGATATAATTTGGGGGCATCAACAGGTTTAGTTTCTCCCTATTGCTCTCATTGTCTACAATGTTTTGCCTGCAGGAAGCTGTCCTACTGACATAATGCGTTATAGGATGGGGGTTGTGTTTGGATGGGTTTTTCTTTTATTGTGATAACCCACAATACAAGCTTCCAGATTTTTCTCCAGAAGCCTCAACATCACTTTACCTGGGGGTTTCCTGTGTGATGAAGAAAGCATTACGTACAACACTTGGTACTGTTCTGTGATACCATTTTACATTGTCACCTGACAAGGCAGTGCTACAGCATTGCAATCGAATGCTGAAAAGGTACCCATTTCAATATTGAAGCTAAATGAGCTCCTTTCAAAACCCAATAGCTGTGAAACAAACCCTCCAAAGCAGGGACCACTCCAACAACCAGAGAAGACGGGGCAGTGAAGTGCATGTCAGGGAGCAGCAGGAGCAGGGCTGGGGGCTGGGAGCCGCGTCTGACCCCAGCGTCTGCAGGGCTGTGCCCTGATAAATCAGGTCCAGGGTCTGCCCAGGCATCTTTCCAAAGGCTGGAATATTCTTGTTGCTGTTCTTCACAGGCAAACCTGAAAGGCTCTGAGAGTGTTCATTTTTCAGACCAGATGGTCTTTGTTTTAAATTTAAGGGAAATACTGCTTTGTATGTACTTTATGCCATTTCATTTTAAAATAGGACCAGTAGCAGAGCTTCATATATGAAAAAAACAAAACAATTTTCAGTTCCAGATTTCTTCTTTACAATAGCTCTAGCTAATTCTTGAAATGCAAGTTGTCCTTTTGAATCACTAAGTACATTTTCCTATAAAATGCTAACTTGTAGCATTTGAACAATATCAAGTTAAAAAAAAAAATCGTTCAGAAAACGGTTTTTGTTTCCTTCTTTCCTACTTTCCCTCTTTCCCAATCTAGCCTTTCTTTCCTAGTCTCACCTGCCTTTAAATGGGTAACACCCCTAAGCAACCCCAGGAAATGATATTTTGTGGTTTTTTAATCTTTATTCCATTCAGGCAAGCATATAAGATTGAAAATTGCAGCTGGGAAATATTTTATTTCCCAGTGCTGCCCAAAATAGAATGGAAAATAGAGAATGGAAATTTCTCCTTGAAGATATTCAAAAGCCATTTTGACATGGACCTGGGCAACCAGCTCTAGGTGTCCCTGCTTGAGCAGGGGGGTTGGACAAGATGACACCCAGAGGCCCCTTCCATCCTCAGCCATTCTGTGATTCTGTGAAAAAACTTTCTGCAACAAGTGCTGTTTACCAAAATGCCTTTAGCAACATACCTAATGACACTGATGATTTCACATATTTTTACATTCTTTCTGTCACAATGGTGCAAGTCCTCCAGATCATAAAGGGCAGCTTGGACATGATACCTTACAGGCAGAGAAGAGTAACAGTAGCTAATCCATTTCTGATGCCGCTTACCAATACATACTGGTTGAATGATTTCTACAACTTCAAGAATGTTTTAGATGCTGAGAGGTTTAACATTCAAACATAAAAAATGAATTTTAGCTGCAACGGCCAAAACAATATTATACTTAACATTTCAAACAAAAGATTAAATAAATGCATCGACCAAAAGGCTGCTGTGTAGAAGGACAGTTACTGTATGAATTGTTCTCCTTAACACACAGCTGTAATATCAAGTCACATATGAGGGTTGTATGGCCTGGGACTACTTTATCACTTTTAGGAGGTATTAGATAAACCCATATGGATACTTGGCTCAACTTCCAAACTATAAACACTCTAACATGAGAATGCTATTTCTTTCTTTCAAATGAAATGAGTTTGTAATTGGAAATGACCTGCTTTGAGTAATCAGCAAGGCTTTCGGACTACTACCAGTCATAGTTAACATGTTTGTATTATTTAAGAGCTATTTGAAGGTGAACATTGTAGACATATGTACTTAAATACAGTAGACAAGATGAGTGGTTCTCTTAAATCTCTTATTGAATTATTCAGGCAACTCTTCTTATTCTTTTGTATTGAGTTCATTTGTATTTACCTTGCCTTTTCAAATGGATTTGGAGGAATGCTGATATATATGATAGAAGGTAAAATAGACAAAAAGGTATGTCCCATGGTTGGAAATATCAGACCCCTTCTTTCTGCATGACTTGTGGGATGTCACTGTTTTTCTGTCACCAGTTCTCCCTCTATAAAAGAGAGATAGTAACATCCTGCCATATAGCATAATGCTTAATAGTTTATAAGATACTCTAATACTCTGGTATTAGTCACAGAAACACTATAAACAGATAAACGTTTGAAAATCCCTGGTTATTAGTCTTAGCTTAATTCTCCTAAGAAGCTGCATTATTCCTGGACCTGCAGAGCAGAACAGCACGTTAATGTGTTTCACTTTTCCTCTTCTACATGTGCATAGGTGAAAGAAAAAATTAAAATTATAGATTAAAAAAATTAATTAAACCTAAACCTGTTGTTTCTAAGAGTATGCTGAGTCTTCAGTGTTCATTGCAGACATAAACTTCACGCTAGGATTGAGTGCAGCAGGCTTGTCCTTTAACTTGTGACAGACCCTGGTCCTGGCAGAGGCACCGGGAACCGAGAACCTGGAGAGGTCTGGGAATGCCCTGGAGGCTAGGGAACAGAGACCATCGTCAGAAATGTGTAGCATGGGCAGAAAGAGGGATTTTTTGACTACAGGTTTGTTTAAATATTTTTCCGTTGTTGTCCACTTTCCTTTCATCACCTACGCACTGTAAAAGAATGGTAGAAATGATAAAAGACAAATGTGGTGTCCTGCAGCACTTCTAAGCAGTTCTAAGCTGTAAAGGGCAGCAGTGTGGTATGATGAATTACGTGCAAAGTCACTGCTATGTGCTAAAATGTGATAGGGAAGGACAAATGCCAAATATCGTAATTGGCACTATTTTAAACTTGGCGTTACAACAAAAGAAATCAAATTAGTAACATTTAATTACAATGGTTGTTGAATAATGTTCTTAGGCTCCTCCCATACCAAGCCTCCTCTTTCTCTCTCCAAAACATCCATCCCTGACATCTACCTTGCTTGGCGGACCACTCGCAGTCTGGAAACTCTCTCCCTGCTCTGTCTTGACGTAGCCCAGCAAGGAGAGCTGCAGAGATTCAGTAGAAAGAGCTGCTGGTGCTCTCGGTTTCCTCTTTGTGGGGCTTTCTCTTAAACTATTCTCTGACATTTCCTTTCCCAGTGAAATAATGGAATTTGTGGAGTTCTTCCTGAGCCTGCTCCATGACCTGAGGGCAAATCATTGTCCCCAGTGGGGAGAATCCCCACTGCCAGTTACCCTTTCTTGTACTGTGCCAGGTCTCAAAATCTCCCATGAAGCTAGTTCACATTCTGCTGCTTCATTCATATTACCGCATGCAAAAGCCATGCCCAAGTGTAAAATTATAGGACTTTTTTATTAAACAACTTGTGATGGCCAAGACCAAAGCATTCCCGCGCAAATCCCAACTAGTTCTTGCTTTCCTGGTTTACTTTCTCATGGATCTGACCAGAATCCCTTCTCCTGCTCTAGACATTGATGAGTGCTCCACTGGCAAAGCTGTCTGCTCTTACAACCGCAGATGTGTCAACACATTTGGAAGCTACTACTGCAAGTGCCAGCTTGGTTATGAACTGAAATACGTCAGGGGCCGTTATGACTGTGTAGGTAAGATTTAGCCCATGAGTTTTCCTTCGTCATTCTTTTTCATTCCCACACCATGCATATTTCCTGTCATTGCCTGAAGCATGTTGGCCTAGTCTGGGGATACTGCCTCAGAAATGGATAAAAGATATCACTAAGAATACTCTTGGTGACACTTTGAACTTTTCTCTGGGTTTTCTCTGTGCCCTTATGAAAAACCTAATCACTGGCACTTGCAAATTAAATTGTCTCGTTGTGCCAAGTCAAGATGTGCAAGGGCTTGTAGTATATTAGCAACAGTTGACTACAAAGAAGTGCTACTTCTGGTACAGGTTGAGTTAAAGAGCCATTTTTTGTCCTCTTGGCTTTCAACCTGTGATGAACAAGCAGTCCCACAGTCTTTTTTTTTCCTTTTTTTGTGTCGTTAATGAGGAATATGAATCAAGTGCCTTCGTGACTGTAAAACCGGTTGTTTGGATGGACAGTACAGAACTTTAAAAAAAAAGTATGAAAATAGTAGGTTTTAATTACTTTTCAGGTCTCTCTTGCATGCCTAAGTTTCTCCCAAACAAAAATAAATACAGGCAGAAAGTTATCTTGACATGCCCAGGTGTTAAAACAAATGTCAAAACACCTTTACTCCTGTTTCAATCCATTAGCTGAATGGTGGAAGAACAACAAAGTGTAAGTTACTGCAGCAGGCACTGCAGCAGTATTGTTCAAGCAGTTGACTACACAAGGGCCTGGAAGGGTTGGAACTACTACAAGAAGTATATACAAAAGAGAATGCATGAGTTTTGTTTATATTTGCTTGGTATTGGGAGTTAGGGGTGGGAGGGAGATCATAAGGCAGGTTTTGGAGACTCAAGTTTGCATTTCCTGTTGTAAGCAAACCCCGAGAGTCTTGAAGTGGAAAAAAATACTTGCTTTTTCATACAGTATGTGTGCATGGGGGAAAAACTGGAGAGGTCTCAGGAGTCAGGACTTTATCTGCAAACCTGAATCTCACTCTCAGACATACCGTATTTTTGAGTCAGTCTTCCTGCTACTTGTCTCCTAGCTGACTTACCTTTTGAGAGGACCTGTCAGGTGCTAGAAATTAAGCAATCTGGATAAAACGCAAGTGGTGCAAAAACTTGTGCAACAACCTGGCTCCCTCCTGTGGGAGGAATCAAAAACATCTTTGTGATGTAGCAAAATAAAGGAAAAGGAGAACAAAATCAGTTACTCTTGATGCCTGTACATTTTGCTGTCAGTTGAACGTAGTATTTTCTACTGAATTTTTCCTGATTATACGTTCATCATACGGCATCATATGTATGCCGGAATGTTAGAGGTAGAAGATCTCAACATCTTGGCATGCTCAGGGTTACTTTCCATTGCATTTCTTCTAGAGTGAATGAAAGAATGAGAAAGATTTGGTGAATTGTTTTTTAATTGATGTCACACGTTCTCTTGGTGCCTTTTGCTTTTTATTAATAGAACAGTGTGTACAACCTGTAGTTTGAATCCTGTTCTCAGTCAGAAAATCACTGTGTTCACTTTGTCTTCACTGGGATGCTCATGTATTTTCCATGGATGCATATGCCAGTAGCTGTGCAGTTGGAGCTGACGTTACTGTGAATTCTTCGGCCTCCGATGGTCTCTAGTCTCTGTCTTGGTCTAACAGTAGTAATTTCAATACCTGGAAACAGATGCCGGCACAAACAGGCTGTCATGAAGCTGGGGTTTCAATGCAGTTTTCACTAAAGCATTTATATCTTTCCCTAGATGTAAATGAATGTGTGACAAATACACACAGGTGTAACCTCCATGCAGAGTGCCTCAACACCGAAGGATCCTTCAAATGCAAATGTAAACAGGGCTACCGAGGAAATGGATTTGATTGCACTGGTGAGTACCACTGGGTGTCAGGAATACTGCTATATTGTTTTTCTCCAATAATTGATGGTTATAAGGCGTTTTCTAGGAAAGATCGTGCTGAACTGTGCTGCAACACCAATCAAGGCAAACCTCTCCATGAAATAATATATTTATTGTATGAGTCATTGCATAGTTGATACAAATATTGCTAGCTCAAATTCATTTTGCCTATGAGTCCCCAAGTCTCATAGTATCACTAGGAATCGCAAATGGAACAGAGAAGAGAATTTGGCCTGAAGAAACAGAGAAAATAACTTTAAAAAGTCTACTGTGTATTTTCCTCAAACTCCCATGGCTAGCCTCTTGGAGGGCTGCGCAGTGGCAAGCTAACTTAGCAAAACGTGAGAGAAGGGAGGAAAGCCATGACTTCTGTGCTAAACTCTTTCCACTTATAATTTTGCCTTTGTTTGTCTATTGAATATTAAAGACTTCCTATAAAGATGTCTTTGCCTGGTTCTAATTCAATATGACCTTCCAAGAAGAAAGAAGAAAAAGGCTGCTCTTGTCTTTATATTTAAAATGAACCTTTTTATTTAATTCCTGTATTAAACCGGGCAGAGATTTCTCCTGCAATGTCATTAGAGATGTTTTCCTCAGGAGGACATCTAAGTCCTGCTCAAATTTTTTGAACAAAAGACATTGCAAAAACATTTTAAATGTTCTTGTCTATAGCAGAGGAAGTCTACCTAATATATAAACCTTCTTTCCTTGATCTTTTTCAAGTAATCCTTGATCAGATATGTATTATAATTATACTTCATGATCACAGATGTTCTATGAGTCTCTCTATTATTCATGTTCCTACTCCCATTATAATAGTAATTGAAACCTCCAATATCACATCAGTATTGCTGCATTTGGAATAGTGCTTTATCTGTATGATGGTTTATCAACAATTATCTTCTCTGCATTTAATATTAAATATATTCACTCAGTATGAGCACTGGTTTAAAATCAATGGTTCCAACTCCAAAGCCATTTGTACCCTTTGGATCTCAGGTATGAGTTATTTTACAACATTTTAGGTTTTTATACTCCAAGAATGTACTTAGTATCTAAATATCACGAAGATCCCTGCCAGGGTCAACCCAAAACATCTGATTTCAATCAGGTTATTTTATAGATTAAGAACTTGACAGTGCTATGCTAAAACTGTATGTATACATATATATGTATGTGTATATATATATATTTGACATATCTATGCATATATATGCATGTGTATGTATGCTGTTTCTCCTACCCTATACTGCTGGAATTCATAAAAATATATATATTGCACTCCTCCAGGCTTAAACGTTTTATGAATTTATTCTTCATTCGAAGTATGGTGTTTTTGTTATAATCTCTCTTCTGTATTGTCATGCCTTTGGTGCTGCATTGAAACACAACCTTAAATGTTACATACTTTTCTTTTTAGTTATGCAAATGTAGCTTTTCAAGCCCAAAATTGGTCTAAAAAATGGGATATTCCAGTGAAAAGTAGAGTGAGTGATAAACCCAGTGGAGTTTTCAACCTATTGTTATAATCTGAAATTATTGTTAGTACCTATAACTGTATAATCTGGGCACGTTAACATACGTTAAACACAAAGCAACTCCATACATTAGTTGGGCTAAAACTATATTTTGGAAAATAAAAAAGCACAGAGATTTCTCCTAAGTTAAAATTTTGTTACGTTTCTACTTTTAACGAGAAAAACCTGGCTGGTACTGAAAGGATTGATTTGGACACAGATTGCCTCAGCAGAGCTATTCAGAAGGGTTTTTTTATGCTCAAATTCAATGTTATGAGCCAGTTTCCTTGCTAGACCACATCCCTTGTGATATGTCACTGCAGCGTACTGCAGCGGCAGGGTGCAGTGGGGCTGGAGACCTGACTGAATATCAAAGCAAACTGACATAACACACCTTGGTATGGTTCTGTTAAAACAAAATGTACCACAGATGAAATGTTAAACAAATACATCTCTGAGCAAAAGGGTCTTGGGGGGTGTGTGTGTGTGTTTTTTTTCTTTTTAACAAGAAGCTGAACATTTCAAAGGAAAATATCTTTTTGACCAAGTCTATGTATAAAATATTCTTTCCTCAAGCAGAAACAATTCAACAGGAATGCTTGCTTAAATATAAACAAAGGAAATATTTTAGCTTGTGGAGAGGCTAAGACGCATTTTTTAATGTCTAGCCCTGTAAAAAAATCAGTGCTAAAGATAGATTATTTCTATTTTCTTACTGGTTTTTCTCTTAAATTGTTTTCTCTCTCTCTGCATACTTCCTCATGTCATATTTCCAATTACTGAAGTCCATTAGTTGTTTAGAAGAGGCAGGAGCTGTGCATTCATAAATTTAGTAGAACACACTAAGTAAAAAAGAGATTTAATGCAAGGCAGGATAAAGAATAACGCACAGTAATGAGAGAAATCAGAGCCGTAGGCAGAAGGTCAAAAAGCAAGGGTCTAGCTAGAAAGATGTATACAACAATATACAGAGTCAGTGGTAGGTAAAACCTGAAAAGCAGGGGTGCTAAAAAGAGACTGGTTTATCTGGTAGTAATTCCCACACATGCACCTTTTTTTAAAGGGAAGAGGAGGAGGTTCTTTTAACCTTGAATGTTTCAATAATTGATTTTTACTGCAACCCTCAAAAAAGCCTGATCAGTGTAACTGATGGGGGCAGGACACGCATTTTGCTATCGGGGAAAATGTTTTTTCGAACAGTGACACAAACAGCAATTAGATGTACCAACCTACACTGAAATGCTAAGTGTTCTCCACGTCATACGGCAATTGTGGAAAACCTTTGGCTTTATGAAGTCAAAGGAAGTTTTCCTGATGGATTTAATAGGATGAGAACACCATCCTGGGAATTTAGGGGCTGGAGGCTGTGGCTTCACATTTCTTTTGGTGGCAGCGGCTGCAGCTCCTGCAGCCCACCCCAGCTCCCAAGAGATGGGCCTGGGGTTGTGCTGCAGCTAAACGAAAGGCTTCTTAAATATGTCCTCAGTACTCCACAGAATTATTCCCACAGGGTGGGAATCCTGTTTTCACAGGGAACCATTAATTCTTTATAGCAATTGTCTCTAGTATATAACAAACTGGCAGCAGTATTAGCTTTTTATAAAAAATGAAAACATTTTAATATATAGCTTAATTTTCAGAGTATGAAATGTGAGTAACTAAGCACATTGTTTATAATGAAACTTCTATGGCTACATCTCCTCATGCTACCAAATAACCTAATAAGTGAAGTAATGTAAAATTCACCTTTGCACAGAAGTTGGCAGAAATTATTTCATTTAATATGTATGTCAATAGACTAACTTAGGAGAAACCTGCTGAAACATCAGGCTGCAAACAGGGCTGCTTGTATGGATACGACCTGTGATTGTTCAGGCACCCTTTTGCCATTCAACACTCCTATATGCATGAAACGTTGGAGGTTGTTTCTGAACTGTCTCTAGCATACATTTTATTTGAGAATCCATAGAGGTGTAACCTTTCAAATGCTCCCTAAAAGTGTCCTAGCCATTTCCACATCTGGCCTCTATCTTGTTGCAATCTGTTGCTGTTCTCAGGTTCATGTGTTTCCTGATTTCCTATTGTGCATTGAAAAACCACATTTCCCTCACCACATGCTTCTCTGTGTATTCCAGCTTTTATTGAAGAATAGGGTCTCACAAGGTTCCATAGGCAATTAAGATTCCTGGGGGGAAAATGAACTTATTTTTGATTCACTTTTTTGGTAGGAAACTACAAAATAACAGGAAAAAGCAGTACTAACTTAAAGCCTATAACCTTCAGGCATCACTCTAAGGAGCTCAACAATGGCACTCTTGTTATTGCCTGGCTGGAGGCAGAGGCCACTATTCTTCATTATGCTTTGCTGGATATCTAAACAGCACTATAGAGTCATGACAACTCCCTTTGTCCCTTTTGTATTACTCGGGTTCCTTTTTTGCTCATAGGGTAACTCCTAAAACCCATATATGATTTTGCTTTCTTATTAACTTGCCTGAGAAAAACTGGGTTTGACATCATAAAATTTCAAAGCTTAAAAAGTGATTCTGGTCATATCACTGGTGAGATTCTTACAGTTTAATTCAGTATGGACCCAAATACTGCTGTCATCCTTTAACGAATAACACTTAAGCTTTTGTCATACCACATTTCCTCTACTGGAAGCGTTGCTGGCTGGTTTAGTCAGGTATTAAGCACAGTCCAGCGTGACGAACTTGCCCTGATTTCTCAAAGCATCCTTCCCTAAGTAAGATGGTAAGAATTTTAGAAATGAAACAGGCTAGAAATAGATATTGCTAGATGATATTCCATGGTGCATAAAATAGTGTTTTAACCTGTCTATGAAAGCTTTCAGACTCTCTTAAGACTATCTAAAAGAGGTTGAGAACTTTTAGAATTATTTCTGAAACCGTGTCCTGCTGATTTAATCTTTGCTCGCATCTACAGCCTCCCTCTAAACATGGTAAATTATTGTTTGTATCCCTCATGCCCTCTCCAACTTTTACATACAGAAGCAACAAAGGGAGCGACAAAAGGACTTGTAAGCCAATCTCCTAGGCTTGTCTCTCACCAGGTTTTTAAATACATCGCTAGGTGTGAAGGTGGAAGCAGTGCAGTGCCTGCTGGAGTGCAGAGCAAGCTGTCTCCTGTTGCAGCCCCCCGATGTTCAGCCCCAGCCAGCGGGGGCTGTGCTCACAGGGCATGCGGGAGGAAAACAGATCCCTGTCTGTCCCTCTCCTGAATCATCCCCAGAGTATTTCCCTTTACACAATACAGCACAGAGACAGGGGGTTGGCATCTGCTCTCTCTCTCTATTTTTTCCAACTCAACTTTCACAACTTGGTCATTAGATATCCTACACCAAGCCATTTCTGTGGTTTTATAGTCTTGCACAGCAACTGATGACAGAAAAGATTTACTTTTAGCCCTCAGCCACCATTTGCCTTTGTTTTTCCACCTCTCTCTAATTCAAAGAAATAAAATACCTTTGAAAGCTGAGATATTTTCATACTAGGGCAATAAACACAAACTGTGTAAGAGCAGGAGGTGTTAATCTACATGCTTCCTGATGGAAGGTGCATAAAGGATAGCTGGGATGAAATGCAATCCATTTCTTTTCACTTTCTAAGATTCTCTATGCAGTCACGTGGATGGATAAATGCACAAATGTCTGTGAGCAACACCTGTGCATTTATATACATGGCTTCGGGTGAAGGGTCCTGAAAAATCACTGCCTCAGCTGTAGCACCCCAGATTGTCGGAGAAGGTGAGCTGTTCATTCAGGCAAGTCCACAGGCAGTGGATTCAACAGAACAGACTGAGTTTAAGGTGGTCTGTCCTTACACTGGATTATTCCTCCTGCAATTTATGGGTAGACATAAAAAGCCTTAAATCCACACCTCCGGCTACTCTAAAGCTGAATGCAGATTAGAAGGATACTAGTGACATATTCTAAAATACGCTTGGTGTCTAGTCCCTCTTTGTCCCCATGAGCATGCAGATTTTCATATTGCAGCAGCAAACTGGAGTCTGCAAGCACGTGGGGATTATACACTTTCATCCCCCTATTTTTGTCACTCCTGTCTGTTGATTTTCTGCACTGCTTAGTTTTGCACATACAAGGAGATTGTTTTTCTGACACCACAGAGGTTATTATGTTGAGCTGTAAGAATTTTTCATTTCGCTAGGAAGACTTCAAAGCAGAAACTAAAAGCAGATGTTCAGGTTTGCTGAGCAGTCAGTCCTGGCTTGAAAATCTCCATAGCCTCTTTATTAGCAGCCTGAAGTTTCTTGTTCCTGATTGTCAAGAGGAAATTTGTTTGGAATGAAGCTTTCCTGTTAATTTTTATTGCTGCATTCTGAGTTTAGACCCAGAGAACCTTACAGCCTTCAATTTTTATTTATTTTTTATTGGCATCCATTTACTTTATACCTCCAACTGCAGCCTCAGAAAATCTGAACGCACCAGTGGGCACACCAAGAGAGTCTGATTTTGTTCCCGGGATACTAGGGATACTACTGGGATACTGGGATACTACTACATGTAGTTGCATTTGCTGTAAATAAAATATGATGAATTCACAGTGATAGGATTGTATTTTCCAGGAGTGAATATAAATTCAGGGAACTTTCCCCTTTTCCTACTTGACTACAGTTCTGTTTTATTAACTGGTGTTTTTTCTTCTGCTATGTTTTTATGAAAAGAAGCACACAGAAAAAAGTACTACCCAAGGTTACAAGTCCAGTCTGTCTGTCCCAAAATACTACTATAAAGTTTTTATTATTACAAAGTGAGGAGCAAAACAGGAACATATTCTTGCCCTGATAATGCAATCACTAGACAGCAAAAGCAGAGGGAAATAAAAATAGCTGACCTCCCCCACCATTTGCAATCCCAAAAGACTGTAGGCACTACAGCATTAATACGGATCGAGAATCAAAGATAGGAAGCAGTATATAAGGCTATTCTGACCCATTGGTGGAAATGGTCTCCATCTGTGGAAGAGCCTTTATACAGCACACTGGAACTGCTCAGCTCTCATTGTCTCCTAGGTACGTCATGTGAAGGACTCAAACTGCAGAAGACTGTCAGTAGCTTATGACAAGGTGTGCTATCCTGCTTACCAGTCCTTCTTCCTAACCCACACAGATTCAGGCTGTGGCCAACACTAGAGGGCTGGATGTATAATTGCATACTGACTGGTCATGTCACAGCAGTCATGAAATCCTGAGCTGATTCAAAAGCCTCGTTGTCTCAAGCCTCAAAGTCCATTGCCATGGACTTTAAACCCCAAGGACACTCTCCTTCTCAGTAGCTCTGGTACTATGACAGGTAGGGACTTGGTTAGCTCTAGTGGAATCCTTATGGTGGGATGGGATCATCTCATAAACTAGAACTCATCAGATTTATGTCTTCTCTAAAACTTGCGTATTTATCACACAAACCCTTCCAGACCTCGTTTTGGCACAGTGGTGTTCCTCGACTGATGTTGAGCAGCAACTGATGTTGCTGATAAAAAGCAACAGCTGCAGTATTGCCATAATTTCTCCTTTGAATTTGCTTTGTACTGTACATATACCGTGAACAAACTGATCCGAAGTAGTCCTGGATTTAACCCTCACAGTTTGGCCATCAGCACAAACACCCATCAGTCTTTGTCAGATGACAGAAGAATACATCTGGAACAGACTAAAAAAGATCAGTTAGTCTGTTCTTTTGCTCTGGGGCAGATCATGTCCAGCATATTAATGACAGATAGTAGCCTAACAATTTTTTAAAACTTCTAGTGATACAGTTCAAATAATCTAAGTGGCTTGCTCCTGTGTTTTAGTATCCTACAGCAAGGATAGTAAGCAAGTTTTTCATACTACGTAACTAAAATCTCTCCTCATTTCACGTAAACTGATAATTTTCCAATCTTAAGAGAACATGGAGAACAGCTGGCCAACATACTGTCTCAAAGGAGCCCTTTGCGCTGCTACTGGGTCCCACCACTGGTGGAAAACAAATCCTGCCTCCCCACATCCCTAGAAATGCATCTTCAAATCGTTCCTATGAAAAATGTCCCTCATTCAAGCATCCAAACATAGTTTGATGATTGTAGAGAGAGAAAAATTGAATTTTAAAAGACAAGGCTTGTGTCTTGAAACTCAATACATTGACAAGGAAGACATGATTTGACAATCAGGGCTACCATTTAAATGTAAAAATGTCCTCTTTCCAATGAATGTTTTGAAGTTTTTGCCTGGATATAGAGGATATTTGACTTTATTATACTTCATAATAGGGAAAACCGCAAATTCAAATTTTTTTCTTTTGTTTTACAGATTTGAACAATCTCAGTTGATTTCTTACCCCACTTTTTCACTTCTGGCAGCCTTTGTGTTTCTGAGCAGAATCCAAAGTTGCAAGATACTACACGGCTGGTTAATCTTTTAGTATTTTGTAGCAAAGAGGAATCATAAAATAGTAAAATTCTCTGGAAGTTTTACATTTATGTTCTAGTCCACCTTGGAATTGCAAGAAGGTAATAATGTGGCATTTTTGGATGCCTCTCTGAAGTTTTGGGGTTTACCCCTAAGACATAAATATCCCTTAGAGCTAAATGAAATGTGGCGGAGCAGCTCCATTTCAGTGGCTTTCAGCCTGTGGTGCAAGTAAAGTTAGGCCAGAGAAGTTCACAAAAGATGATAGTTAAGAAAAAGACTCATTGCTAGTAGGCTGACATTTGTTATGCAGGGAATCACACCTCCATGGACAATCTTTAGTAGCCCACAAATTGAAGAAGGATAATTTTTTTTAACCCAAGCTCCAATGTAAAAATAATTAATGTAAGGGGCTCTTTGGCCTGTGTTACACAGGAGCCCAAATGAGGTTATGACAGAGGGTCGCTTTGGTCTTCTCACTGTAGCTCAAACAGAGGGTTGTCTGTACGACAGAGCTAAACACGTGTATGCGTACTCAGTTCTGTGCAGAGCTGAACTTCTCTCTCATAGTGGAGAATTTGGTCGTATGGGTCTCCGGACATTGTAAAGGACACTATGGTGTCATCAATAAATGTTGTCATTGCTGAATGATTCCTTAGATGAATATTTAATATTTTCTTCTTGGTTCTAGTTATCCCTGAGAAGTCAGTGAAGGAAATTGCAAGAATCCCTGGTACAGCTAAGGACACAATTAAGAAACTTCTTGCACATAAAAAGAGTGCGAAAAAGCATGAAACAATCAAGAATGCGATCCCAGAAGCAGCTGCGACACCAGCTTCTAAGACCCACTTGCAGTTATTGGACTATAAAGGTGGTATCGATCTTGGTGGGAGCTACACTGAGGAAGAGAAAGAAACTGAAGCTGTTGCAGAAGAGGAGGCAGAAGAGTCAGACGAAGAGGAGAAGGAAGATTTTGAGAATCAAATTGACCATGAGCGAAGCCTTAGAGGAGATGTCTTTTGTAAGTTTCTTCATTTTTTTAAAAATCTGGTTTCAATGTGAAAATGTATATAAAGACTAACAAAATCAACACGAAACATTACAGCCATTTTATCAGAATTTACTTGTAAAGAATGAAAAGCAACCTAACATACCTACTGGTGAGACAAGATACCGAATCTCCCTGTTAGGGGAATCTGTCTGCAGTCGATGTGAGCAGAGGAGTGCGCCGTCCTGACAGCCGTTCTGCAGGCTCTGCTTCCAGAGCAGCTTAGACATAGCACATAGCTTCTCCCCATTTTCTTCACAGAAGCCCCAGCAAAACAAGATAGTGTGCTGCTTCATTACAAGAAAGACAATAATTAGCTTTGATTCGTGGTAGGTATACTCATCATCCTAAGTAGTGTGCATTGTTCAGAGGAAAAACATAGACTCGGTGTCCTTGTGTTTCAAATAATATAGACGATATAATAGGCACCACTGTTGTTCATGTCATTACCACAGAAAAATAACGACCTGAATCACAGAGGGGTTTTTTTATCCCTTTTGTTTAAATGTGAGAGTTTATCTGAATGGACAGTCTCAAATTTAAAGCATTTGATGGTATTTGAGCAGGAGTCTTGCTTAATTTCTGACATCAGTCATTTATCAGGAAGATTGCCATAGGTTTCCTCAGTCTGCTTTCAGGTGTTTCCTTCCAACTATTGTCTTGTATGCTATGCATTTTCTTGCTGTGTTCTTTAAAGTTTTCAAATGCATTTTAATTGGCTTTTAGTACATCTGGCTCAGTCAAACATTCTTCAAGGTAGTGGCAAAAACATGTAATATGAAAAATACACCCTGCTAATAGTTTATTCATGATACTTTCTCTTTTCCAAAGTATAGAAAAATAATAAATATTATCCCACAGTAATTAAAATTATGCACCATATTTCATAATGATCAAAATGAACACAAATTAAGTTTAAGTTAGCATTCAAATTGTTGCTATTCGATTTGAAAAGACACATAAATATAATTTTTTTAAAGGAAAGATCATTTTAAAGTCCTCTGGAAAAAATGGTCTGTAATATTGCTACTGTAAGAAAGCCAAGAAACAATGTCATTATTGACCTAAATACATTTGAGAATACAAGCTTCTTTGCCAAAGGCACTCTTCTCCTAAAATTGCCTTTTTTCGGTTTTCAGTGGTAATTAGCCTGTTTCAGTTCAGGCTAAGGATATAGACTAATATCGCTTCCCCAAATTATGCTAACGAGCTGATAAACAGAGCAAAGTTAGGTCTTTGTTCATCAACCTCCTCCCTTCCTGCAAATATTAACAGTGAGCGCTTATGGCGTATTTCAAGTTTGCTGATAATACCAAACTGGGGAGAGCAACCCATACGCTAAAGGGCAGCGCTGCTATTAAGAGGAACCTGGGCAGGCTGTGGAAATGGGCTGACAGGAACATTATGAAGTTCAACATCAGCAAATGCAAAGGGAGAGAAAAGCCTCATGCAATATTACAGACATGGGATGACTGCTTAGGAAGAAGCTTTGCAGAAAAAGGGAAGTGGTTCTTCCCCTCTGTTTGGCACTTCTGAGACCACATCTCAGGTGCTATGTCCAGTTTTGGGCTCTCCATTACAAGGCAGATGTGGACTTACTGGCATAAGTCTAGCAGTACTTCACCAAGGCCAGGGGCCTGGAGAACATGGTATATGAGGAGAGGCTGAGAGTAACTCTTTTTTTCAGCCTTAAGAGGAGAAGGCTAAGGGGAGATCTTATAGCTGTCTTCAACTATCTAATGGAAGGTTATAGGGAGGGCACAGCCAGACTCTTCTTGAAAATGTACAGCAATAGGACAAGAAGTAATGAATACAAGTTGGAACAAAAAAAAATTCTTATTAGATAAAATTAAAAGAATATTTTACCTTGAAGGTGGACAAAAATTGGTACAGGTGTGAAGAGAGGTTGTGAAACATCCATCCTTGGAGATATTCATAATATGACTGAGCTGGGACTTGAGCAACCTCCCGATCGGGAGGTCAGACTAGGTGACCTACAGATGTCCCTTCCAACTTTTACGTGATTCTGTGATTCATTCTATACTTCCAACCGAGCATTTCAAAGCAGTTTAGAAAACAGTGGTATCCAGTAGTAGACCTGCGTCCTGGAAGATGCTTAGGTGCCTCTCTGGCAGTGTAAGCACATAAGCTCAAAATTCAGTGATATTTCCAAAATATCAAAACAGCTGCCACCTAACCACATGCAAAAACACACTTCTGCATGTCAGCTTTTAACCGGACCGAATGGTGAAAATACTCAGGACTGATGTGCCACTTCAAGCCCTTCCTTGCACAAGAAGAAAAGCTCAAGGTGGGATTACCAAAGTGAGGGAATGATAGATAGAGCTCTCTCTTTCATGGTGGGACCTTGGTGTATTGAGAGCCCTCTTCAGACCTTATGGCTGTCAGAGGTAAGAGGCGGTTGGCATACAGGCTAACACAAGGTACCCAGGTTGAAAAATAAAAAACCAAAAAAACCTCAACAGCCAGAGCAAAAGAAGTATGTTCATGTTTCCATCTGATAAATTGGGAAGCTCAGCCGGCATACAGGAGATCCCCCCTAATTCAAAATCTGTATTGCACAGACAGCAGGGACTTCAACCCACCTTACCTTCTCCAATGACTGTCGTAAGCTCCAGGCTATACTCAAGCTCTCTGCTTTTTGTCAAAAGTTTCTGGCTAACGGTGCCATGCCTCCAGAGTTGAGGATCCTGTGCTCAGGATGCCACTGTCCCTCTGGCCAGCCACACCAGATTCCTTACCTAAGCCTCAGCCTATCTTTTTACTCAGCCTTTCACTCCTGACAGGCTTATGCCACTTCCTATCCATCTTCTAAGGATTCCTTCATAAATCACTTACCTAAAAAAGGTGCCGGTGCAGGAGCTGAAGCCAAATTGGGGTTGAAGTTTTCACTGGATGGCAAGCTACCCTTTGGGTTCGGCCTTACCATGCTGGTATTGCCAAATGCATTTCAGAGTCTCAGACCAAAGGATTAAGTGACTTGCCTCTGTTCTTCACAAGAAGCAATAAACCCCAGATCTTCTGATGGCCAATCTCATATTTTTACGATTAGAGAATTCTGTTTCACACACATTTCCACCAAAATACTATCCTAAAGAAGGACATAACCCTTCCCAGTAACGCTAATTATCCAAAGTTGGCCATAATTTTGCAGGAAGTATGGAGAAAGTGAGCAGAAGACGGTTGCAATATATATGGCGACTTTTGTTAGGACTAGGTTCTCAGGTACTCAAGCTTCTTCATGAAGGTAAGTTGATGGGAAGCTTGCATGTGCCAAGAGAATGGTGTGAACTGACCAGCACTGGTAGTACCAGATACGTTCGGCTAAATGTGGTTAGACTGGGAAGGACTCAAAAAGATTGACTAATTGACTGCAAAATGCTAGTGGAACCTGAAGGGATATTTAGCCTCGGCAAGAGTGTGCTTCCCCGTAGTGATTTCTGTAGGGACAAAAGCTTTTCTTTCCAAACAGAATTGGAAGAATATTGCTGGTCTAGCACTTTTAGGGGCATAGTACTAATAGGGTCTGTTAATAGTTATTATAAATAATAAATTAAATATTTATAAGTAATACTGTTATTAGTTATAGATACATTTATTGAAAATTCTGTGCCAAAAAGGACTGTGGGCTTTTCTACTTCCTCAATTGTGAGGCAAGGCAGCCTGCTAGGAAAAAAAAAAATCATCCAAGGCAATCCTCCTAACCCTTTCTGCCTTTCTGTGACGGATGGATGGATTGCTGGATTGGGGGAGGTAGCTCAGACATCTCAACAGGTTTCTTCTGTAAGCTGCTTGGACAGGTCAGGAAGGATTGCCAGAAATAGTGTCCCCAGGGTAGAGCCACCATCTTTTTTTGTTAAAAGGACATAGGGCTCTGCTCTTTGTGCCTGGTGTTACAAGGAGAACATGCTCTTCTCTACTGGGCTGCGTGACTTGACGCACCCTTGCAAAGGGTGGATCATGTAACCTTCCTGTTGAGTACTCGGTGCCACGCTACTTGGAAGAGATTCATTTCCCAGACTTCAGTTTGAGTGAGGGCACACAGGGAAGATCCTTTGTCCATAGGAAAAGCCAAGTCAAAATAATATACAGGAGATCTTTGTCATGATGTTTTGTGAGATTCTTTTTCAAGGACTTTCTCAACCAAACGAGGACATTTGAACACCATATACCTGGGCTAGGCAGAGACTACTTGTCTCTACAAAAATGCCACTACAACTGACAGCAGTGACAATTAATATTATTGCTTGAAAACATTAAAGCACTGTGGTTTTGCTTATACTGTCTTTGTTCCAGTCACATTTGGCTGGAATTTTTCATTATTAATATAAGGGATTTATATGCTGAACATACCAGAGAGATTTTGTCACCAGGGGATCCTGGCAGAAGGTTGGTGTGCTTCTTTATACAGGGATACTAGTACGCCAGTATCAGATGTAGTTTCATTAAGTATGTGAACTTGTATTATTTATGGCTTTCTTGTCTGATACCAACTGTGTATAAGACTTAAGGCATTGTTCCATTTGCATTTTTCTTTCAGGATGGGTTGCATATGTTAACTGTGTTTCCTTTCCTTTTAAATTTTCATATGCTATACTTGATCCTTGTTATTATAAAAATTCGGTCATGATCTAGGCACTTAATTGTTTGAACTTTTGGCTTTAAAACACTTTCATTTTTAATGATATTGAATGATCCTTTGGAGTACATGATTAGCTCGTATGTACAGCTCGTAAATTTACACATCGTTTTTTTTCCTCCTCTGCTGATGTCTGTTCAGCAGTGATTCCTTTACTACCACATTAAGTTCCTCCATATAATCCCCTCAAGTATTCACATAGCATCTGCCTTTTGTATTATTAATATCGGTACTGTTTGTCTTCCAGGAAGAGTCGTTAATTAGGAAAAATGGATAGGTCACACTTTTCAGAGATCCTAATTATTATTTTTAAACATATGTATTATTTTATTATAGTAGTTTTACTACATAAGAAAAATATGCCACAGAAAAATACTGTAGGGAAAAAAGGAATTATTATATGGAGATTGAAATTATTAAAATAGGCCAACTATCAAAATACAGGACATTCATGAAAATTACTACTCACAGGTTTTTTTAAAAGACACAACAGTTAAAGATAGCAAAGTGAAGCCACCAACATTTAAGAAATGTCAAAATTAAGGTCACCTGTGAAAACTTAAATTTTTCTTCTTATATTTTTATACCTTATGTATACCAGTCTGTAATGACTTTAAATGACTATTTTCCATGTGAGCCTTACCTTGTTCAATGTGAAGGAAGGACCTGTCCTGCTGTGAAAGGTGCAGCTTAATAAATAGGACTCTGTCCTATTGATTACAAAAATTGCAGGTGTATAGGAAATGAGAGTAAACCAAAGTATTGGGAAGCTCCTTCCTGTGTGAGAAATGTCCTTTCTGTAGATGGAAGAAGACACAGAGAGGTGGACCAAGGTGCTTGGTTGCATAAGCAATGACTGTACAGATGCTACGCTCAAGCTAGAGGTGAACTTATAGTGCACAACCTTAATTCTGTCATTTTCTAACGTTTCAGTGCTTTTCGTGTACCATTCATAATCCAGAATGGTATTGCCAACTGCAGCTAAACGCGGTATTGTGTACTTTATCAATTTATGAAACTCATACTGTGCTTAAAACACTCCCGTAGTATCACGTAGCCAGCTATGTTAATTACAGAGCCCCTTGCTTTGATAGCACCAAGAATGATAAAGACGTTTTGTTTTCTTGTTTATTTGGCAATACTAAAAGTGGACCGTTTCCTTTATGGGTTCTAGGCTCTTAATTCTGAACAAGAGCACTCTCTCAGTTAATCAGGATGTTTGCTCTTAATCTTATTCTTTTCTGATAATTAGACTGCTGTGTGAACGAATAATGCTCAGACCACAGCTCAGTCCACAGCCACAGATAAAAGGCTCAAAAGATGTCACACGTCTGGCAAATGTAATTCTTTCAGAGGAGGATGTGATACCAGAGGTGTGGCATATTCCTTTCAGTCCCGCATAGTGATATACTGTATATATAGGAAGCTAGTCATCATTTTACGATCTCTTATATTCTGCTTGATTTTTTTACAGTGCCCACTCTGGTTTTCTGGGGTTTATTTATGATCTTTGAACATTGGGGAGCAGTGGTAGAAAGACAGCGAGTACTGGTTTTGTGAGAGTTCCCACATGCTGCGGTTTCAGGCACTTTAGATTTCTACATGTTAGAATTACCAACAGTGAGTTACTTTTCCCAAATTTTTGTGTGTTATTTTTACATTTAGACTAACTAGACTACCTAGGCAAAACCAGGCATAGGCATTTTCCAGGAGACAGGAAAATCAAACAGCCATAACAAGAAATAAAAATACACCACATTGCCCACAACTAGCACACTTAAATACATGGATGCTTATATTCTGCTATATATCTGTTCTTCCAGTATAGCTGCCTCAGCAACAGCTCAATGTGATGCCACAGATGATTTATAAGAAATACAGTCCCACTAACACGAAAAAAAAAGGAATTAAAGCTTTAAGGATACCACATGCATTACTGCAGACAAATAGAAAATTACTTCCAAACTATAAACCAAGCCATATTTTTTCAGACAAAAATGTAATTTCCAAATGCACTATACGTAATTTTATATACAGCAGTTGGCAAAGCAGAGAGGTGAAACCAAGTGCACATAAAGGAAAATCTATCAGTGTTTTCAGTAAGGTCCTTTAGCACCACAGAGTCACTTACCAGTTACTTACCAGTGCTTTTGTACTGTTTCTGAAGGGTGCCCATAAAACAGCGCTCCACAGACCTATTCTATCGAGCTTCTGCGTGTTGGGTTTGGGGTTTCGGGGGTTTTTTTGTGCTTTTTTTTTTATTATTTTGAACCTTTTAATATTGCAGCTTAGTCCAAGCAGTGCTTTTCCAGATGTGCTCCTGAAGCTTCCTATCGCTTTTGTGATCTCGTTGCCCCTTATTTGACTTATAGACTGACTTGAGGGTCTATCTACATGGTACTTTTCGTTCGGACCTGAGCTCGCTTTAGTTGTGCTCCAAGCAAGCCGGGTGCAAGCCAGCTCCAACCCAGAAGTCGTGTAGTCAGAGTTGGCTAAACTGGCAGACCAGTGCTAACAAACCTGCCTGACAGGCAGAGTGAACTGGTGTCTGCCTGTACTCCTAGGAGGACATTGCTGTGCACTGTATGAAAGGATATGCTTGAACCTAACTAGGTCTTTTGCTATATCTTTCAGTGGCAGTCTGTTATCTTCCTTTGCTTAGCTACCTAAAGGTCCTCTGGGCAGCGGGATGGCTAGGAGGTGGCTCTCAAACCTCATCTATTTCATTATGCGCAGCGCTCCCTGTAAGCCTGGTGTTTTTAAAGCGGAATTCGATTTTCATGTATAAACTTGTTTCTAAATCCCCTTCGTGGCCCTCTATTTATACTCACATTTATACTAGAACAATGTCTCAATGCTTCTTTTCAGCACTACTTTCTCATTTTCTGAGGTTATTGCTAAGAAGCATTTCCATGATTGCAGACATCCTCAGTAGTTTCAGCGTTGTTTTATGTGAGTCCTACTATTTTTTAGGGAAGTACTTGCAGCAAGATAGAGCTGGCTGGGGCTACTCTATTTGCAGAAAGTCTTTTTCCTTGCTGCAGTTCCTGATATATAATAAAATTGACAAACTGCATCTAACATGACTCAGAGATCCCCCTCCTCAGAGCAGGGGCAATACTCAAATATATGTGGCAGATAGCAACACTGAATTTCTTGCAGATGCAAGAACCTGTGTCAGCAACAAGGTGGCTGTTCTCAGGACCAGAATGTCACCAATTTTCTTATGCTCAGCTCATCACGACATTCATAGACAGAACTCCTATGGAAATTGGTGGTAGTGAGTTACATACGTACCTCTGAAGACCCGGGCATTAGTACTCTCTGCCACTAATTCCTGTTCATAAGATCAACCCATCTTACCTCATAAGAGTATCATGATGACATCAACGGTTAATAATGTGTGGCACCATGATACGAAGCGTTTTATATGTAGAGATTATACAGTAGCTAGTGCTGCAGATAAGTTGATGGGTGGGCACCAGCAGTACAGAAAGAAGGATAGACTCTGCTGTGCCTAAAGCGTGTGAGCTTTTGGTGGTGAGAGTATGTTCTTAGAGAACGTGAGACGAGGCCTGCCTTTCTGCAAGCACCACTTGACAGCAGAAGAGCTGAAAAGAGCAATCCTGACTCCTGCCTAGTACTTAGGAGGGGGTAAACTTTGGATCCTGGCTATGTCCAATGATGGTCTGATGTAAAATGTAGGCACATTCCAAGAAGTAAGGTTTCTTGGAAACCTTTCTGTAAGCTGAAGCTTACAGTTTCTCATAATACGCAGGTGATATCTTCCAGTAAGTGGAGAATCTGAGTTAATGCCTGACACTGGAAACAAAAATAGATTTGGATACAAAATTTGGCTCTTTTTATGTGCATGACAGTTCTTCACTTGAAGCATCTGCAGCACACAGCTACACCTGCATGTATATCCCTCAAGTGAATTCAAGTGTAATTCAATAACCCAATAAATAAATCATTCTGGCAGCTGTTGTCTTCTGTTAAATCACTCCACTCTTTCCAGAACTGATCATATTTTAATAGCCCTCTTCATTTTGGCAAGGGTTTTCACAGCCTGAGCCTCTTTCACTAAGTACGAGGCCAAGTTTATGGCATGACAGTAAACTTAACACCTAATCTCTATGTGCCTGTTTCTAAATGTGTATATGTAGACATATATTAATTTGGAGAAAGATACATTAATCCTTGCCTTAAGTAAGAATATTATCCAAGTGATTTAAGCAATGGTCTGGGTGAGGGGAAGGCTGCAAGGGCAACAAGAGAGGACACGCTCCTGGCAATTCATCAGAAAGCTCGTAAGATTGCATGAGTCTCCTTTCTCTGCTCGATTCAGCACCTCTGGAAGTGCCTCCAGGGCCTCTTTGTTAGTGTGTGTTTTCTCTGCTGTACACACAGAGCAATTTTTGACAGTTTTGAAGGAGAAGAAAGGTTAAGTAGATGGCATGGTCTTTATGGTGCTAGGAGGTTCTGGATTGCAGTGGGTTGTAAGTATATTCTTAAAACTGAGAATGTGTTTACGACTGTGAGTATGTTGGAGTATTTCGATGGAAAGCTCTAGCTCAGTGGAACTCACGGGAACAAACTCCCCTCCGAACAAACGTGCGTGCATGTGAAAGTAATGACTTTTAAAATATTTGGCATTTGCGACTTTCTAATAGCGTGTATGATACAATGCTGAGTAGGGAGAAGTAATTTCCATTTCCATAGCTCCTATCATCTGGCACTGTTGAGGAAGTCTGAGCTTTTCTAAGCGCTGCTGCCCACATGGTGTGGCTGAAAAGTGAACTTCAGTCTGTCAGGCTTTCCACTAACACCTTCTATAAGCAGGAATCCAAAGGATCCTCCCTCACTCCTCCTCTAAAATGGCACATTTAAGCTCCTCCTGTTTTCATAGGTGTGTATGTATATATCATAGGTATCATCTGCATATGTGTTTGCAAAGGATAGAATCCTCTGTCAGTGAAAACAGATCTTCCCCTTAACTCATGTGTGATTAGTTACTTACACAGACTCTGCACAA
This sequence comes from Calonectris borealis, assembly GCF_964195595.1. Lineage (NCBI taxonomy): Eukaryota > Metazoa > Chordata > Aves > Procellariiformes > Procellariidae > Calonectris > Calonectris borealis. Next base: position 136,767,875 of record NC_134312.1, on the reverse strand, counting down.
AGAAGTTGAGACTGTAATTTTTTTTTTCGTGAGTGCACTTCTCTATTAATCACTTAAAATAGTACAAAAGAAGCTTAAAAATACTTAGAGTATTTTAGAGTATTACTTAGAGTAAGTTAGAGTTTGCAAGCTTCTATATCTTTGTAGCTCATCAGACAGGAGAGGTTTTGCCTTGGTCTCTGAGGCTGCTGCTGAAAAATAGTACTTCTTGAGTAACCACCTCCTTTAGAGCAGCATCTTAGAGAATGCACCTAACATTCATTGACTCTGCTGCTGTACCAACTCTTCGAGTTTGGCACAAGACACGTCAACCAGTTTTTACAAAAGAACTTGTTTGGGGGTTTCCACCAGGACTGGTTATCAGAACATCAGGGCAGCTGTTGCAGGGAGGGTGAGGAAGGGGTAGGGCAGTCGCTGCACTCTTCCTTCCCAACAGACAGCAGAGCTGATCAGGTTTGCAGGAGAACATGTACCACAGCAGAGAGTACGGCTTCAGAAAAATCATTTCCTGGGGCTTCTGTTACAGCAGTACCAGCTATCACTTACCTGAGTACAGAACTGCGGGCCTTTGATCCCCCAACGTTTATGGCTTTTACAAAGTCTCTGACATTACCCATTTTTTGAGGCTGCTGTTGGCAAAGTGGTGCCAAGCCATTGAGTCTTTGTCTTCACTGTTTGGTAGAGTTCAGGTACTTCGATCATTAGCTGAAGTTTTGTAGCAAGAAAGCAGATCACCACACCAAAGAAAGATCATGTTCAACGTTTTATGACTTTGTGAATCTTGTAGCTCCATTGCCCGCAGCTTAGAAGGCACGGTGCTGTGGAAATCAGCAATTTAAACAAAGTTTTAAAATTCAGAGTTAGTATCTAACTGGGGTTAGGAATGTGAGTTTGGTGGTGGAGTGGAAAACACATACACAGAGTTACTTAAATAAATGATGGCAACTGGTATAAAGGAATAAAGTTCCATTTTCTGTTCCCATGAGGACTCAGCACTTGACAAGTTGTTTTCCCTAGTTCCCAAGATGAAAGAAGCAGCTGCTTTCGGCCCTCTCCTGGCACAGAGGAAAGTTCCAGTGTCGAGACCAGAGCAAGAAGGTAGATAATTTTTTTTCCTGTGTATTGTGTGTTTTCATGACAACCTATATTAGCCAAGCCAGAACCAGTTTAAAAGCCTTTAACATAAAGGTTTGGTGAGCACATTAGAGACAGTATCTGGCCAAACCATTCTGCTAGTTCCAATGTGAGAAGCTCTTTTTGTGTCCTTTTCAAAACATACTTTAACTGTTTATGAGCCATGTATAGAAAGTTCCCTCACATTGAAACTTGACTTGCAATTGAATTTCACTTGATTTATTTCATAGTCATGAAAAAATAAAGTCATTTCTATCATCTATAAAATTAAACCATGTTAGAAGAGTGTTGCATAGCACGCAACAATATGCCCATCTCCTTCAGCCATATTCTCTGGTCCTCTGTCAGAAGTCAATAGGAATTTCCCCTGAACAAGACTGCATAAATATTTACCCTGAATCTTAAATAGCATGGCTATGAATTTATGATAGTTCCCAATTCATCAGTAAGTCCTGTGGATATCAGAGTACTACCTGTTCTTTCTCACATTAAAAAATTGTTGTAAAATCAGAGATTTTACAGTCAGGAGAGCATACAAGGTCCAAGACCTGTCAATTTATTTACACAACTTAAGCTTCTGCCATGCCTTATAAAACTGCTTCATGCACTTTCAAACAGAAAACTTCACTGCTTGTTGGGAACTATAACAGACTGCAGTGTAGCTCTGGTCAAAGCAGAGCATAAAGGCAGATCAAAGGGCACTCTCCCCCGCGTTTCCATTGGGAAGCAGTTTTCCTGTGATGGACAGAATCATGAAGCTGACTATAAGGACCTGCTTATGAAAGCCACGCAAAAAAGCAGAATCCAAAAGGGGGGACTGAGAGATCGTATTGAGCTGATGCATTTACAGGGCAGCAGCATCCTCCTGGGGAGTTCCCAGCCAAGTGGGCAGGGGCTGACATGCTGGGATTGGCTGTAGCTGAGATTATTTTTAGGACAAGGTGGGTTTCACCCAAAACCAATCCACAAATGCTTCCAAATCTTACAGAAAACAAAACAAAACAAAACAGACACATGTGACATTAAGGGTAAAATCATGGGGGTTTTCCAATTCAGAAAGCAGTAGTCTCAGAAACAATGGATTTTTACAGTAAAGCTCTCTAAATCCCAAGTACTGGACTTCTTAGTCTTATGATAAAATACATGAAAAGAACAAGAAGGATGCTACTTTCTGAGGAAATTCAGATGGCTGACGTATTATTCTTAATCCAATCTGTCATACTTGCATTGCACAGTGTTTCTTTCTTTGTGTATGTAATGCTTTTCATCTGCACAGTCACGAAGGCTGTGGTGTGCTCCGGGTGACATCCTTTTTCAGTGTGCTCTAAAGGCCAACTGATTTGGGCTATTCCCAGCTCCCTGTAGTATGAGTATCAAGTGCTGACGTAAAGGATTCCTCTCATGGGAGGCCAGCTTCTCTCTTTCAATGGATAGAACTGGAGTTTGAACATCTCAGCTGATTGCAACTACAGCAGTGTAACAAATGGAGAGAGGAAAGTTCTAAAGTTGGCAGATCTCAAACCATTTATGATGCTAGAGTTCAAAACTAACACCTCCAACTATACCTGGAGATCAGCAGGCGCTCAGTATACAGAAATCACAGCATATAAACTCATGTGCAGATGGGAGATTGGCAGTAAAAAGCCACAATAGATTTTCCTGTGAGTTAAAGAAAGAATTGCTACATAAATTCTAATGATTTGCTTTTTTGCAATTTAATCTAGGTCAACAGTATCTGAACTCAGATTGTAGATAATTTTAGAATGACCTATACATTCATAACTGAGTGAATAAAGAGCAAATTATTTTTATCAGTACTTATGATGTAGTGCTCCTCTTATCTCTGAGTCTCCAGTGCCAATTTTTTTTTCAGTTGATTGCAGCTTCAGTCGAGGGGTCTGCGACTGGAAACAAGATGCTGATGATGACTTTGACTGGAATCCTGCTGATCGAGATAGAGGTATTTAAATATCTGTCCTATAGCTATGCTTTGATTTGGTGGCTCACCCTCTCCAAAAAAAGAGGGACAGAGGGGAAAACAGAATCAAGAATTAGCTTTGTAATCAGCAATGTATTTCAACACAAACGAATCAAAAGATGAGAAAAATTATTAGAATATAACTGTTCAGGATTGCAAGGTACAAGGCAATGGAAACCTTATTAGTTACGTTTGTGTCTCTCCAAGACTGGTAGGGCATTTAACCACACAACTGCCATTTAGATGGATGTGGCAATATGTAGTCACTCACATGGCTTAGACAGCACTGTGATAACTGTTCAGAAATCTCAAACTCTGCAAGACAAACTAGTGACGGCGTTCCTCAGAATGAGCCAAGGGCAGGGGGCTATTCAAGGACAACCGATACCTGACCTGGTACCAACTGCAGGCCTGCTAAAACCTGAGAAAGAACTCCACGAATGCAATGTGTGACTGCTGTGCTGGTGTATATAAAAAGGTGTGGCTGAAAAAACTTGTTTGAAAGGATGTCTCTTCCCCTGTGACACAGGAAATGTTGCAGAAGTTGCTGCAGTAGGGACCGGTGGGTCCTGCAGGTCCTGCAGGCCACTTGCTCCAGTTCCCACACACACATTCTCTCCCTCTTCCCTCACAGTCTTTCATGCCAGTCTTTCTTCACTATTCCTTCCTCTCCTGTTCCATATATTTCCTTTTCCCCGAGTCCCTTCCCTGCGATGTCACTTCCAGGAAGACCGTACCCTGACCTTACCCCATCTCCCTGAACTTACATCTGCTGATTAGGACTTTAGTTATGGACCCAGATGTTTTATCCTTTTATCACACTGTGTGTCTCTGTCATTTCATTGCTCCTCAAGGATTTGGGGAATAAGCTATCAGTTCCTTTATGAGTTTGTCATCACTGCAGAGGACAGCGGGGAGACTGTTGAGGTACCTCAAGTACTGGAAAAGGAATGACCACAAAGGCACAGCAGCATGTTTCAGGCTGTTGCATTTGAAAAACTGAGATGGTTTTGCGTTTGAAAGATAGTGCAAGGAAGAATGACTGCAATTGCCAGTGAAATATGAACTCATCTCCTCTCTAAACTGATCTGACTTCCAACAGTGCAAGCTTATTCCTTGCAAAGTACACTCCCTGCTGCTTTTCTCCAGTCTGATTTTAAATTATTCAAGTAACCCAGCTTCCACATATTTTCTTAGCAAATAGGTATTCAATTTGCTAATAAATAACACAAGTCCATTAAAGATGCATTTTCCTTTTTTTTTGTTACAAGGCGATGGGTACTACATGGCAGTTCCAGCTTTTGTGGGGCACAAGAAGGATATGGGGCGTCTAAAACTTCTCCTCACCGACCTCAAACCAAAGAGCAGCTACTGCTTGATTTTCAGTTATCGAATTGCAGGCGAGAGAGTGGGGAAACTTCGAGTGTTCCTGGCAAACAAAAAAACTGCTCCTGTCTGGGAGCAGAACAAAGGAAAAGATGAAAGGTGGAGAACTGGAAAAATAGAGATATTTCAGGGGGCTGAAACAACCAACAGTGTAAGTATAACCCAATTTATAAGCCAAATACCATAATCAACGGCCTAATTCCAATGGTATTAGGAAATACCATAATTTCCTAATCCTCAAGTGTTCCACTAACTGTTTTACAGGCATTGCTTACTGGCAATTGAAAGGCTTATCTGAAATGGGAAACAGGAGCACAGATTTTAGGAGGCAGAAAAGTTATTATCTGGTTGTAATTTCAGAACTGAATTGCCCCAGTTGGCTAGAACATTGATGCCAGTAATCCTGTCATTTTGTAAAAAATGCATCAGATCATAAATTAACACAAAGAAGGAAAATCTCTGTTTAATATCTCATGCAACAGAAGCATACATATATTCCTGGAAAAATGAAAATTATCCTTGTTTCATAGAAGAGGATTCTCTCAAACCACACTAAACCAGATAATTAGTGCAAAAGGAGGCATCATGTATAATCAAGGGCGAGCAATCACCCTAGGAGCAGGACATACTAGCCAACAGGGAACACGGTGCACAGAAAACTGCCTCAATCAGGGCTTCATCAAGTTTCTCCTTGAAATGCTCGGGCTTGGTTTTCATTTATGTGACTGAACATTTTCAGTGCTGTGTAAAGGCTTCTACTGTATAATTGAATACCATGAGTATAAATGAAATGCAAGCTCTTTTCAAGGTTCTTTGCACTGCTGGAATGATGTAGAAAAGCCCTTACATAAATAAGAATCAGACTATAAAATAAAAACCCACATATCCTATTCATAAAAATGAACCTACTCTCTCTATATAGTATACATGCTATACTATACATACATACTATAGAGAGAGAGTAAATATATATACAGTATATACACCCAAAAATTAAGGATCCAAATAGATCAAAAATGAACAGTTGTAATGTCTTCAAGAAAAGGAGTGCACTAATATCACATACTGTGATAAAGCTACATTATTATAACAGGATTTCACTCAATTTGTATTTTCTTTGTACAATGAAAATAAGTAATCTTATTAAAGGAATCCGTTTGGTATTGTAAATCTGTGCAGAGGATTATCAGTCTAGTTCAAATAATACACAGAAACTCTAAAAAGTGCAAGGGTTTAAGTCATTAAGTCATTAAGTCCTGTATTGTGATAAAACATTCCTCAGATATAGCATAATAATTAATTAACATTCAGAGTTGCTAAATGGTTGGATAAACTACATTTTCCCTTTTCCCAGAGGAAAAGGACCTGGGGGTGCTGGTTGACAGCCGGCTGAACATGAGCCGGCAGTGTGCCCAGGTGGCCAAGAAGGCCAACGGCATCCTGGCCTGTATCAGAAATAGTGTGGCCAGCAGGAGCAGGGAGGTGATCGTGCCCCTGTACTCGGCACTGGTGAGGCCGCACCTCAAATATTGTGTTCAGTTTTGGGCTCCTCACCACAAGAAGGACATTGAGGTGCTGGAGCGTGTCCAGAGGAGGGCAACGAAGCTGGTGAAGGGCCTGGAGCACAAGTCTTATGAGGAGCAGCTGAGGGAACTGGGGTTGTTTAGCCTGGAGAAGAGGAGGCTGAAGGGGAGACCTCATCGCGCTCTACAACTACCTGAAAGGAGGTTGTAGTGAGGTAGGGGTCGGTCTCTTCTCCCAAGTAACCAGCGATAGGACGAGAGGAAATGGCCTCAAGTTGCACCAAGGGAGGTTTAGATTGGACATTAGGAAAAATTTCTGTACTGAAAGAGTGGTCAAGCCTTGGACCAGGCTGCCCAGGGAAGTGGTTGAGTCCCCATCCCTGGAGGTATTTAAAAGACGTGTAGGTGAGGCCCTTAGGGACATGGTGTAGTGGGATGGTGGTGTTGGGTTGATGGTTGGACTCGATCTTAGAGGTCTTTTCCAACCTTAATGATTCTATGATTCTAATACATCTCTTTTCTTTTGACAGGTCACTTTTGAATCAGAACGTGGGAAGGGCAAAACTGGAGAAATTGGAGTGGACAATGTTCTACTAATTTCTGGTCTATGCCCAGAAGATACCTGATAATGGATATTTGAGTATGCTGGATTTAATCCTATTTTTAATATTTGCCTTATTAGTAGTGTATTTTTGAATAATTTTCTGTATAAAAAAACCAAAACCATGAAAACTGCCTTGTACTTAATGCAGCAATGAAAACAGAAAAACTGACATGTGCAAGATGCAGAGTACACTTTTTTATGAGTTATTCTAATATGTGCTTTGAGCGTAGCACTACTGTATTTTATAATTCAAGGTCAGGGTTTCTAAAGTATTATTTGTCTAGCTTTTCTACAAATTCTACATGCTTTTATTCCTTAAAGTTCTTTTCAAGGCTATTCTTAAGTCTTCTATTTCATTTCTTCTACTTCCACAAGAACATAAAGCAGTATGTAAGAGGATGTTACTACTTCTGGTGACATAATTTTAACTTCCTAATTAGTGTGTGGATATTCAATCTATTCAACAAGAGGAAAGAGTGGAGCTTTATTTCCTTCTTGATGGAGCTACGCAAGTTGTAAGTGGAGTCATGTCCCTGAGGAATATTTTCATTACTAATAAAGTATGTAAAATACCTTGTTTGTCATCAGTGTCTGAGTCACACAAATCACTGTTTAGAAATTATCCCTTTATAGTTTTAGAAGCATTTAATGTTCATCATTAACAAATGATGTTACCAACTGATACTGAAAAAAAGAACAAAAAGAATGACCCACTATTAACACTTAAGAAACTTCACATTATGTGCTGACCTTCAGGAACAAATTGGTGCCTGCTGGATTGCAGGCTTACTTTACCCTACAGAGGTGTGAAAGAATGGTTTTCATTTTCCAGCAGACAGTGGTCACAAAATAAGGCTCTTTCTTACACAACTGAAAAACAATCGTTGTTGCGAGTCCTTTCATATCCTTGCAAACTTCAGCAAAAGGGATGGAGACTATCTGCCAGCCCCAGGAGCAGGGAGGTGAGCAGAACCTTCTCCCACAAACTTGGAGCTGCCACCCTGCCACCCCCCGCCACGCTCGCCCATGCACACACACACGTACATGTACGCACACATACACATATATACACGTACACGTTTGAGGAGGGTCTAGAATCCAGGTTCCACCTCTTCTGAAAAGAAGCTGAGTGACAAAGCTGTGGAGGACAAGACCGTCTTCTTCCCTCTTGTGATCTCTTCTGAAAGTACCCAGTGGTCTGAATCCCAAGGGGACAGAGATGCCCGTGGAAAAGCCCTGGCTCAGGCAATGTTCAGTTAAACGTGCATGCATACATTTTCCTCTTGGTTAGTTCTGTGTATTCCCTTCTAGGCTGACTGCTCGCTGTTTATTATTAGTGACGCTCTTTATTTTATTTCTTGTATGAAGAAGGGGACATCCAAAACAATTGAATAGAATTTTATAGAGAAACACGACAGAACCTAGAAGAATTCAGCCTATACGCACCTAAGCTTTTTAACAAAATACAACTCCAAAAGTTCAAACACCTTGAATTGCACCTATGAAGCAAGTCAGGGATGCTTGAGACATTTCTTGTTAAAACACAACATTTTTGCACTTTGCACAAGCCTGAGGAAAGGGTAAGCAAGACTGGAAATGTCTGGCAAGTTTACAATAGCTATGTAATCGGGAAATGCTTGTTCTTTGTTAGAACTGGTTTGTGTTATGAAACAGGTGTTCTGAGAACTGTACATAGACTTCAGCTTTGACATGAATTTGTTTCCTGGCATCTTTGGAGGTGCTGAGGAAATTACAGAATAAGGACTTGAGAAAACCAAATTCTCTTTAATCTCAGGCAAAGACTCTGGGAGTTTCCAAGCGAGGGGAAAGTTCCCTCAGTAGTGGATCGGATGCTGACTATGATCTCAGGATGCCTGAAGAACCCGGTCAGAATGAGGCAGAAAAGTAAAACAAGTATTTTTCTGGACTCACTGCTCCTCCTCTGACTCTCCGAAGTTGAACTACTGTTACTGAAGACTAAGAAAATGAAAGACCAATTTTACTGAAATCAAATTCTGTGTCTAGCTTCAAACAGCAGTAATTTACACATACACGGTGCCCCTACAGCCTACGAAGCCTAAGAATCATTACAGTCTCAAGTATTACAGTGCGAATGATATATTTGAAATGTATATGTGGAGCAAACCGAATCTACCCAAAAAAGTGCAGCTAGGCATTTCTTGCATGTGCAGTTATTTGGCATGGAAAGATAAATACTGCCTGTGGAAGGCATAATGTATAAAGACTATTTGCTCAATACACAAACAATAGAGAGTAAACACAATGAACATGGTCTGATATGGAGCCAGATATGCCGATATTTTTTTTGTTGCTGGTTGAATTGTAGCCCACCATGAATCGTGACTGGGACAATTACTTTGGTAGTAGCATTCCACCCAAAAGACAAGATAAAAAGAAAAGATTTTGCATTTCATGGAGTGAGTAAGAAAATTATTTGCACAGATCAGTACAGACTGCAATAGCTGCCATAAGGCTTTCTGTAGCAGATGCAGTTGTTTCTCATTTGTTTGCAATGGATTGTCAGATACAAGATAGCTTGCATTACAGCAGATCATAAAAATAATTCTAGCATAATAAGATCTGAAGAGCAAAACTGAAACCTTTTTTGCTGTGATTAAATTCAAAGATAGCTTCTGCAGAAGCAACAAAATAAATCCATTATGTATAGACTGATACAAACCACATCAGCACTTCAGCAAGTTAACTGGTAGTGTTTGCAACTTTCATTCAAAAGATGCAATTGCTCAGGGCAAAAGCTACATGTTTCTTCTTCAGATGAAAACAGTTAAAGGGCATATTATGCCCACAGTCATTAATGCCTCAAAATGTTCCTGACAGTTTTCCGTTACTGTGAAATGTGAAATCCATTATCTGCTTGATTATTTTAGACAGCAAGGAAACTGCACTGGGAGCATTTGAAAATGTTACAAGTATGCTATAATCATGTGGCTTGAACTTTGATAACATCATTTGCAACTCTTAAGTCAGATAATAAACTTTGGAGACGGTACCCTGCCTACAAGTTAATGGAAAAAAAGAGCTTCGAGCTAATTACCCAAATCCATACTACATCCTTCAAAAACTACTCAACAGATGTGATCACTTAATCTTGAAGGTTGTATAACAAAAGGTTTCAATCACTTTTCTGCAACTGCCAAAAGAATTAAAGGAGACATTTCATTTTGTCAACCTTGAACACATGGAAATGCTGAGGCATGTTCCCACAAGATGATTATCTTGTAACCTGCAACTGAAAGGAACTTAAAACATTTTCCAGCTATTAGACATTATTTTTATACATCAAATAAGGATTCCCCACTGCAATTTTTAAGGATCATGAAGATAATGGAGAGATGCTTTCAATGACTGATTGCCACTCATACTTACTTCATAATTGCTGTATTTTTTAGGACGGAGTCATACACCTGCATGTACTGGAGGTATTGAAATTCATGACAATATATTAATGAAAAGGTAAATAACATGAAAGTGTGGATAATAATTTATTTGGCCATATGTGTACTGTTACATAAAAGCTCATCACAGCAAAAGATTTTTAATGGAAAAGAATTTCTAATTTTGGTAGTTATTAACCTCTCAAATACCTGACTTTAAAATTTGATTTCAACAAAGTTAGACATTCAGTCTCTCTGACCCTCCCCCTTCCAAACCCCAGCTCTTCAGGAAGTGCACATTATAGAACTGTTGAGAGAACACTGATTGTTAATTTTTTATTTGGGGAATATTAAGTCTTCAGTGATTCAGTAAAGCATGAAAGCATGACTGAATATTTTTGAAGGTTCTTTGCTTTTTTTTTTTTTAGGAAACAGCATAATACTCTGCCTGAAAATATCTCAATTTCTTAAAATTTCTGTAATGCATCATACCAATTTCTATTTCAAATACACCCCTGAGAAGAATATTCTCCTTAGACAGACTTGAGAAATCATTTTAATAGTGAACCTTTTAGGTCCTCAGATTAAAGCTAACTTTAATCCCACGTTTAAAGTGTTTTATTAATTCATTTTAAAATGAAAGAAAAATATTTCAAAGCTAAATGTTATCTAGAATAATACAATTTATGATAAACAATTAGTGTATTTGATGGCAATAGAAATAAGATCTGAGTTAAAGGAAATAGCATTTCCTTAGACTTGCCTTAAAATAGCATTTCATTCTTTTTTCTTCATATACTTCTTTTTACTTCCATGCAAAGATGGTGCTTCTCCAACAAGCTGGATGCTGTGCAGGAGCACTGAATAGCTCCACAGACATGCTTTGTCAGGGCCCATCTCCAAGCACTCCCTCAAACGATTCCCAGGCAGAGCTTGGGAGTCAAAGTGCCCCAGCGACCACCCCCAGGAGGCAGTTTGCATGCAGCAGCCCCATTTTTTGTAGCATAGAGGAGGAGGTGGCGTATTTAATTTCCTGCTGTTCGTTCTGTACACAGACAATAGCAAAGTTAGCAGCTCATTCAGGCACTTTAAATCTTCTTCCAGAGCTGACTGCCCTGCTCCATTGCTTTCTGCTGGCTGTACAGGAACATCAGTGCTTAACTTTGATGCCCAAAATCCGTTTGCTGAACTGAACACCTCTGGGGTGCAGTCAGTATATCTGACTTAGGAGGGTAAAACAGGCAATCAGAATCTGGCCCTTGATTTCAGACCGATAGCAGTTTAACATTAAATCTCTATGTTTTGACTCACTGCAGTATTCTAGTTTTCTTGCTATAGTAGATAGTTTAATACATGATGTTTTTGTGTACTGCATCAGGAGTTGTCTTCTTATCTGAAAACATGACTTAATTTACAATATTTACCATAAAAAAAACAGAAGTCACAAACATGATAAAATGATAGAAAATAATGATAAAAAACTTTGAGAAATACATGCCTTAAAGTAATCAGAAACAATATATTTCAAAAACACTCCAAAAAGCTATTCTTCCCTCAAGCACTAATTTTATTCTGAACTAAGTAACATTCACAGCAGATTTAAAAACTGCCAGAGCAGATCCCGTACTCAAGAAAGCCACATGTTCACTTACAGTGAATTACTCGTTAAGATCACCTTCCTGCCCAGGATGTAAACATATGGCAGTCCTAATTTTCTTTGTCGTCTTTGAAACTGCCAGAATGTTAAAACAAATAGTCACTGTATCTAGAGGCAAGGGGGCACTGTAGAATGGCCCAACTATGTGCACTATTGAAAATGGTCAGTGAAAGTGTGAATAGCAAGGTGACAAAGTTTGCCTTCACTGTTCAAGACAGTCAAACCAAAAGCTGACTGCAAAGATTCTTGTGATACTGAGTGACTGTGCAAGAAAACGGGATGGGAAAAGTAATTGTGGGTGACTGCAAAGCAAAGGACTAGGAATAATCTTCATTATATCTACGTACTCAGGGGCTCTGAATTAGCTTCTGCCTCTAAGGAAAATGATCTGAGAATAACTGCATTTTCCTTTGAAAATGTCCACTTGCACTGAAAAAGACAAAAAGCACATAAAGCATGTAAATGCCCCATGTTCATACCCAGTTCCTATATATTTTTCCCGTATCTTCCATACCGACATTGCTGCCCACCATGTCCTGCAGTGGTGGAACACAGGATCATTTTGTACTTGATTTACTTGCTGGTTCCTTCAGGAGGAGAGTCAATGGACTTACTGACAAAGTAACGTTCAAACTGAAGAAACCTTAAACCGAAGAAAGCTCTCCAGAAAGAACTACGGCACTGGACCATGAAATGAACGCCATAGTGAGGGCCTCTCTTTCTGTGGGCCCTTTTTTATTTCTTTCACAATTTGCTAGATCTGAGCACCTCTGAAGAGAGCACAAATCTTGTTATGGTGTCCTGCCACTGAAACGAACTGGCCACTACATAACTAAACACTGGAGGAAGCCGACATTAGGCAACCCAAGAACAGGAACGGGAACTCAGGATAAGGGTCACTAATTGGAGCATGGGAAAAATATGAAAGCCAACTTCGAATGCAGATATACGGTGAGGGATATTTTCTTGTGTCTGGTTCTTACTGCTCCCTGATCATATTGATGTTTCCTCTTACTGCAAGATTTGGTATCTCAATCAATCAATTCAAATAAATAAACAAACCACTTTGAAAGTATTGTGTACTTTTGCTTTTCCTGCTATCCCAGCTGCCTTCCTACACAAGATGGAAATGATTTTGAGGGCTTTATGCTAGAAAAGATATAATTGTATACTTCCACTAAAATTGCATGCTAAGTTGAAAGTCGTCTTTTTCATGTACATTCCCCTGTCAGGAGACAGATGCCTCATCTGGCTAGTGTCTGTTGGATTTGGGAGACAGATAGAATTGCAAAGATGTGAAATCTCCTACCAGTGACAGATTGAGGCATGAACATATTGGCCACTCAGGAATTCAAGCAGTTGGAAAGAAGTCTTCAAAATCACTGCAGGATATTTTCCTAGTAGCCTGCCGCACCTCCAACTTCACCAGTTTGCTATTTGCAGTACCTGTGTCTCTGCTTGTTGCTGCTGCTCTGCTACTCTGGGAGCCTCCTTTCCCGAACACTAGGCCATCTGGGGTCCTTCTCCTTAGTCGATCAGTGCCGTGATTAATCATTCTTGGCTTTCTAGATTTTCAAGGATAATGTGATCTAATTCTTCCTAGGCAGGAAACACAATAATAAAAAACATGTTTTAAAGTCGGTGCCAGAAAATGTCCATAATTCTGAACAAATCCATTTTATTCAGCCATGCTAATAAAGAGTTTCTGAACTGTCGCCACCTTTCATTTTGTCTTTACAGTCATATTATCACGGAGATTTAATACAAAACTATCCTGTGGCCAATTCAGTGCTTTACAAACTTATAAAAAAAGGCTGTATGAGTTATAAATCAAAAAAAAGATGATGGTTTTCTATAGGATTAATGGTACATTTAATAATGATATTTGTAATTCTGCTTTCCTTTGCTTTTCAGTTGAGAGGCAAGAACATTTTTCAATCATTTATCACAACTTTGGCATTCAAGACTTTTGCCGCAGATAGAGAGACACATTCTGTTCTCAGCCATGTTTATGTAAATCTACTTACCTGATTTCACTACTGAGACTTTGATTTATGCTGGTGTTACGGAGAACTGACATTGACTTTGCCTCCCTGCCTAGCAGCATTTCTAGCAAGTGACCACTTACCAGTTCCCTTTCAGGTTTTCAGGAGGATACAATTTCCTTGATCCCTCTCCATAATGAACAGCTGCTGCCATTACCTGTGCACAAGGTTTCAGAAAGTTCAACCCAGTGCCTGTACACAGGGATTTTGGAGGAAATGCCTGTCCGTCTGTCCTTCCTGCCACAAGACATTTTGCCTGAGCTATTCTGAAGAGGCAGTTGTTACAATTCCAAGAATGGACAATAAAAAGAAGAGACTAAAGCTTATCCTTTGAAAAACAAATTGAAGAAAGAAGACTTTAGGGGAACTCACACATATTTTGTTTCAAATAACTACATTACAAATATTTTGTGAATGGGAGTACACCTCTGCAGTATTTCATTGCTAATGTATTATCAACACACATCATCTTCAAAACTGGTAAAAAAAAAGTTTTTTATTTCATTAAAAAAACCTGCATATCACTGTTCTACTTTCAGTGACTGTGATCTCTTTCATAGATATGGCTGTAAGTTAATAAATAAGCAAAGTAATAATTGTGGCAGTTTTGCAGGATGTTTCCTGCTCGATGGCAAGCCAGAACTGTTCACCTGTGTTCGTATACTAACATTGTCTTTTATGGAGATCACACGCAGAAAATGCAAATCTACAGCTCATTTAAACTCAGAAATGTTAAATTCTTACAGTATGTCCAAAATTATGTGGGACTATATGACAAAGCAGTAAATTTCATGATAAAATAGCAGACTGTTATGACATTATGATATGACATAATTTTAAAAATAAATTAAACATACAAAAAAGAATTTTGTAGAATAAATAATACCCAACCATTTTGTTTTGATTTTGTTTTTCTTTAAATAGAACCATTGTTTTAGAAAAAAAAAGTCTTTAGGGAAGCTTATTTGAAACTGATACTATTCTGTGCAAGAACCTTCCTATGAACATCGTTTGACCAACATTCTGTGGATATTTAACACTTTATCAGCTGGCAGAGTATCTCACTTCGTTGAATAGAAGCCTATGCTTTTAAAGAAGCAGATACTTATCACAGCCAATACTGAAGTCTCAAGGAAGTTGTCACTGATTTTATCCTGGAAAACCACACAAACACAAAGATGTACATATATATCATTACACACATATACATATATGTATGAATATAATGGGTATATAATTTTTATCATATTTTTGTTTTGCTTTACTTCAGGGGTAATTGAGAAAGCATTATTGCAAATGGGAAACTGGAATAATGATCCCTCATTAGACCAAAGACCATTTAATGGAGATGCCTGAGCAGACCTCTGAGTGAGGAACTCGCCTCCAGGAGGGGCATCCTCAGTTTTGATCCCTGCTCAAAGGAGGGCTAATCATAAGGAGCAAGTCATACTCGTTCTTGTGCCTTCCTGCCCCTGCAGTAGGCAAGGCACTTTCAGCTGAGGATATAAGGAATCCTATATGTACTGTGCTCATAATCATACAGACAGAGAAAGGTTAAAGAAAACTAGCATTCAAAAGCCTTATCCTGGGAGCCCCAAACTGAAACTAAACTGTGAACTCTTGAATATTGCAATGATAGCTGCTGCTGAGCTCATGACATACGTATGCTGCAAAATACTTAAAAATATATAAGACAGGCCATTGGATGGTATGCCACATTTGGACCTGGAAGGCCTGGACTGCGTTCCTGTTCTGTTACTATTTTATTGTGCCAGTTCTGGACAATCATGTCATCTGCTTCAAATGCTTCATCTCTTGTTTCATAAAACTACGGACTCTTTGGGATAGCTTTTGTCCCACACATTGTTGCTGTGTGAGCCACAAAGACAAGGCAAAAAGGAAGCCTGATCTCAACTGTGGCCTCCAGCTAGCCAGGACAAACCACTGCACCATGCGTTTAATCACTGATGAATTTGTGAGTTTGGCACAAATACATTGCGAGTTAAGTATTAAACAGAATTAGCAATCATTTAGGGTTCTTCAGTTATCATTGTACAATGCAACCTCTACAGCACTAGCAAGGAAAGGTTTGATACCACTCAATAACGAACACTGATCACTGGTTCATTACAATAATTTAATATATTGCTTATGTGATTTTTTACATCCTATACAACAATGCAAGGCTTTTTTTTTCTTTGTGATTAGTACTGGTGATGTTCATTACGTGAAAATTGTGAAAAAGAAGTGTGTCTGCCAGACATGATACTCATGCTGAAACATATTCGGCAAGTTCAGGTAGGTAAGTTCAGTTTACTGTCAGCAGAGGGCAACATAGGCCTCATTAGTGAATAAAACCAGCGTATTAATAAATACCAGTGTATTAAAAAAATCACACCGACTTTTTACTGTAATTGAGAAAAGCCCAGCATACACCTGTACATTTGCTGTAGAGACGAATTTCTAGAAGTATTAATCTTTTACAAAATCATTTTGAATGCCTACGTAAAACATATGAAAGAGGAAGGCACTGCAATAAAGGCAACAGCAAATACTTTTGCTTTGACTAAAATACATCAAATTTTAGGTGTTTACTGCATAATGTGATATGTCAAGAACACTTCATTATATCCAAAACCTCTTACTCCGTAAAGTAAGTTTTATAATATTTATTTTCTTTAACCCTGTGTATACCAACAGCTCCATTTGTCATCCAACAGATTAGTTGGTTACACTAAAAGTAATGCAGTACAATGTTGAAAATGGTAAGTTTTACAATGTTTTTTCTGTTCTCCATTAGCCTTAGGTATGATATTCATTTACCATTATTTGGTGTCTCGCACTGTTTGCTTGAGAAGGACCATTTCACGACTGAGGTTGAAGTTTAAAATCACATGAATATCACCTACTTTTTCATCCATCTCAGGGCTGAGGGGACCCAAAGTGCTTTTCCAGCTTTCCCAATCGGAGCGCTCCCAAAGCCCCACTCACAAGGCCTGTGTCCAGCTCCTGCTCCATCCGCATGGCAGGGCTCCCACCACCACGCAGCCGGGCACCAGGGGGAAGGCTGTGCCCAGCTCGGGGGCCCCAGGGCAGCATCGCGGTGCCCCTTTCACCCCACAACCGTGTCAGATGCCAGAACGGAGCAATGCCCAAAACAGCAGCCTCAGTGGAAGCTGTGCCTTCACACCTCAGGCTGCTTAGGAAAGCAAGTCATTTCCGTGGCTGTTCCTTTCTCCAGGGTGCTTTCAGCCCTCCGGTGGCCCTGGGGGACAGTACAGGAGCTCACACTGAATATGCCCCCTCCCCGCCACCCCTCATGGCCGTCTGACAACGGGACGTGGCTTTTCAGCCCGGGGGCAGCTTCACCGCCGGGCCCCCCCGCCCACTGATGGAGCAAGCAGAGCTGCCCAGGCAGTGAGGCGAGTGCCCACACCAGGGCGTTCCGCCGGCGCTGGGGCGAGCGCGCAGCCGCTCACCCCCGCGGTCCGGCCCGCCCGCTCGCAGAGATGGCGGCGGCGGGGCGCTGAGCAGGGAGAGGGCGGGAGGCGCCATGTTGAGGCCCGCTGCGGAGGTAACGGCGCCGGCCTTGCTGCCGGGGTAGGAGGAGGATGGGGGGGTGGTCATAGCGCTGTGTGTTTCGCCAGGGGCTGCGGGAGTGAGGCGCGCAGCTCCCCCCTCCTCGTGATGCCGAGGAGACGCTTCCCCGTACCCTGGCCGTGGGGGTGAGGTCCGGGGGGGGGGGGGCGGCGGTAACGAGCGGTGCGGGAGTTGCTCGCAACGCCATGAAATGGCGTCCCGCAGCGGGCGGGACCCCCGCGCGGCCTCGACCCCCAGGAGACACAAACCGCCCCGCTTCTCCCCAGGTCCGGTTTGCCCGTTAGCACGGTGCTAACCCCGGCTCTGGCCTCGGGGGCCAAACGGGAACGGGGGCGGCGGTATCAGCTCCCTGAGGAGTGGGGGACGTTGGTAGGTAGGTCCGCGCTTGCTTCTCCTTCTGCCTTGGGTGTGCCAGGAGTCTGAGGAGGGGCAACGTTTCGCCCCTAAGTAATACAGCAGTAGGTCAAACTTAAGGTAGGTGGGGCTGAGGATGTGTAGGAGGAACAGACCTGAGGAGGTTTTCATGAAGGATTTGGAGAAAAACCACGGAGTTAGCGTACCCATGGCACTACTGAGTGGCAGTTACTGCGTGAACTGGCCCAGACGTTTTATGGGAGTGATTGCAGGCTAATTTGTAGGCTGATCTCCACCTAGTTTCTTGGGCCGGTGTCTGAGATGCAGGTTACAGTGGTCTTGGTCAGCTGCTGGCGTCGTGAGGCCGACTCCAAACCTCTTCCAGACAAGCTGTCACTTGCGCTGGCTTCCACGTCAGGCAAACGTCAGCTGCTTTCAGACAAGTACATACGGCTGGGCTGCTTCTCCCAGCTGTGGTAATTACCCTACTGATTTATATCATAAGCAGCTGTAATTCCCACTCACAGAGGAGGCTGACCGTGAAAATTGCAGGATGGTTATCTGTGATGGTAGTAGTATGGGAATTTTTTAGGATTTATTATATTGGTCTCCTTGCAGCATTGATGTCTTGAGATAAGTCAAACACTGGCATAAATATAGAAAGGAATTAAAAGTTCACACTTTTCAGTGTAGTATTATTTTTAATAATTAAATACATAAAAATCCCTTTCATTTCAAGTGTATTTCACATCTTATTTCAACCACTGCCTCAGGTGTCTTGACCAAGACTCTCAAATGTTTAGACGTTGTGTACTTTCATATTTAAGTATTCATGTTTTAGCAGAAAGAATTTTAGCTGACACTAATAATATCTTACAAATACCCTTTGATTATATCATATACTTTCTCTGTAGAGGGGTCAGGAACATATGTGCTCTTCTTCATACAAAGGATTTATTTTTAAAGGGAAAAACTTAAATCATTTTTCAGTGGAAAACCTGTAAAAGAATGATAAAGCAATATCTAATGTAAGTATGTCCCTGACAATGGAATGACAAATAGAAACAGTATTGAGCCGAGGCTTAACTAGAAATTGAACGTTACAGCAATAAAAAGTCTGTGTTGATCTGACAAATGATCAAAAACTCACAAAAGTTCATAAAACATGTTTTTATTACTTACATGTTCAATTTTTATATTAATTTGTCAGCACAATTTGCCATAAAAAGACATTGCATACTGAACATTTACTTTTGCTTGTACTGTGCTAGAATTGAAGCCTTTGCTAGCTCTATGTAAGAATAATCTTTAAAGCTATTTTGTCAAGGAAATGTATTCAAGAGAAAGAATTGCTTGTTCCTCTCCAAAATGACTCATTTTGTTTCTAAAGCATTAAGTGAACAAACGTACTTTGAATAGATGTCTTAAGTACATTTTTTCTTGTTGATTTAGGCTCCTATCTGCAAACCAGTCTGTTTTGTTGGACTTCTGTGCCAATGCAGAAGCTTACTGAAAGAAGGATATGAGATCCACCTTAGGAAAGCTTTGTTTAGATTGAGGCTGTCCAGGTTTCAAATCAGTACATCTGCAAGAGGATATAAACAGTATTTATGGAGACTGAAAAGTAAGTGGATGCGCAAGAATGTTAGATGAGATCTGTCACTTAAAAGCCAGTTTTAAACCTGCAGCTCACAACAAGTTCTTTACTTCAGTGGTTTAAAAAACCCCACCCAATTAATTCTACCTAGGTAAATGAACAAGAAATTTAAAAGGAAGTTAGAAAATAGTGGAGGATAGCTCTAATACCAAACAGGAACATGAGAGGTAACATCATTATCGTAATTATAGGTCAACAGGGAAAGTATGGTCAGTTCTTTACAGTTACAGTAGAATGCTCAAAACTGATTCCTTCAAATACTGGTCCTTGGAGCCATGTTGTACATGATAGTGTAACCTTTCTTTTTCAAAAAAGTAAACTCTTAATCATTTTGTCTGTGAAGGAAAGATGGGAACACTAGAGGCTTACAGCCTTAAAATAAATGCAGAACAACTCCCAACTTTTTACTTCTGAAAGCATTATAGTGTATAAGCCAATCTAAGTGTATTGAGGATTTTGAATTATGATTTCCCAGTGTTTGGAGGACAGCTTTATGAATGCTCCTTGTGCACAGACATTGAGTAGAGGGAGCAGTCCAGATGTCTGATACAACCCCAATGGTGGAGAGAGACAGAGAGAGAGCGCATGTGCTTCATGAACTGGGACTGTTAGCATTACTTACATAAGGCAATACAGTTAATGTATGTTGAAGAAACCACCTTCCCCATGGGAGATGATTGGAATTATGAATATGATCATTTGCATCCATGCAGATGAACGGTTTAGGAGACCAAACTGTATTGAATTAAAGTAGTTAATTAATAAACGATGACACTAAGCTGCTTAAATCATATTAGTATCGCCTGGTATATTTCTTGAGTGAGGAAGAATGTTTATAGCTTCCTCTTGTGGTGGGAAAATAGTGAAATATTCTTCATATTGTCTTTCAAATTTAGTAGTAATAATAATAATTTCTTTTTGGTTTAAAATCTGTTACTGTTGCAAAAATATGAATGTTAGGAAATGAAGCAATCGTTTCACAAAGTGCAAATAAAATAATTTCACGCAGTGAAGTTTTGATTGGGTGCTAAGGTAGATGATGTTATTGGAATGGTATTAGTATTTTCTACTTGTCCCAGGTTAAGCTTTGCTCTTCATGACAGAGGCGTGTTGGGAAGATGCCAAATGTACTTCTAGCAAGCTTCGGTTTTTTGTGCAGATGATAAGTTGTACTCTTCAGTTTGCAAGAGACTCTGTTAATTTATGATCACAAAAATTATTGTGTGATTTGTGAAAAATTGTGTGCAGCCCCGCAAAAAGCCTGAACCCCTTGATAAACTTCACTCTAGCAGGTCAGCTTAATTAGTGCAAAATACGTATGTCGCAGTCTGTGCCCCTACCATAGCTAGGTAGCATTAATTCACGTCCGAGTCATCTGCTTAAATTTCATTCAGCACTCTTCTTTTCATATGTATATTTGTCACTTGTGGCCAAAACGGTAGTTTATGTTTTGAAAATGTATCCCGTGTATCAAAAGCCTGACTTTTGACCTGCTGGAAGCTCCAGCCAGTACCTCATACTGGCAAGTGGAAAGTGGCTGAGAGAAAAAGTATTCCTCTGCCAGCTTTGATAAGGCTTTGTCATAAAAATTTGAAAAACCAGAGAGCCCCATGGAAAATTTTTGTGACCTTGTGCCCAAACTTGAAAGCATGATTCTGAATAAAGTTAGTTAATACTGAAAAACCATCTGGCTGTAGATTAGAGAAACCATGTAAGTGTTTCTTTATGTGAAATGGTGCAAATTTTAAAGCAAATAAAGCACACGTTATTTATACGTAATTTCAAATGAAACTGTTAATGACGAATCTCTCTGAACTAGATACACATTTTATTATTGCCGCATTGAATTATAATGTATTAGAATGTATTGTGAATCTGTATAGCTATCCTATTGTGGAAGAGATTAGCTAATACCTCCAGTTGATACTTCCAATCTATAACTTGTTAAAACTAAATTTTTTCATTTTATTTAACTCCTTAGAAGTATTTTGTTAAAAAGGTCAACCATATGAATAGAAATAGAGGTTTCAAATCAGTGGAATCAATGTTACAAGTAACATTTTCAGGGTTTAAGGTCTAACTGAGTCTAACTCAGATAACCAGTCAGTTCAGTAGAAAAATTCACATGGGTAAGGCAGACAAGATACAGGAAAAGCTAAAATATCTTCCAGTGAGAATCAGTTTAATTCTAAACTAAATTATTAAAGAAATCGTTAGCAAGGTAACTGCTGGGATGTGTGTGTCCACTGTCACATCAGCTGGAGCTCCTAGAACTCAAACCAGCTGTAGCTGTTCAATTCGTAAAGAATTTTCTCAGCTACTTTTTGCCGTGAGACAAGTCAGAGGTGTTATTCGTCTGTGTAGCTGTAGTATTTTGAGTCTTTTCCTGAGCTCCAGCTTATATACTGAGGTCAAACGAGGCCAGTGGCTAAGCAGTCTGGTAAGGGCAACAGCTTTTCCTATCTTATTAAATCCATGCATGTTTGTTTGATCTTATTAGAAAAATGTGCTGACAACTCTACTTTGGGGTTGATCCCTGAGGCTTGATAACTTCATTATGCAGTCTACTGATTTTTTAATTTTTTTTTAAACGGAAATAAGAATTCTATTTTAATTAAAAATAGGGGTTCAAGGAGAAGCAACTCCAAATCAAGATTAAAAATTTGCCTTGTAAAAGAGGCTACTGTGTGCATCCTCACATGAATGCGATGTACTCTGCCCTCTCTCCCCTGCAAACTCCCTCTCTTGGGAAGAAAGCTGTGGGAGAATGGTTCCAGTGAGAGAAACACAGCGTAGAGACAGTATAGCTCCAGATTAGTTAAGAGCGCAGTAGTTCAAGCAGCCACTGATGTAAAAGATGCAGATCAAAGCTATTGCTCCATGAGACTACTTTCCATTGTGCACATACTCTGTTACCGGATGTTGTCCTGGAAAATTTCTTGAAACAATGTTTTATGTAGTATTCTTACTTAATTTTGGTTTTTCTTGCTCACTGTGACTCTATTCCGTTGTGTGCAGAAGAATAAAAGATGCATTTTGCCTCTGGCATTACAGTGATAGCATTCTGCAAGTGAAGTAGAGATTTTTGGGGAATGGTTTTGCAATAATCCTGAGCTCACATACTCCGCTGCTTTTGCATCTTTGGCCGAGAGGTAGCTCTTGGTCAGTGAGGTGTCAGTGGTCATGGACATCTGGCAATAGTACTGCTGTATTGTCTCAATTATTTTCCTGTTAATTTAGATTTATTCGTGTGGCTATTCTTCGAAGATGAATTTCTGTATAGTTCAGAAATTTTTAGGGGTGGGAGGCAGTCCTGCTGAGAGACAGGAAGAGCTCTCTGATTTTTGCCAAGATGAAATAAAAGCCCTGGAAAATGATTTCTTGGTGACATCTTTGATAACCGCTTTTCCACTGTAGATAGGATGAAGGAATGTTTTTGGGTCTGGAGGCTGGCTGTGAGAATTCTCTGATTTCCTCTTAGGCTCTGAGTTTAAAATAGCATTTGATCATTTTCATTGTTTATATGGAATTTAGGTTGCCCAAAGCAAGAAATCTGGTGTTTGCAGGACTGTGCTATGCACCATCTCTGCTATAGCATTAACCACATTTTTGGCAGAAAATTTATTACACTGTTAGGAGTACTTGGCTTCTTCTGATCTTTGTCTTGGCTGTGGTCTGGATTTTCTTCTGATTACATAGAATTCCTTGGAGAAAAAAATTGTCTACATCTGAGGTTGGGATGAGGGAGAAGAGGACTGGTGTTCAGCCTTCTCTACCCTTCCAAGACATTCATCCACACTTATTTGGATGCATTCTGAGTTTGTCTTGGTTTATCAGTAGGAGTTAGCTGTGCTGTGGCTTTGAACCAGATAAGGTGTATTGCAGAGACAAGGCATTTACCCCAAATGGTTTTGGAGGGGGCAATGTTTTTCCCAGGGTCTGGCTTTGCAGTTAGCACCAAGTGTCTCAGGCTGGGTTGGTTGGTTTGTTTGTTTGTTTTCTCCTGCTTAGTCATTTTACTGTTTAAAAAAGTTCTGATTCAACTTGGTATTGTTACAGGATGGCCGTATTTTAAACCTCAGGTAGCCTGATCTTTTTTTCCTTAGGAGCAAACTGACTTACAAGAATTTTATTGATCACCATCATTTATTCTTGTATACACAAGTGACTCATTATATCATGCAGTCAGTGTGAGAGTTTCTAATGATTTGGCAAGAAAGTACCTCATCAGCACAGCATTACAGAGTCTCATTGTAAATATGAGTCAATCTCTACCTTGAAACCTTCAATAGACACTTGGAGCTCAAACAGATGCTCTCACGCGTTGCTAAAGTTAAGCAGGATGGAAATGCCTTGTGTAGTTGTAGGAGGGATGAGGATGTTTATTTTGTGCTGCACGAAACTGTGATACTATCATTTGTACTTTTGTTCTTGCATCTTTGCAATAACAAAAATGCACTATTCATTTCATAACTTAAGCAAAAAAAATTCTTTTTCTTGGATTTCTTACCTCTTGGAACTAGGAAGATAGCAAAACAGTGCTGACTGAGTACAATTCAGTTAATTTTACAAAAATTTGTTCAGCAGCATTTGCCAAATAGCATTAAATCAGGTAGAAAAGTGGTCAAATTCCAAATTTAAAAAATGTTGAATGAAAGAACAATGAACAGGACAATGACTGCATAAGGGATGCACCATTTCGCTCCTGTCTGTATCTCAGCACCTTTGGACTTACAGGGTTTTTTTGCTAAATTTAGGCAAATAAGTACCCTAAAAATGTGAAGTCTCCTAAAGGTCATAGGGAAATTGTTTTATCTTTTTTCTTAAGAGGTTGGAGTTTCTATTATGCACATTTCACAAGACTCCATGGGTTTGCTATGCTACAGCTCCCTCAAGTGGTAAGATAATTTCCCATTTGGAATTGCAGCTTGGTTTCTGTGAAACACTTGCTTTCTCTTCAGAAAGTTTTGAGGCTTCCCCCAATCTCCTCTTTGTTCTATCTTTGTTCTGTCTTTTTGTTTCCTCCCCCAGCGTTGAACATTATGAACAGCTGCTGAGGACTGTGGGGTTGTCAGAGAACTAGAACTGTGGGTTAAGGGGTTATGATCATGGTCTTTGTTCTGCAGCTGACCTATTGAAACAGCTTGAGCAAGTTATTTCACCCTGTAAGCCTCACTTTTGTCACTTGAGAACTGGAGAGAATGATAAATATTTGTAGACTACCTAGAGCTGTTTTAAGCTCTTATTTCTTTAATTTTTTTGAAATAACTCTTACTTCAATCAATGATTTTGCTTATCTGACATAGCAGAAAACTCAAAAAATCCCTTGCCAGTGGGCAGTCAGAGATCTGGCAGCTGTCTCGAGTATCACAGACTTCCACTATTCTTTCTACAAAGTAACAAAATAAAGCATACCTGGACCTGGAGGTTTTGCCATCATTCCACAAACAGCAAAACCCTGATTTACAGCAGAAACATCAGAGTTCAAGGAACGGGAGTCTGAGCACGAAAGAACTCAGGCCTGCTATACTTAGGTTCCCAGTGAACTTTGGCTAGAAAATACACTCCAGTAATACCACTGCGTCAGTAATTTCTTGTTTCTCCCTATAAGAACATGAAAAAACATGTTTTCTACAGTTGTCTGAGGAAATCATGTTGTGCCTTGATTAGAGAAGCCGAAGAGGTCCTTGACATCCAGACTTAATACGAAATGCTACGCAGGATTCCCAGTATTAAAGAAGAGCTCTGCCTCATCTTTAGAAGGAAGCCAGCAGTAGTAAAATGAACCGTTTCATAATCTTACATGTTCTTTATAAGTTCAGGAATCTCTGTTTAATTTCTGATCCTGTAAAATAATGGTCTCTGTCAACCTTGGTGATAAATCCAGTCCTTGCTTGACTTATAGGGCAACAAATGCACAAACAACTTTTTTTCCCCCCCCCCACCACACTACCTTTTAATTTGGAAGCTGAGATGAAATTTATGATTGAGTAGTTAGCGTAGTATTTCAGATGTATGTATTACTTTTCATCTCGAAGGATCTTAAAATCCTTTGCAAACTAGGTACACGCAACAAAGCCAGCGCCATTCCAAGAATGCTTTCCCCACAGAAACCTCTCTATTGTCACTGAAATAAAGACATGTTTATTACCTTTATTTAGTGGTTTCTCTGCTGGGTGTTTCTTGTGCTTCTGCCAGTTACCAGTGAATATCCCACTCCATTGAAGTAATTAATTATGGACTTGGTTCTGTTCTTGTCATATATTTTTGATGACTTATTTTTTCTGTTACTTTTACCTAGCTTTGCTTAATAAGTTAGAAGGGAGTCACTCAGTCTTACCTCTTTGCTATATGTTGTACATGTTGAGGAAAGCATTCCCTTAGAAGTGATTGTTTTGACTTAAACCACTCTGTTAGGTGGTTGAACTTCCAAAATTATTTTAAAATCATTGTTCATATTTTCATGTCCATATTCTGTTTTCAGTTTGCTTATTTAACTGCTACCACAACATTTATGTGCTTGAATTTAATGTTGCATAAACTTGAAAAAGTCAATGCATGACTAAGAAGATCTTAAAATTTCTAATAATTTAATATATTGCGTTAGCGCACGTGTGGAGAAAGTCCTAAGGTAGAAGATATATACTGCATTTAATGCAATCTAAACCAGCCTTTTAAATATCTGGTAAAGGGTTAAAAAAAAAACAAACCAGGTTGTCTTAGATCTGCCTATTAGAAAAAAAGCATCTTAGTTTGGGGTGATGAGTTAGCATATGTCAGTTCCTTCTCACTAGCTGTAGGTGTCCTGTAAGTGTAAGGTAATTCACTGTGAGTGTGTGGGAGAATGGCTTCGTTCTCGCTGCAGATGCTGCCGCGTGGGCTCTAACTCCCCTTAGAGGCTTTGCGTTAGTCACCCCAGCTGCCAATGCCCGCTCATAGCTGTGGAGCCAAAGGAGTCTTTTTCAGCCATATAATTTTCTTCCGTGAGACTGGCGTCAGAAATGGGCATGTCTTCACCTTGCCACTGTGATGGGCTGCCTAGGGTCAAGTGGATAATCACGAGCAAGGACCACTACCATAAAGCAGGTGATATCCATGGACTTTATGCACCGTTTCTTACATATGGATCCTCACCCTGCAGTATTAGAGAGGAAACTTTCTAGGAAGCATAGTCCTCAATGAAAGATCAAAATACCTTACCTTTGTGAGGCCTGGACAAATTATCAGCAGAGCACTTTGTGTGTAGTAATTTCTTTGCATGTCCATAGCCCTGTATACTATATATATAGAGAGAGAGAATTCATGAAGTCATCTTGCATTTGGATAAGTGTATTTTATGGTATGTGTAGCATAATACAATACATAGATAGGTACAAGAACTGAAGAAAATTACGTTTGAAGTGGAGTATGTTGGAGAGCAGAACTGATTCTAAGGCATAAGACAATCATACTGGTTAAGCATATAACTGTGTCACCAACTCCGCCCTAGATTGCATGAAAAACAGCAAATGCTAGCAGATCATCATTTTCTGATGTCAGCTACTTAGAGACGGGGTACCATGCTGTGGTGATGGCTGCCCTACATAAGAGAACACCTCTTCCCACTCTCAGCCTCTGCGTGTTCCTACAGCAGAACAGATGAACGAGGATGCAATTATATGTGCTTTTCAGTATGACGATGCATGGAGTTCAACTTAAGTATTTGAAAAATGCATCCTGTTTCTCTGATTCTGAAACTTCTTCAAGTAGTAAATCAGTTTCTGTAATAGCCATTATTGAGGTTTTGCAGGACTTCAAAATACCAGGCAAGAATGAGCTGTTTACAAGTTAAGTGAATGCAGAGATCATTCACTGCGGAGGTCAGGTTGGTCTGTGGTTCAGGATTATAGAAACAGGTGAAGGTTTCTGCTTTCTCTGTCTCTGACCTTTTCTTTTGTGGAGCTCTGAGGCCCTACCTAAAGTTTGAACTTACTTCTGTCATGCAGAAAATAAGTTAGCTGGGCTGGTGGTCATAGAAAGCAACAGAGCGTGCAAATTACCCAGCTATATCACTTGTCCCTCCTCTCCTCCCATTCTCAGGAGGTTTCATCATGGAAACAGTGGTGATGCAAGAAATCTGCTTATGAGTTCCTTTAAACGTGGACATGTGTAGTTAGCCTTGTATCCATCTCTATCAGGCAGATGACTTTTTCTAGAGTAGAACCGGAATGTATGCAACTTCAGACAAAACACTGGTTTTGTGCACAAATTGAGAAGACTAACTCCTAAGAAAAGAGTTAACGTAACACTCACAACATACCATTCAGTTCTGCATTCTACATTTAATTCTTTCCAGCAAACAGGAGAATAATATTAGTAGTATTAACTCTTTTTGTGTGTAAATTTGCACAGAGCATTCTGAAA
This sequence comes from Calonectris borealis, assembly GCF_964195595.1. Taxonomy (NCBI): domain Eukaryota; kingdom Metazoa; phylum Chordata; class Aves; order Procellariiformes; family Procellariidae; genus Calonectris; species Calonectris borealis. Next base: position 136,740,118 of record NC_134312.1, on the reverse strand, counting down.
TCCCCTTTTTCTTTTCATTTAACACATCAGAATACATGGGAGCATGCTTTAGGTACTTTTTAGGATATAGAGGGGTGTATCTTTAACTTTTAAGAATTTCCAAAAATAGCAATTAGAAGTTTGTAAATGTCGCTGTTTTGAAACTGTTTTGCAGGTGTCGCTATTTTTGAGCTGCCCTGCCTTGATAATCAAACTGTAATATGATGCCAGAGCTGGCAAGGGAAAGGGCGGCGGTGGGGACCTCAGTTAAAATTTTACTAGTCCAACTTGCTTCTCTGTTGGCAGCTATAAAGAGAAACTTTTGGAAGAGATATAACGTGATCTCTTGCATAGCAAGTGAAAGGTTGAGGGTCATGTAGGAACCAGAATGGTGTTTTGGGTTTAAGATCCACTGAGTTATGTCAGGCTCACTCACTTAAACTTGCTGCAGAGTAGCCCCAAACCGTTGCTTTGCAGCTCCCAATAAAATGTGTTTAGCTACTCAGTGTTTAGTAATTGAAGAAATCCCTAGTGTCAAGTTATGGTGACATACAAAAGTTCCTCAAAAGGCCTGAAAACTCTGACGTCTCCACCAGGTGCTTGAAAAAGTCATTTAAGACAGTGGGTTTTGGTCAGATACCATGTCCACATTAGCTGGTTAATTTTATTCCTTTGAAGTAACAAGGCTTGAGGAAAAAGTCTGAAATGAAAAAAAACGATTCACAGTATCTCATCTGTCTACTGTAGAAGTTAATATTAACTAAAACAATGTGAATGTGCAAATTTTCTTAAACTTTCTAACTTTGTATGTTTCATGGGTCGTTCTTGATGCGTGTATCTAATTTCTGCATGTATCAATGATTCTCCATTATACAGGCTACAACATATACATGACAGTGGCAAAACCAAACAAATTTGTGAAAAACATAGCTGTGCTACACAGTGCTCCCTACTCCAAATTAGTCTTCTAATGCCAAAACCTATATATTTGATATTAACTAAAGGGTTTCTCATAACAAACCAAGTGGAAGCGTGCAGATTTTATTAAAAACAAAACCACAGATAGCCAAACATCTCAGCATTTATTATACGGATTTGTGAAAAAATCTTGGTAAGTTAGGGTAGAGTTGCAGGAATGACTGATTTTAGAAAAACAAAAACCAACCAAACACACAACCCCCCAAAATGAGCAACCAAAAAAGCATCTTACAATGTGGATGTTTTGGACCCACTTTGATTTCTCTATTATTCTGTATCATTGCAACTTTTACTGAGTTAATTTGTAGTCAGATGCTTGAAAACTGTGAAAAACGGAAAAAGAGGTTTAAATACAGGTTCCCAGAAGTTGAGACATAAGTCAGTTTTTCTGAGGAGGATTATTTTGCATATGCATTCTGGAAAGATGACAGCAATGATCTCCCTGGGTTTGAAGTCTTGCAGTAAACTTCCATGTCATTGCAACTTTCAGATTAAATTAGTGCAGTGTTTACTTACAAATCTGCCTTTGGAGGTTATCGGGAAGCTATTACAGAATGTATTCAGCAGTGTGAGATCATTATGTTGTTCAAATGCCTGTTACAGCAGAAGGTCCCAGGCATGGTTTTTAATAGACTTTAAATTTCTGCGATAGATGGAAAAACAAACTGATTTTCCGAAAACATCATTCTTATTAGATTCAATTTGTTAACACCAATACTGTAAAAACCCTACTAATATTTTTATTGTTTCTCTGTGTGCATGAGGAGGGGGAGATATGTTGCCTATAAAGCCTCCTTTTCATTTTTTGGAAAGTGTATCATTTGATAACAGTATCTAGATTTTAAACATCAATGGGTGATCATCTGGTGCTTTTGGTGAAAAATGCTGAATTTCAGAACCCGTTGCTCTTCGTTATTCCCGTTGTACTAGAGTCTACTAATGTGCAAACGCTGCAAAGCCTACCTGTAATCTCATATAGCAGGGTGGTTTCGAGGTTACCTACCTTCTTGGAGTAGTTGAGAATCTCCCTGTGAACTTCTATTGTGGTGTGCATGTGTAGAAAAACAAGTATGACAAACATTTTTATTATGGTGTTAGTGTGGTTTTTGGCAAGACACTGTACTTTTCCTTAAAAATTAGTGTCATACCCTACTTTTTAAATTGTTAACCCTACCCCAGCAGAAATCCCTGTGGACTCTGCTTTCTGCCAGTGTTTTCCTTGCATGGCCACTTGCATATTTCCAGGACCCAGGCTCCTCTGCATTTTGCATTTGCTCCGCTAACTCTACTGTACACCATTTCAAGAAAAAGCTGGCAAAACCAGTGAGGTATACAAACAAAATAGCGTAAAATAACATAACATAAAAAGAAAACCCTTTGAGAATATACAGAAAATGAATTAATGTCAAAACTGCAATAAATATGATAAATATTTTTTCGCTTTCAGGTTTAAAAATGTCTGACCAGAAAAATATTGTACACAGAGCCCATTGTATTGAAAAGCTACTGTCTGAGAACAATTTCCAAGATATTGAGGATCATCTCAAAGAACTTGAAGATGTTGATATGACTGTAGAATATCTTCAGGGGACAGAAGTTGCCAAGGCTGTATACAGAGTACTCAAGAGCTGCCCTTCAGTAGAGTTGAAAAAGAAAGCAAAGCAGTTATTATCAAGGTGGAAAGCACTTTACAAGAATAACTGTGTTCAGTCAATGCAAGTTAAAAAGTCAGTTTCTGTGTATGTGAAAGAGGAAATTGAACATCTCGGTGTGGTTCCTAGAGAGCAGTCGCTGTCTGAAGGACCATGTCAGCAGGAAGCATTAGATGCTACTAGTTCTAAAATTTTGGTCCCATTGCAAACTGTTAAAAATGTGGTATGTAACGACGCAGAAGGCAGCATGAATGACCTTTCTTCTTTTGAGGAACAACACACTGATAATGAAGATTCTAAACCTCTTGTTAATGAAGCAAGTCTGCAGCAGGATCCGATGAGAGCTCTGAGGTGTAAATGTACAGATCTTCTTTATAAAGCTTTGACTGGTTCTACCAAAGATGAAGAAAAAACTGATAAATGGCTAGAGCTATCTAAAGAAATCGAAGAACATATTTTCGCTCTTCATGCTAAAAATGACAAAAGGTATAAAAATTGCATCAGAAGCAAAATCTCTAACCTGAAGAACCCTAAAAGTTGCCACTTAAAACATAACCTTTTTTCAGGGACGTTGAGTCCAAAGGCTTTTGCTGAGATGACAGCGATGGAAATGGCCAGCGATGAACTGAAACAGCTCAGGGCTCTGTACACAGAATCATCTGTTCAGGAACGTCAGCTTCCACAAGTTATTAATGGCACACAGACAAATAAAATAAAGTGTAGGCGCTGTGAAAAATTTGATTGCACTGTCACTATGATCGCCAGAGGAACTCTCTTTCTTCCAGGTTGGGTGCGAAACACAAATCCAGATGAACAAATGTTGACTTACGTTATTTGTAATGAATGTGGAGAACAGTGGTATCACAGCAGATGGATTTGTTTGTAACGCTATTCCTCTTTAATAAGTGGTTTGGAAACATAGCTATGAGAAGGTACCTCTGTTGAAACTGTATAATTTAAAATTTTGTATTGATATTATGTAGACGCTGCCTCTAAAAACTGCAAAATCAGTTTTAAAAAATTGCTAAGTTATTTTTGAAGATGACTTGAATAAATCTATGTGTTTTTAAATAATGTCAATATGTAAAGAAATAAAAGAAAAAAGGGAAAAAATGGTAACACTATATCTGAGAGAGGAATATTCACTAGTAAATCCATTAAAAATATTCCAAGTGCTGCAAATTTTTTTCCCAAGATACTGAGTACTTGGAATTTTCATTATCTTCGGCAAGAGTTCTCTCACAGAACATAAGTTTCGTTTACAGTAAACAAACTGTTTCCAAAACTGCAGTTCACACACTTGCGTGCATTGCAGAATGTTCAGCATGGATTCACTCTTTAATTAAATCACTTTTTGCAAGTAAGTGTTAGATTATTAAGTTGGTTTGAGAGGTAATGTCTGAAAGGAATGAAAGATAGAGTGTAAAAGGGGGAGAAGGCAGCTAGCAAATAAAAGCAAAAATGAAATTCTGCTTTAGCAGAAGGGAGGAAAATATGACTTGTGACAATCGATCAGTTTGCAGTTCAGATTTGCAATGCAAGATGGTGTGTCCTGCAACTGTTAAGAAATTAATGCAAGATCAGACAATGGTTTATTTCAGAAAATTATGTAAATACATTAGTAAATTTATCTTTATTTAATAAATAAAGGCATGAAGTTAATAGGAGTTAATTACTTTCTGAATGGATATCCTCTCTTGAACTGGGACATCTGTCCTGAACTGAGCAAATTAATGTTTTTATATAGTGCAGGTTACCCAGAAAAAATGAATGGGAGGAAATCTAATAGCTAAAGGTTTTATACATGTTTTTGTTTCAGGGTCAACAGGATTCCCACTGGCTGTATACTAGAAGCATGCATTTATCAAAAAGTATCACCTTAGCATTATTCTCACTCAAGTAATAGCCCTGGGTTTTTTTTTCTGGAAAACTTATAATTACTTCAAAATCGGCTGAGTAGTTTGAATGGAGTATATATCAGAAGCTAGGGAGATGTTTCTTTTCTGAACTGGGAGAACCACCTGAGTCTGGGTATCTTTCACAGCTGTCGGTTGGTCTGTAGAAGACTATGTTTGTACTGTGTGTCCCTATTTTGGTTTCTTCACTGTTTTTGAGTCACCGTAAAAGGAATTGGGTCTTGCATTGAGTCCTAATTTTCTGAGCACATGAATGTGTCCACTCATGGACCTAAGGAAATGCAGTGAAGAATAAGTCTGCCCTGCCTGAGAGGTTAGGTTCTTGCAGCAAAGCAGTAGTACTGTTTGGAAACATACCCTTCATAATGAGTTTCCTTGTTGGAGTACGGACGACATGGTGAAATGAGTCAATAGATTGCCAAAGTCATGCTTCAGGCACAGAGGAAAGTGTTTTGTTTCACCCTGTTGTATAAACACACTAAACCTGCATACTTGGCATTAATGGAGATATCTTTTACAAATGCACAACAGGCATTTTGCAGTTGAAGGCTAAAATGCATCAGCTGAGCAGGGAAACCTGGTGAGTATTTGCTGGAGGAATTAAGGACAGTTCCTGTACCCATCTAGCTGTGACACAGCTGAGGCTGGTCAGCTTCTCTGGGCTAAGGCACTGCCCTGGAGCTCTCCAGCCACTTGGCCTGTCAGAGAAAGGAGTTAGAGGCATGAGATGAGAAAATAGCTGTTGGTGAACTAAAAGCCAGCCAGGACTAAAAATAAAACAGAAGACAGACCTTTATCTGTATATGGTGAAAATGGTGTGTAACCTGATGTTACAAAGAGGCAATTACTATTATTCTACTGAAGACAACCAAGAAAAATTTTTTCCATTCTATGAAGTGTTAATAGTTAACTTTCAGCGGTGTGATTTACTGTGGCATTACCTAGATTTTTATCATGTGAAAATGTGTGTTTTAGTGGAATTGCGCTGATGTAAAACAAATATTAAAGCATTAGGCCAGAGCCCCAGTGTTCAACTGTGTAACCAATCAGTTAATATCTGACCTTCCTTCCCAGCCCTTACCCATGTGCTGGAATTGATGCTTACCAGTAGTCCTGCTTGTTCAAATGGAAGTACTTCTGTGCAAAGTATTATTTTTAGCTTTCAATAAAACCATAGGAAAGCAAACACTTCTGTGTTACTGGTTCACAGTACACACAGAGTTGTGTGCTGTTGTTTTGGAGGTCATGGTCATTATGAGGAGAGCTGTACACCAGCACTGTGCTGTCAGAACACCGTGTAGCAGGAGACTATTTTAGCTGTGAACAACAGACACTTATAAATAATTTCTGCCTGCGGATGGTTTTGAAGCCATTCCAGTAATGTACAGCTCATCCAAGTTTTGTCTCGGTGAAGGGAAATGTTACGAGGCAGGGACAGTGTTTTTGACAGAATATATTTTGAGGGTAAAATTTGTAGCCATAATACTGACTACATGTGTGACATAATGTGTAACATCATTTTCTTTTGAACTGCCCATCACTAATGTGCTAAGCTATGTGCCCCAATATGACTGGGTTTTTCTACAGATCCATATTTACTGAGCAGCTAAGAAAACGTAAACAGCGGATATCTTAAAACTTTTTCAAATCATTGAGCAAGCCTGCCTCACTGCGGATCTGAGTGAGCCATGCCTGCAGCAGCAAGAGGATCGTTTGGTTCTAGCCTTTCACATCTTGCCCTTTCTTCTAAGATATGGAAGTAATAAAATCCCATTACTAACAACTGCAGTTGCAGCTTATGGTATAGAAACAATTGTCAGTAACTGCAGATAGTCAAAAAATGGATTATAACCATGCCCCTTTTACAGCTATCCCTTAACTTTCTTCTGTCTGTTTCAAACCGAAAGCAGTCAGAACTCTTAGGGCAAGTCCTTGGTACCCTTGCAGTTGTAAACTCGGCATTTTGAAGTAGTTTTCCATGGTAATACATTGTGAGCAGGCATTCCTCCATTGCCTGCCTTCCCAATAACAATTGAACCTGGGAGCTGGCTTTGTATCCCATCCAGTTAAAGCTAGACATTAAAAGATGAGAATATATTTGTAAATTTTGTGAAATCCAGTAATCATGAAAAGAATTTCTGTTCCTATTGAAAGAGATGGAGCCCTTACCTTTGTTCAGGAGTTACCTAGTCCAAGCTGCTAGCTGCTGGTTCAACACGCACATAGTTGCTAGGTTGTTAGCATTACCTAAAAGCCAGGCACAAAATACACTCCTGCTTGCCCAGACAAGGGACAAGGAGGAGATGAGGGAATACTGGCAGAAAGGAGCAGAAAGTATTGGGAGGCAGGGAGAGTGAACTGGGCCCATTGTAAGTGTGCTGAGGACACACATCTGTAGGAAATGAGGCTTTGTTGTTCCAGGACTGGTGAAAAAGCTCATCTTGGTTCGGTTTCACTTTATGCCTAGTTCATGCTGATTAACAGGCTGCCTGCAACTTCACATTTAACAGTTAGTGAAACTGTATATAAAATCTTGACTCACAAATACCTTCTTGATCATCTTATGCCGTTCGTTGTTTTACCACTGGCCATTTTTCCATCTGTCTGTGTATACAGTCCTTGTTACTTGAAAGGTTTAGTAGAAAGCAGATGTCGTGTAGTGTCATGTGCCACTATGTGTCAGAATACTGTGCAGACATGAAGTGCCAAATATGAGAGACAGTCATTCAAGTAAATCATTGCTCTTATTTAAAAAGGTGTGGTCATCGTTTCACTGAGCAAAGTAGTGCTCCAGGCCGCAGTTTGTCAATAGGTTATATTGTCCCTACCCAGATTGTGTAACTGCGCAGGCTTAAAATGTTTGGCTGGATAAGATTGTGTGCCTAGGCTCAAAATGGCTCTAAAAAGTCAACTTGCAACTACACAGCATATGCGCCAGCAGGAGGGTCTAGATTACTGGAGTACAGGGAGCATCAGAGCCCAGAAACAAGAATAAAAGGAAAGCTTTGAAAAGTGAGATTCTTTTATGTTGTTGAAGTTATCTTTTTTCAGTTTGTTCCAGATGGGAAAAAATGTCTTAACTTTTTTAAGCAGAGATGATTAATTTTGGTAGGATGTTTAGCATATCCATGATGCTACTCCACAAAGGAGCATGACATTAGAGATGATCCACACAGACATAGGACAAGTGTATGCCGAATAAGGCTGAAGTCTGTGTTTATTTTCACTGGGTTTTCCAGAGACGCTGTAAATTCAGCTGCTTCTTGAATCCTATGATTTAATACTAGCAGTAAGGTCTTAATTGTAGATTGCACTCAAAGCTTAAGCAGCCTGTAGCTGCAGAACTTGTAATACATGTCTTAAGAAGAGAGCTAAATTAACAATAAATTTCACACAACTTTCAATGTGAAAGCAAAGATATTATTCTGAGAAATGGTCTATTAATTGGAGTTGATGTTGCTCCCTTAACACCAGTGACAAAACTCCTGATTCCTGGAGATCCACTGCCGGATCCAGTTCATTTTGTTCTGTTGAGGGCCTTTTGGGGTCTCCCTCGTAACCCTCTTACGGTAGCATTTTTCAGGGAGGTACTCGGCTGCCATTTGTTGTTTATAACTCTTTCTTCCTTTCCAAGCCAAAAGGAAATTTGTACTGTTTATTGTTTATTTAAAATGTATTCCTTTCCGTCTGCTCTGCTATGTTCTTAAAGCCAAAAACGGCAACTCTCTATCTAAAAAAGGAACAGCTCTTTTTTTGGCAAAAAGAAAAGTTACCTGGTAACCGGCTGTGGGTAAGGAGCAAGTATGTTGAATTACAGTCCTTCAGGGAATCTTCAGGGTGTAATGGCGCAGTTCATTGAGTGCCTGGGAGATAAGGAAAGAAACAAGAGCACTTTGATAATTTCTTGGATTGCTTGGGGGCTGGCTTGCTGCATTCTGGTATTAGCAGAGCCATAAAAGCAGATGACTTCATATCCCCTTATTTTGTACTGCTGTAATTCAACCAGGAGGTGACAAAGTCATGTTTTATTGAGACCGTGTCATCACTTGCCAGGATGGGACAAAGTCTCCTTGCCAACTACAGATGGTAAAAAGCATTATTCATAACCTCTATTATATGAGAGCTTTGCTGATACAGAACTTTCTCATACACACAGAAAAAATTGCCCTTTATTTGCCATTGGGATGTTGATTTGCGCTGTTTGCTAGCACATGACATAGCAACAATTACCTCCTCATGAATTGAACTCTGTGAATAAAATCCTTAAGGTGCAGGGTCGGCTTTCAGGGAGCAGCAAGTGTGGGCTGCTGTGCAAGAGGAGGTGAGCCGGGAGCAGGGGGTGGGTGACAAGGCGTGCAGGGACAGTGACTTCAGTAAAAAGGGTCACCATCCCACAGCACCCAAACAAGGCAGATCCGGTGACAATAATCAGCCAAAACTCCAGTGAGCACCAGCCAAGTCCGTGGGGAGGGGGCCGTGCCGAGGTTGGGCTGGATGTCGAATGGGCGTTGGGGCACGAGGTGGGGTGCAGGACCGGGGCCACGGGGCTCGGACAGGGCCCGAGCCGGAATGTGGCTCCCGCTGGCGGGGGGACCCTGAGGCGGCTGCCCCCACCGGCACTGCCCCAGCCCTGCTCACCACCACCGGGAGGGTCAGGCAGCGGCCTCGGGCAGGGCAGAGCCCACAGCACCCACCGTCAGCACCCTACGCTGTCTGCACAATTTAAAACAGGAGTGATTTTGGTGTACATGTTTCAAACCACATCTTAGCTGGGTGTTTTCTTCTGTCTGTTCCTAAGAGCTGGCAGGTGTACTTCATGTGACCAGCCCTATCAGCGGCATTATTTGTTCTACAGTTTTTGATTGTTATACAGCAACTCTTGGTTTTGTTGCATACATGAATAAAAGTAACAGGGTGGACACAAGGGATAAGGGCCTTCCGTTCCTGATCCTCAAGCACGCATGTGTGTGTTTTAACCGTAAGAGTAACTCTATTGATACTCCATTATGCCTATAAAACCATAAGCATAATAGGCCACGGTTACAGCATGGTCCTTTTCTATTTTCTTTTATGTTCCCATGTAAAAGAAATAAAAATACATCTTATCTTAGAAGTTTAAGAATTTCATTTCTAACTAGAATTTTAAAAATTTGAGGGACCTGGACAAGCTCGAGAAGTGGGCCCATGTGAACCTCCTGAGGTTCAACAAGGCCAAGTGCAAGGTCCTGCATCTGGGTCGGGGCAAGCCCCGGTATCAATACAGGCTGGGGGATGAGGGGATTGAGAGCAGCCCTGCCGAGAAGGACTTGGGGGTACTGGGGGTTGAAAAGCTGGACATGAGCCAGCAATGTGCGCTCGCAGCCCAGAAGGCCAACCGCATCCTGGGCTGCATCAAAAGAAGCGTGGCCAGCAGGTTGAGGGAGGTGATTCTGCCTCTCTGCTCTGCTCGGGTGAGACGCCACCTGCAGTGCTGCGTCCAGCTCTGGAGCCCTCAGCACAAGAAAGACAGGGACCTGTTGGAGCGGGTCCAGAGGAGGGCCACGAAAATGATCAGGAGGGTGGAACGCCTCTCCTGTGAAGAAAGGGTGAGAGAGTTGGGGTTGTTCAGCCTGGAGAAGAGAAGGCTTCGGGGAGATCTTATTGCGGCCTTTCAGTACTTAAAGGAGGCTTATAAGAAAGATGGTGGCAAACTTTTTAGCAGGGCCTGTTGCGACAGGACAAGAGGGAATGCTTTTAAACTGAAAGAGGGTAGACTTAGATTGGACATAAGGAAGAAATTTTTCACAATGAGGGTGGTGAAACACTGGAACAGACCAGAGTGGTGGTAGATGCCCCATCCCTGGAAACATTCAAGGCCAGGTTGGACGGGGCTCTGAGCAACCTGATCTAGTTGAAGATGTCCCTGCCCATGGCAGGGGCTTGGACTAGATGACCTTTAAAGGTCCCTTCCAACCCAAACTATTCTATGATTCTATGATTCTAAATTTCCTTAAATGTATCGAAGTGTCTGAGAACCAGTGTTGTCTCAAGAAAAAAAGATAGTAGCTTCATCTCACAAAGCATCAAGTGCAAAACAGAGTAATTATTTCCTCCACTTCTAAATGCAGATTTTTTTTTCTTTTTAAATCACAAAATAATGCTGTGATTAGAACTTATGTCTTAGAATTACCATTATTTAAAAAGGCCATTTTTCTACCCCTCCAACACTTACTTGTATTTTATTTAGCATTGGATGAAAGCAGATCCCAGGAAAAAAGTACTTAAAAAATGTCAGAGTCAGCTTTATTAAATAAGAATGGGTCTAGTATCATCAGATTTGCCTCTAGCATGGACTGCCTTTTAATAATCCTGCTCCTGTCAGTAGGATACATTTCCTTTTGATGATACTGAGAGCTTGTTTTCCATTCCTTGGGCCGTGTTGTAAACCGGATCCAAAACAAGATGACTCTGCAAGTGGCAATTCCAGTCCTATTGCATCTCCCTTATGATCGGAAGCATGTAATGACTGCTCGAGCGAACGGGTGTATTTCAAATGCTCTTTCCTGACACCTGTCGTCACCTATTCCTCTTGATGATGTGGGAACTTCTTTAAATACACTTAAATAATTTCTGCTCTTTTCATTTTAATTACAGTTTGCCCTATCCTCGTGATAAGTTGTGAGAGCACAGAAAAGACTCTACCACCAGCTTCTTTAGACTTTTTTCCTGTGATCTTGTGTAACAGTCAAGTTGACGTTATTCTGAATTACCACAGGAAAAAAGTGTCTGACTGCTCTTTCTGCATAGCATACTTTGGATTTTGTTAGTTCCTTCATTGACACGTGTATTTTTAAATGTCTCTACCTGCAAATCGAAGCTGCCTTACAATCACGAGTGTGCTTACGTGGGGCCCTTGACGCGGAGCACAGTGAGACTACTGCCTTTAATAACTAACTCTGACCTGCAAATACAAAGGCGTTTTAAAGCTTAATAATTCAAAGCATTCTAGAGCAAATAAAAGTCTCATCCTCTTGCAGCGGGACAGTGGTCCTTCTTTTAAATGTCATACGGCAGCGATCACCAAGTACGGCCCTCTGGCAGTGCTGTGCGCTTCCTGTGAGCAAAGCCGCTCCCACTACCGCCAAGTCCAAACCTCTTTTGCAGGCCCACGGTTGAACAAAGACCCGCCCCTCCCCCCCACGGGAGGCCCGCGGCAACCGCGCGTCCCCGTCCCCGGGGGCCACCCGCCTCCCCGCCCGGGGGCGGGGCCTCGAGGCGCGGGTGGGGCGAGCCGCACCCCCGCCCCTCCCTCAGAGGGCGGGGCCGGGTGCCCGGGGCTCGGCTCACGTGATCCCCTCGGTCTCCGCCCCCTGCCCGCTCCGCCATGTTGTTTCTTCCTTCCCCAGCGCCCGGCGGCGGTGGCGGCTTCGGGCGGTGGCGCAGCCCGGGCTCGGGACCGGCGGCAGCCCCCTTCCCGTGGGCAGGTATCGGCCGGCGCGGCGGGATCACCCTCTCCTCGCCGCGTCTCCTTGCCTTTTCCCCGGCAGGCGCGGGGCGAGCAGTGGCCGCTGGCTCCGGGACCGGTGTCCCGGGGAGGGCGGCCCGCGCCGAGGACTCTCTCCTCGGCCGCGGCTGAGGAGGTGAGGGGGCCGCTCTCCCCCGGGCCGCGCTCCCAGCCCGGCAGCCTTCGGAGGAGGATGGGGGGAGCGGCCTGGAGCTGACTGGGGTTTCGCTGTTTGCCTTCCTCCTGACACTCCGCCAATGGCTCCGTTCCCCTCTCCGCGTCCCCCGCCGGTGTCCGAGCTCTGCCGGGTCCCGGGCGCGCTCCGGTAACTGCTGGCCTCCGGGGAGCAGGAGGGGAGCCCCGTCCGTCCGTCCCGCCCCCCGCTGCGGTGCACCCCTTGCCGAGGCCGCGGTGGAGAGGGCCCTGGGCGCTCCCCGAAGCCGGTGCGGGCGGCGGGGAAGTGTGGCGTGATCGGGGATCCCGTGACTCCGGGGCAGGCGGTGGCTCCTCTGGGAAACGGCTCCTGCCAGGCCATTCCCAGCCGGCGCATGATCAGTCTCCGGCTCCACAGTGCTTCCTCAGCACTGATGGAGATCTCTGATCTGTTTGGGTGGAACTCGGTTTCGTACCTGTCCCCTCAACACCTTTCAAACTGAAAAGAAAAAAAGAAAATGGTCCCTTTATCGCCTTTTCCTGTTGCTGTCTGCTGAAGAAGGACTTCTGTGTTCCCAAGGGGACTCTGAGAAACGTGCTTTACGTTTTTAGTTCTTCTTTTTTAAACCAGTGACTCGATTTAGCTCTCCTCTGCAACTGCCAGTTGCTTTTCTGATCGTGGTAGGTGGCTGTACAAACTTAGATGCGGTGATGGCTGCAGAACCAAAAGGATTAGGTTAAGATTGTTGAATCACTTCTGTCTGAGTGGTTAATGAGCAGTTTCAGTGTAAATGTTCCATGTTAAATGTAACTTGTGCAAAATAATGGAACAAATAACAGAATAGTACAAGAAAACTAATTTTAAAAACCTGTATTGGTGGCCTTTCTAGCAAGGTTACGTATGACTAAATAAATGGAGAACACTTAATTTTATTAATTTGGATGGGGTAGGCAAGTAGGGAACTCCTTGGCTAAGTTTTGTTTTGGAATTAAAACGCTTGTCTGCAGATAGCTGTCATGCAGTCTGCCACCCTACGTGTTGTTTTCCTTCTTTCCGTATTGTCCACAATAATTTACAGCTCTACTAAATAAGCATGTGGTTTTTATTTGTCTTTACTTTTAAAGTGTTGTACAACACTTAAATTGTCAGTGCTTCCTTTTTTTAGAGCAAGGGTGATTGTATGTGTTGGGTTTTTTGGGGGATTTTTTGGTGACCTTTTAGTAGCTTATAAGGTAAAAAGCGGTAATGGCAGACTAGAGGGAGAGCTATTTCTCAGATGTACCCAAAATAAATGCAAAACTTTTTTTCCTGGCACTTTTATTTCTAGAGAAACCTAACCAAAGGATGGTACAACTACATCTGTGTTTCAGTATCAACATGGAATTTATAATGAATGGTTATTTTTCTCTGACTTCTTTCAGGTTGTATGGAGCTCTGTTTGTTGCCTGAATTTTAGTAAAGCCTTTTCCATTAAGTTAAAAATAGGGAGTGTGTAGTAAAAAAAAAAAAAAAAAAAACAAGACTCTAGCAGTTCTTTTTTTGCTTTTGAGTGCTCAAACAAACCGTCAGTTTCCTTAAATTGAAAATATGTGAAAAAAATTGCAGAGAGTCAAATGAGGTATTTGGATTTCAAGCTGTATTTTATTTTGTGTCAATTTAGTAATAAATCATGAGAAACAGATCTTTCAGCTCCTTAGGACTGGAATTTTACATAAATGTTTCACAATGAATAAAAACTTCCCAGCAAAAAGGCTTGTAAGAATTCCTTAAGTTTTTTTTTTTATAATGTTCATTCTCGTTGGTGTTTTGTTTTTGTTTTCATTCTCTACAGAGCAGACAGTACGTTGTCCTGGTACAGTGTAACCCACTTAATCCCTTAGGGATGAGCTTTGGTCACATAGTTAATATTGGGAACAATAAGAATGCACAATGTAGCCTGACCAGTAGAGGCTGCTATTGCTAAGAGTCCCTGGAGGAAAAGGGAAACTAATGCAAGGGAGAAAGACGAGCACATATGAGCAGAAATAATTGCTTAATACGTTATTGAAAGACTGGAGGCAGTAACAGAGAAGTAGGTTGCAAGGAGAATGTCAGTTAACTCATAAATTGTTAGAAATGTTGGACCAAGAGCAGCAGCACCTAAGGGTGTTTTGAAGTTGGCCGAAAGTAATAGAATATTTAAGTTGGGAGATGCTCAACTGTGAGCTGCTGAGAAATGTCAACTCTTATTAAATCAGAATAAATAATAGTTTTCTCATTCTACTTGAACATGGGGAATGAGATGGAAAGTGAAGGCCAGGTCTTTGCAAGATTAAACTAGCGGAGGTATAAATGCAGGTATTTCTCCTGACAAGTTTTGCCGATTGAGTTTGTGGCTAGATGTAAGTTAGAATAAATGAAGTGATTCTGGCAGTAGGTACTGGGATGATTTCATGATCGGGGGTTATGCGGACTTCAGGAGTCCTTCCCTTGGCTGCTGTTTCCTTCATAGTCCTGAGTCATGCCAGGCAACTGTTTGAACTAGAGCCCTGAACTAGGTAGGAGTTAAAAATGACCTTTCAAAGAAACCCCAAATATAACTTTTTTGTATACAAACGAGTGGCAACAGCTGTATGTTGGTTCAGTTTGGGTTGTGTTTATATTAAAAAGTATTATGAATAAACTCTAGTAATATTCTAGTGTTAAAGCATGTCTAGGCTGCTTAAAACTAGAGGCAATTTTCAGATAACCTGTCATCAAATTATTAAAGATCTATCCAACAGAAAACACAAACTACCTTCACAGTGCAATAGTGAAATCATAGATAAAGGAAGGAGGATTTGCAAGATGATTAGGATGTCAGTAGGTCAAGCCATATGATTGAAGAGCTTCCAGAGAACTAGGCATTTCACAAGTGGCCGTCAATAAAGGGGTGTTGCTGATCCACAGCTCTTACGTTGGTAACCCGTGGAGGGGAAGGACAGTTTGGAGGCTGATTAATGTCCGAGCTTGTAATGCATTCAAAAGTACAAAGCATGTAGCATCTTGACTTCATATCTGTATGTTTCCCTTTGAATTGAGAGCAAAATGTTTCAAGGTCAA
This sequence comes from Calonectris borealis, assembly GCF_964195595.1. Taxonomy (NCBI): domain Eukaryota; kingdom Metazoa; phylum Chordata; class Aves; order Procellariiformes; family Procellariidae; genus Calonectris; species Calonectris borealis. Next base: position 136,724,875 of record NC_134312.1, on the reverse strand, counting down.
ACAGGCTTGTGGCCTCTTATGCACTAAAAAACCATTCTTATGCTTCTTAATTGGCCAAACCACTACTTTCTAAAAAGAATAACAAGGATTGGCTAAGCAGAGAAAAGGGAGAAAATTTGCTTTTGTTCTTTCTTTTCAGATTTCTGGAAACTTGCAGTTCTGCTGTAGGTGACAAGTATAACTACTCTGTAGTGATTGAGGGCTGAGAGATGTAAAAACTCCACAAACAGTAAGTGTAAGTGTTGAAAACTACTTTACACAGTTCTGGATTCTGCCCCTGCTGCTGCAACTCTGACAGTTCTTAGAACTTTTTTTCAGACCTTTTATATAGAGAAGCAATTTATGTAACTTTTTGATGAGCCACTGCAACTAACAAACCACAGGAAACAACTTTTTTTCTATGCTAGCCTGATCAATATTGTCAAATGCTTTGTTAGTGTTAAGAAAAAAAAATTACTAATGAGGGAGTAAGTTTACGTTATGTTATTGAAAGGCCAGTGTTTTTGTCAGACAGAATACTTTTAGTGTTTGTGTGCCTTTTTGAACTGATAATGTCTGATACCTGTGGTTTAACAAAATAAGATGGCTTAGCAAAAAAAATCGTGAATAAGCTTCAAAGCTGAAATGGATGTGTTGTAGATGTGTAAATTTGAGGATAGGAAGTTATGAAACAAGTTATTGTTATGCTAGTTATGGAACTGCTAATTCTGCTTGTCAGTAACTTTGAGTTTTTTCTTAAATCTTTAACAAAGATAGCCCCTTTTTTAAGCAGTCTTTGCTGAAAGCATATTAGGGTGTAGATAAATGTGATTAGTTGGAACAAACTTGAGTCTGCCTGACCCTGGATTTTTTTCCTTCTCCAAGTCAAATAGGTGCTCTTTAACAATTTTAGTTAAAGCACAGTGTGCCACTTACCTTCAAGGAAACATTTGGGTTTAGTCTTGATTTCATATAGCCGGTGGTTCATCAGTGACCACTGGCTGAAAATGGTGATTGGAATAAATTTTATTGCCTGTTTCCAAGTTAGAAAGTAGATACAAATGGAGAAGCAACAGCCTGGAAATTTGAAGTGTCCCTTACATCTGTTTCTTCAAGAATACTGAGGGAATTCAGTGGTGCTATTGCAATGGATCCAGTTTTTGGTGTCTTTTATTAAAAAAGGGGTGGTAGAGGTGAGATTTCAGTTGCTACATGGTTTGGTTTGTTTGTTTGTTTTTTTAATGGTGTCCTGCTGTGCCTAGTATCAGTACGGTAAAAGTGAAACTACAATTGGTCCAATTGACTCGGTTTGCTTAATAGTTTAAGTGTGCTTGCTGACATCACAGGTACAATGCAATTACTGTGTTGGCTAACAGTATTTTTCCATAGACATAACTTCAGTTCAGCACCTGTCTTCAGCCTTCAGTACTCTGGTATAAGCAGGTTCTCCTTAATCTATTAAATGATTTTTATAGTAGAAAAAGACAAATTCCTAGACTAAGTTTGTGTGTTGCTGTTATGGTTTTCTAGACCAAGAATCTCACTTTTCTTTGAGTGCTGCCTCAGTACCTAAGTGTTAAAAGAGGTAATTGCACTCAAAATAAAAAGGCAGCTATGAAGGTGACAGTCATGGAATTAAGAAAATCTAGATGGATAAATTGGACAAAGCAGTGGTGTTTCTCTAAGCTTTGAGGGGCAGGAAATCAAAGATTTTGTAATGCACACTGATTTTTTTTTTTTTTTTTTGAAGTGGCTTAGCGTGTTGGTTTTAGTCTTGCCAGCAAATGTTTGGACTGCTAATGGAAATGTTTCAGACTGACTGTTTAAAAAGGGAGATTCTGGGAGGCGACGATTAAATTACTATTTGTCTTACGGTATATGATCATGTTAGAGATAGCACTTGGTAGAAACCGTTCCCTGCTTTTAACAGGAATATTGAAGTCAGTGGTCTAAGAGCTTGAGTCCTCTAAGTTGGTGGAGGCAATTCAGAGATGGTTATCAGAATGGGCCAGAGTGCGGCTGCTTTTTATTTGCTCCCAGTTTCTTTGAATATTGAAATGATAGAGGAACATGAGGCAAAAATCTTCTCTTTACAGACTCCTCTGTGTACTAGGTTGAGGCTACTCTTACTGTGCTGCACAATTAATTTAATGTAAGAAATAACTGGAACAAATAGTTATCTGTAATTCTGTGGTGTCTTGCAGTTCCTGATGTTGGTTAAAACAATCATGCACATTGGAAATTAAGTTTTTGTTTTGTTTTCAGATGCTGAATGATGATTTAATCTGAACTATTAAGGTAATAAATCCTCAGAAATATGGTATCAGATGTTGACTGTTCCTCCCAAAAACATTGTCAAAAAGCACATTATACAGATAAGTTCGAAGTATGTAATAGGAGAATAACATTAGTTCTCCAGGCATCTTAAGGATTTTACTGTTATTTTATGTGTTGGAGTATTAAGGCTTCATAACTTAGGAGAAAAAAAAATAACAAAAATTGAGCTCTTTAAAAATCTTAACTTATTTAAAGATGTGTAAGTGGAAGAAATGCAGCAGCCTGCTATGCTGAAACTACCATCCTGGTTCTGCAGATACTCTAAATCACATAATCAGTGAGGCTGCAGATGAGTCCCTTTATATAGTCAAAAAAACTGTGATTGTATAGTCTTTGCTGCTTCCAAACAAAAATGCTTCTTAATGCCTTTAAACATGCTGATTTGCTGTTTCAGATCCAGCTTATAAGTATATACTTAAATGACTGAACATATATCCCATTTATTTTGGAATAAGAACTTTACAAAAACATTAACTGCTAGCTAAGCATGGCAGCTTCTACTGCGGAAGCTGAATGTCCTGAAGAGTGACGTTGTCTGCAATGTCACGTTGAGATACTTGCTTATCAGTCCCAGCAAGACGGTTTCTGTAGCCTTTGTGTAGAAGGACCAGTTTGGTTCTAGTTGAAAAGACACTTTTAATGGTTTTAATGGCTGATCTGTAATTGTCTGCCCAGTGAAAGTGTTTTTATCTTCATCAGTCCCCTAGACCTTACTGTCGTGGTCCATGTAGTTGAAATTGTGCAAATCAACTTCTCAGGTTCTGGGTGCACAAAAGTACTAGATACTGTTAACAGAGTTTCCTTACTTGCGTTTTGTTTAAAATGTGGCTTCATGGAGAATTTCATGATAACAACTGCAGTTCTTCAAACTGTAGAAGCTAAAGAAACAAGTGTATAGTACCAGTCAGAACCATGTAAGTCAGTTTTTTATTCACATTGTCTTCTAGGGAACTTGTGATTTCAGTAGGACAGGAGAAAAAAAATACTAATTCTAACTTGTTCCTCCACTGAAGTGGAAGAACAGGGAAACATTCAGTACCCTCTGTTCTCATGAATGCGTTTTTTATTCAGAAGATGCTACTATCTAATGGTGTAACTCAAATAACTTACTCGTTAACCAATAGTAGGAATTAGGGAGATAAGTGAAGACATTGGACTATTTTAAGTATTTCAGCATGAACGTGTAAATGATGTCCAAGTAGGCTGGTGACTCTAATAAGGCTTTTCACATACATAAAAAGGTATGTGTTCATATCCTGAGCTATAGCAATTACCCTGTAGCTCTGTGAAAGGTAAATGAACAATCCACTTGTAGCTCTTAAGCAGTTTTAACATTGTTGTGATACAAACCTGTAGAAATATTAAGGATTTATAAACATCGTTTTTAATTACACAGTAGGAATGAATAAAATTACTTGCTCTGAACAAATTTTCAATGGAAGCGGCCACTGTTCCTTATGTTTTGAAATTCGTGTTGAGGGTTCAGCTGTAGCTTGTGTCCAACAAATAAACATTCAAAGATGGAAAGTTAAAGACAAAAAAATTCCTGAAATTTCTTGCTTCTAATGTAGGCCTTGCTTCTAAGGCAGTACAGAGTCATATGACTCTCACGCCAGCTTGTATCAGGTATTAATTCCATAACCATACTTTGCGGGTGATGTATATGCCAGTAAGGCTAATTACAACTAGCAAGACCGCATTCCTTCCTTCAGAGAAGGAGGCAGACTAGGCAACTTATGACCCATTTCCATTTTAAATAGATGTTATTTTCAGAGAAGCCTGTTTTGGCTGAGTTACTTTGAGCTCTTTTAGTAATAGTTAGGTATAGGAACAGCAGTTTTCCTCATAAATTTAAAAAATAAACTCATAAACTTAAGTTTGGGCTCTTTAAAATGAAACTTTATCCCCAAGCAATTAAAACACTTTTTTACAGTATTAGATGTATTACTTTAATGTAATTAGTATTACTGTAATGAGGGCAAACCTTGGTCTGGCACAAACCACTAATGAGCTAACTACTTTAAAAAAAAAAAATCCTTTAACACTAAAATCTGACAGTAAAAAAGCTTCATTGGTACCACTAACGCACCATCCCTGTGCTGGCAGCCAGGCTCTTCACTAGCACTTCCAGGCTTTTTGACAGTTTTACCACGGGAAGTTGACACCTACTAACTGAACTGGTAGTGTAGGCTTGGCCTCAGTGTTTGGCATCTTGAGTACCATTTGAAGTAGCAACAGGGAATTTGCTTTTGTAGTAGTTGTAATAGTATTCCATTCATCACGGCTGTTCTGCAAAGAGTAAACTGTAAAATGCTGAATGTTTGTGTACCAATACCTACTCACCTGACTTTTAAAATAAAATTACAGCATTTGCATTTGTTCTGTTTGCATTCTGTTCCCTGCAAGTTGATTTGAAATTCCTTGTCTCGTAATTTTGGGTGAAGCGCAGCAGTTACTCCAGTATAACAGATAGCGTCCTGCTTTATTCCTAAAGCTTCCTCTTCACTTTTACACATTGAAAAAATAACTTTGCTAATGAAATACAGCACTGAAGTTCAAGGCTTTTGCTCTATAAAATTCTCTCACTTCACTATCTTCCATGGATCTTTTTCAGTGAACATAAATGAATCGTTGCCCTTGTTGAAATGTGATGCGATACCCCTTCTGCACAAATGTTGGGGAGTTTGGGGGGCTTAAGTGTTTTAAGTGACAAACCAGTGATTCACGCAGTGTACTGCTTAGACTGCCATACAGACTGCAGTCTGTGGCAGAGATACCTCTTAAACACGTGATATTCTTGACTGGGAATTCTTACCATGAGTATCTACACTTCACCTGTTGAGCATAAGTCCTTCTGCTTTTGTACATGAAACTCGATGTTGGTGAACTTTTAACACTTTCTAGATATTTATGTGTGTAAAACTTTCTGCTCACAACTCTTTCCTTTTTAATGATTTTCTTAATCTTTACAGGTCTAGGAAACCAGGAGGATCTATTCCCATAACAATGGCAGCAAAATCCTCACTCCTTAAAGTAATACTGCTAGGAGATGGTGGAGTTGGGAAGAGTTCCCTTATGAACAGATACGTCACCAACAAGTTCGATGCACAGCTGTTTCATACAATAGGTGTGGAATTCTTAAATAAAGAGTTGGAAGTTGATGGTCATTTTGTTACAATGCAGATATGGGACACAGCAGGTCAGGAACGTTTTAGGAGCTTGCGGACTCCTTTCTATAGAGGTTCTGACTGTTGCTTGCTAACCTTCAGCGTGGATGACTCTCAAAGCTTCCAAAACTTAAGCAACTGGAAGAAAGAATTCATTTATTATGCAGATGTCAAAGAGCCTGAAAGTTTTCCGTTTGTGATACTGGGTAACAAAGTTGATATCGATGAAAGGCAAGTGTCTACAGAAGAAGCCCAAGACTGGTGCAGGAATAATGGCAACCATCCCTATTTTGAAACCAGTGCAAAAGATGCCACTAATGTTGCAGCAGCCTTTGAAGAAGCCGTTAGAAGAGTTCTAGCCTCTGAAGATAGATCAGATCACTTTATTCAAACAGATACAGTAAACCTTCATCGGAAACCGAAACCCAGTTCATCTTGTTGTTGACTTGAATTTTTTTTGGCCAAATTACTTTTGACTAGCTTGCTCTATAAAAGGATGGGGAAGGTGTAATAGATAAAATAACAAATGGGTTTCACTCTAATATTAAAATTGTAATATTCTGCTGCTTTCTTGGGGGAGCAAAAGAAAAATTTCCATTCATGAGTGGCCCATTATTGAATTAGTGACACTTTCTGTTTAGGAAGGTGTCAAGTAAAAACATTAATATAAGAATGTAATGCCAACTTTATTCAAATGATAAATACTTTGAATATAATTAAAACTTGAAAGTTCTAGAAGCACTACTTTGGAAAAACTGTTCTGGAATTCAGACACAAAGATACTTTTATATGTGTATATTTTTATGAAATCAGCATTCCATTTTTGTTTCACTAGAAGTCAGTTTCTTAACAATGCTAGGTATTAAACTTCAGTCTCACTACATTCCTTTTGCTGTGAGTGGTACTTCATCTCTAATGTGTTTATTGTAAGTTAATATAAATTGCCTTCAGGCCTTCTCTAATTGCCTAATGTCGCTATAATTTGTGTAGGTTTTTAAGTAGGAAATACATTTCCTACATATTTAATGTCCATTTTCCTTTCGTTTACTATTCTAATGTTGTACTAATTTTTCCAGCAGTTTAATGCAAGATACTGATGATTTTTTAAGTTAATACATGTCCTTGCCTTAAGTCCCATTCTGCATGTTTCTGATCAGTAAGGTAAAAAATCTGAGTAACTGAAGTATAACCATTTTTAGTTATGAAAAAGATATGCTTTCTTCAGTCAGCTTTAATAGCACTTGAAGGGATCCACATTATGACAAATTTGTAAGAGAACTTGTAGTATACAGCCTTAAAGTTCCAAACTCCTTGTTCCTGTTAACCTGAGCTATGAATGTGTTTACCAGTAATCTCTGCACTGTGAAACTAAGGATTGGCAATACGTAGAGAACTCAGGAAGCTCTTGACTTACAGTAGATTGTGACAGCTTTCAGCCCTAATACAAGTAAATACCTACAGCTAGTGTTTGAGCTGAATTTGATCCTTATTTAATTTGCTATTTTAGGATATGGACTTACACATTTAAGACAAGTCTTTTATATTACTGTACTCATGACACAGTGATGAACAGAAGCAAATTCTGTATTTAATGGACAGTCTTTCTGCAGTAATGGAGATGAAACCACAGAAGGTGTATTTGGAGGCTCTCCGTTGCAGTTAAATGGTAGAATACTTGTATGAGAAGTTATTGAATGTTGGCTCTCAGAGTACCCACTGTCCTTGTAATAGCAAACTTGATAGTGCAGTATTGCTTCGATGTGTAATCTGACTGCTAACAGGCATGCACCTACACACGTTGTGGACTTCAAAAGGAAGTCTGAGGCCTATAGGACAGGCCATGTTATTCGCTAAACTACACAGACTCTGCTTTCCGTACAGCAACTTTTTTGTTCCAAGAGAAAAGCCTTTCTTGAGAGTACAGTAACAGCAAGAGTTTTCTCTTAATGTATCTGTTCCATCTGTACCAGGTGTAATTATTTGGAAGTAAAGCTTGCAAAACAAACCCTTCTTGTTGCTCTTAATACACTTTTCTGAATGTATTGTATTCTTGCTTGAACCTGTCCAGGACAACTTGATTCCATAGATCTGCTGCTCCTGCTTAAAAGTGACATCTTTTTACCTTTTGTACATTCTAAGTCTAATTCATTCTTACAGTCCTGCAGATCCAGCAACAGAACCATGTTTTAAGCTTCCGTCACCTAACAGCTAAATATAGGTTGAACTGCTACTTCTGTTATGTTTAATTTCTAGTCAATGAGTGAAAAGATCTGTGAAGAAAACCTTAGCTAAATTCCTCTTAATCTTAAGCTGAGAGAGCAAAAAGCTTTAAAAACTAAGATTGTTTGCATTGGGGGCTACTAATTGTTGTAAAACACTACTACCTTACTACTTAAAGCTTCCTTTAACATTCATTTTAGCAAAGGTAAGGTTGAAACAAAACAGGACATGAAGTTACCATGACTAGAGTACTATAGATATGATTGAAATAAGATTGCTAAAAGGAAACAATCAGGGATGAGAACCATTGTGCCTACGAGTCCATCTGTGTTTTCCCATCTGTCCCCTTTCCATGTAACATCATGGTTACCAAGCCCCATCTGAGAAGTGGGTTAAATGAAGTTAAATAAAACTTAATACAATAGAAGTGTATTATTGTGCCCTGGTAGCTGCTGTAACACAACTGTACACTAATCACAAAAGGGGCTAGTGAAGATAAAGGGGGGTTTACATGCTATAGTAAATAAGACAGTATAGGAATTATGTTGAGGTCAGGATTTGGTCTAGAGGGAGACTATCAAGTACTTGAAAGAACCATAAGTCCTATGAAAAGCAGATGTAGATGATAGGTACCAAAAAAAAAAAAATCTTCATAATGCTTAATAACAAACATGAATTTCTGTACTTTTTGAAAGTGTAGTATCTATCATTCAATATGGAGGGAAGGTAGGCACTTGTGGCTTATGTTTCAATTTACTGATTCATTTCAAGTATTAATGTACATCAAGTGTGTGTGTGGGGGTGTCCTGTTAGCAATATTGAGTTCTGTAGAGTGACAGAGCATGCTATGCGATACGTATGCAAAGTTCCAGATGTCCTTTAAAATGAGGAGCAAAAATGCTGTCATGGCAAACTAGTGGGATTGATGAAAGCTATGGATATTAGAACAGACAGCACAATGGGAAGGGGCAGAAGAAACTATAGCTAGAACACAGCTAACAGCTCATGTTACAACTCCTGCTTTCTTATACTGCAACAGACTTCATTAGAATTCTTACTCCTAAGCGCCTGAAATGGGGTATGAACATAATACTTGCAAAGGAGGTCTCTCTTCTGCCTTGTCCATTGACCTTCATATTGCTGGAAGTGTTTGTTGTCTGATGCATGCTAGAATTGCATCTTTCAGACCTAGAGCAGATTTGTGACCATAGTTGATCACAAGATAACTTTCACCTGTCACTTGCAGATAGCAGTCTTCAGTTTATTGTAAAAAGTCACAAAACAAAGCATAAACAAGTGTTCCTCCATACATGGGGAGATCACAGCTACCTAGCCAAGGTCCTTCAGAATTCTGTCTTGAGACAGTGTTTCTCACTGCAAACTCTATAATGATTAATGTGATGAGTTAGCACATAATTCTTCCTTTCCTGTGGCCAGTAACAGTCTGTTTTCATAAAGCCTAGATGGACCTGTGAGACTGCATTTTCCACTTACAATTCCTATATTCAGAAGAAAAGGGGAAAGATGGATGGGGGTGTATAAGAACAGGCGCCATTTAGCTAACTGCCTTCAGAGATCAGGCAAGAGAGAAAATGCTTTCATTTTACCTAACTTCCTACTGTGTACTGGCAGAAAGAATACAATTATCAAAAAACCCAGTTTCTAAGAGTGGTGGAAACTCTTGGCACTAATCCTTTATTTTTGCCAAAACTTTTCTTACTGCCATGTATATGATTATTTAACATAAGTATTTCCTCAGTGAATCTTAACTGTTTGTATTTTTCCAACCATCATGCTACTGGGGAGGAGGCAGAAAACAGCATAACAGCTCCAATTTACTGGCTCCTTATCGTATGAATGAGAATGCTTTACCTCAAGTGTGTTTCTGTTGCTTTCATGTATAAAGCAAAAAAAAAACCCCCCAAAATTCAGCTGATTTACATAAGATTACATGACATTATCAAAATGCTGTACAATGCAGTTTTTATGAAATAATACTGCAAAGACAAGTATTCCCATCTTCACGTGCAACCCTGCCAATAAAAGTAACCTTACTGCAATCATCTGGTTTTCTTCTAAATCATTTCAAGTATACTCAACAGGCATCCACACTGCATCATTCCACATTTTATTTAAGGTAAATATTGCAACCTTTATATCACGTTCTTTTTCTCATGGAATATTTTACAGTGAGAGTTTAGCAGTAAGTGTAAACTATAAAGAAATAATGACTGACTATACATTTAAAGCACATATACACATGGTCCCTTTAATTATACAGACTATGCAAAATGTACTTTCTAGAACAGCATGCCACTTCCTTTGGAAATTACTTTTCAGACATTAAAAAAAAATGTCCAAGAAGATAGCTTATACAGATTTGCTGCAAAAGGAAACAGACTACTTACTTAAAAGATTGTGAAACCAACCAAAATATTAGGTACGTACATGTCAAATGACCCATTTAAAAATTACTATTTTGGAATGATGGTAAGTTTTCCAAAAGGGTGCCTAACCACATTTTACAACGGAATGGTAGCCAGACAGGCCAAATAATGCCTTTCTGAAACCTCAACAAATAGTGTTTCATAGTTCAAAGATCATAGTCTAAATACGTTTTGAAAAAGAAAATTTCAGCACTTGCAGAAATAATGGAAAGAAGTGGGTTTAAACATGTATTTACATTTTTTTCCATGTGTTAATTAGAATTAAAGTCAGGGCAGACATAGCTATTCTGGTCTACTTTATTAATTCATTTCATTGATGCAATACTGCAGCTAAACATGTAATGCACTAAACATGGTAAATTTGCAATTTTAAGCTTTAAAACGTCAAGGTTTTTTTTCTCAAAACTTCCTGAAATACTGAGCACAAAGCTTTGCTGAGATACTCTCTTTTCTTTTTATTTAGCACTTTATAATACATACATTACACATTACAATATTAATATATACCTTATTTAATACCATGAAGAGTAAAGTTAGTCTGGTTAGTCTGCAGAGTAAGTTCTCTAGCAAAGGACTGTAAGTAGAAAGGTTTATAACAAAATTAACCACTTAGGCCAAACAGTCAAGAATTCCCTTTTGCTCATATTAAATCACATGACTGGAGATGTCTTTGTTTTTCGATTTGATTTCCCCCACCTTGTATCGGAGGCTTACATTTTGCATATCCATTGACACCCACATGTCTCAGTTTGTACCTATTCAGCCCCTGACGTTTTTAGACTTAGTTTTCATAACATGTAAAAGGAAACTTCTTAAGATACACATTTTAACCGGAGAAGCTTGGCTGTTCTTATCCGTATCAGGAAAAAAACCTAACCTTCTTCAGCATCCAATTTACCAATCTTCAGAAAGATGAATATCAGACATGCTGAGAACTAACCAGAAGAACTACAGTTCAAATAACCATGAAAGTATGGAAAAAGCACTCACTCGGAAAAGTTACTTATTCAGCTTAAAAGGTGTTTCTTCCCAAGGAACTGTACTTTCCTTTCAAAGGCACTGGATCGAATAGGAGAATTGAGTTCATAAAATGGATTCATTGCAAACTGAGGAAAGAAGAAAAACTCATCAATAAGCACAACGTCCAGCACTGGAAAATGTTACTTATTAGCTTTCAGCCTATTTAGTGCCACTTAAGAGCACGGAGCTCCTAAACAGTCACTTGCTTTCCAGGCCCTTGCATTCTCCCTATATATGTGCACAGCTATCCCTTAGTACCAGCTCCTCAGAACAGATCCATCACGACACTGGTGGTAATTTCCGTTTTGGAAATCAGCATCATTTGAGTGCCCGTAGGAGGCCGAGATGGCCACCTCCCAGTCAGTGCTGGCGACTGCCCCATCTAGTGGAAGTACCGCCAGGCTGTGAGAAGACGAACTACTTGTTCTGAGAGCAAAGCACCTCGACCAGGCTTCTGTAGAACAGTCCTTCACTTTCATTATCACCATTAATGACAAAATACTGCCTGACAATCACTGGACTAAAATGAAGAATAAATTCTGAAAGAGCAGAGTTTATGACAATTTAGAAAAATCTATTCTATTTAATGGAAAATATGCCTTTATGTCACACGTTATCAACTCTGGCTGATGCGGACTGCACGGGTGCTTCTCCACTTACACAGGCCCCCACAAGAAAACATGCTAATACAGGCATGCCTGAGCACGTTCAGCAGAACACACTTAAAAGTACTGCAGTGAGACCATAAGACATGGGTTCTTACCTTTATATACAAGTCATATACATCATTAAAGAAGTTCTTAATTCCGTCTTCTTGCCTTACATCATGAAGCATTATAAATCTCATATGTAAAGCAATTAAGGAAAATTTAACTTCTACAAAGAAGAGATGTTTAACATATCCTGAGACAAGCATTTACACCTAATTCTCCGTATACTTAAAATGTTTAGTTATACATGAAATAGCAGTGACTATAGGAGGAAGCATTAAAAGAAGTAACTGGCGCAGTGAAATTTAGAAAGCATTACCTTTGTATTTCAAAAGTCCTCTATTTGAAAATAAAAATAATCACCTCTCTATTCAGGGTTATTCTTTTTAAAGCTAGACAATTCCGAATGCGGACGATGCTCTCAGCACCTTTGCCATATACCCCTGAAGTTAAAATGACATTCAATGTTACTTCCTATGTGTAACAAATGTAACAAACACTTCTTGGACTATCTGTACATAAGATCAAGCTTGACACCACATTTTCAAGATGGGTGTGATTGACACCAAGCATGTTTATCCCTGTTTCTCCTCTCTAGCACTATCAAAGGGATGGGAACAGAGAACCATATAAGCTTGCTCAGACCCTCTCATATTATTCCCTTCTCATTCCTCTTTCCTCTACCCCACGTGAGCTCCACATTTCATTAGGCTATTCCAGCGCCTCCAAAAGGAAAAATCCATCTTTCCAATTCGTCCCAATTTTCAACAACTGCTGTGCCTCACAACTTACTTCATTCTGAACCTGGTGACTCTCTTTAAAAATAGGAGTGGTGAGTAGCCAGAGAAATCTGTTCCAAACTTAGTTCATCCAACTTAACCCGTTCTGGCAAAAGGCTTTTCCTATATAAATATAAGGAAAGAGAAGAGGGAAGGATATGTCCCGCTGTGACAAAAGCAGAAACAAACCATTCGTTAAACTTGTCCACAGTCTTCAGATACATGTTGTTAGAAAGCCACATGTTCTCATCTACTAGGTCAAGAGCAGCATGGGCAATGAACTGGTTGAGATGGCGATGATCATCCTAATGTATTTCCAGAAGACAGAGGATTAGTAATTCAGTGAAAGGAGTGAAATACAAACAATAATTTGCTCAAGCTGCTAAACAACTAGTGCTCAAGTTACGTAAAGTTATATATACCCTTCTTTTCTGCCACATACGTGCCATCCTGTAATTAAATAAAACTATTATATATTGTCACGATACTTGGTTTCAAGGGGAAAAAAAAGGTCATAATAAAAAGGTCATCACAAAACCAGTCTTGAGAGCAGCAAAACCAATAACGCCTACATTTATAGCTCAGGAATCAATTCAAGTATGAATTCTCTTGTTTACCAATGGGTAATCTCCCACTGCAAACTTATTCCACAACAAAGGCCCTGATAAAAGTCTTTTTCTCTGCTTTCCAGTCACCTGTTTTTGTGAAATTTACAGCAATTTAGCGTTTTTTGGGCCATAACATCTCTGTCAAATTTGGCAGAAATTGAACAATAGGTTACAATGTGTAAAAGTTGGGGAACAGATGGGGAAAGCAGAGAGATAGAGAGTACAGATACAACATTATCACCTAAAGATTCTGTTTTTTCAGGTTATTTGCCTAGAGACATAGGATTGTTTTATTATTTTGAGGGGGTTCTTTTTCCTAAAAGCCTAGTCCAGAAAAACATCCTGCAACTGGTATTAAATATATGCTTGTAGATGTAAATTGCACCTCTTCCTATAATAAACACAAATGGCCTTCATAGAGTGATCACCATGTTTGGCCCTAACACTACAAGAGTTGTGTGGTGAAAGAGCCATTTACTTTGTATACCAACTAGAACACCGGAGGACATCTGCCAAGAAACTGGGGACTAAACCATACTGTAAGCTTCTATTGGACTGAAAACGTAAGCAGTCTTGCGCTGTTTCTCAAAATATAGGGATACTATTAATGTCACTTTCACACCTCCCAGTGCGCTATGTTTTCCCCCAAATCAAGTTTGGCTCAGGGCATTAACAAGTTCCATTAAACCGCACTGAGGAAGAGATTAAGTAGTGAAGTTCAAGGGGCAAAAGCCTGTGCTGATTTACCACGCACGTTATGTAAACCACTTACTTCAGGCAGCTGCGCGTCTGCACTGTATTCACTCTTAAATGGCATGTCTCAGAAACAGAAGCGATAGTTGCCAAAACATACTAGCTCTCTTTCAGCACACATCAAGTTTAGATTCTCTCTTAGGAGAAAATTTAGTATTTCAACCTCAGTCAGACAAGAAGCTTACCCGAGCCAAGTTAATTCCATTAGCAGAATGTAGAAAATGTATTTTTCCACTGACACATCCTCACACTCACCAAGTCTAGTCCAACTAGTCTTATTTATGATTTTTTGTGGGACACTAATTCAAAATACAGATGACATCTTGCTGTTCAAATCAGTGACAGCATATACTTCCATTTTTGGACACACTGACAGATCCACACACTTCTATTCTGAAGTCTATTTTTTCTTTGATGTAATATCACAATGGATAGATTTATTCTTTTTCCACTTGAAACACTACTTATTGAGTAGTCTTACATTTCTCACATTCTCAAAACCGTATTTATCAATACAAATTTTAAACCTTTCTTACTTAAAAGCAAGTCTGACCATTGAATATCATTAAAAAATAAGATTTCTTTATAGCATAAAAAATAAAGGACTGATTAGAGCTTTCAAATTTATGTTCCTTACTTTACCTTATTATTGTATACAGATGCCTTAAAATAGAGAATAACAGTAAATAGCATTAGATAATGAACAGTTATTGTAAAAGCTCTACACACTAAGAGCAATATATTCTTCACCACACAGCATCAAACATTTAAGGAAACCATGTTTTATGAAGAACTAGCACGATCTGCAGAGAATTTGTAAGAGACTTAAGAACTCCAGAGTTCTACTTCCTATGACAAAGTTTCTGTAAAAAAAAGAGAACAGTGGATACCAGTAACACTTTTAACAACATACCAGTCATGCTTCTAATACACGGTAAAATTACCAAAGAAAATGCACCATAATTACATCATAGGAATATCACAGGGGAAAAAACACACCTTGGACTCTACTTTTCCAGGAGGCAGAAATTCCATTTCAAATATGGGATTATCATGATGACCAACTATCACAAAGTAGAAACTTCCAGACATTCTTCAATATAGTGTTCCTTACAAAAAACGATAGACACGCTTTACTGATGAGTCTATAGACAAACTCTTAATCCACCTGAAAATGCTCCTAAAAATCAGCCAACGTGCTTCCTATTCATATTTACCATAGGCTAAAGAGAGATAAACACTTTCTTAGGTATGCACGTTTGTATTTACATAGGGGGAAAAAAAAATCCTTAGAAAGTGGAACATCTCCTGGAAGTGAATGTGGGTACTACTACCTAAAAGCTCTTACTCCACAACTGACTGATGATTTAACTCCCGACAGCCCTCCCAGTGACTTGGACGGCAACGATCCCATGAAGTGAAGTAATGCGGTGTACCCGTCCCTGAGGAATCTCATCTCTCTCTCCCCGGGGGCCCTACAATCGGGCAGTAGGCAGGGAGAAGGGTAGCAGACAGTGGCCACCGTCCTCCCTCGCACACAGCGGGCGTAGAACAGTCCCACGGCCCGGCGCCACCCCCAGGGACTCCAGAGTTACCCGGGGGGAGTGAACCCCTCCCGCCGCGCCCCAGCGCCCTGAGGCCCGCCTGCGCTCCCCGCGGCTCCCCTGTGTACCGCCGGGGCTGCCGTCTCCAGGGGAAGGGCCGGACGCCGCGGGTTCTGCCCGCGGAACCGGCGGTGGAGGGACGGAGGGAGAAGGGAGGGGAGGGGGGGTGTACGCCCGCAGGAGCCCACCCCGGGCCCTCCGCCTACCCTGCGACGCGAGCTCTCCAACGGCTCCCAACGGTCACCCGGAAGCGCTCCTTCAACATCCGGCGTCCCCGTGACGTCCCAGCGTCCGCCGGGAGCGGGAGCCGCAGCCGCAGCCGCAGCCGGCGCCCTGCCGCGGCGCTCCCCGGCCCCGCTCCCAAAGCCGGGCGGCGCGGGCTGCTGGCTCCGGGGAACGCCCGCCGCCGCGCAGGCAGGAACCGGAGGGCCGAGGCGCGGGCTCGGGCCGGGGCGTGCCGCCCTCCCTGTGGGTAGGGGCAGGCTGCCCCCGGCAAAGCCGGGACCTGCGTGAGGGAAGGCTGGGGCAGCTCGGGCGCTCGCCCGGGGATCGAGCTGGGAGTCAATAATGTCTTTTTTTTTTTTTTTTTTTTTTCTTCTCCTGGTATTGTAGGGCAGGATGGCTTCGGTTGAAAGGGAGACGCTGTCCCAAGATGAACTCCGGAAAAGGCTCTATCAGACTTTTAAGAACCGAGGTGTACTGGACACACTTAAGGTGTGTTTTATTTTCAGCAGGTGCTACCTGTGATTCGCTGTACTGTTTAACATTGAAAGCAGTGGAATAAACGTGTTTCCCACTCTCCCCAGCAGTATTATTTTTGCCACAGCCTAATTTGTATTTAGCTTTTATTTGCCAGAAACAAGGTTCTTCCTAAACAGAAGTGCTTTTCGTTGTGGATTAGTCTCAGAAAGGTTGAAGACCTGTATTGGGTCTTTGAAAATTTCCATGCTTGAGAAGAAAGTCAAGCAGGGAAGAGAGGAATAAATGAGAAGACAGGTTTGGAAAGGACCTCTTTGGTCTCAGAGTCAATTTGTTGCCTATTATAAATACACATGCTATGTGAATTCTGCTCCTGAAATATTCCAGTTCTGTTTTAAAACTATTTGAGCTGTTTTCTCCTTGCCTGCTCATTGAGGAGAATGTCTTAGAACATGATTGTGTTCAAGAGTGGGACTTTGTTCTGATTTGTAGCCTGGGTTTATTTATGGTTGCTGTGGCCTTTTTTCTTGTGCTGAAAGTACCCTTCAGTTTAAGTAGCTCTTGCTTCTCATGCTGAATTTATAGGCAGCAGTCATACCTTGTCTTCAGGATTCTGTTCTGCAATGCTAAGCAGGTCAAGGTGCACTAGTCCCATTGCTGGTTATCCCTGTAGTCCTCTGCATCACTTTGAAGTCTTTCCCCCTTTTTTTAAAGGAAGTAGATCATAATTGTTGTGAGCTTTCCAGACAAAGTTTAGAGTGGTATTAATTCTTCCCTGTTTTTGTGGGGAAAGTCTGTGGAAGCCTGCATATATCTCTTTTTGAGGCGTGTTACATTTGTAGTGCTGGTCATTGTTTGTTTGACACATCCACATCTTGCGTTTTTCAAATGTTAAATCGCTTGTGTTATAGCAGAAATTTGTATCAGGCCTTAAATGCTGAAATGTTGTATTTCATGCAGTTTCAGTTTTGCTAGTCTTTAAACATCATCTGATTTCAATTTTATGACATCTTAATCTTTCTATACTTCTATACACATCTTTATGTCACCAGCAGATTTTTTTAGCTCCTGCTTTTTATGTCAAATTCATTACAGTTTTAAAAAAAAAAAAAGTCAAGATCTTTATTTTAAGAATGCCACTGATAAGCTTATGGCCAAGAATTCCCTGTTCAGGACAACTTGTTTCTCCCTTAGTGATTTCCATACCAAGCTTGCAGTGCTTGAACCGTTTCTTGTCTTGTTTGACTTAACTAATAGTCTATCAGGTGGCATGCTATTTAAGTCCATTTTCCTGCTTCTCTTTTCCTGGTCTAGGATTATACATCGTATTAAAGATTTTGTAGCTTTTCTGAGCTGAAGAATGAATACAGTTGGGTTTTTAATGGATTCCTGCAAACACTCTTAATCTTCTAAGGAGAATACTCTCAACTTTCTCGTGGTCTTATCTGACTGCCTCTGCTGGTAAGAGGCAGGGCGGATCTGGAGCTATAGGTATGCTGTATGGCCAACATAGAGCAACTGATTTCTGCCTTGCTTTCCCATAGTAGGGACAGGGATTTAGCCCTGTGTTTTCCACCTGCGCTTTGTCATGAGACATATAAGAGATTGCTGGTCTCAGTTGTTTTTGAGACAACCTCATCTCTGTCAAAGGTCGTTGGAACTGGAAAAGTTCAGAAATTAATAAGGAAAACAGTTTTTTCAGTTGTCTTTATTTCTCTCTATTGTATAATTTCTGTAGAAAGCCGTGCTAAAATATCAGGCTAGTCTGATGATCTAGCTTTGTTAAGTTTCGGTAAGCATTTAGTATTTCCTCCCATTTTTGGTAACACGCTATTTCTTTAACCAACTTTGTCACTGTTGCATGCCTGGTGTTGAAAGCTTAAAACACTTTTTCTGTCTTGATCTTTTAGTACGCTATAAACTATTTGTATAATTATATAATGAAAATTATTATTTCTTCCTTTTACAGGAGGGAGACTTTCTGATTTTAGGTTACTTTTTTTCTCTATTGTAACCTATAGAATGCAGATAAATAATAAAAAATGCAATTTAATTATTATTAGTGCCTGTAGGCTTTTTTGATTACTATCCTTTTGCTTCCCTACAAAATAATTAATGTTAAAGACATTGAATTTCCTGCTTATTTTCCCATCTGCTTTTGTGATTGCATTGGCAGCTTCCTGATATACTCAGAGTGAGTTTTCCAAGTATACCTGAAATTGAGGCCACATCATGTAGGCTTTATTTAAGAGAGAAGGAGAACTGGAAAGCAATGATCTAAAAATGAAGCTGGGGTACTACAGGGGAGTTTATGTGAGTTCTTGACTGAGAAAATACTTCTTTTAAGTCCTACATTTGACACATCTTGAGGGAAAGTCAAAGATCACTGTAGCCACCATTAGAGTGTTTTGAAAAAAGGCATGGTGTCCCAAGCACTTTTCTAAATTTTGCCAAAGTTAGTCTGCCCATTTCTGCTATGTAGGTTGTAATATAACATGTAGAAGTAAAATGAGACTTCCCATGAATTTTGAAAAATAAAAACTGAATAACATGTAAACTGAGAATATAATGTCTATTCTGTATCAGACACAGCTCCGAAACCAGCTAATCCATGAACTAATGCACCCAATTCTAAGTGGAGAACTTCAGCCACAGGCTGTTCCAAATGATGACAGTTCACTTCTGATCACAGCTTCGAACAGTTTGGTGGCAGATCATCTACAGAGATGTGGCTATGAGTATTCACTTTCTGTTTTCTTTCCAGAAAGTGGATTAGAGAAGAAGAAGGTAAGTTCAGTAATTTACCTCTTCTAAGACTTCTGGGAGCTTTGCTTTCTGGGGGCTGTTGTATTGCAGGAGAATTGAAAAAAATCCCCTTTTGTGACAGTGAAATACAAGTGCAAGTACAACTTCTGATGATCTCCATAAAAGACTTCTAATATTCAAGGCCATTTTCGTGAATACTTTAAACTGGCAATAAGCTAATGATGTTGTTCTGGGAAGACATAACACAAGCGTCTTAACCTCGTACTTGCTTCACCCATAGCTGCAGTCTGGCATGAGCATTTGTGAGGCTGTGTGGCAGACCACTTGGGGAACTGATCCTGATTAAAGCTAGCCTCTTGTTAGGCCACTCAGTTCCCTGAAAGTGTGGTTCATGGTCAGTTTAAGCTGTTCTGACTACAAGCTGTAGCTGAAAAGGGCAGTCCTTGCCCTCTCTTCCTTTCTCCTCTGTGAGTATGTGATAGGGTGAAGTTGTTTCTGACTGAAAATTAATTTTTTGACTTGGTGAGTAGTTAGTTGTCATTTGGGTTAATGAGCTCATCTGATTTGTATGATAAATCAAGAAAAGAGGCAAGGAAAGTAGCAAGAGCATGTATCCAGGGTGGGGAGGAAACAAAACTTATCTCTTTTCACAGCTTTAGTTGGTCATAAAACTACACACTGGCTGCTGTATGTCTTAGGTAATGGAGATAAGTACATGTAGTACTGGAACAGCAGGCCTCTGAAAATGGTTTTACAGGGCAATAAACAGATCTTTCTCAAATGGAAAACATTTTACGACTGTAAAATAGTGCCTATTACATATTTGAAATGTTTTTAAAGTAGTTAACCTTTTCTAACTTAGCTTTTTTTTTCCCCCCAAAGCTGTGGACTATGCAAGATCTTCTTCAATTAATGAGGATCAATCCAAAATCCAGTCTTTACAAATCACTGGTAAAGTTATTTTGATTTTGAAAATAAGCTTAAATTACGGTTGTGATGAAGTTGACTGGCTAAAACATCTTTTATTTCTTACAGACTTCAGGAACTCGGAAGGAAAATAAAGGTACAAGATGTTTATGCATGATGCAGACGAGGATAATTGTCAGCTTCATTTTTATTAAGATGCGAGCAATAGAAATTCAAATTTCTTGAGTGCATGTTGGTATGGAATAATATGGATTCAGTGAGATTTTGAAACTTGCAGTACATCAGGCTGATGTATATTATATTTCAGGATTATCCAACTCCTATTTGTGGTGTGGATTAAGTGTTAACGTTCACCTAGAAAATAAACGTACATTAGAAATATGAAAAAAAATCTGTAATCAGGTATTAAATAGAACGCTCTTTGGAAGCTTTTCATGCTAACTTTGGCAAGCTCAGATTTTGGTTTGTGTTTATAACAGACTGTATTAGCTTGCATAATGTACTTCCAAAACTGGTCAAGATTTAATTGACTTTCCATTGTTTTATATAAGAAATAATTCAAGCCTGAAGTAGCTTGATCTTCAGAAACCCCTATTGCCTAATGACCTCATCATTAAAGTAGTAATAATTTGCTCTCTCAAATGACCTTGGAAGTCAAAGAGGCAGAGAGGAATGGATGAAAGGAAAAGTTGCAAAAGGACAGCTTTTGCAGAATGAGATGGAATGAAAGGAATGTGCCTATAATAAAAGTCTTAATAGTTTAGTAGTATTGATTTTTACTTAAATACTTAGTTCTTTCCGTAAACCAAGTATTGATTTTTACTTAAATACTTAGTTCTTTCCGTAAACCAGATAGGTTTTCTGGTACAGTGGAAATGGCTTCATTAATTACAGGCTCAAAAATTCAGTTTTGGTATGAAATCATAACTAACTAATATATTGGATCTTGATAGGTTTTCTTACGCAGATTTTAATCGGACTTACAGAGCATCATTTAAGTAAGGAAACTCATGACACGGAAACTCAGACAACCTCAGTGCCTCCTTACAGAGAATCTCTTGGTAAGTGCAACCACTGCAAGCAAGTCTCCCCAAATATTTTCATATTGGTAAATGGTATGGATTAATAAAGTGCATGAATGTTATTCATTCATCACTTACTCAAATGCATCCTGAAGTAATAATAAGTAAAGGTCATACCTATCACTAGTACCTTGTTTTTTTAACCTTTCTTAAAATAAAGCAAAAGTCCTGTTACAAATTTTTTTTTTTTTTAATCACTCAGATGTTTTCTTAGGCATTTAGCTAAGAGCTATAACATCTTAGATGGACTGTAAATGTTATGTGCTGAAATATGTTCTGGAAAACGTAATTGTAAAGGTATGCCTTGCTTCTCTTTCTATGATAGTGTTTCAGTGAAAGTTAGACATAGATTGGGAGTTCTTGAGTTACAGTATGCAAGCTATTAGTAATACAAAAAACCTAAAAGTTGCATGCAAAAGAAAATTCTTGTCCATCCATGATAAAGAGGATGAATGACTATGTAATACCACAATTAGTGCCTAAACAGCTAAGTGCCTCCTCCTAGGTATATGTTGTGTGGCATAGAGCTGATAAATCGCATTTCTGTGCTGCCTCTGCTTTTGCACCACACAGATCTTTCTATGACAGTGCTACTTAGGTAAACTAAGGAACTTCCTACAGAGAGAGGTTCCTACAGGAACTTTGGTAGGATGACTGTGGTGATTGTTCTTAAATTGTGATGGATGTGTTGCTCTTTTTATAGCTGAGAAGCTTCAGCTGATTGATGAACAGTTTGCAGACTCTTATCCCCAGCATCAGAAATATGAATCTTTAGAAGTAAAACTTCATGAATATAGAAAAGAAATAGAGAAACAGCTTCAAGCAGAAATGTGTCAAAAGGTATAACTCTGGTCATTGAATTTGAGGGAGACATTTGTTAATTTTGACTTTGCACGTTACAAACTTTTAATACTTAAGGTAAATTGAAAGAAAAGATCTAATAGCGAGTTACAACAAACACAAAAGGCTAAGTTAATCCCATATCAATTGTTAATTTGATGACATAGCATGTGTATATTTTCCATTCCCCTTTTTTGTTTAAATGTGCACTGAATGTTAAGCTTCTTATTCTGATGTTAATTTGTAACAACTTTTTCTTATTTTGATTGTCTTAATTTGGTAAATTTTATTTGCTCTTTGATTATTTTGTTTTATGGGGAAATGTTTACTCTGCTTAGTCATACTATTAATTTTCCTTCCCAGTTAAGATCTGAAGCTTGAATTTCAATATAATGCATAGCAACTGAGAGGTGTCAATTGCTGCTGTTTAACTTGCCAGATAGTTTAGTTAATTTTTAATACTGATGAGAATTTCCTTACTATTTCAGAACATTACACAGAAACACTAAAATCATAACAGACAATATTATGAATTATTTCTGTTGGTTTTTTTTTTCCTTCCTATAATTGAAGACAGCTCTTTTAGGGCCTTTTCCTTCATTTTGGGAATAAAATTAGGATTTTTTTTTTGTCGCATTAATCCGTTGATAATCCTTATGTCTGAAAAATGGAGCAAAGAGAATATACTGCAGTTCATTTAAATATGTTTTTTTTTTCCATAAATTTCTGTCAAGATCAACAGTTTATTTGGATAGAAAAATTTAAATTAACTGTAGTTCATTTAGATATATTTTTTCCATGAATTTCTGTCAAGATCAATAGTTTATATGGATATAAAAATGATGATCTGATAATCAGTTAGAATTCTTAGACACACTTTTAAAGGCAGTCATCTGCATATAAACTGTTTGAGGAAATCAGTTTAGTCATATTTATTCAGTAGTCAAGTAGAAGGACGGAGAGTTAAAACTGCCAATGTGTTTTACCTTTATTTTTCATTTAGTCTTCATTCCCCAACAGGCATTATCTTTTTAGTATGTAAAAGATGTTAATTTTTGTGTTGTTAAGTTTGTCTGAGTTTAAGCAAAGCAGTTGCAACAAAAGAGATTGGAATCTTAACCAGATAAAAATCACTTCTAAATTCAATTAACTTTCCATGGATCCCTTAGCACTGTGGCATGAATTACTAAGACATTTCTAATCCAATTTATATATGTACAAGTGATGCTGTACTGTCTCACCATTTCTTTAATTTTTCACAAAATTTATGCCCACAGACCTGAATTCCTTGATCAGACATCCCTACTGTGCTTTTTCCCCTCTCTTTAACCTCTTTGATTTCTCCAGTCTCACAATTTTTCTATTTATTCTCTATTTATTCTCTTTTTATTCTTTTGCTCTTCTTTCTCACTTTTTTTCTTGTATGTTTGCTTTCCATTTTCTTCCAAATTTTTATTATAATTCTTTATAACCCTGTTTGTTCTTGCATATATTGCACTTCACACGTTGTATGGAGGCACGTTCCCTATGATTCTTCTGTGCATTTGCAAGATGCATACTTTCCTGTTTGTATGCATTTACTTTTTTTTTTTTTCAGTTGTGCTAAGAAGTCTGTGAGTCAGGACTTCTGTTTCTGCAACCTTCTTTATGTGGAGTTACATATTCTGCATTTTTTTTTTCACATGTTCGGCACTTTTTTTGTGTCCAGATGAATTTCTGTTGTTCCTGAGCGATTCAGGATGGGTCTGCTTCTGCCATTTCTTGTATCACCAGTCAAAAGTGGTTCTGTGGGAAAAAGGCAAGAATAGAGACAGTGTCAGAAGAGGAATTTGAGAGTGTGGCCATTCCTTAATTGCAAGCAGACTGTCACTCCTGCAGTGTGTTTTTCTTCATGGGCCTCTGTTTTGCTCTTGTCTAAAGCTATTGGTTTTGTATAAGATCTGCTTTGGGATGCCAGATAAATGCATGAAATCTATGAGAGACATGCAAATACTATGTGCTGCTAAGATGCTTTTATCACAGTAATTTAATTTCATTGAACTATCCTATATTTCCTAACAGGAATTTCTAAGTGAAATTTAGAATTGTCTGAGGGGATAGTCTTTGTTGATTTGAAGATGGTCCTAGTTAACCCTCTCTTCCTCCTTTCTGTAAAAGCTAGAACATTTTAAAGAAGTTGAAATAGCAAAGATTAAAATGGAGGAGAAAGTGCAGACCCAGAAAGAAGTCTCTGAGCTACGTCATGAGTTAGAGAGGACACATCAAGCAAAGTCTGAAGCCTTGATTTCTCGTGAAAAGAATGCTATTGAGAGGCTTCAAAAACAACAAGAGGTGAAGTTCCAAATATTTTTTTCTTAATCTACTATAAAATGATTCAACGAGTTGATTAAACTGTTCTTTTATCTTTGGGAGATTTACCTTCAGATCTTACTTGGCTTATTAATGAAAACTTTGGATTTACTTTTGTTCTCATGAATAGGGGAACGCATTTAGCAGCTGCAAGAATGAGTATTGGTAAATATCTAAGTAGAGCTGGCTGGAAAAGGAACTGTTCTGCAAGCTAGAATTGAAGGATTTAAATGTAATAAATACTCTTTAATCTGTTTTAATAACTTTGCTGAATTCAGATCACTGACATTTTGTTAACAGAAAGTTGATATGACTTTTCATTTTTCTGTTTCCAGAATGTAGCTTTTAGTTATAGTATAAATTCTTTCAATTGCTAAGAAGGACTTTAAACTAAATGGAATATATAGTCTGTGTGGTACGGTTATGCCATTTCTGTATGTCTTTATACGTTGAATATTATGAAGAGCCACTGTCTTTACTATAAGCCAACATCTTGCTTCTTTTCTTTGAACACTTTTTTTGTTGATGAATTACTCCTTTGGGCTGTTAACTCTTGGTGTTTTGCCAGAATAATAACAGTTACTGCAGCACACAATAATTTGAATATAGTTCTGAATTGCTTCTCCTAATCTCTATTACCTTTCAGTTTTTGGAAGAATAGTTTGCTTGCTGTTCTGTTGCCTGTTTGCCTAGCCACCCCCCTGCTGTCTGCAGTAGACCTTCCTATCCAAATAATTTAGTCATCCACAAATGCTAACCCCCTTTCTGCTCTGATATGGTGGATTTTTGGTTTTTTTTTTGTTGTGGGTTTTCCTCCGCGCCCCCCCCCCCCCCCCCCATGATGTTGGTTAACAAAGCAACCATACAGGTGTCTACTATTGACCTCCTTCCATTCTGAAAATTAAACATTTTATCACTACTCTATGAAATTCTTTCATGGTTATGTCCTTAGAAGTGTACAAGAAAACCATCTATTTTATGCTATCGGTTTTCTTCTGTGGGCAAGAAATTAATTCAGTAATTAAAAAAAAAAAAAGATGACTGGATCAGTATATCCATTGAGCATTATGTGTGGATATTTGGTTGCTCATGTCAGCTTCTGCACTCACTGAAAAGTATATGCTTTGTTTATCTGGGGACTCTTTTAGCAGAGACCAGCAGCTCTACTGAGTTGAAGCATATTTGCATTAAAGGTAGAAGGTCATTTAACCCTTTACTGAGATAACTTTACGCCCAGGAAATATGGCTTGACAAACTGCTCTATTTTTTGCACCGGTAACAGCAGCTAAGTCTTTCAGCACCGTCAAGTGCACATGACTTGCAAACTTGATATGAGCACCCATGGGGCAAAATAATTATTTTTTCCTTCTTAGGCACTTACTATTTCTTTGGAGAGAAATAATGCCTTGTGTGCTTAAGAACAAAAAAAGCTATTTTTTATTAATAAGAAGATATGTGGCTTTCGGTATTAGCATGTTCATCACTTGGAGAATTCCTTTTACAATTTGTTTGATTTCTATAAGTTAAACTGCAAAAATTGAAAGACTGCTGCTTGACTCAGTTTCAGGTTTAAATCATGTTTTATCAAGGGCTTTTGGCATTTGTTTTTTCAATTTTGTTTTTATGAAGAACCTAAACATTGTTTATTAAAAAAAATCAGATGTTTGAATGTGTTTATTCTGTAATGTTTTTAAAACAATTTTTCCTTTTACGTAAGTTTTAATCAGTGCCATTTCTTAAAAGTGTTTACAGGTAGCCAGTAGTGACTCCATCTAAAACATTTTTACTCATAGTAAAAGGAGAAAGGGAATAAAAAAAAATAATTTCTGGGTATTATTTCAAATTATGACTATATAAATAGTATTTATTGGAGTAAGACCAATTACTGAAGAAGATCCTTGAAAGTTTGAACGTGTTAAATAGTAGATACTCTATAAAGTGTGAAATAAAACTAGAGATAATATTTTGTGATTCAGATAGAAGCAAAGGAAGTATACGCTCAGAGACAAAGTCTACTGAAAGATATTGAAGTCATAAGGGCCAGAGAGGCGGAACTGAAGCAAAGAATTGAGGCATTTGAACTGTAAGTTGCTGAAGGGCATATACAATGCTAAATGATGTTGTTGTCCTTTTTCTGGAAAGCATGTTTCAAGTTGTTGCTGCTTCTATGATATTGAAATAGATTATATATCCCATAAGTTGTGTTTTGCATTTTGAGCAGTATTGTAGACTGTCTCTGCTAACAGGGATACCCCATACAAAAAGAAGTTTTGGGTTTTTTGTATTGCTCCTCATCCAACCAAAACAGTGCAGCATTGCTTCGGAGGCAAGGAACCAGATGTTTGCTCTGAAGTGCTTAAATTAAAAAAAAAAAAAACAAAAAACAAAAAAAACCCCTTCCAAACCCAAAACCCAAACAAACCAAACAACACAGTATGTAATCCTAACACTCATAAGGCATGTATACGATATTTTGCTTCTTTAGTCCTGTTTTGTTGTTTTTTTTTTTTTTTTTCAAACTTGTCCTTAGTAAGATAAGTTTTCTTTGGTTAAATAAAAGAATAACTAAACCATTTTTGGCCAGTTTCTCAATACTACTTAATGTCATTACCTTGACATCTGCTTTTTATAGCAGAATGAGTATCCCGCTAACAAAAATATGTTGGTTTATTTTTTTAAAAAAGCCAGCAGAGGGTGCTGATGGAGTAGCATGTTCAGCACCATCTCCTCTGAAGGCTTTCTGGCTTTCTGGGAAACTGAGCTAGGGTTAACCCGGGATAGCTGCATAATTGATTGGTACTGGATTTTAAATAGGGCAATTTAGTTTGTGTCACATCTTCTTGTTCTTAATGAATTACAATGACAGATTCTGATCATAACTTTAAATTGCTACAGTGTTCCAACTAAGCACATTATGCTTTGATGTCTCTAAATATTATTTTAAAAAAAACCCCAAAACTAAAGTTTTGGCTTTTGGTCATTGTCTGTATTTTTATGTATATTTCAGCACTCAGAAACTTCAGGAAGAGAAAAATAAAGCTATTGATGATGCACTTCGACGTCGGGAGGTTGCTGTGAAGAACATAGAGGAGACATATGACCAAAAGCTTAAGACAGAACTCTTAAAGTAAATGTTTCTTTTGTCTCTAATAGGACACATGCTACTTCCTATGAAAACAGAATAATAAATTCGATAGGATTTCTTTTGAAAACTGTAACAAAGCAAGGACTTTGAAAATGTGCATTGACGTTTTTGTTTTAATCAGCTTGAATTCTTTACATTATTGCTTAGCTCTTTGCTAGTGAGACAAAATGTTCTGTCAGGTTCAGAAAAAGCTTGCTATAGAAAGTAATTCTCTTTTGATTAGAGGTTATATTATTGTTGTAGTTTTAATTCTGTGTTGTGATCTGGGAAAGAGATGTGACATTAGTTGTATGTTTAGACAAGAGGATGTGAAGCAGTATTTTAGTGACTTCCTTTGACCACAATTAAAAGAACTGACCATTTTATGAACGCAGAAAAGGCATGGAGGGGAAATTAGCATGAAAAAGATGTTATAGGTTTCTTGGGAAAAGGGTGAGAGGCACACTAGCTCACTGTACAGATAGATTGGCTCTTACGTTAACCCCTCCCCATTTTTGGAGAGGGATTGTCTGTTATAGATCACCCTCTCTTACTGACTACCATCTGCTTGAATGTGGTTTCAAAGAATGTGCTTAGAAATGCTCTTTGAAAGCAAAAGACATCATCTGTGACTGCTTTTGAGGTGTTGCAGTGGCTATACCCTAACTTTGCTATTGTACTTTCTTGGAGTGCTTTGGTCTCTTGAAGGGTTACTGGGTGCTTCAACGCAGGCAGGTGCTCTCAGCATGTTATTACTCGTGTATTTGATAGCATGAACCAGTCTTCCAGTTAGGCAGTTAAACCAAATGATGGATGCATCATTACTTTTTATTGCAAGCCAGTGAACAATAAGTATTATCTGTGTTAGTCTGTCTTTATTTAAATCACAGAGGAAAGTTATTAAGAGTAGGTTTTGATAAGAATGATGCCTCAGCTGAAACTGAGAAGTTTGAAGGTTTTTTCAGAGAACAGTGAAATGCAACTAATTGACCCACCTTGGTATCTTATTTTACCTTTTCCATAATAGCTAGTTACAAATAATGCTTGTAAAGTGCTTTTGGTTCATGAGGAGAAGCAAATTATTTTAAGGATGAACTGCTGCTTAGCTTATTTTATCAACATACAAAATATTTTAGACATGCTGCAAGTGCTCAGAAAGATAAAATCCGTGTCCTTTTGTCCCAAATCTTTGATGAAAAGTAGCAAAGAGCTACTATTTATTGTATAGAAATAATGATGCTTGTTAGAAGACGAATCCTTTTTTATTTTTACGGTAAACATTAAATGCCATAATTGGGAGAAGGATCTGAGTGGTCTGGACCATTTGCAAAACTGCAGGAGGATGGATATGGCAATATCTGAAAACATTTATAATCTGTGTCCCAATCATGCAAAATGCTGAGCTTTTGTAGCTCCTGAGATTCCGGTAAAATTGAATGGTAAAGTTGGATGACTGCTGGGCTGTGAATAATGGTGTACCTGGGCAGTGCTCAGTGTCCAGCTGGTGGCTGATGATGAGCAGAGAACCCTTGGGGCCAGTACGGGGACCGGTACCGTCCAACACCTTCATCCGTGATCTGGATGTTGACACAGGGCATCCTGAACAACTTTGAACATGAGGCTTAATTAAGCGGAATGGCTTCCACAACAAATGGCAGAGTTTCAGTTCAGACAGACTTTGATAAGCTAAGGGATTGTGTCAGCATAAATCTTAGGAATTTTAACGAGGAGAACTGCAAAGCTCTGCGCTCGGGGCAGAATATCCCTGTGAAGTAGCATAAATGGGGAAAAGGAATTGACCGAGTAGCTGCGTTTCTGAAGAGGACATGGGAGTTACAGTGAATGCCAGGTTGACTATGAGCCAGCAGCACACTCCGGCAAATAAGGCAAACAGCATGATGGGCGACATTAGTAGCAGCATGGCCAACAGTCTGAGGGATGTTATTATCCCCTTCAGGTATTGGTGAAGGCTGTGCTAGGAATACCATGCCCAGGTTTGGGCTCCCCAATTAAAGTCAGTCATGAAGAAACTGGAGAGGGCCTAGTAAAGTATCTGCCAAGATAGTTATGGGACTATCAGACATGACCTCTGAGTTCATATGGCAGGGGCTGTAAATTGTGGCTTGGGAGGTTCATCTTTGACAGGGGAGAAAAAAAAAAATTTACTGGGAGTGTAGTGTGGCATTGGCACAGGTCATCCAGGGAGGTGGTGGAATATACATCTTTTGAGGCTTTCAAGAGTTGTCTAAGAAGAACCACAGCTGACCTGATCTAGAGTTGGCGGTAGCCTTGCTTTTTGAGCAGGTGGTTGAATGATGTGGTTGGCATGGCCCTTTCCAACCGTTTCAGTGACGCTGCAATAACTAATTTTGTCAATAAATAATTATGTGTTATAGTTTAGTCTGGGAAAGACTGGAATTTACACAAATGCATGCGGATGTGCGCACACACATACTTTGGGAATACATAATTCTTTTTACTTCTAGATATCAGCTTGAATTAAAAGAAGAATACATAGCCAGAACCAATAAAGTTACTGAAGATGAGAAAAAAAATAAAGGTAACCATCTCTCTGAGATTAATAAAGTAGCTGTTTATCTCTAGAGCTTTTACTAACAGGTATCAAAACACTATTGTTACTAAACAGTCAAGGTGTTCCGTAACAGTGGTGACAGAAAGTGACAGAAAAGTGACAGAAAAGCCATCAAAATAGATTTTGAAAACATGTAGCAGGATAACGTGACAGGTCAGCAACTCCTTGCTGTTCAGAATGCAGTGGGAACTGTGAGCTGCTGCTTCATACAGAAGCTGCAAAGTGTTTTGCTTTTTCAGTTTTCCATCTCCTTCTGAAGTGCTACTAGCTTATTCATTCTCTAATTGAACTCTGGTACAGTCTGGTACCATACCCTTGAATGGTTGCCAGTTTCTACATTTATTGTGCACAAGATGTTTAATTGGAGCTTGAGGAAGAAAGCTGGGACCAAACATATTTAGACTTTTAAGCTAGGGACATGTGAAAGAAATGTTACATCATGTGCATATGAATTTGATTAATTCCAAAGGAGCGTATGTATGCATATGTATATATACACACAGTGTGATTTACTTAATTTTGAAGGAGTGTGTATGACATTCAGTCATTTTTATGTCTTGAATTAATTGAATGTTGGGCTTAGCAGCTTGAACTGTTTTTTGCTGATACAGTTTTTTTACTGTACTCTACTAATTTTAATTCAGCATTTGTAATTCTCCCTGCAGAGAAAGCTATGCTTTTGCATGAAGAAGCCATTGCTGTTAATTCAAAAAAGGAGGAACTCAAGCAAGCTATATCACGCACGAAAGAGCTTGAGGTAATTGTAAACATGAATTTAAAGAAGCTGTATTCTACTTAGTGCATTTGAAGTACATTTAAAAGAAAAAGAGAATGTGAAATAAAAATATTGTTAAGTAGTACAGCAGTTCATAAGCTTCTAAACTGTTCTTTATCTGCAGCTGGATTTGGAGTCAGTGAAGGCCCAGGTTCTGTTGGTAAATAAACAGAATCAGTTGTTGACAGAAAAACTGAAAGAGGTATCAGACTATCCTTTGCTAAAGGAGGAGAAATTGGAGCTCCAAGTGCAGAATAAACTACTTAGGCAGCAGTTGGATGACACTCGCAGTGAGAACCAGCATCTTCGAGACAGTCAGTGTGAATGATTTAGTAATTTTCTTCTTTATGTTTCCCTATAGGGGAATGTCTGTTTGTTTAGAAATGAAATAATGTCTATTTGTTTAGAAATAAATTTTCATTAAAATACATTATTTGTATTATGTTTACTAGTAGTTTGCGTTAAACCCCAAATAATGTTTGTGTAATGTCAAGGACTGTTTCATTTTACAAGTTTATTTTCTTTAATATGTCTTATAGTAGAAATCCTGAATTAAGTGGAAGCTATAATAATATGAAGAATATCCCTTTCACTCTTTGAAAAAAGCAGTGCAATATTTCTAACCATAGCATTAGTATGGTTAATAACGGTAAAAGAACATTGCATTATTATTTTTAAGTGCTTGCTTGACTATAGTTATAAAATGCCAAGTATTTTTAATGTGCGTTTGAGATTACGGGAGAGTAGAGATGTACACCCAGTTACATAAGATAGGGATATGTATTTTTCTTCCAGAATAGGACAGTCTGGGTCTAGTTCTTAAATGACTATGCCAACAAAAATTTCGGTCCTTTGTAAAAGGAAAAAAAAAAAAAGCCCTAAGTACTTTATTCAAACAAAGCCTTGTTATGTTCCTAAAAACAAATCAGCTTTCTATTTTGAAGGGGTATCATGTAGAAAAGTGCTACATTCTATAGCTGAGTGTCTAGTGTTTCTCTTTCTGGGTAGAGCTGTCCCAGCCCTCGGCGGAGCACCTGGCCTGCCAAGTGGAGCTGAGAAGAGCGGAACATTCTAGGAAGCTGGCACTGGATGAATTTGAAAGTCATAGGCAGATTTTGGAAAAGCAGCTACAAAGTGAGGTGAATTATTCTTTCTAAATAATTTGAATCCTTTCTTTTTCCTGTCATCTTGTTCACGTTTATCTATGTACCTGTGTAGGCCGTTTAGAGTGTAGTTACAGGGATTGTTTGTATTCTTCTTGTTTTTATGTAAACAACTCTAAAGAAAACAAAACAACACCAAAAAACGACAAAAAAACCCCAACATAGCCAAAGTAAATCTTTCCAAGTCAGTAAGTTGTCAGCACTGACTTTCAGTAGGATACTGTGTGTATATGGTTTGTATGGACCTGAAAAACATTTAGAAACAAGTATGCAGCCAGTTGAGAGTCGTCTTTTTGTTTGAATTATGCTGGGTTTTGTTTTTCTCTCAATCTCCTGTAGGTTGAGCGTTGTGCTCAGTTAAAGACCCAACTGTTGGACTCTGAAGCTACTGTCAGGAAGTTGAATGTGCAGGTTGAAGAACTGAAACTGCAAGTGAAACAAACACAGGCAGGTTTGTATCTTACACCAGAGCAGTCCTTTATGAAGTTCACTTGCCTGACCAGTGTAAGAATTTCCAGAGGTGTAAAAAAGCTGCAGTTGCATAGAACTAATACACCACCAGTGAGGAGATTTCAAGTTTAAAATCAAAGTCTATTTAAAAGCCCAATTTAAAAAGCAGACTGATTACAACTTCCCTTCCTTTCAGAAGACAAACATATAGAAGGAAGGGAAAACATTCCTCCCGGAATACTTGCATGTTTTTATTGTCTGTTTTTCCTCAGTATGAAGACATTAATGTTTGGTGATAACATAATCACCGTTTTCCAGGAGGCGAGTTGTGTTTTAATGCACTTTGATTCTTGAATGTTCATAATAAGAATAATCAATTTGAAATTGTATTGCGTACCTCACAAATTTAAATCTAACTTTTAAACAGTTGTTGTCAAGGCTAATAGCTTATGCACCTCGTATGGGCATTAGAGAGGCACTTCTGTAAAGCAACTCAGTCTGCTGAAGAAATGTAGTTCTAAAGATGCCTATCTGTCAAATTGCTAATATCAAGTATGATAAATAAATGTTTTGGGATTTAAGTCTGCAATGATTATTCATTACATACAGCATGTGTTGCACCATAGTTCAGTATATGCAATACTTTATATTATTCACTAGACCAATATGTACATTTTCGTATATGGTACAAGTATTGGTACCATTTGGAATTGGAAATTTGTTAGTGTCAAAATAGCAAATATATATTTTAATTAAATGACTGAAAGTACTGCATGGACTTTTATTTTGCATCAGAGTTAAGGATGTCATTGAAGAACCATTTATGTAGAATAAAAACAAGGTTGTCATTTTGCTGAGAAAGATACAGCCCTATAGATTGGTCTTTTGGGCTTGCTGAAGCGTAAAGAGCAAGCCAGGAAGCAGACAATCCCCAAACATTCAATTTAACTGACAATTTTGGAAAAGTACTTCTTTTAAAAAAACAGCACCATTATCTATGTTGCTGTGTTGTTTTTCTCCAAATTTCTTTTTTGATCTAAATAGAAGGAAACTTAAGACTTGTGGCCTGCTCTGTGTCCCTCACCCTTTAACAGCATGATCGGATATAATGTGTCCGAAGTGGTGATGTTTTAGTATTTATTTATTTAAGCATAATTTAAGAAATAACATTGTAGAGTGCATACTTGAGGTAGTTTTACATGGAAGGATTATATATTAAAAAAATAAATTAGTGATAACTTGCAGCTCTGCAGCTACATTAAAATACATTTAAATCAACCCATTAAATTCTCAAAATTTAAGCCAATTCCATGTTGAAATAATTTTGATCAAATTGGAATTTAAATGCAGTGTTTTACTGTTTCTGTTTTCTTAGGGCTCTCCCTCTCTCACTCTTTACTGTCACTCACTTTCTCTTGCTATCATTTAGCTCTGGAGAATGAAGTGTATCGGAATCCAAAGCCTTCACTTATCGATCGCTCTGTCCTTGACTTCACTGGTGACAGAATTATACCTCATGATATTTATGTGGATAGCACGTTCCTGAAGAATCAGGTTATGACCGATGTGATGAAGGTAAATGCTGTGCCAAGAGTTGGCTATCGTCAGCAGTTACAGCCACGCAGTGCTTCTCCAGATTCTGACCTGGAGTGTGTGGCGCAAACCCGGGCTAGAATAAAAGAACTAGAAAAAGAGGCAGAGTTTTTGGAAGAAGCCTACAGGAACTACCAACACAGGGTCATGCAGGGTGCGGCTGCAGGCAGAACACCGAGAAAGATGCAGTCCCCTTTACTTCTACAGTGTGCTATTAGTAGACCCCCCTTGACTACCCAGCATGAACTTCTAGAGGATAATCCCAGCTCCCAGCGTTCCCCCCTGAGCAGTCCAAGAGGTGAAAAATGCATCAAAAGAAGTGGGCAGGTTGATGTCTTTAAAAATCCCTTAACACCACCACACAGAGGTGCATCTTCTTCAAGACGCCTTTCTTCTACTCCTGTTTCCAAATTGGAAAGAGATCTCAGTAACAAGAAAATTTCAGATGGTAAGTCGCAATTGTTAATGTGGTGTGGTACTGGGGTTTTACTTAGTGTTCCTCTTGAGCTATGGGAAGGAGAAGGTTTAGCAGTGATAGTCTTTCACTCATTTGTTATTTGCTAAGAGGCAGGAGGAGTCAGAGACAAAATATGCTAGCTGCTTGGAGTATTGCTTCTTCATGGAAACAAGTACTGAAGAAGTACATTCAGGGAGGCTAAACATACTGCACTTAGTTCAGGTAGCTTTAAAGAGAAGACTACGCCATATAATTCACTACAGGTGTAACTTCATGATATGCAGAGTTTAATTCAAAGGTTGCTATTAAGTATAACTACTTTGCAACATTAATTGTAATTTCCTAGTTTTAATAACTCTCCCTCTGTATTCCTATCTTTTCATTTAGCTGTTGTAGTTAACATGTGCAGCAGAAGACTGCTTCATCTGGCTTCTCTTAAATTGAGTTTTCCAGTCTGAAAGGTCCAGATTTGCTTTTGTTTGTTCTTTTTGCTGTGACATCTTTATCAAATATTCCTGAACAATTGTGAGGGGGAGGGGATTGGTCATGATTGGAAAATTGTAATTTGCTATTAATTTCACAGTGTCTAATAATTACTTAGTAGTTTTTTTTAAAGAGGCAATACTCAGAAAAGCAAGCAAAATAGAACAGAATTGAAAATTCAAAAAAAAATTATGTTGTTTCAAATCTGCAGTGTATCTGCTTCTTGAGTCATGCAATTCTTGTCACCCTCACAATGGATTTAACAGGATGAAAAAAGGCGATAGTAACAAAAAAAAGATAATGATCAGCTTCTGCATGAAGGAAGGTTAAATATAAGAAGGGCAGCTTAGTTTGGAAAAAAGTTGGCTGAAGTAGGCTGTGGGAAATCTGGAAAGCAATGAGTGATGTGGAAAAGGTGAAAAGGGATCAATTAATCGCTGCTTCACAGACCCCAGAATTCTGCAAATTGAAAGGAAAGAGAAAGAAGTACTTTTTCATGCCATGAGTAAGTTGCGGAATTTATTGCTTCTGTGGCAATATGTGTAGATGCAGGCATAAAACTTCCCTGTCGGGAGGGCCCAAGTATTGATTGAGGAAAGGCCGGGGCAGATGCTACCAGAACTAAGTACTTTTCGCCTTGATCATTACTTGACCAAACTTCATACCTTCTCATGAGAAAGAGCAAGGTTGGTGAGTCTTGCAGACAGCATGCTGTGAGCCAAAGGCCTCAGCTATTTGTCTTTTAGTGGAAAATCAGTAAGTTCAATCCTAGATAATTTCTAAAGAGTAGTAGGTTGTAGTAAATTACCATTTGAGATGTCTGCTGTGCTACCTGTGTCCTACCCAGCAATATGTGTTATGCCGAGGAGGCGCATGCGGTAAGTACTATGTACTGTACTGGTCCATTTGTTC
Source organism: Calonectris borealis (assembly GCF_964195595.1). Taxonomy (NCBI): domain Eukaryota; kingdom Metazoa; phylum Chordata; class Aves; order Procellariiformes; family Procellariidae; genus Calonectris; species Calonectris borealis. The sequence continues at coordinate 136,689,038 of NC_134312.1, read as the reverse complement.
TGCATATGAAAATTTGACAGGTCGTTTTATAAAAGATTGGATGTGGGTGGGTTGAGGGTTCCCACCACGAACGGGTACTGCTGATACAGCACCACGAGCACGACGTAACTGCTGGGTCCCGGTTAGTGCTCAGCTTCCTTAGAGGGTGTTCATCTGTGTTGCGTGGGCATAGGGGCTGTCTGGAGATAAAAATCCATGGGCAACCTTGGTCTGAAGCATCCTGACTTCGGCAGTGTGATGTGCACCATGAACGGGGTGCAATTCTATACAATGACTGAAAGAACTTCAGGTATGGGAGTGCTAATAATGGCTTTTCCTCTATCTCTTGAGCCAAATTAGCACTGACTACAGTAAAAGTTATTTGGTCAATAAAGAGAAGGAAAACAACAGTACCTGCTTACTGAGTGAATACCAAATCTTGTGGAAAAACTAATAATTCATAGTCTAGTAATGAAAGACCTGTGCAGCTGCACAGGAAAGGAAAATAAAGATTGCAAAGCAAAATTCAAGCAAAGTGCTGGACTTTGCAAGTTTGATTAAAAGCCTTTTTAATGCAGGGGGTTTGTTTTTTTACCTTGGTTTCCTAGGAAACTCAAGATTTCTTTAGTCATCTGTCTGTCTTCCTTCCCTGATAACCTTACAGCTGTTATTAAGAGGTTAAAATCTTCAAAGATTTTCTTCTTTGCTTCATTCCCTATTTTAATAAATCTATAGAAAATGAAACCTCCAGGTTAACTTTCCTAATGAAGAATGGCCTTTGGGAGACCTCAAGCATTATCTTTTGCTGGCTAGTAAGCACATCCCTACCTTGAAATCTGGGTCTGTAACTGCTTTCTGTAATGCCCAGCATGGGAGAAATTATTTGGTGTTTGGCAGCGGGGCTGCAGTTTGTGGGGAACATGGACATACTATAGGGTGATGATAATCATAGGCTTTGTGAGGAGTAAGTTTATGATGATGAAGGCTTGTAGAGGAGAATTGTCATATGGGGGGTGGGGGAGAAGAAATAACCAGTACAAGAAAGTTCATGTTAATCCTGGTAGATTTGGATGTTAGTTGCCCTATAGTGGTGGTGCCTGCACAGTGCAATTATGCATTTGTTGTAAAAAACTGTCTGAGAAGTGGTAGGACAAATAACTGACTCATACAAATTGTGGAATTTTTGTTCTGCAGACGTCAGTGGCTCGTACCTTGCCTCTTCACAGCAGAGTGTTGACCAGGAGCTTTCTCCTATTTCAAAGCCACATGTCCTTTCATCTTCTGAGTCTGTTTCTTCCTCGCCATCCAGTCATGGCCAGAAAATCAGGTAAGTGTTTACAAAGTAACATTTTTAACCTGCTTTTAAAAGAAACATTTATCTAACTGCTCATGGGAATAGCTGCTTTTACAATTCAAGTAAGCCATGAATTTTGTAAGTGAGAACTTTTCTAAAGACAGATGAGGATTTCCATTCTTGAATATCATGCCTCAAGAAGAAGTTAGTTTTAAAAAAAACAAACACCACCCTTCCTCCTCCCCGCCCCAATCCAAACACCTTTGGCAAATACGATTTGACATTTTCACCTCTGTAAAATTTCTGCTTCCTTACAGTGCAAAGTTATATGCAGTGAAATACTTGAACCTCAAGTGCATTGGAAGCTTCAGATGAAGGCAATGTTTTTTCAAAAGAAAAAAAAAAAGTCTTGTCCTATGACAAAGTAAAACTTGATTGATTTACAAATTGTTTTGTAAAGTCATTTCACTATTGTAGTTGGGCAAGGATGAAAGGTTATTCCAAAGATTCCCTCTGTTGGGGAGTAATGGTAACGGTAGCACTAGCTCCAGAGCCTAAAAATTCCACTGCCACGGAGAAGTGCTAAGCAAAGGGCTAAAAAGCCTGGAGAGTGAGAATGTGAGACATCCTAAAGGCATGTAAGTTTAAGACAGATATAGCAAATTGATAAATATCCATTACTGAAACTTAGCTCAAATTCTGCTGTTTTAAGGATATTCATTCTTCTGTGGTTAAAACACTATTTAGAACTGTGCTTCTCAGCACTTTCAGTTTGTGCTTCCGTATTGCTTTACCATGTGTGGCTTCGAAGATAAAAGGTGGTTCATTTGGTGTGCACTGTGTCACCGCTAAGGCACTCCTGACAGATACAAGTCATACATCAAAGTTTAGATGTTCCTGGGCTCAGGTCAGGCTGATTTACTTTGTTGGTTTTCAGGCTGCTGTAGATACCTCCTTAGATATAACTCTAGATTTAACAATAAACTTCTGCTTTTCCCCTTCTTCTCTGCTTTACCCCTTCTTCTCTGCTTTTCCCCTTCTTCTCTGCTTGTCCACTTTTCATGTGTCAGTGTTCTGATGAACTTTGGAAAGCATTGGATGTTATTATTTAAAGCAAGGTGTGTTGTAGATCCTCATATTTCAAGAGAGCTGTAAGTTCTGCAGCGCTTGAAATCTATTGTGTCAGTGTAGACCTTCTCTACACAGTAGACCACTTTCAGACAGCTGAATGAAAGATTCATTGTTAATAAATAAATATTGTGTTAATCTCTAATTTCAGAAAACGTGTTTTCGAAAAGTTTTCTAAAAATGTAAAAACTGTTCCTAAAAGTGAATCTGAGTTAAACAACTGACTGACATGCCGATGTGTATAGTATCTATGAAAAAATACTATTTTTTTAAACATGTGAGGAATATATGCATATGTCCAAGATATGGCACATCAGAAGAAGTCAGATATAACTTTGGACCATACTGATAATTTAAAAATTTAGACTGTATACTTTTTTGAGTAAGAATAATGCCTGTACTGTGTTGCAAATGGGAATGTGAAGGTACTACAGTGGCCAATTAACTGACTATCACTTGGCATGTCTTATTTACAACAATCCTATCAGAGATCCTCACCCTCATGAATTGTGGATGTATTTTTAGCAGTTTGCCTGTCATGGGCTCTTTAGAGATTTGACAGGTTTGATTCCTCTGGTAGGCTTCTGTGCCATCCCTATAAATGTGGTCCTGATAAGGCTAACAAGAACTCCTGCTGACTTTGTAGACTAATTTGAGAACAAACTTCATTTCAGAAGACAATGATGTGTCTTTAGAGGAGTAAACTTCATGTTTCAATGATTTGAAATAATTTTTCAAGAAAAAGGTAAAACTACAAGCTCATCACAAATTCCTGTCCAAAGTAGTGATCTCTCATCTTTCCCATATCAGAACAGGCCTTTTGCGTATGCTTGATGTGCAAAAGCTATTGAGGTTATATTTGACACACACAAAACCCCTTAATAAAAAAAGGCCGTTAATTCCTTGAGCAAAGCTATGTCTCTTATTGTGTCTTTATTCTTCACATCTGTGACCTGACTGATGAGCTTTTGCTGATTGAAGCTTGGTAGTCTCTGCTGTCTGTTTGAGAATTTAAATCAAGGCAGTTGTACATTCTCACTTCATTCATTAACAAGCTGTAATACTAACTTTTTTTTTTTCTCTGAAGAGCTTGTTCATGTGCCTGTATAACTGTTTTCAGAATAGGAATCTCCAGTCTCCTTTGCATGTGGGAAGGGGATGGGTAGCAGAACTTTTCTCTTTTCCTTTGTGTTTGTTTTTTTTTAAGGTCTCTTTTAAGTAAATTAATAACTTGGCAAAATTAAGCTGCATAAAAATTCCTCTCTGTATCTCTTATTTCCATGTACGAAATTCTGTTTTTAACGGTCACTGGTGCCTCCACTCTCCAAAACTGAGAATCCTGAATAGGTATCTTCAGAAAAAGCTCAAGTATTTATTTTTTAACGTTTCTTTCCTAAGAAGAGACACTTGAATTGGCCTTAACCTGCTAGCCATCATTCCAGATTTGGTGGCTCAAGAAAGACTGCTTGTCCTGGAGCAGCTTTAGCAGGCATTCGTAGGCCTTTCTTATTTTGTTGCTATCACATCCTCAATATACATTTAATGTAGAGAGGGTCTCTTTTGTGCTTAGAATCTGGCGAGAGCCTTTGTGTTCTTGGCCGTGAAAAGAAGCTGTTTTTTCTAGGGACTGTGAGATTAGTTCCTTTAAGTTGGGGAGATGCCTCGCTTGACCTGCTGTTCACGAACAGAGAAGGGCTGGTGGGAGATGTGGTGGTTGGAGGCCAGCTTGGGCTTAGCGACCATGAAATGGTAGAATTTTCGATACTTGGTGAAGTAAAGAGGGGGGCCAGCAAAACCGCTACTATGGACTTCCGGCGGGCGGACTTTGGCCTGCTCAGGACATTGGTCGAGAGGGTCCCTTGGGAGACGGTCCTGAAGGGCAAAGGGGTCCAGGAAGGCTGGACGTTCTTCAAGAAGGAAGTCTTAAAGGCGCAGGAGCGGGCTGTCCCCATGTGCCGCAAGAAGAACGGGCGGGGAAGGCGACCGGCCTGGCTGAACGGGGAGCTCTGGCTGGGACTCAGGGAAAAAAGGAGAGTTTATCACTTGTGGAAAAAGGGGCAGGCAACTCAGGAAGAGTACAGGGATCGCGTTAGGTCGTGCAGAGAGGAAATTAGAAAGGCAAAAGCCCGGCTAGAACTCAACCTGGCCACTGTCGTGAGAGACAACAAAAAATGCTTTTATAAGTATGTTAATGACAAAAGGAGAGCCAAGGAGAATCTCCATCCTCTACTGGATGCGGGGGGGGAACGTTGCCACCAAGGACGAGGAAAAGGCTGAGGTACTCAACGCCTTCTTTGCCTCAGTCTTTAGTAGTCAGAGTGGTTATCCTCAGGGTACTCAGCCCCCTGAGCTGGAAGACATGGACGACAAGCAGGATAAACCCCCCATAATCCAAGAGGATGAAGTTAATGACCTGCTATGCCACCTGGACGTTCACAAGTCTATGGGGCCGGATGGGATCCACCCGAGGGTTCTGAGGGAGCTGGCGGAGGAGCTTGCTGAGCCGCTCTCCGTCATTTACCAGCAGTCCTGGTTAACTGGGGAGGTCCCGGACGACTGGAGGCTCACCAATGTGACTCCCATCTACAAGAAGGGCCGGAGGGAGGATCCGGGGAACTACAGACCGGTCAGCCTGACCTCGGTGCCGGGGAAGATCATGGAGCGGTTGGTTTTGAGGCTGCTCACGAGCCATGTCGGGGACAACCAGGGGATCAGGCCCAGCCAGCACGGGTTCATGGAAGGCAGGTCCTGCTTGACCAACCTGATCTCCTTCTATGACCAGGTGACCCGCCTAGTGGGTGAGGGAAAGGCTGTGGATGTGGTCTACTTGGACTTCAGTAAGGCCTTTGACACTGTCTCCCACAGCATTCTCCTAGAGAAGCTGGTGGCTCATGGCCTAGACAAGTACACTCTTCGCTGGGTAAAAAACTGGCTGGACGGCCGAGCCCAGAGAGTTGTGGTGAACGGAGTTAAATCCAGTTGGCGGCCGGTCACGAGCGGTGTTCCCCAGGGCTCAGTGCTGGGGCCGGTCCTGTTCAATATCTTCATCAATGATCTGGACGAGGGGATCGAGTGCTCCCTCAGTAAGTTTGCAGACGACACCAAGCTGGGCGGGAGTGTTGATCTGCTGGAGGGTAGGAAGGCTCTGCAGAGGGACCTGGGCAGGCTGGATCGATAGGCGGAGGCCAACTGTATGAGGTTCAACAAGGCCAAGTGCCGGGTCCTGCACTTCGGCCACAACAACCCCAGGCAATGCTACAGGCTTGGGGAAGAGTGGCTGGAAAGCTGCCCAGAGGAAAAGGACCTGGGGGTGCTGGTTGACAGCCGGCTGAACATGAGCCGGCAGTGTGCTCAGGTGGCCAAGAAGGCCAACGGCATCCTGGCCTGTATCAGAAATCGTGTGGCCAGCAGGAGTAGGGAGGTGATCGTGCCCCTGTACTCGGCACTGGTGAGGCCGCACCTCGAATACTGTGTTCAGTTTTGGGCCCCTCACTACAAGAAGGACATGGAGGTGCTGGAGCGTGTCCAGAGGAGGGCAACGAAGCTGGTGAAGGGCCTGGAGCACAAGTCTTAGGAGCGGCTGAGGGAACTGGGGTTGTTTAGCCTGGAGAAGAGGAGGCTGAGGGGAGACCTCATCGCGCTCTACAGCTACCTGAAAGGAGGTTGTAGCGAGGTGGGTGTTGGTCTCTTCTGCCAAGTAACTAGCGATAGGACAAGAGGAAATGGCCTCAAGTTGCACCAAGGGAGGTTTAGATTGAACATTAGGAGAAATTTCTTTACTGAAAGAGTGGTCAGGCCTTGGACCAGGCTGCCCAGGGAAGTGGTGGAGTCACCATCCCTGGAGGTATTTAAAAGACGTGTAGATGAGGCCCTTAGGAACATGGTGTAGAGGGCATGGTGGTGTTAGGTTGACGGTTGGACACGATGATCTTAGAGGTCTTTTCCAACCTGTATGATTCTATGATTCTATGATTCTAAGTGGCTGTCTCTTCTTTCCCTGCTCATTCACATTTTCTACAGTGTATCTATCTCAGATGTCCTGTATTCCGGTGACAGACCTTACAAAGTGAAGGCTGAGCGTTAATCTGCATGTTAAGGTGATAGGAGAAAATGCTCTAATACTGTGAGGGACTGTACTTCTTTGAAGAATGTTGTAGAGTCCACGCTGCCTGAAGAGTGAACAGTATGAGCAAGTTGTGTTGCAAAGAACAGGCCAAGGTCTGGGCAGGCAGCTATGGGTTGTAGTTGCTTTTTTGGGTTCCTTGTGACAAAGCAAGGGTATGAGGTCCCAATAATTTTCTTGAACATGCTGCTTTCCCAAGACTTGGGAAAACATTCTTTTGTTGAGTATTTTTTAATTTCTTGTGCCTTGGACTGTTTTCTGTTACATAAAATATTTGAGAAATGCATGTGTGGGCTTTTCCAGCTATTTACTCTCATTATTAGGCAAATACCACATCATTGATGTGTATTGTGGGATTAGTTTATGACCTGTAGATTTTAAGTGGCAATGGGAACTTTTTTGAAAAGAAAAGAAAAGAAAATACGATGCTGTAACACCAGTAAGCCATTACAAGTCTTCCCCTCTGTCAGTGGGGAAGAACAATTGCTTCTGTGACTACAGGAGCTCCTTGTTTGTTTATGTTTCAAGATATGAGTGGTATGAAGGAAGCCAATAAACACAGACAGGAAGACTAGAGTTATAAGGCAGATTATTATCTAAACCATTCTTTTTTTGTTTAGGGCTGAAGAAACTGATTGTGAGTGTTGTTACCAGTTTTAGGCTAAAAAAAGTAATTTCAGACGTTAACAAAATAGTTTAGATGGTGGTGGTTGTTTTTTGTTTGAACTTTAATGGTAATTTTATGCATAGCTCATGCAATTTAATCATTTGGTGTTGATTGGCACACCAGTACTGTTTTATGGAATATTGACATTAGGGACGGTCCAGGGTTTGGTTGCCAACTTTGTCTTATGGCATGAATTTTGAAAACTGTTTGGAAATACACGTGTTTACTGGTCTTCACAAGGCAGACCTCTTCTGTTTGTTGAATCTGAGGCAGCGTATGGACTGTCTTTCTAGCAGCGTTGCAGGACACAGTATTGAAGAAAGTGACGTGCCTGTCCTTGAACCTTGCACCCTTAAGAATTATTTAACACTTAACCATTTCTGTGAAGGAAAGACTAAAAACATGAAGTAGACTTCCCAAAACTTGAAGTTCCATTTATTATGCTGTATTTAATTTATAGGGTATTTTTCCCCACTGATGTTACTGAACTATCCTTCTGACAATGCAGATTTATTTATTTGTCCCCAGATTTACATTTTTTATTGAACGTCTCATTGTGGGGGTATGTTGTGTTTGTTTTCCACTTTTGCCCCACAGAAGACCTGAATTCCTTAGAAATTGTAAGCACAAACATGTTTATGCCGTGGTGAAGAGCACCAGCTGGTGTGAAGTAAGCTCCTTTATGAAGTGCTGCTGCTGAATTTCATTAGTGACCTGCACTCCTTTTGCTATTCTGGTTCTGGTCGGAGTTTAGTAGCTGGGTCATGTGAGAGAGATTGCTCTTTCACGTTGTCTTTCTGCTGAGATAAATGGGGATTTAGAATGAGGGCACTAACCCCGTTTTTCATAGCACCCAGTTTTTCATCCCTGCATATATGTTTTGCCAGACATCTAATCCTAATACATTTCAAACACATCTGTTAAGATGACATCAAAGTGGGAATTAGACGGTAACACAGAGCCTAAAGAGGCAAATTTCTTAATTTCAGTTGACTAAGTGTCACACTTCATTGTATTTCTCCTTTTTTTTTTCCTTACTCCTTTTTATGTCTTTGAGAGTATTTTGTTTTAACGTAATGCCTTTATGTCATGTATAGACCTTGGGGAAAGGGTACAGGGAGGTGGCTATCAGGGAGATGGAGCTGACTTTCCGAGTCAGAAAGTTACAGCATTTTGGTTGCATGGTTTTTACATTTGGTTTAGTCTGTTGCTAAGCATGTGAGTAATCCTTATATTTAAATCTATTTGCTTAAAAGTTTAGCATTTATATTTATTAAATTATTTATGTTCTTCTTTCTTCTTTCAGACTTCATAATCAACAAACAGATAAACAAGATTTCAGTGATATCCCCAAACCAGAGAAACTAATGTATGAGGACCTTGAAGAACACATTTCTTCTCTTGAATGTAAGTTTTAGTGCATTTTAGACAGTTTGTTTAACACCCTAGGGCTTAACAGTTGTAAGACAATTGCCTTGGTAGTTCAAGACTGTAGTTGGAGAGAAAAAATTCTGACTGATGTTGGAAACAAGAAAAACAAACTGTCTCAGATGATGAGGGATTCATTTTCTTCATATTTGCATCTTTAGAGGAGAAGGATATGTAGTAATAAGTAGACACTAAAATCCAGTTGGTTCTGAAATTTGGGAACATACTTTTTGTTCAGAATTCTCGCATAACCTTGTTCTGATTAATGCACGTATGTCTGACAGTTGTTTCAGAACGTTTCAAAATTCTGTAGGATTTTTTTTTTAAAACAACAAAGTGCACTAGTATATGAACTAACTTGAGGCTCTATTATATTTTCTGCATAAACTAAAACTCGAAGGAGTGTTCATCGTGGACCAGTATCAGAGCAGTATTACCAAGTTGTAATTCTGAAGATAAGTTTCTGCAGCCATTACATATACTCTTGTTGATTTTTCCTTCAGTAACTGAGGCTTAAATAGTATTACAAATTAGAAGTTACTTTAGAATTGTGTGTAAATGTGTGAAGAACACTTGCAATTACACTGTCATTAATCAGCACCTCTGAGTAGTTTTGGAACATATGGTTCAGTTACTGAAACATGAATTTTATCCTTTTTTTTTTTTTTTCTCTGAAGTCAGCATTTTATTTATTTACATTTCTACTCTCTGTTGATTGCAGGAAGAATTGTGACTATGTGGTGTTTTGCATTGCGTGCTAGAAAATGTTTCCTTCTCTCTATATGCTGCAGTCAAGCCTGCAGGGTCAGTTTTCAAAAATCTTTGATCTAACTAGGGTACTGTAGAAAGAGGAGGATAATAAAAATTTACACACTCCATAGCCATTTGTATATGGAGAGAGAAATAGAAGCACAGTTACTGCATTTATTTCCTAGTTTTTTGGCATTTGAGTGACATCTTAGTGTTGGACCTGAGCAGCCTTCTTTCCCAGAAACTGTGGTTTTAAAGTAAGGGAAATTGTCAATGAGAAAGATGTGAACAGTCATCTAAACACCTTTCCCATTTCCAAATTTTGTTAGGTCTGTAAAGTCTTGAGACTGGTGGAGATACATCATTGGGTGGTATAATTAATCTCATAGTTGGTGAAGAGATTGTAATTATTGTACGGGAGAGTTAGAATCACTGATTTCAAAGAAAATATTCCTAACTAGTGTGAGTGTTTTCCGAGACTTGCTTATTGTTTTGTTTGTGGTTAGGTCGTATGGAAGATGGAGCGATGCCCTTGCTCACTCTCCTGAAGCTGTGAGAATATGGCTTTTAGTATTTTAAAAAACAACCAACCAACCAAAAAAGATATTGTTTGTTTAAACAGCAAATGTGCTGATAGTGTTTATGCTAACTAGCAGAAGCTAATGACTCATCTATGCATTTCTTTGTGAAGTTTTACTCGGTACATTTGTTGTTTTTTAATTTACCTCATTTAGGTTTCTTTTATAAGCTTTAAATGCATTATTTGAATGTGAACCGACCCTGTAGCCACTAATGGTTTCTACTCATTTCATATTTTAATTAGATTTAGATTTATTTGTTTAATTTCATATTAGAGACTTCTAGCAATACACTACATATTTCACTTTTATTTTATCACACATGAGAATAAACTGGCATTTTCTTGGCAATTAGCCCTGAGTAGATGCTGTGCCCAAATAAGTTACGACTGTATCATTTAGTGACGTGTGGTAGTCAAAAGAATAATTTTAGGAGTTTGCATATGCCGATGATTTCTAAATCAACAGTACTTTAGTTGGGTCAGACTGCATCAAAAGACAATCTCAATATGTAGAAGGAAATCAGAATGGCTAAAAAGAGGAGAAGGTAACCCAGGAGGAATTGGCGGGGAATAAGAATGTAAAATCTAAAAAGTAAGTGTAGAATAAGATATAATGAAGGAAGAAATTGATAAGAGTAGAAGAAAACAATGGAGTGAAGGAGATGCCAGAAAATACGGAAAGCCTTTTAATCCTACTGTGAGTGAGCTCGACCAAGAAAAGATTGGAATTTCTGTTGACAGTAATTGCTTTTAGATGATGTGCTTGTCTTAAGGAAATAATGCATCTCTTGCTGTCCACCCTTACACAAAGGAGTGAAGGTGTACAAAGAGTGTTACCTTTTTTTCCTTTGCAGAAAGGTTAATGTAAAGATGTTGTGTACTATATGGTTTTGGGTTTGGCTTTTTTTGTTTGTTTGGGTCGTTAGTGTACCTTTAGAAGTTAGATATAATATTTAACAGGAACCTATTTGTGAAAGGAGTTTTTTGACTATTTAAATGTTACATACCCTGAAACATACTGATGCCTCATATGGAAATAATGTTGTTGTTCATAACCTTATAATTTAAACCTAAAGTTAAAGGGAGAGCAAAAAAAAAACCAGAATAGATTTTGAGTGTGATAGCCCATTATTTTGATCTTACCTAAAACATATATAGAATTTTCTTTCCTAGGCGAAGCTGGTAGGACTTCCTGTTGCTTTTGTAAGAAACTGAAAACATTCTTATAAGTTTGCTAGACTGACAGTTTGGCAGAAATTTTCTGTGATCCTTTCATCTATAATTCCTTTAAAAGAATTTTAAATTAAAGAGATTCAGACCATTCTGAGAGAGAGGCTGATCGGTTTGGGTGTCTTGTTTTTCTTCATGCAAAATATTTCAGTTTTACTATAACGTGGAAAAGAAGAATGCTTGAAACCTCGATAATGTTTGAAGGATGGGAAATTGATATATTCTAAACCTTTACCTCTACCCTATTCTAAACCTAAACCAAATACCCAAAACTTAAGGAGATATATAAAGTATCTGTACTATATTACACTAAATGCTTGGAAAAATGGTCTTGCGTGTTTCAGTTTGGCTACCTAGAGATAAATGGCTGTATCTGACTTTTTATTTATCTCTTTTTGCTCTCTCGCATAAAATTGAGAGAATAGCAGTCTGCATACTTTGCAAATAAGCAGTTCAGTATCATAGCAATGATCACAGAGGAAGTACAGTAATTGTGTTTTTGTAAATTCAGAGCCACATTGCGCAGGGAGAAGAAAATATAATGTAGAATATCTGAGTTAGCAGTATCCATCCTGTGCACTGAAGAAGGCAAGGATCCTAATGAAGAAACAGTATGCGATCCAATAATTAAAGGTTGTTTTATGTGCATGGAAAGGATGAGCCAAGGTTGGACACGTAATTTTTCTGTGACCCGTATCTTGATTATGTAAAGAAATGAAAACATTTTGGTTTTCTGTTGTATATTTATTCATGAATCTGTTTTGGCTTTGTAAACAGATGTGTTCCAATAGCTGATTTCAAAACTAACAATTCTGTAATTAAAGAAGCAAGTACAGCCTATGATAATTCTTAGTCCTCATGGAAATGGTCAAGTTGAAGGGAAAATGCTCAATTAGTGCTGATATTTATGTGTTCTACTTCAGCCATTCCCACACTTTGTGTCCATTGCTGTGCTCCACTATTGTAATTACAAAATAATGAAGCCATTGTTCAAATTTCTTCTCCAGATCAGGGGGACATTCCAGAGCAGTGTGAAAGTGATGCCTTGCATCCATCTGGGGACATCGTCAATGGAAACCATGTCACAGCCACTGTGCCAGCAACAGCCACTTCGCTGCAGGACTTAAGTGAGTTCTCAGCTCAGAAACAAAAGTGAATACCCTTTTTAAATGTCAGATGTATAAAACAAAAAGCCAAATATTTAACATTCTGTAGGTATGTATGCTGGCGTGATTGAAAAATTTTTCCAAAAGTGCTAATTATGTAATAAAGAGGAAGGAATGTTTTCTTTCACTTTACTGTATGAGGATGTCTTTTTCACCCTGGTTTTGGTTAAATTTGTTTTTAATTTAAACACTTTTGTCACCCGTCCCACCCCCCTGTCCAGCTTCTGGAGAGACGATTTTGTTTTTTTTCTTTTCTCTTTAGGATAATTATTATTTCTGCTCTTGATAGAAATAAGACTTGAAAGGTTTTGTTTTGTTTAAGTATTTTATGTACTGCTTGTCTGGCTTTTTTTCATTTTTCTTGACTCTGTGTGCAAACTGTATTATCACAATGCTGTTTTAATTCTTTGGTTAGATGAGGATGATTTCAGTGCAGCATATGCAGATGGAAGCATTATGATTATTTTTATTAAGAGGAGAGCTCTCTAGCTTCTAACAATTCCCAGTATTTAGTTTGCCCATCTTATTACTATCTGAATGCTGTTCTACTTACACAGCTTTTTAAATACACTGGTCACATTAGCAGTGTGTCCTGCAATAATTTTCAAAGGTTTTTTAAGTGCTTTGCTTTATAAATATAAAGAATTGTATCCAACCATATTGCAGAGAGGGAGAGAGTATAGCAACATGAACTTTAGGATAACAGAGATTTAATGAGAAAGTCCATGGTAGGAATGAGAAGTGCATAGAGAGATTTGTCAACTCTCTGGCCTCTACTTTGGCTCTACTGTTTAACTCTTAGTGAGTCATAGCAGACTAAAAATGTATAGAGGTGGGAAGAAACATTACCAGATACCTAAGAATAACTTTGGTATATGTATAAACGATATATCCAGCTGTTTTTCATTTACTATTAATGTTATACAGGAACCTGTTACTTATTTGTATGCTACTGTAGTAGATTACTGAACTACATAAATCAAATCACAGATGTTGAAATAATTTTTCACAGCGGTGCTGGATCAAAGACAGATTGAAGAACAGAATAGAGAAGTTGAAAACTTAGAAGAAGAAAGGAAAGCAAGAGAAGAAAGGAGAGAGAGAGAACAACAGGAAGCTTTGGAAAGAGAGCAAAACGAAGTGGAAAAGCTTAACAAAGAGGTAGTGATTTAGTATTTTAATTTCTGACAGTAATGCAGCTTTGTAGTGCCGTGTATTTTAGGATTGCTGTCTGAGTTACTTGGTTAAAAATACATTTTTTTCTTTAAGTGAAAGTAGTAGAGGCTAAGTTCCTTGTTATGCGATTAACCAAAGAGTCTCACTAGAATTTCTCCTTATGCCAAGTAACTTTTTCACTGGAAACAGATGCTTTTTCTTCCACGCTTCAGGTAACTGGAAGCTACAGTTTTTCAGCCAGAACTTAGATGGCGGCTGTCACCATGCTATTGGAACAAGCTATACATTCACTGACTTTCTGGTCTGGACCATTGCTGGTGGGACACGACCAGAACATGTCAATGTCCATCTGTTCATTACCCTGTATCAGGGTATCTAGGGTACTTTCTTGGAGTGGAAGTTATAAGGAGACCTTAAGGAGTTTGCTTAAGTCCCTTTGAGCTGATGTAGCATGTGTTGAAGTAGTGTTGTGGATTTCTAGGACCTGTATAAAACTTTGGTTTTTGCTCCCTCCCATTTTGTCTTCCTCTTCCCACCCTTAAACCTTGGTTAATTTGATTCAATTTAGTGGTACTGATCAGACATGCTCGTGCTCCCCTTCACATCAGCAAACCAGGCCCTTCAAGAAACTTGAATACCTGTGTCAGCTCATCTTCTTCAGTTCACATGTAGATGTCATACGTAGAAGCCCCAGGCCTCACAGCATCTCAGACATCCAGACCGGGTTAGAGTGGGATTTCTTGAATGTCACTTTTTGAATTGAAGCAACAGCTTAACATTTCATCTTGAACTGCATGTAACAAATTTAATGCTGTTTAGACTGGCATGTTTTACCGAGGTTAACATGAAATCCTGCCTGTGGTGCAGGTATATAGGTATAAAGGTATTTTTCTTGAGCTGATCGGTATTTAATTTTGATTTTGTGTCTTAAAGTGGATCCAAGACTCGACGAAAATAGATAAAGAAAAAGAAGATAAGGAGGGAGGAAAATTTGAAAACAATAATTCTGGTGCTGAAGATGACGTAAAGGATCCTACTCCAAATCCATTAGAAAAATACATGAGAATAATTCAGCAGAGCAGAGAGCAGGAACTGGCAAACAAGGTGATTATATTCTCAAAACCCAGTCCCAAAAATTTTATTGGCTGAATTTATGTCTTGCTAAAACATGCTGAGAATGCAAAAAATATTCTTTTATTTTTTCTTCATTCAGAAGCTTTACGTAACAACCTGCAGAGATGAATGGATGAGTGCTTGGATTTGTATTGCACAAATGTAGTGATTCAAAAGAAAAAAACTGAAACTCTTTTACAAGTTGTTTTTTTTTTTTTTTCTGGTATGCTGTGGGGGTTGTTAGTTTGTTTGTTTTTTAGGTGCTAGGACAGTATTTAAATTTAAATGTCTTCAATTTTTAGTTTAAACTGTGTTTAAATACAGTTTTGAATCTACACAGGTCAGTTTGTGTTGCACTGACACAATGATTGATAGAATTTATTCTGGCAAAATGGAAAATTTGACCTTTAGGAACAGGTATGTACATGGGTGAACATTACTTTGACGAAAGACTGCAGCATACTTTTGTTCCGACATTACCCAAACCTGATTTTCCAAAGCATCATTATTCTAGATGCAACGCAGCATTTGTAGAAATAGGGGTTTTATTTTCAATTAGGTGCCTTAAAGTACAGGTGCTATTATTAAGAGTCACTTAAACCTTGACTTAAGAACCGGTTACAGAAAGTGTATTTTCCTGTTGGCTGCCAGGATTCAAAGAAAGAAGAAATAGGAGCATTATCACTTACAGAGGGACTTACATCTAGTGAAAAGGATGACAGGTAAGGCTCATATATCACTATTAATCGCTTCTGTTACCCCATATTAATAAATAGTTACAGTAGGAATTACAGTTGAGACATCTGCCTTCTTAAAAAGCAAAATAAATATAAACAAACTAGTAATCAAAAGCAAATGTGTTGGAAAAATTGAGGATCCATTCTTAGACAGGGGAAGTTATGCACTGTACGGCATTTGCATCTGGGAACCGCGTTCAGTGATCTTTCAGTAGCTGTGGCAATTAAAACCCTTTATCTGCCACAGAGCAGCATCTCGGCCCCTCCACAAGGAGCTGAAGTGTGAGAGAATTCTCCTGGGGTAATGACCCTGTGAAAGTTGGTCTGCGCTGCACCTTGCAGATAGCCTGTTACTAGCGTTGCATCTAGCTTTGACTTATCAGTAGCATCACGGACTTCTAACAAACTAATCGACACACCTTTTTCAGAGATTTTGGCTGCCTGCATGAGTTACCGCAGCTAGGGCATTTCCTCTGGGTCTCTCTAGACATCGATAAATAAGGATATGTAGTTTTTAGTTGCTTGACAGGGGCAAGGAAAAAACCAAACCCAACCCCACGTCTATCAGATCTTTCTGTTTATTTGAAGACGTAGAATTGAAAATATATGTAAGCAAGAAAATCTAGAATGGTTAAAAAAATTAAATGCTCACACTAACCGTAGTAACGATTTGGTACTGTGCCTTTCAAGTGCTGTTTTACATACCAGACCATACCCTGGTGCTCCTGCGCTGATATCTGTAGGGTGTTCTTTTCACTGGGCAAACGCTATGGAAGCAGTGGGTAGCTAGGACTGCTTTTTGATAGATGAGATGGCCTTCTGTTCATGGAGGCCCAAATCCTCACCCTGAGAGGCTTCTTTCCTTCAGTTCACGGAAACAGCAAGAGAATCGCAGCATAGGTGGACATAAAGCCAGTGATGATGTGCGGTCTCTTAAACTGCATGGAACCTTTAACTTTCTCTCTAAAACAAGTATTTATATTTAAGGTAAGAAACTACTCTGGACTCACATCACTTTCTTTCCCACCCTCCTATCATTAATACAGTGCTACAGGAATTTCTCACGGAGACGTGGATGAAAACTTCTGGTGAATGATAGCTACTGATTTTTTAAATTATTATTATTATTACAATAAAGATGTTTTTAAAGCAGCTTTCTACCTAATGTGATAAATGTTAGGCACAAAGATTGCAGGCTGTATAATTATACAATTAATAAAGCTGATTTTGAGCTGTCTCATCACTTCAGTCATTGCCTTCAAATGTGTTATTAATCCAGGAGGAGGCCCTTGAGCAGGGTGACAGAAAGGACAAAGCAGTGCAAAGAAATGAACCTGTACGTTCAGGTAGATGATTGGCTTTGGCACTGAACTCCTATACATTTTGACAGCTCCCCCAACCCCTTCCCCTCCAACCGTTAAAACTGTAGACCTTGGCTTGCGCGTTTTCACGGAGCGGAGCGGGACAGCACCCAGCTGATGTGCCCTGTTTATTGCTATGGCGGGGGAAACAAACGCTTTTAAAAGCAGCCTTATCTCATGTATCACCTTGTTGGTATTAACCAGCCCAGAATGGAGAGATCCAAATAAAAATGCTATTTAACTCATCTTTATTTAAGCTTTGTATTTTGTAGGTAGATTATAGGCAAGATCATTAAACTTTATTTACAGTATAAAATACAGTATTTTTTAATCAATGAAGTAATTTTGGGGTGGCAGCATATATTACAACTTGCACTGCTTTTGGGGCTGCGCATCTTGACCTAACGGCAAGAACATGAAGCCAAGTTTGACAGAATTTAGGGGCAAAAACCGAAGCTCTGTCTTGTGAATTCACTGGATGTTGAGACATGATGGACCGAAAATGTGACAGAAATAAACTTTGCTTTGAGGAATTAAGATAAAAAGTGATTTGGTGGCTAGTCGAATGTTACATGCTGCTTAATTTGGTGTTGCCAGCATGTAAATGCTGGCATTTACAGAATTTCTGCGCGACGACTCCTGCCTGACGTCCCGGTCGGGGTGGACGGTGCTTGTTGCGTTATGCTGGCCTGGGACAACTACCCCTGCTTCGTGCTAGAAACACTCGCTGGCTTACCACGCTGAAGCGTACACCTGCGGGGCATCCTTTCCCAGCACAGGAGCGAAGGGAGAGATACTATGAACAAAACGTCTTTAACTTCAGACAGAGACATAAAGCACAGAGATGCGCTAGTACAGAGTAGCTGTAGGTCTGTTTTCAAATAAGCGTACACAAGTGTTGTCTATTATCTACAAATATTTATTTTAACACTTGGATGTAACTACAGGAAGCCCTTGGCACTGATAGAAAATATTGATTCACTGTTAGGTTACAAAAATTTATACATAGCAAAATTTAATGCTCTTTACATAAAAATATTAGACTACTTAAACAAAACTCCAAAAACTCCCAGTAATAGCTACACTGAATTAGAAAAGAATTAGGCTTTAAGACACTGCCTCCATTATTACCCTTATGCAAACACTGGGCTAGAACATCACCTGCATTGCTGTAGAAATGTCTCCTTCATGCAACAGGTAAGAACATACACTAGGCTATTTTGTCATATTTGCTCTACATTGATCAACTTGGCCCCTTTTTTGAAACTGTCAAATTAGACTTCAATATTTAACAAAAAAATTATATTTGAAGTTAATACCCCCCAAAATGCCTTTTCTCTTAATACTGACTTGAAGAAATTTGTGCTTCCTTTGATTTATATTCAGCAAACGGTCAAAACTATCAAACCACACGTCAGCTTAACATGGGTATGACTTGAATGTTTAATTTTTTCAAATGACTGATGTATTTTACTTTTTCCCCCAACATTTTTTTTTTATATATATATATATCATATAGAACAAACACCAAATATACCATCACTAATACTCAAGATACCACTGAATGCTTCTGAAAAAAACATTAATTAGAAGGCAGACTTCTATGGGAAATGACTTTAAAATGGCACCGGTTTGTTGTTTTTTTTTTTCTGAACACCACGTTTTCTTAATGTGCTAATTAATTTGTAAAAAGGAAAACACATAAGCACTGACTATAAATTTGCTAAGCACCAAGATAGAGAAAGGTGGACATCCTGTATTCTGTTTTATGGCTGTAATTTTTATTGTTTGTGTAAAACTGCAAACTTTCTCATCCGCTCATTTGGAATGGTCAGATCAGTGTCATTTTAATAAGGTAACACTTTTCACTTACTTAAAATGTAGGATAATGGTCTCCTGCCACTATATAAATGCTAAGACATTTATAGAAAATAAATATTTAAGGCAGAGCTGACATTTATTTTCAAAGAAGGGGATCATTATCCAGATCTGGGGATCTACATTCCATTAAATAGTTAATAAAAAGATTAAAACTTGGGACATCTGCTCAGCGCTCACGTAAGCACAGGAGCGTGACTGCTCCGTCATAAAAAAGCATGGCGCAGAAGCAGAGCGCTGCTCCTGTGGCCCAGGGAGAGAGCGGTCAAAGAGAGCCCCGCTGCAACTTAGGAACTGCTGCAACTCTGCTGTCACGTGAGCACGAGCTGTCAGAAACCTCAGCCGGCCACAGTCTCATTTGGTGTATAAACCGAGATACCAAACCGCACGCCGCACGCGTGCCTTTGCCTAAGGTCTGTACAGAGATTACTGCCTGCCACGGTTTCGTGCAGGACGTCATGCTGTATCAAATATTGAATGCCAAAAGTCTCGAAGAAGAATAATTTGGTCACTTATTGTGAAGTGTTGCCTTTTAAAATGCCTGGAATAAAACCTCCATTCTCTGTAGGAAAGGATGGAAGATTACCCGTGGGAAGATTTCCCTATGAATGTGTTCCAGGAGCTGGAATGTGAAGCTTTTCACTTCTCTCTAATTTTGTTTGGTAGACACACATCTGTACTGCAGAGCAGCTATTTGTTGATTTGTCAGAGCTACAGAATTCTTCTGCTGAATTACTGTGGCAAACATTTATGTGTAAGAATTGAGTTGCTCTTTTGACCGAGACTGGATATCCTGAAGCTCCTGCTCTTCTTTTGCTTTGATATCTTGGTAGGCCTGCATTTTGCTTGCATCCTTTAAGTAGGCCCAGTTAGAAGACAGTATCATGAGGAAGTGGATCTGGAAGAGAAGGGTGAGCATGATGGCTAGTGAGCATGTCAAGAGGCAAAGCAAGCTGCTAGTTAGATTAATAGACGCCCTTTAAAATAACGACCAAAAAAAAAGTTATTCTACGTTAATAAGCATTCTGTTACTGAAACAAGCACAGAGGCTGTTTTCAAGGATCTCTAGAATTTGGCATGCTGATACTTCAGTTGGTTATTCACAATTTAGAGAAAGTTAGTACAACAGTAATACAATGAGCTACAGAGTTGTACGGATCAATTAAAATGCAGAATGGGGGGGAGCAGGAAAAAAGTTTTGTACGTGGCAATTTATGTAATCTGTAAACTACGAGGTGCTCAGAAGAACTGCTTTCTAAGGTGGTGGTGTTTATGCATATCCAAGCCCAGATCCTGGTAATTCTTGTCCCCCAACAAGCAGACGAGAATTCCACCCTCCCCCTGGAAAAAGCCTGAAACTGTAAACAGTTTTATTACGTGAACAAGGCTACATTAACATATTGAAAAATTAAACAACAAAACATGAGTCCAAAACTAAGCAAAAGCATGCAATCTCTGGGTTAAGTCTTAATCGTATATTTTTATAACTACGTTTTAAACTTCCATTGTCCAACCTCAGGTGAAGAGTTTTATATCATATATAGCAACTGGTTCTTTTTTTATTATTATTATTATTGTGTGGTTTTTTTCTAGTTTGTGCATTCATCTCTTCCCAACTTCTTTTCACCATACTTCATGCAAAAAATCTACATCTGAAAACACTGATTCACCACTTCTTTTTTTTAATCCCAACAGTGTAAAAAGGTCTCTATGACTATGCATGGTTTTGCTTCACGTGCAGTCATACTTACAGTTTTGAGATCTGGCTACTGAGAAATCAGTTACTAAAGTGCAAGCCATACAAGAACGGAAGCTATTTATACGCTGTTTCTTACTAGTTCAGGGTCCGAAAGAAAGAGTGTGATTGTTTTACGCAGAGCTAATATAAGGATGTATTTCCTTCCAGAGGGAGCACGATTTGGCAATTACTTGAAGTAAAAGAAAATAATTTTATCATCCGTGCACTGGAAATAGAAGCCAACTAATTCATAATATCTGGGCTTCTGATTTCAGCCAAAAGCGACTGGCCACTACTTTACTATTCCCTTTCTTTTGTATCATACACATATTTTGTGTGCTCAGGGGGACTGTATTTGGTGTTCAGGATGAAGAATAAATTAGTAATTCTGACCCTGAACTGTTCCAGTATTTGTTTTAGAGATGACTGTTAGAAAGCAAGTGGAGACGTGCAACGGAAACATCCCATCGTCAGAAGGATGATTTACAAACACCCCTACAGTAACTGAATCCTCTCGACATGAAAAAATAGCCAGATCTCATCCACATCATAGTTCATATACAAGAAGTCATTTTATTAATCTGACAAGCTAAATGATGCTTACTGAAGCTATTTACAATTACTGTAACAAAATTCAGAAAGCTAGACTTTTAGCCTAGGGTGTCAGTGGTATTTCAAGCTACGCAATGCAGCTCTTTACTGGGCTTATACAATTTAGAATTTAGTGCAGCAATCTTCCCGACTCTTAAACTTCAAAACAGCATAGTTATATGTAGTAGCCATCATGTAGATCAGCTGGTGGAAGAGAACAAAATACAGGAGAGTAAGATACAACAAGGTGACGGCTCAAGCCCATTTGGGCAACTGTCGATACTTTTACAACAGACGTTATTCTGAGCTTCTTCCAGGGTGAAGATGCAAGATAAATAACTTGCCGTTTATCCGGAGAGGATAACCTACGTACAGACCTAAGGCTATTTCGTCAACGAACAGTGAGTATTACACCTGGATTTGGCTGACACAAGGTTAGAAGCTGGCAGCTAGAGGAAGCATTAGACATAAGAAGCAAGTCATCTTGTTAACGTCCCTTTTTCCAACTGCTACCTGTCATTGGCATTGCAGAGTTGGACTAGTCAAACTGCCTGGGTCCAGACAAGCAGACCAAGAGGTTACAAGCGACTGATCAAATAAACTACAAAAATGAAAAGAAATAGTGGACATAAGAATAGAAATAGTGGGCAGAAGTACGATTTTCAAAGGACATGCAAAGAATTCTATTCTCAGGATGGAGGAGGTGGGTTAAGATGATGTCTTAAAGCAAAAGTTTGAGACCTGCTGACCTGTAATGAGCAAACCATTGCGGCAAATAATGGCGATTACAGCTCACCCTCCATAATATCTAGTATCACTATTTTTAAGGTACACAAAATTTAATCTTAAAGCATCTTAAGCCTGAAAGGAACACGTTACACAATAAAACAACAAAAAATATTACCCACCAATGCTATGACAGTGGCACCAGCTCCAGCACAAGCCACAATGAACAGGTGATAAGACATGTAGAACTAGAGAAAAAACACGTTAAAAACATTGAAGTAATTGAGGATAGTATAAAATGCATTTCAACTGTTCTAGAGAATAAGGATAATAAAACCATCTTCATAGCAAAGTATTCAAAGCTTTAGAAAATAAAAATGTTCTGAAATAATTTTCATTTTTTGTATGACCTAACAGAATAATTTCAGTGTTTTGTTTAAATCAGTCTCTCTCTACTATTAGTATTAGTTTTCTCCAAAAACTTTCATCAAGTTATTTATTATACCGGAGCCCAAGTGACTTGTAGGCAAAAGCTGCACACAGGTTACGTTTCTGTACCTCATTCGTGTTGCAGATGTTCTCTAAAATCGGGCCACAGGCTTTGCCAGGTACAGCGTTCCAAGGGATAATACCTGTAATACCACAAGCAAAAGAAACCACTGATTTTAGCAATCCACACATGCTTTCTGTTCCTCCCTCATCTTTTTCACCCACTTGCCAGTTGTGTTCCCACTCTGGGCATCCACGCGTTGACCAGTACAGCTTTGAGTTGGTGGGAGGAAGTAAAACAACTCACTCAAGTTGTGCTTTCTCCCTATACCCAGGCTTGCTGCCAAGATACGTTCTCAGATGTGGTTTTCCCATATGGCAGCCAAATGGTTGGTTGGGTTTTTGCCCTTCAGGTCCAGTCACATACTGCCTACTCCCCCACTCAGCATTGAAAGGGATAATCTGCATCTCAGAGGTACTTGGCACCTTTCAGGATAGCACTTACTAGACTGAGTTCTACTTGAACAAGTAAATACTGTAGAGAGTATGAATATGGAGCTAGAGGGAAGAATTACAGAAGGATTTTTTTCTGTTTTAGTTCCAGTAGGTAAAAAAGCAGAACACTGCTACAAGAAAATTCAGTCTGCTGCACCTCATGTACTCCCAATTACTTCTCTTACATGACTGAAAATCTGAAAAATCGGCAGGATCTAGAAGGCTTAAAATAACCTAAACTTTTAAGGCCCGTAACAGATGTAAAGCTTAAGCAAAAGCCATTTGAAACAGGAGAAAACCAGTTTGTCTCCTCTGTATAGCTTGCATTTCAAACTCGGCTGGTTGGAATTAGCAACTCTGTAAGCGGCAGGTCATTGAAATTATCTCAGGATGGTATGGCTTCCAAAAAGATTTTATGGATTTACTTTAAAGCCAGCTTCTTCTCTGCAATTGCAATATACACTTGAAGCCTTTTAGCTACTGCTTCCACCCAAAAATGTGAGGTCGGTTCAGTGACACAAGTCACCTGTTAAGGCGCTGCTCTCTCCCGTCACTCATTGAAACCCACATGATGTTACTGATCAAAGGAACAGCACAGCCCTACGAGGTGCTCATACAGCTGCGCAGCAACCGGGAGAAGCAGAAACGTGGAGGAGCCCATCTTCCCCCTGCACTCCTTGGCTTTGCTGCTGAAGGAAATGTCCTCCCAGCCTCTTGCTGTCAGTTGCTTCAATAGGATGCAAACGTTTAACTGATTTGGGACTTCTTGCTTTTAACGTTAGTATATCTTACCTTCTCCTACTGGACTTGCAGCCCAGATAGGAAAGCAAAACCAAGCTTTCTTACTTTTTCAACTCTGAATCCATTTTCTCAGCTTTGAATGACTTAGTCCAAAGAAAGAAACATTCCTAGAAAATGCTAGCTAAAATGAAGCCAAAAGTAACGGTGACAAAAGCTCTTCTGCACAAGGGAAGCTGAAAAGATTAACTTCAGGAAAAATTCACCTTAAGGAATGAGAAAGCCTGACCCTATTTTAAGCTATTGTCCCACTCCTCTGCTACCTGCACCCCCCTCGGACTTCTGTGTGTCATTAGAAAGCAGTATTAATTCATTAATAGTTCAGGCAGACTCAGAAAGTAATTGTTAGAGCAAAGTTCAGGTGTTAACTTCATATTTAAATGTAAAACCAGCTTTTTGAAAGGAAAGAATATATGCATATGGGGGTTGAAAAACCAGAATCTGGTTATCTATTTCTCAGCGCTGTTTCTAAGCAGTTTATTTTGAGGCTGACCTATTTTTAAACCTAATATTAAGTATTGGAAACCGCCACAAAATCATTTTAGATAAATGACTTGCCAGTTCAGTTAAATTGATTGCATCTGGAAAGAGATCAGTGTAATCTGAATTAATTAGAAAAGTAATAGCACATTCAGAGAGACAAGATGCTTTTGCATTTGGTTCATTTGATAAGGCCGAGACAAAACGACTGAAGACAGACCAAGGAGAAAGGATAAAGCTTTTAATCAGGATCAAAATGAGTACCGTATTGCCTGATATCCACGCAGATCTGGTCCCCTGGAACTGTCACATTTGTCTGAAGAGATTTGATGACTTCACAAGTTGACCATATGTTATAGAACATAAAGACAGGCACAGCAGAGAAGCCAAAGACCCCAAGCCAGGCCACTCCAAGCACATAGGTGAGGAAAACAAACTGGGCAGAGAAAACACAAGCACTTCACGTTTATTCTTTGAAAAGAATACTTGAATTTTCCTTAAAAATGCTTCAAAATAATCTTTAAGCATACTTTCAGAAATCAAGTAATAAAACATTTGGTTTCCAAGCACAAATAAAATCAGTGTTCTCGTTGCTTACAAATACTTTGGTAGTTTAATTGCTACTGAGAAAGTAATTCGGACATTTCCTTTTTCATCAGCCTGCTTGAGTAAACAGCTTGCCCTCCTGAAAGAGCAGTCCATTAATTTCTCAAGATTCTCAGCTAAGCAGGGATGCTGGTTGTAGTCTAAACCCAATAAAGCTTCCAACAAAAAAATCAATTTAAGGAGTTTCTTTAATTAACTGTAACATACTAGCATTTCTATACAACTTGCAAATCAAAACAATAGAGTGAATCGATGTTCACAGAGCTCTCTCGTACTCCCTGATTTATTGAAATCAATTTTGAATGTAACATTTGAGAATACCTATTTTTGAAAACATATCACGACCATTACAGTAGATCAGAAAGATGCAATTGGTCTAATACACATTGCCAAGAAGAAAATTAGTTACTTCACCTTAGAGAATCATGGATTTTCCATTGAAATTTGCTGGTTTGGGTTTGCTCTTTTTTAAAAAAAAAATTATGATGTGCATTTTCTTTGGTAAGATTATAAGGTATGGCACTCATTGCTTTGGAAATCTCCAGCTTCCCCCTCCCACTGGCCCTCTTCCCTTTTCCCTCTTCTTCTAAGTTTTATGGTGAAACAGTAGCTCTGGTATCAGTTCCTAGCTCCCTCCTCCTGGTGAGACTAGGATTTGGATCCTACTTGGAAAGCGGGGGAATGCTGTCATATCTTGTGTGTGTCCTTTAATTTAACCGTAGGTGGACTGGAAAGGCTTTACTTCCAGTGACGCACTGATGCTGTACACTATCTCACTTGAGACTTGGGTGCCAGAGAAGAACAGCAAGGACGGGAAAGGCTCGGCGGGAGGAGGTTGTCTCAGCCTGACCCAGAACTGACAGACTGAACCAATGCTGCAGCGGTGGAAGTTTGGATCCTCATAGATTTTTGTCCAGACGCGCTGAACAACACTGCCAACGTTATAGCAAAGGTTGAGCAATTGGTTAGATTTTATAGTGAACGAAGCTGGTGTGTGTGGGGAGGTGGAAGTGCTTGCAAAACTAAGGCCCATAAAAAAAGCCTGTAATTTATACACAACTGAACTGAAATACCCTATTTCATATCAGATAGTGCTATACACCAGACCTGTATGTTTTTTGCAAGAATTGAGAATTCTCTCTTTTGGTAGGGACCAAGTGGACCAGTTTAAAGGATTTCTATAGATACACTATAAGTAAGATGTGATTTGGCATACGTATCTGTGGAAGTGTGCATGAGAGGAAGTACACAAAGACTTTAACTCCTAAAATAGCCAGGAAAAAACACACTCTCTTTCACATTGAATGTGATAACTGTGGGAAATGGCTATTCTGCATTACCACAGCCAACACAAATAATTTAGGAAAGTTGGAAGTCTGTCTTCTCTAATAACCTTAAAAGACGGAAGGGACTGCCTTTCAGAACCTCGCTCGGTAATACAACAGAGGAAGAAGTAGAGGAGCTCGTGATCAAAGAGGCAAAAAAAAATCACTGTATGTCCAAAAGCTTGTTGTCCGTACCCAGCTGCAGCCACTAGTCTGTTAAGATATTCTATCTCCTTGCAAACCTTGTTCTAACCCTGGTGTTGTAAGCAGCTCTACTGCTACACAGCGGCATACAGGCATTTTTACGCCATGACTGTCACCGCGAACCACTAATGGGTCTTACCAGAGCTCCAAGCCATTACTCAGCCGCTAAATTCTCTCCTTCATTGTGTGGACAAATATAGGCAAACATGAAAACACGTTTTTCTGTCATACTTCCATGTGTCACACTGGTGTTTGTATAAGCAGCTGGCAATCATGTGCCTGCAACTACTCAACTGCACAAGCAATTGTCTGCACTAATGAGATGCAGGTATGTGTATGTTTCTACTGTATTTTGGATCTTTGGAAAACACTGCTTTACTTTAGATATAATTTTGCTCCTCAGTGAAGATCATACTTGCTAGAAAAAGAGCGAGTGAATAGCTGCTTAACTGGAAAATGATCAATGTCTTATTTTTATTAGCTCTTGAAAAATTCAATAAGTATCCAACAGCACAGTGGAAAATTGTTAACCCCCTTGAAAATAAACATGCATCTTCTTTGTATTTAACCAGCTGAAAGTACATATTTTTTAAGTACAGGATATAGATTGTATATTAAAATGCAACAATCACATCAAAAGCCTCTTCTCTTTTCACCCACACTTTCCCGTGGGCGATCTGTCATACTGCTTAGCTTCCTCCATAACTACGAGCTTTGAATTCAGATTTTCAGAAATAGCTTTGAAATCTTGTCTCAGAAACATAGTTATGTTTCTGTTCTTGCAGAGTGCGCCTTAGGGGGCAACATGGACGAGAATCTGAAGTTTTATTTTTAGTTAAGCTTTGTTTAAAATTTCGTTCTAATACAGAAGTATTCTGAAGGGAAGATGGCTTGTAACTTTAAGGCTCTAAGCGTTTCAGCTTTGCGAAAAAGACTCACTATTATCTCTGTATGCCTTCTGCCATCTGCAAAAGCAAGACAGCAATACTTGATTCAAGTGCAAAGATGTTGCGAAGTTTCATTCATTACTGTTTGTCTGAAGGATCCAGACATCCTCAAGCAGAATTGACTATGGAAGTCAGAGGCATTACAGTTTGTTATTTAAATAGCTCTACAAACCATAGCCATTTTGCAGTCTGCCTTTAAGCATCACTAGTGTGCTCCATGTTTTAAAGCACAAATTTCATTTTGTCTCACATTGAGTGTTTTAAAGTTAACAGTCTCCATCAACTTAGTTTAGACCAATGGCTTCACCTTTATGACAGGGGAGGCCATGGCAGCACCCCGACAGTCCATCTGCAGAATTTGGATTTGACCAAGCATCCTCAAACTTCAAAGAAGGACCAGCAACAGGGATTGACTCTAACCACCCATAAGGAGTTAAACAAAGAAGGCAGCAATACATCGTTGTTCAAAAACACAGGAGTCAAACGGAGCCCAACAGGTTTTAGCAAGCCAAGACGACTGTTCCCAATTCTAATGCTACTCACCATTCCACTGATGCAGCGGCCACAGGCTGTCGTTTTGAACTCTCCATGCAGCTCCTTCACAGCACTTGTTGTATAAAAACCTTCTGCCAAAAGGATTATTCCATATAAGAAGAAAAATGATGCAATGCCATAAATTACATACTGCATTAGCTGTATTCTAAAATGGAAAAGAAAAAAAAGATATAATTAGATTTCAGTCCTATAAAAACAAAGTCAGTCCTCCCAAGTCATAATAGGTATGAGATAACTCCTTTTCTAGAAATACAGTTCAAGGCTCCTTAATGCATTTTAAGCAAGCAGGCTGCAGGAGAGCACTGATACAACTATCCTGCTTCTACAAGTAAGCAATGCTGATGTGCATTTGTCTTGCAACCGTTCGAGCATCCCGTTTGTGCTGCAGTTCTTACACTGACTGGTTTTAGTCACCAGCTTGAAGCCGCGATTTCATGCCTCCACTATGAAGATTTTTTTTCCCTGTTACTGGTCCTGACACCTAACTCAGGGAATGTCTGGCAGGGACAACACAGGGCTTTGAAATGGCAAAGGCTGGAGCTGAACTACTGGCTGAACTACCAGGCTCCGTGGTGATTCCTTTGGCTTAGGGAAAGGAAGCAGTTCCTGAAATTCACCACTTCCACCTGTAAAATCCAGTTAATGTATGTTTGCAAAAATTTACAAATTCAGTGATACTTCTCTGATCCAACACTCAGCACACGTGCAGTGACTTCTCCTGAGGAATGGTTTGCTCTACAGCCCAGGAGGGCACCTCCAAGTGAGCAGGTAGTTTCAGTGCCTTAAGTCACAGCAGTGTCCCCAAAATGTAATTAAATCTTAAAAAAATGAAAAAATACTTAGGAAATGCTTCCATTTCAGGTACTCTGGAACCATCCAGAGGAAGAAAATTGCAGGGCATGTGGCACAGGCACTTCCCTCCGATATGATTTGAGAAGGTTCTCAACTCCTTATGGTATTTTTACTCTGGCTACAATAGGTAAATGGAAAGAATAATTTCTAAATATTATCAATCAATCAGATTCATTATCTGAACCTTATTGTTTTGGAGGACCAGAATGCCATATCTTTCATATGACATTTCTTCTGGTCTCCAAAAGTCATACTTCGTTATTAGCACAACTTCTCCAGAATTTAAGCCTTCTTAAAAGTAATTTGATTGTTGGGATAGTTATTCTGGATGAAGCTATTCGTAGAACAGAGAGGTTAATTTTATACATCCATACTGCCAGTTTTCTAAGGATAAATATATTTTTCCTCAAATGTTTTTTTCAATTCTTACCACTCTCCACTAAGTAGCTGCTAGCATACGTGTACATCTCCAAGGAGCATCTGCATGTTTTAGCTTAATTTAAAGAAAACTGATTACTACCATTTATATAGTTAAATGTTATCCAGACAGATAGCACAGCCCTTGTATCAAAATAGGATATTGCTCATTTAAAATTACATGTGGGAAGTGTTATGTTTATTTTCCAAATTGATTAAAAATAACAGGATAAGTCTGTTGCACCTGTGCTGTAACGCATGAAAAAAATTAAAGCAGCGTTTGAGAAAGAATAGAAGAATTCACGTCACTGTCTTTAATAGTCTAGGAGGAACTCGATGCATGTTACCCGAAATTAGTAATATGAAAACTGATTAAAAATCCATTCCACAAAGAGTGCCCTACTAGTATATTTTTAATTTATTTTATGTCTCTTTGGCCTTAAATTATTTGCCCCTTTCTAGCACCTCTTCTCCCTTGCCTTGTTAGACCTCCACAGAGCCTAAGACCTCAGCTGCTTCGGCAGGAATTACACATCTCCCCAGTTGCTGACGCTGACTTGACAAGAAACATTGTCAACAATTCTCCAAAATTTAAAACTTGCTGCCTGTTATGGCTGCTTTTGCAATTTCTTCTATTTTGCTCAAACAAAAGCTGATACAAGCACAAGGATGTTTTGTTAGTTAGTCGCTGAAGAGTAGCTGCTTAGTTTCTTGCTAAATTTTGTGGGTAACTGCAGGGTCCCTGTGGCTCATGCGCTGGAGCTGGGGGCACGGTGCCCAGCCGCAGGCGGCGTGGGAGGTGCTGGGGGGACACATGGGACCCCGGTGGGGTGCAGTCCCAGAGCTGTGCGGCAGGTCTGGGCTCAGGGGGTCCTGCAAGGGGGAGAAGCCCCGAGACGGCGCTGTGGGACCGATGCCGGTGCTCCCGGGGGACGGGAAGGGGTCAGTTGTGGAAGTCTCAGGCTCAGTGCGTGCAAACTGGCCCACAAGCGGGTGCCACGCGGGCCCCCTCTTGACAAACGCATGCGACCCGCACAGGGACCCCCCCCCAGAGCCCTCGGGCGGCTTTCAGCAGGTTTTGGCTGCCCTTCCTCACGCCGCCCCCCTGCCCGGAGATGGAGACATCTCCAGGGGCCGGCCGCGCGCTGTGCCTGTGGTAAGATGCGGGCAAGAGGGCGAACCCAGGCCCGGTCACCATCCCAACACCAGCGCGCAGTCGTGGTGAATCGCCACTCCAGCAAAATTCCTCACTGCCGCCGGACAAAAGCCTTTTCAAAGCCTGGTGCTCCAGCTGGAGGGGCCGCATAAGGCCCAGCGTGTTCGGACCGCCGGCCCAGAGCACGGGACCCGCGCATCCCTCAGCGTCAAGGGGAAGGAGAGGCTCGCGCCGGTGGGGCTGGGCCCTGACACAGGCCTCCAGACCTTCCTCTGGTATCACGGGGAAGCCTCGGGAACACAAAAGCCCCAAATATTTCACCAGTGGTTACTTCCAAAGGCTACGGTCACAGAGACAAACATTTAAGCTCTTTCCAGTCTTTTCTCTCTTTTTTTTTCTTGTTTGTACAATACCTGCCCACCTTCTTCTGAGGGGGTGATGGACAGAACAACACTTCCCAGTTTTCTGTGTCACTAAAATAAATTCGTAGCACTAAATCTACCCTCTTTCAGATTAAAACTGTTGCCCCTTGTCCTGTCACTACAGGCCTTGGTAAAAAGTCTATCTCCATTTTTTTTATACGCCCCCTTTATACATTGAAAGGCTGCAATAAGGTCTCCCCGGAGCCTTCTCTTTTCCTGGCTGAACAACCCCAATTCTCTCAGCCTGTCCTCATAGAAAGCGTGCTGGCCACGCTTCTTTTGATGCAGCCCAGGGTATGGTTGGCTTTCTGGGCTGCAAGCGCACGTTGCCGGCTCATGTCCAGCTTTTCACCCACCAGTACCCCCAAGTCCTTCTCGGCAGGGCTGCTCTCAATCCCTTCATCCCCCAGCCTGTATTGATATCGGGCATTGCCCAGACTCAGGTGCAGGACCTTGTACTTGGCCTTGCTGAACTTCATGAGGTTCATACTGGCCCACTCCTCAAGCCTGTCAAGGTCCCTCTGGATGGATCCCTTCCCTCTAGCGTATCAACCGCACCACTCAGCTTGATGTCATCTGCAAATCTGCTGTTGGCGCACTCAGTCCCACTGTCTACATCATTGATTAAGATATTGAATAGTACTGGTCCCAACATAAACAGGTTAAACAGGATACACATTCCGCTTCTTTGTGTATAAACACCAAAAAACCACTGAGTGCTGCTAGACAAACAAGCAACCTAATACTCAGGGATGGAGACTGAGGTTTGAATCCATCTCCACTCACTTAGCATGAGGGCGTTATGAAGAATAATGGAAATGGGAGGCATACTTACACTTCACTCAGCAAAGCATGGTCGCTG
Organism: Calonectris borealis; assembly: GCF_964195595.1. Taxonomy (NCBI): domain Eukaryota; kingdom Metazoa; phylum Chordata; class Aves; order Procellariiformes; family Procellariidae; genus Calonectris; species Calonectris borealis. The sequence continues at coordinate 136,657,765 of NC_134312.1, read as the reverse complement.
GCAGTCGTGGAGAAGTGCTGCTCGAGGATAGACACGGTTCCCGTGAGCGCCACGTGGCCACAGCCACAAAACAACGCTACCCCCGAGAAGCAGAGAATGGTTGCCACGAGCGAAGCATATGGCACTCCTCCTAGGCACTTAATGCAACATTCAAAGCAACCTAAGCAGAAGAGAGAAAGCAAAAGAAACGTTATAAGCAAAAAGCAAATTACGAGGAAAAGAATATCCGTCCTCCCCTTGGTAAAAGCCATAGGGACTAAAAGGCCCAGGCATTGACATGCTAAGCAAAAAATCTATAGGTGGTGCAAGACAGCATCACCCTCTAAAGCAGTGACCTACAGATCTGTTGGTATAGACTCAAAGCCCAGAAAGTGGGCTGAGTGCTCCTATCTTTACCGGATCAAGAGGAGATCGATCAGACAGCCTACGAAATGGAAAAAGAAAAAAAATCACTTGTCTAAAGTGATCCATTGCGATTCAGCTGCTCATATAGAGCTCACCACGTTTCAGCATTACTGATACTAACGGCAGGAGCGCTAGCAACGCTGGCACCGTTCAGGAAGCCAGAGAAGCAAATACTCAAGACAATGAAGCCTTCTGGAAAAGTAAAAGATACTTCGCACTTTCATTGGAAGAGGAACACATTTAGGTCTGCAAAACTTAACTATCCTACACTCTCCCGTGACTCCCGAGTATCTTTTTGTATAAATCTGTATAAGGTTATAGGAATACAGATATTTTAACAACAGAAAAATTGAATGAGGGCCAAAGAGTAACAATTCTTATCAAGACCAGTGAGATGAAGCTGTATTACACAGACAATTTCCAGCTTTATGGGATACACTGGATTTACAGTGATTCCTGAATACAGTCTGCAGTAGCACAATCATAGTTTTAATGAAATGTGTTGTTTAAGCAGTCTGAGTTAACGAAACACCCCCCCGTAACTGCTGCTCTACAAACACTGTAATAAGGAGGTCACAGCTGAATTGCCAGGTTCCTCCCGACCGCGCGGCCTGAAAATCCATCTGCTTGCAGAGCTGGGAAATGTAAATCGGAAACAAACACAGCTTTTAACTGCGCTATAATGGTAATGGCAATCCATACCAATTCATTACTTCAGGGTGATGGCATTAAGCTGTCTCCATTAATGTGCATTTCATACAACTGCGCAAAACACAAGCCATTAAGACAACGCTTAATGGAGCGACCAGCGTTGCACGTCTGCTTCTACGGGAAGGCGCTAAATGGGCAAAGCATTTGAAGGCAGGGAGACAGCTGGTGAACGTGTACATCCCATCACATCTTCCTGCCCCAAAAATTCCTCACAAAGATCAGCAAGTCTCCATCTGCCACACAAGGCAAGTTTATTTTTATCCCCCTCCCTTTCCCACTAATGAATGAGTTGCAGAGCAGGCACTTCCGTGAAGCACTGGGGAATAATATGCATCTGATAATTGAAAGCTTTCCCATTTCATAAGTGGGAAACTCTTCTTTTAGAGAGTCACTAGCAAGTGTCCTAGTCAGGCTTAAGCAGCTATCACCACCAAAATGACTTATGAAACGCCACTTCACTAACTGCAGACAAGATTTAATTGTACAGAAACAAGCCTGGGAAGCTTTTATAGTCAAGCCCACAGCTGGAGTCCACTCAGTAGGAACTATCTTCATGACAAAAATACTGCCGAATGAACAAACACTGCAGCTTAGCAGTGACGGGGCAAACAAAACCTAAATGCACACTATCAGAGGAAATCATCTCTAGGTTTCATTTTATCACAGAGGTCCAGAGCTGAGTTCAGACATCAGACCTTGCAGAGCCATCCTCTGCTTTGGGGAACCTGCCTGAGTGCAGCTCACAAGCCACACGCAACAGCAGCCGTACACGTGAGGCTTGCTCACCTCCGCAGCATCTGCTCCCAGGTCAGGCCCAAACCTCCGAGAGTTAATCCAAGAAACGCTTGCACCTGGCGCAGGATTAGCAGTGAAGGATATCCAAGAATAACCACGCTCCGATCCAGCAGGCAATGCTCAACACATGTGTGGCCACAGCCCAGCACAAAACAAACTGCCTTTCGGGCTGCACTTCTAAAGGAGAAGGTGACTAAACACTAGATCATTGCTTGGTGTGGAGGAGGTTGATCACCTAATCATGCTGATCCACAGATTGCTTCGCAGAAGGATCCCATCAAAGATAGGAAATAAAAACAGCTGGAAGCAAAGCCAAGGGACTGACAAGGTCCGAAAGAAAAGCTGCTGGTTTCAGAAAATGGGAGCCTGCTTGACAAAGCTAAAAATAGGTCTAGACCCAGGACTGACGATTAACATCCCCTCAAGTAGGTACCTGTCCTCCCAGTACCCCACACCGCACTGCCGGCTTTCCAGGCCACTGGCAGAACATTCGCCCTGGAGAGTCTGTCAGAATCCTTACCCAAACACATGACAGTATCTGCCACTAATCCACAGGCCCTTGAACACAAGCCAACAGTGGCAAAGCCCCTCTCACCTCCCAGCGACTGGCAGCTGCACATAGCATCTTTGTGGCCATACTCTTTATGTCTTCCTTTACAGCCCAAGTAAAAAGGCAACACAATATTTGGGTGGCCTTCATTTTATCAGGGCAGACCACAGCCAAGGGACACCCCAAGAGGTGTCTAAAGCAACCACACTATTTTGAGCAAGGCAGAGAAAACCGCCCAAATGTGGAACTGCAGAAACTACTCACTTTCGCACCAAGACTAAAGCAGGAAGCAGAGGGGCTTCAGTTCACAGGGCAACAGCGCGCTGCCAGCTTGCAAGCACAGGAAGCATCCCAAACCAGCTCGTTTCCAAGAGACAGCATCCATCCATAGTCATTCTGCACCCAAATTGACAGCAGAGCTGCACAGCCTCCTGCCAGAGGGTAACTAACTGTGGGACACAACCTGATCATGGTGCTGGGGCTGCCAGACCCCCCACAGATCCCACTGTGAACACTCTTTATGAGCAGCTTAAATCCATGCCTAGCCTTAGCAATATAGCTGGTTTTATAATTTTGTTTTAAAGCAAGCCTAAAACAGTACTGCCAAGAGCAGCTTTCAAAACCAGCTAAAATTTGAAGCTCATCAAGCACCAAGATATGCTTACCTTGCTACCCAAACAAGCACTGAAGCAAATCAGAGGATTTCTGAAAAAAATGAAAGCTTTCCAGGAAACCTGCTTTATGATCCCAAGTCAGCAAGTATCTTCATACAGTACAACTGAAAACCCATGACAATGTTTGCCTAGTTCATGTTCACAAAATAACTTGCTAACGCACTGATGACAACTGCAGGCCAAAGGCCTATGAACTCAAGCTGACGAAAGTAAGTAGTATTAAAGTAAGTTTAGTTCCAATTTTCTGCTAGCTTTTACTTTCCATATGGCCAACTTGCTGAACTTTTCAGTTGTATATCCACTTCCAACACAGCAGTGTAAAACGGTTTAAATATGAAACTGTACAGCACAAACACACATCGCTGCATCTCCCCTTTCAATGGCCATTTTGTGCAAGGCATCACTAGAACCTTTTGTGCAACTCAGCAGAATAAAAACATTTTTTGTCCTCAGGCTGGCGAGCAGCAGTTGCCATGGAGGCAGGTTAATAACAGCCCAATGATTTGCCCAGAGCTGCCTGTGATCTTGGCTACAGATTTAACACACTCTCAGAAGGAGGCCAGCTAAAACAAGGACTGAGATTATTCACTAGGGAATGAATGCTATTAAACACACACACACACACAAATATTCTTGCTAAAGGACAAAAATAAAGAGAAGAGAAAAAACAGGAACCAGCTATTCTTTTAATCTCCTGGAAACTATCAGTCACAGGAAATTGGTAAAGGATGAACCTACATATGTACACAAATCGGCAATCGGTTGCTTAATGTATGAAGAACAATTATACAATCTACCCAGCAGTGTAGAGGTTATTGCATATATGCAGGGGCTTAGCCATTCAATTTCCCATGTCAAATGGCAATTGTATGGCTAAACCTTCTTTGGTACTTTAAGTACGGCTTTAAGATTTAAATTCAGAAAAGCAAAGTAATGCAGAATTAATGGAAAGCGGTCTTAAAAAAAAAAAACAAACAATTCTCAGACTCTAACTCATGTTTCTAAGGTCAAGATGGAGTGGAACAACAAAATCTGTGCTTCAGAAATGACAAAAGACAATGCAATGGGATCAGGTAGCTGTCTTGACTATTGGCCTAGGGCTTGCTCTAGGAAGTTCACAACATCAGCTCTTGAAGCCCACACTTGAAAAGCTGAGATAGACACATGTTCACAAAGCTGTCCCTCAAAGCAAAGCATGGAAAACATGATGTAAGGGAAGAGTGCCCACACCTCCTGGACAGAAAACCAGCCTGTCCTCTAAAGTCCCAAACTCCTCCTAGGTTGAACTAGTGCCTCAATGTATTTTGGGTACAAACCATTGATCCCATAGTCAAGGTTACTACGGAACAAAAAAAGAAGGAACAAAGAAAACCTGAAAGAAGGTTTGAAAAGCTCTCCATTTCAGGGAGCTAAATCTCCAGGCTCATTTTCTGAGTTAGTTTCCACTCTCTCTTCCCTAGAAGTTTTGCTTCTTGCCCTCCCATAAATCTGTCTTGCTGTTCTGAAAGATGAAGCAATGGGCACCATTTTTTCTCATCACTTACTTCCTGTAATTGTGTAATGCATTTTTAGAAATCCTGGCATGTTGGACACCTGTCCAGTTAATACATGGTAGAAATCACACAGCATGTTCCACCACAGAACCATGACCTCTGTTGGCTTCAGCACCACAGCTCAGGAGCGTGTGTGGAGGACCTGCTTTAACAAAAAGAAGGCTGCAAGAGACCCAAGGAAAGAAAAAGCACTAGATAACATCTTAAACGCAGCCATCGCATGTAAATCAGGCTCATTATTACACATCCACAGGAGCCTGGTGTTGGGAGCATTACTCCCAATTCACAAATAAATGTAAGAGGAGAACTGAATACTTTACATTCACCTCCTGTTTCCCCAGTGCTGAAGATTACCCAATACCAAGCGTGCATAATACCATCGGACTCCTAAACCACCATGGATCTTTGTCAGAAAATGAACTTTACGTCAATGAAAGCAAATGCCAATTTTACTTTCTGCCACCTACTGTATTTTTTAAAATCTCCATTCTGAATGGCTTATGCATGCTAGGATGTACATCTTCATACCTTAGAGCATGATTGACAGCTACGGGGGAAGCAGTGAGGGATGCAGGAATACACTAATACCTCAGAAGCAAAAATGGAATTTACCTCCTTCTTACCTGTGTGAGAATAAGCTAGTACCTGGCAGGAAGATAACTTTACTTCTCACATCTATCACCCACACCAGCAGCCAAGGGTCAGTGCCAACAGTACAATAAGATAAAACATTTAATCTTACAAGGGTAAGTTTAAAGCATGTGACAAATTTCTCGCCACACTTTAATAGGGGCACTAAAATAAAAAGGCTGTGTGTTAAATCACTTGGAAGTCTCTGTCGAAGCTCTATCCTTACCTATTCCCGTTCATCTTAAATTTTGCTGATTTACAAAACATGACACAAAGCTAAAACCTCTGTTATTAATTACAATAAATGCTCACTCACCACACTTTTAGATTAAGTACATTAAATAGACTAAGTAAGTGATGAGCTCAAATAGAGAAAATCCTTTATTTTCTTCCCACAAACCTCTTAAAGCTCTTCCACAGAAAACTTCCTTTCAAGTTCAACCTTTCCTAATTTTGCCTTTTTATCCTCCCCAAATCAGAAGTTGTGAAATTAACTTATACTCTTCATGAGAGCCAGAAAACTTAATGCAAGGGTACTTTAGCCTAGTCAGATCGATAATCTCCCCCCTGCATTCACAGCCCCCTCTTCCAGAGTTGTTAATAAATACTCCTTCCTAGCCAGCATAGTATGTGTGATGGAGAAGACTTGACCTTTGGAGACCACAGCCATCAGGGCTGCCACAAAGGATCAGACCTGAAATCCAGCAAGACCACCACTCTCATCCTTCACAGTGGCTAGAACAAGATGCTTCATTCAAGTAAAATGCAGGGAGATCTGGGGTAGTCTGATCTATCCAGTAAGTCTCATCCCAATCTCTACTATTTAAGAGCTGCTCGAAGAACAAGTAGCTCCTTTCTGAAGGTTATCAGCATTAATTGCAACTTCTCCAGATATTCTTGATACATATATGAGATATTTGGTTTCAGCACTGTCATACAGCTAGTCCCCCACTTCTGAGAAGGTATTTATTCTCTGTTACCAGTTTTAAGCCTGCCATCTTTAAACTTCATTAGATGCTTCCATATTCTTGTGTAGCAGAGAACAAAAAAATCCTTGCTTATGCCTCCTGTGCTGGAACCAGCACAGAGAAACCAGGAGAACTGGTGCACACTAAGAACAAGCATCTCACAGAAAGCACCATTAGCAGACCCTTTTTAAATCCACAAAGCACCAAGTATCTCTGTGGTACTGTATGAGTAACGATAATAAGCTGCTCCTCAATACTCCCGCAAAAATGTAGTAAGCATAGGTTTAAAACTAAGCACATTTTTTTCTAATATGATTAACAACAACAACAAAAAAACAACCCCCAAAAACCCAAACACCCTTGCAGAGGTTATCAATGTTCATCAACAGCAAAAGCTAAATTTTTTTCCTTTCACTAAAGAAAACATGACGTTCAAATTGGAGAAAAGGCTGTTTTAGCAAGGCAAGATTTGTCTCTTCTGTATGCTGTTAAATGACACAGAGAAGACTCTGAACAGACAGCAGTAAACATAACCCCCTTTTTTCTTCAAATCTCAGGCCCAAACCAGCACTTCTTATAGAAAAAAAAATTGCATTCCCACTGCAGGAATCAAACCTGTTTCACGCGACGACAGATGAGCTGGAATGATCTTTTACAGGCCTTATCTAATTTATCTCCTTCAAATTTATTGAAATACACACACTCCCCATCTATACCATTCCCAGCCTCTGCAAGGCTCATTAAGCTCACAGGTGTTCTGAAGGCGTCTTTTTCAGACAGTGCAATCTCCAAAATATGAATCACTACATCCATGCTTATTGCAAGTGCCCATCCCAGGCATTTGCTGTGTGAGAGCGAGGAGTCAGACCTGCACGGGAAGAACGCCGCTGCCCCATGAGACAGTGGGACGAGAGAATTGCTCTTGTCCAGCTTTATTGCTCTTGGACAAAGGTCAGGCTGAACTTTGTTTATTTTAATTCATGTCTTCTCTGTTTTCTTTTGGCCTACGAAACAGTGGAAAACACAGCAGAAGAAAAATACCTAATTTGTACTTTGGAAAAGGCCTTACTTCAAACAGGTTTATATGGGAATCCTTGAGGATGGGTATTTCTCAGCTGTAAGCTACTTCTGCAGAAAAATATTAAGTTGGTGATTTAAAAAGAGACTTCTCGCATAAGGGATAGCTCAAGCAGTATTGATAGAAGCTTTGGCATTATTCTTCCTGGAGACTCGTTCTAGTGTTTTACTATCCAAAACAACCCTTGGGACTTTTGCACAGCCTGAGCATGTGGAAGGGCTCATTGACACGCAGAGCTCAAAGTTCAAACGCATTGCACCAGCAAGGGCAGCCTCTGGTCCAAACTGTGGCTGTAACTCTCAGCTGACATATCAAAAACTGACTGCTCAATGTGCCTGAAGACATTCCTCCTTTCTGCCCTCACCCTGACCTCCCTCCCCTCGCTTCACCTATTTTTGCCTTCTTGGAGAAACACTCAGTAGGGTCAACATGCAAGAACTGCTGCTTCAGTAGGTGCCAGCCCAGGTGATAATTTTGGAATTTTACCTCTTTTAGCAAAGAGGTAAAACAGAGGAAGCGATGGGCAGACTGCCAAAGATACTCAAATGCCTGAAGGTCTAGACAAGCTCACTGGGGGAGGTACAAAAGCACCCAAGCATTTCAGTCCCATGGGCTACTTCAGCAGTTTTGTGAAACCTTCCATAAGGACATTTGGGTTTCCTTGATCCAACCATCCTCCAGACCCACCTGTACTTGGCTGACATGATTTTTAAAGCTGACTTTAATCAAAGGTGAGTATCTTACCTGGAAGACTGGAGTTGAGACTCTTAGCTCCACCCTTCTGGCAGCTGTAACTCACCTCACTCTCCATCAGCCTTCAGCACTCAGCAGGAGAGCAAGACTTTTGCCACACAGGATTTCAGCCACCGCTACCGACCGCTTCCCCAGTTGACTCCTCCCTAGCTACAAAGAAGCAAACAGAAACACAACCTCTCTCTCCCTGGAGCTGAGGGCCAAAAACTGTGTGTGGGGGCATTTCAGCCTGGTGGATCTAAGATTCGGGAGGTAAATTCTCCATTTCAGAGATAACTGAAGATGCCAAGATCTTCCTAGACGTTTACCCAACTATGGAACTAGAGGAGCGGTAAGAAACCTGAACCGCAACTGTGTAAGTCCTTTGCCCTGCAACAGCTTTCATGCAGGTATTTCCCCAGTTGAGTCCCCACCACACCATTTTCAAAATTTAAGCTTGCTTCAGTAAGGGAGCAGGCTGTTTCAGTGAAATACTCCACACTCTCATGCCTTTATGCGCTCACAAAGCAGCTGAAACACCTCCCAGCATCTGGGGGAAGCAAGTTTAGGGGGGGAAAAAAAAAATCCTCATAAAGCAAACAACACCCACCCAGCCTGGAAGAGTGCCCACAGCTAAGCTCATGTTAAACAACCATCGCTAAGTTTCTCTTACTAAAGAAAAAGATGGTACTTTGCTTCCTGGGAAAAAATTGTTTAGGCGTTTTGAAAGGCTCATTAAGCTTGCAGGTGTTCTGGGGATGTCTTGGCTCCAGCACCGCAGTGAATATCCCATGCTGACTCTTCCCTTATTGCTCAAGTGCCGATTAAAGCTTAAAATGGGGAGGGGAGATCATGTCACATATGGAAACCCTGGGAGAAGAGGTGGATGCCACCAGGACTGCCACAGAGGTGCTCTCCTAGTGACGTCCATTCGGACACTGACAGAGGACACAAAGTGGAAATATCCGCATGGCAAAGGCATCCAAGAAATAATGTGGCTTGTCAAAGAAACTGAGAGTTTACCTCAGCACACTAGCCAGCGCCACCCAGCAGCGGGGAGCTGTATGCCAGTACTGAAGGGAGGCACGTTACAGCTGCGACTCTTGTTGTGACTGAAGGGACATTCTCCCTCCAATCTAAGGGAAAGGAGCAAAGACCAGCATTTTCACTGTGGCTAATCCATCATTATCAGCTTGGTCTTACTCAAGACCTGTTCAGGGCAGTTTCATTGCTGCCTAGAAACCTTTTCATTTCTTTAAATGCAGCCTTGAACCGGTATTTCTGGGCTTTGTTTTTTTTACCCCCATCAGCAAGAACTTTTTCATCTTCAGCTCCTCCATGACAGGCACCACATACCTGCATGTTATTTCAGGAAGCTTCCCAAGGCAGCCTGCACAGGGTTCAGTTGCCTAAACGAGGGTTTCTAGCACCATTTTAGGTGCCAGACTCCCAGCTGCTGTGACAGAAGGCTGTGCGTCTCTTCTGCGTCCTGGCTCATCCGTGCCAGCACATACGGACGTGTCTCATCACTGGGGACAGCTGACGGGGCAGAAGACCCTGATAACCAGGCATCTGGCCTGCTTTCTCCGTGTCCTCCTTCCCAGGAAGGCAGCATTCATAATCTGTCGCTCCTTCCTGAACCATTTCTACCGTGTATAAAACATCCCGCGTGCACTGATCTGAAGTTTGGGAATGTCTTCTGGCAGCTCCAAGTCTGTCACCCGGCTAATTTGTCATAAAATACGGCCAAAAGGAATGTTGATATTGAAGATGGAGACCATGATTTGCAACCTAAGTATTTGCACCCCCCCCCCAAAAAAAAGCCATTTTGAGATACATAAACATTTGAATGCTAAAGAACAAATATAATGGCAATGGTGTGAAAATATAATGGAAAAGGGAAGGATTAGGCAGCAAGCTTTGGTGAATATTTCCCTGCAGTTGCTGTTAAAGTCTGATGCGGAGGCAGGCATCTCCAGCAAACAAGCTGTCAAGCAGGCTTCAGTCAATCAGCTCCATAAAGAGAAGAGGATTGCTGGATAGAGCTAGCTGCAAACGCTATCTCTGAGCATTTATATCCTTTGCTGTGTTAACCCTCAGTCAGACTGGAATTTTCCAATGCAATCAATCGTGTGCTTGATTTCAGGTGCCATTCTGAGATGCTTCAAAACTAAATTCCCCCCAAACTCTTAAAATGAAGCTTCAGGAAAACAAAATAGGATCTTTTGAGGTCTCAAGCCAGGTATCGAAAGGACAGGCATGTGGAATCACCAAACCATTTTTAAAGCCTCAGCTGAAATCCTCCTTTAGACTCTGATATACACACTTACTGCTTCTAGCAAGGGAAAAATGCAAGCAAAACCACAGAATATTGTCTGGGAAGCGTATTGTAGGAGACGTAAATCAGATGTGCTGTCACTGCTTTAGTGTCAATTAATGCATTTGTGGCTGATCAGTTTGATAGATTCATCTGCATACAAAACCCATACTATGCTGTCTCATCTGTGAACAGTTTTGAAGCAATGGGGCAGCAGAGTTAAAAGGGAGGTGTCCCTCACCAGACATTATTGTCCTTCAAGCATTAACAACCAAATTTAAATTTATGTCAAGAATTCATACGAAAGAACTAGACTCCTTATAGCCTTAACAAACAAAACAAGAAAAACAGAAGAACATTTATCTTAAATTGTTAGGACTAGTGCAAAGCATTAGGTTTATGCTACTACCATTTCTGAACTCTCCATTTCCCTCTCACCCAGCCCTTTATTTACCTTGAATCCCCAAAGGACTAATATTGCCTCGCAATGCTGGCACATGATGGTACCGGTGTGGCCTTGAACTCCTGTACATCCAGTGGTACCTGCCAATTTCCATTTCTGGTCTGGTGATCACTGCCAATTTCAGGTGGTAAAAAGTCAGTGTCACCAGCAAGTTTTAGTTCAGCACTTTCAGTCATTTAACTTTAAAAATAAGAGCCCAGAAAAAACACGCTGTAGTTTCAGAACTGAAACAACATAACTTCACCAAACCAAGGGAAGGGCTCGGAGGGACATCGACAGGGAGACACTCACACAGGTGTTAAGAAAGGTTGAACAGCTAAAACTCCACCTAGGATTTGAATTAAACACGTAAGGAAGGACTCCCTATTCCTCCCCCCACCCACTCTCCCGTCTCTCTCTCTTTGTCCGTGGCAAAGAGCTCTGCTCCAGAAATAAAGGAAGACAAAGTCATGGAAAAGCACGTTACCTGTTTTTTTAAAAGACCCTAAATCTGTCAAAGAAAATGGTTATTTTCACGTGTAGAGGTTGGGCAAACACACGAGTTTGCTCCATTACTTTCTTACATAAAAAAAAATAAACAGTTGTGGGCTTTATTTCACATAGTCTCTGCTCATGTCCAAAAATCTGGACCAAGTATGTTAAAACAGACTTGTTGCGGGTTTACAGTGAAGGAGAGCGGTTATCCTTCTCCTCGCCTTTTCAGAGGACAGCAATGAGACCCCACGCACAGTAACACGCCTGACCCGCCCGCACACTTATCGCACACTCGCCAGCACAGGGCTTCCAAGCCCCCTGAAAGAGGCCACTGGCAAAACAACATCAAACCACTTTTGAACCTACATGTCACCCCTTGGCACTGCTATGGTTGTCAGGGCGAGACAGATAAATCTTTATTTAAAATGCACCAGAGTCCCACTCTGAAGTGGCTAAATGAGAAAGTAACCGTCATCTCTGGCCAAAATAAATCCAATTCAGCAGCATTTGGGCAGGCGGAGGAAGCGAAGGTTATGATACTGAAAACCCATCTATCGTAGACTAGATCAGAGACTAATTTTGGGGGAGTAGGAATGCCATAAATTTCTGGTCTGCAAGGGGCTAGGCAGGTCCTGGACCTGATCCTTCTCTCACGTGGTTTTGCTGCTGTTGCTGCAAGAAGTTTGGCACAGCTACATTTACCTACATCAAGAAGAGAAAAAAATCTTGGCCTTGAATCCACATAATGGATCTAGAGGTTTGAAACAAGAACTTTGTTTATCTCCTACAACTACAATACTAAAACAGTCTTTTGGGTTTGGGATGCAAACTTAGTATCAATGGCTCTCTAAAGGATACTTGTGGCTTGGTATTTCTCCCCTCTCTGCAACTCACACACAAAGCAGCAAGCAGGTATCAGGTAGTATATTTTTCCTAAAAGACATTATTCCACTTTCTACAACTTATCCTTCCTTTTAGGAAAGTCAAATTCCACATCTTACGAACATAACTGAATTCAAAATGTGTTGAACGCATCGCTCCAAAATGACTGTGCACGCTCAGGATGATATCATCTCCTTCTGCTTACACAGGAACAATCCTGTTTATGAGATCACAAGAGACGCCATAACAATTTAATTTTTCCATACAAAATGGAAAGTAACAGAATTGCTCGCTAGTGCTGCATACCGTCTCCCCTCTCCCTCCCAACTGTTTGCTCCGTTTTTTTGAAGCTACTTACTGGACATAGGTAACAGATTCAGATTTTTTTTTTTTTTTAAACTTAAAAATAACCAGCTGCAAAGATTTCTGGGAAGAAAAAAGTTCTTCATTTGCATTGCAGCAGCCTCTAGACCAAAGCCTTGGCACTAAAAGGATTTTATCTTACCAGGCCTGAACCCACAATTCGAGATTTCTCCTGCAGCAGCTACAAAAACCCCTTGCTCAGAGCCGCAGAGCAGGCAGCTGCCTTTCTTGCTTAGCCTGAGGGATGCTGGTGAAGTCACCACTGTCTGCTGTGGGACAAACTTCAAACCTTGAAACGTGGAGATAGCATGTAAACTTTGTAGCACCATTTCTGTAAGTGAAAATATTCTGTGAAGTTGGGTTTTTTTTAATTAGTAGTTTCTGGTTTTGCAATAACAGGGCTCCCTTCATTAGGAGACGACTCAAACTCCATAAGGAATCTCACTTTTTCCACTGCTCTGCAAAGAGCCACTTAGCAATGGCTGTTCGGTAGCCCTTACTGCACGCTGGCACGCCCTCTGAAGTTGAAGAGATACTTCTCTTGGTGACTTCACTGGGACCCACCCAGGCCCACTCATGCAAAATCACCTCCAGGTCAAAAGCCCTGCAGGCTTCACTGGCGTAACAACTACTGCGCACAGTACGCATGAATTAGAGTTTGGAGTTAGGAAAAAAGATATGTTTAAACGACTTCTTTATCTCTTGCTTTTTGAGGAACTAACTACAACTAATTGCATCCCCAGGTCTAAATTACAATACTCTCCACGCACAGCCAAGCTCATACAGCTCGAGGCCTCCTGAACCCGGTTGTACTTGATCCTGCACAGACAACGTTTTCATGTCACACCACGCAGGCACACTGATGGCGACTGTGGTGTTCAATATTCATTTGGGATGAATCATCTTCCACACCTGAAATAAAATTCCCAGTGCCCAACATCCTCACGCTTGCTGCCTTTGGCATATGGTTTTAGAGAAACAAACAGTTACGAAATTCACCTGCAGCTGACGAAGCAGTCCACAGGAGCGAAGAGAGGGTTGTCATTTGGTCATTTATGGTCTGGCGATCCGGTGATGAATACTGCATTAGGAGCAAGGCTGGCCAGAAAGTGGGGAAAGGTCCGAGTAAGTGAAGGGGGCTCCCCCCACCCCTCTTCTCTCCCCTCTTTAGCCCCTTTGCTCCCACTGCAGACTCCATTCTGCACACACAGTGCCATCTGGGGTTTTTTCCGCCCTCTTACAATATCCTGTGGCATATATGTCTACGTTTTCTCCTTTCATGAGGTCATTCAGACCAGTATGCGTACGTTCTCCGAGTGTTTTTCACCCCCCTCCTATTTAGAAACTAAATCCTATTCATTAAAACCTAAATCACTAAGCCTGCCAAATTATTATCCCCAGAATATCGCGTGTCCCAGATTCTCCCTGGGCTGGACCTCTCTTCCGACAGTCATATTCTTCAGGGACTTAAAGCAATTATTGTTTTCAGGGGATCCAAACACCAATAAACTGCTTGAAACGGGAAAAAATACGCAGCATACTAAAAATCTTTAAACGGCTTGACAGCTCTGAAATCACTATGTAAGCCTAACATGAAGGGAGTACGTTTGAAAATTTTGGCTAATAACCATAATACATATATAAAAAAGACAATTTTTTCAATTTGCTATAATGAAAAATACATCTATCTGTGATGCATGAAAATGTCGTAAGCTCACTGCGTAACAACAACTTCACTAAAAGTGAAATAAACGGCACATTAATTCACTCTTTTCTCAGGTCGCACTTCAGCAGCTCCATTTACACTACCGCACACAGTTGTACAATTGCGTTTAAGAGAAGTATTTTCTTTCTATTTTTTATTAGCACATACTTGTCTATATAGAATTTAAAATCGGAAACATCACTTCATATACCATAAAAATAATAGTCAAAGCTCAAAGCCATTCTTGAGCACGAGGTCTTCTTTCATCGAGAGCACATTAGTAGGGAAGAGCCAATTAAAAGGAACCTTGGGTACAGCTGCTGCTCAGGCTGGTTTTCATTATTCCTCAGCACAGTACATGCAATTTGAACATCGAATGCATTCATACAAGGAAATTATACCCTAGTGTAATGGCTTTCTTCCATCCTCCCACGTGTATTTGGTGAATTCACCGTGGTCATCCACAGTTGGATTTTATTTTGGTTTGGTTTTTGAATTTTGCAACTTGGTAGTATTTCTCATAGTTAAATGAAAAGGGAAACTTCTTGTCTCTGTTAATGTGTATCAGGATCTATATCCTTCACTGCTGATGCAAAACGGCATTTCGTTTTTCTTATTTATTCCACCTCAGTAAATCTGCCTGCCCGGTCCTCGTGTTTTGATTTAATTTAATGCCTGCAAGATAAACCCTGTCATTTGTAATAATTTGTAAACCTTCATCTTTAAAATGCATCCAATCTGTCCTGCAGCCCTGTAAAGTATCTGCTAAACATTTTGCTTCAGGTTGCTCATAGTGTTCTCCTCTGATAAGGGCTGATGATACGCAGTATAAAGCTGACTTATTTCTTATCTCCATCAACATGGGTGTTGTTCCATTTCCAATTAAAAAAACTGGGGCAGCAGCCACTCATCTGGGTGCAGAGAAACAAATGTCTGATAAAACACTGAATCCGTCAGCTGGGTAATATCACTGCCTGAATCAGCCAGGGGATTCATGAAAATAATTATTAAAATATAAAACTGGAATTCATATACAGTTTAGCAGACTTTAAAAATCTGAGATGAATCATTTCCATTTATCAATCAGTAAATATTCATAAAGCACATTAGCTTGTGTAAATTGTCTCAGCTACGCTGCAATCCAAAATAGCTGGCCATCCACATTTGCCACAGGGATGGGAAAAACAAACCGGTACCTACGCGACACCATCGTTCAGATCTGACCGTATTAGGTGCTCGAACTGTAAATAGATCTCGCTGCTCATCCCAAGTGCTCAGGCAGTATTGCTTTCCAGCCTCCTCCTCGTGAGTACGGGGAGCCCTGTATATATTCAGCATGTAGTCCTAACCCAACTTCCTCCAAGTGTTTATTCTGTACAATTACAGTACATCCTTGAGGAGGTCCTTGCATTAAAAAATACAACCCGGAAACCTGTAGTTTAAAATTCTGGTAAAGGGAGAAAAACTTTTAGCTTAAAGTACAATTTGCTAATAGTTAAATGCAGATACTTTCCCCAGAACTTGGCAGTGCAAAGCATACTGTCTGTGAACCCGAATACCCTAAGCGAAATGCTCAGGATCTTCTCTTGCTCAGTCTTAGCAATAACATCCTCCAAGCCCCCTCTGACGTTGGTTTATGCCCTTGGACTTCGCAGTTCATTTCTGGAAGGAGGAGTTAAAAGACTTTGTGATAGTGCTTCAAGCGCTTCAGGCTGCGGTGGCTGTCTCGCAATCACTGGATTAGGGCGTCTCATAAAGGGCGGCCATTACACAAAGTCCAGGTGGGATCTTAGAGGAAGAAGCAAGTATTGCAAGCCTGGCAAGCACGTAGGGCATAGCAGGCAGGAGATCCAGTCTGGACAGTAAATGGACATATTTTGGAAGGGGTCAGCTTCCGTTTTACACCCCAAAGCGAAGCAGCAGCATTTTCCAGGAAGGTTCTTCACACAGAGAAAAAGCTCATGTTTCTCCATGAAAGCTGCTGGTGAAAGAACCCTTTCGAAAAATCCTGCCATTTCAGAGGTACCTGATGCCTGCTGAGCCCATCTAAACATCCGACTGGGCTCGACAGTCTGAGCACTTTAGAAAATCTGTTCCCCAAACCCGAATATGCCTCCTACGTCACCGCTTCATGGCAGTAACTTTGCAGGGGGATCTGGGCTATTTATTTTGCTATTGAAACTAGGAGTAGGACTGTTTCTGCACTTTAATTCGATTTGAAACATACTGGGAATTTAAGTGAATAGAAATAAAGAGCATAATGTGAGAGACCACGTGTTACTTTCAGAAATTAGGGAACTGGCAAGAACAAAGCCTTCAAGTGTAACATACACATACCTATGTAACAGATCCAAAGCATAAAATTATCACAGCAAAACTAGGAAATGGTGGTAAAATTAAGATAGGAAGTTCCCCGGCTTGCATCCTATGAAGTAACAGATCAACCACCTTGACTTGGTAACAGATTTACCATTCTACATGTTGTGCTTTCATCCTTGCCAAAATAAAAGGGAAACCATAAACTCATCATAAACACACTCAGCAACACATTTCGTTTTGCACAGCTGCTAATGCATATGGATAACTTTCATTGGTGTTTATTGTACATGAGTTCTATCAGTTTAAAAGAAACTAATCAATCAGAAGAAAAAATTGCTGTAATTTTTGAAGAATGATCTTTGAGTTCAAGATGGTTTTATTGCCAAGGTATTTAGGACATTTTGTACATTAATTACTCAAAATCTGCAGTGAGGTGGGTTATTGTCCACATACACTAATGGCTTTCAGAGTTCAATCTCCCATCAGTGGATCTCCTTTTGTGAAATCCCTAAGGGATTATGTAGTACTATGTCTAATCACTTGACAAATTTCATTTACTTGAAACTGAAGCTAGGTTTGAATTATACAAAGCGTGTAGAAGGAATCAGATTCAAAGTATGAAAACAAAATCTGGTACTGGACAGTACCAGGATTTATCATTATGTTCACATCTGAAGTGTTTAACAATAAATTAAACAATTCTACCTGGGGAAATGTATGAGTTGTGTATCAGCTGCATATGCCTATGAGATATTCAGATTGCTTTAACTGACACACAACAGGTTCAAAAGTATACTATGACTCATGTAAAAAGGACTCATGGAAATTTTAATATTTTGTTACTGCTGTATCATTCAGCAAAAAAATACTGCTATGATTTGTGCAGCAGTCTGCTACACTGAAGAGGGACATTTATTCGGCATAAATTATATGATGCAGAAACAAAACAGTCCTTTGCTAGTTGACTTTACCCTCTGAAGTTCAGCACTCCAGACCAAATAAATCACCTGTAAGGCTGGGATGGATGAAGCACCTCTCCTCCTGTGCTGCCGTCTCCCTACCGCAGAACCGCTACCATGGAATTGTTCTCTCCATTAAGCAGCAATTCTCGGTGATTAACACATCCTGAAACCTAATGTTGTGAAACTCATTGCATTATTCCCCGTTATCATAGCCCAGGCAGATCTCTACATAAGCAAAATTTGCCAGACGACACCATAGAAAAGGAAAATGAATTTAAGAGTAGCATTTGGCACCAAGCTAACTAACTACACAAAGGTTGCGTGATAGTATAATCTGTTGTATGTTATTATAACCTAGGTCTCCCACACTGCATTGCAAAGCCTTGCTACATGGCTAGTCTCGATGAAAACACCAGATTATGGCTCTGAAAACGACATGCAAACACACAGGCACACGCTACCTCTGTGAACCAAATTTACCAAAATCCGTCAGAGACGCAGCAATAACAAGACTTCTTTTGCAAACATCATTTCTGGTAGGGCTAGGACAGATTCAGAGCAAATAGAGACGCAGGCAGAAAGATTGCTGCTCTATTAATTTGTTGTCAAGCCATGCAGGAAAGGACGGCTGAAAGCCCGAAGATGCAGTAATGATTGTTTAAGAGCTATTCGAAAAAGTGACAAAACTGGCCTAAACCTCTTTAAGCCCCCTGAATGAAAAGATTTAAACAGGCTATTGTTAGACCCCTGGGTACCTTTTTTCTCTTGGCTTTGTTCTGCATTTTCCTCCGCTGCAGTTTCCATGGCTGGCTTCATACCATCCACCAAAAATGCCGCCCCCCCCTCCCCCCCCAGCAAGCACTTTTTCTCTTCGCCTCCTTTCTCACTCCCTTCCGTCTCCTATTTACGGCGGCGGTGATTGAGCGGCTCTGTTCTCCCCTACAGTAGATTACAGTCCTTTCCAAAACGCCAGAAAAGTCTTGTCAGCTTCAATTTCGCTCCGCTGACTGGTCCACGAGGAGCTGTGCCAGCGAGCGCTCAGCCATACGTCACCGTGGTCCACAGCTATAAAATAGCCAGCCCGCACCCGACCGTGCCCCGGCTCGCTGCGTTGTGGGGACCGGCATCACCAGCTCGCGCCCCCTTCCCCTCTCGCCCTCCGCTCTCCCCCTCTTTCCCCCTGCCTCCCAAGGCTCCCGTCGAATGTCAATCTATTCTCTCGGCGGTGAATGGATTCGCGACATCGGGAGGGGAGATGCGAGCGAGAAAGAAAGGAGCCCCCCGGCCACCGTTGGGGTGAGCCCCCCGGCCGCTGTCTCTAAGGGGAGCGCACGCCAGCACACAATCGCAAGGCTCCCTTTCCCATGGGACTTCGTTATTGTGCTTCGCGTTTTGATTTATTCCACATGCCCCCTGCTCTTTCAAGGGGCAGGGGGCGGTGGGTCTGTTCTCTCTGTTTGCTTTCTTTGCCGAGTAAGTTCCGCTCACCCACGGCAATAAACCGTGTGAGAGAAGCATAAAAGCAAAAGTGGGCATATATATATACATGGAAAATTTAAATTCTTTCTCTGACTAGCAAGCATGATGGAAAAAAAAGCACAAAAAAATCCAAGCAAGCAGAAAGGAAGCAAGCTCAAGTGACCTAAAATGCACGTGCAATACTTTAAAGGCTAAAATGTTTAAGAAAACACAGCTTGGGTTTTTAAAAGGATGTCTGCCATTAGAGACCTAAAGCCATGCTTAAAAGTGAGTGCAGAGTTGCTGTTTGGTCACTCCCCTAAACCGAGACAGACTGCAGCACGATCTACCAAGCTGTACTAACCTGGCTCTGGGAGCAACAAATCCAGGACGTGTCTACGCTGCGCGAGGTGACTTTAGGTGTCCCCAGCCCGCTCTGAGCAGCCCCGTGCCGGGGAGCCACAGACTGGGCAACACCACAGAGGGGTATTATTCACCTTCCGAACCCCAAGATAACTGACATATTTAAGGCTGTACTGTACTCAGGCTAATTAACCTTGCCTGTCACTTTGGTTGTCTCAATGGCCTCACAGCGTGCCACACTGCACAGGGCAGACGTGCCCAAAGGCACCCCTTTTTGTGTGTAGGATGATGGAGCAACCATGGAGTAATGGCCTTTGCGGCCTGGCAGGCTTCGCTTCGGCCACTGCAGCCGATTCTGCAGGCTGCAAAGCCGCCTAGCAGATTCAGCAAATGCTGGGGATGTTAAAACCTACACGCTGCGTGTTCCATACAACAGATTCAACCAGGAGAGTGGGAAGAGGGAAGCAGTCCAAAGATTTGTAGCTGCAATTCAGCCTCTTCTGCTTAAAGTTACTACACCCACAATTTTGCTGTGCATTTTTATTTCTATAGCTGCCTAGTGAAAAGCACAGAAAACTAACCCAACCTTTAGAGAAAGTTCCCTTCTCTTGCAAGAAATCAGTGCACAAATCCTCTTCTCTCACCATGGACACCACAGTTGTTACTTTGCTTTGGGCATTACTGCTCAGACATATGCTTCAGCCCAGCTGCCAAGGGATCTGGGACTCATCCTAAGGTTTCATATCACAGCATCAAAATTTGATGTCAAGCATTTGTCTAAAAAGCTTTCTTGGAGTCCAGGAAAAGTCTGCAGTTGAAGCTCCTATCTCAGCAGACCTTTTTATAAGCAGGATGAAGTTAATTTGTAGAGGAGATGAAGTATCCTCAGGAACCAACCTGAGGCAATGGGTTGGGTTCCTGAAGGTAATCAAACCAGCAGCCCCAGCAGAGACCTCAACCCAGGTGCAAGGCGTATTTCTCCAATCTCCTTCTCTAATGCCGCCCACATAGCAGTCCATACACATATTAAAATCCCTGCCCAGCAAGACCATGTACTGCAAATGCACCCCCTCAAGGAAGCAGCTGAAAGGTGAAACCATAGGTGATGTGTTTGCCGTATTCTTTTAACCATTACTAAAAGTAGTTCAAATCCCGCAGTCAAGAAAGGAAAGACAACTTCTTTACATTTGGGATAATGATTATACGAAGGAAATGTTCTACAAAGAGTGTTTTTTCCCCCATTTAACATCAATAAGATTGAAAATCCATAGCAAACACACCCTACTCGCTGAAAGTCACACAAATTTTAGTCATTGGTCAAAACAGTTGATTGCCTCTGACATTCACACTCCCTTCTTGGAACTTCTCATTGTTCAGTCGGTACTTCTGGTCACTGCTGTCACAGTCTAGATCTCCGTTTCTTAATGATCTTTGCTTACTTTGGAAGGTCTAAAAGTTTAAAAGGTTGAAACCTCTCTTCTGACTACCCCAAGTTACAAAAGGCCTGTTCAAAAAGTAATTCAAGTGGTATAATATTAATGCACTTATCAGTATAAATATACAGAAAATACAAATGTCATCTGGAAATTCCTTTCTTTAAACAGAAAATACATTAGACAGAACCTTTGGTTGCAGACTGTCCCTGGAGGAAACCCACTAACGAAGCCCTCCACTCTGTATCAGTGAGACCTGCTCCTTCAAAGCTGCCTGCTTTCCTGCTGGCAAGCACATTTTGTTAAGCAGGCTGAGGACTTCAGAGCAGATGTTTTACCAACACAGAACTATCAGGCTGGGAGACTATTTCCCCTACTTTCTCCCAGGATAACCCTTTCCCCAAATGAGCAATGAAGAAGTAGAGTGCACAATACCAGAGTTAACTTCACAAGAGCTTGAACTGAAGACTTCAGAAGCCATCAATCCCAACTATTCAAAAGCATTAATTCTAGCTACTAAATCATCCTCTAAAAGCTGCAAGTGATGCAGGAGTGTAAAGTTCTCCCCCCTCCCTTCTTACTACTTTCCAGATTGCTGTAATATATAATGAGTTTTAAGCACTTGACATCTTAAGTCATTTCTTAATCTTCAAACAGAGGTTTGATAAACACAGCAGACAAAACAAACTATATGCTATTTCCTCCAGGGCTAACATGGGTGCTGATTTTGCACTCCGAGCGTTAACCTCAGCCAGCAAGTTGTCTCATCCAACGCTCCCTCCCTTAATCGATATATCCTTTTCATAATATGTGATGAGACCAGGAGACATCAAGTCTATGCCAACAGGGCAAAAGACAAAATCATAAAGGCAGAAATTACAAAGAATTCTTTAAAGACTGATATTCAGCAAAAACCTGCTGTGCAGACCAGGCTGATTTAAACAATCAGCAATCAGGGAAGGCAGCTAGTTATATTTCAGGAGTTCAGTCCAGCATTTTATTTGCAGACCAAAATAAAAATGAAAATGAGGAGAGGGGCTGAGCAGTAAGGGTTTCTGCTGCTAAAGCACAGCTCTAAGCCTACAGCCAAACCTCAGGATGAATAGCAGCGGAGCAAAGTATGTGAAGGCACTGCAGACCAAGTGACATTTCACTGCAAAATAGTTTTTAAAAAAGAGGTTTTAATCTATTTTATCTAGCTTTTAAAAAAACATTTAATCATTTTGCTCAGTGAAGTAAAATAGCGCAATTGCGCAAGTTAAAAACGGTATTAAAAGCCCAATTCTGTTCATGTGCCAATTCCTTTTGAACATCTATCTTTAATGTCGCTGAATCTAGTTTACATTCCTGAAGGCTGAGGAGCTCTATCATAAACTACAGCAAATTCTTCACAAGCTTTCAGGAGATGAATACACACTTGCCATTTCTACAAAGGCTTCACAGAGCTGTAATAAAGACTGTTCTCACATACTTCAAGAGCAATTTGAGATTAGCCTATGAGATCCGAGACTCAGAAGTTAAAATTCAGAGACTGTCCCTCAAACAAGACTGACATATATTCCAAACAACTAATTTTAAAGACAACTTGTAGAATACTTTTTTTTTTTAACGGAAATATGCAAAAATATTCAAGAGAAAGAACATAATAACACATGCAGCCACTTGGTGTGTCTCTCAACGTAATTGCTTGTGTTCACATCAGCATCAGACCAGTTACCTAAGACTTGAGTATAAAACCCAATCTGAATGCTTATGCAAAAGCAGGCAAATTTCCCATGTGGATAAAATCAAAGCATGACAACAAGCTTTTAGTTGTGCTGCGGTCATATACCTGGCAAGTACTTGGAAAAAAAATTTGGGGCCCGTTCTTTCAGACATACTAAATTACTAGGAAAATGAAATCCAAATTAATGAACAAATAACAGTGGAAAAAAACCTGCACTTTTACCTCAGTACAAAATACAGACTACTAAAAAACAAAGCCTGCGCTGCACTTGGGGATCGCAATCCTGGATTTCTGTAAAAAGGGCAAAACTAAAGGCTTAAGCGTGGATAGTGGTTATCTCTGCAACCAAGGAAAATCACTGCGTTAACTGATGCAGGTAAGTCCAGGAGGGTGAGCAGCCCGTAACAGTGCGAAGGCGCCAGTCCTGTGACCCCTTACTAAAGCCACGTGAAGATGGCAATAATCGCTGCCAAGCTAAATGCCTGGCGGCAAGCAGGCAGGCAAAGTAGATGCCGTTCAGTTGCTGGGTTTCATACACTTCTCTGGCCGGCCTGCTAGCTTCCAGCTGGACCACTGCTTTAGTCGATTGCAGTCACAGCCACCGGTGAGAATCAAAGGCAATAAACATCCTAAATCCAGAACATACACGGATGGCTAACCTTTATTTGGAACGTAAAGGGAGGAAAAAAAAATCCCTTAAAGAGTGAATAGATGGTTCTGTACAGCTTTTCCAGTAGCTAAGTCGCATCAAGTCCTAGTCTCAAAGAAGACTCAAATGGCAGAGACGTGAAAGCTACCAAAGAAAAAAGCCTGAAGAGCTAGAATCAAAGACAAAATGAAAGCAAAGTTGATGATGTTCTTAAGCAGCTGGGAGGTCCATTTCTGCTTATGAAAGGCAGTCAACAGCACGGAAGTAATTAAAAAAAATGCTAGATATTATTTCTTTAACCTAACTAATGGCTTTAATAACGTTTTTTCCTGGGTGTAAGAACTGTGGGTATTATTTAAAGAACAGCCCTGGGGAAAATAATTCAGAACCCTGATAGACAGAACACATGAATCTCAACTAGGCTGAAGACTTTTGAGGAAAAGCGATAAAAATGAAAACAAAATAGGTTACATTTGAAACTGAGCTGAAGCAACATCACCTTCTGCACCCCTCTCCTGCGAGGCTGCCTGGAGTAGCACCACGCTCTTGGCAAGCCTGACAGAAACATGCTGACAAACTGGAGCCCATTTATACCACAGCTGAAAGAGCTTGGAAATATAGGAAAAGCTAAATGAAAAATGAAGAGAAAGTAGGAAAAGCCTCTAAACATTCACATGGTATAAATAAATATCAAGAAGGGAAGAACTGATTTAATACAATAAAAAGAGGATGCAGTTGAAAGGGAAAATTCTGACTAAATTTCAGGCAAACTTCCTGACATCAAACCAACCTCTAAAGGAAGCAATGAAATCTCCTCTCCTATGGGACTTTTAAAAACAGTAGACAGAAAAGCAGTGGATGTTCTGAAGAGGCAAGAGACTCTCTGGCAGAACATGCTTGCTGTAACAGAAGTTCAAACTGTGTGACATGTTGGGCAGATGTCACCTCATAGCCAACTCGCATCCCTCGACTATTGAAAACAAGTGCAGTCACATCCTTGCACTTACACATCACAGGGCTCAGCAGAGACCACCTTAGGATGACAAAGACTACGAGAAAAACAAAAGCAAAGACACCCCAGCATCTCCCCCCAAAGTAGCTTTCATTCAGCAACATTCAGAGCACCAGCCCCAATGGTCATCTTCAGCTTCTACTCCAGCTCAATAATTTTATGGCAATATGTACGGTTTCCTACAAGTGTAATGTATGGCGAGTTTCAAATGCTTTAAATTTAAAATTAGGCAGCAAAAGAAGGCTTTGAGTTACCCAGTCTTATATATATTTTCTGATCAGCAGTGGTAACATCCTCACATACATAACTAATATATGAAGTCCTTCAACAGTGCTTCAAATGCTCCTCCATCATTTTAAGGGCTAGGTTCTTGATTTTAGCACACATAACCACCTTTTTTTGCTCCCTCTGTCACCTTCACAACAGAGAACCTTCACCACAGCTGTCATGCTTGTCTCTCCATCCCTCTGCCTCGAGTCAGCATTCGGCAGCAGCAGGAACGCTGCGGTGCAGTGGGAAACAGATATGCTCAGGTCCTTTGTCTTCATTCCCTTAATTCTGCGCCTTAAAGACAATTCAACCTACTTAGCTTTTGCTATGAACCTCCCCTCCAATAGTCTTGCCAAAGCGTACTGCCATCTCCGAAGACTAACAAGAGTTCCTAAATACTTGGACATACTGAAATAGCATTCTAGATATTTATGTCACTCTTACTAGCACTTCTACATAAGTGCCTCTTGTACTTGTAGAAGAGCTATTTCTGCCAGAGTTTTAGAAGGCAGCAAAGGTACCATTATAATACACGCCAGCTAACACAGCTGCTTAGTCTCAAAACGCGCGAGAGTTGAGACAGGATCGGTATTGGGAGGCTACCTGGTTTTTTTTTTCTTTATCTATCTATAAATAAATCTAAACTTCACTGAGTTCAGCCTTGACACAAACTTACTCTTCTGCTCCACAGAATCAGATTTAATCAGACAATCCTCTGTTAACTTTACATCCAGTTCTGATTTTCAAAATTGCCCTCCCACTCTTCGCATAGACTTCAGCATCCCACCTACAATCTCTCATCTATTCAGTGCTCGTTTTGTTCTTCAGTCTTGGCCTCAGTCCAGTCTTTTCACAAAGCGTGGAAAAAAGCAAGGAAATATAAAGAAGTACAAAACCCTACAGATCCCCCAAAAGAAACAAGGGGCACTCATTATAAAAAAGCACCCCACACTGGAGGGGCATGGGGAGAGACAGGGATGAAGACACCTTCTGAATTTCATGAGGGATTCCATGCATAAATCATAGATACAGATATGTGTGTATGTGTGTGTACACATATGCAGAAAACACGTATGTGTATGTATATGTATGTGCATGAAGAAAACATATGCATATGATTATATATATATTTTTATTGAGCAGAAAACCTTATCAGCATCATTGGAACCACAATGAGGAATGCAAACTAATTTATAGAGTAATGCAATAGGTATTATGTTTGATAGTGGATGCACAACTAAGCACCATCCCACTGCTACAGCCTCCTCCAGCTCAAGATTTCAGGGCTGAGAACCAAGTTACCCAGTGTCAGACCGGAGTTTGCGGCAGAGCTAAACCATACGGTGAGAGCATCATTTCTTAGGCACCATTATCTGCTCACCGCAGCATCCCGGGTTGGAAGGCTGGCCCCACCAACACCAGGCTCAACCGTATGTTGCTCCAAGACCCACTCATGGATTATTGGGCAGCTGTGTGTCAATGTTTTGAAAAGCCCTCTTAATTCGGCAGTCAAAATGTTGACATAAAAGAAAGCATCAAAATAATGATGGGGACAAGGTACTGAAATTCATTGTTTAAAGTTTCAGCTCCTTGTAAGTCACTGTTACTGTAGCTGTTTCCCCGATACTGAAAATTCCCATTCCAGTGTAATTAAACTATACTTTGGGAAAGATCCTGGACCGGTTCTGTCATGCAGCCCTGGGCAGCCTGTTGAATTGCAAATATAGTTTCTGTTCACACACAAGACACTGGTCATGAAATCCTCAGTTAAGGCACTAACGAAAGGGTCCCCAATTAATCACTGCATTCTTTGCAAGAGCAGATATCCTCATTAGGAAAGCGGCAGGACATTAACAAGTTCCATTTTGCGGGTGTCCAATTAACTCATCGACTAAATATGTGCCAGGCAACTTCGACCGGCCTAGCTTGTCCAATCCCCTCTTTCTAGCTGCATCAATTGGGATCCCAGTCATGTATAAAGTAGCGGTTCTTTCTGTGCTTTACAATGGCTTTGAGAACGCCACCGCTGGACAACAAACAACGGCCGCTGAAGTGTTTAACAGGTCTTTCACTTGCGCCCATAAAAAGTTAAGTGTGCACTCAGGGAGTTCAGTGCAATTAAAAAAAAAAACCCACCCTCTACCTTATAAACAGGGAATGACTTAACCTGCCAACAACGAGCACGGCTGGAGCTCCGTCTGGATCATGTCACGCCTCGATTTTTGCCAAACCTCAGCAGTGGGTGATCCGGCATACAAAGCGAGCTCCGAGACAAAAGCGCTATAGGGTGAGTTAAGGACAAAGTAGCAGCTTTCAGCCTGGATTCCCAGATAGGCTGTCAAGTAAAATCCCTTGCCAGGGCAGGATTATTCCCTAGAGTATACATTTCCAATGCTTTGTCTCGCCTAATTTTTTAAGTGTCTCGAGCTTGGAGCTTCTTGGTCGTTTCGCGGGAAGAGCCATTCTGCAGCCCGGCAGGTTTTGAGGCTCGGCACAAAGGAGGGCTTGCACAGCAGCCAGGCCCCCGCTGCAGACAATGCAGAAGGAGCGGCTTCTCCAAAAGGAGCCGGAGCGGGATCCCAGCCTCCAAATTGGCCTCCCATCCCGCTGCCTGAAAACCACCCAGACTCTCTTTTGAGCGATCCCACCCTCACACTGCCTAGTTACATCCCCATTTCTCTGTTTCTTTCCAAACGTGACATTCACTTGTTTTAAACGGCTGAAAAGCATCATTTCTGCGCTTTGTCATGAGTCAGAGAAATTCATTCAGCATCTACTTTTCTTCATGTTCCTTGTATCATTCCCATCCCATTTTATTTCTGCTTTCTGGGTTTCAGCCTATTTCTAACCATCTCTCTCTCGCACTCAGAGCTTTCCAAGTGTTAAGTCCTAAGCATTATCATTATGTGTTTGCTGTGGAGACCCTTGCGTTTGTATTCAAAATGGCACTGGGCTTTTTTTCTCTCAGTAGTACTACAGACACACCTTGTGTATCTATCACCACCACCAATTCCTGAAGTACCATCATCTGCTCCACCTTTCTGCATCTTTTGGAGAGGAAAAGAAAGGAGCTAAGGAACCAGGGAAAGGGAGAAGGGATGGATATATTGAAAAAAAATATAATTAAAACATTGGAGAAAAACACAAGGAAGAAATAACATCAAAGCCTCTGGCTAAGGTTCTTTGGTTCGCAGGAGAAACTGTGTCTGTGCATCAAAAAACTGTATTACGTCAAGTGTGTGCTCACCACCCTGGAGGTGATAGGATAGAGCTCCTCTCATTGCAGATCAGAGACTTGCCCGCAGGTTGCAGAAAAAGACCGCAGCTTCTCCTGCCCAGTCAAAATCAACCAGCCCAATTTGCCTGTTCACAAGTTCATTAGTACAGGGAGGAAACTGAAGACGAACCGCTACTTTGAAAGTATTTCTAAGCACTTAATTCCAGCTATGGTCCTCAGAAATATTTAAACTAATTGTGTGTTCAAGTGTAGCACATACTTCTATTGCAGACAGAACATCACCAGATTGCAAATGCAATCAAAAGCCCATTTTCTTAGTTTAATTTGCCATTAGTACACTGCAGGTTTATAGAGCCAAACAAACAACTACAACTAAATTCTCACTGCCATTTCAAACCGTTTCCAAGCAAATATCACAGCAACGTTAACAGAACCTTGAGTTCATTTAATCCCAAATTCTCTACAGTAAAACAACACTAGCACCTGTTAAAAAGAAAACAGAAAATGTAGTCCTCCTGGGTAAACTGAGCATCTCCCCAGCTCCAGACCAACAGGGTCAAACTCCTGAGACAAAACCCGCCATTTAAAGAGCTTTTCATGACTTTTAAGAAAGAGAAGAGAAGAGAAGGAAAAAAACAAACCCTAGGTTTTTATACATATCATGCAGGATTTAAAGAATAGGGCTTACAGATTTTTAATACATACCAAACACTGATGAATGTATTTATTTCAACCTAAAATTTAATCATATAAATGAGTGGTAACAGACTAAGTAGCATTTCACAGACTCCCTTCTGTTTCGTAACTGTGAAGAAAAAAACCACCCCAACTGCAGCAGCACCCATCTCCTGAGCTGAAGGCGCCTCTTTACTGAGGGAGCTCAGCACCGTGCAGCCAGCGAGCACCACCGCCCCGCAAGCATCACCAACTTGGAAAGGAAGCGATGGAGGCCTTGTCAGGAAAAATCAGTTATTTCAGTTTAAACTGCCCTTAAAGAGAACAGAAAGTAGCTGCCCGCATTACCCAGAAAGAAACACTGGGTTATATACCCAGAAAGAAACGTTGGGTTACAGGGCTGCAGGGCGGGTGATGGTGGCTGGCGCTTGCAAATCCTGACAGCAGCCCCTCCGCTCCTGTCCTGGCCGGCAGCGGGGTGGCCGACGCCGGGAGCACCCCCGAGGCTGCCTGCCCCCGGCAGCAGCGGTGGGGGGTCCCGGCAGGGCGGGGGGGCAGCCGGCGCCCATGGGAACCCGCGCGGCCCCAAGGCCACGGGGCTTCACGGGTGACCGGGCTCGTCAGCCCTATTCAGCCCCGCTCCCTGTGCACAATAACCAGCAGCCGCGCTCCCATAATACGGGCCTCCCCCTTCTCCCCGCTTTTATCATCCTTCATATCTCAACGATGACAGGGCTGAAAGGGCTTCTGATGGGAAATGTGCTTCGAATTAGCATATTTCCCCCTGCGTACAATGGAGGCATTAAGCTGCTGCGTTTTGAAAGTCCAAACAAAAGCAGCCCAGGCTGTTTTTAGCAGCGCTGTTTGAAGTTTTATTCCCCCTCTCTCTCCCAAGTTGCAAGCATATTTAACAAATTTTCACTCTTTCTGAAAAGAAGGAAGCACGACCGATAAAATCTTTTTAGTAAATTATATTACTTGATACGTTTCAGACTTTAAAAGAAAATAAAAAGCCACTCTCCCCATGTGGCAAAGAGCAACAGGGTGTCTGTGCGGTGTTTCCACTGAACCGCAGGCTCGAGGGCCACCCCCCGGTGAGCTTGTCTGGCTGCCCCCAGCACTTGCATGGACCCTGGATTTTGGAACTCAAATACCGAGGATTTTGGAACTCAAATCCATTCACAGCAACCCAATATAAAGGGTCCTGTACCCGCAGCTCAATTTGCCCCCTGTACCAGGGGCACATTGCTGAAAATACCTGTTTTCAATGGGAAACTAAACCGCTGTGCTGCAAGGAGAAACAAACCAGCCCCCCCACCCCCACCCCGGGATTATCCTTTGGTTTAACTTGAGGGTTATGAACAGGAGAGCTGAAACCTCAGAAGTACAACCTTTATGAAACAGCTTCAAATTAGAAAGTGAATAGCTATTTACCAGGGAAAGGAGGGCAGGAGGAAGGAGATGGAAGTGACAGGAGTTCAACACAGGGAGGGGAGGAGGGCAAGGCACTCCCGTATCAAAACACCTTTGGGCAACAACTGCCAGGAGAACAAATCTACCTCAGCTCAGTGTGTTGGTCTGTAATTGCTCATGAGCACAGCTGGACCATTAGGAAGCCAGTTTGTGGCTTTCTTGGTAAAGAGGCGTATCTGCCTTCCTCCTGTGTTAAAGAGAATTTTCTCTGAGAGGAAGACATAAGATTACACAGTCAAAACGTTTCTCAGAGGAAGGATTTGGTGGTTTGGGGGGTTTTTTTTCTTCTTCTTCTTCTTCTTCTTCCCCCTCCCAAGATTTCCAAGGTATTTATGTAATCTTCTATATGCGGCACAGCTAAGAACAAAAATCACGCTCCTTAACAACATGAGATTACAGCAGAAAAGCAGAATGCCAATGAGATCCCAGGCAGGCAGCCTGCAAGTGAGGTGGATATAAAAACTGTTCAGAAAAAACGCCTGGGATGCAGCCTGCAGAAGGAGTCTTGTAGGAGAAATGTCTGCTTTGTTCAGACTCTTCTCCTGTTCTATTTCAGGAAATTTTCCTGAGGATCAGGATCCATCTCCACTCCTTGATTTCTTTAGCAGCAATGCTCAAAATACTCACCAGTCTCCGCTGCGCACAAGCACTTTGCTCTCAACCATCCACTTTTACACTGCCACGTGCCAAGTGGCCCACACAGCGCCGTGCTCCCTCCCATAGGGTGCCAACCTACAGGTTTTTGTAAATCTGCATTACCTGGCAGGAGAGGCCTTTCACCTACTTATGTCCACCAGAGCCAAAGAGTTCCTGGCGCTGATGCGGTATGGCGTCCATACGGCAACTGCGCAGCAGTGACTGAGGTCTAACAGGAGACATAGCCCTCCCTCCGGCACATGTTCTCACACCCTTCTCGCCAAAACCTCCTCTGCAGGGTCAAGCGCCTACAGCCCGAGGGTCCGTCCCCTAATGACTCGCACTCCCCTCTGATGCACTAGCTCAGCCAGTAATGAGCCAGCTTTCCCCCCAGGAAAGCTCTTTCATCATCTCTAATAGTCACACGTTCGCTTTAACGATGTGTTTGCTGCACTTGGGGCCACACGTGACTGGCTGGCGATTTTCTGACCGAAGGGGGCTAAAGAAATCTGGCTGGGGAGTACTACGCATTGTTTGACAGTATTTTTCTACCACCACCTGTAAATTGCCTTTAAAGGCTGGACACGCGTTTTCCCATGCTCTGAGTCACTTCACAACTTGGTACCAAAATAGTGGACAAGGTCTTCACATGTCACCACGGAAAGGGCTCACGTCAAAGCAAAAGGAGGAAGGACTCACGATGATGCCTTTCAGAGGCCTCCACTCAGTCACTGACAGATGGATGAGAGTAATAAAGCAGTCTAGGCAGGAGACAGAGGAATTAAAGGCCAAAATGGAGATCAGCTTTCTCACTCACACTAGGATGACCAGAACTTCACTTTGTAAGCACTCCTTCTGAGATGAGTCCTTTGGAAGTGTTGTTCCATCAGCTGCCACAACAGCTTGGCACAGAAAATAAATAAAACAGATTTCAGCTCCATTTACAAATGGATATACTTGCACCACCTGCAGTTCTTATAGGTCACAAAAAGGCGGTAAGAGAAATGCCCACGAAAAAGGTCCAGTAAACTCAGCAATGAGATTTTAGGCTTTTTGGGGATAGGATCTATCAACAGAAACTTTAGGTAAAATAGTGTCATAACTTTGAATTTAGATCAAGAAAAGAGAAGGCTGAGACAAAAAGCCCTCCACTGATCAGGAGATATTAAGTCTCACCTGTGGAATTTCTCTTCAGGATGGTTGGGGTGCAGAGAAGAAAGGAAGTGAAAGAAGTCAGAGCAGGGTAAAGCAGTGCCTTTCACGTTGCCAATGCCCCAAAGGGACCTGACCACAGTACTTTACCAACCAAGGAAATATTCTCAAATTCCAGTTATTCTTCAGATTCACTGGATTCAGACCAACGATGAATACACAGCACATGCCGCCATCCGCTGTGGCCTTCTGGCACAGGACAGCACCCCACCAACAACGGCACCACTCTTCCTTTCAAAAAGCCCCAGAAAGAACGCTCTGTATTCCCATGCGATGAGATAGGCTTTTACAACTCGGATCACTATAGGATATTGAAGCCTGACAGTACTCCTACCAAAGGTTCACTTGCTTTTTCTTAGACCTCAACAGGAATGTATGGTATCTAAGCTAAAATAACCCATCCTCGTCACATTCATTTTGGCATCATGAGCCACTATTTTGCTGAAACAAAACTATCTTCTCACCTCCACACTGAGTAAGTGCTATTAACTTTTGCAGTATCCCACCTACTGCTATTTTCTTCTGTGCAAGTGAACAACATAGAAGTACCTCAGAATATGCTTCACGCTTCAGCTTTCAGTGAGAAGAGAAAGCCACAGAAAACGTTCAGGACATACTATGCCTTCTCCTGCGGGCAGAAATAGTTTCTGGCCTTCTATATTAATCTCATGAAAAAACAAACCCCCAAACTACTGGCACTTACACAGAGATTGATTTGCTACGAAGTGGGACAAGTCCCTCACGTCTCCTTTTAACTCAGTCTAACAAAATTGACTTCCTGGATCATTACTATTTTTACTACTTTCTAAACACTGCCCTGACTTGGGGAATCTGGCTGAAGGTATCAAGTTAAGGCAGAGGTGATTTTTTGCTTTTCTCAGGATATTGTAGAAATTTGCTAGTCTAAAATTTCTGCTCTACAAGCGAGAGCCCCAGCACTCGTTCAGACACACACACAGATGTTAAAGAAAAAAGCATCCTGGGATCTCAAGGCTGCCCTGGGACGGAGGAACAGGGCCCCATAAAACAGAAGACTCCCTTCAAGTCAAGGCTGGAGAGCTGGGAACACCAAATAGTGGAGCTGGGCCATCGGCCACATCGTGACCAAGATTGGGAGAGCTATGCAAGTGCGCACAGAGCAAGGTGAGAAGAGAAGGAAGTGCTTCCCCACATTTCATCCTATGCATCCTACTCCATCCTAGTTGGAGCGTGTTGCCTGGATGGAGGCCGTCATTCACAGCACTGAAGTTTTCCACAAGGACCCTTCGTGGTCCCAGGCGTGCTGCACGAGCCGATCCCAAACTGGGGAGAAATACCCTGTGTCCTGCTACAGAGGGCCTTCCTCATAGAGATGTACCTCTGAAGTGTAACAACCCCAGAAGCACTTAAGTGCCTGCATGCTTAAAAACATACAAACCCTTCTCTCCCCAAAAGTCATACTCCTCTTTCCTTTCTACCTATGCTATACCTGCAATATAACATCACCATGGATGTTGGCAAAATTTAATCTCTCTTCTAAATATTTCAGAGAGAAAGAGTTTAGAGCTTAATACAAAAAAACCCCAATTAATCCAAGATGTAGCAACCAGATATGTGAGATGCCCTACAGAAGTCAAATGTAATTTTCCCACAGTTTTGAATCGTCTGATGTAGTGTTAGACATGCTGGTCCATCCTGATAACTATTGTCTGAGATTTTTCCTCAGGACACAAAATACCTACTAACAATACATACAGGGTCCCACTTCCCACCCCTACGAGTTGAAGCACTGTTATGAATATGCTGTGCAAATAAGCCCTCTGCAATCCCACGGAAAAAAATAAATTGCACCCCTAAAGCTGAGCAGATAGTCAGAACTGCAACAGAGAGAGAAGGCATAAAAGCAGCTATTTCCATCTTAAAATATTTGTAATTTCTACTACACAACTGGTTATTTTCTTTTCGAAAAGCCTTTGCTTCTCAGTGCTGGTGTGAACCCTAAATTTAGAGATATGGGGAAAGAATTTCTATTCCTCTACAGTAAGCATTATAGAAAGAGTTTCTGCTTCCATCTCTCCTTTGGACCACATTTCAGCCTGAATTTAACCTTTCTTCACTATACGAAATAGTTGATGTGCATGTAAGTGAATGAGATTAGAGAAGAAAGTATGTTTTTGCTTGGAAACATGCCATTACAACACAGTGTTGAAAAACAAAGTACATACATAAACTGAATAGGCTGTCCTTTTGTGTTTGCCGAGACACTTCATAAATGTAGGACAGGTGTATTATCCTTTTTAATGCATAAACTAGGCCAGGAAAAATTACTTTCACAAACACTAAAATCACTTTATTGATCTTTCACAGTATGTGCCTAGATTTCTAGATGGACTCTAAACTACAGGGGTCAATTAGATACAACAGATATCTTTAAACATACCAAATTATCTGAACAGAAAACGTTAACAAATAAAATAGGTTACCATTCATGTGTGCTACATCTTTCAGGAGCAGGAAAGCTACTTCGAAGTTATGCCCAAGGAACATTTCAGTAATACTTCTCTGAATTTTTAGCTAAGCTCTTTCTTTCTTTCACGTATTATTTTTGAAACTTTATAAAAGCTTCCTAAACTCTTCATGCTAAATAGATTCTAATGCAGTTCACCAGATGTGGGAAGTCACCAGTACTCTTCGCATTAAGGACCTGTGATTCAAAAAAATACCGAAGTTGCTTCAGTTCCTCCTTGGCAAGGGAGCACTCTTCAGCATTTTGCTCTAACAAAAGTATCAACCAGGGACTGAAGTGAGCAGCACAGGTTACCTTTCTACCTTACACCAAGTTTCTCTTCTCAATAGCTTTTTATCATTTACCATTTATTTATGTCTGTGCCTAAATGCAACATCAAAAGCATGAACTATTTTCAGCTGCAACAGCGTATTTTATATCTTACCAGTTTATTTGACAATGTTCCTTTTTAGAGAGGATTTTATGGAGCCAGAGGCATACGGAAATACAGTTTTAAAAGTGAGATGGTTAAGACTCATGTTGCACTTAGGCCACATCCATGAAGCAGGGACAATAACTAGCAACCATGACATTACATTTAAACACTGGTACCCGATACTTACTGGTTAGTATCTTTCTGGAATTCTGCTCCTTTTAAGAAGTGTCATTCTTTTGCCTTCAAAATAGCTATGATTTGCTAATACATGATGTGCGTTAAACCCCCTCTGACAAGCTCTGCCGACACAGTCATATTTTTCCCACTGGCATTTTCACATCGTTTGAATGCATGCATTGTCAGCCTCCTCTGCCTCCACCTCTCCTTTCCTACATTATGTGCAGTACCCGTTTGTTTCAGATTATAAAAAGCACTAGTGGATTCTGAAGCCACCAAAAAGAATATGGGATCTGTGGGAAATTTGATCCGGTAAGTGAACTGAGTCTCAACTTCAGAAGTAACTGAAAAATAGGAGAGAATTTTCAAGTATTATTACTATAGGATGGGTTGCATTTTCCTTTTAAAGTTATACAGAAGAACTGCGGCCACTGCCCTTGCAGAAAACTGCGAGAAACCTGGTTTTTTTTAGGAACGAGGCAGATGGCCCTGGCTTCAAATATAGAAGACCTTCCTACATAAAACAGAGGTGCTGGCACGTGATACGTGGGTAGAAGGATTTTTCTGGGTACTTTCCCAGGAATGTGTGCACCCAAGAGGTGAAATAGCAGGATAAGAGAGAAAAGAGGAAAAAAAAAGAAAAAAAAGCTGAGAAGGAAGAGGGAAGAAGGAAGCACCAAAGCAGCAGGCTCAGAAGGCATGGTGACACCATGTTTGTGACAGCAGAAAATGCAAAAAGCGTAGCTTTCTGAGCAGATGGGGATGCAAATGCACCTTTACATGGGGATTGCGGTTACCACAGTGATCACCATTTCTGAATGACTAAAGGAGACTTGAGATGGTGAGCAAAGAAACGACTTCAATTCAGACGCAGGAGGTGGCAGAGCTCTGTCAGACTCCATCCACCTCTCACGCGAGTGGGAAAGCAGCACTTCGAGTCCTGAAAGCAGGCAGGGTCGTGCCAAATCCACGGTGGGTTTCACCCCGCAACTGGACCACTTCAGGAACCCGAACTGGAGCCTCTCCCATCCAAGCAGCAACTACCGGCAGTTGTCTTCTCACTCATGGTCTTCCTCCCCTGTCGCCTGTCACGGCCGTGGGCTGGCTTTCTTTGTCTCCCTTCCGAATAACTCCTCCTGCTTTCAGCCTGTGCTTAATCCTCCAGGAAACCTCACTCTCCCGAGAAGAAGAGTGCTTCTGTACGTAATCTCCAGACAGCAGCTGTGACCCCGGCACCCAGAAAGGGGATCATTGTGCGGAACCGTGGTATCAGGGATGAACTTCCCCTCTCCCCCCTGCCATTTATTTCAGGGCTGCTGGAAGCGCGCTGTTAGTTTATGCGCACACACTGCCAGCAGTGATTTTCGCCGGCAGCTGTGGGGTGCTTGTCCCTTCGTCCTTGTTGCAGGCTACCCTCAGAATCTGCACAACCATCTACTTTATTATTTTTTATTTTGCATTTTAAGGGATTGAACTTCCCACCTGCCAACAGAAGGAGCACTTGTTTTTTGCATTCGGTTCTTGAGGCTATGGCAGTATTACTGAAAAGTCACTTTGTCCATTTTTAATATCCAGAAATACAGAACAGCTGTGCTTTCTCGTAGTCCTTTTGTATAAGAGTGGCTTAGAGACAATACTAAATTCAAGGCTGCTACAGCTCGGATCTGAACTGCCTGAAAAAAATGCCTTTTTTTTTTTTTCCCTTCACACTTTATACCAGTCCTCAAGACAGACTACCCTACCAGCACCAGTCGGCAAAGCAACAGGTGTTATTTTAAGGCAGCAGAATTTGAATAACGTAACCCTTCGTGTCAGGCTTATCAGTCTTTTAGCATACT
This sequence comes from Calonectris borealis, assembly GCF_964195595.1. Lineage (NCBI taxonomy): Eukaryota > Metazoa > Chordata > Aves > Procellariiformes > Procellariidae > Calonectris > Calonectris borealis. Next base: position 136,621,103 of record NC_134312.1, on the reverse strand, counting down.
CAGCTTTTAGTATTCCGACACAAGATAAACTTACGTAACGGCACCGAACGTACTAATTTACAGGATAACAACATGGTTGCCGAGTTCAGAACACTGTACTTTTGTTTCAGATTGTGGATATTTCCCATACTCCTAAGAAAGGCATATGCTGCGCAAACACTTTTAAAAGACCCAAGTGGAATTCAATATATTGAAAGAAGCTAAAGTACTCTGGAGTGATTAACAAACACGTTTCAGCAGAATGGCACACAAAAGGATATTTAAGGACTAAACCCACAGAGATACTGAGACAACTAAAATCTCTCCAATTTCTTCTGCAATTGATCAAAAAAGCCCACTCGCCCATTGACGTTGTACAGGCAGATATAAAAGTGGTTCCAGATCACTACAAACCTTCCCATCTTCTAATGCAAATCCTCACTTTTGGAGGATTTAAGTGCTCCTATTTGGAGACAGTGAGGATATGTGTGGCCACGAACACTCCTTCTCTGCTTACTTCCTTGGCTAACATTTCTCCTCACATGCAGAAGGAGCGCTGGAAGCCATCCACCCAGGAGCTGGTCTCTAGCAGAGTAAGAGTCAGAGCAAAAATGGTATTAGAAAGACAGAGCTGTCTGAAATGGCAAAAATGCCAGAGGAAAAAAATTGCCAGGAATTCTCAGCTTTCCAAAATTAGCCCATTTGACCTAACCTTCATCCCAGAGGACAAATACAAAACACCTCAAGGACAAAGAAGTGCCTTTTTGCCTCTAGCTCAATAAGAGTTTTCCAGACTCTGCCTACGCAATCCAAGGCTTCATCTCCCCACTGAAACAACGCAACTCTGGTGAAAGGTAAATGCTCACCATCCATCTTACTGAAATGGATCACAGCAAAACTATTTTCTTTGCTCTGGTCCTTCCCAAAGTCTCCTATTCACTCCTTGAACTATTGTTGATATCAAAGTCCTGACACAGAAAAGAAAAACAACCAAAAAGCACTCACAGTACTTTCTCAAAGGCTGAGAGAGATTTCCAGACAGGATTTTATACCGAGCTACTATTTGCCCACCTTTAAAGCACACCTTCCCTTCCCTCCTTGGAGAGAATTATACTTAAAAGAGGTACATGCACGGACACGTTCCTGCTAGCTTTGGCACACATCTTCAGGATTTGTGGACCTGGTGATGAAAGACACTTTGCTACCATGGGCTGGAGAAAAGCTCCCAGCTGTAACTCCACATAGGTGAGCCCCTCCCACTCATACCTGCTTCCCTTCTCTCTTTGAAGAGAAGCACTTGCTTGTACTCTATCTGTCATGCCAGCGCTGCGTACACAGGCTGCTCTGAGTATCCGAGCATTTATACGACGATCCAGCCCTTCTACAGATGAGGGGGATCCAACCAGTCAAGACGCTGAGGACCCCATCCCATAGTGACAAAACGCTGCAGGCAGCAACGGTCCATGAATATTCATATATTGCTATATCTGCTCATGTATCATCAGTGCTACTTCAGGTGGTTGGCACCGGGGCTGCCTTCCTCATCAAGTGCTTCGCAGTGAGTAAGCAGCTCTGAGGCAGATCCGTAACCAGTGCAGATGCTGTTTGCCTGTCTTCACCGTGTCTACACAAGTGAACATATGGCCTTCTAGCACAAGGCCAGCTTATATAGCCATTAATTAGATATAATTTCAGCCTGTTCAACGCATCCGATACAAAAATCTGTCCTCTGGCAGGAATGCTCTCGTGCTGTAGAAACTTCCCTTCTTCGTGAATTGTCTCATCTGATGAGGAAGAGTTAATTCCTTTGCCTGTGACCGGATAAATTTCTGTTTATTGCAAAGGCAGGTGTAGCAGCGTAAACACACCCGAACTTCCCAGTGGGTTTCTTCTCACTTTCTGTGGTGAGCAAGCTGTCTCACTACAAGCTCTCTCCCTCCAGCATGCAATACCTAAGATATTCTCCAAAGGCACCATCACAGCCCAGCAAGGGATTACGATGCCAGCAATTCAGTTATGCAGCCAGGCTGAGAGAGCTAATCACCAAACTCAACGAAAGCTCGTGGAAGTAATCATCTCACATGTGGACATACCTCATGCCTCTATATACCAAAGTGGACTTGGTGAATTGTTGGAATTGGCTTATTTTTAAAAGAATAATCAGAAAGAGAATTAACTAAGGCTGAAGACTCAGAAAAGTCAGTATGCAAAATGTTTTTGGTAAAAGAAGGTAAAATTTTGTGCAAATTTTGTCTCACTGCTTCATTTTCTCACACAGCCGCACTAAACAGCATAAGGCACATACGCAGCCCCAGACTGGGCTGCTACTCAGAAGTAACGAGAGCACATGAGAACCTCACTGGGGGTTCCTCATCAAACCACACCAGAAGGAGGACTTTAAGTCGCACTCTTTTCCTTCGTCCCTCATAGCATCATGTGGAAGTCTGCAATATAGCAGAAAAGCATAGCAAATTCATAGTTTGTGAGAATTTGCTAAGATCAGATGAGGTGCAAACTGCCAGTTTATAAGGAGAAAGACCTGACCTACAGGCGTAGCCTGGAGTTAGCGGGGGAGAAGACCTTCCACATGAAATGTGTGGAGTTTTCAGAAGAGCAACGCAGGTATTTTACAGAAGGGAGTGAGGATTTAACAGCAAAAAGAAGAAAAGGCATTTGAGAGATAGCATCCAATTCAATTACTCTTCTTTGATGGAACTGAACTATTCCTGAATTCCTATAAAAGAATTTTTAACTTCTCCTAGTAGCTCTTGATTAGACACCAGTTACAGAACAAAAAGATCCCCAACAATAGTGGTCCTTCAAAATACAGTGATGGGTAGAGGTGCTTTTCTGTGGAAACAGACGGGCAAGAAGATCTTTCCTTTAGAAGCTAGCTGGTTCACTGGTTTCCTCTTGAACCCTGTAATGTTTGCATATGCTTATTTTTAGCTGAGCAAATAAACTTACTTGAAAGTGCATTGAGCCCCTCTTTCATGTGAACCCTGTCAGCTTTACTGAATTGTTTTGCTAGAGATACAAGTCTCTCACAGAGCTGAGTAATCACGAATCACATATATCTACTGATTATTATGAGAGGAAACGAATTCTAACTTCTTTGTTGTGTTTCATTGCAATGGATTATTTTTTAAGGCTGACTTCCAGCAGATTCTCAGTGTTGGTAGAAAAGTTGTATTTTAAACATCTATGGTATATGAATAATGCTGTGCTTGTGTAGCATATTCATCCTTTCTCAATTCCCGATTTCCAATTGATTAGTATCTACTTAGTAGTCACTATTTTAATATAATTCTTCACTATCATCTTCTGAAGTTGGGAATTGCTGCCAGCTGATTGCTGTTGCCAAGCATAGGTATTTTCCTCATGCCTCTCTCTAGGTGAGGTACCTTCAAGCAGGAACAAGGCAGCACTCAGTAGTCTACGTACAATCTAGGATTCCTTGTTATTATTTATTTTTATGTCCGTAAACTGTATCAAGATCTCTACAAACTGAGGAGTTCAAGGTTTCTCTGACATCTTTGCCATCTCTATCCCTTTCTTTTGAGAAAGTTGCAAAGAGTGATGACAATGAGCTGGTAATGGAAGAATCACCGAACAAGGTTGATATTCACGTTGATATTCACATGGAAGGCTCTAGAGAAAGGTTTGGCACCTGCAGATCTCAGTCAGCCCTAATAGGCTGGCGACAAATCACTGAACCAGCCCAACACCTGGTGATGAAGTAGGTCAGGGTGTCACAAGACAGGCAGGAAGACAACACTGACTGCAACATCAGAAGATAACTTTCTTATTGGCATATAATTGGAGGTAATACGTACCATGTGGAGACTTGCCAAGCTAGACAGAGTCTGGTACTCCCAAAACCTACAGGACGTATGCTTAAATAGAACTGCAGAGTAGTAAAGAAAATGAAGAGAAAAGATCCGGAGTATGAGAGATTTCAGTATCCCTCTCAACATTTGCATGGTCTACATTTTGCATCTCAAACCATGTGCACCTGCCATGAGAGGAGCAGAGCCCCTAGGAGGTGGGGTTTGGGAAAAGGGGACACCTAAGTCAGCACGAGGTCAGCAGCCATTTAGGGTAAAGGACGATGACATTCAGCTCTGACACCTGTGAAAGGGGACTAGCCTCAAACTGGCACAGTCTAAGCAAAGAGAAGAAAGGCTTGCTGGACAACAGGAATATAAAAGCAGATACATTTCCCATCTCTAACTTTGGTGAGTTCAGCAGAAGCTACTCTTGAGCAGTGACGCATACACCTTCAAACAAGTCAGAACCGTCAACAGAAAATATGGCATGATTTAGTAAGCTGCTTCAAAAAGCTTCCTGAAGAGTGGAACTTAACTGCACGTAAAAGCCTCCAAGATCTAGTCTTGCCCTTTCTTCTCCACAGGGCTCCGATCTGGATTTTTGTCCTGCATTTTCTTTCATTTCCTCTGATGCCCAAACAAATGCTCTGCTAGAACAGATTATAATGTGCATCATCCATTCCTGCGGTGAAAAGACTATGAAGCAAGCCCACATTTCCTTCCACTGCCAAAACCACTTAGACATTTTGGCAACGTAGGACACATTCTTTATGTTAACTGGCAGCTACTGTCTGACAGCTGTTCAGCAGCCTATCTGAAAAAACCTGATGGCCTCACTCCAGTTCCTGACAGACTTATTCCAGATCACAAAGCTTCCAGATTATTATAGCCCACAAGACTTCACCTAGTGAGTCCTGCGTCATCTCACTGTCTTCCACCTTTGCTACAAACCTATACCATTTCTTCCGGAGAAAGACAGCTATCTGATGTCTTTAAAGACTTGGCCAGATGGGGAACCTACCAAATTTATGCCTTAGTTCTTTCATAAATGAATCATTAGCATAATAAAACTATTACTTATTAGTAGCATGCATTTTATGTTCCAACTTCCAGACATCGAATCTTCTTATGCCACTGCCTTATGAATCAAATCTCTGTCCCCTGGTAGAAGTATTCTCTCACATAGAGATTGACCTGGCAACATCTTAACCTTCTCTTGGATCAAAGCAAAAGCTCACTCCCTCACAGCTTTTCTAGACTGTTCTCCTTGCAACTCTTGTGAATCAAACTCTTTCACACAGTACTGAATCTTCATCACTCCTGTGCCCAGGGATCAGCTGCATTCCTTTATTGAATACGCTATGCTGAGAGCTCAAGTTTCGTTATCCATCACAAACCGTATGTGCCTCACAAATTGCAGTTCTTTCCCCTCTTGGATTGTGACCTACATTTGGTTTCTAGATACAATCTCTTTTTCAACTGTTTCAATACTCTATCTTCATCAATATTGTATCTTTGTCACCTATGGCTGGCTGAATTAATTAAAAAAGAGATTATCCTTCTCTCCCATCCGCCCCCCCAAAAAAACATCTACTTGAAACCCACTGGATTTTTATGAAACCATTTTATGTCGTGTACAATTTACTCACAATAGCATTTATTTACACTTTAAATGGTGCTACCAAGATTTTCTTATGATTTTTTTTTTCTTTATTGGTTAAGAAGAATATAACAGTCACCCTTAATTAGACTTGTTAGACTATGCAGCCCAGATACTCCAGGGACAGCTAACATTAAGTGAATTACTTTTCCACTTTTAGGGGTGATGGGAGGGAGAAAAAAATCCAGGTATTGCTTTTTGAGTCACAGCTACAAGGATTTTAATCTCAGCTCAGCAGTGTGACAGTTTTAAATGGCTTCTGCGACTTCGCACAGTAGAAGATACATCTCAACACTACCTGGCTGAGTTCTTCCCAGAAAAAAAAAAGATTCTTCAGAAGTATCTCAAAACAAGAGACTTTGCCTTTCAGTGAACATTGCCTTGTACTCTTCATCAAGTCACCTGCCACTTTAAAAAACAAGCATAAGAACACCAATATGCAGAATGTGACAGGAAACCAAATTCTCTTACCCACCTCCTTCCAGCCTGGACCACACACCTAATTGATTTAGAATTTCTTTGACATCTGATGGCCCAGAATTTCTATGGACCCACAACAGGATAGCACTGGCACATCCATGTTAAAAACTAAGATACCTGAATTAATGAATTACTTCAGAATAGCAAGAAAGTTAACAACTAGAATAGAGAGCACAACATTTTCTGGAAGCTGTATTTATTTTCTGCTGAAACATTTAAAGTTAGTTAATGCCAAGGAATTTTCCCCTTCTGACCTGTTGGGTTGGGGAGCATCTACAATACTATGTTTTTTTGCTCATCTTGAATCTCTCTGGCAACAGACAATCCATATCCTCTCCAACAACCGTAAAGTAAATCAAAAAGCTTACAGACGATTAGAACTGGATATCCCTGCTACTTTATGTGTTTAGTTTAAGCCATGTGAAAATTTAACATTTAAACGTGTTTTGAAACAAGTACTTACTTGGAAAAAGTTGGAGTTTGGCTGGGAGGAGACAGGTGTTTAAAATCGCTGCTATTTGTTTTTCTCAGCATTCAGGAACTAGTGCTGTGAGACTGGATTCTTCTAAACTGGTCCTGGCAAAGGGTCTATACTGGGGAAAGTAAAGCTATACAGTACTTTAAACTCACTATTTTCGTTCGTTTTTACACACATAATGAAAATCAATCCTGGGCATACCTCTTCACAGCTACTTACAACATGACAATCCTCAGACAGTTGCCAAGGAGTAATGTACACACACTCCCCTCCATTTTATGACTGCAGGGTAATATCTTGAACATGCAGCAGCTTGCTGCACTGGACTCCTGACCTCTAGTTGCTCACCAATTAGTTGCTGTTGTAGACTTCTGACCTCTACCAAGACCATCCCCTCTCCATTTCTTTGCGGCTGTCAGCAATCATACAGAGAAAACAATCGTATAACAGAACGGCAAACTCATGCAATACCATAGATATTGCACATACAGTTATGATGTATGAAGATGAATTTCACAAAATCATAGAATAATTTAGGTTGGGAGAGATTCCTAGATGGTTTCTAGTCCAATGCCCTGGCCAAAGCAGGGTCAGTTACAGCAAATTGCTCATGGCTTTGTCCAATTCTGTACTGAGCATCTCCAAGGATGGAGTGTCCCCAGCCTCCTTAAGCAACCTCTTCCAGTGCTCAACCACCCTCACAGGGAAAAAAGATTTCATTGGATCTCATCGGAAATTCCCGTGTTCCAGCTTGAGGACGTGGTTTCTCATCCTAACACCACGCACCTTCAAGGTGAGCCTGGCTCCTTCTCCAAACTTTTCCATTAGGGCATGAAAGACTATCCAACATGGAAAAAAAAGAATATACTCGCTTCCTTTCCTCCATTTAAAACATTTTAGCCAAATACAAAACTGATATAGTCTTCAAAGCATTTTACAATCACACAAAAGGTGGAAGAGCTGAAAATATTTGTAAAAAAATACACTTTGAGAGGATGCTTCAGAAAGAGCCCTGTTGAAGACCTTATTTTGCACATTCACAGATTTCAAAAGAAAACTGACTACTCAGTATTAAAGAAAAAGCAGAGAAGAGGGAGAAAAATTTCCTTTGTCAGTGCCAAAATCTTCAGCTCTTTCAAAAAAAAAAGGAAATCGCATCCTGTAGTTCTAAAAGCTGCTGCAAGAATCAACACGGTATTTTTTCTTCCAGGAAGAAGAAAGTTAGTTTCCCATCAGGCGATCACGGCTAAGACAATTCATCCACATTGTGATTAAATGAAACTTTTAAAATGTACTCAAAAGCGACATTCATTCCTGTAAGGAAGAATGACCTCCCTCATAATGAACTCTGAGACTGGCAGCCAGCTTACAGAGGTTTTATAATGACCAATTTTGGCTTCAGAGTAGCTGGTAGCTTCATTTTGCATGTAGCATAGCAGACTTGGGGGCCTGCTGAGACATTGAAGAACCGGACTCAAAAGTCTGCAATTGGGGCTGGAAAATGTTATTTTTGTATTTAAGTAGTATACTATAAACCTCAAATTTAGCTTTTATTTTATTTGTATCTTCAGATAAGCACTAGAACTGGATTACTGCAGGCAATCTTAAACGCTGTATTTTAGTTTTAAATCAGTATGACTTGAGAAGAAAGTTCCTTACATAGTAAAGAACTATGACTGGATCCCCCCCTTGGATCAAGGGATGGACAACATTCCTGAATGCAGTTTGCCTACTAAAATCCTAACCCATGTAAGAGCCAAAAGACATCCTACCTGCACCAGAGCAAAAGGTTACCTGTGAAGGAAAGCTGAGGAAAAGCTAAGGTGACAGACAACAGGACCAAAGGGTTGCGCAGAATGGACCGCTACGCAAGGCGCACAGCAGGTCCCTCCGTACCCCACCACTGCGCACCTCTACTCCCAGCACTGCCTCGCTGCTGGTAACACAACACATTGAACAATGACAGATGTATAGCTGCTGTACGTGGCTAACAGCTGCAGTTGGTCCATCCTGGGCTAGACAAAGCATTAGGTACCTGGCTGGATTTCAGTACTTTGAGCTAGGCAATGAGGCTCTGCAGAAGATGGCTGTTGCATACAGACTGGCAGCCAGGCTGAGACCCAGAAGCATGATCATGTCACTTCTTCTCTCAAGAAGAGAACCTCGGCTCTAAGCTTTTTCAGATCTCAGGTGAGGACTTCTGCACACTCCAGACCCAAGTGTGGAAAACTCTGGCCAAGAAAAACTCCCTGAGAGCCTCTCTTCCAAAACCTGCTGGCCACGTGAAAAGAAGGCAATGGCTGGGGTGACAGCAATGGGAGTCACTTATGCACACAGCAAGAACACACGCATGTGTGTGAGAGCACGGTCAATGTCTGGAGCTCCACCTGTGTGCCGCCCTCCTCACCGACGTTTTAGAAGAACACAGTGGCCATCACTGCACGACGCCAGGTACCCAATCTCAGAAACCCATATTCATAGGAGACATGTAAACTCTCTTCTGCATCCCTCCCTGCCTTTGGTACAACATAGCTCAGGACTAGGAAGAGGAACTGAGCTCGCCCAGAGCTCCAGATTTAAACAGAAGAAAACTCCTTTGGTTCCTCTGCACAAAGATGGGGTCCCACAAGTTTTCTGAATTAAATTGGGAAGGGATTTTCACATTTGTAAATTCAGCCTTAGGTAGCTGAAGCCTCTCCTGGTGCGGGGTTTGGCCTGAAGTTACTGTACCTTACAATAATACTGCCCCTGCCGCTACAGCACCAGTCTTTTTTTCAAATGCGATGTATCAGACACATTATTGCTGCATTAAATCAAAATAGAATATACAGAGCTCAGACATGTGTGCCTGCAAATACAATTAAATGTTAAGAGTCCAATAACCATCCTATAGATGGATGCACAATTGGCAGCAAAGGTGGGAAAGCAGTTTGCTAGTGAAAGATCTCGCTGAACCAAACCTCTATTCCTTTGGGGTCAACATCAAACTAACAATCCTATTCCAGAGACCCTTTTAAAAGGATATGCCCGTCTAATCTTAATTATCAAGAGGGCATTCCATTCATTCAAAAAGGATCAAAACCAAAACAGGTTTGTTTGTATTCTAATACTCAATGCCTATTTTTGTGCGACTCCTGGCTAGAACAATATAACCAAGCTAAGAACATAACAGGAGTAAACTGGGAGGGGGGATGACTGGAAGAATTCATACTGACCCATACAGTTTTCCTCCGTACATTACTGACCCATACATTTTTCTCCAGCGCACGTTATTGTCAGAGGCACGATGGTAGCACAGGAAGACATGCCCAAATTAGATTCTCTCTAGCTAGCGTAGTTATTAACCACAAGCAAAGTCACAAGGAAAGAGACGCAAGAACGAGCTGTGCGAATTCAAGTACCTGGGCATTTCATCTGAAATGAAGGGCGAAACACCACAATTTCACTGCAGCCCCCTTGAAACCGAATCTGCTTTGACGCCCTTCAGTCTTGCCTGCATTTTCTCTACAGCCGTACTCAGCAACAGGGATCGCCACAGCCCTTCAGGCACGCGGTCCTTCCCCCCACTGGCCTATATCTGCATCCGTGTAACTAGTAATAGAGCACAGCAATAGAGGGAAGCAAAACGCAGGCCATTTTCTTTCCTCTGTAATTTAAATCTACTTTCGGGCTGCAGCAGCAAGTGTATGTTAAACACATAAGCACCGTAAAAGCCCTATGACTTAGGCATGATGAACTCAAGGGAAGAATGGGATTCTGCATTAGCACAAAGTACAGTATGCAATTACGACGACTACAGATATTTTATGCGGAAGATTTATTGGCAAACCTCCACAGGGCCTGTAATCCCTAGCACAATTTCCTGTTCTCTTATTAAAGGAAGATAACCTTTTGGCAATTGTTTTTTATAAGACTACAGTAATTGCTCATGATAAAGAGCTTAATTAGAAAAAGATAAAGTATTTAATTGAAGAAAATGACAGCAAAATACATTCTGTATAATTCTCAAATTTTGTAATACTTGATAAAATGAAAAGAAGTCTTAAATTTAGCACAAGAAAATATTTAACAAAACATAGGATGGGGATTGGAAAACACTTTCCAGCCAGCTGCAGATAGCTGGACAACAGCGTACACATATCCAACTTTCCCTTGGGTCGTTTGTGGGTTTCTTGTTGGAAATGGAAGTAAATGTGATATACTCAGACTTCTAATGAAATGCTGTAATGGAGTCCTTTGTTACCGTGTGACTGGGACACTGCATGACTGCGTGCTTCATTTCACTCAGAAATGAAGCCTGAGGAATTTTAATCAAACACAAACGCAACACAACATACAGCGTGGCCAAAAGTAATCTAAGACATCTTGTCTTAAACAAATGCCATCCTAAAAAGTTTGCAGTTCCTAGCCTTGAACAAGAGAACCCCCAAGCCCCACAACATGCGATAAACGGAGAGGCACAGAAATATGAGGATTATGAAGCATGAAGGCAAGGGTAGGCAACAACTGCTCCACGCCTGTAGGTGCTCAGAGTTGCCACAGCAACAGGAGATCGGCTGGAGGAGGTAGGAAGCAGCAAGGAGATATCTAGGACCGCATTTCTCACACCCTCCCATCCCGCAGCTCGTACACACCGCTAGCGTTGGCAGTTCCAAGACATCTAAACTGCGGAGGTAAGACCACCAGGAAATATGCAGACAGACCAAAAAAATATCCACTAAATTTTAAGTGGACTTTGCACTGGCTTGACTTTTGCAAATACCAGCTCCTGGATCAATTTCTAGACACTTCTACCCACCAACAAAACATAGTCTTAGGAAACAGGGCACTAAACAGCACACCTCAGGCACCAGCGTGGATCCCAGCTCTGTGTCAGGTTGAGCTTCTCCTACCAAATCCCACCAGTTTGCACACAGGTGCTCTCAGGAGCACACTGGCACAGAGCACCCTGGAAGGGGGAGAAGTTGCACCGGAGCAACATCCCAAGCTCTCCCTCAACAAGGAAGACCAAGACAGATGCTTTGAACGTAAACGTCTACCGGGCAGGCAGCGAAGTGACAGAATACCAGCAAGTCACAGCTTGCCATGTTCCAGCCTGCCCCTTAGTTACGTGTAGGCAGCACACGCTAACGAAGCACTTAGGGCTCAATGCCTTTTCAGGTAGCAGCAACTGCTGCTCTGGGGTAGCAAAACAGAGTAAAGCCGATCCATGTTTGGAAGCAGAAGCCCTAGGATTAAACAAAAACGAGCAAAGGAACCACGTTGTTCATTTGGCTGTAGGGAAAATTTTAAGAAGAAAAACTCCCTTCAAAACAAGAAAGGAAAGTCAGGAACAGCAAAAGGTTAACTCATCCCAGAACAGGAGATGACATGTGTAAGAGCTCCCCACAGCTGATGACTACCTGCAGGACTGGCAAAGAGAGTGAAACCGGCCTGACATAGGAAAGCACCAAACTTCAGGGAACTGAAGTCAGAACTACGCAGCTGAGATCTGTTTTTCATTATTTAGATCCTGAATTGGCAAGGTGCGAAAGTACAAGAACAGACCTTAGATACTTTGGACGCTTAGGTCAGGCATGTGCGTAGGCCTCATCAGCAATGTAATTTATGCAGTAGTTTATGCAATACTTAGTCACAAATAGAAATACCACCACGTTCACTATGCATCACTTATCTGGTGGGCCGGAAAATTAATCTTAGGCGCACCTAGAGGTAACAGAAGATGCAGACAAACGTCCCTTCCTGGGTCCCACTAAGAAGGGGTGCCTGCCCCGAAGCGCTGACCACCCCACGTCTAAGCAGGAGGGGTGCTGCTCCCCCCCGGTCTGCCACTGCAAACCCCGAGGGAGCCAGCAGCTCTCAGACAGGCAGCGGGGCGGAGAGTAACAAACAGCCGGGTGCTGGTGCGTGGCTCGTGTTGCAGGGTCCACATCTGCCTCTGCCCAAAGGAAATAAGCATTTCATGGAAGCACTTTCTCCAGATGTAAAACTAGTTTCAAAAGCCAAATAGAACACGGAAATGTGTCTCTTTGCTTGGCCTGGCCTCAGAGCCTAATGCGAGACACTCATGGCAAACCCGGGCCCATGCCAGCAGCAGTTCAAACGCAGAGCTTTTTCCTCCTTTCCACAGCAACCGGCTTGAAAGGTTTACATTATGATCCTAAGCATGCACAGATGCGAAAAAAGGAACGAGGAAACCAACAGTGACGACAGTTATGGAAGGTGGCAGAAAAAATTGGCATCTCATCTGTCCTCCCGCATGGAGTCACCAGGTCTCCGAGAAAAGGAACTGATAATCTAAGGCAACATGCAAGCCTTGAGATGACATTTGGAGCACACATCTGCTCATCTCTGTGTGAAGTTTACCAGTAAGGGCAGGCAGTCATATAAAGGACAATATTGCGTATCTGTCCAGCTAATTTTCATTCAGCTGCCTTCTTCTAACTAAATACATTTTGTGTTCATTGGAAACTATCCAGGAAACAGGTCATAGATAAGCACTGTTACTAGAAGCCACAAGAACAAGATACTTCTGAAATAGAGGATAAACATTCCAAGGCCTTGTTATAGCACATGTGCATGCACATGTACACATATATGGGGAAATGATTTGTTTAGGGACTAATCAGAAGTGGTAAATAATATCTACACAGCACTCAGCTGGACCGAGTGCTTTTCAGTCCCCCTCTTTTCCTCCCCTCCAGTCGAGAACCTGTTCAGAGCAATTCACCTAGAGGGATCCCAATTGAAAAAGCTCTCTCCTCTTTGTAGTGCATCCTTAAGTGCTACCCTTGAGTCACACTCGCTAAAATGCTTTGCCAGCTCAGAGGCATATCAGCCAGCACAGGACAGCAACATCCTCGGTCTGCATGTGGCACTCTGTATATCAGCTGGGTAACCTATGGCCAAGATGTGAAAAGCCAGTAGTGCAGAAATTACTTGGACCGTCTCCTACACACCTGAAGAATTTGCAAGTTGGGCTCCTGTGAATGTACCTCCAACAGGAACTTTGAAACTAAGCTACAGGAGACAGTTTCATAAGACCCCGCTTGCCTAATAGGAAACAGAAGCATATTTTTCTTAGCAACTGACATCTCATGAGACTCACTGCTTTCTGAAATACAAAGCATGTGTGCAGGGAAATATGAGGTCTGTCATATGACCTTCATGTCTTTCATAATAATTTTGGGGAAAAAAAGTGTGTCAGCCCTTGGCACATCAGGTGTCCTTTTTCTGACTAAAATGTGATGTCTGTTTTGTTTTCTTTTAACAACTGAAAACCATCATCTTTCCAAGCAACTGGTGGCATAATCATTTTTTTCAGTGTCCTTGTCACTTGTATCCTAAGTCTCTACAGAGGTAAAGCAAAGGCAGGTAAGTCTATGGAAGTATTAAATCCATTGCTATTCCTGACCCAAACCACTTGACTTCATTTATACTTGCACTGAACTTGGCTTTCCTCCTCAAAAACATTAAACCAGCATTTTAAATTAGTATTAATTCCCACAATTTATACAGTGCTATTTGTCACAAGCACTACCAGATTTCTTTTTGAAACACTACCCTGCAAACTGCAAGTGAATGAATGAAGTATTTTACTTACACACAGCCCAGTCTTAGATTAAAACTTAATGGCCATACTCCTCCACTGTTCATATACTGTGTGCTGAGGCAATGCCTATCATAAAATGGCCCATACTTAAGGCAAAGGGCGAATAAAATAGCCATAAATTTAAGTGATGTTCTAACTGTGCCATTTAAGATGGGTTGTTTAGGAGCACTCACTGAAGAAATAGGCCATGGTTTTAAATACTGGAAAAAACAGAGAGATCTGCTCAGGAAACATATTTTCCTTATTTTAAGGTCAGCTTTTAAACATCTGCATCTGATAAACATTTTATTTCCACGGTACGGCATACAAAACACTAATGACAGATCCAAATGCTATTTTAATTCACTTCAGGGCTTTAAAATATGGCCCTATTTTGATAGAATAATATGTAGTCATTTTTGTTAGGAAGATCATTAGCAATGCTAAGGGAGTATTTCTATAGCTCTAAAGCAAGTGTTGAAGCTCTTCAAAGCAGGTAAAACATGTAATATACTGGGCTGTTCATCTTTACATCAGCAAATAATATTTTTCAGTAGGCTACCATACAACTTAACCACCATCCACCCTTAGTTAATCCTTTAGAGGACAAAATTCTTGAACTCCTTGATACCTGTATCAAACTTTTCACTTTGGCCGCCACGATCTATTGCCCTCATCACTGTAATTCCACTCTTCTGGAGCAGACAGCAAGTACACCTGCAGTCCTGAAAGTCCTTCGACTTACTCCGGGGGAGGCTGGGACTCCCACAGACGGTGTGTAAGAGACACCTCCACCTCAGATACCTCAGCATCACTTCAGAAGACCAAACCACCCAGGAAGCAGATGAGTAGTGGGAATGTGCACTGACAAGGACTGAGAAGTTGGGCTGCCGAGAGATCACTGAGTGTTATTTGCACTTGCTCTTGTCCCCACTGTTCGTTGCCAGTGCCCCCCAAACCAGCTGATGCTGCATTCACAGCACAGCCCTAGTCGGCACCAGCGCAGGCTGCTGGGTAGAGAGTTAAACTTGCTTATAGGCAAACGGGGGTGTGAGAGGCCTTTACCTCCGAGTGAGGTATGCATGCATACATCTATGGGGACCAAAACACTGTGGCATGCCTGTACTGGACATCTGCTTGTTGAAACCATAAGGAAGACATGTCACTGTTCAGCCATTTGTTCACCAAGTTAAGAGAGGAGGAGGCGAGCTATCTTCACTTTCCTTACATTAACTTAGCACTTCTATAACGCAGCAAGTCAGTACAGGACACAGAACATTACCATGTGCAAATGTGGCTCACACTGTTGAGTAATACCACTATTTTAAACCCGCTGCTGCTAAGCAACACTGACAGTATGGTTAGAACATCTTGGAAATACCGAATGCTTCAATTCTTCCCCCCCCACACACGTAGCTGCTCCCGCACTGTACATCCATCCAGAAGCTATTCAAAGATGGGGCTTCAGTTTTATCAGGCTGGTTCTCCATAGCGTTGCAAGGACGCTGGTCATATTTGCATGGAAGCAGCCCCTTAAAAGATGCACAAACCCGGGCCCTTGATTTGCATTTAGGCATCCCAAAGGCATCGTTCCCAGAAAGGCTGGGCAGTTAGCTGCTTGTGTCGGACACTCACAGCTAACAAAGACACAAAAAAATGTTCAGTCCCCTTAATTCGAGAACAACATGAGCTGGGATCACCTCCAAATATCATGCTTACCTGAACTGTCCAAAAAAGGGCAGTTTATGTCCCTTCTTTTAAGAGCCAGAAGGGTATTTGTGACCAGCACTATAACCCAAAGAGTAATGGCTGACTGCTAACGTCAAAAATTTCCAATGCTTGCAGAGCAACAGGGACAGACGAGAGCGTAGGGAAAGCATAACACTGAACGTCTTGGGAGGCAGCCAAGATATGGGAGGACTTTGGTGAAACTGCACTTACTACACTGAGCAACACTTATTTTAAACCCTTCTATTTACCTACACTTAGTAGGAGAAGGCGTGAAACTGAGCTCAGAGGGGTCAGTTAGTCCCTTTAACCTGGTCTCACTGCGTGAAGGACTTTCACACCCCTCTCTTTACCAAGCAACCACGCAAAATTCCTCTTGGATGGACTGTTTCACAAGGTTTGTCCATGTTTCTGCAGGCAGAAGCGTACCTCTGAGATACGCCTGATGAAGAAACGTTGCCCAATTTTGGCAGAACATACTTCAAACTTTCCATAAGCTTATGCCTCTCATTGTTATTCTAATTTATTCATTTTGCCACAGACTTCAGCGAGATTACAAATATTCATGTCTCTCCAACTATTAATTTTATGGCATCTTTTACTTCATCATATTTACCTGTCTATTAACTTACATGGATGATTTCATTGCTAATCATTTCTACTAACACCCTTTTAGACATTTGTGACTTCAATACTGAAGATGTAGGTGGCTGGAAAGGCTTATTTGTCTTCCTCCTCCCTCCTGCGATCTAAAATTAAAATGATGTGACCAGGACAGCATGCCTCACACATCCCATACTTCTTTGACAGATAGAACAGGTCTAGACCCAATTTCCACCCAAAAAGTGAATCACTGAAGAATGGCAAGGCAAATCTTCTCTTAAGTAGGCACACTACAGCCTCCTGGGGAGAGAGCGACATAAGATAGGTGTAGAACCCAAATTTGGGTATCATAAAGGTACCATTATGTAAGATGCATTGGAAAAAAATTGTGTTTATCTTCCGGTTGACTGATTTTTACTGGAACAGACCCTAATTTGGTAAGACAAGGACTATATTACTGTGTGATTATGCTGTAGTTGAAAAAGGTCCTCCTGTCTACAGAAAATGCATTTAAGATAACGTCTCTTTGGACCGTTCCCTGCTTATTCGAAAATAAGGTCCAGCAATCCACTCTCCATAATTAATGGAGCCTGGTAATACTAATCCCATCACATACATCTCCCTGATCTGCAACACGACTGTCTCGGTGATCAGCTGCTATAGAAGACAACATCGTTCAAACAGCGGCCTGCAGTATTTAAAAACCCTCTTCAGCTATCGAAAGGCAACTCTTTTCTCTCCTTTCATCACGACACACTGCAAAACAAGAGACTACAGCATGACTAATGAATCCCTGAATTCCCATCTGCCAACACAAGTCAGTCAGTGTTTCGCCTGCTCGCCCCCAACTACTTAGCGCTCCGAAGCATCTGTTGAGCGCTGCACCTGATCCGCCTCAAAATGGGGTGGCTGAGAGCCGCAGCACATGCCATGCAACCAAAGTCTTCCTGGCAGGGCACCGGACACCCCTCGCTTGCTTACACTGTTAGACAAAAGGGTATTTTTGATAGCTTTCTCTTCTTTTGTTCCACTGGCTGTAAATCACAGGAAGACCACAAAAAGAGTTCATTTTCACTTCCACATCCAGTATCAAGGCTTACTTTCACAACTGCTAGAGTATGAGACAGGCACAGATCGTCATCTAGCACGTAATTTAATAATTTGCTTGCAAATCTTCTATCCTCATTAGAAGTCTCTTCTTTACATTAAAACCCTCAAAGCCAAAAAAAAAAAAAAAAAAAGCTTCTTTCTGGAGCATTTTCTGCCAAATATAAGTCAGGATGAAAAACTGAGCAATTAATTTAGATATGCTCACAACAATGTACCTTCAAGGTCCAAACTACTGAAAGGGGGAGACAGAGTGGAAGTGAGGGAGCTCACTCTCCTCTGCCTACTTCAGTTGTCACTCAATGACCTGGTTTGCGAGCCCAGTAAGTCAAAATGATCCTCCACCTCCTCTGTTCTCTCTCCCTGTTCCTCAGTCTGCCAACAGTGGGTGCCACCAAATCTGAAATCAAACACCGCTACAACTTTGCTGACAGGTGAAACCTAGAGCACAGATACTCAATAAGGGCAGAATAAAAATCAACTAAAGGCAGCATGGAGGGGAATCCACAGCCATTTTGATGCAAATTTGCTCCATCCAGTGAAATGCAGAAATGCAACCCACCTGCTGAGGGTACCTTGCCCACCCTGCAGCTCTGTTGTGTGAGGGTATTCTTGTTCTGCTGAGAAGCAACCATATGCTGTAAGCTGTCCCAATCAGCAAAAGTATTATTGCATTAGCACCTACAAGGCTCAATTAGGGAGAAGGCTCCTGCTGTGCTAGGCATGTCAGAAATGAAGACAGCAGACTGCTGTAATCCTAGACTGAATCCTCTGCTATATAAACAAGTTGCAGGAGCTGAACAAAAGAAACAGATGGGAGGGAATATCCCTCAACTAAAAGGATAAAGCAATAGTGAAATCAGGGCACGTTTTATCAAAATCTGAGACTTCAATCAGATGTTTAAGATCATGGCCAGCCTGATACTACCAAGGTAGGCGCACTTTGGAAAGGGATGCTTAGCTAAGCGTCGCTTTTCCAGACAGGGAGCTCTTTCCACATGCATACAGCAGCACTACAAAGAACCAGAAAGCGCGTGCAAAAAAAATGCATGATGAAAGTCAACAGAGTTGTTTGAGCAAGAATTCGTATCCAAGCTGGTGTCAGAATACCTTGTTTGTTCATACACATAGAAAGCAAAAAATGCTTTAATCAATTTTTGTGCTTTTGGGAACATAGTAACAATCCAGCAGCAGGTTAGCTCAGAGCAGGCAAAAGTCGGCACTGTGCCGCCATATACTGTTACCAAATCCCACTAATGCATGCATAGGATACTGCAATGAGGAAAGGGGTTGTTTTTTTCCCCTTATCAATTCTTGTTCACAGGGACGCAAAGGTCCCTGTGTCAATGTCGTCAGAGAAAAAGTAAATGGGAACACACCAGTCATACTGTCATGAAGACGCAAAGGATGGGGGAAAGACAACGGCAGTCATTCATTTTTTAAAATGACATGTTGCAGCAAGACTTTTGGGCAGTGCTTTCCTTAACAGAAACCAGCAAATATGATCAAATGCCTATCCCCCCACTTCTTTCACTTGATTTTTCCAAACAGAACAAACAACAAATGTTAAGTAGAATCACCCATCCTTTACTTCTCCAAAAACTCTTCCAAGAGCACCTGGTTATAAAGAATGATCCCTGGCCCCTCAGTTTCTGATGCATCATAACCAAAGCTGTCACGGAAAAAGAAAATATTCTTCCTATGAAACTGGGAACAATTTGTTTCCATGGCAGCAAGGACAGTGATGAGCAGCTCTGGCAAATAGCTCGAGAATTATTAGAGCACAACGTGGATCAGATGATTTACATACAACATAAATAGTGCAGGAGGTGATGAGAGCAAACAATAGCCTTTGAAGTATGAGAATGATAGAGCCAACCATCAGATCTAGACTTCTGTCTTTCCCTTTCATCCCTGTGCAGAGTCAGGAGAAAACTGCCAGCGCAGATGGATAAACAGCACTGGAGGAGATACGATAGCATCTCTGAATCATAACACTGTAATCCCAAAGTGGGTTTGCAACAGCCGACATCTGCGCGAGAACAGCAGTAATTTTAACAATTTTCAAAGTGAGGTGTAAACTTTGTTTAATCTACGCTCTGCAACACACTGCCAACTGTTACCTGAAGCAGTCTGACAGACACCATACTACTCTGTTTGTGGAAGTTGCACATCTAAAACAACATCTACTCAAAACTCCTTTTCATCAGTGAAACGAGTGTTATTCATCCTCAGTTTTGAAGGGACTGACACAGAAGTTCAAGGCGACAGGAACCCATGAGGAGAACCTAAGCCAGGCTCCCAATCATCTGTCCTAAGCACAGGATTGCCCTCCCTCCCTCCACCTGTTTGTCCATAAATGCCCTACATTATTAGAGGATCCCACCTTAATATTGTTGTGTCTCGGCTCTTTACAACCTTGAACTAGAATTTTGGTTCCAAAACTAACTGAACTAGACACATTGATTGTCAACCAGCTGCAAGAGTTTCTGAAACAGGACATTTGCTAAAAAAACCAAACCAAACCAAAAAAACCCCCACAAATTCCATAACTTTTAAAGTACAAAAGTTGCACATCCGCTAAAAGTTTCTACACTGTGATAGAAGATTAAACTCCCTGTAAAGTTTTTCTACATGAATTCACTTCATTTTGTTTATTATTAATACTGAGGGTTGCTAGCAGGCGCATTTTGAGAGCAATATGGCTAACGCCATTATGACACTGCAACCTTGAAGGCACCTTGAAGACTGAGTAGCATCGCAGCTATGCCAGGGCTAATCCACTTAAGAAAATCAAGATGAAATTCCTCACTTGACATTTCTGAGAACAAGGTGACAAAGTTTTAACAAACCTATCATTGAAGGTACTCTGTATAAGATGACTCAGAAAGTTTTCATGGAGATTATATCCAGTCTGCAGTATAGATTATATCCACATAACTTGATGCAAACACCTAACTGAAAAAATTAGGTGGAACAAATTATTTTCTTCCATGTGGAGCAACAAAATGTTCTGCTGTCCCCTTCAGGTTCCTCAGCCTACATTAAACAACAAGAAACCTCCCCTCAACTAATGAGAAGTGTGCCAGAGACAAGCTTTGAAAGAAGCTAGACCTGACACCTTCCTGTTCGGGGAATTATCTTTTGCAGCCATCAAGTAGTCTTGAAATAATAGCATGGGAAGATAAGCACTGAGGGTGCATCCATCCCCCAGGAAATAAACATATCCATATGTATACACAAGAGAAAAAACATCTATAGCATGATGTTTGTGGGAACATGGGAACAGGAATTTCGTGTTGCTTAAAAATGTAAGAAATGATGCCCAGCTGTGTCAGAGCAATAGCTATCTAGCCCAAGTATTCTGACACAGAACGACAAAAGCAGATGCTATTTAGAAAGATCATGCAAGTCTGGCCACTTTTTGCAGCTCTTTCCCCTTGTACTCCCTGAGGATTTGGAATAGCTATATTAAAGCAGCTAGGGGGTACTTGGAACTTACCACTGAAATTTTCCCTGAAATCCTGAATCCTTTCCTACTTGTAAATTACAGCCTTTCAAAATTAACCCTTACTGTGGTAGATGCTGCAGAGTTTGACCAACAGCAGCGCACAGGTTTCAGTGACACAAAAAAGCCTCAAAACAAGACACAGGCAGGTATCTGCAACTCATTAATATGATTTTTCCTTTTATTATCTGTGTATTTCAAAGGGAGAAAAGCCCTCCTTTAAGTTAGTCCAATTGCTATTTGTTCATTTGGGAGCCCTTGAAGTTGAATTCTATTAAAATTTACTGAAGCCAAGCCAATGTGCACTGGGGATCCTGGCAGAAGAACGTAGGTGCCGTCTTTATTTCCTTTCTAAATGGCATGAAGGCCCTTTCCACAAAAAAAGATTTTTACATTTCATTGCCCTATTTTAACCCACCATTTTTGTAATTGTTCCTCCTGAGTTCACCCTCTTAGGCCACGTTTCGTTGCTTCCACAGTATTACAGCACTACAAGGGACCAAGAGGCTGCCACCACTGTATCACACAAAGTCAAGCCCAGTCACCTGAGTTTACCATCGCTCTGAAGCAGCTGCCAGCACCGTGCTTAGCCTCAGTCACGAGCTCGTAACAAATCCCAGGCCTTACTCTCTTGAACACATTCACGTAAAGTAAGACTGTGATTTCTATGCAAAAAAGCCACATATTGAAGTTAAATTCCCACCCTTGCAGTCCGTGGAGAAGGTTGCCCACACAGCAAGCAAGCTGTTTAAAAGTTCATCCCTGCACCAGTGTGGTTTACTGTCTAGCCAGGAAATGCTTCTGCCTCCCCCCGCTTAAAGGACATCAGCGTTATTCAAGTTTAGCAAGAGCAGCCATTATTCTGGTTGAAAGCAAATAAACGTCACCCTTTGAGTATACTAACTGCAAGAAAGCTTTGGGGTGAGAAGAAAAGCCCAGGGAAAAAACAAGTACGTAAAGGATATAGTTACCCTTTGATCCATGATGAAAGATCTTGCTTGGGACTGGATCCTAATTAAAGGGCTGCATAAGTATGCTGTTACTTTTTTTATGCTCGATATGGAAGCATTGAGGCGTTATTACAGTGCCACCAAACTATGATAAGCAAGCGACATGTGACATGGGCTCCACAAAAACCTCTTCTGGTGGCAAGTATTAGCTGAGTTTTGGTGTACCTGGCAAGCCCAAGGAGGCAGAGTCTCAAACATTTAAATCTCAAACACTTAAAACACAAGCTTATAAAGCACTGCCTGCATTAGCCTGACATAGCGTATTTGCTCCAGATTAAGGGTACCCCCACACCCACTGCCGATGCCCTCCTTCACTGCATGCCTGAATAGGCTCGGGCTAAAAGCTAAGCACAGAATCGGCCAGAAGGAGTTGAAGGATCACTTGAATTTGTCAGAGAAAGCTCCCTGGTTGCTGCTAGGCCAACGATGCCCTTGTCATTGAAACGGCTTGGATTAAGTTGAAGGACATCAGTCAAGAGGCCAGTCCTTTCATGCTCTCTTGACAGCCAGCACTGCCAGTGCATACCTGACACCAGCTGCCGTCTCCAAAGGGCTCTTCTACAAGCTCCCTCCTGCCACCCCACACGGTTACCTAGAGAAAGCCTCCTCAGCTACAAGGCTAAAGTTAGCTGGTAACATAGAAACGCATTCTCACTACCCACATCTCCAGATGTCAGACTAATTTAAGCATATTTAACCATATTCAAAATCTATGCATTGCCAGGAAAACAAATGCGCTAATTCGTGCCTGTGAGAACTTCAACTGGCAAATCCAGAAGTGACACATAAGTGATAAACAGGTTAGATAGTGGAAATAATCATGCATTTAGTCTTGACTGTAATTTGTCAATATAGGGCTTTTAGCAAGCAAAAAGCATTTGCATAGAGACCTGGAAAATGAAGCACTGCCAAAAAGATCAGCTGCTAGAAGCAACACTGCCATCTCATGATTTTATTTCAAGTCTCATGATATTCAGTGCTTTTATCAGGGCTTCAGCTTCTCAACTGTTAAACCTCAGCTGTAAGTTGTTTAAAAAAAAAAACAACAAACAAAACCAAATTTTCTAGCCTCCATGTTTTCTGAGAAAAAGCCTGAGAACCTTTAACAATTCACAAACAGGCAAAATTGAGGAACCTAAAGCACACAATTTAAAAACAAACTGTGTGCTTTTGGGTCATGACTTTCCGACAGCCCCGACCTTCTGCATCAGACCACCATCCAGAGTAGCTGGAAACCCAGCAGATGAGTTCACAGACTGCTTTGAGAATGTCTGACCCTCTGCTCTACCAGCTCCAGAGCTCAGCTTTTGGGCATCTGAGGGGAAAAAAACCTCAAAGATAAGAGCCCACACCTTCCTTGCGCTACAACTGCCGGAAGAGACCAGCACATCCCAGAGCTGGGTAACATTTCTAGTTCCTAGCAAAACTAAACACGCCTGATGGACAAACCACCCACCGATCCCCTCTCCCTCACTGACAATTTACCGGCAAGAGGGCTTTACAAACAGGCCATGGTTTGGTGGTCACAAGCATGTGAAGAGTCATTTAAACCTGAAGCAAGAAGGCCTTCTGCTGTTCAGAGCAATGCCTCGCTCTTCGGCTGAAAAGGATGGAGGCACAGCCTAGACACCAACTCCTCTCCCTGACGTTCCTTGCCCTGGCTCCCGCCTCTCCCCGCCACGCAAACACTCTCCATGCTCTCCCTGCCGCCCTCCCTCCAGCCTCTCCCCACCATGCAAACCCGCTGACCTGCTTTCTCAGGCCCAGCAGGAGCAGGGAAAAGCCTGTACCCACATCAATTCGAAGCATCCTCTCAGCAATAAACACGAGGTTTCTTACTAACAGCTCAAAGCCTCTCTTGATTTTATCCATTTTATTTCATCCATGACAGCTGGAAGGCTTCCAAGCAGCTTTAACTACCTGTGGGCTTGAATTATTTCGGAAGGGCAGGAAGAGGTTAAGCCAGAGCGCAGATACTCCCGAACCAAAGCAAGCAAGCCTCACCAAAGAGCACACGGGGCACTGCACCCCGAGTCCCCCCGG
Source organism: Calonectris borealis (assembly GCF_964195595.1). NCBI lineage: Eukaryota > Metazoa > Chordata > Aves > Procellariiformes > Procellariidae > Calonectris > Calonectris borealis. The sequence continues at coordinate 136,597,086 of NC_134312.1, read as the reverse complement.
CTGCCCGACCCCAACCAGCCCGCAGCTGCAACCCAGAGCCAAAGCCGGCGGGGGCTGCGCTGTGCTTTGAGGCTCAGGACGAGTTTCCCCCAGGCCACACCTGCCTATGGAGGCAACAAAACCGTAACACTCAGCAAAGGAGCGCGTGCAGCTTCGAGAGCCGTGCTCTTGGTGGTAGGTCTTTATTTGGAGGGCTCCCCACAACAGCAGATGCCCTAGAAGGGCTTTTTTCATTTTTTCCCTCTCAAACTTCACTTACAGAGAGAGATTTTCTGGACTATTGGGTTTCCAAAAGAGCAAACTGGAACGGCAGAGCTTGCGATTTCTTTCCTTTGCAGAGGAGCACCAGTAGAGGCCACCACAAACCCAACTGAACAGGTTTTCAGTTGCACAGGCAGGTGCGAGGGGGGAAAAGGGGCTGGAGGTGGGATCAGGGCTGCAGCTACGTCTGGACCAGTGTTTGAACTAGGCATCACAGTGAGCCTCATCACTGGCAGCCAGCAGAAGCTCTTCTTGTATTACTCAGTTTTGTTTTTATTCCCTTCTTCTGCAGTTTGAAGCTCATTATTACACTCAGAAATACACAAGAGAAAAAGTGGTAAATAATATGATAGTATTTCCTGGGCATCATGCAAAGTGCTCGGCATTCAGCAAGGAGAAACCCCAGTGAATCTTTACCGTGAGAGGCTGGGGTTAAGCTGTCATCCCTACATCCTCTTGTGGTTCACAATAAAGCCTCATCTACCGATTCAAAAACCTGTTTCTGCTAGGAGAAACTAACACAGGCCAGCTATTTTTCCTCTCAGCTTTCTCCCCAGTTAAGTCACCGCCTCAAGCTCCTGCATACAGGAAGGCCCCATCCTTACACCCACGCCTTTCGGCTACGGGCCGCACAAGTACACAGAAACCTGCAAGGGGCCACACCTGTACCACCACACACGGCTGCTTCAATTTAACAGTTATAAATTGCCACTGGACTAACAAATGCAGTGTGACTAGGCCAGCTCAAGCCAAGACTTGTTCCAGAGCTTATACGCACCACCATAAACTCCAGCCTGAAATGAAAGCTAATTTTGCATGGTCACTGAGTGTACATTTTCTGTAGGTGAGGAGTTGTGGAAGGGAGATACACTGAACAGATATCTTTTTAGCTGATGCTCTTGAAGGAAGACAACTGGAGTTAAAGGTAGGGTGACTCTTTAAAATAATTTTTTTAAGAAGGCCTAGATTGTTGACTAGCTACAAACAAGGTGATGTGGTCCTTGTTATCACTAAAATATTGGAGGAATATTGTAATTTCAAATACTGCAGCAATCTTCCAACTCTCCCTTTTCTACCTATGTGCACTTCCATGTTGTGGCTTGAGGGAGGATCAGCAGACGAGCGGTATGCCTGTAAGTTTACAGAGACCATTTGTTTTACCACGACACTTGAATACCAGTCCTTTTTTTCTTACTGCTTTTCTTAACGTTCCTCACACAAAAAAACCTCCCTTCCTAGTAGTATTTTTTATTTCTATTATACTATTGACTATAGATCCCAAATAAGATAAAGCTAGGTTTATTATCGCACCCACGGTCATTATTTACAAGACGTGTCTCAGCTGTAGGTGTCAAGGCGAGGAGAAGTCCCAGTAATAGTTCAGAGGCTGTGTCCTAGGAGTCTCATTTGTTACGGTAGGACAGAGCTTTCCTCAGCATCCATCAACGCACAGTAACCAAACAACACTGAGCACAGATCATTTCCTCCCACAGCCAGAAGTTTTAGCACCTGGCAATTCCTGCGCTAGCACGGCCCCCGTACTGGTCATACACAACACCTCTAAGTTGCTTGCTACTGTGGACCAGTAAATAGAAACTCCTGAAACTGTGTGCTCTCTGACTTGTGCTAGAAAGCATCATCCAGCAACCTCTTCTAAAATGTATGCAAGTTTTTTTTAAAGGTGCGTGTAAAAAAGAAAAGTAAAAATACAACAGTATAAAACTGTTTAAATACCAACCATGCAGCTTTACACAATCAGTGGCAGACTCTGCAAAGACACTGCATAGAAAACATTCTCCAGTGGATGCATGTGTATGAGCTCATCAGGCTTGAAGAGGAACCTTAAGAATATCTTAAGCTCTTGCTTAATCCCAAAGCTTTCATTAAAAAGCCATTTTTTATTTCCTCAACAGGAAGGCTTTCAGGCAATGCCATCTAGGACTTCTGTAAGCAGAGTGCACAGTTCACCTCATTAATATACTTTCAAAAGAAACCATAAAACCACAAACCCTCAACCCTGGCTCTACAGCACTGCTTCTGGATTTTGGATAGGGGCATTTACCGGAACCAGCAGGCCCTTTTGAACCAAAACAGTAGAAAGGCGTCTCTTTGCCCGTTGCACTCCATAAAAATGAGAACAGCAGCCTTCAGGCAAGGCCAGATTAAAATCCCCCGCTCTGGCTCAAGCAGAGGGGTGTTTCATCGCAGATTCTGTGGAGAGAGACTGACCCAGGCATCCAGAGGTGCTCGGGTCCAGGCTGGGTGCACATCAGTCACAAAACCCAGCTATTGCAAAGCAAGTCCACCTTTCCAATTCACCCACAGGCTGTGCTTGGACCCGACAGGCAAGAATAAACCAGTAACTGTAGCCAACTACTGCTGCCAGGTATTTCTAAGTCTTTCTTCACTGTCTAGTTACGTGTTGTTGAGCATTATGGGTCATTAATTGAGCATTATGGGTTAAAGCCACATAAATCAAGGTTAGAGTGATAAACAGGAAGAAAGCGAAATTGTGTTTTTTCCCAACTGCTTATGCTACACATTTGCTACTGAACACACCCATGGGTTCGCAGATATCCTTATTTTTTAGACTCTGATAGACCTCCATCTGTCATTAGATCAACAGTCTATAAAGAAAAGAAGGAAGCATGACAAAAGATTTTGAACATCTGAAAGGTTTCCGCAAAGAGGATGAGAGCATATCATCCTCCCTATTCACCAGGGACAGACAGTACAGTTGGCTTAAAATGATGATAAAAAAAATATTTAGCCTGGTTATTAGGAAACTGTGGGGAGGCGGGGGTTGAGGGAAGAGGAACAACAGAAAAAACAAAGACAAACACCCACCCCAGGTGTAAGGATCAGAACAGGTCACCTAGGGGTGCCCACAGTGTCAGTCCCCGGAGGCTTTTCAGAACACGCGAGACAAATGTGTGCTGGGAATTGCACGGAGACTGCGAGGAGCTGGGGGAGAACCAACGGAGTGATAGATATCAGTGTGCTTTCTTACAGTGTCATGATTACCGGATTTAATTCACTTTCTGTTTGTCTTACGAGTGCTTTCACCAACAGTCATGTATCTATTAGACAGCTGACAGGAGATTACCACTTAGAGGAAACGCATTCACCACAGGTGAATGGCAATCTAAGACTTTTTAAAAGGTCTGAAGAGAGGAGGAGGAGGAGGAGGAGAAGCTCTTACCTCCAACAATTCACCACTGCCCCGTCTCATGACTTTGAACTACCTCCTTGACAACACCTCCTGCATTTCAAAGCAATGCAAAGACCCATCCGAGGGGATTTGACAGTTTTTTAGGAACAGGGACGTTGCAATTTCCTTTTTGATCCAAGCAGTGAGAGGGAATAAAGTTTATTTCACCAATTTCAGCTAACCAGTTATCTTTTACTGGATGGTACATGACAGAAAAGAATAATTCCTTTGGTATTTTGTTGTTCAGTCATAAAGATCAGTATTTGGAAAGCATAACAATTATTTCTCCAGGTCAGTAAAAGAAGGTTGATCACGCTGGGTTTTTTACTGACTCAAGGACAGTACAACTAAGCTCTTTTCTTCCCTCTTCATACTCATATACATTAATCCTTTAAAATGAAATTTTGTAGAAGTTGCTTTTCTTTGTTTAACTATGTAGTTAAATAAATGGTACCGTAATGTTCTGGATAATGCGTAACAGCTTTTATCCACAGATTTTTGGCATCTGTGCCCTTAAAGCTGTCACAGAAAGCAATAGAAAATTTAAAAATAATACCAGGAATTTCTGAAAATCTTTCATAGTTCATTAGTGACCAGATCTTTCAGTATCTCTTAAGACTTATGCAAGTCTTTCCACACATTGGTATTGGCTGCACTCCACAAATGTAACTATTCAACATATGTATTTGTCCTGTTTGGCCATCAGTTTTTTCGAAGCAATTTTTCCATTCAGGAAAAGTCGAGTTATGAACCTACAATACAATAACCTTAATCACATAACAATGATAAGTTTCAATGACAGTTTGCCTAAAACCCACCAGATATATTTTAGACTCACTTTTACAAGGAGTTAAAACCCAGTATCAATGGTTCAAAACATTCAACAGCTCTCTTCAATGTCAAAAAACACTTAAATGAGTGTCTAAGGAAACACTTCGAAAATCTGTACTGCTTTTAATGCAATAACATGGCATAGTAAGTTCAAACATTTTATGTGTGTCTATAAAATAGGTTAGGTTGCACGCTTGTGCTCGTACATGGAAATAGTTGTAGACTTGGGCAATTCTACAGTGACACACAGAAGATCCATGGAGGGCAGAGGACCAAGGTGTACCCACAGCTCCCTGGTTTCTCCCCCTACTACCTAGCTAATGTGCTTAACGAGAGAACGATGGCACTGAGAACTAAGGCACTGACAATTGTGATGTAAGGGAGCGTGGTCCTTGTGTGCTGGTTTTGGCTGGGATAGAGTTGATTTTCTTCACAGTAGCTAGTATGGGGCTATGTTTTGGATTTGTGCTGGAAACAGTGCTGATAACACAGGGATGTTTTCGTCACTGCTGAGCAGGGCTTACACAGAGTCAAGGCCTTTGCTGCTCCTCACCCCACCCCACCAGCGAGGAGGCTGGGGGTGCACAAGGAGTTGGGAGGGGACACAGCCGGGACAGCTGACCCCAACTGACCAAAGGGATATTCCATACCATATGACGTCATGCTCAGCATATAAAGCTGGGGGAAGAAGGAGGAAGAGGGGACGTTCGGAGTGATGGCGTTGGTCTTCCGAAGTAATGGTTACGCGTGATGGAGCCCTGCTTCCCTGGAGATGGCTGAACACCTGCCTGCCGGTGGGAAGCAGTGAATGAATTCCTTGTTTTGCTTTGCTTGTGTGCGTGGCTTTTGCTTTACCTATTAAACTGTCTCTATCTCAACCCACGAGTTTTCTCACTTTCACTCTCCCGATTCTCTCCCCCATCCCATTGTGGGGGGGGAGTGAGCGAGCGGCTGGATGCTGCTTAGTTGCTGGCTGGGGTTAAACCATGACATCTTGATACATGGAGAATACACAAAGAAGTATGTGATTGAGCAGGGCTAACGAGTTCTCAGCTCCCAACCACATTTCTTGACTCCTGAACAGCACTGTAATAGGCATCCTGTTTGGGTGGGTTTTTTCCTTTTTGTTTTTAAAACACAAGAGTCACTGATTATTCAAGGCGGCAGAAAATGAAAATCCCTTAGCTTAAACACAGTATTTTTTCAAGCTGGGGAAAATGCATAAAACTGGCTGTACTATTTATTCTGGCTTCTTAAAATGGTGATCTGATCCTGGAGCAGAGATAGTAACAGGCGAACCAATTAATTTGGTAAACTAGCTAATGAATAGAGAAATGATTAAAATTTCATCAACCCTTTAAAATAAATGTTTGGTATTTCAAGGTGAAAATGGAAAATTTCTTATGTTGACGGATGCCACTTCCATCTTCTACCTAAGGTTGCCCAGTCTTTGCATTATGCAGTGATCACATAGTCAACCATAAATTCTCATAAAATGGCCTGACTCATTAAATAACACTTAAACAACAGGCACTCACACTAAATCTTCCATTAATGAAGTATTCAGAAGGTGTTTGCCATCAACAAGAAATAGTAACAGGCTATAAGACTACATGATAAGGGTGGGGGAGAGGACAAATGTGTATTAAATGAGAGCTGAAACTTGACCTCATTGCAGAGTCTTCACTCTGCAGCAGGACATTGCAAAAAGTGATGTATGACACTACCTGGTCACATACAGCTGCTAAGAGTTATAGGAACACATTCTCACTGATATTTAGTATCTATTTAAAATTTGACTTGGATCTTTTTAAGAGAGAAAGTCGTGACAAATCACAGATGAATTAAGTTTCCCTGTAAAGTCTGGCAGTAATTTGAAAGACCAGTTGTCTGACGGGACCTTCTCAAGTAACTCAGATAACAAGCATACAATGTCTTTTTTATGCCAGGGATTTCTCTCCCACAGTTACATATCCGTATTTCTCTGGAGGGGGTGCAGGAGAAACAGGGGAAGAAACAGGACCATATGCACCCCCCAAAGGTGTGTTATGAACTGTGCAAATTAAGTTAGAGTCATTTGGAAGGGACCTCTGGAGGTGAACGAGTCCAACCTCCTGCTTATAAAAGAGCTAGTTTCAAAGTTAGACCAGGTTGCTCAGGGCCTTCACATGAACTACCTCCCCATCAGGAGCCTGCAAAAAGCATGAGGCTTCAAACTGACCTACATCAAATGGAAAGCACGTAGCAGTCATTCATGGGTTTGAGTGATTTATTTAGAAAGTGCATTTTAATCATTTTAAGTTAGCAGTTTGCTAACTTAGTTAGCTAAATTAAGTTAGCAAAGACAGAAAATAAGTAAGCTGTATAGTGCTAAAGATTGTCATATTGAATGCAGTCATGTTGTTTTGAGGCAGACGGAGAACACCTGCACAACAGAAATAACTTTTACGCTAGCAGAAAGTTTGTCAAGAGATTATTGGGCACAATGATACATATCCAGAGAGGAATTCAAATACGTAGCTTCTTCCATATACTGCCTGATCAGTTTTGCTCATGGGGGTACAAAGCAAGCATGTCTGTGTTTCCACTTCAACTATCCATCTTCTCAATGGTACAACCAATAAACAGTTAGATGGCTTCCTCTTTGCTGGAACTGGATGTGGTATTTTTCAAACTCATTTTAGAAAGCAGAATAAAATGGAGAAGGTTTTTAGATAAGACTATAGATAAATGGCAGCAAGTTCTCCTCCCGCATCCCAAGCAAAAAGCAGCAATACTGTGCAACAATTCAGGCCAGGTGACAAACAGCAAGTTATCATCACCCACACTTCCCATGGTCTCTCTGTCTAATACTTAGCATCAGTTTTGACTGGTTCTGGAAACACCACTTTTTTTGTGCATACTATCCCGAGAACTGCTAAAGCAGCAAACTGATAATTACAAGGCAAGAGGTTGCACCAGCTGGTTCTAGCAATGAAGCAGGTAGAAAATTACTGGGGAGAGGTGGGACAAAAAAAGCATTCTCAACCAGTCAACTGAGAACCGAAGAAGGAAAAAAAGTCCAACAACTCACTGTAAAAGACATTTTGAACCTTAAAAAAACCCAGAACATTTACAGCTCCACAATGCAGGTAACTCAGTGTTCAAGTTCTTTGCTCGAATGTAATGAATAAATGATACTTCCCTCTCACAATAATTTAAACCCAAATTATTATGGTTTTAAAACCAAATTATTATTGATCATTATTAAAGAAAAACAAAGTAGCCCGATCCTCTTAGAAACTGCAAATAGTAAACCAGGTACAGCTTTATCATCTTCACTCAGAGGAGATGCAAGATGCAAAGACACTATCAATGACAAGGTCAAAAGCTGCGCAGAGTCAAAGATGCAACTGTGGCAAAAAAAAAGGCACCTTCCATTTCTCCTTCTTCACTTACTGCTAAGAAAGAAATATCCAGATCTGAGCCTGCAAGGGAAAACAAGTACTTTCAGTTTATTACTGTAAGTCTTGAAAATTGAGCTTTGCTGAATCTGAGCATCACTGAAATCTATGCCAGATCAGTAATTATCTTTGCGCACAACCCCCTCCCGGAAAATGGCCTTATTACTCAAAACACATTCAAGTGCAATTCTATAGGAAAAAAAACTAATTTTGCTTGCCCTGAATCAATTTCTGGCTCTCCCAGGCAGTGAAAGTCCGTTTTCCCAGTTTTATTTCAAGAGTACCGAAACAGATTACAAAAACATTCCTCAAGTGCAGGACAGACAAGTTGCTGGTACTCATCTGCTAAAGTTCAATTTTTCATTCTTCTCAATTACTACAACTGCCAAAAGGTATGCAATCTAAATTTCTATTTCAGTTTATTGCTTTAATTACATGGTCCATATCTTCAGCTTACGTAATGATTATATACTTAGCAAGCAGATGCAAAGACTAACACACAAGTTGCAGGATGTCAGACTCTGGGCAGGTGGCGGAAGAAGGATCAGGATAGCGTATTCCATAAATCATTTTCACAAAGCAGTCACAAAGAAAGCATTTATCTGAAACTGAGTAATTTAGTGTTGTGCTGGTTTGCTTTCCAGCTGTAAATTAAACTCTAGCACCGAAAGGAATGTACTAAACCTGTTCCAAAATGACCAGATGTGCACACTCAAACATCATTCACACCACTCTGGTGAACAGCTGGAGCCAAGTTTTGACAAGGGCAACACTGCAGTTTAGTACTGATGGACAATATAATCTGAATTATAACCAAGTGATATGCTCCAGCCAAAAGCAAACCAAACCAAAAAGCCAGGGACATTGCAGGAACACATTCAATAGCCAGGGAACACTAATGGGAAATTGAACAGGCAAAATCAGCACTGTCCTCTTACAAAATGCACAGGGATTGAATAGCTAGGGAACATCTACACTACAAAACCTAGAAATTACTATTTACATGAAACGAGAAGTGCACTTCTGCACAAATCTCCCAGTCACCCCCCCTTACCATACTTTGTCCCACATTGTGGTGTAGTCTCAGAGTGCGCAAACTGGCTTATTTTTAATGAAACTAAACCAAAACGTGTGCTCCAGAAGCAGACTTAATGCACCCCAACTCTGTAAATGCACCCAGTTTTCAGGCTCAGACCAGAGCTAGTTTGACGTGAGCCTCCACCCTCCATTAACATGTTCAGCAAGGACACTGGGACCTTATCAACAGCAGTTTCAGCCCTAATGAGCCGCACTACTTGCTGGCGTAGGACACAGCCACCTCAGGCTGCGTCTACCAGTTGTGCGCAGCCTCCCCTCCGTGCAGACCTGGACCTGGTGCAGGAAAGCCACAGCTCTCATCAGGCCCAGCAAGAGATGCGGGTTTCACCTACTGGGCTGCAACAAGCTGTGGTACGTGTCTAAAAATAGTTTGACTAGAAATATTGAAGTATTTCCTTCAATACTCTACCTGAATAAGCTCTCTAAAAGCTGGGAAGTTGTGCTGCAGCCTATTCAACACCACGATGGTAGCATCACTTCATTGTTTTACTTCTTCCTGAAGTCTGCTCTGTCAAACCTAAACACAATTTAAAGAGAGAACTACAGAAACTACTACAAAACAAAAAAAAGCACTGAATAGCTAAAAGCCAAGGCGAAATAACTCACAGTAACTTCACTCCCTTGTGGCATACCTTTTACCTTCTGACTTTTCATACTTCACATGCACAGACACTACTCTGAACCCTGGTCAGCTATCCAAGCACGGCTGGGGAGCTGTGTGGTGGGTGGGGAGGGATGTACCACAAAAGCAAATTAAAAACTAAATAAAAGACTTCCTTTAGTTTTCCTCAAAAGTAAAACTACTTCTGACCTTTGAATACCTATGCTGAGGTTTATATTGATTTATCACCTACATGATTATTGTGTATAGCATATACCCAAGCAGCTTATGCTTTCTGTCAGGTTTCAAAGACAAACAAATCAGATTAGCAGCATTCACTAGCTAAGCACCTAGAATTAGAGGCTATTGAAATTTTTTTTTTCTTTAAACTGTTACTTTCCTGCTCATTCGATTTATTTGCTAGCCCCGTCACTTAGAGTTGAGAAAGTGATTCAGATTTGGAAAAAACCCAACCTTAGCCATCACCCTCACCCATGGGGCCAGGAAATGCTCCCCAGAGCCGGCCCTGCACACCCCTCCTGTGATCACAGGATTTTTGTGAAGCATCCTGCCAAAAGCAACGCATCACCAGACTGCATTAGACAGCCCAAGTACAAGTCGTCTAACCTTACCGGCCCCGCAGCAGGCAGGAGTCCTCAGGCAGCCGGGAGGTAGGGTGGGACCATGCCTGCCCCTGCCCTGGTGCCTACAGCCCACCTGTGCTGCGGAAAGGAGAGGCGGGGACTGCACGCAGGGTGGCCAAGCACGAGCTTCCCTGCTCCCCCACCTCCCCGGGAGGGCTCCCCACCTCTCCGGCTTCCCTCAGACCCGTACCTTCTCAAAGACTTGCATCAAAACAAGTGTGGATCGCTGTGGGAGATAGCATGCGGGTTTAAAATACAGCATACACATAGCCAAGAGTGATCAGATGCAACTATTTCTACTTACTAGCTACACATACGCGTCCCTTTTTAAGGCAGGTTGGCAGTTTTATTTAACTTTGTTTTAGTCAACTAATAAATACTGAAGGTGTTGGAGTGCATTAAAAGGATGTGCTCTTCATTCAAACAAAGCCTGACTATAAACTGATTTATTGTTTAAAAATAGTCATCCTCCATGTTCTAATAAATTAAGAAAATCAGATTATGTATCTTCTTAAAATAGACCTGCATATTGTATGCATAACAAAACCACGTGCAAATTTAGCACAAAGGCTATCTATAGCTCAGTCAACATGTTTTAAGTGGTCACTGGAGAACCAGCTGAGAAGTAAATCTGCAAAGCGATAGCAGCTGACTTGCAGGGCGAACAGTTGCTGCTGAGGCCTCAGTACCCACAGAACGTGCACTTCCAGGGGAGAGGAGGGGAGGTGACTTCAGGCCAGCTCCGGCCTGATCCCATTGAACTGGGCAACCCCCAGTGGTGGGAACTTTCCAGGTGCCCTCCTGGAGGGCACTTTTCAGTCCGGTTTCATCTGAAAGGAACCCAGTTCATGTGCTCCAGAACTGCTCTAAAATTTGAACCAAAGCACAGTACATGAGGATAAATGAGATTTGCTTCAGAGCCTCATCCCTGGGTCAAAAATAAAACGCAAATGCAGAAACACCCGCCATCTGTTATGGCCATTTACTTGACTACGGATTTCCCTTCGCTCTCTAAATTTAAAATATTTGAGCTTATACGTTCCTCTGGTACAATTTTCACCGTGAAATAATTTTGCCGGCAGTTCAAAAGAATTACAAGAATTCCCTTCAGCTTCACAGCTCTCAATTTTCAGCTTTGCCTGGTGACCCCGGCTCCCAGGAGTATAGCACAGCTGGGGAGCAGAGAGGGCCACCTCCTCCGTACTCCCCTCTCTCCTTCCCTGTCTCATTAAAGGGTTAGCTTATTTGCATGCTTATTCACGATGCCTTCCTCTTAGGAACACCGTACTGGCTGCAGCCACTGCAGGACAGTTAATTTTAAGAATATAACCTCATTTAAATCAGAAATTTTGCTCTGTAAGTAGACTGAAACAACACATTGCATTATAAGTAGCAGACAAACATTTTTCAGCTGAGCAAAAATGGTACCTTAATGGTGATTTGCAATCAATCACACTGCTCGACCTAAGTAAAAAGGGGGAGTGGGAAGGTCTTCACCTACCATTTCGTCAATAAGTTAACAACAATCTTACCAACTGTAGGACAGTACTTTTCTTCACAGGCTACTTTCTTTCAGGTCATGAGATACATTTTCACAGATCTCTTTCAAGGAAAATAACCCTTGGAGCTTGACACTTCCATTTATCCTCCAGCAAATTAAAAAAAAAAAAGAAAAGCAGCACAAACATTAGCATTTAATAAAATACAGTCTTAACACGTACCTTAAAGTCTGTCAAAGCTTTACCTAGCTACTACGCTCAATAATAACCTATCTTCCTCACCACAGCGTATCTCCAATTACACACGCACAAAAAAGAAGAACACGTTAGTGTCAAATATTCACATGCTCATGCCTGGGTTCAAAGTCCTGGTAAATGAGCATTCAAACATTCTGCTGAAAATTGAGCTGCATTCTGTACAAAACATTGTGTTGCATCTACATGTAGTGTTGCACCTAATGTTAAAAAAAAAAAAAAAAAATGATTTACCCATATGTAATCAGATACTCAGGAATGTGACTAACTTAAAAATTACGTCCAGTTCTTTTGACAAATTTGACAGCTGTTCTGGAATACATCTTTTCTCCTCTTTTCATCCTTTCTTTCTTCCCCATTTTCAGTCTAACAGATGCTTTTATTCTGTTTTGGGTTTTTTTGTTTCTCCTCCTCTCTTCAGTGGCAGCGTTGGGGGGAGGGAGGGAGGAAGCGTGGGGTGCTAATGCACAAAGCAGGGCTTGTTAAAAACTGAACATATCCAGGCAATTCGCCAAATTTAATTCCAAAGACCCCGCTTGTGATTCGATGCTAAAATGGAATATAGCATTGTTCTATCTGTCTGTGGGACACTGTGTCTTCTATGGAAGAGGGGTTAAAAACAAAAGGACAAAAACCAGCTTGACACTCCCCCCAGCCTCCAGACACACACTTCATTCCAGAAAATACCATATTCATTGGCCTTCAGAGTTGTTAGAAATAAATCAAGCAGCAAAAAACTGGGATTATCTCACAAACATCATGAAAAAACATTATTGAAGCTCACAGCGGACACGGTAAGAGCCAAAAAGGGGTCAAATTCTGCTGCTTTTACCAGATCTGCTACATTCAACATTTGGATTGGGACCTTGTTGCAGTGAAAACTGTTCATTAAGAAGGGATATCAGAATCTGGCCTGAAAACATTGTGCCCTGTGTTCCTGAAAAATGTGAAGTATTGACAAAGTTTCCTAAATTCTTTTGAACCGGACTGTGAATCCTGTATTTATTTCATAAGCAATCATTACCTGAGGCTAGAGGACAGGCTGCTCAGGTGAAAAACTGCTCATACACGTAAATCGGTGACCCTGAAGCTAAGACTGAGATTAGTTTATGAAATGGGGGAGGAAAAATAAGAGATATTACTTATGCTTAAAATCATAATGAGTAATAGTCACACAGATTCTCTCCCACAATTTGCCATGTAGCCCAATTTGTCCCAACAGATATTAAACCATAACTCCTAATAATGTAACAGTGGAGAGGGGTACTGAATTGTGAAGCGGGCACAATGTGTGTTTAAATTCCATTTGATTTATGCCACGTTCCATCACTAGCATTATGTACCCAAAATAAAACTCATATACTGACATCCTTAGAAGTAATAATACATTAAATTACATACACAAGTTGCATGCAGAAATAAATCAGTATTTGACTGATAGGGTCCCAAGCACAAATTTGAACTCGCTTCACATTTAGACCATTTCTTCTTTTTTAACCTTATATGCAGGAAGTGCTTCTCTTCCCACGACTTTCCGTTCTTCCCCCATGCACAGCCTTTCCCACCTCTTCCACAATCCCCCTCTTGTCACCCGCCCCCTCTTCTCTTCAACCCAGGTCACTCAGTCACCAGTTGAGCAGGGATTAGCACCTCGTATGGGCTCGTAGCAGATGTACCCTCTTCCCTGCTCCAGCTGTGGGGTCTCTGCCTTCATGTGAATGACCACTAGGAGGGTACAGGTAACTTTACTTGCAGAGCACAAGGAAAAATTCATCTTTAAAGATGGGTAGACAAAGCAGGAAGGGACTGCACGTCTCAGGGCCAGGAAAGACGAGAAGCGCTTCTCCATGCAAGAGCTGTCAAGCATGCAAACTCCAGAAAAACGTGGTTACTCTTCTCAAAACCCTAAACCCTGTCAGCCAGCTCTTTCTCAGTCACGTAGCAGAGGCAGAGGTCCCTCCGTCACCTGGATGACCGTGCAACTCAGCTTTCCCACGTAAACACAGAAAGCGGCGACAGGCTGGTTTGCATCTGGGGCAACTTATTTCTGAAGTTCCAGAGGTGGAAGAGCCACAGAGAGCTCCAAATAAAAAATCTGAACCAGCAATGGGTTTTTTCAGGGTTTTTTCTTGCTTAGTTTTTGGGGTTTGTTTTGTGGGTTTTTTCCCCCTCTTACATGATAAAAAAACCTGTAAGTCTTTCATATTTAGACAAACATACACGGAAAGGCAGGGAGGAAAGATAACATGCTAGGAGAGTGTTGGAAAGAAACTAAAACTGCAGGAAAAATTTGACATTGGTTTCCGAAAGACAAGGCAATGCCTCTTCTCTCAGCCACAGCCTGTTTCTTCTTCCAGTCTTCTGCTTTAGGGTCAGGCAATAGGAGAAACCAAGGGGACAGGATTTACGAGCCTTTTCAGACACCACTCTTTTGGAGGGTGCAGACACACACGAGTTGAAAACGCTAAGAACAAGCATGAATCAAACCTACAACTCTAAGTCATGTTTTTTCCACAGAGAAACGTCTTCAGCATCACCCTCCATTTAGGCACCACAGCACTCTGAAGATAATAATTACCCATTAAGCATCCTGAATACATAAGCAAATAAAAGAGAATTGAGCTAGAAGAATTCAACTCATTTGCTTAAAGCCATAAAACCAAGAAACAGGTACAGATATGACTTAAAATTCACGTAAATCACATGACGTTTGCCACTTCAGCATATTGCCTTAATGAATAGCTTCGCATTTTGCGAAGTCAATATGCTTGTTCCTGTAAAAAACCCACTTGGGAAGATTCTCAAGAACATTTTCATCAGACAGCTCTTTCCATAGTCAAAAACATAGTGCTCTTTCAATAATGTTAATGTGCAAAATTGAATTAAAAAGCCAGAGTGACTGAAAGGGCTTTACAGTAACCCTACAAATTATTCAACTGCTACGTTAAGACTTGTGTTCCTCAATGTTCAATACATGTAAGAGCCACTGACCCCTCTCATTACTGTTTAGGACACTGTGCTCTTGACAATTTCAGCTGTTAGGAAAACTTGCATGTTGTCTTCCGAGTTAGTACCACATTTTATAAAGTTTAAACATCACATCACAGCTCCTATGTTCCAAATTCCCACAGACCTGGCTGTTAAGGAATCAAGTTTTTTGATAATTCAAGAATTAAGAGAGCTGTTGCACACAAAGTGTTCGTTTAGAGAGGACATGTTCTGTATCCTCAAGCATTTTCTTAAACACCCCATTTTGTAACAAGGCATTTATTTCCCAATCTGTCACACAAAATAACCTGGTTCTTCTCCAGTAACCCTACTGCATTCTTCTTAAAACAAACTAACTTGTGTAACTTTGATAAGATGGTGCACTCAGAAGTACTTTTTATGCTGTTGACACAGCACGGGTAGCTTGCAGACTAGCAAATCCGCTGTAACGAATGGAGTCTGAAGACAGACAGCTCTTTCACATATTGTTGACCCAATGTTTTATACAGAGGAAAAACCCAGGAAGACTGAGCCACCATTGCTCATAAATTGTTGGGGTTTTGCTTTCTAACAGTTCCTCTAATCAAAGCACACGACTGTTCTTTGTATCACTGTCATGATCATGTAACTGAAGAACCCTAAAGAAGTTTCTTACTCACCCAGGAAAGCAAGGGTTTCACCCTAACCACTTTAATGCTTTAGTCTAATAGCTGCCAGCTCTAATGACATCTCTGTCTTGAAGTTTAGAGATACATTCAGAGTTGAGCTGAAGTCTTCTCTGGCTCCCTATCCGAACCACAGTGGACATCGGCCAGATACTAAGAAGAAAGCATTGGAAGGTCAAAGAATTTAAAGCAGCACACCAGAATGACTTAACCACCTCTGCAGGCAGGCAGTGCCCAGCAAAGGACTGAACAAGCCATGTGTGGAATTGCAGTAATCAACTGAGTTTAGGGAATTTCCTAGCAGGGCACAGTGTTTGTTACTAGTTGTATTTCCATTTTAGGTTGATTTACTTTTAAGAGAAAAGGCATTCTTTTTGAAACAGCAGCACATCTTAAAATAGAGAATACTTTTTTCCTCATATTGTTTCCCATAATTGCCCTAGACCATATAACTAGGGTCAGCTTCAGCTCTAATGAGTCATACACAAACCCACAGAACAGTCCCTGCTCCTAAATAATTACATCCTATCCTCACAGGCACACTCACACACCAAACCTTCTTTCACAAGAGTAGTTTAATTGATGTATATAGTTGTACAATTATACTTACCACCTCCACCGCAGACCAATTTTTTACTCACTAGAATGCATTTCATTGCTAGATGGAAAACAGTGGTAACAACAGAGTTTCAAAAAGAGTTGTGTGGCTCTGGAAAAAAAAGGTCCAAGTCAAAGCTTCTATGCATGTTACCCCACTGCTAGCCTGAATCATCTGTTAGAAGCCAGTAATCATGCTTTCATGTGACATTTCTCTACATTAGCTTCATTCGTATCCAAGTTGCAGCGTACTTCATTTCCATGAGAGCTATCTCCTACCATGGTAGTGATCTTCAATCACAATTTCCAAGATCGTGCTCATAGCATGAAACATGTTTTGTAGATCTTAGCATAATCAAAAGTTTTTTCTGGATTATCAAATAGTAATGCATATTTCTGTAATTGCTTACCTGAAAGATAAAGCGAAGGAAATATTTCATTTGGTCTTTACTGCAACGTGCCAGCCAAACCAAAATTATTCCAAGTCATGCTTTGTGAACCACTTCAAACCATTTTTTTCCTACTTCTAGGAAAGTTTAATACAAAATATGACTCTTCCTGTCTGTTAAAGCAAGCAAGCATTTGCAACAGTAATAAAACACTGCTGCAAAGTGTCAAATTGGCTAAATTCTACCTGCTGTGCGTATGTATTTTCCTATGTGCCTTTTTAACACAAACATGCACATACAGACCCTGATCTAGCAGACTACTTACATATTCTACAGCCAAGTTCACTAAGCGCTGCCTCTCGAGCTCACGGGGCTGGTTCACCGACAAGCACATATATTAGTGCATTTCTGAACTGGGACAAAATTTCATATTAATGAGTATGTGCCGCTAACAGATTGCACCCCGAGACACAGTTCCCCACTGAGAATTAGTTATTTAAATAAGCATGCATTTGGTTTCAAATTTTAGCCTATTTTTTTCCACCAGGCACTTCATACTTCCATTTGCACCCACTGCCTCTCTGCAGCTTGCCATGTGATGGGGGAAGGAGGGGCCAACACCGAGCATTATGAGAAGACAACTAGTCCTAGGTTTCCAGAGATGAGTTATCCACTTCAGAGCAATCTTCATTACTTTTTAAACTACTTGCATTTGGAAGTTTCAGTAGAAAGTCATCCACTAATGTAATATTTTGTAGAAAACAACCCTCTAAAAATAATTCATGCTTTTATTTTTTAAGGTCTTCACCCAAAACTAGGCAAAACCAAGTTAACTCCCCTGTTCT
Source organism: Calonectris borealis (assembly GCF_964195595.1). Lineage (NCBI taxonomy): Eukaryota > Metazoa > Chordata > Aves > Procellariiformes > Procellariidae > Calonectris > Calonectris borealis. Next base: position 136,579,759 of record NC_134312.1, on the reverse strand, counting down.
TTGCAACATTAAGGCAACATCACCTGGCTGTAGATCCTCCTATTTCTTCTCATGGAAGAGAGTGGAGTGAATTGCTTCAGAACTTTAAAAAAGAAAATTACCATTTTTTGCTTTTAGGTTCCTTTACAGCAACCACCAGTAAGTATCCAGTAAACCATGGTTAATTTTTAACTTTAAATACAGCACTGACTCAGCTTGCTTTGGGTGAAGAGTTTAATAAACTCCTGTTAATTGGAAGAAGTTCAGCTGAATCTTCAAATCAAAGACCCCCGCATTAGGTGTCCACTGAGGCTCTTTTACCACTATGGACTTTTTAAAAATTCAGTTGGCCTGCACGAAGCCTTTTGTCAAAAAAAGACCTGTATCAAGGAAAACTGAAACTTCTCAGGATAGCCTGACTAACACACGGTCTACAGTAGAGAACATATAAGCCATCTAGACAAGAAAGTTCAAAGCCTCCAGCGTTTCTACCATCATATTAATTACATTTACTAGAGACTGAGCAGGTGGGAGCAATAAGATTTGAAAAAAATAATTCCTTAATGTGAAGTAGCCTAACCCCTATGGAAGCTGTACAGGGCAAAAAGAAATCTATGCAATTATTTCACAGCACTGGAAATCAATTGCACTTCCAATTTTTGGGACACCGTTTCATTGGAATTTTGCACCTTGCTGTAAAAATGCTGCACAAAATATGAAAGGAAATTCTCCTCTTCCTTCTAAAGAGAGCCTGAGGACTGTGCGCAGATCTTCCCCGACAGCTGCTTGTACCAGACCACCAAAGCCACGGTGGCGAAATGATGCTCTAACAGGAGCTATAGGCAGCTTCTCTTCCCTCGTTGCGGTAACCCCCTAACTGTTTTAGTAAAGGGCAGATGTTGTGCATGACCCAATTGAATACCCATTTTTATTTTGTTATGGCTTTGGGGAAGGAAGAGAGTGTTGCACGCAGAATTCAGCGTTGATTAAAAAGCACTAACATTTGGCTGAACAAAACCCAATTTAGCCCCCTGGGCCTGTCTGACCCAGTAACCACTGCTTCCTAACTGCTCTGTGATGACAAAGTTTGCCTGAAAAATGCAGAGCTTGCAGAGCAAAAAAATATGACGCTTACGTCAGCTTTGCAACATTTCCTTAATGACACTACTGTGAAAATCCCCATTCCCCCACCCTCAAATTTGTTGTTTTTAAATTAAACATTTGCAACAAAGACATAACAACTGATGGAGCCTCTTTAGTGACTGAACAGGGAATGCACCGAAGTATCAGATAGACATATTACATTGCTCAAACGCAAACAATAACTTCATAGCAAGATCTTGTTTCACTACAGGGGAAAGATGGGGGAAGAAGCACGGAGTATTCTGAGAATTTCAAATGTACCATCCCTGTGTTAGGGGACAACACTTTTCCTCCAGGCACTCTAAGTCTATCCAAATAGGTATCACCTACCAAAAAAATTATCCCCATTTTGTTTCTACAGTTTTCTTTCAGATATACTTCCTTAAAACAGAGGTCTTTCATATGTGTTGTTGTTTCATAGGTTTGCCTAGGGTTTGTGCTTTCCTATAGACCTGCAACAGTAAAGCCTATACAAAAAAAGTGTAAAAAGCAGAGGCAGGCAGCGTGGAACATATTCAGCCTTCTTTTCCACAAAGCAAGAGCAAAAGTACTAGTGTCATGCAGGAAGAGAGGCATGCTAGCTGCACTTGAACTGCCTCTTGCAATACCATCACCAAGTTTATCAAGATCTGGTGCCGAACTTAAGTCCCGGTTCTAAAGCATGCATGGAAAACTGTATCTTTTATTATTAAAAAAAAAACAAAAAAGTAGATTTCCATTCATCAACACCAAAGAGGGAAAATTTGAAATAAGTACCAGCCGCTAAGTGCTCAGAAACCAAACAGTAAACAAAAGCCTCCAAAATAATAGCAGGTCTTGTGATTTTTTCAGCATTCAAGGACTACAACAGACAATGGCTGGATAGGGGCGGGACCCGAGAACAAAGATTTTCTGGTGCTTAAGAACTAGACGCCTGCAGCTCTCTGAAGGACACCAGTCCACCTCCTGCACAGAAAGTAAGGAGACAGCAGAGAGACCCTCTCTAAAGATCATGGGACATCTTATGGGTAGTGGAAATTAATGATGTCTTGCAAAAATGTCATTCTTAAAAAGGGAGAAGGGACTGTCAGGTTTAGAGATTATCAACGCTTAATCATTTTATAGGACCAAAGAAAATTATCTTGAGTGACCTCTAATTTGTCGGGCTTTCCAAAGATAAAATAGAACTTCCAAGGAAGAAACAGGGAAAAACAGCACAGCCCAAAACACAGCCTCTCTCTACAACTCATGCATCTGCCTTCCTTTCCAATTACTCCCAAGCTGAGGGAAAGTCCAATACTTCAAACTAAGGATTAGCTTCATTTCACAGCAGAGACAATTCCTTCAGCATACCACAATGTACATTTTTTCCACAAAAGATGTTTCAATTTCTTAAGAGAGAAAGGCCTTTCTAGTATAAGTATCCCGCTTGGCTAGATTAAAAAAAAAATTCCTACTGTTTTTTTTTCCTTTTGCCAACATCAACTTCTTAAACGCTGTAAAAACAAACAGTGGTGAAAAAAGAATAATATTCGCTCCATCACCAGAGGTCACGGGCATGGAGGGCCTTACCACACCACCGTACGGCACAGCAGAACAAGGCAGGGGCATCAGGGCATCCAGGCACTATACCGGAGGAGGATTTGGGAAACCATTTCAGCAGCTTCCAGTGGATCCTGTCTGAAAAATGTCTTGGAAAACAAGTAGCACAGCTGTAACATGAGAGACTTTGAAACTAGGGCTCCGTAGTTGTGACCTGATGACGAGACAACCTGATGTAAAATGCTTCTTTTCAAAAAAAGCTTTACTGCAGTTTTTTTGATGAAAACCCACGTTCACAGTTTACCGTCCCCGCAACGAGGGCTTGAAGATACTCTTTTAAATGGTGTCATCTACATATAAAGAAAAAATAGGCACATCACCTAGCTCATGTGAAAGAACACCATAATCAAGGGACTCTGAGTCCACAAACCGACAGAGCTTCCGTGGCTTGAGATTAAAACTCTCTTGTAGTCCTGCTTTTTCCTGAATTTGCCATGCACACATACAAAAGGCAATGTCCTTAAAGCCCAAAGGACTTGGAGTTAGCGCGGTAACTCCAAGCAGTCCGATTTTGTTAACTATTTTAGATGCCCATGAGAAGAACAGCATTCAGAACAGGTATGCCTGCAGTAAAGTTACCTTCTCGCTCCCCGTCTTCTGCTCCCATAGTCCTGGCTTTCTGGAGATCGGCTAACGCGAGACCCTGGCAAGCTCTGCAGTGGGCACCGCACCCCTGGCAGAGTCGCACCAAGGCTTGAGGTACGTGTTAGCCAAGCCCTTGTTTTCTCTACAGAGATGAGTGGTCTCATCTAAACAGATACTACTGCAGCAGATGTTACTGAGCTGATGGAGTGGCAGGGGAATGAACATCATGGAAGGGAAGGGAAAGATTTAGCAGAGCCAAATACTGCTAGAGTTAATAATCGTGCCCTAATTCAAACCAGGCTCCTCTAAAGCAGTTCAGGTTCATTTTAATTACTCCGCAGGTTTTTTCTTGGCATAAACCAAAGGGGTTCACATCAGAACCGCAGCAACCACTTGGGAGGCAGGAAGCTGCTGCGCTTATCCTATGAGTATCATGACCTGAATTAATTAGTATGTAGTGCTGCACACTTCCTTAAATCATCTCCAGCGCGTACATTCCTGGTCTCACATCTAGGGTCACCATAGCTATGAGGGAAACAAAAGACGGGGGTGAAGCCTGCTGGCGCTGCTGCCCTGCCTCTTCCACGTGCCTCCACAGGGGCACAGCTGCCAGGGCTAACATTTGGGAAGGTATTTTCCCCATGCAAAGTCCTCCCATGCATGCTACAGGTAAGCCCACACACAGCTTCGTGAAAAGAGACAGCAGGAGATGGAGCTCCCAAGCAAAGCTGGAAATGAAAGAGTCTGCATGCTAATGTGTGAGAGATCGAGCCAATTTAATTAATAGCCAATTTAAGGTCATGTGAACAGAGGCAAGTTTAGGTTACTATATGAACTCTGATCGGAAAGAAACTGTACAGCCCAGCCAGAACACTACCAGACATCGACTGGGCAACTTTTGCCCTAGTGCATACAGGGGCGTTGTGATTACCCTCAGATGCAAAGCCACCTAGTCCACTGGGTTTATTATAAATGAAGTGTATGTCAGCAGTGTACACAAACACAAGGAGGACCCTTTTATCCAATGTTACTGTTACATCTGGAAAAAAGCCTTTTCCATTGCATTCCATAAACAAAAACAAACAAACAACAACAAAAAAAACCAACAAAAACCAGACACCAGGGAAAAAAAGAAAGCTTGCCTTGTTTCACACTAAGCCCAGAAAGGCTATACAAGCACCATCCTCAAAACCCTTTCCCTTGTGGGAAGGATCGCAGATGCCCAAGCCATGCCTTATACTTTGTCCTGCAGCCACAAAAGCCCCTGATCATGCTGGTCTCCCACACAAGGGACGCTGGCAGTGGGCATGCAGCTAAGCAGCGCTGTAATCCTGCTGTCCTTCTCTCAAGCGCCATGTTTTGTATCATTAACTTCAGCACTTAAGAGAAACACAGCTCTCTTGGCAGGTCATGCTCAAGGAAGAAAGGCAGTTTCTGAGATAGTAAGTGCAAAAGCTCCTTAAAAGTCATGATGACCTAGGGGAAGGATTTTAAATTAATTGCCAGCATCTCCTAGCAGGAAGCACTGGCATGGTACATCCTGAGTGCTGTGGGAGGCCTGGGATGCAGGCTGTCACCGGGGTGCCCTTCCCAGCTGTCCCCTTCAGGACAAAGAGGGGCACGCAGCAGCTGCCAAGCCTGAAGGCTTTAAGCATCACAGGTCCAGCCGCGTCTGCTATCAAAGAGCGAAGGCTCCTGATGCAAGTCTACTTGTGACTATGGAAGTCGTCTAAGTGCTCCAAAGCCAAATCCTCAATGTCTCTGGGACTGCAAGTAGCAGTTCAGGATCAGTTCAGGTTTGGGATACTGCTGTGATGTCGGTAATTTAGCCTGACACAAAAAACCCTATTAAAATGGCAAATAAATGCAACCATTTTTCTTCTGTGTTTAAACTTGGGTGAGGAGAAGAAATGTCTCTCCATAGAGATCTAACCAGATGCAAATGCAAAGCACAAGTGTTGGAGCAATGAAGCATATGCCACGAAATGCCTGGCATATTTTCTGAGCAAGGCAATAGAAAACACCTACTTTATTTACAAGGTACATGACCTACCATAAGGGACATCTCACACATGCTGAAGAAGACAGACTACTGGCCATGTGGGAAGTGGGCACAGCAGTCACGCTCACAAATGCGTACGGAAGGAAAAAGGCATGTTTCCCTCCTACTCATCTTACCAGCCTCTTCTCTAAAAAACAAAGGGTTAAGGATCAAGTATTTTAAGAAGGATTACAGTAGATGAGAACTTAGCAGACATGATGGCATTTTTTGAATCCATAAACCTGCCATATACCACAGGAAAGAGAAGGCATGCTTCGGGAACTCATGTTTTGGCTGGACAACTGCTTCTCCTTCTGCGTCTTCTAATGAAGTCCGTATAAGACCCTCCTCAGGAGTCCTGCACAGGGACCCATTTAGCATGCCAGAGGAAGAACTAATGAACAGAGATACCACCTTTCCGAGTAGCTGTAGGGTTTGCTGCTTTGTGTTTTTAACAGGTATTGTTTCCATTCTCATCCCTCAGTTAAACTCTAACAACCGTGTTGCAAACAAGGAATATTCCTAATTGTCTAACCCATTTGAACAGAATTCTTTCTAAGATGGTAGGTGAACTTCAAAAAGTAGATTGCCATCCCACAGCAAGCATATTTATCAATTTGGCAAGTACCTCTACATACAAAAAATAGCAATGCTATCTATCAACTAATCAAGCATGAAACAAAATAGTTTCATCAACTAAACACATTTTGTAAGGGGAAGAAGTAGATAGCGCTGACTGTGTCTACACTGGTATTTTCCTGAATTTTTCCTTTGTATGTTCTTGTAAGAACAGAAAAAAGTTTCACTATGCAGTAATTAACACATTTATAAATCAGGTTTTAACAGCAGCCGGGACATTCCCATTAGCCTTGGCAACATTTAATATTCCACATGTGCCATGCCCTTCTGTCACTGTGGAAACAGAAAGCCAAGCCTCCAACTTCCCTCCAGTAAAGCACTTAATTTTGCTCTAAGAGAATGCCTCCTGACTTTCTGAGTTTTTTAAAGCTGTTTCTCCCAGTGTCCCCAAGGTTTTCTATCTCTAGCAGGGGTACATCACTTACTTTGAAACAGATAAAAGCTAGCAGCTATCACAGAGAGACACCGTCTATGGAGAATACACCTGCACACGCCCAGTGCACCATCGGATGGTGTCACCGCCGTGCTCATCACACGTGCAAAACCGGCAAGCGCTCTTGGCCACCATTTCAGGGAGAAAGCCTTCAGCGGGGGATCAAATGCCAACAGGAATAAGGGAGGCAGGGAACCATCTATCCACACAGATACTTCTGCCCAGAGAACTTGGCAGAAAACAGCTTAGAGGGAAGGAAGGATGAGGTTCGACCATGAGGTCCAGCACTTCTTCTCTGCAAGGATGACGGAAAGAGCATGCACCACGCCGGGGAGCTGACCATAATGGGGAAAACATTCAGCAGCTTTTATGACAACAGCCATGGGAAACGTAAGAAAATCCAGAAATAAAGTTTTACAGGAAAATAAAATCATTTTAATGAAATCTGCAGACTGTTTAAAGCTAAAATCATTCAAGTTTTGACTCACGCTGCTACCTCGTTTGTGTTTTGTTTTAGTGCCACCCACTCCCCAAATACTTACCTTCAGTTCGCCATGGCTACTTTAAATTAGCATTTTCAAGAGGTTTTTTACTCCTTCCTGGTTCTTTTCCGCCTCCCTGAGGCTTCCACTGAGGCATAAGAGGAATTCAATATGTGGCAGATTACAACAATTTCTCAAACATGGTATTGCAAGCATATTAGTGGCAGATAAGACAAAAAACCTCAAAGAATTTCAGGAGGAGGTTAAAGATTAAGTATCCATTATATGGTTCTCATAGCTCAAGTTTGAGGAGAAAAACAGGTATTTTCAAACTGTTTAAAAATAATTTAAAGGGAGGGACTAAAAATTACAGACTATAAAAACCAAAATGACTTAACTGGCTGTTTTTCATTCCATATCATTATTTCTTTAAGTTTCCAGACATTACCTGAAATGAGGGATTTTCATCAAACAATTACCAAGCATGAGAAATTGCCACTTTAATTTCAGCACGAAATGGGAAAAACGTCTACAGAGTGAAGGTATACACTGCATGAGGGAAATAATTACTAACACGGGCACATCAGTCACGCATAGCAAAGCCCTCTCTGCATTCTTTGTATTTGCTTACATAAAGCCCTGGCTCAATGAAAGAGTTATCAGCTTTAGTACCTAGTAACTTCACTGGCTGGGGAGCAGGCAATAACAGATGATGCACTAGGTTCTGTTACATTCCCCTGACGTGGTATGACAAATATCTCAGAGATTTCAAGAGATTTCAAGGCTTTTGTACCAGCGCCCATCACAGAGCCTAAGCAGATGTTACATGAAGTATTACTGGTCATTACACCTTGCAAGTTGTGGGCTCTTGACAGATGTGCTGGAGCAGATTCCTGTGCTTGGACCAAAAGTTCTCAGCTCCAAATACTCCCACTAGTCATCTTTCCTCCTGACTTTTTTTTATACATGCCTAAACAGCTTAAGAAAAGCATTTAATTTCCCACAAGGGAAGTTCCATGTGGCAAACTTATTTTCAGCTGTGTGCCTAACGAATACAACAACTCATTTTACACTTTAAAAGTTTGGGAAAGCGCATGTCAACACAGTTCTGGTAACAAAAGCGTAAGTTTGCACACAAACAGCAATCATGTAAAACCTTCCAAAAATTATTCCTTCAAAAAAACCTCAAAACAAAATACACAAAAAACAACCAACAAGAAAATGAAAGTTACTTTAATAGAGAAGTTAAGGAAAAGTACTGAAGATCCAGCCAGAGCTCTGCACTAATTCAGACTTGCACAGCGTTTGTCGGCACAATGCGTGCCCAGGACTTCATTCCAGCAAATCCTGACAGATGTTCCCAGCATCTAGAATTTAAGCAGCTTTAAAAAGACATCTTAAGTTGACAAAAGCACTCTCTTATGTTGCAAAACACTTGCGTCCCGTCAGAAAGCAAAACATACATAAGCCCGTGGAGTTTAAAAAAAATAGGTAGAAAATCTCTCTTGAATAAGGTCGAACAGCAGCTGCTCTCCCGGGCAGGCTCACAACGGGGGCAGGCAGGAGACTGCAGGCAGGAGACGACTGCAGGCAGCCCACCCTCACCTTCACCCAGCAGCTTCACTGATGCGCACGCAGCATTAGGACTGAAAAGCCTCAATGAGTTTTCCAGCACGCAAGCTGATAAAAATGTAGACTAAAAGGTAAAGCGAAAACCAGACATCGGAGAGTCCCAGTTAGCTGTCCTTGCTGGCAGCCCGAGGAAGTCAGATTCCTCCTCGGTTAGCCATCAGCGGCAGGCTCCACAGCTCCAGCTCAGCAAAACCGCCAATAAGCCCAAACGTATGTTTCCAATATTAAGAAAACCAGTGCACTACTCAAAACGTAATCCTCCTCTGGCTGGACTCCCATCATTTACTCTGTTTTTTGGATGTCCAGACCAGCTGCATTGTTAACACAAGGTGTCCTTTCTACTCGCCAGCCCACAAACCAGCACCTGGAAGGCAAGCCAGCTGCTTCCTTACTCCTGAGCCGCTAATGGAGCAAGTTTTGCCCTGTTTGCCTTCGGGGTAACCTCCCTCTCCGAATTATGTATGCTTTAGACTGGGGCAATTCTTATATTTTCATTGGCATTGAAGGAATGTATACAAAGACAGAGTTTTAGGCTGCAATATGCAATGATTGCTCTATGCTCTTAACAAAACATTAAAAAAACCCCACAAAATTATGAAGGTTGTATCTTATGTTGGATACTCCAAATCAGTTCGTAACTTCAAGAAGTCCAGTCTTCTTCATGACCCAGGTCCCAGCTATCTTTGAACCACAGTCTTTTTCAACATTATTCCCCCCACCCAAAAAAAAAAAAAAAACCAAAACCAACCCAAACACTAAGTAGAAACACATTCCTGAAAGTCATTTTCTGTATGTATAACTTTAGGCTAAAATTTTCAAGTGTCACATGCACTCAACTATCAAAGCATAAAACAAACGCACACAAAACTGATGTACAGCAATGTACTGAGGTTTGTACCACTCGATGGCTCTGTGTCAGGCACATCTTTCTATTAATGAAACATAAGCTCCATTCACATTTTGAAATTGCTGCTAGTCAAACAGCTCCAAAACCAGGGAGAACAAAAGATCTTGAATTCTCATAGTTCTTTGCGTTGCTTGTAAATGTTTCCCAAGCCGCAACTCCACATGCAAGCTTTTGAGCCTAAAACCCAAGAGACAAATAATTACGGAGAGGGAGACTGCCAAAGCATCAAGACAGAGCAGCAATAGAAAGTAACAAACAGCTGAGGACTAAGTGTACATACGATGCTACCTATTTCTTACACTGAATGGTCAAATCGCCTCCACTGTTGTCCACTGTGTTTACAGGGGAGGGGGGACAGGGAATTTTGAGGGGCACAGCCACCCCGGCACCCCAGCTGTCAGAGGTTCACGCCTACCTGCAGAAGAAAAGTTGGGAGAGGATCAGGAGACGTGGATTCCTCCCCCAGTACACTGAGTTTGCTTCCTCCGGGCCACAGGCTACGTTGCATATGACCTGGAAGAAGCCACCTTACAAGATGAAGGTGATGGACAAGAGCCACCATGGCTCTGTTTCATCCTTCGCCCTTTGTGGGATTGATCCGGTAATCCTCCCAGTGCAGGCTTCTGCACCTGTACAGAGCCTCGCAGGCTCAGCTGAGACCCATTACTTTAACACATCCATCTTTCATGTCCCACATGGAGACTAAACTATCTTTCCTTACATTTGCTCACCACAACTCAAACCCAGAGGCACTCGTACCCAAATGGATTTTAAGGAACCAGCCGGGAGAACAGGAAGGATTTTAATTTCCCTGGACGGCTCAAACCAATCCGGCCACAAGCACGCTGAGGCGAACCCTGAAGAACAACCCCCCAGACATGCCACCACACACACCACCACCCACCCATGGCACCCTGGCGAGATGCCACGCGCTCCATCGGGAGCGAGCCTCAAGCCCACGCGCTGGGGTAAACAGCATCCACGTTAAAAGTGCACTATATGCAAATACATACATCCTTCGCAGCATTAACACCGTGACGCCACGATAGGTTCACATTTTTTGCAGGAGGAACCCAAGCAACTCACGGGAAGGCGGCTCCGTCCCCAGGTGCCCCAGCGGGGACGGCCCAAGGAGAGGCGCAGGGGAGTGAGGTGATGCGCAGCCCGGGCAGGTGCTGGGGACGCGTTCACGGGGACGGGGTGCGTGCGTGTCTGGGGAGGGGGGAAGGGCACACAGAGCTGGGATGCGCAAGGAAAGGACAAAACGAAGAGAAACCCAGAAGTTTCAGTGGGAAGAACAGCCATCGTGGGGCGCGTGGTAATGTAACAGCCCACAGCAGCTCCCTCTGCAAACGCTTTGAAGTTTCACTGGACACAATGCTCTCGCGCTTCTAGAAAGATAACACCGCACTTACATCCACATACCGTCGGGGAAGTACAACGTGCGCAGCGAGGCTGGGTCTGGCTGCACCAGCTGTGTACCTCAGGGAAAACAAAATCCTCGCTATGAGAACGTGCACCCATTCAGGGACGACACGATGCTGCTGCACAAGGAATACAAGATACACCAAGAAGCAGGCTTCACTGGGTTTATTTTCAATATATTTTAACTTTATCCTGAAATGGACTTTGGACTTATTTTTTAGACTAGTGACTTTAGATATTACCAAATATTGCCCAGAGAAGTTGTGGACGCCCCATCCCTGGAAATGTTCAAGGCTTTAAGCAAGTGAACCCCCCACGGCAGGGAGGTTGGGCTAGATGATCTTTAAAGGTCCCTTCCAACCCAAACCATTCTATGATTAGATAGCATTAATCTTGAAAAGCAAAGGCTACAGAAAAAGTACTGCATAAAAAAACAATGCTTCCAACATGATGACTGCTGGAATAACAACACACGGAAGCAAACTTGAAAAAAACATACCTGGCTTGAGAAAAATAATTGAATATTTAAAGTCCTTTAAACACTGAAAGTGACCTGCAGATTTCAACTGGTTTAAGAAATTCTAGAAACACTCTGAAAAAGAGAGATAATCAGGCACTGCGACAGTTCAGCCCTCCCAGGGATGTAATCTATAATCCAGTATGTTCTTCTGAAACATAATATTTCAAGATCTATCAGACATAGCATAATTCACACATGGGACAGCAGATTTCCTATATTACTAAACGACACATTTAGAAAGAGAGCAAGAGGGAGAATTAATACCGTGAAACCACAAATTGTTTAGGATACTGGGAAATATCTGAAATGCACAACATTTTCTCCTCCACCTCCTTCTCAGACAAGAAGGATTATACTGAGAAGGCAAAATTAAGTACTTTTTAATAGCCTAAGCAGTGTTGTGGAGATAGAGGAAGGGCAGCAGTATAAAATTTTATATTTCACAGGTTTTAAGAGAAGATAACTTAATATTAGTTTCTTTTTTTTTTTTATAGGAACGAGGTTAAATAATATATTTAAAAGATGCAAGATTTAACAGAATATGGACTACACTACTTGGCAATTGAAATCCAGCCGCCCTGAATGACTGATACGAATCAGATTTTACTACTACGGTGACACACAAAAGAGTTCAGCTCCTGCCTGGACAAAGTATAGAGCTGAACAGAAAGAAAGAGGATTGATTCTCTTTCAGGATTTGCCCCCAGCTGTTTATACAAAGAAAGCCTGCTTTAGGGAATATTTGAACCTACTTTGGACACGTTTCATATAGAAGTGAGGACTGTTTCTATGGGTGGTAGAAGCCCCTCAGGTGAAACTCCTGCAGATTACTGCCTGCAGGGCTGGGATGGTTCACTCTGCGATGCAGGGAAGAGCTGCAGGGATGCAGGAGCAAGTACTGCTGGGGGAGCTGGATGCGCTGCAGAAGGTGTGAAGGACAGGGCGATGGCCCCGCTGCGGCACAGCGTGATGCCCCTGGGAACTCCTGGGTTTGCAGGCTCTGCAAGGCAGCAGTTCCTGCATAGGGACTGCAAAGAGATGGGACACAAACCCATATGAAAACGGGCAACATTTCACCCTGTTTGTCCACAGTGTTCTCCTCAGTATCTTTTTCTAAAAAACAAACAAACAAAATATAACACACGTACCCACCCTGCTGCAACCACTTTTCTGATTTGAAAGCAACAGTTTTGGGGAGCGCAAAGAGGAAAAGTGTAAAATTATGGAAACACACAGCTCCCAAGAAATGATACTGTATCATGCTTTTCAAACTTTAAGGAACAAAAACCTTTTGCATTTTTTGTTCATTTTGTAAAATAACAGCCCCCTTCCCACCTCCTAGATGAGACACTACGTTTGGGAGAGCGTGTGCCACGCTGTAAGACGCCAACGGGTGGGTCTTCTTGCACAAGATGCACAAAGCACTGCTCTGGTTATTACTGACAACCCTTTAGCAGAAGCAAACCCTAACTGGTGTTGAACACAATGTGCCCAACTTTCAGAAGCACGGAGGGAGCCAAAAGCCCAATGAACATCAATGGCCACGGTGGGCTCTCAGCGTCTCCGAAAAGAAAAAAAACGTAATAATCAGCCTCAGCGGGCCAGTCCTACACAACAGTTCTGTGCGAGCAAGGACAATTCAAGTAGTCCCAAAGAGAACCAGTCAAATATATCCTTGCCATTGGGTCAGAAAGCTCGATACGGTGCCGGAGCTCCAAACAAGTCCTGGTTAGATGGTCACATCAGCCTCAGCCTAACGCCAAGGCAACAGTTATGCAATGGCATAAACAAAACGTCGTATTCATGAGGGACTGGATCCCCAGATGACAAAGACTTCTTTTTGTGACTTCTTTTTGAAGTATTTAATCTGAAATTTGTGCTAGAGGTCCCCTCTCCTGACTGACCACACCGCTGTTACCCCATCAGGCATCACTTGTTCATCCAACAATGTTTCTAAGCAAGGAAGTCAACAGACCTTGGAGTTTTGTGCTATCATCATCATTATGAGCACAACGTTCAAGAAATGTTTTCTTCTCTCCACTCCCCTTTTCCCAACTGTTACATTCAGGACAAAACATTCTATACGGACATAAAACATACATTTTGCACACTGTTGCAGACCCACAACCTGCAAGACTAACTTTAGTCTTTTTCTAAGATTTTAGGACTAAAATAAAAATTTGCTTCTCCTCAAGATGAATCACCCACAAAGATTGAAACAACTTTTCGATTTCAAACCCCTAGCAGCTTAATTTACTGAAGAAAAATCAATTTCATAGACTTAGCAGCAAAGACACTTAACAATTTTACATATGTTATCTAACAAATTTTATCCCTCCCCCAAATAAGATTTTGTAATCCAGTGTATACACTTCTCTTATTAAGACACTTGGAAACATTCCTTTCTCTCTTTCCCTCTTCCATCCCCATTCCAAGATTCATTTGACATCAATTCATGGCAGTAAAGTAAAAGTGTATGTTAAGAGAAGGATACTAAGAGATAGACATGGCAGAGGCCGTCAACTTTAGAGTTTCGTTTAATATCTAAAGTTCACACAGGGAAAGCAGAGTCTAAAAAGTGAGTATCAGAATATGCATGCAAAAAATAAGCTTTTTGGTGCCGATAATACAGCTGGTTTGTTTGTTTCAGCCTTCAGAGCTGCAGAGGCAGCAGGAATCAGTACTTTAACACGCATTGAAAGGGGTGTTGGAAACTTCAAAAAAGCTTAGTAAAAAGACTGTAATACTACAGGAGTCTGATCTTCACTAAGCTAAGGAACAAACCAGTTAATAAGCGTTTAGAAATTACGGAATTAGGTGATGCGAATTAATTTAACAAAGTGGCAAGCATAGGAATTCTGTCAGCTTCCTTTGGCTTTGGCTGAGTAATTAATTCTTTTTTTTTTTTTTTCCATCTTAATTAAAACCAGAGACAGTGCCAGCATCAGTATGTGCATATTAACACACGGGCACGCACTGATAGCTCTGCTTTAGCAGCTGCAACCTCTAAGCAATAATTTGCCACTGGCAAACTGGACCGAAGATACAGCTGTATTTTTCTATCTTTTTTTTCTTTTTTTTTTTCCCAAACCTCCTAACTTTCATTACTGCTTAATTAATTTGGATCTATTGTTGGTTGAAAGGAAAGCTCGCAGGAAACAGCCCATGCTAAAAGGACGCGAACGCCGAGCGTCTGCGTTGACCACCGAGCGACCCATGCGCACGACGAATCCCTCCCTAGCCAGGGCCCCGCTTCTGCTGATGTTAACGCCCTCACGCCAGCGCTTCCCTCCCCGGAAGTCTGGGAGCAGAAGCCGCCGCTTTCCATCGACGCCCAATTCCCTCCACGGCGCAGACCCCAAGCTACGAGCGGGAAAAGCGCACCACGTTATCCCAGCGGCCCACGGGATTCCCCAGCGCTCACGCCGAAACGCGCGATGCCCGCCACCAGGCGTGCTCAACGCTCCCCACCTCGAGAAGGCGTCCACCCTCCTCCCTGGCCCCCGAATTTATTCCTCCTCTCCCGAACCCCACTTCAACCCCCGCCAAAGCCCGAACCGCGCCCCAGCGGAGCCGCGCCTGGGGCAGAGGGGCTGAGCGGCACCCCCCGCCCCGCCTCACCCCGAGGGGAAGCCGGGGCGAGACCGAGTCGCTCCCCAGCGCCGGGCGGCGGCACCGAGCCCCGCGGGGAGACCCGGGGCCGCCCGCGGCCGCCGCGCTTCCCGCGCCCTGCGGCGCTCCGGTCCGGCCCACGGCTGCCCCCCGACCACCCCGCCTCCTCAGCTCCAGCGGGACCGGCGGAGAAGACACGCTCCGGGCTGGCCGCGTACAACCGCCTCCAAGAAACTACAGCTCCGGGATTTTGTAGTAGTATTATTATTAATTTATTTTTAAAGGCAGGGAGCGCTCGGCAGCTGTCGAGGTCCCGCTGCCCCGCCGGCTCGCCCCGCCAGCCAGGAACCCCCCGCGCCCGCTCCCGCCGAGTTTCTGCGGCAGCAGCCCGGCCCCAGCGGGGCGAGGGGAGCTGAGGGGCGGCCGCCCCCGGCCCGCTCCGCCGGGGCGCTCAACAGGCTGCTGCCCCCCGCCCCGCCGCGCGGGAAGAGGCCGGGCCGGGGCCGCCGCGACCCCCGGGGCTGCCCCGCACCTGCCCCCGCTCCCACCCTCCCCGCAGCCGCGGCTCCCCCTGCGGCCCCGGAGCGGGGGCTCCCCCGCAGCCCGGCTCGCTTACCCATGGCTGGCTCTCGTCGCCCGGGCGGTGCGGGGGGAGCGGGGCAGGGGCTCGCTCTGCCGTGCCTCGCCGGGCTGGACTGGGCTGGGCTGCGCCGGGCTGGGCGGGAGGCGCGGCGGAGGGCAGCGGCGGCAGCAGCTCGCACACTGGCGGGCTCCGCTCGCCTCCGGCGGCTGCGGCGCGGCGAGAGGGGCGGGGACGGCCCCGCCTGCCTGCGCCGCCCGAGGGGCCCCCGGCCCGGCCCGCCCGGCCCGGCCCGGCCCGCCGCGGGGCAGGGGTGGCGGAGCGCCGCCCCGCGGCCTGGCGGGGGCAGCCCCGGCGGCGGGCAGCCGCGCCGCCCTCGCCCGCCTCCGCCCCAGCCGCCGGGCCGGGGCTGCTGCCTCCCGCCCGGGCCCTGGTACCGGGGTGTCCCTGAAAGTAGGGCTTGCTTTCTTACGCTGGCCCCCGCCTTCCTCCGGTGTTTTATCATTCGTCCTCAGAGGACGTCCGGGAAGGAGCCCCCCGGGGCCGGGCAGGACCCCTGCCCCTCTCTGCTTCAGGTGCTTGCCTGGGAAACGGGACTAAGGGCACCCTTGACCTTCAGAGGCATCTGCTTCTTAATGCTTCTCTGTGGCAAGGGCAAGGGCACTGTGTGCCCAGACATAACATTATTTCATTAATATCTACAGTCGTGTTCAACAACGTGATTCTTATCTTCACAGCCTCTTCTGAACCTGTGAATGCCGCCTTACAGCGTTACATAGCACTGCGGTAGCTGCCACTTGAATGATGTTCCGGCCACACAACCTTGCATGACTGTGCTTGCAGTGACTTTTTCATTTCTTTAAACACCACGAGAAATGTATCTTAGCATTTGGGAAAAACAGTGAAGGGGACCCCCAAGTAACAGACCGGGTGGTTTGGGGACGTACGGGTGGCTTCTTTGCTAGGAGCTTACCCGTAAAAACTTCATACCTAGACATGTTGGAGGCAAAAATAATCGTCTCGCACAGGAGTAAGCCTTCACAAACGCAGACGATGGGTATGGAAGAGAGTGGCAAAGTCGGCTTTTTCAGTTTAGTTGCTTTTCCAAGTTGGACTTTTACCATCAGAGTGATTTGATTGCTTCAGATGCAAAGGCCAGCTCTTTAGTCAGAATAAATGCATCTACAGTGACTAATATCAGATTGTGCTGATTTACATTAATTGGGTACTTGGCATGCATTTCCTTTGCCTTTGTCACGATAATAGTATCCTAATTTTCTGTTATTTACGTGAAGTATAAGGATATATTTCATCTTCTCCCATGATTATTAACAAACTGATTTATTAAATTATGTAACCATGTTATTCCCCTCTAAATGAGATCGATTGCGTAAGAACATATTGATAAAACACAAAGGCAAAGGAGTAACAAAAGGGTGAACACTAAATTTCGGGGAAATGAGTTCATACTTTATGATTTCAGGCCCCTGCTCCCAAAGTAATGTGTGTCTGCACTCACATATAAAGTCGCAACTGTAACTGTTGTAACTGTCGTTAAAGCTGTGGTTTGTTTTCCATTGCAAGAAAAATCCTAGTCTCTCAGGCCAAAATCATCTGAGGCTTTCGCATTGATTAAGGAACATATCCGTTTTTCCAGTAAGGAATACGGGCCCAACACCACGCAAGCACTGCGGGATCAGGGAGTAAATGCCTCTTCTCTAAGAGGTAGTAAGTGGATTGATTGAGTAAGCCATTCTGTAAAGATAGGAAAAAAAATTCATACCGAAGCTGATCACTAGCATGCTGCTTCCAGTCCCCACAGGGAATTAAAGTAGATGAGCTATGCACCTTTGAAAAATGAGATTAATTACGGAAATAGAATATGACCCTTAACGAGAGTGGCACTAAATAGCACTGAAATATGGCGGGAGCTGAAGGCAAATAGTAAGAGCACCCCGCTGTGTGCAGCACTAGATGCTGGTGAGGGTATAAACTCGTTTTATTTTTTAAAATAAATTCTTCAGTTACATTTATATTTTGTGAAGGTCTTGCAGCGTACTGCTTGATTAATATTAGGATCAACTGCAAAATATGTCCCTGATTCTGACTGCGGTTGCACTTACGGGTAACTTTGCATCATTGAAATCCGTGGGACTAGTTGCTCAAGGGAAGTTGGTCAACATGGTCAGTGCTGTCCGGATTGGGTTTACATACTTGCACCAAAGTATGGGGTAGACATTCCTGTGCTAGTGGGGAAGGAGTTGTCCATATTAACACGACCTTTATTAGCTTTCTGTCATCCTCAGAAATGTTGGTCATTTTTCTCTCCAAAGAGTAAAGCAAAGAACAGCTGTCCAAATATTGGTTATGGCTCAGCAGTCAATGGGGATTTCCACTCACAGAGATACCGAGTCTCTGAGAAGTGAAGGGAGAAGTTGACAGGGCTGATGTCAGAAGTTTGGGTTCCTTAAGCAAAACGCCATTAAAATACGCAAATGAGGTCAAGAAGGCAGGAATACATAGTTGGAATTTCTACTAGAAATAGAAACTAACGGATTTCATTTCAGAAGTAAGATGCCTGTAGAAACAGGTACTTCCCTAGTTGGGAAAGGCTTATGACTGGATTCTGGTCCATACTCTTACTCTTTTATCTAGTACATAACGGAAAGGAGAAAGGCTGGAGTGTGCAGCATTTCAGCGAGTCTCAGTAGCTGAATGGCTCCTTGGGTGCTATAGCTGGTAGCTGTAAGGTAGGGCTAACGGCCTCGTGTAAATTACGCTGGAAGCCAGATTGATCCAGACAATCTTGCCTTCAAGGGATTATAAAATGACCTGGTGCCATTGCAGATTTTATCTATAAAAGGGAAGGTGAAGGTTAAGAATTCTGCATTGATTAATGTCATTCATTGTCTATGCTGGGTGCTCGAAACCTTTTCCATAGTTTGGGTATCAACCTGCAAACATTTCTGTATTTGTAGTGTTACCCTAATACTACCGTGATGATACCAGGTATTTCAAGAAACACCTTCACTCCCTGTGGTGTATCTCCTAACCTAGTCGGGAGCAGTGTGTTCTTCTCTGGAGATGTTTTAAAGAGGCCTTCTGATTTGCAGAAGAAAATTTAACCTCAGCTCAAGATCAGTCAAGGAGAGGTAAGAGGGAAAGGGAGGGTTTCATCAGTTGTAACTGAGGGCATGGTATTAGTCTGGAACGCTGTATTTTACCATATGTGACCATTTCCAGCAATCAGTGGCGAAACAGATTTTGAGAGCAAGTGAAGGCTGGTTCATATAATTCTTCTTTCTTTTAGTTTACCAGAATCATAGAATCATAGAATCATTAAGGTTGGAAAAGACCTCTGAGATCATCGAGTCCAACCATCAACTCAACACCACCATCCCACTACACCATGTCCCTAAGCGCCACATCTACACGTCTTTTAAATACCTCCAGGGATGGGGACTCAACCACTTCCCTGGGCAGCCTGTTCCAAGGCCTGACCACTCTTTCAGTAAAGAAATTTTTCCTAACGTCCAATCTAAACCTCCCTTGGCGCAACTTGAGGCCATTTCCTCTTGTCCTATCGCTGGTTACTTGGGAGAAGAGACCAACACCCACCTCGCTACAACCTCCTTTCAGTTAGTTGTAGAGCGTGATAAGGTCTCCCCTCAGCCTCCTCCAGACTAAACAACCCCAGTTCCCTCAGCCGCTCCTCATGAGACTTGTGCTCCAGGCCCTTCACCAGCTTCGTTGCCCTCCTCTGGACACGCTCCAGCACCTCCATGTCCTTCTTGTAGTGAGGGGCCCAAAACTGAACACGGGATTCGAGGTGCGGCCTCACCAGTGCCGAGTACAGGGGCACCATCACCTCCCTACTCCTGCTGGCCACACTATTTCTGATACAGGCCAGGATGCCATTGGCCTTCTTGGCCACCTGGGCACACTGCCGGCTCATGTTCAGGCTCCATGTGTTTCCCCACTTCTTCAGCGGAGAACACCCTAGCTCTAAAACAAATCCCTATTTTCTTTGTGGATGGAACGGTGTGGTAGCTGCCGCTACCTGTTCGCTTGTCTCTGTTTTCCACTCCTACCGACTTTCCTCAGGCTGTCTAACTAGACAGATGGCCCTAGATACAGAAACCTTCCCAGTTAAAAACAGAATCAAAGGCAGTATGTTTCCACTTAATGTTTTAGCTTTGAGGAAACATTTACTCGCATTAAAGACAGTGGTTTAATAAAAAGATGTTCTAGCGGGACGCCTGCTGTGGTGGGTTCTCGGCTCACACTGTATCCTACCGTTGGCTGTATAAGATCCTCCCTCCCATGGCTTCCTCTGTGACTAGTGAAGCTAATAGTTAATCGTAAATATTACTTCTTCTGACTACTACACCGGCAGTGCCAGTGGGTAGCAGTCATTGCCAGTTTCCAGAGGATCAGAGCGAGTGTTTAGGGTGCCACTCCTGTGCTCGATTTTGCAAAAATCCTGCAAATCTCCAAAACCTTATAAAATCAGGGACTCATAAAACAGCCTCCTTTTGAATGTTAGCATGAGCGTATTTTAGATTTAAGGGAATCCGAAGTGATAAAATCTGATTTTAGTTGTAGAGAGTGGTCTCTGTGGCCTTTATCAAGGGGGTTCATCCATCCTCTCTGTCTTGAGCTTCTGTGATTCCACGTACGGCCAAGGCATGCTGGGGTTTTTCTCTCCCATGTGATCTTCTGTTCAAAGTGGTGTTACAGAGGCCACGGATGTTAAAGAGAAACAAGATGACAATTGGATCACTTTATACTGTCATCTGTGTGCAAAGAAGAGGTGACCTTTTTGTGTTTTGAACTCAGCATCTTGGTGTAGATTAAGGGGAATGATTCATGCTCTCCTATGTCATTTGTACCTTTTATGTGAAGCTGATCCGCTTTAGACTCCAACTGCTGCTACCTAAACCCCTTCTTAATGCTCACTGCAGAGAGCTGTTTGCAAAGTTCGTCCAGCAAAATGCTGAACAAAATTGTTCAGATCATTGGTCCTGTGTAGTCTGGGGGAAAAGAGAGACAGGAAAAGATAAAAAATGAGAAGTAATTTGATATAGTTTAGCCACCATGTAGATATTCCTCCTGGAATTTAACATTCAGGTACGATAGTGTAAAGGAATAAATATTCTTCAAAATCAAAACTGTTTCTTATTACCAAGTAGGTCATATTTCCAGCAACCGTTTCTCAATATGTAAATATGAGCAGTGATTGCTTTAGAATAGATATAATTATATATTCAACAGAATGCATAATTTTTCCCAATGAACCATAGTTAATTTTATCTGAAAATTAGTGATTACCATTTTGGTGTTAATTACGGAGTACTAAATACTTCTTCAGTGTTAAAAGATAGATTTCTCTCTGTTGCATATAGCCCAGGTCACTTGTGGAATAACCAATATCACTTTGTGATTTTAAAGGTACAAAAAAAAAATTAGAAGATATCATTGAAAATGAAGGATTAATGTTTACATTAGGTCCTCTGGCAACTAAAGAACCATCTTTCACTTAGCTCTACATGAGGGACCTTACCCTAAGCACAGTATTTTGCACTTATGTGTGTGGGTATTCTGTGAGTGTGCATGAGAGACCTGGGTCTGCGGGGAGACCAGAGGGGAGAGAATGGCATTAGCTGTTTTTATTCTGGATAGAGACACTTGCTTCTGTGCCTTTTTCTCTCTGCATGTCATGTAGGTACCTCACACCTGGTAGGGAACCATGTAGGAGATAACATGAGGTCTGAAAGGGCGCGGATGGTCTCAGTAAAGCATTATACAGAGCGGAAAGCTTGCGAGTGAGAGAGTAAACTAACATCTCTGAAAATGGATGCCTGTTATACAGAAAAAATACGAGTCAGTATGACCTTTCCTTCCATGTGCAGCCCACCTTGTTTCATCCTCTTTGATGGATCTGTGAAATGTGGATGAGAAATGCTGACAACCCTTTTCCAAGTGAGGGAGAGAAAAGTCTTACCTCCTGCTATGCGAGACACGATAAAATGATCCTGGTGAAGGTGTTCTTCCACATGCCTCATTCTAAAACATGTAGGTTCAAACATGCACTTAGTTTGGTCAGAGGTGATGGGCTCAGTCTAGCAGGATTGGATATAAACATTTACTGAAGTGCTTTGCAAAGTTCCTGTTGTGGGGTAGGATCGTGTGGGCTGGTGAGGCCAGCCTAGTGGCTTTAGGAGGAGCTGACTCAGATGTACGGATTATCCAACATTTTCATTAGTACCAGTGGGGAGGCTTGAATGTGGAATAATTTGCAAATGAAGAAACCAGACGGGGGCAAAATGCATACCCAAGGAACATTAGTATTCAACTTCAGAGCAACTTCTGTGGGAGCATATATGTACTCATTGCAATATCCTGAAAATAATTGCATACATATGTAAGTTAGCCCCACCCTCCAGTGGTATCAATAGACTTAACCTAAGTTTTATGTTGAGTTGCAAATTAAGGGAATGGACTTTATTTTAAGAGTGTTGAACACATGGCTGCCATCCAATAACTTAAGTATGGCACCCACCCAAGAAAGTGCTCCAAGGCAGCCTAATCAGGACAGAATTCCTGGCAAAAGTACGTTTTGAGACAAGGCTCGCTCTCTTTTTCCAAAGTAGAAATCTCCTTTGATGGGAGGCACAGAGAGCGTTTAAGAACATTCTCAGGTGGCTTTTTTTGCAAACTGAAAACCAAACTCAAAGAGCTGGGAAGGAAAATAGCAGGACTCATTTTAACACTTTTCCTGATCCAGTTGGGCAGTGGAGGCTGAGTAACAGCCAGCTGATTTCATTTTAGTTCTCATTTTTTCGCCTCTGTCAATAGGCACAAGCTCGTAACTTACTACAGAGGGTTTTAATTCTGTTCTGTAAACATGAATGCTGCTTAAGACTTAAACTGTATCATAAAGCTGAGTTAAATTCTCTCATAATGGGCTACCCAGCTTTAGTTTTCTACAAATATACGTTTCAAAATGCTCATTTGGGTTTTGTGTTGGGGTTTTCACCCCCTGCACACACTATGTTTTGTGGCTTCTGTACTGCTCTTCGCGCTTTGCACAGTCCAGTTCTAGCAAATGGCTATAATCAGAGTTGTGGTTTGTGGCAAAAAATGTAATATGTTGGAGAAAAGATGGGAATGACTCAGTAACTCAGTGTGGCTTGCTCGGCGTGCCCAGCAGCGTAGCGCAAACAGGCTGCAGAGGATGGGTGTCCTGCGCTGTGGGAGCTATGGCGTCCGGTGCAACCCTGCAGGTTCTTTACTGGTAGGTAATAGAAACGGGACTAAACCACAACGTCCTCCTTCAGCTCTTGAGGCGTGGTTTTGGAAGGAAGGCTTCAGGTCTGCTGGCATCATGGAAACACACTTTGCCTCCTTCTGACTTTACAGGAAGCCAAACACATTAGACCTGCCAGAAATGTGACATTCAGAAATAAAAAAGCACGAGCCACTCTGGTCAGATGAGTGAGAGCCTTCCAGGAAAGTCCACCAGGATGAGAATGCAACTGAGGAACTTGAAAAATAACAATGAGATGAAGTTCGATATTAAATCTTGGTTTTGGATAATCAGTTTAACATCTCATTCCCTAGACTAGTAAACATTAAAAAAAAAAAAAATTCCAAGCAGCTATTCTAAACATAAGCATTTTCCTCCGATTTTCAGTCCAGACGCTGCATTTTTGCAAATGCATGAGCATATGATTCAAAATATAAAAGCAGAACACACTAGTCACCCATAGAGATCCATTCTCCAATTAGGAGAGATGAAAAAGTAAAAAAATGAAAGTGTCAAGTATCTTATATCATTTTATCTTTCATTTATAGCATATATAGATTGGAGAGCCTGTATTTTTAAAATAAAGATCTCCTTTTTTTAAGACGCTTGTTGCCTGATTCTTGTTATCTTGGATATCATGTTCAGCAAACAGAAAAATAATACCATTCCAAGAGAGGAATGTAATAAAACTTTTTATTAAAGCTATATTAAACATGGGCTACTGACATCGGTGGGTTTGGATTCTTACTTTTTGTACTTTTTTTTTTTTTTTAAATTAAGTTCAGGCCAAACTCGAGTGCTTCTTAGCTGCCAGATAGCCCAGAATGTTAATTCTGGCCTCCCATATTCCAAGGAAATAACTTCTTTGTGTTTAAAAGACGAAAGGGCCACAGGCAAACCAAACATCACATGAACCTGGCAGACAAAATGACCCAGGACCGTTAAGGGAGTTACGTAAACTGCAGCTTCGGAAATTATTCCCAAAAGGCAACGGCACTTCTGGCAGCCCTTGAGCCTTCCCAGTTCGGAGCCGACCTTGAGAAGGAGGCAGAAGCGTGTGCCCAGGCCTTGAAATAGCGTGTGAGGGCTCACCCGCATGAAGGCAGCAACGGGATGATGCTGTGATGAGCCGGGAGGCGACCGCCCGGAGCCCTGGTGGGAGGTGACGTGCAGGAGGAACAGGAGACGACGCCGGGCAGGCGTTTCCAGAGCTGCTGCCCTTCTGCAGGAGAAGAGAGAGGCCGGAGCAGAGGTAAGTGAGCCCGGCAGGCTGGCGATTAAGGCAAGAATCCAAGCAGGCGCCAGGGCAAGGTACCGAGAGGGAGGCAAGGCCCTGGGGGGCCCACTGGGGGAAATCGGAAGTGATGAGCAGAACAGGAGACAATGGTGATATTTCAGAAAGGAAAAAAACAGGTCTCACTACAGCAGTTTTTAAGGCACCAGCTGCTGCTTCACCTGCAGTTCCACGTAGCCGCACCTCTGTAGCAACTGGGTACGTGTTCTGGGCTTGTGTCCTTCTTTCTTTCCTGTGACTCCCCCAGGCTTTGGACCCTACTATCATAGATTTTCAGGCTTAAAAATTCCAATGGTAAAGTTAGAAACCTGTAGCCATTATAATAATGGGAGATCCCTAGAGAGAGCAAACACTGCTATGCAGAGAATTTATTAGCAGCGGGAATAGAAGCCTGTATCAGCACTTTACTGGCGGATAAATCAGTGGGTTTGCTAATGATGTTTCGGTTCTCTTGATTGAATTGGATTTGTAAGAGAGAAATGCAGCTGCAGACTGAATTGCTTTATATGACAAGAGAATAATGAGTAGCCAATCCTGAACACCCAGGGTTTCTGTATATATGGGATAATTTAGCTTCCATTCTTGTTGTTATTATTTTATATGCAAATGACATTATCAACGCCTTCATGTAATCGCTTCCTGGATCACATGTGTTCTAGAGTTCTTGCCTGTTGGTGTGCACGAGAAATTTCTTCTCCTGCTGGAGCCTGTGGCAGTCTCATTGTGTTATAGATACGACCCATTCAGAGGACATTGAAAGTGAACAGAAAATACTGGAACTGCCTGTGGTTATGAGAGTGCTATTATTTATTTGGAGATAGGACCCATTACCTTATGCTGTTATCTGCATGTTACATGTGCTGGGTTTTGCATAGTTGATGTTTACTTAACATGCACATCAGGTTCTTTTAACAGTAGTGTTTTGGAGATGATCTGGCTAAGCGCCCTCATCAGCCTCTTGCTAGGTTGTTCTCTGGGGTTCCAGCCAGTAAGTCTCTATGTGTTTTAAGCTCTAAATAGGCTACTGCTCCCCCTCCGAAGGATCACGCTGAGCTGAAGCAATGCCCGCTGGAAAAGCAGGAAACGGGATGCCAGCTGGCAAAGAGGGCTGAAAAGAGAGAAAAACAGATAAAATCATTCTTAAATTGAGAAACTGCCTTAGCAACATCCTCATCTGCTGGCTGGGAATAGATCATGGTTGCCCGGTTGGTCTTTCAAATGGCTGAGCTCCTAAATTACAGTTACGTCTTGCCGTTGGAGAGATGGAGTTGACAGAGACGTACTGCTGAGACACACTAGAAATTAAACAGATGGATTGTGAAGTCCAGGCTCTGTATCCAGTAATTGTTCCTCCCACTAGGGAAAGTCTTACAAAAGCTTCCCCCGGTGCTCAACAGGATCATGGTGGTTTCCCTGCAGTGCGACTTTAGAAAGGCTTTGGTCAGTAGTTAAGACAAGTGGGGATATTTACTCCGAGTGATTGCCTGGAGTCTACCCGGAGTGGGGAGAGATGAACTAGCAGCGACACCCTTCCCTTGCACAGCAGTGAGGAAGTTTTGTGGTTTAATTAGGAAAAAGAGGAGAGAGTGATCTTCCCTCAGCCTCCGACAGGTCAGGGACAATGCTGTCAAAAGGGTCTCAGCACTTTCTGCTTTCAGCATTTATAGTGCCAGAGGCACTGTCATTTTTCTGGTCATCTAGATTAGTCCTTCTTGTTTGCTCTGCTGGCTACTGAGTGTCCGGACAACATTTCGTGCCCTACGTGTGGGAGGCGGACAGGAATGAAGGAGCCGAGAGATGAGAGAGCAGAATCAGGCTGCCGAAGAGCCTGCGTTGGGGTGGAGGGATACAAGCTAGGTAGGAGCCTTTGCGAAAAAGAAGATGAGGGAGCAAGAAGAGAGCATAGGTGGACTGAAAACGACTGAGGTAGGAGAAACCCTGGGAACTTCTCAGCTGGATCCTTGGAGATCTAAAGTATGATGGACGTTGCCATAAAAATGCATCATAGTGCATAGCCATTTAATTCCAGGTAGCTTCGTGGGGATGGCAGTAGTGGGAAAGGCAGTGTAGGCGTTTTTCCTACATTCAGTATGCATTCAGATGTTATTTCAAGCCCTGCAGAGTGCGACTGCTAAGCCGTTCAACATTTTAAAGGTTGCTCGGTTAAGAAGTATAAAAAAATTCTCAAGTTTTATTTCTGGAAACCAGGAAATGAAAATAATATTGGGAAAACAACAAACCCAACACAATTTTTTTCGACACTTCTTCTTCACAATTAGAATTTTGGGCACCCTACTAGAAAAAAAAAATCTGCATTATACTTGAGATTCTCTTGTATGTTTTCTAGGTTTATAGTGGCTTTGCATCATTTCATGCTTCAAAAGCCAGGCATGAAGTTAAACTAGCTAAACAAAATTGTTCCATTACTGGTTTTTAATATGGTATTTTAAAGTTTCAACAAACTCTTGGTATGTTTTATTCCGGTAGGATGTGGTATCTTCTTGGACTGAAGTGAACAATTCAGTTACGCTGATGGGGACTATCGCACTGCTGGCTATGCCTGGAATGACAGTTTCCACAATGTAACACAAGCCACTAGTGCAGCTAATTATTATCAATGTATTTACCACGAAAAAGCTTTAGCCATAGCCATGCTGTAGAAACAGATGTCATTTTGCTAGACTTGAATAATGCAAGTAACACTGCTAGACTAAAAGAGCTATTGAAAGGAAGAGACTACAGTAAGGCAGCTCTTTTTCCCCTTCCAAACAAGATTTAACTGCTGTTGGTAGGGAAGGTATCAGACATCTTCCTAGAGCAGGTCTGTGTAGTGAAACACACTTGTGAAGGGCAAATAACTACTCTCTTGAAAAGTACTCTATAGAAGCACTTTTGCACTCCGGAGATACATGTTTATGCTCTCACACTGGAGCTGTAGATGACCTGAAGAGGGATCTGCTCAACAGAACAAGCAAAGGAGGGAGCACCGAGCATTTATTTTGTCAGTCACTTGCTCTGTTTTCTTCGCTGGTAGGGGAGAGCAGTTCTGGAGTAAGGACTTTCTCTAGCACAATGCAGCTGTTCTTTCCGGCGTGTTCCTGAAATGAATTAATCATCCAGCATTTATGATATCACGGCCTGTTGCCATGGCACCCAGTCATGTCACACACATCACGCACTCAGCATCATGGCTTTCAGAGCAAGAGCAAGCCTCAAAATGGGCAGAACGGCTTGCACGTTCTGAGTTCAACGGCCAGCAAAAAAAGATAACGTAATGAAGACCAGAGACCGGATATATCATGATAAAAACAGCCACCGTGAGTGCTGCTCAGCTGCAGGGCTTCTCAGAGGAGGTGCCAAGGGAGGACTTCATGTGTGCCCCTGGAATTCCTGGGGCGGTAACACCAAAACAGGACCACAAACCAGCCGTGGCACTGCGGAGACACAGCTCTGCGGCAGAGCAGTACAGATGAAAACGTCATGTTATGCTCAGGAAGACTCTGTATAATGAATACTTTCTTGTCTGTAGCACAGGCTGATCTGGCATTACTGGAAGTCCTAAATTCATCAACATATATATAGAAAATTCTTTAAAAGTCATGAATATTACTGTCTTCCCAGATGTAATAATGATATAATGCCTATTATTTTTTTGGTTGCTTTTGGTTTATAGTCCATTTCAGATTTATATTCTGCAATCATGTAAGGATTATTCTGTTTGGAGCAACTCATCAAAGTTTTGTGTTTTGAGTGCATTGCAGCATAACTGGCTGAAGTTTTAGCTCAACCTCACCACTTTGCACGGAAGGAGGATAGTGGGATGGGAGCCTTCGTTTATTACTCAACCACTTCATGCAATATGCTACAGATCAGAAGTGTGGCCTTTGATGAATTATTTCTTAAGTAAAAACATACTTCTGTCACAACATTAACTTCTTTCCTTCTGTGCAGGGGGAAGATATTATAGTACCATAATTAATAAAAAAAAAAACCCCAAGACACATAATCTGTACCTGCGTTTAGATTTTTGGAGCTCTCTGACAAAGGACAACTTAAACTTGTGGCAGTCTTGGTATTTTATTATGCTTTGCAAGTAAGAAGCGAGCCATGCAGTCTTAACTAGCAGAAGCGGAGGTTACAGGAAATGGAATTTGTTTTAAAGTGGAGCCTCATTAGCTTCTGAAATGGATTAGACGATGTGGTTGCCGGAGGTAGCAAAAACTAGACATGATGACCCAGGAGATCTTTTCCTGTCCAGTGCAAAGGATGGGAATAAGACTTAGCTATGTAAGAATCAAAATTAATGAAATACAAGGCACGGACTGTTTCTTGCTGAATGCTTGTATATGTCTAGACCAAAAGGGCCGACCGAATCTTGGGCCTCCGATTCCTGCTACGGCTCACACCAAAGCAAAGGGTATGAACCTGAATTTTGCAAGTATGTCCCTTGGCACAGTGTCTGCAAATCTGCAAACTCGGACACTAACTTTTACACAGAGAATAGCAATGAAGAAAATAATTAGAAATCTTGGGATAAACCCTTCCGTGGGTTTGCCCCAAAAGAGCATCATCTTCTATGTTCAGCCAGGAAAATAAGCACATGCTTTTTTAGATGTTTCATAATAGTGAAAGCTGGCTAACGTGCCATAAAAGAAATGCAAAGGGATTGTTTTTATACCAAAGCAGGAAAAATCCTTGAAGGCTCCAAGTACTATGAAACTGTGCTCACACGTTCTCTTCTAGCAGTGGCAACATTGCTTTATGAATGCTCACACCTGTGGAGTTTGCCACCTCCATAGATCTGCTCATCTAATTGCGCAAGTGAGTGGTTCTCTTAATCCTTTTCACTACAAATAAACTAAGTTACATTAAACAGCTTAGCAGTAGGGCTCTTCCAACTTGACCCCTTTTGACTTACAGCTAGGGAGTGATCACACAATTAAGAGCTGCTGGCAGACCTCGATGGCAGTAAACTTTGGTGGAGATGAGCCACGGGGGTGATTTCTGTACCTAGGAAAAAAGATGCACAGGATAGCCGAAAGCTGAATGTCAGGACTGATATTTCAATCTTGATCTTAATATAAGCATGTGGAAAGATTCTAAAAATCGCTATAAACAGATCAGAGGTCTAGTTGGCTTCCTATGCCATCACCCAGTGACAGCTGCCTGGAGGACAGTACAAGAAAAGTCCATGAATAAATCAATATTTTGTTATCCCCTCCCAGCTTCCAGTAAGGTGCAGCTTAGGGACAACCCAAGACAGTGGTGTAACTCATTTTTTAACAGTCCCTGATAGACTTTTGCCTCACATCTTTATTGAACCCAGATTTGGTAAACTGTTGCTTTTATTTAAAACAAAGTCTAAAAATTAAGGAGGACCACTCTGAACTCTATTTGGAAAAACATCCCTACTAATCCTTTCCACTTTTGTCATCCCTTCCTCCCCACAAAGGTATTTCTTTGGGATGGCTGTAAACAATAGTCAGGGGGATAGCAGTTTTGTGTACTTCGGCTTTTCAAAAGGCTTTGTAAGCAAAAGATCTCAGTGTAGTTTAGGAAACCAGCAGTGGTATTGGCATCATTAGGCTGAAAAGTATTTTCTTGTAAAAAACCAAGTATGTTCTCACTTACTCTGTTTGCTCGCTTTCTTAGAAGAAAATGATTCATGATTAAAGGGGAAAAAATCCTTCTGTGACTGTGTAAGTAACAGAATCCATCCACAGACAATCTCGATTACACACTCAAAGTTCAAGGCAAGCAAGTCTTTCTCCACTTCTGGTCAAGCAAGACTTCTGCGCTGCTCCTGTCCTGCCGAAATTAATAGTTGAGGCTGATGCATGTGCGCTCACCGACTTCAAAGAATGGACTGAGTCCAAGCAATTCTTCCGCTGCAACAGCCAGGTCTCCAAGAGAATACCCAAATAGCAATGTCATGGTCTATCATCTACCCAGAGCTCCACTGCACACGTCTCTGCGTACCAGCTCAGCAATTCCAGCTATGTAAGAATATACGAAGGGATGGAGGCCTTGAACTTCATACTCTAGCTATAACCACCCTTCAGGAGCGGCTGAGACTCCCTCAGAGGCTGCTGTTCTACCTAGGAGAAAGCCTACAAGAATTTCTTTCCTTTGGACTATCCAGGCAGGACCACCGGAGACAACAGAGCCAGTTAGACAGGGTAGACGGTTGATGAATTAGCACACAATCGTGAAGACAGAATTTTGCCACAGCATCAAATAGCATATTCCCTAGTAACTTACGCTTTTAAGAAATCAGAAGGAAAACAGCGTTCTGGATGTTTCCTTTTGACAGACTGTATTTCACATTTTGGGCAATAGTCTTGGCCCTTCTGTAATTCTTTCAGCCAAAATATTCAGACCAGCATGCCAAAAATCACACTTAAAAATCCAAACTTAAGCAGCTGTATCAAAGCGTCTTGCTTTTCTCAATTTCTATTCAAAGAATTGGACCCCTATTAATGCAACAGTAGATGAAGATGCCAATATTTGAAATATATTTCATATAATGACTGAGAAGCTTTTGCAAATTAAAAAAGACATGAGTGAACAAATCCATATGGATTATATATGTGTTTATCCTTCACAAAGGCTGTTAGGGAAATTTAGGTTGCTTTTTATTAAAGCTTCTTCCAAGAAGAGATGTTTGCAACTAGCCATTATACAAGACTGCCATCAAAAAGGATGAATACTTACCAATAAGGTTGATTAAAAGAAAAATTATGCTCATCAAAATTGCTTAATGTCTTCTCAGTTTGCCTGAGGCAAACTAAAGGCATACTAAACTGTCAGCTGCTTTATGGGGAAATAATTCTAAAAGGGCGAGCATTCTTGACAATGTCACCAATGCATGAGAGTAAGCCATTTTTCTTTCAGTAGGAAACCTAGAGGTCATTGCTTCATTTGTACATTAAATTTATACTGTGCCAGAAAGGTTTTTTTAATTTCTTTTAAGAATGCTTTCAGTAGAAAAGACCTATTGCCATTTTTCTCCAATCTTCAAAGTGTCTTCAACCAATCACACTCTTCTTCTGAAGATGAGGCTGGTTTCTATATTTGCATGTACCGTGAGGAAACCAGTTTCTGAAATTAAGACTAATTGTTTGTATGACAACTTGTACTTGCGACTTCAGGGTGTAATTCCTTCTACTGGAGCTCAGAAAAGCTCATGAGAAACAGCACCACCAGCAAGTGAAGAATTCCTTTTGGGCAGGACTGTACAAGCGGTTGGCATAACTGAAAGCGATGTGCGACGTCCTGGACAAGGAAGAATCAAGCCTGCAGCATCACAGGCACAACATTGTACTTGGGGGGAGAGGACTGCAGCATAATACGTATGTGCAAGAAAGGTGAATGTTACAGACATTCTGACTGAACAGGCATTTTTAAGTTGTAGTTGTATTGCTTCCACGATCATGTTTTTATGTGAGATATTTCTTAGAAATGTAAAATGTCATGGAAGATGGAGTAAAAGAACTGCAACACAAAATCTCCGAGTTCCACTGAACTACCAGCAAAATGGGACATCTGGCCAACTACCAGCAACAGCCCATCCCCTGAAATTCAGGAGCAAGTAAAGAGATTATTTGGCAGCAACTCTAAGTCTGCAGTAGTGTATTCCTCCCTTTTAGGCCTTAATACATAGTTCCTAGGGAACATTTAATCCAGTTCTCTCTACTTCCAACCTCAGGAAACATATTAAACCCTCTTAGAAATAGCTAAAAGAACCAAAGGCAAGGAAATTTCTTCTATGTTTTATCTGAAGCAGGAAAGGAATTCAATGTTTATCTTGTATGAGGTCTCTACAAATACTTTTGGAGACCAGAATTTCTGCTTCTGCTAGCAGAACCAGTTGGATGCAGAAACAACCACAGCAAGAACTGGGAATTGGGTTGAAAAGTAAGAACATCCTTTCTACCCATCCTTTCTTCCTTCTGTACTGAACTGCACAGGGGAAGAGACACAATCACCACACTGGAACCATTTCAAATAGGAACTGAGAGCGCTATGCACATTAAAGGGCAACGTGTCCAGAGAAGGGCAATGAAGCTGGTGAAGGGTCTGGAGCACAAGTCTTATGAGGAGTGGCTGAGGGAACTGGGGTTGTTTAGCCTGGAGAAAAGGAGGCTGACGGGAGACCTTATCACGCTCTACAACTACCTCAAAGGAGGTTGTAGCGAGGTGGGCGTCAGTCTCTTCTCCCAGGTAACAGTCTCTTCTCCCAAGGACAAGAGGAAATGGCCTCAATTTCCTCAGGGGAGGTTTAGATTGAATATTTGGAAAAATTTCTTCATCAAAAGGGTTGTCAAGCATTGGAACAGGCTGCCCAGGGAAGTGGTTGAATCACCATCCCTGGAGGTATTTAAAAGATGTGTAGATGTGGTTCTTAGGGACATGGTTTAGTGGTGGACTTGGCAGTGTTGGACTTGATGATCTTAAAGGCCTTTTCCAACCTAAACGATTCTATAATCTGGGACAGGGTTTTCCCCCAGCGGATGCAACAGCCCTCCCATTCATTTTGTACCATACCATGTGTGTGTGGTATTAACTGGCATTCCTGTGAAAGTCCTGTCAACACTCTTTGTGCTTCTCAGCATGTTAAAACTGTCCTTGCTCTAAGTTCAACCTCCCTTAAACAATACAGCAGCTAAAAGAAAGCTTTAGCATCTGAGAACTGGAGTGCTGAAATATGGCAGTTTGTTTATAAAAAAATAAAAATAAAAATAAAAATGTGTTATGAAGAGAATTTATTTGATCAACAAAAAGGAAACCCAAACAAAACACTGAATTTCTGACAAAACCCGCCAAAACCAAGAGTGAAGACAAATGCAGGACTGTTCATAACCCTTTTCCCTCTCCTGTCTCACACAAGTTTTTCAGATTAATCACACCAGTAATAAGTCTTGGAGACAGGGGGCTTTTAATTTCAGTGTTCAATTTAACTCCATCTCATCACATCTAAAGTGAAGGAGGTGGAACCGAAATGAAAAGGCTGCTTTGAAAAAACATAGTAACTACGAGTAAAACCAAAGATATTCCAAACCGCACCGCAGACTTGCTTTGGCGCAGCTGGGTGCTGCAGAGGGCACAGCAACTGCTGGTGTGTATTACAAACTACACATGCTACAGAGAGACACCAGACACAGTGAGCATGAACTAAAGTTAGAATTTTAGTTATGACCTTCCTCTGTTGCCAGAAAGGCACGTGAATGTTTGTCACAATTAAAACAGCATAAGGTTCCTTCGCCCTGGCATGGAAATGACGCTTAATACAAACTACAGCCCTTCAGCACACAATGATACATAGCAGCAGTGCTTCACAGAAAGTCCTTGAAGTGTTCAGGGTACCATTTTCTAACGAGTCACCAATATTGAGGGGCCAATTCTGCGTCTCTTAGACAGACCACTTGTGTGCCTCACTCTGCCTGGTCAGCTGTTAGTGGGGCAAGCACAACTGACCAAAAGTAAACAGTGACAGAAGTGGAGCCAAACAGACTGTGCAGATGGATGAGTACACACACAGAGGCACATCTAACTTGCCTATGTTTAAGCTTTGTGATGTAATATGCAGGTGGGCATTGGAAAGCTGCACCCAAAATAAACATGGCCCTCAGGGCTACATGGCTTCCACACCTCCATATACAGCATACAGGTGTACCCTTAGTCTGTCAAACTAATATGTCTTCTTTAAAGCTTCAAACCAATTAGATGCTTTTTATTAGAATGGCAAAAATCACTGTAGGCACCGGCCCCAGGAGTGCTTTGTCCCCTTAAGTTTCTCTTCTGCTAAACAGATCGCTAACAGAGAGGGCCACATCAGGCTTCTCCCCCACTCCCCCTACCCCCTTCATTAAAACATTTTTCTATATAATTTTGCTTTAGAGTCAAACTCCTGCCAGACGAGTAACAGTCTGGAAGAAAAACTTCCTGCTTATTATAAACCTTTGAAAAAGAATTTAAATGGCTGGGCTACAGTAATTTGATATGTTGTATCTTGGCCAGCAGGCTCCTGGTTCTCAAAAAAATCCAAGATTAGCAGACATAACACTTCAAGCTGTGCTGTGTTAAACAGGATCCAAATGCTACTATGTTAAATAAGACTGAAAAATGGGACTACTCAATTTCCTAAATGGGAAAAGCTGGCAATTTGTATAGTCTTTTTCTTTTTTGCATCACTTTAAGTTTTCCTAGTTCCCTGGGTATAGATATTTTGTTTCTTGCAAGCATGGTCAAGGCAGGCCGGTATCGACTGAGTGAAACTATGACTTTAGACAGGTTTGCTATTACTGTCCCTCCTATTACTACTTGACAACTGTATTAAGGGAGAATGGACTGGAACCATCGCTGACAGACAGTGTAAAAGGAACACAGGGCAAAGAAACGTGCTGCCCTTGCCGGCCTCTGTGCCAAAGCCCAACCAAAACAAAAATTTGCAGTTTGCTCTTTCAGCAACATAATCTGAGGCACCCGTCCCTACAGCTCTGTGCCAGGTCAGAGCATAGTCCATGTACTCACAGCTTAAGGGGAATAATGGGCCAGTATTTGGGCTGCTTTTTGTCACAGTTTCTATCAAAAATAAGCTGCATGGCAGCCTCCATTGCCTGGATTTTGGCAGCTTCAGCACCATACAGTTTCTTCATTTCTGCCATTCGCCTCTCCCCAGGTCTTTCTGCAGGCGGCTGCACAGAACGCCCCATCCTTTTGTGAAGGTCTTGATCAGCCTCCACGTACTGGTGCTCAGCTTCCAGCTGCTGCTGTCTCCCTAGACAAATAAACCACAAGAGATGTAAATTACTGAGCTATCAACCAATCACATTTTATTTTAACTTTCGAAATATTACATATTCAAATTTGTGCTGGGTCTAGAGGGCCGAGATTCACACATTCTAGGGTACAGCAAACTTCTGCCACTTACAAAACAAATCGCATAATGCTGTGCTCATTATGCATAATGACAAATTCCTACTAAGCAGCATGATAAAGCCAGGCTGGAAAAAGTGGGGAGAAGGGAAGAAGATCCTGGAATTGAATCCTAAAACTGCAGAAAACCTCTGTATTAGTAATAAGAAGTAAAAATCAGCATTGCTTCATTTCTCCCCAACATACACATACCCTGAAAAGAAAAAAACAAAAAACCAAACCAAACCCCACAAAAAAAAAACCCCAAACCTAAACCCAACCCGAGAGAGTTGGTTTCCAAAGTAATGACTTAGCAGCTGAGATAAGGAAACAATGCACAGGACAATGCAACTTAGCTGAACCATAGCCAAGAGAAAATGTGATCAGTTACTACTCTATGAAAATGAACAAATTGGTCTGTCATGTAAGTGCCTGCCATCAAGTGCATCCAATGAAACACAGCTGTAAGCATTGTATTTAGATGAACTAGCCAACCTGATCCATTTCTCAAGACTTGCAAAGTTCAAAACTGACAGCCTTACTGCTATTGCTTTAAAGACAAAACAAAACAGCACCCAACATAAATTCCTGCACCACATCTTTTAGAGAGATTTAAAACAGTTCAGAGAGGTAAAACATTTGGACCAATTTGTCCAAATTGGATCAAAAATCCTCTTTGGTAAGCCCAATCAGGAAGCAAGAACTTGATTTTGCATGCCCAAACGTACCTCCACTTCCTGGGTGCTGCTCTGATGGATAATAATGCTCTATGCAGTTAAAACAGTAAAGTGCTATACAAGACTCCTCTCTTATGGGGACATTTCTACAAGATGAAGAAAATCATCTGGTAGTTGTTGAACTCCTTCACCTACTAATAACAACTGATGGTACTGTCCTGGTTCCGGCTGGGATAGAATTAAATTTCTTCCTAGTGCTGTGTTTTGGATTTAGTATGAGAAGAATGTTGATAACACACTGATGTTTTCAGTTGTTGCTAAGTGCCCTATAGTCAAGGACTTTCAGCTTCCATGCTCTGCCAAGTGCACAAGAGGCTGGGAGGGAGCATAGCTGGAACAGCTGGCCCAGCTGGCCAATGGGGTATTCCATACCATGTGATGTCATGCTCAGTAAATGAATGGTAGGCGTGTTCCAGGAAGTAGCGATCGCTACTTGGTTATCGGTCAGTGCGGGTGGTGAGCAATTGCATTGTGCATCACTCATTTTGTATATTCTATCATTATAATCATCATCATCATATCATTATTATTATTATTATTTTCCCTTCCTTTTCTGTTCTATTAAACTGTCTTTATCTCAACCTATGAGTTTTCTCACTCTTACCCTTCCGATTCTCTCCCCGTCCCACTGGGGGAGGGAGTGAGCGAGTGGCTGTCTGGTGTTTGGCTGCCTGCCGGCTTAAACCATGACAGTCCTTAAAACTGCATCACAGAAAACAGTTCACTAGTAATAAGAGCATTTTTAAAAAAAAAAACAAACATCAAAAGGTACAGAGTGTCCACAGGTCAGGATGCATTAGTCACGTACAGGATATGCTTCTCAGTGTTTGGTGCCATGTACCTCTTCCCTCCTTCCCCTAAAACAGAGATTTAGATTTCACAAAACACATGACATCTGCAAACCCTAACCCAACGTTAAGTATCCTGACATATCTATGTCAAACATCTGCAGTTTATTTTTACACTGGAAAGTACTGTACAGAGCAGCCAACTGACTGTCTGTCAGCCTTACTAAATGAATTATCCCCTGTACTTCATTCACAGAAAATAGGTATTTTAAACAGAGTAATCAGAAACTTCAATTCTGGCATCTGTTTGTATGACAGGGACACAGAAAGCTTTTGTCCTGTCATTTCAAACACCATCTACAGTTTTGTGCTGGTAGTTGAAGGGTAGGAGTGCTTGAGGGGTTATTAGAAATCTATTTCAGAGAGACGTTTCACTTTCTGTGATTTTGCTTTAAGGGCACACCCCCGAAGTGTGCTGCACTGCCAGAATTCATGAGGAAACATACATTAGAGTCCATATGTGTTTTTAGAAGAGTCAGATTTATTTGGTGTCACGCCATTTTAACCAGAAGGTCTGAATTAAAAGAACTAACACTGCCTACAGAGGGCCCAGCACTATGTGGACAGGTTCCAGCACTAAGGCTGTGACTATACAGGTCACTTGCATCCCATTGAAACAAACTCACAGGGACACTAGACTGCCCACAACGAGGTAACACGCTTTTGAGCATGAACTTGATGCAAATTACACTGAATAGTGTTAGACAGAAAACAAAAATCTATGCTGGAAAACTAATGTCTCCCACTGTAGGTTACACAGCAAAACTCTGCAAGGCAATGAATTGAACCCATATTTGTTGACTCTCTTGTGCCACAAAGATAATTCCTTGTACTTCTGTATTGCCCATGGAAAATTTTTATTCATTAGTGCCATAGCTGCATGCTAGAGACAGTTGCTTCCTCGCTTGCTTGCTGTAGAATGCTCTCTGATAGCTCATTGCACACAATAACACTTAAGAAAAATAAATTTCTCTGGAGATAGATAATAAATTCTTCTGTTTGGAAATTAAATGGGTCTCTAGCAGAAGCTTTATGATGGATGAGTGGATTACAGTTTAGTGTGCATCAGTCTCCATTTTGTAGCACAGAGTAATTCATAAACCCGCAGATCCTAATGTTAACAACCAAAATAATAATACCAATTTAAATTCCATTCTCAAAATTACCTAACGAACGTCTGGAGTATATGTTTTACTTTACTCAGATGTACTGCCCTTAACTTTCTAACCTGACTTTTACTATTCCATAGCTACTGGTTAAAAAATTCCCAGAGTGACTCTATTACAGAGTCTCAGACATGTAAATCAGGTCTACAGAGTCCAGGCAGAGGCTGGGGGCAGAAATCTGCTACAGGGACCCACAGTTTTTTGTACTAAAGGCTGAATTTAAGCATAGGACATGGCAGCTGTTGCTGGTAATTCCACTGTAGCTGTGGGGAATATGTTGCCGTTTCAAATCAGTTATTTGTGGAGAGATACTACCATAACAAACTCCGCTGTCAGTGACGGCACTATTTGTTGTCATGGACAATCAAAGAAAGAGAAGCCATGGAACTAAATCACAGAATACCAGGTTGGAAGGGACCTCAAAGATCATCTGGTCCAACCTTTCTTAGCAAAAGCACGGTCTAGACAAGATGACCCAGCACCCTGTCCAACTGGATCTTAGAAGTGTCCCATGTTGGGGAATCCACCACTTCCCTGGGGAGGTTATTCCAATAGCTGATTGTTCTCATTGTGAAAAATTTTCCTCTTGTGTCCAAACCGAATCTTCCCAGGAGTGACTTGTACTCATTACCCCTCATTTTTTCCATGTGACTCCTTATAAAAAGGGAGTCTCCATCTTCTTTGTTAAATACTGGAATCTTCCCTTTAAATACTGGAACATGGTGATAAGGTCTCCCCTAAGCCTTCTTTTCTCAAGGCTGAACAAACCCAGTTCTCTCAGCTTTTCCTCATATGGCAGGCTTCCCAGTCCTTTGATCATCTTTGTGGCCCTTCTCTGGACCCTCTCCAGCCTGTCCACATTTTTTTTGCATAGCAGGGACTAAAACTGAACACAGTATTCCAGGTGTGGCCTGACAAGTGCTGAGTAGAGTGGGATAATGACTTTATCTCTGCTGGTGATGCTTTTGTTGATGCAACCCAGCATCCTGTTGGCTTTCTTTGCCAGCACGCTGTTTACTCATATTGAACTTGTCTACCAGAATCCCCAGGTCCCTTTCCACTGAGCTGCTCCCCAGCCTGTGCTGCACTCCTGGATTATGTTTTCCCAGGTGCAAGACCTTACACTTGTCCTTGCTGAACTTCATAAGGTTCTTGTTACCCTACTCTTCCAGCCTATCCACATCTTCCTGCAGGGTGGCTCTCCCTTCTGAAGTGTCCACTTCCCCACTCAGTTTGGTATCATCAGCAAACTTCATCAGGGTACACTTGATCCCATCATCCAGATCACTCATTAAACAGTGTTGGGCCCAATATCGATCCCTGGGGGACCCCACTTGTGACAGGTTGCCAGTTTGAAAAGGAGCTATTTACCACCACCCTCTGGGTGCGGCCTGTCAGCCAGTTCCCCACCCACCACACAGACCACTTATCTGGACCGTAACGCATCAGTTTCTCTAGGAGGAGGCTGTGGGAAACCATATTGAAAGCCTTGGAGAACTCTAGGTAGACTATGTCCGCCGCTGGCCCCACATCAACTGAGCAGGTTACTTTGTCATAGAAGGCGATCAGGCTTGTCAAGCCCTTGGTGAATCCATGCTGGCTTTTCCCAATCACGTGCTTCATTTGACTTGTGATAGCCCCCAGGAGGATTCGTTCCATAACTTTCCCAGGGACTGAAGTAAGACTGATAGGCCTATAATTTCCTGGATCCTCCTTTAAGCCCTTCTTGTAGATGGGGTGACATTAGCCTTCTTCCAGTCTTCTGGGACATCCCCCAATCTCCATGACTTCTCAAAGATTATGGAGAGTGGCCTTGCAACGATGGTCAGCCAGCTCTCTTAACTCCCTTGGATGGATAATGTCAGGGCCCATCGATTTGTAGGGGTCAAGCTCCTGTAACAGTTCACTTACCAACTCTTCCTTCACTGATGGTGGGTCTGTGTTTGCATCAACCTGGATTTTTGTTGCCAAGACCTGGGGCCCAACAGTGCTGGTAAAGACAGAGGTGAAGAAAGTGTTGAGAATCTCTGCCTTTTCAGTGTTGCCGGTGACTAATTCACCTCTCCTATTTAACAATGGGCCAATATTTTTCTTCTGTTTCTGCTTGTTGTTTACATACCTGAAGAACCCTTTCTTGTAGTTTTTGACATCTCTGGCCAATTTCAGTTTGAGCTGAGCTTTTGCTTTTCTAACTGCATCTCTGCACACCCTGGCAATGCCCTTGTAGTTCTCAATGGGTATTTGTTCGCTTTTCCATCTCTGGTATGCTTCTCTCTTGGTTTTGAGCAGACTCCGAAGCTCGCAGTTAAGCCAAGGGTGTCTCTTGCTCTGCCTACTTTCCTTACCTTTAAAAGGGATGAACTGGTTTTGTGCTTCCAGGAGAGCGTTCTCGCTAGCTCCTTCATCCTCCATGGAGGCTTCCCATGGAATCCCTCCCAGCTGAGCTCTGAGCAAGCTGAAGCTTGCTCTTCTAAAATCTAAAACCTTTGTCTTAGTACTAACCTTCAGTGTGCTCAGCAGGATCCTGAACTCCACAGTATTTTGATCACTGCAGCCAAGGTTATCACTGAGATACTACAAAGCAGGTTTTCTTGGTTTGTGAGTAGCAAGTCCAGCAGTGCCTCATTCCTGGTTGGCACATCTAACATTTGTATGAGGAAGCAGTCCTCTATGCATTCAAGGAAC
The DNA here is from genome assembly GCF_964195595.1 of Calonectris borealis. Taxonomy (NCBI): domain Eukaryota; kingdom Metazoa; phylum Chordata; class Aves; order Procellariiformes; family Procellariidae; genus Calonectris; species Calonectris borealis. Next base: position 136,539,244 of record NC_134312.1, on the reverse strand, counting down.
TTGATGGATGATGTGAGCTGCTGTATTGTTCTTCCAACAAATGTCTGGGTTACTGAAGTTATCCACCAGTTTCTGTTGACCCAAAGCTTAAGTGACCCAAATACTGCTTTGTTGGCCTTATCGTCTTGGTTTGGAGGAGGTCGGTAGCAGATGCCTACTGTAAGTTCTCCCTTGGAGACGACCCCTCTGATGTTGACCCAGAGGCATTCGATAGGGTTTCCACAATCGCTATAGTTAACTTCTATACATTCAAGGTTCTCCTTAACATAGGGTATAAGTAAATGGGTATGTAAACTACTGCTTTTCCAAAAGCAGTATTTCCAGCCAAACATAGAGATAAGAAATAGATGACAGCAGGGAAAGTTTTGTCCTATTGAGATGCACACTAAACTTTTTTTGGCGGGGCAAAGGCTGGGAAGTAGAACTGCTCTTATTTCCAGCAGTCCGGGTTCTTTGCATTACCTCAAAATTTGCTTAAAAAAACAATACAAAGCAATGCAACTTGAGCTAAATGTGCATCTACCTCTTCATCAAAAAGATGACAACAAGCATCAATAGAAAAAACAAACAAAATTATAAACTGTCTATAGCCCTAAACCTATAAAGGCAACCAGAATTTCTCTGAAGCAAGCACCAAATATTCATCCATGAATTAGGTAGCAAGGTTTATCAAAACAGTAATTCTCAGCCTGCAGCGATGAAGTCCCCAGCTCATTCTCAAATCAGTGTTTCACACTCCAAATTCCTAAGTCATTGGGCTGCCAAGCTATAAATGTGAAACAAATAATTTTTACACAATTCTAAGTAGGTCTTCCTTCCACTTCACACAGACTAAAATAAATGGGCTTTCTTTTACAGCGTTCAGCTTCAACTACTGGCAAGCTTCCCCCAATCATGGAACAGTATTTGCAAATGCTCACAAAGCAGGCAGGCAGGCAGCTGCAGTGGTGGTTGGTTTCTGCACAAAAGAAAAGCATTGCTGACATTTTCCTAATTGGTCAGTTCCATTTCTTCCCAAAGATGCTCTTCGTCTCTTGAAGCTCTTTTCAGAATTAACTTATTCCTACCAAGTCCAGTTCTGCTGGGAAGTCATCATTACCTGGCCAAAACCAGTTTTTCCAAACACAGCAAATAGCCTTTTTTCTTCATATTTAAGGAATATTGAGATCTCTACCTAACTCATACTGCATCCTGGGACATCATCAGTGATTCCAGGCCTTTTAAAAGAAAGTTTTGGGTTGTTTCCCCCCACACTTTTCCCACCTTTTATGGATGACTTTTAATCTGGGATATACTAGCTGAAAAGAAAAGCGAAGAGATATAGACAACCTCCATCCTCAGGGACTGCCAAAAGCAGGATAAACAGTAACTAGTATCTTAGCTATTCACTGCATTTGGGGCTTCATATGCACACAAACACCCTCTTACATACTTGCAGCAAAACTATGACCTAAGCCCTTCAAGACACAAGCTATTTTCCCCATAGGCCCTTAGAAACTCAGATGTTGTTTCTCTTATTTTATAAAAAGGAAAACATTATATGCTTTCCGTAAGTTTGATCCACTTTGCTCTTCTTTCTTTGTAATATCCTTTGAGAAGCTTAAGTAGTAATAAAAAAAAAAATTCCTGTCTGGAATTCATCCTTTTCCTATTAAAAAACAGAAACAAAAAAACAAGGAAAAAAACAACTTCAAAACCAAAACCCAAATAAATTCCCTTATTTGGAGAGAAGTATCCATGGAGAGATTTTTCAACATTAAAAGGAGATAAAAGTAGGGAGGGTAATTATCTATGTTGGATTTTTAATGAAGGCACTGAAAAATTCATACCCAGCATTGTGTGTTTTCTTGTACCATTTTTGCTCTTAATATTTATACATGCAACCCTTAGCTCACTGTAGCCAGTAATCGTACGCAACCTGATGTTTCTTATCCAGGCAGCCTTCTCCAGAGCTCTCTAGTGCACGCACTCTGCAGTCTGCCATCTTCCTCGGCTCTGCCCCACGCAATGGTAGTTATGACAAGCGACCAAGTGCTTGCTCCCCGTAAGTGTCAAATGGCCTTTACTGACTTGCAGTTTCTTGCTTAGTTAGCACATTATTCTTCAAGGAAATATTGTACTTTCCCCAACCTTGATCTATTTTTTCTTTTCCATGATTTCAGACTGACCTATAGCCCTGTTCACATATTTGTCTGCTTATTTCAGATGATGAATGATTTTCTGTTACTGCTGCATGTGCACTTTCTGAGCTTTCTCATCTTATCTTAAATGCTACCTGAGCTGATCTTGAGCAGCCCACAGGGTTAAAACATATCCATGTCTACTGATTAAAAACTCCTAGTTCTCTCTTTGAATGCCACTTCCCACAAGCCTATCTGCTGTGTTAAATATTCTGCCCACACAGGCTTCTCAACGCAAAATGCCAACTTCTTCATCTGCCTAGAAAAGCTAAGTACCTTTACCAAAAACTTACATGAGTTTTCTGAAGTGATAGCATCAGACCATTTTATTCTGCCCGTACTTGCATGAACCAGGCACATCATGGGGAAAACCAAAATCTTTGCCTGAAGGAATTCCAACAAAATAAGGATTTAAATCTGAGGATTTGTAAACAGGATATTCAAGGAGTTTAATTTCTACAGAGCTCTACAGAGCTCTGGATTTCCAGAGGGCTGACATCTCAAGCATTACTCTTTATGAAGTGCAAAACTTTGCAGGACAAGAGTTTCCATCAGTGGGAGCCTGTGAGATACAAACAACTGTGACTTATCCCCACATCTGTAAACATAAAATATTCCGGGTTGCTGAGAACAGCACGGTCTCACTTGCTGGAGGGTTACGTTGGAACACTAAGCAACTTACAGAAATTGTGGAAACGTACTGAAAGAAGAGAGTGATGATTTTATAGCGGAATGAACAGCTTCATTTTAGCTGTAAGTTGGCTTGGGGAAAACAGACTTATGTTTAAACTTCTCCTTGAATTTAAAACCTTGTGCTTGCAAAAAATGTAACAAAAGGATTACAGATGACACAATGTAACTTCCCCCTTCCCATTTTTAACACGAGAAGTCTGATCTTCAAAGAAGTAGAGATAGCTAGGCCGAATCTTACTATGCCCGAAGTCTAACCTATGCAGAGAAATCAAATGCTGTAGCTGGCTTGAAAACACTAATTTGGAATAAAAGTGACTTTTTGGGGGAGTAATTGCCTGCAATGATAAGCTCTCAGTCACCAGAGTCACAACTACCATGAAAGAGAACTACCAACTACCAACTTGGGGTATTAAAACCCCAAGTATTTACACTGACAAGTTTTCCATCTGCTAGTTGAGGAGGGAATCAGTTAAAAGAAATTGAATATTTCACCACATATATCTACAAGCAATGCAATATTCTCAAGAAAAAAGAAAATGTTCTGTTACAGGCTTTGAAGTAAGAGCAGATGTGATTCCTTGGCAGGCTTGTGGCAGTCTGAAACCATGGTTCCACGGGCATTTTTCTTTCCTCAGCTACAAAACCAGCTCATGCAGTTTCTGCTCCCCTCCTTCTCCCTTAGCTGCATGCTCCAGCTCGCAGGCCCCTCAAGGATGCCGCTACAATTGTCTAAGGGGCCACACAATGAATCCTACAAACCCCCCCCCCCAACCCCAACAAGTTATATTTAATCCTGGTACAGTTCAGTGTCTTGGCACCACACATGCTGAACAAAAGGGGCAGCAGTGGAGCAGGAGTGAATGGCTAGGAAGGAAAATTGCTTAGCCTGGCTTTGGCATTGAGACGTCTTCATTGAAACACAACCTATTGGTAAAAGCGGGACATAGTCTAAGGCAAGAGAGTGTGCTCCCTAAGAAAGATGCAGTCCCAACAGGCTGTCTAAGCAGACAGCAGATTTTGCAAATCTGAAGTACTCAGTTTGATACCTTCTCTTTCACTATAATATAGATTTTCTAGACATTTTAAAGAGGACAGCTCTGTAGAAACAGGGCAAAATTACTTACCAAGACAGCAAGTGCAGAGAAACTACCTTTGAAATCAAAATGACTAGAAAGCCAGGAAGTAAGGTTAGAACCAAGGTGTTCCACTTCCAGGTTTGCTACTGGATGTATGTATCACTCTCAAGTTAATTAACCACATGCCTCACTGTAATGAATCTGTAAAATGAATCTAATACTTTCCTACCTGACAGAGAATTTAAAAGAATTAATTATCTCACATTATTTTGAAATCTGTGGGTTAAGTAACCAGCACAAATCTACACAGTTAACCAGAGAATAAAGAAGCTGATTTCTGTTTTAGAAATAGGATTAAAAACCAAGAAGGGTTGTCTTGTGGTCTCCAAAACAAACTGCCAAAGATCCTAGATGGAAACAATACAAGCCTTCATGTCCATATTTACACTAGCAGTAGGCTACACTGGTTACTGTCCAGCTAAACAAATCACCTTTCTTTTATTTTCTTCTATTACCTTCCACAATGAAACCCTTAAGAAGGGATTTTCTTATCGCAGAAAATGAACTGAAACAATCAAACCCCATAAACATGAAGCAACCAGCTAGCCCAGTGGAACCTCAAGTGAAAGCCTGCTCTAGAAATTTGAATGCTCTACATGTAATTCATAATCAGGTATATGTGCATCTAGGATAGAAAACACACAGGCGAGCCCAGTGAAACCAGGGGTCTGTATCACACCAGAGACACCAAGGTGTCCAGACTATATGTTTGTGCCATCTGACAGAATTAAACAGCCAGGAAGTTGCTGACCGACCACTGCTTAGAAATTAGTATGGGATCAGGCACTGGCAGCTGCCTCTAGTAAGGATCAAGTCTACAGCAATAAGATTAAATACAGACCAGCTGACTCTGCACTCCCATCCCCCAAAACAACTCCAATCTGTCGCTGATGGCAACAATGCTGACGCCAGACAAAGACACCAGTGCTAGAGTAAACAGAAGGATTACTTAAATCTATATATAACTGTATCCATATATACACATACATATATGGCACAGTCAGAGGAGACTGAACTAGGAAATACTCGAATTTAAAAGTGCTTCTTTAAAAGCAAACCAGCACATTGAAGAAATATGAGTTTCACAATCATTTTTTACATGTGCTCTGAATAGAAATTAAGCACATGCACTTGGAAGGAAGAGTTCCATGATGCACACTAGACAGCTAAATAACACTGAAAGTTTGGTGCTTTCAGGCAAAAAAAAAAGGAAGTAGCCTGTACTAGTCTTCTAAAGCAAACTCGCACATTTGAACTTCACATTGAAATTTCTTTCCTGACTCCAGCCACAGACTACACTGCTGAATTCAACTTTGTTTTATTGTATGACATGAGAAAGCAACTCAGTAATATACGAAGGGAAATCTGCAACTTTATAAACAACATTTGAAAAAAATTTTTGAGAGCAATCTGTAACCATGTCGTTGATTTTCTGAAAGGAAGCATACTCAGGCTATGAACTGACCTTTCTGTTAACTGGCAGGTCCATAAGTTAGTATTACTGCAGACATGCGGAATTAAGTAACAATCTCTGATCCGGGCAAAATTAATTTAAGCAAGTAAATATGCATTTTTCCATGCTGTTAGTAAACTACAGTGTGCTGCCTGACCAATCATTTTGAAAGAGCCATCTGGAAAGAGGGTCAAACTAAAGAAATCGGCAAAATATATCACCACTTGTGAAAGAAAGGGCTGAGGGGTAACTTTGGAAACTTAGTTTATCTCTGATCTTCTGAGTTTCTCATTGCTCATTTCAGCATTCTAGTAAATTAAATTAAATATACTTAAATACATGAGGATTATTGCTATGCCTGGTATTAAAAACACAACAAAAAACATTGGGAAAATATGCCAGGGAAAACCTGCACATGTGCCTCTATCATACCTTCCACAAAAGGGAAATCTTTGACACTAGAAATAATTCCAGAGTCAGTTGCTGGAGTAGAAGTCTGAGCATTGTCTCCTTTCAAAAAGGCTGCTGGCATCCTGCCCTTCAGAAAGTTAAGTCATACTTCTTAGCAACTGGGAGCTCCATGTCTCTGCTCTGCCACTTCAATGTGGCAATTCACATGTAAAGGAAGTGTTTAAGTGACTTGATGAAGAGAAGACTTTACATGAGGAGAACCATCAGACTAAAAGCCCATCTAGCCTGACAGCCTGTTCACGACAAAGGTCGGTAACTAATGCCAAGGGAAGAACACAAAAGCAGGGAATGCAAATAACTACATATCACCAGCTTTACCTACTGAGAAATGCAGAGATCAGGAAAAGGCAGACACTTCTTTCTGCACACCTCCAAAGCCAGCCAGATGCTCTGCTATCTACCACCTCAACACCTCCTCCACCAACGTGTCACACATGATGCAGTCTCCATAGTCTGGACTCTCCTACAATTTTTCAGCCTCCTTCCCACCATACCAGTGGCCAAAAATCCCAAAGCAATGACAACCGATGAATTTTAAAGCGAGTCTTCCAACCCTTCTTTCTGCTCAGCAACGACATCAGAAATTGCAGATCTCCTAGAACTGAAGGTGCTCTACAAGGCTTGTACAGAGTGAGAGAATAGCAGCATTGGCTTGTTAGTATTTGAACAACCACATTAAAATTGAGGCCCAGCATGCTCTTTGGAGACCTACATTCCTTGGCAAAGTTTCTCCAATTTCTGTGAATACAGAGCTGACTTTTAGAGCAACAACCACCAGCAACTACAAATGAAATTAAACGCAGAAGACTCTTATCCAGCTAAATGTGAACAGTAACAATCAACAGTGTAACACTGTTATTTCAGTACAAACCTAATGTCAGTACAAATACCCATTTAAGATTTATTCTTCATTTTACATTGCCTCCATGAGCTCAATGTACTGCAGAGCAGTGTTTTGATAACTTGGACATATGTCTTTGAAAATATCAGAGGGAAGCTCTGATATTGGGATAAACAGGTTTGGATACTTCCGAGGCCAGTAACAATTGTTCCCCAGGACTCAGTTTTGGGGCCGGTCTTGTTCAGTATCTTTAGCAATGATCTGGATGAGGGGATTGAGTGCACCCTCAGTAAGTTTGCAGACGACACCAAGCTGGGCGGGAGTGTTGATCTGCTGGAGGGTAGGAAGGCTCTGCAGAGGGACCTGGACAGGCTGGATCGATGGGCCGAGGCCAACTGTATGAGGTTCAACAAGGCCAAGTGCCAGGTCCTGCACTTCGGCCACAACCACCCCATGCAACACTACAGGCTTGGGGAAGAGTGGCTGGAAAGCTGCCCAGAGGAAAAGGACCTGGGGGTGCTGGCTGACAGCCGGCTGAACATGAGCCGGCAGTGTGCCCAGGTGGCCAAGAAGGCCAACGGCATCCTGGCCTGTATCAGGAATAGTGTGGCCAGCAGGAGCAGGGAGGTGATCGTGCCCCTGTACTCGGCACTGGTGAGGCTGCACCTCGAATACTGTGTTCAGTTTTGGGCCTCTCACTACAAGAAGGACATGGAGGTGCTGGAGCGTGTCCAGAGAAGGGCAACGAAGCTGGTGAAGGGCCTGGAGCACAAGTCTCATGAGGAGTGGCTGAGAGAACTGGGGAACTGTTTAGCCTGGAGGAGGCTGAGGGGAGACCTTATTGCGCTCTACAACTAACTGAAAGGAGGTTGTAGCGAGGTGGGTGTTGGTCTCTTCTGCCAAGTAACTAGCGATAGGACAAGAGGAAATGGCCTCAAGTTGCGCCAAGGGAGGTTTAGATTGGACGTTAGGAAAAATTTCTTTACTGAAAGAGTGGTCAGGCCTTGGAACAGGCTGCCCAGGGAAGTGGTTGAGTCCCCATCCCTGGAGGTATTTAAAAGACGTGTGGATGAGGTGCTTAGGGACATGGTTTAGTAGGCATGGTGGTGTTGAGTTGATGGTTGGACTCTATGATCTTAGAGGTCTTTTCCAACCTTAATGATTCTATGATTCTATGATAATTTAATACTGATGAACAGCTGGATCAATCTGTACTGAGTACTTCATACGACTGTAGCACAACTGTTTCTCGGTGTGTTGTCAATCAACCTTCTCTATTTTTCTGAGAGACAGGGAAGTGCTATCACCCCTGTATTACGAGTCCAAATAAAAAAAAACAGACACAAATTCCTACAGCAGGAGGTCCTTTAGATTACTTGGAATGGGCTTCACACCAGATCGCATCACAAGGTGGCACAGGTGCTCAACCCAGCTGCTGGAAAAGATAAGAGTGACAATGTTCCCTTGCACCTTGGGGTTTAAGATGTATCATCCTTTGAGTATGAATGACTAGCTCCCTTCTTCCTTGAAGGCATGGTTGGAAGAGAAAGATTATTATTTTGGAAATTTGTTTCTAAATTCCACCTCCGTTGAACGCCTTTGTGGATCTAGTCCCAGATGGCATGTCCAAGGTCATGATGGAAGTCTGTAAAGGCCACCCAAGGCTGAGATGGGTAGCCTAACAGCCTCTGTCTGTCTCTCATTTGATTTTCAGCATGCTAGGAAATGAGTTTCGAAAAGACCCAGGCAGATGGAAGTCTCTGAACTCTCAGTTTCTGCCTCCCACATTTCCCTAATGACAATGGACTTGAATTCCATCTGGATGCTTCTGATAAAACTGAGGCACAGTGAGAGATGTTGAAAAGCAAATGGTGCCTCTGAAGTCTTGGCATTAACAACACCCCATTAAAATTAGCAGAGGTAAATTATGTGTCTCCAAGCAAATCTGTACAAGAGGTTTGCTTTATAACGGAGAGACCTTCAATGTGTAACACTTGAGATATTCTGCTGCCATGCTTTGTTGTAGATTCCGAGCAGATTTTGTAGATAAAGAGTATAGAAAGCACACATTATTACATCCATTTCCACCTTGGTCCTTGGGCAATGCTTTTAACAATCACTCCAGTACTGTAACTTTAAACATTCTTGCTACAGCAATAGTTCCCCCAGGTAGATACAAAAAAGGTTGTGTTAGAAAATGCTTAATTCATAGCCCACACTGTCACTGTCCACTTACAAGGTTGAGAGTATCATGCTAAAGGCAGATGAATTCAGATTTATCAGCACAGAACTGAGTCAGAGCTCTCTCCTAAGTAAAATCACTTAGAGAACCAGAAACTCTGCATGTGGCACCTAGATGGAAACAGTAATTGAGGAATTTTAGGGGAAATGGAAAACTGCATAAACTGTGAAGACAGACTGCCCGAGACGAGCGATTAGCACAGAGAAGCTTTTATGCCACTTTTCCCTAGAGCTGTGCCTGTCAGCATGGTCTCACCTGCTCTTTTCCACAGCAGCTGCAGCTGCTTTCACAGGCTCCCCTGCAGAGACAAAGAATGAAGAGAAGACTACAGGAGCCACTCAGAGCAGCTGCAGATGCTAATGGCATAAGCAAGCAGGCAGACCTGCCTTCAAAAAATTACCAGCACTGGTTCTGAGTCTGTAAGTAGTGTCTGTGTCTTCCCACACCAAACTGTTCCCGTATGAAGCAATCTTCCATAACAGCCTTCTGAAAGCTATTTTTGCTCTTACAACAAGACCAGGGAGGGATTCCTTGTTCCACACATGGCCTCTCAGCCCTGTGTCTGCCTGGTGGTTCTTTGCCAAAGCTTTGCAGAGCCCAGGTACGTCACAGCAATGCCCTCAAGCCTTGGAAACTGCATGGACACAAAACAGGCGCTGACACTCTGCTTGTCTGACCTAAAACTGAATTACCATGTGTATTTTCTTTGTAAGGAGAAAGTTCCAATAGCTAATCCATCACAGCAAGCTACTGACCTGTTTCCACAGGATCCTTCTGAGACCAGCAACTATCAAGAAACAGCTATCAAAAGCAGATCTAGCACACGGATGATGAGGGACAGGGCAGCTGAGAGGAGCAATGATCTGTCTCTGTCCTGCACATCTTATTCTCATATCCTCAAGACAAGTCCAGTCAGAAGGAATTTCACCACAGCACTGATTTACTAAGAGCAGCAACAATACAAGATTACCAGACTTCTCTTACTGACTCATGAATTACTTAGGGATAATAGCTCTCTGGGATAAAGGGCAGCTCAAATCCCATGTTTGTTCAGCAAAGATATGTTCAGCAAAGGATGCCTTTTGGTCACAGGGATGACATCTAATTTAACTGTTAAGCAAAAGCTCTGTAATGAACAATTCGTCTCAGATCATATGGTTCATTCTTCTACCACTTCTACTTCCTGCTGAGGTACTCAAAATCCCTTATAAATATGAATAAATTGAACCTCTCAACAAGCCACCTGAGGTATGTACTGTCTCCACTATAATAACAGGAACACATTAGACAGACAAATAAAGGGTGACAATTTCAAATACAGGCTTCCGAAGTTTAATACATATTTTCATATTAAGACAGCATTCTTCATTTCCATCAAACATGAGAGGAAATAGAGGTGTTTGACCTCTTAGCATTCCTCTTAAAGCAATGTCTACACTACAGTTACACTGAACCACATAAGCTTCTTTTCCCACGCTGCTAGCTGTAAACCTGCTGTAACTCAAATACCAGTGCTCCACAGCATGCTTAGGAAGAACTGAGCCCAGAATAGCCACTGGCAGACAGGACAGTGGCATTCCAGGCCCCGGCTCCACCAAACCGTCCAGGCTGCACACATGGGAGTGTGGTCCACGGCATCCTCAGATGCCACCTAGGAGCTGAAACCTGGAGCATCCCTTAGCAGCAAAACAACAAGCCTGGCCTTGCACTTGCATACTTTCAGGGGTTGCCAACAGTGTCAAAGAGTCTCAGCCTGAGGCACGTAACAAATAAGAAAGACTTCACATATAATTTCCAGTTCTATATATTAACCCTCAGACAACCCCTCTCCTGAGCATGCAGCAGAGGATATCCATTTCTGACTGTATCTGGTCCAGTGATATAGAAAGCGCACTGTTTCCTCAGCAGCACCTCAAGCTTTCTAGTGACTCTCTCCCATTAATTCCTGCAGCAGCAAGTACACCTGTACAGCATAATGTCCATTCGTTGCAAAATGTGTTGATTGATGGGAAGGACATAGGTCCACATAGCAAAGCTATACATTCTTCTAAGCTCAAATTCTGTCTCTAGTATGAGATCCAAGGACATTTTCTTGACTATCACATACTCTAGGAATGGCTGTGTTCCCAAACTGATACTCTTAGTACAAAGCTAACCTTGTTTCTTATGAAAAGGATGTAAAACTGCGCCCAACTGTTGCTCTCTAAATGCAATTCAGACCCTCTATTTTTACAAATACAGATTAGTTTTCAATGTTAAGGGGTGAACATTGTGGCACTTTTCCTTATTTTGCTAGTAAGGAGACATTTTCTCAGCTTTTGGCTTCCAGTACCAAATAACGTGGGGTCTACACTGGACACAGTGTGTGCACTTGACAAGATTCTGCTGCTACAGGATAAAAGGTTCAATCATCAAGAGGAGAGATGTGGTACAAAAGGAGAGCCTTTCACATTTTTCCTTCAGTTCACAAAAAAAAATGTGCTTCAAAACGTCTCTCAAGCACCCATACATACTGCAGAGAGCACTCTTATTTCACAGGCATTTCTCAGAAACTTCAGCAATTCAACTGCTAAAGATAGTGGTAAAAGTTCACGTGACAACAAGGCTGACAAAGCCAAGGAAGTTGAGCAGGTATTTATGAGGTCACCATCCACACTGCTTTGACAGTTTAGGGTAGGGAAGAAGAAACAAAAAAGATGCTGGTGACCAAGAGTAAGAATTTGAACTTCACTCTGATGGAGAAAAAGACAGACAAAGAACAGGGAGAAGCATTTACCAAGAGCAAAGAAAAGAAGGAAAACATGGTGGCAAAAAAAACCTGCCAAAGTCTATTTTCCAAAGAAGTACAGAGGCCTTAAACAAAACCAAAAGCTTCATGGATCTGGTACTATTCAAGCAAGTTTCAAAACATGGAAAATTCCATTACTCCCTCTTCACGAAAGAGGCAGTGGCAACCATCATCTTTCAGAGAAAAAGAAACCCAAGGGAAAAAAACCTACAAATTGCAGATTTGAAACAAACATCTTCATTCACCATTTCCTTTCAATTTTTTTTAAGGTTTTCCATCTGGCATGAAAGTTTTAGGTTGAGACAACATTATTTTGGGAAAAGCTGGAGGGTATGTGTAGGAAATACAGAAGCTTTAACGGAAAAAACTAGTCATAACATTAACAATTGCCAGACTATTATCCTTCAGTAATGAACTGACATGATGGCACTTTGCTTTTCTTTGTTTTTAGATAAAGGATACTGTCTCATTGCCTGTTGACTACTACAGAATGGTTCTCAATGCTGTATTCACTCAATTACAGTAGTCATTTTCTCTTATATGTAAGAAGGGGACAAAGAAAAACTGCACAGGACAAACTACATGTTGCAAAGGCTAAATTTAAAAGTGTAATAAATATGTGCAATTAGCCAATTTACTGAATTGTTAGGTTTGTGAATCTTCCTTTCTCATTTTTTGTCCTTTTAATTCTTGCAAATATAAAAAGGCAACTTACTGTATTCTGTCTTTTGCATCTAGGATGCTTGGAGAATTCAGTACACTACCTAGGTCTGACAGGTATGGTAACCCAGAAAAATAACTTCATGCTTTTCAACAGCCAGAGGGAAGACTTTTAAATGCAAGTAAAAACATCCCCAAGAAGCACAGTATATTACGTTCACCAGTTACATGAAGAACCAAAACAACAGACTGGCCTAACAACAAAATCCCCTAAAAAAAATAGAATTACTAGATAATTATGATTGCATATGAAGAAACAACTGAAGAAGAAAGAAATTAAAACTGTCTGTAAGGGATTTTAATCAAATACAGAGTATATCTAGAATACGAGATAAGTCTGTAGCGCATTAATATGTCTGAGTTCATACAGCCTCAGCAAAACTCTGCCCACAATTACTTCGGGGCATTCCAGGAACACATAACTTGACTGCAACACATGACATGAATATAAAAACTAGTAAGAATTTGACAAGAATTCAACGACAAAAAAAAAGAGGTTGTTTTAAAAGAGGTTGTTTGTGAACAACTATATCACTGCTGAAGTGTTAAATCATGCAGCAAGGCTCAGAGTTTGCCAGTTTCAAAGGCTTTACTGTGTAAGTCAACCAGTCACTGCAAATGCCCACTGTGAAAACAAAACAAACCAAAAAAATCGCTACAGAAGTCAGGAATCTGCTTGTTCTTCAAGTTTGTGGTAGTTACCGAAAAATGAAATAAACCTGAAGTTTTCTTCTCTGGCTAGTCTGACATGATGGATTTCTTATCTTTGAAACATTTCTCTTTGCAATTAGCGTTAATACTTGCATTTCACCATCCAGACACAAATGCCTTTCCCGCCTACATCTCAGGCCTATTTAAGTCTTCCACAGTTAAAGTTTGCAAGATCTTATCCTCTGATGTCCGTGATCATGTTTACCTCCAGAAGACTCTAGAGCAGGCATTAGAAGTGAAGAGTCTGTCATCAGCTAGGATTTGTTTTAGTCCATTTGATTATCCTTCTATATGTTGATGAGACATGGATCATGTGTGTGAACCAGTTATATCTTACTTAGTAAATCAAGACTCTCATTATGCATGTCCAAAATAGCTGCATTAAGGCTGTGTAGTATTTCCTAATTTTGCAGGGCTTGAAAAACACCAGACTAATGGAAGTCACCCTTCACAAAGATTAAGTCAAACCTCCACCCTCTGTACTAGTATCCCCTTCCTTACGTGCCAAATTCTCCTATTTGTTCTATTGCTATCTCCATTGCTGTTCTTTTCCCATGTGTCTCACACTTCAGGAAGCTGCCAAGAAACATATATCAAACTCTTCCATAGCATTCATTTTCAAAGAAGAGCAAGCCAGGTGTCTGCTCCCAAGCGCATATCAAGGTGCAGGGGTCAAAGGCTGTGAAGTCCACCTGGAGCCCCCTATTTATGCCAGAGAAAGAAAACATGAGAGACAGCTTCCCTGTTAATGTTCCTTAACAGCTGGCTTAAACTTCAACTGATCATCAAGGTCACTATTGGTATTCCCCTTTGACGTGCCCAAATATTCTCATTCTGTTTAGAGAAAATTTAAAACTCTTACCTCAACATTACAAATGTCTCTTCCAGAGATGGGTGCCTAAATTTCAGGCATTACTGAGCTTTATAGTGCCCAAGTTTCTCTACAAATCTGCTCCTAAGGTGGGGGGGCAGCCCAGGACATATAGTTTGGAATTAAAAGGAAAAGGCATCAGAGGAAATACTTAAGTAATCGTGGGTTTCTTTTGTGGATGCATTATCTCCGTCTTCTTGAGCATTAATACAGAACGACAATCATTCTTCAGCACAGTATGAAAGATATAACATTATAGTGTCATTATGGATTGCAGCTTAATGAACCCCTAAATTTCATTTTGTTCAGAAACAGCATCCAGAAAAATTAATAACACTACCTCCCAAAGTAGAGTGGCACTGCCTTCAACAAGGTCTCCATACCAGCTCATTTCCACACCATCAGGGAAACAATGATTTTCCCTTCCTCCTGCTGCTTATGTTTCTTCTTTTAAGAAACTTAAGCAGAATTAAAAATTCTATTTTCCTTTTCCTCCACCACACAGGAAAAAATTATTTCTGAACAAGATTATACTGTATTTTTAATTACTCACAAAATTAGCATTTAGATAGCACCATTCACCCAAGAGTTCTGTGGCACTTTTAAATTTAAATTACATCAAGTACTTGTTTACTTTTTCATGCTTTGAGGAATTACAGGTTGTTATTATCCTCACTTTATCAGGGAAACTATTAAAGAAACTGAGGCATGCAGTAGCTAAAGACCAGATTCTGCTTAAATTTGCATGGAATAGTGCCACTGAAGTGCATGGAGTTACACTTACCCAGAACTAAGCTAGTCATGCACACAGCAGAGACCTAATTATTCCAAAAGGCTCCAAGTACTGCTGTGGTGGAAGGAACAAAAGTAAAATCTGTATTCTGAGACACAAACCTCTTCCCAATTCACCTGCTCATCATAAAGAATCAAATCATATTTTTAGCAAGAGCAGCCGGTGAGGGGTCAGGAAGAGATTAAATAGGTATACCAAGGTCATATAGGGTATTTGCAACAGAGAATGTCTCTAAGCCCAGATTTCCCAATTTCCAGGATACCACTTCAATCACTCGCACATCTTTAAACACCACTAACCATAAAGACAAAATAAATCCAAAGAAAATGTACTGCATTTCCAGAAGTAGCTGAGCATCTTAAAGCATCCAGAGAACACCAAGCTGATTCTGCAAAAGCATGATGAGAAAGGGACGCATGTCAGGCACTACCACTGAGCTCTTTAACTCACATTCCTCTGCTAACTAGAGCAACTGTGCATCATACTGATAGGAAGTATGAAGTTAAGCTGAGGTGTGTCAGCTCACCAGATACCCTCTGATCAACAAACTTAAAATAACACAATTTTTATCTCTCCCTCCCAATCATTGCCTTTACTATGCATTTTTAGAACATTTCCCTCTTCCAGAGAAAGCTCTATTAAACATTCATTCTGAGTATTTCCTATTGGAGTCATGTGGGAAAAGTTATTTTCATCATGCTGCTTTCTTAAAACACGTAATAAATTTGCCTGCAACATCTGTATATGCAGTAAAGTGTCAATAACGTACAGCATAATCTTTTATTTCTTTTAAAGATTTCACAGAAACAAAGATGACCAATACCTCCAAGGATCAAGACCTGAGAAAAACCTGCAGTCTTTAGCTTATATTCCCTGGTTAAGGACTTGGGTGCAGATCAAGATACAAAGCAGGGAGAAACTTGTGGTATAGTACAGAATGAAGAGTACCCTAGGGATGCAGGGGGAGAAGAAAAAGGTCATGGAATGTTACTGTTGGGTTAGCCAAAGAATAACAAACAAAATGGCTGCTCCATGTTACAAAATACACTGAGGTTTACTCTAGGGTTCAGTGATGTAGTAAAGCACTTCCTCTGGGTTCCCCTCTCAGACATATAGCATGTTAAGTAAATTTAACCATAAAAATTCTGGAGTTTTTCCTTCAGCACTGAAGATGAGTATTGTCTTCCGGACAAATGTGTTATTCTCCTCTTTGCAGTCATAATTTTCTCTCTCTCTTCATGAAAAACCTTCAAACATTTTCTGAGACTTATTTCTAATGAATGGTACTTAAGTGCACCCACCAGTTTTGCCTGCTTCTTTCTGTTTGGCTTGCTCACATGCAGTGCCTATTTCTGTGAATTCTTACAAAACCTGTAAATGTTGAAGCCATCCATCGCTCAACGTTATGGCCACGAAGTACCAGAAAACATAGAACAAGCATGGACTTACGCAGTTCTTCACGGTGCCTCTCTGTCTGTGCAAAAAACTGGCGAAGCTCCTCTGTGATCTCCATGTTACTCAAGTCATATTCTATCTCCCCTTCAGACTCAGAGTCCTCCTCCATTTTGGAGTCCCTGTCAGCATCCTCCCTCCCTTGGTGGGCATCTGTGTACTGCTGAGCTCCCCCACGGTACGGAGATCTGCCGTGTAGGCTATAGCTAGAAGAATAGTTTTGGGTATGTGGGAGATCATTCCCATCCCAATCTGAGTAGCGGCTACTTGGAGAAGCTGCAGAAGGATGCCACGGTAGGTGATAGAAGGACTCCATGGCTTTCCTGTAGGCTTTCTGGTGTCTACGCATCCAGCGCATGGCTAAGTCATAGTGCCTCCAGTATCTTGCATACACTTGCTGAGAATACCATGGCTCGGTGTCTTCCTGTGGCCAAAACATGGGGGAGAGGGAAAGAACACCAAAAAAAAGAAAAGAAAAAAAAAAAGAGAAAACAAATGGTAATTGAGGGGAGAAACACTGTAAATGCAAGCGCAAAGTTTGCCTTTTCATCATTAGTCATCCTTTTCCTATGATAAACCATATAGATGTGAAAGAGGACAAGTATTAACACAGTGCAAGTGCACTACACTTCATTACTCTTACAAGAGATTGTTTTTGCATCAACACAACTACCAGTGAAGAATAAGCAATAGAGAAGTTGTAGTGTCCAGAACGCATTTTCCAAGTGTTCGTGCTACTACAGTGGGAATCAGTTCTTTTTAGGGGATACGCTGTGCGGATATATCCCACAATTCCTTAGCCACTCATGTGAGTTGTAAGAACTGAATCATTCCAAGGTGTACGTATTACAACCTACACCTGATTTCCAAATCCGCAGACAGAAAACACAAGAGATTAAAATTCCTCCATATTAAACAAAGGCATTCATTTTATTCAGTAACATATTTCCTCCATCTGCCTGCCAAAATAAGTTTCTCAGAAAAGGTCAAATGGCAATTCAGCCAAGTTCATATATCCATCATGGCCTCGATCAAAAACAAGGCTGTATTTAGCCAAGTGCAAACTGCCAGTAAATCTCCCTTTTGTACTCATCAGCAACCAACATATGAAAAGGGGTAATAAAGTACCACTGATAAAGTACACGGAAAAATAGTACTATAGAACGAAACATATTGTAACACACCTTCTCCTGTCTTCCAGCTAATCTTAGTTTTCCTGAAAAAAAACAGTTTCATGCTGTTCAGATTTCATCAACTACAAAGCCCCATAGCCCCTCTAGCCTTAAGCCCTCCTTCCTGCAGACCGTTTCATCTCCCTCCTCATCCTACTCTCAAAAAGAGGAGATAACAGAGGATCTTAAAAGAAGGCCATAAAGTAAACTAGAGCCTAGAACAATAAAATAAATAGCAAATGTTTTTTTCTTTCCCCCCACATCTTAATTTCCATAGAAAATCTTTTATCTGGGCCAAAACAGAATGCCTGTACTTTAAATTAGAAGAATTTTAATTAAGCCACGTTTTGGCAAACACTCAAAACTATGGCAAGATTAGCTGAGTTTTTCAGAGACGAATGTGACATTTACAGTCCTTTATTAGTTTTTTTTTTTTTTCAAAAAGGGCATACAAGACAAAAATCTTTCTTTAAGCATCTTTTCTTGATCTGCACTGGCACCACTCCATAGCTTTAAAAGAATGATTCTCTGGAAAAAAAAATTCCAAAACAAAACAGAAAAAAAACCCCAAAGAAATGCTTTCCATTTAATGCTAACAATATCAAGA
This sequence comes from Calonectris borealis, assembly GCF_964195595.1. NCBI lineage: Eukaryota > Metazoa > Chordata > Aves > Procellariiformes > Procellariidae > Calonectris > Calonectris borealis. The sequence goes on along the minus strand of NC_134312.1, from coordinate 136,521,114 downwards.
GAGGTTAATTTCATTTACTTACATTTGTTCTCACTTTCTGGTTCTCAGGCAATAATGCAAATGCTAGAGAGTTTGGAATAATAATTGTAACTCTCATGTTTCCCTTCTTTCTGCAAAAGTGAGCCCATTATCCCATAGGAGATCCAGAAATGCTATCTCTTTTTAAGATCATTGGTAAGTGGTCTCAGAAACAAAATACCTCTGGCTAATAGAGTCCATATAGAAAACCCACTACAAACAAACTTGCCTGCCTTAAGAATTCTTGATCAAAAATGGCACCCTATTTGTGAAGGGCTGTGGGGCCAGCTATGTGATTTAAAAGTCCAGACAATGATCTTTCCTGAAAAGTAACAATTCATGGAGGCGAAACTTCGTTCTGATTCTCCTCTTGGTCTAACATTGTGCTGCTACAAGACCATGCATTTCAGAAGCTTTTCTTGCACCCACTCATCTTAGGAATAAATCATCTGCCTTCCATATGGATTTTCTTCATTCTTAATCATCCAACCACCTAAAAGCTAGGATGAACAATGTTTTATTTACTGTTCTTGCTTAAGAATGTCACACTGACTCCTCATCCTTCAGCAGCCAGATGAGAATGTCAAATCTGATACATTCACAGGTTACTTTTGGAACATTTTGTCTATTTTTTCCACTACTTAAAAATCCAGTCTTGAAACATCATAAAGCTTGACAAAAGCAGGTATCTCCTACATTCTAAGTATTTCCAAAGAAGACAACATATTCTTTTAAAGCTCAAAAATTATCTCCAGTTCTTCTAAAATGTTTCTAAAAAGGGCCTTGATGACTTTATTGAAAGCTCTGGAATCCAGCTGGCTGATTTGTCTAGCTGACTAGCTCCAGTTGTTAATTTAGGGGAAAGGAAGACAAAAAGCCAGTTCATGCAGACAGAACTGTGATGCTGATGCCTGTCCAACTACTTTTTGTGGCTTTTTTGTTGAAAGCGACCCTTGAAAACCCCTTTTACATTTGCATTTTAAAAATACATCTGTTAAAAAAGAAATTACAGAAATGTTTTACATTGGGGTGGAAAAGGGAAAAGAACACTTTAAAGTCTAACTTAGTTCTATGTCTATGCTTTTTCAGCTGCAGAATAAATGGAAATAAGAGATTTCCTCAAGGAAACAAAAGCTATAAATCTAAGGCAAATGATCAGAGTCCTCTGTTATTTTCCTGTTATGTCTCTGGAGTCTTCCCAGGAGTAGACAAATCACTCACTGTTGCAATCTGAATTCTATTTTCAAAGCAATTCAGCTACTTTTACATCTAATTTTTACGTGTCTACACTGCCAGTTCAATAAAAGTGTTTATGTGCATTTTGTATATAAAATATGACTAAGTTATCACATAGAAACCCATAAAGACTGCTTACCATCTCTTGTGGAGTTTGTTCTGGTGATCAAGGTGAACTAGAAAACAAAACAGTAGCTTTTTAATTCATAAAAATATATGTATTAAGATGGTCACAAGCACTGAATGTATTTTTGTTAAACTTGAGTACTATGGCCTACAGCTATTAAATATCGCTTCTCTGTTGTGTCTAGTTGGAGTCTCTTATTTATAGTTTTTGATTAGCATCAGTAAAAATCCCATTCCTTAAAATTCCCCACTACAATAAGAAGGTTAAAAGGGAGACTTCTACACAATTCAGCCTAAAATGCTGGGACTGAACACTTTTTTTCCCATTACCCTTTTCTTTTCTGTTTTCTCCCACGCTTTCTGCTTCTACAACCCTTAGTTTCCAACTTAATGCCAAACAAAAATCATAAACTTAAATGAAACACACTGTTCTTGCTTTTTAGTGGTGTCTGCACAGGGACATCTATAAAAGAAGCAACTACCGTAAAATGATTAAACCCATCTTGACTCCTTTCAAGTAGCAAGGTTTCTGTTTAAACCTATGGTGCACTTATAACTGCATACAATCCTTTCTTCCACTTTATTTCTCTTTTTTCCAGACATCTGATCCTGTCTCCCATAAAGAAAACACAAGCTAATTCAGGTTGCAATCACATTTTTTAAATGTGAGGAAAAGGCAAAAGGGCAACTGGGGGGGGGGGGTGGGGGGTGGAGAGAAGTGGGCAGGGAGAGGGAGAACAAGATACCTACAACCACCAGGCAGGATTTATAATTACCATCATTTTCAGTGTGATTTACCAGCATGAATCACTGAGAAATATTTTGAATGCCCTCTCCCCGACCATTATTTTATTACATTAAGACATTAGCTGCTTCATCCACATATTTCTCCTGATGCTCTCAGCCTCAATTTGAATTTTATGTTAGGTGAGTGCCAGTGAAAGGTAACAGAAACTCAGTACACCAAACTACCGTTGCTACCCCTAAGACATGGTCAAATGCTATTCCCAGCAATACTGGAATATAGCCAAGACAGCACTTACAACTGCTGTAGATTTATACCAGCATAAAACTAGGATTTTTCAAAATGCATATGAATACCGTACATACACCAGTTGTGTTCTGCCTCATATTTAACAATACTGATTAAACAGCAACTTTTTGCCTCTTAAGACAAGCCGTATTGTGTGAAAAGAGAATGGGGATGGGCCATGTTCAAAGAAAATGCAAATCATGCAGCTACCACAAAGGCAAATTATTGTCCTTTGCAAAGCCCACACCAAGCTCAAACACATAAATCCTTGGTCACACCAACCCATCTACAAGAAGCCCTACACACATGAGCAGTCCCACCGCAACCAATGCGACGACTCATGTGAGCAAAGGATTGCAGGATCAGGCATTAGGCAACCAAAGTGTGTGAGTTCATTGTATTCTCTCCTGCCTGCTTGGAGGAAGAAAAAAAAACCATTGCTGAGGTCACTGTAAAATACTGTGGTGACTTGTAACACTCGAAATGCATACGTACATAAAAGACTCCTGGACTATCCGACTTTGTGCATTTCAAGCACCTCATTTCCCATGCTAGCCCTCTTCAACAGTTTCATCCCCCCTCTCATGACGTACACATGTACTTTTTGTCCCTTTCTCATATACATCTGGATACTGTCAAGGTTGTCATAATGTCTTCTTCTCATACTTAAAAAACGAAGTCCATGGTAGCTGATTCTTCCATTTTCTACTTCAGAAAAAGTATGTGTATTTCATTTTCATGTTCACTCTAACTCCTACATGAGAAAAGATTCTTTAAACTAGCTTCAGCATAAATAGAAATTGGGTTCGGAGCTTAAAGTAAATACAGTAAATAGTTTTAAAGCAGTAAGTCGTGAAGTCTGAGACTTTATTATTAATACGCAATATGCACATATGGTCTCTGAAGGGGAAGGAGGGGAAAAACCCTGGCAAAACTATACAACTATATTAATTTACCAAATATGACAAACCTGTTTCGCCAAACACAGAAACTTTAATTATTTTCATAAATTATTTATGAAACATTAGACTACAAATATAAAGCACAGCATAACAATGTTGCAAGCCGCAACACTACATTAAAGAATGAATTTATTTTCAGCTGAATTATTCTTCCAAAACAAACTACATAAAATATGAAACATGACAGCAAGCAGAAAATAAATGTGATAACTCTACTTCTATAATTTATACTTTAAAAAATAAAATATGGAAGCAACTGAACATACGAAACTCACCAGCAAATGCAGAATTTAAAATGAGGAAGAGATTTGTTTGCCTATGCTGATCATTAATGATGGAAAAGTTATTTTTTGATAAATGTTATTACTTCCTTTTCTCAGTTTTAAAATATTTCCCCACCGATAATTAAATATGTATGTGCTCCCTTTCATCAAAGCATGCCTGTCTCCTTACCAACTTGAAGCAAGTAAGCATTAGTGCAAATAAATAAATTTGATCACAGCAATGACAGAATTTAATTCCACTGGAGTCAGAAGAAGCTCAGACAATGTCACACTGTGAGACACAACCATGAAATCCTGTTTTTTATAACTTGGTAATGCAATTCGTACCCTGGGAGCAAAGCCCTCTAGTGGTGTGTGGGACATAGTGCTGCCACATGGTTGCCATAATGGCGGTGCCAGGCACAGCTCAGAAAGACCTACCAATGCGGGATCAAGGAGGGTTTGACTTTATTCAGAACACCGATGAGCACAAGATTAATTAACCTGTTGCATGGTATTACGGTAAAAATATAGACGTCATTAAAGGAAGGTGAAATTTCAACAAATTCAGCAGATCTCAACAAAAAACATTTTTATAAAGCTTTCCTGAAAAAGCAAACTGTTTAAATCAGAAATGCCCAGAACAACAGATAGCTGACCACATCCTTTGCCCACTGTTGCTTTTGTCCCTGCTCCTTTAGCCTGTGAGAAATGCCTTCTTCAGTCAGGCCAGAGATGTCCCTAACTCAGTATCCATTTTCTGGCAATGGGTAGTCAGAGATGCTCAGTAAAATGTAACACTAGAGTACGCATAGAGGAATTACTTTTCTAGGTACATTTCTCCTGATTTCAGCAAGTCGCAGTTCAGATACTTTTTTCAGCTCCAAACTGGTTTTGGCATTTAAATGCCAGAATGTGTCATTTCTCTGAACCCATGAATACTAAGCGTTTCCACGACAACCCATGGCAGTTAAGTTTCACAATTTAAGGTGTTAAACATCAATTTGCACTGTGTATTTTGAACTCGCCCTACTACATACTCTTTAAAAATATCTGAAGAGTTCAGTAAGAAAAGCACGCCGTGTAACAACAAAAAATCCCACAAACATCTGCTTCATTTTATACTTCTGATGCTTACTCTTGGTGCAGAATTACCACCAGAAGAGAGACATGTCTGAAAAGTGCTTTGACACTCTGTGCTTCAGATTAATACTGTGCATTGCTGGTGTATGACGTTAACTTTAATACCGAAGTGCCCTAGTTACAGTCATGCAGAAATTTAAGCCTGTGATTGCTGAGACAGCTGGCAGTACAAGTATTTCCCTTAAAAAGACGAAAGGTTAAAAATTCCCCACACTATACACTGCATTCTTGTTTGTGAATGGCTGTAAACACAAGACCTGTCCGGCACTTAGGATACAGCTATGGCTGGTCATCATTCCAACAGGAGTCAGTTGAGCTATGGAGACCTACCTATCACTATGATGTCTTCACACCAATGTCCTTACATCAATAGCGGTAATGCCTGCGAATGGAAGGGAAACAAATTACACGTAAGACAAAATTATGTTCATTGCAGGGACAATCCACATTTAACCGCTAGACCTGCAAACAAAGCATGCAGATCAAACTTCAGCGTATGTATTATGGCTCTTTTGACCTGAGCAGAGCCTGAGACAGTGTAATCCTCTGCTGCTCCCAAAAAGAGGATCTTTCTTCTCTGAGATCCAGGACACAAACCCAAAAGCTATTTGGGCCAAAAATCAGAGATCAAAAGTGAAGTGCTAAAAGCTGTACAATTATTAGTGGCCCCAGTTAGCTTATGTTTCATATATGGCTTTTCAAGTTTAGTCATAAACGAGGAAGAGAATGAAACTTTTAGACTATTGCTTTTAAAGGCAAGATTCACTTCCTGGTCTCACAGATGCCGTGCCCCAGACTCTGGTCAGTGACTTTAAAGATCGCAAAACCGATCAGCAGCTCTCGCCTCTGCCAAATAGGGCAGACAATTAAACCTAAGGGCTGGCAGGGAAACAAGACCTTACGCCCAGGCTCACCCCGGCCTCAGCCCCCAGCACACGGAGGACCCCTCTTGCCTGAGCTCCCGCACCCCCGCCTCAGGCCGCAAGCCGACATTTTGCAGAGGAAAGGAAAGAAAAAGCCCCAAGCCCATACGGCCGATTTGCGTGCCATAAACACCACCTCTCCGCCCCCGCCAGTCGCCCGGGCTCCGAAAGCAACCCCTCCGCCCCCGAGTTCTTCGTTTTGCCGCTCACGCCACCGCTCGCCCCGGCTGCCCCGCCCTCAGCCGTACCGCCGAGGCCCAGCGAGGCGAGAGGCCCGGGCCGCAGCCTGCACAGGGGCACCGCCGTCCCCGCACCCACCCGGGCAGCCTGTGCCTCCGGTGGGCGAGGGGAGCCGAGCAGAGCCGCCTCCCGTGCTTCCTCCCTCCCTTCCGGCGAGGACGAGCGCGGCGCGGAGCGGAGCGCAGCTTCCTCCTGCGTCTTCCGCCCGCCCCCTCTCCGGTCCCGCGGCGCCATCTTGTGGGGCTGAGGGGAGGCGCCGGCGGGGGGTCCGGCACCCCGAGGGCGATCATGGACCACCGACACCGCAACCGTCTCTTTCGGGGAGGGAGGCTGCCCCATGTAGCCACCTGACCCACATAGAGACGGTGGTGCGGACTCTCAAGTGTCCTGTCTGCCCCCTCGGTACCTCCTCCAGTCCCAGGGCACGTACAGTACTCAACAAACCGAATTCTTACTCAAAACCTGGGTGTGCTGTGGTGGGTGGTACTGTAATACTTTGTCCTCTGATAATTATTTTTTTCCCCAATTAATTTCTGAACTTTCTGTTCAAGTTCTGTACTGCTACTGAGCTAGTATTTTCACAGGACTATATGTGAGTAGCCTGTTTGGGGCTTGTCATGGCTGGCGGAGCAGGGATTGCTTTTTCCCTCATGTAGCATTTTACACAATCTATCTGTGTTAAATTTGCCTGCTATTATCCGGTGCTGTAATGTTCTGTGTTTCTTCGCGGTCGGTAAAACCCTCAGCTTTACCGTACTGAATAGCACAGTACCCTCACGAGACCGTGCCACCCCATCATCCGTGCCCTTTTCCGGACAACTCGTGGATGGGCCGTACAGCAGGAGCATGGCTCCCGCCACCCATCCTGGCAGGGAGGGCTCCCCTGGGCTCCTCTCTCACCATCAGAGCTAACAGTTATTTCTCCTCTCTACTTTCCTCTCTTTTAATTAATACTTCCAGTACAAGAAACTCACGTTTTATTCACATTTTGCAGCTCTCCTGGTGTGCTTACTGCCCTAGCTGCTTGCCTGCTGCAAATCACAGCAGACTATACCACGACAATTTCCCTTTTTTACCTGCTTGAATTAAAAAACTCCATTGTGAAACAGGATTTCACTTTTAAAACCACACATATTGAGTCTCCTTCATGTAGCAAATTTCTACATTTATCTCCCATATATGTTCTGAAGTTATTCTTTGAAATACTTTATACTAATTTGCCTGGTATGGGCATCAGATTTAATAGTTCATAAGATCTTCAGATGTTTTTAGGAACCTGTTTTACTAATGTTGTCAAGTTACCTACCTTGTGCTCTTCTACTGAGAACTTTAACTGACGCGACTTGATACTTGAGTTCAAGAATAATTCAGGATTAATTCAGAACTCTTGGGGAAATACTCTCTGGCCCAGCAGATCTGCTGTTGCTCAATTTCTCTGTTTTGTCACCTGCTCTGCAAACACTTCAGGTGAGAAAGATCTCTAAGGCACCTTTCAATACACTAGCATAGGAGCTTCTCCAAGTATCTCTATGATGAATACAGATGCAAAAAAACCACAACCAAACAAACCAACCATTACTTACTAGCCAAATCTTTTGAATGTTCAAATCAGAACAGGCAGCAAGAAGGCACAATAAGTCAAAATGTGAATTGATCCCTTTTTTAGTGCTGTTATATCCTTTACCTGGTATATTTTTTCTTCCCAAGATCATTCTGATTCTGATTTATGGCTCTGCAACAGCAACAATGGATCAGTTCACACACCTATCACTTTGAATTGTCTAATCAATGATATTTATAGTGGATAGATCTAAAACAATTTGTATGTATGTATTGAATTTGATCACCTTCCTACCAAGCTGCATGGCAGTGCAGTGCTGGTCATCACATTGGGGTGTACATTTTTTCATCAACAGCATTTGGATAATACCCTTATGTCTGGTCTCTTCGGATAATTCAATTATAGATAAAACTGGACATTGCTTTATTTGCTACCATCAGTATAAAATCTCAAATTCGAAGAAGTATACACTGCTTTGCTGCAACAGTTTACTGCTTTAGCACAAATATGGTAGGAGTGCTAGAGGAGGTAGGCTGGCAATGACAGCCCTGCAGTAAAACATGCAAGAATTTCATTATGAGAAGTAAATATACTGAACATTCTCAGCATGTTAAGAGCAGTAAATCACCCCTCCTAAAACGCTAGCAGCTTCTCCATCATCTATGTATTCTTTTCCTCCAGCTACTGTGTCACTGTATGGTTTCTTATGGGAGTTAGGCATCTGTGGAGAGCTGAGAAGTCTAGATAGTACAGTGGACTTTAACTGTGGTCCTGTTCAGCCCCTGCATCACAAGTGTTTTGTGATTTCCCTGTGTCTGCCAAAAAATTCGTAGACAGCCTCTCTGTCTCCAAGGCAGAAGAGGTGTATTATGCAATTGCCAGCCTGCTTTTTCTCATGAGCACCCAATGCACTCAAAGACTCTTCCAGCTTTTCTTGCTCCCCTCTGATCTGACAGATCTGGGTTGCTTTGTGCTCACACATCCGTGCCTGCTTTTACACATGGCAAACTGATGGACAGAGGAACATCTAGGTTAACTTGGAGAGTCAGTAGGTTAAAAAAAGGTATTAGGCAAATCACACAAGGAGTATCTATTAATCACCAAGATACAGTTCTGGCTTAGGAAGTCCCTGTGCACTAAGAAACAGGTGCTGTATGCTTGCCCTGTTCATTCCTGAGGACTCTGACATTGGCCACTCTCAGAGATAGTGTAATGGATTGAATAGACCTTCGGTTGGACTCAATGAAGTGCTTCTTATGTTACATATATATTAAAACCAAGCCATGCATTACTGCTGAACTGCTGTACTTTCTATGGGAGAAAGGCATCAAGACAAACTGCACAAAGGTATGGCATGTGTGCTGGTTTTATTAAGGTTATCAATCTCAAGCAAAGAATTCAAGTAATGCATTACTGATGCTGCTACGAAGATTTTGAAAATGCGATTGGGCTATTCTTAGTTTTGTAATATTTCAGTTTAAAAGATGACTTTTTTTGGTAGTGTTGCTTATTATGAAATGTACATTCTCTTTGTTCACTGCTTCTTACTTATTCCCTTCTACCTGCCTTACTTATGCATATTTGTGATTGCACAGTTATTGTCTGTGTGGAAGCACATAAAAAGTTATCTATCTTATGGGATCTACACGAATATCACATTAAATAAACCTGATCATGAGCAGTGAGATCAGTACTTTCTGCCTGCTGGAGACTGATTTCTTTCTTCGTGTTTCATCCGACCACTTTCACTTCACAAAATATCTGCTGCTGTAAGAGCTGTGCTTTCCTTGGAAGCCCATGTAGATCTTTCATGTATTTAAAGTCTACCTTTTCTCAGAGGAGAAGGAGCAGCTTGGCACAAAGGTTTGCTTTTAAAGGCAACCCCCTTAAGGCGGTCCCTCACACAACCCAACAGTGAAGAAGGTCTCACGTTAATTCTTGATTTGTAAATCCTTTTCTTCTACACGCATGAAACATGAAAAATGTAAACTGGGTCTAGAATGAAGTGAATACCCCTGCAATTTCTTTCCCATAGCTAATGCTGGTGAGGAAAGGGTGGCTCCTATTGATTCCAATGCAAGATCTTCCCTCCCAGGTTTGGGGCCAGAAGCATCACAGGGGAGGTTTGGTTTTATTGATCAGTTTTATCAATGGTGTCCCATAGTGCAGCATGTCCCTCTTGAACTACTTTCTCCCTCGGCTGTGTTCCTTGCAGCTTTAAGTATCCCTCCAATGGTTGAACATTAGTTTTGAACCAGGTTGAAAATAAGGATGATGTTTCCTGGCAAGAGAATGAAATATTAGACTAGAACAGCTATTAGAATAGGGAAATTTCCTCATAAGAAACACCATTTGCAGTTGTCAAGTCTAGACACCTTAGAGAGCATTTGTCAACTACTTAGATTCATTAATTAGCCAATTAATTTAATTAATTTATGCTTTAAGAAGCAAGGAGTGTAATGACTGGAAGTTTGTAAAAAAATGTAGGAAGTTTAAATCTGCAACACACTTTACCGCTTATATAAGCTGAAAAGAGCATTCTGGGCATCACATCTGAAAGGGTGGTAGTTTCCAGCACAGATGATAAGAAGTTGGAAATTAGCCAGTAACCTCTTTTTTTTGTGCCACTGTTCAGGAAATATACATCTGTCACACCAAAATGTGTGGTTCTGTTAAACTTGTGCGAATTTGTATGTAGACCATTATTTTGCAAAGATTGTGTTATTGTAGTGTTGCTCTATTGAGCAACACTCAATAATCCAAAATAAGTCATCCTTAGAATTGTAGATTAATTATTGATTGGCCAAAGCATTGAAATTATTGACTTTGCTTGTCCTTTGTTAAGTCAAAATCATATTTAACATGACATTATTTGTAGCAGATTTCTACCATGATGCAAATTCTACTTTTGGATTAAAACAAATCCTACTTAGGACTAGCTGTTGTATAATCTGAGTCTACAATTCATAAAATTTATAGGAAAAGATTGATACTCCTTTCTGGGGTGTGTGTGTGTTTGTGTGCAGGAAACTACATGTGAGACTTCTCTTGCTTAACTCCAGCTTTCTGAGAAGAGAAAGGGACAGGCTACCGGAGGCAGAGTAGGGGGAGAGGTAGAAACATCTTAAAGACAATTTAGCTGCCAAAGAAAATATGAAGTGGAGCTGGACTTCTGGACCAAATGTCATCACTCTTATCCGAAGTTAGATGTAGTTAATACCTCTCTTCTGTAGTACCTGTGGCCTCAATGTCCGTGGATATACGTTAATGAATTAAAAATCAGCAGCACCGCTGAAGACTTTCCCTGCTGGATAAGGGGGTAGTATTCCTTTTGCTGGCTTTCTAGTCTTACAGTGCGACAGTCATCCCTACACCTGAGCTAGTCACTCTTCAGATCCCATTGTAGCCACGGGCAAAGCATGGTAATGTTTTTTGGGTGCTGTTCATCTGCTGTCTGTTGGTTATCTACTTTGTGGTGAAATGCATCACACGCCAAGCGCTTGTTTCTCCCACTGACTTTCAAGGAACCCTGAGGCAATTCTCTTGAGGTGCTCTTGTTGCAGGTGTGTATGTTTAGCCAGATAAATCCCATCGAGAAAAACTATAAAAGTGCAAAAAGTTGTTAAAGGAAAATGCGTCAACACTGGTTGTAAAAGATAAAAGCCCACCAAAGCCAATAGATGGCAGCATTGTAAACGGCAATGCACAGCCCTCTCCTGAAACAGCGCTGCTGGGGCCTCTACGCTGGTTGCTCTAGAGGGGTAAAAAGATCTGCCCAATAGTCCTGACTCGTGTACCTCTGGCTTGCTAAAATATGCTGTTTTCTCTTAGCTTTCAGATGGCACGAAGTCTCCCTTTTTCATGAAAGCTAACAAAGGGACCTTGTGCCATCCAGATTTCCAGAGTCTGAAAAGTAAAAAAGGACTGAGCACTCAGCTAATTCTTAAATTTCCATTTCTGGAGGCTTAACACCGGAACATTTGGCATAACGTCTTACGATGATTTAGTTCAGAGTTTTATATGGTAATTTTATACAGTAAACACACACAATAAAACATTATAATGATACATTTTCATCTTGTCTTTGAATTTTATTCTGTTGGTCTTTAGTAATTGGATTTATTTTATGTATCTTTGTTGATTTTGGCATCATTAACAGCAATAGCATTAAAAGTTTATAATTAGGAAATACAGATGACACTGTGCTGTTTCTCTTGTACAGAAAAAAATTGAATTGTTTCACATTTGTCGTCAGTTATTTTTAATTCAGAAAACTCATGAATAATGTCAGAAGTGCTTTAAATGCGTGCAGTCAGCAGGTAGTGTGTGAAAAGGCCACAGTAGGAGTGAAGACTGCAAAGACATCAGAAGATGTGGGCTTGGTTTTGGTTCCTTTGTTCAAGAAGAGACTCGGTGCCTTGATTGGATCAAGGAAGAGTTGTGTAGCCAAACAGCGGTGACCAGAGCAGCGTGGGAGGGGACCGGCTGTCCTGGTAAATCCTGTGCTTGTTCTGTCTAGGCCATCAGCAATTCTCCTGGCTTAAGTGCTACTGTGTACAAAGTAAGTGTCTAGTTGATACAAGCTCCTCACGCCCTGAGAAATTGTGTTGAATGAACCTGCATGTGGGTTAAACCAGCAGTGTATCTGGATTCATTATTCCCCTTCCCTTTCTATTTTTTGTAACATTACTAAGCCCCAAAAGATTCCCAAATGCATATGGGACACACACATAGGTATACTGAAATAACCCCCTTAATTATTAGAATTTAGTCCACAAAACTCATGATATCCAAGTTAACGATCCAAACTAATATTTAATCCACACACAATGTTAGTGTTTTAAGACCTTGCAAATGATTTATAACCAGTAATAACTAAATAACATTCAGCATTTTAATACAGGGTTGTTTTTTATTTTTTCCTGCTTTGATAAATATGGCATATTAAGGATACAGCTGGCTTCCTAAAAGAATTTTTAGGTTTTTGTTGTTTTTATTTGTGCACTGAATTTCTTCATTGGTCTTTGAAATATCATGAGCTGCCTAAGAGATTCCACCAAAATTAATAGACATCTATGTGTGGAAAGAGTTTGTGCAAATCCCATGGCTTGGGATCAGGTTTGTTCATTATTGTGCACATGCTAACTTCTGCATAACCTTAAAAATCAGCCTTTGATTGACCAGAGGTTAGTCGCAGAAGTGCTGAATAACACTTTGAATTAAATTAAAATCACTCAGCTACGTACTTTGTCAGGCCTTGTAACTGTTTGATTTATTAACATTGCCCTCCATCATCTTTCTTCTTTTCTTCCTTTCTTCTGTTATTTCTTGTACTTACTTGTTGCGTCCACAGCTATTAACGCTGGCTGCTTGTTTGTGAGCCATAGCTTGCTCTCACTTTGACTTGCTATTGCAGGCTGCCTCACTGATGGTGTTTCCATGACCTTTTGAATTTCCACAATTGTAAATGGCTGTGCTCGGTACAGTAGGTGGTAATAATTATACACACATAGCTGCACCTAGATCCTGAGACAGACCACAGCACGCTGACCAATCTTCCTGCTACAAGAGGGCTTTGAGGAGGCAAAAGGCTTCCTCTGTGTTATCTATAGCCTCTGCTATAAAAGGCCTTAGTCACAGATACTTTGAACTGAGACTAGAAGTGCACTGAGAAGCAGTGCAGAATATAGATTAGCGTATAGTCATGTTGACCTGTCCCAAATAAGGGGAGGCTGCCTGAGCCTGCAAATGCATTGCTCAGTCTCCTTAGGACTGAGAAGGACAAGATGCCTGTTACACCACTCCAAGAGATGCAGAAAGTTCTAGACACAAGGACAGGAGATGGCAACGGCTCTTGAGCTAGGTGCACAGGTGGATTGCAACCCACCAAGTCAGTCTCAGCAGCTTCTTCTAGCAGCCAAGGATTTAGCTGACCCATCAGCTGTGGGGCCAGCGCAACCCTGAGAGGTACGGCTTTGATGCAAGAGCCACATCTGAACTGCTCATCAGTCTCCTATAGTCCAGGAGCTACGCGTGGCTCTTTAATATCAGGGTTCCTGAGGTTTTCCAGGGTAGTTCCTTAGGGGTCAAATTAGATCTATGAAACTTGAAACTGGCTCGGGATTTGACTAACAGGGAGGAGAGGGAAAAAAAAGACAGATGTAATAGAGGACATAAGTGCATGACTTCTAGGTGCTTAATCCACAAGGTGGGATCCAAAGCTGAAAGCCATGTCTGAGGTTTTCTGTTCAACCCAGGGAGAGAATTGGGTGCCCCAGAGAGTTACCTGAAAAACCATGGCACCTGTGTTTATTCTACTAACTTAAATCTTCCAGTTGAAGTAGCTGTACTTCCTTTATAGTTAGTGAAGACCTGCATCTCCAGGAGACAGAGTTCTACCTAGCATCTGAGCTAAGCTCTCTGGAAATGGCTGCCTTCATTGACCTTAGACCAAGCCTAGATAGAAGCTTAGGTACTTCTGCTATGTATTTAAAGGTAGGGAAGAAGAAGGTGGAGAAACCATAGTGTGGAGACATCTTTACCTGCATCTGTTCTCTCAAAAAACAACGCATGTCTCTCTCTTTTAGGTGGCAATGAAAAATCATGATGAATGTGCCCCTTCTGATTATAGAATAGCTTGCTAAGTACATCACTTCCTTAGAAAATGAGACATCTGGTTTTAATTCCCTTCTAAGCCTCAGAGGCTTAATACTTACCCCCAGGAGAACAAACAAACCACTTACCTCTCGCTGACCTTGAAAGCCTGACTCCTGTTTATAGGCCAGCATCAACATTTTGTTTTTCATTCCAGCTTTTGTATGTGTCCACAAACGTTATTTGGCAAGCCATTCTGCAGGCTTTGCCAGAGATATTGCAATGCTCCAGACACAAATATTTTGGCCAACTTAGAGGAAAAAAAAAACAGGCAAAGTGACTTGAAATTTAGGGGAATAAATAGCATGTTTGTTGCAGTAGGAATGAGTAATCATGAAAAAATATTAGGTAGGTTCATAAATTTTGAATATTTTGAGCATCAACAGTTTGTTTTATTTTATTTGTCTAATCATGAATTGGACCCAGTTTCTCTGTATAATTACCTCCATTATGTTATTTCAGTGCGAATGCTCTCCTGGGTTGAAGTTTTCATAGAAATATTTGCTATTGCTGTCAGTGTAGTTTGTTCTTGCGCAGAAGTACCTGGGAACCCACCACAGTGGGGTCTCCCTAGGAATGGGGGCATAAGAAGGGAAACAACTTTCCTCAAGAAAGTTTGTGTGAAGACTGAGGGAGGTGCATCATGTCGTCCTTGCCTTCAATATATTCTCAGCTCTCGCTCATAGGATCTGACTCTTGGTGATCTATGGGAAGCGGATTTCTGCTTCCGGGCAGGAGACGTGAAATCTGAGTCTTGGAAATGTCAGACAGAAGCATGTGGTTATACATTGTATGGTAAATGCACAGCAAGGCCTCTGCTATTGAGAAAGATCAGATCCGCTGTTTATGGGGGTGTCACTGATTTGCTTATGTATAGGAAAACCAAGGCAGCTTGGACATATGAGATTTGTTCTACAGCAAATATGCTGCTTCTCCAGCAGCCCTATCTAGTTCTACAGTTGGCTGAGCAGGTGCTGTTGAGTTGTGTTATGCATAAGCAACAAAACCTCGGGAGCCTCCTCACATACAGCAGTCCAGAAACTCCAGACAAAAGGATATATCCCTCAGATTTCCTCCACTGAAAATTCCCAAATCGGAAAAAGGGCTTGTCCAGGAGAGCCTAGCTGCATGCAAGCCCAAAAGAATGGCCTACATGCAACATGTAGATACTGCTGGTGTGGGAGACACAAATTCCCACTGAGCATCAAATCCTGAAGGCTTCACTTCATTTTCTCTCCTCAATCCTGGGTTCAAACTGAATAAAAGTTGAATGAGAACCTCAGAATATGGCAAACATTGATACAGGATAGTGTTGGAAACTCTCAAAATATTTTTGATAAATCTGAATAAAATGTCTTTTAACAGAAACCAGCTTTGTAACATTAAAAGCAAACATATTTTCCTTTGAGAATTCAATAATTGCTGCTCCTGGGTCTTATTATCTGGGTTGCATTTGACTGAGACATTCTGGCTTGACATCCCAGCTAAATTCTGAGAATCCTGAAGGATGCAAAGACGTGAACTTTGAACCAAGCTGTTAAAGAAAACTGGGTACATATCACGCTGCTGGGTTGGCTCCTGTTGATCCTGTGTGCTTTTAAGCTTTCTGCCGCTTGAATAATTCTGGTATTGTTTCCTTGGTCTTTTTGATAAACTTCTTATGCAGAGGCTGGGCATCTTTCTCATAAACAGGGCTTTAATGCCTAGAACTCTGAAGTAGCCAGGAACAATGGTGATCCCTTGATGTCCCTTGCATGCAATTGTTCACTCTTTCTCAGAGCTCCGACTGTGTGAGGATGCAGTTTTGATAAGCATTCCAGAAAATGCTAATTCTTTATGTTACCTTGCACAAGAAATCAGAACCAGAGTGTCTTCACATATACCCGTCCTCCAGTTTTCTCCTTGCTCTGGAACTGTCCTTCGACTTAGTGTGCCCATAATCCTCCTCCTGCAGCAATAATACCTCCTCTCCTTACAGGGTCTCTCCTCTGGCATGTAGCTAGCTTTCTGCCTCCTCTCCTGGACTCAACTTCTGCTTCTCTACTTAGACTGAACTACTCTGTGTCAATTAAACCTTTTATCGGCCTTCTCAGATGATCCAGGTCCCCACTAGATAATCCCCTGCTTGTTTATTTCTCTCTTGAAATCTGGGTTTAGGAAAGTATCTGGCCAGTGTGATAATGAACATTTTGTCCTATGAAATTTCCGTGTAAACAGAGGATGACAAAAATTTAATGACGAGAAGAGCTCAGCCTGTCTGTTGACTGCATCCTGACTCCTTCTTTCCTGGGGGTAGCCTGGAGATGGGGAGACAGCCTGAAGTGGGCTGGATGAATTGCTCTGGGAGCTCACAGCCTCTTTCCTGCCATTCTCCCTCCTGAAGACTCAGAGGGCTTTTCCATCATGAGACTGCGGATGAAATGTATTTATTGCAGCTGACATGCTCAGGACCTTCTTGCTGTAGTCTGAGATGTGCATGTGAAGTCACTCAGGAGACCTGATGCACGTGCACAGGCCAGAAGTGGTGTATGTGGTGGTGCACATAGTGACCGTGGCAGAGGAAGGACCTTGTTATGCTGCTGAGATGCTGCATGTGTGATTTAGCAGTGAATAGCTGCTGAACGTCTCCATAACAGGTTATCTGACACATGCTGGCAGAAAGATGGCATCACTGCTCAGTTGTTAGCCCTGAATAACCATCCTTGGGAATTTCAGTACAACATAAAAAGGAGGATATAAAACAACCAATAGAGAGGGAAGGCAAACTCTGTGTATGAAGTGAAATTGCAGTCTTCACAAATTAAACACAAGGAATTCATAGTATCACACTGTTTTTAAATTGTACATACAGAGATTCCATAAATCATTGCATTTACATTGCATTTACAGCCAGTCACAGTGAAGTAATAGGCACAAGCTTTGAAAGTCCTGCTTCTTTTACCCCTGAAGAAGACAAGTACTTAGTTTATTACTGACATCATCCTTCATACAATTTTAGCAGAGAAGTCAATGAAGGACTAATGACCTGACTCTATCAGTCATACTGGAATGGATTGGGCCAGTGTTCCATAATGACCCTATGAAGTCAGTAAAAGGCGTACGAGTGCATGTACTGCCTTTGCAAATATTCAATGATAAATTGAGGTGGCATTCATTCCCAAATAATTAATTATGAATTGTTCACCCATTCTCTGTTAATTTAAATGTTCTTTGCGAGTTTCATCTTCGCGGTTTGGTATCCTATGATTTACAACTGAAGCAGCTCCCTGTTAAAAGAGAGCTTGCTATTTCCAGAGAGACTTCTATAGAATGAATAATGAAGTACTTTTTTATTAAATGACTGTGAAAATCAAAATCTCACTACCAATATTTCATGGAGGGTTTATTTTACAAGGAGATGCACATGGGGTTGAACCAGTGTGACAAGAAATCTTCAGGACTAGAGACGATAATCTGCCTCTACAAAATGAGAGAAATGCTGGTGTGATAAATAATACTCGCTTTCAAAAGCAAATGCAATATTGTTGAATTTCCCAGGCTTGTGTATACACACAGTATTACCAGACAAACCAGCTGTTACTTCACTTCTGTTATTTCTTATTATACTTACTGTTCGTTGTACCCAGAGACACTGGACAAGCTGTGATATACACTATACAGGTACCAGATATGCAAACCAACTAATCTCCCAGCATAGAAATTAATGTCAATGCAATCCTATTGTGGGAAAGGAGACGGAGATTGTTATTTGTATTGTAAGTAGTTGGAAGGTGTTCAAATGCTGCTGTAATGGATACAATATGACATAAATGGATGGATCCAGAGGTGGTTCTAGAGATTTATTCCTGAGAACATAATTCCACTCTTACACATCAGCATTCTGTCATACACTTAACAAAAAAATAAAAATGCTCGTGCGTTTGCATTGTTATTTTACAGGTTTATGAGGGCACCGTAAAATTTCTTAGTTGAGATTTTTTTGTTATATTTGGAATCCTATCCCTAGGAAGTAACAATTAATTTGTGAGAATACAAACACTGAAAATCCTTCTCAGAATCCTTCTGGCTGGCTTAGCTTGTACAGAATTACCAAGGCTTATTATATTACTACTGGTTTAATGGTGTTAGGTTTTCAGAAGATATTTTCATGAACTAATGCAACCATCTTTCTAGTTTTTATCCTTTTTCAGGATGGCTATGACCTGTTGTTACTGTGAATAATAAGGAGGCCAAGCTGTCCTCTGCTAAGATCATGACTGTTTCCATAGCATCTTTTCAGTACTGTCTTAGTCTTCAGGTAAGGTAGCCCCCTTTGCAGCCACAGTTACTCGGAGCTTATGCCATTTACCTCAGCGGAAATGCTCTCACTGGCTTCGGAAGGTGTGTGGGTGAGGATTAGGCAGGAGGCAGCAAGAGGAGAGGCGTGTTTACTTGCAAGCGCGAGCATTAGGGGCGGAAACGGCAGCAGTACGACAGCGTATTTGTAGGGCAGCAGTAGGAGATGGCAACTACTGGTGCATGCGGCACCAAGATCTACGCTGTGTGCCAAGGTCTGAGTTATTTGAGAACGGGGTGATCCTTGGAACAGTTTGTTCTACCACACGCACTTGCTTGCTTGGACATAAATAATTTTTGATGCATCAGGGTAATGCCAGCCCTGTGGGTTGTTAACAGAATACCCTCCGCACTACATACTTTCATTAACTTTGTATCCAAAAGTTTCAGGGGTTGCGTAGCCTAAGGGTACCTCTGATCACTTTGTTGGCTAGAAGAAAGACTGCCATTTTGACGCACGTTCACGCTATTACTAAGGTTGGGTGGAGCTGCAGTGAGGATGAGGTAGTGGCGGTCGTACGACCCGCTATGCTGAGCAGTGATAATGCGTAGGGCTGCTACCTCTCTACTACCTCCAGCCTGGAGGTGGGCAGTCCTCCTGCTTTCAAAGCACCATTTGCAGCTTTCAAAGGGACCCTCACCATTGTTTCCGGAAATGCGGGATGTGAAATGGCCAAGGGAAACTCATGGCTTGTTGTGTGAGGTTGTTCCAGGTGAGACAGTGCTTCTGCTAGAGCATCTCCTGTGGTCAGGAGCTGGCGTCCCCATAGGTGAGTTTCAAAGGCAGAAGACTTCTAGGGTGCTGCTCTGACTTCCCCATAGGCACATTCTTCCCATTTTTCCCAGAGTCTTTACTGCGGCATGCCTTTCTAGGTGAAAAAGTGCTGTACAGCATACGCTAACATTTTCACAGAATTCCTTAAACCTCAGACAATATCATTCAGGAATTCAGAGAAAGTAAACATTCAAAATAGTTGTGGTGGAGGAGTCAAAAGAAAAAATAAAAAGCATGCAAGTCCCAGAAAAATGCTGGTAAAACCAGAAAAACTGCATGCAAAGCTTTGTGTCATAAGGATCTAAGAAATGAATTTCTTCCCCTTTCATTCCTTTCCTCTCATTTATCTCATTACTATTCTCACTGCACTAGAATTTACAGAAATCTGTAATTTGGTATTTTTCATTTTGAAGTAGAGTGCTCTGCCTTTTCTTGGCATCTAAATACTATTCAAAATTCATTGTGTCAGATTGTCTGGACATTGCTCGTAGGACATTACAGTTTTCAAACTCTCAAGACACATAACCTTCAAATTTTTTAGTTTAGATTAATTTTGGCTCATTTTATCTTTCTAGAGTAGATTTAACTGAGATCACAATGTCTTCATTATCTTGTAATGATTATAGAAGTCTTTCCTTAGCACATTAATACAAGTTATAGTCTTTGACACATTTATAAGGGTTATCAACTAATGAGATACAGTTTTCACATGTATACAATGGGGCCACATTCCATCAACCTTCATTAAACAAGAATAGAAGGAGCACAATACTAGCTGGGCTGTGCTGGTGCAGAGCCAGAATTCTTTCTCTTAATATTTTCTCTATTTTGGTGACAGAGCTTGGAAGATAATAATATGAAGTCTATTAAAGCATAAAGCATTTTAAAATCATTGTGAATACCACTTTTATTTAAAACGTTCAAGTCAGGCGAGAGTGGACAACCCCAGCAGTGCAAGGGCAAGGCAGGGGCGGTGAGGGGCAGCGCGGGTGTAAGGTGGTGGTGGCAGGGCCTGGCAGTTCTGTTGGGGGATGTTGGTGTAGCTGGTGGGGCACCAGAAATGGAAGCAGGAAGAGATAAACCCCAGTGATACCTGGAAAAGAGTGATTTTTGGTGTGATCTGGGTAGATGTGGAGGGACCTGGCTAACAAGTGTGAAGATATTGAGGGCTGGGCCTCTGGGAGGCTGCAGTCCTGATTGGAATGCAGAAAGCTGGGATGGACAGGGCTGGCATGGCTTGGACTGCAAGGATTTGTTTGGAAAAAAGAGGTAATAGTTGCTACATTTAGGAGGGCTGGGAGAGAGCCTGCAATTTGGAGGGGCAGGAGCATAGGGCTGAGTAAAGGTAACCATATTTATAAAGGAGGTGGAAGCAGGAGGGTAGACAAGCTAATGCAAGAAAAGAGGAATGGGACCCTGATACAAATGTTAGATGACTTTGGAAACATAGTCGTCAGCTACTTAATGCTGTTGCTATAGCTATAGAAATAATAGCATTCTAGTTTTCGTCAAATCTTTTCTTGTTACATGTTTTGACAACAATTGAACTTCTGTAGTGATTTAATTTCTTTAAACTGGTCATCTTGCCACTATCTTTTTGTACTTTTCAAAATGTGACAAAAACATCCAGTCCTTCTGTAAGCTATTATAAGTCAAAGACAAAACATCTGTCAACTCACATTGACAAGAGAAAATTTTCAGCTCTGATGGTAATTCACACAAATTATTGTATGACTCTGCAATAAGAGTGGTCATAAAATATGCCAGCTGTTCACAGCTGTTTCCTTGACCATGAACAACAGAGCTTTCATGATTATGCTCTGTAACATAACAAATAAACTGAACTGGAAACTACAAGAAATGATGACATCAGAGAAGAACAGCTGTAGAAAATTCTTTCTTTTCCAAAGCCTTATTACATGTAACCTGCTGTTCAAGTGCATGAAAACCGTGTGATATATAGCTAATGTTTAAATACCCTTGACCTGAGCCTTTTCTAAGAAGTGCGTCAGTGTGTGTTCCTATGTCAAATTCGGGGAGTCTCTCAAATAGACAAAAACCCCAAGGTGATTTGGGGGGAAAGTTTCACAAAATACCCGTGGGAACAGCTTCCAGTCTGGGTAACAGGAAAAAGACATTTATGCAATCGTCATTTGATTTTCTCTGTATTCTGCCTTCTGGTTTCTAAAGAGTTTGTCTGCAGCAGAGATATTACTGGGGCAGAATTGATAAAGTCTGGCTGTTTCAAAGCAAACAAACACTGGGAATTTCTGTCACAGAAGTTTTTTTCCAGTAAAGGCATTCAAGCTAAAATGGCATGATTGCTTTTTGTGGATAAAAAAACCCACAGCAATTAGCATTTTTTAGATGATTATGGTTCCTGACATACTGGGGTTTTTTATATTTCAGTCAGGTATAATCAGGCACTGCAGCAAACACTTGCAAGATAATCTGCTCTAGAGCAGTAAGACAAAGCAGAAATCACCCTCATCAGATTATTGTGCAACACAACCTGTTTTACTGGCATTACCTATAGCAGTGGCTGCGGCTCATTTAGAAGTGCAAGCAGGAAGCTGAACTATGTTAGGTATCAAATGTTGGAAAACCTGGGTTATTTCCAAATGTTGCAATGCAGAGTAATTGCTCTGACTATTTTGTGTCAAGGTCTGGTTTTTACTTTTGTTTATAATGGGTGATTATTTAAAAAAAAAATCTCTATTTGCTCCAGGTAAGCACATCACCAGTTCTGAAGAGCTCCAGTTTTCCACCCAAGCAGGCGATTTCCTTAATAAATATTTGATTTACTTTGGCAAACATCAACATTTCAATGGCAATCCCTCTACATCTATAAAAAGCGCAGCAACTCAGGGCTTGTTTTTCTCCTATGTCCCCTCCTGGACCTATCCTACTTTTTCTCTGTTCTTGCCTTGCTTCTCTTAGTAATAACTTTTAGCTCCTCAGAAAATCAGGCTTATTCCACAGATGTTTCTCTCTGCTCTTTAAAGAGGAAGGAGAGGCCATGGTCAGCACAATATACAGCATCCTCCTGAGCAAACTGGCTTGACTGCAGACTGTCCCCTGCAGCATGGAGGCACTTGAGAACAGCGATGCTGATGAAACCAGCATGGCTGAGTGCTTACTTGGAAGTGGGGACATTGAAAACAGGCAAGATCAGGGTCTGGGAGGGAATAAGGTTTATGTCCCCAAATGTGTCAGTCCCCGCTCTTTTGAATCTTGTGTTGTCATTTACGCTATGAAAAGGGTGTAAAATACTGAGGAGCTGACTTTCTTCTTACTAATACTGATGAATATCAGAAAATCAGAATCAGACCTTTATTACTTTACCATGTTAGATAAAAAATTTTGCTCTGGACCATTTTTTGCTATGCTTTGTGGTGATAATTACAGTAAGAAGAAGATAATGGGAAACTTTGCCTGAAGCATTTTGCTCCCTTTCTTTTTTTCTCCTTCTCTTTATTTAGTACCTTTCTACAAACACTGACTATTTCATGGTGAATTTTAAACAGCCGAAGAAAGGCTTATTTAGCATGGGAAATGTCAATAGAACAGTCTTTATGTGGCAGAGTAACATATACCTGTTCAATAAACAGCCAACCAAAGGTCCTGGCTGCATGTGGAAGAGGGGTAGGGGGAGACACTAAAAGTTCAAAAATCAAAAAAGTTCCTCTGGAGGCTGCAAAGAACAATTTTTTGAAAACCAAGGATTATTTTCTCCCCAACTCTCCACAACAACTTTAACAGTCGTATTAACCCTAGTAAAATATTTCTCTAAAAATGCAATTTGAGAGAGAATGTGTGGAGCTGTGTTTACCTGCTGTGCATTTCTTTTAATAGCGTTTCACTTCTCCCATGAGTACTGAAGTAAGTGATTCTCCTTCTTGGTGTTGGATTTGATTTTGTTCACTCCCTAAAGAGGGAGTCCAAATTTATCTTAATAATATCTTGACTTGAGGACTTCATATGGAGTCCAAAGGACTTTGTGTTCTCAAGAGCTGATCTGAAATCAAGTAAACAAAATGAAATAAAGATGACCATGCAAATAATCTCGTGACACATTCAGCTGAGATTTTTTCCAGTTTTGATTTAATTTCTTGTAAAAGCTCTCACGATACTCCCAGAACTCAACAATTTGGGCACTGCAACAAATGCCAGTATCCTGCACTCTCAAGCAGTGTCTTGGGGCAAAAATTCATCTCCTCCTGCCCTCTCCCTTCAGGAGCAGAAATAAGGCCAGGTACGGCTCCTATGACTGGAGCAATAGAGATGGACCTTCTAGCTATATCTACATCAATGAATTGAAACTGCCTGGGAGTGCTGCCTGGTGGTGTTACTGAATGACATGGGACACCCTGCATCCCCACTGCTAAACAATCCTCCCCTCCAATACAAGCTGCTGCATGCCAGCTGCCTATCCGTGCTGACTTTTGAACCATAACTGGAAAGTTTTGGGTAGTGTTAGTTGAAATGGTCCTGAACTATACCAGGGATCACTAACAATTTAATGGTGTAAAGAATGGAGCCTGGCAGTGCTGAGTCTGAAATGTGCTTTGGTGCTATTTGGCTTTTGCTTACAAGTATAGGCATAGCCTTTCTGATTTTCAGCTGTCCACCATTAAATGCATCATCAGTTATATTTGGATTTATTTGGTCATGCTTTATTTCTAAACTCAGGAGCTTCCTGCCCTTTTTCTTTTCCCATATACACGGCTCTTTCTCTTGTACACCCTAACCACAGTTCACCTGTTCTCTTTCTACTTTGATAACTTCCTTAGCAATTGTTGAAGTAAGAAAATGATCCTTCTTCTACATCCCTTAAAGCATTGCCATGACCCGTGGATGGAGCTGAACTCCGCCCTTCATTCACCAACAGTTGCCTAGTTCTCAGTTTATGAGAATGCTGCAAAACTCATTTTCCTTTTCTTCTCTGCTGCTGGTAAAGGGGAGGCTGAAAGAGGCAGAGACATGTCTTTTATTTAGGCTATCATTTTGTATAGCTGGTTAGACTCATCCAGAGTGCAAGACAAGCTCCCTTTTAGGACTTTCAATAAATAATGGTACTCAATGGCCCAGCCCGTCATCGTTAAACGCACTTTTCATAGAGGGTCGTGAACTCCATACTGGCCTCATTAAAGCTGTGGAAATTCTATCAGTGCTTATGTTTCTGTGTAATGATTTAATTTAATTTTCTTATTGCTGGAGCTTGTCATTATGCCAGTGATTTTCATGCTGGCTCCCTAAACTCACAGAATTTTTGCTCAAGTCTAAATAATCCAAAATTGTTTTTATCAGCGTGTAGTCTGCTGGCAACGTACGAGGCCTGAATGAACAAGCTCTTAATTGGTGGGCTGGGGAATTTTCTTATTTTTGTCTTTTTACTTAAGGACTTAATTTTCAACTCTGCTTTTTTCATTCTTTCTTTTAAACAGAATACGCAGTAGACTTTCCAACCTGTAACATAAGCCTTAGGAAACTCCCAACATGTAAACAGAAGCAGCTTGGACTCATTAGTATGTAGTAGGTAAAGCTGGATTTAATTTTGCAAAAAAAAAGCACGCGACAAGAAGCTGGGCGATACAGAAGTGTTAAGCTCTAATCTAACATTGTTCTGGGACGGCACAAACCTATTCAAGACACAATAACTTCTACATTAACACGGGACTGTGGCTGAGAATTTAAATGCCGCAAAGCCGGAGGAATTCCCACAACAATCAAATTTCAGGCCTCTGTGGTATTGAATAATAATTTTAGTCTGGGCAATGTTTTTGTATGATAAACCCATTAAAAGCTTTGATGAGGAAAGGCAGCCATGAGGTGGAAGAATTGGAGGACTTGGTGGTGACTTGTGAGCAAGCAGAGATCATAGGCAGAGGATACTGACACTGAGGTGTATGTATCTTGGCACAAAGTACGTATCAATGAGGAGGTGATTCCCAACGACAGGGTGATGCATGCCTCAGCTGGGCATGGCTGAAGAGACAAATAGCAAGATCAAAATCTACAGTCAGAATACGGCCCACTGTATTTTATAACTTGGAGTATGTGCTGTGCATTTCAACTGACCAGTTCTTCATCTTACCTCAGCTCAGCTATTGTATACTGCTTTGGACACCAGTGGTACCATGCAAATGGCACAGTAATAAATAGTAAATGCCAATTATCTTACATTTGTGACAATGTTCGAAGGTAATTTTCTATTTTTACAAGCTCCATAATTTGAATTGTGTGATTTTATAACTGTAAGTTGTAGCCTCGTCTCTACAGTAGACTTGCTAGTTTTTGAGGGTAAAACAACTTGTGCTGCTAAGCAGGTGCGCAGCCTGCTTTGTATCATCCAAAGTTTTCTTCATGACCTCTGGTTACTGTCCTTGATACAATGAGTTTAATTTACGGTGCCTAGAAGACATTGAGTCCACAAATGACTATGGCCAGATCTGCGGGATGTCTGTACTTGACAACCAGACATTTACGACATCTGGGCATTTGGGGTTTTTTTACTTGCTGATAAGGCCGGGGCCAAGCAGGCAGCATGCTGGGAGAGAAGATAACCTGTGGCCAAAAAACCTAAAATCCCACAAAACACTTTCTGATACTGCCCCCGATGTTCTGATATTTTTGCTGTAAAAAAACGACTTCACAAGGGAAGAAAAGAAAGTGCTATTTCATGGGAAAACAGAAACACAAAGAAGACAAGTTCTAGAAAAGATGCAGTGGAAAGACTCCTGGGGTGAATATAAGGACTGACACAGGTCAGAGGATATGAGGTCACATTTTGCGTACTGTTGCTCTTGAAGAAAAGGGCTGTGGGTCTCATAGTCTTCTCCTTCTGGCACACTGATGACAACCTGAAAAATGTTTGTGACTTGATCAAATGGACAAAATACTGCTAAAGCTTTCTTAATAGTGTTAGGTGGTAATCCACCTTCTGTACTTGCTTATGATGATATAAGCTCAGAGTATCCACTGATTCCCGTTAAATTGTTCTATATTTACCTATACTAACAGAGTAAAATTCACCCTGATATTTTTACAGGCTATTATTTTGCAGCTTTAATGTGACTTGCTGTAACTATGAATGGAATTTATGTGTACATTTTAGAATTTTTTAATGTACAATGCCTGATTTAGACTAGCAATACTGGGAAAACCAAGTCACGAAATGAAACAATTCAATTAGAAACTAGGGAGACAGGATTGGAGGTGCTGCAAGAGTTATGTTTGTTCTACAGTCATACTTCATTTATTCACACTTAAAAATGGAAGCAGAGGAAGTAGAGGTTCAGTTTAGCTGATTGCCTAACATCATTCCCGCTCTGGCTGAGATTTTCACTGCAACACTTGTATTTTGTTGAACCCCTTTATTAAATTTGTTCATCCCATTCTGGCATTAAAGGTTTTCTTGCAGTGGCAAGGTGCTTTAAAGAATGCAGCCCAGAAAGACTGAAAAAACCTTTGAATTATAATTTTTCTGAATGAGTAAAATCTCAGTTTATATATATTACTTATATAGAATATATAGATATTTATAATAAATGCAGTTGTTTGTAACACGTATAATGTCATGTTTATTCTCTGTATTATAGATTATATAAATATATAGCATATGTATATTCATATTTTATGGTGTGTGTATATATATACACACACATATATAACTTATAGGTTATATGAAAACAAAGTTTCATTGTGTTGCCAGCTTCAGAGAAGCACCGGTGGAAGCCCACCTTCTTCTCTCCTTTGGACAATTCAGCGATGTGCTAGCATTCCCAAGGAAACTTTCAGGATTATTTCTTCATTGTTAAGGGGCTTCCAGGCAGCAGGAGGAAGTTGGCATCTTCTTTAGTGCTTTAAATCATTCTTCAGGGGCCTTCTTTCAGGCCTGGCTCTTTCCACAGGCTAAGTAGCGCTAAGCTGGGTACTCTGAATTATTTTATTATTGATGCCTGCTGTGGCCAGGATTCCGGTTTTGAGATGTTCAGCACTTGTGTTAGGCAACTAAAGTAGGCAGTCTGAATAGATGCCATTGTGCCAGAGGACTGCAGGGAGAACAAGTGCCAAATTTAAGATTATATTCTACAAACAGAAAGCTTATTGCTGCTGTCTAGCTCAGCAAGCCAATTCAAAGCCAATCCCTTGAGCCAAAAGTGAACCGGCTCTACTTATTTCTAATTTTGAGTCCAAGCACAGAAGGCAAGTAATTTGTTTTGGACTTGGATTTGCAGATAGGAAAACCAACGTACTGCATCTGGATCTTTACCTTACATATTTGTAATTTTATATATGAAAAATCATGGAATTTGAACAACCAGTTAGTGAATTGCTTGCAAAGCTTGCTTTAAATTTTATATGTATTTTATCTAAGTACCGAAGTATGGGTTTTAGCATGTTCCTTTTTCCGTTTTCACTGCTTTGATTTATTCTGTAAGAAGTTCTGTTTGCCTGTCCTGTAAAATTGTGCATTTGGAAGTGTGTCTTGCCTGCTTTCGGTATTAACCTTTTGTTTTCTGTTTTGCGCAGTTATGATTGTCAATGCACAGTGTGAAAATAAACTGGCTCCTTCAAAAGGATCTATCCTTTTTCTGTCCACATCTGCTTGACTCTTTTGGGAAAGAGGACATGGATGAAGAGGGAAAGTAAACTGGAGCACACAATAATAAACCTACTTTAACTCCTTTTCCTTTCTTCAGCAGGCTGAATCGGTTTTAGCCGGACATTGGAGAATCCTTGGCAGAGGCTGCATGCTTTAGAATAAACTGGTGTTAGTTTGCCTTCCTCAGCTCTCTTTCTTTCAGTGCTGTAAAGCATCTACTCTGAAATGTGGGGAATGGTGCAATCTGAGCTCAATATTGAATCCAGTTCTGCATGGTAGCATCCAGTATGGAGGTGACAGCTCCAGACTTTCTTATCCTTTTTTCCCCTGCCTTTCAGTAGGAGCACTGCGGTCCTTTCTCTCCTTATCAGAACTCTTCAAGCTTTCCAGGTCCCAAAAGCTTTGTTTCTTTCCCTTCCCGTGTACAAATACGTGCCTTTATTCTTGTGCAAATGGTGTAGCTGACAAGTGCTATCCAGGAGTAATTTTACCAGCTTGAGGTGAGGGTCTGGTAAATGGGACTCGCAACTGCATTTGGATGCCTGAACAGAGGGCTAGTATAAGGCAGGAAAACTCTGAAGGGCAAATCAGGCCTCTGACATAATCAAGACATTCTTTCCAAGTGGAAAAACAGTCTAATTTTTTAAAGGGATCTCTGTAAAACCAAACCTTAACAACTTTCTTGCTTAAAGTTCTAGACATTTGCCATCCTTTTAAAAACCATGTAGACATGAACTGATGCAAAAGAATTTCGGGTGGAATATGGTCCACTATGAAATCAATAGCTGGACATTGTATTGGTTTTAGTGCTTTCTATGCAATAATTTGAAGGGGAGAGAAGGGTTGTCTTGTGGTTACTCTGTCGCTCTGCTGCCTTTCTAATTTGGTGTTGTGGGAACATAAAATTACTTGTCCGCTGTGTCACTCAACGTATAGCAAATAGCTTGAAATTACTTCTATTGAAAGAGCAATTACCTCTCTAGCAGCAAAAAAAGGCATGTAGATGTCATGGCCTTTTTTCTAGGAAAGCTGCTTAATGACACAGGACATGTACATAAAAAAGTAATAAGTCTATTTTACAGACTTGTATACTGGACTTTTCACATTTCAGAATTCTTACTGCTGAGGAGCTTTTGCCTATGTGTGGGTGTACGTGTGTGGGTGTGTGTGAGAATCAAAGGAACATGGTGTCCTTTGCTTTAATAGTTTATTTTATGTTATTGCTTTGTGTTTTGCAGTCCCTCTAGCCAATCTGCATTTATGAACTGAAGAGAATAGGAGCCAGGGGCCTAATATTACAGTAAATTAGGTACTGAATTTCTACTCGAATGATTTAGTTTTGAATTTAGCCTTTATTCTAACTAGTTAATGTACAGAGATATCATATTGGGAGTTAGGAGACTTGCCTCTTTCCTCAGCAACAAGAAGATGGTAGTCAAGGAGTGAAGAATACTTCCCTTTAAAATTCTGTTTGCTCCGGTCTTTTGGGATGTTTCTCAGACCTTTATATGGCCTGCCTCAGACATTCAGGGGTCCAGTTGCTAGGGCTACCGGGATTTTTAATTGTGACTAGAGCAGGAGCAGAACAATTTCTATCCATAGAGGGGAAAATGCAGTGGCTGTGCTTTTCAGATTCATTTGGAGCAAGAGACTCTTTATGTTACCCGTCTCAAAAAAAAATTGTTATTCTTTGATAATTTTATTTTCTACCATTGCTAAAAGCAAACTGGTTTAGCAGAGAGGCAATTCATAGAGTTTACCTTCTCCCGTTTCACAGTTTATGAGATACTTTGTGTTGGAAATATGATCAGATTAGACTGCTGCTTCTGTTCCTTTTTCAGTGAATGCAGTAACATGTTTATGGGCCTGAATTTATTCAGATTCCTAGGAATATGGCCTTTTTTAAAGGAAAATTGTGCTCTGGTGCCACTGAGAGGGATTGGACTAATCCTCTGAGTAATTGCCTGCTCTTTTTATACTGTAAATACTGTAAAATTAGCTGTCAAAAATTCACTACTTTTGACTTTTCAGTGGCGTTATGCATCCAGATTCAAATTTTCACAATAAATTGTCATGGATACTTCACGTAAAAATGGTTGCAGCTTTTTATCTTCTCACCCTCAGTCATCCTTACTGTTAGGGGTCATGTCAACAGGAGGTTTAATTGTATGAGGAATTGCAGTAACGTGTTTCTGCTGGGATGATCAGTGAGCTTGGTTAAACGCAGCCTAGATCAAACACCTAGTGCAATATTTACCCATTCATTAAGTATCATTGGCATTGTTTCATTTTCTAGTTAATTCAGCTGAGACAAGCCAACTCATCCACAGAGGTCAGTGGCCTGAGATCAGCCCCACACTTTGCAGACAGACTGTCTAAGGTCATACCTGTATTACTGAATTCAGAAGCACCTCCCATCTCCTGGCTCCAGGTGGATCCTCAGGCCCCATCCCACCTCCTGTGGTATTAGGTTTGCACCAACCCCTCCCCATTCAATCTTCTTAATCGTTCTGTGGAAGCATGGCAAACCCTGAAGGGTAAGCTATAACCTAAACAGCCATAACATGTGAATGCAAATGAATGAGAATGAGGAAAAAGCCCATACAAAAGTCCTTCTCACACCATCCATTGGAGGAAGATGAAGACTACCTCTAAGACAAGCTTCTGAAGACATATACATACCTAACGTGGCATCCATGCTGCCTGTCTCAGCCGGTGGCTGGCAAGGGACACTGCTGGAGGACAGTTTTCTAACAAGAGGACTGAGTCAAACTATCCAGACTGTGATGGACGTGAGGCTGGACCCTAGTGATGAGGGTCAGCCCTCAGTGGTGACCAGGGGTCTGGAAGGCCAATCTTAACTGGACGGTTGAAAAAGAGTTGAGGCCCATGGCATGTGTCTCATCCATGGAGGCTTCACAGCAGAGTGCTGTGAGGCAAACAAGGAACGACTGTTGAATTCCTCAGGGCTGCCTATTTTCCTTCCAGACATAAACAGAGGGACAGACACAAAATAGTTGCGTTTTGAATCTTACATTGGGAGCTAGTCTATGCATGGTTACCTTGCATGGGTTTCATTTAATTTTTTATGTCATTTAAATGCTTGTGTTTTAGTTCATGACAAATCTTAAAACAAGACTCTTAAAGAAAACGTAGTTTTTTATTCAGTGACCTACAAAAAGTAATTGCTGCCTTTCCAGACATTCTGTTTAAAAATTAATGATCAGAGTAGTCCAGTAGTGAAACTATTCTATTAAAAAGGAGATAATTTTTTAAAAATGCGCACCAAAGACACTTACAGTACTACTCAGGAAAAAACAAGCCACCTGTTTTGAGAACTGCGCTGAGAAATGCAAATTGCAGTACCTAGTGCAGCCCCTCCCGTAAGCCTGCTTGTGGTTTTTGCTGCGGTACACACAGGTCCCAGTGGCTCCCTCCCTGCTCCTGGGCAAGCCTCTGCCACCTGGAAAAGCAGGAGCTGTGGTTCCCGAGGTCCCTCCTGCTGCGGTCCCCCAGCTGACCCAGCTCCCCCGGATCCCACTGCCTGCCCGAGGGGGCTCTTCCCTCCCCGCGGCTGCACGCTGTGCCCTGGCAAGAGGCACACCTCCCAAGCCCGGTCTGAACTGTGCTTCTCAGCAGTGAAGGATTTATACCTTTTTATAAGCCAAAAGCCAGATACCAAAGCAGCCCTCTTCAATATTTATGCTGGAGCGAGCAAGCCCCAGCAGCCCAGCAGGGCCGGGCAGGGGAGGCTCGTCTCCGCGCACGGATAGCTTTGCCTCCGACTCCTGGGCACGGACCACGGCCGCTGTACGTAGAGGACCACCTCCAACCCTGGTCCCTCCTCCAGTGCCCCAGCAGGCTATGTCAGCGTCTTCCAGCCCTCCATGGACTCGGGACCAAGCAAAAGGTGGCTTGTTTTCCTGCACAGCCCCGCAGGGGAGGGAGGCAGCGGTGCTGGAAAGCAGCAGCGGTGCTGGAAAGCAGCAGCTTTGCTACCAGCATGAGCCCTGGCTCGCTCTGCATCGAACGGGTTTCTTCTGGCCCCTGGTGAAGCCGCTGCATATGCTTCGGCACGCTCCCGGCACCCCTGCTTGAAGAGGAGAGCAGTCCAAGGCCATCTGTGCTTTCTCTGTGCTATTAAGGGATCAGCAGCTGGCCATGTCAGCTGTGTCTGCTCTAATAAATTAAGCAATACCAGGGCACATTACTGGACTTGATTATTTATATTGTTAAATTATTGAAATGCCCCCTTGGCTTGCTTTTGGCCAAGTAGTGCTCTCCCAAACGATTCTCAGGCACAGTTCAGAAGTTAGCTTAGGCCAAGGACTGCTCCCAAGTGCAGTGTAGCTGCAGCCACCCTATTTTACAGGGTAAGAGAGTTTAATAGTAAGGATACAGGCTGTTCCATACCACTTGGCCTTAGTGTCAGGGAGCAGCTTCAGGCACGCTTCATTCAGCAGTGTGAGCATAGCTTTTGGGTCCAAACCTCCTTTGTGCCATCAGAGCAGCATGAGCTTAAAAATCCAGTCCTGAAAAAGAAATCCATCTCATACAAACAACTGCGTTTTTTTTTTTCCTCGTTTCTGTTTGTTCCTGAAATATCTGGCCTCTTCACTTTGTTTGAATACATTTTTTTTCTCTAGCCGCCCATATTATTATGCTGTTTCTAAGAGTCACATAGAGGCATTAGATTTTGCTCTTAGTCTTTTAGGGGACCTCTTCAAGGATGGAAAAGAAAGCGCTAAAGCTGCAAAAAGAGTTTAAGCATTTTCTTCCAGCTTGGTAGAAAAATCCATAAATAATAGCTCCCTGAAAAGCCTGCCCCAAACAAATTATGTATCCATACATCCACATTATATATATATATGCAAACACACATAACATTCAATAACTTACTTTCTTTTAAAGGTGAAAAACTTCTTATGATCTCTATATTCCGATGAACACCTTAATGTCCTTACAAATAGTCACAGCTCTAAGTTTTTCTTGGATTTCCTCCCACTCTTTTTTTGTCTGGTAATTTCTTTTTCCAATGGATTAAATATTTCTCTGCAACACAGACATTTTTTATAAACAGTAAATTTAATTTATTCTTTGTGGAATCAGCCCAAATGTTCAAGCTTTGCTTTCTTGGTTACTGTTTCAAGCGTAATATTAGCTGTGAAAACTGAAGACTTTAACACCCGCTGTTTCTTGGACGAACTTAATATCTTCCTGTATTCCGATCCAGAGACTACGAAGTAAGAGAAATCAGCTCTGCTTGTATCCTTGCTCCCAGTGGGAGTCACAGAAGCATGCATTTTGGGGCTGTAAACATTTTAATGGGAATTTCATCCTTATTTTAGGCTTACATTTAGAAAACATGCAACAATGGGAGAGACTGCATCTTCTCAAGCCACAGCAGAGCATGCCCTAGGTATTCCTATCTAAGCCTCTTCTTCTGCCCTGACCCAGAGGAAAAGCTTCATATCAAAAGCTCCGATGAAATCATTAAATGACAAGCATGAGCTCAGTTCTGGTTTGCTACATTGCCACAGAAGAAACATGGGTCTGAATAACAATCCTGGTATGGAAGAGGCCACTTTGCTATTTGCCTCAATTTTCCCTGGGTTCAGTTGAGAAGGGAAACGCTTTTAAACCTACACTCTTGCTCTTTGAGTTTGCCAGCAGGTAACAGTAAGGGTTCTCAACAGCCTTCTGATTTTGCCAGGAAGAATTATTCCATTTCAAGGATGGAACTAAATGTCTAATTTTAGCTTTAGATCTTTAGTTATTTTCTATGAGGTCATATATCTTACTTTCATTATGAGACTGATGTTTGAAACCTTCAGAAACTACTCTCAGCCCTGTGGACTTGGATCTCATCTTGTAGCGCTTCTGCTCTTGGCAATGGCAGTGGTGGAGGGCCTTCTGGCAGCAAGATGAGGACTTCTGGCAGCGATGTTGAGCTTGAGAACTAGGTTCCATGCAGCTTACAAGAGAAAAGCAAAGACGTGCATCTCCTTGATAGTGCACTGGAGAGTGAAAAATATGTAACGAGACAAGGCAGAGTTTAAGATGTATTTGA
Source organism: Calonectris borealis (assembly GCF_964195595.1). Taxonomy (NCBI): domain Eukaryota; kingdom Metazoa; phylum Chordata; class Aves; order Procellariiformes; family Procellariidae; genus Calonectris; species Calonectris borealis. The sequence continues at coordinate 136,487,167 of NC_134312.1, read as the reverse complement.
ACAAGCAGCCAGTTGTAGAATGGAATGCTTGGGGGAAAAAAAAACCCGAAACCAAGAGCTTGCTTCAAATTTTGAGTCATGCTGTGGAAAAAAGTTATACCTCTATTGACAAAGGGGAAGAGAGAGAAAGGAAACAGAGACAGAAGGCAGAGCAGAGGATTAGGAAGGAGTCATGCTCAACAGAAGCCAATGAAGTCAAATCACAGAGTAAATTCCAAGGGTTAAGATAGACTGAGGGATTTCGCTGATTTAAAGCCTTTAGAAATCTGTATAATATACTCACTTATTCTCACAAATGAAAACAGAGTGAACAGTTTTATAATTTAAAGGATTGGTCCCAAGTTCTCTACACCCTTCGTAGTTTTCCTGCAACTAATTCACTTCATTTGGGCTCAGTGAAAATCATCATTCACAAAAAAAATTTATTTCAATCTTTAAGCAATGGGAAAGGGAAACTTTTTATATGCTATCTAAAATGCCTGTTACTGCATAATTTTGTCTTCCCTTATAAATCAGAGCATAGCCCTGTCTGATAGCAGATATAAATCCATGACATCCATTTATCTTATAAGAAAAACATAATGAAAAGACTAAAGAAAAGTATCACTGAGGTTTATTGGAAGTGATTAAAAGACAAAGAAAGTTAGACTGATAGATTAAAAGCAGAAAAGCAGATAATTAGGTTTTGCTGGCGCTGCATAGTGGGGCACTATGTCTGTTGCTCCCTGTCCAGTCCAATCCAATTAAATCCCATCAAAGCTAATCCACCCTAGTGGACATATTGTGGCCATGGGTAGGCAAATGTCAGCCTGTGGTGGTCAAGGCCTAAAAAATGTTTTCTCAAGCACTGTTTTAATGGTAAGGTCTCTGATCTCCATTCTCCCACTGTGTATAAGGTCAGGACTGAGCTCCCAGTGGCCATGTGGCTCTTGCTCCTGAGCTCCTAGGTGTGGGTACCTTCCCCAGGCCCCTCCTGACTCCTTGCTGGGGTGGCATGTGTGCAGCTCAGACACAGCCATTGTGAGCATGGTTATTACAGGGAACGTGAGCAACGACAAGTGTTGAGTCTTGACCTAACAGCCTTGGGGCCATGGAAGGGATTAAATGCAACGTATTTTATAGAATCAGTGGGACAGTGGCCATTTCTCCCCTTCCACTCCCCCAGGTTTCATTAAAATGACTAGCCAAAGGATCAAGGTGGAGTGAAGTGTGAACAGAGGGATGCTCTGAAACCTCCATTAGCAGAGGTACTCTCCACCACATGATGAGGAAACGGCAAAGTGGTTGTACAGCCCTCATCCAAGTTGTGGTTACAGTCAGAGTTGGCTCAAGACACTCAGCTCTGTGGGGAAAGCTCAGTATCTGCAAAGAGGGCTCCAGGTGGGTAATGGGAAGGGTAAAAGAAAGAGGGAATATGGTGGTTTTAGATAACTCTGAGTACACGAATGTGCTGGTTTTGTCTGGGATAGAGTTAGTTTTCTTCATAGTAGCTATGTTTTGGATTTGTGCTGAAAACAGTGCTGATAATACAGGGATGTTTTCGTTACGGCTGAGCAGTGCTTACACAGAGTCAAGGTCTTTTCTGCTCCTCACCCCACCCCACCAGCGAGTAGGCTGGGGGTGCACAAGGATTTGGGAGGGGACACAGCCGGGACAGCTGACCCCAACTGACCGAAGGGGTATTCTGTACCATATGATGTCATGCTCAGCACATAAAACTGGGGGAAGAAGAAGGAAGGAGGGGATGTTTGGAGTGATGGTGTTTGTCTTCCCAAGTAACCATTACGCGTGATGGAGCCCTGCTTTCCTGGAGATGGCTGAACACCTGCCTGCCGATGGGAAGTAGGAAATGAATTCCTTGTTTTGCTTTGCTTGCGCGTGCAGCTTTTGCTTTCCCTATTAAACTGTCTTTACCTCAACCCACGAGTTTTCTCAATTTTACCCTTCTGATTCTCTCCTCCATTCCGTTGTGGGGGGGGAGTGAGTGAGAGGCTGGGTGGTGCTTAGTTGCCAGCTGGGGTTAAACCACGACAGAGATCCTAGAGGAGGGCCTAGGAAACCTTTCTGCTTCTCCTCTTGCAGGAAAAGGCCACCTTCTTTAGCCCCTAACCCCTCCCAGAGCATCAGCCGGAGATGTCTTACCTTCAAGAACTCATTTCTATGCCAACGACTGCCAATTTGCCTTTGTCTGAAGCTGAGGGCTCCAGGGCAAAGGGAGTCATCATCGACTCTGGCAAGATCTGCCACCTTTGTGAGGTGTGGGTGGTTTTTTGGTTTGATTTTTGTGGTTTTTTTTTCCTATCAGCAAGAGTTTGACTGTAGTTTGATGCTCAGGTGTTGGGCAATTTATTTTGCTCTTAGAATAATGTAAATAGTTCCAAGATTCAGAGGAACGCAGAATATGTGCAACAGAAAAATTTGTGATTGTGTGTTGTGGTTTGACAGAAATAACTTATTGGGATGCTTTGGAGTCTTAGAGTCACTTTATTCTCCAAAGTAAAATCAAAGAGCATGTTGGTATTACCAGAGAACAAAAAATTTACTGCCTTTCTCAGTGCTTTACTCTTACTGTAAATTTTTACTGCTTCCCTCTTTTAGATTTGTAAGATAACAGAGCCAATAACTCTTGGAGACAATGAACTAACCCAGTTAGCCTTGCATCAGAGCCAATATAAAGCATCTGATGGTATTTCCACTCCCTGCAACATGGGTTTGGAAGTCTTTGAGTTTGATTTGACAGGTGGCTCAAAAATAATGTCATCATTCTGTGTACAAAATCTGCCCACCTTAATGTTGTTTTGATTCTTTTGAAATTCTTTCTTCAGCTTCGTTGCTAAATTTAGGTATTATGCCTGTTTCCAATTGCCTGTAACAGCTTTCATGATTCCAGCTTCACAACAGATCACACTTTGGTCATTTCTCCTGAGTCCACATTGATTTCTGTTATGACAAAAGACCTCCTGGTAGTCAGGTACATAATTAATGGTAATATGAGGCAGCTATTTCTCCTTTAATATTTTTAGGCTTCTGCAGAAAGCATTGGCCTCCTTTTTTTTTTACCCAGTTGGTTCTGCTTCTGTGCTTACAGAAATAACAATATTTCATTTGTTCTTTAAAAGGATTCAAAACCTCTTTCATCTAAGATCTAAGAGCCAGATTGTTATTTGCATCAGAAACTAAGTCAAGGACCAAGATGCCGTTGTGCTTGATGCTTTACAGACAGGCATAAAAAAAATGGTCGTTGACCAAAAGAGCTTACAACCCAAATATGAAAGGAAAGGCACTAGACAAATAAATTACCAGGGTGGCACAAGGAATGGATAAAATACCATTGGTCATCATGGTAAGTGGGGCTTGCACACCTATATACAGCAAAGAATCTTTGTTTTCTCTGTGATTTTGTGCTTAGAAAATCTTATGACAAGGGTATGAAAAAATCCACAACTACAGTTCCAGAACAAGTATGCACAGAAGAGTATTTGCAAACATTTCAAGTATCTCTATTTTTCAGTATAATCCCTTTAAATTGGGAGACTGCATCACTGAGAGGATGGAATCCTGGTACACGCAGTTTTCATTTGCACTGCAACTTTTTTGTTCATCCTGTACCTTTGATAAGACGTGCAAGCTCCTAGCTTCCTAATCAACTTTTGCAATGGGTAGTTAGGAGCTTAAATCTTTAATTGAATCTGGCTTTTGAGGGACTAGTGACTTCACAGTACAGCGTGGTAGACGCTGTATACAACGTGATTAAAACCTCTTCTACTGTTTGACTGAGGCAGAAAGTTCCTCAGAATGATGACTTCCTTTGTCTCTCGATTAGTACTCATAGCACAACGTGTAAAACATTGGGAAACATGATCTAACTAAACACTAAGGTAAGACAATACAAGACATAGCCTGCACTCATGACTTTTGATCATTTGCAGTTTTGCAGGATGAACTACATGTCTGAAAGTTAATGTTTGTTACACATTACACTGGCAATAAGTGTAATTAGGGAGATCTAGACATGTATTCAGAGAGACAAAAGTAGGGTTCAGCTATCTTTCAGAGAAAGATGACAGCCAGGCTACTTTCTGCAAGGTAGAATGCCAAAACCAACATCACAGTCAATCAAATCAGTTGATTGATGGTTCCCTGCTTTACGTGGTTTTGATATTGCTCCCTTAAGAATTATATCATCTGCCCTGCCTGGGCCACTTGGCTGGTGCTGCTTGTCTCAGGTACTTGCAGACCGAATGTATCTGGTGTGCTGACTAGGGTGCCTAGGTCCTTTTGGACTACACTAGAGAATTAATGCACAACAGCTGCAACGCAGGAATGGCAAAGGAAAGCTAATACCCTCTAATAACTAGCAAACAGGACTCCTTTGGGGAGGTACCCGAGAACCAAGAATAAAATGCTCTAAAGAACAGCAGATTATGATAGTTTAGTGGGTTGGTCTAGAAATAAAGTCTGGAATAAATATTAAAAGATTTGCTATACGCTTTCTAGTGACTGGAGGGAAAGAAATGATTATGTTTTTAAATGGGATTAGTGGCAAATTTAGAGTGATATCTTTAATTAAACTTGCAACTGCTTGGGCATGACTAAAGGAAATAGATATGATCCTAGTATTTTTCAAGTGTACATTGTGATTTTTATTAGCATAGCTATAGGATTGACATCTCCCAGGATTAAAAATCCTGACTAAATTGCCCAAGCCTGTGAGACTGGCTTGCAGATAATGACATCTTAACCGTACTACTTGATTTTTTTATCATCTGAAACCATTCAGGAACACAGTTAATAGTTTTTCAGTTTCTCAATAACCCAAAGAGCTCAATTTTGTTCTGAATAAAAGCTGTATCCTGATGTAACAAGCTGGCTCTAGTGTCAGGTATTGCAAGATTCACGATAAAGTTGGGAGATTGACATCCTTCAGAATGAGATGTGCTGATGAAAGTGCTGGGATGCAAACAGATAAAATTATAGCATTTTCCCATGCCACTCTTGTAGAAGATCTAGTCTACACAGGGAGAGTGCCCGAGCATTTTCCAGCTGAACGTTTCAAACAGGAAAGGGAAGCCATCATTCTCCAAACACCTACAGCATCTGTGTTTCTCCTAACAAAGTCCCTCAGAAATGTAAGCCTTATTCTGCCAGGGGCCAACAAGGTCACAACCAGGGATAAAGCAGTGACAGAACAAACAACCAATGTGAGTTTGTCTCGGTGGCTTATCGTCTGACATGTCACATAACGTGGTGAGTTATTAATGTTGCAGCACGCACCAAAACAGCACAAGGTAGAGTATTTGATCTCAAAAGACAAGATTTGTTGGTTGTCAGTATTCTCTTGGAAACAGAGGTTGCAAAAGCCAGGGCCAAGCTATTCATGAATTGGCAGACACTCAGATTTACCAACTAGCCTAATTATATTTAGTTTCTTAGCTTATCTTCTGTGGTGACTTCATCTATTCTGTCTGCCTGATGGCAGCAGTTCTAGATCTAGGTACAAACCAGCGTAGCATAATTCATATGGTTTATTGGCCTGGCTTACGTTAAAAGCATCAGTTTTTTAATGTGACTAGAAAGCACAGAGGCTGCAGTGGCAATTTACTGAACGAATGAATCTTCACAATGGTTTCATTCCCAACAAATGATGCTGAAAGCTACTTGCTGTATGTACTGCATTTCTGTTTTGAAAATCCTTCCCCAGAGACTAATATGGGTGAAGAGGACTTCACAGAACACGAAAATGGAGCATCTATGATAGCCATTCCTGAAGTCAGTGACTAAAAAGAAAATGAGACTATCATCTCATATGAAGTGGACCCAGCTGACAGAGCAGATTGAATTTTCTTTTTAAATTATAGTGAGCAGCTGCAATATTTTTGTTTAACACAACTGTTCGCAATGTAGTAGTTATGGATCTGTAGGTATCCAGTTATTTCCAGAAAGAGGAGAAATTGAACAACAGGCAGATTGCATGCTTTCAATTTCAACTTGCCTGCTTCTCTTTTTCCGGTTATGATCAGAGACTATAAAAAAAATAGCTCACTGATATTTTTTGGGAAGTGTAAAAGAAAACCAAACCTCTCCTCAATGCCTTTGGTTTGCATGGTGCTTTTGAAGAATAAACAGGGAAGTTTTTATGTCTGTATAAGTCAGGGACAGCCAGCTGTGAGTTACTCGACACCACAGATCTGAAGCCTCCACTGAAGGAGTCTTCAGAAAAAACAGAGAGGCACCAATAATTTATGAATCAGGACTAAGCAGCACTACCCAGAGTGCTTAGAAAAATACACTTACTCAGTACCTCACTGCAGAGCTTTTATTATAGGCCAAGACCACAGAGAATTCCAGTTTGATTGAACTTCTGAAACTCTGTGTCATTCTGCATCAGAGCAAGACACTCTTTGGAGTGCTTTGTTGTAGGGAAAGGCTTGGAGAAAGCTCTAAGAGAGCCAACAGTCCAGTGATTTGGCTCCATATTTAGGATGTGCCAGCCCTATTTAAATTAGGCTGAAGACATGCTGACCTGTGATGTCCACAACAGTCGCTTAAGACATGGGTCACTGGCTGCTCCTGAGGCTGGTGTCTTTGAAAGGATTTGCTGGGAACTTTCAACCTGGACTAGAAAAATCCTTCTGAGGATTTCCACAAATCTCTGTGTCGACCATATTCTGCACAAAGGTTTAACTTTGCTTACCACTCCGCAGAGAGACAGCAAGAAGTCTGTTTTTTCCCAACTGGTTCTCTTCTTCTGATAGCATCCTATCCACATGGTAAAAGTATTCTCCAGTGGGTATAGAGCATGAAATCTGCCTTACTGAACTGAACCATTTAAGGTACGTGAAAGGACATGACACACAGATGTTCTCTGCATCCTTTAGTAGCTGGTCTGCAGCAGTGATTTAGCTAGGGATGAGCTAAATAAAGAAAGAGAGTGTATCTTTGCTCATTACTTTGAAGCAATTGAAACTCACTTTGCTAATAAATTAAATCTGATTAAGTGTTAGAAGTCTTGAAGGGAGGCACGAGCAGAGAATGACAAGTAATTGTGAAAGGCTTGCGAAGAAACGTGAGGGCTTTCCCAGTGGAAGTTGAGCTAAACAGCCTAATAGTCCAAGAAAACTATACTGGGGAAAAATCAATGGCTTTAAGACCACAGCCTCTTTTCTCTATTCCAAATCTTCTATATTTTTTACTTCTCATCGTGCTCTGCGGGGCTTAGCGTCCCTATCCTTAGTCATTACGTCCTCGCCAATTACTATTCCTGTCGTTTTTTAAATTCAGAACATGTCTTCCTCTCCCCTCAGCAAGTCAGCCCAGGTCAGGATGAGATGGTGCAAGAGGCAACATCCCCTTATACTTCCCTCTAAGAAATACCATGAGTGAAGACATTCCCCCTCTGTTCCTGCTTTCCCACCAGCTCTCTGACCCACTTGGCTGGACACAGCTGGGGAGTTTGCGTGCCGCAGAGAGTGTAGCATTTCATTACAGTGGTATTTGTCCAAAGGGACTGCAAAACTGAAGTTGGTCTCAGTTCCCTTAATCCTCTGTCTTGGGATATCTGGCCCCTCTCAGCAGCATTGCCTCTTCTCTTTCATGTAATTCTTTTCGCCTGTTGATCAATAGTTATAATCGCAGTCAAAGATTTCTCATAATTAAATTCTGAAGGACACTACAGCTCTGCCTGTTTCTCATTACCTTTGTTTCGTCCCATTTTGTTCTCTTCTATTCCTCTGCCACCTTCATTTTATTTCTCTCCCTCCTCCTCCTGTGAGTTTCCTCTTTCCAAATGCCGCCTGCCTTATCAGTGCAGTGTCTGCAGACAACAATACTCTTTGGATATCCTTTGTTCTTTACAGACACCTCTGCTCTGATCTTCAGACTAGACTCCTTGTTGCCTTCTTCCCCATTGTGCTTGGCAGGCCACAGCAGAAATCCAGCTGGGAGCCAGATTTAAGTTTAACACCATGTTTATTCATTATTCTTTCAGTCTGGCTGCAACTCCGATGTTGTACTTGCTATTGTCATTTTTGCAACTACTGTGAGCCTGAGAGATAGGAGTGGGGTGTTTCCACACAACAATCCTATTATCTGGTGAAGTTTTATATGCCCAGCATGTGTTTGTTGAACAGCCTTTCTCTCATGTCTTTCCTGGCTTCTCAGGAACGGCTCGGATCTCCTCTGTGCTTGATGTTTGCTGTGGGCTCACCCTGGGGATGGGACTGCCAGAGGGTACAGCAGAGAGTGGAGATGTCCAGGTGACTCTTCTCAATCTGGATGAAGTAAAAATATGAAGGATGTGTATGGAAATGGCATATAGCATCAGTTAAACCCTTATCAAAGCCTGCACCCCCCATTGCAATAAATTAAACCAATTTAAAAAGATAGGTCTAACAAAGCAAGCTCTCGATTAAACCTAATCACACCTCTGGTCTGTTCCTTGGTAGATGTGATATATAGGAATTCTGAGATTCCCCAAATTACATTTGGATTCAGATGTGTCTTGTTTCCCTCTGGCCTTAGCTTGCTGCTACGTGAGCTATGTACCCACAAAACCCTTTCATGTGTGGGATGTAGCTGGTTAGGGCATTCTGCAGCTAAGGAACATGTAAAGGAACATGTGACCTCTCAAATACATAAATACACATATATATATATGTATTTATATGTATATATGCAAATATCTGTAAGTGTGTATATCGATATATGTGATGTGTCTGTGGGGACTGAGTGAAGCACAGGTGAATGGATGCCAACATGAGGATAGTTTCAGGCAGGTGAAGTTGGTGGCAATCAGTGATAGATGCTAATTCTTTTGTTTGTGATCTCTTCATCTTCAGATGAAGTGTTTACAGAGTCTCTCGTGACTCTGGGGCCTGTTCTTCCCAGCCACTCAGAAAAGGGACCCACATATTTTCTGTGAAGAAGTGACAAGTGAGGAAGATATCAAAAGGTTGATAGGGAGATGTAGCAGTCTTTAAATGATTGGCAGGTATTGAAACTGAGGTCCTTAGTTAGGAGGTCAAATGGAAAAAGTTGCTGAGAGCTATAATAAAAGCTTCACTTTTTAGCACTCTTAATCATTGTCTGAAAGAGCAGCTTTCTGAAACTGGGAATTTTAGTGTAGGTGGTCCGGGCATGGCTGTGGTTGGTTGATTTGGAATGATACAAGATAAAGAATAAATTGATATTGATATTGACATTATTGTTAGCAACACTGAGAGTAACAATAAGAATAACATTATTGTAGTACTAGAACATGTGACATTTTCTTTGTGCTTATGCTATTCAATGGAGTCATTGTGCTTGTAAAGGGCAATATAAGAATTTAAATACCAACATGACTTTTTAAACTAATGTGACCAAAAAGACGAATGTACACTTGATACAGTAGGTAAAGTAAATGTTTACTAATAAAGAGTATAAAACACTTTAAATAGAGACCTGTTTGTAAAATATTGACAAAAGTAAGCAATGTCAACCCCCAACCCTAAGTCTACTCATTTATTGTTACCTTAGGTGGGGTAAATGCTATATAACAGCAATTATAAAGCCCTCTTTAATATGATCTGCCTGTAAAAATGCAGTTAGGAGATGCTGAAGAAATAAACCTGATTTATAATGTTAAAAAGCTTGCTTTCGGTAAAGATACATAATTTGGAAGAAATCTATGGTATTGCTAATTGCACTTTGGTTACTGATAATTTTTTTGTGTGCATCAATGTAGTCTAGTCACTGTCATTAACAAAAGCAGGCAGTGGCATTGTTTTTTCAAATCTTCACAGCCTCTGAGGTTTAAAAATGGTAGCAAAGACAAAAAAAGGATTCCATAGGAATGTGCTCCTAACAAGAATTAGATTTAGTTAAAACAACTGTTGGTACTGCTTCAACTTTATCCACACAGGTTTCTGGCAAGGTAAAGAAACAACTTGATGCTTTAGCATAGGAATACCCGTTTTCTTTCTTGATGTAGATGCAGCCAGATTAACCATCTTCTTTCTATGCAGAAGCACTGTGTTAACCCATTACTGCAGGAAAAGTGAATGTTGTGTCAAGATAACAAGTATACAATTTCTGAGAAAGAACCATAGAATCGTAGAATCATACAGGTTGGAAAAGACCTCTAAGATCATCGTGTCCAACCGTCAACCCAACACACCATGCCCACTACACCATGTCCCTAAAAGGGTACACCATGTCCCTCTAAGAGTAGAGTGCATTCTTCAAATATCTATATACTTTAGACAAGGTCTATGAGAAACAGGATGATCTAGCCCTCACATTATCATGTTCTCCATCACAATGAAGCCAAACTCTTTAAAATGTAAAATGAAAGCCAATTAAGATGTAAAGGATAAAATGTTTTATAAAATTTATTTTAAAAATAAACAAACAGCAATAAGAAAAGCAGACAATTTTATTATCTAGAAATTGCCTATTTTTCACCAATATATGGCATGTACCTCCTTTATACTTAAACTGCCATAATGTAATGTTAGTTATGTGTGTCTTTGGCTAACGGTAAGTACAGATTTCTTTCAGTAGAGGATTGAAAACTGTATTTCAAAAAACCAAATGTCCTTTAAACAGTACAGTAAATGTTGGATTTCAGATCTTTTTTCTGTGTGCATTTTCTCAAAGTCAGGAGTCCAGGGCATTTTTATCTGTGGCAAGTAGAGCAGGTGTGGTTTCACCAGCGCCTAGATACGTCGAGTTTAAAAAGCAGCAACAGAAAGCCTTCAAACATTTAAATTCCCATTAATACCAGGAAAAGAAAATAAGTATTACATTGTCTATTGCTGAGGAACACAGGGAGAATCTCCAGAGATGACTGAGATAAATTTCTGCAGGGAGAGTGTAATTTGTCACTATTTCTGACCTTTTTGTTCTCTCTTGCTTGAGATCCCATTTTAATTTCCCATTATAAAGCACAAAGGTTTTATTCCTCATGGTAGCAGACCAGCCTGCACTCAGCATAGCCTCACAGGACTCAGAGGAGAGCCTTGAAGATCATGGGGTTTTAGTCATTCATTTGCTATTAGCAGGCAAAATTGATGGTTTTACTTTTACAAAGAAAAATGTTTTTCTTGCTACATGTGATAAATATCCCATTGCTGGAACAGTGATCTCCTCTGCACCCTAGGGACACAAAAGGTTTGGCTCATCTTATTTGCAAGAATGTTATATTGCTTCTTGAGACACAGGTAGGACTTGGACTTCAGTATCCTGTTACAAACTGTAAAAAATGCAGCTTTAAGTGGATTGATTTCTCTGCCTCTTAAAACACAACCTCCTGACAGAAAGATGGCTGCTTCTACAGACCCTGAAACAAGGCTTATTATTTTTTATAATGACCTTTATGTGTATAGATATTTCTGTTTTAATATGCTGCCCCAGGCCTTGGCGTTCATGCTCTGCTTACAGGCTTATTTTTCTAATTGCCGAACAGCAGAAGCTTTCTGTGATTCACTCGGAGTGAGTAAAGGCTTTCAGAGTAGTGTTTTGTAACGAGTAATGCTTTTAGTGCTATGCTTAAGACAGCAGTCGCATTGGTGATATAATTGCCTAACTTGTGTTGTTGGGTTTTTTTTTGATAGCAAAAATTTTCATTAAGAACAGGCTTAAATAGTTATATTGGAAAACCAGGAAAAAAACCCCCACAAAATCCTTTCTCTGGCCTACAGGAAAAATAAAATTCCTGAGAGTCTCTAGAGTTGTTTGCGATAGTGGGCTTTGGATGTAAATAGCCATGCTAAGCATGCCATGCCGCTTTTGTAAAATTATTTTGTTTAGATATGGGTAAAAAATAACTTTTGAACTGTAAATCTTTTAGAAGCAAAGATACATGACAATGTTGAATTTGGTGTATGTTTTGGACTATTTTGTAATAAGATGATCTGTACACTTCTGGTGAAATCAGAGACGCTACTAGTATTAACAAACTTACAAAGAAGAAAAGGGCCTCAGAGAAGGAAATTTCCCCATCTTTGAAGACCTGGTACATACATTTTAAGGGTTATTGCTTGCTGGAAAGTCTTTGTTTTGTAAGCTGACAAAACCTTGATAGCTAGGAGGAGTAGGAATACGTTTAAATAAAGGGTCAGCAGATTTTTCTTGTGAAAACCCCTGCATTTGTTCAGTACTGAATTTTGTTTTGTCTCTTTACTTATGCAGATGCGGTCTTCCTACCTATAAAAATATGTAAACATATATAAAAATAATCAGCATCTGATAGCATGAAGCCTGCAGAGCACCAGAGGGCCATGAAGCAGGATCAGAGACATTTACACTGCAAAGACAAAATATCAGGAGAGAGTCTTCAAAAATCTCTACAGGTCTCTGCACTGCAAATACCTAGCCGAAAGACAACACCAATGACAACAGCAGCAGTTCCCTTACGTACATGTCTCTAGATCTTTTTTGATCTACCATTCTGTGCCCTGGAGGAATAGATGATACTGGAGAATTATTGCTCCCAACTTTCAGTGGCAGCAAATGGAAGTTAGGCCTGCAGATGTACAAACTGTTGAGAAGCAGGATACTTGTAACCAGCACTGTTTTATGACTGCTTTTAAAAGACACTGAGATTTCATACGGTTTTGAAAGAAGAGAACATCTGGAAAACAGAGCTGCTGACTCTGGGTCCCAATAAGAGATGGCTTCACTGGGGATATTGTGATGCTGCAAGGGTTTATGAGAGAAAAAATTGGCTGGGGTTCTAGAGGAAAAAATACTCACTTTAAGAAGTGCCTGGCTGTATTTACCATAGCTGTTCAGAGAAGTGGGCTGGACAGTGAGGCGCAGTGGCAGTCATGGCTGTGGGGAAAATGGGGCAAGGGAACAAAACACTCTAGGAAGGGTGTTTGAGAGCCTTAACAGGGGAAGGGCACAAAGGTAAAATGTGGTGGGTTGGTTGTGAAAGTGAGAAAGGCTGAGAAATATTTGTAGATAAAAGTAAAGAGAAATGCTAATGGTACCACTGAAATTAAATGATTTGAATACAAGAGCCTTAGATCCTTTCCTGAGAGAGGCCCTTGTTGCCTACTTTAAACTGTGGTGGTGAGTCTTAGCAGTATCTACCTGCTGCATGTATAGAACAAATGGTGAAGGACCACAGTTTCACTCACTAGGAAGTATGAGAGGAAATGGTAGGTGCAAAACAGTAAATACTGTGCCCTGTAATATGCCTCTCTGTATAAAGAGGAGGTATTTGGTAGGTCTGAACTGCGCAGATAACATGTACCTGCAAGAACATGTTGTAGCCTGTCACGTGTCCCTCTTGTCTGCTGGCAACCACAAGCACAGAAAGGAAGAGAGGTGTGCAAGAAACTGGAGCGGCTTGACCAAGGAAAAACATTCTTCCCTGAGGCAACACACAGGGATGGAAAAATATTTATGGGTCAGAGTTTGGGTGCCTTTGTTCAATGCTTCGGGATCCTGGAAACTGTTTGAAAATGTGTGACGCTTCTAAACATCCCCAGACCTATTTCATTCTGCGTCGTTGTCATTATTGCAGAATTCTGAAATGAAAAGATCATTTGGAGAAAGAAATGATTTTGAGGCATAGTCGATGGTGTATTTGAAGTTGTTCCTTCAACTGCTGGCTTTGCTCGACTGTGACATGTGGGGGCTACATTAGCTGTCTATGAAATTGTAGGTGATACTGATGTTCCAAAAAGTGGCTGAAGGCTTATGTCATTTTGGCATTGTTATCAGGGTCAAATATTCATATAAAACTTTCACGGATGAATGCTACTTGTGTGTGGACAAAAATTGCATGTCCAGACAGAAGTGCGTGTTGAACTGCCTTTTGATGTAGAAAGTAATTTATATTTTATAACCACTTAAAACCAAAACTAAACAAAACCTAGAATAAAAAAGTTACATTTTTAGAGTTCTGAATGGAAGCAGAAATGCAAGTTCCTAATTACATTTGTCCAGTGACAATAAAGCTGGAAAAAGTGTCCAAGAAAGTAAAAGCAAAGTATATTTATCAACCTTGAAGATTTTTATGGACACGAGATTAATGGCGGCATGGATAAGGGGGTGTCATGGCTAAGGGGATGGCATGAATCACCAAGGATCAATGTGCATAGAAGTGGAGTCTGTGTTTCATCAACTCAGAATTTTTTAATCCATGAAATCTAGCAAGCATCTTACAGTATGGGTTTGAATTTTTAAAGGATATTCCTCCCATTTTGTAAATGTACCTAAGTATCAGTATTAGGTAAGATCTTTGCCTGGAGTGGGTAAAACCACTTTGGAAGAGCAGGGGCAGCATGTTTACCTTGAAGGGGGAACTGCCCTGGTTTCTTTCCACTAAAATGTTTTAAGATGCTTGCTGTACAAGTAAGGCCAAAATCAAAACCAGAAAACCCCCAATCTGTTCCAGTGTATAACTTCAGCATCTGCCTGCATGACTACTTGTAGGTTTAAATTCTTAGGAACTGGAAATAAAATGCTTCTTCCTTCAGGCAGCTGTAGCTGACAGACTGACAGGTAGCCAACTCCATCCGTATGGTGGCTCTTGCATCCTTCACACATGGAACACACAGAGCTGCTGAGGAGTGGGGAGTTATTCTACAGGATTTTTGGAGTCTTTGATGGGAAATGCACAGCCATTGAATTTAATACCATTTTTTTGATTGGGGGGGTTGTGGTTTTTTTTGTTGTTTTGATTTTTTTGTTGTTTTGATTTTTTTGTGGTTTTTTTTTTAATTTTTATTTAAATGAGTGTATCTGTTACTGTAAAACAGAGAGAATGCCCTGCTGGAAACAACATATGGTTTTCTTTATACCAGACACAAGACATGACTGATTACCTCTGAAGATAAGGGGTATGCCATCAGCACTGTTTGGAAACGTGAGTGGAAGTCTTCTATGAAAGGAGAAGATAAAGTGCTGTGAATTTTTTTATCAAAACCCAGCTGCCATTGTTTTTGAAGCATAGAGATGCTCTTTTCTTGTGAGGAGACAGAGAACTGTTTTTCTGCATAACAGAACTAAACCTACCCATGAAATGCATGATTGTACCTTTCTGAGTATATAGTTTCACCTTGGACAGAAATTATATACATATACATACACACACACACACACAAACACAGACTTGAACTGCACATGGGAAGAATTTGGAACTAAAGGAAACTGAAATGAAACACATTGATAAATCAGTTTTCATTTACTGTAACCATCTCCTTCCTCCCTTTGACCTTCAATGTCATCAGCCCAATCATTTCCATGAATTAATGTGTACCTGTGCCTCATTCACTGGTGTTTCCAGAAAGATCTTCCTCTGTGCCTTAGCCATAGTTGTGGCAGACACCACTGGCTGAGGCTCTGGAACTGGGCTTGAGGGTCAGGAAGATTTTCTGGCTCCTGCCTATCTGGGATCTGGCTTTGATTTCTTGTGTTTCCAAAAAAGACTGGGCAGAGGACACCTCAGCCTGATATAGCCTTTTCTTCCTGGTGCTCTGAAAGCCTCCAGTGGCAGAACAAATTCCTGTGTCTCACAGGCTGCTGGAGAAATCCATGTTTCCATCTTTCTGAGCTGCAGAAAGCTCAGAAATGCTTTTTCCCCTTTTTACCTCCTTGCTCAGAGGCAGCAGCTGTGGTCAGGCTTGCTGCACTGTTTGGGGCAGCACCCACCGCTCAGCATGGGGCACGCTGTGGCAGGTGCCCGGCGGAGCCATGTACCCCTCTTCTGGGAGTCACCCCCCTTCTGAGGACTGCTCCAGTCAGGAAAAGTTTTGTCAGGTTCTAAAAACTGGGTGCTGGAGGTACTTCTGATGGCTTGAATCTCAATATAAAATGCCTATCAAGGGGCGGACTGCAGGTCCAATTACTTGTTGATTAATTAAACTTCTTTAATTAAATTTAAGTAATTTCAATAGGAACAGGGACTAGGCTTCATAAGGGCTTGAGTGATATTAACCCCTTACACTAGCACAGGACAGAGAGTATTTAAATGTGTCCTGAGAAAATGAAAACATACTGGATACAAGACATGCAGTTTCCAAAGAAGTGATTTTTGTAAATTCCCAGGAGTGGGATAGATGAGAAGAAGAGTTGAAGCCAAATGGGAATGTGGCATTTTAAACTCCTTGCATGAGTAAGGCACTGTCCCCCCACCTCTGTAAAACAGCCTTCCCCCTGCACTCCCCTGCTCACCTGTCTCTTTTCCTGGTCCTACCACTGGCTGGGCTGGATGCTCTCTCCAGTGTACCTCCAGGTCACTGGCAGCTGGCTACTTTCGCTTGGGCTCCTTATTCCAACAGTCACCCAGGATGAGCCAAAATGCAGATCTGCGCCACCTCCCTCCTTTCCCCTGCTCCTTTCAGTGCCCGTCTTGCTCTTGTCCTGCTCTGACCTCCCTGGTCCCTGTCCCTCCGACTGCAAAGTGCTCAGGAAGCCTCCCCAGCTGCCTCCATGTCAACCCAAAGACCTCGTCCCTGGTGTAGGAGCAAAGGAGGGATCATCTCTGGGTTCAATCTGGCTTCCCTTCTGCAATGACTCCCCCAGGGGGTGGGGTGGGTGAAAGCTGTTCCCACCTGTCTGGTTTCCTAAGTCTCTCCCACAGGGGTCCTCTGCTTCCAACAAAACAGTCCCCGGCAGAATGGCCCTCCTCCCCCTCACCACACTTCTGAGGTGTTCGTCCAGTGTGGGGCCTGTGATTTAGCAAGGATGGGTTTTGGATGGCTTTTCATCTCTCACAGGTCATCTGTCAGTGTTTCTCCTGCGTGGGCTCTCGTTTTGATCTCACCACAGAGCTGTGGCCTCTCCTGCTGCCTGGCCAGAGGAGTTGGCGTATTCCTTTATGGCTGAGATTAGCTCTTGTGTTAAGCTCTTCTTCCATTTCAAATATTTATACAGCATCTCTCAGGTGAATTTGTTCATGCTGTCTTGGGCAGCATCTCCAGCTCCTCTACAATGTCTGTTTATGCAAAGTTTCTCCTTGGGGAAGATCCCCCGATGCTGAGAAACTTCTGAGCTCCCACTGCAGATTTTACTTCAGTTATAACATGGATTTGATCCCTCTCCTGTGCAATGGCTGTTGTGATCAGGGACACCTTTGTGAATACTTTTCATGCTGAACTGTTTTATCTGATTCCTCCTCAGAGAGCATCTTTGCTGCTCCTCAGAGCTGTATTCACTCTGACAGTCTTCCCAACACCATACCTTGGGGAATGTTAATTTTCAATAGTCTTGGTAATGTGTGTGTATGTGTTTCAATTCCTCAAGAATTTCTTCTTGTAGGTCCTCATCCTTCTCACTCAGGGTGTGCACCCAGCGAAGAACCCAGGTTTGCATCAAGTGCCAGACAAAGGAAATCTCAGAAGGAAGAACTGCAAAAACATACCTGTCCTGAAAATCCTGCTCCAGACCCTGCGCGCCCACCCAGCTGTGGTGGTGCATTTCCCCCCTTGCCCTGGGCCACTCTACGATCTCAGGAACTCCTGTTAGGCCTTAGCCGTTGTGTAACGAGTTGAGCGGTTGAGTGTCCCTTGACAGTACCAGGCACTCTTGCGTGGCTAAAGTGGGGAGCGACACTGATCGTACCAGGAACACCGGCTACCTGATCAAGGTAGGGACCAAAAGCAGGGGACAATTCATCATCTCTGACAGCCCTGAAGCATTCCCTACCTGGATCATAACTCAAGTGGAACTATACCATGGTTACCGTGGAACAATACCGTAATTACTACCCCGGACCACCTCAGATAGTGGCCAAGATGGAAATTTACTGATGACTAAAGCAAATCATCTTGCAAACCTATAAACAGCGGCCCCAAGCGAGACCCTTTGAGCTCTCCTGGACTGCAGCAGGCTGCATCCAGAATCTCCTCTGAGTGGGACACTTCTCAGAGTTCACAAACTCTCAAGTTTGTGATATTCGGAGGACCGCTGGGACCTGGGCTGAAACACTCCTCGGCCGAGACACTCCTCAGGGCTCAACCCTTCGCCCGTTGAGAAATCCCAAGACATTTAACGCAAGTATTTCACAGACTCGAGGGGAATTTTTAACCAGTATCTTTATCTAGCTATAGGCCTTTGTCTTTCATGAATTTACCTAGCTATGGGCCCTTGTGTGTAAATAGATCTATATTGTCTGTGTGTGTGTGTATTGATTTAGATAACTAACAATAAGCGTAATCTGTAATTTAGTAATTGTAGTAAACTTGCTTAACTTGCTTTGTAACTGTTAAATTAGTCAATGATTAAGTGCTGTCAAAATCTTATGATCTACCTTAAAACTGTAAATGAACTTTAGAGTGCTGCTAGACACTTTAAATTGCTGCTAAACACATATAACCCCTTAGGCATAAACTGTTGCCCAAGTCTGAGACTAGGGGTAGATCCAGCCGCACCTTGACTCCTCTCTGAGAAGGAGTTTAGAAAGCAAGGGGGTCTACTCTGAACCTCGTGACTCAACGGGAGAGTCTCCTTATCCCTTTAATATTAGACACAAATCATTGTCCAAGTCTGAAACTAAGACTGGATCCAGCCGGGTCTTCTCTGAACCTTGTGACTGAACGGGAGGGTCTTCCTTACCCTTTTGTTCTCGGTCTTTCTATAAATTATTCCAACATAATTCTGACATGATTTTCCCTGTATATACTTAATCCATGTAATGACTAATAGAGTGAACCTTGCCATTGAATTCTGTTAAGTCGCGCTTTTACAGATTTCTATTAAAATCACCTTTTGCTGATACCTTTGCCAGTGATTCTTTAAGTGGCCTCAAAACCACTCATTCGCGACAAATTGGCGTAGTCGGCAGGATCCTAAATCAGTATTTCACAACACCAGCCAAATCCATATAGGTTCCGCTGGCGCTCAATATACTCCAGAAAAATCAGCAAAGCAGTCTTCAAATGAGATAAGAAACAGGCTGTTTCTTCCACTTGCCAGGTGAAGTCTCAGGGAGAAAAAATGATAATGTTATTGCTAGAAAGTATTTATGATCATTAAAAAAACAGTAGGAGGCTGAAGAAATCTGACTGAGTTTCTGCTGCAAAAGGAGAAAGCAGCCATAAGCGACCCAGAAGTCCTTCCTCACCTCATCAGGGTATCAATTTCCTGATGCACAAATTCTGTAGTCAGACCCTGGGGATCCAATCCTCTGAGTCAGTTGTCACAACTAATTTATTCCCACAATTTCACTTTTAATCCATTGTCTCAGCAGACAAACAGTGCAAATTGAGCCTAGTTTGCACTGAGTGGCTGTTAAGGAGCAAGTGCTGGTTTTGGTAATTCACTGAGAATCACTGCCATGGGGGCAGAGCTAATGAGAGACAGGTTCTTTTGGGTTTCCAAAAGGAGAAAAGGGGGTCTGGAAAGCAGGAAACAGAGCTGTGGCCATTACCAGCAGTTATCTGGTAATGCTGTTTATGCAGCCTGATTAGTTGTGAAATTTTGGGCAGTGACTTTCTGAGACTGTATTGACCTTTGGTATCTAAAATGTATACTTGAGCTCAATGTTTAGGTGCCTTTGGTGATCAATGGAGGAAACAGGCAAAACTAGATCAGATTAAAAGTACAAAATATCCAAGACCTGTTGGATGAATCCTACTTTCTTTAGCTGTCAGCAGTAGAGAATTCACCTTTGGTGAGAAGATAAAAAACCCATCCTAGCTGTGAAACAGCCCATGTCCCTTTATCTCTGTAAAGATGCCAGAGAACGAATGTTCTGTTCCCTGGACTTTTGGTGTAGCTGTTGTGCATAAATGGTCGTCTGACCATCTTTGAGTGATTACTCAAGCATTTAAGAGAACAGTTGAATGGAAAATGAGATGCTCTGATGAAGAATACCCTTAGGTTAGAGAGCTGACATAAACTGAACAAGCAGCCCAGCTCAGGCTCATCAACCTGTGCCAACCCCATTTGACCCCAGAGGGTTGTTAAACTCGGGGTCAGGAGAACCGTGGCTCAGGTTTGATAACCAAACCTAATGCAAGGTGAAGTGGGGTGTCAAAACCAGGAGTCCAGTACACAGTAACAAGGTTGTTACTGGTACATGCACAGGAGACAGATCCACTTCAGCCCTATTTTCACTAGTTTGCCAAACTTAAACATCAGGCTGAAATTTTTCTTAGTTTCTCAACATCTCACCTTCTGCCACGTCTCACCCCCACTTTGCTTCCCTTGTTGTCCTTCTCTTTCCCAGGCTCACCAGTTCCTTTCCCTGGTACAGAAAGGTCACGGAGGGGCTGAACAGATGGAAATAATCTCAGCTTCTCTGGTCTGTTCAGTCCTTTTGTGGTTTACAAATGTGTTGAATGAGGTTTCTCAAGCAAATGTAAGCTGACATAGACCACCCACCAAAGCCGGATTTCTGTTGAAGTTCAGGCAGACCCCTGCCTACACCACCCTGCCCCTACCCAAACCCTGCAATAGGTTGGACATCTCCCTGCGAGTTGCCTGCTCAGGTAGTTTCCATAGGGTAACCGCAGAATCCCGGTTGTGTATGTCTCGCCCTCAGGCAGTCTCCGCTGCCAGACACAGGCCTGGCAGTCATCACAGGAATGATTTCTAAGGCACCTCCGTTTGAGGTTGTTCCAGTTAGTGTGGACACCATTGGTATATCTGCCAAAATTCCACAGACAAGGAGAAAACAACACTGACTGCCTTAAATGTCATGGGAGACAAACCCATAGGATGATTTTTCATTTCATCTTTATTCTGTCTTTTGTATTGCCCTCACCGAAGCTGGTGGAAACTGCAGGCATTCTGCACATTTTAAAACCAGGCAACTTTATTTTAGCCTGTAGACACACAGGCTGGATGATATGCCTTTATATTCTGAGTTACTCTAAAGCCTTTTGCATTCAATGAAAATGTTCTTGTTGACTTTTTTTGAAAAGGCAGTTTGCAAAAGAGTAAGCTGTGTATAAAAACTGTGCAGAAGTTAGAACCATAATATCAATGTATAAATACTTTTCCCAGCATGGTTTTTTTTTGTTTTGAAGAATTACCTAGTGTTTCATTGGTATTTAATAAGCTCAAGTGGAGGCACTTCTCTCCATTTTGAGAAACAGCCTAGTAGATGTCAGCTTCAGGTAAATTTGTCCTGATATTTCTCTTGGATTTTTTGCTACTTTCTCTATACCCCCTCTTTAAACAATTCTGTCTTCTTCATTGTCCTCCTGGTCTTTCACACACTTTAATGTAAAAATCTAGCTTGATCTCATCTCAGTAAACACCAATCTTAAAAAAAATTTCGGCACTCCTCAAAATATCCTCAAAATCATATCTCCATGTATAATGTATACTTGCTGCTTCTGTACTTTCATTGCTGTTCCTTCCCTCCAGAGCTCTAGCCTTTTTTATTCTGTTTCTCTCAATTCCCTCTGGTTTCTGGGTAATAAAATGGATACCACTGAAAGCCGTGGGCCACAGGGGTGTTTTCCAGCATCACACAGAAAACAGCTGCCCTGCCCCTGCCAAGCTGCTCAGACACAGTTCTAAATTGTCCTGTCCATTTTTGTTGCTGCTTGTTATCATGTCAGATTCAAGTTCCCTAAGTGGGGATAGCTAGGGTGGGCTTCTAATTTTCTAACCAAAGGTGGACTCTCTACAGGTGAAAGTTACAGCAAGTGGGATTCACCCAATACTCTTGGACATTTGCAGTGTACAGTTTTAATCTGATCTAATTTTGCCTGTTTCCTCCATTGACTATCAAAGCCACCGGAATACTCAGCTCAAGCATATGTTTTAGATACCAAAAGTTAATACAGTTTATAAATCCGTTGACAATTTCCATGCTTCACCTTTTCCTGGGATAGCTCCATTTTGGCTGTCATTTCCCCCAGCTGTATGTTTACATGATGCATGTCTCCTTCATCTGCTGGAGCTGAACCAGCGTGGTACCTGCAGCATCAACACTGGGAAAAATCCTTCTCTGCCCCAATTCAGATGCTTTCTCCTCCTCCCTTTCCTTCCTTGCATTGTTTCACAGTTCTTCTCTACTCCTGACCTGGAAACCTGTTACCTCTTTCTTCATCCATAGCAAAAAGGGGAAAGAGAATTGTTTAGCTCAGTTGGTTGAAGTTTGGTTCCTCTTAATTACAGAGGGGGAAACAGTGTTTATTTTATTTGAAAAGGTAGTGCCTGTTTAAAAATCGTCCCTTGACAGCCTGAGGGGGAATCAGCTGACCGTAGTCCTCTACATCAGTGCTTGCTGTCCCACTATGGTCAAGGGAGAAAAGTGGGCAATTCTCCTAATCCTAAAGGAAATATCTAAAACAGATGATGGAGGGCCCCTAGTGTAACTAGTTGATATCTAAAGTTAAGTGAGATCATCTCACCTCAGCTATCTTTAACCGTCTTATAGAGAGGTTGTATTCTAGAGGAAAATGTTTTAAATAGTAACTTCAGCAGCATTTCACCAGATATAAATTCATTCTCACTGTTTACCCTTTTGCTCATTGTTTGAATTTCTCTCAGGCTAGACAAGCAGTTTCATTTTGCCTATGTAAATCTCCCTTTGCAGCTCTGGTGCATGCTAAGGCTGCGCTGTAATGCTACTATCCAGAAGATGTTGCTGCTTTTCCTCCCTGCCCATAAAGTTCTTTTCCTTCGCCCTCCCTCTGAACCTTATGCAGACCAAATCAGAGTGCTGTCTGCTTTGGATTCACCATCCATGGTTCCTACAAGAATGAGATTTTGAGGCAGAGTTCACTCAAAATGTAAGACTTGGAAATTCTTACGGAAATCGTCAAAACAGTATGGGGCTCTTGCCTGCAGGACAGAGCCTAAATGCCCATGTTATGTTGGAGCCTTTCAAATGCCTCTCCTGCATAACGATGCTTGCTGAAAAGGCCATCAGAGTCACTAGAGGAAAGGAAGAAGCTGAACCAAATTCTGTCCTGGTGGAGTATGAAGAAGCCTCCCTGATTTTGTATGTTTTTAACAGGGTTTAGCTGAATGCTGCTGGCAGGAACACGTTCCCCAGGGTGGCTGAGTAAAATCAGGTTGGACTCTCACTTCTTCAGCTGGAGAGACAGTAAGAATAAACTGGTACTGATGGCAGGGAAAAGAAAATACAGGCAAACACGGATTATACTTTTGCCTTAAAATTTGAAGCTGGGCACTTCACACTTGCCTTTCTATTACTTGGAGTCCCCTATAATTAATCTGCTGTCAGAAAAATTCATTTTGTTGTTGCTAGGCATGAAGAGCATCTACAGGGAGCTACTAAAGTAGCACCTGTGTTCCTGGCAAAGATGGAGCCAGCAAGAAATACATTTTCCAGCTCAGCCACTGACTTGTTGAGTACCCATGGGGAAATGGAACTGAAGAGGGCTGAAGTAGGGATAAAATACATTTGCAAAGCACTTGAGAGCTGTGTAAATGCTAATTGAAGGTTGCTGCATGGCCTGTGGCTTAGGTGGCTGCCTACACCCTGTGAGTGGGCATCTTGTCTCTGCTCAGGGACCAGCTGAATAGCCTCTTGCCTCCAGGTGTTATTTTCTGCCTTGAGTGTTGTGACTGGAAAAGTGGAAAACTTCTGTGCCTTTTGGACAGCAGAGCTCGCCTCCTGCCAGCAGCACATGGTGTGCATTACCTTACTGGCCCAGTACGGCGATCCTCTTCTCTAGAGGAGCCAAGGCCGTTGTTTTAACTGAAAGCTGACCAGAGAAAACAGGATTCTCAGGGTCTGCAAGTGTCTGTATTGCTCCTGGCTCTGCCTGTGAATGGCCGTAAACATGGTAGGACATTTCTGTTTTCTGGAAGGGCTACTGTAGTTTAAAGGGGTGAGACTAGGAAGTCACGTTTCAGATCCCACTCACTGTAGTATGGACCCAGATATGGACTGTCAAATGCTGAGGTCTCCTTTACTTTACCCTGTCCTTGTGTACTCTTTGAGCATGATCCCATCCAGCCTGCATGAGGTGGTCATCCCCTTGGCTCTCTAGGGCTAGCTGGATGAACCAAAGACACTTGTGTTTGTTTCTCTCTCAAACACCCATGGAAAACTCATAGCTCATGGCAAGCCCCAGAGTTGACACTTAACTTTTGAGCACTGAAGGCCTATCCTCCTTTTTTCAGGCAGGAATTTGGAGGAATATGTATATTTGTCCAGACTGTCATATATCTCCAGACACGTCCTTAGCACACGTGCCAGATGACTGTGCTCTGCAAGGACAGCAAAGCTAACACCTGCAGTAAACATCAGACAGCCTCTGGGCATAATGTGTGAGCTGTTGGAGCTTAAATACCCATGTCCTGAAAGCATAGGCTCACTGTGCACCTACAGACCATCTATAGGGTAGTGTAGACACATCCCCAAAGCTTTGGATTTGTTGCATGTGCTCTGCAAAGGGCATATTCATGATTTCCTAGCAAATGTTTGCAGTATTTAGCTGTGATGGTCTAGGGATACAGGCAGGGCAAAGATCGTAGGTAGAGATAGCATGCGGTACTAGATTAGCTGTCAGAGCTGAACAAGCTCTCTGGGGCATGACCCCTTCCTGAGGTCTGCAATAGAAGCAACTGCTCTAGATACCGGCTGACAACAACTGTTCTGTTAATTAGGTATTTACCACAACCACTGTTGCATTAATTAGATATTTACCAATTAGATTATCT
This sequence comes from Calonectris borealis, assembly GCF_964195595.1. NCBI lineage: Eukaryota > Metazoa > Chordata > Aves > Procellariiformes > Procellariidae > Calonectris > Calonectris borealis. The sequence goes on along the minus strand of NC_134312.1, from coordinate 136,462,579 downwards.
CTGACAAAGAAATAGTTGGCACCTGGAAACTATGGGAGATCTCTATGTGTGTGTGGTGGGTTCCTGTCTTAAGAAGCTGTAACCAGAGCGCAGCTGCAGACGTTAGCCTGAGCTATGCTTCTTAAGGTATTGCCCTCAGATAAGGGTACATTGAAGCACGTGCTGAAATGTTTCTTGAATCCAGGGGTTCAGAGTACTGGAAAAGGGAAAGGAAAAGGAGGGGAGGGGAGGCTGCCTTTACTTTTGTGAGAATGAAATACCTATATTGCATAGGAGGACTGAGGACAGATGTTTATCTCTTCATTACCTTCACACTCATAAATGAAGCATACTTATTTCTAGAAAATACTGGATGGCATTTAACATCAGGAACAATAGTGTATATTATCTAGAACACAGGGACTTTTGCATTAGGATGCAGATTCCAGTACAAATGCTGCAGATATTTGTCCAAAACTAATATTTAGTTAAAGGAGTGTGAAAATAACTAATTAGACATGTGACTGTCTCTTTTAGCTCATGCCCATCACAAGTTTAGAGGGGACTGATGTCACTTAAGTGTCTAAACTCTTCTGAGTTTTATTCTCCTTTTAAAAAGGCTTTCTTTATATTTCTTTTTGGTGCTTTTGGTATCAGATATTGTTTACCAGCTCTAGGTACAAACTCTCTTCAAAAATAACCTGTTCACAGGATCACATCTTGGTATTTCTATATTCTTATCAGGAGGAGAAGGGTACTGTGTATTTGCTCTTCTTTATCAGCAGAATCATAAATCAGCAAAGCTGTTATTAATGCTGAATAAATATACTGACAGCGCTGGTATGCATTTCAGTTTGAAATCAGACTTTAAAGTATTCAGCTCATGGTTTTCTTATTGAGACCTCAGCTGAATAGAAACCTTTATGAAAATTTTTATACAGAGAATTCTAGGCTCAAGTTCAGTGACACTCAGTGACACGATCCTCTAACCTCTAATGCCTCTAATTGTACAGAGACAGTCAGCAAACACATTGCCTATCATCTCAGGGAAACCAAGCTTGTACCAAATTTTCATTGTTAATTACTATTGGTAAGTTGGGTGGGACATATGGGAGGGGAGCCAGAATTCATGTATGTTAATTTTATTATCAGCTTATACTCTCTACTCCTGTCATTTAGAGATATCCTATCACACGGTGCACCTTGTTTCATGAAGGAGAGGTAAGGAAGGAATTAATAGGGTATCATTTCTCTTTACACAGATCACCTTTACCTTCAGGGATGCCACAGGTACCTGATTTTCCTGCCAGGGTTAAGGTCTCTCTAATGTTCTTTAAAGGGTACTGTAACAGTAGGCGTCCTTTTATCCACTGATGACGTGGAAACAGTCTTCTTAGGAAACTCCTTATATTAGGATCATTCATTTAGGGTGTTCAAATAATTGCCTAAACAAATAAATGGATTATCTAGATTGTGTTTCATTGCTTGCTTGTGTCTCACGTCCTTATAAACAAATCTGCTTTGACAGAAGAGAAGTCAGGAGGCTATTTTTAACACATCTGCGCAATTGACTCCCCCTGGTAGCTTAGAGGTTCTATTTATTTATTTATCTTTTGAGCAGCCAGGCTGCATCTAAATGGTGAGAACTGGGAATGCTTCTCCATTTATGTATGGATACATATGCGGGTGATATCCTGGCTTCACCTCAGGATGATACTCAAATATATCCTTTCTTTCTTTCCTCTTAAGATTATTTTGTAAGAGAAAGGCCTTTTCTCTATCTGTACAAAGGGACTTACCCTCACAATAGCTTTTGAGAAAAGGCCCTAATCCTCTACAGCCAAGGAATAAATATCAGTATTGAATTACAGTGCTTATAATAATGTATTAGCATGATATATTGTATTTTATTTTGGTGATTGTTTTTATTTTGAAAAATTGAAATATTGTTAAGCCAAGTTGATTATTTCATAGTTTTTAGTCTAATTCTCCATCACGTAAGAATGACACTGAGTTTATCCCAGCCAGTATTCTGCGTAAGCCATGGAAGTTAAGATCCTCAGGATCTTCTAAAATTAACAGAATGATGTTGTTTACTCTCTCCACAGACCTATGCTGCTGGTTTTTTGGATAGAAGAGAGAGGCCCAGAATGTCTAAGGATAAGAGAGGTCTAAACCCAAGGCAGTTGCCTTTACCTGGAAGCTTCTGTAGGTTTGCAAATGGAGTTGCATATATATACTTGCATGAAATGAAGAACAAAGCTTGTAGAAGGAGATATTTATAATAAAGGATTTGCAAACCCCATAAGCAAGTATAGAAACAAATATAAATAGGAAATGTGTATGCACGTGCAAGGAGCTACTCTCCAGCCATGTAAATAGCTATTGAAAGAATGTAAACAAAAGTAGAAGTGATATTTCAGTCATGGTTTTGACTCACCTGTGCTGAATGAATAAGCATTTCAGTCGGATGGAAATAGTGTAATTCATACTTACTGTGTGCCCAAACTTGCACACTCTCCCTCCCCTCTCCCTCTCCTCTCTTACTGGAGCTGGTAAAGATTATAATTTTAGCTTGTGGAAAATCTTGACACTTTCAAATTTGTCTTAATTCACAATCAAACAAAAAAAAATCACTTACTAGCTTCCCATAGAATGAGAAAAATGATTCAGAACCATTTAATTGTTTCATTCAGATAACATCAAGATATTATAACGTAAAATATGTTATATAACTGTAACATAATAGAATGGTAGTTTGCATATTTTATATAGCTAAGCGAAGTGAATCAACACAAAGCAGACTTGATTTTAATAATATTTGAAACAATATGCTCTAACATCAAAAAGTAATGGAAAATTGAAATGATTCAAATTAAATTACATGTTTTTTGTCATCAGATGTTTTTAATTGACATATTCCATTCTCCATTGATTTTATTCTAGTTAAATTGTCTTTTTTTAATGTGAATTTTGACCAGTGCTCTCTCTGAAAACAAACTCGTTATTGACTAGTGGAGTGAATTGCTGTGAAAGTCACATGAGAAACATTCAGTAATTTTCTTTGTAATCTTTTGTCATTGGCCATATGTAAAGGGTAATTTAAGTCATCTCTGTAGACTTATTCCCATGTACTAAGACTCCATGCTTCTGTTCAGGAATTTTCTAAATAGAAATCTGTATGGCTGAGCTATGGCTAATGATGTGCACGAAACAAGTCTTCAGAGACCCTGGGACTCACATGTCAACTGGATAGCACACGTGCAGCGTGTCCACCCTTGCAGCAAAGCTGTACTGCTCACGACTTGTGTACAACAAATGTAACATTTCCTGAAAATTGATTGGAGACACTTATCACATCAGACATCCACAAAGCAAATCGGGTGCCTTCATGTAGGTGCCTAGGACCATTTCACATGGTCCAGCATGTACGAGACATTCAAAAGGGCTGGTGAATGTAGCATAGGACACATGGGAGATCTTTGTCTATCTGGAGAAGCAACTGGAGGACATATGGGATACTCCAGGGTATCTAAAATGGCACTAGACACCTATAGTTGATGACAGAAAACATTCCCATCAAGAACATCAGGCTTATATATATATATACATGTGTGTATATACATATATATAGGTTTTAAATACATATAGGTTTTAAAATCTACTTCGACAAAATTTCTGGGCAAAAAGAAGGGATAATGTCTGGGGAAAGGAAGACATATGGTTCTAAAGGATATGCTCTGGAAATTCTATGAGTTGTTCTTCCTGTGTCTTTTTCTCCAGATGACAAAAATCTCAGCAGGAATAGCAGTTCTTTCTAGTTTCCTAAGATGTAAGATAGCAGAAGGCCTCCACTGGGAACTCTCAAGATACCTCCATACTTTTAAGTGAGATGGAACAGATGGTTTCAGCACTGTCTAAATACAAATCTTCTTTGGGCTTGGCTTCAAATTTAGCTTCAAATCGAGATCTGGATCAAAACCCCAAGTCTTTGTGCTTTATGCTACCTCTGCTTCTGGTGATGATGGTTCATAGCATACCAGACTAAACATCAGGTTAAAGCATGACATTGCTTATTGTCTCCATAATATGACTTATTTCAAACCCTTAATGCATTCTGGGTCCTCTAAATCTGTGTTACTGTCTCCAACCGATGCAAATGCCTTGGATGGCTGTTGCAGTAGAATATATAGGGCATTACCCAAGTCTGCTGCCAGTAAGTGTCTGAGGAAATCGGCATTAGAATGGCTTACCATGAAAGGCACTGCAGTATCATGGCAATTTGTTATGGGAAGAGAGTTCACTACTGAATCAAGACAGTAACAGATAATGTCTGTGATATGCGAGTGACTGAGAAAAAATCTGATAGCACTTGTCATTTTTTTACAGTGTTGAGGTTCTGTGCTCACACCATTATTTTGAGTTAATGCCTTCACTGTCTGCTAAGGTACAGTGGTATAAAGGTGCCATCACGCATTGTCAGAAAATATCCATGTGCATTATTATGCATTTGGCTCACTTTCTAAACTCTTTTTAGCCAGGAATAATATAAAAAAAGCAAGTAGCTAAAGATTTCATAGAGCTTGGCAGGTTCACGGGTAGAAGGAATGCTGTAGAAGTCCAAAATTCAAAAGGATTTCTCTAAAGATTGCCAAAAGAGAAAGTTTTAAAGCATCATTACCTGCTAAACAGGAGCTTTGCCGTAAGAGCCATGATGAGACCTTTCCAGCTGCCAAAGCTTCTTCAAGGTGTTGGAGCCTTTTTGTTCACAGAACACCTATACTATACTTACGTGTCATCTGTAGAAACCGGGAAATGGAGATTAAAAGGCTACAAGGGAGGGATTTGTCATGTTGTTTGTCAGAGCTTTGGATCCAAATTAATTCCGGACATGAATGGCTGTATTAAATAGAAATTTGGTTTTGGAAATTTGGCAATCAAAAATTCAAATATTAAATTCATTTCAATTTACAGGCTGGCTGTCATTGAGACAGCAGTTCTCATTTTGCCTCTTCATTTTAAAGTCCTGGGATTGCAGCAGCTGAGTGCATAGGAAGAAGTACTGCTCTGGGGCTGTTCTTTGTCTGGATTGTTGGCAGCTTTGTTGATGGGCAGGTGGACTGCATATATCTTTTACTTATTATGGGAATTCTACATGCAGTAATTTGTAGAAAGTGACTTCTCTTGCAGAGCTGAAGTGGTTTCTGTAAACTCCTGCTGAAGAATGGGTGGTGCTCACCATTTCTGCCTGGTTTCCCAGTAGCTCACTAAGAGCACTGTTGGAGGCTCTATGGCAGGTTATCCAGCAGCTGAAGAAGCATTAATGGTTTGGATTTTAAGTGGGTGTTTTAGTACTTGCAGATACCCAGCCAAAAAACTGCCACCCTTGTAGTACCATGGAAGCTCTAGGCTTAGAGTTTCTGACTTCAGCATCTTTGGAAATTTGTAGAGGTCTTTGGATTTCCAGGCTCCCCAGTCTATGGTGGAAGATTCCTGGACTGCCTGTATCTTCACAGGAATAGCTTCTTGGATGAATGATCTGTCTCATTTGAGAGAAAAAAAACAAAAACATTTTGCTTTTTTTTCCTTCTGATTCATTTCTTCCCAAGATTGCTGTTCAGCATGAAATTTCAAAATTTCTAAGTTTTGTTCTAATAAATAACTTGAGAAGTGAGCTTCAAGAGTTGGCTGTTACTGGGAACTGAGCTATAATGTTGCCAGACCTAAAGTTTTCAGCAGTTTCTGTTACTTCCTTTAGGCTGTTGAAAGTTGCAAGTGAAGTGGTGAACTGTGTAATTCATGAATCTAGAAAGTTACAGAAGAGACCTCTACTGAATGGTAGATTTTTTTCTTATGCCAGCAGAGGCATCTGTGAAATACTCCTACTGACTTCAGTGTATGTTCTCTCAGCTTACGGATTTTGCACACCCTTACACCTGAACAAGTCCTCTGAGCTCATTTATTTCTCTGGGCGTGAGGGTGGGTTGCCCAATGCGGTCTGTAGCTCTGCTGACTGCTTCTTGTCTGACTATGGACAGCTAGTTTAAAGCCAGGAAATGCAAAACATCTTTTGTTTTACTGAGAGCGCTCAACATCTCATGATAAGAAATAGAACTGCAACAGGAGCAAACTTGGCTGAGGCAACCTGAGATCCGTAGTAACTATTTCTGAGAACTTCTGGAGGTTGAGGAAGCTCTGGCAGATGAACAAACATGACGTCTATCTTCAAAAAAGCAGGCCAGCCAGTTTAACTTTGTTGTTGGCAATAAGCAGTAAACAGAACATTATCATGACTTCAGGAAGATCTCTGACACTGTCGTATCATATTGTCTTAATGGTATCATAAAGAAACTAAGGAAATCTGAATTAGCTGAAACTACTGTAAAGTGAAAGCAGAACTGCAGAGCGCGCCATGTTGAGAGAAAGCTTATCGCTCATTCATTGTCACACCAGGGGACTGTGCAGAGTAAAGTTCTTCAGTGGTTTGATAATGTTCAGTATTTTCATCGATGACTTGAATGAAAAACTAAGAGTATACTTTGCAGGTACAGAAGTCACATGAAGGATAGAATTAGAAATTCAAATTACCTTGACAAACTAGGGAAAGGTCCCAGAAAATATATCATAAAGCTGAATGTAAAAATTGCAATGCTTCTAAAACTTAAAGAAATTGTTCCGTATTTTGGTAGGAACAATCATTTGAATAAATGCAAGATGGAGCAAGATGTTGGACTGAATAAAGGCAAGATGGGGAAAACTGATGTAGAAAATGACCTACATACTGAACATGAGTCAGCAATGCTCTGCAGTTGTGAACAAGATGCACGTTATAGTAAGATATATAAGAAAAAGAATCTGGTCTGAGACACTAAAAATTACAGAAATCATAGAGTTCAGAATATTTAGAAATTAGAAATTCAAATTTTTATAAAGTTTTTATACAGCTTCCAACATAATAAGACCTATCTTGTTTTCAGAGCACATTAGCTCAGAACATTCAGGAGTTCCTGTGAAACCTCTCATGTCAGTATGGCCACTCATGGGCATACGCTTTTGCAGGAGGGAGAACTGTCGTGACTTTATAGCTGCATGGTTTTTAATCTTGCAGTCAAGTGCCCATGCATCAAACCTCACTTTGTGCGTAGGGCTATCTCAGCGTAATGAACATTGCAGCGAACACCAGGCACGTCTGTGGCCTTAGCAAAGGCAGATGTAGTAGATCACCACAAATGTGACCTGCCCAGAGCAGAACAGCTTTTCAAAATGTGGCACTGAGGCTTTGGAGGTCGCAGTACTTGGAGCAAGTTGGACAGCGTGCTTTGAGAGAAACGCAAGCTATGTGCGCGCAACACCAGCGAGTATTTGAAGACAAAGGACACAACTTATTCTTGATGTTACCCCGTTGGCTCCAAGGTTCAGCCTGGTGTGTTCTGGCACAGCGGAAAGCATGGGTGTAAACAGGGTACTTCACTGGGGTAGGGACCCTCTGCCGACTATTTACTCTTTCCTTGCAGAGCCTCTTTGGGAGCACCAGCGGGTTTTTCCATGGTAATAAAAAGATTAAATTCTCTCTCTTTTGATTCTCCAGTATATTGTAAGATTTTGTGTGTGACGGGCTGTTCGAAATCTTGTCTTTGGTTACTCAAACACAAGGAGTCTGGGGAATAAGAGGATTATTATCAGAAAGATTACATGCTGCTTACCTTCCTTTTTTTTTCTTGAATGTGTTAGACATACTTTTATAAGCACATTTCATAAATTTATTCCAAAGCACTTTGCCTTCATATGAATATATGGAATGTTTAGATTAATTATATACTAATTATATAAATAAATGATTTAAAGTATTATGAAAAATAATTGAAAGGAGGGGAAGGATATGTAAACCGCTAAGCGAAAAGCATGGAAAACATTAAACTTTGTTAACCTCCTAGCAGCTTCTGGTCCGTACAGGTTCTACATCCACCAGGTAGAGAAAATAGCAAAATAAACAGAATAAGGGCACTGTCTTAATCTACCGCTGCTCTTCCAGTGTCATTAAAACACCAGGTATTCACCTAATGGAAGAATGGAGATTCCTGCATTTTATTTCTATTGTAGGTTCTTTGCAAGAGTTTTTATGTCTTCTTTAGTTTGCAATTCAGTGAGGCAACCATACAATTTGAGGTCTTCTGAGATTCTAAGTATTTGAACTCAAAGAAACCACAGAATACATATCTAAAGAATATATTAAGTGACTGAATGCCCGTAGAGATTCTCTATCTTATTAGAAAGATAAATTTCCTATTCCAGTTAATCATTCCTATCTTCCAGCATAGTTTCCATCTACTGCTTCTTAAACTTCACAACAGATTAGTGTTTGATAATATCGGTATTTCACTATTCTTTTCCACGGGTAGTTCTTTTCTTCTAAGTGACCCTTCTGAAATGAAACCGCACCAGGACATTCCCACCCTGTGTGTACATACTACTGATAGAATTTTTGCTATTTTCTCAACATGGAATTATTTGTTCCAGTGGGTTTGGATGCTTTAGGCTGGGTATACCTGTGTACATTGCAGACCTTGTTACTTTAAAAAAACATTTCTGAATATTCTATTATGTCTTTAAGGTTTATGGTCAGTATCTCTTTCATGCTGTTAAAGACCGATTACTTTTGGATGCAGTATAGTAAATTTTTTTTTGCTTTAAGAGCTAAGCTTGAAACCACTGGAAAATGCACTGCAAATGTTTCTAAATTTGTAACGAAAAAAAAAGGTTATACTTTTGCTGAGCTGTTGTATGATTTTAACCCCTTATTTAGCATCTCTGCGAAGACATGTATACTAGAAGTCAACTGTAATTCCCAAGGGGAAGTTGATTTCCCAGGATTGTCACAAACATTTATATTTATGAAGGGAAATGTGCAAAGACCAAAGTTTTCCACAGAGTGAGAATTAAATCTATACATTTCAAACTTTTTGTGTGATTGTATTGACATTCTGTTTCACGTTATGCGGAGGATTAAGAATATTTGTTTTGGAAAGTTGCCTCCGAGGACTTTATTTTTTGAAAGCAAAGACGTTGTTGGGGTTGAATCAGCATCCTATACTGGTTGAAGAGTAGAAGTAATATTACATGAGTCATTCAAGATGAATTGCCGTGGTTTTAGATAGGAACTCTCGGCTGTTATTGTTAAGAAACTGTACTTGCATCCATCACGCTTTGAAAGTAATTGCTTACTTTAAGTAGCTATTAATGCTAATTACATTGCAGGAGCTAACGTGACAGGCTATTTGTTATCCTTGAAGGTATGAAGTAGAAAGTTCAATACGTCACCTGGTAGCATTTTTCTGAAGTACTTGACAAAGCCACCAATTCCTGATTTGTCTTCATAATTCTGCAGCTGACTTAGATAGCATTTTGTTTCTTAGTATTTTGGCCTAACCTTTGGTGGATGAAGCCTGTTCAAGTGTCAGGTAATGAACAGTGGATAGAGCATTTTCATAGAAAGCCTGTATTACGCAACTCCTTTATTATGTTTGATTGTCAGTAAGTTTTGTTTTGTTTTGTTCTCTCTTTTATAGACGCAGTAGCTCTCAAGTGCTGTAGGAAAAGATCCAGAATCTGTAGTCCTGTTCCTGAAATGAAAGCAAAATTCCGTAAAAGGATTAGGCAGGTTCCACATTTTTCCTATTTTCAGCAGGGCTTTTATGTAGAAGAATGCTTAGAGTGTGAAGGTTTACCATCACTGATCTGTTTGCCACAAATCTTGTACATTCTGTGGAATGAAACAGTGGTTCCTTTTCTCCTTCCTCTTCAAAGCTAACTTGCTAAGTGTAGTTATGCATATATTTGCATATATGATTTAAAGCCAGTCACAGTGTGTCTTAGCAGGACTGACTTGGAGATTGGTGTTTCAGAGCATGTGGGAATCTTTATTGCCCTGAACTCCAGAGGCCGACATGTGCTCTACACGTAACTCAAACAGATGGCATTTCTGGATGCAACGTTCTCGTACAAATATGCCAGACATAGAAGAGAGATTTAAGAACATAATATTAGTAATGTCAGTGTGAATATTATCTGTGACTCTACAAAGTAATGCTAGGAAATAATCAGTGTATGAAAAAGCTAAGGTAGTCCATAAAAATGAATGCAATCCAAGTTAACTGACTTCTCCAGTTCTCTAGATATCAGAAAGATTCAAAGTCTTATTAAGGAGATTAAAGGCCTTGTGGGAAATAAACATGGCTCTAAAGCCTGGATGCATTTCTTCTTGGCAACTAATGTGATTATTGAAAGCAAAGTTTCAGAGCCCTCTGATGACAGAGGTATATGACTCTGTACCCTAGATCATCTGAAATACACGGTGGAAAAAAACAGATTTGAAGAATAAATTTCCATAATGCTGCTATTTGCATCTGCAGAAACATGTTTATTTTTCATATTTATTCAATGGAATATGTGTATATTTACACATATTTATATAAAACCCCTCATCTTAAAATGCTTCTTTATTAAAATAGCTTGGAATGAATAACACAGTTTTAAACTCTTAAGTTTAAACAACCAACGCAGGGTGGTTCAGCTGGAAAAAAATACATGTAATTCATCTGATCTAAAACAAAGTAAATGCCCTAAGACCACAGACTGCTTGCTGCAACATAGGTCATATCATAACTGTAGTAACAGTCGATTGAGTGCAGTTGATCCATTAAAGTTTGAAACAGTGGGTTCACTTCTGCAATTTTACAAAGACTTTTTTTGCCTGAAAAAGCAATTGGTTATGGAATTGGTTATTGGTTTTGGTGCACTTATAAAGCATTTTATCTGCTCCCCCAAATCTTATAGCTGCTCTTTTCATTGTATGCTAAGCATAATTCTATGCTCCTTGCACCCTTCTGTGCTGTCCAGCTGACTCAGGTGAAATGTGTGAAATGGGAAAATGTCAATGTCATGAAAGATCCTTTACTTGTGTTATATACCCTTTAAAGCGTTGTATCTCTAAAAAGTACCTTCCATACACCAAGTCTACACAGACCAAAAAATAAATAAAAAAAAAGCAAAGCAGAACTCACCCTTATTGTGCAGACACTTCAAGCGCCCCCGAAACACGCCTTGGGCTAAGAAATGCAAGGGCAGCTCTTCACATTAACTCCCTGAAACCAAGCAGAACCATTGAACCTGGTGGCCTTTGAAATGTCCGTACCAAAATCAAAGCTGGCGTATTGGTGCTGTCTGCCACATGTGGTGAACTGTGAAAATGTTCAAGGAAGAGGTTCACACTGTATCCCACCAATTAAAAAGTAAAAGCTGCAGAAGCCATGCATTTGTGGTGCAAAGCTAAGGGATTTGCCATAGTCTGGTGGACTGCAAAGGGAATCGGTGTGCAGTGTCTGTTAATGTTGAACATGGGAAGCTGTTCCAAGAAGCGTGCTATGAGAACTATTGAAGAAGGGGTTGAACATCCAGCTGCTACTGCTTTTTTAGGTATTAATATGTCATGCATCATTTCCTTCTATTTCATGTCATGACATATTCTATTAAGTTATTTTAGGAATAGGCTGTGGCTGCAACTGGCACCGTATGTCACGTTATATCACATCAGGTGGCAGCATAAGGTAAATGCTTGGTTTGAGCTTTGCGTTTTTTTCAGCAAATTGAACAGTTAGGGCCATTCAGGTGAATGAAGTGAAGAGGGTAAGAAATGAACAAACCCCCTTGGGCTTACTGGAAGGATAGAAAACTCAACAGCCTTTGAGGGTTGGATGCCCCCCAGGGCCCTTGGCTTTGTCCCAGTACGAGTGTAACTCTGCCTCTCTCCCAGGCTCAAGCCTGGTTTCCTTCTCCTGGGAGCCCTCTTGCTTTGGAGAAGAAAAGCCAGGTTGTGTTTTGAGCTTTGGAGGCTGAAAACTCAACATGGTCCCTTCCTCTGCCCCACTGCCGGGCACTACAATTCATTTGGATGGGTTCAGCGGTTTTTGGCACCCATGTCTGTGGGCTTGGCACCCATGTCTGGAGCAGGCAGCCATCCCTCACCCAGATCCTGATTAGGAAACTGCAAAGGGGCTTATGCTCCCTGATACCAGGGTATTATCCCTGATTTTGTCCAGAGATGACCTAATGACTAATACAGGCATGAAATGGAAAGTAGATTTGGGACTTCACTTCTGCCCCTTCACAGGTCAGACTCCCTCCTGCCCGAATACTTTGTTCTTCCTGACTTCTGCATTCCTGTCTGCACAGCTGCCTACTTGCAGGGGCTGCATGAGCAAATACATCTTCCCTTTTCACTTCTCCTCCTGAGAAATGATATTCAGATCAAATGAGTAACAACTAACCTTCCAGTCCTAGCTGAGAGAGAAAACTGGAATATTCCTGCAATCCCTCTGCCCCTTCCTTTTTGCCCCGAGGTCTGGTCTTTTTTCTAGACTATGGCAAACCTTTGGGAAGGCTCCAGCTCTTAACATTTACCAAAGACCAAAACAGCAATCTGAGCAATGATGCACCAGTGTTGGCATCATGCCTTCTTAGCTGTTCATGGTGAACTCAGTGGTGCAGCCTCCTGCCTTTTTCCTCTTCTGCAGCCCTGATGTGTCAGACCTGGCTGAAGCGAGACCTGTCAGACTGTTGTCCTGGCTGATAAGTTTCTGTTCATGCAAAACAGCTGAAGGAGAGACAGGCCCTGAGCAAGATGTTTGCTTTATTAATTCTCTAATAAAACATGCTCTGGGTTTCAGCTGCAGTTAAACGCTTCTAGCAAGACTCCTCAACTCATGCACTTCTCAGCATATGTGTCTCTATGTAGGTCTCTGGAGATCAGGCACAAGGAATGTCACTGACTTTTACCATCCTTGCCGTATGTGAGATGTTTTGCTTGCAGACGATGACGTGGATCTGCCAATGGCTCCCCAGACACAAGCAAAAGACCTTTTGTTTCCAAGCTGCTAGGAGTAACAACTCTCAGTGCTGACATTTTCATTCCCATGTATTCAGGGGCTATGAATAAATGTAGGCTGGAAATCAGAAGCAATGATGGCCTGTAACAGCCTTCCAGTAAGAATGATGGGAGCAAGCTAATTATTTTTTAGATGGACCAGACCAGGAGAAGGATTGGATGGTGTGGGTGCCTGTGATGACTGAGGGTTTTGTCACTGTGACCCACGTGTTTCCTTTCAGTACTGTGTTTTCTGCTTAGAGAAGAAAACAGATTCCCTTCCATTCCTATTTTTCAAACTATTAGTGCCTTATGAGCGTTCAGTGCAAGTTTAAGTGGTTGGATGCTAACGTCCTCCCATCCTTAGCTCTCACCTAAGTGTGCTGATGCTTCATAGTTAGGTTAATCTGCCCATTTAGGCTCAGATGCCACTTCCATTTATATTGGCTAAGTCACTCTCAAGAGCTAATGGTCCACTAATGCTGTCCTACAATTCCCTCTGTGAGTCCAGAAAGACAAACAAGATCCCAAACCATCCTCAGTGAAAAGATCAGAGTAGCTCAGCATAATGTAGCATCAAGAACCACAGGAGATGTCTGCAGATCTAAAAAGATAACACGAATAAGCAGAGTACCAGCGAAGGCCCATTAAATTGATTGTGACTTTGTAGTGTGATTAAAATCGCTTGGACAAGGGTAATCCATCTGTGCTGATGCAAGATAACTATTCCTGTGAGTTAATGGTGTGTTAAAGAACATGCAACATTTTTGTCTTCTAAGAACGTAGGAACATTTTGTTCAGACAAAAGGGCTGTCTCATCCTGTACTCTGTCTTTGACAGCAACCAGCAGTGGTTACGTAGGACAAGGATAAAGAGGAACCTTGGGCTTGCCCCAGGGGTGAAACCGCTACTTGTATTGTAGGAAGTGTGGCCATCTCTGATGAAGAAATATCTCTGGGTGAAGCCAAGGAGAGAAACAGCTGAGCTGAGTTCCAGCAACAAAATTAAGACTTTATTCAAGTTAATGGAAAATGTGGATTTCCATGGGGCTGGGATTTCAAAACAAATTTTCACCCTTTGAATTTTTCACAGCAGACATGTCTGTTTCTATTAAATCTCTCAGAATCAAAAGCTACTTATTTTTATCCCTCTAGGCTCTGCTCTCCTATCAAGAAAATCACCAGTGCCAGTGGTGCCAGGACTCTAAAGGTCTGTAGGCTCAGGCTGTCTGTATATAAAACCAGTCTGGTTTATTGCAGTCTGAGACTGCAAGTGCCATGCAGTTAGCTTATGTCATTCTTGTGCTTTGCTTTACTGTTTGTTTTGCCATGGCAGCTGTGCCAAACCTGGTTCCTGAGAGTCAGTTTGCCTGGGAATATCTCCTACTATTTTCAGGAATCCAGACTGTGAAGAGTTTCCAGTAAACTCTCTAGCACAGGTTGAGGTGCTTTGTTTAACGTAAGCAATGTTATATTCAGTGGCGTCATGAACTGCTTTCCATCTTATCATTTTGCCCGGATTAACATTTGTAATGAAGTTGGTGGCTTCAATTTCTTCTGAAATGGGTGCTTATCTGCACCACCTAACTCTAGCCCTAGATCATAATCAGGGTTTTGGCCTGATTCTGCAGTGACTGAAACATACATTTAAGCTTAAAATATGCATCAGTCTTTACATATCAAAATCCTCTACAGTAGACTGGTGATGGGCTGCATTCACAGTGCATGGGACAGCTTATTTAATGTATGTTCACATCATGGGTAGCCTGTCCAGTTCTACCATGCTGTACCTTTTGCAGACTGTAAAAGTGTGAGTTACTGGTAAAGGTGAAAAATGAATGAGCACATCTAAGAGATGATATATCTAACTCAGCTGACAAATGAAAGGATTCTGCAGCTCTGCAGCACAACACACGCTGATATGAAGGAACAAAAAATGTATGTTCAGTAATTCATATTAGCATCTTCATGCCCAATACCTGTAAGATCAATATTGCAGCAGGCTGAAATATGAACAAACACAGTTTATTTTTATACCATTGAATACAAACTTTGTATTTTACCATCTGTATGTCAAAACCAAATTAGCTATTCCTGTGAAAAAGAGTGATTCAGAAGCAATTACTGGTTTTTTGCTGTTTCCCTAGTTAGATTAAGGATACTTGGGTCTATCAGAGAAGGCAGCAGTTCTTTTATCTAGCTGTGAAAAAGCTCTTTGGATATATTTTTTTCTTTGGGTATATCAGAACTATTGGTGCTTAATGAGGGTCATGCTTTCAGACAATGTCTTTAATAATATTACATATCAGAGAGATCTTAAAGTAATGATCTTCCAGCACAAAGGCAGTCACAGAACTCTCATTATAATTTCCAGAGTTTTCATAGACTTCTCACGGTGCCTGTCACTAGCATAAACAAGAAACAAGCTTGGGGTACCTCATAAACTGAAATATATAATGTGATAATTTCCTGTTGGCGTAGGCTGAGAAATTAGTTTTCCACTGTTCCTTAAATAGCAAAACAAAACAAAACAAAAATCCATTTTAAAGAATAAAAAGATGAATGCTTTGTGTTGGAATAAAGGGCCTTTTGCTTTGTTTTGTCTTCTATGGCTTCTATAAATAAATGTTAATTGTTAATACAAATAATAGAACCATAGAATCATAGAATAGTTTGGGTTGGAAGGGACTTTCAAAGGTCATCTAGTCCAACCCCCCTGCCATGGGCAGGGACATCTTCAACTAGATCAGGTTGCTCAGAGGCAGCATTGTAGTCTAAATACGTATTTGTATTTAAAATTGGGACTCTGAAATGCAACTGCTTAATGCACTTTGAATCATTTTGAAACCAGAGAATGTTTCTGTATGAAGAGCATCACATTAGCCTCACATATTCAGAATTCAAATCCTAGAATTGCCTAAACCTGCACTTTGGAGCCTGAGAGAGTTGTTGAAACACTTGCACGTCCAGGATATCACCGAAAGTGGTAGGCAAGTGAGATGGAGTTTCAAAATTGCAGCCGGGGAGAAAATGCTGCATGGAAACAAATGGCTGTATTTCTGAGGACCAGCCTTCAGGTTAAACGCATAGCAGCTGCCTCTAGTTTGAAGAAGTCCAAGGAGCCAGGTTTTATACTCTGAAGCATAAGGTCTTTTACAATCATTGGCTAAAACTTATGAAGAATCTTGGGCCACATTCAGCCCCTGGATAGTCAAATATACACACAACTCTGACTTCAGTGGGAATTTCATGCTTGTTCCCCAGGAAAGACTTAAAGTTGCTATTTGATATGCCTTCTGACATTTTAGACTCTTCTTTCCTGTAGAAGTAAGAGGAGTCACACATCAGAGAGCATTCCCAGCCCCGGCGTGCCCCGATGACCGCTGCCTGCCAAGTTCATTCACTGATCGCCAGGGAGAAATTCATCTTCACGGAGTAGGTAGATTTAATTTTCCAAAATAAAACCTTACAGATTCAGATGTGAGTAGAAAAGTCATTTATTATTGATGCCTTTTATTAAATATTTATGGGGAACCATAAATTTGCCTGGTATTTTAAGTACAGTATTTAGAGATTTATTTCTCTTTCTCCTCTTTTGGATTACTAACACAGATGTACTTTCATGGGCTTTGAATTAGCTATCTTGGTTCCACGCTAGCATCAATCTCATTTCTCCAGAGAAAGCTTTGGGGTGTGATTCAGCTGGACGTTTATGTCCTTTTGTAGCATGATGTGTTGTTCTGATGAGAGCTAATGAGCCTCTGGATACTGCACATGTTTCCAGCTGGGCTAGGTCAAGGCTTTCTAAGGATACAGTTCCCCACATCTTCCTTTCCCAAACAAACTTGATGGTAATACCAAGTAACAAAAACCAGTGCAGTAGAAAGTCTCAAACTCTTGCAAGCAGTCTCTTTTTTTCACACTATTCATTAATCTATACGGCCAGTACAGTCTGCAGAGTCTGGGAGATACTCAGCTATCCAGATATAGGTGTCTGCTTTAGGGTGAGCTGAACTACTCTTGAGGCTCCAGTTGCCTTGATTAGGTCTCCGTGGACCGAAATGGGAGCTTAGACACCCAGCTCATATTTAGAAACTATACACTGCAAGCCAAATCCACCCAAATTGTTCAATGTTACCTTTCGGCACTGGATTCGGTTGCCCACACATAAGTGTCAGGTGCCATTTGAAATGCCCCTGGGGGTCCCACCTGGCACCTAGGGACCACTCCAGAAAGGTGAAGGACTTTCAGAGGTCTTATTCCATATCACCCAGCCTTTGGTTTTATGGCACTTGGTACCTGCACTCAGATAACTGAATTCTGCTGTTAAATCCATGTTAATTATGTTGATTATGTTGCTCTAGCAAAATAGCTCCTTGAGATAGATCCTGTTCTTCAATCACTCAAGACAGAATAAATATGTACCCTATATTTGGCAACTTTTTCATAATAAATACCTTACCACTCATTTTTCACAGTTTTTCTTATGGCTTATTTTTAATAATGTATTCACTTTCAACACGTTCCTGCCTTTCTTTTTTGGTGTTTTCCTTTGCTTTATCTACATTGTGGCTATTTGTTTTGTAACTCATAACAGGAATATACTTCTAAAACTAGACATAAGCTATCTTTGTTTTATTTTATTTTTTAGAACTATTTATTTTTGAAATGTGTTTGGGTTTTGTGCCAATGTTACTATAGCTGTTTACTTAGCATGATGCTTTTCATTCCACTGATAACTGCTCTCCTGCAAGATGAGCTAATTTTGCATAAATGAGTGTGTAATTACAGATTCCTTTCAAAAATAATAAAAATCCCTGCACTTTCAAAAAATATATTAAATGATGTTGATTGCTTACATTTTATGCATAAAATTGAATTGAGCTATACGCATTTATTCCTTCAGGGCAGCAGAATGGACAGAAAGCTATTGCAGTTATTCAGTGATATAAGGTAACATCACAGTTCATTTCAGCCCTTATATAGAACTGCTTGAAAGTTTTTTGGGTAAGGATAATGTCACTTATTTCTCAGGAAATTTTCCTAAGGACAGGGAGGTAAATTTTTATTATGGCTGAATTTTATCCACTGTCTCATTATCTGAGAGAATTTCATGTATTGCCTCGAGGTATAAGAACTATCCTTCTAGTTATGATTTTCATTCACACAATTATCTTCTCTATATCTAAATGATAGTTTAGGTGACTGATACCAAATTTCTTGATGGGTTGGTATTTGTTGGACTATTTTTGTTAACATATAAACCAAGCCACTGCCACTGTGATGATCAGCTTTTTGCATTACCTGTTGATTCACTCAATGTAAAGGTTATACTGAAGTTGCAATTCTTTCATTGCACCTGAGAAGACATTTTGAAGACACCAGAGCTGACAGACTGCCTGGTCCATAGATGTGAAGCTGTTAATTTCAGTCACAAGAGGATTAATTCCCAAATACAGGAAGCACAATATCTGCTCGTGTTTGTGGATTTGCCTCTGCTTACATTAGTGGAGAAGACATCCTAGAGTCATATTCAGCTTTCTTGCAATGCCGGTGACCATGAAAGGCTGAATTTCAAGTCCTGTGGTATTTTCCTCAAAGTTCATAGAAGAAATTTCTTCAGGAACAATTTCTCCTATACATTGGATTCAAACTCATTTCCTTTAGAAAGAACTCCAAGTTGAATAGAAGATATCTTTTCATTAAAAATATTGCTACTTCTTTAATGATCTAATTAGTTTTACCTGCCAGGGTCAGCTTCATTGATTTCAATTAAAAAGAAAAAGAAAAGACCTGTCAAGTGACCTACTTCTTAATGAATTTGGTAAGATCAAGGTTGGAGCAGCAAAATGTTTAATGAACACAATCTCTGTTTGCTAAAAGTAAAGCTATTACTGATTTCTTATTGATCTGAAAAAGAAAGGACAAACTAGGTTAGAGGATATTTCATGTTTTGTCATTAAAAATCAATGAAACCAAGACTGACCTGCTTTCTCCCTCTTGTGTTTACACTTGAAACAGATTAGATAATTAGGGGAACAGTAATGGTCTAATTATTTAGACCATTCTTAATTCAAACTGTAGAAGTGGATGAACTTGCCTAACTATAAATGACAAAAAACCTTTATCTACATAACAGGATCTGGGGAAATGGTGTGCTGGGAGTCAGACTATGGCCACAGAACAGTATTATTAATTTATGTCATCACTTCACTAGTACCATGTAACATTAGGTTGAATGGGAACATCAGAGTTAAGAAGAAAAAAAGCTTTCAGATCAGACTTTAGTAGTAAGTGAAGTCTCCTCTCTTTGAAGAGGGATAATGTTGTGTGATGTACATCACAGCTTGTGAACTGGTTGTCTAAAGGCCATCTTCAAGGCCTGTGAAGCAAATAGTACACATTTCTCAGCAAGATATTGCACTATGGAATATTATGGTGATGGCTATGTCTACATAGTTAAATAAAAGTGGTAGAAGGAGTGATCCTGAGCACTGGATCCCTATGTGACTCTTACCTCTCACCCTAGCTCTGCTTTGGACCACTCCAGCTGGCTCTTTCTAAGACCAAATTTATGTAGGTGTTGGCAGTGTGGCTGTGAGCTAGCCACTGCCACTTGGTCTTGGTGCCAGGGACTGCTCCTCAAGCTTTTTTTAGTTGGCAGTA
Organism: Calonectris borealis; assembly: GCF_964195595.1. NCBI lineage: Eukaryota > Metazoa > Chordata > Aves > Procellariiformes > Procellariidae > Calonectris > Calonectris borealis. The sequence goes on along the minus strand of NC_134312.1, from coordinate 136,443,016 downwards.
GGAACACGGCCAGTGGGACTTACTTGGACCCCAGTCCTACTAGCCCTTTCTCAGACATACTATGTTCTTGCTGCACTGTCACAGCAGTGTAGTAAAGAGCTTTTCTCAGCAACGATGACTTTTGTGAATAAGGAACTTTTGGGCTAGGCTTATAGACTGGTTAAGGAGATCAGCTCAACCGCTGTTGGGATCTGTCTGACCTTTCTGGCTTCTTTGACCTAGAGGCTGTTTGCCTCAGTGATCTCAGTGCAATAATATATAATAGAGAAATGCATGTTACTCTGCGTTGGTGATTTTCTAGCCTTTAAATGCATTGTTTTCTATTTTCACCTTGAGCTTTTGTGTGAAAGTCCCCTAGCACAGTACTACCATTAGCCTTAGCCAGGAGACTTGTCTTGTCCTTCATCGAAGGGCTCGGAAGGGCTGAGGGACATGGCCCACTATTGTATCCCTTTCTGAAGTACAGAAACAGGATTTATTTTTTCTAATTCATTCCTGTAACTTAAAACAAGCTTAAAACAATAATGACTCAAGTTGTCTTCTTTAGGCAGACAATCAATCAGGCGTTGAATGACTATTGTGCAGGTAAAATCTAATCTATTTTTGCTGATGTATACTATCATGTTTTCCACCATTTATATTCACATGTGTAAAGTGTCAGGCTGTCCCCTTTAGGCTTTATATGTCACTTTATATGTCCCTAATGGTTTTAGACATTTTGTTAAGTAAGTCTTATCTATGTCCATTTCAGTTCAGCTGCAAAATCCCCAAGTAATCTTTTAATAAAAATAATATTTCTTCATATAACTTCTTCAGAAGCCTGCTCAGTCAATAATTTCATTACAAAGCCTTCACACCCTTTTTATAACATTGCCACAGCCAGGGTTAGACCAACAACTTGGTAATTATAAGGCTGAAGTTTTTGGGTCGTATATTATTGGATCAGTTTGATAAACTCAGCTTTGCAGAAGCACAACAAAGTGGTCAGTGAAAGAACTTTCTTGTTCCATAATGAATTTTTACACCAAAATTCAAGTGACAAAACATAGCCTTATTATTACTATTATTACTGTTATTACTATTATTATTATAAGCTCCATGAACTTCTTATGTGCATGACTGCAATGTCAGATACAAAATAGCCTAGGCAAATGTCCATTTTTTAACCATGAGATGTAGTTAGGTTACTTTCCTAGCAGTCTTCTGGGAAATCAGTGCATCTTAAAGCCAGATGGTTAGTATCATTTGTCAGGTATCTTGAGTTTCTGCTTAAATAAATGCAAAAAGCTCCTTCACAAAACAAGGTCTAGCATTCAAAACACACAGGCTGTAGTTTCTACGGTAAGACAGACAGTTATATAGCAATGGATGCTATGGATATCATGCTGGTGCAACAATACTGCTTAACTCATGGTGTATTTGTCTGATGCATTTGGTAGGCTGTTTCCTACGTGAAGTACTAGCAATGAAGCTGTCTCAGTCCTTGCGTGGGAACATTGAAGAACTCAAAAGGAATTTTTACAAAAGTACAGGAAAATTATTTGCAAAAGAAAGGAAGCAATTAATTGCAAATAACATGAGATAGAATGCTAGTAATCTACTTAGTAGTACAGTAAAACGTATGAATGCTACAGTAATTGACATCGGAGGAAAACCTCTTCTGTAACTGCTGTTCTAGACATGTCCTTCTCCATTTCTTGTAAAGTGCGAAGGATGCTATGTTTGTCCTTGGGAAGAAAGACTGTAGGTATTTTGAATTTTTTTATTTGCTGTTCTCCATCATGCCATTCTCCAGTTCGCTGTTTGCCACCAGTCTGACAATGACCTAGTTCAGGACAGCAGCCTTATTCTCAAAGTGTATTTGATTTTACATTTAAAGTTCACATGCTAAGTTCCTTCTGGGACTTCAAGTCTTAAAATTAACCTCTTGTGAAAGTATTTTAAGACTTCTGGGCATGTTTTATTAGCACAATAAAATGACTTTATTTCTACTTCAAAAAAGTGTCTGGACGACGCTTTGAGTCATATGGTTTAATTTTAGGTAGTCCTGCGAAGAGCAGGGAGTTGGACTTGATAATCTTTATGGGTCCTTTCCAACTCGAGATATGCTATGACTCTATTAAATGAATATTACAATACATTTCACTCTGTGACCATACATTGTTATTTTGCTGTGATTTAAATAGCTACTTCTCTTGGGACTTCATAGGGGTCTTAAATGTGTACACAAATATACATCATATTGAATTAAGTACAAAGTAGTCATCTCATTCCCATAGAAGACTTTGAAAATTTCCTCCCCTTATACCTGTTTGGTGCCCCAAATGTGAAGCTACAGGGTCACATACCGGAATCTAGGGTGAGAAGTTTGGTTGCCCTCCTCATGTGAAGAGGTAATACAAATCAAGTGTAAAGTTAAAAAAAAAAAGAAAATAAAAAAGAAAAGAAAAAAAGAAAAAGCCTCACTTTTTTTTATACTTTTGAGAGAAAAGGAACTAAAATTACTTCACATGTTGGTCCTTGTATGGTGGTCTGTGATCCTGCTACTGTTATGATCCTTACTCTAGGAAGCACAGTGTTTGAAGCAGTTCACCAAAATGTACTGGTGTGGCATGCACTGGCCTTGGTATCCATGTTGCCATGAAGATAGACCTGTTGGGAATACTACCGAAGTAGAAACATCCAGTGCTTGGGGATGGGCTGTAGCAGGGAAGAGATTTCCCTCCTTTCTTGCCCTCAACAATATGGGGGATGTGAAATGTCCCAGGGAATGCTGTGTCTGGTTAAATGTTTGTTTTTCAGTTGTATAAACCTATTTTCAGCTATCTAACACTGAACTCTAAAGCAGCTTACTCATCCCTTCCTCCAACCCTTCACCTGAAAAAAAGAAAGAAAACCAACTCATAATAATCTTTCAACCCTAAAAAATAGCCTGTCCATAACACTCTGTCCTCCTGCCCTTCCTATAAAGCAGTGTGATGAGTTTACAAGCTCGCATTGCAGCTAGAAACTATATCCTATACATGAGTAGGGAAAGGCAGGTAAGCTGATTTGTCTGGAGGGCCAGCCAGGGAGCAGTGCCAGTGAAAAACCTGATCCTGGGCAGAAAGGAGAGCAGGGTGGTGGGAGGCTGCATCTGCACAGGGGATTGTCCTGGCTGCCCCGCCAGAAGCTGCTGGGGATCCTGGCTGGAGCCTGGGAAAACAGACTAGCCAGGCCGTGAGCCTGGCCAGCCTGGGAAAACAGACTAGCCAGGTTTATAGTGCTCTTATGGCAAGCCTATTCCTGTATCTTTAGAGCAGTTCACTCATAACATCCAAAACAGCTTGCTGAAGATCTCCATTTTGATGTCCCTAGCCCTGAAGGACAATTTATCTTTATCCCCTGAACAGCTTTTCCCATCCTGTCCCTGATGGCTCTAGGTCCAAACGATCCCTGACTGATGAACCCTGCATGTTGGGCTAGACAGGGGGAATGGTTTGCCTCCTGTGACCGTTTCTGAAATGCCGCAAATGGCACAATGCCGCAAAGCCAAGGTGACTGCATGAGTGACGCTGCCTATTTGGACAGAGCACTAATGCTGCCGTAAAAGAAGTCACCAGAGAGACAAATACATCTTCCTGTGTATTTTTTTCTTTTAAGAAATGTACGGTGTACAGCACGTAAAATGAACATCGTGGAGACAGAAACTGGGAACAAAATAGATGGGCACAGAACCGGATAAAAATAAAGCACAGATCTTGTGTTGGGTTTGGTTCTCACCTACATGTCAATGAAAACCACAGCATGCACAGGCGCCAGGTGCTCCAGAACTAGACAATTCATTTCAGACCTGCAGAGGTCCTTTGGCTTACCCCAACAGGCTGCATTTGTCATCATTCATCCACAGGAAGGGTGGTATCCAATTCCTCTGGTTTTTAGGGGATTTTGGCCTCCCACTTATCTTGCCAGGAAGTAGTGTGGGCTCACTGGAGATTTGTAACTGGTTTCTAAATAATAAGCTAATTCTCTTTTGTCAAGCAGTGATACCAGCCAACTGCTAAATTATTAGAAGAATGTTGACAAAAACATTTGAACAATATTTGATTTTTATATTTACATAGCATAGAACAAAGGGAGTAGCAATTAATAAAATCATAGATAAGTTATTGTTTCAACTTACATCATGACCAAAAAAAGTTTATATACTTCTTGTTAATTCTCTTATGTCTGTGTGATCCTTGTGGCTAACTGGTGCCAGTGGCCAGGTAACATTCCCTTGTCAAGCCATGCCATCCCACTATCTGGGAGGTTTCCTACATTTTCACTGCCATTATGGCCCCTTTATGAGCTTGATTTCTTCATTAACTGCCAGCATTAGCATTCATGATATTAAAACCTCATTTTGCCTTTGCATAAACAACAGTAGACGTATATATCATTTTTATTACTGATGCTAGTTGAAAATCTGCAAAAGCCCTGAAGTCACTTACGTCAGTTTTGGCTTTCATTGTCTCTTTGAAGTACTGTGGTTTCCTTTTCATTCTCATTCTAGGGAAAAACTACTCCATCAAATGGTGGCTCTCAACAATGAAAACTGTGCAAGAGTTCTATACATTTTAATTTCTACATTTAAAGTCTGGGGGGTTGAAATTGGCTTTTGACATAAGTCAGATTCTCATTTAGACAACTATGCTTTGAATCAGTCTTTTTCTGGGGAAAGATTTGTGCTGTAAAATGGGATGCCATTGTTTTGGGTTCCAATGATGCTGGAATCTCCTTTTTTATGGCCATCCAAACTTTTCTTGAGGACTTCTGTGGCTGTTATCCTCTGAGAAGTTAGTTGCTCATGACCACATTTTAAACCAGAATGGTAAGGCACTACTATGAAACATAGTTTAGTGAAGTTTTAGTATTACTAATCTTTGTGACTATTATAGCACATGATGAATTTCCTAAAAAATGAGGATACAGGGCAAGACAGCCTCTCTAGGCAGCATTTAGCAGCTTTTAGGCTATGTTTCCTAGTGTACACTCAAATTGTGTACTTTATAAGTTATCGTAATCTCCAACTCTTCATTAACTGCATAATATTGACCATAATTTTTATTTGATTTATGATGATGGAACAGGTGTTATCCAAACTTCTCTTAAGTGGATCATCTAAGCCAAGTCTTCTAGGTGGATTAATTTTTACCAGATAAACAATATTAGACCATTTTATGTCTCCTTTGTAGGTATGCTGATTTTTTTTCTCAACATGATGCCGACTCCATCAGGACAGCAGTTAATCACATTTTTGATAAATAATTTTTGCCAAATGCATGCTCAGAAAAGCATGGGATTAACACTCTGAACATGTGGTTTGCAAAAGGAAATGCAAGCACCTTCATAGTCAGGAAAATCCTCGCTTGCTCCTGTGGTGGTGCATTCCTGCCCCCCTTCTCCTGGGCCACTTACTGATCTCAGAAATTCCCGTGAAACCTTGGCTTTGGTGTACTGAGTCTGGTGGTTGAGCGCTCCTTGGCTGTATCAGAAACTCTGCATAACTGAGGCTGGGAACGTACTCCCACTGCCACGTTAGGTTTTGTTTTGCACTTTGGTTTCTGCCTCCCTTTATTTTCTTGTGTTTGTTTAGACAAGATGAAGATCAAGCAGTTTAGGTCTCAATGATTAAATTAATAGAGATTTTATTTTTTTAAACAAACTTACACAAGAAACAGCTTCACCCAAGGCTTTTGATCATCCCAGGGAGTTCTGTCTATAAACATTTCTATCCATGTTCAGAGGCATAGATTTGGATGAAGGCCTTACAGCACCATGTGCATCAGGGCTTAGACCTGTTTTCCTGTGCTAGTGTTTGGCAGGCACATGAGATAACAGGAAAGAAGTAATGTGTAGTCCTTGTCTGGGGAATGCATGGTAGCGGATGTAGCTGAAAGGCAAGTTTTAAGGTAAGTGTCCTTTTTTGACCACCAAGGTTGGGGCCTAACTTTTCTTTTTCTTCAACTTTTTCTCTTTTTTTTTCACATTTGTCCTCCTTTTGGACCTTGTTTGCTCCACCCTTGCACCCCCTTCCCATTAGTCTTTCTTAAGATATCAGAAAGCTTCAGTTGCTCACAGGGCACAATGTCCTGACGAGCAAAGGCAGTGACGGCATACCACTGCTTGACTCTCTAATACGGGGGAGAGATTCATTTATGCAGATATGCTCCTTGCACTTATAAAGCAGAGGTGTCTGATCATGAGTGGGTGGGAAGAAGACAGTGCAGGCGGAGGGAGAGGGGCATCTCCGACAGAGGATGAAACTTGCTGGAGGCAGTTTTAGGAACCAGCTGAAGAACCAGGAGTGTTTCTAATAGTTCTCCAGAAGAGGGTGGGATTACCTCCAGCTCAGGTGTGACTACAGTTAAGAAGATTATGGAGGCTACCCCTCTTCTCTTTCCAAGTCAGCCCTTTTGAGTCAGTCCTGGTCATTTGGCTGGAGGTTTACTTTGCTGTGGTTTCAACCCTACTTCTTCACTGGGGAAAGCTTCCATACCTGCTCTGGGTCCAGTAGGTGAAGGGCAGGACCTCTCCAAATGGCAATGCACCCTGGGAGTGAATTGATGATAGCAGAATGAGAGGCAGCTGCACTGAATGCTTATCTGACTCACATACTGCCCACCTCATGTTAAAGACCTCAAAGTTATAAGGTTGAATGACCTTTCACCTTCACAGTGTGCTTGTAAAGCGTGATCCCTTCCATTAGTGAGCACTGATGAGAATTGTGCTTTCTCTTTTCTGTCCAGGTGTGCACCCACTATGTAGCTGACATAAAAGCCAGACTGTTAGAATAACTTCGGTGACAATGGGAGCCATGAGTTGATGCCAGATGCAATCAAAACAAATGAATGAAACTTGCCATTTTTAAGGAAAGTTTTTTTTGTTTTTCTTCACTTTTTGTTATATATATATATATTTCTCCAGAATGCTGTTTGTCAAGTTTTCCTCGTTCAAATACTCTCAAATCTGGAACACTAATGCTAACCACACATCCATATAAATTTTTAAAGCACTTAGATGAGTTGATGAGGAAGAGCACTTTTAATTCCAGTACAAGTGGCACTCAGCTATAATAATAAGCAGGGAAGAGAATTATCGGAAGTATACCTTTCTTTTAGTACAAGTATGCTAATTGCTTCTCAGTCTAGGACAACTCTAAGCACTATTTTAGCAGCATTTCTTATCAAAATTGCTTCAACATTTTAATTAAACAGCATTTGTTTAATCTCCAGGTCCTTTAAATTGATGAAACACTTCTTAACGAGTGTTTTTCTGTCTCAGAAGATCCTAGTTGGAATAGTTTCAAGGATGCAGACTTGGCAAGCAGGAAGGCAGGGAGGCTGGATCCCCTCCCAGGGGTTTTGGAGCCACAGTGTCTTACAGCAGGGGCAGGTTCTGAACCTGCCAGGGGGAACCACTCTTCACAGCCATGCCAGCTGCTTACCTCTCTCTCTCTCTTTCTGCTAAGGTAAATTGTCTCCATATATTTTTGTGTTTAACACTCCTTTACCCTGAATTTTTTGCTGTTGTAAACAAAGTCCAAGGAAGCTGCTAGGGCTTGAGGCAGCGTTAACAGTTAGACTCTTGACATTGTGGCAAAGCACCTAGTTTTACACTGTTCAGAGAGATCTCTGGCCACTCTAAAATCTACTATTCAAACAGAAGAAATACAGCATTACTTTTCCTCTGATGTACAGCCACAGGTAAAGGAAGTGATCTAGTTCATAACCTGGTAAGTCCAGGCACTTTTTCAGTAATGTAAAATAATGGTGCTGTTGGAATATGGATATATTCACATTAAACACATGGTTGTATTTTGTTTTCTTTACTTCTCTCACTTGCAGTGAGAACTGCTATTTGATTGTTACACATTGATACACTTTGCCTGAAATATCTTGGTTAGTGATCAGTCATCCCACTGAAAAAGGGCTGCATGCATTATATTCATCTAAGAACCTTGCTACCCTATACACATGATTAAGGATTGTGGTGCCAGACCTTTGGGAGGAAAGTCTGGAGACAAGGTGTGAATGCATTTAATAAAGAAGACAAGCTACCAGTAATAGGGTTTTCATCCTGCATAGTACATTAGATTGTTCTAAAGCGTGTAGTGAAGGATGCCATCTCCCAGCTTCTTTAGAATTTTTCCTGTGTACTGCTTTATATTACATTGCAATTGTCCTGGTTTCGGCTGGGATAGAGTTAATTTTCTTCCTAGTAGCTGGCATAAGGCTGTATTTTGGGTTTAGGATGAGAATAATGGTGATAACACACTGACGTTTTACTTGTTGCTAAGTAGTGCTTACCTAGTCAAGGACTTTTCAGCTTCTCATGCCCTGCCAGCGAGAAGCTGGGAGGGGGCACAGCCAGGACAGCTGACCCCAACTGGCCAAAGGGGTATTCCAAACCATGTGATGTCATGCTCAGCATATAAACTGGGGAGTTGGCCGGGGGGCAGCAACTGGCTGGGCATCAGTTGGAGGGTGGTGAGCAATTGCATCGTGCATCACTTGTTTTGTATCTTCTTTTATCATTATTATTATTATTTTCCTTTCCTTTTCTGTCCTATTAAACTGTCTTTATCTCAACCCACGAATTTTACTTTTTTTTCCCCAATTCTCTCCCCCATCCCACTGCGGGGAGGAGTGAGCGAACAGCTGTGTGGTGTTTAGCTGCCTGCCGGGTTAAACCACAACAGCAATAGATTGCATTATTTCTTATTCCTTTAAGAAATGACATGTTGGATTTCATTTGGCATGGTCCGCTGAAAGCTGAATTTGATGGGTGACAGATCTCACATTCACAAAAGTCCTCTAGGTTTTAAAAGTTGACTATTTTATTCAGGTTTGGAAGACAGATTAATCTTAGTATAATTCCAAAGGCATCAAGATGAGTCACCGCTTTCTTTTAAATTTCTTGTTTATGTACTGTATCTTCCTGCTGTCACGCTGATGTTTATATTTCTGCCACGTTTTGAAAGGGCTTTAAGGAGATACCTTACCATGGTTGGGCAGTCCAAGTTCTCCGCTACCTGGCGCTCTGCTTCCAAATGCAGTCTCTGGGCATCACATAACAGGCTTATTGAAACATATTCTTGGCAGCTGCTTGTGTATTTTTTTACAAATATCTCTATGTTGTTGCATAGAAACAGGATTTTTTAATCATTCTTTCTGTTTTCCCAGAAAACATCAGACAGGATCAGATGTAGCTGTTATAAAGAAAGAAGTGAAACACCACAGAACTAATTAACGTTCAAACATTTATGGCTAGTGTAACAAATGACATTAAAAGAGAGCACAGGAATGCTTGCTAAATTACTTTATACACAAAGAAACAAAATAGAGGCATTATCTTGAGAATCCTTACCGTAAAGATATATTGTTTGGATGAATCGTGTGGAACAAACATCACCTCTGACATTTGCATTGCTAGTGTGATTTTCAGAGGGATATTTCAGTTCTTTTGTTTTCCCTCTGATTTCTCTAGTGGCCATTCCTTAGGCTGTGTCTTGATCTAGTGGATAATACAAATCCCATAATTCTTCAAAAGCGGGAAGTGATGCCTTGCAGCCTGTCATGATATTTTGCCATATCAGTATTCGAAAGACCATATTCGTCCGCGCACAGTCGAGCGACTCCTGCTAACCAGATGGTCTGAATCTGCCTGCTATTCAGGGCTCACTCTTTTGCTTTTAACTTTTCTTGGCCTCCTGTTTTCTGTCACGGAGCAAAACCTAATCAGAACTTCCATCTTGACTCCAGGCAGATCACAAAGCAGCAGTTTATAGGACAAAAAAATTACAGCTAGATTTTGATTATCCATCTATTTTTGGGTTAGCTTAAACTAGTTTTCAAAGACAACAGATTTTTAGCTTTGACTTCATAAGGAAATAAAGCCTATAAGGTTACATGCCATACCCACACATATGCACATGCTTGTGTGCCTGTCAGTGCCCCAGTAACTCTTGAACATTTTTTGGCAATTTCAACCAGGTTGACAAAAATTGGAAAATGCAAATATACTACATTCCTGCCAATTTTATGCATTTCTGTAGTCTGTAGGAGGAGGGGAACAGGCCCTATCAGTGCTCTCTCTGTTACGCACAGAAAGATTGCTCTTTCATTAGACAGTAGAGAATCACATAGTGCCTCCCTTGTGAGGTGCAAATCATAAGAAAGCAGGTAACTGATCCAACCTCTACTGTTTCTGCTGCTTACAAATGTATTTTTTCTCACCTTTTTTTCCCCTGGTAATGTAAATGGGTGGCTAAGTGGAAATGATTTATGTATCTTAATCTGCAGTCTTTTTTTTATTGAACATTTAGGCTAGTTTCAACAACAGACTCCAAGATGCCTTTCTACAGTTCATCCCAAAGCAAATAATTTGGGGGACAGTGAGCATTTTGCTGCAACTCCTGGTTTCCACATAAATAGCATAAATATGGTCTCCTTCTCCAGCCATTCCCTCTTGCTCTTTTTGTTGCATGTATAAGACAATTTTTCATGTTTCTAAACAGATGCTTGTTATCGACTCTCATTTTTTACTGATCTTCACAATATTTTCTTTGTTTAGCTTAGGCAGAAGGCAAATTCATTGGTATCATCTTGTGAGAACTGCTTTCTTCTAAGATGGCTGCCACCTCTTCTTCTGCTCGGAGACTTTGGATCTCCCTTCACTTAACATAGAAGGAGGAAGGTGGCATTTTTGAAAAGGGTAGGTTTCCATGCAGATCTGGAAGTGGCTGTGTTATTTATCGATCTCCATTGAAAAAGATACTTCACATTGTCAGGACTAATGGCCAAAAATGCATCCGAACATACAGCCAGGTGACCTCAGAAAGTCCTGCACTCTTAGGGAAAGGGCAGGTAACCACGGTGGTAAGAGTTTGCCTTATGTTTGAGAGCAGTAAAACCTGTGGCAAGCAAGAGAGAAATACTTGGGAAATAATCCCTCTGTGAAAGGCAAATGAGTTAGTGGTTTCGTATGATTAAATCCTACCTCCGCTGCATAAAAAAGAAGGAAGTCTTGAGAGATTGCAAAAAGTGTTAAAATAAGAGTGAGAAAACTTCACTGCTTGAGAACAGACTGAGCTGCCACTCCTGTGGTGCTCAGGGAGCCAGTCCTGCCCGATGGTGATCCCTCACAAATGCCTCCCTTTCTTTTCCTTCTTTCTCTTTTATTTTTGCATCTTAGCTGGAAAGGAATAGGAATACAGGTAGAAAGTAGCAACATCCCCTGCTGTACACCCCAAAAAAAGGGATGTAACTTTTCTCCTCTTATTTTTTGCTTCTCTTGCTATCTTTGGATTAGTGATATTTTTGCTTTGATTAAATAATGATGAAAGCAGCCAACTGCTCTGGGGACAAGTACATAAGTAGCATGTGTATGTCTTTGAGGCATTCCCAACATTCAAGCAAACCCAGAACAAATTAGACAATTCTGTGCCTTTGAATTAATATAGCGTGGACTAGGACTCTTCCTACATGAGGCCTGGCATACTCAGATATGGCTCCTTCTCCCTCAGTCTACCATTTCTAAAATGGAAGAACATCTACCCCTGGACGCAGGCAGCCCCCGTTGGTTTCAATAAGAACTGCCTGGGTACATCTATGGGAAGCATCTGGCCACTAATGAGAATGTAGGGACATAGTAAAGCAGATTGTTCCTGTTCTCCTAACTAACAGACTCAGTAGCCAAAATGTACACAGTCTTCCAATTCGTTAAATATCTCACCAAGCCATTTTCTCAGAATATGAACTAACATCTCTCAAAAATAATCTTGTCTGTTTCTGTGAGCTGTTGCAAAGAATGAATGAAGGTAGTTCAGTTATCTTGAGTGGAAAAGCACTTGCCATTATGCCCAAATGTGATTAGATGGAAAATCCAGACAGCAAATTGACATACATTTTATTTTAGCATATGAGTTTACCAAAGAAGAAACAGTCTGTGTGTGTTGGAAGAATGCAAAAGACCATTTGCCATGTCTGACTATTTGTATAAGCACAGCCAGTTTAACTGCTATGCTCAAGCAGTACCATCTGCCAGATCAGCTGAGACATGTGTTTATATCACAATAAAGATCTGATCATAGCTTCTGTTTAATCTTAAACAAAATGGGGAGATAAAATGGTGATTTGGCCCGTCATTTACATCTAACTGCTACCCTTGATTTGGGGACTCTGTTCTGCGGCACCCCAATTTCCATCTATTTCCCCAGGAAAAAAAAAAAAGACAAGCTATCACAACCCTTTCCAGCTTCCTCATCATCCCCCAGAACAAGCAGGTGTCTCAGACATTCTCCATTTTGAGTAGCAGCTTCTGAACTCACCTTTCCTTTGTGTGGTGAGAGCTAGGAGCTGATGGGAGCAGTGGGACCAGCCTTCCCTGTGGTTTCTGGTACTGCTTGGGATGTGGTGGGTGCTCAACTTCTGACGTATAACATCAAGCTTTCAAAGGCATTCTTTGATTTTCAGACCTAAGATCATTTGCCCACATGAGTTGCGTAGTCTGAGTTTAATTTAATTTGTTAATGAATATGCATTTTAAAAAATGTCAGGATATTTTCCTTTTCTTCTCCTTTTTCCTCCAGGAGAAAGCTCATTTATTTCACAAGAAGCTGAAAAATTTTCTCCCTAAGGTTTTCCCCTAGCAAAGGAGGAGTCCTAAATGAGAGCTGGACTAGTACAATGTGCTAAAATCATCACTGTGTTCCTACTCTGTAAATAAAGACTAGAATTGCATGCTGCAATAACTTATGCCTGGTGAAACGTCTTGTTAAAGCCATAAACTTATACAAATTAATTATCCCCTAGGCTTCTAGGCCACTTCCGCAGCTGGCTCTAGAATTAGGTTGCCACAAAGGACAAAGGCAAAGCTGCATCTGCTCGTATACAGAAAAATGGCTCCAGTGTGGCTGGAAGGATGGGGCATGCATTAGGGCACTGGCACATGAAATAGCTAAGATCCTAAACAGATTCCCGTGTTTAGGATCATTAGGTCTTTCTGTGCCTCAGTTTGATGCCTATGTAACTGAGGTAAGAGTGCTTCCATGCCTTATTATTCAGTAAAGTACTACAAAGTATCTTGAAGAAGGATGAAAAGTTAATGTTTTCTGTGAGGATATGATCTTGAATAAATCATCAAATCTTTTAGTAAATCTTTTTGGCTACACTGACACTGTTCAGTGACAATGTCTTTAAGGTGACAATGTATGACACGACAAGACAGTTTGGGAAGCCACCCATTACCTCATGTGCCAGATAGAGCACCCTCTTTTCCTGGTCCCTTTGCTCCCCTCTGGTCTTTGCCTTGGGGCAGTCCATCTGGCTGGCATGTAAATGTAGATGGTATGACCTTTCCCCCTGGAAGCCATCGGCCACTGCAGCAGTGCCCAAGGTCACTGCGGGCAGGCCTCCAGTGCTCCCAGCAGAATCATCAGTAGCTTCCGTGTTGGTGTTCACTCTCTTGGGACTATCAAATAGCACCAGTTGGCAACTTTTTCCATGATAATGCTGAACACACAGACTAATCACCTCCCTGTTTCTACAACTGCATCTGTTTCCCTGTAAGTAACATGGTTCCTGCTCACTCTGGCTTCCTTCTCAAGCCTTTTGAAGAGGTTGTATGTTTTAGTTGCAATACTTTGTACAAAGCATATTGGAACAAGCTAACCTTTAAGAGAATTTTGTTGACCTGCATTAAGTTCTTTTATAATTAAATCTGGCACACTCCAGCTACAGGTTCTGAGTCACCTCTTAACATCATAGCAAGGAGCTACTGAGACCTCTAGCCCTTTAAAATTGCAAAAACATTTTGCAAGACTATTTTCTGTGTTGATTGAGTTGTAGCTACCTTGGGAAAAGTCTCCGGAACCTTGAAACTATTTCTTGTCAGCTCAACGTGACACTATAAAAAGACTATTAGGAAATGATTTCATTAAAAAGGAAAGGAAGTCTTACTGAAACTTTAAGATGTGCCAAATCCCTATCGACAAGACCTTTCACTTTCCACAAATGAGATAAATGAAAACATCAATGTCATATTAAGTAAGCAACTAAATTGAAAGAGTGAGTTTGAAGAGTCAAAGGACCCATTGGGAAAAGCAGAGCATCTCTTCAATGGGCTGAAGAAATGAAGAACATTCTTCAAACGGCTGCTTTATCAGGATGTGAAAAGGCCAAGCCTTTATGCTGCTGTAATTTATGGATATCTCCTGTTTGTAGGACAAAGTGAAATAGAAAAACTTAATCATATTTCTGCTGGAGGAAGAAAAGACTCAGCCTCTCTTATGTGTAAAAACTCAAATTAATTTTAACTTGATTGCCTTCTGTATCTCTACCAAGTACAAATAAGTAGGCAGAGGTGCACAGTATAACTTTGGAAGCATGCTTGCCAAAGACAATAGCAGCAGGAGCTCAAAAAGCACATCTAAAATTAGGACATGGCCCTGTATTTCTTAGCATCCTGCAAACTGGAAAGTGTAAAGCGCAAATTCGCAAGCTCTTCCCTCCTGTGGGGTGTTTGAAGTAATTGCGATCTGGTCTGTTCAGCTTTTCGTTCCATTTTGGCTGTCATACACATAGTATCATCATGATTAATGAAGACATCATCATGCACTAAAAATGTTACTTTTGACAAGTGCTCCAATTAATGCATCAAATGTTATGCTCAGTTCAAATTCCCTGAACCTATGAAGTTCACTTGAAAACAAAGTCCTTCTTCTGGGCAATGCTCCCAGCTTTCATAGCACTCTCATGATTACTTTAATGGAGAGGGGAAATAATGACCACCACCGCCCCCAGCTGCAATTTCTGAGGCTTTATCATTAAGCCACTTTTAGAAACAAGAAAATGTATTTCTAGATTTATTTTTGTGCACCAGTGACTTCTGGTGGGTGCTTAATCTAATCCTAAACTCATTTCCCTGTCTCATATCCCAAAGAGTGAATGACTCTGCTGGACTGTCGAAAGAGCATAATCAGAATTAACTTGGAGAACCAAGTCACTGTTGTGCTGTAGTACGAGTTCACACGTTTTTCCTGTTGGTACCAAGTTTTAAATTATGACTTAGCCAATATTTTTGCAATTTTTAAATTTTTCTTTTCTTTTTTCTTCTATATTAGAAATGTGTCGTGGATTTGGCCTTGGCTGGCTGCCAGATGCCCACCCAGCAGCTCCTTCACTCCCCCTCCTCAAAAGGACAGCAGGAAAAAATAAGGTGAAAAAGCTCGTGGGTCGAGATAAAGATAGGGAGATCGCTTACCAATTACTGTCACAGGCAAAACATACTTGACTTGGGGAAGATTAATTTAATTTATTGCCAGCTAAAAATGGATAGTGAGTAGGATAGTAAGGAACAAAAACAAAACTAAAAACCCCTCCTCCTACTTCTTCCCAGGCTCAACTTCACTCCTTCATTTCCGACTCTTCTACCTCCTTCTCCCTGAGTGGCGCAGTGAAAAGGGGCTTGAGGTCAGTTCATAGCACTTTGTCTCTGCTGCTCCTTCCTCTTCATGCTGTTCCCCTGCTCCAGCCTGGGGTCCCTCCCACGGGGTACAGTCCTTCATGAACTGCTCCAACGTGGGTCCTTCCCAGGGATGCAGTCCTTCAGAAATAGACTGCTACAGCGTGGGTCCCCCAGAGGCCACAGGTCTTGCCAGAAAACCTGCTCCAGCATGGGCTCTCCACAGGCTGCATCTTCCTTCAGGGCACGTCCACCTGCTCGGGTGTGGGGTCCTCCATGGGCTTCAGGGTAGATAACTGCCCCACGGTGGTCCTCCATGGACTGCAGAGGGACAACCTGCTTCACCATGGTCATTTCCAAGGGCTGCAGGGGACTCTCTGGATGCCTGGAGCACCTACTTCCCCCTTCCTTCTTCACTGACCTTGGTGTCTGTAGGGCGGTTTCTCCCCAATTTTTTCTCACTCCTCATTCTCACAGCTGCTATGCAGCATTTTTTACCCTTTCCTAAATATGTTATCACAGAGGCACCACCAGCATTGCTGATTGGCTCAGCTGCGGTCGACTGGAACTAGCTGTGTCCAGCACGGGTGCAGCTCCTCTCACAGAGGCCACCCCTGCACCCACCCTGCTACCAACACCTTGCCATGTAAACCCAATACAGTGTGTCAAGTTCATGTGAGAATCTTACTGGATACTTAAGATATGCTGTGATGTTGTCCATACAAGCTTCTCCTTAAGGTCAGTAGAACATATCACTAATTTTCCCTTCACTTACTTCTCATTATTTATTTATATAGCATTTTGTTATTAAGAACCATATTATTGTCTCTGTACTCTTAGCAAGCAGTCACTTGTGACTTGGAAGGGAACTGAAACCATGCTGAATGACGTTCACATAAGAAGTAACGGCGGGGAGCTGGTATATGCCTCCTACTGACAGATGCCTACAGATGGTACTGGTGATAGATGTAAGCAAACTAGATGGGTGATTTGTGGCCTTTTTTCCTGCAGATGCTTGCAATAAGCTGGACTTTGCTCAATTGTATCTGGCCGTAGCTCAGAAAAATGTATTCTGTTTCTGATGGGGATTGAGAATGTTTCATTCTGGGGTTCATAGATGTTATGCGGCTCTTCAGGTCTGTGTTAGTTATCAGCTGCCAAAAGGGATTTATCTTGATAGCACGAGCGTCAGTGTTCCCGGACCCAAACAGGCCTTTATAGAGGAGTATGAAATGTGTGCCCCAATTTTCTAGGCTTTCCCAATGCTTGCTGAATGAAAGGCCCTCTGTAAGTTTGCCTATCCCCTCTGTTCAACTCGCTGCTCGGAAGAATGGGGGACCTTTTTGCTTGTCGTCTCATTCAGAGCTGGCTTTTTTAATAGATGAGACTTAGGGATAAAAGAAATCAGTTTGCTTTATTCCGTCGAAGTGAAGGTTAAGAGTAGGGTTTGCAATTTTGAAAACAAAACACAGGGCAATGAAATGAATTATTAACAGTGCCCTTGTATTTTGACTCATAATCTTTCCACTCCTTTCACGTTTCCCTTTCGAGATATAATTTATCAGCGGGACTGACGGTAAACCTTCCTTGCATCCTCTCCATCCGTGTGAGCCTCTGAAAACCTTTTGCTTTAGTCTCTGACCTTTATTTATTTCCCTCATTTCCTCCTCCAGCTCTCTCTTCTGTCCTTACTCGCCCACCTCCTTTTTCAATCAATAGGAATCCAGGTGTATTTTTGGTTTAATAAAAACTGGGAACTGGGGAATACATCTCTTGCTGCCTAAACTCAGCTGCCCTGCCTGGCTCATTCTGACCATACATGCTAAAATGGGTGAATTTCGCTGATCTAGTTTTTCCAGTGTTATCTCAAGCTAATGCAATGTGGGGTTTGCCATTCCACCATACCAGCCTCACTGTAAGCTAGTGCAATGGGTTTTCACGCACTCAGTTCATCAGACTCATTCCTGTTTAGCCCAGATAGCATGCTAAGTCATGTGGTAATGCATCAAGGCTTTGCTTTGCCCAGCTGCACTAATCTTATGCACTACAATCCTTTAAGAATAATAGAAATAAGAAAACAAATAACTATACAAAGACATCTGTGCATTGAGCCTGAGAGCTCTACCTCCCCCCGTATTTTCACTTAGCATATACAGCAACACAGAATAATTTGTCAGAGTTTGATTTCAATCTCTTCTTTTACTGTTCTAGAAGTACTAGGCAAGCATTTGTTCTTCATACATTCAAAGCCTACTATTTTTCTGATCTTAATTTATGACCACCGTGCAGAATGTATCTGACTAGAGCAAACAGTTATTTATATTCCAATTATGATCAAAGAGGCACAGCAGAGTCTCTTCTATCTACGGCCTCTAACATAGCCGTATAGATTGTCACTAAAAAGAGCATTTCAGCAGCTATCAGACAAGCTGCTTCATATTCTTATGAGTTTCCTGCTACAAGTGAAAATCCTGTGGAAAAAGAACTGCATATGCAGAGGACAGCACTGGAAGCGATGATTTTATTTTTTATTGCTCGCTTGAATTAAAATTGGATTCATGTCTACTTTTTGGGTGTTTCCAGCAGCTCTAAAGTAATGAGCAGGGGTGGAGGTCAGAATGTTGCTATTGCTTCTTTTTCTGATGTGGAGCTTAAATTCACCCTACTGACGTCTCTGTGTCTGTGGTGACAAACATAATGAGGCTGGGCCTTTCTCTGCTTCTGGGACCAATGGCAGGGCACAGCTTGGGCTCATGTGCTAAACTCTCCTTTCCTCCAAAACACAGTGGCCTCATCCAGATGGTTTGCTGGGTACAATGTGGATATGAGCTCTGCTGAGTCCTCGCTCTCCTGTGAAAGGTGCTTGGGTGCCTGGTCTGTGTGGGAGTTAGCTGGCACAGGTTAAACCTGCTAAATTGTTAGCATGCTAACAATTAAATGGGATGGGTGCTTGAGGCCACGCTACAGACACAGCCCTTGGGGCTTGCAATGGTCCCAGGATTTTTCATGGATATTGGTAGGGGAAGAAGGACTGGGAGTGCAAGCTGCCCAAAAGGAGTAGCCTGGCTAACACGGAGACAACAGCACACGCTGGGTAAGCAGCACTGAATGAGTTACCTCGTCCTCCCTTGACCACGAATTAAAGCTTTCCTTGCCCACCCCAGTTCACTTTGACTATTCTCTTACTGGAGAGGACAATAAGAGATACAAGGGCTGCAGGAAACTTCAGCACCTCATGAGGCTGCTGGCGGAGCCGGGATATGGCAGAGTGGCCTCACCGTGGTGGTGCGAAGGGTGGTGAAGAGGCTGGCCATGAGAAGACAAGGTTACGCTTTGCCTGTCAATCATCCTTTCTCATTCCTGCGTCTCTGAGTGGCGCTGGGCTGCCGGCCGGGTTCGTTTGCCCTGGGGAAGTAGCTCATTTAATGCAGAGAGATCTGCACAGCCCTTTCTCTAGCGGGGTTGTGTAAGTGAATGTTTAGTTTTCTTTATTTGGAAATATGAATTTGTGTCCCCAGCTACCTTGGTGGTTAGCTTCCTCTATAATTAACAAGTGTTTGTGCTTTCCCCATAGGGTACAAATGCAAGTCAATCTTTACTTCATTTCCAGTATATGCAGTATATTTTTGCCAAGGCTCAAATGCTTTCTAATGTAGTACACTCCATCTCTTTCCTAAAATCAATGTTTCAAAACACAATTAACAGTGCTGTAATAGATCTCAAAATATCACAAAAGAACTGTGAGCTAGAGGGCTCCAAGATACCACTAACAGTCTAGATAAGAGTATGTTAGCTCTACTGTTGGAGAAAGAAGTTGAATTTTCCCTCTTTCACTCAGATAGCGAGTTCCAAATATTATATGCTATAGAAATAATTTACATAATTACAATTGTCATTGACCTACGCTGCTTTTCCACATTGTTGAAAGAAAATATCCTTATTACCTTAAGGATATAAAATAGCTTTTCTTTCCCTTCTAAAAGGACTATTTTTCTGTTTTATTTGAACGCAACTAACTTTAAATGTTTCAGAAATTTTAACTCTATCTTCTTAAACTTTTATGACCTTCAGTAAGTAAAAATCCATGCAAAAATAGATGTTACTGAATGCAGAAAGAGTGTCTGTCACCTGTCTAAAAGATGTGGTAGTACATTTAATCTGATGGCATTATAGACTATTTGCTTTCCAACCTCTTCCATGAGCCCTACATCACAGGTCTGGTAGTAAGCCTAATAAAAATATGCTGGTTTGATGGAGATGGCAAAGTCACTGGAAAGTTCCTTCTAGGCCATGGGGAAATGCCTATCATCTGCCACTTAATTCTTTTAGAAAGGGACATAGGGCACCTCAGGATCCACATAGTGAAATACCTGTCCAGGCTCACTCACTGGGCGCTAAAAGGGGAACTGGGATCCTACGGTTCTGAATAGCAGAAATATGTATACTTTGCTGATGAAACTTGTCTTCTGATGATGATGATCTTTTCAACTCCTAAATCCATATTTAGGCATTGCTGGTAGCAGGCTGCCTTGACTTTAAAAAAAAGAAAAAAAAAAGGCACTTCTTACCTTCCTTTTCCTTCTGCAGAAGCTGCAGGATATGCAGAGCCTTTGTTTCCAAATTTAGGCATCTGGATATGGCTATAAGAGCACAAATCTGGCATCTGTTTAAAAAATAAATTGTGGTGAGAAGGCTTTGTGCATATTTTTGATAGATTTGCACTCTTGCCAATGTAATAATCCTCCAAAATAATCCTGACAATTCACCGAAGAGGCCAAGAGTCTGCATCATTATTGATTTTCTCCTTTAAATAACATTCATAAAAATATTTTTAATTTGCTGTGAGCAATGAAATGGAATGACCATGTTGCAAAGGCAGAAACCTCTTATTGCTATAGCTGGGGTTTTGCTAAAGGCAAAAGAAGAACTGTAACAATCCATTGATTTCAGTGAGCTGTTAGAAAAACTTGTGATCATTGTAGTCAGGTACATTAATGCCAGGCCGTTCATAAATTTTCTCACCTTCACTGCATCAACATTTCAAACACAAGCTCCTAGCCTACCTCTGAAGAAACATGAAGTTGACTAATTCAGGAAGTTGTACATGTGCATGCAAATATTTGCAAATTTGCAATTTAGGAACACTACTAATTTGTACATATGGGAAGGATAGACCACATATATTAATAGCTTTCAGTTCTAAAGCTGATCTTTTAATAACTTAGCTATGGAACTAAATGCATGTCTTTTTCTTTGTGTCTATGTTGGACAAGTTTCTGTCTTACAGTCTTGTTCAATGCATACTTATGAGGGGTTCTGATCCTGCTAAGAAGCCTCTGTGTGCCACTGCAATCCAAATGAATCAGTATAACTTGGTACAGATCTTGCTTGCATCAGTGCTGCCTGTAAACTTGTGCTAGGGAATTTCAGTCAGGCATAGGAAAAGCTAGAAAGGAGTTCACAAGTCAGGTACCAGTCACATCAACTAGTGATGCAAATAAAGCATACTTACTGCCAACAGAAATGCCACTGTCAGGTCCCCTTCTGAGCATTAAGCCTTCCCCCCCCCCCCCCCCCCCCGAATGTTTTAAACTGTTTTGCAGTTCCTCAAGTGCCTGAACCTCTGCGATGCCCAGGGGCTTCCCTTTGCAACTCTGCAGCCCTTGCCCTGCAATACTGCTGGCTGCCGCAGCTGTGCGAGCTGTCACCTGGGCATGCCGAAGCTGCTGCGGCAGCGCTTCTCTGCTCCTGCTTTTGTGCTGATGTTCTTGTTGTCTTGCATTTGCACATCCTGAAGTGTTGTTATGTCTCTTTTGTCGGCTTTCTCGTGGAAAGTGATTGCCACCAGGATGAGAATCTCTTTCTCCTTTTGTTTTTTGTTTTTCCCTGAAAGTAATTTTAATCACTGGTGTCTATTGCATGCCATCAGCTGTGGACCCTACAAAGAAATCTTTATGCACTCAAGCTTGTCTCAACATTTTTTAAGATACACAAATGAAATCAATTTTTTCACAATCGATAATTAACTGGTGGAGTTCTTAGGCAAAGTATTGTTTAGATCAAGAGTTTGAAAGCAAATATAGAAGACCGATAAAAAAGAATGCTGACCATGAGGCACCCAGTTTGAAAACAAGGTTTTTAAAAGAGAAGCAGCTCACAAGCATGAAGCAACAATTGTCAGTGTAGGCTTAGGCAGGGGTTTTATTTGTGAATTTTTTCTATTACTGTTCATTATGAAGTTTCTCTGAGGACTTTGCTCCTGGCTAGTACAAGAGACAAAACACCAAAATAGGACATTCATTTCATAGGAAGTGTTGCTATAGAAAGCAATTAGTGATGAGACTGAATTGCAAAGTTTGAAATTGGATCCAAACTTAGAGAACATGGCTATTTATGTGGACATGGGGACTTCATTAATTGCATTCACTGTAATTGCAGGGGTGAATGTTCTAATAAGCAGGTGACGTTGCCCTTGTCTCTTGGGTCCAAAGAATATGGAAGCATTTTTACAAAGAGGGTTAACTTTGCCAGATCTCAGGAGAGACCTCGTTCATACCAGCAATTAAAAGCAGCCATTAAGAAACCCTTGTAAGAAATGTGAGACTGGTCTTAAAATCTCTTTTCCAAAATACAGAAGGTCTTTTATCCTGGGCCTCACACTGCAAGTAGAAGTGTTGGTAATATGAGGAGAATTATAAAGGTATAATAAGATATTAAAGCAGTGGGTAAAGGGGGATACAGTCCTTTTTTCTCACCTGTTTTGTCCGGATTGGGTCCTACAATGCTTGAACAACTTCTTAGAGATTCCCTCTGCATTAAATGAAAGCCAGGTGGCAAGCAGCTCAGCTTATTTATGATATGGGTGCCTACCTCCTCCTTGAAGTGATTAAGCCCTCTATGTGATCGTGGTCCTGAAGGCCTCCTGTGAAGTGTGGAGTGCTTTCAGCTTTCAGCCCATGACTTCAGCAGGGCTTGACGATACCGAACATCTCACAGGAGCAATTTCTATTGCACCAGTTCTCAAAATTACATAGCGCAGAAAGCGCTGACAGAGAGCCGTGAGGTTCTGACAGCTGGGTTAATTACATACCAACATTTGAGTGTGCAATAGCTTAGGCCCACTTGTTTTTACTAAATAACATGACAGAAATGGATAAAAAACACTGCCTCTACAAAGTGACCCATTTATATTACAAAGGAGAGTTGTCTAGCTTTGGGGTAATGTATATTTATGTGGAGTTTTGCATATCAACAAAACTAAAGTAGTTGTAAGAGTGATATTCTGTAATGCTGATGGGAATCCAGAATAGGAGGTATAAACAAACACAAATCTGTTTCTGATTGAAATATGGAGACTAGATGAGCAAAATGCGAACTGAGGTTGAATCTTTTTGAAAAGACAAGTTAGAATTCTGCAAATTACTAGAGTGAAAATAGCATAGCCAATTATTTCTAAGGAAGCTAGATCTTTAGTGGTTATAGTAGTTAATAAAAGGTAATTTGGCACCATCACATTATGAAGCTTTAGCAGTAATATGGGCTTTCCAATAATAAAGCACAGCCGATAATAAGCATTGGTGTTACAGCTGCTGTCTTCCATTTCTATCCAATTCATCTGTCTCAGAGCCTGAAGCTGTTCAGCAAGACCAAGGGAAAAAACATTAGCCTCTTTATTATTTATAACTCATTTTTTTCCCTGATAACACTGCAATACCATAAACACTGTTTCCATGGAAACCCAAACAAGACAAAATTACCATGGGTATTGTGGTTTATACCTCTAGGAATATAGGTATCTAAAGTTTCAACCTGTCCCTGCATGACAAAGGAATGCAGAAGTGATTGATATTTTTAATTACTGGGTAATATTGGCTGAGTTGGGGAATTTCTTGAATTGCAGTGTGATGTGCTGCAATCATGTTATCCAATTACATCTCATGCTTCTCACTGACTTTATTTCCTTTGAAAGCTGGTCTTTCAAAAATGCAATTAGAAGGAGTTCCTTGTTTCTATAGACTTTGGTGATGCTAAATGGTGAATTACATTTATGTGATATGGAGTAATAGCATTTAAGGACTGGGAAACCAAAAATGTCTTTGTGGGTTTTGTAATGCAGATGGATAAACCTGAGGCTGTATGAGAAATACAAAACAATTAAGTGATCTGAACTGTAAAGGTCATCCACAGGTTACCTAAGGCATAACTGAAAAGGAAAATATTTCCTTTGAGTTAATAGCTGGCTGTAAGAGAGAAGATCCTCATAGAAAATTCAAAGGCCCTTTACCCTCTGTTGAATTACTTGAGCAAACCATGGGCTCAATAATTCTATAGTAGAACACAAAAATATAAAAATTGGCCAAAAGAAAAGCTTTAGCAATACCATAATGTAGTAGGTAAGGCGTTGTTCTCTTATTTCATGCAGAATGTTACACAACTCCAAGACTGTCTTTTTCCAGTTATGTGAGAACAAAATGTCTGCAGAACTCGGTGATCCACTCAAATCACTCATATGAAAGAAACGGGTGCTTTTTTTTCATTTCTCCTAAAAAGGGACTCAGTGCCCTTTAGTAGGTAAAACAAACAAGCTTTGGTTCAAAAAGCAGAGCATGAAGGAGGCCGTCTCTCTCACTTGGTGGATTAGGCACTCACCCGGAAGGTGTTAACTGCTGCTGCACTGGGCCTTAAATTATTGATGAAAGGTGGAAGATTATTAAAAAGGGAGGCTCAGAGCAAGTCCTCTCCCCTCTCAATAACAAGCCTGGTGTTCTGGTCACTGCTCTGTGAAACGAAGCCAAACCCACTCCTGCAGAGATGAATTAAAGGAAAGTTCCTTGGTGAAGGGGTGAATCAGAGCTAAGGCATTTTGGAAGAAGTCTGGGACAGAGCTAAGGAAGTGAGGTCGCAGCAGCTTTGTGAATCTAGTCCGTCCTTTCCTACATTTTCTTAACAAGTGCTTAAAACCAAAACATTTGCTTTTGGGGTTTAATGGAACATGTCATCAGACTTGAATGGAATTTTTAATACTGCCTGTTTTGGCAAGAATCTGAATTTGTTTGTTTGTTTGTTTTCATTTGAGCCAAATCTATTTTGCAATCGTTTGCTTTGCCTGCAGATCAGTTATTGACAAATCCCATCTGCAGAATAATGCCATGAATATTTCTGCTTCTCAGGCAGAATGGCGGCTGCTTCCTGCTCAAGGAAACTGGAATTACTCTTCCCTCCTTGGGGCAGAAAGCTGTCTTTTCTTGCATCTCAGGAAAGGTACCTCTTAAGTCTCTTTTGCAGGCCAGTACAGGACAACTTCATTAGGTTAGCGGATGGGCTAGTAAAACATTTTTCTGTCTAGAATAACAAGATACAGTACAATTATTGCTCTATTCTAATGCCACAGCACAGCATTGTTTTGGCAAAGAACTGAGATATATTCTTTGTTCTCCACAACCGTATAGCCAAAGAGGGATCTATCCATCTGAACAGTTCTTGCTTCATACAGTTGCCCTTGCACAGTGCTGCACTTCATTTTAGATATCCTTATTTCCTTTTGTTTTATGCAATATGCTTCCCATTCTGTTGTGTCTTTTGGAACCAAGGCTCTCTAGAACCAAGGTTGGGATCCAGTTGCCTAAACAGGGGAGCTTAGCATCATTTTGGATGCTCTGGGATAGCTGAGACATCCTCACTGGATTGGCTACAGGACTTAGGGGAAACCTGTGCCCCTCTAGAATAGCAATTAAGTCTGTGGTGTTTGCATGGTGCTAGATCGGTCTGCAGTGTGATGTGTGCCAACCCTTCTGAGTCTCTCACTAACAGAGAGGCACAAGGTGTTTGCTCAAAGAAGAAAAGAAGTAATGAATCTATGATCTGTAACGTCCTGTGATAAGCTCAAAAAATCTATTTATTGTACGTAAAGACTGCAGTACCACTTCAAAGTCTTGGGAAGGACTCCTAGAGATACATAGAATCATGGAATCATAGAATCATTAAGGTTGGAAAAGACCTCTAAGATCATCGAGTCCAACCATCAACCCAACACCACCATGCCCACTACACCATGTCCCTAAGCGCCTCATCTACACATCTTTTAAATACCTCCAGGGATGGTGACTCAACCACTTCCCCGGGCAGCCTGTTCCAAGGCCTGACCACTCTTGCAGTAAAGAAATTTCTCCTAATGCCCAATCTAAACCTCCCTTGGCGCAACTTGAGGCCATTTCCTCTCATCCTATCGCTTGTTACTTGGGAGAAGAGACCAACCCCCACCTCGCTACAACCTCCTTTCAGGTAGTTGTAGAGTGCGATGAGGTCTCCCCTCTCAACCTCCTCTTCTCCAGGCTAAACAACCCCAGTTCCCTCAGCCGCTCCTCATGAGGCTTGTGCTCCAGGCCCTTCACCAGCTTCGTTGCCCTTCTCTGGACACGCTCCAGCACCTCCATGTCCTTCTTGTAGGTAACTCTGCGTAACTGGGGCTGCTCTAAACGAGTAAACAAATGTGTCCGGGACTGTTCTCTGGCACTGGTGCCAACTGGCACGCGAAAATTTCTGTCCACACTACTGAAGCCTTTCAACTGCCTCCAAATGGTAGCCACACGCAAGCTGTTCATTGACAGTGTGTGCAGGTTGTGCTGTCTCCCCAGCTGTGCCCGTGAAGGGTTTGGCAGACTGCTAGCTGGGCCCTGCGAGCGGCGGGCAGGAGGCCATGCTGAGGTGGGGCTGGGGTTGGCCCGGGGCCGGGGCATGAGGCCAGGCACGGGGCTGGGGCCGCTGGGATCGGGCAGGGCCTGGGCTCGGGCTGGTGCTGAAAGGTAGCACCGGGCGGCAGGCCCCCATGTCCGTGGCGCCATCGGGGCCTGGCGTGGCCTTGAAGGGCTGCTCTCTGCACGCCGTCTTCTTCGATGGTCTCCTCCTCTGCCTTAGGTCTCCTCGCAAGTACACGTAGTGCCGAGCCACCTCCGAAGAAATAGCCAAGTCCACAGAAACTAAAAGGAAGGGAAAGAAAAACTCTTACATGAAACCCATGCGTTAGTGAAATGCCAGCTTGCCCTCGCTTTCTCCGTGATGCATCACGCTCCCACTCCCTCAGTTTGTTTATCTTTTAATATAAGTGGTGGTTTCTTTGGGTTCCTGCTAATAGAGTTTAAAATATCTCTGTGGAAAGGATTTAAATTATTTTCCATCTATAGAGAAGGTCTAAGACTAGCTCTGTTGTTTTTTTTTTTTTTTGACTGCATAGCAAAGCTTTATGTTACAAGATTAAATCATACTGGAGATTATGATATCTCCTTGTGTTAGCCTTTCTTATTCAGATCAAATAAAATTCTACATGACTAAGGATTGCTTTGTTTTCCAGAAATTGCTTTTCATTGATATTGTGTACCTTCTAGCTTGTCATATTTCAATACTTTGCTATTTAGATATGCTGAATGATGCAATGTTTCCTATGGGAGGTTGAACATGAGGGTGGGAAAATAAAAATCTTAAAGGCATATTTTAAGATATTCAGAGAAACTATAATCACAGAGAAAACAAAATAGAAATTATTTCCCATAGCATTGCTTAATCCTGGAAACTTTATGGACTGCTAAGACAATTATGACTAACCATTTTGATAGAAATATTATAATTTCCTTATTGCCATCTTGGTACCATATCACAGACAAAACAAGACACAGTTTTCAATGAAAATTAATCTGATGGATTTAGTGCAGGCTTTTTAAAAACTCTCAGTATGCAATGATTTCTTTCAAGTTACTAAATTTTTTCAAAGCTTTCTGAATCATTATAATAACTATAATATATTCCTGAACAGTTAGCATAGCCAAGCCTATAATATTCGACAACTTCAAAGCTGATGCTCACCAAAGTTGCATAGTATTCTTTCCTCTTCAGAGGTCATCAGCTTTGTAAGCTGGTACTCATTTTTTATTCACATGTTTATTCACAGACCTATTGTGGGACCACCCAGAAGCTATTCAAAATACGAAAATTTCAATCTTTCCAATATAAGTTTTCAGAAAATTTATTTGCACTATCATTGTTTCTAGAAACATTTTTGTATATGAAGCTTTCCTAAGTGCAGTCAAAACCAGTAACCTGTTGCAGCTTCTCATAATCCAAGACAAAGGTTTGATTTTCTGGTTTTGTTTAATACCACCATGTTCACATGGCACATGCTGCTCACACTGCATTTGCATATGCATAAATATCTAATAATACTGCTTGCTAGAGAATCAGGCCCCTTCTTTAGGTAAAAGTAGATGCAGCTAAATATGAAGTGATGTACCTGAGAAAGCCCTCCCCCACAAATTTACATAAAAAGAGCTTTGAGTAAATAATTTCCACTCTGGAGTGAGATCATAGGGTTGTGACAGATGAGTCTGAGAAAATACCAGCTCAGCACTAAATAGTGGTCAAAACAAAGAACCTAAAGTTAGGAATTCTTGGGAGAGGAATAGATAATAGAACAACCTCATTATATCATTATGAAAATGTCAGGTTTACTTCTGTCTTGAATGCTGCATGCATTTCTGGGCTTTAGTAAACTAACTCTTTCCAGCGTGCAAAAGAGGTAACTGAGGAAGGGTGTGATACAGGTCTATAAAATCACCATTGCCATGTCTTTCAGTGCAAAATCTAGGAGGCCTCAGGTCAAGCTAGGAGGAGCATTGTTCAAAATAAATCAACCAACATGTCTCTTTGGGCAACAGATAGTAGACTTGGAGAACTCCTTGCCAAGGGATGCTGTCAGGTGGAGCAGTTTGCATGGGTTCAGAAGGAACTGAGAATTAATAAATGTACAGCTATCATACACAGCTCAGGAAATGCCTGGGCTGAAAGTAGTTGGAGGCTGGTGGATTAGGAGGAATTATGATATGTCCTTGAGCTGTTCCTACTCTCCCACAGGCATTTGTTTTGCCTACTGTAGAAGACAAGATACAGAGTTATGAAAGTCTTGGGCATTCTTATCTTTTTAGTTACGGATATTGTGAATTGTTCATAGTTGATTTTCTCAGATTAATTGTATGGCAGCGTGAATGAACGAGACTACTTTGGGCACAGTACCTCAAGATTATTAAAAACACAGTTCCATTGTTTTCTGAATGTGATTGAAAATGATATTTTCTTTACTCCTGACTAAATTTTGTCTCACCTGCCTTTTGCCGCTGCTACTCCTACTTTTCTGAGACCTGAAATGAATTTTTTAGATGCTTTTTCTATGAAAAAGAAATTAGCTTTATATTCAGGTCAGCATTGCGGTTGGGGAAAAGCTATCCTGAAGTTATTGTTTTTCCATAATTGCCTCTCTCCTGGTTGTTTTTGCACAACTTGCCTCCCAGCTCCCCCTTATTCAGGATCCTTGAGGTGGATAAAGGTCCCTTAAATTCTATGTGCAGAGTGCACCGCTCTTTATCCCATCCCACCCCACTGTGGATACCTTGAGTCTGGGGGGGCCCATCCCACCTGCTTTGCATTGCCTTGCATACATTATCACTGTTGGCCTGCGTGTTTACTGTGAGATGAGTCAAAGAGGCTGAGTAGTGCTGCCGTTACCTGTTGTACAGCTCTACGTAGTTAGTATGCATGATGAATGGGAAGCACCAGTAACCCCTAATGCACCTAGGGTAGAAACACATCTCATATGAGCTGTGTAAAAGGCAGTGATTTTTTTACCTGAGGTCTGTGTACACCTGGAGGTGTGTAAAAAATTGGAGAGGAACATGTAAATTCACAGCACAGGGAGTAATGCCACTTTCAGAAAAAGTGTAGGGCTGCAGTTTTCAGGCAGGTTGAAAATCACTGAACAGTCTGTGTTTGGAAGAGAGTTTCCCTCAGCACAGTCAAGCAGGTGCACTTGTAGGATTCTTTTACAGGAAATTCTGTAGCAGTCCTTCATCCTGTCTTGCCCTCTGAGTACTGCTTTGCAGGCAAATGTGAAAAGGACCAGAAAAAGTGTGTATGGTAAAGAACAAGTGGAAGTGGAAATCTTTGTTAAAAATGGAAATGTACATCTTGTTGATCTACGCTCCGTCAGGGTATGTTTAAGGATGTCTGGTTATTCGAACTTAGAGAGAGTAGTATTTGGACTAAAACATGTTTTACATTCATTATCATGACATCTCTCCTCCCCTCTCTGCTTCCCCTGTTGAGGCTGTATGCACTTAATAATAGAAATTCTGATCGGTTTTCTAGGAGAACAAAGCCACTGAGAGCACAGTTCATTCATAGCTATAACTGCTCTCTACGTGCAGTGCTTTTTATTAATTTTTTGAAGCAGCAGTCAATTATAGAGTCCTCAGATTTTTTTCCTCTTTGTTGAAGGGCCACTGGAAGGCAGTGTATTAAGTATCCCCTCCAACAATAAAGATATCTGAGCTGCTCTGTCAGAAGAGTTCTGTATCCAATTATTTGCAAGCTCCTTGCAGATATGATTCTATGGAGTAAATGGAAAACATACTTCTGCACTGATAGTAATTTAATAAAAATAAAAAGCTATTGATTTTTTTAGTAACTGTGTTAAAAGGCCACTGTAATCTTGGCTTCACTCCGCTGTTGGCAGAGCGTTCACCAGCAAGTAGATTTTTTACTTTTCCCAGGGCACCATTTATTAAATGCCGTCTTAATGTGTACAGATGATTAGTTTAGCTGAAGTGCGGGAAGATTTATAATACCTTCCTGTTATTTAACTTCTCTTAGTCAATTCAGACATCAGCAGCATTTGCAGAGATTTATCTCCTGTACTTTGCGACTTTGTTTCTTCCATTTCTTAAGCCAAATGTGCCTCTGAGCGCACTGAGCCAGGACTTTGTGGGCGGGAGCTACTTTTGACAGATATAGAAAAGAGCATCCTATTTGCTGACTCTTATTGATATAACCACTCTGTGATGCTAACACCTACTTAAGTGACAGGGGAATGTCACTTCAGCTGTATTGCAAACCTCAGTTTGAAAAAGGAGTTAAATCAGTAAAGGTGGACTCATGTTAAATGATTTTATCTGTCTAAAAGTGTGGCTCTACTATAAACTAGCTGTTTAGAGATACGCATTCTCGAAAACGATTCATATAATCTATTCCCTTTGGAAGTTCCTATTTATCTACATTGACCATAGCTAGAGTCTAAACAATTCTTTAAGTGAGAGGTGAATTTCAGATTATAAGAAATGGTTTATATGCATTCATTCCATTTTAGGTGCACTTGTGTCTCCCCAAAACAATGGTTTTTGTGATGTTGAAGCATAAGAATTTGAAATCCATTTGTCAAATATGATAAATACTGATACAGTCCAAGAACCTAACTGCTAACGTATATGCAGGGGCACATCTTCACTTATAATTCTTTTAAAGATTTAGAGCTGTTGGTCAGGATCTGAGAATCCATCTCTATTTCCATCCAGAAGGTATTTTCCAAAGCTAAAATTAGAGAGGGAGTCAGTCTGCAGATTAAGATACCTAAATTTAAATGTCCACATATCGGTTATCTAGGTGTTTAAACTCCCATTTAAAGTTTAGCTGCCACAATCAGTGGAAAGCGATTCAGTAATTGTGTACTTCAGAGACGGCTAAATTTTTCTCCAGGCTCCATTGACCAGATCTGCATGACTGTAATGGGAACCTACATACCTAACTGTCCTGGTTTCGGCTGGGATAGGGTTAAATTTCTTCCTAGTGCTGTGTTTTGGATTTAGTACGAGGAGAATGTTGATAACACACTGATGTTTTCAGTTGTTGCTAAGTGCCCTCCTAGTCCAAGGACAGCTCCTGTGCCTACTGACTGAGCTAGGTACACAAGATGGGAGGGAACATAATCAGGACAGCCAGCCCAGCTGGCCAATGGGGTATTCCATACCATGTGACGTCATGCTCAGTATATGAAGGGTAGGCGTGATCCAGGAAGTACCGATCGCTACTTGGTTATCGGTCAGCGCGGGTGGTGAGCAATTGCATTGTGCATCACTCATTTTGTACATTTTATCATTATCATTATTATTTTCCTTTTTTTTCCCCTGTTCTATTAAACTGTCTTTATCTCAACCCACGAGTTTTTTTCTCACTCTTACCCTTCCGATTCTCTCCCCGTCCCGCTGGGGGTGGGGGGAGTGAGTGAGCGGCTGCGTGGTATTTGGCTGCCTGCCAGGTTAAACCGCGACACTAACTCTCTTGTAAATACATATGGTGTGATTCTGTTCCATATCTAGCAACATTTTACACATCTGTCACTTCCACATGGAGCTGGCAGATAACATAGGACATGCATCATTCTGTAGAGGCAGTTGGAGAAGAGGTGGATGTCCCAAGGTACCACAAATAGCAACAGCTACCTCTGGTTAGGCAGCTGAGTCATACCCCTATGTTGCAACTCCTAAATTTAACAGCTACAGGCTGGGGTTGAATCCAACCCCTACTTATTTTGGAGGAAAGGAAGTTTTCAATGGGGATGCGATTAAGTTGCATAAATATAGTTGTGCACCGATGTGTGAGATTGGTATCCTATCCATATGACATCCTTCTTGGTTTTCCCCTGCAGAAGGTGCAGGTCTCCTAGCCCCACTCAGATAAGTGCCTTTGGTAGCAGAACCATAGAATCACAGCATGGCTTGGGTTGGAAGGGACCTTTAAAGATGATCTAGTTCCAACCCCCCTGCTGTTGGCAGGGACATCTTCCACTAGATTAAATTGCTCAAAACCCTATCCAACCTGACCTTGAACGCTTCCAGGGAGGGGGCATCCACAGCTTCTCTAGGCAACCTGTTCCAGTGTCCCACCACCCTCATAGTAAAGAATTTCCTCCTTATATCTAATCTAAATCTACCCTCTTTTAGTTTAAAATTGTTACCCCTTGTTCTATTACTATAGGCCCACCTTTCTTATAAACTCCATTTAAGTATTGAAATATGGCAATAAGGTCTGCTGGGAGCCTTCTTCAGGCTAAACAACTCCAAATCTCTCAGCTTCTCGTTATACGAGAGGAGTTCCAGCCCTCTGATTATTTTTTGTGGCCCTCCTCTGGACCCACTCTAACAGCTCCATGTCTTCCTTGTACTGGGGACCCCAGAGCTGGATGCAGGACTCCAGGTGGGGTCTCATGAGAGTGGAGTAGAGGAGGAGAATCACCTCCCTTGACCTGCTGGCCACGCTTCTTTTCATGTAGCCCAGGATACGATTGACTTCCTGGGCTGCAAGCGCACATTGCTGGCTCATGTCCAATTTTTCATCTACCAATATCCGTAAGTCCTTCTCTGCAGGGCTGCTCTCAATCCCTTCATCCCCCAGCCTGTATTGATACTGGTGATTGCCCCAACCCAGGTGCAGGACCTTGCACTTGGCCTTGTTGAACTTCATGAGTTTCACATTGGCCCACTTCTCAAGCCTGTCAAGGTCCCTCTGGATGGCATCCCTTCCCTCTAGTATATCAATAGCACCACTCAGGTTGGTGTCATCTGCAAGCTTCCTGAGGGTGCAGTCTTCAAATAATTCTCTTCTTGCAGCATCTTGAATAATTATCTATTTCTTGTTCTCCCTCCCTAATACAACGTAACCTGCTGACTTCCTCCTGCAGCTCCTTCACCTGCTGCCTGAGTGACTCCAGCAGAGCACACCTTGCACAGGTGGAGCTTACACCCTCCTCCACTTAGGACTGTGGGGTACAGACATTACAGCCTTCCACCTGGACAGCAGCTTCCCTGACAGGAGGCTCTACTGGCTTTGGCTGGGATGGAGTTAATTTTCTTCATAGTAGCTAGCATGGGGCTATGTTTTGGATTTGTGCTGGAAACAGTGCTGATAACACAGGGATGTTTTCGTTACTGCTGAGCAGCGCTTACACAGAGTCAAGGCCTTTTCCGCTCCTCACCCCACTCCACCAGCGAGTAGGTTGGGGGTGCACAAGAAGCTGGGAGGGGACACAGGCGGGACAGCTGACCCCAACTGACCAAAGGGATATCCCATGTCATATGACGTCGTGCTCAGCATATAAAGCTGGGGGAAGAGGAAGGAAGGCGGGACGTTTGGCACGATGGTGTTTGTCTTCCCAAGTAACGGTTATGCGTGATGGAGCCCTGCTTTCCTGGAGATGGCTGAACACCTGCCTGCCAATGGGAAGTAGGGAATGAATTCCTTGTTTTGCTTTGCTTGTGTGCACGGCTTTTGCTTTAGCTATTAAACTGCCTTTATCTCAACCCACGAGTTGTCTCACTTTTACCCTTCCTATTCTCTCCCCCATCTCACTGGGCAGTGAGTGAGCGAGCGGCCGGGTGGGGCTTAATTGCCAGCCGGGGTTAAACCATGACAGAAGCTCTGTCTGGTGGCAGCCTCCACTCATCCCAGGCTAGCCTGGCTAGGTAGGTGGTTCCTCATTGTTGCAGAGCACAGCCCTTGCCTGGTCTTGGCCACCATGCTTCCAATGATCTCAAAGCACTGCCTAATAAGCCCTTCTAATTCCCTGGAGACCTCAAGCTGCCTTAGGAACCTTAAATGTCATGACAATGTTCATGCAACTGGATCGCATCCTGGTTTGACACTAATTTCAGTGGGAAGAAAAAATATTCCTATCAGGAAAGACCTTGTATTTTAAGAACCGCTAGTTTGTGTGATTTTACTGGCAATGGTCTCCATTCTGAGGTTTTCTGAACCATCACTTTAACACTAGGAACACTTCTTACCAAAGCAACACTGTAAGGTAGACTCACAATAATATGATGCACTTTACCTGTCCTTGACAGATGGATTTTGGCTGTACAGCTCCAGTGGCAGAGGTAAAGACATTTGGAGTAAACCCTTGGCCTCCAAATTCCCATCTATTTTAGTGAGGCCAGAATTTCAGTTTTTTCTGCAAGGGAAGTGGACAAACTAGTTTGGTATTTGTGCCAGGTGAGATCCTGGCTTGGGGTTTAGTAAAATGATGCAGATATGATTAAAAATACAAAAGTGATAGTAATGCTAGACCCCACCTCATGATTAAGAGGATAACAATCCTACTATAAATGAAGAAGAAAGGAAGACAGACACTTCATGTTAGAATTGGGAATAGCGACAAGTCTCAGCTCCGCTGTGCACAGCTCCTGCAGAAGCAAGGTGTGTAGTCACTTTTACTGCTTAGAAAGTGAAGAAGTATCTCTGGTTATAATAGCTGATTCACAGTTGACATTTCTATCTGTCTTCTGGCCCATGTGTAAGGAAGTGCATATACCAACTTGTTGGGGAACTGCATTGTTTACTGAGGCATAATGAAGTCTCTCAACTGTAACTAAAAATGTGCCAGTAAATCCTGCACAGTAGCTATAAAATTGCTTCTTGTTGATATTGAAGCCAGCAGCAAATGACAAAGGTCACACCTACAGCATCACATGAGGGATATGAAAGCAGAGCTTCCAAACTGCGTATGCTTCAGTGCTGCCAGTGCCCTCACAGGGCAGTTGCAGAGACATCTCACTACTCAACTCTCCAGAGAGTTTCAAGCAGAGGGAGAGGCACACCTAGCAACATTCATGTTAGGTACCCAGTTCATCTCTAGGGCAATGCTCTTCTGAGCAACGTCACTCATAGGTTTGGTTCAGCTAAATACTTCAACATCAGGGAAGAGTCACAGGATGACATCAGCCTTATGCTCAGACTCACTGTATGTTGATGATTTTGTGTATACATTCTGACCAATCAATGATAGCACCGCACAGTCCTCCAGATGGGAATCACAGAATTACAGAAGCACAGAATGGTTGAGGTTGGAAGGGACTTCTGGAGGTCATCTTGACCAACTCCCCTGCTCAAGCAGGGCCATCGAGAGCCAGTTGCCCAGGACCATGCCCAGATGGCTTTTGAATATCTCCAAGATGGGAGAATCCACAACTTCTCTGGGCAACCTGCACCAGTGCTCAGTCACTCTCACAGCAAAAAAGTATTTCCTGATGTTCAGAGGGAACCTCCTGTGTTTCAGTTTGTGCCCATTGCCTCTGGGCCTGGCACTGGGCACCTCTTTTCTGCCAAGCTGCTTTCCAGCTGGGTGGTCCCCAGCATATATTGGTGCATGGGGTTGTTCTTCCTCAGGCGTAGGGCTTCCCTGTGTTGAACTTCATGAGGTGCCCTGAACTCCACTGTCTCATGGTCACTGCAGCCAAGGCTGCCTTTGACCTTCACATTCCCAGCAAACCCCTCGTTGTTGGTGAGGATGAGGTCCAACAAAGTACCTCTCTTCATTGGCTTCTCTATCACTTGGAGGAAGAAGTTATCATCAATGCACTCCAGGAACCTCCTGGATTGCTTTTGACCTGCTGTGTTGTCCCTCTAGCAGATTTTGGGGTGATTGAAGTCTCCCATGAGGGCCAGGGCCCGTGAATATGAGGCTGAATGAATGACTTGCAGTAGGCTAGTAATCTATGATTGCAGAAGATGACCTTCCTGACTATATGGTAGGAAGTGGTACAGGCTCTTAAGGAACAGGACACGGATATCAACTGCCTCATTGTGGCCAGGAATCATCTGGTCGTCTCTAGATGGAAGCTGGCACCACTATCTTGCTGTCCTGCTGTGACAATTGCTGTGACAAGTTATGCAAAACCCTATTGCATCATCAGTCCTGAACTGACACCACCAATAAGGGCCCTAATATATACCTCATTCTAGAAATGTGGCATGCCCAATATTATAGGGTCATGAAAAATCACATACAGTGTTCTCTGAGAGAAACCATGACTACTGTAATCATGAGGAGTACCTTTCCATCTTGCATTTGGGAAATCAGTGATCACACTGTGTAATTTATGCATGCTGACACTGGACACACTTACCATGCATATTATGTCTGTGTGTTTCAGAAGCTGGACATTTTCCTCCAGAAACTTGTCAATGCCCTTTTGCGACCATGTTACTGATGTCAGTGAAACAAAAGAATATTTACATTTCTATCAGGGTGCACATATCCTATACTGACTACTGCATGCCCAATGAATAGTTCAGGTACAGCCCAGTTCCAGCCAGTTATCCATGGATTTTCCCACAATTTCATCCCTCTTCTACCAGTGAGGCAGCTGTTATGACACACTGAGGAGAGTCCAAGAGCTAAGCGCTATGGGTGTTGCTAGAGATGCCCCACTAGGATCAAATGGACATAGTCAAAAAGCTCCAAAGATATGAATATTATGTGATCTGACGGTAAAATGATATGAATACTAGCCCTCAGATCATGTAGTCTCAGCATTTCTGGGGAAAAAAAACAAACACAGGGGATGAATTTTGTACCAGATTCTAAAATAGTGTAATATTTGGCAGGTACAGTCATTCATTATCAGATCATACTCTGGCCCTGCTACTATCAAAGACATACATACATCATGATAACTATCTTTTACTTCCTGTTGCATTGCCAAGTATCATGAAGAAAAATAGTGAAGGCTTTCATAACCTAATATAGCAATGGTCAAATTATGAATTTCCTACTCAGTTCAGTCAAAAGCCTACCATTTTTTGTAAAGAGCTCTCCTGTTTTCATCCCTAAAAGTACATTAAAAAGTAGTAAGAAGTGCTTTGCTACAGCATTTTAAATAGAAAGTGAAGCTTTCTTTTAATTCTTCTATGTCTGCTGGCTATTTACTTCATTGAGCCAGGGTATAATTTTTACGAGTGATGACATATAACCCAGTTTTCTAGGAATACTTTGGATTTGCCATGTAATCTCAGTGTCCCTGAATAACTGATAGGAAGAAATAGTATGATAGCCATTTTTTTTTTGCCTTGCTATTGTGGTAGAAGATGTTAGACCCATCAAACAGATAATGAGGAATATATTTTCCATCAGCCAATAACTGTGAAAAGAAAACCTTCCCAATTACTGTTCAAATTCACTACCTTAACCTAATTTCCTTAGTACTCTAGTCTTTTTCTGGTGTGCAGTGTATTTTTCTAGCACATTCCCAGCTAGGAGGGAGTACTTGTGGCTCACCCCAGCCTTCTTTCTTGTTCAGTGTTTTTCTCAACAATTTTCCTTTGATTGCAGCCAGTAATCAGCCAGCAGCACCCCGGTTTGGTCTGTTCTCCTAGTGCTTTCGCGGCGTATACCTATTATGTTGCCAAAGGACTTTTAGAAAAAAAAAGTTACATTATTTTTCAGGCTTCTTTCAAGTTCTACTCAATAGCTGTTAGCTGTCACTAGGATAGTTTGTTATTGCAGTCCTTATGACCCAAAAGTAAATGCTGTAGTTTGATAACCAGTCACAAAAAGCATAATAAAAAGATGTAACAAAAATGTTTGCTTTGTCTAGAGGATCTCATTTTATTTAAAAAAATGATTATTCTCTGGTGAACATAATTTTTTCACTGTTAATGAAACTAATTGTGTTCATTTCATACCTTTCTCCTCAGAGTGAGTAGGCAGCAGTACAGACACATCTGATGAGATTCAGCTTACTAACTTTAGAACATTAGTTAACTAAATCTAAGGTAGCCCTCCACAGCTTCCATCAAAGTCTTTGTGAGAAATAGGCATTTCTGGGGCATGACTCATCTGACTTATTTTAGACTTCTCCTTCAGGATGAGGTGAATCACACCTAAGTGGTTCTTTCTCTGCGTTGATTATAAAAGACGCTTAAGGTGACTGGCTCAGTCAAATCCCATCTCTCCTGTCCACATCGAGCTTCATGGGTGATTGGCATGATTGCAATTCAGCACTAACTCAACTTCTGAACTTGGCGTTTGACCACTGGTGTCCAAAATGAAAGAACAGAGGAAAGTTTTGCTTTCTCCTTTTGTTTCTGAATACACAGATGAGACAATTAGCTCTAATATGGGCACTTATATCTTTAAACATAAATTACAAGCTCTTTTAGGTGCATTAGGCAGCTATACATCCTTCAGAAATCATAGGGAACTGCAAATGATAATTAGCTTTGATGATCGAGTCACATATTTGTAGGTTTAAATGTTAGAATTGTAAATGCACTAAATGCTTTCCCTTGAAAAGGATAACAGAAGCTTTGTCAGATGCAGTGAAACAAAACAAGGCACTGTTTTGAGGGTGCTTGATAGGGATGATAGGAAAAGGGACATTTCCTGCTAGCCCCAAGGTGGGGTTTGCACCCAGGAGGACATTACTGGGAAAGTCTGATACATAAAGTTCTGAAACAATCTCATTTTTTCCAGTGAAATTTAATGGCTGTTTGAGCTTCAAGAAAGCAAGCAGACAGAAAATGCCTGTAGTCCACCTGCTGCTTTTAAGCAGCAAAAGATATAAGAGTGAATTATCTTTTCTTTAGTACAGACACCCAACAAGCGCCTTTAGTAAACTTTTACCTGCCTTTGGAGCTGAAAGAAAACATGTAATCTCATTTTTGTGAAGTAAAATATTTGTGTGCAATCACGGAGTCTTTTTTTTTTTTTTAAGGGCAAACCATAAATGGAGGGAGTGTCTTCCAAATCATATGTTAATACCATTAGCTCAGAGACTATTGTGACAGTCTTCTTGAAATATAAAGACTATATCAGAGAACTTCACAGTACAGAGGACATATCAGTGCTCGGTATATCCTGTAAATGTTTCTCAAAATGCTTGAAGAATTTTCTTGGAGCAGAGCAGTACCAAGTCTAGACGGTTTATTACAAAATCTCCTAGACCTAGGCACTGACTTACTGGTCAGTTTACTAGTTTCTTTCTTCAGAAGGAAACACATGTCTACACATAGACAGGTTATAGATGTGTCAAATTTATTTGGAAAAGGATCTGTGCCAGTGAAAGTGCCTGTGGTTGTCCCACATGGGCATAAGTCCCTGTTCTGGTGTTGCCATGTTCAGTGACTAGTGTACAAAACAGCAACGCTTCCTGGGGGCCTAAATTCTCCTTCACCTGATCCAGTACGTTTCTTCTGTGCATAGCCCTACTGGGAAAATTAAGACACCTAAGACTCATCCCCTCAGGACTACTACTGCCTTGCCTCCATATTGCTTCTCCTGCCTTCACTTCCCTCTCCACACAAATTTTCACTATGTCTTCAAAGAGAGGACTTAAGAAAGACACTACAGCTACTCTCTTGCCTTTGATTTCTCTCTCTTCCTGCTACTCCTTCCTTCTTTCCTCCTTTCACAAATATAAACTTCTCATTTGCTTTTCTCCATTTTGCTTCCATGTTACCTCCCAGTGTCTTCAGGTGCCTTTCTTGCACTGTATTTGACTAATTGCTGAAAGTATTTCCCCATTTTCCACACTTAAGAAGCCCACCCACAACCCTCAACTACTTTTCTAATGCCTTTCCAGACCTTCCTTTCTCTCCGTTCCTAAGCTCATTGTTACTCTAACCTGTCTTCTCACGTCATCCCATCTCCAATCTCTCCTCCATCCCTGACATATCTCTAAAACTTCTCTCACCCAGGCCTCTGATGACTGCAGCTGCATCTCAGATCCAGAACAGTGGGCTTATCTTTTTCAAATTATTAGGCATGTGCAGCATGTTTAACCAGGCTTTTCTATCTGAATTCTTGCCCTTCCCCAGGAACATTGTCCTCTCTGGGTTTCTCTCCTGACTCTCTAATCATGTTTTTTGGGAGACAATTCCTTTAACCTCCTCTGGGTTTTCAATAGCTGTTTTATGTCCCTATCTGCATATATTGTCTTTGGATAATCTTGTCAGAAAACAAACTCAGCTCCAGTCTCTAGGAAGACACAGACAGAGAAACAGATTTTCCCTTTTCCAAACTAAAATCCTGGTTTGTCTCTTTCTTCTTTCTCCCTTCTGAAAGTTCAATGATCCACTCTACTTAGCTGTGACTAAAAGCAAACTCATTTTCTCTGGGCCACTTGGCAGATTTGTGTCCTGTTTGTTCAGTCTTTAGTCAGTGGGGTTATGGCCGATGGCTGGAGTGCTGCAGCAGTATGACAATTCAAACAGCAAATAACGTAGAGCGGAACTAGGTGGAAATAAATCAATATAGAAGTGAACGTCACATTACCTGGGAGAACACTTACATAAATAATATTTATTGGCATTAAAACAACTGCATTTGAGTCAGTTGTTCCATCTAGCTGGGTAACATCTTTAACACTTCAAAAAACAAGCTTAAAGAGAATAGGTTTTGGTGACGTCACATGAAAACATTTTATGCAAATATTGACCAACAGTATTGGATGGCATGCATGCTACGTTTTGAATATAATTTGGAAACCAAACCATTGCTAATAATTTGTTTTGTTTTGTTTTTGCTAATCTCCTGAAGAATGAGAAGGTCTCTACATGTAAACTGGAGATATATCATAGGGATATGGAGTCAAGGTGGTGCAACACGGATCTGATTGTTCTTTTATAATTACAATGATAATAAAGTGATAACTACTCCCTTCCAAGCTTAATTTTAACACTAAATTTGAAACCAGTGTACTAATAAATAGTAAGGTCTTGTAAAGGAAGTGTGTTGGTCAAACTAAATTTCTATCTAGTTTTTCATTACAAAATCTGTAATGTGAAAACATTTGCACATGATTAAGTAATTGTGAGGGGATAAAATAGCATATAAGCTTGCAATGATCGTGTTGGGTAAACCATGGCTTTATTTGTCTCTACTGATCCTTCCTCTTTCAGTTACTTGATACTCCATGAAAATGTTCACAGCTGGATGCCTGTGTTTTGTTAAGAAGTTAGAAACGAGACTGACAGGTTTATGTCCATATTCACCCAGGCAGGAAAGTACTGGAAGAACAACTGTATTATTCCATCTTACTCTTCTATGAGGCTCTATTATTTACCATGTAAGAACAGATTCTCTTTAATGTCCCATCTGTAGAAAAATGACACATTTATCTTCATTGCCACCTTTTGATT
This sequence comes from Calonectris borealis, assembly GCF_964195595.1. Lineage (NCBI taxonomy): Eukaryota > Metazoa > Chordata > Aves > Procellariiformes > Procellariidae > Calonectris > Calonectris borealis. The sequence continues at coordinate 136,401,742 of NC_134312.1, read as the reverse complement.
TCCAATGTATGTTGGAAATAGTTGTTGGGTGAAGGAATGCTGACTGGTTTGATGTTAAGAAAGAAAAACCTCCACTATTTCACATTTAGTAAACTACACAGGTTTTTTTTATGGATGGTCTGTTGGTTTCTCAAGTCTTGTAATGTAACATGAGGGAACACTTTCTATAACTGCCTGGCTTCTGTCTTCAAAGGGATGGATTCCCTTACATCTGGGGCACTTTTAATTGGATAATGTAACTCAGTGTAGTAACATAGAAAAGCAAACTTCCATGTTGATGTTTGAAATTAGAATCATAGAACCATAGAATCATTTAGGCTGGAAAAGATCTTTAAGATCATTGAGTCCAACCATTAACCTAGCACTGCCAAGTCCACCACTAAATCACGTCCCTAAGCACCACATCTATATGTCTTTTAAATACCTCCAGGGATGGGGACTCAACCATGTCCTTGGGCAGCCTGTTCCAATGCTTGGCCAACCCTTTCGGTGAAGAAATTTTTCTGAATGTCCAATCTAAACCTCCCCTGGAGCAACTTGAGGCCATTTCCTCTTGTCCTATCGCTTGTTACTTGGGAGAAGAGACCAACACCCACCTCGCTACAACCTCCTTTCAGGTAGTTGTAGGGAGCGATGAGGTCTCCCCTCAGCCTCCTTTCCTCCAGACTAAACAACCCCAGTTCCCTCAGCCACTCCTCATAAGACTTGTGCTCCAGGCCCTTCACCAGCTTCGTTGCCCTTCTCTGGACACGCTCCAGCACCTCCATGTCCTTCTTGTAGTGAGGGGCCCAAAACTGAACACAGTATTTGAGGTGCGGCCTCACCAGTGCCGAGTACAGGGACGCGATCACTTCCCTACTCCTGCTGGCCACACTATTTCTGATACAGACCAGGATACCGTTGGCCTTCTTGGCCACCTGAGCACACTGCCGGCTCATGTTCAGCCGACTGTCAACCAGCACCCCCAGGTCCTTTTCCTCCGGGCAGCTTTCCAGCCACTCTTCCCCAAGCCTGTAGCGTTGCCTGGGGTTGTTGTAACCCAGGTGCAGGACCCAGCACTTGGCCTTGTTGAACCTCATGCAATTGGCCTCGATCCATTGATCCAGCCTGTCTAGATAGCTCTGTAGAACCTTCCTACCCTCCAGCAGATCAACATTCTTGCTCAACTTGGTGTCATCTGCAAACTTTCTGAGGGTGCACTCAATCCCCTCATCCAGATCATTGATAAAGATATTAAACAGAACTGGCCCCAGTACAGAGCCCTGGGGAACACCACTTGTGACCGGCCACCAACTGGATTTAACTCCATTCGCCACAACTCTTTGGGCCCGACCATCCAGCCAGTCTTTTACCCAGCAAAGTGTATACCTGTCCAAGCCATGAGCAGCCAATTTCTCTAGGAGAATGCTGTGGGAAACGGTGTCAAAGGCTTTACTGAAGTCCAGGTAGACCACATCCACAGCCTTTTCCTCATTCACTAAGCGGGTCACCTTGTCATAGAAGGAGATCAGGTTGGTCAAGCAGGACCTGCCTTTCATAACCCCATGCTGGCTGGGCCTGATAGCCTTGTTGTCCTATTAAATTGTTTATTCATTAGCAACATAATAAGCCCATTTGGTAGCTAGTACTTCCTCTGAATATTAAATGCTGGATATAAAAGAAAATAGCACTTATGCTGAATCGTATGTTTCAAACTAGTTTTAATAACATACTTTTTTTAATATCACTCAATAGTGTATACTATTATTGTCCTTTGAGCCACTGGATATCCTTGTTTCTCTGATTCAAAGCATGTGAAAACCTTTATCTGGAACAATCTAATAACAGGTTTTAAAAAATTCTATCACCTTTAATTAACTTGATGTCATAATTCACTTCTATTCAGGAAAAAACTCAGTTCTTTGTATTAAGATTGCTGGGGCAATGGTCTCAGGGCTAAAACTTCAGCTAGAGTAAATTATGTGGTTTAAAGGAATTATGCAGATAATTACCATTTGAGGGTCTAGCTTTTGGCTTCCATCTTATAGAGTCATTGCTTTCTGTGGGCTTCCTGCCATTCACCTTAATCAAAAACTGGTGAGGAATGAAAACACTCAGATGAGCTTATATCTGTGCTTATAAGGCTTTGTACAGTGTAGTTTAAAGTCTGTAGTAAATATCATCTTTAGTCTAATAATGTCAAATGATTCCATTAATACATATTGATAAAAAGATCGGCAAAAGTTGTAAAATTGTGCTTATTTGTGGCAAGATCTTTAGCTGATGTAGTTCACACTGTCCCCACTAATGTTAACCAATTATAGACCATCTGAAGATCTGAATGTTAATATTACATTTATGTAGAAATTAAAAATAAATCTGCTACCAATGTCAATTTTGAGCATCATGCTCTTCTGAAGTTGCTATGCTTTTCAGTGATTTTGTGTTTCAATCAGTTTGTTAAAGTGATTAATATAACAGTTTAAAGCTGCAAGGCACAGAGGAAACATCCTTTCAGCATTTTGCTCCTGACTTTTACCACCCTTTATCTCTCAAGGTCCTAAATGTAGAACAATTTTCTTGTGAAATCAGGCAAAATCATGGCAGAATCATCAGACCAAAAAAAGTGGGTTTTTTTTTGATCTAGTAGTGATATTTTGAAGAGCTGGTAACCATAGCAACCAAATAGGTTTTAAAGGCTGCAAATAGTTCAACAGTCTGTTGAACTGACAAAACGGCATGCTGCAGACAAAACGGCAAAATGAATTTTATGCCTTTTGGGACTGCTACATGAAGGGGTAGGCTCTTTTTGTTTGAGACACTTTTGACCTTGAATATGGAAATTTTTTTTTTTTTCCAGATGTGGGTATAAAAGAGTCTCTAAATACTAAAACAAATGCTGCTGCAAATGGCATTGTAGATGGTATTGTGAGTCCTAGTTTTGTATCGCTGCAATCTCTGCCATGGATGTGTTTGAGCTGCCAGGGAGAACATGTCCAAACTGGGTGCTGGGGGGTGCTAGGGGCTCACCACAAGGAGAGGTTTCTGTCCCACCTGGCAGTAGCACTGCAAGCAGGGTGCCCTGGGGGCTGCCCCTGGCTTGTGCTGGTGAGCTCAGTACATGCCAGAGCACCTTGAGCATGGGGCAAGGCAGCTCGGGTGCTGTCATAGATCCAGGACAGCGGGCAGTGAGGCAGCCTTGAGGTCCTCAGTGGCTGGGGTGGGGGACCAGGGACCCAGGACGGTGCTGCTGACACGGCTCCTGAAAGGCTCGGTTAGGGATACCCAACATGCCTTGTACTCTTTGGTTGTCTGTTACTGGAGGAGCTGGGTAGAATCCTTTTTTTTTTTTCTTCTACAATACATTCAACTGTGTTATGAATGTAGGTGATCAATTAAAAACCTGCCTCCTTGAGTAAGCATGATCCTGGGATTTTCTGGTCTGCAAATCTCTGTGATTGCTTTTTTTTACTTGACTGTCAGTATTTCAGGGAAGGTCATAAGTCTAGCTATACTTTTTTCTAATTCTTTGTCCTGGCTAATATTCTTTTTTTCCTAATCTCCTAACTAAGATCCAGTATTTTCACCATGTTTCTCTTCCTTTCTGGAGGATTAACTTCTTTTTTCTGATTCTGGTTCATCAATGAAGGCTGTCCTGGGAGCACAGAGGAGGGTTTAAGTGCTAGGCTGCTGAGCCTACTTAGTTTCCAGAGAAATAGCCGGTGGTAAATGTAGTGTTGCAATCGGAAGATTTTTAATAAAAATATGTTGGGTCCCTTGCTTTCAACCCTGTAGGGAAACTCACTCTCTTTCTTTTGTTTTATATCTCAGGCTAAGGATCAGATCTAGTTCTAGCCTGCAAAAACTGAAAGGGAGGTGGAGGTGCAAGGAAATTAATATTATACCTAATCGTCAATTAATCCTCTTGAGCTTTTCTTAAGGCCACTCTTCCCCTGTACACATTTTTACTTGGAAGCATTCATGGGGAGGCACGTTTAGATTGACCTCTGAAACACTCTTGAGGGTAAGAGACTGAGTGTCCCACCAGATTCTTGTTCACATGTGATGAGTAGACAAGACTTGGTCTGGTTGAGCACGTGACAGTCCAGTCCAACTTGCACTTGACACCTGCAAGTTCCCAGCAGGTATTCTGAGCTCAGCCCTTCTTCAGCCGGTTGGGGGTGCAGTAGACCCAAGTTCGAGTTGGACAATACCCAACAGCCTGGCTGGAAAGTGCCCAGGCCATGCGACTGGCATACTTACATATATTCCTGAAGCTGTTGTTTGTGTTTCATGGCAGATGGAGCTAGGATTTTCCAACAGCTGTTCCCTATAAATGGGAAATATCTGGGGCAAGAAGCAAAAGCCTAGTGAATTCTAGCATTTTGGAATAAAGATAAGCCCTGCAGTAAAACAACCGAAACAGAGGTATCTAGGCAAAGAATTGACCACTTAATACCACTTTTCTATTATTTATTTTCGTGAAAGCAAGAAGGAAGAACTGGAGAAAAGAAGCAAGGATGGATGTCATTTGAACATCATTAAGAAATTCTGATCTAGATTGTATAGAGAAGTCGTCTATAAGTACTTAAAGTTAGAGGAATACAGAGTCCTAATCCAACTATTTCCCCTTGAGTTCTCAGATTCTCCTATTTAAATAGGAGATTGAAATAATCTGTGTGTTTATCTTTGTGTGTGCATAGCTCTATATTTGGAGTTGGCCAAATAGAAAACTGTGGGTAGGTAACTCAGTCACTAAACTATAGGACAAAAGCATTTAATACACAATAATAGCATTAAAAACATCTATAATATTACAGAAATAGTAAAAAATGGCTTTTTTCTTGACCAGACCCATCATATACACACACACACACACACACATATAGCGGCAGGTAGTTTTGCTTGAGTTCGGGGTCAAGTTCCTCAAGTCAAGTGACTCTGTGTCCATAAAGCTTCCAAAGGTCTGTGCCAGTACCCTTCCTTCCCTCCCTGTAGCCCACTGCCTGTGCTCCCACTGGGGTGCATCTCCACTCCAAACTACGGACATGAGTGTACTCATAGACTCAGTGCTCAGCTGAAAAAAGTTTCAGTTGGAGCATAAACTTGAGACCCGTGCTAGCAACATGACATAGTAGCAAATGCAGTCTATGTGAATACATTCCTGTTGCATTCACACCACCACAATTCTTTTGTACTTTTCTACTTCTTTAGCTTCAACTCTCTCTGCAACTGCTTTATAGCAGCCTTTCCCCATGCAGCCTGCTCCTTACAGAATACCCCGGTGTCCTGATTGTACCAATGAAGTTAAGGCTATTCTCAGAAGATAGATCAATTGCCTGTCACCTATTCATAATTAGTTCTTGAGGTCACAACAACCGCCTGCAAGCATACGGAGAGCGCTAGCGGGCATAAACAAGAAGGGGGTTGTAACAGTCACCGACAGAGCAATACATCTCTCTGGTCTGGTGTCAGCAGATGGATCATTCATTACAATCTGAAGAAGCTCCTGCAAAATTGTGTGGAGCAAACTGAGGGTATAGCAAAGCGAATGGATGCAGCAGTACCAGATGGACATACGCATTTCTCAGAATTCCCTTTTTTTTAATATAACAAAACAGATGGCTATAGTTATCTTGTCTTCAGTACATTACAAACACTTTGCTTCCAACCTGTTCTGACTTCCCTGTCAATGCCAACTGGCAGTAGAAATCACCTCACTTGACTTTAAACCCATAACAGTTAGGTATGAAGTTTAAGCTGGCTGAAGTTCAGGCTTGGCTCCTATGGACACTCTAAGCACATCTGCAGAGGAAGCTTAATCTTGCCTTTTCCAGATAGCTATCTTAAAAAGGGATGAATTGCTTTCCTGAATCACCTCTTTCTTTTTGCTGAATATATAGGGGATCTAAGCATTGGCTTAAGGTGATATAACTAATTTTTAGATGGCTGATTATAGAGAAGAGGAATCCTGTCTTAAAGACCCATGTGAAGCCTCCCATGCATTACTGTTCTCATATATAGCTTCCAGTTAGCAAAGGCAGAGCTTAACTGTTCTGGGTCTTTTAAAAAGGATGTAGGTATATTATTTATTTTGGGGATTCAAAACTGTTTAACAGCCCTGTCCTGGACTCTTAAGTTGTATTTCTTTTGCACCAGGATGGGCTGGTCCATTATGATCCTGGTAAGAAATGCACTCGGACTCCATAGGCTATCATTTAAAATGCTGTTTATTAGCGCTAATGCTGTAAGGACAGAATAGTATAGATAATCTTACATCCCTTTAGGTGCTGGGAACCCTAGTTTGTGCAGCACTGAAGGGGCCTCTGGTCCATGTGCAGCATGTGGTGCAGACCTTGTCCATGGAAGAGGTTATCCCATTTTGATCATTTGAGCTATTATAGAAATTTCTTACAAGAAAACAACTCTATTTGTCATTTCTACTGTCAAACTTAGGAACTTCTTGCTGTACTTTTAGATAAAGATGAGGTCAGGCTGGTGGCATAATCCCTGGTACCAAGTGGCAGCTGCCTGCAAGCTCCTCTGTTACAGCAAACTGGCTGAGTTTATCCTGCGGCCAAGAGATCTGTGCAGCACAACACTGCCTGATGGCCAGGCTGGACTTGCAGAACAGCGCAGCACAGCACAGCACGGGCCTGGACCTGCTCAGGTTAACTGTTATGCAGATCACTACGTCCTCGAAGTACAATGGTCTTCCAGTCAGGACCACTATAATATCTTCAGAGCATCTTCTGCGGAGCTCAGGCAAGCAGTATCTGAATCTGTTTTTTGCGGAAGCTTTGTGAAGTTTGTTAACTGTGCACGTATGTTATTTCAGGGCATTTCTGCTAAAATTCCTTGTTCCTCTGCTGTATGTCCTAGGCTCTTTACTGAATAGCTGTCCTTCTGCGACAACCTGGTGCACACTAAACTTCTGAGGCATTAGCAAAGCCCCACAATTTGTCCCTAAGTGAAGGAAGCTTAAAATATTGTAATATCGAATTGACAGCCGGAACTGATGCACAGAACAGAGATACAGGCTGGTTGTTTTAGCCCAGCATAGGAAAAGTATGTTCTAACATAACCTTTATGTCAGACTTACTGCCAGGAAATGAGTTCTGCACTGAGCTGTGAACGCTTGTTTTTATGAGAGTCTCAGAGTGACTTTTTGAGTCAAACTGACATCTCTTCCTGGAAGGCAGGTTCCATTTAAGATGCTTTTGTGTCTCACACACTCTAAATTACGGACATACATCCTTAAAGGTTGTGAATGAATGGCTCTGGGACTTTTGAAATGCTACTTTCCCACCTAACTAATGCAATGAGTAAATAGTTTTGCTCCCAGTGAAAGATCAGATAGTATTATTGTACATGATAGTATTTGTACCTTGGAGACAATCATTATGGCAGATGCTGAACAAACATACAGATATTCCCTGCTCTAAAGAGTACTGCTATGGTATTTAGTTAGGAGACAGAAATTCTTCTGAAAGGACAAGCCTCTTCTCTTTCAGAGGCTTATTGTCTGAAGATCTGCTTTTCGGAAAAGCCACTTGAAGAAAAACATCCTGAGGGCCTCAGGTTATTTCTAATTGTAGACAGAGCTGTTTCTGCTCACTTCAGAACAAACAAGAAGGCCACATCAGTGCCTCTGGAGGGCTCCTGTGAGACTGACAATGGGGCAAGGCCAGGAAACACGGCAGCTGGGGGCCTTCAGCTGTTACCTAGACTCCTGTCGAGGAGAAGACGGTGCTGTACCTCTGTTTTCCAGACGATGTGGCATCCCCTTGCAAAGTGTGATGTCTGGGATGCCAGCAAGGACGTCAAGCTGGTCCTAAGTAAAAATGAAAAAAATCAGCTGGACGTAAGTGTTGCCTTCAGGACTTGGGGTTCCGCTATTGCATCTGTTTGCAGTGGGAGCAGGCTTGAGAGGACACCGCCCAGCTTTCTGCTGATGACTTGAGGGACTGATAAACTTATGAAGAAGATTTAGCATGGATCAAACATTGAACTAGAGCTGAGAGGTCTCAGCAGCAGTGGGAGAGGCCTGGACAGTGTCATCTTATGAAATCAGAAGGTCCAGGATACAGTACAGCCGTGCGTGCATGCATGGAGGACTGTAAACTACTCACAGTATGGTCTGCGTGGTCATGGCACTTGCCTTTTGATCTCAGATGACTTGCCTGTAACACCCTATTCAAACTGAAGGTTCAGGGCCAGAGCCAAGGGAACCCATGCCCTTATATGCAATTAAGTCATATTACGGGCCTTGCAAGTGAATTTATTGGAAATAGATCGGGATTTCCCTTCTCCTATTAGACAGTTTTAATGGAAAAAGAAGACTGGGGTTTAAATGTGTTGTGGTTTACCCCAGCAGGCAGCCAAACGCCATACAGTCGCTCGCTCACTACCCCCTGCAGTGGGATGGGGGAGAGAATTGAAAAAAAAAAAAAAAGCAAAATTTGTGGATTGAGATAAAGGCAGTTTAATAGAACAGAAAAGGAAGGGAAAATAATAATAACGATGATAAAAGAATATATAAAATGATGCACAATGCAATTGCTCACCACCCTCTGACCGATGCCCAGCCAGTCCCTGAGCAGTGGTAACCCCCCTCCCCGGGCCAATTCCCCCCTGTTCATATACTGAGCATGACGTCATATGGTATGGAATACCCCTTTGGCCAGTTTGGGTCGGCTGTCCTGGCTGTGCCCCCTCCCAGCTTCTTGTGCACCTGGCAGAGCATGGGAAGCTGAAAAGTCCTTGAGTAGGACTTTCAGGACACTACTTAGCAACAACTAAAACATCAGTGTGTTATCAACATTATTCTCATCCTAAATCCAAAACACAGCACTATGCCAGCTACTAGGAAGAAAATTAACTCTATCCCAGCCAAAACCAGGACAAAATGGTACCATTTATTTACTTGGAAGAGAATCTTGGTGCACCCAGCATGGCAAATGCATTTGCACAAAAGGATTTTCCTTTGTTATTGGCTGAAGGCTAATTTCTCTTCTAGGATCTCCCCTGCCAAGACTTGTTAGCAATTAGAGGGTGAACACAGGTATAGCCTGCCCATGCTCCTGAGTCGCTGGAGTGCAGTAGTCCATGCAAGGCAATAGCATGTGTAATTATTATTTAGCAGGTTTGTAGCTGAGGACTGTGGCTTTTGCCTCAAAGCCCTGGGCATCACCTGCCCTCATAACTTGTTTATGGCTTCTCATCTGGTAGATATTTTTTTTCTGTCCTTGGCTTCAGATCCTTGATTGTACCCTGGTAATCAGTTTTGGCTTGAAACATTATACTGGAGTATGTGTACTTCAGTCTCTTATAAGGCTAACCAGAAAGCAAGCATGATTTTAGGGTTGCTCAAAGACAGCTTGGCAATGATTATGTAGGGAAACATTAGAGAGAACTCTAAGTTTTTGTTTTGGTTAAGATGATTCTTTTCTTTTTACTTTCAGCCATCCCTATCTTGATATCTGGTGGGCTAATAAAGTTCATCTCCCCAAAGTCACCTATTAAATTCTAATTTTATTGCTTGGCAGAATCTCAGATATATTCAGTCCTCTCTATGCTTTGTCCCTGCACTTGGTCATTTCCTCCTCTTTTTCTCTATGCATTTATTAAATTGCAATTTTTTCTATGTAGTCCCCCTTTTTCCTAGCCTTAGTGTCCAGACAAAACAACCTCCTCTTCCTGGTGGGGGATGAGCTTTCTTGCCACACTGATTCTTTCCGATCAGGCAGTCAAGAATTTTTTGTTGTTTATGGAAGTTTCAAAACTTTCCCAAGGCTGCTTTTCAAGTGTTTCCAGTCTCTCAAGCTTTCTTTTACAAGATCAAGGTCCTGCAATTTTGTATCTGGCTGTTTTCCATACAAGTTGCCTTCAAAGGTCTTCTTTTGTTTGTATTCATTTTGATTAAGAAATAAGAATTTTTAGCTGTAAATTGAGTATATGTTCAGGTTGCTGAAGTAAACGTATTACAACACATAGCCAGAAGGTAAAGCCTTTAAATCATCCCCATTTGCTGTGATTTCCTTTCCTTTTTTTTTTTTTTGCTTAGAACTTGTATCATCTAACCCATTTATCCTACCATTCATTCGGATGTTGCGAAGGGCAGGGCAGAAGTCCACAGTTTGGGTTTGCTGTAGTTTGAATCTAACTTTAAAACATTGATTCAGTGTACAAAGTATTGATTCAACCTCGATCTGGTCATTATAGAACATTAGACAGAGTCCTTGACTTTATCACACCCAGCTATAGACTTGGTCTAGACAAACACTAGGTGCTGCTCCTGGAAAACTGCTAAATGCAAATTTAGTCCGAGAAAAGGGGCCAGTTAAATAATTTAATACCTAACAGACGGACTTCCTTAAATACAGAAGTCATTGTTATTCTATGGACAATGCCTTTCAGAATTGAGGAAGGGTCTGTGAAAAGGAAACATTGGGGGTTTCTTTGTCCATAGGATACTGAGAGCAACTTACCAATTATAGTTTGTGTGTAAGTAATGTGAAATTGGATGAATTTTCTTTTTGAATCTGAAGTTTCCAAAACTTCAAAGAGGTGATCAGCTGTGACTGAGATTTTGGACAGAAAAATTATAGTAATTACAGGTGACATATTTGTTTAGCCTTACAACATAAGCAGAAAAAGACTATTAAGTCCTTGGAATAATTCAAACGGAATGAGGAAAAATGCTTTATATAACCAAGAATGCATTTGCTACTCCAAGTACTAGCATTTATTATGGAAAATTCTTGATACTTATGTACCATGCAAATTTACAAGGGTACTTACAAATACATTCACTCAGGCACAAGGCATAATAATAATAGTTGCAAGCTAATGAAGATCAACTTAGGTCAGACACCAAAATCTAGTAAAAAGCTGTTAAAGTAAATCTTAATAAAAATAAACACCACCATTATAACCTGTGTTAGGATTTAATAAAATAAACAGAGATTTGTATAATAGGGCTTTATCTTGGATACTAAAAAAAAATATTCGGACAAAAGACTATTTGACTGATTCTGTGACCACAGTAAAAACGTGCTATCAAAAGGAGCTTCCTCCTGCCAGACCTGGTGCACTGAAGCACAAGTTACACCTCTTTTCAGATGCGTATGTGTTGCTATGTTTGTGGATGTCTATTTTTGACACAGCTTTTCATTATTTGAAACCTTTCATTAATGATACACAGTGCCTGCATAACACCTTTTTATTGCTTTCAAATACCTGCATCTTGAGCAAACTCAATTACATAAACATCCTGGGTCTTCTTTTTACCTTACAAAGAATTTGTTAGGAAAATGATGGCGTTAGCTAAAATGATGATTTTTTCCAATAGCATACTTGTCTCTACGCACATTTCTTAGATACCCACAGACTTCTGGAAATTACATGGTTATTAAGGATATTTGGGAAAAGACAGCTACCACATTTCCCCAACTAACTCACATTGCATTGTGTACCTAAGTGTCTTTAAAACATTGCCTATGCCTCTGCTGATAATACTCTCATACCCTCAGGAGTAACTTTCTGTTGGGTACAGCAATACCATGGTTTTCATATTGCTTTACCTCAGTCTATGCAAATCTGATTGCTGGATTGGGTCCTTCCTTGTGTAGGTTTGATTTCACACATCTGGATCTACCTGTACTGAGTAATAGATGACTTTACGTCAGCATGGTGAAGGAATAGAAATTTTCTCTCCTTCATCCCACTTATTGCTGTGGCAATATTATTGGAATTATTATTTGGAAACACAGAACTCACAGAGATCTTATTTCAACTGTTTCAAACCTTTTCTACAATACATGTCATTAATTTATATTATTGCTTTTTTGCCCACATTCTATTTATTATAAGGGACTGACCTCAGTATGAACCTTGAGAGATTTCCATCCAGAAACATTAAAGAGATTTAAATCCCTTACTGTTCAATGCTTTAAAAACTATTTTATGATATGGCAATTAAAGGTGACATGCTGCAACTCTTTAATCCTGAATGACTGCCTAGAGTAACAGGATCCCATGGAGTACATTACAGATATGGCTCAGCAGAAAATCGGCAGTATGTCCTATTTCTCCTCTTCCCCTTTCCCCATTCCCTGAAAAATGCAACTTTCAATAGATAAAGAAAACAATACAGATTATTGCTGGGTTGAAAGATGCCATTTTGTTGGAGGAAGGAAAGTTGTGTTTTAGAAAAAAACAATGGCCATCCAAAGTGGGCGATTCCTGCTGCAGGAAATGTCACTCCTGGGGATGGGGGGCTCTCCCTCCATAGACATTTTCCAGAGAAAGGGGTTGAAAGCTACAAACTCAGCCAGTACTGCTAGAGATGTTATGATCAGTATTAATGTTCAGGTGTCCTTTCTGACCTGTCTTTATAGTCCACTTGAGCTGTTTGTAGCTATGGTCACTGCATACTCAGTCTGGGAGGGTGGATGGCAACTACAGCATTTGGGGGACAAAAGGAAACAGAATAGCTTTGGCACACGTGCTACCTTGTTCTCTACACCTTTGAGAATCGCTTAATGTTTCTCCTGTACCACTCAACCCACAGCTCTGATTAAATGGAATAAAATTATGAAGGAAAATGTACTCTGGGCATGCCAAATCCACCTTTAGTGGAAAGAGATGCAATTTCTCAGAAGTCAGGAGAGCTGCACCCTCATACATTACAGATATATTTGATGAGCTTGCATTCCCCTTCTGTTTAGTCAAATCGATGGATTAAGAAGAGGCTTTACATGTAGGGAAAGGGAGAAGACAGAAGTGGTTCCTGTCAGTGCTCACCTGGGAAATACTAGCCCCTCTACAGGTACCACTCAGCCATGGCCCTTCTTGGCTTCTCTGTGGCCAACAAAAGTGGCACAAAACAGACACCATTGCAGATCTGAATATTCTCCATATATTCACTCATATCCATTGCCTGAATTAAATTATAGCAGTTGTCTTTAAGACCACCTATATACAGTTAGGAGGTGAGCAGCTGACAAAGTTAACAGACTGAAGGAGACACAAATGAGTCTTCCTATTTCTGAAGTTCTTTCATATACTGTCTGCTAACTTCTAAATATTAAAGATTTACCATAGTTATAAATTCTAGCTCTCTTTAATCACTATCCAGGAACACTATAGCTAATGCAAAGTAGCCTCAGTTGAGCCCTAAACAAGCAGCTCTTTCAGAGATGTTCTTTGTAGGCAAAGCATAAGCCTGGCTGTTTTTTTTTTACTGAAGTGCATCTTACGTATTCATTTTAGTATCTCTTATCTTTGCCTTGCCTCATGCTGGAAGGCTCTTTAAGAAAACAATCTAAAAAACCCTTTATCTAAGGTGAACCAACACACCTCACTGTGAATTGCAGAATATGTATGTATCTTTGGTTCATCTCATGCACTGGATAATGCGGGGGTATGGCTTTGTTCTCTTCAAAAACAGAATGCCCTTTCAGAAGGACTTCATTGATAGGAAAAGTTGTTCCTATTTTTTGAAATGTAAGGGGGCCAAAAATGTTACATTTTCTGTGCTGCTGGCATCTCCTCCGTTGTCTGGGGGAACAGCTGATAATCAGCATGCCTATCCTGCACCTTATCTGTGGCTCCAGTGGAATGTCTTGCAAGGCAAAAGCAGAAATATTGAATTTTGCAGTTGGCGAAAACAAGACATTCACTCACAGATTGAGATAAAAGTGACAGATGTGAATAATAAAAAAGTCCACATCACATGTAGCCTTTTTCCTCAAGCCACAGATTCCCTGTCAGACATGTTGCCTGAGACACTGATCTCATAGTATGACACAGCTGAAGCAAAGATTGCATTTGGTTACTGCTCAAATGGGAGACCTCAGGGGTAAAAACCCACACTGGTGTAGAAGCAGAGTCACCAGGTGTCACTCTTCCCAAATCAGCTGTGATCTGGGAAGAGTTCAAGGGAACAGAGATGCCACACTTGCAGCTCAGTAAGAAACCTGAGGTCTCAGGGCAGAGGTCTGCATTAAAACATAGTCTTTAGTAAACCCTGTTTAAGAGGTGGTCCTTCCAGTTTCTGATTTCTGCAGCAGTTTGTAACTCCCCCAGTTATGCCAGTGCAATTTTTGGTGGGACTTGTATGAATTACATCAAGCAGTGGTGCACTAGTAGGAATGAGAGGGCAAGGCAGGAACAGCTTAAAGAGATTTTGCAAACAGAGCTATTTCCCCCTTGGGGACTTGACACCGTCTTTATCACATTTTGCAAGAAGTAGCAAGATCTAATGGGGATAGTATTGATTGCAGTGTACCTTCTTCCCTTCTCCACAGAGAAGGGTAGAAGAATTTGGTAATAGAGAAGGGGCTCTGTAGTACCACAGGGAGGTGGCAAATCTTAATGAAAATCTTATCTTTAGATAATTTATTTCCTGTTCTTATGGAAGCATCTAAAAAAGTTATGCTGAACGTTACAACATTTTACAGGAAGAGTGAGGTTCCGTTTCCAAATATTTAATAAATTGCCTGAATTTACATGTCTCTATGTAGGTGCCCATGTTGGAGCTAGGGATTTGACTCACTTCTTCACGCAAAGGGACCTGATGCCAGTTGAGGTGCCCTAGGTTATCTCTCCTTGCCTCCTGCTTGTGGTCCAAATGGGTCTGGGGGTCCTTCTGTCATGCCCAGCTCCCAAAGTACATATGTCTTTGATACATTGCAGCACACTTCAATGCACTTTTAAGGCAAATATGTTGGATAAGGTGATTGGAGCACTCGTCCAGCATACAGGAATGCTGGGCTCAATGTTGTCTTGAGTCTTTGGAGAGGGGAAATAAAATTCAGCCCCAAATAGCCCCAGAATTGAGAAAGGGCCATCTCATTGCTTCACTACCCCAGGCAGATCCTTCTGATGAGCTGCTCAGCATGGAGTCTCTTCACGCTCACCGGTGAGAAAATGTCAACAAGAGCAAAGCTCTGATCAGGGACTTTGCCTGGAAGGGATTTAAATGTGGCTCCAATTCTTAGTCTGAAAATTCTTTCAGCAATTTATTCATTAACTGTTTATAGCAAAAATAAACACACAGGCACACAACCGATGCGTTCTAAAAAGTGGTGTGTGTTATTTATGTGCACATGTTCTTTTTCTCACTCTCTGGACTGGTGAATTCCTGATTTGTTCATGTAAAGCAAAAAAAAAACAGGAGCAAGAAAGGGTGAGTGGGGTGTGTGTATGTACTTTTACATCCCTTTCCTGCCATTCTCAAAGCCCCGTGTTTAGCATACTCAACAGAAAGGTAGGTGATTTGGATATAAACACTCTAAGGCTAAGGAGGAAGCTCAACCAAGTCCCTACTCTCTGGCCAATTGCTCCATTAGTAGAGCTGCAATAGCATAAAAAATCATGAACATTGTCTTCAGAGGTAATATTTCAAACATCTTGATATTGCCATGGTTTCTGGTTTTAGCTGAGATCAGAAAAGAACATCTTTTCTTGGTAGAACGTAAGTGCAATGAGTTGAATGAAATCACACAAAAGAGTTTTCTGTGAGGGTATTACACTCTACAAGATTTTCTGCAAAGGACTGTTTCAAATATCTTGAGATGGCATTTTTCTCATGTCTGCTTAGTTTTATAGTAATTAATCTATTCTAAGTCCCCAAACAGTGTAAGATTCTGGCCAAGGATTTTACTAAAATGCAGTGCAGGGGACAGCTTTGCACTGAAGTAGCACCTATTTTGCAACAAATCTGGATTTCTCTCTTAAAACAGTAGAACAGACAAATGCATTTAATGGAAAACAACTGAGAAACTTCTAAACTTTATGTATCATGAATGTGAAGCCAAAGAGTCATTTTAGCATCCAATTTTCAAAATTTTACTATTTGCACAATTCATCCCTAGGCTAACGTTACTAGAATGCTGACCATAATAATTACAGAGCTGTACTACAGGTGAGTCAACTAGGTGTACCAATTCATCATCAGGGGTGGGCTGCATCCTACCTTTAAGAAGAGATATTAATATTACTAGTTTAATCATCCTAACAGTGGTTAAAAATCTCTTTTCAAGGTTTCCTTGAACAGAACTGTGAATGGGTGATATATTTGAAGACTAAAATTTGTGAGAACATAAGTGATCTACATGTACAAATCTAACTAGCTATCACTAGAATAGAGTATCTAGTATTTTCTGTTGTTCTCATATTGGAACAAACCAAAACCAGACTTCCATGTTTCACTGTAAACTGTAATGTCATAACCTTGAGAAATATGCAAGGACCCAGCAAATCAATCAACGGAATTATACTCTCCTTTTAATACAGAGCTCTCTCCTCCTTGACGATAGCAGAGAAGGGACAGTTTGGATTTGTGTTTAATCAGTAGGTTCTCTGATTTGGTCTTGAAATGTCAGCTCTTAATCTCCCTTACCTTGAAAAATGAAGATATTGGGATTTGATGTAATAGCTTTGTCTGAGAGGTATAGTCCTTCTGTCAATATTCACCTCACAGAGAGGCTTGCTCATAACCCAGAATGCCACGCGTATCCACCGCCCTGGCAGCAGGCTCCATTTCACGTGACTCAATGGCAAATTCGGAAGTTTTCTCTGGGCATTTTCTTCAGCTTTAAACACATGAATTTGCAGCCATTTAATTTAAACCTGGGTTTCAAAAAAAGGATAGCAATAAAAGGCTAGTTAGGACAGTGGGTATATTTAGGAAAATTGCATGAAGGAGTTATTAATGATGTCTGTGCTAAAAGTTATCAAATTATAAAGGTGAATTAAAACCCATATTTTTAAGTTTCTATTAAAAAAAGTATCCAAGCATTTTTCTCTCTGCCCCAACATATCTTAATATAGAGGGGACAGTTAAGTACTTGATTTCATGGAGAAGGTGGTCACATAAGAAAGGAGAGATCTGCCAATCTCTGACGACTTTTCTGTGAGTTCTGTGGTGAAAGTGGGAAAGAGATGAAAAGCGAGTAGGTTGGTATGTTAAGTGATTATCCTTCACATCAACAGAGAAAGTAGTGGTTTTATGCATTTGAAATCCAAATACTAGTGCCTCTGGCTGCTTTATAACTTGCTCATATTGCAGTAATTCCTAAACTAATTTCTTAAAGGCTCATCTGCAGTCTTAGCTGGTCATTCTGTCACAGTGAACTTTTCAGGCTGGAAAAACGGCAGCAAATATAGATCATTGATTTTTCATTTGATAACTTGGATCAGAGCTGTTGTTGTAGTGACTATGTCTTGCTAAGGAGAACTTGCGAACCAATCCTGTTTTCCATGAGTTCAAGCTATACTAAACCTTTGCCTCCAACTGTACTAGTTGTAATTATCTGAAGTGTTTTTAAGTATAACAGTGGTTAAAAGAGTGAACGCCCTATCCAAAGTCAAGTCACTGAAGGCAAGGAATGATTCACAGATTATGTCCAGAGTGCAAGTGGCTTTGTGGGCACCTAGCACAACCATGGTCCCTCAGACATCTATGCTGGAAGACCGCCAGGGTGCCCTGCTGCTGCCTTCTGTCCTCTGCACTTTGCCTTTCTCCCTGGGAATCGGAGTAAGGGATTAAAGGTGGAGGTAAGGTGCACAGTATTTTGTCCAATTAGACCTTCTGGATGAGAAGTGCCTTCAAATCTCTTAGCATGAATCTATCCCTAATGATTTCAGCAGACTTTGTGGACGACTGTAGACCAGCATTGAAGGCCAAGTTTGAATAAACGACATGAAATTAGTGTAGATAATGCAAATGACATTATTTTGCATAATACTTAATAGCAAGCAATATCACCTGCATCTTACTTTGTATAGTATTACAAAAATGTTTTTCAAAGTTGAGTCTTGATGTTTTTCTCATTCCTTTTACACTCAGGTAGACAGTTTTAAAATTATTTCAGATCAGAGTACTTTGTATTTTTCCTCACATGCTGATAGCAACAATGGCTTCAGATCCCACACCTAAAAATCCCACACCTAGTTAATCTGGAGGTCATTAAGCCTGGATAAAAACGTGGAATAGTTAAAAAGCATATCCCTACTCACACTTAGCACATGTTAGGTAGAGTGCAGATAACATGTCTTCTTTTGTATTTGTTTATGTTTTTATGTTAACCCAGGGTAACAGAAATGACCTAATTTTCTGCAGAACATTTCTGTGCTCAAATTCTTCAGAGTAACCATTACCTCCCCCTGCTTTCCCCTTTCTGTTAAGCATCATGCAAGCTTCAGGTATCTTATTAGGGGGAGAAATTCTGTGATTAGTAATGATGTGATGTGGGAATATCCATTATTTTTTCTTGGCAAGGTACCAAAAAGAGGAATTTCATAAATTTTCAGATGAAGAATTACAGAATCACAGAATCTTTGAGGCTGGAAGGGCACCTCTGGAGATTGTTTTGTCCAACCCTTTGCTCAAGCACGGTCAACTACGGCAAATTGCATCTAGTCGGGTTTTGAATATCTCCAAAGATGGAGACTCCATCACCTCTCTGGGCAACCTATTCCAGAGTTTGACCACCTTCACAGTAAAAAAGTGTTTTCTTGTGTTCAGATGCAATTTCATGTTTGTGCTGATCGCCTCTTGTCCTGTCACTGGGCACCACTGAGCAGAATCTGGCTTCCTCTTCTTCATTCCTTCCTACCAGGTATTTATACACATTGATAAGATCCCCCTAAAACTTTTCTTCTCCAGGCTGAGCAGTCCAGCTCTCTCAGCTCTTCTCATATGTCAGATACTCCAGTCCCTTCATCACTTTCATGGTCCTTTGCTGGACTTATCCCAGTAGCTCCATGTCTGGTACTGCGGAGCCCAGAGCTGGACCCAGCATTCCAGATGTGTCTAAACAGTGCTGAGTAGAGGGGAAGGATCCCCTCCCTCGACTTGCTGACTATGCTCTGCCTAATGCAGCCCAGGAAGCTGTTGACCTTCTTTGCTGTGAAGGCACATTTCTGGATCATGGTCAGCCTGTTGTCCTCCAGGACCCCCAGTTCCTTCTCTGCAGTGCTGCTTCCTAGCCTGTTGTCCCTAGCCTGGACTGATGCCTGGGATTATTCCTCACCAGATGCAGGACTTTGCATTTCCCATTCCTCTCAGTCCAATTCTCCACCCTGCCCAGGTCCCTGTGAATGGCAGCACAGCCAACTGGTACGTTAACCACTTGTCCCAGTTTTGTATCATCTGCAAACTCGCTGAGGGTGCACTCTGTCCAAACATTCAGGTTATTCATGAAGATGTGAGACAATATTGGCCCCAGTATTGATCCCTGGGATACTCCATCTAAAAAAGTGTGTACAAGGGGAAGAGTGGCTGGAAAGCTGCCCAGAGGAAAAGGACCTGGGGGTACTGGTTGACAGCCGACTGAACATGAGCCGGCAGTGTGCTCAGGTGGCCAAGAAGGCCAACGGCATCCTGGCCTGTATCAGAAATAGTGTGGCCAGCAGGAGCAGGGAGGTGATCGTGCCCCTGTACTCGGCACTGGTGAGGCCGCACCTCGAATACTGTGTTCAGTTTTGGGCCCCTCACTACAAGAAGGACATGGAGGTGCTGGAGCGTGTCCAGAGGAGGGCAACGAAGCTGGTGAAGGGCCTGGAGCACAAGTCTTGGGAGGAGCGGCTGAGGGAACTGGGACTGTTTAGTCTGGAGAAGAGGAGGCTGAGGGGAGACCTCATCGCGCTCTACAACTACCTGAAAGGAGGTTGTAGCGAGGTGGGGGTTGGTCTCTTCTGCCAAGTAACTAGCGATAGGACAAGAGGAAATGGCCTCAAGTTGCGCCAAGGGAGGTTTAGATTGAACATTAGGAAAAATTTCTTTACTGAAAGAGTGGTCAGGCCTTGGAACAGGCTGCCCAGGGAAGTGGTGGAGTCACCATCCCTGGAGGTATTTAAAAGACGTGTAGATGAGGCCCTTAGGGACATGGTGTAGTGGGCATGGTGGTGTTGGGTTGACGGTTGGACTCAATGATCTTAGAGGTCTTTTCCAACCTGTATGATTCTATTCTATGATTCTAAGGCACTAAGCACACTGAGGAGGACCTCTGTTCCACCATACATTTTCCTCAAGTCTGTAATACAGTTTTGGTTGTACTGAAAAGCAGAAATCTCTGTCACTACAATGCTGTTATGTTATAGTGCCAGGGGTGTTAACTGTATGTTTCCCACATATTTATAGCTGACCTAATGTTATTGAATCCTAGCTAATTTTATATTTACTTTTTTTTAACACAGGTAAAATTGTCAGGTGCTGTTGTGGTTTAACCCCAGCCGGTGACTAAGCCCCACGCAGCCGCTTGCTCATTCCCTCCCCAGTGGGATGGGGGAGAGAATTGGAAGAGTAAAAGTAAGAAAACTCGTGGGTTGAGATAAAGACGGTTTAATAGGTAAAGCAAAAGCCGCGCACACAAGCAAAGCAAAACAAGAAATTCATTCCCTACTTCCCACCGGCAGGCAGGTGTTCAACCATCTCCAGGAAAGCAGGGCTCCATCATGCGTAACGGTGACTTGGAAAGACAAACACCATCATGCCAAACGTCCCGCCTTCCTTCTTCTTCCCTCAGCTTTATATTGCTGAGCATGACGCCATATGGGATATCCCTTTGGTCAGTTGGGGTCAGCTGTCCCAGCTGTGTCCCCTCCCAACTTCTTGTGCACCCCCAGCATGAGAGGCAGAAAAAGCCTTGACTCTGTGTAAGCCCTGCTCAGCAGTAATGAAAACATGCCTGTGTTATCAACACTGTTTTCAGCACAAATCCAAAACATAGCCCCATGCTAGCTACTATGCAAAAAATTAACTCTACCCCAGCCAAAACCAGCACAGGTCTGAAGATGGAAAATAAATTTTACCCAGTAGATTGGAAAGACCATTATCTTTGTATGAACGACAGAATGCCCCCCTTGCAAGATTTGTAGGGTGAAGTGATACTTTTTTCTGGACTGACTGGAAAAAATATAGAGAAGACCTACAAAGCTCTTGCAGATCTGAAATGGAAGATGGGTGATGGAATAGTTAGCATTGACCTTCAAAGGCACATACAGACTTGAGAACAATTGCTCTGACTGTAACTGCACAATGATGTCAACCAGTTAAGGAAAAGTTAGCTGTGATGCAGAGGAGCAAGGGGAAAGAAATGAAGTTGTTAGAGTTCAGATCACATATACTGAGCCAATAATTTCCATATATCACGTGTGAGATGCTTCTGCCAAGTAGCAGAAAGTATCATTGATTTTACCCACACAGAGTAATGGCAGGAATGAGAAGAAGCACCATAAATCTCTACCAAACACTGTAAGTGAACTCTGTTCATCACCTTTTTCTCCACTCTCCATCAAGGCAGGTGGGCCAAGAGTCCTCAAAAGAGAAAAAATTGGGGCAAGAGTACTAAAAGAGGCAGTGCTAGGAAAAGGTGAAAGGGAGTTGAGTAGTTTGCCTACAAGAGAGGATGTGATGCCCTACATAACTGCAAACAAGTTGCAGGTGCTAAACAAGTGAATAGTGGACTTCACAGTGGATGCTGGCAGCAATTTTTTCTTTGTGCCACTCTCTCTGCTCCATGGTGGCTCTGTATGAGCAGCGAGGAGGAGTCAGAAATGCCACCTGCCTGCTCAGTGGGGATCACGTTGACCCTCAACCTCAAGGGAGCAAAAGCTGGGGAATATTTGCTGCCTGCTGATAGCCAGCTCGGGTATGCAATGTTGTGGGCAAGAAGTGATGAGGCTGAGAAGACAGCTGAACTTTGGAGAGTCTGGTCTTCTAGTTGTCTCTGAAAGGAGCTTCCTCTTCTATGGCAGTAATTGCTCTGCAACAACTCCATCACTCAAATCTCTGGGATAAAACACACTGCAAAGGGAGTAGAAGCTTGCACATTTGCTTTGGTGATTGATAGGAGGGTGAAAAGAAAAGTGAGAGAGAAGTACCCCAGTCTAATCTAGGGTAGGTAGACTGGCCCTCAAAGGTTAACAGTGGAGAAGATTTCAGTGTATTATTTCTCCTGTGCTGTCTCTCCTTTGACCACTTTTGCCCTCCATCAGCATGTTCTCTGTCTTTATAATGCTCTTCTCCCTCATGGATTCTCTGTTGTGTAGGACTGGAGCTCAGACATGACACACTGTGTGTTGTAAGGAGTTGGTTTCCATGTGGATCCCCCAGTGTTGGTGTGGTCTCACCCCACAGCTGTTCTCAGATGCAGAATACTTCCTGAGTCTCCTTGCTCAGGGAAAGAGAGTGACTTTTCTCACCACAAGTGAATTTACTAACTCTTCCCCAGAGATTTCTCTTCTGGATTGCTAATCTTTGCTGACTTTCAAGGACCTTATGATGGTAAAAGCTCTGGGGAACATTTCTTCAGCTATTTTTTCCTTCAAATAATCTGATATGATCTTCTCATATAAGAAGGTGAAGATTCTGCTTCTTGTTTTGGTTCCTCATAAATGTATTTGGACACACATTTAAATGTCACTGCAATTTATATTACACATATCTACTCAACACTTAAAGATCAAAGACAATACTTTCATGGAGTCAAATAGTCTCATGGGGGGAAAAGGTAGCAACACCATGTAGGGGAGGAAGGACGAGAAAGGACAGAAATAATTCAGTGCTTGGGACAGGAACCTTAGGGTTACACATCTTTAAGATGAAGCAGGTGTTTTTGTGAAGGTTGGAAGAGAATGGGCAGAGGGAGAAGATACTGACAGGTACACAGAATGGGCACAGTAGTACTTGTGATAGCAGCCAGGAGACAAAGGACAGCTGAAAAGACAGAGTGCTGAGAAAATAAAGCATACAAAACTATAAGAAAGGAGAGATACATTTACACATCCCCACAATTCCACTCTATAGGTTATTAATTCTTTCTGTAAATATGGTGCTGTCAGGGTGCATTGCTTCATTGGTCACTTATATCCCTTAATGTCAATCTCAGACAATCAGGCAGCAAAAGCCCAAGGAATGCAAACACTGAAGCTCCTGTGAGAAGGAAGGTCACCCTGCCCCATTTTCACACCTTTCCTCACAAGGGAGGTCTTGAGCAGGTGGGAAAACGGTGCGAAGCAGGGTATGCAATGGCAAAAAATCCACACTAGCAATATGAGGACATCAGATGAGGTCTCTACACTTCTGCTAGAGAAAGAGCCCAAGCCTGCACACCCTGCCAGAGGTGGGCTGAGTGTGGTGCAGACAGAATGACAGCTCCCAAGCACCAGCAGAGGCTCTCAAGGGCAGAGACACAAGTTCCTTGGGCATCTTTCACACCCAAATCAGAAGCAAGTGTCTTGAGCAAACTCTCTGTGTTAGATGCTCTCCCAAACCCAAGTCTAAGCACAGCTTGATATACACAAGGATGTCAGAGGCAGTCCCCAAGATGCTGTCAGGCAGGTAGTAATGACTGCACCCCAGAGGACCCTTCCTGGTGGCTCTGGGCATCCACCATAGGACCACCTCAGCTCAGTGGCTAGTCTGCTCGCCATAGAAGGACACAAAAAGTGATATTATGGCACATCAACTGACGTTCCTGCTGCTGCTAATACTCATGGGTCTGAATGAGCAGATGAAACAACTTAAAATATGAGGAGTTAGAGAGCCCAGAGTAAACACTCCCCAAAATACTACTATTTTAAGGCTGATATAAGGCTTAAAATAGTAAGGCTTTACTGATGAGGCTTTACTCACACAAGTATTCCCATGTATTAAAATGGGATTGCTCATGTGAATACATCAGGTCTTATGCAATGTTTGGGGTTTTTTTTCCATTTATAAGGTTTTAATGTGACTATTGCTGTCTTTTCTTAGAAAGATAAACAGATTTTTACTGTGATATTCCATATTGTTACCTCTTTCTAGATAGGTTTTATAAATACTGCTTTACATAGATAATGTTTTTGATAATTTTTTTGCCTCTCTTACTGTATCATTGTTAATTTCTGCATTTGATTCAAACTGATGAGAATGTTTTTATTGCAATTCATTTTATTGACTATATTGGAATGACTGGCAAATATCTCTCATGCACAATTTCCACTTATATAAGTAAGTAAATTGTTAGTCCTTTTGATCACTTTGTATGACTGCTTGTTTTCTCAAATCCAGTGTATTTCCTTTCTTGCTTGTATCTTTTTCTTTTGTAGGTGTTGCTGACCTTTATCCAAATTGTGTTCTCATAATCAGGTAACATAACCAGAAGCTTTAAGCTTCTTCCCAGCTTTGTCCTTTCTCACATACGATGGATGAGCTACATTTAAGCTATAGCCACCAGTATCTCCGTTCAGGTCCATGCAGTTAATGCAGTCCATGCATTAACTCCCCATGGAGTTAATGGGGAGCCTTGCTGTGGCTAAGGGAACTAAGACACAAGGGAATAAGGGAAGCTGAAAAGAAGAACTGCAGTAAAAGAGTTTGGCAAACTTTTTTCACAGGACAATGATTGTGATCTGTTTGCTCTCTTCTATTTAAGAATCATCTGGAAGTGGGCTTTGCCACAGTGCTTGTTCAAGCTTTGGGTTGCCTTTGAATTAATTGCTGTGACTCTCTGTCATATTATTAATGTGTACTGTGTCATGATAATCCAAATCATGTGTGTTATATTTGCTCCTTGGTTCAAAGGCTCATTAAATCCACAAAGGGCTTTCAAGATGGATGTGTATGTTTCCAATGTGCCTACATATTTGTGTAAGCCTCTGTTTGCCAATTCACATCCAGAGAATATAAGTAGCACTGTCTTCAAAAATTTTTACTCACAATCTTCCATGCAATGCACTTTCAAAAACATATAAAAAAGAAAGTGAGCAAATTATTGAATGAGCACTTACAGATACTGTTCTGCAATATTTGACCATGTTTAAAATGTTTACAGAAGTATGATACATGATACACAGAATTTTATGTACAAATAATGCAACCATTGCCTAATAAAGACTCCAGACAGCACAGCGCCATATGAATGTTGTATCTGACTCAGCTGAATCCCAGTGTTTAAGTCATTACAATTAAGTAATAGATGGCTTTTGGGAAATTAATTGATGGTCTCAGACTTGCTCCTGCTGGGCAGTTATCACCATCATACAAATGAAATCATTATCCTATTGCTTTACTAGCTCAGGAGAGAGATAATGAACAGGATAGGTAAAGTAGCTGAACTACACCTTGTCTTTAAAACAAGGTGGCAGCTAATTAACAGGATGCTACGGTGATAACTTGTATTCCCGCTGCCCTTGCATGACTTCTTCAGGGTGAAAAATAGAACTCCTAAGGTCTCTGAAACTTTCTTATAAGTGAAATTACAGACACAAAAGCTGCAGGCAGGTTCCTGTAATTTCTACATGAAGCTGCTAGTTTTACTGTCAGAATTTTATACGAAATGTTTTCTCAAATCTTTTCTAATGACTGGAAAATGAGTCGTTACTTAAAAGCAACCTGACCCTTGAAAAACAATGAGATGGTTAAAGAAAAGCAAAATAACAATATACAAGAATGCAGCACTAATTAAATAACTTATCTGGGGGGAAAGGCATCTTAAGATATTTTTCATCAGCTCAGAACTGTTTAAGAAATGTGTATACTACTAAAAATAATTCAGCTATTTTCAGTACCTAAAGCCAAAGATATACAACTGAAAGGTCAGGAGATGCCTTTAAGATATCATCTACTCTATCAGCCCCTTGGAAGCCAGGATCAAGATGTATCATCCTTGACCATTGTTTGTCTAACCTGTTCTTGACCCTGTATCTCCCATGATGGAGATACATTTACCCCTGTAACCTGTATCTCTGATGATGGAGATACTGTTTATCCATCCAACAGTACATCCCAGTGTTTAATTAACCTTGCTTTTCTCATTTTCCCTAATGTCTGCCAGGGCTCTTCTATGATCAGTTTAAGCTGTGTATTGTCTTACTGACTGTCTATTTGGGAAGAAATTTATTTCCCTCTTCTTTGCACCAGCTTTTCATATACTTGTATATTTTTCTCACGCACCTTGTTCAACGTTCTCTTCCTAGTGCCAAGAAACCGGAGTTTATTCAGTTCTTCCTTGAAGGTCATGTTTTCTAGACTTCTGGAGGCTTTTGCTGCTTTCCTCTGGATTTTGCCCTTAACACCTTACTAAAGTTAATTTACATGATAACCACTGCTTCCTTTTTTACCTCCCAAAACCTTGTCCTGCAATAGCACATTTGATTTGCTTGACAAGATTTATTCTTGACAAACTCATTGCCCCATAACACATGTACTTATTCTTTACAGGGCAAGAGATCAACTATTGGGCTTTCTTCTCTCTAAAGTATAAACCAGATGTGAAGATTCTCATTAAATCATAATGATTAATATTTTTTTCATCCTTGTTATTATGGCAGTCTTCAAGGAACTGAGAAAATGAGAATATGGTATGGCATGCGGGATCTAAACATTCTTCTGAGAGCTGTCAATAAACCAGTCAATTCAAGTGTACAGTATGTGTGTTATTCAAACTTGCAAGAATTCCTGAAGTTTCATCTGTCTTTGATGAGCTTGTCTTAGAAGAGACAGTGGTTGTACCATGAGACACAAAGGATCCGAGCATCTGTGTCAAGCAAAGGTCAAACAGAACTCACTTGTGGCTAGCCACAGCAAGGCAAAAAGTTATTGCTGTCCCAATGGCCCTTTGCTCGGCACGGCATTGAGGAATCATCAGATAGCCAGTGAAGATCAGCAGCAGTGTGGAACCGTGTAACTAGATCTTGATTAAGCATGCCAAGTAATAGAACAAATGAAACAGATTGGTCTTATTCATGAATTACCTGGAAACTCATAGTACAAGTAAGACAAGAATTATCCAAACATCCTGATCACTTAAGTTTCATAAAGTAGTTTCCACTCCAAAGATTGTTTTCCCATTGGGAAGCTGTCCTCATGGATTATTATAAAACTACCTCCCTTGCCTTTCATAGCGTTTCTGCTTCCACACGTTTTCATAGCCTTCTCCCCAGATGTCTCTCCTGAGAATGTGAGTAGGAAACACAGAGCAACAATAAAGCCATGCTCCCCCATGAAAAACAAAGGATAACATCAGATGTAGAAGATCCCTCTCACTTCCCTGCAGAATAAAACTAACAAACACGAAGTTGCATGATGGACTGCTCTCCTCGGTTCTTCTTAGGAAAATAAAATACACAAAACATTAGTAATAAAGTCCTGCTTTGTTGCTTAATACATTCTCAAAAACATGCTATTGTTGCTAAGAATCGTATAGAATAAAAGCAATATGGCAATAAACAGGCCTTATGGGTTTTGGCACAATTTCATCCTTGAGAAGTCTCCTTCAGGGAGGCCCCAAGCAGACATTCATGCAAAGAATAGGAGTGCTGGAGATGGAATATCACATCTGTTGCAGAGTTTATACCCTGTGTAGCACTACTGGCAAGGAGGCACAAACAGGGAAATATGCAGCGCAAATGTGGAAGTTTCATGTGGGATTTAGCGGAAGAGGGAATTCAGGTGTTACTTCAGGCCTCCTGCGGATGCATGTTGGCTGGCAATCATGTATTCCTGCAGAGCAGGAACATCAAGCTCTGAGCTTTGCCTATGCAAGTAAAAGCCTGGCTTGATGTAGAAATAAGGATTTTGCTGCAGTGGTGAAATGAGGCCCCTGTAATACTCATCTCCCCTTTCACCAGACCACCACTAGATTAATTCTCACGTCTTTTGCTGACAGGTTTACAAATTACCTCATTAGTTCCTGTGAGTCTGCATTCTTCCACTCAGTGTGTGAGAACAAATAAGCAAAGACAAAAGCAAAGACAAAAATCACAGCAGGCTGGAATTCCCATACTAAGTATTTGTCAGGCAACACAGTGGTATGGTATAAGGAATTCATGCAACAACAACAAAAGTCTTGGTCAAAATAATTATGTTTGATTTATGCCAGCCACAGAAAGGAGTATCTGGTTTGATTAGTTATTGGAACAATGTATTGATCAGTCTTATAATCACATTTTCCTGGAACCCATATACTCAAACTTTACCTACAGGCACTCTATGCATATTGTGTTACTGCTAAGTTGCCATTAAAATATTTTCTTCTTTTTTGTAATTGTCTTACAGTATTATGTTTGTGCTAACGAAGTCCAGTTTTATACGAACAGGTACTGTTGTAAAAAATATATATCATACAAATGTATATTAAAATGTAAACAATAGCTACAACAGTGCAAGGTGAAAAAATTGAACCTTTTCCTTTATAGAAATATTTAAATGCTATGTATTTATTGACTACCTACTAATCTTATCACTTCTAGATGAGCAAACCTGTTTTTGGGAAAGCGATGCTGCACATCCATTTTTAAAGCTAGAAACTCAGCAAGGCTTCATAAAGTCTTATAACCCAGGCTTGTGGGAGCTAGTTTTGAGTCATATGTTTTATAAAGCCCATCTCCTTATTGCCCCTGGTGTGCCAAGTTTACAGCTTAGTTTGAAGAGCGGTATTTTCTGCAAAGCAATGTGCACAAAAGCTGTGTTCATTTTTTTGTTTGATTTTCTCTGTTCTGCCAAACATGAATGCTTAAAGTCCATAGTTAAGTGCCTGAAGAATTTGTTTTCATTAGCACAGTCAGCAGCATCCATGCACATCTTGTGAGGTATTTTGACACTTTTGAAATACACAGACCAATTTTTAGAGCCTAAACATGGCTTTTTTTTTGAGGCGACAGACTCGGACTGTAAGTCTGAGAGATAAAATGGTGAAATAGGACACCTGGATTAAAAAAATGACTTTATAGGAATCTTAGAAAGTAGGTGGAAGGCAGAATTTCAGAAGAACACTAACAGTACACAAATTATATAGGAATGACAGAGTAGATATTTCCACTGGGAAAGAGGCTGAATAAATTACAGAAAGCATCAGACAATATAAATGAAATAAGATGATGTAACAAGTTGTACCACGGGATCCCTGTGGGTGGAAATTGCACACCTAAACAGGCAAAGCAGAATGTGACAGCTGTGTGAATGACAGCCTGTGTAACCAGTGGAGCCAATGACTGCGGAGAGCCAGCGACCATGGGATACTACCTACCACAGTCATCCAGATGGGAAGGGACTTCAGAAGGTCTCTATGCCAAAGTAGGGCCACCTCTAGGGTCAGACCGAATGGCTTAGGGCTTTGTCCAGTTGAGTCTTTAAAGCTGCCAAGGACAGAGATGGCACAGCCTCTCAGGGCAACCTGCTCCATCTTTCAAAGATAATTGAGCATGGCCTTGCAATGACACTGAGCAGCTCCCCTACCACTCATGGGTGTACCCCATCAGATCCCATTGGCTTGTGTATGTCCAATGTTCCTTAACTTGATCCTCCTCTGCCGAGGGTAAGTTTTCCTTTCTCCAGACTTTCCCACTGGTCTCAGGAGCCTGGGATTCATTCCTAAAGGCCAGTGTTACCAGGAAAGACTGAGGCAAATAAAACACTGAGAACCTCAGTCTTTCTGTGTTCTTTGTCAGCAGGGCTGCTGCCCCATTCAGCAGCAGGCACATATTTTCCCTCATTGTCCCTTTTCTGCTTATGTACCTGTAGAAGCCCTTCTTGTTGCCTTTCATGTCCCTCGCCAGATTCACCTCTAGATGGGCTTTGGCTTTCCTAATCCCATCCCTTGGATGCTTGGACAGTGTCTCTATACTTCTCCTGGGTCACCTGCCCCTCTCTTTCCACCTCCTGTGCATATCCTGTTTATGTTTGAGTTTAGTCAGGAGCTCCTTCTTCATCCATGCAGGCCTCCTGCCACCTTTGCTTGATATTCTGCTTGTTGGGATGGACCATTCTCAAGCTTGGAGGTAATCCTGGAGAATCAACCAACTCTCCTGGACCCCTCTTCTCTCCAGGGCTGTATCCCATGGGGTTCTTCCAAGCACATCTCTGAACCAGGGTTGTGATCCTCCTTTTTGCCTTGTTTCCTCCTCTCAGGATCCTGAACTCTGCCATCTCATGGTCACTGCAGCTAAGGTTGCTCCTGACCTTCACATCCCTGACTGGCTTTTTCTTGTTTCTAAGTATGAGGTCCAGGAGGATATCTTTGCTTGTTGGCTTCTTGATCACCTGTGTTGGGATGTTGTCATCAATGCACTCCAGAAATCTCCTGGATTGATTGCCACACTATATTGTCCCTTCAGCAGATATCAGGGTCTGCAAACATGAGGTTTCTTCCAGTTATCTGAAGGACTCCAGTTGTGTAAGCTATCCTACCACATGCCAATAACACTGTAGCCCTGTGACTGCACGTAGACCTCCATTTCCTCCTTCTGTTCCCCATGCTGCGGGCAGTAGGCTACAGCACTTCAGATGTGCTGATTTCCCAGAAAGGGTATGAGATCTTTCCCCATGTCTGGGAGATCTTGTCAGTAGACTGAGGCAAAGAAGAAAACACATGAATAATATCAAATGTTTATAACTTCCCTGGTCTGTTTTAGATTCAGAAAAGTTATATCACCATGATGCACTGGTTAAGTATTCAAACACCATTAGATATACTCCTTAGAGCACATTGTCCTGCCCTGATTTAATCTTGGACAATGTACAGGGACCGGTTTAAGACATAATTATCAGCCACCTATAACAGTGTAGTCAGATTCAATACCCTGGTAAGTGAAAAAAACCAAAAATTGGCATGATAATAAAGCTACCCAAAAGTGAGAAGATGATTAACTAAAAAGTGGCTAAAAGCATAAAAATATTGCAGACAGCATGGAGACTGTTTGAAGGCTCAGACTAATTTTTTCTGTCAGAGTTAATGTGCATCGCAAATCAATGTTTTAGGTTCAGAGTAAGTGTATCATAAATCAGAAAGGACTTGAAGAGGATCTTTGAAAAGAAAAAAGGCCATGCTAAAAGAAGAGAAAGAAGGAGGGTTTTGAAAGTAAGAAGACATCTTTAAAAGTCTGCTCAAATGAGGAAAGTAGAAATAGACATAAACTCTGGGAAGGTAGAAGTTAATTCATAGCAAGGCAAGCCAAAAAAGATTTTGATAAGAAATTGCTAAAAGCATTTAAACTAGCCATAAAAAGATGACTTTAAAAAACACATCGGAAACAGGAAGCCTGCCAGAGAGTCCACGGGGCTGATAGCTGGCGTAAGCATAGAAGTATTACTCAAGGACAATAAGGCCAGAGAAAAAAAAGTCATGAATTCTCTGCATCAGTGTTTGTTATACAAAAAGTTAGTAATATTCCTAAATTGGTTATAATCTTTAGTGGGACAGGAATTTTGAAGAACTCACTCAGAACTAAGGCATCAATGGAATATACTTTAGAATAAATTGTCAAAAATGGTAAGACTTTAGTTGGGCAAGATGATGTTTACTTGGAGATTTGAAAGGAGTTCAGACAGAGAATTGATGGATGGTAATGGATAGCAGTATATTACCTCTAGTCAAAAGAACCTCAGTACCAGACAAATATGAAGGGACAAAAATGGTACTAATTTGTTTAAAATGAGTCTAAGGATGTTCTAGAGAACGACACATTGGAAAGGAAGGTATCTGTCAGATTGGTAAAAATAATAGCAAAGAATAAAATGAATGGACACACAAATAGATATTAACGTAATGATGAGGAGTCTATTAGAATTTTGTAGGAGAAAGTAATACCTTACAAAATCTTTAGAGTTTTGAAAGGCTCAAGAGGTGCAACAAAAAAGAGTATATGGTTTATCTGGCGTAGATGGATTTTGAAAAAGCTTTGGCAAAGTCTGTCAGTAGAGGCTCTTAAAGAAATGAAACAGTCAGAGAATGAAAAAGGAAGGTGCTCTCATGAATTAATAACTGCTTAAAAGCCAGAAAACAACAAAAAGAAATAAATGGATAGTTTTCAGAGCAGAAAGAAAGATTGAGCATGAGGTCCTGCTCTGATCTGTGCCACTCTATTTTTATAAATGATCAGGAAGATGGCATGAATGAAGAGGTGACTAAATCTGATGACAGTATAAAATTATTCAACATAATGAAAATTATTACTGCCTATGAAGACCTGATGAAGGATTTTGCAATACTGAGATTTGCAAAGATACAATGGCCGATGATAGGACTTGTGCAAATAGGCTGATACGAATAGCAGTTAGTCCTATTAGTGCTTTTTTCTTGTTATTTTTTCACCTAGTTAAATTATCTTGATCTAAAATGAAAGGTGAATCAGACTGGGGCTCTTTGTGAATGAAAACTCTGGCAGAACATTACTAATCTTTTCTGTGTTCCCTGCCTGGGTTGTGTTAATGCTTTCACTCAGTGCGGCAGTGTGGAAATCAACCAAGAAAAGGATATTTTCATGCTTTCCAGTATCCAAATTAGAGTCCAAATCAATTTGTTTTGATCTAAAAAAAGTCCCAAATGATTGCTGTAAATAACAGAAAACCTCTCCCCAGAATTAATTTCATCTATTGGCAAGTTATTTAAAGAGGAAGAGGAAGTTTTTTTGTCACTTAGTATTTGGTAAACATTTTCCACCTTGCCTTACTTTGATCTGAATCTCCCTTTTGAGGATAAAGACACTGTAGGGATACGTTTGTGCATTATTGCCTTTCATATTCATTATGTAATAAATTTCATCTGTGTGCATCCTCAACAGAGATGATTGAATTTTAAATGTCAAACAGATCCACCAAGGGCACAAGGAACTGGAATAGTAATTCAAAATACTTTTGGAATGTGTTAATATGCAAAAATATATGAATGCAGTAAAACATCATTAAAGTGCTTCTATGATGATGATTCTCTTGGGACATCTGTTCCCAAAGTAGGTGGAGGGGTCCTGCATTTGATAGTTATCTGGGTTGGATTTTATTTTTTTTTCTTGAAAGCATCAGTTTGCAAGCCCTTGTGTGTGAATTTTCTCTCTTTGTAGCCAGACAGGAAGAATTTCCTTGCCTTTCTCAAAACTCACTGGGCCTGAAATGTAACACCTGTGGGTTGGAGTATCAGTCAGTCCCCTTGGGTCAGTATACATGCTACTTTACTAAGCATAACTGTTAGCACTTTTAAGCAGGAAAGTGTCCGTCTGGAGAAGCAGGGACTGTTAAAGCTGTCAAAACCTCACTCTTACAAAACCTTTGACATCACTGATATCCTGAAAATGCCTTTGCTTTGCAGATGAGAGAAACATACCAGAAAATGTAGACTTGATTTTCATGGAAAATTAATAGCAAAAAGCATATACATTCCTTTTTCATAATGTATAGACAAATGTGTATCATTTTCTCAAACAGCAACAAAACTGGTTTAGCACATCCACACCAGCAGCAAGTTTGACTAGGGAAGTTTAATAATGTTATGGTATCAGCAAGACATAAACCATATTTAGTGTAGCAGAGACCTTCAGTCAAAATAAAAGAAAATAGAATATTTTTTTCAAAGTGTAATAACCAGTAACATGGTTACTAAGTCTCCTCCTATATGAAGGGAGAGCCATCTCTATGAAGAGGCTGGCAATCTTCTAATCCTTTTAAGCAGCTGGTGGCATAAAGCTGTTCAGGCATTCAGCAAAACCCATGACCTTGGTGTTCTGCCCTCAGCATGAATCCATACCTGCGCTGCAGAGTGGATACTGCACTGGAGAACTCAGGACAAATTTGCATCTGGAATTTGGTAAAAAACACTGTTCTCTGAGAAGTCGATAAAGCAAAATTGAAAATTCATTATATTCCTTTGTCTCTGTCTGAATGGCACTTACCCTGTTTATACCCAAAGCTGTGCTGACTCTCATAGACACAGTTTATCTTATGCAGGGTATGAGGACTTTGGAAAAAATTATGCCCATGTCTTTCATTAATGGGCATAATTAATTATGTCTCCATCACAGGAAACCAAACTTTAGGTGATATTAAGCTTTCAACTGCAATGGAATTACATATCAACCAATGTTGGTGTTACCAGTGGTATGGATTCATAACTTGCTATCTTTTCCAATGCAAGACCTATGAGGCATCAGGTTGGATGCCAGGATAAAAACAAACAGAAACAGTAAGGCTAAACAGGATGAACTCTGAGAATACAACATGATTTTCCAGGTCAGAAAGCAGGAATTAAATATTCAGAAAGAAGAAAATTATTTTGTCAGACATTGTCCCTTTAAAACCTTAATTAAACCAGTTAATCAACCCAGCATTCAGACAGAGTTGTGAAAACCTTAGCTAAACAGAGACCACTGGAATGGGAATTTTTACCTGATGAAATAAAAGATCTACCTTTTTTTTTCCTTAAAAGTGAGATATCTTTGGTAAGAAGAATGTATAAACATGTACCTCCACAATATATTTGGGAACTCAGGGCGCGTAAAATTGTGCAAATCAGCTTTTCTGACAGAAGTCAGATATTGAGAAACTAATCTTTTCAGTGAGTATGTGTAAATAAGGGTGTTAATACTGAAATTACTCACTTCCAAAATGTAGAATGCTCTTTTCCTTTCAAAGGGAAACTCTCCAGCCTTCTTTCAATCACCATTGCCATTAGATATTCCTCTGATCAGATATTCCTCTGATCCATGCAGCCCAGTAAGAAACACATGCAGACATAAGGAAAAATCATTTTCTTTAGATCTGTGGGCCCGTTGCCTTATATATGCAGATGTTAGTATAGGTTTTTTAGGTTCGTGGAGGGTGTGGGGTTTGTGTGTTTCTGCTTGAAATTATCATTGTAAGAGAGGAACTAATGGTGCCTCATTGGCAGAAGTCAGAGAGCGCTCAGCAGCTCTGTAAATAGCTACCTATTACCTTTGACTTTTTTTCTTTTAAGCCCTCATACCACTCTGCTAGTAGCCTTAGCTGTGTTAAAACCAGGTAGATTTTGTGCTGGATTGACGCTGCAGAAACCTTTCCATTCATCTGAATGCCAGGCGTATTCTCAAACCTTTGCACATATAAATTAGCCCTGGCAATATCGTAAGATCTTTTTGCAATTTTTATCAGCTCTACTGTCAAACAGCCATGGAGCCGCTGACCCTGTCTAGGAAACTAGTGCAAAACCCGTGCTCGTGAGCCCCTGAAAAGGGTGATGTGAGGACCCTGACCGTCAGGAGGGACTCCATCCCTTCCCATGAAAGGTCAGTGGGAGAGACAGACTACTACTGCAGAAAGTTAGAAAAAACAGGTCTTTTAATTAGTGTAGACTTAAATGTCAGTAACGTTTTGAGTCGGTGCTCTGGAAAACTGGCCGCCCTAAGTGTTTTGACTTGTGGTCAGGTGTCAGTCCTGGTGCGTGACAGCAGGAGCTGAGCTGTGCTTAGGGATAGTTTCTGGACCAGTTTTGTTAGCACCTTGGAAACAGAGACAGAAGTTGTCACCTGACAGCTATTATATTTTAAAAAAATCTCCTGTAAAGAGAGAAGCTCCACACTGACAGTGCAGGTTCATACCACGGATGGCCTATATTTTGTGGTCAGGCCGTTTGGTGCTGAGCAGTTTAAACTGTAGTAAGTGGTTTGCCTTTTCATCAATGGAAAGGAACCTGTCTTTACCCTTGCGTTGTCCTAGACTTTGAGCTGTCAGGAGCTGGGGCAGTCTCTGTGTGATCTGTATGTACACGACTCAGCCCATGGGTGAATGCTCTGCAACAGCCAGAACAGTTACGAAAAAGAACAGAGAAGGGCTAAATTCCTGCTCCTTGTCACGCAGAACACAATCTGGCTTTGCTGACCTAGTGCCTTTTAGAAGTGTTGACTATTGAATCTTTATTGAGCACTGGACTAGGATCCCTGCTTTACTTGCTGTAATTTTGTCCCCATTTCTTACGACTCAATGTTGTGGGGACTTGTGGATTTTAGAAATGTTATTTAGTCACACGCCCCCAGTCTAAACTCACCTTGCCACCAAATAGCCCTACCCAGATCCATTGAGTGGCATTGTTATTTAACAGCAGAGGTACAAACATGGTGGGAGTGATAAAGGTATCTCTGACAAGCTGGATATTTTGAGTGGGATTTCCTCATAGACAGTGCGACCTCTCATCCTCCTGTCTTATATTTCCTCGGGGGGTGAGCTCTGCATGCGCCTAAGTAGACGCCGGTCGGTTCCAAAGGGGAATCAGAAAGGTTTTGCATTTTATACAGAGTCTAATCCTTGATATCTGGAAGAATTTCTAAGTATCCCAAACATCCCCGAAAGGAAAAGAAGCAATCTGAATTTATCTGCTGTCAGAATGTCAGAAAATAAGGGATCAGCGCCTACATTTTTCTAACTCTGGCTCCCTAATCTATCGAAAAGGTTAGTGATATAACCTGAAGCATCACCTTAGAAAGAAGGCAGAGTTGGAGATTAAAATCAGGATATTGTTACAAAGAAACTGACAACAGCAAGAAATCTAAAAAGAGACTCTTTGGGAAAACAATTTCAAAGATGAATTGGTAAAAAGACAGTGTTATTTCAGAAGCTCCCACCAAAAAAAAAACAACCCTCCAGAAGATGTTAAAAATAGAAACATATGAGTTTTGAGATTAGCATTTCCAGCTGCGGGAATACCTAAGGAGAAAAAATTTGAAAGTTGTCGCCTGAAAGGTTTTCAGTTATTTGTGCAGATTAAAAAAGGAATTGAGATTCTGCACGAGGCTACGGGCTGTGCTGCTCTTTGTAATGAGACTCTGTTTGCAATGCCGAGGTAATTACCTTCAGTATGAAAGCAGGATATTCAGGATCCTTCTGAACTGGTGAATAAGACTGAATTAGGGAATTGGTTGGGGAGAAGAACCACCTTAATTTGAGGGTCCAGTTTACTCCAGACTTATAACTATTCAGAGCTTGAAAAACATTTCTTTTTTCTTAAGCGGGATGTAAAAATGTTGTGAAAGAGGTCATTGTTTCACTCACAAAGTCTGGGCCTGCAGCAGTTGAAATGACCTTATAAATTGTGCTATGTCATACTACCACTTCAAAAGATACACCAATACTTTTGTGCGTGTCAAGTATTAGGACAGGTTGCAACCAAGACCTGGTGTTCTCACACTGGTACATCTGAATTTGCATACCACATGTCTAGGTGGCCAGTGAGATCACCGCTGTCACATGAAAAAGAGATCATTAATCATGATTTAGATTTATGCTGGTTTTACTCTTCCACCTCCGCTCACACTGTGTTATACTTTGCTAGGCACGTGTTTTACTAAAGCCCCTGTTGCTTGTAAGAAATGTCAAATCCCTTTTCTCAGTTGACTTGCTTGAAGAGCATGTGTGACGTGATATTATTCAGTAGGAGTAGTGTGGCAGAATCTGTCCCTTGTTTTGAGGACGCTGTGTCCTTTTTCTTCTTTTTTTTTTTCTTTTGGAAAACGCAATAGAATAACCAGGGAAATTACCGAGTCTGATAATGATCAGCCTAGTGAGTGATTGAGACATCAGCTCACTAATTAGACCTCCTTACACTTGTTTGTGTTTTGTTCCTCTGCTCACAGTTCTGCAAAGTGTTTGATATATAAAGTAGAATGGAAGAATGAAATGGTGCACAGTGGCTATGATTACCATTATGGGTCATTAAATAACACTCTGAGAC
The DNA here is from genome assembly GCF_964195595.1 of Calonectris borealis. NCBI lineage: Eukaryota > Metazoa > Chordata > Aves > Procellariiformes > Procellariidae > Calonectris > Calonectris borealis. The sequence goes on along the minus strand of NC_134312.1, from coordinate 136,364,303 downwards.
CCGTAGCAGTAATTATCTCTTCAAAAGCCTTCTTTTCCTGATAATTAAGGGCCCATTGGAGTCAGTGTGATTACTCCTACTGATTTCTATAGGAACCGAGCAGGCCCCTTGTTTTCTCTTCTGTTAGCTGGAGGCTGCCTTTCCCACCCTGTCCCAGCTGCATGCAGATACAGCAGTGCATGAGGAGCACTGAAGAGAAAAAATAGGGCCAAGAAATTGGTTGTGACTGCCTGATTCAGAGCCAATAAGCCAATTAATCTGGCAGAGTGGCCTGGGAACAACCCTATTTTATAACACAGGAAGAAGTAGTCTTAAAAAATTTACAGCATGGCTAGCAGAAGTATAACTCGGCTGCCTTTTCTTTCATCCATGTGCTGCCTACAGGATTCCCAGGGCTTTTCATTGGTATTTTAGGCATGCGGAAGGACATAAAATACCTTCTTACAGATTCCTGCCAATGTAGTATTTTTCTGTGCAGAGACCTGCATCATGGGTGTCTGGCTGCTCTGAGCCCACAGTGCATCAACTGTATGCACAAGAGGTAGAGAAACATCAGCAAATTTATGAGTCCAGCCAACGAAGACTTTTACCACACTCTTTTTTCAATCTTTCCTCTTATCCTTCGTTTGTTATAACATTGATAGAGTCATAGGGTTTTTTTAAATTAGTTTTCATGGACAGTGGTAAGAGCAGCCAACTGTGTCCTGGTTGGATAAGAAGAAATATATCGAGCAACTCATCCAGAGTACAGTTATGTCAGATGGTGAATACTTCGCAATACTCTAACAAAAGCCGGGCTTATTCTTCCTCATTCTTGTGCCTTACTTTGATGCTGCTTTAGTTTCTCCTTTTCGAGCTTCTCACAGCAGTCAGCAGATCATTGCTTAAATAGCAACCCTTGAGGTCTGATGCATTGAGCCATCATCAACAGCTGCCACCAAAACTTGCTTTTTCCTTGTGGTGGGCACCTCAAGCGTGGTCTTTCTGTTGATCCCACAGCCTCTCTGACCCAGTGCCTACCCCCGATGCAGCAGTTGTCTTCTTCTTGTAATCAGATCCTTCACCTCACACTGCTGTCCCACTTTCTAAGCTTGTTACCCTCCTGATCCCATTCACTTTGCACCCTCCCTCCTCTTCAGCTCTTGATTGCCTCTGCTGCTTCTGTAGCTTGTGCTGAGATGCTGCCATGTGGAAAAGACGACGTGCCGGTCTCTCCCCCTTGTCCCTGGTTGGCAACAGTGCAGTTACAAGGTACAAGGCGCAACTGAGGCTGCCAGGACGGTTGTCCAGGGATGTGTGGGTACCCGATGCCATGTCAGAAGGTGTGGCATGAAAAGTCTGACCCTGGCTCCTGTTTTCCACCATCTCTAATATCCAGAGGTTTCCAGCAGCAGAGGAGTGACAGCAGAGCTTCCTCTCCCTTTCCTGTGACCATAAGCTCTTGTCAGATGTGCCCGGGGTTTCCAAGCCCCATTCCTGCACCTGTGGGAGTGGGAGGCTGGGTTTGGCAGGGAACCACTGCAAAATTCCGTCTATGTACCTGCTCTGGTGGCGGGAACAACAAGGGACTTAGCTGCTATAGCTGCACAAGATAAAAAGGAACAAAACCAAAACCCTTACTGTGCCAGAAAAATGGCACAGAAATAACTTTATTTATTCCTTAAGCCCATGCCATCCCTGTAGATCACTTCCGGTATAACACAAATATCCTCACGGGCTTGTGAATCAACCTTGCCCTTATTTTAATATGGGTGTTTGTATTTATACAAGTGAGTGGTATAAATTGTTCTTGAATGTGGTGGGTGAAGGAATTGTGAGCTTTTTCTTGCTCTTTGTTAAATCCACTTTTGTATGGAACACTTGCTGCTATTTCAATACATCTATAACCATTTGTTCTTAGAGCATTTACCTGCAAATTCCTTTTTAGTATTGTGCTGAATTCAACTTGATACCAGGCAGAGCCCTTGCCATTTGGCAGGACAGGCTAATTTTATGATTGTATACTAGAGTTATGACATGTGAATAAAATTTGCTATTGCTACTGCCATAAGCTGCTTCAAAACAGCAAAAGTATCTCAGATGTGCATTGTGAATCTTATAAGTAACACATTATTGCAGCTGAGCCCCTGCAAATCAAAAGGTTATCAGTAGGAGAAAAGAGGAAGTATAAGAAATTAGTATTCTTAAGTATTCTCTAAGTTGTTATAGGAAGTCGTCACTGAGAAAATGGACCGTACATTTGTCAAAAAACCTATTTTTTTTTCTAAGTTAAGAAGCTCTTATTAAAAATAAGCAAAATAAGCCTGAAGACTTATAATAAGCAAAATAAGACTGAAGGAGTACTCCTCTTTCCCCATGGAGATAGTTTAGCTTTTGATTATCACTTTTCAAATCCTATTGCCATCACCATGGCAAAAAGACAGAATCCTACTCTGAATACATTAATGAAAAAGCTGTGGCAAATGCGGAGTCTGGCTTGTCTGCTGAACTGGTACCATGTCTGCTCCCAGATATGTCAGCTCTTTCACCCTGTGAACACTGTTGGCTTATCAGGTGTGTGGGTTTCTCCTCTAGATGCTTGTTAGAACCACAGGATAACTTAGGATGGAAGGGAACTATCTAGAGGTTCAAAGCAGGGCCTACGCTGAAGTCAGATACAGGTTAGATCACATTGCTCAAGGCCTTCACCAGTCAAGTTCTCAATATCTTCAAGAAAGAGGTCTCACAGCCTTTGGGGAAGAACCTGTTCTAGAGTTTGACTACCCTTCCTGTTAGAAGAATATTTTTTTCTAACATCTAATTCCTTTCTAACAGAATTCCCCTTGTTGCAACAGATGTCTCTTGCCTCTCATCTTTTTCACTATGCATCTTCAAGAAGAGTGTGGGTCTGTCTTTTCTCTATCCTCCAATTACCTGGTTGAAGACAATAATAAGATCCCCTGCTTAGCCTTCTCATCTTAAGTCTGAACAAAGACAGTTCTCTCAAACTTTCCTACATGTTTCTATAGACAATAACATAAAAAAAAATTGGGGTTTTGGAAAGACGATGGAAGGGAAAAAAGTCATGGATAGGTTGTCTCATATTAGATGGAATATATGCTTAAGAAATATTAGTTCAGGAACTCAAAATGTCAGTATATGGGGAGTACAGGTCTAATTTTGTGTTTTCTCAAAGGTCTGAGAAAGAGACAAAGGTTCTTATTTTAAGCACATCTAGCTGTGTAGCCCTACCTGAAATACAGATTTTCATGTCTCCTAGTGTGTCCTCATGTCCTCCAGTTACAAAGACAAGGGAGGGTTTATAAAGCACATTAATAGTATTCTGCTCTCAGCAGCTTTTCATCTAATAGAAGCATCCAAATCACCTCATCTTATTTTCTCATCTCAAAAATCCTTCACAGACATCTTTCTTCTGCAGAAATGCTTGGATATGTATGCAGTGTAGTAGCTGATGTTTGCCATTGTGATAAATAGAAGACTTTACCTCCTTGACATGTGTTACAAGACTATCACTCCTCACAATCACAGTGTTTTATATAGCAATATTGCATTGCAAGCAGATGTCTATTTTGATCTTCTGGCAGATATCTATTTTGATCTTCAGGCACAAGTTAGAATATTTTTAACTCTACATATTTTAAAATATTCCACACAAGTGAATATCTATGTTTTGAACTTTTCCCCTCACAGGCATCAGTCTACATATTTAAAACCTGACCTCATTTTTCTGTTTCTCATCCTTTTTGATTCCTTCTCCCTCCATTTCATTAGTGATTGCAATGCTTTCTATTCTAATATAACCTTTTTGATTCCTTCTCCCTCCATTTCATTAGTGATTGCAATGCTTTCCATTCTAATATAACCTGTAACATGCTGTTGACTCTTTCATCTAGTTATGGAAGATTTCAAACAATTGAGCAGCATTTCTTGCACCCAACTAGAATATGCCTCTGCCTTGTCAATATTGCTATTCTTTGCTTATAGTCCTACATCGAGTTCATTATTCCTCTAGCCTGCCATTCCATGCAAAACAAACTATAATAATTTTCACTCTTCAGAGCAATTATTACCCTGTATTCTTAGAGAAACATTTTGAATTGTGTCACTATAGGAACCAATACAGATAAACAATTGCATATCAGTGGAAATGAGCTCATAAAAGTATAACGAAACATTACCAGTTAATTAGGAATTAATGTGAAAGCTCTAAATTGCCTCTCCAGATTGATGTAACTATATCATACTTGAAATGTCAGTACAACAATTAGAGACATCATCTTCAAATAACTTGCTAAAATATATATTTTAAATTATGTTAATGACTTCAGCCATTTCTCCCTTTCACCCTCCATACTGTTGAGAATGTACATGTGAATTTTCAGTAATAACATGAATAAATTTTCAACTTGAGTTGCTGTAACAAAAGCAGCTTCATCAAAGAAGGGCCATCAAATGATACCTGGTCAAAATAGTGAATGTCTGAATTTCTTTGTGCTTGGTTATTTCTTTTCCCTTTTTTCAAACTATCTTGCTGTTTGTTTAAAAATCCCACTAGAAGAGTTTTTCTGGTAAACAGACAGGAACAGCCATATGGGATTAGACAGAAGATGCCTTAGAGCTAAGTCTTTACTATCTTTTGAGGTAAGCTTTAAAGCCGTCTTAGTGTCAGTGTGCTGCTCCACGTGGACTCTTTCAAGCTCAGTCACAGGCACCTTGCATAATTTGCCTATCTTTGCATGTAGGCAAACTGCTAGCATGCCTCTGTGCCCTGCACTAGTCACTCAATTAGAACAGGCTGTGGGATCTAAAGAGGTGTAAAGTAGCTGGTATCCCATCTCTTACGCAGCTGGGTATCAGATGATTCAAAGGAAGGTTCATGACAACTAGTGGTGAACAGTTTTGAAAGCAATTAGAATCACAGAAACATAGAGTAATTTAGGTTGGAAGAGACCTCTGGAGGTCATCTAATCCAATTCATTGCTCAAAGGACATCCAATTAGATCAGGTTGCTCAGGGACGTGTCTAGTCAAGTCTTGAACATCTCCAAGGACGGAGATCCCACAACCTCTCTGGACACCTGTTCCAGAATTTGACCACTCTTATGGTAAAAACATTTTTCCTTATATCTGATTGGAATTTCCCACATTCCAAGTTGTGCCCACTGCCTTTTTTCCTAATTCTGTGCACCTCTGAGAAGAGTCTGGCTCCACCTTCTCTGTATATTCTGATCAGGTAGCTGTAGGCAGCAATACAGGTCTCCCCTGATTGTTGTCATCTCCAGGATGAACAAAGTCAGCTCTCTCAGGCTGTCTTCCTACGTCATGTGCTCCAGCCCCTGGTCAGCTTGGTGGCCCTTTGCTGGACCTACTCCAGTATGTCCATGTCTTTCTTGCACTGGGAGTCCAGAACTGGACATAGCACCTCAGATGTGTCTCACCCGTGCTCAACAGAGGGGAATAATCATCTCCCTTGACCTCCTGGCCACAGTCTTGGCTAATACATTCAAGGATGCAATTGGCCTTCTTTGCTGGTAGGGCACACTGCTGTCTCATGTCCAGCTTGTTACCTACTAGGAGCCACAGGTCCTTTTCTAGAGAGCTGCCTCCCAGACACTCTGGTCCCAGCCTGTATTGTTGCTTGGGGTTATTCCATCTCAGATCTTGCATACATTTCTGCTGAACTTCATGAGGTTCCTGTTTGTCCATTTCTCCAGCTTGTCCTGGTCTCTCTGAGTAGCAATCTTGCCCTCTAGCATATTGGCCGTTCTTCCTGATTTAGTGTTGCCTGCAGGCTTGCTAAGAATGCGCTCTGTCCTGCCATCCGAACTGGTAATGAAAACATTAAACAGCATGGGCTCCAGTGTCTATCCCTGAGGGATGCTGCTGGTTACTGGCTGCCAGCTGGACTTTGGACCACTGATGACAACATTTTGCTCCATCACCTTCCCAGGGACTGAGGTGAGGCTGACCAGCCTTTAGTTAGTTACCTGGATCCTTCTGCTTGCCCTTCTTGAAGAGGGATGAAGGTTTGCTACAAAGATTACTGCTCTGTAGCTCCTGGTAGTTAATAATTGCTCTATACCTTAAACCATAAGATCTTATAATCCTCACAGATCTTTCATAGTGTATACAGATTTTCATTAAATAAAAAAAATCCCATAGATTCTTGGCTCCAAAAACAATTTGGGTCAGGAAATCGCTCAGGGTAACTCTACATGCAAATAGTTTAATCTGTTCCTTTCAATTGTTGCTCCTGGGTATCATCCAGTACTGATTTTAGACATTATGCTTCTCACTAGCACATCTTTATGAGGTCCCTACAGAACACCTTAAAATCTTCTCTAGTCTTGCCAAATGAAATAATATTCTGCCATCTGCAAATTTGCCTGCCTCACCATTCTCATCTTCTCTCAATGATTTGACACATATTAAAGATATGGGGTTCTAGCATACATTGGTCCGATCATGTTCCTTGAGGTGTTTTAGAAGACTGTTTCTTTAAAAGACTATTTTTAATTATTGTTTTGACAAGATTAACTGATAGTGAAATAAAGCTCTGTGATCTGTAATTCCCCAGATCCCTACTACCTTTTTTAGACATAGAACAGTTGCTACTCTGCAGGCCTCCTGCTCATTTTAACCAGAGATTGCATATTTTATTAGCTGTTAAATCCCTTCTGTCTTCAGCACCTGCAGAGTTTTTGGATAGGTACCAGCCAGTCCTAGTGAGTTGTTGCTGTTCAATTTGCCAGTTTGTTCCAGCTTCTCTTCTTGTACTTCTGTTCATCTTGAGTCTCTTGTTCGTGGCCTATCTTCACTACTTGAAATTTCTGATCCTGGATTAGTGAGTGTGTAATTTTGTGTGAAATGGCAGGAAGGGATTATTCAAATAATTCTTTTAGTTTATTTCCATTGATAGCTTCTTTTTAGTTTTTGCTCATCTTGTCTTTGGATTTACTAATTCACTCATGATTTCTGTTTCTGTAATAGCTAAAGAATTTAATCAGGTTTGTGTTACATCTGGCAATTATTCTCCATACTCCCTCTTTGCTCTTCTATCTTCTTTCCTTCACATTGCCAATGGTAGCTTGCTATTTTCCCAATTGACTTCTCTTGGGTCAGATTTATTTCTTCTGAATGAGGCCAACTGCACTTCAATAAATTTTTAACTTTACTACTTACCCAGTATTACTTACCCAAGTAATTCCCTTGGCTATTGGCTTATTCTTTTATTCATCATGTATTTTATTTTTTTATTCGTCGTATCATTTATGAGGATAAACTTTTAAGGTATTTCCATTACAACAAGAAGAATTCAACTTTAAATAACGTTCTGAGGAAAACCCAATTAATCATTAGCTTTCTAGAAACCCTCTTGCTGAGTCCAATAAAGGGGCTTCTGTTAATTAAGGATCAGTATGCACTTCATCAGTGGAAACTGGAGAGGAAATATCAGGAGATGAGGAAATGAGGGATTTTCCAGCATGTATTGTTTAAAGCAGTAACCCTGATGTCAGCTTTAACAACTCCTACAGACAGCAAAAAATTCAAAGCACTTGACAATGGCCTTTAAGGTGAAGGATGAATACTGAGGGAGAAAAAAACCCCACCCAAACCACACATATATAAAACCAGTTTCTGGATTTATAGATTGCTACAGGGTACTGAAGTAGTTATCTTGTGCAATTTCTGTAAATCTTTCTATGTGAACTTGTTCATCCAGATGGAGAATCAGTAATGCTATTTGTATAGTAGCTCTACAGTATAAAATATTAGGTAACTTTCCTAAAGATTACTGATGACCTTTTGTTATAATTACTCAGAAATCCACATATATTTGTGATTTTTAAGAGTAAAGCAACCTTGTATTTATACCTAGAAGGGAATACTTTCTCAACCTCAACCCTAGCCTAAAAGATCTATTTTCTAGCTTTGTTATTCCTGGCAACCACAGAAATCCACCAGGGCTTCTTTCTTCATAACCTGCAGGATTCTCTATCCTAAAGCAATTCCGAGTACTTAACGAGCTAGTTTCTGAGCCAGATGTAGGAAGGAGATATATTTACAACAAAATAAAATTGCCAATGGAAGTATGAAAACTGAACAAGCTATCACTTTCTTTCTCTCCCCATTTTCATCATAATATCATAAATTAAGTTACCTTTTATTATCTTGGAAAGGACTTTGTAGCTACAAATCCAAATGGTTATAACATGAAGACAGTTCATTCCTCCTACTAGCCTTTAATTCAGTTTGCACCTCTGCCACCGGGTCTCAGCTGAAAAATAAAGCGTGGTGGAGAAAGCCACTGACTTTTTGGACATTTCTAAGTTAGAAACAAAAATTTGTCTTTTTGAATGGTGTCGTGGTTTAACTGTAGCCAGCAACTAAACACCACACAGACGCTCACTCACTCCACCCCCGTCCCATGGGATGGGGGAGAGAATCGGAAGACTAAAAGTGAGAAAAGTTGTGGGTTGAGATAAGAACAGTTTAATAATTGAAATAAAATAAAGTAAAATAGTGGTGATAATAATAATAGTAGTTATTATTAATAATAATAATGATAAAAGATATACAAAGAAAGTGATGCACAATGCAATTGCTCACCACCTGCCAAACAATGCCCAGCCAGACCCTGAGCAGCGGTCACTGCCCCCTGGCCAGTTCCCCCCAGCTTATATACTGAGCATAACGTCATCTGTTATGGAATATGACCAGTTGGGGTCAGCTGTCCTGGCTGTGCCCCCTCCCAGCTTCTTGTGCACCTGGCAGAGCATGGGAAGCTGAAAAGGCCTTAACTTAGTGTAAACACTACTTAGCAGCAACTAAAACATCAGTGTGTTATCAACATTCTTCTCATCCCAAATCCAAAACACAGCACTATGCCAGCTACTAGGAAGAAAACTAACTCTATCCCAGCCAAAACCAGGACAAATGGAAAAACAGGAGTGACAGAGCTTTTGGTCATTTTGCTTTCAGAATTCTGAAGTGCTGAAGCTTTGCAGTGCTCAGGTTCATTAATTAACTGCTTTGAACATGCCCAGAACCACAGCCTGAGCCTTAGGGGTTTCCCTGACTCTTTTCAGGAGCTCACTGATCCCAGTGTACCTGCGCTACACTGAGTCTGGTAAATGCTGGCCTGTATAATGCCTGCGAGGGGCTGCCCTGGAACAGTAGTTCAAAAACTAAATCATTTCACAGGCAGCCAGAGAGTGGCTGCTGTTTGGGAAGGATGAATGCTCCAATATTCATTATGTTGCATCCTCAACCCTCCTCACATCCACGCGAGATACCATCTGTGCTCATGAGAAAACAGAGATTGTATTTGTAGCCAACCACTATACATGCTACACAAAGTGGGAATCTGCTTTGCACGCCACCTCCCTTGGATTCAACTCTTCCCTCTGGAAAATAGTATTTACTAATGTTTTTTTTTTTTTTTCTGAATCTAGAGCTTGTAGAAATGGAGGTACTGTCAAGAAGGGTATCCAGATATTTTTTTTTGCCAAATAAATTTGGAAAATTTCCTGCAAATCTGTTTTCATTGATTTTCTTGCTGATATTTCAAGAATGATACTGGCTACAACAGTGAGTTGGCTTTGATAGTTTTTCTCATTGGAAAACATGTTTCAATAAATATATGTATGAAACGGCAGTCTTCCTGCTTTTACATTCCTAAGTGAAAAATTACCTTATGCATTTTGAAATAGTACTAGTTTACACACAAATATTAAAAATCACAAATTGAAAGAGAATCTTCATGGGCTGTTTTTCTTCCAAGTTATTGGCTGGTGGAAATTACATATTTTGAGCATTTGTTCCAAACAAGAAGTGACTCAGGTTTCCTTCCAGGTACCCTATTTCTTCTCCTTTACTGGTGGAATCATACAGTGCTCCTTTCACAACCTCTGCAGTCTGATATGTGCATGAGAGAAAAAGCAGAGCGATTTCTATACTTCAGGTGAAATGACTGGGGTGGTTAAAACGAATGATGATTACTAGGATTTCCATTGTGAAGTGAAGTGAGCAGAAAATACTACAGCAGCAAGAATCCTTCAAACTAATGTAAGCGCTGGAACTGTAACTTTTAAAGGCCCTTATTTCATTATTCGAATTGTGTGACCACTGCCTTCATACCATTTTTGTGCATTTAATGGTCTAGGTCTATGAAAAGCTAAAAGGTACCTATGCACAATCTATTAGCATGTCTTAAATGCTTAATTCAGTACCATCTCTCAGCACAACACATGGTGTTCTCTTGTAATGTAAGTTCACTGGAGACCTAAAACAACTTCTTTGTAGTGGAAGAAGAACAGCCAGCTGTGATTTTTGTGGAAAGAGGAAGAGAGGTGGAGAGCTGAACCTGTCTATGAGAATACACATGCAGATGTTGCGTCCATCTACAAGTGGTGGTTGAATAAACACCTGATTCTCCAGTGAAGCTTTCCAGACTCTAAATTCTCTTCAGCAAACATATACATTAGTTTAATAATTTATACATTGTTTTTATATTCCAATAAAATATTTCAAAGCAGCTTGGCTTTGTGTATGTGACTCAGAAAGGGCTATACACATCCCAGTTTCAATGTCTCTCATGTCATTCTTAATGGGAACAATCAAAAAAGTAAGTCAGTAGTTTAACATAATGCTTAATGTTGCCCAGCTCTAGTTTTGAAAAGGAATTTCTCTAAGGTCCTGTTAAAAATAACTATTTCTATTTTAATTTTTAAATTTTATTATTGGAGATAGGTAAGGTCAAGATCCCACCCCCTCCAAACACATTGTCCCCGTGTCATTTAATTGCAGGCATCTCTACCATAAACACATTCCAATGACTTGTCTGCTGAGTAACCAAAATTAGGAGGCTAGTTTACACTATTGTCCATCTTTTAAGATGCTGTGGCCATGCCTCCTAAGAAATAGGATATCCAGTCTCAGTTGTGCAGTCTGTCAGGAGGAATTCCCCAGTCTCTCAATTGATTATTTTATTGATTCATTGTTCCCTGAATGTAAAGCATTTCCTGCAAAGGGTAAAAAGCAGAGTATGCTAATGCCTTTCAGAAGCTAGAGGGAATTTCCTGCCATATAATCTGTTTACTCATTCACCCCAACTAATTCCTAAGCCTCAAATTTAAAACTTTCATAAAAATTATGATTAGGGGTTTCTCTGATGATCTTTATAGGATGCACAGAGTTTGAGAGCATCACATGAACTAGAAATGTTTCTGTTATTTTATTGATGTTGTACATCTTTACATATAGTCCTGATGTTTTGAATTCAGAAGTTGCAGTAGCTTTTACAATGAGAAGTTTACTGAGGACACAATTTCAAGATGGGATTTACTTGAGCTCCCACTGCTTTGCATCCTGGTGACCTATTACATGAGAGTCTACTAAGTCAGAACGGACCAATGCAATACTTTCTCTACAAACTCGTCTGAGAGAAAAATCAAGCCCTTAATTTCATGCTTTTCAGACATCTTCAGTAATCCTGCTGCTTTCCAGAGATGTGATATGGATAAGAAAAAGAAATCTGTAAATAAAACATCTCAGTAATGATGCATTTGAATCATGTTTTGCACGTCTCACCCTTAGCCTGCCTTGTCTTTGCAGTGATGTAACTTAAGTAATACTTAATATAAACCTTGTCTAGGTTTATATTGAATTCTGACTAACGCCAACAAAACTTGAAAGAGAAAAAAAAAGGCTGGTCTTAAGAAAAACAGGAGTAAACCACTATGGGCCAGGCTGGCATTGCTTGCTGAAGCTCCTTTTCAGAGAAATTGATGCTAGCCAAAGGGAAGGCGACACAGTTGCTAGTTATTTGCTTTTTCAACACAATGGATCAACTTCAACATACAGAAGTGAAGCCAAAACCACTGATAAATACGCACTGAGCCATTCTAGCCATTCAGATTCTGTCTTCCTATTTAGTGAAAATCATCACAGAGAGCACGCTATTACAGATAAAGCAAAAATTAATGTTGATAAATATGTGATCAGAGAAAGACAGAGTCCCCAGATAAAAGATTAATAATGGCTGAATGGTCTTAACATATTTCCTTTGATTCATGGGAGCATGGTTATAGCACAGGGAAATGCCATTGCTTTCAAATGAAACAAATGGCTCTGTATTGAATATTGAAAGCAACAGATGTTCTGCAAACCAGTACTTCCACAAAGGGACAGTCTTGGAACTATTTTGTAAACAACCTAGCTTAAATTTTAATACATGCACTTTGAGGATGGCTGTGTGACAGAAGCTTGTACAGATGGGTCCGGGAAGCTGTGCAATGCAAAGGGCATCTAACTGAATTTGGAAAGCCTCAAGCAGCCTGCTTTGTTGTCTGGAAAAGCAAGTCTGACACCACTTGCCTATGCCTGTGTATTTTCTCTCTGTGTGTGTCTTTCTCTGTATATGCATATGAGAAAATGAGATTTTTTTCTTAAAAATGTTTGAAAACTCTTATTATTGATCAGTACAGATACATATATATCATTTTCTGAAACTGTTTTTTTCCCATTTGGCTGTTTTCTTTCATTAAGTGATGAGCTTATGAATGGATTACTGAAAACATGGTTGAAAAGCAGCTGGAAAACTCCAGTGATATTGTGAAGCCACTGAATTGGTGTCCTCAGGATCTGTGCCTCAGGTGTAATTCCCTCAGTGTGCAGCTTACAAAGGCACATCAGAGCACCCTGAGACCCTTACCAACCGAGCATTTTCTGATGGTTCATTATGAGAATGGCAAAAGAGAGGTGCCATTTCAGGGGAAACTGCTCTGCTGAACGGGTGTCCAGCACGCAGCAGACACACGTACATCTTAGCGATTTAATTCTTGCCAACTCTGCCTGCTTACTCTCAGGGGGCAGCGAGGGCTGGCCGCTCCCTGAGGGACTGGCGCTGCCTCGGCATCACTGGAACAGGGATGGATGGTCCTGGGCTGGGTTGAAATGGGACTCCTGAGCCCATGAAGTGGGGTGGTGGTGGTGGTGGTGATGGGGAGCAGGTACTCAGGCCCTATTGGTCCCCTCAAGGCCCTGACACTTGATGTATCACTGTGTGCTCTTGGAAATGAGAGTGCGGTAGTGGGATGATCTTCAGCTTACACAAAGCAATATCACTGGACATATATCTCATATTTTCTCTCAGAATTTGCCCTGGTTTTGACTGTAAACATCACAGTACATAGTTCTTTGATGAAGTGTCAACAACATTTTATCCTTCCTCCCCTCTCTTACCTGTGCAGAGTGGAGAAGCCCCAGACGATGCTGCAGCAAGACCATATTACTTGTAAATCCACTGGGGGGGAAACAGTCCCACAGGCTGCTGGGTTAGTAAGGCACATTGAGAGGTCCTCTTGGCCCTCACTGCAACTAGTGGTGTGCTGCATGGCGGGAGACCTCCTGTTATAAGGACTGTTTCTAGCTGTTGATCTACAAGGTGCTTTTCCAATACCTTTTGAATGGATTCACCTGGAAAATCAAGACAAATCTGCACTTTTTAATTTTACACATTGGCTCTGATGGCCCTGGGAGATGTGGCAGCTTTATTTTGTAAGGATCTTTGTGACTATCTATCATCCACACCATAAGTCATTGTCTTATGTGAGAATTACAAGGCATACCTGGCATACAGTATCGAGAAGAAAAGTGCTTAAACCCTTTTAAAATGCCCATTTCCAAAAAATATCCCAGAGAAGAAAAGAATAAATCTGCTCTGGAGAAGGCAACTCTCTACATTTTGGGTTTTTTTTTTCAGATTTTCTTTTGGCTTTCCATTTGCAAGGGCAAAGATTGCAGAAGGACTGAATATTGTGAAGCATATGTGTGCATAGCCTATGCACCTCTCTTTTATGAAACTAAAAAAGTTACGGAAGTTATATACTTTTGAAGTCAGTGAACTTCTGATTTGCTTATTTCAGCAGTCAGCATCATGGACAGTCATGTTTCCAGGCAGCACCCTCCCCTTCTGGTACACATATGACTCAAAGGTTAAGATTTAGCAGTGTGTGTTTTAAACAGGAGAAATAGTCTGTTAATTGAGACTATACACAAGCATGCATGGTTATCTGGCCTTGAAGATGGAGTTAGTGCTTTCTTTATTGAAATGGACATAAGCCATACTTTTAATATCACCGAATAAGTGGGCTTTAAGAATGTACTTTAGTGCCTTTCCATTTCTTCTCAGAGCTGGAGCCTTTAAGAATTAAAGTTGTTGACTTAGAAGCCCAGGAAAAAGCAAAAGCTTATTTATCTGTCATTTGTGAGGTAGGTAGACGAAAAATACCAGGCTGTTTTGGGTAGATCCCAGTCAAAGGAGGAACTATTAAATCTCTCTTAGTAAAAGTAATATGTATGAAAAATGGATTACTGCCTATTTTGACTGATTTGAAAAAGAAAGCATGTTGAGGTGAACCTGGTTATGGTCTTACATAATACTGACCGAATGCCAGTGAGGTAATGTACAGGCAAAAAAAGAGAAAGTTAGACTAACCCCAAAATCTACATTACAATGCACATTTTCCATTTCCAGAGAAACGTTGTTGATATGTATTCGTGTGGATCAAGAAAGGTATTGCTCTGGCCCTCAGGTAGCACATGCAGTAGTGTCGCATTACCTCCAGGGACAGCTCTAACAATTGCTGTGCTAGAGCCTTTCTCCTTCAAAGATAGTAATTTGCATTGGATTCAGATAAGGTTGCATCCTGAATGCAAATATGATCATAATTAATACAAGGAAGGGACAGGCATAATACTGCACTATTATGGTTATACTGTAAAATCCATTACATTTATAGGAAGCTCCTGACAGAAATAGCTTGCCTTCTTAAATAGCACTAATGAAAAAAAGGAGGACAAAAAGTCATTGATAAACTGCCACCACCCCGATGTCCTTGCAATATATTAGCCCGAAATAGCACATTGACGATGTATAAATCTATGGAATTACAATGGGGAGATATGAAAGGTACAAAAGCATGCGTTTCCAAGGGCATTTTCATTATGCAAGCCACTACTGTGAGTCAATAGACTTAATATATTATGTCACTGTCTGATAATTAAAAGGTGAGGGTTACTGAGGATTTTTGACTTTATTGATTTATCAAGGTATCAATGGGAAATTAGTATATTAAGAATTCTGAGACCCAGAATTATCCGTCTTACATTAGAGTTTCTCAATAACCAGAGCAAAGTTTCAGTTTTCTTTGATAGGAGCAGTGGCGACTCTCCCAGCTGCTGTTGAAGTCAGTGGCAAAATTCCCGCAGATACTGCAGTGAGCTTTCATGGGATGACATTGAGCTTGATGTCATTACCTATGTCTCTCCTCTCCTACGGACAAATGACCTTAATTCTGGGCCAGGAATCTCGGCACTCATCCAGAAGACGCTGCCAGCCACTGCCCTAAATCTTGCCCAGGCGCCTCAAGAAGAGACAACCTGCCCGTCTGTACTCCTGGTACCACGAAGCCTTGTAGTACCTGTTGGCATCAGCCTTACCTGGCCTAGGGATACTTGCTGGATCTGCTCTGTGCTCACTGGTCCATGTGAGCCCAAAACTTAATTCTGTTGGCAAGAAGCTTGGACCAGGACGGATCCATGGCCACTTAAGGAAGGCACTGCTGTCATCAGAGCTGCTTTTGATGACTTGGTCTGCCTTAGTGACTTCTGCACTGTACATGGGCCTGAGGTCCTGGAATAAGCATAAATGCTCTTGATTTGGCTGTGGTTGCAGCCAACGCCGTGCACTAAATGAAGAACAGACAGATTGTGGAGGCACTGCTATCAGCTGAATGGCAGACCATGGTGGCAGAGTGATGTGGGGTTTTGGCATGAGCCACAGGAGAGATACATATGAGTAAGAAATTAATTGCTGGCCCTAGGAGATGCCATGTACTTTAATAATAACAGTTAATATTAGTGACACTAAATATAGTAATATTAATGTAACAACTCTAGTTTTGAATAAATTTCTTCAATTTTAAAATGAAATTAATTTTAGTTTAAAATAAAATCCTACAGAATCTGGTGAGCCTTTAATGCAACCACTTTAAGGCATTCTGTAAGAAAAAGGGCTCACAACTGCAGCCTCAAGAGCATATTTGATTTAATGCTTTCTAGGTATTATTTGCTTTCCCTCTGGCAGATATAATTAGTGGTTCCCTAACACCCTCAGAGTCTGATTTGCCTTAATTTACCATTAAAATAATGAATCAATTATTTTTTAGCTGTGTCACATATCTGTAATTCTGATCAAGAACAAACTGCATGGGATGAGCCTGCACTAGTAGATAAATACTGTGGCTGACTTTGTTATTTCTGCCCCTGTGGTTTGTTTGTTTTTTTTTTTTTTTGGTAACAGAAGGCTCATCCTGGCACATCTTGATGCTTTGGGCAGTATCCCAGTGGAATTTAACTGGACTAGTTGCATAACTGAAGTGGACACCGTTTGGTCCAGTCAGATCCATGTGTGCATTCGACATGAAGTATAAAGATTCACGAATTCAGTACGTGCCCGAGCTTAAAATTTCTGGGAACTGAGACAATGAACTCTACTGCCTATTCTGTGTTTTGCAGCAGCTTGTATTTTGCCAGTTGTGTAAGGGAACATCTCTGAATATCATCAACTGCTTAAACATAATTTGCTTTCCTAGCCCTTCCCTTTAGACTGGCCTTTTCAGTATTTGTTGGTTTTTTTTTTTTAAATCTCCTTTGTGTGCAACAAGGCATTCCAGGTACTCTGGTAAAAAGACAGGTAAGTGCCTGTCAACAGGAATAAAAGAACCTAGCTATTCTCTGACACAAAAACCAGGCTGCTTTCTGAGTGTTTTATTAGCAATGCTCACAAGTGAATGAAGAGCAATCAAGCCAGACTGACAATCTAAAACTCACAGAATGGCGATCCATCCCTATGGAGGAGTGAGCTATGCAAAATGCAAGCTGAAAAACAAAGGGCTAATGGTACTGATACACACAAGAGCTAATTTAAGAAAGCTCCAAGTCATCCCTTTTCAGAGACAGTGACATTGTCTTGTTAGTATGATGGTACCTAAAGTCGTCGTCTTTGAAGCCACAGTTAGAATTATATCGTAACTTTTCTCTGCTGTGGCAGTTAATTTTCAATTCAATATTTCATTTTACCATGTTACATTTTACCCAATCAAGTAAAGTATTTTAGTACTTACTGATAGTGCTGTATCCCCCTCCATTCCATGTTGCATTTCAAGTTCAAGATGGGTTGATTATATTGTGGCAAAAGCCGCTATTGTAGGATGCCTTCTGGTAGACCACCAACTATCACGGAAAGCATTTGTGCATGATATTTCCGAACAAGGGATTATGTGTATGTCCGTGAATTAAATAGGCATGGCAATCTGTAGATGTTTGTGAGAAGGCAGAAGAGGAGGCCTGGAAGTGGAACGCTGACTTCAGAAAGTGCGTTTGGGGGAAGCCTTGTGAGTCTTGCCATTTGCTGGAGCAGATGGAGAGTCAAGGCGTGGTAGGAGACAAGCTACTGAGGGAGGGAAGGCACCTGGAGAAAACACCACTGTCATGGCACAAGACCAAGGAAACGCATGAACAACCAGGTCTTGTAAGGGCCAGGCTTCTAAATGCTCGCTTTTTTGATCCGTAAGAGACTCGATACATCTGGCTTTCTTCAGCAAATGAAAGGGGGACCTGGCAAGGTGAAAGGGGGAGAAAAGTTGGGTCTGTTGATTTCTTATAGACCAGAGGAACTGAAGAATAGTTTTGCAAAGGAGCAGTGTAAGAGCTCAGCAGGACTAAGCACTCTGGCCCTCAGGGCACGATATCTCTACTACAGTTATGCACAGATGCTCTCCCTGTCACTCAGGCTGGAAAAGCTGGACAGCAGGCCTGGCATATGTACAAACGCCTGTGCTCAGTTTATTTAAATATATACTTAGAGGGTTTTGTGTACTGAAGGCTGCAAACTTGCTCTGTGCTACCACCATGTTTTGGAGTGGAAGAAAAATCATCTTGTCGGGATCCCAGCATTCTTGTGGGCTGGCTCTGCCCCGGGGAGCCCTGCAGATGGCCCTTGTCATCTGTGAGGGGGTGAACCAGCTCCCCAGCACAGACCTGACATTGGCTCTGTCCCCCTAGATGCTGAGTCCTTGACGGGGGGCAGGTTCAGTTTGGTTCGGCTGCTGTGAGCTGTTGCAGCTCATTTAAACCAACAGACTGCATGTACAGGGGACTGTAAGTAGGGGACTTTCATTATTAGCTCTCCAGTCAGTCTGAAATAGAGGGGTCTTTATGCTCTACACTCCTGTGCATACAGGTATGCTTGCAAATGCATTCATACACTTAGTGGACAGCAAGTACAATATGTCAGTCATTCTTCTTGCTGGTCTACATTTAAGACATTGAATGAAAGGAAAATATGTGTTAATGGCACAGTGGGTGGGAAAAAAGTAGGCTGCGATGACTAAAATACTACTTTCTCAAGGAAAGTAGCTACCGTATGAAATATTTCATAATCCAGAGGAACCTCACAGATCTCAGTTTATCCCTCATCTCTCAAAATATTGTACATGTAAATCATCTGCTTAAGATTTGTGTGATTCAGCTTGTGCTTGAACTTGTTCCTTACCTTGTCAATCGCAATATGGCCAGATTGCAGAGAAATAAATATATTCCAGAGTGGATATTCCACAAATAGTGCAAACTCTGATGTGCTGAAATTTGCCACAGGACATAATTTCCACTGAAAATACTGTTTATAAGAATAAGCACAGAGAAAGCACATTCCGTATGTTTAGTCAGGCACTGTTTCCTGGATGACTGAGTCTTCTCTGATGTATCTCATAAACGAATTTCATTTTATGTATGAAATGATGTATAACACAACCCTACCAAATAGGCAGACTGGGGTTTTCTTTTGCAAAAATCTGGTTTCAATTATCACACTTGGGATTAGAATTTCAAAACAGGACTTTATACAATTTTGCAAAAGCCCTTCTCAATCGAGACTTACAGAGCAAGACATTGCGTGTGTTCTGTTGCCAACACAAGAAACTTCCACCTGGTCAGAAAGCTCGTAACTGTATTGAGAATGTAGTAGCAACCACACGCTTTAATGGGCATCTACCATATCTTATTGCCAATGCTTATAAACTGAGTATTTAGGATCAAAATGGAAAAAAAAAATTGGACCATGTCTGTCCCTAAAAAAGTATTGCACAATCAGAGCTTTTTTCATAGTTGCAACTGTAAGTCTTGGCTGCTTGTCATGGCTAGTGACAAAATGGCAAAGAGGAGTACCAATTACATTAAGAGCTGGAGAAACAGAGACACTGTGAAGCTGAGATTTTTCTCAGGCCCCTCACAGGCTGATGGAAGATCTGAGAACAGCACCTGTTTAAAAGCTACATAAAACAGCTGTGCGCCAAAACATGCCCTGTATTACAAGTCCAAAATCAGTAGGATTTTATTCTGTTCTATGGAAGCTGAATATATTTTTCAACTGATTTGAGGCCTCATGGTCAGAAAATATAGAGTTATTATATGGTATAAGTGTAATCAAAATAAAGCTTGAGATGCTGAATTTCTCTTTGGATCATTCTCTCTCCTGCACTTAAAATACTGCAGGCTTGAGAAATGTCAGATTACAACAGCGAGGAGGAGTCTTCCCTACCCAAGCACTCCCTTGGTTGTAAGCATGATTCTTCGCACGAGCTATTTATAGGAATACGATCTGTGGCAGAACATCAGCCCCAGATACTACACTATATACTTCTTAGCAAATAATCTGAGAAAATCCATTATTATTGGAGGATTCTGCGAGTATAACTAAGTAATAAGTGTACATTCCTCTGTAAGAGAAAAACTTACATTAATATTTGGTTGTTTGTCAGCAATATGCAAAAAGTTTACCAAAATTATGAAAGAGAACAAAGGTCATCTTTCATTTGTAGAAACTGATTTTAATTAATCTAATTAATTTCTATTTCCTGTGGTTTCTGACAATAATTAATACAGAATTGTGCCAAACATATACTATGAATCTGATAGAAAAAGATTTGGCAGCTTCACATTAAATAATTCACAGCAACATGCTGAACCCTAAGAAGTACTCCTTCTGTGATGTTGTAGTGCAAATTAGAAAGATAAATTGGAATTTAACTGGGCTGGATAAATGAGCCCATTACCAAGGGTTTAGTTCACTGTCATTTTGAGATGACAGTTAGACAAAAGACCTCTACTTTACTTGATATTACGAATAAGTCATCACTCCAGAATTTTTCAAGCAGATGTGCCTTTGGAATTAATAATTTACTCATTCCCATTATCTTAGTATGTCTGGGCAACATTTTTCAGGCTGTGCTATCAGCAGAAACACAAACGAGCAGGATGCCTGTGCCGTTGTAGGAGTCCACTGCAAGGTCATGGATAGCCATAAATACTCCCTTCCAGTTTCTGTGCTTGCATCACTGCCTTTCTTCAGTTCCTTTCTTTATCTACCTGGAAGGGTTATTTGGGCAGAATTCACATGCTACATTCAACAAATCATATAAGGATGGTTTTGAAAAATGGTGCCACTGTGCCGTCATCACCATGATATGTATTATAGATATTTGGAAAATTCTTCTTATTCCCCTCATTTTCAACATGTCAGCAACTGCTAAGCAAGTTGTCTATGACCAATCATGAAGGGTCCATGCTTCATAGGAATCCTCTACGACAGGTTTATATGTTATCAGGGATTAAAAGAAATGTCTGAATTTCTCCTCTGGAGGGAGCCTGAGTCATGGGTTTGTTTGATTTTTCCTTCAGTGAAACAGAGACCAGTCTCTCCAATGAATTCCCCAATTCCCAGAATATTTCTAGAATCAAAAAGGAAAAAATACTCTTACGCTGACTTGAGGCAGTGTTGGCTGACTGATATACGTCAGATATTCAACTTCCAAGGTAGCTATCAGTATACCCACACACTGTCTCTCAGTACCATGGACGTACACAGACCCAAAGCCATGACAACTGATGGGTAAGCAAGTACTTCTAACAGGTCCAGAAAATTGTGTCGCAGATCAGGAAAACCTCTTCCAGGAGAACAAGTTCTTCAAATGGAAGCAATTACCAACAAATGCAGCCATGTGGGCTTCCTCCGGGCAATCACTGTAAAATCTCTGAGTACTTATCACAGTAAAGAGACCCTCATTGTTTATTTAGCTTTACATAGTCTCAGAAATCTTGGATGGTGCAGTTGCACTCAGTCTTTTAATCATTCGTATTGAAAATTTTCCAAAGGAGAATTACAATTTTAACTACTCTGTCCTCCCAAGTCTTATGGGTTTTTGAATGTTTCCCAGAATGCTCATTATATCCTTTCACTCTGAACTATCTTTCTGAACCCCAACAGGTAGCCAGGACTACACCTGAGCTGCAGGCACTGTGACTAACCCTTTAACCCATGCATTATTCCACAGCTGTAACAGAAAGCACACTTGAAATTCACCTCCAATATGCTCTCATGACTCCCTATAAACAAATCAATCACCTGCTTGCCTTTTCCCTGAAATTACAGTCACCACTGAAAGAAAAGGTATCTGCATACATTAGATCTTTTTTGGAGCTTGGCTATATAACCCTGACAAGAACATACCATTTCAGGCTGTCATTTCTTGCACATTCAGCTGTAGATGGGTTTCCTAAAGGTCAAGTTATCTCATCCCAAAGAATATCAGTATGGATTGAAAAGCGTATGAGAGTGTAGCTGGTGTAGCTTTCAGTGAGACAGCAAGGCTGACTGAAGCAGAATTCAGAGGTCATTTTCTTCTGGTATCAAAAATATGCCAAATCAGAAACCTGCAAAGCAGTGATGTGGTGTAAGTCACTAATCTTTACAGAATGTTAGGAACTGGAATTAGGTACTGGGTCAGGTGCCGAGTTCAGGAGGGCAATACAATAATCAGTGTTCAGCAGAAACCATGGATAGTCCCTTGTCTCATCTTCCTTTGTGAATATCTACAACAGGACATATGCTCAAGAGTACCTGCAAAAAAAAGTTACTCTGCAGCAACCATGATTCTTCAATGCTCTGTATTCACTGAGCTTCTGTCTTTCTCTGCTTTTTGCGGAATTGCAAGGATAGAGGGTTTTGCTGCTCCTCTGCCATTGAATTCCTTTCACAAGAACATAGTGAAGCTCAAGACACATGTTCAGCCACGATTAGCCAAAAAGATGTTTTTTTCAAACCTTCAGCAGGGTACCATCCTAGTGGCACTAGGAAAAGCAGGCCATTCAAAGATGCTTGAAATGTGGACTTGGTCTTACTGACTCCACACATGAAAGGTAAATGAAATCTCTGTACACCAGTACTACGTCTGTGATCTGAAAGTTGTCCTTGAGAGATTGAGATATATTGGTCAAAGAATCATTTAAAGACAGAGACTCTTATAGATCAGCTCCATTCTATGCCCAAGCTCTAGATGAGAAGGTTTGTCTACTTGAAACCTTTGCTCAACACCACAAATACTTCTAATCGTGCAACTCCCATCAGTGGAAACTTCCAGCTGCTGAAAGGGGTCCTTGTGAAGTTCCCAAGTGGGAGTAGAAAAGCCATGCTAAAGAAGGAAAGTGTGTAAAGAAGCATTTTGTGCCAGCATTTGGTTCCCCCTGCTGCTTTTTTTGTTGTTCTGACAATATAAAAGAGCATTCTCACAGGTAATACAATCATACATCTCTCTGTCGTTCTCTATACTGTCTCTGGCCTAAGAGCATATCGGAAGAATGGACTGGAGGAAGAGTTTACTGGGCTGAAGACTTTTCTGGTTGCTGTCACCTGTGAAGAAACACATAGGAATACGTCAGGCAGCCAAGGAGATGAAATTCACAGATGCTAGTGTTATGCTCTTGTTTGGGATGCCCAAGAGTTCAGGAAGCATATTTTCTCACCTTCCACTAAGGCTAAGGTGCAGCAAACAATCCTGTGCTTTGCCGGAGAAGCCTCTGAGATCTGTGTTGATCACCCTACATAGTGTAGGATGTAAGACAAATCCAAAGCTTCTGAGTATCCCAAAAGAATCTGGTATAGAAAAAGAGCACGGAGCCTGCCTACTTATTCTTGCATATAAGAGAATAAAAACCTCAAGGATGATTTACTGAAGATGATTTTAGGTATTAATTCTACGTAGCAATGAATGCATGCTTCCTCTTAGGCAATTGACCATAGTGGGTCTTTTGACATTAAGATGTCTGAAATTATGAATCTGTTGTCTTTATATTGGCTGATTTCCCCATAAGTCTGTAAAATTCAGTATAAAAATAAAAATATATGATTTGTATATATAATGTTGTATAACATACAATTTTTACCCCTCACACGTTTCTTGTTCTTGCATTTTTATTCCATGTAGTGATTGAAAGCTGTGGAACAAATGGGAAATTCTTGCTTACTTTCTTCTTTCAGGATTGCAGCAGTGATTCAGTGGTGGATTAGAAGACCAAAAAAAGGAAGATTATGTCCCTTGAGCCAGGGATAACAAGTTGTCACTGTATGTGGTGCAACAGCAATTGTGCTAGAAAGTAAAATCAAGATTGTTATCAAAGCAGGAAGGGCTGCTTACAAAGGGCAATACTGTGATGTTTTGAAATGACATAGTAGAACATTTGTATTTTAAGAAAAGAGCAAAACCAAGTAATTTAGTTAGTTATTATTGTGTTACTGTAAGAAAGATGTAAGGAGTTGGGATCATACAAAACATAAACTCCCATTTTATCAAAGGTTATATAGAAACCTTGTCTAGAGGAAAACCTTTCTGAGTAGCAGCTGATGTCTAGACTGTCTCTGCTCTCCCATACTTCCCTGTTGAACGTTGTAACCTTATTGATATAATTGCTCCTAAGCCTGATTTATTTAGGAGAGATGAAAAGGGAATATTGGCAAGTTTAGCTTCGTACAGATGAGTATGGCCAAGAGGTCAGTAGCCCTGAGGCTAAGCATGTGTTAGCATGCATTTTTTCTGAACTAAGGCTGATAAAAACACTGACTATGGTTAGTTTCCAACTTCTGGCACTTTTTACTGCATTTATAAACCTAAAATAGAGTTTATAACAACTTCACTTAAATGCCTGATAGCTGCCAGGCTCGATCATGTTTTGCAACTTTCTATTTGCAAACAAGCAGAGAATATGTAGCATTTGGGGAATAGCTGGTTTCATACAGATTTAATGTGAAGCTGCGTATTTGTCCACAGATAAGAAATTTGCTATTCGTTATTCATCATTCTTCAGCTTAAAATTTGGGAATAAGAACAATACCTTATGAATTCAGCTACCCGTCAGATGCCCAGAGCAGTCAATCAGTCATGTTAAAACACTCATTTAAAAGGATTGAGTTCTAAACTCTGTGAAAATCTAATTTGAATAAGCAAATCTTTAACACAGATTTGAAGGGATATGCCTTGTTTTCATGCTTTATGTATTTCTGAAAGGCATTTCTACTCCATGAAGGTAAAGCTTCTGGTCTTACCCTCCTGGAACGAAACATTGCTGAACAAGAGCAGAGAGAACCAAGTCATCTGCAGTATGTTGAGAAAAAGCTGTCCCCGTCCTTCAGGGTGATCCAACATGGTACTTTCTCTATGGGATTGACTATACAAATGGCTAAGGGCTGCCTGGGAGGTAATGAGTACTTCAGTGCTTATTAAGGCATATGGGCCTCAGTCTCCGTTATCCTAATGCTGTTGGATTTGAATGCATCTTTAAGGTGAGGGTAGCTACTTTTACACTCTCTTTAAAGCATCTTTAAAGAAAAAATCGGACCCTATGAGAAGCTGGGAGTATTTAACACCTTTCAGAGTCAGCTTCCCTGCCATTTTCTTTTTCTGATTGTCACTTCAGCCTGAAAAAAACAAGTCTGTGCAGTTCCATGTAGAGATCATTTTATAGATTTAGAAATCTATAAAGAAAATCGCAGAGGGGCCAGGAACTTCAGAGATCAGTAGTATCACAGCAGTGCTCCTGTATAACTCGTGGCATGGCGCAGGAGAAGGAGCAGTCACACACAATCCAATTTGTTTGGAAAGATGATGGAAGACAGGTTTTATCATACACATGCCACTCTACTTCTCAAATGCAAATATGGATCTCCACAATGTATAGCTTAGCATTCTTTTAAGGTTTATTTTTTATTCTCTCTCTCTCTCTGTCCAATTGTGCAGACATGCTGTCTGAATAATTGCAACAGTGGAGCTTGTGTTTGGAAGAGAGATCTAGATTACGCTGTGAGGCTTCCAATAAGTTCTCACACTCTGGGCATTTCAGCAATTTCCATTTCCAATCGCCACATGGAGAACTTTCTCTCATAACCTATTTCCAAAACTCAGAAACCTTAGATAGGGTTTGTCTGTTTTCACTCACAGATGGGCAAATCTGTTCAGACAAAAGTAAGGTCTGGAAGAAGCATTTATCAAAAAACCAGCTCTGCATATAGCCGGTTGGGAGGTAGGGTTTCATCCGGTCCTTCTGCTAGAATTGCTCAGGGACACCTCATAAATCAAAGGGAGAACAGAGCTGTGGGTCCTGGATGGATCCAGCACGTTTTAGCCATAGGCTGGGACTAGAAATCTGAAGGAAATACTGCAGGGTAAGTGCTCTCAGAAAAATGCTGATGCCCTCAGAAAATGAAGTCATTAGGAACATCATACAAAATCTGTTCTTGTGACATTGTCCATGGGATTTCTTAGAACAAAACCTTTTGAAAGCATGTACAATAGATGAATTATATTGTAAATGAGTGGGAGGAATTTGTCTTATGACGAACCGAGGATCGCTTCCTTGGCTTTCTTAGTAGCCTAGAACAAATTAGCTGGAGCTTCATTTTCTTTCAGTAGAGCTGTTCCTCTCCTACAGCCACAATAATCTATCTTCCTGGCTATAAGTAATGTGAGGAGGTTTAATGTGTATCTTTTCGGTGATAAATAAATTCACCTTCTCTGTAGGATTGTGTACCCTCCTGATACGAGTCTTTTGTTTGAAAAGGAGGATGCTATTCACAGAATAAACACCTCTCAGAAATAAAACTGTAGAGTAAAAGCTGACCTTGAAAGCAGCAAGGACATTTACAGTTTCCAGTGATGAGGCAATACAAGAAAGATGAAGGGGATGTCTGGAAAAATGGCAGGATGGTGTGGGATGGTTCATACCCTGTCTCTGCGGAGCAGTTGTTGAGGGTGAGCAACTCAATTGAGTTTTAGGGACGAAGGAGGTGTGGGAGGGTTCAAAAGTCCCTTAAGACATTCACTGTGCCTGAAGAGAAGCCATTTTCTATTTGCCTGTGGCTGGAGACCAGCTGAAAATAAAATTGCTGGGAGTACAGCTTCAGCATGCCTGGGAAGTCAGCCACGGTGCTTCAGTCTGTCCAAGAAAGCCTTGAAGGATTAGAGAGGCAGGCCCTGGGCCCATGTTCTCCACTGCCTTGGTGTCCTCGCCCTTGAACTACCAGGTGAATACAAACCAACATGTATCCCACAGAGCAGAGAGTGCTGATACTTCTTTGAGACGCACGGTGATTTGCAATGCAGTGGAGAAGCAGGACTTCATATCTTTCTGAAAAGCTCAAGCTGGCTGTGATTACATTCTCTTCTAAACTTGCTACAGTTTGAGGGGGGCTGATGACTTTCTGTGCCTGTGTCCCTGCCAGGCGGACCCCCAATGGGCTCCGAGCTGATCCAGGAGGAACACGCACCACGAGCTCAGCTGTCATTCGACTCCACATCCTATTACCATTTCCAGTACTATCTGCTATCTGCCTTCCCCAGTGCCTCGTGTATTAAAGAAGATAACTCAGCGCTGCTGGAATAAATATAGCACACAGCTCTCCTGTCAGGGTGCTTACTTCATTAGTCAAAGAAAAAAATGTTTCTCATAGTTTTTCTCCTTGTAATTTTCCTGATTTTTTTTCTGCTGGAGGCCCTGTATATGTAGTCAGCCATAGCGCATATTGTCTAAAACAATATTTGAGCTCTCTGTAATTAACCCTTTCAGCAGCATTACTTATTTCAGAGGAGGGAAGGAATGATATTGAGAGGACTGAGAGCTGAAAAGTGCATGGCTCTTCCCCACAGGGTTCATCTAGGAGGAGATTCACATTGGGTTTTGGACCGAGTCAGCCAAGAGTGAAGTTTTGGAGGCAGTAGCGAGGTTTTGCAGTCAGGCAACAGCCTCAGTTACTGGTAAATGTGTCCATTTGTTGCCAGAACAAATCTAGGCAAGCTGCTGAAGGAGAAGCAGTGATTCTTGCCTGTGATTTCTGATGTCTCTGCTCCCCATTCACCACGTGCCTGCACCACGGGCCACACGGCCGCTGCAGTGCCACGTCTGCAGGAGGCTGGGTACACTGGGGCCCCTATCCCTCCCATTTCTACCCTCAGGGGAGTATGGATAAAAGGCCCTTTTTAACAGCTTGGAGGCTGGTTTTGCAGCTGAAGGCTGCCATGGGTGTATACTATGAGGAAAATCTTTGCAAGTGCAGTTTATTTCAAATATTTCTAATTTTAACAAGGTTTAAAGGGATACTATGTCTAGGTCATATGGTCTCCTTTTTGTTTCTTTATCTAGATAAAGTAAACCTGGAATATTTATTTTGTTCTTTTCTTTTAAATTATTTGTCTTCCCTTTCCTTTCCCACTAGAAATACAGACATTGTTGACTCTCTTTTCCCCATAGAGAGGACTCTATGGATAACTGAAGAACTCACATATTTATATCGTAAGAAGCACAAAAGCAGTGAGAAGTGAGAAAGAGGACATGGATTTTTAGCCAGGTTCCTTAAAACTCTTTCCCTTGTCTATTTTTGTTGACTCTTAATTAACTCAACCACCTGCCAGACACTCAAGGCTTGAGAAAACTCCACAAACCAGTTTCTCAGTCCTCTAGGAAGACATTAAAAAAATTGCAGAAGATTATATCTCAGAAATAAGAATTGAATGGTAAAGAAAAATCTTTATTTATATAAAGAAGTTTCGCACTTCTTTATGCAAAATCAAGTGGAAGGAAAGCATGCAAACTCTCTTTTTTTTTTTCCTTTTGTGCTTTTGTGTGTATATACAATACTGAATGACATGAAGTAAGATACTGGAGGTCAGGAAGCTTGTTAAACAAATCTTAATACGGAATGAATCCTGCTTTTAACAAAATAATTATGATTAACATTACTGCTCAGGAAGAATGGAAGGTGTTTTCTCTGAAAAAAATACCGTAGCATATTTAAAGTGGCAACTCCTACATTTAATCAGAATTTGCAAGGGATCACCTCATAGAAAAATATTAACTAAGAAACAGGTTGCTGTAAAACTGGGTTGTATGATTTATCCTGCCAGACGTGGTTAAACTGTAGTTTATGATCAGTGGCCTACATATCATGCTTAAATAGCTGCACTCTTTTTCAAATAATAATAAGTATTAGGGTCACCTTTCTTTCTCCTGTTCTAAAAGGGGCTGCTTCTGTTTGGATGGCTGATTCCTGAGCCAAACCCAGGGATTTTTCTTGATGCTAATAGAAGAAGGCAGAAGATAGCATGTGAATCCAATTTCGAGGATAATGAGTCTGCTCTCCACTTTCCAGAGCTGGCAGGCTGTTCTCAAATAGAGCTGTAACAGCACATTTTTCTCATCCTCTGCCCTTTGCAGGGGTCATTTGACCTAGTATACACTTGTCAAATGGTACAGATTGCAAGAGAGCTGAGACATATCCAGGGTGTCAGAAGAGGTATCAGGTGGATTTTTCTCTCGCTGTAGATAATGTTACCAGAGGAATTGTTTTGGACTCCAGAGAGAAAAAGCATATGACCATAAGAAGAGTCAGAGCAGCAGGCTGGATCTGAAACGGTGATGACTGTAGGTGCTGTCAGAGAACTAGTAGGAGAAAGGTGAAGAAATATTTTGAAGCTCAAGTATATATTCCTTTTCTCACTCTCCATGAAGCTTTGATATCAGGAATTTACAGAGATCATTTTCCAGCAAAACTAAGAGTCAGGGGTGTTCTCTACATACATGGATATCTACTCTTGCATCTGCCACCTGCATCCCAACAACCTTTCCTTCTCCCTGTGGTCCCTTTAGTTGGTTTTAAAAGTCAGAATAAATGGTCTGAGGGTGGAGATACAGCTGCTGTGAGCTATAATTTGGCCTCACATGAATACATGGCTTCTGCAGTGAAATGCTGCTAAGTTCCAGACAGGAGAGAAAATTAAAAAAAAAAAGAAAAATTAAAAAAAAAGAAAAATATTAAATGTAGCTTCGGTCTTTTTTCTTGTCGAGTGTCCCACAGCCAGTTTCAGGGCATATTTATTTTTGAGCTAAACGCTGCATTCATACTCGGTTTGTTGCCAGTTCATGTTCTGTCACAACTCTGTCCCCCATGTGGAAATCATGTCCTATTTTTATGCAGTTTATAATATCTTTTTCAGAGATTAATCTAGCAATCTGCCAGGTATCCATGGATGTAACTGCTCTGCTAGAATAACTTCTTATGTGAAAAGCTAGACATTCACATAACATACTCCTGACACATGATTAGCTCTGTGAATTACTTACCCTAAGATGTCCCATCATGTGCTTATGAAAAATAATTAGCTGTACCTTTTATTCAGCTGAGGTGTGATAGTATGTATCAGGGACTGCTGGTAAAAAGAAAACCTGTAGATTAAGGTGATGCTGAGGCTTGAAAACATTTATCAACATTGATGGTTAAAAAAGGATTGTTCAAAAGCCCTGAGTAGGCAGGCAACTCCTCTGGAAATTCAAGAAACATTGACATGTCCCTCCTTGAGTTCCAGCTTAGATACAAAAAATGACAGAAAGTGAAAAATGAGGTACCAACCTAAGCTTAGTTTTATGAGGAGAACCCTTGCTAACCAGGATATATCCTCGTGATTATCACTGTTAAAGACTGGATACATGTGCATCTGACCAGTTCTGTGCTTGGACCTCTCACTTCACAGGGGGAAGTGTCTGTCTTCATGGGAGATGTGGTGTGTGATCTAGCATTAGACTGAAGGACGAAGGAGACATGTCTCCTCTCCTTATGGGGTAATGCACAGTGCTCTGGAAACTTTTGCTAAGGTCAGCTCTGTGATAACCATGCCTGTGTAAATGGACATCCCAGGGAGAGGCATAGATGTCTGTAGTTTAAAGCAGGACTAGGAATGATGTGGAGCCAAGGAGCATCTTCACACCTGTGGTTCCTGCAGGCGGTGCTGAGCTCAGTCTGTGGTAGAGCCAGGAATGATAGCGGCAAAGCAGCTGGGATGAATTCTAGAGAATTTCAGTAAAAAATATCAAATAGGAAATGGAGCATTTCATAAAGAGCTGCTGGAATAAGGGTTTACATTGTCTAACAAATAGTCTGTCTCCTCTCATGCTACATATATGGGCTCTAAAGGCAGTGTAATTTTTCCTCCTTTGCCTAATAATTATTTATATTAACAGTGAGGTCAAACTGCAGCCATGCTCCTGAATCTCCCATCCAAATCCTTGTTTAATATCACAGGCAAGATTTCTGCAAGTGTTTTCTCAAGAGAGCAGCTCTATTTCATGAAACAATTAAATTTAAATTTGTTTGGTGGCCTGAAAGTCCTCAACTGCATTTCAGGCTTATAAACACAGTGGGAAGAAAATGATTCCTCAGAAATAAAAATGGAGTCAAGTTGGGGATAAGTATCCTAAATTGTAATCTCAGCCACAAGTCCTGTGTCAGGAGCAGAGAGCCGCTAAGAGAGGTCATGATCCAGACTGACAAGGGATGAAATTGCAGTGCAATTTCTGCAAATTCTGGTTTACAGAATCTAACACAAGCATGCTAAGAACAGCCAGTGAAAGAAAAAAAGGAGACGCTGGGCTGAAGTGACAAAATCACACAACAAAATCGAATTTGCTAAAACAATCCATAAGAGGTAGAACTCCTTCTTAGGGAGAAAGGTCACCAAGGTGCAGGGTCCTGTGCTCAGTTACTCACACCATAGCAAAAAATGTGTAGCAGCAAATGATAAAATGAATAGTATGTAAGGATTAACCAAAATAATTTTTTAACAGCAGTAAGTAAAAGCCACATCCTCTCATCCTGATTGATACAAACTCTAGAAAATTGTGGGGACTGCTTAGGGGCTTGAATGCTAGTAGCATTATAACCATTTTAAGATGAGGCTCACTTCTGGACCCATTGTCCTATATTCCTGTTACAGTTACATCAATGTAGAAAAGCAGTTGTGCGCAAGATCGGAGCTATGCCTGATCACAATATCAGGCAAGCCTTGTGGAAGCTGTGCTAGCAGATTTTAACAAGTGGATAACAAGGTACTTTAATGTGTCTCAGGTGTGGGTATGAGTGGCCAGCTCAACAGGAGGATATATTCTGAGAAGAGAAAACAGGGTCAGGACCCAGCTACAGAAATGAGATGGGCAAATCATCCCCAGAGAGGACCAGCCTGGCCTGGAAGTCTTTCTCTGACTGAGAAAGGTGCCTGAGCACATTGTACATTTTTACTTGCAACTGGCTCCACTGACACTAGACTTCCCAGTTCATCACCTTCAGGGTTTTATGCTTCTTCTCACCATTGCAACACTGGCCAGCTAAATTTGGAGTTAAACTGTTTTGAACATCAGCTTTTAGAAGATACTTTGTCAATGCCTCGCTAGTTTGTGTTTTGCCTTTTTCAATGCTTTTTGAACAGAAAATTTAATATCATGCACCTGTGAGGCGATACTGTGGATAGCTCTGGTCTCTTCTGACACTGTGTCCTATAAGTGGCTTCTGCTTGCCAGTAATACCTTATTCCCATCTCTGATACATTCCCTACCAAGCCTCCTCCCTGCTCTGATCCAAAGGAGCGCTGCATTTTCTGTTGTACATGGCCTGAAACTTGGTCTTCAGTGACAACTGTTTTTCCTTACACAGGTTCACTGGTCTATTTTGTCTGTTCAATGGAAAGGATGACCAGGTGCAACTGAAAGCAAAATTTTGCTCTTTGTTTTTGTCACATTTTGGCCCATGCAAAGGATGGAAGAGTGAGATAGGTTTGCTGTCACTGCAGCTCCACTGTTACACTTCTGCTCTTCAGTTGTGTCTGTGGAGAGATGATGCCACAGCAAGGCCAGCTGTGATGGGCTCTTGCCAATGCAGTGGCTTTTTCCTGATTGCAGTCCCTGCATAGATGGAAAACACGGTGAGAGGGACCAGATCTGACTGGGAATTCTGTAAATTTGTTTCTTTTTAACTGGTGAAACTTTTTTGGGATGTAAATGTTCTTACTAAAAACCCAGGAAAATGATAGCCAGGTCTAGGATAGCTGTAATATGTGGCTGGAAGGAGAAAAGAGAAAGCCTGATCTTGACTAGAGAAAACAAGAAGTCTGGGGCAGAGAGGAGAACCCTGGGGAGGAGGAGAAGCCGCCAAAGATTTCCCAGCTGGACCTAGCAGGGACAGGCTGCATGTGCTGCTTCTGTGCCCGAACACCCCTCTCTCCCAGGCACCCTTCGGTGCCTTCTGATGTGTCCTGTGCATCACCTCTGAAGGGCAGCAGTCCCCGCAGATGGAGAGAGACCTCCTTCTGTGTTTTCCCGGGGATGCTCGAGCAAATTGCATTCTTCAGGGTGGTTAGTTTTTGTTCCGAATTACAAAGTACAGCTTTATGAGGTTAATCAAACAGTGGTTTATCCAGAGGAAATCATGTGTAGCTTGTGACCTGATGGCATTGTGGCTGACTCAAATGGATTTTGAACGCTGGCGTATGGTGTTACTGAGTCTGGCCTTTGTTGTCCAATGCAGTTTCATGTCAGTAGGCAGGGCGTTGGAAATGTTTCTTCAGTATGCCGCACCTTCAACACCACACATGAAAACAAGAATCTTTTAGCTCCTCCCTCCCAGTTCATGACATTTATTTAAGCATAGCAAGAAAAATCACAAGGAGAAGAGTTTTTTGTTTGTTTTGCTTTATTTAAAAGCCCTTAGATCTATGAGTGTGGTGGTGGGCTGACCCTGGCTGGCAGCTAAGCCCCCAACCAGACCCTTGCTCATGCCCCCAGTGGATGGGGGAGAGAATCGGAAGGGCAAAAGTGAGAACAATTCATGGTTCAAGATCAAGACAGTTTAATACATGAAACAAAGCTGCATGTGCAAGCAAAGCAAAATAAGGAATTTATTATCTATTTCCCATTGGCAGTAAGATGTTTAGCCGCTTCCTGGAAAGCAGGGCCTTAGCATACATAACGGTTACTTGGAAAAGCAGACGACATGACTCCGAATGTCCCCCCCTTCCTCCTCCTTTCCCCAAAATTTATTGCTGAGCATGATGTCATATAGTATGGGATATCCCTTCAGTCATTTTGGGTCAGCTGTCCTGGCTGTGTCCCCTCCCAACCCCTTTCCCACTACTAGCCTGCTCATTCTGGGACCAGAGTGGGAAAAAGAAAAGGCTTTGATGCTGTGCAACTGCTCAGCAATAGCTAAAACAATATGTGTTATCAACACTGGTTGGGTCACCAGTCTAAAACATAGCACCATACAGGCTGCTATGGAGAAAATTGACTCGACAAACCCAGTATTATCTCCACCTCTTATTCAATACCATTTACATCATGCTCAGGTGCCCCACTATCCAATACATCCTCCCTATTCAATACCCACCCTTCCATCCTTTGAGATATATATACAGATATCATTCCCTTGGCCTGGGCCACCCTAAAATAGAATCATAGAAACATTTAGGTTGGAAAAGACCCTTAAGATCATTGAGTCTAACTGTAAACATAACACTGCCAAGCACACCACTAAACCATGTCCTAAGCGCCATATCTACACGTCTTTCAAATACCTCCAGGGATGGTGACTCAACCACGTCCCTGGGCAGCTTCTGATGCTTCACAACCCTTTTGGTGAAGAAATTTTTCCTAATATCTAATCTAAACCTCCCCTGGCACAACTTGAGGCCGTTTTCTCTTGTCCTATCACTTGCTACTTGGGAAAAGAGACCGATACCCACCTCGCTACAACCTCCTTTCAGGGAGTTGTAGAAAGCAATAACGTCTCCCCTCAGCCTCCTTTTCTCCAGGCTAAACAACCCCAGTTCCCTCAGCCACTCCTCATAAGACCCTTCTCTAGACCCTTCACCAGTTTCGTTGCCCTTCTCTGGACATGCTCCAGCACCTCTGTGTCCTTCTTGTAGTGAGGGGCCCAAAACTGAACACAGGATTTCCAGGCACTCTTCCCCAAGCCTGTAGCGTTGCCTGGGGTTGTTGTGACCCAAGTGCAGGACCCGGCACTTGGCCTTGTTGAACCTCATACAATTGGCCTCAGCCCATTGATCCCTCTGTAGAACCTTCCTACCCTCGAGCAGATCAACACTCCCGCCCAACTTGGTGTCATCTGCAAACTTACTGAGGGTGCACTCGGTCCCCTCATCCAGATCATTGGTAAAGATATTAAACAGAACTGGCCCCAGTACTGAGTCCTGTGGAACACCATTTGTGACCAGCCGCCAACTGAATTTAGCTCCATTCACCACAACTCTTTCAGCCCGGCCATCCTGCCAGTTTTTTACCCAGCGAAGAATATGCCCCTCCAAGCCATGAGCAGACAGTTTCTCTAGGAGAATGCTGTGGGAAACAGTGTCAAAATGTCCATAAAATGTCCATAAAATATCCATTGAGTTAATTTAATCCATGACTTGGGCTCCATCTGTTACTGTGGTCGCTGGGTACAGGAGAGGCGGTGTGTTGTGTGGAGTTATTGGGCACCAAAGCCAACTCAGGTTGGGTCACTGCTGCACTTGCCCATCTTCTTGCAAGGCTCCTCCTTCATCGCTTTGAATGGTTCCTGCTACAGTGCTTCCTGTAACATACAACTCGAATCATGGTTTACAACAATTTAAAGGTATATCGAAGGATAAATTTTCTAGATATTTCACAGGGCAGGAATGTTTGGGCTCCAAGGGCACCACCAGCCCTGCCTGTCCCTGTTCACCCCCATGGCCCAGGACCCCATGTCAGCCCCTCGGGATTCCCCCCACCCTGCTCATGGGAATGCCTCCTGTCCCCTTTTTTTTTCAGTTTTTCTTTGTTTTCTACTTTCTATACCCAATTTTCTTGCTGAAGCATGGACCTTAGAGGTTAACCTTTCAAAACAACAACAACCAAAAATAAAACCATATTTCACAGTGAAATTGGAAGCATTTACAGTTATGAATACATTGACTAAAAGGCCAAGTTTCAAGAAAGGAAAAAATTGAAGGGAACACAAAAGAGTCTGGAATAGTTTGTAGGCAGAAATATGGAGTATAATTTAAGTGTGAATGGGAAAGTAGTTGTTCCAATGGAACACGGTGTGTGAATATTAATGGAGGATGACCCCTAAGAAATAATTTACAAACAATTGCTTTCTCCAACATCTTTGGTTTCATTAAAATTACCTTTTTTGAGCTTTTCTGTCTTCTAGACTGATTCTTGTTGCCTTATTTGGGCTGAACATATGCAACATATTAAAATATTCCTTCTGCTGAGGCTTTGAGAGTGAACACTCACACTCAGCAAATTTGCATTAGTACTAATGTTTTAAGTACTCGGCATTTTGTTGCTGTGGTGAGTTTGCTCTGCCATGTTGCATGTGCAGTTTGTTTCATGCCTGCTTTGTAAAGTCACAGTGTGAAGGGTGAGGCTACGTCAGGTCCAGTTCCCAGTCAGAGACGAGTGTTGCTGTATTTTCTGATGGCCTGATACCAGAAAGAAGAATCACCTCTCATTCATGTTTTTAAGCAGCTACCTTCAGACTGTTTAGAATGAGGCACTTGCCCTCATAACATAGGTATATAAGAGTTAGGCCACGATTTTATTCCAAATTACATTTTTTTTTGGTACTGCTCACTGAAGTCTTTGATTACTGTGATTATTGTTGTACACGCCCTACTCTTGGAGAACAAATGCCCAAAATGCTAAGCCACCATTTCAATTAACAGGCAAGAAGATATTTTCTTCCTAGTGTTGGCAGGAAAGTCTAATATGGTATTGGCTTCAAATCTATACATAAGTGAACCTTCAAAACAGTTTTTTCAAATGAGAGGTTGGCATATTGACAGGGAAGTTGAGGGAGGAAACTATACTACTATAAGCAAATATTTTTATTCTCAGCCAAAGATTAAGCAAACATCATATTTCTAGAGAAATTTAGAAAGTAATCAAGTCACATTTATTTTTCTGTGTACATTCCATTTCTCTTTTTTATGAACCATTAAAGAAGGAATTGAACAAAGATATGACAATCTCTTCCTACTTCTACCAAACAAATCTGAAGCAGATGATGTAATAAAATTGACAAAGCAGCACGAAGGAGGAAGAAACAGAGCTCTGATGCTGGCAAGTTGAAGCCAAGAAATACACCAAATTTTAAAGCTGACGTAATTTGACAGCTCTGATGAAATCATAGGAGTATGTATGCACATTCAGCAAAAAAATATAGAGATGAACTCTATCTGTCTTGACAGGCTGCCGCTTGAATAGATACTTGATTAATATTATCTGTATTCACAGTGCTACTTGGCATGAGCAAATGAATTTCAAACTAAATGCTTTCATAATTCACTATTGCAGGAAGGTTACAGTGCAAATGCGACCTGGAAAATTAGTCCTACAGTAAACACAATCCATCACTTTGGTAACAGTTTGGCTCATTGAGGTATACAGGTAGGCTTGTACATTACAATTATCACTAGAGCACATATTTTATATAAATGAAGCTTAAATGCCTATTCAAGTTAAAAAAAAATGTTTTACTGGTTTGTAGAGTAGGGTCTTTATCTGAAATAATACTATCCTGTTTTGTGAACTCTAGGCTGTCATTTATTCATAGTTTTACTTACCAATTCCTAAATAAATTAATTCTCTCTTTAACAGATGAATCTAGAGGAAAGAGGATCCAGCACAAGAGCTGTTCTATCCACAAGAAGTAATTTTGCAAAGAGCAAGGTTATAGGATTAAATTCTGGGACACTTATTTTAATGCAGTTTTCCTTGTGCTACTCCCAACGTTACTACAAGCACTGTTTTGTTCCTGTTTCTAGGGATCCATTTAGAGTATCAGGGAACCTACAGTTACACTTTCCCTCTCTTGTAATTTTTGTTCCATAATTCAAGCTGCTGTTATTTGGCTTGGCTCCTTCTGGAAGCTGTCAGCGCTGTTTCTGGTTGCAACCAGCATCATAATACAGGAAATATTGCACTTTTGGCTTAAAAGAAAGGAAGTCCATCTAGGGTGGTTCTGTATTCTGACAATTTTTGGGTGCAGGATGGCAATCCTTTGGCACAATTGCAGCTGGGTGCGATTTGGAAAGAGCTGCGCTGAGACTTCTCCAGTCTGTGCTAGAAATTCAGTTCACAAAGGGCTTAGAAATGGAGGATGTGTATCATCATGGTCTTTTTTTCTTCCTCCTGGCCAAGGAACACTGATATAGGTGAAAGTATGAAACAGTTGGTGAGAGGAACCAAAAGCTGAAGATGATGTTCCTGCAAAAAAGCATTCTCTTGCTACTTTTGAGATTTTTACCTTGCAAATCATGGGGTAGTATTCAGGTGCTTATGCATCAGTGTCTATTACTTTTTGAGACGCCTTCGGGCACCTGAGACATTCAAAAGGCTGCAGATAAGTCATGGCTCCTACAGGCGACCTGTACCCTTTTAGATAGAAAGTTGTAGGCCAAGTGGGAAGCTAGGGAGACTTAATTGGCACCAGATGTCCTATGTCTATTTGGAAGATTCCTGTCTAAATCACCTCTCAGGTGAGTGCCCTGTGGTTGAAAGGACAGGGCAGAGGAGAGAAAGGAGGTTCATGTATCTGGTTTCATAGGATGTATTTTGTAGGTTAGAGAAAATGGCCCATATCTCTGCCATAGCTGCTAATATGAAAACTCATCATGTTTTACACAGCATTTTATGAATGTGCCTTTCAGCATATGAGTTGTTCTTACCACATTTGCTCTGAAAACTTGCTCCTTGCCCTACATGAGTCATGGCCTGGAGGAGGGGAAGCTTGAGCGCATCAAGGCATGGATACTTTGTGAGGGAGCACTCGTGTAGATATATGTTGGCCTTGGAAACTGAAAGGTGTTTTTTCGCACTTCAGAAGGATTGCTCAAAGTAGAGATTGCTCATAGAGATGTTCCCTGAAAGCAAGTAAACTGTGTTACAAAAACTGATTAAGTGATTTTATCACCTTTATTCTTAAAAAAACATTTAAACACATTTTTCTCTACTGTTTCTTCTAATCTTCACACTGACACAGAGTCAGTGGCAGACTGTTTATGCTGAGGTTCTCTATTTGGTAGAACCAAAAGAAGTAACTGTTCATTACAGAACAGTTCATGGGCAGCGAAGCTGTTGTTTTCTTATTTGTTCGCTTATTATATTTGTATTGTATTCTCATGTCATGTATGAGAAAATTCAAGTTTCATTTTTCTTCTGGGAACAGAAAAAGTTGTTGCAGTTTTTGTTTGGACATGTGCTAATTTTCTTTCCTAATCTAGGACAAGGTGGTTTGGAAATGGCCTTAATAGACTGCTCTGGGAACTGTTCCCAACTAATGAACACTATTAAGTAGCCAGATCTAGTTCAAGGATGATGGCTTTGGTAATTCTGTGTAGAGGAACATGCTGGTTTTGCTTTGCAGTATAATTAGTCTGTGCACGAAGCACACCTGCTTTATTTTAAATGTAAGCCATATGCTTGGTTTATGAAAACCAAACATCTGCCATAGACTTGCAAAAATAAGTACCTTAAAACACCTGCTTCTGATATGCTGCTACTTACCTTAAGGTAAATTAACAAAAATGTGTATTGATATTTTAACACTGAATTTATGGTTGGTTGTCATTTAACTCATAGCTCTTCTCAAGAACTGTACTTTTGATGTGCATAAGTCATTTGCTTTAAAAATGTCTTTTATATTTCTGAATCATCTTTCACATATTAACCAGAAGGCTTGCTTCACTCCCAGAATGAGTAGATCTCATGCATTTCTCTGCTTAATTGTACTGGGATTGATTCCTCTTGACCATTGCTTAGAGACGTTTACCCCTGAAAGATTTAAGATCAGTTTATCTCCTGTTGATTTCTAACAGAGTAAGAGGCACTGATTGATGGAGTGACCATTTAAAACTCCCCACATATGTTGAAACTGCCTTAAATTTTCTTTTTGCAGTGGTATTTACAAGAAAAATACTGAAGTATACTAATAGAGTAAATGAATGTGAAGGTCAGGCTGATTTTTCTGCCGTAACAAAAAGCTTAATTCCCTAAATGGTGATACCTTTTACTAATGAGAAGCACTATTATCCTCTGTCTTTCCTAACAATGTATTAAGCTTGCTTGAAGTTTTTACTTTATCTCTCCTACATACTGTGACTAGAAAATACAATTAATATATTTTACAATTAAATTGCCTAGTTACTTCACGGAAAACTCAACTGCTTCAGCTTGTGTCAAAATCAGCAACCCACTGAGAGAACTTGGCATAGTATTTTCATCATTCTGTTTTAAAATGGCGAGCTTGAAAAACGAACTGAAACATGCATGATGGCTTTTTGTCACTGAACAGCCTTTAGCCAGTAACTGATTGCTTACACAGAGTAACAATTAGCAGAGGGGAAAGCTTGCTCCCTCAAGACCCTAAAAGTGAGGGGGCCAGGTTTTCATGCGTTTCCCCTAAAACATTGTACTCTCCAGTTATAGGTGTGTTTAAAGACATAGCTACTAAACACAGCAGTGATTTCTTCTGAAGGTCAGAGATAT
The DNA here is from genome assembly GCF_964195595.1 of Calonectris borealis. Taxonomy (NCBI): domain Eukaryota; kingdom Metazoa; phylum Chordata; class Aves; order Procellariiformes; family Procellariidae; genus Calonectris; species Calonectris borealis. The sequence goes on along the minus strand of NC_134312.1, from coordinate 136,324,506 downwards.
ATTTCATGGGAGGAATTACTTTTTAAAATCATCTGCTGCCTGAATGGAGGTTGGATAGCTGCATATGTTGATGGGTTGATGGGTTGATGTTAATTCAATTTCTGTACAGTCTTTTTTTTTTTTTTTTGTCTGTTTTTTGGAGGGGAGGGGACCTGAGGAGAAAAGTAGATGTCTTTACATAAGGCTGTGAAAAATAACCATGAAATTACTGCAATGAAATATTCATCTTGTCCAGCCAACAACACTATGGAACCATCTTCCATCAGAAAATGAAGATTGTTAAATCAAGAGTATTTCACAGGGATTTTATTAAAAAAGTTTTGAAAAGAAATTCATTTCAACTTCATTTTCAATGGAAAAAAGTATATAATTTTGTATGCTGTATGTTAATAGTAAACTTGAAGTACACACCACATTAACATAATTACATATGTGTAATATGCCATTGTTAAAGTGTTTCGACCTTTAAAAAATAAATTTGGTACTTTGGGCTGAGAGCAATCTGAGTTTCATTCTATGGAAAATTTTGACTCTCATTTCAGTATGATATTAATTGCAAGATCGGTTTCAGGGGAGAAACAATGAACAGCTCTACATGTAAATAAAGTTTTGTAGCAGATGGGGTTGTTTCCTAGAATGAGAAATATTCTGCAACGTTAGAGTTCTAATCTGTTTGTGTTCACATACTTGGCAGTCTTCAACAAAGGCATAAGCTAGCACTGTTAAACTCGGGAAGGCAGTGTTTCTTCCTAATACAATGCTTTAAGGTTAAGAAAAAAGAAAGAGAGAAACTAAGATGGAACTCAAAACAAAGTTGTTCATTTTTCTCTCTTAACACCTCCTTTGAGTGCATAAATTAAAGCATGGTTTTATTTTGTCTTATCCATTTGTCAAGGAAAAAGAAAAGTTTAAATTTGTGCCTCTGTTTTTGAAAAAGCAGCTAGCAACTAGTGCATGAGGGAGTAACCTTTTCATCTAAACAGCTTTTCAGTGCTTATGTATGTTTGCAGAAAATAACATTTTTTTCCCAACATCTGTCTGTAATGCCATCTGCTACTATGCTTCAGGCAGCTTTGATTGTGTGAACTTAGCTTTTCAGTTTGCCAAACGTAGTGGTTTTGAAAATGCATCCCCATTCATCCCCTAGTAAGACATTTGATGGCGTTCTCCAGACCCAATGCAGAATGAACCACCCTCGACTACAGGGAAAACGTTTGTTTCCTCACTTCTGCTTGTGCCTTCACACATGCCACGGACACCAGGATGAGCCCTAGGGGCAGATAACAGTATTCTGTCTGTCACTACAAATTTGTATTAAATAAACATCTAAAATAATTTTTAATTCCATTATTAGGTTTAACACCTGTGTCTACAGTTTCTTAATACCTTTTCCTTATTACATTATTTTCTTACAGCTACTGAAAGACAAGGTAGTCCCATAATAATGAGTCCCACTATTACCAACAACCACACACCCTTCTATGTTCCACTGACCTGAAACAAAACATAAAGTCTTGCCGTTTTCTGGACTACTTGGGTAACCATTTCTTAGGCTATACTTGTATAGTTATTTATCTATTCCTCTGTTGACAAACCTTAAACTTTATAACTTATCCCCTGCCTGTCCCCATTGCTGCTTGCAATGTGTATGAAGACAGCCTATCTGTACCCACGTGATACCTGACACACTGTTGTGCAGAATCGGTGCTTATGGGGTATATCCCCAATTCCTGAGTGACATACACAGCTGAGTCTTTCTGGGAATTTTTCTGTGGGGTGCTGTGGGACAAATTCTTCAAATTCTCTTTTTTTTAATTTTCTTAGAGAGCTCCCACCTTAGGACACCCATCTTAGAAGCTGCTTTAGCCCTTGTCATTGCTTTTGTCAACATCAGCTTCCTGCACTGTATTTTGATATGCTTGTAGGAAGGTGAAATAGCCAAGAAGGGAAGGTCCTCAGAGACCGAGCCAGAACAGTCAGGTAAAGGGTCAGCCGTGTAAATATCATGTTAGTGAAATACTTTCAGGGCTTTACAGAGGCAAAGGTTGAAGAAACAAGCAGTATTTTTTTTTCCCAGCTGACAGAATTTGCAAAAACACCCAGGCTTTTGAACACAACAGCCCTTCTTGAGCTCTGAAGGAGAAGCGGCATCACACTTCAAGCTAAGAGCAAACTGGGAACAATTGAGTTTAAGTTAATTATGTTAATCCATATAAAATTTGAGAGAAAAGAATGACTGGCACCTTTGGAGCAGAGAGGAATGTTAGCAAGGGAAGGAAAGTTAAGATTTTTAGTCATTATGACACAGAAAAAAAGGCAGGTAATTATCACTAGTGGAAGTGAGAGGCTACCAGAGGGGAGGGTAGCGGTAAATAGTCGTGTTCCAAAATAATCTTTTTATGTCTGTGATTTTGAATATCCATTAGAAAGCTGAGCCCAGTTTCCAGTTTCATCCTTTGGGGCTCAACTGTCCATCGTCCTTGAGCCTCAGGACTGAACCGGCCCAGAGGTGGGATGGCTGTTTTGGGAAACACCTCCTCCCATTAATAACTAGGTGATTCTGCCCTTCACTGACCACATGAGTTCATCCTCATGAGTGCAACATCCCTATTATTAGGACTGAAAAAGATGTGTTAGACCACAGAGGGCAAGTGAAGTATCCCACTTGGATTTCTTGAGATGTCTTGTGCTGTGATCAATACTGATCTCCATTTGAGCCCCAGTGTTTCTGGCTGAAGAGGGTCGCAGACCCTGGGAGAGGCTGACACTATTTTGCCCTGTCTATAAACTTCTCTCAGAGGAACTGGATGCCTCTGAGGAGCTTGTCTCAAGCTTCTGGAGCCAGAATACATGAATGAAATAGTCTGAGACTGCACTAACACACCATAACAGCTCTGAGTCATGAGAGGCTAGGGAAATTGGGGACACCACCTAAACATGTGGTCAGTGGCCATGAGCTGCCATTTCAGTGAGTGCTGTTGGCTGGGTGGACACTGGAGATAGCCCGTACTTGCACTCTGCAGCTCACAGTCCATGCGGACATTAAGATGGGTGGCAGCTGAAGTGTCTACATACCTGGAAACCAAGTAGATCCAGCAGGCCCAGGTTTCACCAATCCTTGCAAATGAGCACAGAGTTTTTAACTGGGATGGGAAGAACCTGAATGTGATCTTTTTGCAATGTAGATTAATTCCTCATGTGAAAACTAGCAAGATATCTTTCTATCCTGTACCTTCATAGCCAGTGCGGAAGACATGAGTATCTTCTTTACTCACAGCATGTGTCAACTCTGTGACTAGATTGTGGTAAGTATTATGCAAATACATGAACAGTATTTGCACTACAAGAGCTTCTCAAGAATGGTGTAAATCACAAGACAGCTTGTTATGGCAAGCGCAGTGTATTAGAGACTTTTTTCCTCTTCATCATATGATAAAGAAAAAAAAGAATTTAATATATTCCCATTTCAGAGAGAACCTGATTTATACATTTTTAATTGCTACTATGAAAAATGGGGGAGAAAATGTGAAAGTGAACAAAGCTGTAGGAGTTGGTGGAATCAATACATAGATCAGAGAGCAGAAAAGCTCATTAAATTCTGATGAGTGAACATGATTTTAAATGTAGATGTTTTGAATCTTGTTAATGTAACAAGTTTCACTTTTGAGAGAGAAGCAAAATAAATAAATAAAATGTATATTAATGTAAAATGGATCACTATTGGATGTCTGTAATATGTTCTATGGAACAAGTAAGTTATCAGAAATTTGCCATTTGAAGGTGATTGTGAGATGAAGGGTAAAAAATAAACAGTACTAGAATTCTTGTTAGAACCAGGAATAAGGAAGTTCAGGTTGGTGTTTCCTCAGACCAGTTGCTCTTGGGACCTATAGAACTGGATGTCTTGGAGCATGGCTCTGCATACAAGGGAAAAGGCACAAGAATTTCTCATCAAATGAGGCTGGATGTGTTCTTCAGAGGTGACCATACAGCCTGAGACAGTGAGTGAAGGAATGGTAATCTCACGTAGCTGAAGAATTAAATTCCTTTCAAAAGTGATGACAGTGTTATTACTCTAAATAGTGATAGGTGGACCTACGTGCTGCCTTCCAGCCTGGAGGATCCTAATCCTGCCCTATACTGAGAATGTGAAATGAAGCAGTATGGAATAATTAGGCGTTAATGCTCTGATTTTAGTAAGCCCATCCAATAGGCTGTTAAACTACTACAGTTGGTAGAGTCTTTACAGTGGTTTGCAGAAGCAATGTAGAAGTACTCAGTCCCTCTAAGGGTCTAGGAGAAAGGAGCTGTCACCATATATGCAGAATATTAGTAACATGTCTATCTTTCATTGAATGTGATAAACATGGACAAACCCCACCCATGTCCAAATACATATATGAAGAGCATGCTGGAGGCTACAGCTTATGGCAGAGAAAACAAAGTAGCAGTAATTAATTTCCTGGAACAAAATCATAGAATCATAAAATAGCTGGGTATTTAGTAGAAAACACAAATGCACACTTGGACTTACAATAATAATAGCTGGTAACAGAAGGTGTGAGAGACCTTGGCTGGGAAGGAGGACACGGGTTCAGCTCAGTTTGGCTCTAAGTGTGCAGAAAACTTCCTGGTGTTCTGGAGTAATACTTGGCTTTGTTGCTAGAAAAGCAGAAGCTTAGAAGGACTTACAGGATTGAGCAAGGCCCTAATAGCCCTAGTACCTCCATGGAAGCCTGTCTCCTGGGAACTCCAGTTTCTTTGAGAGTTGTGCTTAGCATCAGCACACTTAATTCACTGAATGAATAGTCCTCTTCTGTTTTGTTTGGGTTTTTTGTTTTGTTTTGATTTTTGTTTTTTTGTTTGTTTGTTTGTTTTGGTTTTGGGTTTTTTTTTGAGAAAAGCTTGGCTTTTAGGGTTAAAAAAGCCCAGGCACACAAAGAAGCAATTCAGTGATTCTCTGTGATTCCAGATGATGACAACATGTTTCCTTGGACTCCTTCACACTGGATTGGGAGGGTGGGGTGGAGTGGTGGTGTCTAAATATTTTTATTTTTTTCCCCACTGTGATTGAGGATTCTGAATGGCAATTTTCTGAATGAAAATGGAAGATAAAATAACCAGTGATACAACCAACTCTGAGATACAGACTGGAACCATACAGTAAAGAGGTCAGATTTTGCATTAACTTAAGGAAATAAGGAATGCTCCTGCCTGAAAGCGGCTAAGCAGCATTTACCTATGCAAGAAAATAAGTATTCTCATCTGGCTATGAACTTCATGGATTATTCTTTTCTGGCAATAAAGGCATAAGGAACAGAAGGAAGAAAAACCTGGGACTATCGATATCTGAGATCCAAGCCACCGTTCACCCAACATCACTGGGATAATCCACCTTCTGCTTGATCTTGTCAGACTGCTACAAAGCGCCGTGAATTATGTTGGAGGTGGAAGCAGCAGACAGTGCCATGGACAGAGCTGGCAGTTGGCTTCTATGATGGATGTCAGCTGGACTTTAATTCTCATTCCCAAAGGCATTTGCCATCTCAGTTACAAATTTGGACTTTTTTAAATGGGAAAAGCAAAACATTTTCTTCTCAAAGTTACTGGTTCCTTTCTTCTGCATTCAGACTTCCCCTATTCCTATGCTTTTTACTAGCCTGTTACTGTTTTAAAGAATAAGATCTCTTCCTCATAATGACAGCTTAGAAGATAGCCAAGGAGTGAGAAGGCTTTCAGATTAATACAGGCTGGTGGGGGTATTGTGTCAATAAGGACATTAGGGGCAGCAGATGTTCTGTGATCCCTTTTGTACTTAATGGTTGTTGACACTTGCAGGAAACTGTCCTTGTCATTGGTGATCAGGTCGCCCCTTCCAGCGCTGAGTTCCTATGAGTGTTACTGCGATATAGCTCATTACACTACAGCAAATAATTTGTACATGCAAATATTTTAATGCCTATTATCAGGGTTTCTCTATACCATTCCTTTTCTTTCTGTAGAAGAATTCCTATTTCCAATTTATATAAAAAATGTAAATTTTTGGTGGATTTGACTGGAGTTGGTAACTTCCCAAGCTAGCATCACATTTACTGATGTTAATTAACCATGGTTTCCTTCATCACTGGTGATAATTCAGAATAAAAATATCTCATTGTTTTTCAGAATGAAATATTCTTCGTACTGTCCTGTGTTACAGGTTATAGGATTTAATAGTATTCAATTGTCATCAGATTGAATTCTCCCACTTACCTTTACTTAAAATAGGCTCTCTTTCTCCAGCATGGAATAACTTAAATGATTTCCCTTGATATCAAACCCAGATTAGTCAGATGTGAGAACAAAGAAGAGACCTTCTGGCTAACTGCAAGTAGCCTATGTCTGGCTGTTCAACATTTACCAGGAACATTAAAGATATGTCAAGCGAGTGAGTGCTAGCTCATTGCCTAATTTTAGTCTAGGTAAAAGTAGCAATTGACACAAATCACGGCATTAAATGAAACTAGCTGGATACCTCTGTGGTCAGCATTGTCTCTATCATATTTAAAAAATGTCTGCAGTACAAAGGAGTCTAAAACACTTTCTGGATTAAAAAGTCATCTCCTGATGGCCTTTATTGGAGACATGACAACAAGAAGCAGGGAGATAAAATTATCTTCTAACCGTGGATCTGTGAGGCTGCTGCTGTTGTCTTTAGCACAAATGAGAAAACACAGAGGATTATGTCATTTATACTGGTCAAGGATGGCCTCAGAGATTGGGTTAACCCAGCAGGCAGCCAAATACCACGCAGCCGCTCACTCACTCCCCCCCCACACACAGTGGGACGGGGAGAGAATCGGAAGGGTAAGAGTGAGAAAAACTTATGGGTTGAGATAAAGACAGTTTAATGGAACACAAAAGGGAAAATAATAATAATAGTGATGATAATGATAGAATATAAAAATGAGTGATGCACAATCCAATTGCTCACCATGCGTGCTGACCGATAACCAAGTAGCGATCGCTACTTCCTGGAACACGCCTACCATTCATATACTGAGCATGACGTCACATGGTATGGAATACCCCGTTGGCCAGCTGGGCCAGCTGTCCCGGCTTTGCTCCCTCCCAATGCTTGTTTTTTTTTTTTTTTTTTTTTTTTTTTAAGCTGAATGTCCTTGACTAGCAGGGTACTTAGCAACAACTGAACACATCAGTGTGTTATCAACATTCTTCTCATACTGAATCCAAAACACAACACTAGGAAGAAATTTAACTCTATCCCAGCCAAAACCAGGACAGCTGCGATATAAGATGCCTTTGCCTTTTTCTTCTACATGTGGCTTTCTGGATTCAGGTAGAGTGGACTTCTTTATGGCTTAAATATGAACTAATCAAATGGGCAGAAAAACAAAAGTTAAACACTGGATAATTCTGTTGTGCAGCATTAAGCTCTGTAGCTTCTATAGCTCCTACCTAAAATGTTAGGTAAAGACTTAAGACTGACTGAATTAAATCAGATCCAAGCTTCCTAGCCCATAAACTGTTTCCAATGTCAGTCAAAAGTAGGTATTCAGGGGAGCGAGCAAGAAGATGGGTGCATGTAACACTTTGCCCCTTATTCTCCTGCCATGATTGTGTAGCTCTCTAGCATATTCCCCTTAGCCATCCCTTTACTATGCTGAAGAGATCTAACTTACAAAGTCATTCTTCATATAGAAGCCATTGCTTATTTCTGATCACCCCTCTTGCCCTTCTTCAGCTCTTCTCTAGTTATATTCTATAACTTTTGAGATACAAGGACCAAGACTGCACCAAGCAAACTATGCATTTATATAAAGGCCTAATAATGTTGGTGTTTTTTTTTTTTTTTCCTTTTTCTATTCCTTTCCTAATTAATTCTAACACTCACTTGCTGTTTTGGTAGGTACTGAACCGATGTTTTCATGGAATTGTCTATGATAATTTGAAGATTTTGGTCCTGTGTTGTAACAGATATCCCAGAGCCCATCATTTTAAGCATAGAGTTATAATAGGTGTTTTTTTTTTTTCTACATGCATCCCTTGAATATAGAATTCAATATACCAAATTTCATCTGCCTTTTTATTTACCATCACTTGACCTTATAAGGTTCTTCTGCCAATCTTGACAGCTAATGCATATCTTTGGAGATGCTGTTTAGTCTTTGTAAACTCCTTTGTTGCAGCTGCTTAGCGTGTTCTTGATGTATGCCCACAGTCACAGTCAGGCAGTGATAGCCGGGTAGCAGGGAGCTCTGCAGAAAAGGCATTTAATGGTGGAGGAAAGCATTTGGCAGAGCAGTGCTGCACTTCTCCCCATCTTTGGCTGCGGGCACCGTTGATAGCTGTACGATCACCTGTCAGTTCCTTTGCCTCTGATGGTGGTGGAAGCTGGGACAGAGCTGAGAGAAAAAGATTCTAATGAGGTCCAGTGAACTTCTTTTGTCCCACTGTGGTCAGGAGATACTGGCTATAGCAGGAAAAGTGCCTCTACATGTTTATAGCTGTCTGGAGTTCTTTCTGTTATTTGATTGTTTTCGTCCTCATGGCTAGGCTCAGGAACAGTATAAACCTTTTTTAGGTGCTGAGTGAATTAAAAGACCATTAGTTTCAATACATCTAGAATCAATATTCCCTCAAACATTAAGCATTTGTCCTGCAACAGATTTTAATACCCATTCCCGTAGCTATCACAGGGAAGATAAGACAGGAACATAACCTTCCAAATGGCAAATCAACATGCTCACATGTTTCAGCCTTAAATATTCATGAATATTTTCCCCCTTGTTTCTTTGAAGAGTTTTGACATTTACTTAAGTAATTACTGTCACCTCTAAATGGCTGCCCATATTTTGTCCTTTTGTAAACCCTTCTTTGGTATTATTTATGCCTTTGTTTCATCTTAGCTCTTCGAGCCAGGCTTTATCGTGTCTGCCAGGTGTACTGTGCACACACATTCTGAATTAATCTCCCTAGTCTGTCAGAGTGTAAGGAAGTTCATTTATTCAAAGGAGGCGGGAGAAGTGAAGGGAATTCAGCCTGAGATACCCTGGTCTTGATTGTCTTTGTGAGTTACTTACACTGGGCAAAATGCTGCTTTCCGTGTGAATAGTTTCAGCACAAGCGAAGACAATGTCAGACATTAGTAGCCTCGAGTCAAATCCTTTGCCATCAACATGCCTCAAAACAAGCTGATTAGTTCTTCAAAATCTTTTATTCCAAGAGCTTTGCTGCACTGCACACTTCCATCATGCAAAATCTCATAGCAATGTCCTTTCCCGTCACAAGTGAGATGGCAGCCCTGGTTCTGCAGCTAGGCACTTTGCTCTGCAACCTGTCTCATATTTGCAATAGTAAATGCTTCCTGAGAGAAGTTTAGTGTTAGCTTTCCACAGCTGGACAAGCAGATTTACAGGTACAAAATGATGTGAACAGCAGTGCAGTTGCACGAGCCTTCACCTTCGTGGGGATGGGTGTTCTGACTATGTGCTGGAAGGCTGACTGACTGGGAAAGTTTGGGGTGTCACACAGAGGTTGAGCATCTCACTGATGAACTGGGAACTGAGCCCTGCAGCATTGGTGTCAATATTCACGTTTAAACAACCAAGAGTGCAGAATAAAGTTGGCAAGGATTTGAAAGATAACTGGAAGGTCTTCTCCTTCAAGGCAGGCTCATCCAGACTCAGCGTGACTCCTCCAGGTGATTTGGAAGAGCCTGGCTCTTAAATTAGAACACAGCGTCTCCGAGTGACTGTTTTCCACTTGGAAATTAGAGGCAAAAAAGAACCAGGAGGGAACTAATTATAAGTGTATGCTGAATAAACCAAATTTACTGTTTAAGTTTCAAAACTGTCGAAAAAATATATGAAGCAAAGCTGCTCACACAAATTGGTGAAGACAGTCCTGAGCAGATTTCGCCAGTGCACAGTGGAGGCTGTGTAAGAATTCTTAGATCCTGCTGAGAAGGGAGGTCTGTGGAAATGCTTTGAAGGCAGCTAATGAACACAGTCAGGAAGAAGCAACTGGGAAATGCTAGGAAAACCCTAGCAAGTACTGAGAAGAATCACGCTGGATATCAATTATCACAGGCTCTGTCTTTGACGTGTGTTGTGGACAAAGCATTGGGAGAGAAGAAAATACAAGTAAAGAAGAGAACTCAAAAAACCAAGAAAGTTATTTCTTATTCCATAAAATGACAAAGATCGTTTCAGTTTAAGTTAGCTGCTACAAAGTTTATCACTTCTGTCTTCAGCTGATGTAAATTACCTGGGATATGGAGAAGGCTGAGGTACTCAACAACTTCTTTGCCTCGGTCTTCGCCGGCAAGTGCTCGAGCCTCACCACCCAAACTGCAGAAGACAAAGGCAGGGACTGGGAGAATGAAGAGCCGCCCACTGTAGGAGAAGATCAGGTTCGAGACCATCTAAGGAACCTGAAGGTGCACAAGTCCATGGGACCCAATGAGATCCATCCGCAGAACTAGCGGATGAAGTTGCTAAGCCACTATCCACTATTTGAGAAGTCGTGGCAGTCCAGTGAAGCTCCCACTGACTGGAAAAGGGGAAACATAACCCCCATTTTTAAAAAGGGAAAAAAGGAAGACCTGGGGAACTACAGGCCAGTCAGTCTCACCTCTGTGCCTGGGAAGATCATGGAACAGATCCTCCTGGAAGCTATGCTAAGGCACATGGAGGACAAGGAGGTGATTCGAGACAGCCAGCATGGCTTCACCAAGGGCAAGTCCTGCCTGACCCACCTAGTGGCCTTCTGTGATGGAGTGACTACATCAATGGACATGGGAAGGACTACCAATGTCGTCTATCTGGACCTCTGTAAGGCCTTTGACACGGTCCCCTACAACATCCTTCTCTCTAAACTGAAGAGGTATGGATTTGATGGGTCGACTGTCCGGTGGGTGAGGAATTGGTTGGATGGTCATATCCAGAGGGTAGTGCTCAATGGCTCAATGTCCAGATGGAGATCGGTGACGAATGGTGTCCCACAGTGGTCCATACTGGGACCAGTATTGTTTAATATCTTCATCAATAACAGAGACAGTGGGATCGAGTGCACCCTCAGTAAGTTTGCAGATGACACCAAGCTGAGTGGTGCAGTCGACACGCCTGAGGGACGGGATGCCATCCAGAGGGACCTGGACAAGCTTGAGAAGTGGGCCCATGTGAACCTCATGAGGTTCAACAAGGCCAAGTGCAAGGTCCTGCATCTGGGTCGGGGCAACCCCCAGTATCAATACAGGCTGGGGGATGAAGGGATTGAGAGCAGCCCTGCCGAGAAGGACTTGGGGGTACTGGTGGATGAAAAGCTGGACATGAGCCGACAGTGTGTGCTCGCAGCCCAGAAGGCCAACCGTATCCTGGGCTGCATCACAAGAAGCGTGGCCAGCAGGTCAAGGGAGGTGTTTCTGCCCCTCTACTCTGCTCTGGTGAGACCCCACCTGGAGTACTGCAACTAGCTCTGGAGCCCTCAGCACAAGAAAGACATGGACCTGTTGGAGTAGGTCCAGAGGAGGGCCACAGAAATGATCAGGGGGATGGAACGCCTCTCCTATGAAGAAAGGCTGAGAGAGTTGGGGTTGTTCAGCCTTGTCCTGGTTTCGGCTGGGATAGGGTTAAATTTCTTCCTAGTGCTGTGTTTTGGATTTAGTATGAGGAGAATGTTGATAACACACTGATGTTTTCAGTTGTTGCTAAGTGCCCTCCTAGTCCAAGGACAGCTCCCGTGCCTACTGACTGAGCTAGGTACACAAGATGGGAGGGAACATAATCAGGACAGCCAGCCCAGCTGGCCAATGGGGTATTCCATACCATGTGACGTCATGCTCAGTATATGAAGGGTAGGCGTGATCCAGGAAGTACCGATCGCTACTTGGTTATCGGTCAGCGCGGGTGGTGAGCAATTGCATTGTGCATCACTCATTTTGTACATTTTATCATTATCATTATTATTTTCCCTTTTTCTGTTCTATTAAACTGTCTTTATCTCAACCCACGAGTTTTTCTCACTCTTACCCTTCCGATTCTCTCCCCGTCCCGCTGGGGGGGCGGGGGGAGTGAGTGAGCGGCTGCGTGGTATTTGGCTGCCTGCCAGGTTAAACCACAACAGTCCTTTTTTGGCGCCCAACTCAAAGGGGCTCAAAGGGTTGAGATAACGACACATCTGACCCGAACGGGTTAAAACAAATTTGTTATAAGCATTCATTATATCAGTTTAGTACTCGATGTTCACAATGTTAGTTTATTTGCTCTCAGAGTTGTTGGATCTGTTTTTGGAGTTGTGGTATATAGCACCTTACTGGCTGTCTATACTGCTGATTATCAGTTTGTATGTGGGGTTGGTCATTTCTGGGAAATGGATTAAGGTCATTGCTTTGCTATACTGTGTGACCTGGCTTTATGTTATGATAAAATTATTGGTCACGAGCCTGGACTCAGCACTGCCATCATTCCTGTTCTTCGGGAGCTATCTTTTGGAAACTATTAATAATTACACTTCTTACGTCTTCACCTCAGAGGATGAATTTAGTGGGGAGACAGGATGGGACACTTTCTCCCACTTGTTCACCTTCCCTTCCATATCTTCAGAAACTCCTTTTTCTTCTATCCTCTTCATGAAGACGTCCACAATATTCCCTGAGAATTTTGAATATCCTTGGGATGTTCAAACAAGCATGATCATATTGCTATGTCTCCTGAATGTGGTTCAGGCCTTGTTTAGAGTTAAACAACTATTCAGGAATACTGTCCAGAGATCAACCCCGGCAACAGACACGGTGACTACTCAAACCCCCACAACAGGCACTGCAGCTACTTCAACCCGCACGACAACCACTGTGGCTACTCAGACCCCGGCAACAGTCACTACAGTTACTCCAAACCCCGCAACAGGCACTGCAGCTACTCAAACTCCGCCAACAGTCACTGCAGTTACTCCAACCAGTGCGACAAGCACTGCAGCCACTCAAACCTCGGCAACAGTCACTACAAATACTCCAACCCCCGCGACAGGCACTGCAGCTACCCAAACCCTCGCGATGGGTACTACAGCTGAACCAGAGGACCAACCGTCGCTGGTATCCGTCGCCCCTGTACAGAAGAAGAAATCTTTGAAGCAGAAGTCAGGTCGTTTAGAAAAGGATGATGGAAAAGCATGGCCATCACGAGGAGGGGAGGAGGAAGAGGAAGAACTCATAAATGAGACGGAAACCACCCGATCCCTATCCCTGAGTGAGCTGCGAGATATGCAGAAAGATTTCAGCCGTCGTCCAGGCGAGCATATTGTTACCTGGCTGCTCCTATGCTGGGATAATGGGGCCAGTAGCCTGGAATTAGAGGGGAAGGAAGCCAAACAGCTGGGATCCCTTGCTAGGGAAGTGGGTATTGACAAAGCAATCGGAAAAGGGACACAGGTCCTCAGCCTCTGGAGGCGACTGCTGTCAGGCGTGAAGGAAAGGTATCCCTTCAAGGAAGATGTTATATATCGCCCAAGCAAATGGACCACTATGGAGAGAGGTATCCAGTACCTGAGAGAACTAGGCATGCTGGAGGTGGTTTATAGTGACCTGGATGATGTCCGAACACCCAGAGATCCAGATGATGTCCAGTGCACGCGGCCCATGTGGCGGAAGTTGGTACGGAGCGCACCAGCATCGTATGCCAGTTCATTGGCAGTACTGTCCTGGGCAGAGGAAGAAGCACCAACAGTGGATGTCTTAGTTAGCAGACTTCGGGATTTTGAAGAAACTATCTCCTCCTCCCTTGCTCGGCTGTGGAGAAGCTGTCTCGGAAGGTCCAGCAACTCGAAGAGGGTATGTCCTATTCTCCACCTGTACGGACCAGTATCTCAGCCATTAGGAGTCAGCGTTTTTCTCCTCAAGAGAGAGGATATAGAAAGTACACACCACGGGGCACCTTGTGGTTTTACCTGCGTGACTATGGAGAGGACATGAGGCAGTGGGATGGAAAACCTGCCTTCATCCTAGAGGCATGTGTACGTGAGTTGCAAGGAAAAACAATCACACAAGGGAGTTCTCCCAGGAAAAATGCTGCTCCAGTTGTCAGGAAAAACCTGTCTCACAACGGTCCAGTTTCCAGTGAACAGTTCCCCAGACAGAGTAGAAGAGCTGATCTTACTTTGGATTGTAATTGTGATGAAGAAATTCTTAACTCACGTTTGCAAGAAGTGAGAGATGGATACTATGACCAGAACTAGAGGGGCCCTGCCTCCAGCCAGGTGGAGGAAAGGGACAACCGGGTTTACTGGACTGTGTGGATTCGATGGCCTGGCACATCAGAGCCACAGGAGTATAAGGCTCTCGTAGACACCGGTGCACAGTGTACCCTGATGCCATCAAACTATAAAGGGGCAGAACCCATTTGTATTTCTGGAGTGACAGGGGGATCCCAAGAGTTAACTGTATTGGAGGCCGAAGTGAGCCTAACCGGGAATGAGTGGCAGAAGCACCCCATTGTGACTGGCCCAGAGGCTCCGTGCACCCTTGGCATAGACTACCTCAGGAGAGGGTATTTCAAAGACCCAAAAGGGTACCGGTGGGCTTTTGGTATAGCTGCCCTGGAGACGGAGGAAATTAAACAGCTGTCCACCTTGCCTGATCTCTCGGAGGACCCTTCTGTTGTGGGGTTGCTGAGGGTTGAAGAACAGCAGGTACCAATCGCTACCACAACAGTGCACCGGCAGCAATATCGCACCAACCGAGACTCTCTGATCCCCATCCATGAGCTGATTCGTCGACTGGAGAGCCAAGGAGTGATCAGCAAGACTTGCTCACCCTTTAACAGTCCCATATGGCCAGTGCGAAAGTCCAATGGAGAGTGGAGACTAACAGTAGACTACCGTGGCCTGAACGAAGTCACGCCACCACTGAGTGCTGCCGTGCCGGACATGCTGGAACTTCAATACGAACTGGAGTCAAAGGCAGCCAAGTGGTACGCCACAACTGATATCGCTAATGTGTTCTTCTCAATCCCTTTGGCGGCAGAGTGCAGGCCACAGTTTGCCTTCACTTGGAGGGGCGTCCAGTACACCTGGAACCGACTGCCCCAGGGGTGGAAACACAGCCCTACCATTTGCCATGGACTGATCCACACCGCACTGGAACAGGATGAGGCTCCGGAACACCTGCAGTACATTGATGACATCATCGTATGGGGCAACACATCAGAAGAATTTTTTGAGAAAGGGGAGAGAATAATTCAAATCCTTCTGAAAGCCGGTTTTGCCATAAAACAAAGTAAGGTCAAGGGACCTGCACAGGAGATCCAGTTTTTAGGAATAAAATGGCAAGATGGACGTCGTCAGATCCCAATGGGTGTGATCAACAAAATAACAGCCATGTCCCCACCAACTAGCAAAAAGGAAACACAAGCTTTCTTAGGCATTGTGGGTTTTTGGAGAATGCCTATTCCAAATTACAGTCAGACCGTAAGCCCTCTCTATCAGATGACCAGGAAGAAGAACGACTTCAAATGGGGCTCTGAGCAGCGACAAGCCTTTGAACAAATTAAACAGGAGATAGTTCATGCAGTAGCCCTGGGGCCAGTCCGGGCAGGACAAGATGTAAAGAATGTGCTCTACACCGCAGCCGGGGAGAATGGTCCTACTTGGACCCTCTGGCAGAAAGCACCAGGGGAGACTCGAGGTCGACCCTTAGGGTTCTGGAGTCGGGGATACAGAGGATCCGAGGCCCGCTACACTCCAACTGAGAAGGAGATATTGGCAGCATATGAAGGGGTTCGAGCTGCTTCGGAAGCGGTTGGTACTGAAGCACAGCTCCTCCTGGCACCCCGACTGCCGGTGCTGGGCTGGATGTTCAAGGGGAGGGTCCCCTCTACACATCATGCAACCGATGCTACGTGGAGTAAGTGGGTCGCACTGATCACACAACGGGCCCAAATAGGAAACCCCAGTCGCCCAGGAATCTTGGAGGTGATCACGAACTGGCCAGAAGGCAAAGATTTCGGAATATCCCCAGAGGAGGAGGTGACACGTGCTGAAGAAGCCCCACTGTATAATAAACTACCAGAAAACGAGAAGCAATATGCCCTGTTCACTGATGGGTCCTGTCGCCTTGTGGGAAAACATCGGAGGTGGAAAGCTGCTGTATGGAGTCCTATACGCCAAGTTGCAGAAACTGCTGAAGGAGAAGGTGAATCGAGCCAGTTTGCAGAGGTGAAAGCCATCCAGCTGGCCTTGGGCATTGCCGGACGAGAAAAATGGCCAGTACTTTATCTCTATACTGACTCATGGATGGTGGCAAATGCCCTGTGGGGGTGGTTGCAGCAGTGGAAGCAGAACAACTGGCAGCGCAGAGGTAAACCCATCTGGGCTGCCGCATTGTGGCAAGATATTGCTGCCCGGGTAGAGAACCTGACTGTAAAAGTACGTCATGTAGATGCTCATGTACCCAAGAGTCGGGCCACTGAGGAACATCAAAATAACAAGCAGGTGGACCAGGCTGCTAAGATTGAAGTGACCTAGGTGGATTTGGACTGGCAACATAAAGGTGAATTATTTATAGCTCGGTGGGCCCATGACGCGTCAGGCCATCAAGGAAGAGATGCAACATATAGATGGGCTCGTGATCGAGGGGTGGACTTAACCATGGACGCTATTGCACAGGTTATCCACGAATGTGAAACGTGCGCTACAATCAAACAAGCCAAGCGAGTAAAGCCTCTTTGGTATGGAGGACGATGGTTGAAATATAAATATGGGGAGGCCTGGCAGATTGATTATATCACACTCCCACAAACCTGGCACGGTAAGCGCTATGTGCTCACCATGGTGGAAGCAACCACCGGATGGCTGGAAACATACCCTGTGCCCCATGCCACTGCCCGGAACACCATCCTGGGCCTTGAAAAGCAAGTCCTATGGCAACATGGCACCCCAGAAAGAATTGAGTCAGACAACGGGACTCATTTCCGAAACACCCTCATAGACACCTGGGCCAAAGAGCATGGCATTGAGTGGGTCTATCACATCCCCTACCACGCACCAGCCTCCGGGAAAATCGAACGATACAACGGGCTGCTAAAGACTATGCTGAGAGCAATGGGTGGTGGGACATTCAAGCATTGGGACACACATTTAGCAAAAGCCACCTGGTTAGTCAATACCAGGAGATCTGCCAATTGAGCTGGTCCTGCCCAATCAAGACTCTTATGTACTGTAAATGGAGATAAAGTCCCTGTCGTGCACATAAGAAATATGCTGGGGAAGACAGTCTGGGTTACTCCTGCCTCTGGCAAGGGAAAACCCATCTGTGGGATTGCTTTTGCTCAAGGACCTGGGTACACTTGGTGGGTGATGCGAAAGGATGGGGAGGTCCGGTGTGTACCTCAAGGGGATTTGATTTTGGGTGAAAATAGCCAATGAACTGAATTTTGATGTCAACTGTTACATGATATTGTATATCATTATTTCTATGGTTGCTATCAATGGTATAGCAGTGAAAATCACCCAGATTAATGAAGAATGAACTAACTCTGATGAAACCGAGCGAAGTGCAACGATGATAGAACTGGACGAGCGCAGCAGTACCGAAATGAGAACTGGCTTCAGGATGCAACAGCCCAACACCGCACACCATCTCTTCGGCCCTGAAAGACTGTTATAACAGATGGAGCCCAAAGTAATGGACTAAATGAACTCAGTGGACATTTTAGAGGGATAGTCCATAGACCAAGGGAATGATATCTGTGCGTGCATATATATATATGTGTGTATATATAAAGAAAGATAGTGGTGGTTAATTGAAATGTATTAAAAAAAGATGTGAGACCTAAGCACGACGTAAATGGTATAGAGTAAGGGGTGGATACTGTCCTGGTTTCGGCTGGGATAGGGTTAAATTTCTTCCTAGTGCTGTGTTTTGGATTCAGTATGAGGAGAATGTTGATAACACACTGATGTTTTCAGTTGTTGCTAAGTGCCCTCCTAGTCCAAGGACAGCTCCCGTGCCTACTGACTGAGCTAGGTACACAAGATGGGAGGGAACATAATCAGGACAGCCAGCCCAGCTGGCCAATGGGGTATTCCATACCATGTGACGTCATGCTCAGTATATGAAGGGTAGGCGTGATCCAGGAAGTACCGATCGCTACTTGGTTATCGGTCAGCGCGGGTGGTGAGCAATTGCATTGTGCATCACTCATTTTGTACATTTTATCATTATCATTATTATTTTCCCTTTTCTGTTCTATTAAACTGTCTTTATCTCAACCCACGAGTTTTTCTCACTCTTACCCTTCCGATTCTCTCCCCGTCCCGCTGGGGGGGCGGGGGGAGTGAGTGAGCGGCTACGTGGTATTTGGCTGCCTGCCCGGTTAAACCACAACAAGCCTGGAGAAGAGAAGGCTCCGGGGAGACCTTATTGCAGCCTATCAGTACTTAAAGGGGGCTTATAAGAAAGATGGGGACAAACCTTTTAGCAGGGCCTGTTGCGACAGGGCAAGGGGGAATGGTTTTAAACTAAAAGAGGATAGATTTAGACTAGATATAAGGAGGAAATTTTTTTTACAATGAGGGTGGTGAATCACTGGCACAGGTTGCCCAGAGAGGTGGTAGATGCCCCATCCCTGGAACCATTCAAGGTCAGGTTGGATGGGGCTCTGAGCAACCTGATCTAGTTGAAGATGTCCCTGCCCATGGCAGGGGCTTGGACTAGATGACCTTTAAAGGTCCCTTCCAATCCAAACTATTCTATGACTCTAAGATTCTATAAAGTGGCTGCTATGCCAATAGATGTTCCTAAAGGTGTAGTGACGTTATCCATGACATCTTTTTTGAGTTTGATTGCATTGTAACTTCAAGCCCGGTATTTTGGGGGAATTTCAGTTGGAGAAACAAAGAAAAAATAGTTTTAAATTTTTTTTTTTTTAAATTTGATCTCTAAGACATATAAAGAAGGACATTATATGTCAGATTCTCAGTTGAGAAAACAAACAGCAACCATGGAAAAATGAATGAGTGAACTGTTGACAAATCATATTTCCCATTTTTTCAAAAGCTGTGAACATATAATATTATTCTTAGGAGTCATACAGAATGGTCCACAGAGGGATGTATCTAACCTTTTAACGTCTGTCTGTAGCTTTTTAATGTTTGTTTTCCAGCAAACAGCTTTGTCATTTCTTACACTTTGAAACACCTAGCCTGCTTGCTGGACAAGCTACCCTGGTAAGGTTTATTCCGCTTTGGTACTTTGAGCTTTGTCTTTCTGCTTGTACGTCCACAGATCCCCAGCAGGCAGCCTTGCAAGCCCTGAGCCCCCCGAGTGACGGCCCTCAAGGAGCGGGTGCAGGAGGTTTTTCTGCAAGGGTGCAGAGGAGTTTTTCGTGTGTTCCCAGACAGCGTAGGCCAGTTTGTTTCTCCTCTGGAAACTGCGACAAGGAAAACACTTTTTAAATTTTCCTGGTATTCTTGTGGTGAATTTTTTCATCTCATTTTCCATGTTGTACTTGTCAATGTTCTCTCTTGCTCTTTGTTCGCTATTGTGAATATTGCACTTGCATTTAGAAATACAGAAAGAGAATAATAGCTTGATTTCTTCTGTGTTATGATGGCTGAATAGTCTGTGTAGGTGTATGTAAACTCCTTTATTTGTCCTATTTGCCTACTGCGTGCCTTCAAGTAGGTCTTGAGTAACTACTGAAGAAAATATATTTATAACAGCATTTACTGAGAAGGCTTCTGGTTCTTAACTTGTAATTTCAGATAAAATGTCTCATAATCTTTTCTGTTTTCCCTTTCTGTAGATATATGTGATTAATTTTTTTCTGTCATAAGCATTTATGGAAAATGAAGCTGAAACTTACTTGCTCAAACATTCACTTAAACCAAATTTAAATTCTTTCTCCATAAGCAATTTTCTCATCAGATAATCATCAGATTTGGCACCTCTGTTCCCTGAAACCTTACGATCTGTTAACTTATAAACCTGTCCCTGTAGCTCAGCCATGCTCTGAGCTCTGGGTTTATTTCCCAAACAGACCAAATGCAGATTTCCTTTCCTCTGCTGAAGAGTTCATATCAGATGCTGTGCAGTAGCTTAACAGATTTTGTGTGCAAGAAGAAAGAGAGAGGATTTTTTTTTTTATTTTACTGTTCTATGTTGAGGACATGCAACTGCTGCCATCTTCAAAGGATCAAGACAATTTGTGAGTTAATAGACCAGACGTGATTGCACTAAAGCAATTTCAATCTTAGTTTATGGAAGTAAGCCATAGTGGCAGGTTTACGAACCAAGAGATCATAAGGTTGCAGTGAACTGAGGTTGCGAGTTTGATGTTTCTGTGCTGAGAAAATTGCCCAGCTTCCAGAGGAACAGATATTATAGTTGTGACACCCTCATTACTTTTATTACGTATGTGCTTTCCATTGCTGTAGGCCCCAAGTCTTCAGGGCTTGTAAACAGAAATGGCTTTAAAACTCTGCTGTGTCAGTTTGGGACTGGACCATGACTGAGAGGGAAAAAAATCTTGTACCACTCCCTCTCCTTGATTTTGCATGTGATGCATAGTAATGGAAGAGCCTTCCTTTAGAGGGTTCAGTCTCTCTGTTGGCTCTTGCTTTGCTCTGTGCTTAAGAAGCCCTCGGAAACTTGCCAGAGCAGCCAGGTGCATCTCCTCGGTTTTGCATAATAACTAAGTGGTGCTCCTGGGCACCCAGCTGGGCCTGTGTATTTTCTTCATGATGCTTTTCTTCAACAAAGGGCAAGAAATGTGACCTTTTGTAAGTGAATACAGACAAAGTGATTATAGTCTTTGCTACAGCGCGGGAAAGGTAACCTGCTGGGTCTGATTCCCATGTTCAGTCTATGTCTTCAGATCATTCTGGCAACGCCAAACAACTTCAAGCCCATCTATTAAGCATGGCTGATGGCTGCTTTGTGCTTGTGGAGGAGTGTAAACCCAGCAGAGCTTGCTAGTGGCTGTAGCACATTGTAGTTGTGAAAGAAGTGCGACCTCACAGCCCAATTCCATCCCTAGCCATGTAATGTCTATCTGCTGGTTGTGAGGATGCTCTCTTCAGTCCTTTGACCAAATCTGTCTGGATCCCTGGATGTACATCCCTGGATGCTCATGGTGACTGAGTGTGAATGCCAGAAAAGTTTGTTTCTTCTTTGTTCGTTTGATGCTACTTAGAGGCAGGGCTATTAGAGCTATTATTACAACACAATATAGCATATAGCTCCAACAGCTATAGCTCTGTTCTTTGGATGACTGTTCATTAATTACCTCTTTTAGTTATTTAGAGCCACACCTTGTTCTGTCTTGTGTAGAAAAGATGCACTTAGAAAGCTGAGTGCACTTGTCTGATGTTGGGCTACACATATTGCTTCTGTTACTGTTGAAACCCATTTCAAGCTATTGCCAAAATAAAATGGATTTTAAAGTGCTAATGTTTTTTCAAGCAAAAATTTAAATGTTTTGGCCAAAAAAAATTTCATACTAAGAGCTTCTAGCTCCTCAAATTGAAATGATGTCTCATGGAGGCTGTAATTTGGTTACCTTAAATTTCCATTCTTCTGTAGATGACTTTTAAACTACATATAACCAGAAGCAAGAGTCACCTTTCTGGGGAGAGAAGGGCCTTTTTCATCATGGATGTCGATGGCCTGAAGATGAAGTTGAGCCAGTGAATGTAGTCAGTGGGGGAGAACTAGGACAGGATATGACCTAAGTACAACTTCTCTGAACTAGAAGAATGATGTTTCCAAATCAGTTCAGCATTGCTATTATTTCTCTATAAAGTGGAAAACATACATTTTGCCAAAACCCCATTGGATACTGAAAACAGATTAATCAGAAATTTTCAATCCCACACACCTGTGCAGATCGATACACTCACCACCTTTTTAAACTCCAGACCCACAACACAGCTTGTTACTCTCTTCTTCTCATCAGTCCCTCCATCCGCTCACCTTTTAAAACCTCTCTTATCGTTATAATGTAGTATTCGAGGGATTGCTTTCTCCGGAAAATTATGGGGTTGTACAGAGCACACGTACACACTATGGAAGATATGAATTTACACTCAGAGACTTAGTTACAGATTTTAGCTTCTTCTCTAAACTTTCTTTTTTTAATGATTTATCACTTTCAGACTGCTCAGTGCAAAGATTTCTAAAATAAACTGAGCGTAATCAAATGAGTTCTCTGAGTGTTTATTAGATTCTCTAACAGTTGTGTTTGAATAAATAAAAAAACTTAAAAATAAGCATTTCAGGCACCAGTAATCATTATTTTCATAACTCTGAGACTTATAAATCAAGCCAAGTTCAGCGAATATATTTTTCAGTCTTAAAACTGTCAAGCATTTAATATAAAATAACCCACATCAAGCACACGCGTTAGAAATTAGCTATCATTTCCTAATTTTAAACTTCTAAGTGTTTCCAATAAGCAGAGCTTGCCCTAGAAGCTAAATGTCTCTTCTTTGGCCATCTGAGCTGCTAACAGAAATGTTGCTGAATTTTGCATGAGTGGCAGCCACTCAGTAAGGAACCACCCACAGCTTAGACATCGTCCAGGTCCTCTGAGTGCTGGGCTCAGGCACACCAACAGCATGTTTGCAGCTGCAGGTAATGCATGGAAAATGTTGTGGTGTATAAATCAATGCCACAATAATTCAAGAAACACTTTACTCTGTTCCAAAGTGCCAATTCGAGAAAAGCACACTGAGAGGTGGTTGAGGCAACTGGTTAGCATGTGGGGGGTTGATCCTCGCTGGACTTCCAAGTGTTTCCAATAAGCAGAGCTTGCCCTAGAAGCTAAATCAAATCAGAGTAAGGTAATGAGAAATAAAACCAAATCTTAAAACACCTCCCCCCCCCGCTTCTTCCTGGGTCTGACTTCACTACCGAATTCTCTACCTCCTCCCCGTGAGCGGCGCAGGGGGACAGGGAATGGGGGTTGCAGTCAGTTCATCACACGTTGTCTCTGCCGTTCCCTCCTCCTCACACTCCTCCCCTGCTCCAGCATGGGGTCCCTCCCACAGGGGACAGTCTTCCACAAAATTCTCCAACGTGAGTCCTTTCCATGGGCTGCAGTTCTTCATGAACTGCTCCAGCGTGGGTCCTTTCCATGGGCTGCAGGTGGATATCTGCTCCATCGTGGACCTCCATGGGCTGCAGGGGGACAGCCTGCCTCACCATGGTCTTCACCACGGGCTGCAGGGGAATCTCTCCTCCGGTGCCTGGAGCACCTCCTCCCCCTCCTTCTTCACTGACCTGGGTGTCTGCAGAGTTGTTTCTCTCACATATTCTCACTCCTCTCTC
Organism: Calonectris borealis; assembly: GCF_964195595.1. Lineage (NCBI taxonomy): Eukaryota > Metazoa > Chordata > Aves > Procellariiformes > Procellariidae > Calonectris > Calonectris borealis. The sequence continues at coordinate 136,301,183 of NC_134312.1, read as the reverse complement.
TGGCTGCTATTCCGCAGCAGTTTTTTTTTTCCCCCTTCTAAATATGTTATCACAGAGGTGCTACCACCGTTGTTGATGGTCTCGGCGTTGGCCAGCGGCGGGTCCGTCTTGGAACCGGCTGGCATTGGCTCTATCGGACATGGGGGAAGCTTCTAGCAGCTTCTCACAGAAGCCACCTCTGTAGCCCCCCTGCTACCAAAACCTTGCCATGCAAAACCAATACATAGCGCTTGAGAAAAATCGTAAGTAAACCGATTGCAGTGGCTTTACATATTACCACCTCTCAGCCCAACTGAGGTATCTTGACTGTGTGAGTGGATTTGGTCTTTCTCAGTTCTGAAGACAAAGGTCTTGGCTTACACCAGGTTCAAAAGGGTCCTTGAAATAGAGTTTTTTTTTCCTTCCTGTTACTTTACATTGTATTTTGCTCATGTTTAACTTCACTATTGGGGTGAGTGGGGGCTTAGCCCCCAAATTTGAGGCATCTACAGCATCTCATTTGGTCATATAAGCTTAGGTGTCTGAACCTGAGCTGAACTCCACTCCTGCTGCTTTGAAAGGCTGTAAAATTAAAGTCTGCCAACAAATACAAGATATTAGCCTATGCTGCATTTTGTCATAAAACGTTAGTGATGTGAGGAATTCAAGGCTGAAATAGAGATGTGTAGATGTATCATAGTTACGTTGGAGACAGATCCACTTAGAGTAATGAGATAAACTTTCACACTTCAGGGCTTAACCAATTCTTTTTGATCAGTCCTGAAGGGCATTACAAGATGTGGTTTCTTAAAATAGCAGGGGACTGGATTCACTGATTCTGTTGATTCAGTTCTGTTGATTAAGACCCAGGGCCTGAAAGATGATTCCCTCCATGAAGAAGTAATATCCTTAATTGTCCATGACAGACTGTTTTTGTAGCGTTCTCTGAAACATGTGGCACTCACTGCTCTTGGAAATAGGGTATTGAAGTTGATGAATCACAGCCCTGATAGGCTTGGCAATCCCTGCACACTGTATTCAACCAGCTACTTCCGCTACACAATCTTGATTATCCTCTAACCTTTAGGTACCATAAGCAAGATAAAGCAAACATCTTATTTCTGAAATGCTGATGCATAAGGCTGGCTTTGGTCGTGGGGCTGAGGGGCCTCGTTCTCACTCATGACCATTTTCTCTCTGATGCTTTAACACAAGCAGCTGTCTGCGTCACTGGTGAACCATTCTTATTTTTTGGTCATCTGCTTTCCTGCAGATGCTTTTTTCCCTTTCTTTTTGTGGGTCGGTAAAGCATGAATATATAGTACTCATGCCCAAGAGACAGGCTAACAAAGTCCTAGTTTACAGGTGAGTTCACTTAAAGTTTACATAGCCTTCAGATCTCATGGCTGTGTGCCACAAACTTCATGATATTTGCAAGGACGCTTTCAGAGGATCTTCCTATTTCAGTTTAAGATCCTTTTCTTCTTGCAGTTGGTAAGTTGCCAATGGAACTTCTGGTTATTGAAGGTGTGGACAGATACTGAGGACATTTTAAACCCACTTGAAGAAATGTAGATGCTCTTGAAAAATAATAGTTTTACTTCTGCACTGTAGAACTTGTATTTCATGAGACAATTATGGCATCAAAATAAAGCATAACTGAAGGCAGTGACTGGCAGTCAGCAGACTCCTCTGATGTGCACAGCAGCTGCAGGAAGGCTGACATTTCAGCTTTGGACAAAGGACTCAAGTCCCACTTGCACAAAAGCAGAGCAGAACGAAAACCAAGGCATTAAATTGTGGTTGGGGATAGATCCTAACGTGAGGGGGGCAGGCAGGAAAGACAATACAAAAAGGACACCTTCTCGACATCCCTACATTCCTGCCATGTTCTGAGACAAGTGCTGTCAGAGCACTTTCCTGATGAATGGATGGAGAGATGGACTTTTTCTGTGTGCCACATTTACTCTTCTTAGTGCTCCTGAACTAATAATACTGCTAAGGACGAAACAAAATTTGATTTTTACCTTGTATTTCAGCAGAGTAGGGTTTAGTGGGGTGTTTTTACTGTTACTAGTTGTAGAAGTCACACAATCACAGAGTTGCAGGATGGCTGAGGTAGGAAGGGACCTCTGGAAGTCATCTGGTCCAACCCCCCTGCTCAAGCAGGGCCACCTACAGCCAATTGTCCAAGACCGTGTCCAGATGACTTTTGAATATCTCCAAGGATGGAAACTCTCACTTGCTCTTACTCTCACTCACAGTTCCCTCTCTCTCTTAATTCAGTTCTCACATTCAGAAGAAAATATGCATGCAGTTGTATATGGATGTGGATGCATGTGTGCACACCTGTGTGCTTCCTCATCCTTTCTAATACTGTGAGGGGGTCCATACAAGAAAGAAAACTCTGTATCTCCTTCGAGACCCTAGAACTTTTTATCTCAGAGCAGGACTTCTATTTGATCTACATTTAAAATCAACAATATTTAATGGCCTGATATAAATCTGGTGTCCCTTGAGCACTGTGGCACATGAATGAAGCTGCAAATTCTTGAAGACATTAAAAGCAGTAGACTTGTCAGTGTGTCATTATTAATTGTATTAATTAATTGTCAATATAGCATGAAAAGTTTATGAAGTATTCTACTTATATAAGTAGAATATAAGTAAGAAGGCAGCTTTTTCCCCACAGCACATCACACTTAGAGCAAGGGCCTGACTTTGGAGCTGATTAATAACCCCTCCCCCCTCTGTTTTTTTTCTCTTTATGCAGATGTTGTCTTTAGATGTCCCACCTTTTCATAGAAATAAATTGAAACAAAAAAGTTGGCATTTCAGTGAAGGAACAGTTGCAATTCTGCATCTAGATTTTCTGATCTGTTGACAGAGGAATAGTGTTGCAGGCTGACTAGCGTAGGCACTGTTTCCAGATCTGCAGCAAACTCCTCCACCGTGTTGCTAAACAGCAATAAGGTGGGAAAGTCTGAGCCTGCTGAGTGTTACAAGGTAGTTACTTGGTACAGGGGAAATCGAGACTATGGGGACAATATGGAGATATCCTCCTTAGGTTTTTCATTCCTTTTCCTTTTGTCTTGTGCAGAACTGCTCATATTCAAATAATATAAAGCAGCTGAGGTAAGCGTGGTGGAAGAATGACATACACTGAGCTAATCAGGGCAGTAAACTCCGCAGTGCATTTCCATTCCTGCAGCTTCAGTTCTGGCAGTATTCAGCACTGAGTTATCTCCATCAGAAGCAGGAAAATCATGCCAACCTCTCCTCAATTTGGTGACAGAGTTTCTAAAGGGAATCAAAGACCTTAAGAGTCCCTCCAGGCACATCACAACACTTTTATTTAACTTGACAATATTTAAACTTTGGATTTGTATGGATTTATGATTTCGAAAGATGCCAAAGGGAGTTAATGTCACACTGAAGCAAAATATTAAAATATACAGCTGCAAGTTTGAGACATAATGCCTTGACTTAGATACAGGTTGTACTTAAAGAACTTCTGAAGCCTCTTTAAATGTCATTGTGTTATATGTGATATTCTTTACAGCCTGTGACTGCCTGCCTTAAACAATTTCATTTTATTATGCTGTGAAGCATTTACTGACAAAAGAGCCTTCAGAATTACCTTTGGCAGTAGCCTGCATGAGAAATTCTTGATGCTGCAATTCATTGGAAACTTTTATTCTTTATTTGTATTTGCGTTGCTCTTTGGCGATTGACAAAAGCACCAAAGCTATAGTTATAGTAACTGTAGTATAGTTACAAAAGGAATGGACAGAGAGCCAAAAAGAATAATTTATGAGGGGCTGTGAAAATTGTAGAGGTACAAACAAAGAAAACAGTGAGGAAAATAGTCCTTTTTTTTCTGTTTTCCAGCTACTGCTTATGTTCAGACCTCAGCACTTAACCTTGTAGAAGTGACAATACCATAAGCACCTGCAGACCTGTAAGGACTCCTTAATTCCTTTGAGAAGTATATCTGCAGTACATCACTCAGAGGAAACACAGGTTTCCTGAATATTCAATGTGAAGAGACGCCTGTAATGTTTGCAATTAATTCTCTGAGTTTGGGATTTTAAAGAAAATTTGAAGTACCTATTAGAAGTACCTGGTGAGGATAACTGAAGTTAATTGTCTGAGCAAATTTTAGATGAGCAATATTTTCCCCGAAAGTATGAGAAGAATGTACAGTACAGAAAAAAACTATAATTTGGCCAAATGCTATCAGACAATTTAAATTTGCTTTGAACTTTTTTAGCCAGGATTAGGATTTCCCCTTGAAACACTGTTCACCTCCTTCTACCATATCCCAAGGCAGCTAGAAGTACTTTGTGAGCTTTGGACAGTAAGGTTGGACAATGTCAGGACAATGTGAAATTGCTTTGGCTCTGAAAGTCCATGCCTTGGATTGCAGTAAAGGCAACGTGGGCATTGCAGTAAAGGCATAAATACACAAATGTCACCTAAAGGGGACTCCAGCATTGCCCCTAACAGTGCTGTAGGACAGTGAGCAGATCTGAATGAGCTCTAAAGTGTGTAACAAGCTAAAATCCCTTTCTGAGAGCTGCCCAGAGAGTGCGTGCTGTAGCTAAGCTGGCACACGATAAAACAAAGCGTTCAGTTTCCAGCACCCACTTGGGAAAAACATCCACAATCGGACTTTCACAAAACGCCTGAGATAACAGAAGGCAACTTTTTGAAGCATGACGCCAACGGTGTTCAAACGGCAGGACAGCCTGAAAGCTCAGCCTGAGGTTGGGAGCTGATAACGCAGAACAAGGGGGTTAGGTAGCGTCACAGGAAATCATGGGGAAGGTGAAACAAGTGAGAGTGCTGTGGGTCAGGTAGAAGCATGCCTGCTTACTTATCTGAGTTAATTTTTCATAGCAGCTTGCCATTTAAGTCTTTATCTCAGATAAAGGCTAATGCTGTCCTCAAATTATCTTTGCTTGAGTAAAAGGATTGTGTGTTTTGCATGCAGAAATGTTAGGGCTCTTTTGGGCTGTTTTTTTTTCCTTTCCCTCCTACAGATAATTGTGTCCTCTTATCTATATCACAATTGATGACAACTCCTAGAATATGCAAAATCAGGGAGGCCATAAGGCTCTGTCAAGCTCTGGTCAGCCTACAAAGCTTATATAATATATTTACCATACCGCAGGTTGAGGATTCTCTGAGTTAGGTTGATTGAAATGAATCTTTCTATCTGAAACTGTTTTTATCTGGCACTGTATAACATGAATGTTAAGCATGTTGTAGTATAACATTAAAATGCTCCACAACATCCTGGTACTTGCACCCTGTAGTCTAATGCAGTGAAATCTGTTAGAGAATCCTGCGTAACAGTCTGTTTCTAGTGTAATGAAAATTAGGCTGAGCTGTGTTATTGATTGCACCTTGTTAAAATTTTCATGTGATACTGTAAATATGTGTAGAATATACATATTTGTAAATTCATAATGGAAAAAGCTTAACAGTTATGGGAGTAGCACCAAAATGAATCAATGAATTTCAAAACAAATTCAATTCAAAATCCTTCCCTTTTTCAAAATGACAGCCCATTTCTTTTTAGTACCTACAGAAGCAGGCATGGGCTCTTATGTACTTCTTGCACATGTTGGGTATGTGTGCTCTGGCTTCTGAATAAGGCAGAAAGAAGACAGATCCACCTTTCCGTTAGTGAGACACCAATTTAAGAAAGGAAAGTAGGAGCTGGTAAGAGTAAGGCAGTAAGCAGTTATTTAGAGGAGGATCATTGCTACGCTCAGCCGACTGTAGTGGGGAAGCTGGAGGTCTGTTCGGGAACACAGAACCTGTAAGAAATGTACACTGATTATGAAAACCTCTGATTTCTTATTGCTCATCTTTGTTCTCCATCAGAGCCCAGGGATTTGCATAATGTGTGGTTGTCAGCTAGAAGTGAAGGATAGGTGCATCCAGATGGAAGCGAACTTGCCTTTTGTAAGTCAGATGGCAATGGTACGCTGTAAGCCGATTTTGGGAAAGGAGGTAAACTCCCACTCATGGAAATATTCACTTCCCCTGGCACAAGCTAAAACCCATTACAGAAATGTATTCCTCCAAATGTCCTGCTGGTCGAGAAGCTAATCAGCTCATGGCCAGCCACATCTGGGAGATGATCTGAGCAATATCTGAAACTGTCACTGAGGAAATTCACTCCAAGTACTTTATGACTGTGCAGAAGGCTGAAGCTAGAGTGTGATTAACAGGGAATAAAGGGGAAACTGCTTCTTGAAATTGTACATTTTAATAAGGCCAGTATGAATGCATGGTTCTAGGGATGCAGTATTTCTCAAAACAATCTGGGTCCCAGGTTTGAGGAATACATCAAGCTTATGAAATAAAGTGGTTGATGGATTATTGTCTCAATCCCCAATTATGATAGAGAGGGAGCTTTAAATAACAGTGTGGCATTTAATGAAAAGTGGCACCAAGTGCTCCCCTCTTTAGGGGTATGGGATAGTTACTTTTTTTTTTTTTTATTCTTCCACTACATAAATATATGAGAGACTCTCCTCAGAAATAACCACAAAACAAATCTGGAATATGGCCCGTGAGTGTAATTCTCAGTATATGAAGGTGGAATGTGAGAGGAATGAGGCTCAGGCAGGTAAGCAGCTCTGCTGTCTGTAAGATCTGCGTAACTAACAGCATGGGTAATCTGACTGGCATAAACCAGGCTTCATAAACCATGGGAAAATGAACCACAATAGTGCAGGAAGAATGCATTTTGAAGAACAAGTAAGCAAATAGCTTGAAATTTGTTAGGTTAAAATTTTACGTAGGGGAACTAAATCTTGCTTTATTCACGGAGACATTACTAATATCTTCGGTGTTCAACATAGCAAGTTCCAGATACGGTATGAGTATACTCAGTGACTGGTAATGAAGATGACAAATGAGGCCTTACACTGTTTCAAAAAAGCAGATGTTAATATATAGAACACACCTGTATAGTATGTCAAGTCTAGGAACTCACTCCTTATTTGCCAATATTTAAAGTATCAGTGTTGGAAACAAACTTAGTATGCTTGTCTTTAACACTGTCATATCTAGTTTGCTCATAAATGGGAAAGCCAAGGATTAGTGCTACTATCAGTTCAGATAATTTGACATAAAGTGTAACCCATGATAACTCAAGTATTCATTACCACATTTTTATTCCAAGAAACCTGCTTTTAATAATTGATGCAAAGTATGTGTTGCTGCCACAGTTCATTGTTGAATTAGTTTTCTGATCAAACACATTAATGAAGGAAGACCTAATAAATCATGCAAGAGCAGAATGAAGTACTTAGTTAATACGTGTTGCATTGATTAATGGTAATATGAAACCACACCAATTTTGCAACAGTGGTTATACGTGACCACGTGCCCATTACAAGGGCACCTTCAAACACATTTCTTAAATAAAAAGAAAAAAAAAGAAAAAGGAGCGACATGAAATTCTCTTAAAAATGAAAGTGCCTGGGAGATTTCCTGACTTGCTCTGAGTTCCAGGCTGCAGCTGTGATGGGTTAAAGGTGTTTTGAAATCCAAGTGAAAACTAGATCTGTGTGGTTTGGCAGCAGTGCTGCAGGATGCTCCATTGAGGTCGGAGCAGGGTGGTGGGAGGGGGACTCCCTCAGGGCATAATGTGGTGGCACCCCTGCCAGTAGTCAGGAGTTTTGCCGTGAGAATAGTTGTCAATTATGATGATGGCAGACAATACACCTCTTCCTGCTCCCAGAGAACATATTTTGAACCATCATTTCACGAGCCCCTAACAGTAATACTATTCATTATGTTACTCTAAGTTTAGGGTCTTCTGGCCGGTTTATGGTACTGGCAAAAAACATGGTTGGAAGCCAAAGGGTAAAACAAAGGTGAGCAAGAAATATGGAAGAGTGAATGGAAAAATTATGTGCAGGTGATCAAAAATGAGGCTGTCACCACTTAGATACGCTCTGTTTGATCTTAGAAAGTATGAGACTATGCTTGTGTGTGACGTGTGAAAGAGCAAGATACCCAGACCTCTTGACCCTAGAGAGGCATACTGAGATTTCCATTTTATCCTCAATTTTTAACTTGTCAGTTGCTGATACCTACTCAAGACCTACATTTCTTCTGGTGCTGTGCAGGGATTGATAGCACTTCTCCAAATTCTCTCAACTTGTTCCCTCACCTGCCACAACATACAAAGCTTGTGGCAACGGGTGCTCCCTGCAGGGATTGATAGCGCTTCTCCAAATTCTCTCAACTTGTCCCCTCACCTGCCACAACATACAAAGCTTGTGGCAATGGGCTCAGAAGAGGCTCCTGGCTGAAAGGGCTGCCTTGCTGCTGCTGCAATTTGGCATGTTAATTTGGCTCTACATTGCCCTGGTTTCGGCTGGGATAATTTTCTTCCTAGTAGCTGGCGTAGTGCTGTGTTTTGGATTTAGGATGAGAATAACGTTGATAACACACTGATGTTTTAGTTGTTGCTAAGTAGTGTTTATCTAGTCAAGGATTTTTCAGCTTCCCATGCTCTGCCAAGTGCACAAGAAGCTGGGAGGGGGCATAGCCAGGACAGCTGACCCAAACTGGCCAGAGGGATATTCCATACCATATGACGTCATGCTCAGTATATAAACTGGGGGAGTTGGCCGGGGGGCAGCGATCGCTGCTTGGGGACTGGCTGGGCATCGGTCAGTGGGTGGTGAGCAATTGCATCGTGCATCACTTGCTTTGTATATTCTTTTTGTTATTGTTGTTGTTATTATTATTATTATTATTATTATTATTATTACACCTATTCCTCCTCCTCCTTCTCCTTTTTTACTTTATTTTATTTCAATTATTAAACTGTCTTTATCTCAGCCCACAAGTCTTCTCACTTTTACTCTCCCGATTCTCTCCTCCATCCCATGGGGGGGGGGGGGGTGGGGTGAGCAAGCGGCTGTGTGGCGTTTAGTTGTTTGCTAGGGTTAAACCACGACATACATGTAAGGAAAGTTTCTAGGACCATCTGTTTCCCACTTAGCTCTGGGCATTTGTGGGTACGCAATGCTCAGATGATCAGCCAGATTTGCAAGCACTGAAGCACCAGAAGAACCAGATCGGGATTTCCAGTAAGCAGGTGTAAAGCACCTGAGCTGTTCCAATGCTTTGGGAAATCCCAGTGGCCCCTGATTGCATCTTTATGTGCAGAAATATTTTGAAAAGTCTTGCCCTACATAGCCTCCTCCACGTCCCACTGCTGGTGTGCATTACAGCAAGGTCTTCCTCAGCCTACCCTCACCAGCAAGGCAACTGTTTGCCTTGACTTGTCTTTGCAGTATCTCCCTAAGGGCTTGCTTCCTGAAGCAGGTGCTTGCTTTTCCTTTCCTTGTACGGCCTCAGAGGAGATTCGCCCACAAACGGCTATGATTAATGCATACACGACCAGCTTCCTCTCCGAAAATCGTTCCTTTTGATTTCCAAACAAACAACAGAAAAAGGAGGAAACAAGTTGTTCACCTGCCAGAGGAACTGAGGGAGCTGACCTAGTTTCCCGCAGACACGGCCATAACTGCAAAGGAGAGAATACGCGTTCGGTTGGCTGAGCCTTCACAAGCACTTTATTCGTGTGTTGCAAACTCCACTACTTTCCAGCTAAGAGAAAAGTGAGGTTACTCTTTTCTTTCTGCAGAACACCTTCCTACACATCTGAAAGGAACTTCTCTGCAGCTGCTCCTTTTAAGCTGATTTCCCATGAGAAGAAACTGATAGTTTACAAGATCCTTGGATGAGGCAAGAAACTCAAATTAGATTTAGGATCCTGTTGTTGGAGTATCTCCAAAAGGGGAAGCTCATAGTCATTACCAAATATAAGACAATTTGAGATGTTTAAAAATGTTTGTAGGTGGTAGAGGAAATTCAGGGAAATGATAAGAAAAAACGGTGCTGGATTGTGTATATTTGGTTGGATATATTTTAAAGAGGCAGGACACAATAGCTCAAATTATCTTTTGATTGACACTGATGACAAACTTTCTCCTTTGGAGAGTGAAAATGAAAACATGCAGCCTGACAACGTTATGAAACCAAGGGCCAAAACCCCATGGCAGGCTGGAAAGGAAACAGAAGAAATGCCATAAGCAGACCATTTTTAGCTTTGTATTAAAGTTTATATTATTTAATTTTGGTAGAATTTCTTTCTTAGAAAACGTTATATAGGAATCAGCTTGGAAACAGTGGCAGCCTGGTCCTCTGACTGCCAGGTGAATCAGCTTCTCTGTGCTCTTGTCTTCTTACAGCTACTAGAGACCTCTCCATTGCATATGTTATTGAGGATGGGGTTCAGAAATAATTTTCTAGTGTTGTGTCATCATTGCATGTTGAGTCATTGTTCAGATTAATGGAGACAAAATGCAACGTCTTCCTCAGAAGAGAACAGAGAGATAAACGAGAGCGATAATGAAACTCAGAAATAGGATGAAGGAATTTTTATGGTAGGTTATTTTGGCAACAACTTTGGTTTAAGTAACAAAAATTGAACCAAGTAAGACTAAAGTTTGCAATCTGTAATCCCAGACTACCTAGAATGGGAATAACAAATATCTGCATATGTTCAGGCACAGCATTCAGAAGGTAATTTCTCTTCATGTTCACTTAAAGAAAATTGAGATATTCTGTGTCAGCCTCTGTTCCTGAAGTTGAAGTCTGAAAAACAGACCTGGAAGAGGGCTTCTCTGGATCTCTTTGAGGGATGAATTTCAAACTAATCTTTTCCATTTTTGTGTTTATGGTAACTTCTGTACCTCAGCAGAATTCCCACCTACTTACATAGAGGCAGGATTTCACTTCAGGTATTTGATCTCCAAAACCTCAGATTCTTTATTATGAAATGGTGGAGTAATTTTAAATACATTTCCTTTAAATAAAGAGAACAATAATTGTAACTCAAGAATAAAGAAAGATTCAGATTGATTAAGAACTTTAGGGAGGCTTTAATCAGAAACCCACAAATAGGCTTTTCAAAACAGTTGACTTGAACTAAGCAAGTGAGAAGCAGAGAGATTTTTTCCTTTCGACAACAAATCCTCTAATGTGAGAAGAAAGCTTTGGACCTCCACCTTTTCCTTCATGGCCACAAAAATAAGTGTATTGAAATGTTTCATGACAAGCTGTGTGAAGAGACAGTTGTCCATGGAAATAGTTTTCCACTGCTTTCATCAATTCTATTAATCGTTTCCCCAGCTTCATTAACCAAGTGGTTGTTTCCTGCTTTTTTTCCTGGTGAAAGGTGAGTCTTTCAAGGGTCTTTTTCTGTCCCCAATCAGAAAAATCAGGTGCCACATTGATCCTTGATCAATCCACCAGTTCATACATCCTGTGGAAAAATCTGAAGATAAAAGTGTGTGCACAAAGAGTTGGTTCAATGTGAAGTTCAATGGAATCCTCCAAAAAATCCCTGGGCTGTGTTAAAAACAAACAAACAACAGCACTTGCCAGAAGCACAAGGTGTGAACAAAAGACAAATATGGCCAGTGAGAATGGGATCCAGGCCACTTCTTTTCCAGTCCACGCGGGCCTCATCTAAAGAGGTGAAGAGACTTACCCGCTCACCTACCTGCGGTGAGGGGAACAGCCTCCAGTACCTTCAGCTCCCACAGGTCTCGAGGTGAGCTCTGTGGGAGACGAATGGAGAGGATGCCACCCACTGAACAGGAAACACCTACTCTCGTTGCATAATGGAAGATGACTATCCAAACACCCTACTTTGCTTACCACACCATGCAAATGAAAGTCCACAAGATTGCTTGAACAGCCTTCCCAAAGACTGGGGAATCACAGAACAGGCATGTTTCATGTATGCAGGGGTCTCAGATCACTTAGAAAAATGATATATCATATGAGATATGAGATCTGTCATGGCAGCCAGATATCTGAGTGGTGATTTGGTGGATTGTTTTTTTTTCTTCACCTATTTTAATAAACTTGGGAGTTACAGGCATCAAAGGCATTTGTGCCCTGTGACAGTTTGTTGCTAGAATATAAAGGGTGACATCTGATATACATTGCTTGGGCAAATGACCATAGAGAGCTCCTGCAAGCTTCAGTTATCTGTTCCTAACTGTCTAACTGGAAACACAGAGAGCCGATACACCGCAGGCTCTTGAAACTGTCTTTAAAAGCACAGATTGTGCTAGAACATATGTTGCTTTAGGGCATCTCAAGAACAATGTACACAAAGCACCATGCAATCATTATGAGCTGCAATTGGACAAATTAATTCCATATATATTTTGGCCTGATGCCCACAGGGTGAGAGAGACTGAAGGAGGTCACGCTTCTTTCTTTTCACTGACACTCCCTCCAATTCCTGCACAAAGCTTCAAAGGCTACGATATTAAAGCTTGTTCAAGCCCTTGCTCAGTGGCCTGAAAGCCGAGTGAGCTGTTCACAGAAGCAGTCAGGCAGGGCCGCACTGTCACACTGATAGCGAAGGGTGGGCCTGGGTGCATGGGGGGCTCCAAGGGCAGAGCAAATGGAGCTGCCTCCTAACACGAGCAAAGAGGGGTTGCCGTGGTTCTGTCATAAATGCGAGAATGAAATCCCTGAGAAATTACCAGCACAATGCTCCCAGAGTTACTGTGTGTTTCAAGCAAGGCAACCCTGTGCGTTGATATTGCTGTGAATAGGAAAAGGGGTAAGCCAAAGACCAGCTATGCATATCAGGTATTTCTTACTGATTTTACCCCAGTATCTGTGTGGATGAGGTACGAGATTTTATGTATAGCCATCTGGGAGGATTGCACATTTGACTATTGTTCTAACCACTACTACCAGCTTCTTTCTTCAGGGTGTACAACCTCTAGGATTTGATGCTCTTTCACTGCCTTCACTTGAATTTTTTTTTTTTTTTGCTGTATATTAGGACCAAGTATGGTGATTACACAACTACCTGCCAGCTTTCACCCTCATTCCTTCATTTAAAACTCTTTCACTCATGCCAGCCTCAGCTCCCAGAGGCTATCTACGTCCTCTCTCTCAGAGAGTGCTCTGCTGAAAAGAGATGGTATTTTGTCAGATGCTTTTCAGTGACTGAATGTCCCAAAACTTTCCTAGTAGTATCAATCCTTACGTCATATGGGAATCTTAATTTCCCCACCTTTCTTCTCCAAGGACTGAAAGAATTTCACTTGCAGTGACCTGAGGGTTTATTTTTTGGAGACTGTCCTGGGGGTTTGAGTAGCCACAGTGGTTGTCGTGCAGGTTGAAGTAGCTGGTTTGAGTGGCTGCAGTGCTTGTTGCACTGGTTGGAGGGGGAGTGAGTGAGTGGCTGTGTGGTATTTGGCTGCCTGCCAAGTTAAACCACAACAGTCCTTTTTGGCGCCCAACGTGGGGCTCGAAGGGTTGAAGTAGCTGGCTGGGATAGGGTTAAATTTCTTCCTAGTGCTGTGTTTTGGATTTAGTATGAGGAGAATGTTGATAACACACCGATGTTTTCAGTTGTTGCTAAGTGCCCTCCTAGTCCAAGGACAGCTCCCGTGCCTACTGACTGAGCTAGGTACACAAGATGGGAGGGAACATAATCAGGACAGCCAGCCCAGCTGGCTAATGGGGTATTCCATACCATGTGACGTCATGCTCAGTATATGAAGGCTAGGCGTGATCCAGGAAGTAGCGATCGCTACTTGGTTATCGGTCAGCGCGAGTGGTGAGCAATTGCATTGTGCATCACTCATTTTGTATATTTTATCTTTATCATTATTATTTTCCCTTTTTCTGTTCTATTAAGCTGTCTTTATCTCAACCCACGAGTTTTTCTCACTCTTACCCTTCCGATTCTCTCCCCGTCCCGCTGGGGGTGGGGGGGAGTGAGTGAGCGGCTACGTGGTATTTGGCTGCCTGCCCGGTTAAACCACGACAGAGACTTTTCCCAGCCTGAAGGAGTTGTCCTGGGCTCATTGTCAGTGGGAAGGTGGCAGTGTCGGTTGCCTGTGCAGCTTTCCAGCTTCTCGTTCCACCAGGTGTTGGAATCAGGGTTTGAACCCCATTGCTGTTCTCATACCTACTCCTCCACGGTGCTTAGATCTGCCCTCTCTCTCTGGGCCACAAAAAAGCAAAGTTAAGATTACTTGGTGGTAACCTTTAGAATCTCAAACCATCAAGCTATGAGGATCTCTCTTGCATGAGATTCCTTAAATCAATAAATGTAGGTCATCTTGTGTCCAGCTCTGCTGATCTGATTCATGCAAATGGATTAATCAGCCATAGACTTAAAAATCGAGGACTGTATGTTTGTTAGGATGTTGTGCTTTTACCTGGAATGATAACACTGAACACTGATCACCATCTTTTTCCTAAAACAAAAATCACATTATTGAAACCAGTATAGTGAAAAATCTTAAAATGTAATTAGAGTTCCACCATAAGTATGAACAAAACCCACCTGAACTATACAAACTTGACAGATTTTAAATATATATTTTATATTTTAAATATATATTTAATAATTTATAATGCCACAACATTGATGAATATAAAACACATAAGCATAGCCAGTTAGGAATAAACATTACACAGACACTTGTGATGAATATTTATGGGACTAAGTGTGCTCGCTGCATTTGCTTTTAGGTACAACAAAAATAACATTAGAAGAATCTGACCAAAGAGAGATAATTATGTCCTGTTATTGCTAATTGAAAAACCTTGGATGAACAAATTTTCTGGTCAAACCCACACACACATATACACAAGCTCATAGGACACATACACACATATGTATAGTGATGACACTATATACAGTCAGTGCATCAAAAGCCATTTGGAAAAATGTAAACATTTATTTTTAACTTCTATCTTGACAAGACTGAAATCTTTTGTTTTGATGACATCAGAAGGTAGGTATTTGACCAGTGCAGTGTATTACAAAGTTGTATTTAGCAGAATACATATTAGGGGTGTGGTGATACCCTCACTGCCAGAAGAGAGACAGGGCTGAGCATTTTGGGGACCTCTCTGTTGCTGCCTAGTATGAAAAGAGGGCTACAACTGCTGATCATCCTCCCCCACAATTTCCCCAGGAACCTACCTTATTAGCTTAGCATTCGGTACGTTGAACACTGTGGACCTTGATTTATATTGTTATTTGAGGTTATGAGAATGAATTGCTTCAGTCTTATTAGAAAGCATTTAAGAGAGTATATTCTGCTGGCTATACTAACATATCAGGTCCTTGTTCTATTTCAAGACATATTTTGCAGTTGCAACAAGTTTTCTCCTGGAATGGACTTTCATCAGAAGTCAGACATCTTACAGCAGTGTGTTGTAGGTCTCCTTCTTTTTGAGCTAACTTTTCTCAATTTTGATGTAAAATTCTGAAATTCTAAGTGAAATTAACATTCTGGTCCTTAAACTATTGTAACAGATGAAGTGCATCTTGTTCACAGTATGAAGTATGTGATTCAATACTTTATTAATAAAGGTAGGTTTTGTCAAGATTAGAAGGTGTATGCTGGTGTCAGCAGCAATAAGTAAAAATGTTTAAGCATATCCCAATCAAAGCTAATTTTAAAAAGCCTGCAGATTTTTTTTTTTCATATATATGCGAGTACTTCACTGCCAGCTGACATTTTTAATAAGGGTCATGGCTGGAAGTTTCCTGAATAATGCTTCAAATTATGCTGCCAACAGGAAATTTAAATGTTGTTTGCATATGGCACATTAACATTTGTTTGCACTTTGTTCCATTCTTGAATCGCACTGCAGACACTATGGCAAGCTGTCATGTTGTAGGAATTAAAATAAATGTCATGGGCAACAAACTTCTGCCATGTCATACTAAGATATCTTTAGGGCAATTTGCAATAAAGCTTAAAATTATTTAAAAGCTGACTGAATGCCTTTCATTGTGCATTGGTTTATGACAGCACACAGAGGCATGAGAAAGGGTTTTCAATGCCATTTCTTCTTCCAGCAGATCATTATGGACAGATCTTTTTCTATTTCATGCTCAAATTCTTAAACTCATCCCCCCCCAGCTTTCATCACCTTTGCTAAATAGCATCAACACTTACTGTGTTAGCTGGTGAAGAGTCAGTTATCCAGTTAATCTGAAGAGATGGAAGGATGAATCATTTGGTCTGGTCGCCTGTTCTTGCTTGGTCTTGGAGAAGAGACAAGGTGGTCCTTGCTGCTGCTTGCAGCCATCTAGGACATAGCAGAGTCAGTGGGCAGTGCAGTGTGGAAACAGCTCAGCCCTGGAAGCAGAGGGCATGTTCAAACACCTCTTCTTCCCAGTTTAACAGCCCAGGGAAGGTTGCATTAACTGGGCGTTGAATTATGCAAAAGCAGGTGTATTATTTCCAGGTCCAAGCTGGTAAACCTGTGTGGATCCACACTGTGGACTTCCCAGATCTTGGCCTTTCCCCCGCAGATGCCTGTCTGCAGTGGACTTTGACACAGCTTGCAAGGTGATGCCTAGCAGCTGGCTGCTGCTTGTGGGCCCAGAAATTGCTCTGCTAATGACAGATTTGGAGGTCCTCACCAAAAAATGAGCTCTGTTTCAATTCAGAGAGATTGCTTGGAAAATGGCCAGGAACCATTGCAACTGTTCCTCAGCATCCAGAGATTTTCATGGCAATGTGAGACTCCAGGAAATAAGTTTTGTCCAGTGTCTGGCCCTTCTGCGCCACCTGGTACATAATATTGGCACAAAAATAAGTGGATGTGAATGAACCAAGAATTAACCTTAAGCTGATCAGTAGAAGAATTAGGAAAGCAGTGAGGTTCTGGAGCAGTGTTGCAGATGAGAGGTGGGGGTATGCAACAGAGGCTATGGAGATTTACTCTGTTAGTACTTACATTATGTATTTTCTTAAAAAGCACATGGCTGGGCAACAGAGTGGAAGGCTGCTTTGTTTTCCCATGTTGGTTGGCAAAGTTGCAGAGAAGAGGAGATTCCCTCTACCCTGAGTGCTGCTGGGCTGACTTGGTCAGGAGAAGCTTTCGGAGCCAAGATGTGGCAGGTGGTTGCAGGAGTAGACAGAGCAGGTAGGGAGCCTGTGGCACAGGGACAGACTACAAGGCAGAAGCATGTGGCTGCATTCTGCAAGGAACAGACTCACAGACAGGCCTCAAAGATGGTGGAAGAAAGAGACTTGGATGCCAGAGTTTTGTTGGAGTCCAGAAGCCACAAAATACTGCTGGCTGGGAAAACAGGATTGGAAGGAAACACATGTCTTCCCACCATGGGCTGGCTGTAGGCTTGTTTTCAAACTTTGGTGGTTTGAATTTTACGCCCTAAAGAGCTATCTGGTCATGAATTGTAGAGCTTGGAATCCTTGTGGTATGCTCGCTTTAAGAAGGCAGTATTTCTACTCCAAGTCTCTGGCCATTTCAGCATTAGAGGGAGAAAAGCCCACCCTAGTTTTAAAACGGAGACCAATGAGTTTAATAAGAGCCCTGTAAGATGCAATTGCTGTATGCTGGCAGCAGCTGGACTTCATGATCTTGGGGTCCATTTGGCTATGTCCATGGGGGTGGCGTGGTGTCCATTAAGTATGGGCATGGTGCAGGTAAGCGGACCACAATCCTGTCAAATTGTTAGCACGTTTTCTGGTACAGTTTTAGTGGTCAACAAGTGCTCTTCATAAAAGGCCAAAGGTGGCTTAGGGAAGAGCATAGGCCATGGACCATTCCTAATAGATGATATGGATAAGGCTGTTCTGTTTTTGTGGGGTGGAAAGCTTAGGTGTAGGGGCGCAAGCTGTTCTGTCACTCAGCATAGGAGAGGCCTTGGTCCATTATGTTTGCTGGGGTAGACGAGCACTGCTAGTCCTGCTTAATAGGCAAGTGTCTACTTCAGAGAAGAGTAAGCCAGAGCGCTTATCTATATGGCATGGAGAGAGTTTTGTAGGAATTTCCTGGTAACAACTAAAATGTATAGGTAGCTATTTTCTCCTGTACACAGAAGTGAAATTCCAGACCACTGAAGAGAAAGGGGTAAAACTGACTTCTGTGACCAATGGTTTATCCTAAGCTTGTGTAATCTTAAAGGTTTTTCCCCGCATGAATAGTTTCAGTAGTTTCCTAGCTCCGGTCTCCTGCTCAAGCCTGCTGACCTGTATTTCAGGCTTGACTGTCTCAAGCATCTGCTTTCTTCCCGTGTACAATTTTTCTTGTCCTGAGAATAGGAAAGGAAGTTTACTGTAAAATTGTGTAGAGAATGGGATAAGTTTCCAACAAAACAATTAGAAAGAGGAAAGACATTTCTAGAAGTAACTGGGAATGAGTCGTATTTCTCTGTAGTAGGACTGATAAAATTTCAGTGTGCTTTATATTGTAACCTAGTGCACGGTGCATCGGGCCCTCAATGATGACCTGGTGGTTTAGGGTATGATTATGCATGACTTCTCTTGTTCTTTGGGGGCATTGTATAAAAATCTGTGTTTTATACTGTGGCTGAAGAGTAGCATGGCTCTTCTTCAGGGTGCAGCTGGAAGAAGCCCATCTTCCCCCTTCCAATCTCCCCTATGAGCTATCATGTCTGTGCGAGGACATCGCCACAGAAAAAAGAGTCAGATCATCTCACGAAGGCCCTGCTGGGTTCACAGACACGATAAGGGGAGGTAGCACAAGACGGGCATTTGGGGGAGTCCATATAGATGCCTTGAGGGCTGAATTAGCTAATGGTGAACAGGAAGCTCCTGAGGCCACCATTGGGCGCTATGGCAGCACAATAGAGGCATCTGGAGTCAGATGCTGCTGCAGGACAAATTTCACCAGTGTTCAGCTTTAGAAGATCAGGAAAAATAGTGAAAATCCCCGTAGATCAATTTTTGCAGAGCTAAGTTAATAGCTAAAAAGAGAACAACATGAAGAGAGAGTATCAGAGAGAGTCAGGATAGAGGGTAATTTGTGTTAAAGGATCCTTCTTTCTTCTCACCTAAAAATTCCTAAAAGTGGGACTTCCCTGTTGCCGTTTGCTTCTGACTGCTGCTTCTTGCTTCTGTGGCCATCAAATAAATGCAGTATTAGTCATCGAGTGTATTGAAAGTGAGTTGTTAAAGCCTTTCACAATTTTTTTCCAAGTTACCTCTCTTAATTTTGAATTACTTTTTATTTTATTTTGTATTAGGTAGGTAATGCTTGTTCTAGCATTTGTATGTTTGTATATTGTGCTGTAAACAACTGCCTGGATTGTCTATGCCTTCTCCTTACTTGAGGCATGCACAAGTTGAAGACCTATCTGCTTTGGGTTGAGTTTTTTCCTATTTTTTTAAGTTAATTGTAACTAAATGTCACCTCTGCAGGGTGGGATCAGCTAACTTGAAAATAAGATACCTGGACATGATGAGACACTCTGAAAGTTTTCTGTTTTTATTTCAATGCTAAAGATGTTTTTTATTAATAGAGATCATAAGATCTCTAGGTATAGGAAAGCAAACAACCCCTTACTCACTGTTGTATATAGAAGGTATAGCACAATCTGTTATGACCCTGAAAAACATTAGAACTGTGGTTTGAAAATAGGAATATCATGAAACATGTGCCATTTCATCGGTTTCTCAGTTAGCCAGGGCAAAGACATAACTGCCAAAGAGTTTGCCACACCATCTGGGTTTTCTAGTTTAAGAAAACCTCAGTGCTTGTGATACTCAATTCTTTGATGAGGCTGCTGCTTTTCAGTTCTCTAAGGAAATATGTTATTCATGCTCTTTATTTTAAAAATTGGTCATCCTAGTTCAGTTAGTAGCAATACAGTAGGATAGAAAATGCAGGTATTGGACAAAAGTACGCACCTTCAGCGTGCTTTGGCAGAACGGTGCTACCACTGCAGTGAGGACAACCCCACGCGGTTCAGCAGAGCCATAGAGCTGGGTGAAGCTGGGTGCACTTACACGGTTGTGTTAGATTGGAGCCTTCGGATATCCTCCTGTACCAGTCTGCCAGCTGCTGGGGACTGACAGCATGTGGGGGGCATTAGGCAATAGCAGTAGGTGGGGGGTTTGCGGGAGCCTGCTACACAAGCTGGACTCAGAAGCTGAGAGAGGTCGTCGCCGGGCAGTGTGCTCAGTCAGTAGGAAACTGCTCATTGAGCAAACATCTATGCTCACGTTAGGAGCAGGCTCTGTTAATAGTGCTGAGTCCAAAAGTCAAGTCTAAAAGTCAAGACAAAAAGCAGAGCAGTTCCGCAATCCATACAAAAGTCCCCCAAAAGCTTCCAGAAGAGTCTCTGTGAAACAGCAGTGCAGGGAGGTAGAAAATGAAGGGATAATCTTCCCTACTATATGTGTACTGTAGTGAAAACAGATGGCGGTGTACCAGTTCATGAGGATTATAAAGTAGCAATTAATCTTTCCTCAGACGTGGATCAATGCCTCCTTCACTCGGTGTGTCTCGGGAGGAGAGGGGCTCACCGAGCTCGGTCCCCGCTTAGCAGAAGGTGGTGCTGGCTGGTCACCCTGCCTTGCCATCAGTTATTAAAAGGATTATCCCAGTGTAACTTGTTGCCCTGGGATGCAGGAGTGCAGCACTGTATTTTTTCAAATCACTGTAGAGCAGCTGCTACACAGTATTATTTGGACGGCATCCTAGTGAGAAAAGAGAGCAGTACTTGCAACTTGGAAATTATATTAAGCAGAATGTCCACCTTTGTGGTAAGAGTGAGAGAAAACCACAAGTGTTTGCAGGCAATTGTAAATAATTTCTGGAGAAGAGTTGATGGTGTCGGAATTCAGCTGCTTAAATTAGAAATACAAGTGATAGATCTAGCACAAGCTGGGAACTCTCCTGACATTGCTATGATGCTAGGGACAAGTCATTTCATGCTTTCTTGCTCTTGCAAAATGCATGAACAAATTGTTTCTGAAAGGCAAGATATTGGGGCGGTCATATGAATGCCAGAAGGCATTTATTTGCACTTAATGTATGGCAAAGAATTTCTCTTCATAGCTCTAATATGAACCCGGAGGTAGGGCCTTGATAACAAAAAGCAGATTTTGTTTTTGGCAGTGGTCAAACAGTACAAGGGGTCTTGGATCATTTTTCTTAGCAGAAACCTTAAATTCAGTGCACGGATGTTATGCAGACTGTGTTTACACTGAACATCCTTCCCACAGGAACGAAATATGTTCCTTAAAGAGTAGTAGAAGGTGGAAGAACTTGGTTTTGACAGTAAATGGAGAAAACCCTTGAGACAACAGAGCACATCATTGGTCAGTAAATGGGAATTTTTTTAATTTCTTGGAGTAACATGTCTCTATAGAACTGAGACTAAGAATTTTCAGCTTCAGAACTGAAATTCTTCCCATTAGTGGCACAAAGAGATATTTTTATTATTAATTAGCAAAATCATGAGATGATTTGGAGATTCTTTAAGCAAAGAGACCTCAGCAGAATAAAGAAGAAAATATCACAGAAAAAAAAATATAAATCCATTGAAATTAATGATCATATTTTTATTCAACTCATGGAGAAGTATGCCATCCATAATTGTCCCCTTTTGTGTATGTGTTTTTTAATAAACTTTTGTTTCTGTGTGTGAAACTTTCATTATTAGAAAACTAAGGAGGCCTGTGGTGTTTATAATCTTTTCTAGCTTGCTGTTAAACTTTAATTAATGTGTATTTAATTTGATAAATTAACAAACACATAATTAAATGTTTATTCACTCCAGACAAACAAACAAAAAACCCCTCACATGCCCCACATTCTTGACTCCTCATTTTCAAGATATCATTGGAATTTTGGAATCATATTTCTAGAAATGCTATTTTTCCATTTTCTGTTTGGTATGAACTTTGTAAGAGCAGGTGACAAACAAGCAAACATTGACTGCTTATGAAAAACACATAAAAATCTAATGAGATATGAAAAAAAAAACCAAACTCTAAGAGGATCAAGAAAAATCTGTTTTCCTGAAAAAAAAGTCGAGATACAAACCATTTCTGTTAAGTAAACAACAGGTAAGAAACAGACAGGGCTTTGTCAGTTTTCATCTACCTTATCAGAAGTTTTTCCCCTCCATGGAAAGGCAGTGCTTCTCATGATGACTGCTTTCCTAGAACTTGGGTAGCTGCTCAAGCACATAAGAATGGTTACGATTACAAAAATAAAAAAAAAAAAGCAATTATACGGAAGTGTCTTCAATTAAGTTAGCTTTATTTGGCCAGCCCATGCAGAGCATTGCTGTTG
The DNA here is from genome assembly GCF_964195595.1 of Calonectris borealis. Lineage (NCBI taxonomy): Eukaryota > Metazoa > Chordata > Aves > Procellariiformes > Procellariidae > Calonectris > Calonectris borealis. The sequence goes on along the minus strand of NC_134312.1, from coordinate 136,279,016 downwards.
TTATCCAAGCCTAATACAATAGTCTGAATAATTCTGGCCTATTTCAGAAGTTTGCTGCGCTTGTTTCCAAACAAAGTGCAGAACATCATTGTTCTGTGCATTTCTTTCTGAAACACACCTACAATTTTGCAGTGAAACACCTACCCTTGATTAATCTCTTTCAAAAGGCTGAGCAAACACTGTTTCATCTCTCTGGCTCGCAAGTACTTTATAGGCACATCGTCCAGATATTATCACAGTCCCATTAACAGTAGTTGCAGGCAGTAATGCAGACAATTATTTCTGACTGACTGAGTTGTTGATCTTTTCAGTTCAAGAAAACAGTATGAAGCTCTTCTGCCCTCTTTCCCTAGCTTGTCCTGTTTAATTGACAGGCCAGCATTACTTACAGACTGCAGATTGCAGTCTCCTGTCAGAAGACATTCTGAATTCAGAGCATGGTCTTACATTGCTTTGCTGCTAAGGTTAATTAACACTTCTTTTTGCTGATACCAGGAACAGAAATGTGAAGGAAACAAGAAATTGGCATAGGTGGAAATCTGCCAATTATACTCTGCAAATTTGAGTTCAGATATTGTTTAGTGACAGTAATAACAAAAACAAGTTTATCATCTCTATTTTGTAGAAAACATTTTTCCACATTTCAAGTCAGTATGCATTTGTAAAGCAGAAATTCTATGATTTTTGTCTTTTAACTCTCTTTTTTAAGTAGGACAGCTTAATTTGCCTACTTTTGAGGCACCCTCAATTCTTAAATATTTTCCCTTTTATTTCTGTCTTATCTGTTAACTCTTTCCCAAAATACTTCCAGTGTACGCCGCTTTCATTTTTCATTATTCTACCTCTGTAGAAGTCCTCATCTTCCCCTAATGATTTCTCACCCTTTTAATGCCAATTATTTCTAAGTTTCAGTTCCTACAGTTCCACTAAGTTTTGGGACAGAAAAAAAAAAAAAAATCACCCTCAAAAAAGTCCAGAAGATCCACATTTCTATCAAGAACCATTTAAAGAGCTGGTTTCTGTGAAAGTCATCCATAGCATCCCATCAGCAGAAGGACGAATTCCTTCCCGCAGATCCCTTTTGGAAAAAGAGTCAATGCTTTTGAAGCCTTTCCTTGAACCCATCCCACTCATGGAGATAGGGGTGGATTGTAATATAACAGTTATAATAGTTGTAATAGTCAAAGTCAAGCAGGACAGCTTTAAGTTTTACCATGAATTGAACTGAGGAGGGAAATCACAGAAAGGACACTGAGGTCACCACTCCTTCTCCCCACTACACTTGTGCCACACTGTACAGATGTTTGTCTATCATGACTTCCTCAATCTGAAATGGCTTTATATAGATTCAAATCCATTTTTCCGTATGAACTGAGTTGTTCTGGTTCTCTCATCTATGTTTATCCATCGGAAAAGGTGTTCCAAAGTCATTCCTTTTCTCTTTACCTACGGCAGCTCTAACATGGGTGTAGGACCAGGCTCCTGAGTCAAAAATCAAGATAATTTTATGCAAGGGACATGTTCAACAAACACTTGTTTAGGTGTAGCCATAAATGAATGTGGGAGCACTGATCAAAGGGCACCCTCATGGTAGCTATGTTGCACATGATTGACTGAGCTTCTGGTAGATTGTGGAAACTTCATGTTGTTGTAAGTTCATTTGAAATGTAAGTGCACTTCAGAAATCCCAGAAGGAAATTATATTGCTAGAAAATGGGAAAATGCCAAGAAATGGGTCTATGGAAATTGGGTTTCAGTGGGAGGAACTGGGACCCAAACTCAAGATGTTTGTAGCAGCTGTAGAAAACCAGCATATTTTCTTCAGTATGAACCTTAGACTAATAGAGGAAGGTTGCTGGCAAGACTTTTCTGTTTAATTACTTCATCCTCATTGCAGACAGACCTTTGCTGGTGATATTCCAGAATACCCCAGGGTACTCTTCCTTGCACAACCCAGATTGTAGGAGAAAAATAGTCGTTTCATTTAGGACTTAATGCTATCTCTGGCATAGGAAGTGGGGAATTATCTACTTCTTTAATGCTTAGAGTGAACCTAAGCCATTTTTTTTTTTAACTAGACAAAGCTACTGCACCAAAATGGGATCTACTAAAGCAGAGTATGATAGGTTAATTGGACCATTATTGTAGGATGATACAATGCAATTATCACTTCTGATTCTGATATAATGTGGAAGTGTAGGTTCACAGTATATTACAACCTATTGTAAAATCTCATGACTGGTATGAAATTAACCATGTTCAACATTGTAATTAGAAAAAAAAATCTTAGTAGCAGTAGCGTTGGCATACCTCCAGTTCCTTAAAAATACCAAAACTGTTCTTCACAAATTCACTATTCTGCAAATTAAAAATAAGTACATTCAAATTGATTCTGTCTCTTTGGGACTAGACTATAATTCTGCAAAAGGTACAATATTAACGGTAGACTACTTTGAACAGCTACTCCAAGAACACACATCAAATTAGGAAGCTGAAAATTCCAGAATAACCTAATATTTCAATTTTTTATTTATTTCTAAGAGGCAAAGGAAGCCTCATTAAAGAAACCTGTACGCATTGAGAATATCATCAAAGACTCGAAGGTGAGGAAGTCCAATCCCTCTCCCAAAGAACAGGGAGAAAGTTTTCACCTTTCATCATTCCTAACTGACATTTACCTTGCCTACACCCAAATCTAATGATGAAGACTTCAAGGCAATCTGTAGCAGTGTTTACCTCCAGATCTCATTTAAGAACGGAGGCTATTGCCTGGGCTCCATCTAGGATAAATAAGTTGCTGAACTGACTTGGTTTAAACTGCCCCAAAAGTGCTAAGTGCCTAGAAATTTCAATGAAGGCGATGGTGACTTTTGCATCTACACCGTAAATCAGGACATTATACTTCTCAAGGTGAGAGGTAAGAAGACAAGTTTCAATTCCTAACCCAACTAATCTTTAACACACAAAGATGTTATCCAACTAGAAATAATTATCACACACTTCATGCTCTCATTGCAAATTTCAAAATCCCCATAGCTGAACATTTACTTGCCATGGTGTTCTTAGTATTTACATTACAGAGATTATTGAAAAGGAACAGGAAGGCTCTAAGGAAACCTTTTTGGTTGCTGGATGGCAGCTGTGCATATTACTGTGCTCCTAAATTCCAGGCTCCAATCTAGTTGACCATTTAGGTTGGTGAAATTATTAGTTACAGTTCTTGCATTTGTGGAGGAAAGTTATACAGCTAAAATGAAACCTGTATTATCTCTGTTGGCTGTAATGACATTTAACACTTTGAATAGGGGAAACTAGGAGAGATGTTCCTGGAGTGCTTTCTGTCTGGTGTTTGTAGAGCTGAGCAGTGTTTGAAACTCAGTGGGATAGGTCTCTCCTCAGCCATTCCTGTTAATTCAGCAATTGATGCTTCTGGGAAAAGCAGGTCACTGATCACTGGAGATACTCTTTGGAGTTCTTTAAAACTTTTGGTTTCTGAATACATCTCACAACATTCGCAAACCAAGAGGTTTAAAGATACCAACATTGTGAGATGTATTCAGAAAAATAATTATCCATAAGTGCACTGATTCCAAACACTGCGTCCACAGATCATTTGATTCATACTACCCTCTTGATAGTGCTTTGATAAATTTTCTACCTCCATGTGCAATAGTGTCCACTGCTGTTTTCCAGACACAGGAATCTGAAGATGCAGTTACATTAGTATCCACGTGCATGGATTGTGAAAAATGCCTGCCCTTTTTATGGGAAGGCCAGTACACAAGGATACACAAAATTCTGAGTTATTAAGAATTCAGAATGAAAGCACAAGGAGATAGAACATTGATTATAGAAAAGACCATACAAACCTCTTCAAGCAATGGCAAAAAAATAGGGTGCTGAGGAACCTGTATTTTTATAACACAAAAACCATAGAAATTGCACTGCACAAGGCTTCAGGAGGCCATTTAGTCCCTCCTCTCCCAGTGCAATGTCACCTGTTCCTGTTTCTCAGGACTGAAGTATTAGGAATATTCTCTGTTCCTGGACATTTTTACAGCCTCCCAGAAATCTGTTCTAGCATCCAACTATTCTTACTATTAGGAATTTTTTCTTGACGTCAAATCTAAATCTTCCTTGATGTAATTTAAGCCCATTATATTTTGCCCTAAACCCAGTGCTGACAATGATTGGTTAATTAATCTTTTGTTTTGCAGCTACCTTTTCTATAGCTGAAGACAGCTGTACATCACCTTGGGCTCCTTTTCCCTAGACTAAGCAATCCAGATTTCTTCAGTCTACCGGACATGTAGACCTCTGATCATTCTTGTTGTTTCCTTTGAACCTTCTCTAATTAGTCAATGGATCTCAGGAAAACAAAGACCCAGTCTGGACCCAGTCTTGCAGGTGAGCCCTTCCCAGTGCTGAGCAGAACGGAGATTATTTGAACTGTTTTAGCAATGATGCTCCTCTTTGTAGATCACGATACAATTTTACTGTTTCAAAAACAACATAATACCACCGACTCAACTTCAGCTGTAACCATTTTAAAGCGTTATCTCACTTTGAAAGTTCACAAACATTTTTCAATTATCACATTGCTATTATTATGTCTTTTGGTGAAATACAGCTCTTTGCAGCAGTAAACAGAAATTCTAGGAGACCATTGGCTGCAATGCTGTGGTACTCAGCAGGGCTGTATTTCAAAGGAAAATGTGAACGTGGACTTTCCTATATGCCTCCCTGTCCTAGAGAAATATATGACCTTTTCTGAAAGGGGAGCAATGGATACTTATAGCCAAGTAATAATATCTTTGCATGTATTTTCAGTTAAAATATGTTGTTTTGTCATCTGTTATCAGAAAGAACAGCAGGCTATCTTAAATATCCTACTCATTGCAAAGGATTAAAAAAACAAATGTACAGTTCTTGCACCCGGTTAAATCTCCTTATTAGCCACAGTACTTTTTATGTTATAATTTTTATTCTGTGTTCTCTGCAACCAAAGGCAATTGTTAACAGTCATATTCTGAGGGACATCTAGAAATAATGAGGAGGCCTTGAAATGCTGCCTTCCCTACCAACAAAACACTATCACTTAAATGAATGCTTCTAGGAATGCCTCAGGAGTACTATGGACAGGATGGATCACTTCAGATTAGTTAAAATAATGATGCCTCACAGAAACCTTTTTTAGCTCTTTCTACCTCAAACTGTGGTAAAAAACAGTGAAATATTGGCCTTCAAATCCATTAGTAATCATTGGATGCTTTCCTCCCTGAGGAAAACAGACCAGGGGGAATTGTGAGGCCGGTCTGCAAGAAATCTATGGCAGAATGGAGCATGTCTAATGAATCCTGGTCTGAAAGATGCAGAACTATTGTTCAGTTAAAGAACAGAAGGACAAAAGGTGGCTATAAAGCTAAGTGAGACATGCCACGCAATATTACGTTTAGGCACGTGCTGTTGCTAAGGTGTACAGATGCAGGAAGCTGTGGTAAGGAGAGTAGGAAAGCCATCAAATGGCAGGAGTACTGATATTGTGCGCATCCTACTGAACTGTGAGGCAAAAGGAAAGCCTCCCGTTCATCTTACGAGTTATCTATAACAGGGATCTTCAGAGTCCTTGACTATATTACTACCAACTTTCACAACTTTTCATGGACCACTGGGCATTCTTTGCCTCAAACTTTTAACTGAAAACACATTGTTTTGACCGTGTCACAGACACCAAGTGGGCTGTCATTCATACAGCAATAGTTACGGAGTCATTCACGCAAAGAGACGAAGATCACAAAACTCTTGCTGTCTCCTGTGGGTATAAAAGGCAAACTAAAATTTTAGTCTGAATAAGTGTATCACAGTGTTGGCATTTTCAAATACCTATACCAACAATGTGGATACGATAACTTCCAGGACTTAGCATCAAGTAAGAAAATTCTTAGCGTTTACAGCTATAGTTCAGTTTATGTTATGGGGATTTACTTTCTTTGTACACAGGAACAAATTTACTGACCATTTCAAGCTGTTTGATCCAAAATCTGGTGCAGACTTTTTTCTTCTCTCTTTTTTTGCCTGTTGATTTTTGGCTGTTTCAATCCTTTCATATGATCAGCTGTAGCAATTCATTCATTCTTCCTGCAATATTAAGCATCCAGTCGCCAGAGCCCTTCAGAGTCCAGGTAAAAGGAAGACCAGAAGATACCTGACTCGGAGATATATGCATGGGCAGAGTGAGCCAGAGGTTGCTACTGGGGAGAGTACTGTGAGCTGCAGCTGGGGAGGCAGGAGAGAAAAGACAGGGCAGCAGAGAGCCCAGGAGCCAGGAGGGTGAAGCTGCTCACCCGATGCAAGGAAGACCTTAGAGGGGACATCGCAGGAGACCGGTCTGCAAGCAGGGAATGGTCTGAAACATCCCAGCAAGCCAGTCATTCTGTCCCTTGTGATTTCACTGCTTGATTCCACTTATTGAATGGAATGTGGTCTCGAAGTTAGTGTAAAAATGAGAGTCTGACAAAGTTGTAAGCTGAGTAAATATAAGGATTTATCTAGTAGTGCTCATGGCATAGCAGAAAATAAAAACAAAGAAGAAATATATCTAGTCTTCTAATTTTGAAAAATGTTCAATGTTCTTTGAGAAACAAAAACATTAATACATAGGCTTTATCATACTACTTTTAAACATATATGTGTGTGTATCTTTTTAAACATTGGATTAAAAACTTCATTTGTTCTTTGTAGAAATTCCATGAATGTCTTCCATGGAACACAATATGTGGCTACTAATTTACCTATCTTATATAAAGTCAGATGTTTATGGTTCATTTTTTTCCTGCTGCATCTGCATTTCCTACTACATTTTAATGAAAAACAGGTGTAAAGGACCTGAAGTTCACTTCATTGTTCTAGAGATATGATGAGGAGCCAAAAAAAATTGATTTGATGGATGGAACAGTTCTTGACAAGCTGTACTATTAATGATTATACAGCCCTTCCCTTTTTAAAAGTTCTGCAAGTGTCACTGAGATGTCTAGCTGGAAATAGACAGACTATACATGAAATTTTAGAAGTTTTCTTGCTTTAGATTAATGAGGGCTAATCTTTAAGAATGAAAATGAGGTTTTATCAGTTAGGAAAAATACTGTTGTTCTTAATAACCAGCCATCTAAAACTACTTTAATTAGCTCCAATTGTTCATGAGGCATCTTACCACCTCCTGCTCTGAAGGTGGCATTAACCCCCCCACCTCCAATTCTCAGAGACATTTTATTAGATGATGTGTAACTGAACAAAGAAGAACTGGCAAATACCTCCAAAATATTTGCAGTAAATGTCAGCCTGTTTAAAAAAGGTATGAATAAAAATTTGATTAAGCTCATTTTATTTTTATAACTCTACAGAAGATTCAACAAATCTGGCATCCACTTGTTTCATCTGTATCATTTCCATGGAAACTTAGACCCGCATTTCATTGTTGGTCTGGGTGACTGAGTCAGGTAATCAACTCAGGTGACCATTGTGCTTCAGATGTCCCCAGTGACTCAGGTGTCTTCCTCACACAGGTGAGAGAGGAAGTCAAACAGAAATTTCTATAGCTGGACTGCCAGTCAGTCAAGGTTATATGTAATGTTTTGATATGGAGATAAAGAGAAGGTATTTCATCACTTCCAGCAGGTGAAGAAAACAGGATATTACTGCTGTGGCTAAGCTTAAAATGACAAGTGGGATCATGGAAATCCAGAAGGTATCTGCAAAGTCAAATAAAACTATTCACCTCTAAATTGGAAAAGTTTCCTATACTTTCTCTTTAGCCATAGAGGCTAAGTTTTAAGATGGTTTCCGATGGAATCAAGTAATGCTGAAGGCTGGGGATGCTTCAGGGTCCTGAAAACTCTGCGTAGGTGACAGCCTTCCGGCGTTGGATTTCTCGGTGTTCCCAGGCAGCTGTCCTGAAACGAGATTTCTGTCGGAGAAGTATTGCACTGTTGACCCGGAAGCACTGCTCTTCAGTCAGATTGTGTTCATCAGACTTAGTGATGACATAATCTGAATAATTCTTATAGCTCTTTACCCAGATCCACACAGCATCCTGCATATAAATGATACTACCTTGCTTATCCAAATAGGATTGCTCCCTTCTAGCTTGAACACCATCTTCGTTTTAAGCTTCGTTTTAATACTCTTGTAGAGTATTTGTCTTCATGGGGAGTCATCCTAAAAAGTGTCTCGTAGCTCTGTGTTGGCAAAAGGGGTATTTCTTATTACAGATTTTTGCAACTTGTTGAGATCATGTAGCGACTCAGACAGGGTTTCAGTAATGTCCTGAATTTTGTAATGCGGCGGGAAGTCCTAGATGAAGTTCACGGCCATGCAGGAACTGGGCGATCTTTCCCGTCAAGGATATTTTAAGGAGCAGTGCTTTTTGTGGGACTGAACCAGTGTTTAGCATACGACTAAGTGGGAAGCTACTTTGAGGACATATGTTAGAAAATGAAAGCAAATAAATAATGTGGAAGAGACTAGACTGCTCCGTGAATTTGTTGTGAAGGATCAGAGACATCATGAATAATGTTCGATCACAAGAAAGGAAATTAAATGAAGGAAGACTGTGCTGTAACAAAAATACAGGACAAAAGGATCAATGTTTGCTAAATTTTTATTCAGAGAGATATAATTTTTACATTTCTAAAAAGTTGCTTCCAAAGCAATTATAATAAAAAAGGAAGCAAAGGTCTGAACTCTCCCTTTCCTTCTCTGCATATTTATTCAGCTTTTCCCAATGAACATGAGTTCCAATTGAAGTCAAAACACAGACTTGTTTTGATTGCATTAGGAGGTAAGTCTTAAATAGTCACAATTCTTCTTGATATCAATATGAGTTCTATACGAAGACAAGTAGAAATCAGTGATGCAGATTGGGGAAGAGAATTTAGATTTAAAACCCCAAAATAAGTAAATAGAAAATTTAAAATATATTCCTTGCAGTATTTCGGGGGGGGGGGGGGGGGAGGGGAAGGCAATATTGGCATAGGCCAACATTCATGAGCTGAATATGGAATATGTAAGTGAATTTAACTGTGTAAATCTTCCCTTGTGAACTGAGGGTAGTTTCCATATCCAGCATTGAAATTAGGTGGCAATGTAACAGAAGGATGTGGTCAAAGTATACATAAAATAAATCTTTCAGATTCTCTGCACTGCTTATTTACAAAAAGCATCATCAATGATATACTATAAGCTTTCAAATACTAAAACCAGGTTGTATGAATAATTCATAGAAACATCTTCAGTAATACTCCAAAGGGACCAGTTAGGTCCACTAGATAAATAAATCTAAGTTTTTAAAAGTCTGCAAGCAACTTACCTACCTGCTAGCAGGACTCGGTACAGTATATCACAATTTAGTTTGTCCTTAAGCACATTTGATTATCCTCCTGGGTTAAACACAATAGGGAAGATGATTCATTAATTATGCACTGATTACCACTTATCTTAACTTGGTCTTTTTTTTTTTTCATGTTCCAGTTACTTTGTGTTATCCCCACAACTGATATTGGAGGATATCCCCACATTAAAAAATTCCAAGTAATCATACTGTCGCAAGGAAGACCTCAGCATCCTAGCAAAATTGTCTTAAAAGAGAAAAAAGGAACAGACAGTTAACTGAGACACATAAGCTTTTGGTTTAATTCAAAGACGTGATATATAAATATTGTGGATTTCCAGTCCCACAGCTCCGAGACAGCAGTCGTCTGTAGAACAGACACACCTTTGCTTGGGCTTCCTGCATCTTGGAGTGCATGAGGATTCACGTGACGCAGCTGGAATTCACTGTTTGTAATGGCTTAGGTGGGAGAGGCAAGGCAGGCTGATGTTATCTGAAGGTTTTCTAGAAGGCTGTCTTCAGGTGCCCAAAGGGTTCACATGCAAGTGAATTGCAATTCTGAGCTTAAATACTGGGAAAATTGACACATCCATAATCATCTCCTTCAAGTTCTGTTTACGGAAACGCTATGTAAGAACTACACATTTGCTATGGTGGTGGTATTTTCTCTGCATTTATAGTAAAAATATTCTTTTGCTTGACCCTGCTCCTAAGTAATTTTTGGTTGGCATCCAAGAAAGTAGGGTTAGAAGTGCTGACGAACTGTTGAAATATCAGATCTGGCAGCCAGGCGCGAAAGGTGCCTTGGCTTGCACCAACAGAGAGAGGTTAGAGAATGTAAGACAGTTCCAACCTTTTCGTGGGTGATAACTTGCTGCTTTCCAAGTCTCAGTGAAAGCTTCACAGGCTTCAAAGTTTTTCTGCATCCTGTTTTGCCAGATCAAATCTGGGGGGCATCCTGCACTGCACTGGAACTTTTATTCATGCTATAGGGAGGATTTTCCTAAAAAAAAAAAGGAAATGATCCAGGCTGGGTAATCTTTTTAATGATGCCTTCTTCTCAGTGTCATTAACAAAACTGTAATTTACAGTGGTTTTTTTTTTTATTCTAAAAATGTTTTTCCATGATTTTAAAGTCCTGTATAATTCATATGACTGAGGCACTCGACATTAGACAGAACACTGCATGTTTTAGCTTGGAAGACCTCAAGTTTAAGAGAAAAGGCGAAAAACTGAAGATGCTGGCAGTCCGGGGTCCCTATGTCTCTAACTGGACCATGGAAACGGTCTAAGTGTATCACTAAGGGTCTGTAGCTATGCTTTGGTTCTCCCGGATCTATATTTGCTTAAATAAACTTGAAGGCTTTCTTTCCGTATTGGTGTCAGTCTTTAGCTTGCTATGAGGATTAATTCCACAACACCACAACTTTAACTAGTGGGTGGTTAATATCTTTCTTAAAAAAAATCAGTACTGTTCTTGTCTTTTTTAATACAGAGATCAACAGCTGCAAGAGAATCTTAGTGTTTTAAGATTATGTTGTTAGGAAGGCTTTGGGTTTGTTGATTTTTTTCTTTTTGTCTCCTGTTGCATACTAATGATTATTGAAGCAGCAAAAGCTGAACACTCCAATTTTGCCAAAATATATTCCTTTATGAATAGCAGATTCTGGGATGTTGTTGTTAGGATACACCACCACCCAGATGATTTTAGAAGAGGCATTAACTACCTAGCTATAAAATATAACTGTGGAGATGACTGAAACCTTGGCGTAAGCAGCCTTTACTGAATTTACTTGAAAACAAACAGGCTTTTTTTGGTTTATAAGAGCTTTGAAGCAAACCTGTTTAACAAGCTGAATACTTATAATGTCTGAAAGCTCCAGTGAAACTCCAATTGACTTCAATTTGGCTCATACTTTGGCAGGAAAGGAGAAAAGCCCGGGAGAATAACCTTTGCTTATTCCCTAGAGTGTAAACAATTGAGAGAGAGAGATGAACAGATCCACATTCTCCTTAGGAGCCTTTTTCTCTTCTCAGTACATACTGTGTAATGAATGTGCAACTCACATTGGTGTCGATAGTAATTATGCACATGCACTGGGAGGGAATGGAAATTTTAAATTGGTAACTCTTCATAAAATCTTATTACAACTGTTCTAGGCCACTGTTCAATGCAGTGAGTTAATAAGCATTAGTCAAATTCCTGTCGGGGCAGTAGCAATAATATAGGTAAAATGTTTAACAGAAACTTGTTGCTTAATTACGTTCCAAAGAGAAGAGTTTAGCTAAAAGATATGTTTTGTAATAAATTTCTTCTTTATATTATCTTTCTATCACTCAGTACCAGTTTTGTCAGTGAATACCACCAGATATGAGAAGATCATTTAAACATTGGATTAATAAAAATTTCATACAAAAAGCAAGGTGAGAGAATACAAACCTGCATGGTTAAGCATTCCAGTCAGGAAATGTATGGGCAATCTTCATTTTACCCCATAATGAATAATGCATTATGTTATAGCCTTTAATTATATGATCGTATACCACTTCCTGAATAATACAATTTTCTTCAACGTGTTTTAAATACTGGTTTATGCAATTTTTCTAGTGCTATCTATTATTCAGTGTAAGCTAGAAAGAAGCCAAGAAAGTCTTTTATATAAAATCACATAGCATGCTAATGTTGCTCAATAAATTTACAAATAAATCACCCTTTCTGGAACACCGTTCATCTTTGGGTCTCAGACAGCCTTACAGGTGACTGAGACATAACTCAGCAGCATTTTAATTCCTCTAGGTCCCAAGAACCCGACCCTGCCACAGCATGTATTACCGTCATAGGCAAACAGATGCTCTAAAGCTAAGAAACAATCATAGCTCTAATATTGCTAATGACTTAGAGGATACCTTGCAGATACCTCTATTCACAGGGAAAACTGATTATGAATGTGCATACCAATAACATGTAGCCTGTGAGTCTGGAGTCAACACATCTTCGGGTCTTTCCTCTGCTTTTGAAGTCTAATAGACTCCTTATCACAGGAATACCCCAATTCTGCCTGCTACCAGGCGGCTGCACAGCTAGAGTCACTGGAATGCAGAAACTGAGATCCCTCCCTCTCTACGCTGCACCACAGAAACCAGTAGCTAGAACCGTGGAAAAGATAGGGGGAAAGCATTTATGCACCCACACATTCACACATATTTGCTCTTGATACTCTCTCTAGTAAACGCTAGATTAAAAAATAGAAATGAGAGACACTTTTGTGGTGTGGAAAACCCCAAAACGAACTTTTCAGAGCACACAACAGTATTTGGTTTGTGATGTTGATACCTTATTGCATACTCCACGCTATTGTGACAGCATGTTGTTCTGTGACTAAAGAACTTTGTAGTGCAAATGCACAGGTAAGTGTTCAAATATCGCCTGGGAGGAAGTATTTTCCTCCTTCTATTCTGTTTATTTTTTTTTACATTTGTTAACAGTACTGAAAATGAGTATGTGTCTGCATTTTGATTTTGCTAGGGGATAACTAATCCTGGTAAGGTAGAACCAGCACAAGCAGGACACACATAATTATCTAAATCATCCATATTTTGTACTATGATTGTTTTCATCACGCTCTTCAACAGGCATATAAAATTAAAAGATCGTTTTAAAGGAACCCTTGTAATCCATTTACAAATAAATTAAGCTTTACAGATTTCTTCAGTCTGCATACATTATTACACTTCAGATCTCAGCATCCTTATGGCTAGATCAGATGCCATGTTGTAAAGTCTATTTAAAAATGTTATTTTAAATAAGCTTGATAAGCATTAAATGGGGTAAAAAATTGTTTTGTTGCAAGCCAGGAGTATGCATATTTGATTAAATATCAAAGACCAAAATTTACAAAATAATACCATCAGAAGAGAAGCAAGTTCAGCTTACAAGCATTAAGGGAAGACATGATTAAACTGATTATGATGCGCAGCATTAGTCATCGTTACTATACAATTCTGCTGTCTGCCAAAGTCTCTAATTTACAGTAGAAGTAAGATATTTTGTTCACCGGGTTAATATATAACATCTGGAACAAAATAATTACTGCAAATGAAATCAAGAAGTGTGACAGAATTTTCATGTGTGTATATATATCTCAGAAGCAAGTGTTCACTAGATAAATATCTTAATATAACAGAACTCTGTTAGTCATCCTATCAGACATACATTAGATAGATCTTTTGTATAGTTCTTTCTCGCCACTGTTTCTATCAGAACTTAAAAAATTTGAAATACTAAAGCTGAATGAATGTTGGCATTGAGTTTGGCTACCAAACTCTAAGAAACGAATGGCCTGTTGATTTCCTACAGAAAACTTGTCTCTCATAGCTGTGGTTAGCCCAGATAAAGTAAACAAAGGAGGTGGGCAGGAGCATGTATTTACAATAAATTCATTGAGTACAGGTTCATATACAGCAAAAGCAAAAATAACGTAGTTCACATTATTGCTTTTTCTTTTCAGTGGCCCCACTTAGTAATCTCAATTTGCATGTGACGTATTTTGTAGAAATTGTAACTGATGATGTTTCCATTCAATCGAGATTAAAACAAGAGTTGTAAACCGTTTTCCTGTAGCAATGATGACTTAGGGGTGGTGACTCAAAGTCCAGACACATACAAAGGAACAAGAACTTTTATTGCAACTTACTTAACTGTACTTTGGAGGTAAGTATGCAGAAGTATACGAGGTTATTTGCTGTTTGCCCTCTTCCTGGACAGCACCCTGTCAATTCATGCCACCTTCTCTGCCTCCTGGCTATCATAAACTGAAGCAGTGCAGTGCAGAGAGGGAGAAATCCACTGCTGGAGTGGGTCTGGAACCACTTCTGGCTACTGGGATCCCTTCCACTAAGCCAGCAAGTATTTCCAAACAAGGAGGTTCTGATTTCACAAGAGAAGACTTAAAGAGCAAGGCAGCAGTTTAAAGTTTAAGACTGATTTTTCATCATTAGTAAGGCTGCCTTTGGTGGAAGGGTTCGCTTTGGATACTTTCTTGAAATCTGTGATGTATAATGTGTTGTCTTAAGGAATTTAAGTCATAAATGACACCAAAGAGCTAGGAATGATTCAGATTCATATCTAAATTGCCTGAAAGGATGGATATGAACAATTTTGTAATGTTTCTGAGTATTATTTTTTCTCCTGTTTGGATATCTACCAGCCCCTCCCAGTATGAACTACATACTGGGACTGAAGGTCAAGGACTGAATAAGTTACTCATTTTAACTTTTCTTCCTCCTCCTACTCCCAAAGGAGATCTGGACAGGTTGAAGTATATGTAACGTTATGTTCATATTTTCCCTTATTTCCAACATTATCCTACTCCAAATGCCAGATGTTGTCATTTTATTTGTATGAAATGCTCCCCTATTCTGTAATGGCTTCACTGGTACCACATGAGGAGTAAAGTGTTGTCAATCACCTAAACAGGTCTTGTGTAATATGTAATAGAGAAGAGAGACTCAGGCAACTAATAAGAAAAAAGAAGGGAGGATGTTGAATATTTTGAATATATGCAAAATGGATCTGTATTGACAAATGCTTTTTTATATCTGTTAATGTCAGACATAAAAATGTTTGAAATAATACATAATTTTATTTCATATTGGACAGCTGAACAACTAGCTATTGCCTTACATAACTAAGGCTATCACTGTCATTCACTGAAAAAGACTTCTTATTTACACAGGTCTCAACATTAAAGAGAGACAGGATTTGTTTACATTTTTCAATCCTTTACACAATCTGTTACGGTACAGTTCAAAAAACAGGCCAGTTGGTTTCTCACCCTTAGGTCATCATGCAGTCATGTTTGACTACCTTCAGGTTTTTGTTTTAGCTTTTTTACCTTCATTATAATTGGACCTTTTACATAGACTGTACTCTTTATTCATTTATATTTGGCCATATATTGAAATACATTGTTAACAAACATTCAACAATTATGATAATCTGACATACCATTTTGAAAGTTATATTGAATTTTCTCTTCTTATAGACACTAATTGCGTATTTGAAGTGATGGATTTTGTTTCCTCAGAAGCATGCTTCTGGATCACTTATTTATCATAATTTGAGAAAGTGGCATGACCTTATTTCTTCCATTTCTTAGGTTTCCAGAAATGCATACACAGTTGTGCTGGTTTTGACCAGGATAGAGTTAATTTTCTTCATAGAAGCTAGTATGGGGCTATGTTTTGGATTTGTGCTGGAAACAGTGCTGATAACACAGGGATGTTTTCGTTACTGCTGAGCAGCGCTTACACAGAGTCAAGTCCTTTGCTGCTCCTCACCCCACCCCACCGGCAAGGAGGCTGGGGGTGCACAAGAAGCTGGGAGGGGACATAGTCGGGACAGCTGACCCCAACTGACCAAAGGGATATTCCATACCATACGACGTCATGCTCAGCATATAAAGCTGGGGGAAGAAGAAGGAAGGGGGGGACGTTCGGAGTGATGGCATTTGTCTTTCCAAGTCACCGCTACGCGTGATGGAGCCCTGCTTTCCTGGAGATGGCTGAACACCTGCCTGCCGGTGGGAAGGAGGGAATGATTCCTTGTTTTGCTTTGCTTGCATGTGCGGCTTTTGTTTTCCCTATTAAACTGTCTTTATCTCAACCCACAAGTTTTCTCACTTTTACCCTTCTGATTCTCTCCCCCATCCCACTGGGGGGGAGTGAGTGAGCGGCTGGGTGGGGCTTAGTTGCCGGCTGGGATTAAGCCACGACAACAGTGCAAACATAAATCATGTGCCATCAACTAACTGTTACAAAACCATTTACATGGAAAGAGAGTGATTCTGTCCTATTTTCTGTCCAGCATTTAGTGCTTAAGAAACTCAGGTGGAATAGAGAAATGACTGAATTAATTCATACTTGACATAATATATCATATTTAGTATGATTATTATGCTTTGGTACATGCCTGAGGAACCGCAGGGATGTGTTATTTAGCCTCTTCATTGGAAGAACATAATTTCCCTCTCACCTTTCTTCACCTCCCTGCCCCACTTTACAACAAGCCTCCCTGTCCCATCCCGGGTGGGAGCCCCTGACTCCCATTCATTTGCCACACTTCTGCTGTCAGAAATGTGTTGTGAGAGATAACAGATGAGTGGCACTGGAAAGAACCGCATCCGTGCAACTTGATGTACACAGCTCATCCAGAAACTGCCGCACGTCGATGGCTGTACTGCTCGCAGCTCTGGCTCCCGCACAGGAAGGGAACACCGGGAAGCGCTGTGGACATCCAGGTGCACTGCTTCCAAATGGTTCCCCCTGACCTGCAGAGCTGTGAATCATCCCTCACCATCGGGTGTGCATTTTATAGACAATATTTAATTGTGGATGAATGACAGCTTACAGACTTACAGTATTCAAAACAACTATAAACAACTTTTTTTTTTTTTTAAATGGGAGGAAGGTGAGGAGAGATGGTGTTGCAAGAATGGCTGAAAGAAGGAACTTTTTCACGCACGTGTTAATTAATGGAAAAGAGGTGAAGGATGCACTGAAATCTGCCCCCCCCCAAATACAGATGGGAGCTTGACCTGGAACCCTCTGGTTAGAGAAAATGGTTGCTTTGAGCCCTCAGAGTTTCAAGAAGAGAGCTATTTGAGCGAACGTTGCTGTTACTTAAGTTAGTATCAGTAATGCACTATTTTCAACCCTTAATAATTAAGTTCTGTTTGGCATTTCCATGTTGAGTAACGTGTCACTGAAGCCTCTAGGCGTTTGGAGGTGTAAGGAATGATGGAGAAGATACTAAAAATTTTCATTATTACATCTCTCACCATGTTTTTACAATCCCCACCCCAATTAAGGGCAGGTTATTTTGAAGAACTTCCTGCAACTTTTATTTAGCTTAGGGATATAGTTATTTAGCATTTCAAATACTGAAGAGCAAAAAATCGCTGCTAGCAGCTAAATCTTGGAAAGCAGACTTTCAAGTAGGTTTTCTCTAGTTAGAAAACTTACAGAAATGTTCAGCTACTTTCTTCCACCAAAAAAGGTAATGAACATTTATAGGTCTTTAAAAGCATGTCCTGTCACAAAATCCACGTGAACAGCCTCTTCGGAAAGATACCTGTCGTATTCAGTGATCTCTGCATTAGGAACTCTGCAAGCAGTCCTGAGATTCCCCACACTTTTAAGCAGGTGGCAGTGTAGGTTAGAGAGACATACATTTTTCCTGCAGCTGATAGAAATTGTCACTTTCCAATTTCTCCATTTATCTTAACCGAAGGTAACAATATATAGCAATGTTACTGGGTTCCTACCCAGATGGCAACAGGCACAAATTTTGAAAAGTACATCTTTGTTGACTCAAAACCATTCCATTATTTCCAGATGCAGCGTTGTAAGCTTTATTTCTCAGAACAAGACACTGCAGTAAGAGACATAACACAACCTCTCTTCTTTAATATGTTAGCAGGAGCACTCATCTTCTGAAGAGGTTAGAGGATGTTACAGTACAGTGATTCAGCATCAACCCTCAATGTCCACTGTTAAACATTGATAGTTTTAATAAAAACAAATTATCTGGCCTTTCTTTTGCTGGACCTTCCTTTATCCTACTGACACAGACTCATCAGGCTAAGCAATAAAGGATTTAACTTACGTTTGCATATTTGGACTGCTTTTTCATTTATTTGTACATAGGATGTTGTACTATCTAGCATTTGCACCTACGAATAGCTAATACAGTAGATTTTTTTCAGGCATGTCCTACAGTATTAAAGTAAAATAAACAAACAAAATGCAACAACTGAGTTTCATTTAATGAACAGTAACCAGTTTTGATCTCTTGCTAACATGGGAACAGAACAACTACTTTTCAGAAGCAATTTTTGAAGATAACTACAAACATGGTAAGAGTATCTGTCATGAAGTGGTAGGTATTTTACTTGGAGATATGAGAAATGTCTGTGTGTGCAAGTACTTTCGTGGAAGTGAAGCAGTGGATTGGTCCTGTGGCAGGAGAATACAGCTGGACCTAAAACCGAGGAAGAGTAATTTGTTTATTTTGGGAGTGCAGGATGGGTAAAAAAGACAACTTCTTTGCAGGAATTGGTTTCCAGATTGTTGAAACAGATTTGATTCTGATTTACACAAAATTTAGGATTTTCCAATGGGAACCAACCGAATTGGTGGCGAAGCATCCAGCTTCTTCTCAGGGTGTTGCAGAGGACACAGAACAAGAGAGTAACCGGCGGTGGGTGGGAGGGGGGGAAAACCATGGTGGTAGCAAAGGAAAAAGCATTTTATATTCCCTGAACATCGCAAGGTGAGATTCCCCAGCTGCCCATTTAAAATCATGTCACCAAAATGCTTTAAGTGTTGTAGTGTGTTGAGCAGAGTTTCCATCAGTCGCCATATGCGCTTCAGAGGGGCAAGTTATTCTCTTCCTTCTCTTGAACAATGTGACACCTCAGTGACAGCTTGGGTTTAACATGAGGACTTGTAACTGAGCAATTAAAGTTGTGGGAAGCGTTGGGGGAAGGACACAGGACTGGGACTTTGGAGAACAGCAAAGCCTCACCCCTGCTCCGTCACTGGCCATCGGCGGGGTCTCGGGTAATTACATCCCCTGTTTCAACTCCCCATGTACAAAAAGAGAAGTATCTCCTTCCAGCATGCCGGTCATGGGAATATCCCCTAGTAAGCTGCCTGTCATTATCTTCTCTACGACATGGAGAAGAAAAATAAAACCAAGTAACAATTGGAAACTACGCAATCTTCCCCCGCTTTGGCTTCTCGACAAACTCCCCACAGACCACACTTTCCTCCTCCTCACACCCACTTGGGTCTTTATGGAGGAGCTCCCAAGAGAGGGCCCAGCTCCTGTCGCGGGGGCCATCCTTCTCCGCACTCATCCCTCGGCCACGGGGCAGCCGGGCTCCTTCCTCCCCCTCCCCACCAAGGAAGGGGAGGTTTTCCCCCCTGCCTCGCCAGGACACCTGCGGGAAGACGGCACTTCCCTGAGGGGCGCGACATGGCGCCCTCCTGCCCGCCGCAGGGGAAGGCCGCCAGCCCGGCGGGGGCAGCGCCGCCAGCGGCGTGTGCGCGCGCACACCCCCACGCACCCCCCTCCCACAACCACGCGCGCGATCCCACTGACAGAGACATCGCACATACAGACACCCCTCACACACCCCCCACGCACAAACACACCACGCGGATACACCCCACACGGGTCCCAACGCACGCAGACACCCCCTCGCACACGCACCCCCCGCCACACACCGCCCCCCGCTCAGAACCACGCCACACCACACACCGAGGTCCCCCTCCCCCGCCACGCAGAAACACCCCCCGAAGCGCCCTCACCAAACACACCCACGCATCCCCGCTCGCAGAAACACACCGCGCGCCTTCCACGCAGAAACACGCACACCCCTCCCCAAACACACCCCACCGAGCCACCCCCTCACACACATCCCCTCCACAACCGCCCCGCACCCCGCAGACAGGTCCCGGGCGCGCACAGGCGGACACAGACAGAGGCGCGCGGCCGCCCCCCCTGCCGGCTCCCCGCGGCCGGCAGGCGCATGCGCAGCGGCAGTGGCGGAGCTGTCCGAGCGCTGAATTTATATCGCGGTGCGCTCCCGCCCGCCTCATTCCAGCACAGGCGCTGGGGTTCCCCGCGGCCCCCGCCCGCTCCAGCCCTCCCTCCCTCCTTCCAGCCCTCCCTCCCTCCTTCCAGCCCTCCCTCCCTCCTTCCCTCCCTCCCCGGCAGCGCCGACGCCTCCCTGCCCAAAGAGGGGAAAAGCAGACCGACCCAGTAGCCCCACCACCGTTCATAAATACTAATTTTCAAAGCGAAAGGGGAACAAAACATACCGGCAACAGAACTGCTCCCAGCGCTATTCCCTTTTGCGTGATGCTGCTTGGGTAGTTGGGTTTCCTCTTCTTTTCCTTTCCTTTTTTCCTTTCTTTCTTTTTCTTTTCTTTTTTTTTTTCTTTTTTTTTTCCCCCCCTCCATCACCAAAAGCGAGGCGAGGGAACGACCGGGTCTGATGCTTTGTCTCTTCTGTGCTGGCTGCTGGAGATGAGCCTAGGCTTGACCTGACCATGATTCCAAGGACTGGCACTTCTTTTTTACCCCCAGTTTGTAGAGATCCAGACCTTCTTTTCCTGATTGTCAAGAAAATTAAATTGTTGCTGAATTTGGGAATCTAGGCAGCACAAGCTTACTTTTTCCCTGCATCTCTCTGGAATAATTTCTGGGATATTTTCCAAATCATCACAGAAAGCAGGAGGAATGAACCGGCAGCTAGTGAGAATTTTGACAACCTTGTTTGCATTTTTCTTAGAGACAAACCACTTCAGGTAGGTGATACGACTCTGTGTGATGATTTTTGTCAAAAGGTTGTGGAAATCATAACTATAAAGATACTACGTCACATTAACCTAGTTTGTTTGCTATATTTGAGAGTATTTCATGTTCATTCTATATAGGCTATCCCTTTCACACTCAGAGACTCGTTGCTTGGTAACAAACACAAAAAATAATAATCTCAAGTTTGGGTGATCTATTTTCCATTTCTCTGATTCAAAGACATGTTTTTGCACTGAGTATCAGCATAGCTAAAAACATTTTCTTCAGTTTTTCTTCCCAAATGTAAATTCTCTGCTCCCACCGGAGGTTGTTTAGGAAGTTGCTTTGGTTCCCTCCTCTTCAAGCTTTGGAAACGGTTGAACCAGTTTTGTCAGGGATGTAGTTATCTGCAGTTAGAGAACCCGTCCTCTGATTTTGGGAAAACCCTGGATCAGACCAATATTGTGCTCACGTAAAGTACCACTACGTATGATTGTTGTGTCTAATTTTTTTTAACGTTTCATGCGCTTTTGCTTCAGCTCTTGACTTTTTGCAGTACAAAGCAAACAGGTCAGTCCTATTAACCTAAACACCATTTTAGCTGAGATTCATTATTATACTGTACACTGCTGTGTATCTACATGTACACATATAAAGTGTTTTTATATGAGTAATGAGGTATATATACAGTGACAGAATGAAATAGTGTTTATATTCGTGAGTCTGGGATCACAACGCAACTCATAACTAGTGGGCTCTGAATGAAAACAGAAGTAATTTGTACAGGAACATCCCAAATAAGCGCACTGGATTAATTTTCCAGTTTTTATTATCTTGACTGAATGTTTTTAATATTTAAGTGGGGAATATCATCTACTATGTATTAAAAATTCTGTAACGGTACCATGTCATTGACAAAAGCAAAAAGAAGCAACTGCCCCCTGTAAATGGAATCACACCACGAGAATTTACTATCACCTTGCCTTTTAACAAGTCTGGTGCTTTTGTAAAGGGATAAAGGATTTGATATTTGCTTCTCATTTCAGATGCTCACATGTATATCTCATTTGTTTATACTTGCGTTTACATGCACAAAAAAACCCCACGAAACGCTCCTGAAACTGAGTGGCTTCCTTTGGGCAAATATTTAAAGAGAGAATGGTTAGGAAGGCACAGACATAGAATTGCTTTCAATATAGCTCAAAGATTATGTTGAAACATAGATACAATGAAATTGGTTATTTAAGAATCAAGATAATGCTTTATGATGAAATCTGTGCCTCTACACACCAAATATGACCATTTCATTCTAGTTTCTTTTTCCCTAGGGAACAACCATGGGCAACTCCTAAATTCTGTTTCTCTGCAATAGTTAATGTGCTTACGATATGCAATATGCTCTGTACACAGTGGTATGCATGATATGGTACCAGAAATTTGCTCTTAAATCCTGAAAACAGAGATGTGTTCCAAGATCTTGCATATAAATATGAGCTGGTGGTAATACTGATAAATTTTATTACTCAATGTTCATTGGTAAAAAAACCCCTAAGATCAGATGTGACTGACTCTGGAACCCTTTTTGCAATGCTGGGGAAGAATCCAGACATTCACTAGAATGATTTAAATCTTTGTTGGGTAGCATCTGTAAAAAACATTTTTTTTTGCATCTATATCCTTCCCAACATCAACAAACCCAATATTTTTCAGTGTTGCTTGGTGAGTGTTGCAAGCTATTGTCTGGCAGTTTAAGACCACCTTAAACCAGACTTAACATACAGTTTTAACAGCATACATGTAATTAAAGTAATGATATGAAACAGGATATCAAAGTCCCTGTAAGATTGCTCTACACATTAAGATGAAAAGTAAATCTTCTAAAGTCTTAAAGCTGTAATAAATTTCTTTTTAAAGCTGAAGTTTTTTTCTGAATAGCAAATTGTGTCCATGCACACTACCTTAAGCTCATTTTTATTTCTAGAATAAAGTTTTCAGATGAAAAATAGACTATATTTTTCTATAAAAATATTAATTGCTACATTCACTGAATTGAGACAATTTTATTTATAATTTCTCCACGACTTGAATACAATACAAGCTAAATATTAGCTAATGGTGGCTAATAATTTATTTAGGACGACTTTCTGTAAAGAACATGATTCAAGATCTGGAAAAACCCCCTCACAGACCCTGTCTCCTTCAGATTTTTTGGACAAATTGATGGGAAGGACATCGGGGTATGATGCTAGAATCAGACCAAATTTTAAAGGTAAGCTTTTTTAAGACTTCTGATTAATTAATCGATTATATTTTGGACAAATTATAGGTTTGAGGGTTTTACCTCTGGGTTCTGATTCTCTTTTCAATAACTTCAGTTTTGCAGTGTGGTAATGCCATGGAGACCAGTTGATCCATGGAGAGGACTAGGAGAACAGTGTAGGTAATACGGGTCCAGAGTTTGAAAACCCTCTTTTCACATGACAATAATGTTTAGCTGTCAGAGGTTGCTTCTGAAGACTTTACTAATTCCACACAGTAAACAGGATTCCAGGTTCCACACTAAAAGCAATTGAGATGACTTGTTCCTGAAATTTTTAAGCCATGAAGACAATATCTTTAACACTTCTGTGCTGAGCTGTTGTCTTCTTTATAGCAGTGTCTGAAGAAAAGGTCTATGCTTTTGTTCAACTTGAAGAAAGTAAAACCTTCTTCCCCAAAGTAGGGAGATAGGACTCAAGGTATCCATACAGCAGATTTTATCCTGCGAATGTTGACTGAATGAGAAGAACCAATTTCTCAGGATCCCGACAAAATAAAAAAACATATTCTGTCTGTCGCTTCCATAAGTCCTCCCCTTTTCTTCCAAAATTTGGACTGAGTTGCGGAGAGCCACCACCACCATTCCAGCACAAAGGTGGCTATGGACTGGAGGCTTCTTTTGCAACCATTACTATTCACAGCAAGTTTTCCTTGCTGTAGTCCTGTAAATCCCTACGGAAGTGAGCACAGAATGTCTTGTGGCTTTGAATGAAAGGAATTGGGAGAGAAGTTTTCATTGCAAATATTTAGCATTTCTGGAGAGCCCTATAATTCCACCAAAACTGGCTCTTCTATAAAGCTCAGAATGTGGTTTTGCTTTGAAAACTGATAAAATGCTTCCTTCCTTAATAAATCTGATACCAATGTACATTTGCACTCATATCTATTGGCTTTGGTCACCGAAATGCATGTTTTCCTGTACTGAGCCTTGTTAGCAGTGCTGTGAAAGTTCATAATGACTGGAAAAAACAATCACTTCTTAGCCAGTGAATGAACTGTTAGGAAAGAAGAAGCTCGCATGTCAATGAGAAAAGTGTTTAATTAAATTTACATCAAAGATCAGTTTCTTCTCTCTGTATCACATGTGCAAATTACAAGATTTGGAACAAAGTGGGTTTTTTGACTGCTTCCTATGCCTAAGTGAGGAGGAACCGAGTACGGCTTTTAGATCCAAAGGTTTGAAAGCTGACAAGTTAAAAAAACTCTAGTCAGGGAAGTATTAAGTTTTAATTTCAGAATAGTTTTCAAAGTGCTTATTGGGTTCCTGAACTGGAGTTCACATTATCTTGTAATAAGTAATACCGCATTAGGCTCTCACATTGATTTTGTGCATTTGCGTGAGTATTAGTGCACTTTTAGAGAATGCAAATGAAGGCAGAAATTGCCTGAACTGAGCAAGGTAGCAATCATTAAGAACTTATTCCTGCCCATTCCTTCATCTCTTGCAGCTCAGATAAAACCAGGAATAGTATCAGTCCCCGTATATAGGACAACTTAAAGACAGCTCTTTATTGCTCCCCAGTACATGTCTAAAACCATTTCATGACAATCACAGGAGGAGAGAGATTCACAGCTTTGCTCCCCTGATGTTCAAGGGGGCAGAGCAGGTATGGTGTGCACAACGTTGTATGGTGCATGCTGAGCTGTTTGACAGACCCTGCTCTCCTCCAAGTCCTGTGGTTTGTTTGTCTTCCCAAAGTGAAGCTGCTGCCTGATGACACCCATGAACCCTTAATGGCAAAGAATCTGCCATTTCTTATTTTTGATTTTTTTATTAAGTCACTTTCCAGAGCAGGATGGTACTTTGCAGCAGTTTGAACTGATAAACAGATCTTCAGCATTTTTTCATAACTTCACATCTCTGAGCTCTCCCGGAGCTCTCAGTCTTCTGGTGAGGGGTCTGAAAGGCTTTCTTATTCCTTGCTATGTCCCCTTGAAGCGTATTTTCTATCTCAGAGTTCAGAAGTAGAGGATTAAGTAATGCAGTTTTGAACTTCACATCACCAGTCAAAACCTTGTCAGCTGATAATTTTTATTAGTCAATATGATGCACACCCATGTTCTAGTTGCCCAAGTCTTGTTAAATTTTTTAAAAAATTGAAAATACTTATTGTTCTATATTGCATATTTTTTCCTTTTAAAGAATGAGTACAGCTGCAAAGAGGTCAAAAAAAATTTATCTTGCATGGAGCTAAGTATTATAAAAATATTTTTTATACCGAGTCTTTATTGTGACCATAATACAAATTGTTTCAGTTTCTAACATGCATTAATCTGTTTGAGATCTTTTTGGGGATACGGGCTATTATACAATACTGAAATGCTAAAATATATAAATGGATGGATGTATGAAATGTTGAATGATTACCTAATTTAAAACACTTTTTGTATTTTAAGGCAAGAACTTTCAAGCATAAAAGAGGTCTGCAGGAACAATGGTTTAAACTAGGGATCTGCTATCTGGCCTTGCGTGTAGTTTGGGGTTAATATTTGTTTCCTGTGTTTCGCAAAGACGCTGCGGATCAAGACAGCTGTGCCACTACTCATGCATTTGTCTAGCTTTTTCTGCTTTAGACCAGTTACATAGCTTTCTCCTAGTTCACCGTAGGCATTTTAAAGTGTCAGAAAAGTCTGATTTCATGGAAAGGCAACTGAGTAGAAACCATTTATCTTATACCACTGATTATACAATAATTAAATATACTTTTATGACTAGTCTGAATTACTGGAAAACAGCAGCTATTTGATTAATTTGTGGAATAAAGGCTACGCATTCTAAAGAGAGAGAAAAATGCTACTTACTGGAACCAGATGTTTTATCCAGATAAAGCATTTCATCATTAGTTACTGCTTTTCTCTAAGTTGCTCTTGTGAATTAGAAAATTCAGGAACGTAATGGTAGAGCAACAGGTGAATATATAAATGTTTAGACATGAACAACAGGGTTTTTTTTTTTTTTTTTTTTTTTGACAGCAGTACTGTATACTGGAAGATCCTTTCTTTTTTGTGTCTTTCTGTCTTATACAATCATTTGAAATCAAAGGAGCAGATTTCTGGTTCTTCTTGACACACCAAGTGATCAGATACAAAATGACCAGGCACTGAGAGGGACTGTCACACTGATGAACAGCCAGAGAGAAGTGCCAGAAGGACAGCTCTCAAAATTGCCTTTCTTTAATCACTGTCTGTCAGATACTTAATGCATACTTTTTCATCTTACACTTATCTTTTATTGAATTTGAATAGGCTAATAATTTGTGTAAGGACACGGAGGGGAATACTTTTAAATGTAAATATGAAGACTGCAATCTAATACTGATTGAAGTCCCTGAGAGTCTGTCTGACAGCAAACACACGCTTGTGGTCCTATGAGTTGACTTGCTATTTCTTCTTCAACTATAATATCAGTTGAGTGTGGTTTCTGTAAAATAATAAACAGTGAAACCTGCATGATGTACTTTTTACCTGATTAATATTAATGTTATATGTTATAATGGTAAAAACCACCAACAACAAATCAGAGTGATGATTGTACTTTCTCCACTGCTCACTTTGCTTTCCTTAACAAAACCAGAAATAGCAGCGTAGCACATCTGTGTTACAAAACTATCCAAGAATGTGCTTTCTCGTTGGTAAAAAACAGGGATAGTGAAGTGGTAGCTTAGATTAACATATATTCAGCTCAGGCTCCCTCAGGAGCACTGTGTGCAATGCCATGATACAAGGGATCAATCTATAACTTAATCACAACATGAGACGTGGGGCTAATGGAAAGTCAGCTTGAATTTAAAGTTTCCTAGCAGGTGTTGACCTTCAGAGATTACTAAATTATTTCCACTTTTTAACACCTTCATCTTATAAAACCACTTAAAATCTAAACATGAGCTAGAAATTATCAGATAGAGAAAACTATTTATCTATAGGCACTACTATGTCTTTTATGTCAAATACTTCATTCTTTCCCATTAAGTCGTTACTTGCTAAAGAATATTCTAATTTTTATGGAGTTACATGGAGGCGTGCAGCAACAGTGCCCATTAATGTTACCCTCATCACCGGACGGTGCAATGCAGTGTGAATTAACTTGCTCAAAAGCTGCTGTTTCTGAACTCAGAGAAGTCTTGTTAGAGGGATGCAGTTTGGGGGTGTAGTGACTATAGTTGTAAAAGATTAGTCTGTGATTACAGCGGTGTAATGTCATTTTCATGCCGAGTCAGTGGGTTTATATCTGAATAATAAACACATGGACTAAGTAATTTACTGAAAATTAGCTTGACAACTGTTACAGGAAATGGCTTATGCACTTTAATACTTTAACTCCTTGGCAGCAAGGGTCAGTTTTTCCCATATGTTCAAGCCCATTGCTTACTTATTTGGCCCCTGAGTTGAGCAGTAATGAAATGCTTAAAAAAGCATGAATGGAAACCACTGAATGACATTCAAGGGTGAAATTAATGGCATCAGGCTTAATAAATAAAAGCAGCTTCTATGTACGTGCTAAGAAGAGGCACTGTCTGCAGAAGTCGACCTTAATCTAGACGTGACACTTCACGATAAATACCTGTTGGAAAAACAACCTCTAAATACATATAAGAATTGAAAAGCATACCTAAGATAGGCTGCAGGGCTGCAGCGATTTGTTCTCCAGTGGTTAACAACCTTCCCAAAGCCAGACTTCCATTGCTAGCAGCTACTGGCCATGAAGTCAGATGCAGTGAGTATCCTGTACTGGGCTATTTTCCACACAGTTTGAGCCACAAAGGACCATGGCCGATGGAGACTCAAATCCCATTCAGGCACGACAGCATGTAGTAAGGGAGTGCACGCTATCGATGCATTCCTGTTGTAGGGCATGGACTGAAGGTGCATTGTAGAAGGAGGAAGGTTATGTGGCCAGTTTTTGGATGTGGCCAGGCCATTACACTCCCTAAAGTGTAATCCCTAGCTTGCTTGAGATGTGCAAGCATCCATTATTAGAGCGGCACACTTCTGATTTATTTTCTGCCTTGAAACACATCTACAACTTTATGCTGCTTTCAGATGAAGCTGTGTACACACATCTCACTGCACAGTCAGATGCTGTATGAGGATCCTTACCCACAGGATATTGGGTTTGTTTGGTTTTGTTTCATTTTTCTTCAACTACAAAAATGTAGCTAAGGAAATGATGTTCAGCCCCACCCTAGGTATGCGCAATTTCATGCAGAAACCTTTTTACCGCAATTACGCAAGGTTTCTTTTAATTGTGTTTCTTTTAAATTTGCTGGTAAAGAGGGCTATGGAACTTGTGCTTCTGCTCATCTTTCTTTAACTTCACGTTCTTTCACAGAACATGAGTAGGCTGGAGGAGTTGCATGGCCAGTTAGGTTATGTCTAGGCTTCCATACAAATGGGACCGGACAGCAAGCTCAAGCGGCCCCCCGATTATCTACGCTGCTTAGCTGTTTGCTCATTCTCTGGATCTCTTTCTGAGCTTCCTGCAGCCAGTTCCCTCCAAAGCAAGTCAGAAAGGCTGCGAGCATGCAGCAGTGTAAGCACAAGCTAACGAGTGCCTCATGGCATCCACACGGAGGATCTGTCCCTGGTCTTCTTTTATATTTAAAAGGTTAGCCACAGTGATCCATATCGTATTGGTGTGTTGCCTTTACTCAGAACCAGTGGTTTAATTAAGAGATATCAATGGATTTGGCTGTTGTCATGGAATATTGGTCTGCTGTTACATAAACTGCCAAGGGAATTTATGAGAAACAAATGTCAAAGAAGAACCAAAGATCTTCGATATCAAAGCAGGAGACACTATTGTTCCAATCGTGTTCTAATTTAATTGTACTGTTTTCATTACATCCAGTGTCATGTTTAGATTTAAATTTTCTATGCAGTTGAAGCCAATGCCTTAGGGTCACTCGTTAAGCGTCTTGTTGTGCTTCAGCTGTCTTAGAAAACGTGCAGTATATATATAGAATATATAAAAACATGTACACTTAATTTACTATAAATATACACATTTATAAACTGCAATTCTATTACATGCGGTGATATAGTAACTAGGAATATGTATACGTAAAGCAGAAATGTGCAGTTTTATTAGACAGACTCGTTATCTTTTTTTTTTCCCCTCTGGAAATATGAATATAAATCTCTGATTAAGTCATCAGAAAATGTATGTTTGATGGTTCAGCTTCCAAATACGCATTTCACAACCTTTCACAGAAATGAATGATTTTAACAGTCTGCAGAGAAGACCCCCCACAATGACGCAGACAGGGTGGTACGGTGTCTGACACAGCTCTAAGATGAAGGTTACACAGTATCTGGCATAAATAGTGACCTACCAATGTCATAAACACCAAGTCCATGGTTAAAATTCAAAATTTACAGAAATATTGAGGTTGTGATTCTGGAAAGCACGCAAGATGTGAGCAGTGCAGTTCATGAGGGAGAAGTGCCTTTCACCAAGCATTCAGTTACTTGTAAGGGATAAATTAGAGCAGCCTAGTGCCTTATCTGAACTGTGTCAGCTACCAGCAGTCCTCAGGTATTGCAAGGGCATGAAGACACATTGATGACTCCTTATGCCTCAGCTGTATGTCAGCAGCTGGGAAGAGTGGAAGCATGAAGGCTTCATGAGCCGATAAAAGAAGTAAACTTTTAAAACAGGACTTAGACGGAATATAAGTCCAGAAACAAACAAACCCCCCTGGAAATCCCCCATCTACCTGCTGTGTAAAGCTGGCAGTGCATTACTGTTTTATTTTAAAGCTCCTCAGATTCTCCTGAGTGTGCCCAGAACTGCCCCAGGCTGCCTCGCTTAGCACCCACCTTACTCCTCAGCCAAATCCAGGCTCTCTGATGAGGCACTGCTCCACCTCCATCTCCCTGTAGGAACCAGGTATCTCAGAGCCTGCCTTATATTCCACAGAAAAGGGATTCCTCTCAGGGTGGATCTGTGATCACTTAAAAAACCCAAAAAAACCACAAACACACAACAGTGTCTATGGGTGGCCTGCCTTCCTCTACAGTATATAGATTTTTGGTCCAGTTTCCCCTCAGCTTAAAGGGTTCAGTATCTGATCCAAAGTACTATAAATGATTCCAAGCAGCCCATTTTACAGCAAAGAATTCAAACTTCACTAAGCCCGGGAGAAAATATAAGGGGAACATGGCTTTTCAATCTTGTGATGTAGCTGCTTGTCCGAGAGGGGAGACCTTTTACTCTTGACCATTTTGATGTGATGCACGAAAGTGACTGTTGTAGCCATTACCCCTTTGGGGCAGCTGATGTAACTGTTACAGCAAAAGTTGTAAGGACAGGGATTGGGAGCCAGCACTTCTCTCACTCTTCCTGATAATTGCCCCGACCACTAAGATACAAATGTCCGCGAGTGCACTTTCTCTCTCTTTTTCCAAATATTGTATCCTAAGTGCTTTGCTGCACAACTTGCTGGGTTCGGTAGGCTATCCACACCTATTAAATATTTTTAAAAGTGACCATAGCTGCACTTTAGGATGAATCCCATCCCCTCTGAATAGGAGACAGTGAGAGATTTCCTACTCCAGTCCCAAGAAACCCATAGCCTTGTAGCCTAGGAGGTGTAAGTTTGCATCCCTTCAATCTGAGGCAGATGTAGAAGATCCTAGAAAGGACTCTTTCTGCATGAAATCTCTCAACATTTTGTTATGGGCCGCAAAGCTGGCTGTGTTTTAGAAGGAAAGATTGAAATTTTTGAATGTTTTTTCAAAGGAAGGGTGTATGTGTTGACTTGTGGAAAATGCTCTGAGCTATGGATCCTGAGTGAGATACCTCAGCCTTGCTGAGAAGCAGGGTTTCAGGAGGGCCCCTGAAGAGCCTATTGTGAATTATTTGCTCTCTGCAAATGATGCCCCACTGTGCTGAAGCATCGTGCTCTGCCCGTGGACTCTATGAGGCCCTTAGGATTCCTCCACAAGGGCCTGGGTGTTACACATCAAAGTGTCAGACACTGCAACGGCTTCTACCTATCATGGGGTCGAGATTTTTTTGGCTATAGCAAAGAGTGGGCTGTCCAGGGAAGCACAGTAGTGGTATGATGCTCTCCTCCGAAAGCTAATAACCCCTACCTGTGTTCTATGTCTCCAAAGGCCAGGACTGCATGGAAGTAACTGGGCACATCTGTGACTAGCTGAATTGTGGACATGTTCCCTTAAAGAATAGTAACTGATATTCAATCGGTTCACACGGCATGAACAAACTCATTCTTCCTCCGTCCTGGGAACACATCTATGTGTTATATCTCCCTCGCTTTTGTACTTGGGGAAATATAGATGAGAAAAGGCTAAATGCTTTCCTTAAACCAGCAATAGCTGGTCAGGGAAAACCAGATCAATACTCATTATGTTAGGCTGCCTCTAATGACTACATTCCCAATGTGTGCTGTCTTTATGTCTTCCTCTTAGGCTATAAAACTGTCTTATCAGGACTGCTCTTTATTCTTGTGCTGTTTACTATGTCTAATAAAGAGTTAGTCCTAAATAATAAATAAAATAACAATAACACTTTGGCAGGAATGCTGCTATAAACTCTCACAATGCAATGTAAAGCAGTTATTGAAGAGATGCATGCAGATTAATGTATGAGGCCAAACCAGAAACATATGTAAAAACTTCTTTTTCCAGATGTGAAAGTAGCCTATTGCCTATGCATAAACAACATGCACATACTCTGTCCTATGCCAAACTAAAATGCAGATATGGCCACTCCGCCTAAGGGTTTCAGACTGCAGCAATTTTCCTTTCCAGAGAGTGATATACCATCAGATGGAGCAGTCTGAGGTGTTAAAAGCCTTTGGTCAATCTGGTTATAGAAGCCATCCTAAAAATAAGCAGCTGGGAGAATTTTGCAGCTCTTTGGCTCTATACTCCCGAGAATAATTTTGTAGCTCTTTGGCTTCATACCCCCGAGAATTTTGGGTTTGTCACACTTCTGAGGCATGTAGGGTAAAGCACACACAATCTGGTAAAAACAGATCTTAACTCTTCTTTTTTTATAATAAAATAAAAACTTTGACTTATCAAAGTTATAAATAATTAGGGACAGATTCAATTCAAGCCAATAAGCTCCGCAGTGTGGATATAGTCTCATTTGGATAACTTTGTATAAGACTCTTACTCAGGATGACTATTGGTAGAAACCAGAAAAAGACCATAGGCCCTGACCCTGCAACACACTCTATGCCAGCAGAGCTCTGAGCCTGTGTGAAAGCCACATGATGCTCCTCTCAGCAATGCAGTGAGCGTCCCGCATCAAAGAGGTGATAGTTTCCTTACAACAAGTGGTTTGGTATCGATAAAAAAGTAAGCCAGTCAGTTTATAAGATGCTTATTTTCTAGGTTGGTGAAAGGTTCTCATTCCCTCTCCCATTCTTCCAGCCATTTTATACATAGGAAGAAGTGATGACTGAAAAAATCACTGGTGAAAGACACCCAAGCAGTGCCTTAAGGATGTCTTGGTCTTAAAAGACAGATCCTTTTTGGTATTCAGGATGTGAGAGATCACATAGGAGGTTCCCAAAGGGAAAGGGGATGTGTGAAGGAGAGGGGATAGGAAAGTGAGCTAAACATGCAACAGATCAACTGATGGGAGCATTGAAGCTGAGAGTCGGGAGGGAGGAATTCATTTCAAAGTAATATTCTGCGCAGATTGTATGGAAATGAATTGAACTATAAGGAGGTAAAAAATGGGAAGTTCCCAATAGTTGAAAGGTTTTTATTAGTGCTAGATGTGGTGAGTATATGGGTCTGTGTGTCTCTGACCAGTTGCAGATTGCCACCTGTACCAGCTCCTGACCATTTCTGTTGTCATTTGTCCCTATGCCTAAGCCACCCCATTTCTCTAAATCCCATTGTTTATCTGTGTCCCATGTATCATTTGGTGTATAATTCCCTAGCAGCCATAAATCAATGTCTGCTCAGTAATGTTAGTCACCCAAATGGCTCTTTTTCTTCAAGTCCTGCATATGCCTTCTGACAGTAAAGCAAGAAACATTATGGAGACATTAAAGGAAAAGCTGGCAGAATTGTGAAATAAAGTGAATGTCCGAGCTCAGAAGAACAAAAAAAAGGAATTAAAATTGATTTTGAGACCTCTCTGTGGCCACAGAGAGAGGTATTGACCAAGCCCTGTATTTGAGACTGTACCTATTGACTTCTTTTATAACTGACCTTCCATTAATTTCTGCAGCACAAGATCGGAATCACAGAGAAGGAACAAAGTAAGAAATATTTAGAGAGAAAGCAATGAAGTACCTTTTTTTTTTTAAATAAATGTTTTGAGATGAGTATGCCGAGCAGAATGAAGCAGTTCATTCTGACTGAAAATAGAAGCCTAGACTGGTTGACAACATTTCAATATTATTATTAATACTTCTTTTTTCATTAAGTAGATCTTCCCTCCTGCCTTCTCTTCTCAGTGCACATTTTTTATCTTGTGGTTCCATGTGGTCTTTTAGATGAGTTGGCCTCACTGACTTTGTAAAACATTATTAAAACTAAGATTACCCAGGAGGAGTTTGACTCACCCTATGCTGGAGTGCAGATTTCATGACCAGAGGAGTAATACCATCTTTTATTTAACCACATTCAGGAGTGTCCCAGGCCTCTGCACACATTATGCAGTTCTCATGCTGATCAGCAGTGAAGAGCTCTGTCTTCATTAATGCAAAACAACCAAGCAGTTTCTCAGAATCAGGTGCAAGGAGCATCTCTGCTACTTGCTCCCAGTGAGGCTGAGAGCCTCTGCCTTGCCATTTGCTCTCTTCGGTGAGCACGGTTTTGTGATGAGAAAAGAAGTAGGTGCCTGGATCTTTTCATGTCATAAGAAAAGCAAACAATTCAATTTCCCCAACTACTACCCATTGCTCTATTGCATTGGGGGAAGAAAGACTTCAGAAAGACATGCCTTGCAGTGAGGTGTTTGTCATGACTTGGGAGGGAAATATTTGAAAGAAGAGTAGAGGGCTCAGAAAAAAAAAAGTAGTTTGATGGACATATGAAGAATTAAAACATTTATTTGAATATTTTCAAAGTTGACGTAAGTCCTAAGTAACTTTGCACTATAGGCTTCTAGTTCCAATGGGAAGTTTCTGGATGTAAGATTTCTGATTCACTGCTTTTTAGATTTATTTCCACAGACTCATTTGAACATGGAAGGCTTTAGCTCTGGGACTGGCTGCACTCAGTCACAAATGTGACTGAGGCTTGTGTAGAAATAGCTGAGTTAGCTTTCAAGTGATGTGCTCAGAGGTGCTCTGCGCCACACCGAGGTGATACAGAGCTCAGCACAAGCTACAGTGCCTGAGGTTAATGGCCTCCAGTGAATTCCAGCTGCCATGGCTACATCAGCAGCAGCCCTCAAACTACCTACGTGAAGGCCAGCCCCAGTGCATTTATACAATCCGTTGTGACTGCTATGGCTATATATTCTTTGTAGACTAGCTCAGGTTAGCTGGGTACATCAGGAGCATGTCAACTCTTTAAAGGGCTTTTCATTTCTGAGCTCCTGGTTTGTGGAGTGAAATAAAATAGTGCCTGGAAATTGTTCTTGTGCAGTGTCTATTAGATAACCTATGTGGAAATATCCCACTGCACCCCAGAGCTGACAGTAATATATGTTTCTGTTATCAGCCTCAGCAGAAAGAGGCAGGGAAGAATGAACACATCGTGTGGACTATCCTGTAATGCCAAATGCAGAACTGAAGAGGTTTTAAGTGTGAGACTTACCTTCCTCTTCCAGATCTGGGTCTGGGGACAAAGGCATTCACAGAATGTGAATCATACCAATCCAACAATTTTCACAGGCGCTTTAAGGCACAAAAAAGTGCATCTTAGCAGGGATTCTCCTTCCGTGAAACATTGATAGGATTTTACTGGCATGACTCCCGCTACATTCAGCAAGAGTCCCACAGCTGAAAACTCACATACCACTTCAGAAATTGATTACTCACTGTTTGACCTCAGACTATGTCAATGCATACATATAGATGTCTTTAGCTGTACTTACTCCAGAGACATTTTCTTTCTGTGACTCATTCTGTAACCACCTGGATCTGACAATCGCTTGAGTATTTGTCTTGTGAGGCCTCAGTGGTATTTTGCTGAAGAAGAGCTTTCAATTTTGGAATGTCACATGCCCTTTTTATATCCAGGTCATGTCATAAGGCCCTATTTTTGCTCAGATGTTTTCTCAAGTTAACCAAGTGAAGGGAAGCAGTTTAAATCTTGATGTAAGAGAATAGTTCTCTTGATGTCATTTTGCTTATTTATATTTGTGTGTGTGCCTGCATGTGCACTTCTGGAAATAGGCAGCTGGAAGTAGGGAAAAATTGTACTTTCCTCTATCTGTAATGCTTTCCTGCTGATTCCGTTCAGCGTTGGCTCTCTGCCTCTCCTGCTTTGGGTAGGACATGTTGTGTCTCCTCCAGTTTGTAAATGCCATTGCCATAAGTGGCATTGCTCACATATATTGCTCAGATACTTGGTAGTATTTGGGCTCAGTGATATCAGTGGGAATGAGAGTCCTAAAAAGGATTTAGACACCTGAATATCTCTGCAGGTCTTGCTCTGGCTCTGTAAGTGCCTTCGTGGCTCTTAGCCTTATTCTGTTGATCATAAATGTATACTGATATCACAGAATATGATTCTGAGGCTCAGATGCAACAGTAAGCATCCAAAACTGTTGCCACATTCCTACCAGGACATATGGCAATCTCAGCAACCTAAGTAATTATATATGACAGATGAACTTTCGGAGGATGTTGGTTTTATCTTGATGAAGCAGAACAATAATTTTGTCTTTATTTGATTTTTCCAGCAAATTGCATCAATGCAAAGTATCATACAATTACTGTATTTCAGAGGTTCCTGAGATCTCTGCCCTTGTGTTTTTTTCTGGCTTTTGGAATTTTTTTTGTTTGTTTAGTAGGTAGAATTGCCGTCAATGAATAATAAAAGTGACATAAGCATAATGATTTCTGTGGTACATCATTGGATTGTGGTGAGTACTTCTAAAGAAGAAGGAATTCTCTGTTTACTGGGCATGATTATACTTAGGGAGTCAGGGTGATGCACTCCAAGGAAATCCCACAGAAAGACAACCTCATAAATGAAAGGCATCACTCCCCAACAAGAAATGTCACCTTGATTTGTAGGCCTTAGGGTAACTATGTTGTCCTGGTGTAATTTTGCTTCCTGTGACTGATACATTTCCCTTGCTGTTAACGCTCTAATGAGGTAATGTTGTTTAAATGGAGTAAAACATTGGTTTTGCCCAGCGGCAGAAAGATAGGGAAAGGGAGAAGGCTTACCTAGGTACTTGCAATAAAGACTACCTGTGGTCTACCTCCTGCTTTCTTACTAGAACCTTAAGTAAACTTGTTAAATCATGTGAATTTTCTCATCAGGGGTTGGACTATGCATTATACAGATCCTTGAAAACAAGTGTGCAAGATGCACTGCTTCTGGAGTAGCTGCAGGATCCCTATGGCTCAGAGGAACTTTTCTAGTGCATCAAAGCTGCCTTTCTCTCCCTGGCCCAATATCCGTGGTCCCTGGCCACAGGACTGGCTGAGCTGCCTTTGACAGCACTTCTCCATTCCTTACCCCGCCTGTCTCACCCTGAGCAGGTAGGAAGCCAGGAAGATAAACAACTTGCTCCTGCCTAATGACCATGGCCAGCTGAGATGTCCCAGCAGTAGCTCAGCCTTGCTGTCTGACTTACAGGGATGTGCCTGCAGGGCCAAGAAGAGATGCATTGGCAAGCTCTTGAAGTGGTAATTCAGGTGCCTGTAGTACTGCAGCTGCAAAAGCAGAGCCCTCCATGGAGGTTAGCTCTGTTTGAGGTCTCATGAGGACTGTGCTGGACGTTGGAGGCTGTTCACTTTGGCTGAGGAGAAATGGTTGCTAAAACCCCAGCTGCCTCCAAAACTGGCAATTAAAAAACCATCTCCAGCAAGCTCTGCTTGCTGTCCTGGGATCTGTGTTACCAGTGCTCAGGTCAGCATGTGGGTCTTTGTCCTGCCCTCACCCACATTTTGATCCCTTCCCTCGTTTAAGCTCAGACATGAAATCCCTGCTCCACAGACGAGGGGACGCCCAGGCCCTGGTGGGATCACTGCCTCCTCGCTTTGCCCCTTGGTCCTGTTCCTGGATCCCTGCTCTATCCCTACACTCAAGCGGGACTGATTTTAATCTTTTCAAACAGTCCTGATGCTTATCCTGCTCTCTGCAGTAAGGGGAGAAGGGCAGTTCAGTTCACCTTTCTCCCCTGTATATGGGATGAAATAAACCACCCAAGATGGTGGGAAAAGACTCCTTTCATTGGCACGTGGGCCAAAATCAGCAGATGGACCAAAAAACATTACGTATAGAGAAAAACACAAGATTCTTCACAGATCTGTAATATCTTGCCAGTATTTTCACTGTCATTCCATGAGGTGGTTCTGCCTCATTATCTCTCATTTTTGCTTCCACATCTCTCTGCTTTGCCCACAGTTCTGTGTGTGTGTGTACTGTATTTTAGTTTGCCTTACAAAATCCCTCAATAAATACACGTCAAAGAAAACTGACAAGTGCACAAGTATCATTTTAAATCTCTTGTATGATTATAATATTCCCACTAAGGACATTTTATCTATATGGCTGAAATTAATATGAAGAAAAAAAGGCTGCCAGGTGCAGCCTGGAAACCGTACACCACAAAGGCAGAGTTGGGATGGACATGAGAATACAGTTACAATTAGTTGCAGTTAGGATGATCTCCAGGGCAAGAGTACAAGTAAGTCTTCTCAAGAACCTACCAAATGAAGGAAGGTTTGGGGCCGTGTGTAATCAATACTGGAGAATATTCACCAAAAGCTGCAGTTAGCAGCTGGACGGGGCTCAGCGTACATCTTTCAGCACCCGCCACTCAACATGGGGACTCCCCCACGTGCTGGGATGGATTCACCCCCTCTGGCAGCTGACAAGGAAAGGATTCAATCTCTAGCCAGACAGTGGCAAGGTCATAGTACAGGAGCTATGAGGCAATATGCCACAGCAAATTCAGGGGAATATTCAGTATCTTCAGGGTTTCTTGTGGGTAAGGTGAGCAGATGAGTGCTGAGGACTTTCTGTAAATGCTAAGTGCTAAGTCCCGAAGTCACAGGAGGTGTATGAGACAGTATAATGTCAGGGCTTTTCAAAAAGTGTATCGGAGAGTCCCTTCGGCTGGCAGTAGCAGCAGCCCCCCCTGGGGAAGCAGGGGGAAGGGAACTGCAGGGAACAGAAGCGGTATCTTAGCTGTTTGTCAGAATAGCACACATCTACTTTCTGGTGGATTTGAGCGTTAGCCACCTGTTTTGGGTTTGGTTGGTTTTTTTGCCTGGGTCCTTTCAAGAAACAGACATTTTCCTTATGACTCGAAAATTGCTTTGATTATCTTGAATGTGCCTGAAAGGCACCTGGACTGTTACCTTGTTGCATTGGTGACAAAAGGAAAAGTAGGGGGAAAAAAGGATTTCATTATAAAGTATACTTTGCTTAATTTTTCAGAGGCAATGTCAACTCTTTTTAGATTTTAAGCAGTAAAGTCAAAATAAATGTTTACATTGCCTTGGCTATACTTCATAGAAGTTTACTGCTTTCATTTTAACTGAACTATTAGATGAGGAAAATTTTATAGGATGGAGTGTGTGAAACGTTTCATTGGAAAAAATGGTGTTGTATGCCATCCTGAAAGTGCACTTCTTCCTTAAGATGTACAACACCTATACACCCCCTCCCCACTGAAATAATATCAACAGTAGGAAAAAAGCTCAATAAAAAAAGAATAAAAGCATTTCGAACTTCAGTGCTCAGTTAGTTATCTTTTTCTTATCTACTTGATTTGGCTTGTGTTTCCTATGCACATTTAGAAAACCCATCACTAGCAGATTGACTTTAAGAGAAAGTTGGACTTTTAGCTTAGAATCTGTAAGTTATATGATCAAATGTTAGTTTTTAAGATCCTCTGATAAGTATCTTCTGTTCTCATTTGGTTGCAAATCTTGCATTACGTTTTTGATGTTTATAAACAAATATAAATGATCAGAAAAAAATCAAATTGGTGATATCTCACCAATAAAGCTCTTTCCAGAAAACTCTGAGGATGAAGAGAACGTGACTGGTTTTGCTGGCAGTACTTAGGTTTACTGAGCTCTTATACTATTCCACATCTACCAGCAGAAGACAAGTAAAAGACATTATACAATTGAGTAGAGAAATGGAGGGAGGCTTTGTTGTAAGATAAGTGCTCTAGCATGTACCTACTTAGTGTACATCTGAACTGCAGTCTGTGGTGCGGTAGTGTATTTCCTAACATAGGTAAGTATGTTTTCCTAACATAGATAAGCGTGTTTATTAGGTTCTGCTGGCACTCAGGAATTGAAAGCTGTGGTGCTCACATATGGTGGCTTTTGCAAGACGACACCATGATATTAAAGAAAAGTTGACAAAAAGCATGGGAAAATGCCAAGGCACTCAATGCCTCCTTCACCTCAGTCTTTACTGATAAGACTGGTTTTCAGGAATCCCATGCCCTGCGACCTGTGGGAAAGTCCCGAACAAGGAAAACTTAATGGAGAAGAATCAGGCTACAGAGCGTCTAGGCAAACTGGACACAGACAAGTCCATGGGACCACACAGAAAGCACCCACAAGTGCTGAGGGAGCTGGCTGACGGCATTGTGGGG
The DNA here is from genome assembly GCF_964195595.1 of Calonectris borealis. Taxonomy (NCBI): domain Eukaryota; kingdom Metazoa; phylum Chordata; class Aves; order Procellariiformes; family Procellariidae; genus Calonectris; species Calonectris borealis. The sequence goes on along the minus strand of NC_134312.1, from coordinate 136,239,209 downwards.
CCATTCTTAATTATCTTTGAAAGGTCATGGCGACTGGAGGAGGTTCCTCATCAAAGGAAAAAAGTATCGCTCCTATCTTCAAGAAGGACAAGGAGGAAGATTGAGGAACTACCAGTTCTGGCCAGTCATACCTCAAAGCCTGAAGCAAATCCTCCTTGAAGTCATTTCCAGATATGAAGGACAGGAAGATGACTGGGGATGGATGGACAATATGGATTTATGAAGGGGAAATCATTCCTGACTACACTAATAGCCTTTTATGATGACTTGACTTGACTGGCTTCATGGATGAGGGGAGAACAGAGGTTGTTGTTTATCTCAACTTTAGCAAGGCTTTTGGCACTGTCTGTCACAACATCCTCATAGACAAACTATTGGAACAGACTAGATAAATGGACAGTGAGGTACATGGAAAACTGGCTGAATTGCCATGCTCAAAGGGTTGTGATCAGCAGCACGAAGTCCAGCTGGAAGCCAGTCACTACTGGTGTACTGCAGGGGTTGATACTGTTTAACACCTTCATTAATTACCTGGATGATGGGACAGAGTGCACCCTCAACAGGTTTGCAGCAGATACAAGACTGGGAGGAATGGTTGATGCCCCAGAGGGTTGTGCTGCCATTCAGAAGCAGCTGGGTAGGCTGCAGAAATGGGCCAATAGGAACCTCACGATGTTCAGCAAGGGGAAATGCAGTCCTGCACCTGGGGAGGAACAATCTGGGAGATGACCAACTGGAATGCAGCTGTCCTGGTGGACACCAAGTTGAACATGAGTCAGCAATGTGCCCTTGCAGCAAAGGCGGCCGATAGCCTCCTGGGCTGCATTAGGCAGAGCATTGCCAGCAGGTTGAGGGAGGGGATCCTTCACTCTGCTCAGCACTGGTGACGCACATCTGGACCGCTGGGTCCAGCTCTGGGCTGCTCAGTATAAGAGAGACATGGACTTACTGGTGTGGGCCCAGCAAAGGGTCACGAAGGTGATTAAAGGACTGGAGGATCTGTCATACAAGAAGAGGCTGGGATAGCTGAGGCCGCTCAGCCTGGAGAAGATAAGGTTCAGGGGGATCTTATCCATGTTCATAAGTAACTGATGGGAGGTAAGTAAAGAAGGTGGATCCAGATTCTTCTCAGCGGTAGCCAGTTATAGGACAAGAGGCAGTGGGCACAAACTGAAACACAGGACATTCCACTTAAATGTAAGAAAAACCTTTTACTGTGAGGGTGACTGAGCACTGGCACAGGTTGCCCAGAGAAGCTGTTGTGGAGTCTCCATCCCTGGAGATATTCAAAACCTGACGGGGCATGGTTCTGAGTAACCTGCTCCAGCTGACCCTGCACTGGGACTAGATGGACTAGGGGAGACTGGGTGATCCCCAAAGGTCTCCTTCCAACTTCAATGATTCAGTGATTCTCTTTGTTTAGATGTAAAGAAATGTGTTGGTCAAGCTGCCCAACTTGTAGAAATATCATCAAGTAAAAAGGAAAAAAAATGATACTATGGAGGGAGGATAGCAGACTATTTGGATTGTTTTAGCTTGGTGTTGAAAGTGAGAACACATTTACAACATAAAAAGGAAATGTTTTTTTAAAAACAATTGTTGCAAAAACTGAGTTGAACAACACATTTCATTTATTTATTTAATAAATAAATAAATAATAAATAACAACACACTTCATTTATTTAACAGCCTCAAAGCATATTACTGTTGTGGTTTTTCTTCCCAAAAGCAACATGTTTGTTTCCTCGAAGGTGGATGATCTAGCACTCAGGAAGCTGATAGTGTACTGGGTTTCACTGGGCACATTAACCTATCCTTCCATTTTTCAGAAAAGAAAGTAACAATGTTTTCATCTTTTGTAAAGCAATTTCAGATCTAAATATGAAACCAAATGTAGGTATCTATATTCTGTTCTCTGACATTATTTTTTTTAATATAAGGAAAATAATGTGATTAAAAATAATAATGAGAAAAGAGAGAAGAAAGTACTTGATACTCAATGCTTGTATCAACTTTTGCATCACTGAAATTCAGGCATTTAGCATTAATCCTTTTTGATTCAGTTGAGAACCCCTGTTTATATCATCACGCCTAAAAAACTAGGAGGTTAATAGACAACTAATTAAATATTAAGTCCCCATTCATTCTGCTACATGTCAGTGACTGCTGAATGACAGGAAAGGAGATGGGAAGGAAGAGATTACAAATAGCTGTTTAATGAAAGCTGTGTCAAGCCAGAACAGATATTGCTAAAATATTTGTTTGTGGCAAGGCAGACATCTCCAGATCAGGTGCACGAAGAGCTGCTTGTCTAAATTCATTTTCAGTGGACTGGAATCAGTGTGAAAAGTGGCCCTTTCTGGGAATTTCAGTGGCAAGCCTTTGCATACAGAGTGGAATAGGTGTGGAGAGGTAATCTTTTAATTTTAAGTCTAAGAAGGAAGGGAGAGAGGAGTGGTTGCAATGCTAAAGCATATTCTGCGCTGGTACTGCGGATAAAGAAAAAGCTGTTATACTCACTCACCTTTTCTTATAAATCCTTAAATGCAAGGATGTAGTTCTGTGTATTTGTGTATTCGTGTATTCCAATGAAACTAGGTTAATTAAATTAGTGTTGATAATGTTTTTCTTTTGATCGATGTTTACATGATCTGTTTGGGAAAACTCACTTTCTACTTGTTTTCAGCCACATCTGTACCAGATTGTACGGAGGCTGAGGGATCTGTACTTTTGTTTCAAAGTATATTGCAACATTTTTATTGCATTCCACAGGTCCTCCAGTAAACGTTACTTGCAATATTTTTATCAACAGTTTTGGATCAGTCACAGAAACCACAATGGTAAGTGCTATGATGCCATTGGCAAGAGAACAACAATACTTAATATATGTCATGAACACAACCTGTCAATTTTTCTATTTATTGTTCAACTTGCAGGTCCTCCTGTAAATGTTACCTGCAACATATTTATCAACAGCTTTGGTTCAATAGCAGAAACTACAATGGTGAGTGGGACTGGTCATTGAAGCCATCTTGTGAAGAAGTGGGATGTGATGTAGAATAGAGATGCTCAGGACGTGGGGACATTTACTAAGTTATTAAGCTACTAAAAACCTACCAGCTTAATTAAAATAAATACAAAATAACTATATAAAGAGATATATAAATTATTAAACTCAACTACCAAGTCTAAAAGTACGTATGTAGTGACTGCACCATAGTCTGTAGTGACTGTGATGGCAGCAAATATAGGTGTGTGCAAACAAGGTTTCTCAGGTTTTATTAGCACCGAAGAGGCAGAGGAATGGCTGGAGTTCAGCTGTGAGGCTCTCTGCCAAGTACTCCATATTTTGAGTGGGAGTGCTGAATTATCTGCTGCTGCAGACTGTGCTGACAGAGCTACCAGAACGGTCTTGTTTAACTTAGCTAAATCTCTGTGAACTGCAGCCACATCAGTAACTGAAGTGAATGCATAACTTGAGTCAAATAACTAAAACATATAGCTATAAGGAGACTTAGGTATTTTGAGGGTTAAATTGGTACTAGGAAATGATGGGACCCCAGCTGAATGAAATGTGTATTTTGACTGAATTCAAAGAACCTTATCAGTCAAAAAAACAAGGCCAACATGAAAATGTCAGAGTTTTAATTTTGATATATATAAAAATAAATAGTTTGATTTTTCATTTCAAGATTAGATATTTCTTTTAAAAATTACCAAAATTTAGGATTAACAAAGTCAAGCTAAAAAAATTGAAACGAAAATTTTAGTCCAATTAGTCCATTTAGTCCAAAATTTTTTCTTTTTTATTCTAGAAGTGAGTTTTCTTTTTTGTCAGTATTTGCTAAAAAAATGAAAAATACTTTTTCTGAGTCCATTTAAAAACATGCTGAGTTTTTTAATCTTCTTTTTCAAACAATGAACAAAAAAGATCAGTTATTTATTCAATTTATTATTTATACCTACACCTGACTACTGGGGTTAGTCCAGAGAGAGTTTTTTGATGGCTTTCTTATAATAATGTGATAAACCTGTAATAATTATTAGGTGCTCATATACAAGAAGTGGGTTAAACCCATTCTAGAAAGGGTTTAGTGACAAATCCCATCTTGACTTTGAATCTTCAAGTCACCGCTGCCACAAAATAAACTAAAAATGGGTGCTCTCACCTTCATTGAAATTTTGCAAGAGTTGTTTTCATTGCCTCAGGACACTATGGACACTTTTGAAGCAATTGCAATGTAGCTTCACAAGTCTGTTTTCCGGGGATTCCTGCATAGCGTCCAGGTCTTCCTGTATTTGCTGAAGCCAGAGGCAATAAAGGGGCTTAACATCCTGTAGGACTGAGTTCTGGGTAACTAAAAATGAACTTGCTACCCACAAAAGGACTTAAGGTAGACCAAAGAACAATTTTTTTATAAAATGGGATAGATGCTGCCTTGCAATCCTTGCATTATGAAGGAAGAGCAGATATTTAGCCCAATAATTATATTATTTAATATTCAAATACTTCATTTAAATTAAATTGTAATTCAAGCCACCATTTTAGTAACTGGTGCCTAAGAATGTAAGAACACAAATCTTCTCTTCTAAATATTTTTATTTAAAAAACCACCCTGTTGTTTAATGTTTTCTAGAGATAAAGGGCAAGATATTGCTAGGCAGGTTGCTTTCTTAAATAGTTTGGGAAAGATTCTTCTATGAATGGCAAGCTATAACACACAGAGCTATAAAATAAAAAGATACGTTAATGCTTTAGAATATGTATCTGTAATATTTTAAAAACACCTTAAAAGAAAACCAAAATCAAGTTAAAAATGATGGGGAAAAACATGTCTTGATGTAACATAATTATCAACAGATTTAAATGTCTTTTTTTTTTTTTTTGAAAACTTCATTTGTTTTCCTATGTTTAAAGGATTCTGAGAACATAGCTATGAATGTAGCCTTTTTTTACCCAGCCATGTCTGTTGATCCTAGTGTATAGAGGCATCAGCATAGCATTAAGTAGCAAAAATCCTGCACGTCACTGGCTTTACAAGATGGCATTCAATGAAAATATTTGCACGATCTAATGCTGATTGCATTAATTAGACTCCTTCATTGCTTTGATTAAATCCCCTCATTGCATTTTACCTTCTATCAAATATGTTAATGTGCACCTTTCCAATGTTCATTAACACATTCTGCTGAAAACAGCCAAACATTCAAGCAGATGAAAACAAAGACTATTGGCTTTCTTACTTTGCTTTGTTCATAATATCTGCTGAAAGTGTGGAAAGATTTCTCTTAGATGCTGTTCAATGGTTTGATATTGATTTTCTTAATGCTGTCATTTCTTTAATGACTAGTGTGACTAGTTTTAGGATGTTTTAAAACAACTCTGAGAGGCAGACATCAATTACTGTTCCGTCTACTTTGCCTTTCTGCAACAGATGTAATCATGTGGTAAAAATGTTGGCATCCCTTGTGATAAATAATGAGTTTTGTTTGACTGCTAGGATTCATTTTTTCCTATAAAATGCTCTTGATGGTTTTGACATAAAACTAAAAGATTCATTTAAAACCCTGGATTGTAAGTTCAATAGAGACACTCCTGTCTCAGAGGACAGGAATGCTTAATGAAACCATATATATGTGTCAAAGGGACATTATCAATGTAACTTGGACGATCTACTTGGGAGATGAAAACTTGTTTAGAGAAGCTTTCAGTAGGAGAAATGAACATGGCAAACAGGATTACAGTCCCAGACCTACTACATTCAGTAAACCAGGTTCTCAATAACATCAGCAGGAATAGCTTCTGTTTTATGATTAGGACGGACACCAAGGTGAAATTCACTTCTGTGTGAAAAGTCAACACAACTCCTATGTCCAGTATATTCATCTAAAAGCTAAATCCCTTCAATCAGAAATAATACAGGATTTTGTGCTGGCTTTCTCCAAATGGATGAATTCCATAGAGTCTTCATGAGTTTTGTTCCCAAAAATCTAGGGAAACAAAATGCATATGTATTAGTCTTTCTGCACTATAATGCACGTACGGGACAGTATCGCAACTGATTTTTTTTTTTCTCCAAAAGAAATGGTTTTCTTCTATATTAGGATGATGTATATTATACCAAAATAAAAACAGTAAAAAAAAAGGCCAGATCAGAGTCAATATTGTTGGAAATTTTCTTCACTGGTTCGCTTGTCTTTCATTTAAGCCCTTACTTGCAAAGAAAGAGAAAAAGGCGTTCCTTCACTGAATAAAGCAGTTATGCCAGTAAGGTCTGTATCTATTTTTGGAAGCATTCACACACAGAGTATTCAGCAGAAAATTCACTGTACAGCATGACTGCAGTTGAGTATCACAGATGAGTAATCTACATCAGGCTGGGCAGAGTCCCAAAGAATTCAGATGTTCAGTGTTGTTAATGACCAGGATTTTTTAGCTATCAGCTGTAGGAGAAGCTAAGAGCAGTTTGTACATTGATGAGCTAATTGTTAATTACAGAAATGACTAACTGCGAGGACATTATTATTGTCGTTATGCCCTATAATCAATGACTGACACAATGCAGCAGGTTCTCTCTTGGGGTAAATGCATCAAACTCCAGTTGTGTTTTGATTACTTATGTTAGCAGAAAAAATGCCGTTCCTTTTAAAATTTTAGGAGCAATAATGCTTGGCTGTGGCTGGCTGTATGATATTATCTTCCCACTAGAAAAAACATAATTACAAATCAGCTTGTTAGATCCTGATTAATTCACATGCATAGTTTTAACTGCTTAAGAGACTCCCACTGAAACCATTGGGGGCACCTTGTGTGCCTAAGTACATAGGTAACCAAGTGCTGTTCTGTCACATGGCCTTGAAACAGATGATTAAACCACTACTTTTCATTTAGCATTCATATTTAGGATTTGGAAAGAGAGAGTAGTCTCTTTGGCAAGCCCCTCCTATGCATGGAAAGTCAGCTAAATCTGCTGTTTGCCTCAGACTTCTGACTCAATACCTGGGCAATCAATGCTGTTGGAGGGGAAGATGGGAGGAAGGCTAAGATCTAAGATAACCATCAGTTCAGAGACAGAAAATAGCACCAAAAATGGAGCGGGGCTCCCCAGCATCCCCCTGCCACAGCATTGCCTGAGGTCAAAGGGACCCAGAGCTTTGCTGAAGCTCTGGGAAGGGAACCTGGTGGCCTTGGGTTTGCTGAAAGACCATTTCTCTCTAGATTCCTATAGAAAAAACTAAGTATATCTGTGGATGGAGTCCCTGAATCTTCAAATAGATCTACTAAAATGAATCAGATGAATATTCGTTTAGCATGATCTTATGCCTTGAGAACAGAGGAAAATGTTTATCTGAGTTGCCTTGAGATATCGCTGGCATTGGTGTTGCAACTGAGATTGAATCTTCAGGTCCACACTCATTCAGAGCAGTGGTGCTGTCAGAAAGAATTTGTGGAGCAGGTGTACGCATGGTTGTGTAGGAGTGCTTTACTCCAGTCCACCCAATTCTACCCTCAGGAACTTGCAAGATACACACTGTAGTCTGCCTGAGCTCCATGTTGTGATACCGTTCTCAGGATAGTTTTTCTTCGGAAGATAGTTACAATGTTAGCACAGGAAAAGTAAATTCAAAATTCTGCACATGATTAGGTCTGACTGTGTAAACACACATCACCCTCAGCTGCTTATAGCACAAGCGTAGGAGAAAAAAAGTAATGATGGTTTTGTCATGTGCATGTTATATTATATTTCCATTTTTATTTCTTATTAAAATATCTATACATCTCTATATATGCAAAGCCTATCAGACATAAACAAAGGTTTCAGTGCTGTTTTGCTTCTAACAACAAAGCTTGCAGAGAGAAAGCATTTCTAAGTGTATCAGTGTGATGGCTCTGATATATTTATGAAGGTACATATTGAAAAAGATAGTATAATCATATTGGTATAATTTATGCTTTTGGTATAATATATATCATCATATGCAAGCTCTTCTATGAATAAGGATTTTTCAGACTGTTTTTTGTTATCTAAATCACCAGCTACTGAAGTTTATGAAAGCACATTTATTTTTAGATATTTCAAAAAAATTTACTGATTCGACTGATTTACGATTTCTATGTCATGGGGGGACAAATCCCTCTGCTTTTGATAGACTTCATTGTATATCTTATTTCAAAGAAAAATTAAAGACATTGTAGCAATTTTATTCTAGCAGCAGTTGCGGATGACAGCTCCTGTCTTCTTTTGTGCAGAATGAAAATCAAGTGCTTCCCTGGCTTTATAACTAAAACTTTATAACTAAGACTGAGAAACAAGGGAAAGTATGCTTAGGGTTAGTGTATCCTCACAAGATGTGATGACATTTATAAGCACAGAACTGCAAGTAGCTATTTGATCTTTAACTGTATGAAACACCACCATCATAAAAGTACAGTTGCTTGTGAAAAAAAGATACAGGCTTTTGTAAGTATCTTTAATAAATCTGCTATTCTTGAGACCTCTCTCAGGTCTGTCTTGCTCTGATTAGTAGACACTCCTGTTTTGACTCGCCTCTACCCAACAGCAAAATGAAAATGATAAAGAAAGCAAGAAAATTCACATTCCTAGTGAGATTTTAAAGCATCATCCCATAGGGTTCAAAAATGGCATCAGTTTGGATGTCAGAAATATTCTGTCAGGGCAGCAGCACACTTCTTCACCAACCTACTGAATGAAGGGTGGGAAACGCTGAAGCTTGGAGGGGTTCGTTTCACAGAGTCTGCATATTGGGCAAGCTGCTTTCTGCAGCTCTAATCAGAGTGAGAATATTTATTTACATTTCAAGTATAATAAGTTCTTTAGACTACGCAGTTCAGTGGCCTAACTAAACCCAGGTCAACTCATACATTTTCCAAATCAAAAGCTCAGTGCTGCCATTTTAATGTACTGCTGCTATCATGAAGCAAATCTTAAATGTGAGGGGTTTGTACAGTTGGAAGAATTATTTGCTAGTATATTCCTTCAGATAATATAATTGATATAAATATTATTAAATATTTTCCTTTTAGAGGAGAAGTAGATGTATTTCTAAGACAGCAAGTTAAGTGTAGCAATTTCAGGTAAATATGCTATAATGGCAGGGAAAGATGGGGGAGGTGAAGTTCTTATTTGCTGATTTTGGAAATTCAGAATAAGGAGAATAAGCTTTAGCATCTTTCCATTCCCTCCAGAGAGTTTAGACCCCAAAAGCTCTTTTCACACTCCCCTTTAACAGCCAGTTCTTGACACAGCGTTAACATTAGTTCTAAACGAACCTCTGAATAATTGCTGCCTTTCCCAGTTGTGACTAGCAGACCACTAAGCAGAAGAATGCAATTAGAACAATGCAGAGGGGTGCAGAGAGGGAGGAATGAATGAAGGAACCTACAGAGAAAAGCATACGGTAGATAGAAAAAGGATACAAACAGTAAATAAGAAGTGCTGATTTAATTTCCTCTATACAAATCTGGCTTCACTGGAATTAGCAATTATTCATGACTACATTAGAAATAACTGATTTACATATTGGAAGCAATTTATTTAAATTAGTAATTTTATAGAATCTTTGTTGAAATTGTATATATCTAGCTGCAATGTTTTTTGACTTTGTAAGTACCTCTGAGTTAATCCATAACATTTGAAAGACAGTTATGTATAATATTGCAGTTAATTTTTTTTTTTCATCACTGAAGTAATTTTGATTTGGAAAATGTACCAGTTGTGTTTGTTTCGTTCAATACAGCATTTAGACTGCTTTATTTTCAAATGACAACTCTTATGTTCAAAGGATAACATAAATGCTGTAATGCTGGTACTGTAGTAAGTCTAAGAGCATAAAGAAAGCTATAGTGGGCTTCCAGTTTTGGTAAGTCGCTTAGTAACCTTTTTACATGGCATTTCTGTAGGACTACAGAGTGAACATTTTTTTGAGACAGCAGTGGAACGACTCACGTTTGGCTTACAGTGAATATCCCGATGATTCCCTGGATTTGGATCCCTCTATGTTGGACTCTATTTGGAAGCCAGATTTATTCTTTGCCAATGAGAAGGGAGCAAACTTCCATGATGTCACAACAGACAACAAGTTGCTGAGGATTTCTAAAACTGGAAAAGTTTTGTACAGTATCAGGTAAACCAGTTAACTTTATTTTTTTTCTCTCCATCCCCTTCTTTCCCCTCACTCCCTGTTCTGCTGGATGTAACTAGGCTTACAGAACATAATGTACATATTTAATTTTTTGTTGTCCCATGTGTACAACTGAAATGAGACTTAAGCATAAGAGGGTAGAAGGAAATTTTGCTTACGTTCCTTTGCTAAGCTTTTACTTTTCACAAAATAGTCTGTAAGTGGCACAGCAGTACTTCTGAGTATTGTTGGAAACTTAAGGCTGTCTAATGCTTTAATGATACGCCTCAATAATTCCCATTAGCGTTAGCTCAAGTCACTCCTCTTACAAAGAGAGGAAATCAACTCTTCCATAGTTTGTGGGTTGCAATTTAAAAGTAAAGGGGAATAGTATTTTAAATGACTGCTCAACACCTAAAGTAAAAACATGCTTAAAATGCAATAAACTTGACATGCAAGTCACTGGGTAATCGGATGTATCTATTCACATTTAAAAATAACTGGAATTACGGAAAGCGTTTTTTAATACTAAGTGCATTGAAGTGTGTGTCATGTGACTGGATTTAGGTTGAATTAATAAACACTGACAAAACATGATTTGATATGACTGATGGAGGGGGACATATACAGAGAATCTGAATTGCATTGCACAGGCATAAACAGCAGAAAATAATCTGCAGTATTTATTTGACATTCAGTTTACTGTGCACCGTTAATTGCTTAATATAGGTAGTCAAAGATGCAAACCACTGTATTATTGCTCTTACAATTGTTTAAAAAAAACCTAATTACTGTGTTTTATTTGTGCCTGGGAATGTTTCTCAGCTTTTGCCTTCCTTGCATTGTGGAAAGTAAACATGATAGTATTTGTTTAACAGGTTGTTTAGTCAATTTACTCATCTGTAAGGAAGATTAGTTTAAAAGGTAGTTGTTTTTGACTGGGCAATCTGTTTGTGACCTGCATTTTCATTAAGGAATTGTTATGGATCCAGATTCAGGACAGCTGTGTTCTTTAGGATGCTAAATAAATACCATGACACTTCCTTCATTTATTTAATTCTCGTGGAAATTCCTTGATAAGACTCCAGTAATATTTGGATGGATTAAGCAGTGTGGAACGTAAATGTTTATTGAGCAAGGTTTCAAATTGGCGTACCTGAACAGTTTGAGAAAAAAAATAGGATACAAGGATGAAACTAGTACTAGCAGAGTGATAAATATGCTGTCACTTACAAATATTTCTTCCTTCACCCTGGGAAAGAAATGAATGCATCTGTTTGTTTGAATGACATCAGGCACTGTCTTATTGGAGGCAACAGTGCAGTTGGGTGCTGTTCTGAATGCAGATGGATAATTTTCCTGACATTTGTCCATGGGGGAAAAGTAATATTTCGAGCTGTCATATCACATTTGTAAAATTCCCACACCTAAATGCAAAATAATCTGAAGCAGAGTAAGCAGTATTCCAATGGAGTACTAAGCAAAGCTCATTGTTTCTCATTTGTATCACACAGCAGTAATAGAGCCTTACCTGGCACCTCTAACATGGCATTTAATTTTGAATAGTACTTTACGGTGAAGAAAACTCCAGAGTATGGAAATCTGAAGTCAGAAGTAGGTAGAAAAACTTGTCTTTATTCTCTAGATACTGGGCTAGATGTATCTGTGTGTTGCCAGTCACTTTTAATTTTGCTATGCGGAAACAAACAGGAATATTTTAGTGATTGGTTTGAGTACATTGAGAATGTTATGATGTTGCCATTTTCACTAGTACACCAATAGCACTTAGCCTGGCATCATGATATTTAACATTGAGCATTTAGGGTGCTGTAAATGTTTAAAGCACTTTATGAAGATGTCTGAGAAATGGTGGTGTAGGCTGTTTTGTCGTATTTCCGAATTTAGTAAAATCAAGGACAAGTTTATCTCACATAAATATAAACTGCTTTCTGCATAAAATGAGTTTGGAACTCGTCCTGGTAATTAATGGGTAAGAAGCAAGGTGTGCGTATTATATGGCAGTGGTATTCCTCTTCCCTGTATGCTGCACCAAAAACATGGAAATATGCTATGCAAGAGGCACAACTGGCTTATGCTGTTAAATACTCTCAGAGGCCAGTCCTGCCCTTTCTGAAAAGAATTTGGAAAGTCATCTGGGACTAGATCTCATGGCCCATACTTTACTAAAACAAGACAGTTGGTGTAGGATATGGGTGCTCAGATAAGTCATGGCAGGGTCAGTGAGGGTCTGGCCCGTGTATTAGCCCCACCAGCTTAGCTCTGGGAATTATCTCACCTCATGGTAAGCATGAGGCTCTTTGTCCTTCTCTTAGCAAGCGATAAGCCATCCTGCATTTACTGGTGATGGTAAGCATGATGTAGATTTCCATCGTAGTTTACCTTAGAATACTTAATTATGATGCTCATGCGTGCAGACTCTAGATCTATAATTAATTCTCTGGGAGTTGTTATAGAAAATAAAGCCAGAGTTGTTAATGGTTGATGTACCCACCTATGAATCATATAAGCTTTGCAGTCTAAAGCTATTTTTAGATATTTGCTGCGTGCTCAAATGACTACCTTGGTATTTGTTTTGATCTCAAATAACATGCTATATATACTATATAGAACTATATCAGGCTCTATAACTCTATGACTGGTCTAAACCTTTGGGTACTGCAGAGAGAACTAGAACCTTGGGGAGGGAATCCAGCACTACTCTGTACCACAAATATATGCTATTGCCACTAGAGATGTAACAAGAGCTCTTGGAGGTGCATGTGTTTTGAGAATTCAGCAGTTACAGCAAAGTTATATTCAGCAAACAACTACACTTTAGTCAAGATCAGTCTCAGTTGCATTCTTTGAGCTGCAAAACAGTTAAATAGCTATAACTTTTATTTTAAAGCCCTCTGCAGAGAGTAGTTAACAAGAGGGGTTTGTTATAGCAGTGTTCAATAAAATTAGCTTAAGTTGTGTATATTTTGTATGCTGAAAAAACAATGAGAGTTAAAATCAGAACCCACATAACGTCACCCTCCAGATGCCTCTGACTCATCCACTCCCAACCTTTGAATGATCTCTGCATGGATTGGATTTTGTAGGGGGCTATGCACTTGGAAAGAGTGGCAGCACTGTGTGATGATACTGAGAATCCTGTTCCTGGCAGTCATATTCTGTGTGACACATGGATTTTGCACTGTAGACACTGCTGCACTGATTTTATGTGCCAGGGGCAAGGATAGTATCTTCTCTGGCCCATTGCAGATACCCGGGACATCAGGAAAATGTTAAATAACCTCATAGGAGGTTTTGTGGTCTCTCTGAGCCACCCATTTGTGCTACCTGATTCCCACAAACTCATTTCAGGCTGCCAGCCAGCTCAGAATATTAACATCTGCCAAAAAGCTTATTTTAGCAAAGTGATAGAAAGTGGAATGGTTTTATTTACGGTTTGGTTTTTTTCCTTCATTAATTCCCTCCCTCTCCTTTTAATATTTTCAGGGCATCTCAGCCATATGAGCTTGATGCAGAAGGTGGTATAACTCAGTCGTAATATTGAGCCATGGCACTGAACCTAGAATATATTGGTCAGGAAGGTAAAGAGGCTGTAACTCCTTTTTTTTTCCCCTGCTGCTCCAGAAAACACTCCCAATTGCCTGATAAGGTTGTAGAGCTGTGCTCTGAAACGTAGTGCCAGTGCATTTAGCCAGAAAGAGTTACAAAGCAGATTATTTCATATTCTTAAAACATGCAGAGATTTTAGAAGGTGTTGCGTAATTTGACAAGAGAGCCACTTGGAATTCTAGGGAGGAGATTTCTGCAAATTCACAAATTACAATTCTCCCCCCATGTTTGCTATTCCTGTTCAAAGAGCAATGAAATACTTTGGAAAAATTTCCTCAAGTCTTTCAAAATATCTGTTTTTCTGTCTTTGTTTATCTGCACAGTGCAAGAAATTTTACAGTTATGTAGACAATTAGTTCTTCATGGTTTCAACTCTTGACCTAGATTTAATTGTTAAATGTTATTATGGCCGAAGGCAGAGCGTCTACTAGAGACCAGTACTGTGCTGTTAGGGCACCACGGAACAGAAGAAATTCAAGCTATTAGATTGCTCTCTATCTGTGCAGCTGTTCTGGGGGTGATTACTAGCCCCTCCGTTTGGCAACAAGTAGCTGACAGGATGAGTTGGCACATCCAAAAGCCCTCGCCTGCTATGCAATCGAAGAGAGGTATCCGTGAAAACAGCACATGTATTTGCAATGCTATCTCCTCTGCCAGCTGCCTTACTCAGGAGTTTCCAAAACCAACCCTTCCTAGTGTGGCCATAGTGCCGAGTGACAGAGCACCGAGCCTACTCCCCCCTGCACGCCCACCGCCCCACACACCATTTTGGGTTATATTACGAGTTATGATTACCAAGTCCCTCCCATAAATCATCAGAAGTAATCTACAGCATTTTATAATTCAGCTTTTCTGAGTGAAACTTCTGTGTTTTGTAGTCTCCTCTGTATCTGTGTTCTCTGACCTGTGGGAAAGAAACACAAAGCAGATTAAGGAAATACATAGGTAACACTGCTAGTCCCACTGTAATAGACTATTCATCAGGAGAAAAGTCCACTATCCTTCTGAAATATTTTGGTTTTAAATAAGTTCGGATCTTAGATCTTTAGGGTGGCTACTACAGAATATGCTGCCATGTTACAGTAAAGTCAGGCGTGGGTTTTCTAAAATAATTTTGGGGTACAGACCTTATCAGCTATACGATAATGACGCTCCATTTACACCTGATGACATCGTTGTGTGTAAATCATTCATGGCACAGCACAGTCTAGCCTAACAGAATGGTGGGAAATGTTATGTTTTACAGCTCTGTGTGCATCCTGCGCTTTAATTTGATGACTTCAATTTTATTTTACAATCTAATGTTGTGATTTAAGAGGATTTGGACTTTACTAGCAGCATTGTCTTTCCATGTGACAGATTAGCAGAGCGGGGAGCAGAGAGACTGTTATCATGATCGACATGGCCGTTTACTATGCAGGAACCCCTCTCTCTGACCTCACATAAGCGTATTGATTACCTCAGCTCCTACTAGAATAATACCAATATTGACAAGGTGGAGATTTTCCCTTGGAAGTTAATCTCAATCAGCACAGGAACATTTTCATAGAAAATTATTTAGTTCTCCTGTTGGCAAAACTGCACACCATCCCATGCTCACTGCCCTGATTTTCCAAAAGCATAAAATGTCTTCATATACCTTAAAGTAACTTCTCCACATTAAAAAAAAAAAAAAAAGAAGAAGAAGAATCAATGCAGAAATACTAACTGAAATAGGGCACATATCTAAAGAAGTTTTGGGTTTGACAGCGATTATATATTGTAGGCAGAAGCCTTATAGACATTATATAAATAGTGCTGGAATCGCTAGACCTTATTAAACCGCACAATGTTAGTGGGACACGGTGACTTCCCAAATTGTGGCTGCTATGTGAATCCAGTGAATTCGACAAATTTGTCTTCCCATGGGCATGATTACAATAATAACAATGGTTTCAGAGGCTAAAAAATTGCAGCCTCCTGTGGAACCAGCAGCCGTTCTCATTACGGCTGAACCCAATGTCCTCGGATTATCATTAGCAGCCCACTTTTCACGTGTCCTTTTTCTTTCCTTCTTGCCCTTACTCCTGCCTCTCCTTCCACCTCCACCATCCTTCTTTTTGGGGTCTTTTAATTAAGAGATTCTTTGCACCCTTTGGAGCGGTTTTCTAACACTCTTAACTGCACCATCCCATCACCCACTCTTGTCTTTCTCACTCCCTCCCAATCTACAAATCCAGACTGAGGATCTAGCCGTGGGTTTCCAATACCCTTATTTTTCTGTTGTATCTAAAGTACTTGTTTTGCATAGCAAATAATAAAAGCTACTAAATAAATAATAAAGCCTAATGCGGGTACTTTATTATGCAACTAGCACAGCTATTGTCAAAACCATATTGATCATCCTGCTTAAGGAAAGAATAATATACATTTTAATGGCACAAAATTAGTTGCTTTTTCACTTCATAAGGCATTTAAAGCAAAATGGGGATATGGACATTATACCTGAACATGTACTGCCTCACTTCTTCCTCTAATGCCCTGCATGTCTCCAGCTGACACACAAGAGCAGTGGAGGTGAGGTAAACACAAACACAACAGAAGAGCTACTTAGACTGAAGGACAATGCTGCCAGGAGAACAACTGGCTCTGAACTGGTCATAAGTAAGCTTAAAGTGGAAGTTATAAAGTTTCCAGCCATATACACCCTGAATTCCTAGAACAAGATTTCAACAGAAATAAGGGGGGGGAATGGAACTAGATATCATTAAATGAACCTTGATAATTTTTGAAAGGGATTAGATGATGTGCATATGTGTGATAGCAGATGATCATATCTGATGGCCCAAGACGTCATTTCTATAGTCCTATATTCCTGTGTCTGAAATAAAAAGGAAGACTTTGTTCTAAGTAAAAAAGCGGGAAATACTGTTGGAGACCAATATGTGCACATAAAGTTTTTCTTGGCTGACAGGATCAAAAAATACTGGCAGGTGATTACTTCTGGATGTCTACACCAATGGGATAGTTGCATAGCCAAGACACATGTCTGCGTACCTGTTCTCCTTACGGGTAATGGCAATGCCCGTCCTTGATTGCTAGTGACCAATCACTCCATTTACCCATTGAACTTGCACTGGAGCAGTTAAAGGCTAGGTGTAAAATGATGTAGGTGTGGCAGCCCTTTCTAAATGGTACAAAAAAGCATGTTTTCCTGGAATGTGTTCCCAGGGATGAAGGTCTTTTGCCAATCGCATTGCAATATACAGCTTAGAACAGAGATGTCATCACGCCAGGAGGAAAGCAACACCATACTAAACACACACAGCGGGAAAACTACGGTAGAAAATGACAGAGGAGAAAGGAGAGATAAAATACCGTTCTTCATGGAAAGGAAACAGGTGGTTACAGAATTTAACTGTTACGTGAAATCATACTTGAATTTAATTTCATAGATTTGCTTGAGCAATAATTGGAAAATCATTTGCTGGCAGCTCATGTGCTGGCATTGTGTATCTACAGACAATGATTGCATTACAATGAGAAGTGGGATGCCTGCAATGAGAAATCCACCACCCCACCCCGTGCCAGCTGCTGTGTTGTTAAGCAGCACATGAAGCAAAGCAAAGCACTGGAGGGAGCGAGAACACGCTCATAAACAGCAGTACGTGAAACTCCAGCCTACATCTCGCATTTTACCATAGCAGAGAAGGCTCCACGTCTCCTCTAAGCTTGACTTCAGCCCGTTCCCATCTGACAGAAATGAAGCCGCAGAACATGACAAATATTAGAGAGGAATTCCAGGACTCCTCAAAAATAAGGGAAAAAGCAGACAGTTTGACTGTTCCATTTAACAGGACAAAGCCTGTAGACTGTGGAAATTACCGAATTGACATTCAAAACGATGAGTCAGGTCCCTGAAAAAATAATGAGATGGACTACAAAATGAAAAGCCCTTTAAAAGAAGAATGTCACTGGGAATTTTTTTTTTGGTCTTCTGATATATGAACAGTGTGTGTGTCCTTCTTTCAGGCACAGATAACCCAAGAGAGGGGGCTGGGAGGAATATAAGGAGATTTTAGATTCTTCTCCCTGTTTCAGTGCCACTAGTCTGAATGGCATTTGCTCCTGTGTCATGCGATGTTGTCATGGTTGCTGTGCAACTCCATCTCCTCTGCCAGTTTAATGGAGAACTTTGTCTGCTTGTGCTTAGGTAATATTTTAATGTTATTTCAGCAGCTATAAGGATCAGGAATTTCTTCCAAAGAAAAATGTACCGCTAAGAATATTTTTACCTTTATTGTCAGCTTGGAGCTTTAAGAAAAATACCAGAAATGTTGCAGTTTATGATAGCGTCTTTAGAATTGGCAATACTGAAAAAAAAATCCCACTTGTCTCACTAAGCCCAACACTGTGGGTTTTACACAGGTATAAGACTTTTCATAAAAATGGCACATAGCCAACGTTAGCAGTGACAATGTATATACTTCTTGTGTTCTGGTATTTGCAGCATAAAATCCTAGGTTGTGAAGTCTCCTGTTCCATCTGCTGTGCTGCAGATGGGTGTAGCTTGAAAGAATGAAGGGATGAGAATAGAAAAAAAATGTTATTTTTGATATCGTGCCCACTCATGGTGAGGCATTTGTTGCTATTTATGCTTATGAGGAGATAATCATGCATTTTTTTGGAGACAGAAGGGACTTGTACTCTTATCTCCAGGACTATTTAAATTTCCAGCAGTAATTCTATACTTAATAAGACTGACCCTAGTTATTTCTCATTAGAAAAAACTGTGTGAGGAGGCTGTTTTTCTGTAGTCCACTCACAAATCGCCCTGCTGCAGGATAATTAATGAAAATGGTATTCCCCTTGTCATCAGATGCCTCTTATTGTGATCCATAGGGCCTTTCTCTTGTGGGATCAGCGTCCTCCCCCGGGGCAAGAGTTATCACTCAGATCAAGGGAAGTTTTGGTTGAGTTGCAACACATCAGGCTAAGGCGTGATAGCTGCTTATAAAGAAGTAGTGGGTTAGAATACGGTTTAATGTTTGCTGCAGATTAGGCAATACGTCAAATCCCAGTTAAAATTAGATATACTCTTAAATTTATCAAAAAAAAATTCTTGGATTATGTAATGTGTAAACCCAATTCCCTAAGGGTTTAATACTAGTAGTTCTTTACCTCAGTTTTGTGCTGCAGACCATTCACAAGCCGTCTGTATGTGTAGTATGCTGAAGGGTTTTTGTAGCCTGAGATTATCAGAGAAGTGGCATGATGATGATGAGCATCAGCATTCAAAACCTCTAAGAGAAAGAAAGAGATTGGAGATGATCTTGAGAATAACCTGTTTACAAACATTTTACTCCTATTGAATTTTTTTGTATTAAAGGACCTTACCCTCCACTGATGGTGCTGCTTTGGGGATCAGGTGTCAACAAGTGGAGTGGCCTCAAGGCTTAATACCCCAAAGAGAGGTGGGGGTGGGATTTGGCAGGAACTGGGGTAAAAGAGAGGACAACAGGAAAGGGAGGGGGAAAGTGTAGGAGGAGAGACTAGGATGCTGAGGCTGGGCTCTGGGTCGTGTAGGTGTCTCTGGGAGAGACGTAGGTAGGTGGGCAGACATAGGAGGGGATGGGGAAAGTATCTCCAGGGCCAGAGAAAAGACAGGACAAGGGCAGGAATGGGTGAAGGATGCATAAGAAGCACGGTGTCTCAGTCCCACCGCTAAGCTCAGGACTTGTTTGCACTGAGTGTAAATACCTCTGAGCTCCCTTGGCTGCACATGTGTGTCACCTCCCTCCGCTGGCTTTTCCTTGGAGGATGATAGCTGGCTACAGCTGCTACGTTTAGGGCAGCGGGAGTGCCTGTGCTGAGCTCTGCTGCTGGTCCGTCTGAGGGCACGTCTGCTCCCATCTGGAGAAAACACTGACGTTGCAAAAACAACGTTTTCAGGTGTTAAAGATCACCAGCATGAGGATTTCTGATTAATAACATGTTGTGAGAGATGTTGAGCTGGGGTGGGAGGAGAGACAGACCCACAGCCCAAGTCTGAATGGTTTCTCAGGACATTCTGGTGAAACCTGGGGATGAAAGAGGAGGATTTGAATGAAATGCTGAATGAAGAATTCCCAGCAGTGACCATTGCACTTTGAAGGCATTTAAAGTATCAGCAGATGCTGCTCAAAATGACTTACCTAATGTATGAGGGAAGAGGGTCCAAAGTTTAAGACAGGCAATGATGCCCTGGACTACTTGGATTACAACCCTGCCTCTGCCACAGAATTGCTCAGTAATATTATTGATTTATTTTTTAATTATTTTTGTCACAGTGCTGGCTAATTGCTCATTCTTTGTTTTCTGGCTCTGATTCTGCATTTTGTTCTGTTCTTTCTCTATTTGCACTATTCCAGGGCTCGATTTTTCCTTGACTGCGGGAAGGGTGAGGGAGCGGGGAGGGAAAGGAGAAGAGCAACTTTGCCTCTCTTCTGGGGCATCTTGCTGGCCCTGACGTTGTGCCTGACGTGCTGGGGTGCTGGAGGTGTGACTGTCTCCTATAATATATCCTAAAATATAACCAACCCCAGAGCTATCCCTGAGAGAGCTGTGCAACCTTGATAACAGGAGGTAAAGAATACTCAGGTAACTGAAGACAAAATCAGGTCCTTGGTCAGCTTCTTCTCCTTTCAGCTTTACATATATTGTTCATAAAACTCCTCCCATCAGTATTTTATGGTGCTATGTCACCAAATCTGTTGTTTATGCGTCTCAAATGCCTTGGTGGCGGCGTGACTGAAAAATAAAATAATTGTTCTATTACAGTTTCTTCTGTTTTATTAATGATTAAAACATTCATCAATGTAATTGCCAGTTAAACTTTCACTTTGCATCAAATCTCCAGAGGCCCTTCTTGAATTTGCCAAGTGTGAGACATTCACTTTTCTGAAACATTTTCTGTCAATGACACTGTTATTATAGGCAGTGTGGGTAGCTATAGCTACCTAACACTTTCAATTTCTGAGCCTGTTTCCTTATTAATGTAAACATACAGGTAGTGACATGGCACCTGGGTTTGGAAACACTTGCAGGATCATATTTTTACTGAAAAAGAGTCAATTGCTATAAATTGACCCACCACCATGGACTTCACTGGAGCTACTTCGGACTCCAGCAGCTGAACATTTAGCATGTAGTAATCTTGTTGAAACTCAGTGGATCTGTGGACGATATCAGGCAGTATGGGTTGGGTTCAACACTTGCATTACTCCTAGTAAAAGGGATTGCAGAGGCAAAGTTGTTAACTATGAATGGCTACTCTGCTGAGATGAACAAGTAGAGGTAAAGCTATCAGGGCATGATCTCTCGAGCTAGTCTTATCAATACAGTGAATAGAAATTATTTTCCATTTGTCAGGGTGAGCAGAGAATTTAGTCTTCATGAAAGACACCATTAGTTAGGAAAAGAAAGAAGAGATGTCAACCAACATGTATGAACCAACATAACGAGCATTTTCTCAGCTCACCTCCAGAAAAAAATAATTGATATTTCTACCTAATATCAGTGCAGATAGATCAATTTACCCCTGGGAGGCTTGAAAGCTGCAACTGGATGTATTCGCTTTCTCATGAGTTTGATATTAGACTAATAAAAGAGACCCCCCCTGCCCATGTATATAGTCAAATCCCCAGAGCCTTTGAGGGTTTTGGGGACTAGAAAGGGATGAAGGGGGAAGAAAGCATAGTCAGCGTGCAATCCACACAGAGGGGTGGATAGGCCATGCCTACTTCAATGAATACAAACAAATGACATATTTAGAAAGGCTGCATTTGCGTAAAGGCATGTTTGAAATGAGCTTAAAACATCTAAGCCATATTTAGAAGATGACTGAAAAGAAGGAAGAGAGTTTGATATATCAACATTTCAGAAAAAAAGGCAGAGGCGGTCTTTTGTTAACACTGGAGATTAGCAATTCAAATAGCTCAATCTTTAATCCAGGAAATTACCTAGTAAAAATGAGACTAGTTAACATTTGCAGGGCACTTAAAATATTTAAATGAGGAAAGGGCAGATTTTCAATGACATTTATATGTCTACTAGATATACTTTTTTCTCTAGATGATCAATTTTTTTTTTAATGCTTATGCTATTTGCTCCCAAAGGTTAAAAGGGAGTTTATTTAGTATGGCAGTGTTGAGAGGACTACTGGGGGCTTTTCTTCATCTCAGTGCACTTCACTGCCACAGACAACCTATCTCTAATTTCCTGATATTATCATCTTGTACACTGAAGACTCTGTCAAGAGGAAAATAATGTGACTTTCTCTAGGTAGCCCATGAGTAGGCAAAAGCAGAGATGTTGAATGGGATTTTTGGTCAGGCTGAGATAATTTTGATCTCAGTTACCTAAATATCATGTTCTTGTTATAGTGATTTGATGGCAGGACAGTAGGACTAGAAGGCCCAGTCATGACATCCCAAAAAATTGAAGAAATAGACTGAGAGAGCTTGAATCAGCTGTATGTGGTGATAAGCACAAAATCACCATGGGAGACAGAGCTTAGTGAGGTATTTCTCCATACAGATTGCATTTGTCTGTGAGACAACATACATTCAAGATTAGCAGCTGGCCCGTGGGTTCACTGGTATAATTAAAAAGTTTTTCTCATTGTACTGTGTTAATGTTTCAGTGTACCTTCAAATCTGACAATCTAGTTCTCGTCCTTGATGGTAAATGGGTGCAGAGGTTTTGGTTTACTTGCCTTTTTTGTGTCAAAGTGTTTTTTGTGCTGAAGGTAATATGAACTAAAAATGTACTCTTTTTATATGACTTAACCCAAAATCTTAACAATTCTTCTGTTTTTCAAAGCAGCTAGTTGTTTGTAATTATGTCATTCCAGTATCTTGGTTTGTTAAAAATTGTTTCTTCTCCCTACACATACAAGAACAGAAAGAAAGCAGAGGAGAAGTCTTGAAACAGATTTCAATCAAATGAGAAAAAGTAAACAACTAAAAAAAAAAGAAGAGGAAAGAAAGAAACATTAAGAATATTCCCATGCAAGTAAAATTATGCCTTATCTGGGACAATAACAACTTAAAAATTAAAAGAGAAATTTAGTTTGTATGATAATGTTCCTTTAGGCTTACTTTTTTCTGTCTGCACTCTTTATCTTTTAATGCTATATAATTCTAGCTTTTACTGTATGGTGTTTTTTTCTTTCTTTTAATGGCTAAACAGTAAGAATGAAGGGTTGGAAATGGGCTTCATACACAATAAAAGCACTCTCTGTTGAAAAAAACCCGTAGTTGTTGTTTCCTTCCTTTGCTTTTCCAAAACAAAGCTTAAAAATATGTGTCCCATGACCAGTCATTTCAGCTTTTGCATTATCTGGGTTCAGTATTATACATAAAACATTCACTGGTACATTAGTGGAGAGCATTTCTTGCTATCTTGATGTTGTCTTCTCTGTCCCTGTTCTGCTCAGCCAACGCAGCCAGCGAGCGCCTGGTTTGCTTACCCGCTCTGTCTTCACAGCTCTTACGTCCTTAAAAGCTCAGAGGGGAGAGTGAGTCCAGCCTCTGAGGTGTTAAGATTTGGTTTTGATCCTTTAAACTCTAAATATGGGGCTTTGGCTAAAACCTGTAGATTTCTAACAATAGCTTCTTTTTTTTTCCCTCCTCCAATTTTAGGCTTACTTTAACCTTATCCTGTCCCATGGACTTGAAGAATTTTCCTATGGATGTACAGACATGTACAATGCAGCTAGAGAGCTGTGAGTGTCCAATTGCTTTATCTAGCGAAGAACAAGATTTTACCATAACATTTGGTGGTTAGATAGTATCTACATTGTTGTATTTGTGTGGTGAGACTCAATATTCCTATTTTGTAAGGGAAAATCGTGGAGGAACAGTGCTTTAACTGTCCATCACTGTACCGTGCGGGTCCTCTGTCTCTGTGCTGTTCCTGCTCCCTTCCCTTTCCCCTTCCCGGGGCACATCACCTCACCCATCAGGGCTGCATCACTTCCAGGGATAACCACAGCGATGCTGTGCAGAAGAAATCAAATCTCAGGAAAGTAAGACCAGTTAGTACACAGCCAGGGGTTAGCTATGTCTGATCAAGACAATGGAAAATGGAAGCAACACACCCGATGAAGCAGAGGTCCTGTAGGGACGCTTAGGCTAGTAAGATAAATGGGGCCAAGGCATGGACCTGGGTATCGGCACACACTCATCTGTACCGCGTAGCTGTACCTCGTTCAAGTGTCAGCACACAGCTTGTTTAATTTACCCGTAAATATGTAGCCATTGCAGCCAAAAAGAGACTTCAGTGAGTTGAAGCCTCTCTCGTTCCCCTCGGCACCTCTCAGTGGTAGGTTCACAGGTTTACCAAAGCTGCAGTTTTCTTTTCGGTAAGGGCCCAGCTTTCTGCAGTCCAGTAATCCTTGTTTTGTTGGTGTCCACCAGCTGCATCATCAAAGAATGATGAAAATAAAGCAAAATGCAGACTGATACATAGGCACAGAGAAATGTCATTTCAGTTGTAAACAGTATCTTTGATGGGCCAGCAAAATTATTTTTTAGTAGCAAACCAGGGCAGTGTTTCAGAACATAATGGTGTTACTTGTTGCTCTTAATAGAGTAATAGTGCAGTAATAGTAACTGGTAACTAACAGCAATAGTGCTGTTGTTAATTAGACAGCTTAAAAACATAACTGAGATAACATGTATTGCAATAAAAGACATGCTTCTCAGACATAATAATATTTGCTTTTGATGTTTGCTAGTCAGTTACCATCTAACGAACTCTGATTTCTTTATTGTAGTTGGCTACACTATGAATGATCTGATATTTGAGTGGTTAAGTGATGGACCTGTGCAAGTTGCAGAGGGTTTAACCTTGCCACAGTTTATTTTGAAAGAAGATAAAGAACTTGGTTATTGCACAAAACATTACAACACTGGTGAGCATTATTCTATTTTTTTCTGTTAATTGCTCTAATGGTATCTGTTGTCAATTTGTAAAGGGAAAAGATGGGTAAAATGAAAAAAAAAAAATTGAAATTAAAATTTGATTCAGCTACATTTATTTTTAAATCTTAAAAAATGAAATTTTCTCCCTTTTATTTTTGTTTGTTTGAAAGATTTTGTTTCCAAATTTCCTTTAATTTCATTAAAGATATTCTAATATACATATTCTAATATCCTTAAAATCATTAAGGAATTTAAAATCTTTAAAAACTGATTAAAAAATCCAGTTGTTTTGATTTCCTTAAAATGAAACTTTTTTTAACAAACTGAATTTTTTCTTAAATATTGATTCAGTACTTTTAAAGTACTTTCTGAACTTGGTTTATTTCTTCAGCATATCAAAGTGCCAGGGGGGGGGAATAACAAATTTTCACCAGCCTTTATGTGTCGTCTAACCTATGAAATGTAGTATTTGAAAAGACAATGCTTTCATTGCTGATCTGAATAGTGTACAGACCTGAAATGCTGGAAATTAAATGTTTCCTTAATACTGTAATATTTTCCTATATTTGCTATTTTGAAGTTTCAAATGCTGTGTTTTCTGTCTTTAGATTTACAGAGCAGAGGGAACTCTGTTAAAATTTGGATTTAGCTGCTTGAAGTTTATTTAATAGATACAGCGTTTAGAGAATGCTTTGCTGGGTGCTTGCTGGGATTAGATATAATCCCTTTCATCTAAAATAGCTTTTTCATCATTTCAGCATAAGAGCCAATCTGGTTGCATCAAATACATTTGTTTCATTCTGTGAAATAACACAACATGAGAGGTTCTGTCTCTGCCAAAAATAAGTCACATTCATTCCTTATGAAAAGAAAATTATTGTTTTTCATTTTTACAAATACAACTTCTCATTTTGGGGCCCAAAGTGCCAAGGAAGGAAAACTTTGTGATTCCACAGTCCAAGACCCGTGGAAAGGGGGACTGCTGTGACTTCTCATCTTTTCTCACACTTAAAGGGGGTAATCGAGAGTAAATTCCGATAGACAGAGCTTACCCATTTGTAACTTGGCTGATACAAAGTTTAGCCATTTCCCAGCACATAACTCAAACTCTGAATAAGTGAGTTCATCTGCTTTTCTAATTACTGTCAGATAACCATTTTGCAGGGTCAAACACTGAAAGTAAGAGAGGGGGGAGAGCATGAGCAATAGCTTCCTTGTATACCCATGAAGATTCCCCACAAAGGATAAAAATGCCAATTAATAGCTTCCATTACATATAGTTAAACAAAATGAATGTCTAATAAACAAAAGTTAAAAGTGTGTATCCTGGCCAGGGGAACTGAAAAGCAGTATTCCAGCAAAAGAAAACTTTGCCTACAGGCACCCACAGTGCTGTCTTCTCTGTAGCATGCTCCTTCATGGCTCCTTCAGGTTTGCTGTGAAGTTCAAATGTGGATAAAAGCTGTATTATTCAGCCTTCTCCTCCCACCCACACTGCAAGGCACTCTGTCCAGGTTGCACCGCAGGAATCTGGAGAGCATGTGACAGACTGGGCTACTCTAATGCCGTTGCTGCCACACATGGCCACCCACACCTTTCGAGTCCCCTCCTGTATGGGCAGATCGGTCAGGATCGGTCTCTATCCACAGGTCAGGCAACTCAACAGGTCAGGACACTCATATATGAGCTTCTGTCCTGCCAAAAGATATTATTCAGTTCTTCTCCCCTCCCCTTTTTGCCAAACAGTCTCTGCATTGTCCCTTATGCCAACTCTCGCACCCTGCCATTCAGCTTTCTGGAGCAGAAAAAAAATATACATGCATCACAAAAGGCAGCAAAAAATCTAATTTCCCCTGAAAGGACGAAAAAGGAACAATGCATCGTCAAGCACTTGATCAACCAGGACAAAAGGGGTCTTTTGAAACCATTGGCATGACATCTCAGGAAGGACAGACATTTTTGTACTTGGATTAGTCTGCCTCGAGTGAGAGCCTTCACAGTACCTAAACCACAGTCAGGATACACAGTAATTTGGAGAGCAGCACAGAGTGGCTGGATTAGTAGCTGATGAACTGTTGCAACTCAGGACTCTTCATCTGCTGCTGCACGGCTAGCTCCCCTGTTAGGCAATCCTAAACTGTCCTCCGCTACCCTTGTGGAGCAGCTATTTGTTGTTTGAAGAATTACTCACCTCCCACAAGAGATGGGTTTCCTGGAGTGAAATTCAAAGCAGGCTTTGAGTTGATTTTGCTGTGAGAAACATTCCACAGACACAGGCAAATGACATGACCAGGATGAGAAGGGATGTGATCTACCATAGGACTGTAAGACTAATTGTTTACAATTTGTCTGTTTAAGTACATTTGCTTAATCTCATGTAATTAAAAGAGCAAAATGCTGTCCCCTTTTAATACTAAACATATTTGACTAAAGTAAAATCTTATTAAAATTTGAGAAAAGAAACATTACATTATATTTTTCGGAAGTGAAACAACTGTGCTAATATTAATTTTCTCAGTTAATGTGAGTCAGGGGTCCCATGTGTCTCCCAAGCTAGCGTGCAACAAATGGCTGGCTCGCATTTGTGTATCAGGATCTGCTTGCAGTGTTAGGTTAGGAAACTGGCCATTCATCTAACTTATGTTCAGAAAACAAGATAAAAATGTACAAAAAGCATTTATGAAAGTAATTTCATGTTCTAGGAAAGTTTACATGCATTGAAGTCAAGTTTCATTTGGAGCGTCAGATGGGATACTATTTAATCCAGATGTACATTCCTAGCCTGCTGATTGTCATTTTGTCCTGGGTTTCTTTCTGGATCAACATGGATGCTGCTCCAGCTAGAGTCGCACTGGGTATCACTACAGTTTTGACAATGACCACGCAAAGTTCAGGATCGAGAGCTTCCCTCCCAAAAGTAAGGAAATAATTTTGTACCACCGATTTGTTCTTAGGAAGAAATATTTGTACTAATTTTGAAGTTTCTGAAAGATCTGTGTAAATACGCATCTGATAAGAATACAGGAGAAAGTGGTAGCAGTGTGGTGTTAAAATGTTGCAATACCCTTGCATTTGGATTAAGGCAGGTGTCTGCTGGTTTGCGGGATGGCTGGAGGGCTCAAAGGTATGGATTTTCAATGAGTTTTTACTAGTTTTGAAACTAAGTTTTCAGCATTTAGAAGCCAGATTTTTCTGAAGTATTTAGGTACCTGACTGGATTTCTGAAAGCACTTCCATGAAAATTGGACATTCTATCTGACTGGGGACTTTACAAACTCTGTCTGGTCTTTTCTGGGCTGTTAGACTCTGAAATACCTCGATGTTTCTAGATATGGCACTTAGTCCAATGGATATATAAATATACATAAATATTTATATGTATATATAAAATACATATATATAACACGTATACACCTAGAAGGTTTATCTGGAGAATCTTTTCAGTGAGGAACTGCTGATGTCTTTGCTTCATGGCAGAATTTGTCCATGTTCTCATTCAAGTGTCGTCTGCAGACTTCCATCCTGTCTACACACAAAAATATCCTTTCATTCGAATTTTGTGGTCTTTTTAATCCAGGCCAGATGCTGTAGATGGGTTTACAGATTACAGACTGGATCCTTTGTTTAGTCAGGCTGACAGCTCTTTTCAGCATGGGCACAGCCTGCATAATTCTGCTGATAGCATTCCCAGCAGAATTTCATGTGCGTGCTCAGGCATTGTACAATTTTCTGGAAGAGAGCTCAGAGGTAGATCAGTTTGCAATAGCCTAAGGAGTCATGAGATATACTCCCTGAAGAGTCCTCTTTACAGCAGTCCTGCATCACAGGGACCAGGATGATAAAACTGCTCTAGCAGCAATGAAAGCACAAATTTTGGCTGTTTGTACAGATCATGATCCATTCCAAAAAGCATGTTGTATTTTGTTCTACGTTACCCTCAGTATCATATTTAGTCTCATTCCAAATACTGTAATTTGTTCAAATGGAGCATATATAGGGCAACTTCAAAAACCGCACAGATTGTGTTACTCTTCTGTTGGTAATGAGAAAGCATCACTTAAAAATCTCATAACTACAACAGTTGGTTGAGCTTCACTTGTTCACTTGGAGATATGTGAATTCATATATTATCTTAGAATTTCAAATGGATAATTTCTTAAACATTTGTTCAGACAATTCAGTCAATATTACCAAGTGAACACTCTGAAAAGAAAGTCAACAAAGAGATAATCTTGGCAAGGAGCATACAAGCTCTGTAGATAACAAGTTTGAAATCACCAAAGACTCTGTCTAGATGGTACAACAAGATTCCATGCTGATATATTCCAAGTTTCTTCCAAATTAGAGGTGGCTTGAGAATTAGATGTGGTACAATCACTGTAGTGGAGATTTCCACCCCCATTTCCAACTGGGCAAACATACCCTGCCAAGAAGTTCTGCAGTGTTAGCATGCCCAAAATGCTAATGTTTTAGAAAGATTTTTTTATCATATGCTTTTGATCAAGCTGAAATGTTTCTCCCTTTTGTATTCTGCCTCGTTTGAGTAGAAAAGTATTTGCTGAATAATTTTCTGGGCTTCTGCTGAGTGGAGGAAATACAAAGATCCAGAATATGTTGTCTGTGGCTATTTGATTTTCGGAGAGGTTCTTCTCCAGCCTCAGGATTAAATAGATTTATCTCAGCAGCTGTCAGAGAACGGTGATGCTCTGGCTCTAGTCCACCCTCTCCTAGTGTTTTCTGCTGTGTTCCTTTGCCAGAAGAGACGTACTAAGGAAAAGTACCTCACCAGAGAGCCCAGCAGACTTATTTCAGTCAGGCTACACCCAGTTGTTGCAATTCCACTGTGTAATTCAGCTGGCTGTACTTTACCGCTTTTTACAACTCTCTATAAGTGAGTTAATCCTTGTGGGGGCTTTTGAAGGTGTGCCAGTTGACTTAAAAATGTGATTCGAAGTAAATGCTAGCATACCTGCCAGCTGACTCCCACCTCAGATGAATCAGGTGCCTGAAGAAACACGGGACTGACCAAAACCAAAGTGCTTCAAAACAGGCTTTGTGTGCACATGTAGCTGTATAGCCACGTAGAGCCATACAGGTCTCATGTCACCAGTATCTGATTCCTTACACAAAGAAGAAGCAAGCTTTTCTTGCTGTTGCTGTTGCAGGCACCTAGCTATTTTAAAACCTCATCTGTAACTTAATACCAAAATTGTATTTCTTAATAAAATATGTCCAGCTGAAATGCATTTAGAAATACAATATGAAAAGAATTGAATGAAATCAGTGTTAAATCTGAAGTCCCAAAATGGCTCTTTAATATTTTTCTAAGTCCTGTCTACATATTGCCAAGACGCAGGAAGTTAGGCTGTCAATAAAACATCCATTTAAAAAATGCTCCAAGCATGAATATCTAACAGAATAAGACATGTCAGGAGGGTTATTTTTGCAAGAGTACTGAAAAAACAGATGCAACTTTGCTTTGTGAAAGCCGCCTAGATTTGAATACAAGAGTTATTTTTTTTTCCCCATCCTTCTTTGTGTCCTATTCTTAGTAACGCACATTTATACAACTTAACTTTACCTTTAATTTACCCACTGTCACATGCCAAAAGTTTCTTCTCATTCTTCTCTATTTTAGTAGAGCTTTACCACAAAAAACAACAAATCATCACAACTCACCAACTTTAAAGGGAACAATTCCTTTACCTAAAAAAGGCAAAGAAGAATTGTGATGAGAAGATTCCTGGTTAGTTTTTATTGTCAGTTTCCAAGTTACTGTCTAAATGATTAAAGTGGTACTGTTTAGAAATAATTACCTACATATTGTTCTCAACCCTGGTATAAGATTACATGACAGAGTTCTGTTTGCTTAAAACTGCTCTTTTCCATATTAATACCTAATACACATTTTGATACACAGATTTCATAATGATAGGTCATGGCAACATAGACATTAGGCATTCAGTTATTGAAAATTGAACATAATATTGAGACTGCTGAAAAGAAAAGAAGAGGAAAGGAAAAGAAAAGAAGAGGAAAGGAAAGGAAAGGAAGGGAAAGGAAAGGAAAGGAAAGGAAAGGAAAGGAAAGGAAAGGAAAGGAAAGGAAAGGAAAGGAAAGGAAAGGAAAGGAAAGGAAAGGAAAGGAAAGGAAAGGAAAGGGAAGGAAAGGAAAGGAAAGGAAAGGAAAGGAAAGGAAAGGAAAGGGAAGGGAAGGGAAGGGAAGGAAAGGAAAGGAAAGGAAAGGAAAGGAAAGGAAAGGAAAGGAAAGGAAAGGAAAGGAAAGGAAAGGAAAGGAAAGGAAAGGAAAGGAAAGGAAAGGAAAGGAAAGGGAAGGAAAGGAAAGGAAAGGAAAGGAAAGGAAAGGAAAGGAAAGGAAAGGAAAGGAAAGGAAAGGAAAGGAAAGGAAAGGAAAGGAAAGGAAAGGAAAGGAAAGGAAAGGAAAGGAAAGGAAAGGAAAGGAAAGGAAAGGAAAGGAAAGGAAAGGAAAGGAAAGGAAAGGGAAGGATGAAATTAATTCCAGCTGAGGCTCATGTTTGCTGCACATAAGAGAAACATCTAGAAAACCTCTTCCAAATGAGATGTAATTATATTTATTTGGTAAATTTTGTAGTATTTCTGTGGAATTATTATCTTCATAGCTTTTTGAAATTCTGGCTAAGAACATAGGGTCAAATTCCAATATCATCAACATGGTAGTAAAGAAATCAATATGCATTATTTTTCCTTATTCTTCTACAAAGTTGATTACTTTGTTACAAAAGGTAAGAATAAACCATGAGAGAGTTTACATCCCCCAAAAGCTACTGTTCTAGGAAGGGAGATCTGCAGTGCCTGTTGCAGAAAGCAGAAAGGTTCTCTTCCTCTACAGTTTTAGCATAAGATGAGGAATATCGCGTCCTGCTTCCTTCATGGACATGAAATAATGTTTTTCTATATAGGGTGTATCTGCAGAGAAATATTCACCATGGTGTCTACCTCTTTTATAATGATGAAATTATTTTTGTTTATTCTGTTTGTTACAGAAGACTAGTGAGGGGTCCTGTGACCAGAGTTACTCTTACTGGTTGTGTTAGGGTGGTAAGGAACTCATCCAGAAAGCTGGGGTTGAATACCCTCCCTCCAGTTTGGCTAATCCATTGCTGAGATGGCTAGGAATGTTGATCCAAAATAGCAGGGTTCCTATGGTCAGTTCCCCTTCCCACACGTTTATGTGTATAAGTCTTACCCACATCTGATACTCTATGCCCTCTGGTCGTGTCATTGTTTTCCACTTAGAAACTTTGGCTAGATAAATGTTTTTGCACCCAGCTACAGCAGTAGCTCTTGCCGATCGGCCAGCTGAGCAGAAATCCTGGTTGCCAGCTGGGTGACAGCGTGACCACACATCCACAATGAAACCCTTAGGAAACACTGAGCTTTCTATGCGAGTCCTGTGCATGAGCCCGGGAGCTCCCTTGCACCTAGGGTTCGCTGGACTTCATCTATGCAGAGAAACTCTACGACACACAAATCGAGAATCTGATGTAACCTTCCATACATCCATGCCATACTCAGCACATGCTTAGATCCAATGCCTTCTGGAAGTATCAGACCCACAGCACAAAACCAGCAGTATGTATTCATCAAAATGTGGAGAAAGGAATGTCTGGGAATCATAAGGGACACAGAGACATAGAATATGGCTCTACATATTTTATGATCCCAGCTGTGTATAAGCTGGGGGAGTAAAAAGGATATCAAGGTACAATAGCGCAGAATTGTTGAGAAGTGTTAGGAAACAGTTCTTCAGAGCACTGAGTGAATATTCTCTTGCTCTTCTATTTATTTTTAAATAACTTCTCTTTTGTTGAATCAACAGAATCAGAAGTTTTAAAACATTTTCAAAAAAGGCATTTGAAAGA
The DNA here is from genome assembly GCF_964195595.1 of Calonectris borealis. Classification (NCBI taxonomy): domain Eukaryota; kingdom Metazoa; phylum Chordata; class Aves; order Procellariiformes; family Procellariidae; genus Calonectris; species Calonectris borealis. The sequence continues at coordinate 136,206,590 of NC_134312.1, read as the reverse complement.
ATAATGAGTTCTCTGCTGTGCTAGTAATTGGGTGTTTTTCAGATTGCCTTCTTCTTAAAACACTTATATAAGCCAAACCTTAGCAACAACAGTCCAAGAAAATGAATTACTTTTAATGCCATAAAGCAAAACATTTGAGGATACTTTAAGTCAGGTAAGTGATAGCAACTGTATTTTACACAGTTGCATAGCATTCATATTGTGTTACTTTAATGCACAGTGCTTAATGAATGCATGTTTCTTCCCCAGGGAGCAATCTGTGCAGAAAAAAAGTCTCATTGAAAGCTCACTGAAACCTCTGGGAGTCCTTCCATTCACTTCATTTTGCTTTGGATCACTAAATACATTACCAAATGCAATAAAAGCATTATATTCTAATAGGTGCAGAGACTTGCAAAATCAAAGTCAATGAAGTCTATCCCCTTTGGCAGCAAATGACTGCTTTTATGTGTCGTCCACTACCCCCAGCATATTTGGAGACTTTTCAAGATTCTTGGGCTTCTGGCAGACCAGTCTGAGAAAGTAACCTGTCCTTTTTTGAATGCCAAAAGTTATCAAGTAAAGAAGCTCCAAGAATACAGCACATTTTTTATTTTGAATTAAGGTTAAAATGATGCCATAATAAAATTTAAAAAGAAAGGAAGAAATGAGGAGAAATAACAATAAAGAAAAATGAATAGATGCTGTTCTCAGAGATTACATTATTCTGTGTTCATTGGTCTTCACAGAAAGTAGAGCACCTAAGATGATAGCTTACTCTTTCATGTAACAAAACACAGAGATGATACATTTTGGTGCAGCATTATGGTAAAAAAGCAATAATTAAGTAACTTGGAATGGAAGTAATTTTTTGACAAATTACTTTTCCTCTAGTCTCAGGATCTGAAGAGGAAATACAGGAGTAATTCAATGATCATGAGATATGTTAATTGGCACTTAGTTGGCTTATACAGGTGTCTGAGCACCTGACATGCTGCTTAAATAATTAGGCCAGCTCTATTTTTATTAGATGTTTATAAATTCCTGTTGTAGATCTGATGGTCCTAAAACAGTACCATGATATTTAATATGCCTGCCCTATGTCACATATTTATTGATTCTAATGGGGGAACTGCAAAAAAATTTCCACTTTTAAAAAATTTGTTCAGGGGCCTTGAGTGGATTCAAAAAGAAACATCCTAGTGGTTGTCAGTTTTCTTGACCATAATAAAAGTGGGCATGTCCAAACCCTTGGGAAGTCAGGCTGCGCTGTCAAGTAACCACGAGGATCTATTCCTCAGTCATGTGCCTATACAGAAATGTTTTAGCAGTCCCTTGTTTTGTTCACTTCCAATCTTCTTATATAACTTTCTTTTCCCTCTCCATTATAGTTTTAACATATAACATATATTCCATCTTTTACTTATATTAAGAGAATTATGAAACCTGCTTTAGCTCTTTTTTTTTTTTTTTTTTGAGTTTGGCAAAGCTAGATGCAACTAAATCTTGTATTCAGACAGAGTTTTCAATATCCATTGTTATATTCCATAGATTGTTTGAATTTGCATACAGAGATTCATCCTACACTACACAACAGAGGGACTCACGTAGACTGAAGCTCTTTTTCAACAAAAAAAGTTCCAAAGTAAAACAAGGGTCATAAGTAAGTAAGCATATATTTGCTTGTGACTTATTGACGCAACTACTTCAGTACAAACTAATTGTCATTAAATACAAAGTTCTGTGTACAAAATAAGGAGTCCTACAAAATACTATAAAACAGATTCCTGTCAAGTTGTTTATAAACACCTGCTCATAAATTATAGTTCAAAAAGGTATTTTCTGATTCTGATCTACAGATTTTTCATATTCCATTTCTGTAATCTTTCTCCTTCCCTTTTTATTTATGTTTTCTCATGAATGGTTTCGAGGCAAGATATTAATGTGTTTATGCTTGAGGGCAAGAGAGTGTTTGAACTGCAGTGGAAGATGTGGTATATGTACCAGATGATACGTGATGTACCAGAGACAACTTTCTAGCCACTTCAAGTACCATGTTAATACCAGCTTGACAATACATGCTCGGTCCTGACAAAAAGACTGTGCGGTGCCCAGAAGCTGCTGTGCTGCTTCCACCTACATCTGCTGGTCTTGTAAAAGACACTTTCCCTTCTTGCAAATCTTCTCCTTTGAGATCTAGGTAGATACTTACACAGCTAGCAGTTACAACTTCACTGGGAGCAGTATCTCAATTAAAGCTATGTTGGATGAACTTTGGCACAGTTATATATGCTGTGATCATGCATCCATAATAAGAAGAAATTTTTTTCTTCCATTCCACAATCGCTTCCAGTTCTGCAAAACCGAAGATTTGGGTCTGCTGCATGGGTAAGACGACAAAAACCAGCAGGATCCATGTTTCTTGTAGGAAGAGCAGGAGGAAGAAGGATGTAGATGTTAAACAGAGCACCTAAATCTGTTGCTAGAAATTACCACATCATTCTGTTTAGCTTGGCCACAGAGATGAGGTGTCCTGGTTAATCTTTGGGTCTTAAAATGGTTATGTATGAATTCTAGTGAAATTCTTGCTGCCTTTTATTCTGTGCAAAGCTGACTGACAAGATACTGGATAAAAACGAATACATTTGGTCTATAGCAAATTCTACCCTATGAAAGTAAAAAAGAAAAAAAAGACTCAGTAAATCAGTCACTTTTTCCACTGTACTAATCTAAACTTCTAAAGTTTACTTTTCTGTATAGTGAGGACAGTGGTATTTACCGTACTACAAAAACAGTAGTTGCTGCCATGCGTGACAGATAAAAATATGCGATAAGATGTGTCTAAATACCTCTGGGATGTAGTTTGAGTACTCCTGGCACTTCCTCAGCAGGTTTTATAATGCAGTCATCTGGGAGGGCTGGCATTCAGCGGAGCCTATTTCAAGCATCAGAGAAGAGTTGAAGTTACTGTGCACACCAGTCTGCCGGTTGTTTCATAACCCTGGCACGATACTGGGGCTCTCCGGCTTCATTGTCGCACCCTCCAGGACCTTCTGGAGGCTTTTAGTGGCTCTCTGAGGAACACTCTGTACCACTCTTTCACACACATAAGCACTGCAAACCCGCTCTAAAGCAACGACGTAGGCTGTTGTGGCTCATTCATTTCAAATAATTGCAAGCCTTGACTCTATTAGATCATTTAGGCGTATAACTTATGAATATCCCCTGTTAATATTTCATTTGAAATAACATTGATGGGAGCCCCTGGAGTCTGTGAAAAACACTGTCATTTGCAATGTACCTTAAGGCTGCCATGTTCCAGTCTGACCATCAGTGCACATGGCTGTTAAGGCAGCTGGGCTATTGACATCTTACTCCCCAAAAGTTGTCCTTGAGTTACAGTGCAACCATACGAACTCCGTTGCTTAAATGACAGGTCTTTTTTCCCTTTGGGAAACATTTTTCTGGGGAAAAAAAAAAGCTTGTTGATATTGATGCCTAGAAGTATTAACCCCTTCCTCTCCTCTCCGTCTCCCCACCTGCCCAAAGAAAACAGAGAGGAGCAATTTACTTTTCTTCATGGATGGGTCAAAAAAACTTCTGCAGGAGGAGGAACTAAATGACTCAGTGTCTTGGTTTTGTATATAATATCTGTGATATGTCATGACTATGACTTTAATTTGCCAGTAGTTGAGCACACTATTCTTTGTTATAGTAACATCAGGGAAATTAAACAATTCTGAACTAGGCAATGGCAAGAAAACAATATGATTTTTTTTTAAGGCATGGAAATATAGTCATGCACTCTAGAATGCATTATTATTCACAGATCCTTGGATGTAAAGTTAAAAACCCTGAAGAAGTAGTCTCTTTTCCTTCTTGTTTCTTCTTCCTAGAAGCTTGGAGTTAATTGAGATATCTTGTCTCAAAGAGAAGGGAGCACGAGAGCAAAGAGCTTTGATCCTCAGTAGCTTGTATCTGGTGTTAGGCCTCCTTGCCTGTGAGAAATAGCGTGACATAGCGTGCTGTCTTTCCTTTTCTACCAAAGATTAAGGCTGTGGAGAATTGAGCCTGGACTCTCATTAAGTCTGGAGGGAAACTTAAGTGACTAAATCACAGCAGAAAATGTAAGTTACAAAAAAGGGAGAACACATAACGAATGTTGCTCAGTACACGTATTCATAGAAAAGATAGTACAGTTATGTTATAAATAATTATCAATAATGACACTATTATAATGAGAACTTATCAATATCTGTCACATATGGGAGAAACTATTTCTATTAAAAGATGGTCTACTGAGAAACTAAAAATTAGTTTAAAGTATTTCATTGATATAAATGATTGCATTTTTCGCCTCTTTTCTGCAGAAGGACATTTTCCTTTGTCTGCGTAATGGCAATCAAAACACTTTATTGATAGATTTGTACTAAAATATGATGAAAAGCACTACTTTTAAAACTTACCTGTGGTCAGGAGGCACTGATGCCCATCCCTTTATAGGGCATGATCAACTTAAAAACACTTCTTAATTTTTCAGGGAACCATGTAGATGGTCACAGACAGCAATGAGAGTACCACCCTCCCAGACTGCACCACTCCATGCGTGAGCGTGCTCTGCTCATCAAAAACTGATTTAAAAACAGTTTAAATTTGCATGGAACTGACAAAGAAATAATGAAAAGTTAAGAAAGTGTGAAGCAGCCCAAGTGTCAGGATTATAATAAAAACTCTTAGAGTTAGTGTGTTCTTTTGCTTTTTCTTATTCAAACAATCAAACTACTCACTTGTTTTTTTAAGGAAGTTGTAGTTGTCTGACAGGATCTATTTTATGAGTTTGTTGGCTGCATTTTGCTGTCTCCTGAACCTTCTAGCAGAAACAGAATCTGCTCGGAATGAAAACAAAATCCTGTCACTGGGAATGACTTGAATTAAAGCATTCAGATGCTCAGGCTTTACCGCTGCTGTTACTTCTTACGAGGGCTCCCCAAAGTCAAGCATGACAGGGTTATGCCACAAAGATAACGGCGCAGAACAACTCAGTTGTGCATATATCTCTCCCTGGATATGAAACCAAAAATAACCTTGCTTTTACAAATCTCAAAATGGCTAAAATACTACTGTAGGAAGCAATGTAGTCTTTTTTTATGTCTTGTTTTCTCTATCAGTCCCATCTAGTGAGTGGGAAGAATAAGACATAATTATTCTCTTAATTGGTTAATTGTTCTCTCTGAAGTTGGTTCATTTGTCATTCTTCAGTAATGGCGTAGTGTTGATTTTAACTGGGTAGCATGGTCTTTTTGGTAAATAAGAAATGAGACCTTTTTTTTTTTTAACAATTTTCCAATGCTCTGTTAGAATGGGCATAAACACTGCATTGCTCAAACTAGAATTGCTCTGTGCCAACCACACCACTGTGTATAGAGGTGACTTCTTATCTTTTTCTACATTGACTGGAACAGCAGACAGATGTTTTGCAACAAGTCAAAACCGTGTGTACTACACATGCTTCCAGGCAAGGCTTGTAGCTTGGCAAATGATTTCATGGTGAATTGTTTAAAGGTAAAACTCTCTTGGTGAGTGCGGCTATAAGAGTTGATTAACTTCTTACATTAACGAGGTTTCAGTAAAAGCTTTTCCCAAATTGAAAGGCATATCTAATTAAAAGACTGTGGATTGCCTGAATACGGGAACTGCACTTCATGGCAAGTTCATCTGGCCAGTTTCATTCATGATTTCAGCGATTAGACTGACTTCCTCCAGATGTACTTCCCTCTTAGTCAAGGAAAGGCAGCCTCAATAGCAGCTGTTGACCGCAGCAGAGTTCAAAAGCATCTTACCCAGCTCCTCTGTCTGCCATCTGTGAAACAGACTTTTAAAATAAATCCTTGCCAGTGCTAGCCGTTGTCCTCATTATGAATTTTTTTTTGTAATTCATACTCTTTTAAGAAAAAAAAAAACAACTGAAAATCACCCTGAAGAGAGAATGAAAATGAATTTTCAGCTATAATATTTTCAACTAAAACCAAATTCTGCTATTTTCAGCTAACATCAGATACATAGTTCTTCCTAACTCCTTTTTGCCGGCGTAGTACATGTATTAGATCTGTGCTCCGTTTTAGACGGGGTCAGGCATTTTCTCTGAGGGAGTGCTTTTTGTAAAAAAATGTCCCTTTGTTGAAGCTATGCAAGACTAATGTTCTCATTTATTGGAAAAATTTCCCAAACCATTGCTGTTGACTTCCAACCACCACCACTGTTTGATTTCTCCAAGATAGCTTTTTTTTTTAATTTTTGAAACTGCCTTGTTACTTGGAAATCAAAAGTTAATCAATCTAAAAATATCTGAAAAGTTTGACTTGAAACTGGAAATGAAGGAAATGGTTCAACTGATGTGATTTAAAAAAAATCAAATTTGTGATTTGTGACTTTTTTTACCTTTTCTTTTTTATTCTGATTTAGAAGACATTTCTTAAATGTCAAAAATCCCCAGGGAAGGGAAAAACAACATCCCACTCAGATATAACATTTACTGAGATACTGGTAGGCACTTTTCAACTTTAAATAATACTAAGAGTTCAGAGAAAAATTGCTCTAATTAAAACCTTACTACAGTCACAAGATCAAACTCAGGCACTTAAACACTCTGAGAAGAAGAGAATAAAGTCAAACTACCTCATAGTGAGCTCCAGCCATGATCATTGTAGCCAGCATATGAAGCTCAAGTCATATAAGCACATGAAGCTCAAGTCATATTAAGCATAGCTTAATCAGTTGTTTCTATTCTGATGTGGCTTAGTGACTTCTAGAAATCATAGATCTTTTTTTTTTTTTCCCCAAGTCCAGAAGGGACAATGTGGCCTTCCAGGATAATACTGCTTTTTGCATCCAATTGCTGTTACGGTTGTGTTCTATACTCTATATTTGGCTTAAGCATGTCTTAAAAGTGTGCAGTCTTGCTTTGAAAAAGAAGTTTGGAAGTTTATTTCAATAACTACCCACACACATTCTTAAAGGGAAATGTTTTTTAGAGACTGGGGATTCTCTGGCTTTACCCTCTAGCCGGTGTTCCTTGCTATGCATTTCTCTTCTGAAATACAAATGCTTTCCAGACCCAGTGTCTTTTCTCATTCAAGAATTCCTATGATGAAATCGAGCAACCTTTTGATCTTTTTTGGTAAACTAAATATATTGAGCTTCTTTTGCCTCTCACTCGTACGATGTCTTCTTCAGCCTTCAATCTTGTATCTTCCTCACTGTGCTAGTATCATGTTTTTAAATATAGCAACCACAACTATGCTACAGTGGAAACTCTTAATATAGCTTTCTTCCTCCTCCTTCTCCTCCTCCTCCTCTGTTCTGTTTATAGACTCAGTAGTTATATTCACCTTTTCCCCACAGCTTTGCACAGCTGATGCTCATCGTCAGTCCCTTTCAGTACCACTGGCAGTGCGCGGCACAGCCACCCTGCCTACGGATGTGGCCCCCTCCTTAACTCCAGCAGTGTGACCTGGTACTGGGCTCTTTTCACAAGTGCTTGGTTTGGAAGTGCCCAGGAATCCTAATTCTATTTTACTATATACCTTATTTTATCATTGTTTATAGTCTTACCATTCTTTTTTTCTTCTGATATTTTTCTTCATTTTTCCAGGACTCCTTTTTTCTATTGATTGGTGCTCATTTTCTTCTGGTTTTACCTGGCCTTTAAGTATTTCCTTTTTAGCTTTTTTCCAATAGTATTGGCTATTTCGGCTTCTCCTGTAATGCCATAAAGGGTACTTAAACCCCAAATTTACCCTGTTTGATGGTTGTGGAGTTACAGTTATTAAAATTTTTAACTCTTTATCGTGGTTTAACCTGGCAGCAGCCAAATACCACGCAGCCGCTCACTCACCCCCCCTGCCGGGTGGGATGGGGGAGAGAATCAGAAGGGTAAAAGTGACAAAAACTCGCGGGTTGAGGTTAAAGACAGTTTAATAGGGAAAGCAAAAGCCGCGCATGCAAGCAAAGCAAAACAAGGAATTCATTCCCTACTTCCCACCGTCAGGCAGGTGTTCAGCCATCGCCAGGAAAGCAGGGCTCCATCACGCGTAACGGTTACTTAGGAAGACAAACGCCATCACTCTGAACGCCCCCCCTCCTTCTTCTTCACCCAGCCTTATATGCTGAGCATGACGTCATATGGTATGGAATAGCCCACTGGCCAGCTGGGCCAGCCGTCCTGTCCACGCTCCCTCCCAGCCCCCTGCACATCTGGCAGCGCATGGGAAGATGAAAAGTCCTTGACTAGTGTAAACAATACCTAGCAACAACCAAAACATCAGTGTGTCACCAACATTATTCTCACACTACATCCAAAACACAGCACTATACCAGTTAATAGGAAGAAAATCAACTCCATCCCAGCCAAAACCAGGACACTCTTTCATGGTTGTAACATACTAGTTACGTATGTAGTGTACTAGTATGCTAGTAAATAAGAAAAGATTTGTGACGATCTGTGCTTATGCCATGTAAGTTAGGACAAAGTTACTGCCTTCTGAAAACCCATCTGACTGTAAATGGTTCATTCTTAGTGGGAGGAAACTTATAGAGAAAGCTACAGCTGAAGACATACCAGACTGTAAATGGACAAAAGGAGGATTCTGAAAGTTTCCGTGACTTTTCTTGCCATTCGTGGAATAAGAAGGTATACTGAGAACTAAATTGAAATAAAAATGGAAAAATTAGATTAAATTGAGTAGTAACTTGCAAAGAGTATCAGACAGTGTTGTGAAAAATGGCAGTTTATGTCCATTTAGCCAGTTAAATAGTGATAGAGTCTAGGGCAGCTGGGAGAGGCATGGCTGCGTGAGAGCCTTCCAGGTCCCCAGACAGACAAGTAGTTGACAGTTTGGGTGCATGGGTGAGGAGAAGTAAGAATTGATAAGAAGTCAAGTCTGTACAGCATCAAATAGGAACAATGTGGATTAAGATGAAACACATATAAGAGAAGTTTATGAGCTTCATTAATTGTGAGACAACAGAGTTCTAGTGGCAACATTAGCCTGAGAAGAGAAAAAGCTTTTCATAAGCAAAGCCAGACAGGCAATAATTTCTGGTATCAATTAAAGTGAAAAAAGACAGTGTTAAAAATAGTAAAAATTAAAAAATGTAGGCTTGCTCTTGGATTTGAGGAACTGTAATAATGTAAAGAGTTACATTTCCATCCATGTGAGATAAAAAATGCACAAGAAAAAGAAAAAACATAAGGGGGTAGGGGAAGAGAGAGGAGGAAATAAATAACAAGACCCTTATTAGTTATTGCTTAAAATCAACTAATTATGTACATGCACTGAAAATATTCATATATAACTGTATGTGAAGAATATGAATAGAGGATTATTCTTCAGCTGTGGTTTGTAATAACAGATTGAGGAAAGAGTAAAACAGCCCATAATGGAAAGAAATTGTGTCCCAGTTTCATTTGCATTTCTAAAGTTTTCTGGAGAAAGCCAGAGCAATTCTTTCCACTTAGCCTAATGATGGCTACTTTATTATATGCGTCTGTATTTCACAACCAATTTTAAATCAGAAAGTAAATATTGGACTTGTTAACCTGCAGTGAGATCCAACTGTCAAAACTGAGGTGATTGAAAGTTGTTCTAGACTGCTTTTCTAGTCAACAAAGAAGGAGACACCTCCACTGCCAAATTCTTCTGCGCTCAGACAGGCCCACAAGGTAGCTCAGATGAACTGCTTGTTTCAAGTGCTGACAAGGGAAGCCAAGGTGACCAGTCTGAAAGTCAGATGTCTGAAAAATAGTAAAATGTGAATCATAATACAGAAATATTCAAAATATTAAGCTCTATTTTTTTTTCCAGACAAGTGGCTATATAAGAATCTTCTTACCTAGATCTATTATTTGTGTGTCATTGAGATCAAACCTGTAGTATTTAGGAAAAGAAATGAATTTTTTTTTCCTCATTCTTTTTTGTGTGCAGTGCCGACACAGATTAGAGTGAATGAATTGTGGATGAGGTGGTATTCAAACCCTTGTTTCATTACAATCTGTTACACATCTGTTAATCTTCAAGACAAATAGGTTACAGGAGGTGACTCTAAGGCCCTGTATAGGGCCAGTGGGGCTGTCCACAGGGCATAATTCAGTCGCCAGTAGTTTCACAGGCAAAGAAGTGCATGATCACAAGGACTCAGTGTGACTGTTGGAACTGTAAATTAGAAAAGAAAATTGAATACATACAAAGTAGAAATAATTGAAATAATAGATATGTAACTTCACAGTGGATTAAAAAAATCAATTCTCAGCATAAAGTGGCACACGGTTTTGGGCATTCTAGGAGGAAATCAGAGAAAAAGGCTTATATTAGTCAGTCATTTCTTCAATGTAAGCATTTCTAGATAAAAATGATTTAAGCATTTCAAGAATGGATTGTCATCAACTAATCTTATCAAATCCTCCTGTGTATAAAATGGTCGCATTGCATACTGACTGGAGCCAATATTGGTTTTCTTACATCATTTTGAGTGATATACCAGTGGCATTTTTCCACTTATGCATAGGTCTGCTATGCATAGAGCATTTATATAATGCTCCTTACTCTATGAGAGCTCTGGGTTGCATTTATTCACATAGTGGATTTTCAGGCCTTTGTGGATGTCATTGGCATTCTGCGTGTTTGAAGGAAGGAGAGGCAAATGCAAGCCACGTGCCAGACTCAGGAGATATCACTCCTTCTGTGCAGAAGACCAATGCTTGAGTCTGGTATATACTGTCAGAGCTTCTTACTCATTGGGGTGAGATTTTATTTGCTACTTTTTTGTGTAAATGCATTCAGAGTTCAGTGTGCGAACAAGGTTGCAAGTGTGTCTCAGAATCTAATATAAAGTATTTAATTGAGTCCTTTGCTTCAGTGTGCCCAACAGGCTACGTGGGGAGATTCTAAAACCTTACAGAAGATAAAAAGCTGAGCTTTCCTGGATAAATTCTCCAGTATTGTCAGATTTGTGGATCTCTCATATGTGTGGAACAAACACACACCATGCAATTGAGATCTGCTTTTCAGAGAGGAGGCTAAATACACAGTTCTTTTAAACTGACACATCCTCTGGCTAATTTACCTACTGGAGACCTTGTTTGAGTACATATATTTTTTGATGGAAGAATATTTTTTTAAAATTACATCAACATTCTGTTGATAAGTATCTTAGTATCTTCTTTTAATGGAAAATTTAGGGATTTTTTCTTCAGATGATTAAAAATCAGAACATCCAAGAAAAGCTTGAAGTGTTTCCATTTGGATACTCTATTGCAACTGCTTCAGGAAATCTGGGAATCACTTGTGTCATACTCCTCTTTCTTCTGCGTCCTTCCCTGACATTTCGGATGCTTTACTGCCTCCTATAATGCACTACTGGCTCCTTCCGAGAGAATGTATCAGGGGACATGTAGTCTGAGCTGAAAGAAAAACCCATAGAGATCCTAGGAGAACAAAGAGCTAAACCATCCCCCAGCAAATATGTGGTAACCCTTTCTTATTGAATGATTTTTGTCTTGTTCCAAATTGGAAAGCTGACACATGAATGCTGTTGTGTGTGCTCTTGCTAGTTCCAGTGCTCCCTTAGAGGGAAGCTGCTGTTAACATTTCAACACTGTTCACATTATCGCTTATGCGATTTATCATCTCCCTATGTTGTTGTCTCTTGGTCATTTCTACAATCCAGGATCCTAAAACAACAGGAAGTTTTGCTGATTAAGGGAAACACTTCTGTGAAACCACAACAAGTTCCCAATATGCCCATCTTGTGGAAATGTTTGCTCTTCTTTCATTCTACTAGATAACCTTCAGTGCAACAGTTTACATCTAAAACTAGCAGTGGTCTGTACACTGCACCTTACTTCCCATATGCAATTATTTAAATTTTCAGATGTCATTGTTTATACATGAATTTGGTAACAAAAGCAGAATATTTTGTAATTTAGACTCTCAAAAATGGATTGAAGTGCAAGAATTCTGTGACGAGATGAAACCAGAAGTGAAATTCCTTTTTACCTAACAAATAAACACATGCTTTGCCAACTGCAGAGAACATTCCCCTCCTCTGAGAATTTTATCAAGGATATTGTACATGTTCAACACTTCTGCTTACCGCTACATCACAAAAAGCCTTTAACTATTTCTCCATTGCTACTAATGCCCAGTAATAACAGACAGATATAACAGTAGATTAGAGCAATGCAACTGGGATTTGAGTGTTAGAATGGAATTGGAGGAAAGTAATTATCTTGCATCCTTTTTGCCTTTAACTGTCATTTCTGACACTATGAACTTGGCCGAAAATCTGCAAATTGGTGATTTCATACAAAGCCAAAGCTGCACTGGAAAAAACTCACAAAGCAATCTGTCCTTGTACTGTTCGTGTCACTTGTAGAAAGGAACTTGAAGTGAACATATTTATACAAATGTTTTCAAAGAGCCACACATCCTCCCCCCTCCTACCTCTCTTCCCTCCCACATAAGCACGCTCCATGCGGAGTTGCCAGGATACTGAGAAAGGTTGTTTTTACAGGGCTCCCAGCTGTGACCAGGTACAGAAGTGTGATCGCTCTGGAGAGGGCTTCTCTTTGCGGGGTTTTCGTGCCGCGTTGGCAGGCTCGGGAGATGTGCATCAGAGGCGAGGGATGGGAGGCATCTCCGTTAGTGCTCTCTGGGTGAGGCTCATGAATACGTGAGAATAGACCGGAGCATGTGCTTCTTGAGATCTGCTCCTTTCAGTGTGTCGTTCACATTTGTCTCAGTTAAGGTCACGGAGCTTACCTGGCGTTTCTGGCTCTTGGAGAAGCAGCAAGGAAGGTGCTGATGTCAACTACTCTACCGTCCAGCAGTGCACAGTGGTCCAAGTGATGCTCTGGACTCATATTCGTGTAGCCAAGAGACCAAGTTGTCTGTTGAAGAATATGGATTTTGAACCTGTTAGGGGATTTTTTTAGTACCATCTTATTTTTTTACTTGAAAATACCAATTTGTCAAATTCAGGAAAGATTCATGGGGACAGGATGATGTTTTATGATCCCAGGATAACCTGGAGATTGAAGTACAAAACTGGGAAATTGAGATCTCTGGTTCTGATTAAAACCAGGTCTGATTTTAACTCTAAGTAGGGGTAAACTAAACCTTAACTCCACTGAATAAATATAAATGACTCAAATAGAAGACCTGAACTATGCCCCAGAGATGTCTGTTCCTCTCCCCTTCTTGTAGAAATAACAGATCGTCTTGTAAAGATGCTGCAGTTAGATGAAATGACTCCCCTGCCATCAGACGTGTCTGCAGCTAGTGCGCTAACTCCTGTTCTACTGACTATTTTAGTTTATGAGCTTCTCCCTCCACAGTGTCTTATGAAAAATATACACAGATCACCATTTTGTTTTAAGGTAATAGAACAACAACAACAGAAAAATGAAACTCCGAGTATTTCCAAGGCAGAATTTTATTTTCAGAGTGTTAGACATGCATGGCTCACATTTCAGGAAATGTATTCTGGAAAGCAGTAAATCCCAAAAAGTTTTAGAAATTATAGTGGACAAGCAATTACACAAGGACTACAGACAGATGCCGTGCAAAAGTAGCTAACTTGGTTTATGGGTGTGTCAGCTGTGAATGGGAATGGAAAGATGATTTTACCTCTTTATAAAGTATTTTTATGACTAGCACTTTGTGTATTGCCTTTTTTATGCGAGTAGGCAAGGTAGAACTCATAGCTGCTTTACAAAACTAAAAACTGTTATTCTTTGTGTAATGATCCTGGAGACGGTTTTACTCTCATCTGTTTTTTTGCTGAGATTAACAGCCTTTCCTTGCATTCTCTTTTTTCACGTTCTGTGCTGAAACCCTTTGACGTTGTCCTGCCATCTTATATGATAAAGCTCTGTGTGGCCTGATAGATTCATCCAGGTAGCTGCAGTCTGTAAACATGCACACCACTTATACAGAGACGGACAGCATAGGCACTGACAAAAATGACAGGGACATTTTTCATTCAAAGGGGACATTTCCCCTTTTTATTTGTCGTAAAATGTGATCCAGAGCTGAAATCCAAGGGGCTAAATTGCTTTACAAGAATTTCACTTCTCTTTTCTCTAGTTTGTCTTTGATTAACTGAAAATAAATTCCCAATCAAAACTAACTAACAGAAAATCCATTTGCTTAGCTGTCTCCAGTGTGCCAGCAACGCTGCTGAGGGTAAGCTCAGCTGCACTAGCTTGACATCGGCTGTCTTGGACACTGTCAAGGGCGGCACAGTAAGAGCCAGTGGCAAACTGCATTAAACCCCCCCCTTAAGTGCTGTACTTGAGTCAGACTTGCTTTATGGCCCTCTGAGGTATACCTGAACTCTGTGGACTATGGCAGGGCAAGTTATGTGAGTAAATCAGGCAGATTATCCCCAGACAGTGTCCCCCTCTGCCTACCCCATCAGCTCTTGCGGTGATACCATGTGGTCAGCATCAAGCAGACAATTTGCGTATAGGTCCCAAAAAAAGCTCAGTGTCCCATGAGGGAAGGACTGATGCATTATGTCAGGTACCTGAACTCACGCTGCCCTTTGAACGGGAAGGGGCTGTGCTATACGGATACAGGGATAGTACGGCCAGCGCTGCAGACACACACACCTTGCAATAAAGACATAGCAACTTCTAAATTATAGGAGAAAACTTTCACCACTGACTTCCTATGAAAACAGCTTGAGAAGTTTTGTGGTGACAGCAAGCAAGCAGACACAGGAAACGTATATTGATAAATCAGCTAAGGGTTAATTTACTCCTCTGAAAAGACATCCTCATACCACATAGATATATTCTAAACTTCATAGTGATATCTGAATCAAATGCAAATGGTTTATGCTATTTAGGGGCTCCCACACATCATTACTGGCAGCTTAATCCTTTAAATGTCTAAGCTCTCTATGCTGTTTCAGCACCAGTCTCACCCCTGACCCGATGAGAAATGAGAAACTCTAGCTCATGCCAAAGCCTTGGAAGGCAGCTCTTGGAGCCAGTATGTCTCACCAGCCCAGTACGTGCTGTAGGCATTTTCCGAGAGGGGCAAGACATGGTCATGTCCTAGTGCCAGCGACGCTCCAGGGACACGGAAGATTTGGAATTAGCTTTTTGTTCTGCCTAGAGCTAAAGACAGGAAGCTTCTTCTTGAAATGTGTTTAATTAAAAGTCTATTGTTATTTGTGTAGTAGAGAAAAACACCTCTTTTTCCCTCTCCTCCCTTTCTCCTTCCCCTGACAATTTGGCACCATTCCTGTCTCCTAGAGTAAGCAGTAACTGGGAGGTAAGGCACTCAGCTGGTACCTATTTTTCTCTGAATGATGTCGAACACGACTTCGTACTTGCTGAATACTTGCTGCACACCCGTGGTGCTCAACCTTCACCTACCCACAGTCAATAATATAAAAAAGTACAGTATCGTACTTGGCTGTCAGTCTGGACAACAGCAGAGCCCCTCAGTAGCATGGCAACACCACTGCTGACTGTGGGCGAGGTTGAAGACTACTCAACTGCTGGCAGTTGGCAGATTCTCTCTGTGATGATGTGCTGGCAGAAACAGTAGGTTTCAGTCCCTAAATCCAAGGCAAGGCAGTTGTGTCCATAGTGAGTGCAGTCAGTTAGGTGTCTTTTTTCTTTTCTCTGCATCTCATTCCTGAATAGCTTAGACATACTTCAGCTTGGTTTCTGAAGATCTCCTTGCATGGCTGGCTTTGCCCAGGAAATGGGAGGACATAGGAAGACAGGACAGGATACCCCTCAGCCTTAGGGCATCTAGGAATTGGACGCTGAACCCCCTGGGTTCATCTGAAGATCTAAGTATCAGCCAACAAATGAACAGCACCTAATCCTGTGGTAACAAATCCTGGAAACTTCAGGCGCTAACAGCCTGCTCCCCCTGCCCATGCTTCTTTCTGTAGCAACGCAAGAAGTTCAATAGAGACGTGACACTAAATTCACTGTAGCATAATTTCGATGAAGCCAGTGCAAGATCAGCTTATCCCTTAATGTTTTGTCCTACATTCCATTTGTGACCCACTTTTCTTGTTGTCACTTCATCCTTTTAAGGGAAGGGAATCTCAAATTACTGAGACGGTTATCATTGATACCGTTAGGACCTGATGGCCTTGGCTTGCCCTGGTGTGAGAAGCCCTGAACTTCACTAGGAAAATGGTTAATCAGCCCTGGATGTACTTTAAACCCGTATTAGGCTCTGCATCACAGAAGGTTACTTGTGAATTCCAAACCCATTCAGGTGAAATAACACGATCACAAGCTGACATGTAGTAGGTGAGCCAACTCTGCTCTCTGCTCTGCTCTGGCCAGCCTGCTATTGCATGACCATCTTGACAAGAAAAAAAAATTGTTGCTGTTAGCACGTTGTGACATCATAAGGTTACAAAGACACCCTGTCCCGCAGGGAACAGTTGGTGGCATCCTCAATTCTGCAACAACTGGTTTGTAAAGTCATCTGCGACACTCCCTGGTGAAGTGTGGGTTAATCCTCCCCAGTGAGATGCAGCCTCCTGTGGGCTATGTTTGGGGAGTCCCTGACAGACACCTGTTGGCATCCTCTGGGCCTGTGTAGGGGCAGGAGAAGAGGTCTGGAGCGCTCCCTGCTGTCTCCTGTGTGCTAGGACTCAATCCTGCCTGCAAGGACCCAAAACTGGGATGAGGTCCCTTGCACCCACTTTAGAGCCAGCCAAAAGGGCCTGGATGGAGAAGTTCATTGGTAGATCAAGTGACACAGTTCTCTGGAGGCATTGATTCATTTCACTGTGCTGCTTGTGTGTGTGTGCGTATGTGCTCTGTGGTTGATGATCATGATATCTGTATATTCGCAGTCATGGTTTAATTAATCCTCTTATGGATAGAATCTACCATGGCATTAAGAGAGCAAATATTTTTAGTCTGTATAAGGAGTCAGTCCTGCCCACTCACATGAAATACTTTAGAAGGCAACTTATCTGCTGCAGGTAGCTAGGATGACAAAAGAAACTGAGGCTTAGATTATAGTAATTAAAACTTACTGAGCAAACAAAGCCCTAATAATTGGTGACTTCACCTTTCAGAGAAAAAGAACAACTATTGTGCTACATGCCAGTCCTCCTCCCTGCCCTCAGGGCAGAGGTCCTACTGCTTTTGATTGTGACTTTTATACAGGTGTGAAAATAAGCCATGTTAACTGCTGAGTTCCCACGGCTGAGACTGATGGAAGCAGATTGCAAGGACTTGAGGAAGAAAATACCCTGAGAGAGGCAGGATTTTACATAAGCATTATAAGCAGCATCACTCACCTCCTTCTGTTTGTCAGACAGATTTGTACTTCCTCAGAACCATTAGGACAATAACACACAAGAGTTTTTTTATAAGTGCACAAGCCCTAATAAAAACTGAAAAGTAAAAGTGAGTTGCCCTTTGCCCCCTCTCAAAGAAATAACAAACTCAAACTGAATGTCTGCTGCTGATTTGCCTTTATGTTCATGACTTAAGTACAGAAAAGACCTGTGAGGGTGCTCAAGTATTCCCTCTTGACTACAAATAATGCTTTTAGCAATACTTCATGCCTTTTCTTACACACTTAGAACCAGAATAAGTCCTTACCCTGAAGTTCCTATTTTGCTTCCTACAACTCAACCAACTTCCATTCTGTGGAAGAGCGAGCTCAAAGGTTGCGTGTGTGTGAGTCCAGGGGAAGTGGGGTGGGCAGTGGGAGTGACAGCCTTTCAAATGGCTAGGGGAGCTCTGAACCATGGCAGCTCCTGCGCTGCAACTCTGTTGGAGGGAGAGTATTCAGAAAAACCTGTATAACTGAGATTTTTTAACCCTTTCAATTGCAATGGACTTTCTCTGAAGCCTTTTATGACCAGTTCCTTATTCAGGGCAAATACACAGCTCTTGGTGAGAAAATTATTTTCTGAACATATATTATTTTCTTGGCATAGAAATTTAAGCAAAACCAGTGCCTTTCTAAGAAAAGGATATCATTAATGAAATTTAGCCCACCTCAGTGTACCAAGGAAGCAAGGAAGTAGCTGTCAATGTTTTGGTATATATTGAATATTTACTTTTTATTACTATTATTAAATGGAGGAAAATTAATTTTATGCGTGCCTGATCAGGATAAAGCCAATTTTGCCTAAAATTCATGTGAGATGGACTATCAAGCTAAGCACTTTGAAGGAGGACAAAAACACAATTTCCAATATGAAGGCAGACAAGACGAGGCAGAGAGAACCGTTTTCCTTTGGAACTGATTATACATTTCCAGTTAAAAGTAAAAGGCAGCTTATCCTGACTCACATGTGTAGACATATACACAGCACGTACACAGCAGCCAGTCTTAAAGAGCCTTTTGAAGCCATCCTTGACTTATCTTTGCCATGCCATCCGCTGTCCAGCCACATAATGTTTCCCCTCTCCCCATCCTTGCTCCAGCTGAGATGGGAATCAGGGGAAGAGGAAGAGTCAGAGAAAAGGTGCAATCTAGAGGTCTCTTTTGCCTCACTGAAGGTGCCTTTCCAGCTCCCTTCTTGACAACCAACAGTTTCACCTTAGAAGCTTCTCTGAACCAGCCTTGCCCCTGCACCTTGCCACCCTGTGGCCATCCCTTTACCGCAGCCTGTCGCCAAAGCTGGATTAGGGATCATCGGCTCTGCTGCCACCAGAGGCTTGGACCGGCACTGCAAGAAACCAAGACTGGGGAAAGACACCGGCTCCTGTACTCAGTACACCTTTCCATTTGCTTCTTGCACGTCCTTGGGACCTCCTCCCTGCCTTTACCTTCATGAGCACAGATCAGCTGAGAGTTGAGCTGGTGAGACAGTCTCTGAGACAGGGACCAGCGCCCTTCTAGGTCAGACCTGCAGGATGATGGGGGTGAGAGCAGAGATTCACCTCAGGGCACGGGAGAAGGGCTCAACAGGCTCCTTTATTGTACTTCTGCTGGTTCGTTGGGTTGTGATGCTTCCTGTCAGCATTATGCTCACACAGGGTCTCTTGTCCCCAAACCAATCTGCTTTTCTCAGGAACATCATCTGCTCTAATAAGAGAGAACTCATCTCCTCAAACCCCGTTTCTTTTGAGTCTGTAGACCAGCATGGCTGCAGTAACTCCTCTGCTGTTATTTATTTGCATTCTGCTGAACTGCAGTAGAATTCAAGTCTCTAAAGCTAAAAACAGTGCTAGGAAACTCAATCATATGGCTATGTCCTTCCTCAGCACTGAATGGATTCCTGCTGGATGGTGTTGGAATAATATTCTGGAGTCACTCTGACCAAAGCTCTGCCATCATTATCTTCTGCAGGTTTTTTATTAAAAAACTGTGCAGCCAAGGCATCCCTTCAGTAGGCTGCATGGTCAGTATAATCACTTTTTCTCGGAAAGAGAAAATCCATGTTTCAGTACACATTTTGAACAGTCTCTGTGAGATGGAGATTTTAATTGTGTTGAATATCAGCGGAGTATTAAAATACATGAAAAAAGACTTTGAAAGTGTCAGGGATTCACTAATGGAAATTAAAACAATATGCATCTCTAGTTAGTACTGAGTGAAACATCAAACATCTGCTGCAGGTTATTATAGAAGGAGAAGCCAAATGAGAATGGCAAATGTGTACTCTCAGCTGCAGGGGCTGGAAGGAGACAGCGTGTAAATGCCATTTGGAGGAATCCCTGCTCACTCGGCATTGCTCCTTGGAAAGCCAGGGGCTTTTGTGCTGGACTCTTCAACTCCTGAACAGAGCCTGTGCACAGCAGGGAATCAGCAAATGGGCTGGAGATACTGGGGAAGGGGCCTGGCTGTGGGGACCGGAGAAAAAGGAAGCAGAGGTGGTTAGTTACATGTGCAGGGATCAGACAGGGGAGGCAAGGTGGATCCCAGATTGATTCAATTTGCTCCCCATTGTGGAAATTAATTAGTTGATTGGGAGAGAAGAAAGGCTCAGTAGAGGTGCTTTGGCACAGGACAGGCAGTGGGGACAGATGCTTCCTAAGGAATGGCTCTGAACCTAGCAGTCTGTAAGCTACACTGGGCACTGAGGAATACTTACAGTGTATCCCTTTGACAATTAATTTATTTTTCTGCTGGTTGTTGTTCAGGGCCCAGGGCTCAGGGTAATATGTTGTTCAGATCCTGCCATTGTTTAAGGGCATCTCTTCAGTGTGAGGTACCCTGGAAACAGACTAAGTACAGATACTTCCAGGGGTGAGGAATAGCAGCATTCCTTGGACCAAGTGTTTTCAGATTCAGGGTCCATTCCCAACTTCTCTGAGGTTGTAGAGCATGGCTAAGGTCCAGAAGCAACCAGATTACAAGGGTGTCCACAGTCAACAGAGCCAATGTCAGACCTCATACGTATGCGGCACACAGCTGAGTGAGGGCACCTCATGACAATGGGCTCACTGCACCTGCCATATAAAATCTGCTGCATCTGCTCTGCCAAAAAGCCATCCTTATGGTTGAGACAGTCCTACTCAGCTCTGCGTGTTGCGGGCCAGGTAGTTCTGCTCAAGTCAGCAAACTCTGTATCCATCAATTTTCCAAGCTTCAAAATAGAGATGAGGAGGTTTCCTCAGGACAGTCACAACACACACTTCAAATATGGGGCTTCCTCATTTGCTCTTCTCCTTATGTTTTCACATTGCAGGCTCTAATACATGCAGTCCCATAGAGAGAAAGTAACTATGGAGATAAAAACGATGGGAGATATCTTCAACCCCTGGAGGTGCAGCAGGCAAAGGCAGTGTGTTAAACTGCCTGTAAAATCCCCTCCTAGCCCAGGTCTGCATGGCGTAGCGAGTGCCAGCACTTACAAAATGTCACAATTTCACACTAGCAAGTTTCAAGAACCTGCATTTTCCCTTGGGGTTTGTGAGTTTAAAATACTTGAAATACATTTGTATTGTGTTTATCTTCTCTGTTTTCACATCAGGGAAACCTGTCAGCAATTTGCTGTGGGATAGGTAGAAGAGATGGGAGGAGTATGCTGGAAATACTAGAAAATCGCCTGCCATCTTCATCAGCTTGATGCACAATAACACATCAAGCCAAGCGCAGCTCAGTGGTGCTTACTCTCATGACAAGGCAGAGCTTTAGTGTAAACACCTAAAGATATGTGCATCTAGAGATAGCGGTGGCTGCACCACCTCAGCTTTCAGCTTTTCCCTTTTAGGTAATGTCAAACTAGTCAGGCAAATTGTAGACCAATTTTGTCACTTGGGAATGGGCAAACCGGCTTCTTTGTGCCACAGATCTGACCCGGATGTTTTTCCGAGGGATTGTTCATTGCTGTTGGCAACCCTTTAGAAATAAAGCCACAATTTTTAGTGGGATAATGATGGAAGACTAAAAAATACCTCCCCTGTCTATTCACAAGGAGCCACATGGAGAAAACAAAGGGCAACGGGTAAAAGTTGCACTGGGAGAGGTTTCATCTCAATGTCATAAAGAATTTTTTTACAGTGAGAACAATCATTGACTGGAACAACTTCCCCAGGGACGTGGTAGAGTCCCCATCACTGGGGGTTTTCAAGATGTGATTGGACAGGGTGGTAGATAATCTCATCTAGGCTCCCTTTCCCATAAAAGGTTGGACCAGTTGATCTTTGGAGGTCTGTCCAGCCTGGCCTATTCTATGATTCTAGGATTTTGTTGTTACAATATGAATCTTTGCTGATTCAATAGCTTTGGGGATTTGATATCTTTGAATTTTTGTCCTGCTCTCAAATTTCATTGAAATTGCTTAATTTCTTCAGGTTTCCAAGAAGTGACAGAGAGAGATATGCATAGACCAGAAGGAAGGACATGTACAGCAATACAGGGTTCTTTTCCTTAGAAATCAGGCTAAAAATTGAAAAATCAAGATATGGAAAAACTTGTACAGGTGCTTTTGCTCCAGAAACTGGAACTTTAGAAGTTGCAGTATATACAGTGAACTTCTTTGCCTTCATTCACATTCAAACATGTTGCACATTTTCACATAGTCAATAGTGTGCTGATTAGGCTGGCCTCAAATGAATGTGTCAGTCTGAAACCTTATAACATGCACAAGAGAAATGAGAGAAAGACTTTGAACGTGTTTTCTTGATTAGACATCAGTTTTCCTTTGAATGTGGAAGCCAAAAATCAAATTAGCTAACACGATGCTCTGCATGACTGACTCTTCCGAGGAACTTAACTATCAGTATCATGTCAGTTAATTATGATTAAATAGCTGATGGAGAAATAGCTCTTGTCAGTTAATGTTGAATGTTGCTGACTAGTCAGTTGTGTCAGGTTAGTCAAGTCATTAAATTGTGATAAACCATGTCCCATTTTTGGGAAGTATGCACAACAAACATGGGTGCTACCAAATGATGAAGCTGGCAGTCTATCTTCTGCCAGGGCAGAGTTAATGAGAGAGAACCGGAAACTTGCTTGTTATTGTAATTTTTAGTTGAAGTAGATAAAAGATGTCATACATAACTGTGTGAGCAATTTTAGTCTTCTGGAATTTGACTAACGTTTTGTGATCCTTGCACATACACTCTTCCAGGGTCTGGAATACAAACAATACATACAAGGTACATACAAAGATACATACAAGGTACATAAAAGTCATGGCAGAGAAAGGCAATGAGTAAATGTGATATCCAGCGAAATTACATCACATTATCATACGCAGGTTTTTATGTTGTTTTATTTTAAATTCAGGATCAGAGCAGGCTAAAAAAGTCATGATTTAAGCAAGGATTTCAGCTAGACATTTTTCAGAGAACAAAAAGTAATGAATCAGACATGCAAAGAGTAGATAAGCTGTTCTTCTTGCCCTTCTCAAGGTATGAGTAACAAGTATTGGCCTGTTACTCTTATTTTTGTATGGAGATTATGTTGTCGTCATACTTGTTCTCTTTCCACAGCTCACCCATATTGAATACATGGGTCATGCACACATACTTGCCCAAAATGCAATAAACATCTCACAAAGCCATTTGCAAATTGTGTGCCAATGATACCACCATTGACCTTTTATTTCAGCATGCATTCATGTAAAAAACCTAAAGGAATAGGAGGCCTACTGTGAATCTTAATGTGATTACCTTTTTGTTAAAGAAATCAAAAAATGCTTTTATTTTGCTTTGGTATTTCAAAGGTACTTTAACATGAATGCTATAAATTCATAAAACTCTTTTTTAACACTACTTCATGGGCACTTTTTTTTTATTGTCCCCATAATAACATGAAGCTTGCTTCTTGGCAAGAATCCTTCCAAAATCTGAGTGATTTAAAGATAGGAAGAGAGCAGATTTAAACCAGGAGCTGTCTGCTACAATTTCCTCAAGAAAACAAACTGAGGTTCAAGTTTGTCATGCTCCACGGAGGAACAAAAGGGGAGGAATTTTCCAGTCTTCCATCACTATCCCACTAAAATTGTGGCTTTATTTCTACCTATCCCCACAGCAAATTGCTGACAGGTTTCTCTGATGTGAAAACAGAGAGGATAAACACAATACAAATATATTTCAAGTATTTTAAAATCACAGACCCCAAGGGAAAATGCAGGTTCCTGAAACTTGCTAGTGACATTTTATAGGCACTTGCGCTTGCTACGCTACGCAGACCTGGGCTAGGAGGGGATTTTACAGGCAGTTTAACACACTGCCTTTGCCTGCTGCACCTCCAGGGGTTGAAGAGTTTAGAGGATCACGGCTTATAAGCACCTGGTCCTCAGCTCTGAGCGACAGAGAAAAGGGTGAACTGTGTGTTCACAGTCAGCAGCTGCTTGTGAGAAGCGGATCCTGTTTGCCCTCCTGCTTGATTTTGATGTCAGCGGGAGAGACAGGGTGTGCTCCTGCTCAGACCATGCTCTTCATACCCAGACAGCACAACCTGGGTGCCAATACCCCCACCTGCAGTGCTGACCTGTGCTTCCAGTGCATCAGAGCTAAGCATTGGACTTCATTTTGGAAGAGAGCAGAAGACCTTCGAGGATGGGCACAGGAATTTTACTGTGCTCAGGCAAGTTTGGGAATGGCTAAACTGTCCAGACACAGACAGTTCCTCTGTCCCTGATGCGATGGCTTCTGCGTCCCCATCCGTCTGGGTCTCAGTGCAAAGAGTATAAAGTGGACCAAAGCTTTCTTGTAGCCCTGGAGGTCATTATCCATAAATGCAGTGTATAGATCCTTTGAATGAGAAGGAACCAGCTGGGGGTTGAGAAAGGTTAAACAGCATCTCTTCACCTCTGGTCCTGGTAAAACACAAGATGTGATTAGGAGTTTTAGCATGTACTACTGCTGGCCAAATACAGATTAAAAGGGACTCAAGCTCTTCATATCTCCTTTTGGCAGAGAAATTATATGTTTTACAAGGAAAATACAATGGTTCAAAGTTGCATACACATATGCAACTGTGAATTAAAATTCTCAGAATAATGGCGTTATTTATTGAAAACAGGTAAAATAATAATGTAGGGAAAATTGCAGTTACTTCCACTTGTCAGAAGTCACCTTGCTGGCTCTGTTAGTCTGTCCTGTCAGGTGTTGAGTATTCCTTCTTTGTCCAAATTTAGCCACGTTTCATTTTGGAGCATGTGAACCGTGCAGCTGAAGTCCTGCAGCGCAGCTGGGCACTGACTCAAGGTTTCAATGAATGTATGTGTGGAGGTTGTGTGTGGCTGGAGACTTTAGTTGATTCCCATCTGCTGCAGATAAGGGGACTTCCTAGGGATGCTTCCTGTGACAGGTTACCATAGCATCAGGCTTCCTCAGGTAGCATTATGTTGTTTCACTTGTCTTAGCAGGACCAGAGAAGTGATGTGCATATTATTGCATTTCTCAATGTAGTCAACTGTGGTCTTGTACAAAACAGTCAGTACCCACAAATCACGGGTATCGTGCCGTTACCTAAGGGTAGAAATGGAGAGAGGAGGTTCTGCCATTACTCGTGAATGAAGATGAGCCTAGAAATGACAGTGACATTGATCAAAAGTGAACTTCAGTGAGCTGTTTGCCAGAAAATGTAAGGTCAGGTAAAGAAGCTACATTAGACTTAAAAGTTGCAGTTAGGGCATCTTTTCACACATGTATTTTGTGTCAGGCTTACAGGAGCTAAGGCAAAAATCTCTGCTGTGCAGGAGCTCAGTAAAAAAGTAAAAAAGAGAGTTCCTACCTGGCAGTAGAAGTTTCTGTGACCATAAGGTCACTGGAAAACAGAAATAAGGATTGAAATAGTCCTATTTTTGGACTTTTTATATTCTACCCTAGATTCATGACCGACGCCTACTTTTAGAAAGATGATGTTCGTATTCTTAACAAATTGCTGACATTCTCCTTTTGTGATACCTTTGAACTGCCCAATAAAAGCAAAGATTTCACATGGTGTAAATGTTCATCACTACTCATGGTATGTTTCATATTAGGGGATCAAAATCATAACATCCTGACTACCATTTTTTTTCTTCTCTTGAATTTCATTCTGATTTCAATACAGTCCATCTCAAAACCCACCAAAACCAATTAATTATAGCCTATGATGGTTTGGATGTCCTCGTTTTGAGTATCCTAATACATGAATCTGTGTAGCCAATGGGTCATAATTTGAAGACAGGATTTGCTAAAATGGCACAGAAGACTAGGATAAAATTCCCAAAACTGCAAAACTACTCTCAGATTTTACTTTCCAAGTGTTTGTTCTGGATTACTGAAAAAAAAAAGTGTTCTATAACAAAAATAAAAAAAAAAAAAGGAAAGATTAAAAGTGGAGAAGACTATGCTTCCTGTAAGCAGGGAACCATTCACTCATTCTTTGCAGACAGAGAAAGTGAGGGCACATGTGGAGAGAAAGTCAGAAATTTCCCCAAAGAAGCTTTCTGTCCTCTCTCATTCCTACCTGTGAAGAAGGGCCAGAGACAACTCAAGAAAAGCAGATGCATTACCAGAAGCCCCAGCGGCACAAAAGTTTGGGAGGCTGCCCAAGCTGTTTCCGTTGTAGAGCATTTGCTGTCCTGTAGGTCCTGTGAACTCTGGTATTTCTGGTTAGACCTCAAGTGGGAAGGACGTCTTTATAATTTTGCATCAGCATCTTTTATCTATCCTGTCATGAATTATTATGCATTTATTACCTTTGTGTCTTTCCTCATCAGGTTTGATAAGTTAAAACAAGATTATGTATATATTAAAGTTCAAAATGAAGTTTTCGGTGGACTTGAGATTCCCCAGGGTCACTATGATCACTAACTATTTGAAAGCTCTGTAGCTTTTATACTTCTGCTAGAAAACTGCTCTTGCACACTAAATGTTGATTTTTGACAGACTTTTTTCTACAGGAAAAACAATATTCTCAATAATAATATTTATTCTTAATTTTGCATAACAATTTGCATGATCATGATAGAATATCTCAAGTTGGAAGGGACCCATAAGGATCATCAAGTCCAACTCCCTGCTCCTTGCAGGACTACCTAATACTAAACCATATGACTAAAGAAGAGCATCATCCAGATGCTTCCTGAACTCTGACAGGCTTGGTGCCGTGACCACTTCCCTGGGGAGCCTGTTCCAGTAACCCACCACCCTCTCAGTGAAGAACTTTTTCCTAATGTCCAATCTGAACTTCCCCTGATGCAGCTTCATTCCATTTCCTCGTGTCTGTTGGTGGTGACCGGAGAGAGGACATCAGCATCTCCCCTTCCGCCCTCCCCCTTGAGGAAGTTGTAGACTGCGATGAGGTCACCTCTCAGCCTTCTCTTCTTCAAGCTGAACAAAACAAGCGACCTCAGCCATTCCTTGTAAGTCTTGCCCTTGAGGCCTTTCATCATCTTGGTCGCTCTCCTCTGAACACACGCTAATAGTTTGATGTCCTTCTTATCCTGAGGTGCTCAAAACTGCACACAGTACTTGAGGTGGGGCCGCACCAGTGCACTGTGGAGTGGAATAATCACCTCCCTCAATAGGCTAGCTATGCTGTGCTTGGTGCACCCCAGGACACAGTTGGCCCTTTTGGTTGCCAGGGCACACTGTTGACTCGTGTTCAACTTGCCATCAACCCAAACCCCCAGATCTCTTTCCATGGGGCTGCTCTCCATCCTATCAACCTTCAATTTGTATGTATAACCAGGATTACCACATCCCAGGTGGGGAATCCAGCACCTGCTCTCTTTAAATTTCATGTGGTTGGTGATTGCCCAGCTCTCTAGTCTATCCAGATCTCTCTGTAAGGCCTCTCTACCCTCAAGGTAGTCTACAGCTCCTCCTATTTTAGTACCATCAGCAAACTTAACTTAATGTACATTTGGTTCCTGCATCCAGATAATTTATAAAAATATTAAAGAACACTGGTCCTAAAATTGTTCCCTGGGGAACCCCACTGGTGACTGGCCGTCAGCCTGATGTAACCACATTTACTATAACTCTTTGAGCCCGACTCCTCAGCCAATTGCTCACTCAACGTAGTATGGACTTGTCTAGCTGTATGCTGGACAATTTGTCCAGAAGGATACTGTGAGAGACAGTATCAAAAACTTTGCTAAAATAAAAAAAAATCCACATCTACTGGCTTCCCTGATGAAGGAAGCTTTATAAACCCAGGTTGATTATTAATGTAGTATAGCAAGTAGAGCTTTGCACTTTGTTCTTTACACATTGAAATGTCTTCAGAGTCCAAACCCATAGCAGTGGGAAAGACCCACAAAAAATTAAGTGAGTCATAAATGACTGAGATAGTAGCAGCGATAGCCCAATGACATCTGTCAGGGAGCAGCATAAGCCGAGCTGCTCCATGAGGGAGAGCAAGCCAGGGGCCAAGGGCATCTACAGCACAGACCAGGCCAGGACACTGATCCACAGGATCTGGGCAGGGCTGGGGTGGTAACAGTGATGTGATCCACTGACAGTCCCAGATGAGATGACATGATGAGCAAGGGTTGGGGTGCAACCAGGAGGAGAGACAGGACTGGGGGCAAGGAACAGAGATCCCTGATCCAACCAGAGTTGATCCAGGAAGCCCAGGCAGCCAGTCAGGACAGTTGGAGGCCAGGCTGGTGGTAGGGCTAACTATAACACAGGTCCAAGGTCCATGCAGGAGACCTGGCTGGGCACAGCCTATGTATGACATAACCCAAACTAGGGTACTCTTGGACCAACAGACAGAGGGAGTTTGCCTGAGGACTCAGGTGAAACTGGTTAGGGCAACCAAGCCTTGTTGGAGCCCACGGGGACCTGACAATATCTTCATTTTCCCTACCACATCTTCTAATGTCCTTGTTTAACAAGCAAGAGGCTTTGCATAACACTCGAAAAAATGGGCCAACATTCAGATGCAACTGAACTTTAGAAGACAATGCTTTATTTGAACTTTTCTGCAGTAAACATTATTTCTGCAATAATCAAGGCTAAGTAACAAGGGTATACGAACAGCAGGTTAAGCCTTTGCCTCCTTATAGTCCCTGAGAAAGGCTTGTCACAGTTTGATGTTATGGTCTCTCTAGCTGATTAAACAAACCCTTCCTAGTGTGGATTCTGAAACTCAAAAAAAATTTAAGATAATTCACTGAAAGGATTATGGATACAATGTTAATTGCAGTATGGCTATATTTGCTACAATTACACCAAGAAGAATTATAATTCAAATGAGAAGTATGAGGCATGTACGACGGCAGAGTCATGACATACTGTGCATATCATGGCTCAAGCAACTGAATAATATTGACATGTATCAGCCCATATCTTTATCTCTTTCCCTTTGCTTGTGCTCCTTTTTTATTGTATATCAGGTCTTTCTTTCAGCATCCAGAATGAATCATTAGAGAAGAAAAATACTGATGTAGTTTTGCTTTTTATAGCAAAATATCTAGGAATAAACTGTATGACAATGAATGCAACATCTGAGGAAGTATTGTATTTCAAAATGTTATGTGTAAGTGTATGTGTGGGAGGTGGCTTTGAAATTTAGACTACTCCAGCAGAACAAAAAAGTCTGAGTAATACTGTCTACATTCATGCTATTACGTTTTATTTTATTGCCTTTCTTTGTTATCACTGTTTTTACACTGCAGGGAAATTAGTACTATGGGACTGACTTCCATCTTGGTGTGCAAAACTGATTAGGTTCTACCCCTGGAACTGTTTAAATTAGTTGTGCTGGGGGCGTGAAATACAATGCTATTAAAGCAGGAAAAAATTCTCAAGGCCTCATGTCCTAAGTTAATAACAAGTCCTGTCAAACTAAAGCATATCCGACTCTTTTAGTCTAGACAAATATTCCAGCTTTCAGTTTCAACAAACATTTGCCATTTGAACAACATTATTTTGGTTGTTAGGATTTTTTAAGCAAAAATAGAGAACAGCAAGATTCCTTTCAAAAGGCAAAATCAATGGAATAAATGACGTTAGCATATGCAACTGCAGTCTGGTACATACGACTGTATTAAACATTTTTGCAATGAGAAGTCATTGGCCTGCAACACCTCGGCTTTCTAAGCTGATAACATTGTAGTGAGAAAATAACTTTAGTAATCCCCCTGAACATGCATGCACAATTTATTAGATTAGGCTGTCCTAGTTATTTGGTTATTACAAGGCTTCTGCAGGAATCACACCCAAGCCACAGGAAAACACCGATTAAAAAAACCCAAAGCCTAAACATAACATAAATACCACAGGGAAATCAGTGATTAAACAATAATATTTAAAATAAATGGCAGTGTTGAAAGGCTTTTCCAAACTGTGTTTTAATCATGTTTGTCTCTATTAAGCCTTGAATATAAATAGACAAACCAGTATAAAACTTGGGAACTGCTCTTCCAATTAAGAGACTGTTCATAGCAAGAAAGAAGACAGAATGAGTCAGGGAACCCTATGTTTTTGTAGTTTCTGAATTGAACTCCAAGTTAGTTTCATTGGATTCTTCTCCCCTATATTTCTAGCTTCCCCTTCCTCCCCTCTTCAAATGCCCAACTTTGCTTTTTGGACCGATTTGGCTAGCAAGTATTCTTTATCTTAGTTCCCTCTTCAGTGGATGGAAATTGATACTTCCAGAGAGACAATTCATCCCTATGGCAATCAACACCTAAAGAAGATGGGATGAAGTCTACCCTGGAGCTGCCTATGTGCTCAGAGGATTCAGAGCTGAATCCTCCCCCAGTCATTCACATAGCTGAGGACCGTTCCTCTGACAGCAGCAGTACCATTTTTTCAAATTGGACAGAGCGCGAATAACTTACCAACAGAAGCATCTAAGGCATAGCTCCTTTTCCCCTCTTCCTTGCTACAAAATTAATGAATCCTGCTTTCTTTTCTGTGCAGCAGAACAGCTCCCATTTGAGCTTTAAAGCCCCTTTTCTTCCCAGCCCTGCCTGTGGCCTGATACAGGTATTGTGGGAGATAGAAGAAATGCACTGGTATCCTCTCAGGCTTGGGGAGGCATTTAAGGTGTATTTCCCTCTTCCTTTATACCACAAAGCTTCCAATGGAAAGGCTAGCATGATTTTGTTTTAATATTCCTGCAAGGCATTTTTTTAAAACACCTGAAGCTGTCAGTGTGTGCTTGGTGGGCTCTGAAGAAACTCCCGTGCACAGTCCCTATATGTTCTCATTGTAGCTCCTGAATCATGTTTGGACCCACATTGGAGCTAGATACCTCCCTGCATGTAGAAGGCGATATTCTGGGCATGAGCAGAACTCAGCTGCCCATAAAACATTGAAGTTAAACAATGAAGGACCTACTGAACTGAAGTTATCTCCAGAGTTAAGCAGCAGCTGAACAAAGGAAAAGTGTTTGGACTTATGTCTTTTATGTATCTATGATCAAAGGGAGATTGGACAGAAAGGAAAGATGAATTAAACACTCCCCTCCAGCTAATTGTTATTCTTTTGTACAGCCATTGGGTGGAAAAGAAAAGGGTAAATACTTAGGAGCTGGTTTGTTAAGAAAGGCCAAGAGGGAAACTTGAGTTGAGTTGAAAGAAGGAACATAGTATGATATAGCAAATTACTTCAAAGGCCATTGGACCTAATGCAGTCATGGGAAGTCACCTGCCCTGCAAAAGGGGGCAAAAAATTGTAGCAATGGAAAATCAGTGCCAGTGCACCTGCTGCGTTGCAACACCAGTGCCAACAGGAACGCTGACTTGCAGCCTTCAGGAAGATTTGTTGAGGAGTACTCTAAAATTAACAGCCCTCAGATAAGAATGCAAAGAGCTCCCCAAGAGCTCAGCAGATCCTTTGTGGAGATCATCCTGTGCAGGAAAGGCTGCTGTCAGACATGCTGGGCAGCTCTGAAGTTATTCACTAAGGATAAAAAGCCTTTGGTTGAGGATGCTGTGTGCACCCCTTCCTCCAGTAAAAGTATATTAATATCAACTGGATGGCAATGATGGACTTTGACGAGATGTGCATGAAAGGGTTATGGTGAGCATGTTTGTTGGAGAACCTGGTCCTGCTTGTGGCTTTTTCTGTGCTCTTCTGCAGTTAGTTGGAAGCTAGGGATGTTAAACAGATGTGGGTTTGCTAGAAACAGGAGGCTATGGAGGCTTTTCTACTTTGCTCCCCTCCCACATTAGCACCACTTAATGTAATGTTTGTACCTATGACATGTCCAGTGGGAGTAGGGCTGAATGGCTGTGCCCCCCTTCCTCCCTGCTGCCCCCACATTTCAGGCTGGGGCTGTGGCTGCTCTGGCACACAAGAAGCGTGTTAAAGTAGCAGCCTTTAAATTTTAATTTCCATACTTTAAAGTGATTTTGTGTAGGAGTTTTCTGCACTTAAGCTTCCTGATGTGCAATCAATCAAAGTCATGGCTGCTGGAATAACATTAGGTTCAAGGTACCCTTTAGGCAGAGTAAGTGTTGCAAACTTGACAAATATGTTTACAAAATAAACATTGTATTGACAACTTAAGCAAAATCTCTCTTGCAGCTGCATATGCTGGAAGAAAACAAACCACTTAACTATGAGTATAACCTACATGGAAAAAACCCAAATCTTTTTAAATTTCTCTTCACTGCTTCTTATTATGTCCAAGAACAGTAATAGTCAAGAAGGAGTGGGTACTATTATTTTACATTTTTTCCCCTGTCTTTCTGCTGTTTTCCTCCTGATGTGTCTGACATTGATACAAATATGCATTTTTTGCAAAAACCCATTTGCAGTGTGGTGGTGATGCAGAGTCTCCCCAGCAAAGTTCCCATGGATTTAGGCAGTTCTGTGGAACTGCCAGCAATGTGGATCCCTCTCACAGGCAGGTGGGAAGGATGATCTGGTCTCTAAAACACGGATGTGGTAGCCAAAAGATTAAGATTTTGTCAGCAACTCTGCCACTGGCTCCTCCTGTAGCCCTGGGCAACGTACTTGCCATACGCATACCTTAATCTCCCTATTTGTAAAATGGAGCTAGCAATATTTCCCTGCATTGCACATACTCTTTGCAAAGCAGGTGGCTTAGCTTCTTTAAGACTTCATTAAGATCTTTCAGAGGAAAGAGGCAGAGAAATACTGAGACCTTTTTTGTAGTTTTGAGTCTCATTACATGCAATCTACTCTCTGCTATGTAGTTGCATGCAGAATGTACTGTTCCATGCAGAATAGTTCTCTGATTTTTTTATTTGTTTGTTTTCTTTTTCATCTCCAACATCATGACAAGTGAGTAAATGTCAGTTCCTGTGAAAAACATTTAACAGGGTTCACCAGCCAGGCAAGTACTTCCCCACAGCTCTAATTAATAATGATAGAGCAAGTGTTACTCAAATTTCTGACATCCATTAATAACTTATTGGACATAAAGATAGCTCTTAAATATAATATGAAGTGTGTCTTTTTGTATTTCTAGCCATGTGTCACTCTCCTCAGCAACTTGCTAGTGGGGTCAGAGTTTTTAAGAGCTAGGGGTTTTTCAAAAGATACATTTATTAATGCTGAACACAAATACTGGGTAACAGGGCAACACAATCTGGGCTTCTCTACAGGACTATCAGACTCTTTTGATCTAATAGGAGTCAAAACTGTGTATTATGTACTAATTCTGCTGTGTCATAATGGAAATGGAGCTTGTAATAACCACGTGGATATAAAGGATGTAGGTGTGCATTCCTGTGTTTAAGCTGGTAGCAGGAACAGACTGGTGTTGCAAGAGTATGTAGTGCTGGAAAGAAAGCTGGCAGTGAGCTAATACTACCCTAGACTTAGGAGTAAGGCAAATGCTTACAAAATGATTCAAGGAAGATACATGTTCATTCCCAATTATGCAAATAGAATTACTGGCTTAGGCAGTTCATTAAAATCTCCTGAAAGAGATTTGACCCTGATCTTCATGATTTAAAATTCTGATCAGTGTGTTTTCTGAGCTTCCTTATAACGTTCAGAGTTAGAAAAAAAAAGAGAGTGAGAAAGGGAGTTAACATGACTCGCTTCAAAGTTTTGTTCTTCTCTAGCTACTTACAGAATTGACAGGGGAAAAGTTATACAGGTTGTTATTTATGTATATGTTGTTGTCTTCTCCTGGGTAGGCTGGCTCAGTTTTGCAGCTTCTTTTAAGTTACATGACTCATCTAAGCAGGTCAGGATTGTCTGAACATCAGAAAAGCTGTTCATTTTCTCTCCCACCTTTGACATGGAGAACTCAGGCTCATGCAGCGCCCGTGCCAGGTGGCCCCACTCTCAGATGGAAAGAAGAAAATGGGCTCCGGGGTATCCAGGTCTGTGACTTTGCAAGAGGAACAATCCCTGTGTGCTACGCGGCTGCTCCTTTTCGGGGGCATTGCAGGGCAGCCGTAAATTATGCTCATGGTGAGCAAGTTGGCTTTTGCTTCTTGCTCTGAAGCCCTGGGAGTACAGAGAGGAGTATCAGAGGAAAGGCCCACTGACTCTGTGTCTGACACATGAAAGGCTGGGCAGTTGTCTGAAAGGCACAGAGTCTCTTCGTTTCGCAAAATGGTGCCTGTGTCAAGACCCTGCATCAGCCAGAGCTTTGAGGGGGATGTGCCTGTATCTTCTTCTCACAATGAGATGCTGCAAGAGGTAAAAAGTTTTTTTGAACATAAAAATTGCCCACGTTTCATCAGAACTTGAACAGAACAAGGGAAGTTGAATTTTTTTTTTTTTAAATAAACTCAAAGCAACTAGGTAAGACTGAGCAGAAATGCAAAGGTTCATACACAGCTCTCCTCCTACCTACTGCGTCCTCAATTCCAGCCATCCCAATGACTTTGAGTAGCAGAAAACTCAGTTTGGTCCCCTCTGGGTCTTAGGAAATTATTCTGTCCATCATGTCTGAGGTGTGTCTGGCTTCTCAGTACAGTTTCTCTAGATCCCGTATCTGGAGAAAGTCTCTTGAACCTTCTCCATTTGAGCAGGATTAGCAGTTCCCTGAGGATGCAGCAGTCTCCCCTCCTTGTAGGCTGTTCAACCTCACCTATTCACTGTTTTGCAGACACAGCATGTGACACAAACTAGGAACACAAAAAAAAAAAAAGAAATAAAGGGACCTATACCATCAACTACAATGCCATGCTTGCAGGAAGGATATAACCCAATACATCATATGCCAGAGCCTATAACATTGCAAATAGAAATAAGAGAACCAGAAGTGATTTATTGCCTACTTCCTGCACAGATGAGCAATCTCCACTGTGAATATTCACTGAGCAGTGGCAATATGCTCACTAGATATGGAATTGTTAGCTCCCTCCAGGATTTCTCCAGCATTTTTGTAAGGTGAACATTCATCTGTCAGTATCACGAAGTCATCCTGCACGCAGCCAGAAAGCTTTTGCTTGCTACGGGGCAACAGACTTCAATAAGTCTTGAGCACATGGCATCAGACTGACATGAAAACCATTCCCGTTACTTGTGCTGCAGTGCTTTGAACCTCCAGGGCCAACAGCAGCCTTTCTGAGAGGTGTCTGCATGATCCTGCATATAAGTCTCCATATGTACTCTAGAGTGCCTCCGTGACTGGTACTGAGAGAGTTGTGGGTGCCTTTAGTGCTCGGTGATGTGCAGCTCTGATTTCCTGTTCCTTGGAGAGTCTCTGGATGCTTTAACTATAGCTGCAGACAGTACAGAACAAATGCACCCACTCTGGCATTAGAAAATGGATGAGGAAAAAAGAGCAGTTTATAGGAGTAAACATTGGACTTCAGGCTAAGCATTCAAATAACCTTCAGAAAAGGATTCTCGTGTTATGAAAGTCCAGTACTTTGGCTCAAAGATAAGCTGAGAAGGGAGTATAGATGTGCCCCAAACACAAGAATGCATGGCTAGAAGGCTTCTGCACAAACATCCTTCAGCGAGAAGCAATGATGTTCTTAGCTATCGCTTTTTTTATATACTTGCACTAGATTCCTAGCTATTGTGGCTGAAAATTACTTCACTCAGCCTTGCTGTGTGATGGCATGGTTCTGAACAAAGCTCTTAGTATGAGTGTCCTGGAGAGAATTTAACATTACAATATGATTGGATTTACAGGTCAGGTGAAAATGAAATTCTGTGAAAAACACGATAGCTGCAAACAAAACTTTAGTACTGTGCTTGGAAGCAAAGTCTCAGAATTTGGAGGCCCAATTTTTACTATAAATCAATAGATTATTTTGTCTCTTGAATTGCTGTGGAGATAATTGCATTCTGAAATATGTTAGCAGCAGACCATCAATAAGCTATTACAAATAATCAGAATCCGCAGCAGAAAATGAGCTTGAAAAGTGACACTGTCTCTTCTGTGCTTGAGTGAGCCTGGTGAGTCCTTGCAGGTGTTCCTGGTGGTTCCACACGGACACAAAAGGGAACCTACAATGATGTGTTCCTGTGCTGGTTTTTCCTGCTTTTTTGTTCCATGGTTGGTCTTCCACAAGTGGATCGAAAACATAATTCAGTTAACAAATGTTAATTGGTCAGACATCTCTGGCTGGAAAGGACAGGTAGATCTTGATTAGGAAGTACTGCCTGAGTTTAGAAAAGAGAACAAAAAGATCATTAAATTCCAAAGAATGTGAACAGGAAAAATAGGGAAGGAGGTACTTGCCAGTAGCTTCAAATCTGCTGTATGGGTCTGCTGCTATCACAAAACCTGGTGCAATGTGAGCCGCAGGTCCCAGCCTTTTTCTTCCAAAGAGGTGGTGCAGGTTGACTGTCTGGAGCTGGTTAGTGGGACCTACAGAGTAGGTCAGGTGGGCCCTTGGTTGGAGGAATCATGGAAAAGGAAGAACCGCTCGGCTTTCTGCACCATCCTGAGCAAGGTGACCTTCTGCAAAACAGCGGTCTGGGCATGCAACCTGTGCTTCACCAGTGTTGATTCCTGAGCCTAAGGCCTTGAGCTAATTTGGGTGTGTGATAGGTACATTTATATTAATGTGGCAGCTCTGATCCCTTTAGAGTGTGGAAACTAATCCAGTTTAAAAAAAAAAATCTTTGTATGAATCTTGCTAAATGCTTATGTTTGTTCCCCTTTATTTGAATTCCATTTTCTTTCCTTGAACCTGCCTTCTTTATCCCGTTTTCTTTCGTTCTGCTTATTAATATTCAGACCACCGATTTCTTTCCACGTACATTTTCACCTTTGCCATATTCTATTATTCCCATTGTACATCCTCTTTCAATCCTGTATTTCCTTAAGTGTTTTACTGTACATGAAATATGACTCACTCACACTTACAATTGGAATTGGACCATGTTATCCCTCCTGAGCCTATGTTTTCTTTGATGTCATCTTCAGGATCTTTTTTTAGGGACACTTTTATTTTTCATTTGAAATCCCTTTTTCTTCCAAAGATAGAAAGAGAATAATTTGATGGACTGCGTGTACAGATCTATTTGTTGCACCATTATTATTAGTTACATATTACTTAAATTATCCACAAATAAAGTATTTTGTCTCCCTTCCAGTTTAATCAGATGAAAGTATTTCAATTCAGAATACAGAACCAGAAGAATCATTAAGAATGATAGGTGGCTCAGGAATAGTAAGTAACTGATGAAGCAATAGTGAAGAAAGAAGCATATGTAGATACTGAGTAATGTAATGAACCATCCCATTCTCAGTTGTTTTAGTCTGATATTATATTTAGTATTGGTAAAGCAATTTTCTCTGGCCAAAGGATTAATTTAATTTGCCCATCTGTAATCTAGAGAGATTGGCAGTCATAAAAATAAACAAATGCATTTTCCCACCAAATTACATTGCTGGAAGTCCTAAGAAATCCAGAATTTAGGAATATAATCTTAGGGAAGAATTAGAAAAATCAACTCTCTATTCACAAACAGCAGAGACCAAGAGTTAAAGAAAAAAAGGCATATTGCCCTAGGCATCCTTTTTCTAATTTTAGGTTTTTGTTGTTTGGTTCAGTGAAGTGGATCACTTTTAATGGTTCGCTTAGTTGTGACTACAATAGGAAAACAGAGAGGATGTTGTAGAATGTTCTGCAGTCACCTGAGCATTAACACAATTTTCATGCTATCCAATGGAAGAATCATACCTAAAAATGTACGTATAGGTGCAAATGTTCTTGGTATTGATCATGGTAACTACACTGCCATCCGCCAGTTCTGTGATTCTTACCTGCTTTACATGAACGGAAAAGATTTGTTCCTATTGCTACAAAAATAAAATCCTGACTTGTTATTTGATAACAGCCATGCACTGAGTCAGTTAACTCTTCAAAGGTCAAAGAATAATGCAATTTGGTGCAATTCTTCCTAACTGGGTGGCAGAGGTAATAACTGCATCTGGCATGGCTGCAGCTGAGCTGAATAAAGATTACTTTTCACCTGAGGTGACTGAGGCACTTTTGGATCCGCAGAGGAAATGGAAAGGGTTTTCTGAACCTGAGTTAATGCTCTGTTTGAAAAAAAAAAAAAAGCCCAAACAAAAAAACATTTCAGAAAACTGTAATCACAGCAGAAAAGCTGGCATTTTAGAAGTAGACACTCTGGCTGTACTCAGATACATACCACATTGGCTTCTTATTTCAAATTAATCTTAAATATAAATGCTCCTTTGGTAAGTATCAGCATTTTACTCTGTTTATGAATTTAATGACATTGTTTCAAAATCCTGGCAGTGGTTCTTGCTAGCAATCATGTAATCATGGTGTTGTGGCTCCTCCTTAATCTTCCTCATTTTTTTCTCCTCGGTTATTGTTTTTACCCACACCCTCATCCACTGAAGAATTTACCACTTAGAGTCCAAGTAGTCAAGTGAGCACTGAATGACATTAAAGACGTATTATGTGTTGATTTCACTAGGAAGGAAGAGCCAGAAGCTTCTATTGTAAATGAGACCCGAGACTGACATTCTCATCTAGCTACAAAGGCTGCCCATATGTGTATTTGCCCGTGTCTTAATGCAGCCACATATAATTCTCAACTTGCACTGATCTCAGCTGGATATGGGGGTGTTTCTGTGTGATAAATGTCTCTCAATTACTTAACAATAAGAAGCTGCTTCCTTGGAGCAGGGACATCAATCCTTATGTCACCTTCATAAACTGATCATCATGGCTCCACCAATCTGTTGATGACTTTCTTTGGTCCATACACAAGAAATATTACAAATATTGGTATTGTTTATTTTATTTCTGCCAACACGAGCTTGCTTTTCTGCCTTTCTTTATTCACAAGCCAAACCTGAAGGATTAATTGGTGGGGCACTGAGATGCTGTAGTAACCTGTGGGGAGTCTGTGTGCACAGAGAGTCCTAGTTTTTTGTGGGGGCAGGAGGATTGGTCTTCCCTTTGACTGTAGAAAGTTTTATCGGAAATCTGATTGTTTTTGAAGGAAAAAAGAAAAAGACTTAGTCAAATGGTTACGAGGTCTTATTCAAGACCAATTTCTTGAAGACAGAAGAAGACGAAACATACAAAATGGGATCGAGATAAATAGCAGAGATGTGCAGAATATTAGTGGTGAGAAGCTGATGCTTGGTGTTGCAGGTCTCTTTCTGGGACAGCTCAAGCACAGACTGTGGGTCTTACTGGCTTGTCTGAGATCTGACAAAACCGTACCACCTCTGGCTGTGACTTTGGGTTGGAGTGGGGTTAGCTGCTTCTTGGTCTGCAACACTACTGTAGAGCACATTTTTGTTGGCCGGTTAAGCCAGACTCTTTTTACCAAGAGGGCAGAGAGAGGCAACCAGACTGGAGAGTAACAAAACCCACAGTTTCCCATTTCCATGTAGTGTTGAGGGTGTGGCT
Source organism: Calonectris borealis (assembly GCF_964195595.1). Taxonomy (NCBI): domain Eukaryota; kingdom Metazoa; phylum Chordata; class Aves; order Procellariiformes; family Procellariidae; genus Calonectris; species Calonectris borealis. The sequence goes on along the minus strand of NC_134312.1, from coordinate 136,167,398 downwards.
GAGGTGGTGGGAGTGGTGGTGTCCCCTGACCTGTGTTCTTGCCCAGTGTTTTTCAGGATCAGGGCAATGAAAAAAGTCAGCAGTGCCCTGGTGAATGCGAAAGTCCTAATTAATGATGAACAGAGGAATATGTATTTTTCCCCCTCTCTCTCTTTCACAGTTTTGATTCTCCCCAAAATCTGTTTCTGCAGCGGGCTGAAAAGAGGCAATCAGGCAGAAATAACTAGTCCATTTATTATTTAGTCCATCCATGCACCCAAACTTCACACACCCTGATATTAATCTGCTCATTCCTAGTTCCACTCTGCCCTTTTTTACACAGTTCTTGGGGAGGGTCACCAGAACGTCCTGTTTCCAAATAATTCAGCATTTCCCATCTGTACCATCTTGTTAACCATTTTGGTAGAGGTCTGAGCTAGACTTGAACTCCTGGCCTAGATATAAGAGACATTTCCACTTCATTGTCATCTTAGTGAAAAGTGATACAACACACAGTTGACTACCTGTTTGCAAAACTGGGCTTTTGACCTTGGTTACAATTTCAATTAGTGTTACTTCATTCCCAGTAGCAGAGGTCAACCCACCCCTGCATTATCAATGCATAATAAAATCACCCAGTTTGCTCCCAAGCTGAGAACCAACACCATTATCTGTGCAAAGCACAAGCCTTTGTTTTCTCAGCTGTAACCTGCTTGGTTAGAAAAACTGCCTTAAGCTATTGCTCAGATTCTTTTTCTTTGCCTGAAATATAGTCACACTATTTTCAAGGAAATCAAGGGCTTTTGAAGTGGAAGTGGTACATCCTGTCTAAATTTCCTGTACAGAAAGAATGAATTGTCAGGAATGGGAAATACAAGGCATGATTGCACAAAATGACACACGATGAACATGCCAATACTTCATATGCCCTTGGGAAGGAAAAACAAGCAGTCTTGGCTTCGCCAATATGATAACTGATTCTGTATTTGTGGGACTGCATTTTTCAAAGGCGGAAATACGCTGTTTGAGAAGAAGGAGCATAAAGTATGAATAGACGCAGCCCAGGCTAAAAAGAAATATTTTATTGCTTCTCTAGAATGGCTTTCCTTTACCTGGAACACAAGTTTACTTTTTTTTAATAATGTGTCATATAGAATATAGTTACAAAATTTAAAGAAATATCGGTCTCCAGTGTGCAGTTACTGCTCTGTGCTCCCTTTATTACATCCTGCAGGATGTACTATAACACAGTCCTGCATCTCCTGAATCAGGTGTTAGCCATGTGTTGCAGAGGTTCACAGTGTTGGATAGTACCTGCAGTTTCTTGGGGCCCAGCCCCATTCTGAAGGTGGGGAACATCTTGCTCCGGGGTCCTCTCTCTGAGCATCTTTGTAAATACCTTAACTCCCTAATCTTCTTCAAAGACTTAAAGAAAATTTTCCTTCATCTTTGAAGGAAAAACAAACCATAAATGCTTTCCATACTTTTCCTGGCGTGAATGCAGTCGGCATTTAGTTCTGCATCAGCAGTGGGTAGGAGGTTTAGCATCTCATGACTTGGCAGAACCAGCTATAGAAATAGAGCAAAAAATTGTGGATGAATAGTTTATTCACTGAAAAAGGCAATTTTGGGTGACTGGGACAACTTGTGAGTCCTTGCTGAGTTAGGTGGATACTTTCAGATGGAATTTGAATAATGGAGGGAGGGAGGGAAAATTTGTTTCAGCATTTTTAAATTAAACATTACTTGCTTGTTTCTTGTTTTGTTTTGAAAATTGCCGAAATTTCATTTAAAAATGGAAGATAAAGTAGAGGTTTCAAAAAAGAAAGAAAAAGAAAAAGGAGTTGAACAAAATATATTGGTCAATTAAAAAAAAATGAAGTTTTTTTATTAAAATAACTGGAAAAAGTGTGTTTCACATTCACCAAATACTGTCATTTTTTCATTCATCCAACAAAAAAACCTAATTAGTTATGTCATCATCTTGGAACAGGTATTTTACTCTGAGAGTAGTAGCTTGGCTCCCGAGTAGGACATTTGGGACTTGATTCTAACCTTATTTCACCTCAAAAGGAAAGAAAGTCACCAGCCAGGCTGGTTATCTTCCCAAGCTGCCTAGCAAAGCAATAAGTGAGCTGATGAAGGACACCTACAACTTCCACAGGACTCATTCACCAATGAACCATCTCCTCTCAAAATGTGCCCCATACTCTGAGCGCTTATTTTCCAGTAACAGAATAGTAGCTCTGGTAGCTTAACCATTTTCATTGCAAAGTACATTATGGAAAGAATATGGATATTGAAGTCTTGAAGAGGCAAACAAACATTTACCACACTCTGGAAGACGAAAACTTTCTTTAGCATTCCCTCCCCTGCAGAAGCAGCCCCCTTCAAGAACAGGTCCCAAAGCCAGCTGTATGGACAGTTGCTTTACTTGCCCTCTCCTGAACACTTCATGAAGATTTTCTCACCAGGTGATCAATTGCATTAATTTTAAACTTGGTGGAATCTAAACCACTTTCTGGTTTATGCCGTATTGTCCACTAAGCTAAAGAGTCTTGTTGACCTGACCCGTCAAGGTATTGCACAGTGACTGTGACCTTTTAAAATTGCATGGTGTGAAGGATAATTAACTGGAAAGTGTTGCAACAACAGAATAGTATAAAATGACTGAAAATGCAAATTACTTTCCCAATATGAATTTGTTTTAGAATGATGATATTTCATGGGGGTGAAATATTTGGGTGAAAATAAAGATCCAGAGTAAAAGTGAGACAAAAAGAAAACACTTTCCTTGTAATAGCAGCTTACAGCATGTTCTTCATTCAGAAACTTCTCTGCCTGGAAAATGGGATGAAACCAGGACTGGTGCTTTCAGCTTCAGCTATATAAAGCTGAAATGCAGGAAAAAGCTATCAATTTCTTTATGAATTCAAGATTTGAAAAAAAAAACCCAAACAACCCAGTAAGTTTTATGATAACAGGATTTCGTGTAAGTGCTTTGGTTTAAAAAAATAAAGTGAAATTTTCTGCAACATCAATGCCTTGAACGGAAGGCAGTTTTACATAACTTTTGTTTCAAGTTTGATTTAAAATGTTACTTTGTTCTATTTCCACATTTCCAATCTGAAAAAAATTCTCTGAAATTTTTTTCCCCAAGAGATTCTTTTCATGCATAGGAGAAATTAATTTTAAATTGTAACATCTTCCAGTAGCTGAAAACTTTCTTTAAAAAAATCATGTCTAGAATGTGGTATTGTGCAAAAGTAGAGGTTTGGGGCTTCATATCACAAGTCAAAGATATTTTTTCATGAGATCCTATCAAGTGAAATAAGGGAATATATGTTTTTTAAAACAGGTTGAGCACCTTGCACTGCATATTGAAGTTATCTTCACAATGCAGAACTCTGGATGTGTCTCTATTTCCATTTTACACCTGTTCAACTGAATCAGAGAGTTAAGGCAGTTGTCTGGAGTCTCATGAGGCTGGTGCTGTAGCAGAAATAGAGCTCACATTTGGGTGGATTCATAAATGTCAACAAACGACAGCTGCTCAACTGCAGGACCCATGACTATGTTTCCCCGCTGCTTCTCTCCACAAAAGCATGCCTCGTTCTGGTGGTCACACATGGCGGTATTCCGAAAGGTACCCACAAGCTGTGAGAGAGTCACAGTGCTAAAATAAAAAGAGCTGGAAAAGTGGAAGGTTTAATCTTTGCAAGGTGTTCATGAACAGTGTGATCCCCCTTAGACTTTAATTTCCAGGCACTTCACTGGGGTCATTGATGCTACAGCAGTGCTGCATAGAGTATTAACTGGTCTTTTATTTACGTTGTGGACATGGCCAAGTAACAAATGAGGAAAATTATGAAGGGAAAGGAGTTGCTTTGTCACATTTACTGTGCTCAGCCTTATCATACTTGGCTCTTGGTGCAGACAGCTCTCACTCTGAAAAATTTCCCTCATTAGCTGGCCCTAAAACATTTACAGAGCACTTGAATAATTGATATAATTTATGGTTTTATTGGTGGGAGCCATTAAATCCCCTCCCCTCAAACAACAGCAGAGAGGAAGCTCTGCAACATGCAGTAAAAAGTGGAACAGCTATTTAAAGAAAGAAAAGGGCAAGCAAATCTTAATGTGCTTTCTGAACACAGTAACACTGAACGAGGCAGAGTTTGCAAACATCCACTTCCAAAGTACTGCGAAGTAAGTGGAGCCAGTGTGCTGTCAGGGTTACAGGCTTTTCAGAGAAAGTTTTACAAGGTCTGCCTTCGAAAAAACACCAATCACTACTACTACTTTGTAGCTTGATAATGTTTACTCTGAATTTGTAGTGTTACTGCACACCTTGCATTCTGTCCTGCAAGTGAAATTATGGGAAAGGTGGCAAATGCTCAGGTAACAGTCTCTATTACATAGGCTCATGTGGGTAACTTGTTTTATTCTGCTCTATTCTGTTGAGGATTACATCAAGACACTAGCTAATAGAGATGATTCACAGACTTTATCTAACCAACATAGGCCTATACCAAGCAGACATATATACCTGAAATAGCCATACAAAACTTCAGTCTTGGTCAAAAATGAGAGACCAGCATTTTTAGGGTACAGTTCGTTTGATTATATTATAGATATCTATCTCACACTTAGATACATTTTGTCCTAAAAATGCTTATTTCTTACCATTAATTTAAAAAAAACCCCACATATATATAACATGTTTTAAGTTAGGTGAGATGAAGCCTTCTCCAAAAAAATCAGGGTCTATACATGTACACAGTAGTGACTATGGAGCATGGAGCATGGACATGGTAGTTAAGGAAGCTGGAGATACAGTATTGTTTGATGAGTCCTTACCAAGGCAGGTGATGTAAGCCTTTTAGTTGAGCAAACATACGAGTTTTCAAGCTATACTATGATCTGGGAAAAAACATAGCTGGTAACACTGTTTTTGAGTTTGGTGGAAGAACCTCCCAAAGCAATGGATGTGCCTATGATATCATGAAGTACTGTTTTGCAGACCCCAGCTCCTATGAGCCTGTCACTCAGCAATATTTCTAGCTGAAAATTAGATGTGAAAGGTTCCTTGTACAGTGCAAAGGAAAAATAAGCACCTAGGAATGAGATGCACACTAGAGCCTGCCGAGTGGAGAGTTTCCTGTGGAGATAAGTGGGAAATGGCTGAGGAGCTCTTAGAAAAAGGCATTTCATTGACATGTGAGACACCACTGTAAGAAGCTACAGCATCTGACAGGCAAGTGGTTATAGCACTCACCTGGAATGTGCAGATCAAATTCACATCCTTTCTGTGCTCATCTCACTGAGGAAATTGTTCAAGCACCATGAAATATCTGTGATAGGGCCTTCTCAATCCCTGCGTGTGTTTGGGACAGAGACAGAGAATGACTTCATATTCCACTGCTTAAGATTTGCATCTAGGAAGGGGAGACTCTGTGCCCAGTCCCCAAGCCAATGGATTTTTAAGTGTTTTCATACAAAGTGGAACAGCTTCAGCAAGGGTGGTTGAGAGAGGTTGACTTCAGATCAGTCTACAATCTGGTAGATGTGACCTTTTCCTAGTTGAAGGAAGACACAGGTGAAAGTCAGCTAAAGCAATCAGAGACCCTAAAATCCACTGAATCTTTACATTGTGCATGCTTTAGATACCAAAGTCCTGATCTAAAATCTGGGCTCTCACTTTAGGACTTCTTTCGAAATATGTACCACGTGAGGCCTTCTTAGGCTTGGTGTAATAGATCCACGTCATTTTCCATGCAGAGGGGTGGCTAGAAAAAAGTCTGACTTCAGAAAATCGCATGGGCTTTTAGGCTTTTGGCAGCATAATTCTGTACATACTGGGGATACATAGGTAAAATTACATAAAGTGATTTGAAAACAAAGGGATCAGCAGGACTTCTCCATTTATTTATTTTTAATGTGCCGTTTTCACATCTAAAGCTGTGCCATGGTATGGCAGTGGCTAAACAATAAAACAATCTGCCTACCTGCCAAGCATATCGTGATCCTCTGATTCCAGCCCAGCAGGCTGGAGTTAAAACAATCCAGCTGGCTCAGCAATTGTGTGGATGCCATTTATGGCAGCACTGTGTAAGAGGCAGGAAGGCTAACTCAGGGCTTCCTTTATTATTTTGCCCTCCCTGCTTTAAGCCCACTAGGACAGGATTTGCACAGTCAGAAATGCTGATTCTTGTGGCTTCAGCTCCCAGCAATGCGCTGTCTCTGGCAGCACAGTCCAGTTGTTTATGCATATCTAATACATCTCCTAAGGGCATTTGTAAAGGAAAACAAGCTGCCCCTTCAAGGAAGGTAACAAACAATCTAAACTCAGCTGCATTTTGCAGAAGTTTCAGTGACTTGATTCCTACTGTGCCTCAGCCTGTGGCACAGAGTGTCTGGGACACTGTTGAGTTTTCACTGGGTTTCACATCTACTCAGTAAATATGTAACTTGTAAGATTTTTTTATGCGTGGGAGAGAGAAATGCATACCTGTTGTGTATCTAATTGAAAGGCACAGATTCATAGTGTCACCTTAGCCTGCTAAAGCCTCCTCTTCCACCTCAGCCTGTGCATGTTGTATTGTGGGCATTGCAGTGGGCATGGCAGTGTGGAGCTGGAGTATAGCCTCAGCTACAGAAATGTATGTTCCCATAGTGCAGGCTGAATAGCAATATTTGGCTCCTCTGAAATGTCCTGCTCAGTGTTCAGGATCTGCAGGATGGAGCTCTGTATCCTTTCTGCCATGCTTTAAATGCCAGTTCCTCTGCTCATATTGCTTGCTGGAACACATAGTGCAGTATATTCCATTTGACATTAACAAAAAATGTTCTACTTTTGACTTTGAAAAGTGGTGCTATTCAACCACATGGTAAACAGGAGCAAAATCTACTGAAATAGGTGTTCTTCCCTTCATCATGAAATGGTAGCCATGACCATAAGAGCAAGGTCATCTCAAATAGTGTGCAAAGGGTAGTGGTGGAGTTTTCCAAGGTGGAGACTGGGTCTCCTAAACATTAGAGTGTTAAATGCACAATACATCCTTTTCTGCTCTCTTTTCAGACCACTGTATGTTTTGACAGCATTGAAATGTTTGGCCTGCAGGATATTATTCAGACTTTAAATACCTTTGATTATAGTTTTTCAGAGTTTAGGTACAATCTATTTTGCTTATCTTGATTCAGTTTTATGGTGGTGCCATTTGAGGTGACCTTGGGTATCTGAGACATCTCCAGAGGACTGGTTAGTATAATACAGGACATTTGTGCTCTGCTGGATTACCAAATAGAAGCTAGGTACCTAATGTGGCAGTATGTGATGCTTTTATTTAGACAACTGAGTAAAGCCCCATGTATCTATGCTTAGACAGTGGTTCTAAGCTCCTCTTTAGAGACATGAAGATGGAGAAGCACTATTTGGGTGTTATTCATCACATCCCAAAGGAGACATCTAAAACAATTCAGATGCATTGCATGCTAGAAATGCCTGTTCTTCTTCATTGCTTGATTTATTTATATCAAAGGAGTTTAGGCAACTAGCTTACATGTACGTTAGACATTAAAAGTCAGATGATTTTAATTCCACCCTGGATGTAATACCTGATAAACAAAAGAGACAACCTGCTGTTGTCTAATCATAAGATCTTTGCTTAAAAACTGCAAGACTACCAAGAAAGGCAGAGACTAAATACATCTATGGAGGACAATGTTCCTTTGATATGCATAGTGTGTAGCTCATTAATTGGCGACTCTTTGGCCCACTGTGTAGGTAATATGATAAAAATCTTGTGACATTGCAGTGCTGCAATACATCTGATTTTATTGTGGACCAGTCAATTCAAATCGGAATAGGCTTTTACTAGAACAGAGGCATTTGGTATTTGGGCATTTGTAGTAGATAATATCTATGAAGATTTATTTTTCGTATAGAGTTGTTGGATAAACATGTTGCCATGCAACTAGGATCGAATATTTAATAACACATATATTAGTAACGTTGTATCAACCAATAGGATACAGTACCCTGAGTTTACTTTGAGGTTATGGATACCAACCATAGCTAATTAATCAATATGGTAATAGGTTCATAAAAGATGAAAAAGGTGATAACTATAAACTTTCTAGAGTTGTTTTTCTATAGGTATTGAACCACGTCATGTATTCATATTCTTTCTGATAAGCTGTGATTGTGACTATAAGAGCATTTGTATTTTGTTAGACTAATCTTGATTCTTTTCCTAAAGGCAGCAGCTTAGAATTTGTGTATTCTTTGTGAACACGCATTTCCATTAATTGTTGGATTATTTATTTGTTATAAGCCAATAAACTAACAAACCAAAACAAGAAAAAACCCACCTCATTGAACAATTGGAACTCATGCTGTGCAGAAATGTATTTATTTTTTCACGTCAATATCTTCAGCTCATGAAGAAGTTTGAAATATAACATGCTGTGTCTTATTTCTTTGTAGGTCTCCTACGTAAAAGCTATCGACATCTGGATGGCCGTGTGCCTTCTCTTCGTTTTTGCTGCATTACTGGAGTATGCAGCAGTCAACTTTGTTTCACGGCAGCACAAGGAGTTTCTGAGGCTCCGAAGAAGGCAAAGAAGACAAAACAAGGTACAGCTGCTCTTTACTTGGGGTGACGGAGTCTGCCTGGACAGCATGCTGATATGCAGTTGATTTCGCACCTCAGTTCTTCTTGCCCTTGCAGGAGAATCTTATTCTAAAGTTTCCTTTTGAGTGAGTGACTCCTTCATAAAGAGCTGAAAACTTGCCACTAGGTTTATTTGCAGTTTATGAAGTTATTGATCAATGTCAATAGATTGGTCACTGATTCCAAGAATTTTATTCTCTTCTTGCAATTGCTGAGGCAGTTGTACCTTTACCTGTGAAACTGATTTTCTTCTGATCCCCAAATATTATGCTGTTATGTGACAACTACCAGCACATAAAGAACAGTTGGAAGCAATGACATAGAGGACCAATATTATTTCCTTGACATCATCCAGACGTGCTGACATCAGCACATGCTTGAGACGTGTCTTTTCTAGTGCTACCTAGCTAGTCATGCTAAAATGGGAGATTCCTTAGGGTAGCCTATTGCAGAGTGAGCAGCAGTTCTGCCCTCACTTCTAAACCACCAGGGACTGGTGTCTTTCCCAGCTGAAACCAGGAAACATGGCCACTTTAAAAAAGTGAAGGATTAGGACAATTTCTTCTCTACATTCTACTATTTCGCAGTTTGTTACTGATACTAGCTTCAAATTTTTAGCAAAGGGACTATTTGTGAGTATTGTCATCATATCATTTTATACCAGTGACTGAAATGTGGAAGAGAGGCTTGTTTTTAATCTAGATGTCAGTCTAGAAATATTTTTAGGAAGTCTGCCCAGCTTTCCTAATTTTTTCTTTGGTAAATGGAAAGACAAGAATAGACATTAAATTGAATTTTAGCCCAGATATGATCATTCCCACAACTATAAAGGTTTCCTCCTTCCTGTATCTATGTCACTGATTTTCAGTATCAGTAGAAACATTTAGGTTTACGCTGTACACATGCATTTGCTAGGTGAAGTAAATATTTGCTTGAGCTGCACGAGTGCTTCAAGCCACAAATAATGGTTTCCTTTACAAGAGGGATGACAACAATGGCACAGGGCATTTGTGTTTTGACAGGTCTGTCTAATAAATATTCTGTAGCTAATGCAATATTTGATGGATGCTCTGGGAAGCAATCCAGTGCTGTTCTCTAGTTTGATATTATTGTCCGGTGAATTGAGATTCCCGATAAGATTAGATTACAAGAGAGAGCAGAAATGCTTGCCCGTCTGCAGCCACACAGGCTGGATGCACTGCCACTGGAAGCCTTTGTTTCCAAAACCAGCATGGCAGCAGCAGAAGCTGCTGTATGGGGTCTGTAATTTCAGATTTGGATACCATGTCTTCTTCAGAGATGAACAAGTAGGCAAGAAGCCACCATTGGTAAGTAACAGTATCCAGTGGCATCACTCAAAAATTATGAGGTTTTGGTCCATGGAAGTGGTTATTCATCTGTTGTGGGAATGATTATTCTGGTGACTATTAAAAGAAAGTTATTTAAAACCAAATCACCAGAAGACCTGTGTTTATCCTAAGCCAGTGGGTACATGGATTTTTTGCAAAATGGGTAATGCCTTAATTAAATACAAGGAAATATTCTGCTGGAGTAAGAGACACCTAACCATTTGCACAGGCTTGCTTTCACTTTTCCTATGAATCTGGTTGCATGAATTTCAAAACAGGGAATGATGTTACTAAGGCCATCTCTTTAGGAGGTGTTTTCTGCATCTCTTTACTTGAGTTTGTCTCTCACAATTTTCTCAGTTTATTTTGTCTTGAAAGTGATTCACATTGTTTTGCATGATGGTCTTCTCTAATTGAGTCATTCTTCTCTTTGTGTGTTGTGTATGTGTGTCATTGTGTTACCACTGTGATATTCTCATTCTTGCTGCTGCTATCTATGCTGACACTCTGGGGACAGGCACAGACTATGACTGTTGGGAATGAAAGCGTCGAGTCCGTGCGGCGCATGAATGGCTTGCGGAGCAAAGAGTCATCAGCTTACGGGACAGTGAATCAGATCGGCAATTCAAGTTTGAGGGTAAAACTGTAGTGAGAAAGAGAAAGCAAGAGAGAGTTTTAGTATGTGCGATGATGTCATAAATCAGCAAAATGGATGATTTTCATGGCATCACTAGTAGTCTCTTGTATTCTCTTTGCTAAACGTCCCCACAAAATATACAATACTGTCCCCAGCATGAACAGCAGTTTCATGTTGTACATTATTGTGGCCCATCCTTATGCTTGCTCTTTTCCATGGTTGGCTTGCGCCACCCCCATTCCAAACCTCCCAAAGAAAGTGCATGTATATTCGGTAGCCTGGTCCTGTATAAATGTAGGGGGGCGGGGGGGGGACAGGAGCATAGGAAATGCTTTGAGACAGAAAATCCCACATTGTGTCATCTTTCAGATGAGCATATTCCAACAAAACTTGGTATGTATAATGATGAAATGCATTTTTAATGCTACGATATTTATTCCTGAACTGTCAACTTGCAGTGTTCCTCCTCTTATGTCCTGAGCCCTGCTTAGTGGAGTATGAATATCTATGAATGAAAAAAAAATTTCGTTGGTTTCTTTTTATTTGCTTGGAGAAGAGCCATGGAGCTGAAATCTTATACGCAGCATAACGTGTAGCAGATCTGAAGCAATATGATAGCAGTTGATAGATCCAGATTACGGGTGAGTTGTGGAGGCAATAAAATCAGTGATGGAGAGAGAAATGAGCTTAGTGTGCAGCTCACTGCTTGGTACTAGTGGCTGAGAAATGAAATTTATTCATTTAAATAAAATGGGACCAGGATTTAAATCTCTCGGGACCTGATTTCCCAGAACAAAAACATTGCCTGAGCAGCTTTTGAGCTGTAATGGGCCTCTGACTTTGATCAAGCTCTGTAAAGTTACGTGATTATAAGATGCAGATGATTTCAGTGCATTTTGTACACTGTAAAGGGAATTAGTAGCTTTCAAAATCAAAGCAAAAATCACAGTTCACGTTACACAGCAAAATTAGGATAGAGGGTTTGTAATGCAATAAATTGTTCACTTTCAGAGCTACGATATCAAGCAGTAGAAGAGAGCCTTCTTTTCTGGATACCTTCTACTGTAGAAATAATCATATTTACACATATACAGAACTGAACATATAACGAAAAATTTCAGGGTCTCTCTAGAAGACAGGACCAATATTACTATGCTGTCACTGGAAAGCTGGTGCCACACAACTACAGAAACCGTCCAAGTACGTACTCAGTGTGGTGTGTCTTATCAGTCACATAGTGCTAGTAGTCCAGCTAAGGTTCATGTAAGGCTTGGTTACCCTCTCCCTAAGGAACGCTTGCAGAAAGCTCTCTTCTACTTTTGAATACTGTGGATTACATATGCGGCCAGGACAGTAGGCAGAGGGGCCATGTCGCTGCAGTACTTTTGCTGCAAAGCCCTGAGAGCTGGAGCTGCACTGGCGTTGATTTCCCCTGGAGAACTCCCACCACAGAAGCGATGTGCACTTGAGAGGTGAACAGAGGAGACATACCAAGACAGAGGTTTCTGGACCAATGCTACCATAGCTGCAGCTCGGTATTTTTCTGCTCAAGAGAAGGACATTTGTGTACAGAGGAGAACAGAGCAACAACTGGTGCCAGAAGAAACCTCACAAGCAGGGAGCTTGACTTGATGAGGTATTGCTCACTGAACTAGGGTTTATGGTAAATGCGAATCTAAAAGTCACAGGCAAGTGATTGTGACACAGTCAAGAGAAGACAGTGTAAAAGAGGGGTGATTGATTGAATATTTATACTGCATCATTCAGTGCTAATCTGGGGAGGGAAAAAATAGGTGCGAAACCATGCCTGACCAGGATTCCTGGGTTTAGCAGCTAGATCTACAAAAGAAGAAAGATACTCTTCTCAGTTTTATAAGCCTATATCTCTGTCACTGCTTTCATTATTGCTTCTGCAGGGTCTTGTTCTTCTTACTGCTGCAACCCTCAGAGCATTGCATGAAAGCACAAGATACCTTAAGAGACTGTCAGATCTCTTAAGCCAAAGATCAGACTGGTTAATGTTTCTCTAGGAAAGTCCAGGTTGTGTTGTTGACAGTCCAGAAATTGTATTTACTGCTGAACCATTGACCTGTCATTGCATTAGAACAGATGGCACTATCAGGACCTGTTGCCATCTTCCATACTGAATAAATCCCTATATCCTCAGGTAATCAGTGCTTCAACCTGTCTGCCTTCCCCGTGCAGTTTCTGTTGGAGGAAGGATTCAATGCTTGTCCTAAAGATTTGTGTAGTCTTCCTGCTCACGGTGAAATACACCCAACAGTAGCAATACTTCACTGCTGAGAGAAATGGTTGCCTATTTATTATATATCATGATACTACTTTTTGCATAGAGAGACTACAGGCCACAGAAGCCGTGAGTCTGATGGTACTGAGGATGTAGTACAGTTTCATTATATTAAAACCTAAATTTGCATAGTGCCAAATCACCTGAAAGAAAGGAACTTCTTTTTTAAATATAATTTGTAATAATCAAACAAGATTTGCTTATTTTTCAAAATGATGTGTTTCCAGGGAAGCAGAAGAACTCTGTTTACACAGGTTCAGTCATCCCTTTTTTAAAACAGTAATTATTATGTTATACGTTCAGTAGTCAAAATGACGCACGGTACACTAGTATTCATACCATCATCTCAGAGATGACTTCCTAAATTATATGTGCGATGGTTACCACTGTGACCAAGAATAGGGGTTAAGTTTGGGACCGTTAGTGTTAAAAGCAATACTTTATAGCTTGAACAAAAAACTGTGCAGCTGGAGGCTGTGACAGACTTTAATCCCATGTGCAGGGAACACAGAGCAATACAAATAACAGTGCTGCAGCCAGGGGGGTTCACATGCATGCAGATTAGCAAAGGGAGGCACAAATGGTGTTTTTAAATGAAGGCGCTAGGACTGAGACTAAGTGATTACAGCAGCAAAGGATAACTCCACTAAGCAAAGATGGCAGCACCTGGACGAGTGCTTCAGAGAACTGCTGGTCTCTGGATGGAGCTGCAGGTGGCAAGGCAGGTGCCCCAAGTGCCCAAAGTCACGGCAACTGTCAGGATGATACAATATTTCCATCTTTAAAAAGGAGAAGAGTACACATTGAGCAACAGTGGTTTTCAAAGGCTGTCTCTGCCATTTTAATCATAGCGAAACCCTTCTGTTAGAGCTCCCAAACAATTTTCTAAGATTTTCTAGCCTTGCCCATTGAAAACAATCAGTGCCTTCAGCCTGACTTTGCCTTTAAAGCACGTGGTACTACTGTCCCTGGCGGAAATTTTTGCCCGCTAGCACCCGTGTGCGCCGCACTCGGCGGGATGACGTGCACGCCTCGCGTTATGTAAGGTGCCGCATCATGTGAATAATGGAAGTGCTCAAGGAAAACCCTTTTTGCTGAGCTATTTTTGGTACTCACCAGGCGAGCTCAGGCACACGAGTTTCATTGTGAAAAATAAGAACCCGAGTCTGAACGGCTTTCTCTCTCACACACATCTTGCTTACTTAACGGATTAAAGAGCATGTAGCTTCTGCTGTAGATAAACACCCTCAAGATATTGCGGTTACTTTTCTTTTTCCAGGGCAATTGCATTAGCGCTTTAATGTAACTGCACAGAAAAATCCAGCAGAAGATAAAAACACAAAAATGATCATTTAGCTTGAAGTTACAGTCCTGCATACGACTGCACAGAACCAGTTAAATAATAGACGCAATACATTTCAACATGTTCCCGTGTCACCTTGTGACTTCATCTGAATGTCCTTGTCTGTCATTTTATTGCGAGCATGAATAGGCTAGGAATGGCCCTAGTTAACAGCAGTCAAGTATCTTTATTGTTTATTAAATGGACTTACCACAGTGAGTTTAAACATTTAAACAAAAGCATCATTTTAAACTGGAAAAACATCTGGATATAAATCCTTAGCCTAGCTCTAGGCACAAGTCTAAAGAGAGACAGGAGTCCCCAAAGAAAGATCAACCTGTCGGAAAAGAAGCAGTTCAGCCATGGGGATGGTATCCAAGCAATGGATCAAAAATCTAGTAAGAGCAGTTTGTCCAGGTGGACAGACTAAGCTCACTGGAAATGCAGATTTTCCAGTGAAAAGCACACACAGACAAAGAAACAGTAAAAGAGAGATTTTTTTTTTATAAGGGACTGTTTACAAGTGTCGTTAAAAGTGAAATGGAAGCTTTTCCCTCCCTTTTTGGAGGAAGGAAGGTAAAAAAACTCAGAACAAGTATCTGTGTTTCATGTGTTTTACAGCCTCAGACATAATAAGATGATGGACTACACGGGGTGGATTTTTCGCCCCAAACCAAGAAACAGAAGAGAAAAAGGGTAGTTACATTTCAAGGGAGAGAACTCTGAAAACCAAATAAAAATTTGGGTACACTAAACATTCTGTTATCAAAGACAGACTAATTTATGCAACATGTAATACCAGCTCCTGAGAAAGACCTTCAAATATCAACTCCCAAATATCCAAGCATTAATTAAAGCTGGTAGACTACAAGTGTGCAAGCTGAAGTAATGGAATCCAGGTACCAGAGTAGAGGCAAAGCCAGGAGAACAAAATCAGGAGAACAAAATTCATAGTTCTGGGGGGAAAAAAAATGGAGGAGAGGGAAAAAATGCCTAGTTTAGAGGTGGTGGAAACCAGAGAAGTGGAGAACTTCTGGGGAGTTGGTAAGGCTGCAGAATGGTGAATCTTTATATCCACTTCAATGATCAGAGTGGTGCAACATGGAGTACTCAGTGGCAGCAGGGGACAGAAAATCAAATGGTAGGGACCAGGCGTGGCACCAAAGCAGCAAGTAGGACATGATACGGTATAATGAGTCCTGCTGGCCAGGTGGTAAATACTGTAGCAAATTACTCCTTAATGTTAAATAAGATATGAACAGGATATAAGCATTGTAAAACTAGGTTTAAAGAGGCTACAGAGCAGTAATATTACAAAATTTCAGATCTGGAATGACAAAATGACTGTATGCTGCACCACCTGGGACAGGTAGGACTGCAAAAGCCAGAAGGAATACTCAATAAAGTTTTTTTTGTTTGCTCAGTAGTGTTACTTTGCTTTAGAAACCCCGAGTCCTCTCTTGTACCTCGCCTGCACGCAGTGGCTGAAAGGATCAGCTCTGAACTGACAAGCCTTGGGGACTGAAGTCTGCACTTCACTCAAGTGAGTTTGTCCTGATAGTTACTCATGAACAGCAGGAAACACGCCAGAAATGAACTCTGCAGTTTTCCAGCTCATGAAAGGTACTCTCCAGCTGGGTGCAAATGTCTCATTTCTTATTATACCTAGGGGAGAGTGCAAACTGAAAATAGGGCAGAGGAAGCTAGAAAGAGCCAGGAAACAGTGTTCTTATTTTTGATGCTTTAAAGCAACAAGAAGTAGCTTTTCAAGAACCACTTGCCACAGGCGCAAGCTTTTATTTTCCAGATTATTTTAGAAAATGGTGATTTTTTTGCTGGATGTGTTCTGGCCCACCGTATTTCATGGAAAAAAACCCAGCTAAATATGTGTTTCATGATAAAAAAATGAAGAAAGGGGACTTCAGGAGGGGTATGTTTAATGAAAACTGCCCCTACCCAAGACTCCAGAAAGAGTGTGAAAAACCATTACAGTCCCAA
Organism: Calonectris borealis; assembly: GCF_964195595.1. Taxonomy (NCBI): domain Eukaryota; kingdom Metazoa; phylum Chordata; class Aves; order Procellariiformes; family Procellariidae; genus Calonectris; species Calonectris borealis. The sequence goes on along the minus strand of NC_134312.1, from coordinate 136,151,110 downwards.
GATTTAGGCAGAAGGGGTCAAGGAAACAACTTTGCCCCAAAGTTGGCTCCTTTGTTCTTTCCCTGTAGGTAGCTTATCTTTACTGTTTTCTTGCCCAGAGTCAGGACCCACTAAGGGTCTCAGGATTTCTCATTGCAGTGATGGTCAAGTCCTCTTTCCAACAGGGCGTGAAGACACCTGGGAGGAGAACAGTTTCTGATCCCACATTGCCAGGGGTCCATCACAACGCTTCATATCAGTTCTGAGTTCTGTCCCAAGCTTCATTTTCAACAGCAGAGTATTTCAGCATGAATAAATATAAATTAGTGTTTCTGCAAGAAAATGAAAGGGTTGTGCAGTTAGAGCCAAGCATAATGCAGGCTGAGAATACCAGCACTGCTGTATCCGTGTATTTCTACCCTGACTTGCAACTGTGCTCGCCCTGCGCATCTCCAGAGCATAGTACGCCAGTTGTATCAAATTACATAGTAAATTGGGGAGATGGGCAAGTGTTCAGTAGGATCCATGAAATGCGTATTTACATCTGACCCAATTAATCCCATTCTCCACAGGGGATAGAAGCTGCTATTTGAATGTAATTAATTGTGAAGCATTCTGTAATGATGTTGTCCAAATGACATTGTGCAAAACCAAATTGTATTAACTAGACTGTTGAAACCTCATGCTGTCTCAAGGTCTGAAAAGCTTCATGGGTTCCAGTAAAATCCAGTTTTTATAGTACTTCTAAAAAAGTGGAGATGAAGCCATTTGTTTCTCTATCTTTTTTTTTCCAGAAGGAATACAACATTGTTTAGTCATTTCTATTCAAGTTAACAGCCATTGCTTATGGCAAACTGATCAGTCAGAGCCTGATTCTGACACATTTAGTTTGATTTAATGATCAGACATGTTTATTTCACTTGATCCACTGCTAGAGCAAGATGCTATTTACTGTAAATATGGATATTCATACTTGGGTATTTCTCTTGCTGCCTGTTTTTTGGGGGTTTTTTTAACTGTTTTTCTTTTTTTGTAATAACACTAATCTATCTTGCACAAAAGAAGCAATTGGCTAACTGGGAGTAGATGGATAGGTGGGGAAGGAGATTTTCTTTGCTACAACATGAGGAAGGGCCTAGAGATAGTTACACTGGAAGGAATAAACACCTTGAAGTTCTACCTATTCTGAGTGCTTGTTGCTGAGTCTTCCCAGAGTCTTCACAAAGACCCATTTCAAGTTGGGAGAATCTGAATACTCCTTGCCAAGCCCAGCCACAGGTCACTAAAAATTTACCCACTTCTGCTCTTGTGACTGGACTCTCCCCATGGCATCTCAGAGCTGGCACAGCCCTGGATCTTCCCACACAACACTTCTTTACTACAGCAGGATCAATGTCAAGAAGGACTTGCTATTGGAAAGCTCAGTTTTCCAGTGGCTGGTTGAATATACCTGGCATACTGAGTGTGCCAGAGTGTTTTTAGCTCTTGGATAAACAGATTGGAAAGGTCAGAAAAGGCTACTGTGGTTGCCTAAACACATGGAGTAACAGAAGTCCAGAATCCTACCTGTGAATTTCTGCTTCGAGCCTGTAACTTCTCTCTAAGCGATAGCATAGCTCTTTGAATCATTTAACTTCTAACCTGTGTATGTAATTTCTCACACAGATATTGTGTGTGCATTGGTACACACTCATACATATATAATCCACTGCATAAATGCAAGTTATTTTACCAAGTTGCCAAGGTTTTAATTTCTCTGTGATATCACGACAAGACTCCTAGGAGACATGATGCCTTTGTTTTCATGTCTCACCTCACTCTCTTCAAGCTGTTCTCCATGTAGTTTTCTGAGATAACTCTTTCTGCTAGTCATGTGGAAGTGCTCTGCCTGTGACTGACTCATTCATTTTTCTGTTAAGTCTTCCCAAGCCTGCTGGTAGTAGAGACTTGCCTTCAGGTGCTCTGTAATCTTCATCTGTCAAAAGAATAAATAATTAAGAATGGAGATCACAAACCCTGTTCATTAGAGATTACTTGAGTTGCACAAACGTGAGATCTTGCATGCCATTCTAGGAAAGTAAGTTGTGTATTTCCTCTTTAGGATGTAACATTTTGCAGGTACCTGCATGCAGCAGCCCTGATATTCTCTAGCACGAACTTTCTGAGAAATTAATCTATCTGTTGACTGTTAATTCATGCTAGCTTTCTCTTCCACTTCCATGGAGGGCTCACTTTTCTGATATGGTTTGTTTCTGTTGTCAAATTGACAGGAAAGATCTGTACAACAGATATTTATGAAAAAAAAACAAAGGGTTTTACCACATTCACAGTCTTCAGGTTTTGCAAAACACAGTGTAGAACCAGACACTAAGTCCCCTCATTTGCCCCATCTGCAGAATTTTCAACTTGTTTCAGGCTTTTTTCTGTGCTGAGCATGGCGGGCAAGGGAAATTATAGCAAGTCTAATCAAGCGTGATACCACCACAGGCTGGTGAGATAGAGAAAACTTGTGCATCACAGGATGCTCTTTTAGAGCCCTTGGTATCTTTTGCCTGGAAGACGTACAAGGTCCTAATACTCTTTTTTCACCATTACCTACCTATTAGATGAATTAAGATGTATTTTTCTGGTCCCATATGTTTCATTGCATGTGCAGTATGGGTGCTTATACTGCATAATACTCTGTCCTAACTTTGAAAGGTTGGTGACCCTGCCACTTTCACGGGACTTCCCATGCAAAATTTGGGGGACATTCTTGTGTTTGCAGATATTTACACCAATGAGTGGATACTCAAGTCTTCTGAAAATCACTTTGTGCTCTTGCTCACTAATTTTCCAGCCCTACCAATAGACTATATAGGTATTTCCTATAACCTTCCAGTGGCTTTTGCAGAAGACAATTACCTTTCTTGCAAGTTTTGCAAGTTCTTGCCCCATTCTTTACAGCGGAGCAGTGGCAAATTATGCAACTATTCAACTACATTTTCCTTATTAGACCAAAATATCAGCTAATCTTCCATCAGACAGGTCCCTCCTTGGGTGTTTGTGCATGTACGTGTGTGTGTGTGTGTCTAAGATGAAAAACCAGAGGAGGCGTAACATATTTTAGATATTATTCTCCCTACATTAGCTTTACACTGTATTTCCCACACAGGTCACTGGATTTCTTTTGTGCCTGTCTACCTAGTAATTGCCAGTTTTCTCCAGGCTCTCATATGGTGGCATGACCTGCCGTGACTAGGCTTCAGCTTTTCTGAATTTATTAATTCTAGTTTTCTCTCTGAGCCTCTTACGTTTGGGTATCATGCTTCTCACTCCAGGTAGCCTCACCAATATTTCCACTAATGATTTCCCTAGCAAAACTAAAGAGGATTAGTTGTTTCTTGATTTATCTGCTACTTCCAAAATTAGTGGTCTATATAGCTTTTTTTAATTACTTTTCAACCCCTTCCTACCAAGCATGAGCTTACTTGCTTTTCTTCTTTCTTCTTCTTCTTGGCTTTTCGGCCTAGTCAATGTGTTCTTCATGTAGCATTTATTTTCAGCTTAACCTTTCTACCTAGCAATAGTCAAATTTCTTATCACAGATCCCATAAAACTGGATTCCTACCAGAAATAATAGATCTTTATTATAGATTTAAAAAAAAATGCTTGTAAATAATTGTTTTAGTAATGCCTACAGAAATGTATAATGTTTTAGGTTTAGATTCTTGTTTTCAGGTTTACATCTTAGGCAAAATGAACTTGCCACCTGTTCAAGCTAAGCATGCTGCATTATAGTCAGAAGGCAAAGGGACTTGCTAGGAACATTTCTTCTGATTATTATCCAAACTTGTTAAATAGCCAGTGTAGCTTTGAAATTCATGGGGCAGCTGTTCAGCAACTGGCTGCATGTCTTCGCTGTGGGAAGCTCCATCTGGAGAAGATAAACCCCAAGAAGGCTGTCCCATGTTAGGCCAGGGCTCTGCCTGGTGCAGGAAGCTCTCTGTGACAGCAATACGTCCTCGATGCATCCTTCTGGGCTCCAGGACTTTGCAGCTCAAGGACTTTCTAAGCCAGAAGTGGTATTTTTGTGATGAGTAGATTTACTATTTATGGATCGAGCAGTCAGTTCAATGTGATGATTTATGAATTATTAAAACACTTTTCTTAAACTTGCTACGAGTTTTTCGTATTAGCTCCTCAGCATTTATGGAACTAACAATACATATGGCCACTGGAGCTGCCAGGAGTGCATGTTGGGAGTGAAAAGGGTGTTGGAAGTGGAGGAAGATCTTGTGCGAGGTTAATCAAGACATAAAAATAACCAAAACTATATATTAGATGAACGGAAACAGGATGGCTAATGGTTTTGCAAATTGTAATGGATATTTGCAGGGTTCAGTCGGTATTTGTCATGAACAAAGTAATATTGAGTTCAGTGACTGTGCCTGCAAGGAGAGCAAGGTTGAAAGAGAAAGGAAGAGAGCTAGTTATGCTAGTCTTCTTTCCTGATCTGAGGTATTTCTCTTTACACAGTTACATGAACAAGGGCAGGAACAAATTTAGCATATTTAAGGACTTACCGTAAGCCAACTTCAACCTGCCATTTCAGATTTCTCAGGTGGTGGCTGGGGGTCCTTACTCCATGCAAGCAAGGAAGCAAAAACAACAGAGGAAAGCAAGATTATTTGCTCCCATAATTAAAAAAAAAAAATATCATGGAGCACTAAGTCAGTGCTGCTGTTCCAAATCTTCACCTTTCACATCAACTTCAGATCTTACATAAAAGCAATTGATTAGCCAGCTGTTGAGTTCTTTTTTTTAAATGTTTTTGAGCACTGCCATTTTGTTCCTTATTTTGGAGATGTCCTAGATTTGTCTGTCATGAACTTCGGTGGAGTCAGTTCTGTATTTTTCACTAATGGGCTGGTCTTTTATTATTCTGCCCTTATTGTTACCTGTGCTGGATGTTCGTGCTGTGGAGATATAAACTGTACTTTTTCATAGGGACCAAACAGGCATGAGAGAAAAGAGTAATAAACAGTCCAGAGACGGTAGTCTTTTGCAGGCACAGAAAATGTCTTGCTCCCTAGCTGTAAATACTCTTTTTTTTCAAGTTTGCACAAAGCGACAGCTCTTTTAAGATGCTCTGGTGCTGTATGCCCCTGTTCTTCTATTACTTCTAGGTACTAGGATGCCTGTTTGTGTTGTCTGTCTCTTATTTGCTCTTTGATCATTGTTCACATTCCCTTGGGGCTTATCTTCCGTCATTTTGTAAAATAATCTGTAAAATAGATTATTTGTAAAAATCATATTTGTAAAAATAAGCTATTTGAATTTTGCTTTTTGACATGTGAAGACTGATGATTTTGTCACCCTTCTTTGTTCTGTTACTGCTCTTCCCTTTGGTGAGTTATCATCTTGTGGGTATTTGCGTAGCTGGGGTGGAATAACAGGCTTATATCATGACAATAGTTTTTTTTCATCACATGCTGTGTTTGAACCTAACAGCTGTTATTTCCTGAATATTTTTCAAACCTCACGTGAGGCTAATCGTTTTATTGCATGTAGCATCCCAGCCAGTGTTCTTAGCCTCGCTTTTTTTCTGTCACTGCTGCACATTCCTTGCTGCCAAACATGACTCCTTGTGAGTCTGTCAAATATTTACCTCCTTCAGCTATGAAACAAGAACCTAGTTCTTCTGCAGTGAGGTCTTATTCATCAGAGGGGAGACAGAAGGGTATTTTGGGGGGCATACCACACTTTATCCCTTGTGTGAGCTGCAGGCTGCCTCACTCCCAAAGCACTGTACCCCAGGGGTACAGGGGTGCCCCAGGGGTAATCAGCATGCCATGGTGGGATGTGAATTTTGACCTTTCTTTTCCCACAAGTCCTCCCCTTTTGCCTTCCATATCAAAGCGAAGATATCTTAGGAATAGGTACCAAATTCATGTGAATCTGGGCACCTTTTCTGCTGGCAGCTTTCGAAGCATGTTTAAAGCATTACAACGTAGAGAAAGCTGTTTGGTCTGGATGGTTATTGACTTCTATTCTGTTCTTCGAACTACAAACACAGAATCATAGGATAGCAGGGAACAGGACCAGAAGAGCCCTTGAGAGCCAGCTGGCAGAGCGGGCACCAAGCAGTACGCTGGGAGATTTACAGTTGCTGAAAATATTAATCAGTGCTCTTAAACAGTTTCTTCTGTAATGTGCCCAATATATCAGGAGTGAGTTTAAGAGAGATTTGTGAGGGATTGCTCCTCAGGGAGACTGTGAGCTGAATTATATCTCATTGTGGATGTGCTGACCCGCAGTTGAGTATTTCTGATTTACACCCTGTAATTCTCCTTGACTTGCAAGTACTCCTGAAACAAAGGTCAGTAAAAAAGTCTCTGAACAATTATTTACTATTCTGGACAGGAATAGCAATAGGCTCTTTCTATCCTAAGGCTCTTTGTTTCCCCTTTCTTCTGCAGCAGCACAGGTTACAGCTGCAGATATGCTGCTGAAATACAGCTACACAAGTTTGTATTTTGTAACTTGTGCCAATCTCCTACTGAGCTGTCTGAGTCTGTGCTCTCGTCCTTTCTTAGCACTGAGAACTGCCCTTCACTCTATAGCCCCTTTTAGAGGTTACTTCTAATTTTAACTTCTGTCTGGACTGAGGAAACCATTTTTCAACACATAGACGAGGAGCCAGGATTAATTCAATACTTATTTTGACAGTGATATAAAACCCATACATGCACGATGCAGTCTAAAAACAACCTGCCTGAGCAATTAGCTCAGTAATCAGACCTTTAAAGAACAGTGGCAGAACAGCAGAGCTATGGATTAGGATGCACGATGATTTTCTTTATTTAATAGAAAAGCATGCAGAATTTTAATTATGATCAGGAGATTTTACGTTTGCTGCAAGTACTCATGTGGGTTGCTAACGTGACAACTGTGGTTTGGCAAGGAAGGACCACACAAGGCAAGACTTGAAAACTGGCAAGTAGGAATACAGTAACTATTTAATTTTGGACCCTGCAAGAGAACACACATCTGAAATGAATATGTGACAAGTGGGGAGTATTGGATTTCTGTGTGAGGAGTTGACAAGTCAGACAAACAGCAGACATATATCATATGTGATGGTGAAAAGATCACATCATTTATAACCTTTGAAGCAACAGGAAAACTGAAAGCAACATCATCTTATAATGATCTAAGAGAGAACTGTCTCTTTTTTTATTTCTCCCTGGTTATATATAGCTGTTAGAGAGGGCCCTGCTGGGCAGAAAATGGAGCATATGATCAAGGGCAGTCCAGTGAGTCAATTTACTGACTAATACTGTAGATTATCATGTCAAATATATAGCACCAGCAGTATGAACAATAATGAAGCCTAGTTTATTTCTTTCCTGTAAATTGAAATGAAGATGTGATTGGAATTGTCACACCTTGGATATATGAGCCAGATTCACTTAATCATCCAAAACGAATGGCCTTATTCTTTATATTGACGTTTATTTTAGGAGCCATTCCAAGACTGGCAAGCTGAAACCATCTATTTAAATGTGTCAAACACGTTTAAAATATCCTCTAGACAGCTGTCCCCTCAGGTGATGGTTCAATGGTCTCGCGCTTTGAAATACCTGCTCCCCTCAGACCCAAAGAAGGGCTAACTCAGCCTTTCATCCTGTGGGGAGAAATCATTCAGAGCAGCGTCATGCAGAGATACTGCAAATGAACTCCGGGATCATCAACAAACCATCCAGCCATGAAGCCGACAGGCCAAAAGACTCATAGAAGCCCCAGCTGGCCATCGAAAGGAGCCTTTCCTTGCCTGGTCTTCTGTCTTCTCGTGCTTCAGAGTGTCAGTGGGCAAGCATGAGGAGGGGGTGTTGCCAATACTCCACGGGTCTTCTTCCATTAGTTTTGTTTTCTTTCCAAATTACAGAGAGAACATATCCATGTGTTTTGTAGGTTTGCTGATCAGTAAGGTGGTATTCTCTGTAACGTCAAATTGAACACCACCTGAAAAGAAGGTACAGTTAGAAATATGGTGAAAATTCCACTCCATACAAAAGGGGTTAATTTTAATTTAGCTGTACAATAGCAAGGTTCTTGTGTTTTATTGGTGTCCAAGCTCCAGGTGAAAGTCTGATCACCTTTTGGTCTGTCAAAATTCTAGCATGAGCAAAAACTTAGGGAAATAACATTTGAATTGCAAGTCATTGCCATTCCTTCAGGGATGAAAAGAGTACATAATCAATGCTATTGATTTCTAAACTCCTTTCTCCAAGAAGAGAGCTGAGAGTAATTGGAGAGACATTTACTAACTGTTTGCTAAAGATAAGTCACAAAGCCCAAATATTGCTTATCTTTTAAGTACAATTTCCTGAAGGTGATGTGTAAACTAATATAGAAATTAGCACAGTGTTATAAATTTAGCACATCTAAGGAAAAGCAGATGGTACTGCTGTGATTGGACATGTCATTGGAGTATTCCAGAGCATGCCAAATCTTTTACCTATTACTATTTGCATATACTACCACGTTACTCAGTTTTCGGTAGACCAGAACAACATGTACTATGCACAAATAACAACTCTTTTTGCTGAGCTTTAAACTTAGAATAAAAATGAAATTCCATTCGCTGGTTTTGCAGCACTCATTGTGTTCATTTTCCAAAGCCTCCAAAAGGTTCATGTTGCACGTTCTGGGCGGTCAGAACAAAGGCACAGACTGCTCCATGGGCCAACGCACTCGGCGATCTTCAGCTTTCCATGCCAGGAATGGAGCATGCTGCATGTCATGAACAGTAGTGCAAATGAGAAGCGATACATTTCAAAATGCTTTGTGGTACTGGAAATTCTTTGAGCAATTAAGAGCTCTGTGGATATTCAAACGTGGAAGGTTTTAATTTTTTAAAAAATCAACTATTTCCCGGTTATTCTTGAAAAGTAGAATAACACCACTCAGTTCAGAGGTGGACTTGACAAGGTGGAACTCTACTTTTATGATTTGTCTTTTCTTTGGAGGAAGAGAATTTAACCACAAAGAGCAGAAAGAGGCAAGAGCAGATAGGGGTTGAGGAAGGAACTGAATTTTGCAAGCAGAAGGTGAAGGTCACGTATTTGGAAATCAGTGAGGATAAAAGCATCAAAGAGGAGGTAGGCAAGAGCAGAACTCGGAATTAGTGAGGCAAAATGTATGGTAGAAAAAAGTAGAAAAAGGGTCAAGAAGAGAAGAGACAGGTGCAGAAGGAAGGAGACAGGGAAGCAGAAGGACCAAGAGTGGCTATTGAATACCATTTCCTTAATCAATTTGCCACATTAGTGGTTTGAAGACCCCATTCATGTTTCCAGCTCAGAAGACAAACAAATCAGGTTAATGCCCACTCGTTATAAATGCACAGTGTGTGTGATATCCTATTGTGCAGTATTTAGGCTGCCCCCAAACCTATCGTCTTGTCTGATTCTGGCAGAGTGCTCCTGCCTGGTACTCATGAGGCTGTTGGACGTCCAGTGAAGTAGAAACCCATGCTGCTGGGTCTCCCTTTGTCTCGGTGGGCTCCTGCACTGCTTCATTCTCTGGCTTATTGGCATATTTTCTGAACACGATCCTTCCCCAGGTGTTATCCCCTCTCAAAAGTAAGACCTCAAGGTCAGTTGATCGTAGGCCCTCACAGTGAGTCCTGACCTCTTCAGTATACCCAAGGACAGGCTTCTGCAGAGCTCCAGCACTGCAAACACTGATTTAGAATTACTCCAGGACACATAAAAGATGAAACATACAACATGCACATTTCAGGAAGGCTGCTGGCATAACAACACTTTGTTTTGGTGTTATTCTTGCGCTCTCTTTGCTAGATAAATTAATTGGACAATTCTTCTCCCAGTTTCCTTGATATTCTTGAGCAAAACTTGAGTTCAGATAAGCATCTGGGATCCTTTCCCAAGAATACCTCTTCCACTGTTGTAGCCGTGCTTCCGCGTTTCATCTACCTGTACCTTTCAGTACTCACTTTTCTTATATACTATTAAATCTACTGTTTCAGGTTATCCTTTAATCAATTTTGCCAAGTAATAAAAGTCCATCACCAGGCGATCTGTTGCTTAGCTACTGGCCTGGGCAGATGGTCTCCTGGAGAGCTGCCAGCACCCCACCACAGAGCCTGGTTGTGGACAGAGAGGATTGGGAAGGTTTAATGACCCTTGCTCATTTGTTCTGTATCCCTGCTCTTCAGAACCTCATTCCCATCTGAAGGGGAAAAGCTATCAGAAGAGTTAGCATTTTGAGAAGTTATTCAAAATGGAGTTTGCAGTTTGATAAATGCTCTAGAGAGAGCTCCTAACCTTAAGCTGGAATACAAAAATTGTCACTAGGTGGACTTCTCACTAACAAATGCCTTTAGGGAATACAAAAGGCATTAGATGACTAAATTAAGTAGATGCCCACATGTACATGTATGTACACATATCTACATGTGTGGGTGCATACAGACTGTGTGAGTGTGTATATTTATGTGTGTGTGTGTAATACAGTAAAAGAAAACCTATAAACCCCATTTTAAATGAAATCTTATTTCATTTCCGTTGTACGCATACTTCCAACGACCTTGTAGGATTTGTGGATTTATTACTTACCAGATGAGAAAAAAACCCACAACAATTCTGTGTAAAGATTGCACTATCAAGTTGCTATAGCATTGAGTGCCATTGATTTTTACCTCATGATGAATATTTATTTTGCTGTGAATAAATAATATCAAAGTTTTATAGAGCAACCCTCATAGAAGCAAATCAAAATGAAAATACAGAAGTCTATTTGTGTAGTAAATTTCTAATACATTCAACCAGTCAAGATGTTTCTCAGATGCAACAATTTAATTTTAGAAACAAGTTTGAAGTGCAGACAGCTGGCAAATGCTTTGTTTAACCCAATCACGCTTCAGAGCTGTGTAAAAACAGCTAGAGAAACAGAGCTATGTAAAAACAGCCAGATTGAGATCTTGGCTAACAACAAGAACTAAATGATATGCAAAACCAGAAAGGATAATTTGTGTAATAGAAGATAAGAAAAGAAAACCGACCCCAAAACATTATTTATTAGAAGTCTGGTATTAAGAACTGATAATTGGAAAAGGAAGGCGTTTATTTATCAGTTGGCTTGTCTCCTCAGGAAAAAAAACCCACACAAAACTTATAAAATTTGCATGTGAACATTTTAAGATTATTCAGATATTCTTGACTATTTTTAGCTACAGAATTTAAATTATTAATATAATTTGCAATATTTAATTTGTTTTGTGCAGTATTTGCATAAATTAAATGCAGGAAGTCTGTCTGAGAAAGCTCTGGTAATCTCCCTCTGCATTTGTTGGGGTTTGTTCTGGGTGTTTGTTGTAGCAAATGGCTTGAAGAAGAGAATCCACCAACAGAGAGGAAAAAAGCCTCTTCCTGCCCCTTCCTCTTCCTTTTCTCCTCCCCCTTCTCTTTCCCCTTCCCCTTCTCCTTCCTTTTCCCCTTCCATGCACCAAGTGGGAGGCAGCCAGTGCCCAGCGAGGGGCATGGATGCCACAGCTCCCAGCGCTTCGTCCCCAGCCCTGGCCCAGGTGGGGAGGAGAGCGTCCACTGCCCCTGGCCTGCCGTGGGCTGGGCTGCAAGATCGGCCCTGAAAACTGGTGGAGCTGAGGGAATCAAAACACAAGCCTGAAAAATTCCCCAGCAATACATTGTTCTAGCAGGTAATCTGCATGGATCAAAACATGGGTGCTCTTTATGGGCCCTGTACACACATACATTCTTTTTTCTTTTCTTTTTTTTTTTTAAATTTTGACTGTTTAACAAATGAGGTACTCTGAGATGCCATGGTCAGAGCACAGGGTTGCTCTCATAATGTGATCTAAGACGATTACAGCTAAGGCAGAGACCAGTGAGAAATTTCCCAAAGGTGCAATAAAAATGATCTTCCCCAAAATATTTGAATCTTCTTGGAGAAAAGCATCAGAGAACCTGATGGGAAAAATCCTGGGGGGGTGGGCGCTCAGATGTCCCCATCTGCAACTGGGGGCTGTGAGCTCAGCCACCCCACGTGCTGCGGTGGCAGGTCCCCCAAGCCTGTCACACTGCCGGGACAGCGTGCGCCCTTGTCCCAGGACGGGACTTGCCAGGCGGCGTTGGCCCTGCAGCAGGTTTCAGGGCAGGAGAGTGCTGAAGTCTTGAGGCTGGGGCGTGAACGTTGTGAACAGGAGGCAGGTGAGAAAGTCTGCTTGTGCCCCGTCTCTTCTCTCCTGGGGCAGATGTTTTGCAGAGAGCAAGAGAAAATGGGAAAGGTGAATTTTAGGTACGTTTCCCTCGGTGTTTTAGGATTTTGAGGTTCTAAAATTTTAGCAAATATAGTCTTGCTTTACATTATTTTGCTTTGATGTGCCCATTAACTGCTATTCCACGTTCTAGCTGAAATAGTCACGTATTTAAAGACTAGCTTTGCAGTTTGCTCAGCCTTGCATGCAGACAGCATGACAGAAATTAGTTGCCCTATATCTGACAGATTTTTGGTCAGAGCAGATTATCCTTCAAATCTAGGTCATTAACTTGCATTTGTCTGATGTAAAAAGAACTAATATGCCGTTCCCACAGATAAACTGGCCAACCTCTGCTTTCATCACAGAGAGACTGGCCGAAGAGTTATCCAAGAACAGCCAAGTCTCCAGACTTCACTGTCCTGAGAGGATTTAATATCCAGGCAGACGATGTCTATAGGACTCTCACAGATATTTCAAGGCATTACTTTCATTTAAAACAAAGGGAAATCAAGACACTGTGTCAGGAATAGATCTGTTATTTAGGAGCTGTAACTGTATTGTAACATTTACGATGCTGTGCAAAACAGCAGTTCATCTGGTTCTCCCTCTGTCCCCCAAAATTAAAATATTAATTATATTATCTATAAAACATGAAGTTGAATAAGAAATTTACATTAACTGCATTTGCAAAATTGAGAGAAGGAAGCCTTGCTTTACTAAAGAAAAAGGAAAATCTTTTTTCTTTTTGGTAGCAAACTGATCACCCTTACTGACTGTATAATCTTTATTATTAAAGTAATTCTTGAAAAATTTAGATTCCACTTAAAGATATTTCAAGCCAGGAAAATATTTTTGCTCCACAATACGTTTAAATTATGTTACTCTTTCAGTTAGATAATGTTCAATTCCTACTCAAAGAGGGCAAAGCCACATTAACTACCATTTCATTATTGTATTAGCAACAGTTCACTTGCTGTTCTTACAGAATGAGTAAGTAAATCATGCATGTTTTGGAGATTCTTCTGCTGTTCATTGGAGATAGGAGGTATTATTAAACACAGCTTTCTAAAACAAACTTAAATTTGTCCATTGGAAACCCTTACTGAAGACAACAATGACCAATTTCTCTTCTATAAATTAAAATGTTGGTGCTATTTATAATACAAGGTCTGTTTTACCTAGATTTTATAAGGCATGAGGGTCCAAAGGAGAGAAAAAACAAACATGAGGGTCCAAAGGAGAGAAAAAACAAACCTCAGTGAGCAGAAAAATCGGTGATAAGAGAGACAGAAAAGGGGTGAATGACACTATTGCATGCAGAGTGGTGGGTTCTGATGGAGCAGCATCATTGGCAGTAGGATTGGTCAGAGACTGTTTATGTTTTTGATGAAACACCTTGGAGAATATTTAGAAAAAACAATACTTAGGCCAAATTCTGGGACCTGTTTGATCTATACTTTGGGCAGGATTGAGGTGAGAAACTGACAATTTTACATCACCTTCTGCTCCTCTGAAGGAGGATTAAGGAGTGAGAATGGCGTCTGGTGTAGGTGAGCTGAGATCCAGGGCTCTTCAGGGTGGAACAAATCAGAGAAGTCTGTTAGTGACTCTCTGCTACCGAATTCCACCAGAGCTTGCTCCAACCTCACTTTTTCCTCCTGTCTAAGGAACTGGGACGCATAGGTTTGCTATATAAAAGTCATCTCTTTCTGCGTCAGCAAGATTTAGCCTCAAGGCAGAACTATGTGAAGAGAAAAAAATGACACTCAAAGTACTAAAACTAGTGGAAACGCAGGACATTTCAACATTGGCTCCAGCTCCTGGCATATTATCAAGAGGCAGAATACCTGAATTCCCATAGGACGTGAAATATTCGGTGAGAAGGAATGGTCTCTGTTCCAGGATCCTTTCTCCAGCAGTGGTCTGGCATGGATATTGAGACAAATTGTGTGTAAATTGTGTTTGTGTGAGACAAACCTAGAAGGATTTTTCTGTCTTCTGAAAATAATCAACCAAGGGTGCACTTCTGCATGAACTAGGTTGCACTTTCAATGGCTGCACATGAATCTGTGCCATTGTGCTGTTTTCATCCTCTGAAATGTTCTCACACAATGATTTACACTGGTAAATGAAAGATAACTTCCTTTTAAAAAATAAGTTCTTCCCTTCTCCCTCACAGTGTCATTGTGTTTTATCCTATTTCGTGCCTTGAAAAAAAAAATACAAAAAAACCTCATAACCTACTGTTTTTCCTTCCATTTATTAAGATGCACCATGATTTTATGACCTCTGTGATATCCACCCCCAAACACAGCTTTTCTAAGCTGAAGAGATCTCATCTACTTTGTTTCATCTCATGCAGAAAAAGTCTTTTATCATCCTTGCTGCTCCCCTTTGTACTTTACCTAATTCTGCTTTACTGAGTTTGGGTGACCAGAAATGCTCCTCGTGTTCAAAAATTCATCACACTGTGAGTGGATAAAGTGGCAGAATGATGTTTTCTGTTTTGTTTGCCCATTGCCTGATGGCTGCTTAGCAGAGGACTAATGTTGTCAGAACTGTCTACATAGGAATTCCCCAAACTCCCACCCAGGAAAGAACCAATTTTGAGCCCATTACTGTCTATGTGTAATTAGGGTTATCTTTCACAATGTGCTTTATCTTGCACTTCTCAGTCCTGTATTTCACTTACTGCCATTTTGTTACTGAGTCACTCAGCATTTAGAAATCCTTCTGGAAAGCCTGGCTCAGATTTGTCCGCTTTGAACAGCCTGTTTCACCTGCATACCTTCCCTTGGGAACCTTTGTCCCAGCTCATTTATAAATCTCTTCCTTGTTACTGGTTCTCGCACAGGTTCTTGGGGATCCCCTCCAGCAAATCCCTCAGTTATTAAATCGATCTTTTAATCCTAAACTCCATTACTGCCTTTTAAACAGTTAATCTATGAAAGGACCTTCCCTCTCATCTCCTCAATTTAGCTTTGTAAGAGTCTTCTGTGGGTACCAAAGAGGATTTGAAAGTCCAAGAATGCTTTTCAGCTGAACTACCTTCATCCACACACTCAGTGACTCCTGAGAACTGAAATCGTGTGAGCATGACTCTCTTTGCAACACCACACCATGAATTATGTAAAGTACTGAGAGATGGGAGGTGTCTCAAAATCATAAAGATGATTTAGGAATGAAGTCTCCAAAGCTATTTTGGTGTCTAATTCCTATTGATTCCATTTTGTATTCAAGTTTGAATTTATTGTGGTTTTCTAACTTTGTGCTTATGAATGCCAAAAGGAAAATTTCCCTGATGTTCTCTATCCTATACCTACAATTAATCTCCTATGTCCTTGAAATTTAATTAAACCAGATAGTCTTTTAAATCGTTTGCCCACCATATGTTGGAAAAAGAGTAGGAAAATTAAACGAATAAATCACATCAGAGAGTAAATTAAATACACTGTCTGAAGCCAGCCTCTCTCTCATTTTCCTCATTGTTAAAACTGAGTCAATGCTGACAATAAACATTTAAAAGTGGTTAGGACAAAGCACTTCAGAATGCATTGTACAGAAAGCTGTGCATGCAAGGCGGTGAGGGGACTAGATTTTCTAAAGTGTTCTTCCCATTCCTCATGTGTGAAGTTGGTGGTATGAATTACATTCTAGACCTGATGGAGTAGAAATAAAAGCTTTACAAAGATGGAAGATAAAGAAAGAAAACCGTGTCAGAAATATAACCCCCCTGATTTACATGTTGCCCACTATAAAGCTAAGTCAAGAGAATCTAATTTCATTACTTTGTAAAGCACAGAAAATTATTAAATTCATAAAGGGAAATTAGAAATTGAGAAAAAAAAATATTTCTTGTTTAATGAAAATTGTTTATAGCCAACGCCTAAGCATGTTCAGTGTGACACCATAAGATAACACACAAAAACCTATGTTGTTGAAAAAGCGGCTGTAGAAAGCATTTGCCCGAATCTCAGGAAATGTATTTTGTTTTCAAAGTATAATTCTTCTAAGATAGTCAGGAGTGTGAACATCTGAGAGGAAACCAGCAAAAGAACACTTTCATCTTGCTATTTATTTCTTTTCTGTTCCTCATCCTAGCTTGTGACTCTTTTCCCCACGTCTTTATCAAGGACAGATTGAGTTATGACTACGTATTAGGCAAGACTAACTTCACATCCCTTTAGAAGGATAAAGTCAATGACTTCAATGGCAGTGGATTCTGGACGTCCAGTGGCTTCCAGCTGCTCTTTGATTTTGGTTTTAAAATCTATAAAAACATAAATACGTTAGGATTTAAGCAAGTGAGATCGTGTCTGATTTAAAATGAATGCAAGTTTTATGTGTAATCTGATTAAAATAACGATAGACATGTTTGCAAAGTCGTTTGCACTATTTTACCAATGACTAAGCTGTTGAACAGCACAGATTGAAGACTCTCTTTGGATCAGTCTCCATGGTAGGGTATGTCAGACGGTGTAAACTGAATCTGACCTTGAGAATGAAGTGTGACTCTACAACCACCTCAGAAGGTACACTAGGTAGGTTGCCCAGTAGATCACCAAGCATCTAGGTTGAAGGAAGACATATCCACTATGTTAACGAAGGCACTTGAGGTCACTTCTTCATCTCACATACTGAAACATGAAAAAAAATGGTTCCCTTTGTAACAGGATCTAAATTTGGTTTTCTTTCTCTGTGACTATTTCCCAAAATCCTTTATATGTAACAGAATGTTGGAAGATCATCTGAAAGTCAAACTGTAGCTTTGCCATAAGGTTATGGTGTTTTAGAGACAGTTTTTTAAATACATCCGTACTGCTAAAGTAAATCACATTGGGGATTTTATTGTTCCTGAGGCCAGCTATCACTACATGGCTCATGACTACCTTGCGTAGGGTTAGTCCCCAGTGGAGCAGGTTCACTTCAGAGAAAGCTCACTGGCATGGTCCATGCCAGAGTGAGCTAACCCACAAGCAGCGTGGACAATGAAGTTCCAGCACTTGGGCTGACTCCCAGCTCCCTTCAGCAGCAGGGAGGAAGCCTTTCTGTCCCTGCTGTGTCATTTTGGGTGGAACCAGTTTAAGGGCTCAGGGGGCCAATAGGACACACGCCCGACTGCAGTCTCATGGGAAAAGTATCCTCCTAGCACAGACATGTGGGTCTCGATCTCTGCAGGGTTTCATTGATAGTTTTCAACACTATTGGCCAATTTCATTGGAAAGGGCAGAGACCTCCCCACCCCGAGGTCTTTCAGGTGATGTCTGGTCAGATGGAAGAGCTCTGATGGGGTCAGACCTTGCCTGCGAGACTGCAGGTGCTGGCAGCGCTCAGGGGGCAGGCAGGTGCCAGACTGCAAAGCCCCTTTGGCTCCTGGTGGATTTTACCACTGAAAATGATGTTGTGGTTATGGAGCTGCGGCACCTCCAGGGCTAGAGTTGGGGCTGTAAGGACTGTGGCTTTGCTTTCTTAGATGGTGTGGCACTTAGATGATCGCAACAGCTGCAGCCTAGGTGTCTCTAGTGCTAAGTTTTTGTGAGAGTGTAATATCAAACATGGAAACAAGTGGTAGGGTAAAAACACAGTGCCGTTCTCTTAATTAATTATTTCGTCTTTGAAAAAAGTTCTTCTGATAAAGTTTTAAAAAAAGCTACATAAACACACATGTTTTTTGCAACCAGCAAAGTGCTCCATGTTGGGAGAACAGGTAACAAACCTATCCACAGATTTATCGTGGAGAAGGAGATTCAACTCTGCTCAAGCAGAGAAGGAAACCGAGCATGTGCTCCTCATACCCCAGGTGAATGCTGTATCCAGGGTAAATCAGCATCTACTGCAGTCCTAAATAAAAAAACTAGCATGGGGACTGGGCACACTTCCCTCTGGGTTTTGTGAGAAATAAGTGGCACAGCCAACTGTTTGTGGGGGAAAAAGCAGGGCTCTAAATCCCATTGGGAAGTGAGTGGCTCCTTACAGCTAAAGGTTGGGTGCCAAAGGCTTGAAAGAATGTGATTTAAACATCCCTATCCCTAACCTCAGATGGCTTCCCACTCGAGTTACAACAGTGTAAGCTCAAAAGCAGGGCTGCGACATTGAAGACGAATTGCTCAGCCCCACGCGACAAAGCTGTGACCCAGCAGGGCACAGTGGAAGTCGGGACTCTCCAAGTCCTGCGTTGAGCTCAGTACATTTTCTTTCCTCCCATAGATCCCTCACGAGTAACAGAAATTAAATTTAAAAAAAATGAATGAAGTACATATGGCAACACAGCTGGTGAAAATCTGTTACCCTTTTTAATCACCTCTCGTGTCCTGGGCATGAATTTTATCCTTCAAACTCAGTAAAAGGGAAAGCACTGTGAGGAAGGCAGCTCCCTGTATTATTGGGAGAATTTGTGGTGTTGTTAAGTCATGCAAGAGAAGCCTTGTCTATAAGACTATCCAGAACTTAGGTCTCAGTGGGTTCGTCTTTAAAATACTTTAGATATTTATAATCACCAAGATAAGCAGAATTTCAGAATTTTCACAGATGGACTGAAAACTGTAAATAAATAAAATTGAAAAAGGAGAGGACCATGCTTCTCTTTCTTAATGATGGTGAGCTTTTGAAATGAAAGGTATATAAACCCTGGATAAGTGATCAAACAGCCTTGCAATACCACAATTTTCCACCTGCTCACGGATACACTGTAGAATAGTCCTCAGGCTGAAGTGACAGAGGCTCCAAAGCACTGTTTACTGCCTATCCTCCTTCCGTAAGCACTTAATGTCATAAGCAGTCAGAGTGACTATTTCTTATTTGGTAGCCTTGGATCACACTACTGGTTATTCACATTTGTACGTCAGCTCCAAGGTAAGGAGAGCAAGTCTGGTGACATATTAAATTCCAATGCTGGATCTGGGGAGAGAGAAAAATGCAATTACTGAAAGAGATGCTTCTGTGAAGGAGCAGTAATTTACATCCTGGATAGGTGTAAATTATCCTCCCTCCCCACCCCCAACTTCACCAAATGTACTCCTTATTCAATATCTTGCTGCTATGATGTTTTTTCTTGCAGTCTCTGATTCTCTGTTAAGATCAGAAGGCTGTGGTTTAGTGAGAAACATGAGGGAGCACTCCCTGTGATGGAGTGGGCTCCTTGTGAGCCCTAGAAGTGGTCATTTTAAGTCAACAATGAAGTATTTGTTGGTCGAAAAGAAGGTCTTTAATTAGGGCAAGCTGCTGGACCTACAATTCATTGCTGCTGGAATGAAAAAGAATAGACTTGCTTGTTTGATGGTTTTGAATCCTCCTTGGAGGGCTGCCAGTAACTGTTAACTTGTGTATTATTGTGCTATCAAACAGGAGAAACGGCAGTGAGAATTTACAGTCACAAACCTTTCATCACACAGTTATTATGGTGATAAAGTTCTGTGGTAGTTACTCATCTCTCCAAAAACAAATATTACCCACTCAGACAAGAGAGAGAATGGATTTCTGCAAGATGGTGCTACATTAGCTCGTGCTATTGCACCTACCTCCTGGTTACCACTAAATCCAAGTGCCCAGTGCACTTTGAAGTATTGATTGTCAGAGCGCTCCTGTGAGCAAGGGGGGACCATGATCTGTCTTTGTTTCACAGATTGGAGACAGAGGTGCAAGGCTGTGGTTAGATTGAGCCATGGAGACATATTGCCATGGGCTTGGGCCCCTGGATCTCTGGGTCATTCAATTCAACCTGGCCGGAGCAGTCTCCCTGCTACCAACATGACCATGTTTCCTCCCCACAGCAAGCCCAAGGAGTGCGATGAGGAACCTGCGGAGTCAGATCTCTTCCCTATGGGGTTGGGATACAGACTGTGCTCAGGGCAACTGATTTAGTCATAGCTAGAGAAATTAAAGCTCTGATTCACAAACACTGGCAGTCACCTAATTTCCATGTATTTTTATGTGAGTTTTAATTTCTTGCTTGTCTTTGAAACCAGGACTTTGTATCACAGCTTAACCAGCTAATTTGCTTAGGTGCTTTGGAGAGGTGCACCTCAACTGCTCAAGTACATGGTGTGCTCAACAGACAGGTGATTGTGTCTCTTATTTGTCTTCTTTATCTCCCAGGAAGATGAAGTTGCTCGTGAGAGTCGATTCAATTTCAGTGGCTATGGCATGGGTCACTGTCTCCAAGTCAAAGACGGCACAGCGGTCAAGGCTACTCCACCCAACCCACCTCCGGCACCACCAAAGGATTCTGATTCTATCAAAAAGAAGTTTGTTGACCGTGCAAAAAGGATTGATACAATATCGCGCGCTGCATTCCCACTCGCCTTCCTCATTTTCAACATCTTTTACTGGATTACATACAAAATTATACGGCATGAGGACATTCACAAGAAATAGGCAACTCCAGTTTGCCAGGACTTCTTAGCCAAAGTGATCCACATGTAAATAAACAGTGAAATGTCTTTCTGTCATTTGGACTAAGGGTTTCTTCCCCCTCCAAGGACACTGAAGAAAAAAATGAACAAAGTGGAAAAGAGGTATAGAAGGAAAAGTGATTGCATGAAAAAATATGCTGTGAGTCAATGAAGGTTCCCCCTATGTACTCTCAGTGTTGTTCTTCCAGATTCAGCATTGATCAGACATCTGTAAATGGGGCCAAATTTTACCCAACTTTATCACCAAGATATTATCTTTCAAAACAAAAGAGAATCAGAAAACAAACAATTCTCCTAAAACATCTACCAAGAGACTGCGGTGGCTACAGTACAGTGAGTTATAAAAGGACCAAACTTTTTCTGGATAATGTTGCCTTTCTATTTGAAACAAGTCTACTGAGCTACATTCCATGACCATGTCTGTAGTTAGTGGTTTCACCAAGGAGTCCTTTTGTGGGTTGTAAATTATTTCTACTGACAGGGGAGAGGAAAAAAGAAAAAGAAAAAAAAAAAAGATTTATACTTTACTATCCTTGTGGGTGTGCATTTTAATATTATCTTGCTTTACTAGAATTGTAATTTTGGGGTTGAACTTGTGTGTTGTGTGATTTATTTGATAGTTGACACTCCAAAACCAGTGAAACTGCCCAGTTTATTTTTGTTGGAAGACAGTGCACTTACTTCATTTTATTTCTGCTGATTTTACATGCAACTTGAGGTGCCAAACTGTATTTTACCTATTGTGCTACCCCGTACCACACTACTTAGTAAGAACTTGTTTCCTTAAAGGTGTAGCTCAGTTTAGCATTGAGTTTCTATTACTGCTCTCATTGTAGCTGCAATCAATAGCTCTATAGGTAAACACAACTTGTTTACAGACCTCTAATTTATATCTTTACTCAAAGTGGCTATCATTTTAAGTATCATTAATTAACCTAAGAATTTTAAAACTGTACTGTGATTTTCAGAACCTGTTACCTTTTGGTGCCGGATCTGCGTTATTCAAATCCTTGCTACATGTTTTAAAGTAGGAAAAAAAAAAAAAAAAAAGATGGTATTTTTGCTTACACAGAAGATGACAACCTGTAACATAAGATGAATCAAACATTAAAATTTTACACTTGCTGTAAAAGGGTTTATTAAAAAAAGGTATTTGTTCAATTTCAATAAAGCTAAATGTGGTACTAACATTCCTTCACTCTTTTCTTCATTTGCAGCAGCAGGGCTGTTCGCGCCGGGGCCCAGCTCTTCCACCGCTCTGTCAGCAGAAAGAGGGTGGAAAGCAACCTTTGCTGACCTGGCTTAGCACGCCAAATTTTGCTATCTGTTCTGCAGCAAAGGGGCTGTTGCAGCCCCTTGGAGTTAGTCAAGGTGTCAGAAATGTGGCTAGGATATGACAGGAGCATTTGCAGAGCATTTGCAGGACATCTGCATTTGTGGAGCCAGGCCTGGGGGAGGAGGCACGCCGCTCCCTCCTCACAGCACCCGTGCACAGCGAGAAGCACACCTCAGCTTCACACGTGCTGTGCCTGGCTTGCGGGTATCCTAAACTTTCTCACAACTTCGCCATTTTGGTGAGCTGAAGGACATGCTGAGATGGCCTACATCAGGTGCCTCATGTAGACATCTTAACGACTGATAGTTTACAAACAAATTAAACTGCATCCAGTTCACTGCCCTTCCCTTGAGAGGCCAAAATACACACCCTGTAGCTGCACAGCAGAGACATTTTTTCCCCCTCCCCTAGTGAGATGTGGTACAGAGACATACTGCACCTGCAGCATTTCTCACTCCGCTTTGACTCCTGGACCAGCTTCTGCTGAGAGGTTGTGGATACATCTACCACAGCCTGGCCGAGCCTGTATGTGTGTGTGTCCGTGCCCGTGTCCGTGCCCCCGTCCCTCCCACACAGCTGCCTGTAACTACCAGGCTTTGTTCCTCTCCCGAGGATTGGGAAGGGCACCTAGAGATCTTGACCAGGCTGACTTCCCAACATAAATTACGTAAATTAATGGTAAAAAGCCAGCTGTGCATTTTATCTCCCCATACCCTCCTCAGCCCTGTAGACTCTCCTGTCACTTGTACCTGTGACAGAAGTGGCAACAGGCATCTTCATCTCCTTGAGACCGTGGATCCAGATGTGACTGACAGCCCCGGAAGGGGGAAGCAGAAGCTAAAGTGAGAGCTCAAGGCAACTGCCCAAACTATTTTGCTTTGCAAAATAAGCTTTTAACTCAAATTTAGCTATCATAATATTTGTAATTTTTATAGTGTAGGATTTGCTTTTTACAGTGGAACAGTATTTGATTTATGGATAATGTAGTTGAGGATAACCTCGGTGCAATCCTAGTCTCACGAGCTCCAGCAGGGTGAGGATACCCAGCTGTAAGCTGTGTTTGCATGGGAAGTTAGGAGCATTCATCGGTACGTAAACATTCAGAGCTCACTTTCACCAGCCCCTTGTTCCAGAAATTCTGCTTTAAATGAAGGTGTAATGCCAGGATTAATGTTAATCCTCAGAGCACAGATGTGTTGCTAACGAGTGTCAGACCCTATTGCTCATAGCTCCCCCGTTTGACCGCAGCCCGTTGCAATAGGAATGCAAAACTATTCTCAGCTGATGGATGTTTGCACGTCCCTTTTTGAGGTGAAGCTGGTCTGCCTCCAGCATGCACGTCACAAACTCACCTGCATACTTCGCAGCGCTTGACTAAAAGCATTGACTAAATAGTTTGCTAAAAGATATTCTGCTTATCAGATTTGTGGTATGCTGACAGCATGCATGGTAAGATTAGTCTGCTGCTGCCTTGTATATAAACTTAGGTCCAGTCATGGGAGTAATATGTGCACAAAATCTTTACCGGTGTCTCTCTTTTTGAAGACAGACAGAATTTATAGCTACATGGCAATTAGTTGTGAATCTTGAAATTATCTGACTAAATTTTGGACATAAATGATGCATGCGAATGGACAAAGCCCACCAAGCATGGGAATTAGGAATGGCTGCATAATACAGAAGAGTTCTTGGCATGTTGGTCAGTGGCCAGTGAACCATCTCACACAGAGATGGTTTGATACCAGACGGGTATCAAAGAACCTTTCCTCAAAGAACGTGGCTCGCACCAGGAGGATGTATACTGGCTGAGAAGCTGCCTGCAGATAAAAAGTCAAGTAACAAGGGTAGCAGGACTTATAGAAGGGCACGTCTTTCCTAAACAAATGCTCAGTAGGGTTATCAGAGAAACAAGACTCAAATACTGGCCACCTCTTACTCAGAGAAGTAGCAGAATTAAATAGTGAAGCAGTTTCATTTCAGTACACTATTGCAAGAGGAAAAACAATGTCTTAGAAAATAAGTCCTGGACAAATAGCCTTCATGAAGCAGGAGACACAGCAGGATGGAAGGAAAGAGACCAGGGATTAATTCTGAAGAGCTTCCAGACCTATTGGAAAGCCTGCAGGTTACAATTCTAGCTAGTAAGATAAAATTAAGCCCTAGGGCATTTAAACTACTTGCATTTAGCTATAAAACAATTATAATGACTTCTAATTTATCAAGAAAGCTTAAAAAGCTTTAAGCATGTCTTTAAAGGATGCAACATCAGGTCAGGTCATTGGCATCCTGTTGTTACAGGCTGGACCTGAGTGGTTCAGACTTGAGGAGAAAGGTTTAGCCATCTCTCACCGGATAGGTGCTGTCATGCGCTATGATAAAGCCTAATCAATAAAACAGATCTTTAGGAAAAAACTTGTTGCAATAGGAGGAAAGGGAAAAAAAGTGTAATATGAGATGAGATGTCTCTTTTTGTTCCTCTTTCCTCTTTCTTTTTCTCCATATTTTTTCAGGCCGCAGAGCCATCACTTTTGATGTACTGAAGCATAGGTGATAGATGTTGTAGCAATAGAGGCTTTTGGAGTCTCCAGTATTAGACACGGGCAATTCATAACTGCTGGGGAACAACTCCAGGATACATGATGCCTCTGGGGTCAGATTTTTTCTTGAGGAGTAAGGGCCAACCCCCTTCACCCACAGGCATTGAGACTTTTTCACTCTGCTTCCCTTCTTCTCCAGCACGAGATGCTGAAGGCAATAGGAAAGAGCTGACAGAAAAATAATGTTCATCTACTGCAGGCTGAACTGCTACAGCCCTTCTTCTTTGTGCAAACCTGTCGTTGACATTACTGGCACAGGAACTGCTGACCAGAGGTGAGGCACCAGCCAAAACTTACAGCCTTACATAGTTTACCTTATTGAAAGCATTGTGGAGGAATCTGGAACTAATCTTTGAAATCGTGGGCATAGGCATCTCACTGAGCCGAACTGGTATCTTTGGCTCAGCAACAGGCTTCTGCATCAGCTTGAAGTCACCTTTCATGAACTTATTCAAAAAATCCCACCCAGGATAACATTGACATTTCTATATTTAGAAACATCAGGCCCAGCTTACATGGGTTCATGGAAGGCAGGTCCTGCTTGACCAACCTGATCTCCTTCTATGACCAGGTGACCCACCTCATGGGTGAGGGAAAGGCTGTGGATGTGGTCTACCTGGACTTCACTAAAGCCTTTGACACTGTCTCCCACAGCATTCTCCTAGAGAAGCTGGTGGCTCACAACTTAGGTGCACTCTTTGCTGGGTAAAAAACTGGCTGGACGGGTGAGCCCAGAGAGTTGTGGTGAACGGAGTTAAATCCGGTTAGCGTCCGGTCACGAGCGGTGTTCCCCAAGGCTCAGTATTGGGGCCGGTCCTGTTCAATATCTTTATCAATGATCTGGATGAGGGGATCGGGTGCTCCCTCAGTAAGTTTGCAGACGACACCAAATTGGGCGGGAATGTTGATCTACTGGAGGGTAGGAAGGCTCTTCAGAGGGACCTGGACAGGCTGGATTGATGGGCTGAGGCCAACTGTATGAGGTTCAACAAGGCCAAGTGCCGGGTCCTGCACTTGGGTCACAACAACCCCATGCAACGCTACAGGCTTGGGGAAGAGTGGCTGGAAAGCTGCCCAGAGGAAAAGGACCTGGGGGTGCTGGTTGACAGTCGGCTGAACATGAGCCGGCAGTGTGCTCAGGTGGCCAAGGCAGCCAACAGTATCCTGGCCTGTATCAGAAATAGTGTGGCCAGCAGAAGTAGGGAGGTGATGGTGCCCCTGTACTCGGCACTGGTGAGGCCGCACCTCGAATCCTGTGTTCAGTTTTGGGCCCTTCACCACAAGAAGGACATTGAGGTGCTGGAGCATGTCCAGAGAAGGGCAATGAAGCTGGTGAAGGGCCTGGAGCACAAGTCTTATGAGGAGCGGCTGAGGGAACTGGGGTTGTTTAGCCTGGAGAAGAGGAGGCTGAGGGGAGACCTCATCGTGCTCTACAACTACCTGAAAGGAGGTTGTAGTGAGGTGGGGGTTGGTCTCTTCTGCCAAGTAATCAGCGACAGGACGAGAGGAAATGACCTCAAGTTGTGCCAAGGGAGGTTTAGGCTGGACATTAGGAGAAATTTCTTTACTGAAAGAGTGATCAGGCCTTGGAACAGGCTGCCCAGGGAAGTGGTTGAGTCCCCATCCCTGGAAGTATTTAAAAGACGTGTAGATGAGGCACTTAGGGACATGGTGTAATGGGCATGGTGGTGTTGGGTTGACGGTTGGACACGATGATCTTAGAGGTCTTTTCCAGCCTTGATGATTCTATGATTCTAAATACATTTCTAAATACAGAAAGAAACACATTTGATGTGTGAGCGTAAAGAGTATATGTACAGTTTTCTAATCCTTATTTTATTTTTAATGAATCTATTAATTTTCGTTATCTATAATATAGTATCTGTGAAAAATAAGTTTCTGCCAGACTTTCAAAGTAGCTTATTCTAATGCTTTTTGACATAGAAATTCATGTCTTACAATGTTTGGAAAACTAGAAAACCAAAACCAAGGCTACCTAGAGGAACTCCTGCCTAGGAGAATAATCTGAGCAAAGTCATGCTTTCTCCATAAATGCCCCTTACAGATTTTACTTTAAAAATTAATCTTCTCTGGTTTGACAGGAAGAGAAAAAGAAGATATTTATGCCATTTGAAGATGCTTTTCCTACTTTTGCATAGAAAATGTGAAATGTCATCACATTTAGGGTTATGCTGCAGAACAAGAGCAGTTTCACCAGTTCCAGACAAACTCATCTAGCCAGTTTACTTCCAATTCCAACACAGTGCTCACTGAAGGAAAAAAGGAAAAAAAAAAGTGCTCCATTGACTTCAATAGCTTCTAGATCAGTCCCTAATGAAGGATAAGTTTCCAATGCTAAACAGCAGAAATAATCTGGGAGGGAAAATATTCAATGGATTAGCTCTCTTCAGTATCCTCTAAGGAGGAATAGAAACTTGAGTCGAAATAAGCATCTCAGATAATAATTAGGAAAACTGAGTTTGTGAAACACATACACTCAGTTCTTTAAGTTTCCAGTGAAACAAACATGCTAAATTAATATCTTTGCTGTGGAGAAACCCTGTGAGGCAATATTAATAAAAAAGCAGTGAATTCTGGGGATCCTGACAGCAGTTCACTTGTGCTAAAAACTATTTTACTGGGACAAATTATATAAAATGCTCTCTAGTCATCTGAACAGCGGTATAACTGATTCAAAAACAGCTTTTTCAGCTTACTATAAGACCTGAATTTGACTTTCAGCAGAGTGGGTTGCTATTGCTGGGGCTGGCGGACAGCATGTGCCATGCCAAGGAGGTGGCAGCTGGACACATTGCTCCTCTTTCCACTGCCCAGGAAAAATGGCAAGACCCCTGAGGGTGCACAGGGGGAATATACGCCTTAGCAGCGCTTAGTGAAAATGCATTTGCACAGATGGGTTGAAGGATTCACAGACTTCCATCTTCCTTTTGCTTTGACATGAATCCATTTTCCCTAAGGTGATGCAGAGTGCTACCCTTGATGTCACAGCAGCAGGATCAGGCCCATCTCTGGGCACGTCTGGAAATCCCATTTTTATCCCTCGGCTGTAGAGAATTCCCTTCTCTCAGCTGCAAGTCCTCTTTGCCTGCCACACAGGGTCCCCGGAGAACAGCCATCTGGATGTGCCTTTGAAAAACAGCTTTGATGGTCATTACACAGCGCCCCAAAGTTCTCAAGTGGAGAGACGAGAGCAGAGCAAAGAGGATGCACCACTGGTGCGTGGTGTAGGAGAAGGACCACGTGTGCAAGGGTGCCTTTTCTGGCCCCTCTGAGAGCCCAAACCTGCCATGCACTCTCCAGAAAGCCCTCTGAGGCTCCCAGGTCAGGTCTGCAGCACATCCTGAAGCTGAATGTTTTGTGGATGCTGAACCTGGTTCCTGTGCTGCTCAGAGACCTCTTTAGAGGCACATTCAGCCTATCCCACCCCTGAGATGTTCAATAGGGTGGCAGTTGTGGCTGCAGAAATAGTTTGAGAAACACAGCAGCACTCAAAAAACATCTTCCCTGTTTTCCTTTTAGTCCAAAAAGAGAAAAGAGCTATGCCAATGAAAGCAGCAGAAACTAAATCCAGTGTATTATTGGTATTTGCAGCATTGCTAAAGACCCTCGTGTGAGGATGTGTCCCCACAGTAACCTGAGCATTGCTCAGGTGCCAGGTGCCAGAAGAGTGAAGCGAGGGATTTGAGGAGCACAAAGAGCTGGTGCGAGAAGAGAGGGAGCTCAAGGGTACTGGCAGAGGGGAGATGCGGGAATGAGCCAGCCAACGCACGCACCATCTTGGGCTGCTCTGCAAGCCTGGCCCCTGAGCAGGACCAGCCAAGGGGAATTGGGAAAGGGGACCCCCAGGGATGGGAAGTGGCCCAGTGATGGCCACAGAACAGGACAGTGGTGGGGCCAAGAGCAGAGACCACCCCAGATCAGACTAACATGAAGGGGGAGAACTCATCAAAGAAGAGTCAAGTCTAAAATATGTATTTACAGAATATCTTCAGTCTCATCTGCTGGGTGCAACCCTGTTAATAAAAATGAAGACCCTACTGCAAAACACTTGATAGGGCATATGCTCCAAACAGGAAGAAATTGTAATGTTGCATGTGGAACTGGAGTCTTTCGCAGGTATTTCCAGTGAGAAAATGAGAGCACTAGTCATTTATTTCACACTGGAGATACTACCTCCTCCTCTCTCTCCATTGTCAGGCAGAGATGTTATGAAGAGGCATAAGAGTCTGGAAATGAAGAAGGCTGCCATTCTGTGGTTAGAGATGTCCTCTTAGCCATTGCTTGGAGTGTGAAGGGGAGATGTGTATGGCTGCTTTTGGGGGAGACCAACAAGAGCAGCATGGACAAATGTCAATGATGTCAATTAACCTTTAGAAAAGGAGAGTGAGCACGTTTTTCCTATAATAAGCTAATGAACTCTGTCCTCTGGGAGAGACGTGGGACATCATCAGTGGTTCCTAACAGGGATTGCCAAAGATGCTCTTCAGAGGAGGGGTGAACAGCAGGGCTGCTACTGAGCCATTAGCTTAAAAAACAAGAGCCGAAAGATCTGCCTGCTGCAGGAAAATTGGGTTCCCCTTCCATGTGTATTACATTCATTGTAATATGGCCCTGAAAGCATCTTCTCTTCCTGAAAGAATAGCAGAATCTTCCACTAACCCATGAAAGGAGCAAAGCAAAAAAAAAAAAAAAGGCATCTTTCTTGACTTTTTTTTTTCCTAATAGTAGCTCAAGTGAAAACCAAGAGAAACTTTTATGCTGACCTTGGATGTAATCTGGGCCATTACAAGTTGATGGTGAAACCTTCAATATGGGCAAGATCTCAGCCCGCATCTCAGCCGTCTTTTGTTATGGCACATTTGCTTTTCACTTTGAAGCCCAGTGACTTTGTTTCCTTGAGTTACCATAATGAGAGGTTTCATCACTGACCCTTCTGGTGTTGCAAGTGCAGTAAGTGAGCACAAAAATGAAGGATTTGCTAAACATAGTTTAGAATTTCAATCAAATTTTCCTCTCATCAGAATCTCTGTGTATGATAGTGCTTCAGAGGCCTTTTCCAAGGGACACTGGTAGGGGCTAAAGAGCATTTTAATGTTTCCTTTGATTTATTAACATTAGCTCGGTTTTTAATTTGCAGAAAAGAAGTGCCCCATTAATATCCACAGTCACATTTTACATTAGACATCCTAAATGTGATCTATTCTATTTTTAAAGGAACTAATTCCCATGCATTTGCTGACTTATTGCAGGCACCACCAAGCCTCAAAACGTAAGGCCCGTTCCTGACATGTGGGGAATTTTCCTTGGTTTTGAACAGCTGTGTTGTTATTCTAGCTGTAGCTTTCTGTATTAATATCAGTGGGCAGGACTGATTTTATGACACTAAGGAAATAAAGGAGCATATTTTAGCATAGAGAGAATTTGCATATTTGCTACTATAACAGCAGAGAAAATTTCACTGGAAATTAATGGTTTCTGCAAATTGAAAAGCTTGAATTGCATTTGTGCACACACATGCAGATACACCCCCCCCCCCCCCTTTCACTTTGCTTCCCTTAATCTTATTACATTATTTCTTTGGCTGATGTCCCTGAAAATTTTGCCTCCTACCCAGTGTTTGCTGGTGGTGTAGCACAGAACAATATCTACGTTTTTTATCTCTGACCTAGTTGTGGAAAAGGTCCAAAAGTTATCTTCAGCCTGATTAATATAAGCCTAATCTGCTAATATGCTGCCATGGATTAAATACATGTATCTGAAATAGCTAAGGCATGGCTCAGACATCCTGCAAATGGCAGCACTCAGATATACCTGCAGTGAGTCTTGCTGAGCAGACACTCTGCCCGGTCTGATAAGGTTTCTCAGTCGCATCTGAAGACTTTAGCAGAAAATGTGATTCTCGGTACTACTGAAGTACATCTTTTCTGCAAATTAAAATACAAACTGATGTTAATGTATCAGAAGGGAAACATGAACTAAGAGGCCTGGGGAGAGCTCCTCAACCTCTCCCTGTGCCTGGCAGAAGAGCCACAACAATGCAGAAGGACATCAAAAGCCCCATCTGCAGCTGGAGAGGGTCCCCATGGCACCGGTGCCTGGGAAAGCAACCCCAACCTCCTGGGGGTCCTGCCTTGCAGCAACAGACAGGTTGGGGGGCATCTAGATTAAGCTATGAGCAATGTTGGTCCTTGGAGCAGTCCAAGATGAGGCTACTTTACAAGTGGGTTAATCTCATCATCACAGCTTGGTCAAATTGTCTCTTCGAGGTTGCCCAAGCCCTAACGTTCACACTGGTGTTTTCAAGCTGCGCTTAAATGGCCACGTGGTTACACACCGGTGGCTTTTGCGACTACCTCATGCACATCTTGCCTCTGGCCGCTGCAACTTGGTGGGTTTACAAGTTTACAGCAACTTGAAGCTGTCCTCCTGGCTTCCCTAGCTATTGTCCCTTCAGGCTGGATGGAAGAAGTGAGCCAGGTGCTCTGTAAAATAAGACAGAGGGAGGAAAAACCCACCCTCCAACACCAAACCACACACAATGCTGGTCCCCAGCTCAGCCACGCAGGCTTGGGAAGTTCCCTACAAGCTGGTGCAAGGGCGAGAGGGTGAATTTTTTTGCAGAGTTATGTGTGCAAAAAAAGTGTAACTGGAAAGCAAAGAGAAGCGTGTTTTGGAGAGACCTCAAAAAGAGCAGAGACTTCAGGAAAGTGCTAATGACAAAAGGAGATCTGAAAACAGGGAGTGGAGAAAGGGCCTCCTCTTGCTCATCCCAGTGGTGCTCTGAGGAAGACAAGCAGGACTCCACCAAGGATATTGTCACCAATTGCTCTTTTTAATGGAAATCACCTGGCAGATCCCCGGTATCAGCTACTCACTCAAAGGGGCATTTCTATTATTAGGACAGTCAGCTGGGAGAATGGCCAAGGTTTATATTAGCTCCATTACCAGATAGCTTTAATGGGTACTGGAGAGCATCTCTGATTTTTGGAAGCTTAACTGCATCTATCGGACACTACTCCAATGTTCCTCTGTTTTAAGAAGGTCAGCACTGTCCCTCAGAAAAAAAAAAAAAAAGAAAACAGGAAAATTCTAGGCTGAAGTAATGGAAAATCAGGGTGGGAATGACCTTAAGAGATTGCATAATCTACTTTGGCCCCAAAGAGGCTGGGCTGGAGAGGGGACGCTGGGTGTGTATCAGTGAGTGTGGAGGCTGGAAGGGGTCTGTGGGAGGGATTTTGGGGAACTGTAAGAAGCTGTATGTTTGTCTTTGCCTCAGTAACTCCCTGTTTCCTGGCCACTGCCCACGGTGAGCACTCAGGAGGTGCAGCCATGGGAGCTTCCCCTGCACCCCACCCGGGACCTCTTCTTGCTTCTGCTCTGTCTCACTCTTCAGTCAAGAGGCTCTTCCTGATGCCCTGCCCTGGGACGGCCATCTGGTGAAGGATAAGCAGCTATGACCTGGAGAGAAATTAAGAGGCAAGCATCAACAGACAAACTGATAGAAAACTTTTTGTCATGCACAGTATTTTTTCGTTTATACATCCTCATGAGAAAAATTCAGTCTCTCCCCACAAAAATTTGCAGCTTCGTTAGTAACTTTTCCCATTTCATGGGGTTTTACAAAACCAATTATTAAATTTTAAATCAATAAAGTCGTTCAGCAAAGAAACGGTTTGCTACAGAAAGCACATTCAACTTTTCAGTGTTGAATGTACAGGCATTGATCCAAGCTATAGAGCATGCTCAGTTGAAGACGTCCTGACACGCCCTTCCTCTGCTAATTCCTGGAGGACTGTTATTTTCTAAACTACTGTGTGCCTCTACCAGGGTGGTTGTTTATTGGGAAATTTTTTTTCTTTTTTAATTATACCTTTCCAACTCTGCTCACTGGGCTTCAAGGACGCGGGATTTTTTTTTTATTATTATTATTTTCATGCATGTTTGGAGCACCTAAACAGTCTCCTACAGATTCAGAAAATCAGGTTGCCTGTAGTGAGTGAATCCTTCAAAAACAGTGATATTATTAGCTCTTCTGTGTCATTGAACAGACGAGCTAAATGCTAAAACCAGAAATTTCATTAAAGATTAAAGAAATATCATTTCACGTTTCACCTGCTTCATTAATATCAAATATGAATTCTATCTTTCATGACACAATTCAAGTGCAGTATAAGATTTCAGATATACTATTATTTAATGTCTCCTTTAGAGAAAGAAAAAAACGTTCAAAATCCTTGAAGAGCTGTGTCTCAGCATGACAATATGTTTTGTCTGACCGTTTTAAGTCACTAAAGAACATCTTGGCCTTGTGATTTTTCAATAGCTCCCTTTCTTCATGTACCACTTGAAATATGTTAACAGAGACATAATGTTCAGGAAATGCCAAGCACTTATTCTCTGAGCGTAAGCCCTCCAAGGACTTTTCTGATGGAATACCCAAGAAGTGAGGCACTCAAAATCATTAAGTGATTTTGGAAGTCTCAGCCTTAAATATTATCGTCAAACTACTTCTTTCACTTGGAGTTTTTCCCAGTCATTGATTTGTAACTCCCTCCTTTGTTTTTTTCTCGCAAAGAGTAGTTTCTGAGCAGACCTCTGAGCCCAAAACCCCTGGGGACATGGTGGGTCACACCTTGCATCTCTGCAGTGGGAAAATTTTAAAGGACTCTAGAAGTTGCCATAACAGGAACAAGAAAAACTGGAAAAGATGCCTGTCAGACATTTTTCTAAGAAAAGCATCCTAGCAAAAAGGCAAGTCCAAAAGGTCGTTCCACCACATTAACATTACCTACATATCTCAGAGCCAGAAGATTAAAAAAGAACACCCAAATCTTCCCAGACAACACATCTCTTCCCCATTGTTCCTGTATTGTTTTCAGCAGATGCTTTCAAAAGACTATCAATATTCAAAAAAGTAAGTCAGTCTCCCACACAGCGGGATGTAGATCTCGGTTATGTCCTTTGACTGGAGCTATGCATACATATGTGTTTGTCACATCAATTCCAGCATCTTCTAGCAGGAGCCATGAGGTGTTCTACCACAATTCTCCACATTCACCATTTTCTGCACTTTTCCAGTGTTTCAGGCCCCTGCTTTTTCTAACAGCACGTACTGGTGTCAGCATAGGGCAGGCCGGGGGCTTTGTGCAGGTGGGTGTATGAGCTTCCCCCTGGGGAAAGTGAAACCTCCTGATAGCACCACCTTGCTTGTGAAACGACTGAGGTTTCCTCAGCACCCACAACACAGGGGAACCACACAGCAGGGACTGCCCCAGTCAGCCCTTCCCTGCAGATATCCTTATCCTGGTTATGGTCGAACTGAAGAGCTTTCCAGCCTACGTGCCTGTGCAAGACTTTGAGTCCCTATTTTAAGGAAAGAATGGCAGTAATGAATAAATAGCAAAAGGGTAAAAGCATGTATTTTTATGAGGCTACAACCACAGAGCAGCTTTACAGAGACTGAGTTTCTGGAGTGCCAGGAGGGACTTACGGGTCTTATGAGGAGCGGCTGAGGGAACTGGGGTTGTTTAGTCTGGAGGAGACCTTATCGTGCTCTACAACTACCTGAAAGGAGGTTGTAGTGAGGTGGGTGTCTGTCTCTTTTCCCAAGTAACAAGCGACAGGACAAGAGGAAATGGCCTCAAGTTGCGCCAGGGGACATTTAGATTGGGTATTAGGAAAAATTTCTTCACCAAAAGGGTTGTCAAGCATTGGAACAGGCGCCCAGGGAAGTAGTTGAGTCACCATCCCTGGAGGTATTTAAAAGACATGTAGATGTGGTGCTTAGGGACATGGTTTAGTGGTGGACTTGGCAGTGCTAGGTTAACGGTTGGACTTGATGATCTTAAAGGTCTTTTCCAACCTAAATGATTCTCTGATTCTGTGATTCTATGACTTCTAGTCTCTGCTGAGCTTCGGGGAGCCAAGCCATGGCTAGGTAGGACCTGCCCGGTCTCCCCCTGCTCCTCCTCACTGTCACGGCCCATGGGTGCACACTGGGTAATGGCAACATCCCCGCCTTTTGCTCCAAGCTTCCCTGGGCCAGGGCAGGGCTGAGCTCACGGGGGCTGCTGCTTATTGAAGTTTTGGCTTTCCTTCGCAAGGTGGGTGCAGAGACGGCTTGGCCATGGGCGATCCCCCCTGCTCCCCCTCCCCGAGCCCGTGCAGCCCCAAGGGGCAGGGGCAAGCTGTCCCTAAGTGCTCCCAGCTGCCTTGCCGTGTGGTCGCAGATGCCGGGGCAGTTCAGGCAGCCCTGCCAAACCCACAGTGACAGATCATTGGGTTCCTACAAACATTAATGTGATGTTTACTGCTCACGCTGAAGTGCCACATGGGCTGCAAGCTGTTTCCTCTTGGCTGAGAGCTTGGAGGGAGATAACACGAGGTGCCTGGCGAGCAGGGACATC
Organism: Calonectris borealis; assembly: GCF_964195595.1. Lineage (NCBI taxonomy): Eukaryota > Metazoa > Chordata > Aves > Procellariiformes > Procellariidae > Calonectris > Calonectris borealis. The sequence continues at coordinate 136,116,077 of NC_134312.1, read as the reverse complement.
TTCCCCTGCTGCCGACCAAACGGGGCAATAGCTCGGATTTGCTTTCGATTGCAGGGAAATCCCGGCAGAGATGCATCAACTTCATCTCAGCTCCTCACAGGAATCTCTTTCCTGTAGCTGCTACGTGAGGCAAGGGTTTACAGAGGGAAAGGCTGTCAAACATACAGCCTTGAAAAAAAACCAACCATACTGCAGCTTCCTGACTTTGCAAGGAGCACGGGGTTTGTCAGTCAATCTTGAATAAATACGAGCCTTCCTTTAGCAGCAAATAATCCCTGCAGCCTGACATTCGCTCCCAGTCTAATTCTCCTGGCCGACCTTCAAATCCTTGTCCAAAGATTCCTGATCTTCTTGCTGCCCTGCCAAAAAGATTGTTGAGATTGGCAAAGGTCGGGCGAGCTGAGCAGACAGAGGAAAGCAAGTGCAGCTGAGTTCCTTTCCAGCCTCAACTTACTTCTCAACCCATTAATTACTCAGCAGTGTAAACAAGTGGAAAACAGAGAGCTTCTATCGGAGGGAGGATTGCGAGCATACCTAAATTATTTGGGAAAGAGAAACCCTTTGGAGACTCCCATTTTCCTGATAGAAAGCGAGCTGAAGATTTGTAATGAAAGGAAAGCATCCCGCCGTGGTTTCTGCACTGAGGCTGCTGTCATTCAAAAACACGTATTTGAGGTTATCCTGAAATTGTTTCACAATCCCTCACATAATCTTTCAAATCCTCCTACAAACCTAGTGTTATCCTTCAGGAATGTATCAGCAAAAGATTTTTATTTGATCAGCACTGAAACCTTTTAGGAGTAATAAATTTAACCTTCAAGAGTACTATGGCATTCATTAAAGACAACTGAATTCATGTTTTGATAGTCCAAAAAGGTTACATTAAAAACTTTTGTTTTAAAACTTTTTAACCTGCTGGTCTAGCAAAATCATCTCACAGGAAACCCTATGGGTGGGAGCAACTTGATGAAACTCCACCCCCCCCCAAGGACCTGGTTGGTTCTCAAGTATATAAAGTCTCAGGGGGTCGCCTCCTTCTTGGGCAACATGCAGGAATCATTTGAATAACCACAATTTAAACTGTGATCCTCATTTAAGGCCTCTTCTGGTGCCAGGGCCTGGGACTCTGTCTTTCTCTGCTTCACAGGTTTAAGGCTGGCAGAGATGCTTCCAGGAGTGACCCTCCCCGAGAGCCTCCTGAGAAGACCCCTCCTGTCCTTCTGCTGGAGTTCACATTGGGGTATACAGGAAAAGTAGAACAGACTCTGGGGGTGACAAATATGCAGTCAGGAATGTATAATTTGTGTAAAAAGGCATTAATATGCAGACTTTCATTTCAGCTCGATACCTAATCTGACCTCCTTTTCATTCAAACAGCATCACTCTGGTCAGTATTTTGATGTGTCGCGAATGAGTAGTTTAGAGGCCACTTAAAGAATCAGCATCAAATGTATTAGCAGAAAGTGATTTTAACAGAGATTTATAAAGGTACAACTTAACAGAATTCGATGGCAAGGTTCACTCTATTACACAGATGAAACATATAAAGAAAAATCCTGTTATAATGTCTAATGTCTCTATGTTTATATCTTAGGGACTATACGTGTTTAGCAGCAGTCTAGGGTTCATGCACAGTTTTAGCAGCACTTAATCGTCAACTAATCATTAACCAACTTTAGCAGCGCTTAATCACTAACTAATTTAATATTTATGAAGTAAGTGTAAGTAGAGTTTACTACAATCATGACTTAATTACAGATTATGCTTACTGTTAGTCTACACATACACACAGACAGAAATATATATACATAAATATACAAAAGTTATACCTCTTAAAAATTCCCCTCGAGTTCGGTGAAGAAATATTCACGTAAAATGTCTCGGCATTTGTCAACGAGTGAGGCTCGAGGTGAGCCTCGAGGAGTGAAAAGTTTCATCCCAGGTCCCGTCGGATGACAGGCCTCCAAATATCGCAGACCCAAGAGGTCGCGAGCTCTGAGAGGCGTCCCGCTCAGAGGGAGATGCTGGGCGCAGCCCGCTGCGGTCCCGGAGAGCTCAAAGGGCCTCACTTAGGACCACCATTTATAGGTTCGCAGGGTGGTTGGCTTTAGTCATCCGTAAATTTCCATCTTGGCTGCAGTCTCAAGTGATAATTAATAAAAAGTTCTCAAGGTTTCAGTGTTGTTCTACTGGACACCTGGGCCAGGCAGTGGGGGTCCGTTCCCAGACTCAGCTGTGCAGAATTCCTGACACGGTCAAGGAGCGCTCAACCGCCAGACTTCAATACACCAAGGCCGGGGTCTCACGGAAATTTCTGACATCAACAAGCGGCCTAAGAGGGGGGGGAAAATGCACCACCACAATGAGATACCATTGGAAAGAACCCAGAAACTCACTGACACTTGCTGTCCTCTGGGGAATGGCTGACAGACACTCTGAAACACTGGACTTCTTCTCTGGAACCACTACCAAAGAACACATTTCCATCATTGATCTAGGAGACTGAATTCTTTCCTTTACCACTTGAATCCATATAATCTTCTGTGGATCTGGCCAAATTCAACTTTGGTAATTACATTTTCCAGAAGCAGAGTAGGCTTAAATCAATAATTAAACAAAATTAGTTAGCACTTTTGATTTAAATTGTATTTTTGATTGTAGACTTACTGAAAGCTGACATAATTTATAGACATCTCCTTCAAGCATGTTCAGCCTAAACTATAATTTAAATGAACTGGGAAAAAAAAATTACTTCTATAAGTTGAATCAATATGTCATAAATTGACATACTGCATTAAGTAGGGCAAATAAAATTGGATAGAGCAATTATACATCCTAGACTACAAGGTGACTGCTGTGTTCTCTGAACCTCAACATTTGCAGCTTGATGAATGCTGAAGAGCTGAACAGGTCTGAGTAACTCAGTGGTCTACCTTTATTTTCTGAAATGAAAAAGCATTCTTACTTTGTATCCCTGTGGTCTAAGTCTGGGCTGCTCTGTGGGACTTTATTTAAAAATACAACACAGTTTCTCTCCAGAGATATATCAAGTTTTCACTGGTTAGGATGTTTTTCCTGTTTCCAAAGGAACATTTTTAGGTTTTTTTTGGTTTTTTGTTTTAAATTCAGAGAGAGTAACTTCATAGTGGTTAGCTCTAATGAGCTTGACAAAGCAATGGCATAGACCCCTCAAATTTTTCACATAGTTGTATCTTACTGAAATCTGGCACTTAGCTGTGCTTGAAGAAATTAAATCACAACTTGTCTAATGGATTAGCAGTGTTCACATTTGATTTGCCATAACCATAGTCAGGGGCAGGTAAACTGTATACGCCACTCTTAAATCATGCTGTTTCTTATACCTGTGATAAAATCCTAGGTATGCATGGTAGTGCACATATGAGCTAGCTTTAATTTAGTTGATAGATGTGATAATAACAATGCACTGAAACCTATGCCTTGGTATCTTCAAGCTGTCCAGGTCATCTGAGACCCTGGCTGCCTGGGAAACAGCATGGAGATGAAGTTTGTGTTGTTATATCTTCACTGCTGTTGTTACTGTGATTGAGCTTGTACTGATATTGAATTGCTTGAACTTGCTATTATTATTGAATTAGTGAGGTTAAGCCTACTCGGGTATGCCAGCATATATAGAAATCACATCAGTGGCTGCAACGTAGACATAACCTTTGTGGGTTCAGGGGTAGTAATCTCTGATGATTTTTTCTCTGAATGATTTGCACATTGCCTTCCTCTTGGTCTTGTGGTGACTGCCCTTCTAGACTTGTCACTCTGGGCAAGCCCGGGCCCCAGGCTCTGCACACCATGGGACTTCCACGCTTCATTTCTATCCTTTTACTAAACAGCGACCAAATCTCACAAAAGCCCAGTGTTAAATGATGACTCTGAAGTCCACCTGCCACAGAGGGTGCCTGCACACATAAAGGCAGGAGTGAGAAATCCTGATGCGGGTCCATTAAAATAGAAATCTGCAGGTTGGAGACAATTTCTGTAAATAGGCTGTTGGACTCAGTGCACTACAGTCCTGCTGGAAAAGAGCAATGTTATTTTAGAGAGCAGCAGCAGAGGGTAAGGAAAGAGGTGGCTGGAGGTATCTGAAAGCTGACAGGGGTGTGAACTGGGGGCGTGAGCGAGTTCTCATTAACCGTGTACACCCTACAAGCTAGGATAGCAGCCACAAGGAAGATTTCAGCCCACACTAGCCTCCAAGTCCTGCTCTTGTGTTTAGATTTCATGTTCTGAAGGGGATTTAAAAAATATATTTAAAAGAAAGTAATTGGAGACTTGTATAATGTGCACTTTGGATCACAGAGATAACCTATATGCTGGTATTTTCTAACTTTTGAGTGATTAAATTATCACCCTCATAACACCCTCTTAATATAGTCAGTGAATGTAATTACATTGCAGAGGCTGGCTTAAAACATCATCACAACTGCATCACAAGTAGGGACGCTCAGCTTAATGGCCCCTAATTGCATATCTCTCTCTGTCAGCCAGGCGTGCTTTAATTCAGATTCTCCCCAAACTACCCACTATTGACCCAATCAGTTTTCTGAGAGGTAGCTCTGATGCTCTACTACTAACAGCAAAAGCAGCGATGTTACTATGTTATTATTTTCAACAATAGGAAAATGTCACACGAAAGACCTGAAGAGCACAAGACAAAATGCAACTGGGGAAGAGGAGAGGTAGAAGCCAGACTCCGCCTGCTGACTCTCATTGCGTGCTTACTTTCCATCTTAGGGATGCTTGATCAAGTACTTGGTTAAGCAGATGGGACGGAACAAAAAAGTCAAGCAAGCCTGCAGTCAAAATGTCTACAAGACAGAAGTGGAATGAGGACCACCAGTGAGTAGCTATCTTCTCCCAGAGAGACACAATCGAACTTGACGTGCATAAAGCACTCCAGGCTAAGAAGATGGGCCAGTTTCCATGGCTCATCAGCTCCATCACAGTATATACTAAGACTGAGATGAACATTATTTGCAAGCACCATCTGTGATGAAGACACTTGTCACTAGCAGCTGCGTGCATTACATATAGGACACAGAATAACCAGGGAGCAGAGCAGGAACCAACCCAAGTACTAGTAGACTCCCCATTCACTTCCATACCTGTAGAGGGTACTAACTCCTTTATAGAGGATGCTTAAATAAGCAGTTACATCTTCTCACTCATCTCTGCAACCTGTGCATAAGCAAGTAGATGAGTGATCTTGCAGGATCCAAGTCACAGTAGAAGAAACTTCCCTAGCTCATCTACTGACTATTTTTTAACCAGTAGCGTGGTGTCCTAAGAAAACAATGTCTATGAATGATCACTTTTGAGCTCTCTGGCTAACTGCAACCAAATGTAAGGTACATGTTTGAAACACCCTGCAAGATATATATGAAAACCAAGATCCCTGGGAAAAAAAAAAAATTAAAATAATTAATCCCTTCATTAATCCCTTCATCTCCCTGACAGAAAGATAGGCAGATTTCAGGTGTTACACATTCTTTTTAACAACTGCTGGCTGAACGATCAGCACATTTGTCCAACTGGCATGTATCTTGCCCTCAGATGGAGGTGTCACAGGGGCTAGACCAGGCAACTGGGATTACTGTAACGTAGGGAAGGCTTAGGAGTATAAGGCTTTATTTCTCCTACTGCCAATGGAATAATTGATTTTTCCTCTCATAGCCTACTGAAGGCTCCTACCAATTTGGAAGTAAATAATAAAAAAGGAGTTTGCCTCAATTCCTGTTCAACAGAGAGGCAAGCACCTGAAGTAAGAGTGTGTTGTTCTCCCTAAGCCTTTGACCACCTGAGACCCCAGGTAAAGAGTCAGCCACTGCTGACAGCCTCTTGGATTCAAGACTTGCACAGAAAACTAAAAGGCTCTGAAACTAAAGCTGTCCATAGTATGCTAGTGCGGGTAGCAGCCTTACTGCAGGGACGGGAAGGACATGTGGCATCCCAGATCAGCATTTCTCTAGTACCAGCAAGAGAGCTGCTTTTCAATGGGCTTAGACCCAATGCCTTAGCCATTCACAACTCTTCCTCTTCCCAGGTGAGCTACACAAAGATGGAGAAAAGACGAAAAAGTGAAGAAGAGTAACTTAAGGGAGACTGACATTATATGGAGATGTTGCATTATCGTCAAACTATACTTTATTTACCCAAGGTGTTTGTAGTTAAGGTTGCATTTCAATGAAAGGCAAACACTTTTAGGAATGATAACACACAGCTGGCGCTTGTAAATAACCTTAAGTCTACCCTGCAGTGACACCTTGAGGGGAAAACATTAAAAAGAAATAACCAGAACATGCATTTCAAATCAATGCTGAAGAAACAGGAACCACAAGACTCCCTGGACAGACAGCTGCCTGGTTTCCTGGAGCAACTCGTGACAACGTTGGGCTTTATAGCACCACTCCTGCCAAACAGCTTTCTGTTAAACCATACCACCTCTCAACTTCCCCTGTACACATCCCATACTTCCACAGCCTAATGTTTCTTTCCCGTTTTCTTCTTCTCCGGAGGAGATACAGCAAGTATCTCGTGATTTTCAAAAACTGTTTTGGATCAACACTTGGTTTTGACCTTATTATTTCTGCATTTGAAAATTATCTTCCATGAAAAATTGTTCTTTTTCGCAAGAGGCAACCTCTTATTCCTTGTGATGTTAGAATAGATTGCTCAGCCTCCTGGAGAGCAACGAAAGGCCCCAGGGTGACCTGGAGGTGGCATCCCCATGGGAGTCTGGTCTGGCAGATTTGGCTGTGGGGTCAGCCTGGTGGTCGCAGCCGCAGCAGGCTAATCGGCTCTCGCCCATCTCCCCCTCACCAGCCTTTTCTTTTGCAAGTTTATCTGTTGCACATGAAAGGCTGGTTGTACGTACAAGCCCTTACAGAGGCTTTTCTTTAGCCATGACCCAAGAATGGCACTGGAGATGTGCTCCTGGAAATGGCCCCCGCTTAGGGCTGCGTGGCCTCATCTCTGCTGAGCGCAGAGGCAGGCGTTTGGGGAAATGTCCTCTGCAGAGCTGTTTTAGCAAACTACAGTGACCAACCATCTCTGGTGGCTGAGGGACAGTCAGTTATGAGGAAGAGCAGCTGCAGATGACCACTGCTCCTTCCAAAGGGCATTCATACAGAAATTAATACTGGCATAAGGCTTCCACAGGTGTGAGGTGTACCTCTGTGCTGTGCAGTCAAATAGCAGGTCGGCGCTCGAAATGCTTTATAACTCCTCTGGCGCGGCTTTGGTTCAGCGTTTCAGAGACCGGGTAATGCAGCAGGGTTTGTGTAGCTCACAGCCTTCATGTTTTGCGAGTAAACACAGTCGTTTTGAGTTCAGCAGGGGGGAAGGGGAAGAGGCAGCTCCTTCATAATGTTGCTGCCATGTACAAAGCAAGAGATAACACTGTGTGCTTTTACTAGGGAGATAAAGGCCGCACACAAAAAAATCGGTTGTTACGTGCTCTGGCATACTAATATGAATTAATTTTAATTTCTAATCAGTATGTTTAATTTGTAAAGCCTTAGAAAATGCAATTGATGTCATTTGAGAAGGGCACATACTAAGAAAATGAAACTTTTTGAGTACAAAATTCATTTTAACCCTGCCTGTGGAGCTGCTCCTAACCTTCATAATTAAACTATATCTCAAATGTCAAAAAATATCTTAAAATACAATTAAAGTGAAGGTTTGTGAGTTCAGTCAAATAATACAGTCAGTACATTGTTTATTGCTGCATGTATGAAACACCATAAGTTAAATCACATTCAAGAGAGACAGTGTCACTACAGCAGTCATACGTGTTCTGTATGTGCTGGCACTGGGGGAATGGGAAATATTTTTTCTACTCGCTGCAACATTAGTCTCAATTACCTTGAAATGAATCTCCTCCCCGAAAAAAAGTCAATTTATTCTTGGTTTGCACTTAGAAAACATAACAAATGACTCCATGAGGAGTTAATCAATATTTATAGACATTATGGGATTCAGCAGGTCAACAGGTTGCCGATAGCCCTCTCTAGAAAATCCCACGGATGTGAAACATAAACAACAGACACCGTTCCTGCCTTTCACATGCCAGTATCCTCCACTGGTCAGCTAATCAACCCACTGTAAAAACAGGGCATTTTTTTTCATCCCAAATTAACCATCCCTTGGCACCCTCCATCAGAGGAAGCTCACGTAGAGCCAAGTTTATTAGGCATGAGCGTGACCATCTCATTTCCAAGGCTGATTTGGGAAACAGCTATGCCACTTCAGCTTGGTGTGCAGCCTGGACCCAACCTGCCAAACGCAAGCTCACCACACATGGGGCCAGCTGGGGTCTGCCGGCACATGGTCCCTGCAGCTGGGCAAAGCATCACAAGCACAACTCCCCCTGATCTACCTTGCCTGGGAGGCAGCTAGAGTTATTAAAACTGGCCAGGTGTATCTACTTGGATAGAAATTAGTGGTACAAAACTCAGTGTAAGATATGATGGAAAGGGAAGGTGATATTTCTTAACAAACATGTCCAAGAAAGTCAGTTTTACCTGTTCACAGCCATTCCCTATACATTTTTTTCACCCATTCTCTCATACCACATACTCACAAGCACCAAGATGTCTGTGCTCAGATCTGACTTGGATCACTTGTGTATGACACCGAGGACAAGGGACACCAGCTGCCGAGTCCTCTATTTGTCCCTGGGGTTCCTCTTGAGGGCCACACAAAATGACATTTTGGACAGACCTCTTACTAGGAAGCATTAGCTCTTATGGAGCGGTCCCTAGTCTGAGCATTGTATTGTCCTCAGGTCTCTAATTCTTAGGCCAGGTTGCTGCCCATTGCTTGTTTTCACTTGATTGGAAAAGATGTCTATCTTCCTCGTGGGCTAATGGGAAAAAGCCTATGCGGTATGTTATATGTGATATGTTGCAATGTTGGTGCCACCCTCCAGTTGGTAGGATGCAGGGTCTGCTGGACAGTTGTCTGGGCTGGAATCTTCTCATAGGTCTTCTTGGCTTGGCATAACAATACTTGCCTCCATTTTACTGCTGGAAAAGGTGTCTTTGAGAGAGTATCTATGCATTTAACTCTTTGTTCTGCCAGTTCTTCTAGTGCTCAATCACACACACTGCCTTCCCTTAGTACTTTGTTCCTACCAATCTTCCTGTTTCTGTTACAAATCCCCCCATCCTTTGGGCTCTCCCGGATTCCGGGCAGACTCCCTGCCTGCGATGAGGTACGATGCATGCAGAGGTGGCTGGCACAGCTGTATACCTGGCTCTTGTTTTGCCCAAATGATCCAGGCAACACTATCTGCTGGTAACGTCAGCAAGCGATACACCCTTGCTTGTGCTCCCTGCTCTTTAGCAGCTGATGCAGAGAAGCACTTTGTATTGAAAGGAATTTGAGGGTGCTCACAGGTGTTTTGTACACCATGAGCTGTGCTGAGCCTTAGCAATGGGGGTCTCTGCAGAGCAACTGCCCTGTCCCCTCTGAACGGTGCAGCCCTTGAGCCTTGGTCGCCGCGACTGATCAGAGACAGCTGGACTGTTCACCAAGAAACTCCCTCACTGCTGGGAGAAGTTGGCCCTGGGAACCGCACACCTACGTTTGCTCCTGCAAACCCATGCGGCCGGCTGCACACCAGCTGCCTCTGCACACAACCAGGGTGGGCCCTATTTGTTCGTTTTTACATCTTGCCTGGGGTTAGCTCTCAGCGACTCGTCTTGCGTTAAGTGCCAATGAAGCTCTTCACCATGAGGAAGGTGGTTGAATGAAGCCCAGAACACGTTTTGGTTTGGAGAGAGGAAAGATATGTTTCTTTATCACCGTATATTTCTATCCAATTGACTTTTATGCACATGCATGGTACCCTATAAGCTCCATAAAGCTTTAACATCTGTGGTGCCTACAGCACTGCAACACAGCCTTAAAGAACTGACAATTTTCATTGTACAATTCAGCTCTATATTATTAGATGAATGGAACTTCAGCCTTCAGTAACTATCATTTACGGTTTTCCTTTGAGTAAAGACTGCTGGGTAGGCCTTTTAAAAAGGGGTGAAAAACAGCTTTGAATCGTACAAATTGCAACAAATAACGGCTAGCTGTATGTATGCCAGTCTGTGCCACAGGGAAGATGGATATTATAAATGTTCTGGGATTCCATTTCATCCTCTTATAGTAGCTTTTTCCCCACCACTGCATCCTCTCCAGTAATGGTGTTAAATAATGCATATGTAATTTTGTTGTTTTACACTGTGTTTTGCTTCTAACACTGGACTGGGATTGTGTTTCCCTCCTTCCCCTGAAATTCACAGTCAAGGATATAGAAATTCTATCACGTGTTCCTGCAGCATTTGAAGAATTAGTAAATATTATCTGGAGCACGCACCGCTTTTTCATCAGCATCTCTTGACTGAATCAGATGGTCAGACACTGTCATGCCATCTGTAGTAAGCCCTGCAGGTGGATGTGCCATGCCAAGAGATTTTGTTTGACAGCCTTTATTCATCAGATGGGTTTGTAGGCAGCTCATTACCAAATGATGAACTTTCGTGTTTCTGGTTAATTATCAACTTCAAAGTCTGTTGGGTGAGATCAGTTCCCTTATAAATGACTGTTGGTTCCTGTAAAAAGGATTTTTTTTCCCTTGGGCTTTTTGCTGCACCATTTAAAAGTAAACCAACATTTCAGAAACTTTAATCACAATCGTCTTTCAGTCTTCTATATAGATATCTTCACTGAAAAAAAAAAAAAGGTGGCAAAAAAAACCAGTTGCCAAAAAATAGGTAAATAGATGTACAGTGTACTGGTCAGCTTTGATAAATTCTTTATTTCTTCTCTAGCACATTCACACTATCAAGAAGAAAGGCGAAACCCTCTCCTGCTGTAATTCCACAGACATCAGAGAAGTTGCACAGAGAAGAGTTTGGCCAGAATAATCTATAAGTTTCTTTTTTCCCCTCTATTTTCTATGTGAATATAATTACATAAATAGAAAAATAAGTTTCAAAAATTCATGTATTCCTCTGTTAAAAGTTGTGCTGTTTATTTTAGGAATTTACACCTTTCAGGGCAGGCACTGTTTTCTTCTGTGGCTGGAGTCCATCTGTTACATTGTGGGTACTAGTTTATTTTCAGAAGATATTAGTTTTGTTTACGATCTTTACCATTCAGAGCTCAATTTCCTACAAAGATGGATGAACAATTCCCTTTCTTAACATCTTTCTGTGGGTCAACACAAGAGAAACGAGTGCAGAGCAATAGGAAATTGCATCAGGAACTGCGGTGCATCGAGAGAGACCGAGCAAGCGAAGAGTCAGATGCCACCAGATACAGTTCTCAAAAACACGCCTCATGCCAAGCCCGGACCAGGGATGGTATTTTACGCCTGGAGAGGCACTGGATTCGCTGGCATCGCAGCAATCACACTGTACACACGTGAAATTTATATTCCAGGCTGGGTCAGGGCAAGCATTAGGTCATGACTAGTAAAGCGTCACAGAAAGCTGTGTAAGGGAGGAAAAATTACATCAGCTGTCTCACTCATTGCGCAGACTTGATGGAATTGGGTGCCCCACGCTGTCCTCCCTTGACAGCTCAATACTGTCATCCTGTGCTGGCAGTGCTAGAGGGTACCAACCACCAGCAAGCGCAGAGGAGTGCTGCCACAGCACCCTTCCCAGGGGCACAGGCAGAAGCACCCGGTGCCTCTCCTGCTTTCCAGGGGCCACGGCCTCCCTCCCCACACTGCAGGACACACTTTGCCAGGCGAGCAGCTTCGAGCGTTGGGTTGCACAGTCCCTCCTCACTCGGGACTGACAGCAACACGGTATGCCCATAGGTACCAGTTCCAAGGAGAGGCTTAGCACCCTGCAGGAGCATCCAGCCAGCTCCCGTGCTGCCCCCCCGTGAATGCAGGTTAACCCATAAGGCTGATCCCTGGAGGAGATGCTCCTAGTTGGCGTGAGGGTACCATCAAACGGGGAAAAATTCAGTAAAAAAATGCAGAGCTTGAAAGCGCGGTAGCCTGCAAGGGGAGAGCTCCTGGTATGAAATCATAACAGGGAAAACAAAGCAATTCCTCTCCACAGAACGGGTTCTGTCTTCGCATTACCTCTGCAAGCAGAATGACACAACACTGGAGAAAACATGCCTTTGCAAAACACAAAAATAATTAAGGAATACACAAACAGAAATGTCACGATCTTCCGTAACAGGTTTCTGGGTGGATTTTCAGAAGTGGCAAAACGTCACCTATGTAGGAGGCAAAACAGACGTCCCATGCTACCCAGCTGGCCCTCCATCCTGTCTGTGGCAATGCATCAACCAAGAGGTACCTTGGGAAATGCTTACTATATATTATGTATGTAAACTACAGTTAAAATGGAGCGGGAAACATTTTCTTTGGGAAAATGCATCTCATCACAATTAAATGATGCTTCACAACTGTATAGTGCTCTAATTAGGAGATAACAAATTGATTTACTCACAGCAAGCATCGATTTTATAACAGACTTCTCTAATCACAAAGACAAATTAGCTGCCTTTAAAAATTATTCTAGTAGCGAGTTTGTCGCACACAATACAGCGGTGTAAGTAATTAAGTGCAATTCCTGCTTTAATCACTAGGTGGCATTTGGCTGTGTTGGAAGAGTTCAATTTTGGACGTCAAATGAAACAGAGTATTGGATTTTATACTGAGTAATGAAACGTAAGCAACAGTGACAGAAATGAGGATGTGGACGGATGCTAGATATAGATTCATAAAAATGCTAGAATAAATATACAAAATAGGTCATTAAAATACTTTAAGATTACTGTAAGGTGCTTGATGATAAGTATCGTTAAGGCTACACTGTGGTTAAGCTTTTTATTGAGAGAATAGTAACTATTAGTCTTGTGGCTGTGTCCTGGCCATCAGCCCACGCCAGTTGGGTGGGATCCAGGTACATCACTCGGCTGGCTCCTTGGCTCATGTAAAAAAAGAGAAAAGCAAACAACCGCTGGACTCCCTCAGGGGTGACTTTGGGTACCCCTGGGTGCACCAGGGCGGCTGCGTACGGATCGCAGCTGCAGGGGCCACCTCAGTCTGAGCTGCTGCTCCTGTGCAGATCTCCTTCCTTCCAGGCAGGTGCACACCCATCTGGGTCAGTCTCACCGGGCTGAGAGGACCAAAATGTAGTTGTCTCACCAAATCCAGCAAGATCAGAGTGAAACAGGCCCCGCTAGTTAGGAAGCAGCCAGGCAGCAAGTTCCTCTCCTCCCTTCTGTTTTATAAATCAGTGCTTTGTACTGACAGGTGTAAGTGTTGCTGAGTCCTTGTGGTCCAAGGACATGTGAATTCTTTGTGTTAAGAGGTGACTTGGGCACAGCCTTGCTCTCAGCTGAAGAGAACATGTATTTCAAATCTCCTGCTAATGCTGTTGCCTTCCAGTTCCAGCAAAGGATTAAATAGACCATCCAGAAAGAGGTCAATGTTTTGTTTGTCATTCGAAGGACAAAATCAAGGAGGAAAAAAATCTTTTGGAAATAAAAACTGTGTTTCGTCTGCCCTTTGGAAAGAAGCAAAACTGATTACAAACTGTCCCCTTAACTTTGCTTCTAGAATTGCTTCTTGACATTTACTACCTGGGCATGTGCTGAGGGCTGGGCAGTTTTTTTGTTTTAAATGCAGGTCTGACAGTTCTTACCAGGAAAAAACAAGCATGCTTTATAATAATATTGTGAAACAGTAGAAAAAAAATATTGGGCAAATAAAATGCTATGGGGGAAATAAACATTTTCCTACACACAAATGCACCAAGTCCCTCCCTCTCTAATAGGGCAGACTCTTGATTTTTTGTTAAGCGGCAAAGTACTAGCAAAGACATAAAAGTACATAGCTCACACCAGTTATTTCCCCATACAGTCATCTGTAGACATATGACTGTTGAGATGTCCCTTTCCCTAATATTTGCAAAAAAACCCGCAGCAAATAAATGAACTGCTGGGTGTAGGCAAAGTAAGTCACAGTTTATTTATTCACCTGAACAAATACTAGACTTTATTAGTATGCTTTAAGAGAGCAGCCTCTCAGTTGGTTTCCATCAGAAATATTATCTCCATAATGCACATGTTACAAAGGAGCACATTTTATATCCGAGGAGGAGGCCGTTTCTCAGAAAAAGTCCAGCTCACAAGCTTTTTATTGAGCCATTTATTTCCTCTGGCCCCTTCAACATTGCACCCCTTTTCCTGAAGGCTCATAAACATGTAGTCAGGGCCATGAACACTAATTGTTGAGCTAGCAAAGCTGCAGAATTACGGTGATTTGCTACCTACTGCTTTACCTCCCTCACGTTGGCCTCTTTCTCTGGCAAAAAGCAAGAATTGGAACATGAGGTCCATCTAAAGGTGAGACAGCTGTGTGAGACTAATGCATTAACCTACTCACCGCAAATGATTCCTCACCTGCATCCTAATCATCACACACACACTGCCAATCTCCAGCCACGATGTCAGAAATAGTCCCTTCCCGACGTGTTCGCTCTTCGGTTTGCTGCCTGCATCCGCCCTCTGCCAGCAGAGTGCTTTGGAAATGGATCTGTCAATTACAGATCAGAACAGAAGGGGGACAGAAAGTCAGACAGTGAACTTCGTGTTCAAAATGGAAATGGAGATGTTTATTTTTCAGCATTGCAAAATGACATCTAACTACACGACTCATAAAAAATGATTTTGCTTCAAGTTTGAATCACGAAGTCTCTTAGCTGGATCATTCCCAGCCCAGAAGCACCTGAAAAACATGAATGTGCCAGGGCTACCCAGGTTTGTGCATCCTGGTCCTCCGTGTGCAAACAGATGAACATATAGCTTTTACTCTGGGCCACCAGTAAAGTACTCCCAAACTGGGGTCTGCCTGTTTAAATTGGCAAACTTTTTTTGGTAGCTATCACTTCATGGAAGAAGCTGAGACTGATGGTGAAAACCAAGAATTTTTATGAATCAGGTTGTGTCGAGAGGAAAAAGAATCAAAATAAGTCACAGCACAAACCTGATGCTCTGTTACCAAGCCCAGAAGTACTGTCGTGGTTTAACCCTAGCCAGCAACTAAACACCACACAGCTGCTCGCTCACTCCTCCCCCTCTGGTGGGGTGGGGGAGAGAATCGGAAGAGTAAAAGTGAGAAAACTCATGGTTTGAGATAAGAAAAGTTTAATAATTCAAATAAAATAAAGTAAAATAGTAGTAGTAGTAGTAGTAGTAGTAGTAGTAGTGATAATAATAATAATAATAATAATAATAAAATAATATACAAAGCAAGTGATGCACGATGCAATTGCTCACCACCCACTAACTGATGCCCAGCCAGTCCCCGAGCAGCGATCGCTGCCCCCTTGTCAACTCCCCCCAGCTTATATACTGAGCATGACATCATATGGTATGGAATATCCCTTTGGCCAGTTTGGGGCAGCGCTCCTGGCTGTGCCCCCTCCCACTTCTTGTGCACCTGCCAGAGCATGGGAAGCTGAAAAGTCCTTGAGTAGGACTTTCAAGACACTACTTAGCAACAACTAAAACATCAGTGTGTTATCAACATTCTTCTCATCCTAAATCCAAAACACAGCACTATGCCTGCCAGCTACTAGGAAGAAAATTAACTATATCCCAGATGAAACCAGGACAGGTATAAATAAGGCAGCAGTATAACAGCCTGCCACCAGGGTATGCAACAGTACGTGGAGCTATTTATATGCATGGGAGCCCTATTTCTGCTACCACATCCCCCAGAGCGTTACCTCCGGCCATGACGTCGCAGACACAGTGAGAACCACCTCCCTATGGCCTGGGGACACAGGGCATTCGAAGCCAGCATGGCCCGTGGCAGCTGCTGGAGGGGGGCAGAGCATCTCCAGTGCCACTGAGCCCAAAATCACAGGGAGCCTCTCCCAGGGAAGGGAGGATACAAAAAGGCTTAGGCTAACAAAGCTCCAGTTCAACAAGCAGACCCCTCTGCCCCGATTTCTGCTATTATCGCTCCACAATGACTTTTCTCTCCTTGACCTTTTAGGCCGGGTCTGGAAGGGTGCAGAGAAGCGACCGAGCGCACAGCAGTCGGCACTCCCGGCCCTGTGGCACCCTCCAGCTCAAGCCCGGCAGAGAGGCACTCCAGAAACACCACTTGCTCGGGGTGGAGATCTCAGCTGGCCACCATTGCACTTGTTGCTTTTGGAGCCATCCTGCCTGCTCTTCTGGTGGCTTGCAAAACACTTGCTGGGCAAAGCAAACAGGAACCACAGCAAGAGGTCACCCTGAGGTCTGCTAGTCACTGAAAGTGCTTTTGGTGTTTGGTTTCATGCCACGCAAGAGCGAGCCACCTCCAACAACACAGAACATGTCAATGCTAACCAAAACAGGCCCATGGCTCCTCCCTCTTGCTTCTGCATTGATAAGCCCTCTTCCTCCCAGGCTGGTGGGGCCGCGGCTAAACTGCCTCCTGGGACCGGCCCTCGGTCCCCCCGACCTGTGCCCTGGGACCAGGGGTGAGGAGCACCTGCTGGCCTCGGCCAAAACTGTGCTGGGAACCGCTGACACGCGCTCGACCCTGGACAAGCACCATCCCTGTGGCCGGGGATCCTGGGGATCCCGGGAAGCCTTCTCCTCCAACCTTGCCGCCCGCTGGGGAGCAACTGCAAGGCTGCTCCCAGCACCGACCACCTCCTCCCCAGCAGAGCACGGGTGCCGCAGGGGGAGCGCGGCGAGACCGCGCTGGCAAGGCGGGACGTGGAAGGCGGTTTCGTGGTCATGTGAAACTTCCTGCCTGCCCTGCTGATAAACGCAGCCACAAAAGGACATCTTAAAAATTCTCTGTGCAGCTTTAAGAAAGACATCCACTGTACATAGACACAAATAGCCTCACTTATGGCACCATCTGTTATTTTATGTATCCACAAAGGCCAACTGCAGACAGATGTGCTTTCAGCAAACAGCATCTTAATCTACCATTGATTATTAATCAGTAGATATGCTGTAGGCTAAATTCAAGTAAAAGTCACAGGGAGATTTAAATAGGATTTTATTTCTTTCAAGAGTATTTGAAGGGCCGTATTTTGCCAGCTTCAAATAATATACTGAAATCACTTTTTCTTTTGCAAATAATATTTCATTTTTCAGGTATCAAATGAACTTCACTATTCTTTCTTCAGTGATGCAATCTTGTTTTTAAGGCAATACAAATTCAAGTCTGGTTTTTTTCCTCCGGAAAACACAGATTTGCGAATGGTTTTGTAATTGCAGCATGTTACAAATGGAGAAGTTCAGCACAGTTTACCGAGGTAAGATTTGTCTGATTCAGAATGGATTGATAAGGGAAGCCAGCATGAAGGTGAGGTAAATCAAGGTACATCACCTGCAATAAAGATAAGACCTGTAAACTGATAAGGGAAAGGATAAACCCTGTTTAAATGTACAAGAAACTGCTGAGGAATTTATACGCTGCTTTTTTTTTTTGAGTAAGTGATATAAGGTAACAATGTTGTTTAGCACCGACAGATGTCTTTGAAGCATTTTATCAGGATCAGCTATCTTGCAGAAGCTTCTTAAGATAAATAACAGGTTCTGTACTAACATCACTATCTACACAAGACCACAGAAATATATAAAGAATACGTCAATGCAAGCAAGCTGATTCCCAAATTGCAGTCTCACAAATCACCAAAATCACCTTGGAGTACCCTACAGCTAGCTTGCTGGTGGCCCAATGCTTGTGTTCTTCATCTTTCAAACTCATAAGAGAAATAGCTTAACTGCATTAATTATTTCAATATAATTTTTCACTTAATAGTACCTATCAGAGGGAAGTTACATGATTTTTGAGTAGGAGGGTAATGGCCAGAAAATTCCTTATGTTTTGGTTGGCACACTCAAAACAATTTGATAATTCCTTCTGGAGATGTTTAGTCAAGTATCATTAAGGACTACTTCGCTTTTGAGTTACTCTTTGTGTCTCTAAAACTTTATGTTAGAAGTTGGAAACACGAACTCCTAAGTATATCTTTATTCCTTTGCTATAATATAAAAAGAACTTAAACCTAAAAGGAAGAAAAACCCATATAGTATTTCTACTATAACTTGAAAAAGGAATGGTGTTTCCTTGTCTGAAATTATATGTAACTTTAATGATTTCTCATCATTCATGACTGAAATCTGGTTTTCTTTTCCAGCACGCCTTTGGTATTCAAAGCACATGTATTATAGTATTTGTTCATTCAATCCTCAAAATGTGCAGTTTGCCATGAAGATTTACAACCTGAAATATCATTATCAATGACTACAAGTTCTATTGTTACCTTGTTGAATATGGGCACATTATTGGCCAGCTTTATTGCAAACAATTTCAAATAAAATTGAAGCATCACATCTGTTGCCAGTGTAAATAAAAAATAAGTAAGAACAGAGACTCAAATAAACGGTAACTAACTGCAAAATAAATGCAAGCCTAAATTTATTGCTGTGTTTACAATTTATTAGTTCTCTGCCTTTAACTTTGGAAATTCAGCCAAGTTGTGCCTATTAAAATAATTACACTAACTCCTGATAAAAGCCTGGGCAAAGGGGTAGAATCTGGGTCTGTGAAACCCACTAAGCTCTCCTGAGAGCTGAGACGAAAAGCAGGTTCTGAATCATGACAAGGATGTCCAGACCTTGGAAGCTCTCAGAAAGCCTTGCCATTGTCTTGGATGAGACCGGGATTTAACCCAAGGAGTGTATGACATCTAAAAAGGAGTTCAGGATGGGGAAAGGGGAGGCGGTGGAGAACAGGAGGCATTGCGTTGGATCTCAAGAGGTTTAAAAACTGACATTCAGAGAGGAAGGACAGTTATAGCTGTGCACAGATGAATTGCCACCTCCCAGCCATATGAAAACAAAATGCTGACACGTCAAAGGTTTTGTGATTTTAAAAGCAAAGATTCTTAGTTTTTAGATATACAGCAAAAATTAAATTCCACAGCCACAATGCTAGCATGTGAGGTATGTGGGGTGGGTTGGACAATCCATATTAAGAGGGCATTAGAAATAGTACTCCGCAAGATGGTGGCCCATAAATGGCACATGGCAGTCTGAGAAGCGAGTTCTCCCCAGATTAGCTGTATCACTGGGTAGATTTACATGTGTATGAGCTGTCTAATATGCCACAAATTCCAGTAACTTAAAAAAAAATGCACTTCAGATGGTGTTAAAGTAATCATTATTATAACCTCAGGCTATCCGCAGTCACTTAAAACATTCAAATCCTGGATCATTGATACTGTTAATGTGCTACTGTTCAGACATGCTACTAATTTAGAGAAGGTTAATGTGGATTTTTAAAGAATCCAATTCACTCCAAGTGTTTTCAACAGCCAGTAAGAACGAGTACTTAGCGTAGAGGGACTCCATTTCAAAATGACAGGACTCTGTTCTTCGTCCTCTTTTTGC
Organism: Calonectris borealis; assembly: GCF_964195595.1. NCBI lineage: Eukaryota > Metazoa > Chordata > Aves > Procellariiformes > Procellariidae > Calonectris > Calonectris borealis. The sequence continues at coordinate 136,096,601 of NC_134312.1, read as the reverse complement.
CTACGATATGTCAATTTATCAAGAAAATACACTGGTTTGCACAAATCCCTATCTCTTTGGTGGGAAAATAGAGTAGGGATTTATTCTTTCCCCAAGCCTTTTAAGTATTTTTTTTTTCAGAGAAGATTATAGAGTTTATGTTATTTCAGTGGATTATCTAGTTATAACTTCAGAAGACAATATATTCATGTTTGGGGAAAATGCAATAAGCAGGGATCATTTATTCATCATCATTGATTATTTCTGCCAAGTGTATTTCATTGTCCAATCCTAAAAAAAGGGAAAAGTTTTTAAATTAGCAATTTCTTTCTGAAATAAAACACCCCAGTAATAAAGTATGATGCTTTTTATAGACTCTGGGTGAAATGTATCAGTCATCAAGCAATAATATATGCATTCAGAGCACATTTTTAAAAAGCTACTTTGAAAAGAATGAAACTGATATATTCTTTCCATAAAATTACTAAAAGCTGAACTCTAGCTAAAAAAATACCATGTTTATTGAGAAGGTGGTGTGCTCTACTGAGGTACTTTGCATTGGAATAGTTCACTTAGTTTTGCAGTGAGATGAAAACACTAAGATACTATCTCAGGAATATAAATTTTTTCACTTCTGCATTTACACAGGGACTCCTCTGGCCAAGTGGCAGGTAAATTATGCTGCAGTGCACATGACTTGAAACCACATGGAGTAAACAAGTTATGAATTCTTGAGCGTTTTAGTTAAATAATCACAACTGAAACGCCGTGTTTGAGTAACTAAATACAAATCCTGTACTTTGAGAAAGTTAGGGACATCCTTAGGGAAAAATAATCCCAGTGAAACCATCAGCATCAGGCGATCGGTGATTATCCCCCGCTGAAACCTGTAATTTTAGCTCTGTACCTGCTGAGGTGGCAATTACTATTATTCATAGGATGGTGGTTGTATTTATCTCCCTGTCATTAATTCACGGACAGCCTTTGGATGGGATGGTGAAAGAACCCCACTCCTACATACAACATGATGACTACACTGACTCTCCAGCATGGGTAAGAATTCATAATCTAATGACTGTGATCACAAATGTGAATTAATTCTCACCCACGCTACATATTCTAAGAAAGTTCATGGGATCTTCAAATCCAACAGCTGCTCTCAGTGATTATTTTAACCATGCTGACAAACAAAAAAAGCTGACAAACAGCCAAGAGTGCTGAACTGGTCTGACTGTCTCGTATCATTTCTTCTTATCGTTGTGTTGAAAAATATACATACCCACAATGTTACACGATTTTCTCTGATTTCTCGGATGTAACTGTCTTGTCCAACTGATTTAGGGGGATTAAAGAAGCTGGTACATGTTATCTGCGTTTGGAGATACCTGCACGATTTGATCATTAAGTAATTTCATACTCCTTCAGAAAAAGAAAGGAGAAAGATTCTGCCAAAACCCCCAGAAATTCACTCCTCTCTGGATTTATACAAAGCTTGTGTATTAAAAATTCACATCCAAATATAGATTAAAAATTGTAGTAGTATACTAACACATCCAGTGAGTGCTGAATTTTCTTAAATGAGGTTGAGAAGAGGTAAAATTAAAGCAAAGGTTTAAAATGTTGTAGGCAGCATTAAAATCCACTGCCAATAAGTAGAGTTGAATTAAGAATGAGCGTTAATTGCAGAAAGCTTAAAAAAAAAAAAATCCAACAGCTTATTATCATAAACGGTCATAAAGTACTCAGCTGGGGGGCGGGGTGTGTGTATGTGCGTGTCAGGGGTGTGGACAGGAATGTTTTTTCTATGTTACACAATTATTGCTCGAATGCCCCAGGCACTTGAAAACTGCACTTTGCATCGGGACCTGACTTTTATCTGCAGATTATCTGATTTAGCAGAGTTATATCCCTCGGAAAAGAAAATATACCTCTTTCCTACATGATAAAGTTATTTTTTTCATTTTAGAAGTGATTGTCTTTTTGGTCTTCAGCCTTTGATCACAGGGGCGAGAGGGGGAGAGAAAGCGTGAAGGCTCTCAAAATACACCGTCGGTAGAGCCTGAGCAGAGGGGGTAGTACAGAATCTACAGAAACAGCAGACTCCCACCAACCATGAATTTTAGAAGTTTTTGGCAACTTCTGCTTTTCCCGTCACGCTCGAGAACATTTCAAAGGCAGGATTATGAAAGAAGACATCACATGTTCGGTTCAAAACCGTAACTGGGGCTCTAGGGAGGGGAAAGGGGGCCGGTACAGAGGCAGCACACGCTGTTTTGAAGGACTCGTTACAAAGCACTTACCTTTATACCTCTCTGCGCAGGTGAGGATCGCAGCCGGGCAAATGATTCGGCACTTCTCCGTTTAGACAATAAGGAGGAGGATTAGTTAACCTGAGACTGCTTTACCAACCTGCGGATCTGACCTAAATACCACGGTTAAGCAACAGGGTTTTGTGAATGTAGGACTTCAGGCAGGAACTGGACTGATACAAACCTGACACTTTGGCAGTCTTTGCTTTAACCAAGTGATTTATAAACATGCAGCTGCTGTCTTGCACCTATGAATTATGAATTTCTCAACACATTCAAGGGGTAAGGTTGTCACATACCAGAAACCTGAGGTCACAGAAAAGACCAAAGCAGTATCACCTCCTTAAAGCAATAATTAATATGACTAAACAGCAGCACTAAACCTCCTACTCTTTTGCCTTTCCCCTGGGAGGATTTGGTACAACTTTTCTCTTGGCTAGAAAATCCTACTACGTACTGATCAAGATGATCACCTTTTTCCTACCCAGTGGCATGCCTAGAGTGCAGAGAAGAGAATACTGAAAAAGAAACCAACCAAAAACCAAAAGAAACTAAAACCACCAACAACAAAATGCTCAAACCCATGCCTTTACATCTATTCAAGATTTTAAATCCTTGCATCGACACTTATCTTCCACTTGTTTAAAACTTCATCTCTCCCAGGGAAGTAGAGAAGGGAGGAGAAGAAAACTACCACTATTTGGATACTCCTTTTGCTGACCCTATCACCTTTGTTAATAGTCTCTAATGAATAACTCAGTCATGGATAAACATGCTAGCATTATTATGTTGTCTTAGCAGAGTCAGCATGATTCAGAAGAAAGCAGTCATAAGACTGTCACAGTTCCCAAATTGCCAAAAGCTGTGGGAAAACAGAAATTAGTAGCTGGGAGAGAAGCCTTAACTCTCACTGCCACGAACAACCTGGCAGCCTGTTGGTTGATCTAAAATACACACACACACACACACACACACACAAACGTAAAAAGGAAATACTGCTATCCAACAGAGACTACTCTAGAGCAGACGGGTTTCTCCTGCCTGAGAACGACAGAGAAAAATCACTATAATAAGTAAATTTATTTATTATACCAACTTGGCTGGAAAAACAGGATTCTTTGACACACAATCCCTCTTCTTAGGGCCTTAAATCATGCTGACTTTTAAAGTGCTAAGACAGACATAAGAGTGCATTTAGGCATGACAGCTCATGCTTCCTATGCCAGGCTTCCCTTTTGCATCCCAGTCTTTTGAAATGGGTGGTAATACAGCCATTGCAAGGTACACATCTATACGCTGATCACTGCCCTGGCCAGAGGACTGGAACCATTCCTATAGATACCTGCCAGAAACCATTGACATCTGCTGGTTTTCAGAAATCAAAACTATGTTTTCTTGACCCTTTGGGGTCAAGACAAGTTGGCTCTTGGCATAATTTTACTACCTTGTCAAAAATTTATATGTGATAAAGGCCCCTGCCGTGCGAGTTTCTGTGAAGGGGTTCTACAGCTCTGGATAGAGGAATGGTTACCAGCAAGCAGCAGGCTGAGGAAAAGAAGATTATATGCTGAGAAGCAGCATGTGAATGTTTCCCAGGAACTGGTAAGCTCTGGAGACCAGTTGTCCGGTTAAATCCACCAGAACTGATAAATTCAGAACACCAAAAGCCTGCTGACTATGTACAAAGCCACTACCCATATTAGTATCAAACATGGGTTGTATTAACTTGGATCAAGTACAAGCAAGTAGTGGCTGCTAAACGCAGACAAAAAACCTTCAGGATTACATATACACACCTGATGAAGCAAAGGGTTCTTCAGGGGACTTTCTAAACTGCCTATGTAGGAGACGGAGGTCCCAGGGGTTGGGATTGGCCTCCCAGTTGTTGCTCCTACAGAGTAATTAGGAGTGTGCGAGTAAGTGAATGTGTTGTGTGAAGTTATCTACTAATAGTGACAGCTTTAGTAACAAAAAGTCTTCTGTTAGTTGTGATCTGTATCTCTCCCAACTTGAGAAACTGTCCCTGGAGTTCCAGCAATTCAAAGAGGATATGTCGTATTCCCCACGGACCAGTATGTCAGCCATTAGGAGTAAGTGTCCCTCTGCTCAAGAGAGAAGATATAGAATCATAGAATCATAGAATAGTTTGGGTTAGAAGGGACCTTTACAGGTCATCACGCTTCTTTTGATGCAGTCCAGGATAGAATCATAGAATCATAGAATTATTAAGGTTGGGAAAGACCTCTAAGATCATCGAGTCCAACCGTCAACCCAACACACCATGTCCACTAACACCATGTCCCTAAGCGCCTCATCCACGTCTTTTAAATACTTCCAGGGATGGGGACTCAACCACTTCCCTGGGCAGCCTGGTCCAAGGCCTGACCACTCTTTCAGTAAAGAAATTTCTCCTAACGTCCAGTCTAAACCTCCCTTCGCACAACTTGAGGCCATTTCCTCTTGTCCTATCGCTTGTTACTTGGCAGAAGAGACCAACACCCACCTCGCTACAACCTCCTTTCAGGTAGTTGTAGAGCGCGATGAGGTCTCCCCTCAGCCTCCTCTTCTCCAGACTAAACAGTCCCAGTTCCCTCAGCCGCTCCTCATAAGACTTGTGCTCCAGGCCCTTCACCAGCTTCGTTGCCCTTCTCTGGACACGCTCCAGCACCTCCATGTCCTTCTTGTGGTGAGGGGCCCAAAACTGAACACAGGATTCGAGGCGTGACCTCACCAGTGCCGAGTACAGGGGCACGATCACCTCCCTACTCCTGCTGGCCACACTATTTCTGATACAAGCCAGGATGCCATTGGCCTTCTTGGCCACCTGGGCACACTACCGGCTCATGTTCAGCCGGCTGTCAACCAGCACCCCCAGGTCCTTTTCCTCCGGGCAGCTTTCCAGCCACTCTTCCCCAAGCCTGTAGCGTTGCATGGGGTTGTTGTGACCCAAGTGCAGGACCTGGCACCTGGCCTTGTTGAACCTCATACAGTTGGCCTCAGCCCATCGATCCAGCCTGTCCAGGTCCCTCTGAAGAGCCTTCCTACCCTCCAGCAGATCAACACTCCTGCCCAGCTTGGTGTCATCTGCAAACTTACTGAGGGAGCACTCGATCCCCTCATCCAGATCATTGATAAAGATATTGAACAGGACCGGCCCCAGTACTGAGCCCTGGGGAACACCGCTCGTGACCGGCCGCCGACTGGATTTAACTCCGTTCACCACAACTCTCTGGGCTCGGCCGTCCAGCCAGTTTTTTACCCAGCGAAGAGTGCACCTGTCTAGGCTGTGAGCCACCAGCTTCTCTAGGAGAATGCTGTGGGAGACAGTGTCAAAGGCTTTACTGAAGTCCAGGTAGACCACGTCCACAGCCTTTCCCTCATCCACTAGGCAGGTCACCTGGTCATAGAAGGAGATCAGGTTGGTCAAGCAGGACCTGCCTTCCATGAACCCGTGCTGGCTGGGCCTGATGCCCTGGTTGTCCCACACATGGCTTGTGAGCACCTTCAAAACAAACCGCTCCATGATCTTCCCCGGCACCGAGGTCAGGCTGACCAACCTGTAGTTCCCCGGATCCTCCTTCTGGCCCTTCGTGTAGATGGGCGTCACATTGGCAAGCCTCCAGTCGTCCAGGACCTCCCCAGTTAACCGGGACTGCTGGTAAATGATGGAGAGCAGCTCGGCAAGCTCCTCCACCAGCTCCCTCAGTACCCTCGGGTGGATCCCCTCTAGCCCCATCGACTTGTGAATGTCCAGGTGGCGTAGCAGGTCGTTAACTTCTTCCTCTTGGATTATGGGGGGTTTATCCTGCTCGCCGTCCCTGTCTTCCAGCTCAGGGGGCTGAGTACCCTAAGGATAACTGCTCTGACTGTTAAAGACTTAGGCAAAGAAGGCACTGAGTACCTCAGCCTTATCCTCGTCCTCGGTGGCAATGTCCCCCCCCGCATCCAATAGAGGATGGAGATTCTCCTTGGCTCTCCTTTTGTCATTAATATACTCGTAAAAGCATTTTCTGTTGTCTCTCATGACAGTGGCCAGGTTGAGTTCTAACTGGGCTTTTGCCTTTCTAATTTCTACTCTGCACGACCTAATGAGATCAATACAAACTGGAGTCAAAGGCAGCCAAGTGGTACACCACAACTGATATCGCTAATGCGTTCTTCTCCATCCCTTTGGCAGCAGAGTGCAGGCCACAGTTTGCTTTCACTTGGAGGGGCGTCCAGTACACCTGGAACCGACTGCCCCAGGGGTGGAAACACAGCCCTACCATTTGCCATGGACTGATCCACACCGCACTGGAACAGGGTGAGGCTCCAGAACACCTGCAGTACATTGATGACATCATCGTGTGGGGCAACACAGCAGAAGTTTTTGAGAAAGGGGAGAGAATAGTCCAAATCCTTCTAAAGGCCGGCTTTGCAATAAAACAAAGTAAGGACAAGGGACCTGCACAGGAGATCCAGTTTTTAGGAATAAAATGCCAAGATGGATGTCGTCAGATCCCAATGGATGTGATCAACAAAATAACAGCCATGTCTACACCAACTAGCAAAAAGGAAACACCAGCCGCCTTAGGTGTTGTGGGCTTTTGGAGAATGCATATTCCAAATTACAGCCTGATTGTAAGCCCTCTCTATCAAGTGACCAGGAAGAAGAACAATTTCAAATGGGGCCCTGAGCAGCGACAAGCCTTTGAGCAAATTAAACAGGAGATAGTTCAGGCAGTAGCCCTGGGGCCAGTCCGGGCAGGACAAGATGTAAAGAATGTGCTCTACACCGCAGCCGGGGAGAATGGCCCTACCTGGAGCCTCTGGCAGAAAGCACCAGGGGAGACTCGAGGTCGACCCTTAGGGTTCTGGAGTCGGGGATACAGAGGATCCGAGGCCCGCTACACTCCAACTGAGAAGGAGATATTGGCAGCATATGAAGGGGTTCGAGCTGCTTCGGAAGCGGTTGGTACTGAAGCACAGCTCCTCCTGGCACCCCGACTGTCGGTGCTGGGCTGGATGTTCGAGGGGAGGGTCCCCCTCCCTTTAGCAACGGGTGCTACATGGAGTAAGTGGGTCACGCTGATCACACAATTTACTGATCCACATCACTCAATTTGGAAAACCCAGTCATCCACTAATCTTGGAAGTGATCATGGACTGGCCAGAAGGCAAAGATTTTGGAATATCCCCAGAGGAAGAGGTGACGCATGCTGAAGAGGCCCCACCGTATAATAAACTACCAGAAAGCGAGAAGCAATATGCCCTGTTCACTGATGGGTCCTGTCACCTTGTGGGAAAGCATCGGAGGTGGAAGGCTGCTGTATGGAGTCCTATACAAGAAATCACAGAAACTGCTGAAGGGGAAGGTGAATCGAGTCAGTTTGCAGAGGTGAAAGCCATCCAGGACATTGGATGGACACTGGCCTTGGACATTGCTGAACGAGAAAAATGGCCAGTACTTTATCTCTATACTGACTCATGGATGGTGGCAAATGCCCTGTGGGGGTGGTTGCAGCAGTGGAAGCAGAACAACTGGCAGCGCAGAGGTAAACCCATCTGGGCTGCCGCATTGTGGCAAGATATTGCTGCCCAAGTAGAGAACCTGACTGTAAAAGTACGTCACGTAGATGCTCACGTGCCCAAGAGTCGGGCCACTGAAGAATCAAAACAATCAGCAGGTGCATCAGGCTGCTAAGACTGAAGTGGTTCAGGTGGATCTGGACTGGCAACATAAGGGTGAATTATTTATGGTTCGTTGGGCCCATGACGCCTTGGGGCATCAAGGAAGAGATGCAACATACAGATGGGCTCGTGATCGAGGGGTGGACTTGACCATGGACGCTATTGCAGAGGTTGTCCATGAATGTGAAACATGCACTGCAATCAAGCAAGCCAAGCAAGTAAAGCCTCTTTGGTATGGAGGACTATGGGGAGGCCTGGCAGATTGATTATATCACACTCCCACAAACTTGCCAAGGCAAGCGCCATGTGCTCACCATGGTGAAAGCAACCACCGGATGGTTGGGAACATATCCCATGCCCCATGCCACTGCCTGGAACACTCTCCTGGGCCTTGAAAAACAAGTCCTATGGCAACATGGCACCCCAGAAAGGATTGAGTCAGCCAACGGGACTCATTTCCGAAACACCCTCATAGACACCTGGGCCAAAGAGCATGGCATTGAGTGGGTCTATTACATCCCCTACCACGCACCAGCCTCCGGGAAAATTGAATGATAAATGGACTCTTAAATACTACGCTGAGAGCAATGGGTGGTGGGACATTCAAGCATTGGGATACATATTTAGCAAAAGCCACCTGATTAGTCAACCCTAGATGATCTGTCAATCAAGCTGGCCCTGCCCAATCAAAACCCTTACGTACTGTGGAGAGGGATAAAGTCCCTGAAGTGCGCGTAAAAATTATGCTGGGGAAGATCATCTGGGTTATTCCTCCCTCAGGCAAAGGAAAACCTATGCATGGGATTGCTTTTTCTCAAGGACCTGGGTGCACTTGGTGGGTGACGCGGGAGGATGGGGAATTCCGACGTGTACCTCAAGGGGATTTGATTTTGGGTGAGAATAGCTAATGAACTGAATGATGTTAATTGCTATGTAATACTGTATGTCATCACTACTATGGTTACTATATGCCATATCAATGGTATCACAGTAAGAATCACCCAAATTAATGAAGAATGAACTTTGATGAAACCGAGTAAAGTGAAGCAATGATAGAACCGGGCAAGTGCAGCAGTGGTGGAACCAGAACCGGCTTCAGCATGCAACAATCCAACACCACACACCATCTCTTCTGCCCTGAAGGTATGACAGATGGAGCCCAAAGTCATGGGCTAAATGAACTCAACGGACGTTTTATAGGGATGGCCTCTAGACTAAGGGAATGATATCTATGTGTATATATCAAAGGACAGGAAAAGTGGTGGTGATTATTTGGAATGTATTGGAAAGCGTGAGACCTGGGCACGACATAGATGGTATAGAATAAGGGGTGGATACTGTGCTGGTTTCGGTTGGGGCAGGGTTAATTTTCTTCCTAATAGCTGGCATAGTGCTGTGTTTTGGATTTAGGATGAGAAGAATGTTGATAACACACTGATGTTTTAGTTGTTGCTAAGTAGTGTCCTGAAAGTCCTACTCAAGGACTTTTCAGCTTCCCATGCTCTGGCAGGTGCACAAGAAGTGGGAGGGGGCACAGCCAGGAGCGCTGCCCCAAACTGGCCAAAGGGATATTCCATACTATATGACATCATGCTCAGTATATAAACTGGGGGAGTTGGCTGGGGGGCAGGGACTGGCTGGGCATCGGTCAGTGGGTGGTGAGCAATTGCATCGTGCATAACTTGCTTTGTATATTCTTTTATCATTATTATTATTTTCCCTTCCTTTTCTGTCCTATTAAACTGTCTTCATCTCAACCCACAAATTTTACTTTTTTTTCGATTCTCTCCCCCATCCCACTGTAGCAGCTGTGTGGTGTTTAGCTGCCTGCCAGGTTAAACCACAACAGGCGCACAAAAGTATCTCCTATGCATATGTAATATACCTAACAATTGCATCACTACGACTGAAAGTTGTGCCATGTCATTATGCATTATCAGTCTGTTGGAGAACTACTCCCAGGAATCTTAGAGCTGTTAGGAAAGCTGTTAATTATCTCATCTGATGATACGCAAACCAAGCATTCATGCCTCTGGAAAGACTCTTTAATAGGAACATGTTGTTGTGTGCATTATTATTGTACTCTAATAATTTCACTTCTACACTTCCGTGATTTCCCTGTTTGCTTAAGTAACAACTCCATGGAATTAGAAACTGGCAACTTCTGTCCTTAGCAGCTTCTCTTCATTTGTCCCACTCTACTAGTTCAATAAAGGGATGCAAATACAAGTGGAAGTTTCTCTTTAAAGACAGACAGACATATGATGGTTAGTTACAACATGACACCAGGCTGCTACAGTAGTGCTAATAAAAATCAGCTGCTGGACTGTTTACATCGCTTTGCATAAATTCCTTCAAGTGCCCTGAGCTGAATAGTAGCTTTGTTGTTCTCAAAGTTTCTGCTCAGCTGGTTTACCAAGGTCTTGCCCTTAGCTGCAAGCTACAGGATTGCACTTTTAGATTTTTCGCTTCATTTAAGTGTTTATAATCAGGAACTTTCTTCTGAAATTCCAACGACAACTTGGACAACTGCCAAGCCCTGACAATGAACTCTTGAGCTTTGACTATGGGCTGAACAGAACTGTGGCTTAACAAAGAAAGTTGTTTTTTTTTTCACCATTCTTTCTCATCCAGTAAATACTGAGTTTCAAATACCTGTGACAATTTCTTAAGGCATTCTTGACATCTTAATGCAAAAATTCCCTTCTATATAGCCAAAAAAGGAGACATTTAATACTTTGAGTATCTCAAAAGTGAGGCTACGTCACTAAACTGGGTTGAACTTCTAAAGCACAGTGTTTTCTCATTTACTGTTTTTCTAGCTAGTGTTTTGCATTTATATGTGCATTGGTTTACTCCTGTTGCCAATATGAGAAGACGCCTCGGACTGAAAACCATCACCACTCTAATACTTCTGGAGGACATACATACAGAAGTTGAACTTTCTGATGAAAAAAAAGATGTAGAATTATTCTGAAATGTCAATGTTCCTTTGAGTCAATAAATATTCTCCATTCTTCCTGCCAAACTTTTATTGCCAGAGTGCATGCTGCAGATGTTAACTGTTAAAACTTTGTTTACAGGAAAACTGAAAAGGAAAATTTTGACAACTTTAGGAAAATGGTGACAAACACTAGGAATGTTTTGCTTACATAAAGCAGAGATAAAAGGAAGCAAATTACTGTGATTTGGGATTTTCTAAGCTTTCTGCCCATCACAAAGCTGAAAAATGGTGGAAAAAAATGATTAAAAAATAACTACCTCAGCAAGATCACAGGCAGTTATCTTCCTGGATGCCTAGATGATATCTTGTTCAAACCAGAGAAAGGAGGAATAATAGGCAAAGAGTTGCCCATTATTTAAAATACTTGAGATAGGCCAAAACCACTGAGCAGTTAGTATCAGCAGACAATCATTTAGGAGTCAGGGAACGAGTAAACAAATCTTCTGACATTGAAGCAAGGTTAACGTCCAAGGAAGGACAGTATCCTCCAGGATTTACCAATGAGATTAGCCCTATCACTAGATTTTTGGTAGGAATGGACCTCTCAAACCTGAACGCGTTTTATTACAGAGGGAATCTTCATAAGTTCTTGAAATTTTGTAAGAGGCCTGATCTGATTCTCCAGCTCCAATTAAAACTCAAAAATCTCTCAGATCTGAGGGTGGACTCTAGAAGATAGGGCTGCAAGGTACAATCAGAGTTTTCTTCCTCAAGTGATATCATTAAAAGTTATTTAAAAGGCTTGATATATCACGAAGATAAGCTGTCTCTTCTTTGAATTTGTCAAACCGCACACTCAAATTATGAATTAAACTTGGTTGCTTAACTTAGATCCTTTCTATAGCTGTCTTTAAGATTTCTAAAAAAAGTTTTACCTGTGTAAACAGTCATCTTTCAAGTTTAATAGGACTATTTTAAAAACTACATGCTTGTTAATTTTTTCTAACATAGTCCATTTATAGTTAAGAATTATGATTTTGGAATAGGACTTATTAGAAAATACCTTAAAAATAATATTTTTGAAATCTGTAACAAAATAATGACTCAGCTATCTTTGATATTAAATTCTTGCCAAACCAGCTACAAGTCATCAACCAAAATACCAGTATTTATCTGTAGAAATAACTGAGCTATAGAATAAAAAGTAATATAAGTACCCATGAAAATATAAATATTAGTTAATAGTATAATTTTAATAAAACTTAATTCAAAATAAATTTAGTTTCTAGGACTTGCTCAGTCTCCACACTATCATATCTGAACTGAGCTGAGCTTCTGCTATTTTCAAAACAATTTCCCGGTAAAGAGCACCATTCATTGTTCGATTCATACTTAGCACACTCTCTTCCCGTTCATTCTGAAGCTTCTTTCTGAATTGCTGAACTCCTTCTTCACTGTCCAGTAAAGAAGCCACAGCAGCATCACTGATTTTCTTGCCAGGCTTCTTCCCCCATGTTAAACTGTTTTCAGCTTTACTCTCTTTTGAGAAGAATGAACTCCTTGAGGTGAGCATTTCTTTTTCCAAAGCCAGTGCTAACTGTTCAGTAAGTACACCTTTGCTTCCAGATCTCAGGAGTTTTACATCACAGCTTGGTGGGAGAATTCTAGTAAGGCTATGCAGGCACTGGAACAAGACAGTCAGATTTCTGTAAAATAAGATTATTATTATTAAAGCTACCTTGTATCTTCAAAATTCCGTAGTGGAAAATTAAACAAAGCTACTTTAAATCAAACAGGGAAAAACTTATGCTGAATATGGTCTTAAGTATTATGTGTACTCTACATACAAGAATAAGCAAGGGCTTTCTAATAGCGTGCACACTAGCCTCTGTATGTCAAAAGAACTAAGCAAACTTCAGCTACATAAATATTCTATGCTAAAATATATGTCCATGATTAGGGTTACATGTGCATCACTTGTTTCTTTAAGAAGCAATTCATGGTATGTGAAGGCCACATGTAATAGCACAAAGGAAATGTGTTGTCTGGTCTACATTCAGGGGCAGAAAAAAGTCACTTATATTCATAGACTGTCCCTATCAACAGGTATATACAGCATGGCTATTAGATGGCCCACAGCTTGTCTTTTTTAAATGGTCACTGGAGAGGGAAAGTTGCACTTAAAAATCAGACATTCAAAATTATTAAGAAACCAAGATAAAATAGTGCTGGTAATCATCAGGGAACCTACTCTCTTGGATACCAGTGTAGCATATATGACACAGTGACACATTCCTCATTCTAAGAGGAATGTAGAGTTTGTCCAAAGTCTTATTTCCCATGTTTGCCCAGACAAACTCCTCGGAAGATGTCTTTTGATGAAGGAAAAAAAAAAAAAATTATCTCAGAAAAAAAAGAGCAACCCACCAAAACCAACCAAACAAAAAAACAACCCAAAAGCCCCCACAAGCATCGTTAAGTAGCTAGTTTTTTCACACAGATCAGAAAGGCATTTTTCCTTAAAGTACTTCTATTTCAATTTAGTTATCTCAACATTCCACTACTTAAAACAGATATAGTTTATTTTAGTTCTGAAAGGCTGTGGAAAAGAATAGTCTGTAGCTCCCACCTATCACAGAAATATCCTAGCTGGATAAAAGATCAATCCAAAGATGGGAACAAGAGATACAGAAAATACAATCATAGTTACACCATAAATGTGCAGCTCACTAACTATTAATGCAAAATTGGCTCAAAAGTGAACAGTATCAACTAACCAACTTTTCAAAAGGAACCAGAAGTCCTGAGGCTTAAAATTTACCGACTGATTTCTTAAACATTTCAGCCTTTCCTCTTACATAAGAGAAGGAAATCAACTCCTAATTTGAGTAAAAGATTGAACCTCGCTATAAATTAGAGACTCTTAAGAGATATACCTTTTCTTTCTTTTATTTTTTAGCTTGAACTCTTCAGGACAGGCAACATTCCTCAATACTTGAGAACTACTTTTTATGTTGTGAGCCTTATCCAGCTAAATTGTAAATTATGGCAGTATTACTAACTTGTTTAGCCTGGTTTAGGAAATTTTATAGACATTTGTCCAAGAATCTACATAAGAAAAGTAAATCACTGAGACTTTTCAGATTATTTCCTTTTCAAAATCATGGTAAATAGGAGATAAATATATCAGAAACATGTACAAAATTAGACTAAATGTACGTTGCAGTACTAAACTACAAAATGACAATAGCAATAAAATAAATAGCAATAGCAATAAATTTAAATTCAGTATAAGTTGGGATTTGTTGTTGTTTGTTTGGGTTTTTTTTTTTGTTTGTTTGTTTTTAACATCCCCTTAAGGAATTTTTTTCTAAATCAACACATTGAAGAAAAATTATATATAAACTAAGAATAATATAAGAAAAATGAATATAAAATTATGACCTAGTGAAATGAACAAAAGAAATAGTAGCAAGCAGATATTAATGGAGACTAGACTTATTTGTAATTCAGTGTTCTAGCCTAGACAAAATTAAACAATGCAGTTCAGGTTCTGCCATAGTTCTGATTTGAAAATAATTCCTTTGTTGCTGATGGTTATCATATCATCATATTGGAAGCCTATTGGTAATGAATTTGGCTGTTGTTTACGGTACCAGCAAGAAATAGTGTAAAGATAAAAAATTGTGTATGCAAGGTGAATATACTCTACACTTTTTGAGCAATTTTACCTGCAAAATAATGTTAGAACTCCTTCAAAAGGATTTTTCAGGGTCCAGTTAAAAACTGTACCATACACATTTCCTGCTTTATGACAGAATATGTTGTCATGGCATTCCTTAAATGGTGTGCACTCCATTTCTCCCAGTAACCATAATTTTACTGGAGTCAATGTGCAGTCAGAAGACACAATCTGAAAGGAGAATCTGACAGATACTGCAAGGACAGCAAGTATATCTTCCATGGAACCTGCAAGAAAATACAGTAAGAAGGTATTTGACCTAAATATTTTGATCATGTTGCATGCATTAAATGTGCTTAGATTTTTGGTTCACACTCCCAGTTTTACGTGAAGAGTTTGCACCTGCATTCAGGCATTCTTTGGGAATTTTCTTCTCACCTAAATTCTTATACCTACTTCTGTCAAGTTAGCTGATTAACAGAGCCCCACCTATATCATGAGAGCTCTAAAGATAAACGTTACCTTGCCAAAAGAAGACTATTAATAGCCTCCCGTGATAGTAAGATGACATGTTGGCTTTAGCCAATAATACAGCATTAAAAGAAGAAAGAAATTAAAATTCATTGCAAACGATCAAAAGGGTATTTCGCCACATGAACAGAAGCCCAGTTCAAAATCAATTCAATCAGGAATATTAAAAGAAAGGAAAATAAATTACCTTACTAGACGTGCAGATGAGGAAAAGCTTCAATTACTTTGGTATTATTTAAGAGGTAATACTATGTCAGAAAAAAAATCTATGTATCTAATCAACAGTAAGTATCTTATTTACAGAAAAAACGCAGGCTTCAGCATTCTTTACTTAGACTTATCTTCAAATTTAACCTTTCCAGATATACTTCAGCACCAATGCTAGTGCAAAACCTTACAGCAACTCACTTAACGTTTTTTCCATTTTGAAAAATGTTCCATCTTGTATTTCACCCAGCTTTTAATTCCCAACAGGTCTATGCAATTCGTGTTCAAAGAGACAGATGTGATTACACTTTGAAAACTTAGCTTGGCAACACCTAGAGTAAACAGAAGAATCAACCATATATTTATGAATCCAAATTATATCAATCTATTTACCTGTACAGTAACTATTATCCCTTAGCATCTTTACTGAATGTTTTCCATTTGAAATATCTTCCAGACTTAACAAAATTTTCCCACAGAGTACAGTAATCTTTTTGCTCTCCTGTAAACTATTGTTCCGATGTTTTTGTTTCTTCGCATGTAGAAGAACTATGCAACATACACGATGAAATGCCAATAATGGTGAAAGGCTGGTAACAGCAATGACTGTCTTTGCTCCATCCAGCTGAACCCTTGAACATCTGTTAGGAAACTCTTTTTTCAGATCATTTTTCCTATGCAAGTCCAATTTCATCTTTTTTGGAGGAGGTTCAATTTGACACGAGGAGACAGCCAATGCTGAGGCGGCTTTGTTCAGCTTAATGATTTTATTTCGACACTTGATAATCGGAGAAATCGAAGAGAAGCCTTGATCCATCACTAAAGATAAACTGACATCACTCATTGACCTGTGAAAATCCATATAAGATGACCGCACTCCCAGTTTGTATTTTGCCTTCTGACAAATAATCAGAACTTTGCAGATATATACAGACATTTAAGACTACCACAAACTCCAGTATCATTCCAGGTTAACTCATAGACTGTGCAAAGAGTGTAAGTCCTTCAAATGACTATTTCATCTAAGCTTAGTATAAAGATTTTCAAAACGTGGACTGAATTTTCTAAGAGCTTCTAGGAGTTAGATGCCTCATTTCAACTGAAAGAATTTGGATGTCTAATTCACCCAGAAAATGTTGAAAATTCCACACAATCCATGCAGATACTCTATGACATTTATAGTTTATTTTTAAACACTTTCTTTTAATAAAAAATTACAGAAAGTATCAATTCTGCCCTCTTTGAGGACTGAAAGCTCTTCTGATGTTCTATATTGTTTTATAGATAATTCAAACAAAATTGAATGTAGAGTAAAATAAAAGGTTTAAAATACCTTAAACATGCAGTAATTTCCTGAAATGTATGAAGTACTTTATTTATTCAATACAGGGTTCTTTCAATGAAATCCTAATATTACTGTTTCAGACCCTCTCTTAATGGGTATCTTATTCTATCAATCAATTCAGACTCAAGATGTCACTGACATCTGAAAGTCTTATGAATGCCTAATTTTCTTTATGGAGAAGTATCACCACCTCATAATGCAATCTAAAACATCGCTGCAATCTTGCATTAGTAGGAAGTACAAAAATAATCAATAAAGACTTACAGTGTTGGGGGTGGAGAGAAAGCAAGCCCTTTTCCCCCAAAACACAGGTCGTTGTATATAGTACTGAACTGGAGCCCAGAAGACCTAGGTTCTGTTGCTAGCCTATCAGGTAACCTTTGACAAATGACTTCATCTTCACAGATCTTTTCTCAACTGTAAAAATGGGGGAGAGGGCAATATTGCTGGTCGTTTTTAAAGCATGGTTCAAAATATTCCGAGGATTTGTGAAGCTATACAGAAATTAAGTATTTCATTTTCAAAAACAAAGTCATCATCATCAAAGCTAAAAGAATAAACACTGCCAAGGCAAAAAAAATCTCTTGCCTCAGTGGCTCTTAACAGAGGCTGTCAAGAAGATCAGGTCAACTTTCTTGTAAAGTTATAGCAATCTGGCAGTTGAGAAATAATATACCTGCAGCTCCAGCAGAATGGCCAAAGGGTGTAACAGGTCAGCTCCCTCACAACCACTTGAATGATTTTCAGTGGCATCAATAGCCTTTAAGATTACCCTAACACAGTCTCAGCTACACTGCTTGTGGGAATATAAGTCAAAAGGTAAGTTCTTACTCCACCAAAGTTTACATTACACAATGCACATCATAAATTTATGTTTCATGTAATCCTGTTTTTTATACTGTGTTCCAAATTAGTTCCCTCCCAGTAAGGAGGGACATAAGTAGTATTTACAACTAGAACCAAGCAATTAAAATGAACAGAATAAACAAATAATTTTAAAGGCAATAATAAGAATAAACAAATAATTTTGAAGGTTTAAGTATTGTATGGCTGATTGTTCCACATAATCTATGCAACACAAGCTTAGCAAATATTTTATTTGATTGGATACTGGACTGTAGCATAGTTCCATTCAAAAGCTGAGTATTTATTAAGTCGATCAGAGAATTTAAAATGTTTTCTTTTGCGTTTCTTTAAGCAAATCACTCTTTCGGAATGGCAAGATGTTAACAGTAAGGCATCAGGAACTGTATAGCTAAGACAGAGCTTTATCTACACCACATACTGATGTCAGCATAGCTGTGTCAACATGGACCATAATTTTTGTGAAAGAAAACTCTGTTGTAAAAAGCCTCCAGTAATTATGTGGTTATACTGACACAACTGATTTTTGCCTATACAACGCATTTTTTTGCCCAGTGCTAGAGAGAAACAAGCAGTAGCAACAATACTGACAAAGACATGCACTTGAAACGCTTTATATACAGATGCTCAAAATGAGAAGGTTCAAAGCTCAGAAATCCACTCTTGCTACTGCAGAGCTTAACCTGCAAATTCAGTTTCTATAAAACTACTCAATGAAATTATTAGATAAATTTATATACTTACAAGTAAAATGATCCAGTTAGTTTTACTCCAACTACCAAGCTGTCACCCACAACACGCTGCCACAGTTTCTCTATGAAGTGCTCTGGGACTTTAGATGCCAATGATGTCTCTTTACTAAGAGAATGAGGAGGATTTTCTACATCATCCCAGAGAGAGACAAGACCTTCCTTACAGAAAAACAGTTTTTTTAGATAAATTGAGTGGAGATATCAGTTCTTTTTATACTGCATTACTTTGTGTTTTACCACAAATGATTGCTGGAAGTGCTTTTAAGATACATAAAATGAAATCTGTATAAACTAGTTTATTCTCTACAATAGATTCAAAAGACAGAATTGCATTTTCTTAAAACACATGATATAATGAAAAGCACAGCTTGTTCTCTCCTTGTAAACGTCACATGTATAAATCTTGAACCGTCATACAATTAATTGTCCAAGAAGATTTAAGGTACTAGAATGTATTTTATATTACTACATTAATTGCTCGAAATTTTGTTGTCTAAACCTGGCTGTCTTGAAAGGGACCACAACATTAACTGAAAGGGAGATCAACTCCATTTCAAGCAAATTAGGAGGCTTCTTCAGAACAACATATTAAGATAACATTTTCCTAACCTCCATCACTTTCTCAGCCCACAGTTCACTCTGCCCCCATTATAAAATCAATTTTGCTTACACAGATCTATGACAGCTCATTTTTCGTAACATGTTAGATCACAGACAGATATTCAATATCTAAGCAACTGTGCCAATTAAGACTGTACACTCGCCCTTCTGTTTGTCACTAACTCTTTGTTAGAGGTTACTCATACAACTCAGTTGTCAGGAGGTATTGTGCAAACCAATTTCAAGTAAAGGCAACTAAATTTACTCTTATCTACATACATTGACAGGTTAAGGTAATGAACCAGACTTAAAAAGCAGATTAATGAGTTTTGATAGTGGCAATCCCTACTGGTGAAAGTAACAACTGGTTGAGAGACGCACCCTCAACTAATGGCTTGGCAGAATTCAGAAGTGATCTGTACTCTCTTCTGCATTTTACCTCTTTTGCCGTTGGTAGAATATGGGTTCGTTCTTCAACAAGATCTATTAATGCTCTGCAAGATTCAAGAATAACCCTCTTTTTGAGTCCTAAATGCTGCTGTAGCTCTCGAACAGAGGTGCAACCAGCCTGTAAAAGATAAAAACGATCATTAGACTTATGCTTAGGCCTACTGCAAATAAGAACTGATATTGAAGATACCAAGATATCTTTTCAGCTTTCCACTTTTATGCAAGTATCACAAGTCAAGATCCTGGCGTTCCTCAAGTAATGCTTCTAAAAAATGTTTAAGTCAGGCTACTCTGCTCCCAAAATATGAATCTAAGAATCTTGGCCTCTCAATATTAAACCTAGAGTTTAAGACAAACTTCTAAGGTAAATTTTATCAAATTATGTAGATATTCAGCCCTTTCATTATTATTTCTGCTTCATTTTTCCATTGATACCAGTTTTGATTTCTTCTCAAGACTTGTATTGATTATTGGTCAAGTAAATATATTGAAGAGTTGACAGTTTTATAAACAGGCTATGTTTATAAACATAGCTATGTGCAGGCTATGTCTCCGTGGGAAAAAAAAAAGAAGGAGGAAGGAAAAAAAGAGAAAAAGAAAGAGAGAAAGAGAGAAAGAGAGAAAGAGAGAAAGAGAGAAAGAGAGAAAGAGAGAAAGAGAGAAAGAGAGAAAGAGAGAAAGAGAGAAAGAGAGAAAGAGAGAAAGAGAGAAAGAGAGAAAGAGAGAAAGAGAGAAAGAGAGAAAGAGAGAAAGAGAGAAAGAGAGAAAGAGAGAAAGAGAGAAAGAGAGAAAGAGAGAGAGAGAGAGAGAGAGAGAAAGAGAGAAAGAGAGAGAGAGAAAAAGAGAGAGAGAGAGAGAAAGAGAGAAAGAGAGAAAGAGAGAAAGAGAGAAAGAGAGAAAGAGAGAAAGAGAGAAAGAGAGAAAGAGAGAAAGAGAGAAAGAGAGAAAGAGAGAAAGAGAGAAAGAGAGAAAGAGAGAAAGAGAGAAAGAGAGAAAGAGAGAAAGAGAAAACGAGAAAACGAGAAAACGAGAAAACGAGAAAACGAGAAAAAGAGAAAACGAGAAAAAGAGAAAGAAAAAAGGAAAAAGAAAAAAAGAAAAAAAGAAAAAAAGAAAAAAGAAGAAAAAAAGAAGCATTCCAGCACTAACTTCTTAGATTTTAAGCAAGCTCCTCAAAAGCTATTCTCTGGAAAGCAAGATCTTGAGAAGTCCAGTGCTGCCAAGGAGAGAACAAAGCTCACCATTAGAATGCAAAAACAAACTCCCCCCCGGGTCAAAAAAAAAAAAAAAACAACCAAACAACCAAAAAACAAATCAGGATCAATCATAACCAACTGACAAGCCCGAATAAAAAGCACTTCATCTAAGTGAAGTGATGCCCTCTGCTCAAGCTGCAATGGCAAAGGGCATTTAGGGCAAGTAGCGCTCATCATGATAAGTTCTGTAAAAAAATTATTTGCCACCTATCAAGCCGTGCATTGTAAGTACCAGATTCCAAGAAATAACCCAGTGCCAGACTTGAGTCAGGAGAAGAAAAGGAAGAGTTAAGAACAAAGATGATTCTACAATACCTTCCTAATCGAGGTCATCAGAACACCAAACCATTACTTACTCCCATTGGTGAGCAACTCCTGAATAAACAACTGAGAAACAGAAAGCAACTGGGGAAGCAGAGACTGAGAAGCTGTCCCAATGGCCAGAGATTCACTGATGTATGCTTGCTGACCAAGCTGACTTTTGCAAGCCCTTTTTCCTCATAAGGCAACACAAGAATGAGACCTAAAATTCACCACATGGCAAACCCAAGACTGGGTAGCGCCCCCCATCAACTCTCTCTAGAACAAGCAACATGCACATCCTTTCTGCCAGATGCCAAGACGTACTGCGCAACAAACATCAGCAGAAGTCACAAACTTTGCACTGTGAAAACAAGACAATACAACTAGATCACCTTAAAATAGAAAATAAACATCAATATAAAAACAAGGCTGTCCAGAGCCAAACACAATAGAGCTGTGAGTAAATCCCCCATGAACAGCAGAACAGATGAATCACTGTCAAAAGCAAAGCAAATTAAGGCAGAGGCTTAGAAAGTAGAACAGCCAAGTGCTTTGACACATTGCAATTAAAGTTGCAGTATTCATAAATAAATAAAGTAATACCCGTACATACAGAGCTAAAACTACTGAGCCAAGAACTCTGGCACTTTTACAAAGGAAACAAAATGGAAAGGAAGATTCATGATTGGCAAGACTAAAAAATATTGGGAAAAGCAAAGGTAAATGGAAAAAGTAGTCAAAAAAGGCAGAGGGAAACATAATTTAGAGATCTATATGCTGAAGCTGCTCCTATGATAAATAACTGGTTCTACGTTTTTCAAGTGACTAAAATCCCTTGTGAAAAAAATATCAAAAAGAAAATGGGTCAATCACAGCAATAGACAGAAAAATAAATACTTAAAACTTACACTAAAAATAGTAATAAAAATCAAATTATTTCTTAAATAACTTTCTACCCACCCCAAATCAGCATTGTCAGAGTAAGAACAAAACAATTAGAGATTGCACAATTCAATAAATCAGTAGTAAGGATTAAAAAAATACCTGCCCCAAAACAGGCAAACTAAGTCAAAGGAAATAAATTAATCATAGGTAAAAGAATTTGGCATTATAATCCTTGCAAAACTTAAATACTTGGGGGGAGAACAGGCCAGTGGACATAAAAAGACACTTCTGCCTCGTGGTACTTCTGCAAGAACAGCCAACTAAAACCATGAGAAATGCTGTAACCTCAGCTGTTGTAATGTAACTGTAGTACTCTGCCAAAAGAAGTCTTCTTCCGAAGATACTAAAACGAGTGTTAAAGAAAAAAAATCTTCAGAAGAGAAAAGGCTGGACTTGGGCCCAAAAGACTGTATACAAGATAAACACAGAACAGTTAAAAAATGCACAGACTGATATATTTTTCAATTTCACTACCTGCAAAGTGCAACTTATATGTATTGCTGTGTATAACTTAAATGCAGCCTACTTATATGCAAGGAACCATAATTCAGTCCTGCAGAAGTTCTCTGCAGGAGAAAAAACAGCTACGCAGATGTGAAATAGAGGTAAGCAACAGAGGTAGGAAAAAAGGCTATATCTGCTATTTCATTTTGCCCTAAAAGATGAGATTCCACAGAGACTGTCAAAACGTGATTTGATTGCAAATTTCCAGAAGATGTGAATTTTCATGATAAATATCAAGAGGCACCACTCCAAGGCTAAATAATGTTTGGAAATTCCCAAGCTAAGCAGGATCCATGCCCTATTGCATCAAAACAATCATCTGATGACAAAAACCAGCAAAAGTACTTCACTGTTCAGGGAAACATACAGAACAACGGAGATCTCAACAAGGAAGCAACAGTAAGCTTAAAAAGAAATATCTGCACCTACTTCCAAATTCATCAGCATGACAATTTCAAAGATTTACAGCATTAAAACATCAGAAGATTTTCAACTTGCTTAAAAGGCTTGTGCTAGCATGTGGCTTTGAAAATTAGAGATCAAAAAAATCTTTAAATAAATAAATAAATAAATAAGGTCTTACGAAGGATTCTGTGTCTGTAAGAACTTTATCAGCAGATGATACATGAAATCTCCCGCCAGTGGCTTGTTTCCAGCAGAACCAGTAGAATGTGCAAAACAGACTATTCATTTGATCCTAACACAGATTCACAGAACTGTACAGCTGAAAGCCAGTTGGTGTATTAAAAGAACAAAGTCATAGAACATAGTTACATAGAACATACAGCTGTCAATGGCAGGGTGACAATCTTCATTACAACAGTGGAAGGGGCAACAAATGAGAGAGATTGAAACTAATCTGTTTTGTAGAGGAGGAAAGTAATGTAACGAGTAGGGAAAGAACGCAGCAGCAAATCAGTTTTAAAATATATGACTACCCAAAAGAATCCAGAAACGGGGAAAAAAGGCATTTGGATGGAAGCTTGCACTTTTGCATGTAAAAGCCAATAGGTCTCTAATGTGCAAAGTGAAGAACTGTAAAAATGCAGGGTTGGAAGGGACCTCAAGAGGTCCTCGAAATTAATCCAACTTCTGCTTTCTTGTGCCTTTCAGGAAGGAAAAAAAATCTATTGTCCAGTGTTCTCCAAATAACAGCTATTCTCTTTTGCAAGATATATAATATCTCTTTAGGCATCTCTTTTGCAATTAGAACTAGAAAAGTCTTTTCTCTCTCAGTCTTTTCCTAATGTGTCATAGTTCTTCTTTTGTTCCATTACTAAACTTTTGCCAGTTAATTTGCTTCATTTTTAAAGGCTGGAGATAAAACTGCCACAATATCCTACTTAAGTTTTCACTAATTCTCAAATGACGGGAATAATTACCTTCTATCTCATACTTAAAGCACTCTTAGCAAACTAACAATAGCCTCACATCATTGACTCAACTTGAGATTTACACTATCTCCTAAAGCTTTTTTTTTTTTTTTTTAATAATCTTCCTATTTTGTCAGTTATTACCCATTTGGTATAGGCCAACACACAATACTGCAAAAGAACATCTTGGAGAGTATGCGGGGTGTTTACTAGCAGGATGAAGGGATGAAAGGGAGAAAGAAAGAAAGAAAGGAATGATATATCCCCATTGATTACTTGGACTCTGGCAAGTTCCCTCCACCTTGTTTTATAAATGATGCTAATTAAAAGAAGGATACATTTTAGTTTCACCTACTGTACTTTGCAAAATTATCCTTATAAAACTGCTAGTAACAGAAGGAAAAACATCAGCAGGTGGTGAAATAACCATGGTCGCTAATTTGGGCAAAAGTAAAAGCCAACTTGGCTGAAGTCTGTGGACAAAGAAACAGACCATAACGCTCTTCTTTATTTTCAGGATTAACTGCCACTCATCGGCACTCACTGGGAACCTAGCATTACGCTACCTCGAAGTATGTAATGAGGAGCAAAAGTAGTAAACATTCTGATTTTATTAAACTGGTATTTAAACATCTATGAGTAAAATGACTGTTACGAAGCTTTGATAGGATAGCTTCAGTATTACCTCAAAAGTTTAATTAAAATTAAATTAGACCCTTCCAATTACCCAAATACATTTGTAACAACTGAGAGAACTGAAACACAGACTACCACTGATTCAAGCATGGTTACTTAATGATGTTGTCTTCTCCCTGAACCACTTCTCCAATAAAAACAGTATCATTAACCTCAGCCTTTAGATAACGTAATGATACAGAAAAGTAATTTGGAGAAAATATGAAGGCAGAACTATTGAGTACAAACCTGTAATCTTGTTTCAAGAGCTTGGACAGTAAGCAAACTATTCTCTTGCAATCCTTCTGCAGCAGGAACATCATGTTCATAATGAATACCTCTCTAAACAAACAAAACAAAACCCTGAATTAATTAAAAAGCTGAAACCAAGGTACAGGCTATTACACAGCATTATAAAAATCTGGGGGAAAATACAGAAAACCAGAGGAATCACAGTATGCATTTTAAAAGAAAAATCTTATCTTCTGAAAGCAATTAGTTTGCTAGCACATAATGGAAAGACCCAATTATGAGAAGATAATTAACAAGCACTATGGCCTTAATTAAGAGTTCTTAGCCAAAAGGTAAGCATTGTAGCAAACCTGTTGCATACGTGAAGCATTTTCAACCGCATTAGTTTAATTTCCCAAACGAATGTTGATGCTATCAAGGAAGTAGAATAATCTCTCCAGATAACTTATCATTACAGCCGGGAATACTGTATTCAGACTTCAGGGCATTTCACAGCACACATCCAATTTCACTTTGCACCAATACTTTAATGATTTGTTGAGGTTTTCTTAATTTAGTAAGCACAGACTGAGTAGCTGAGAAAAGGCAAGCTGAACTTACTACATAGTTGACCTCTCCAAGATCCGTTATTTTGAATGTACTTAACACGTCTGTATTGGAATCATCCTTAAAAAGCAGTAACAGTTGCTCACTTCCAGAGCCAATAAAATCATCCACCAGAACAGACTTCACTTTTTGCCATTTGGAGGCCACCTACAGTAGAAGAGATTTTGAAACACATATATTTGAATAAATCTTGTATTTAAGATTTTGTTTTGGTGAAGCTTGTTTTTTATAAAGAGGCAACCTATTCAGGTGTGTGGAATACAGTATTTTAAGAAGTTTCAGGCTCTCACTCTTACTCCATCATTTAGAGCCTATGTAACCCTGGGGAAAAAGATCACTTTCGAGAACACAGTTTGAGAGAAGATGATAACTTTTCAGTGTACTCAAACAGCTGAATAGCTGAATGCTGTAACATTTATTTAGAACCAGTAATACTTGCAGATCAGTTAAAGTCATTATACCTTTGACATTCAGAAACATCTTTGTTGCATTGCACACTTAAATACGTTTGAGAGGTAAAGACAAATTTGTACAATAATGCTGACGACTAAATAGGACAAACTTTCATTTCCTGAGTTACCTAAGTCTTCTTGACTGAGTATTACAAAACCCTAGCAGTTAACTTTGTCTCTCCTGACTTCAGGAAACAAGAGAGAAGCCTCCTCTTGTCATTTTCATGAAACAATAAACAATACTTTTTGTTATTAGGAAGTGAGACTCAAAAGGCTTTTAAATTCCAATGAAAAGTTTATGCTTTGCAATGATACCAGTTTACTTTAACACAAATTATGTAGGCACACTCATAACTATCTTACAACTTCAAGTTCTCATACTCTGGAAGTTTACAATTAGCAACAGAAGCTTTGGCTCAGATTTGTAAAATGTATTATAGAATCCAGGATTTATTTTCAGATATATAAGCAAGCAATGAAAGCAAAACAATCTCACACTTTAGACAGGTTATTTTAACAGAAGCAACAATAACAACAATAACAAAATCTATAGAACTTAAACATGTAGCTTTTCAGTTGCAGAAACTTCCAGTAAGACAATATATACAAAAAAACATACAGTAGGAAAAGGGAGCTGTTTAAACCCACAAATACCTGTAAGCTGTCTCTCCTCTGTACAACACAGATATTTCCGGAGGCAAAAGACACAATAAATAGCAAATCATTGCTACTGGTTACAGCTGTTTTTACTGAACATGGTTTCTCATAAGGAAGCTCACAAACACCTTTAGGGAGACCATCTTGGAACCAAATAAGCTGATTCTTGTGGGTTATGGCAACAAGTGATATTCGGAGCTGTTTTTTCAATATCTCATTCTTGCAGACGTAAACAGAAGATACCACTCTGCTGTAAGCATGAGGCATAAAGCATGTGCCAATTAGCATTTTTTGTGTTTCAATTGCGTATCCAAAGAACTCACTACCCCAGATGGCTCTGTCTGAAGTGGAAAACTCATCCTCATCTTCACTCCCTGGCAAGCAAGCCGTTCTTATCCCTAAGACAACAGTGCCTTCATCCTCAATTTCACCTGTCCACACAACAGAGGAAAGCTGAACAGGAGCACTCAGAACAGTGCAGGTGTCGCATGAGATGTAGAA
Organism: Calonectris borealis; assembly: GCF_964195595.1. Classification (NCBI taxonomy): domain Eukaryota; kingdom Metazoa; phylum Chordata; class Aves; order Procellariiformes; family Procellariidae; genus Calonectris; species Calonectris borealis. The sequence goes on along the minus strand of NC_134312.1, from coordinate 136,069,744 downwards.
CAGCTTGTTGGTATGCCTCCACAAGACTGAAGGGCCAGTAAACAACCTGATGTCTTCTTTCAGCTCATAATCCAATTTAAAATGAAAGGACAGTTCAAATTGATTTGAGCTGTGAAGCAACAATAAAAGGTATTTGACAACATTGTTCTGTTTTTTCTTTTTCATCAAAACGCAGGGAAGAATAATCCCTGTTCTGGAATCCGTTGTGCAGCTACAACAAATTATTTCAATTTTTAAGTGACTGGCACGCATGCTGAATACTCCAGAAGACTTCTGAACAAACAGCTTAGTGTCTCTGTTGAACACCATTCTTCTGACACATAAGTTCATTGTTTTATCAGTTGCTCCTTCCACATGTTTTGGTTTTGACAGCTGAAATATAAGGACTTCGCCATTGTAGGACAAGAATTGTTCTTGCTCACCTAGAAGCATCTTTATTTATCTTTAGATATGTTCCTCTACACGAAAACTGTATGTGTCTCCATTTTTGTCAGGATTACTTCTCTGGGGAAATTTTACATCTACAAAAGTGAACAAAAAAAAAAATTAAATTGTTTTGGGACTAGCTGAACTGATCCTTAAGAATAGGAGAAACTATACATTGCAACACAATGACATAAACTAATTTGATAATATGAGGCCAGTATGTGCTTTAATCTCACAGATTAAAATGAAGTTAAGCAACTTTGTACTGAGAGATTTAAGTAACAGAAACATTTCAGAAATGTATTCTAGCATTTATTTACCAAAGCATGAATCTGCTGCTCATCAACAGCTACATGACATAATGTAAATTGAGAGAAACCAAACCAAACCGTACCTGCACTGTTTGTGTGATTGAAGGTGTCAGCTCCACAAATATACTGAGCGCACTGGAAAGCAACAGTGCTTTGAATTCTCAAATTTAAGAGCCTTCACTCAGGTGTAGGCGTTATTAATAAATATAATTCCTTCTCCGTTAAAATTATAAGGAAATTTTCCTCTTTAAGGAAAAAGTTCTCTGAAGAAGAGTCCAGTCATTTCGCCGCCAAGAAGGCTCCCTCCCTCACCCCCCCAGACAAGACCCCGGGGACCCAGAGCGAACGGCAGCCGTCTCACCAGGTTTCACTCAATCCCCGGAGTACGAAGCGACGCCCCTCGCCTGGCTCAGACGCCCCGGCAGGGCACCCTCCCTCCGCCGGCTGAGGGGGCCCGGGCAGCTGAGGCGCCGCAGCAGCCGCCCCCGCGCCCCTCACAGCCCCAGCCGGGCCTCACCGCCCCCTTCCCTGCACCGAGCGGCTCCCACGGCGGCCCCGGCCCGGCTTCTTCCCCGAGAGCCGTTGACAGCTGTTAACGCCCTCCCCGCCCGGCCCGGCAGGGGCCACGCAAGCTCCCGCGGAGAGAACCGGCCCAGAGAGGAACAGCGACCACAGGCTCCGCGCCGGCAAGGCCTTACCCAGCTGCCGAGGTCGCCCCGCTCCCGCCTGAGTTTCGGGGCGGGGCGAGGGGGGGGGGGAAGGGAGGAAGCAAGAGGATCGCGCGCCCGCTCCGAAACTCCCGCCGCAGGGAGCATGACGGGAGGGGAAGCGGGGGAGGGGGCCCGGACGGAACCGGCGCGGGGGCGGGGTCAGGGACCAGGCCCCGGGAAAGGGGCGGGGCCGGAGGGGCTGGGAGGGGCTTGTGGGTGGTGGGCCGCGCCGGCGCCTCCGCTCTTGCTGCGGGGGAGGCGGGCCGCCGGCAGGCCCCGCCCCCTGCCGGGGTCACGCGACGCCTCCATCCCCATTTCTTCTGCCCCTCGCGCTCGCGGGCCCTGCTGCAGCTGTGCGGCCGTTGGGGGCGGCTCCGCCGGACTATGGCTGAGGTGAGTCCCTGCCCTCTGCCCAGCTGCCCGCCGGGCCTCCCCTCCCCAACCGCCCCCGCGCACAGGCAGCGGCTTGGGGCTTGGGGCTTGGGGATGGGGGTCGGGCGGTGGGCATGGCCGGGCCCGTCGCACAGGTGACGGGCTGGGGCTGTGTCGGGCCCCGGCCTTTCCCTTCCTTTCACGCCTCTCCTGTTTCTTGTTTCTCCTCAGCAACGACAGGACAAGGCCGTGCTGATAAGCGAGGCTAGGCGGCGTTTCGAGGCGGAGTACCTGCCAGGTGAGCGCCTCGGTGATGGAGCCGGGGGTGGGCTGGGAGCGGTGGGTCCAGCTCCGTGGATGTGGTCTCTGGGGCTTGACCGGTGTCGCTTTTCCCCTGTGGGCTTCCTGTATCCCCGCTTTCCCAGGTGAGTGGGTGTTTCTGCCTTTGCTTCAGGTGGCCGAAGCTACTGGGCGAGGATGGCGCACAAAGCGTGATGTTTTCTCTGTTGGCTCTTGGTGCTCTCTTCTGTGTCGCTCTCTTGAGCAACAAGGCGGGTCGGGGCAAAGGTCTGGGTCGTTTTGACTCACAGTTATGTTTGTTTGGCTGTGGTGCGGACTCTGGGACACTGCTGTGCTTGGTGCTTTTTGGACATAAAACATGGAAGAAGAAAAAAACAAATTCTGACCTTGACCAGTTTGTCAAGGAAACAGTTGTTTTTCTAGAGTAACTTGCACTTTAAATTCATGCTGGCCTCAATTAAAATCATGCTGCGAGTCCAACTGAGTTCTTAAGTGCAGAAGCTTTTAAACTTGTAAATGAAGGCCAGGAGGTGCTGGGGGTGCCTAGGGGAAAGGAATACCAGAGTAAGTCTAGAGGGGTTTCCTTTCATTTCAGGGTTGATTTGCATTGCTTATGATAGAAGAATATATAGTAGTAGAGTATGCTAACAACTGCAGTAAGCAGTATGTTTTATTATGACTGTCCAAAGGCTTTCTATTAAAAACATGTTCCTATCCAATTTTTAATGCAAATACAGTAGGAGCCGAGTAGTTTAGGAGTTGCATGCATCTTCTTTAATATAAGACTCAATCCTGCAAACACATGCCTTGCTTTGATGTTCCTGATCAGAATTATTCAGGTTACCTAGTTATTGCTTTTAGGTAAGGGTTGCACATGTCTATGTCTTCTTTGTGATTGGCTATAGCACTTTTCCTCCAGACTTTGAGGGTCTTGAGTGTAGTACAACTTCTTTTCATATGGTTGCACTCCTAACTTCCATAAAGGAAATTACTTTGGCCTTGGTTAGAGATGATCTGTATTTCTGGCAAGATGACAAAATTATTACAGTAGTGTCTTGAAGAAGAGAGAGCTTATTTTGCCATTTGATATTTCTATGTGAATAAAGATGTCTTTGGCAGTCTTAAAGCTTGGGCTCAGGAGAGTGGAGGATCGTCTTAAATTATAAATTCTTTTTGCTGTTAATGTGTATATTTTCCTGCAATAGGTGATTCATCTTGCTTTTTTATTATTCTGTTATCCCAGAGTCAAACTCATAAAAAAATAACTTTGGAAAGCCTAGAACTACTTTGGGACAGTTGCTGCTGAAAGGGAGTGTTACCTTTTTCAGTTGAACTTTCCCTTACAATCTTGGAATTCCACAGGTTTCTCTAGTTCTAATGAAGCCTGTGTTGGGCTGGTTGTTACAGCCATTAAAATAATTGAATACTGTTGCAAGGTAAGCTGTAATCCTGTTCGCAGTATTTTGAAGACATTTTCTCACTAAGCCCATTTTTGGGTCATGGTTTAGGGCGCTTAGCTCTTTCAAGAAAATAGGATTAGGATTATTTTGAGTTTACATTCTTAAGTGCCCTCCTCAAATTTAGGAACACCACATGCAAATTAATCTTGTCATGCCCACTTCAAGTGTGAAAAACAAAGTTTTAGTATTATTGTGGTCCTTCAGCCTTTAATGTATATGTTCTAAAATGTATTTTTATGCTTTCTCTTAATTGACAAAGGGGTGTGGAGGTGCATGTATGCAGACACCCCCAAACATGTGACTTTCTGTGTGGTAAAGGTATGAATGATTGCTTCATATCCAGCAATTTTAGTCGATTGAAAACTGAGGGCACTATTAAGGCACATTGAGAAACTGACACTTTCTGTGAAACTTCATTGTGGTCATAGAATTGTGGGCCTCTGCAGAACAAACCTAATTTCATTTAGAGGGGAGCTGCAAGTGATAAAATTTGAGTGAAATTTTCAGGCAGTTTTGTTTCTGGCGGGTGCAGCTGCCACTGGTTTATTTTCCCTCTGAGGAAAACAGTGTTCCTGATTATTCTAGAAACTGGGTGGTTGTGTTAGGAGGGGATTCTTCCGTATTATGGAACTCAGTTACATGGTTTCCCCCCATGCAATAAGAATTGTTAATGCTCACAAATGCTGTGATGGTCTTGCAGTAATGTTTATTTTTGTTGTCCAATGAAAACTTAGAGGGCCTTTGAAATCCTGTTATTTAGTTAAAATTATCTATTGGCAGAATACAATTTTTATATTAAAGCAGAATATGCGCAATTAATACATAGCTGGTTCAGAAAAATCTAATATTAACTGTGACATATAATACATGGTGGAATATTTCACATAAAAGTTGCAACCAAATAGTTGTAGACTACAGTCTTGACAATTTTCAAGGTAGGATGGGAAAAGTTTTGTTCAGCAATTGAAAGCACCAGAAAGCTGTTTTCTGAATTATACAGTTGTTTCCTTTATGCGACTAAATCAAAGAATAGTTTTAATAGTCAGATGCAGTTTGGAAAATACAGTGTCAGGGAACCTTACTGGCTCATTTCCCCAAAGTTTTAACAAGAACTTTCTTGATGAAGTTGTTGAGCAAATGTGGCTGTTGAGGGGTTGTAGAAGGAAAGCTTGGCCACTGTGAGATCTTATCTGCAAAGCAGTGGTTAATGTTAACTGAGATCTTGTGGTGGTTGTTTTTCTCTTCAGTAAATTTTCTAGCTGTATTTGAAAGACAACTTCAGTTCTTGTAAGGAATGTATATCTCTAGTAATTAAAACCCTTGCATTTCAGTATTGGAAATATGCCTTTTAAAAGTTCCTGTTAGACCAATAGACTAGCAAATGCTGTCTGATGTGATAGGCGGACAGCACTTTATCTTTGTGGTTTGGGGCCTAATTTCTGTTTTGTCTGTTTGGATCCTTTGTGAGAGTTGGTGATGTAAATGATTTGGGTGGTGCCAGGAACAATGAAAACAAAAGATTATTTTCCAGTACTGACTGCTAGAAAACATTGTTAGTACCAAACAGCCTTGTCTTTTTCTTCATTTTCATTCCTTAGAGGATTTCTAAAATAAGCTTTTATTTCTGGGCTATTACTTTCCATTTTAATGTTACAGTGGAAATTATTTGTAATCAAATCTTGGTAGATTTTTCCATTCAACAAGTCTTTTCCACACTTCTTTTTGCATATTTACCATTTCTTATTGCTTGTATTCCCTGCCCTTCCCCATTTGCATACTCTTCCTTTCTCCTTTAGACAAAGCTTAATTTTCAGAAAAAGATTTTGCAAGAGAGGTTTCCCACTCCAATTTAAAAGATTAAATTTCACCATGACTTTCTTTAAGCCAGTAGCAAAACGTGTTTTGTTAATCATATTGGCCAACTGCAAATAAAATTTTAGACATATGGGGCATCCTCAAAAAACATAGTAATATGACTGTTGTAGAAAACTCTTAAGGTAATGTTTTGAATACCTGCTTATATCTGTTTACGCTCTGAAAAAACTATTTTCCCTTGTTCTTGGCTTTCAGGCTGAGAAATGGTGGAAGGATAAGATAGGAAACATATGGATAGGATAAAAACCATACTTCTATAGAAAGCTAAGTGATATTGGTGCTTGAGCTTTCTATTGAAAGTAGTTTTTGTTGTCACCGAGTGTTCAGTTTTGCAAAAAGTTCAAATTTATCACATCTTGTGGAGGCAGATATTTTATTTGTTTATTGCCACTTGATTTTGTTGAAATAACTCCTTATTGGGCAGAAATAGTTTTGTTTTCTTCACCCCTGTCCCTTTATGGCTACTGACCTTTTTAAATCGTTTTCAGTCTTGCAGATTTCCTCATCTAACAATTGAAGGCACATGCCTAAATGGTATCAACAGCCAATTAAAATGGGTTTCCTCTTTCTAGCCAAGGCCAGAAGAATAACTATGACTGTTTCAGACCAAAGACTTCTTGGCTGAAATAGCTTAAGGCAGTAGTTAAATAGAGAGGCTTTGTGTAATGGAACACTTGACATACTTTAAGTTGCTTTTTCCAATTTTTTGTACAATGAAGTGGGGTTTTTTTCTCTATTCAAAGGTATGTAGTTGCTATCCCTACTTAGCTTTGTGTATGACTTGTTCTGTAACATTTCTTTTCTGGATGAGAGTTCTTCCTGAAGGGAGGAGTCATTCTTACAGGTTGCGAATTCTGAATTTCTCTGGATTATTTTAGTGTGGGACTTAGCTGTGCTGCTTGTTTTCCAGTCCTGTAGTCTTTCTTCTATATTCTTGTTGAATATTCTCGAATTTCTATTATTCTTCCTAAAGCATGAATGCCGGAAGAAAACAGCAGTGCAGCATTGGTCTTCTGATAATGTAAATGGCACTGAAAAAAACCAATGTGAAGCAAAGGGATGTTACAATTTGTGCATCAAAGAATTTCATGAGTTCTTCCAGTGAAAGTGTTGCAGTGAAATTTGTGTTCATTTAATTTTACCTGATTCTGGAGTTCTTTTCAGAGCTGTTGTCTTGTGTTATACAGGCTTTTCTATGTTGGAAGATAGTAATTAAGTCAGAGTTTCACTGTATGTTTCTCAGCTTGAAGACGCCTATTAATAGGGCAGAATATGGTCATAAAAAGAACAGAACTCCTCACTTAGGCAAGAAAAAAGGAGTAATAGGAAGAAGCTGCTGTTCAAACAACTTGTTCTGTCTTCTCAGTCTTCTCCCAAATGTTCAATAAGGAAATGAAAGTAACTTTAAGTAGCAATTTTTAAAATAAGGTTAAATAAAATTATGAACTTAACCTTTAAAGTTCTGTCCGAGACCTGGTCAATCTTCTTGCTCACTCAAATTTTCCTGAAGGCATTGAAGAGAGCTAATTTTGGTGTTGTCTCCTTGCTGTTGTCACTGTTACTCCTTTATATATAACTTAGAATTTGGTTTTTAATGCTTTCTGGTATATATCAAATTTGCTAAGCAGGTTATGCTTTCTCTCGGTTTCTGGATCTGAGTCTTGATTAGTTTCTACACAGCTTACGAGTTCAACAGAAAAGGCTTGCAGCATCCCAGTTTTGCCTCTTCCACTGGCTGTGGAACTATTCTGGGATACAGTAAAGTTTGAATCCCTTGGGCTGAAGAGGAACCGGGTTTCCAAGCTTCTAGATGGTTGTTTCACAGAAGTCTGACGCTGCTGCTACATATCTGGCTTTCACTAGCTTTTTCTGAACAGAAGTAGCTGTGAATGCTGTTACTTCTGGGGCAAGCAGGGCGTGTTCCAAATACCTTATGAAATTCTGTTTGTTATGGACTTAATTATAGAGATGTCCATCTCCCTGGAGTTGAGGGTAACTAAACTTGGTGTCTCAGCATCTTCATGGCAGTTCTGCAGGTGTGATGAAACAGGTGCTTAATTTTCTAGTGAGAAAAGCATCAGTATATGTTTACAGGTACCTTAAGTGGCTAGGCTTGGAGATTGTCTGAGGTAAGACACTTCAGTTTATAATTTCACCTGAATTTCTGTTTGGGTGCCCCTCGACTTCTGTTTCTTCTTGGCCTCTTAACTGTTGTGCAGAATGTGTTTAAATTGTGTTGAGAACTCCAAAGGTCTATTTTCTTTCAACTAATTCTGTTGTAACTCCAGAAGTTTCTAATAGTCCAGTAACTACAGTCAAGTGTTCCATGAGTGATTTAAAATTAGAAACATTCAGATTATTTCACAGAATAGTTTGCGAACAAGTTTCCAGATGTCTATAGAATTATGGGAAATGCACAAATTTGAAGAGGAATTCCTCCTCTCAATTGAAATACTGCCAATGGCTGGATTATTGGAGGACTCCAGCAATTTTGTATCACTCTGCTTTATATGTGTGAGATAAAACACATTTCTTCTGGGTTCACAATCTCACTCTAAATTTTATTTATATTGTAGCAAGAATTGGATAAATCAGGTAGGGTTAAAACAGTAATTGGTACTCCTGTTATTCTGTCAGTCTTGTTAAGCTTACCTGATTGAAATACTGGTATTCTGCAAGTGTCTGTGGAGGCAGAATCTGACTAGTTGTTCCTGTTTTAGTGTGTGTTCTAGTATATATGTAAATTCAGATTACACGTGTGATCTTGTTGAGAATTTAGTTGCTGAAGAGAGGAAAAATATTTTAATTTTTTTTTTAACTGTTCCTATCTCTGAATCCAGCTGGCTTTTCATTGTGATGTTGAAAGTTTGGATAAAATGTTTTCTCCATTCCTCTTTCACTTTCATTTTCTTAAAATATTCATAAAGTTAAATGTCTTTTTTTAATATCATCTAAGTCCAGAGTTTGGGAAAACTTGTTAGTGGCCCAGAAACATGTGTTCTGAGGCATGTTCCACATAATTTAAAAACATTCGCATATCATTATTTTTTGATACAAGATGCACTATTCTGTCATTCTGACAGCTCTGCTCCAAAATAGGTACTGAGAGCACGGAGAGCCTCAGAAAGCAGTGTGAAATGTTATCCTCTTAGTTTTTACCTGGTGGTGTGTGTTGTTTTCTTTAATTACACAGTACTCAAATCCCTTATACAAATAGGATACACATGGGACTGATCTCAGAAAAATACTTGGCTGATTGATTAACTGCTGTCTCTCTTAGCTGGAAGCTAGTGCATATTAGAGATTATTAAACCAAGTTGAAGTAAGGTAGCTGAAGCACTAGAGACATGTAATACCGATGTTAAAATAAATCTTTGCTCTTGCAAAGGCCTAGTTTGTTGTGGCTATGAGTAGCTATGAATGGGTTGAATAGACAATATGTCATATTGAATAATCCATGGGCATAGAATAGCTAATATACCATGGCTGAGAGAAGCCAATGCTTCTCTTTAACTGACTGTGAATGTGCCAGCTTGGTTACTGTACATGACAATATCACTGAAGGGGATTTGGGTTGGAATGCATGTTATATGAAGGGAGGCTGTGGAATCTTTCTACGCCTTTGAGGGTAGAAAACTTGACTGGAAAAGGTACTTAGTGACCTGTTTGAGCTTGGAAGTTAGCCTTGCTGTGAGCAGGAGTCAGGACCGAGCAGGAGTTAGGACCTGGAGAAATCCTCTCCAATGTTATTTTTTATGACTCTAACTTGAAACTAGGTACTGTTATTGCTTCTCAGGCAAGACTATCCAAATCGTAAATCATTGGGGGAATAATCAAATTTGAAATGAGCAGTTGAGACTTTACAAAATCTAATACCCAAAATCTTTGCTACTTGTTCCTTCTGTGGTTGACCTAGAGCCACAGAGAGATTAAATAGCATTTCAGTCTTGTGCCGAGTGTTTGCTTTACTGGACTTAGAATATAGGGAATGAGCTGTCTGGTGCAAGTTGGAAATGATGAGAGAAGGTACTGAAAGAGTGAGAGAGTTTTTAGTGGATTGGAGGTTTATGGGCAGAGAGGAGCAAGTAGGGGACTAAGATTAAGGAAAGTGGGATTTGACTGTAGGCTTGGCTAAGGAAAAAGATAAAGTAGGGTTGGGATCAAGGGAACGAGAAATTTGAAAGCTAATAAAGAAGGAATTGAGTAGATTATGTAAGAAGCAGTTGGATGTGAAGAGATGCATTGGGGGAGTGCAACTATAATAACTCTTAGTGGATGGACACATTTAAAATGGTATATTCTTACAGTTACATTGTGACAGGAAACAGTATAAATTGAAAGACAAGTAAAATAGGTCATATCTTTGCATGTAGGCCAGTAAAACTAAAAATATTAGCGGAATTTAATGGTGTATTTTTCTTAACAACTTCCTCAGAGTTAAGATGTCTGACTGCAATACGCATCCCTAAGCCATCGAGTCACAGTTCTAAATAGTTATTTTAATTATGATGGCCTTGAAAGTAGTTATTTTGAGTTTATTGCTGCTGACAGAGGAATAGTCTTTGCAGTATGTGAAAACTAACATCTATTTTATTAACAAGCAGTCTTAATTTTTTTTGTGCTAATCACAAATAAATTTAAGTGAATAGTTTAAGAGCTTATGTTTTTTAGTAGTTAGCAAAGAGATGTGTATCAGTGTCTGTGGCTTTCAGAAGCCTGTTTCTATCATGGGCTCTTACTTGATTTACATTCCAATGATGCAGATTTCTTGGACAAAGAGGAACATTGATCTAAAAACTGAGCCGTTGTTTAAGCGTATCTACAATAAAAATAGGTCCACTTAGGCATTTGTATTTTACAAACTTTCCTGTTTAAAAAATAATTAAAAAAAAAATAAGGAGCAGCAGCAACTCCTGTTTCATCTGAAGTACTTCCTAAAGCATGTTAACCTGTTAGCCTGTTGCTAACCTGATAGAAGAAGAGTTTGAGGCTTGGGGGTTTTGTATTGCTCTAGAGTTGCATGTAGTTTGTGTTCAGTAAGGTAACAATTTATAACAAGTGTAGAATGTGTAATCTTTTTAAAGAAAACAATTTTGTTTAATGCAATGATGTATAGCGTGTGGCCAAAAATAGTTATTTTAACATCTGCTGTCTGACATTTCGTGGTCTGACATGCTGATGCCTGTAAGTTTGAGAACTCTAGCTCGAACTAGTGGTGCTTAATATATACATTCATCACTACACAGATTCTTAGACTATAGAGTGATTTGTTAATTATAGAAAGCTGTTTTTAGAAAAATTACAGCTGCCCTACACACACCTTCTTGTTTTCTAATGTTTTTTCTTTGAGTAAGAATCACAGAAAATATTTTTCTAGTGTGAGTAATCTTGTAGTGTTCCTAAATATCATCACAGTAGATAGATGTTTTTAATCAATTTCTCATGCTATGCTTTGTCTGCTTAAATTTGAGACTGCAAAAGTAATCCTATGTACCTAGTAGATGCTTATATTGAAACTTGACAAATCTCCTTTTTATGTTTTCATAACAAATGCTACATTCTTACAATAATTGATTTATTTGCTAGATAAATCAGATAAATACGATTCTAGAGATGTGGAAAGACTTCACCAAGATGATAAATGGGTTGAAAATTATCTGATTTGGCGTCATGATGTTGTGGATGATACATTAAAGATGATTGATGAAAGCTTTCAGTGGAGGAAAGAATATACAGTTAATGGTAAGCTATATTATATAATGATTTTGTTGTTGTATGTTGCTTTCCTATTGAACTACAACTGACTTTTATATGTAGTTACATTAAGCACCCATTAAAGGTTTTGTAGATACCACAGAGAGCTAAGCAAGAACTTTTCTACTCATTTAAAAAAAAGAAAAAAACAGGAAAAAATAGAACTATTGCTTTTTGTTGGCCAGTACTGTCTCACTGTTTTGTTGTGGTTCCATATGTCTATTGAAAGGTTGTTTAACAGGAAGGAAGGCAGCTATCTCTTGTTTTGTCTTTGTGCATTTGCTAGAATGGAGTCCTTAAAAAACCAAACAACAACAAAAAAAAAAAACACACGAAAACCAAGGATCTGTTGTTCATCATAGTAGCACTGGTCTGACACCCGAGGTAGAATAGATCTGTTTTTTGTGCTGTGAGAATATTTTGAAGGTCAGCTTTATCTACAGGACTTCACAATTTGAATTAGAGGATGGAGCAAGAGGTATTGCAGATATGAGCAAAAATAAACATTTGCAGCACTTTTTTCTTACATCAATTTTTTATTCTTATTTCTTTCTAAATAGATTCTACTCTACAGCATGAGAGGAAGAAGATAGTAAAGATTTCAAACGAGCTCAATATTTGCATCAATTTAGCAAAGGCCTGGGAAAGTGGTTTATAGAGACAGTTTTGTGTTTTCTTGCTAGACTTCTGCGTTTTTAGTGACTTCTGTTAAGTTACAATGTGATTATTAATATGATTACTGAAATAATCTTTCATTTGGCTTTGCAGACTTGACAGAATCTGTCCTTCCAAAATCGTTATTTGAAAATGGTTCTCTCTTTCTGCATGGATATGATAAGGAGGGCTATAAATTATGTAAGTTACACAGAATATAATATTTTCAGTCATCGATCATTATTTTGTTTTCAGCATTTTAGCATCTATTTTGAAAAATAAATGTTTTAAAAATAGAAGGTACATATTGGCAACTGTTTTTACTAAAAATGATAAGCTGGCAACTTTGAGTATCTCTTTGGATCACAAGTGGAGTGAAGAAACTTTATCAGCAGTTTTCAAAAATCATAAACCTTTATCCTAATTATATGCAATTTTTAACTTTCCTGTTGAAGTGTATTGTTGTGTGGCGAGTATATGGCTAGTTCATTATTATAGTGCATTGTCATTGCTTTTCTAGCAGCCCACATTCTTGCATACTTGCAGTGGTTCATAGGAGGTCTGCAATGGTTTTCTTGTTTTGTTCTTTCATTGGAATGTTCAGTAATAGTGTGAACAGCTGAGAATTGTTGGAGAATGAACTCTCAAGTTGTGTCATTAACTTCTAGTAATTAAATAATAAGATTTGTAGGGAAACAGTAAATGTTGCCTGAAATACTCCTGAGTTTTTTGAATCGTGTATAATAGATGGGCAATATTATTTTCTATAAACTAATCTGTTGTAACATCTCACATATTTACATTTAATTAAGCTTAAATCCTGTGAGGTAAAAGAGGCTTTTAAAACAAATAACTCATGAGGCTTTTCAAGCAATGATCTTGAACCTTGAACAAAACCAAAAATTTAAATCTGAAATTCTGCTTTTCCTTGGCTTAAAGGACTAGTTTGTAGTGTGTTCCAGAAATACACTAACAATCCAATCATTTACAGAAATGGCTGTTTTAAACACTGATATACTAGTTTAAAAAAAAAAAGTGGCTAGAAGAATACAGCTTTTATTCTATGGCTGTGTTTTGTCAGACTGCCCCTTTTCTTATCATTGTAAGATATCAGCGCTGTATGAAAAATTGCTGCTTTGTTATGCTGCATGATTTTCTTTTAGCCTCCAAGGTAGGTATTCAAGGATGAGTGGTGGTGATATCTTTTTATAGCATTTAGAAAGCTGATCATGATTATACTGGGTGGTTCAATTTGGTGAGATTGCGGCGGGGGAAGTGGAAAAAACATGACTTTCTTGCATCAGTGCTTGGACTGAAAAAATTATGCAACTGTTTCATGACAAGAATGTGTAAGTCAGGCAAATAATGATTTCTGATTTTATTGTCACTGAAACATAACTAATGACTCAATTTTCCATACCTGAAGTGTTTTTTCTGTGAACGTTAATTGCGTCAGAATATCTGACTTGGTATGCAAATTCAGATTGTATCATAGTTAAATGCTGACTAACCAGGAACTCTTGAGAAATGTGTTTCTTGGGCCACATACTCCATTTTCATTCTGTTATGTAAAATAAATGTTTGAAAGTATAAAGAAATTCTTCAAGAATTATTGGTTACTTTCACAAGAGTCCTGTGTTTGAATAGGGGTATCTTTTTGAAATTCAGAACTTACAGCATCTAGTTAATATACTATGTTTAAAAAAAAAGTGTTTCTTTACATGAGCCATAAAATATTTATTTGCAGTTGGAAGTAAAAGACATGGAGAAGAAATCTGTTTTTTAGCAAGACTTTCCAAGTTTCAGGGAGAAAAATATTAGAGTATATCTACAATTATTTTCAGGCCTTGTCTAATTTTGGTATTGTAGAGGTACCAAAAATGAAGGCTGTTCTTCACATTGCTGCCCCAAATACTTCTTTTATCACTTCATTGTATAATCAGTAATTTGGTTTCGGACATTTTTATAAAGTCTGTTACTTTGAAATATGCTACTTTTCATGGAAAAACTTGTCTCTGCATGACTCATTTCTTATTCCAGGAGGGCATGTATTGGGCTTTCATTTATATAATGTTGGTCACTTTCTAGATTTTTTCATTTTATTTTAGAAAGGTCTGTTGCTTTTTATATAATTCATAATGTGTCTATAAATAGTTTTCAAAACATATCAACTACAATGCTGTAGAAAACTTAAGTAGGAGAAGAAACATAAATTTCACAACCACAACAATACTTAGGATATACGCAGAACATAGTATCATATCTGAGGACCACGTGATTTAATTTTAAATTATGAAATAATAATCTAGATAAGTAGTATTTAAATACATGAAAAGCATTTTTCCATTCTGCTGTTTCTTCTGTGCTGTAATTCTTTGTATTTTCAATTTTTAAAAAGTTCCAGTATAAAAATGTGGGCAGGGAAAGGGGTGTGTATGGAAAGATATGCAGTTGATTCTCTGGCTGTTCAGTGGCCACAAAATCAGTAGAAGTGTAGAATACAAGCTGAGAGGTGTAATAAATTTTAGTGCATCCTGTATAGTTATTTGCATAATATTTCCTGTTAATTTGGATCTGTTTCAAATTTTGTGTGTTTTTCTTTCTTCTCACAAGTTTGGTTCAGAGTGAAACATCATATAAGAGATCCTAAACAGCAACTTGAGAAAAAGAAACTGGTAGCTTTTTGGTTAGAACATTATGCCAAGAGAGATCATGGGAAGCCCTTAACAGTGGTATTTGACATGGCTGAAACTGGAATCAGTCACATAGTAAGTATTTTTATTGTGTTTTTCTAACTGCTTTCTGAATTATTTAACTTACGTCCCCAGAAAAACAGGAGTCCCTGTGCAGTCCTTGACAGCTAAATAACTTAACAATTGCTCACATCAGTGATATGTAGGGCTTCTTCCCATGACATGAGCAGTTTCCAAAATCTTTTGTTATGTATTAAACTTCGTCTTGTACAGCACACTGAAAACTTGCTTTTAGTTTGGTAACTGAGCCAAAGTAACTATATATAGTAGTTGCTCACCAGCTTGGTTTGCCAGTCATCATGGATGACAGTAGTAGAACTTAGTTTTTAAGCACCCAAAAGACAATAGGCTGAGCCATCTTCTACTGTGAGTATAGATGCTGCTGTTTCTTCAACAGCTCCATTTTCATTGTTGTCATCTCTTTTGGACGAATCAGTCAGTAAAGAGTAGTGGATGGAAAAATGGGGTAATGGTGAAGCATTAAAACCCTTAGATGCAGTGGTTGATCTTTGATCTGTTCTGACAAGTCAGCATCTTCAGTTGACAATTCTGATCCTGGTCCTGGCTTTCCATCCTCCATGCTATGTATGCTGTCCCTGTATGTTTAAATTGTGTTCATTTCTCAAGTCCCTGCATGCATCTCTCTCCACCATTGAATTTTGTTGTGAAGAGAAGCTAGCTGGATGTGGAAGAGCAGTCATTAAGTAGGCATTACTTTCAGTATTCATCTTAACCAAATATAGCCTAAGTCTGCCTTTTCTCTTACTTACAAAACACGTTATTACAATGATGAGACTAATCTGGTGAAGAAATCTGTATGCTTGTTGCTGTGTACAGATATAGAAAAAATGAGGGTGTCTGAATTTGAAGAGATGTGATAGGCCTACAGTTCAGAAGTCTATCAGACTCAAGTTTATACTTCCTCAGGAATAATGTCTTCATCCCCTTCTTCAGTTCCTTGTCCAACCTGTTAGCTTTACTGAAGACTACTTCCTCTAAGCTTGACCTTACATAAATGAGAGATTACAACTTTTCATTCAGAAGAGAAGACATTTCTCTTAGCAAAAGTTTTTGTGCATTTCTAGATGTTCTTTAGGACTACAAAAACAAGGAGGAGCAGTGTAGCTCATTCACTTCTGTAAAAGTGATGATTATTTGAAAGATTGCAATTGGATAAGAAAATTCTAATGATTTTAAGAGTAGGATTTCACCTTTGCCTTGGATATAATTGTAGAACTGAATCATTAAAGAAGCCAAGGGGAATTATACTAGTTTTGGAAACTATTCCAGAAACCTATTTCCCATTTGTACAATAATTTACAAAATTCAAAGTTTCATCAATTTTAAAAACATTTCAGAATGAAGTATTTGAAAATCCGTGTTCTAGGTATTTGGAAACAAGTATAAAAAAAAAATGAATTGCATACCAGTTAGTCATATGTCAAGTCAGTAGTCTACTTTGGGAATTACTTAGAGATTTATTGCAGTTATACATAGGGTTGGGTAACTCTCTGCCTGAAATAAACTTCAGAGAATGTTTTAAGTTTAGATGCTCATTAGAATTAAGCAAATTGTTCATGTATGTTACATGAAACTTAAAAGTATTTAAGAACTGTTCCTGAATTGATGGTCTGAACTGTTAAGTCCTGTGCCTGTATGGAGATGTGGAAGATTTAAAGAATGTGATTTGTGGGGTTTTGAATTTTCAAAAGCTTTGTTTATTGTCTCTTTGGCCATAATATTTCATAAACTGACCCTGAAAACATTGCTGTGAAATGTTAACATTTCCCCCAAACTGCTCCCTGTGGAATGTTCTTACTTTAGAAATCCTGTAGTTGAGTATCTTTCATTTTCACTAAAGCTTTCACAAAGCACCTAAGTATCTTTTTTTACATGACCTCTGGAATTTCATAGTGTTTGAGGACACTCTGTATTTGCTTTTGCTTCAGTGATTCTTGCACAGTATCTGAACCTGTTGTAACTTGGCATCCATACACCTGCATTTCTTTGAAGGCTGCTAAACTATACTGAGTTTGTAGTGTAGTAGCATCAGTATTGTAATACGTAGAGTGAGGTTTCTTCTAGTCCAACTGTGCTAGAGATTCAGCTCAGTATGGTATTTTTCTATTGCGATGCAGAAATGTTGTTCTCTATTTCAGGAGGCAAACAATTGCCTTAGTACATATTTGTTGTGAACAGTTTTTCTGAGATGATGGATTTCAACCTACAAAACATATGAATAAATACATTTGGTTCACTTGTTTAAGTATTTACTTCAGTAAACTTGAGATAGGGATTTTTTGCTGAATGTCATATGTGTCAGCACTTCTATGAGGACCAAAATGACAAACTGCTCCATGTGGAGTTATTTGTAAATACATTGCAGTTGAAGACAGAATTGCCAACTGCATGCTGTGGGTTTTATTTTTTGTGGTTCTTTTTCACTTCCCTTGCTTTGAGATGGAATTTTTGATCCCAATACTTTCTTCTCCCTTCTCAACACTCATCAGTACACTGACTGTTTGCATGCTGTCACCTGGACTTTTTTTGTGTATTTTTCTAGAGGTTTTTTAATGCAGATTTTGCTCCTAAGAATGTTGTGTAGTTGGATTTAGGTATGTCTTATGAAAATCTTCATGCTCAAAAGCTGCTTTTGTTGTAGAGCAGAAGTTCTGATTAATATCTGGATCACTAGATTTACTTCGAACTAAGTGTGCCAGGTGTAATCTTTGTTTTATGTTGTCATCTTTACAGTGAATATTTAAATTCACCAGACCTGTTAATTTAGTTTTTTGTGATCCGTTTTAGGTATGAGTCTGGGTATCAGCTTGTGTACAGCTTTATCTACAGTTGCTGTTAATACAGTCTGAATGATACACTACTACCACCAGTAGAGCTTGATCTGGTTAATGGCATAGAATTAAGTGTGCAGCTTATCTATTGGTGGAGATCCTCTTCTGAAATTTGGAAATGAAAATGCGTTTTTTAAACTTATGTAGATTTAGGAGTGAATGTATGTTGTAGTATCTCCTTTTAGGTCTGATTTTCTACCTATTAGTATCTCTATAAAGAAAGCACAAATGCATACCCATAGTTTACTACAGGCATCTTTAAGATTTACTTTGTTAGAAGCATGTTTAGAAGATTAGAACAATATCATCTCTTACGTTTTTACTGATCCTCAACTTAGACAACCTAAAAATCAGTATTTTTTTTGGAGGTGTGGGGGGAGGTGGCATTTGAGTAATTTTAATGTAGATATCTGAAGAGAATGACAGAGAACTCTGTAGATTTTCATTTGAGTTCAGTAGAGAAAAGTACATTTTTAGCACACACTTTCAGGAGCAGAATCTAAGCTGGTTTAGATTGCAGGATGGAGATCTTGCCTATCATTACATATTTATAGATTCACTCTAACAACTAAAAATCTCATAGATTGTCTATAGGTAAAAAAAATCTTATTTCTATAGAATATTAAAATTTTTCTTACAAAATGCCGTGCTGTCCTGTTATTCTTACAGGAATGGCTAAAACTTGTATCTTGTTCTTTCTTTTTTTATTGGTATGGCAGGAATACATTTAAATATAAGTAAAAAAAAAAAAACTTGCTTTCTATCTTTTCCAGGCAAGATGGTTAATATTGCATTAGGACCTTGCAGCTGTGCATACAGGGCCACAAGCTTTTGAGAAGATATTTTGACAAGTAAATATGGTGTAATTGAGTTTTGCAAGGCAGGATTGGTGCTTTTACCTGTGCCTTGAAAGCTGTATATCCATACTGCTAAAGATAATACTGGAGCTATGGTTTTATATAACAAGAATAAAGGATTGTAATAATTTCCATGATGTGAAAAAGCAACTTGATTTAGGTTTTGTGGAGCATATCCTGAAGCAACTTCTTTCCAGTGTCTTTGAGACGTCCAGAAATGCAATCTCAGCAAGTGCTATCCATAAGTGTCCCATTATACAGCCTTGCTTTGTACTTAGTACATTTATCACATGGCTGTTTGTAGCCATGTAGAGTAATTGATAAATTTTATGGTAAAAGAACTTGGATTCTGAGATCTTTTCCACAGTATGCTTCATTTGTTTGTTCCATTGCTATGGACATCTACTATGTCAGCTTTTATGACTGATATGCAGCCAAGCAATTCTGATAGCTCATGCCTTGTTGCATCAGTTCAGGTAATTAGAATAGATGCAGTTATTGAATGGTCTACTGAAATCTGTACTTGTAATTCCAGACTTTCATCAAAATAATGGATCCATCTTCCTGATATCTGATAGTGCTGCTTTTGGCTAGTTAGCAGAATAAAGAGCAGCATCCTTGTTAACACACAGAAGATTCTAATCATTGCTTGGAAATCTATCACTGTGTTTCTGCTATTAAATGAAAGATAATGCATTTGGTACAAGCAACAGCCAGTTGAGATAAATGCTTCTATTAAAGGCTACCTTCTGCCTACTATCTAAAGATATCAAGCTTTCAGTTAGTTTCTAATTACTGAAGCTACTAAAAACCTTCAGGTTCTGGGTAATCCTCTTATACAGGGTGCTGGTTTTTTTCCTGTCTTTCTGCAAATGTTGTAATAGCATGTTTACATCACTTTAAGAGCCCGTTCCCCATAGCATTTTTACTGTTATGACAGGCTTTGGATTCTCTATCAGCAATATATTTTGTACTATTTCTGAAGGTCTCCTTTGTAATACTTTATTGTGGTAAGGCATATCTTACTTTATTATCTTCCTGTTTCATGAAATGCCTTTTTTGCCCTTTACAGTGTAGTCAGTTCTATTATACCTGGATTTTGCAGTGGAGACTTGGCTATACTATTTCTGTACGACTCCTCGTTGGATGGAAGCACCCTGAAAATGGGTGGTATACAAGCAGCTCTTTTGAGTGCTGCCTTTGCCTGCAATTTCTCTGCATACCACAAACTAATACTAAAACCAAAAATTTCCTTAAAAGGAAAACTTACTTTTTCTGTGGAAGATCCTGAGTGCAGTAGTATATTGAACAACATGCAAGATAAGTTATTGAAAGGAAATTTCAGTATGTTTAGTGCTCTCCCTTGTAAGGCACTAAGATAATCTGTCAAGCTTCTCTAGTGCTAAAGATTTATTTTTCCAGCATCTTTCCTGTACAGCTTAAATACTGTTGATACTCTGCAGTAGTTTAAATACCTAACTTATTGCATTGATAATAGGTCTGTTGATTTCTTTATTACATCATAAAGTGAAGTTTGACCACAATCCTGCAGCAATTTAATGATGTGAAAAGCATTGCCTTGGTTTGGATGATGTTTGTAGTATGTGTAAAATTTAAACGTAGATGATTACAATCTAAGTATCTTGTGCTATTCAATATATACCTTAGCTTAACTAAGCCTGTATTTTTAATGTTTTGATTTATATTGTGTTTACTCTGTACTTTTATTTTAGGACTTGGATTTTGTTCGGTTTATTGTCAACTGTTTTACTGATTATTACCCAAACTTCCTCAGTAAGTATTGTAAATTACATCTTAAGCACTGTAGATATGTATAATAATAGCATTTCATAATGTTGCACGTGATGGGAGAGACTTTTAAGTCTTTTTGCATGTGCTTTATGTGGTAACCACATGGAACATGTGGATGTTACAGATTCAGAATACTTCTGTGCTCATAAGTCAGCACAACTTTGTGTTGTAAATAAACTTCAGTCATCAAAAATCAACTGGCTTTTCATGAAATAAGAATCTAAGACATGTTTTTACAGATTAAAAATTTATATAAGCATCTAGTAGAACTGAATTGGCCTGTTTTTTCTTTTGCTCCTTGTTACTTGGGTAGAAGCTTTGCAAACTTGCATGACAGTTTTTATCCTTTAGGAGTCTTCAGGGGACAAAGAATGAATGACTGCAGAAAATTTTAGGGAGCAATGGTTTACTCTGAACAGATTAAGGCATGTTTGCGTGCACAGTTGGAAAAACCTATACTTGCCTGCTAACTTTTTTTATGGACAGGCAAACATGGAACAGTTTTTGCCAGCTCATCTTACATGAGTTGTACATTTTAGGTGAAAATATGTCTGAATATTGAAATTCTGTACAGCAGCTGCTTAAACTCTGAATATTAGATTTCAGCTTGCTAATCGAAGTTCAAAACTTTGATCAAATATCAAACTTAAAGGCAAGTGCAACATCATGTTTTTGGTTTTTTGACATTCAAGAGAAAAATTTTGGGACACTTCTGAGTCAAAGTACTAACTTTTCAAACTTCGCTAAAACAAAGCAAGCTTGGAAAAAATGTAGATTTACAAAGATTCTTGCTATTTGCTTCTTTGGTAAGAAGAGGTGCTGAATTCACCTGTTAAACTTTCTTTTCCATTCAATAGTTACTTTTCTAGGTCAGGTTGAGATCTTACCGTTCTCCACCTTATTTGGGGTGATTACTTATTAGTAACAGTATGTCAGAAAAGCAGTGTCCCAAGAGAAGTATATAAACAGTCTATAACTTAGAATTCTATTAACTGTTTTCCAAACAAACAGCTAATGTCTTTATATAGTAATAGAAATAGGTTTATACATGTTAAACAATTATACAAAATTGCTTCTACAAGGAAGCGAACATGGAGGTTTCTAAAAATGAGTATTCACTTTTTACATGACCGTTACTGCTGTGCTTCCTCTTAAACAGAGAAATACAGAACACTTGGTATTCAGATTATTTCCTTTTCTTTTTGTCTTTTCAGCAAAGATAGTGATCTTTGAAATGCCATGGATAATGAATGGTGAGTTGTTGTTTGGTTTTGTGGTTGGTTTTTTTTAGATCATGATAACTCTTTAAAATTAGTAGCATAAATAGGAAGCATTTTTCTGCTCTGTGTAGATACAGCTGAATGGTGGAATTTGTTAAACGTGCATCTTTAAATCTGTCAATTTGTAGGTTGCATACTTTTTGTTTTTCCTTCTAGCATTGTATTTTGGGTCATACTTTAAAAGGGGTTTGTATTCATGCTGTTATCTTTAAAGCTTGGGAGACCTTGATAAATACTCTATTCCTTGAGTGTTTCCAGCTGTAGTCCTTTCAAAGCTAGATCTGTTCATGATTTAGGAATACTGTCATCAACAAATGATGGACACTTATAACTAGCCAAAAACTAGAATACACAATTTAAGATAGATGCCTGACAGTGGACACTGATATTATTACATACGTTTTGATGTGTATACTTCAATAATTATCTTTAATTATAATATACAGGATAAACATGTTATTCCTATATTTTACCATATGAATACATATTTTTATGCTGACTTTATATTTTTCTGTATATTCATGTTTTACCATCACTGAAATAACTATGGTATTTGAAAATACTCTGTAGATCTAAACAAGTGTCCTTCAAAGCAGTAAAACATTTGAACTAGGAAGAATGTACACATATCTTTCCCAACCTTCCTTACACAGATTTGGAAATACAATTGCTCTTACCCCCTCAGTACTTCCTGGGCTAAATTCCAAGACAATAATATTGTCATTTGCTAAATCAGAGATACTCTTTCCATGAAAGTCTGTGGTCTATCTGCATTCATCTATAGAAAAGTGTATGTCCATAAAATACTTTCTCTGTAAATAATACTTTTTCTTGCACTGTTTATCCCCATTATAATAGATACTTTCAGAGCAGGTCCTGCCGTATCTTATGGGAGGTAGCTCATTGTGTTCCATAGTGTCTACCAATACACTGCAAAAAAACCCTTCTTGACAACTTATGTATACCTTTTGTTTTTTTTAAAGCTGCTTTTAAAATTGTGAAGGGTTGGCTTGGCCCAGATGCAATAAGTATGTTAAAGTTCACAAACAAGAGTGATGTACAGGAATACATCAGTGGAGAGTATCTGCCACCTCACATGGGTGGAACTGTAAGTATATTAACATTTCACGGTCCTTTTGTGATATTGAGACATGCCTATATAAATCATATATGTGGGGTTGAGAGTTGGCACTTCATGGATGTGAAATTTCTTGAAATTGTTCTGCCAATGATAATTTGTAAATCACATTAATATAAAATGGGTTAACATCATGAGAATTTGATATCTGGCAGTCTTCAGTACAGAAATAACTTTTCTGAATCATTCATCCACTTTCAAGTCACTGGAAACCACTTTGTTTTTCAGACCTTTAAAAAAAAAATCCATTTTAAGTGTCATTCTTCCTTCTACTCTTCCCCCCCCCCCAATGAATTAAAAATTATGTGTTGGTTCATGAAACAAGTTCTGTGAACAGAAAATAGGTTTCATGGCCCCCTGAGACTTTTTTTTTATCCTGCTCCAAAGCTATGATTCAGTAAAGACAATCATATTGCAGTTATTTTTCCTTTGTGTCTCTAGGGCTGCATTTTAAGACATGGCTATAGAAGATTCTTTTTTAAGAGCATATTAGAGCTCCAAAGAGTACGCTACAATCTGGTATCACTTTGACAGAACCTGGATCCTATTCTAGGGCAATCTAAATAGCAAAACAGCACAAGCATCTTGTACAACAGGTTTCATTTTTCACAAAACAGTAAATTAGTTTGCATGATCTTTATAATAGAACTTGCAGAAAGAGCATGTTTAAAATTTTTGTAGACAGTTTATGGTAATGGAATAAGCCCGCTGTAGAGAAGTTATTTTTATTCGTTTTTTCCATTTTTTTTTTCTGAAGTGTTTTTGGAGTTATGGCAGTAACAATACGGAGAAAAGGAAGACTCTGCTTCAACAACAGTAGGAGAGGATGTGTTCCTTTGTATATAAACTCAAGGTAGAGTTCTGGTAGCCAGAACATCTGAAACTTATTTTGGGAAAATAAAGTCTAAGGTACCTTGTTTATTTGACTGAAAGTAGCAGCCTTTAAGAACTGCTGTTGCATGAGACATTATATCCTTTTTCTCCATGGAAAATTGCTGCCCAAACTCCCCAGTCTCATGTAAGAACTTTCTCATGTTAGAGAAAGCTGAAATTGCTGAACTTCAGGAGTGGGCATTGGGGGAAGGGCTGATGATGTCTGAAGTGGCTTCAGTAAGGATTTGAACGGGGTATAGCAGTGGTTCTGGGCCTAGCTCCCACAGTGTTGTCTTATTGTTGCAATAGAGGGGGAAGTTCTTTTTCTCCTTTCTAGAGCTGAGTATCTTCTGTCTGCTTTTTAGACCATCTTACCTGATAGCTAATTACACCTTTAAAGAAGGAAGCTTGTGGCTTTGCTAAATATCCTCCTGAAGGATATCTGGCTGAGCACACAATCTTAGTTATCCTTTATCCTGCCTTGGTCCTGCAAGGTCTTATTGCCAGTTAGTGATTGGCGAAGTTGGCTTCATGTTGCCTGTCTAAGAGCATTAACAAGTACCAGAATCACGGAGGCGGCTTATCCAAACCATTCATCTGTGGTAGTAAGCTGCAGTGACAGAAATAAATTAGTAGAATAGGAGTAAACTTGCTTGACAAGGACTCCAAGGTTTTGACAATTTCAGAAAAACAGCTATATCTCTGCATATTAAAAGCCCTGTTTTTTGAACCAGCAGATGTTTTGTCTAACTACTGAATCTTTTTGGTATTTTGCTGCTTGATGAGTGTTTTGAACTTGTAACCTCAGAACTGTTAGCATCTGGAAGCATTGTTAGCAAATACTCAGACTCCAAAATTGTGCTCCGGATCCTCCTTCCAAAGATTTCTTCAGTGCATACAGTAAAGCAGGATTTTGCATCTCTCTGATGGCAAGGAGTTTTTTCAACCAGAAGACAGACAACTTACTGACCTTTTCTCAGAATTTAACTTTTCTTGATGTGGTTAACCTTGACTCCTCTTGAGGCAACTAGAGTCTCTGAAGATAGAGTACATTCACCATTATTAGTGTTGTCAGGCCTGTTTGGTTTTTTTTAAGGCAGTAGCTGACTTGCACAAATTAATTCCCTCTACTCTCCATTCCAGCGTGTGGTTTTTTGGTTTTTTCTTGCCTCCTTCCAATTCTCTTCATCGTCTTTTATTTCCACATTTAGGAACATATCATCATATTTGCAACTAGTGTAATGCAGGTGAAGAGCATGGTGTATCTGTTCAGCCTTTGTACTCAATGCAGTAGTCATAAGTAGACTCTCATCCTCTTTCTGCTGTGTCAACTACTAGGATCCATCTTGAAACAGCCAGGTCTTGCCAGATGTAAACAACTAGTGGACCAGGTCATTTGGCTAGTTACTTTAGGGAGATATAGAGAATGTAAGTGCAGTAGAATCTAGGTATCCAAGAAAAGTGTTAGAGACTAGTTTTGAAATTAACAAAAAAATCCATTTTGAAAATAGAATTAATAATATTGAACTTGGAGTCAATGGTTACTTTGCTTAATCAAGGGAACTGTCCTGTGTCTCCATCAGAAGTCTTCAAGCTTCAGTATCTCAGTCAAGTCATCTTTAATGTATGTTTTGTTTTTACTGTGGCTCAGGGTCACTGAAAGGATGAATTTGAGGCTTTCCTTAGCATGAAGATCCTTTGATCAAGGATTTTCTGTCAGCCAGCTGTGAAAGGAGGAAAATAACTTGCTCGGTTTTAGACAATGGACTAAGGTGTCTCCAGAGCATCAAAAGTATTAAAACTAATTATGGAAAACAGAAACTTGGATTTTGCAGGACTTTGGAATATAAACTTAACATAAGTTCTATTCAAGTCCTCATCAGTGTCTGTTGGCTGTGGCTGTTACCATACTGCTAATCAAAAGTGGTTGCATACCATGTACCTGGCTTTGAGTGGTTCTTGTCCATACTTCACAGATGTCCCTCTCTTTATAGTAGGTTTGTCTTGGAGAACTTGTTGGAATTGCCCAAAACAGATTTAGGAGTAAGCTAATGATAAGCAATCTGGAAAACTAGGGTTAGGGGCTCAAAAGCCACTCACTGATCGTTTTCATTTATTAATAAATTTATAGCAAGTCAGTGTTTTCCTGCATTCCCAATTTGTTGTATCCCATGTTCTACCAGTTTCAAATGTTGCTTTTAATGGTGGAACAGGCCAATTCTTAAGGCATACATGTTTCTGGCTGGCCAGGGAGATTTGTTGCCTGTTCAGTAACATTTTGTGCAAGATTGGTGTACATACAGTGTACATATTGATGCAAGACATGCACATACCGTAGGGTTTTAGTTTGTGCATTTGCCTCGTTTTCCTTTATCAGAGATGGGCAATTCATCCTTGTAAAAGCCAAGATTCCCTCCACTGCTGCCAATATTGAACAATATGTGTACTAGAATGCTGCACTCTTCACCTGGGTATCTGAATTGATAGCCCATAGCTTGTTTTCTTGGAAGGACCTTTTATAGGTCAGTGGCCTGAAGTTAAGACATCACTAGGCATTTTGCCTGTGATTTCATGGCCAATGCGTACATGTAATCTTAGAAATTATCACTACCATGATTTAAGATATCTCTACCATAATTGCCAAAGATAGTGTAAAGTCTCTACATCTGCTAAAAAGAAAGCCATTAGTCTATAGAATGCATTATATGTGTTCTATAGACTATAGAATTATTCAGTGCTTGATATATAGCATTGAATAAATCTGTCTTGTTTACCTGTCTGAGGTTTTCACCTTGTTATTAGATAAGCCCATGTCACTGAAACTTATGGACTGTGATTGGGAAGTGTGGTGCTTTGAGTTGTCCCAGTGATGAGATTCTGTTCAGCTGCTGAAGCTGTCCAGCATCATGGATTATTGTGGCCAAGTGAAATGTGCAGCAAAATTAGCATCTCTTTATTAAGGTCACTTTGTCATTTGTCCTTCATCATATGCTGGAAGGGAGTGGAAAAGGTTTTTTGTCAGTTTGGCTAAGGGTAAGCTGGCTATTTCTGCCTTGTATTTGCAAATGGAGGATGTCAGTATTCTGTAAGCCTACTGTAATGTTTGTAACAGTCTGGAGTCTTTTCTAATAGTGAATTAGTCTGTTACTGATACTTAAAGCTTGTCCTTTAGGCCCTTAATAAGATATTGCTTGAGCCAATGGATACCTGTTTCATTCACCTAAAGGTCTGTGACTGTTGCTTCAGCCTGAAGAATAGGAGAGATTTAGGCCTTGAATATAGATTAGCAGGAAGTATACTGTCTTGTTTGGGGTTTCTTTGAATGGCCCCATCTAAGATTTTTTCCTTCCCCCCCCAAGTCACATTGTTCTTTGTTTTGAGAAAATATGCTTGCTTATGGAGAACTCTCTTGAAACACTCTTTTTAACTCCCTGCTGGTAGCATAGTTTGGGAACTGTGGGCATGGTTCAAGTCTGCCTCACAGAAGTCAAAGCTATGTTATTTTCCTCCTCCAAAGGAAAAGCTGATAAACTGATTCAGTGTACTTGGAGTTTAAAACTGTTTGCAAATGCAGTAGGAACAGAGACCCCTGTTTAAATACTGTTTCTAACATAATAGAATAGAATATTTCAGTTGGAGGGGACCTACAACGATCATCTAGTTCGACTGCCTGACCACTTCAGGGCTGACCAAAAGTTAAAGCATGTTATTAAGGGCATTGTCCAAATGCCTTTTAAACACTGACGGGCTTGGGGCACCAACCGCCTCTCTAGGAAGCCTGTCCAGGGTTTGATCACCCCCTTGGTGAAGAAATGCTTCCTAATGTCCAGTCTGAACCTCCCCTGATTGATGCAGCTTTGGGGCATTCCCATGCATCATATCACTGGATCTCAGGGAGGAGAGCTCAGCACCTCCCTCTCCAGCTCCCCTCCCCAGGAAGCTGTAGAGAGCAATGAGGTTGCCCCTCAGCCTCCTGTTCTCCAAACTAGACAAGCCCAAAGTCTTCAGCTGCTCCTCATAGGACATTCCTTCCAGCCCTTTTACCAACTTCGTTGCTCTCCTCTGGACGCATTCAAGGAGCTTCACATCCTTCTCAAATGGCAGGGCCCAGAACTGCACACAGTACTCCAGGTGAAGCTGCACTAACGCTGAGTACAGCGGGATAATCACCTCTTTTGATGGGCTGGCTATGCTGTGTTCAATGCACCCCAGGATGCGGTTTGTCCTCTTGGCTGCCAGGGCACACTGCTGACTCCTGTTGAGCCTGCTGTTGACCAGCACCCTCAGATCCCTTTCTGCAAGGCTGCTCTCCAGCCATTCCTCTCCCCATTTATACTTGTGCCTAGTGTGACTCCATCCTAGGTGCAGCATCCAGCATTTGTTCTTGTTAAATCTCATGCCATTAATCATTGCCCAATGCTCCAATCTATCTAGATCCCTCTGCAAGGCCTCTTCTCCCTCAAGGGAGTCAACAGCACCTCCCAGTTTGGTATCATCAGCAAACTTGCTAATGGTGCATTCAACTCCTCCTTTTATTTAAGATGTAATAAACTATTTTGAGAATGTTAAGAGTATTTCTAGTTAGCAAAAACTAGAAATAGAAAAGATACCTTTACTGTCGAAGCATTGAGAACTTAAGTATGCTGCTTCTGCATTACTTGGGTGTCTTGAATATGGTCTTTAAAATGATTTGGCATTCCAAAGATTGAGGTCTGAGTTGCAGGATATGTTAAAGGTCCACATGTTAGGTTAAACTTGAGGGATTGTTTGGGGTCATTTTGTGGTTTTGTTTCTGTTTTGGTTTGGTTTTTGAACTGTGGCTATTATGAAACTAAAATACAGAACAGCTGAAGTTTTTCATCACTTTTGGGATATTCTTTAGAAATAGCTGTCATAGGTTTTAAACCATGTTTCCTAGAACTAAGAACAAAACTTAAGCTTTAAGACTCTGAATGCTGATCTTCAATACACCAGATTCTATGGTTCTGCTGTGACTATAATTACAGACAGTGTTACAATTTAGTGGCTTCATTAAGATGACTGTGTTTATTTGTCTATTAATGATGATAAAATAAAGACACAGAGGTCCAATTTAAAATGGATAAATGAAACATACAAGTCATGTGAAACAAAAAAAAATTAATTGATAGTATTTCCATTTACAAAAATACTAGAGAAGTCACTTCTCATCCTCCTAAATAACTGGTCCTTTAAAAATCTCCTTACGTTTTAGGATTCTTTCAAGTACAGTTATCCTCCATTGGTTGATGATGATTTTCAAACTCCTTTATGTGAAAACGGACCCATTACTAGTGAAGATGAGCATGAAAGTAAAGAAGAGATAGATGCGGACACCAAGGAGACTGGGGAGCTGAATGAAGAACAAAACCTTAATCAGAAAAAGGTATCTAACTCTGAAGGTTGAGGCAAGACTGTTAAACCGTTACAAAGTGAGACAGAAGGCATATAATTTTTGTTTCCTGTCAGGCTTTTACTTTGTGTGTTAGGCTTTTTTTTTCCCTCCCCTCTAGTTTGACAGAAGAACCCAGTAAAACTGAAAATTATACTTGCAGTTTCAGTCTTGCTTCAGTTTACTCATTCATGCTTCTGAATGAGTAAAACCTGTACCGAATATTTAGTGTATCTCTGGAATATAGTGAATTGTACAGTAAAATTGAAAAGGTTTCTGTGTTTTGTTTTCAAAGGTTATGTCTTTCTAGTTTGTTTACTTTTAATCTTGAGATATCTGGTGGTGTACATCTTAAAATACATCTAGTTTTCTCAGATACTTAGGTCACTATGTACATGAGAAAATATTAACAGTTATATATTTATACTTTGCTGAATGTTAATTTGTTTTCTTAAATTATTGATAAAATCTCAACATATAACTTTTCATTTAGTCTCATTTAGAAATTGTATCCCTAATCCATCAATCCTGTTTTACAATATAATCTTCCTGCGGTGGTGTTTATCCAGAAGTATAAAGGCATTGTATTACACAAATCTATATGAAGTGATATTTAGGAGTATGCAGTGATAGTGAGTGGGGATATCGCTCTTGAAAATAGCAGGAAAAATCTGAAATTCACCACTTTAGTGCCATAATTAATTTTGGAAGGTGAATTGCAAAAACTTCTGCTTAATGGAGTGGAATACTTTAATATTACACTTTGAGTTTCATTTACTGTTTTAACTTTTTGTCGAATAATTTGAAACACACAGCTCACTTTAAGTAGTCCAGCTGTTCTTTGCAACTTGGCCAGCTATTCAAAAAAAGATAACTTCACTGACCTTAAGGTCAGACGGAAGCATTACATAACCATGATGACTTCCCGACCATTAGACTCAGTAGCTTGTTTTGATTGTAGCACATCTTCCAAGCTCTGATTCTCAGATATGGAAACGTGGAGAATTCCTGTTCAGTGTGTGAGTTGGGTTTGATGCTTAATAGCCTCAGTGCTTGTTTTTAATTTGCTTGGCTGACTTCAGCTTTCTACTTAAGGTATTTTTTTTTTTTACTTTTTTCCACTCTTAAAAATAATGATTTGGTTTATGGTATTCTCTTTTATACCATAATGTGCAATTAAGCTGCTACTCAATCTTTTCAATGAACTAAGATTGACATTTATGCTCATCATGTATCAGTTAATCTTAAGGCACGTTTAAGGCCTTACCTTTAACATACTTTTAAAATTTCAGACCATCTCATTGTTGTTGGTACTGTTTCTGTAAAAAGTAGATTATTGTTTTGCTTCAACTCACTATTCGTCTGTTCATGTATTTAAGAATAATACTTGCTATTTCTTCCACAGAAAGTACACCATTGTTTGCCACTTCAATGTTACATTCTTTTCCAAAATGTGTTTTTCAGAAATACTCCCTTATTGTCTAAGAATGGTTGGCATTCCTTATTTCTAAGTTAATTATTTTTACCTGACTGTGTCTAAATATAAATATTAAAATATTTTTTTAATAAGGCCAGCTTCCAAACGAACAGATTGGAAGTAATCTGTGAGATATCGTCCTCATTATTTACTGCACTACCAGTCTTTATATGTAGACTCTTGTCATCACTAAGAATTCATCTGATTTATTTTATATATGTATGCCTCTTCTTATCCCGTAGAAGAGCCTATTTCTTTCCACAGAGTAGAGGGAGCCATGAGTGATAAACTTGGTTAGTAAGTGCCTGACCTGTAGATGCCTCCACCTTTAATGTGTGCTGTAGTAATATTTTCTCCGGTAATTTTAATTAGATTTATGTAGAATAAAGCCCAACACACAACTAGTGCAGTGTATTTCCACGCTAACCTTTAACTATAACTGTAATTATTAAAAAAGAAATCAGATTCCTGTGTGGTTTCTTTTTATAAAACCTATTTTCTATAAAATTTTGTATTCCTTTCATTCCCATACTTCAAATTTACATAACTGAATTCTCTTCATGTCTTCTGTCTGTATTTTAAGTGGAATAAAAACAAGGCTAAGCAAACTGTTCAACTAGCTGATCTTGAGTCATGATGTCACTAATTCTTTCAGTCTTCTGTATTCCTGCCCACCCCCCGTTTTGCACTTAATTCCAGAGTTCTTTCATTTTTTTATAATAAGATGTTCAGGCCTGCTGACATCTATTTTCTTAATGTAATAGAGGAAAACCCTCAGAACCTAAGATACCTGCAGTTTTGGATGCATCAATTCAATCGGCATTATTTCTTTTAAGTTCTCCAATACTTCAGAGTTCCGTCTAAAAGCAGTGAAGATATGTTTAGTAACTCTGCAATACAATAAAGTATGGAATTGTTATTGTGTTTTTTGTTCAGTGTTGCAGTGATTGTATTGGGGTGTCTGTTTTGATTGAAAAGTTTTGCAGTGGAAGAATAACATCAGTGCTTCATCTTAAATATTTGAAGTACTATAACTTAACATGTCTGGAGCTTTCAAAAATAACCACCTTGGGCATCAGGAAAATACATGGAAAAAAACAAAGCAGAAGTTTTCATGCATGTTTAATAATTATGTAACTTCTATAACAAATCATTTTATTCAGTGGACTTCAAGCAGCTTCAGGGAATGAATACATATTAAGCTTGATCTGTAATACATAAATTGTTGAAATAAGCCTCCTTGTATTCTTTGAAATACCTGCATGATTCTGTAACATGTGTAACCCAGGTTTCTACTATCATTTTTACTCAGATGAATTCTATAGAACAAATTTCCAAATCAGAGGAAACTGACAAAACAGAGATCAAACCAAAAAATGCAAAGAAAGCATTAACCACTTTTAAAGGACCTTTATTACATATCAGGTAATAATAATTTTCTTTAATTTTTTTTACAATGTGCCTTGGACACTTATACTGAACTAGTTAGTTTTCAAAATAAACTATTTTTTCAGACTATTAGAGGAAAACAAGTTATAAACATCCTTTTAAGAATGATTTTTACAAAGCTCCAAGAATTTTTCTGGTTTTACATTATTTTTAGTGAATCTTTCGATATCACTGTTGGCATGCTATTTGTACTAATTAGTTAGGTGTACATTTCACAGAATTGTAGAAGTGCTTCATTGTTTCATTGAGAAACTGTCTGTCATTGAATTTAGTTAAACCTGTGCTTATCTGTAATGAGAGCAGTGATTTGACATTGATTGCATTGGCTTAAGAAAAACAATGCATTTACTAAGTCAGCTTTCACTGAATTCTTTGCTTGAATTCTTTTAACTTAAGATAGTGTAAATGTCTACACTAGTGTTTGCACCAATGAAGCTTACTGAATGGGTCCAATTTATTTTGTGTGGGAAGTGTATAAATAGCACATCTGCTCAGAAGATTTTGTCATCCAAGGTGCTTACATCTTGCAGTTAATCTGCTTTTTATCATTAAACTAGGGGGAAAAAAAATCAATTAGCCAATATCACTTTTTCTTTTCACTGCCTTTCAGGTTAAGATGCTTGTTTAGAAATTGATTTAGATGTTAACTTCTATTTTCACTTCCAGTTTGCTATTAGATGAATGAAGAAAATATCTAATTTATAGGTAATTCCTTAGCTAACTTTGTAACTGCTGTACTGAATTAGTTTTGGAATGAATTTGAATAATGACATGCTCATTAGCATCAAAAAGTATTTTGTATGTGTCAAATTTTCCTGGTTTTGAAATGAAAATTATAGTCCTTTGTGGAAAACCCTCCTCTGTATGAACTTAGTTTCTTGTATGGCAGGACAAAGGCATAGACTGCAGAATTGTGATTTTAAAAGAATGTTTAAAATTTTCTGTACCTATAACAAAAGCAGCTGTGTTCTTCCATCAGCTTCTTTAAAAACAAACAAAAAAACCCAAACCAAAAAAAAACCCAAAAGACAAAAAAAACAGAAAACCACACCAACCCAACAATCAAAACCCCCCCGAAAATAAAATGCCTCCCCCACACACACACTGTACCTTTTTTCTCTTAAAATATTTCAAGTTCTACCATTGGAATAGAAGTGTTGGAGTTCATGTAAATTAATGGAAGACCAAACTTAGTCAAGTATAGAGGTGCTGATACTTGTAGTCTTGCTGTCATGGAAAATAAAATACTGGTGTCTCCATTGTCCTTGCTGTTCATTTGTTGTGTTTTTTTTTTAAAGTAAATTCTTGCGAGTATGCACAGTTACTGCTCTTTCTTAATAATCTAAGTGTAGAAACTACAGAGTTTCCTGGAATTTTTCTCAGGACACTGAACTGAAATTTATTGAACTGATAATATATAGTGCCATTTATAACTAGTCACAGGCACCTATCTCGGGGACTATAAGCTCTGCCAGTATGATTAGCTTGTATCCTTGCTGATACCAGTGTTGCCCTGTGACGGGAGCAGCCTAGAGCCTGCCCGGGAAGCTGAGGCAGAGCAGCTCTGGCACCATGAAATCGCCAAGAGCCAGCAGCCTTTCTGTGCCTCTCTAACTGCTGCTGCAGAAGACTCCGTGAGGCCTCCTACGACCCCCTGCAGGGATATTCCTTACCTATTAGTACTTTTTGGCTTTGGTGTATGACCAAAGCTGGGTACTTGTGCTCTTCTGCTTCTTGTATTTGTAGTCATACTCACTAGTCATCTGTCTCTTCCTGGTTTAGACCATGATTGCATTTGCCTTGCATACCTTACTATGAAAGACTGATCTTTTTTGGCCTTCCTCCTCAATAAATGAATATATTTAGTCAGACAAAAAGCAGCAGTTTACTTGCACTGTCTGGCAGAAGACTCATGTTGTGTATTTTGAGATGAGAATTTCTACTACAATCCGAAATGGTTACCCCACACACATCACAGTAAAGAAAGTGGTATAAAAATTAAGAAAGCTTGGGCGTTTGTTTAAAATAAAAACACCCCACCCTCCCAACAACTATGCTCCACCCACCCCTAACACTATGGGACTGGTTGATTTCCCAGACAACAAGCATAGAGCAGTGACCTCAAGCCCTATTTCTTTCTTTTCTTTTTTTTTTTTTTATGTCAATAGCCATAGTTGGTGGTGGAATAAGAAAGATCAGGCTCTAGTGGAACATTCTTTTCCTTAGCTCTTTTTGTGGCTTGTTTTGATGCTAGTTCATGCGTTCCTGCCTCATGGTTCATCTTGCAATTGCTGTAACACACAGCTGCAATAGTACAGTATTAAGATAAACAAAATACTTTGTAATTAAAATCCTTTTGTTCCCTACTGTTGTTGGTTACTTAAGTTGAGAATTTGGGAACAGGAAAAAAATCTGAGGTGAGAAGGGGATACAGTTACACTATTAATCTGTTTTAAACCCATCAGTTTCTTGCTTTCTGTCTCTCTTAGAACACTTCCTTCCTCCCCACCAAAAAGAAAAAAAAATCCTTGTCATGTGGACTGTCTCATGCGTTGTAAAACATGGCACCCCCTGACACACACAGTCACCATGGGATCCATCTTCTAGCATGGGTGTTAAGGCTTGCCCTACAGCACCAAGGATTTTTCTTCTCAGCTAATACACTGGTTTGTTTAAGTGAGAGGAGAAAGAAGGATTGGTACTATGAAAGGAGGTCTTTTGAGGAGGAGGTCAAATTAACATGAAATTGGCATTCTAAAAGGGGGAGAAGGGAAAAAAATGTAACACATTTTTTGAAAAAGGTTTTCTGTCAAAAGAATATGCAGTTCTGTAGTACTGTGTAGTATGGCAGTTCTTTGTGTACTCCTGATGAGATATATTGAAAGAAAACAGTTTTTCACTTGTTACTTGAGTTTCTTCTCAACATGTAGTATATGAGCATGCCCTACTTTTTGCCTAGTAGTGTTCATTTGAATGCTTATTCCAAAATGAGTTGTGTTAGTTTGATATGGTTTAAAAGATTTCATGCATGACTCTCTTAATTGCACAAGAATATTAAAAACAAGCAATAACTTTATTTATGCATGTGTCACCAGAAGTATGTGAAGACTGACTCATAAATACAAGTGAATTTAGTTGTAGTGGTTGAAATGATTGCCACTCGCAGATATCTGCCAGCTCCTCTTATGTGTGCACTATACCCATTACAAGGATAGATGTATAAGGTGGAAATTACTCCCTGTCTGTGACACCTTATGCTCTTTAATATTAGCATAAATTAAAATTAGTGATGCTTTCCCTTAACATACCACTGTAAGATGCAGTGGCTGAAGTGACTGTATATATCTGTTGGCTATTCCTGCTGTTGCACATGGTCATGCTCTTCCAGATGGAAAAAGTCAAGGGCAGTAATCAGCTGAGGCACCTAGGTACACTTGTGGTCATGAGTCAACCTGAGCTTCACTACAAAATTTCTGCATTTTATTTTCACAGCTTTTTTGATGAAAAACTGTTTATAGTAACTGTGGATGCAAGGTTGAAAGTATTTTATTTTCCTGTAGATGTGGACAGGTTTTTTCTATGATACGTTGTAAAAATAATTTTGAAGAAACTAATTATTTTTAAATTTCTTATTAGCCCAGCAGAAGAACTGTATTTTGGATCCAAAGAAACTGGGGAGAAAAAATGTTTGATAGTTCTCACAAATGTCACTAAAAACATAGTGGCTTTTAAGGTAAGTATTTTATGTGTGGCCTGGTTTACTTTACTAAATCTGTAACTTCTTGTTCTGAGTAAGGAGGAAGAAGTACTATTAAACCCACTTTTCAGTCTAAATTTTTTATTTTGTTGTGATGTTTGAAGCAGATCAAAGAAATCTTCTGGCTGAATTTATGCTTATTATGTACCACCCCAAAGGGGATAATCAGTAATACAAATCTTTGGAGCACTGACTGAAAAAGAGCTATGGTGATGGTTAGTTCTTTAGTGAGAACCTAATACTTCCTGAAAAAGAAAGGCTTAAGCATTGAAAAGTGATCTTTTTAGAATTTTTCTCCTTTTTAAATTTTGGCTGGGAACAAGTTATTAGTAATGCTCCAAAATGATGCAGCTCCATCTGCAAATGTTACCGTCAAAGGAATGTATGCTTCAGAAATACTGAGTTGACTTGCATCTTAATTTGGCTTTCCACCACATCTTTTGTGTTCTCTGCGCACACAAATAACTAAAGTTTCCATACTTTCACATTAAGAATTTTAACAGATAGTCCATTTAATATTCTTGGCTCTTTTTATGCATGTATATAAGAGAGAAAAACAGCATATGCCAGAAAAGAAAGGATAGAAGTAGTTGAGAGAGAGGAAAAAGTGAAATACCAGCATCTGATTACTCCTACAAAAGAAAGTATTTTAAAGACTATATGTATTACCATGTCTTAATATTTAAGCTTTTGGGGATTTTAGTTGTTACAGAATGAGGGAGGTTATGAAACAATCATAGTTTGTGCATGCATTTACTATATGCTTGCTTGGTATTTTTTGTTTATAGGTGAGAACAACTGCTCCTGAAAAATACAGAGTTAAACCCAGTAACAGCAGCTGTGAACCTGGCACATCATTGGATATAGTAGTCTCTCTTCATGGTGGTAAGTAAAATCTTATAATAGAATTTTTAAGAAGTCTGGACAAGTTTTATTAACAGGCTGACTGCTCTAGATCCTAACTTTTGTATGTGCTTGCTGGGATGTAAGGCTGACTGACACCCATGTCCACTTGACTGTTGTATGAGAGTGTTACTATTTATAAAAAATATGGATGTCACACAGCATTTGAGTAACTGCCCCTACTGATTTACTACTCCACTTAGGTATAAGCAGCTGTTGTCTGCAGCCCATTCTGTTTCTTGTCTTTAAAAAAAAAAAAGTCGCAGTGGCAGCTGTCTCACTTGTACTCTATTACAGTGGGAGGTATATTTGCCGTAAATCAGTTTCCTAAATTGTTGCAAGGACAAGTGAATTTGCTGGAGAATGCATTCTTTACAAAATTCTGGGTTGTCCTTCAATCATTCAGGTGTAACTAGTTCTGTTAAAATGAAACTGTAGAATTTGGGGAAAATTGTAATCAAAATTGTCGAGCTTAAGAGAACAATTTCATTGTTTTTATTTCCAGTAAGTCAGTCTCCAATGTCCTGCAATGAACAAGATCTCATTTTAAAACACTTTTGGTCAAGAATGCTTCTATACACTTTGTAATATTGTCATTTTATCTAAGCACACTTCGGCTTTTTTTTTTCCTTTGAGGGCAGGTTTTGCAGCTTCTCTGCAGGATCGTTTCCTTATAATGGCAGCAGAAATGGACCAGTCTTCTGGAGCAGGTGTACCAGAACTGACTCAGTTTTGGAAAGAAGTCCCTAGGACCAAAGTGATGGAACATAGGTGAGCATATGGTTTTCTGTTGACAGGGTTTTTTTTAGCCATTATCATTTAGCTGATTTATGGCACTTGCATTTCATAATCAGTGAAGGATTCTCTAAACCCAATTATGTCCTTACTGACTGAAGTATATTGCTGATGCTTCCACTCTGTTTTAACTGATTAGAGGTGTTTTTAATGCATAAAATGGTATTCTGCACATGCTTTTGTTTTTATTGTTGTTCTTGTGCTGATTAAGAGTTACGTGGAAAAAATGTGAATGCCTGTGACAATACAGATGGACAGTAGATTTTTTTTTTAAATAAGAATGTGCCACTTGTGTTTTTCTAAAACAAGCAAGGAAAGAAGACATACCAAATGCAAAACTTTTCTAGACAATATTAAAAAATATTCCATTTCTGCTATGCAAAATCATAATTTTGTAGAAAATTTCTGTAAAACCTATCGCATGTTTATATGTGTGTTTTTCCATATTTAATGGTGAAAAAATACCAGTAGGAAAATACATTTTCCCACACACTCTCTTAAATATACCTGTTACTCTTCTCTCTCATCTGTTCACATCTAGTTGTATCACTGCATATTTCTAGGAAAAGTTCGTTGTAATTCTCTTTCATCTGGAAGTCTGAGAGTCATGATAATCCAGATGCTGTTTCATCTTTTAAAAAAAATAATTTGACTGTATTTTACTTTAGATTGTTCCTGTTTTTTTTTTTTTTTTTTTCTTTTGGAGCTGCCTTTACCCTCACATGGCCAAAATTAAGATGGAAAAAGTATTTTTGAGACTTGA
Source organism: Calonectris borealis (assembly GCF_964195595.1). Taxonomy (NCBI): domain Eukaryota; kingdom Metazoa; phylum Chordata; class Aves; order Procellariiformes; family Procellariidae; genus Calonectris; species Calonectris borealis. The sequence continues at coordinate 136,031,763 of NC_134312.1, read as the reverse complement.
TGCCTGAGTCTTGCTCTATCTTTGCTTCAAATGCTTATCCCTTACTTCCCTGTTAAACAAAATCTACATCATGTGAGTGACCTTAAGCTTCCTTGGATAAATGTTAGAATTTTTTTTAGGACAGAGCCTGAAACAATAGGGAGAGATTATTTGATTACATTAAATTTATCACCTGCAAAGTATGCCATGTATGTACGTTACTGATCAATACAAAACTGACCTTTACTTTTTGTTAAACCTAGATTAAAAGTAGTGGAGAATATAATTATTGTCTCTTGAATATTATACAAGTGAAGTGCTTTATCTGAGTGTCATGGTTTAACCCCAGCCAGCAACTAAGCCCCACCCAGCCGCTTGCTCACTCCCTGCCCAGTGGGATGGTGGAGAGACTCAGAAGAGTAAAAGTGAGAAAAGTCGTGGGTTGAGATAAAAGCAGTTTAATAGGTAAAGAAAAAGCCGTGCACACAAGCAAAGCAGAACAAGGAATTCACTCACTACTTTCCATTGGCAGGCAGGTGTTCAGCCATCTCCAGGAAAGCAGGGCTGCATCACATGTAATGGTTACTTGGGAAGCCAAAACGCCATCACTCCAAATGTCCCCCCCTTCCTCCTTCTTCCCCCAGCTTCATATGCTGAGCATGACATCATACGGTATGGAATATCCCTTTGGTCAGTTGGGGTCAGCTGGCCCGGCCATGTCCTCTTCCAGCTTCTTGTGCTCCCCTACTACTTGCTGGTGGGGTGGGGTGAGAAGCAGCAAAGGCCTTGACTCTGTGTAAGCACTGCCCATCAATAACAAAAACATCCCTGTGTTATCAACACTGTTTTCAGCACAAATCCAAAACATAGCCCCATGCTAGCTACTGTGAAGAAAATTAACTCTATCCCAGCCATGGAGGAATCTATTTAGATTTTATTACACATATTTGTTCCTTTTTTTTGTTTTGTCTTGCCGGAGAAATTTTAGCATTTCTCTTTCCTTAAAATAGAAAATTGCCGCAGCTTCAATTTAACTATTTCTTTAGGAAATAAATTCATTCCCATGCTAATTGACTTGCATGTTATCAGAGGAGCTTCTGCTGTATTTTATAAATTGTGTAGGATTCCACTATGTTCAGTTGTGGCTTGAAATTCTGTTCCTGCATATCCAACTGTGGAAGAGGTGGACTCCATGAAAAATGTTTTTGCTAAGGTTTAAAATGGAAAGAAAACCTTTAGATTTTGCTCGCTGTTCAAGAAATTGTTGCATCTCTGGTAGTAGTATTTGACTGAATAATCCAGTGGATCCTCTGCTATGAATTTAAGATGATGAAGATACATTTCAACTGAGCATGCAGATAATTCTGATCTTGCTTTCTATATCAAAAGCTGTCAAAACATAACTGTTAGACTGGGGAAACCTTTTCAGGGTGCCATAGTCCCTGCTCATTGCAGGGGGATTGGACTTGACCTTTAAAGGTCCCTTCCAACCCAAATGATTCTATGATTCTGTAATTCTAACAGTCATTTAGAAAATCAATCAACCAAAACAGATAATAAAGCATATATAATAACTGTTCAATGGACTGCTTACTATTAATTATACAATGTTACATTAAATTTATGGTTTTTGGTGCGTACTTTTCTTCCACAGGCTCAGGTGTCATGTTGTAGAAAGTAGTAAGCCTTCTTCTCTGACATTGAAAGAGAATACATTTAATATTCCAGCAAAAACCAATGAAGATTTACATATACAGGTAATAGTGTATTCCTTTGTGCTGAATATTGAACAAAATTATAAAATATGATAGAGATAAAAAGAATTTGTACTAAACCTCTTTGGTACTTTGTAAATTATACTATTTGAAAAGCTCAGCAACTGAAAGTAACTAAATCAGTGATAGTGATTTAATTATTTTGTTGAATGGTAATGGTTTAATAAAATACTACTTTCAATGCAGTTTGCTCATTTCTTTTGTATATATTACAGATCTGGGGTATCAATGAGCCTCAGCGGTATCTTTTGCTTCCTAGTGTAAAGATATCACCTGCTTGATATCACCTGCAATATAGGCTATCCATAACTCTTAAGATCCAAAGCTTTTTTAGTACAACAGATTCCTAAGTATGTAGTGATAGAAAAGGTATCACTAAGAGATCACTAAAAGAAGTCTTTTTTTTTTTTCCCTGTGCTTATAGTTATTGCTAAATAGCTCTAAATTAAAAAGTACTTTCATGTGCAGTAATTCTAATTTAATGAAACTGTTTCTATTTTCAGCTAACTCGTTTACTGCAAATTAATAGACGACTTCAAGAGCAGATTGATCGCTGCCTCTGGTTCCAGCAGTTGTCAGTTGTTTTATCATTACTATCAATTACTGTTGTTGCCTTCTGCTTCTACCTGGCATGTACCCAGAGAAGCTAAAAAGAATTGCTTTGCACTGGATGTGCTGCCTATCATGATTAGTTGGGGTGGAAGAGATCGCAGTGCTGCACTCAGATTCTGGAACTGCCAAAATGAGGTTTTTGAGCCCACAAGGGTGAACGATGATAAAATTTGCTGAAAAAAAAAGAAGACATGAATGACCAGCAAAGGAAATTACTGAAAGTTGACACTTAGAACACTGCATGAGGAAGATGTTAGAGCTAGGACCTATTTTCACTGTACAACTCAATAAATACTACTGAACTGGAAGGAGGAAACCAAATACAACAACGTAATTTAAAACTGGGTTTTTTTCCCTCTATTCAACTACTTTAAATACAACATTTTGTTTCTTTTTATCATATTCATTCCTACATCCTGAATTACTCTCATAGAAGGTGCAAGCAGTCGATTTAAGTGTATTCTAAAGGTTAACTTGTTCATTCAGGAAAATTTACAGAAATTATGTAGTACAGGCAGATTTTTTTACATAATCTATGTACATGCACGTATAAAGGAAGATATTTGTTGTTAGTAGTTATTTTGGTAATTCAGGCTCATTGCTTTCATTGGTAAAATTCCTTATTTTTGTGCTTTTTCTGAATGCAAAGTTATTGTAAATATTTCCTACCAAATAACATACACACAACCATATTGACCAGGAATATAACCCTTGTTTGATTCCAAAGATAGTAATGAAATAATCATGATGAGACACTATTCCTATTCTTTCCTTTTTTTTTTTTTTTTTTTGAAAGCAACTTTTAGTCGAATTGCGGAAGGAGTGTGAGCATTGACTTTTGATGACCTATGAACGGTTCATAAAAAGGCTAATAAATAGTCAATGTAAGAACTTATTCTGAGATGTGCAATATGCTTAAATTACAGATGAATTTATGAAAAAAGCAAGTCAATTCAGGAAGATTAAATAGTTGTTGAAGGCAACATAGAAGTGTTATATCTGCCATTTCTCAGAAACTGATGTAGAAATGGTGTATGAAGCTAGCGAGAACTTACGCTAACAAGGATTCTTTGTACTCATTGCTGTAAATATGTATATTAAAATGATGAACACTTAAAAGGAGACTGATGGTATTTTTCATACATTTAAAATTTTCACTCTTGATGAGGTCTAAAAATTCAAAATAATTTCTTTACTAGAATTAATTTTTGCTACAAATTGGCTTTCTAAGAGATCATTTAGTTTTGTCTGTTGACTTCAATAGGTAAGAAGAGATTATTGAGGAAAAACAAAGGTCATACTCTGCTTCTGTCTTTTTGCTTATAGTATCTCTCCAGTGTGTTGTAGATGTAGCATCATTTCTAGGAAATAGAAAAGGGCAGTTTAAAAAATGCATTAGTAAACTGATTAACTAATAAAACAGAGTAATAATATGATTACTAAAAAAATTACCATGTAAAAGGCAAGTATACAGAACTGTTTGGTGCACAGTCTTCTGTCCTTTCTTAATTTATACAATGGTTTACCACATCTACATTTTCTTAATTTTTCATTAATCTCATTTCTGTTCAGTTTGTTTCTCAGTATTTTGTTTTCTTAATGAGTTGGCAACTTACATGTTCACTGCTTACTATAAAGCTGTTATTTAGGTTATTTTCAGGTGCATGCAACTCAAATGCTTTGCTTCCAACAAAATGGGTTGTTGTCTCGTTGAGAAAGGTAACAAAGTAATTTGTAACCTTAAGATAATAATAACCATGCTATTAAAATGCCGATTCCTTAATTTGAGTGGATTGAATAGCACTTTACTGTAAAATTGCAAGAAATATATTCTTAGAGTCTTTGCCAATATGGATATTTTAATGTTTGGGTGCTTTCATATATTTTCAGTATTTTATTACTATGTTGGTATTTTCTTTGTATGATGAATCAGATGAACATCTTTTCTATTTTAATATGTTTTAGAACAAGACAGTTACAAAATAAATATGAGGAACTATGTAGTCTTGAATGTTTAGTCTTTTAAAAATAGCTACATCTCCTGAGGTTTTGGTTCTCGTGTTAGTCTGCAGATACTTAATATGAAGGAGGGGTCAACATGGTAATGGCCCGTAGTCTGTTGTGTAATAGAGGTTGTGATGATACTTGTCAGACAAATGTAAAATAGATGATCGTGATTCTTAGACAGAGTGCCTAACATAGTAAGATAGCATATAATATTGGCCTGTAAACCTACGGTAGCACAAATAATGCAAATCCACACAATACATATATATATCTCTTGGTAAAGCTAACTATTATTTAAACATCACACAGTAAATGGGAAAATACATGTAAGCAAAAAAAAAAAAGTAACAGCATTTTTTTTTAAATAGAAATTGACAGTAGTCTACTTTGTGTTTTTCTTCTATGAGAACTTCATTGTGTCTATCATCTCAAAACATGGTGACCCATCAGTATTTTCCCAGTCTTCAGTTGTTAGCAGTTTCAGGTTTTGTTTGCCTACCCTTGGAAACACACATTTCAGCCAGTCCACTTTGGAAGGTTTTGTGTCCAACACACACTGAAGTTACAGAGTGCACAGCAGTAATGTGATTTGACATGATACCCAAAATTGAGAGAACAGACAAAAGATTGTCCTCAATTTTTTTTTTCACAGTACACGAAACTCAGTTTATAAAGCTGGGGCATTTTAGAACTTAGACAATTCACAAAATAGGATTTGATTACATGTACTATCAAGATAAAAGGTTTATTTTTCCTTTCTCTCATTGTAGATCAGCAGTTAATCTTGGATTTTACAGACAATTAAGAGACAGCAATGACTGTAATCCTAAAAATTAGCAATTTGTGCTCCAAAAGAGCACATACTTTTTTCCTAGCAAGCAATTTTTGTGCCCTATTCTTAGGTTCAGTTTTTTACTTTATTAAGGAAAATATTAAAGACTTCATAAATAGTGCTTTGTTCATCATCTCTTCTCTACTTCCAGCATCTGACTGTGGGATAGCTCTGAACTGTAGGAATAGGTGGTGTTCTGGTGACACCGTTCACATCGGCCCTGACATTGTTCACCCTAAAATTATTTGCAGTGGTTTAACATTACAGTGTATTTGAATGCTCAAAGAGGTATCAAAAGAGAATCAAAAGTTCATTTTACACAGGAAGTATTTTTTTTAATAGTGAAAACAGGAATTTTTGCATAAGGACACAGTCATATTGAGGTTTTTTAATTAGATTCAAAAACTATCTTAAGGAAAAAACACACTGCAGTGGGCTAATTTGGAAAAAAAATCTTGACTATACTATTTTAAAATAATTCTCCCCCTTCTTTAGAAAAATAGACACAGACTAGCATAATATATTTTAGACATTTGGGGGGGGGGGGGGGGAAGGGAGGGGCAGGAGGGCCAGGAGCAGGGTTTTTTAATTGCCTTTCTATTTCATCAGTGATTCCCTGCCGTAACTGAGTTGTCTCTAATGTCTGCGTTCAAGTTCTCTCAAACATTTGTCCCTACTTCCAGATGTTGGTTTATATGCGGTTGTTGAGTGTGTGGGGTTTTGTAGAGAGCGTTTCAAGTCACTGCAGCGTCTTGGGGATCCTCGTACTTTCTGTGTAGTTGGACTGGCAGCATAAGGGTATAAATGCTGTTCTGTTACTAAAGGACAGTGTTAGTTCTTTCTTTTACTATGACTTTGTTGTGAAAGTGGACATTCAGTCAGAATAATAGAAAAATTTGAAAATTGACCAACCACCACTGTTCTGTAAAATGCATCCCAGATGGCTGTAAGAATTCACTGGTTTAGATCTTGTAGTAGTTCCATAGGGTATTGTGTTCGAGACACGAAGATATCTGTATTTACAGTATATGTATTAGTTTAGGAAGAGCTAATCAGTTCTAATTAGCCAGGAAGAGCAGGTTGAGTGCTTTTTTCTGGGGTTAAAGAAGGTGTCGTAAGTCCATTTCTGAAGCGCATGGCGTATTGTTCCCTGTTTTCATGAAGATGGCTCGCTGAGGAGTTACTGACTCGGTATTATGGCAGTTGCTACGTTTCCATTATGTATGTGTTAACACGGGTAAGTGATTGTAAGTTAACAATGCTTTTCAGTATGCCCGTTTCTCGGGCACACTTCGGCATCAGCAGCTCCTGGCTCTGTTTCCTGCAGCTGGTGAAAAGCGTAACCTCCCGTTTTCAGTTTTCTCAGTTGTTTCAGTCCCACTTTTCAATTCGAACCTCGCTATTCTTGCTTTTGCCACTTTTATAGTGAATGCCTACGGTAGTACACATAGACCCAACTTGAAAAATAAACTGCAGAAAATCCACCTCTCCCGAAGCGTGGCAGTGGTGAGAGGTTTTCCTTCTTTCTGATGGTATTGCTGAAGTTAATAATGAAGTCCAAACACAAAGCCCTCTAGGAAAAAATGAAAACTAGTTATCAGTTGCCAGTCATTGTAGTCTTCACCATAATCCAAAGTATAGCAGCAGCCCACCCGAAGGACTGCTACGTTCTTCCTTATGCCAGTTCAGGGCCTCTTGATCTGTTAGTACTACTTTCTATTTTAATTCTCTTAATATCAGTTGTGCTATAATAGCACTGTATTGGAGTTGGTTGAAATTTAGGAAAACCTGAATATGAAAAAAATGTTTGTAACTTCTGTTTATTTATCTTTCATTTTCTTTGGTCAGAAGTAGAATGTATTCATTACTGTCACTTGGAGTTTTTTCACAAAATATTTTTGGAGGGTTTGCTTCCTGTTAAAAATATCTTGTTAGAAGGATGGTAAATTACGTGTTCTGTTCATCTTGATTGGCCCATGAGATATGCCAACACTTGATGGTGATTTAGCCAGCAAGAAGCAGTGATTTCCTTCAAAATATTCAAGGATTTTTTTTTTCATTTTTCAAAAACATTAAGTCACTGTCCCTCTTTTTTCTTTGGTCTTGATCAAACCTTGCTCCTGAACTAAATACATCTACACAAACTTACTTGACTGAGGAGCAAAAGACTTGGCCTATTGGAACTTGCCAGAAGGAACAGATAGTTGAATATGTACTTTCTCTTACAGACCCAAACTACAAATAACAGTTGACATCTGCTCATGTTATTCCAGTACACGTGTGCATACTGAGAAGTAGCCGCGCAATACACTAGCATCACTGCTTGATGAGAAAGTAAATGATAACGACCCACCCCACATATCAGTTTTATCCAGAAAGCCAGGAGGGCAAGGTGGAGCAATGCTACACAATGATGTGCTCTTCCCGCAGCAGGCTAAGTGGTCTCTCTAGAGCAAGTGTTCCCCTAATTTTGGGCCCAGGAGAGGGAACAAAAGCAATCTTGATGGGTTTTGGTTCAGAGCCAATGTGGTTTCCTTAGATTTGCAAAGAAAGGCTTTGGACACGAGAACTCAAATCGAAGTATCCAGTATCGGTCCCACCATGACCACCATTTTGTGTTTATGATGAAATCCGAATTAAGATATCCTTTGGATAATGATGATGTAGTCTAACAAATCCTGTGTGGTGTTTAATTATTCAAAATTACAACTTTCTTGTATTTCCTCAGCCCTGAATCTGTTAAAATCATTGCCAGTTTCATTTTTGACAGCTTGTAGCTATATCTGAACACCTGCTCTTCAAGCCCCAGGGAAAATGTCAGAAATGAGGAACATCACTTAAATAAATACAGATGACAACAGTGGTGTGAAAAAGAAGCATAAACAGAATTTGTTAGGCTTTTATTTTCTAGAATGCCACAACTGATAAATTGCTGAAAGGAAAAGCAAGTCTGGGCAAACACTACAGATGCTTCATTAATCTGGTACAACTAACACCTACAGATTGATGCTTAATCTACTGGCATCTGAATTACGATAATCCCCATGCCCTGAAGGGCATTTTCCTGTATGCAAGTGGCATTTACCATATTTTCCTTTTTCTTATAATTTTTTCGGAATTTAAACTTGCAGCTGATGGTGATGATTCACAAAAACGTTTGGTAGTGCTTTCTAAAGAAAAGTAGTATTTTCTTCTTGAGTTCACTGTTTGATGGGCTTTGTTCTGCAAAAAGGATGTATAAACATAGGTTCTCAGTCCAGTCTAGAACTTGGTGGGAAACCTCGGAAAAGCAATGCTCATTCATGCTAGTCCGTTGCAATTTTAAATAAAATCCTCAACAAATATGTGTTGATATATATGTAATCCCGGATACTGCTGTTCTAGTGGATGTTGTGATTGACATGATGCTTCTTCCTACCCCTTACATTGGCTGCATGTTGGAGTTTGGAGTAGCTATTAAGTCATTTATTTCCAGCTCATACTGAAAGTACACTCCAATATTCCTATGCTGGCTGTCATGTACTGGGATATGGATGGGGAATATGGGGAACAGGCACAGCCACTCTGTTCTGAAAATCTTCAGAGGGAGAGCATCCATTTACTCCAGCAAGTTTCCAAATTGAGGAGAAATTGCAAAAGCATCAGAGGAAGAGTATCTAATTCTTTTCACTAATTTGGGCACATGCATCTGCTGGAAACCTTGAGAAGTGTTACACGATAAATAAAAGGTGAGGTAGACAAGGAAGGAGCTGTATCTCGGTTTTGTCTGCTTTAAGCTGCCCATTGAAAAACCGGGGTAGGCAAGTAGATTTTGTGCTCCGTCCATTTTCAGTGAGATTTACCTTCCATTAACCATTTCACTTTGGAAATATATCTGAAGTTCCTTGGTCACATAGATGCCGTCTCATAGCAGTCTGGCCCAATGGATGACAAAGCTTGCAGATATGGAACACTAAAACACGGGAGTACACCTCTTTTCTAAAATTCTCCTTAGAATTATTTACTGTAATTGAAAATAAAATGTTGTTTTTGTTAATCCCTGGAAAACTCTAGAATGTGTGGAAAAGCCACCTGTGTTTGCAGGAGATTCACAGACAAGAAGAAACTTCATTCTGTAATGTCTCCTCAGCTTTGTCCCTGTTTGTCTTCAGTACTATCCTTGTAGTATTTGAGCACTTTACTGTCTTTTCATGTATTTATCATAAAAGAAGTCCTGTAAAATAGGTTGGTCCTATTGCCATTAAATACAAAGAAAACTAAGGTCCAAAATGATCACATTTGCGACTCCAGCTATAATGACTGTGATCGGTTTAAAACCAAAAGAAACCAAAAAAGCGACATGAAAATATGCACCAAAACAGTTTGCCAACTCATAGACCAGGCAGATTTATTTTAATCTACTTGCAGATCAAAATAGAGCTGGGACAAATTGGCAGAAAAGGTAGAAGCTTTCCTCTCTGTAATAAAAAAAAAGGACATTTATAACTCAGAAGTAGTTTCTCTCCTTGAACGTCATTTTGGATGAGTGGGAGAGGATAACAAGAGCCGGTGCTGTGTGACACATGATGTGATGTCTTCTCATGTGCTTCTGCGCTCTACCAAAGTGAGTTACTATTGCATAGAGCTGAGAAACTACAGTACGCGGCATGACACAGACTGCATTTCAGGTGATATTCGTGTGTTTGACATTTGTTGCAGTGTTTGACTTTTTTATATGAATGAAAGTAAAAACTTTCAGTGACCACTTCTCACAGTGTTGAAACAAGGATATTTGCTATAGTGTTGCTCAGATGATAAGAGCAGTGGGAAGTTGCATACAATTAAAAAGCACTTTATTGTTTGGTGACATGCTCTACTTATACTTTAAAGAACTTTCCAAATGACTGACTTTGCAGTTTGATTGTAATGTAATACATATTAAAATTTTTGTTTGTATCTTGTATAGTATTTCCAAAGTATTTTAAGAAACAGAGTTCAGGAACACTTTAAAAGGTTGAATTTTGCATCAACATTGCAAAGGAATGTTAACATCAGAAAAGTTTTTCAAAGCAAATAAATAATGCTTGCTAACACTCCAATATGGATGACTGCTGTAGAGGGCTAATATATTCAGTTACAGTGTTGGGATTTTGAGAACTCTGACAGTTACAAAAGCAGGAGAGGTTTTAAGATGTCAATACACATATTACCAAGTTTGCAGCAAAAATGCACCTTCCAGCATCTATTTTGAACAATAAGTGGGATGAAGAAAAAACAAGAGGAAGGATTCAGCTCTAAGGGCCCTATAAGACGCAGAATCCTTGGGACCCCGTAGGCTCTTCTTTAAAAGAAGGGCAAGGGAAACGAGAATTTTTTCAAGGTCTGCTGCTGTTGTTTTTAACTGGACTGCATAAATATAGCTCAATTTACATCATCTTCACATGCTCTCATTGCTATGTGGCAGCATGCTAGTGGCTCTGACAGCGTGTGAGGATTTCTGCCTCACAGCTTGTACTGCTGGGGAAGGGAGGACCTTGCAACATCTATTTTCTGGTCTGTATACAATTTAGCAGTAGAAATGTGGAATTGGAAAGTCATGTAATCAAAATTCTTCCGAGCAAGCTGGAGCAGAGAAAGACAGCAGTGAGTCAGTTGGGAGTAAGAACGAGATTCTTTTCCCCTCCCATTTGGGCTTGATCATCCTCACTTTATCTTCCAAGTCTGATTTCCAAATCTCAACATCCAGGTTGTACCCAATCATATACTGACCCATCAGCACAGAAGAAACACGCAAGATTAGAGGCTGTCTTGTTAGCAGCGTAATGTGCGATCTTCTGGTTTGTCAGCAGACCTGGGCGTTTCAAAAAACCATCTAGCTAAAGTGAAGCCTTCTAGTTTGGCTATTGCTAGTTGATCATCTACCATTCCCCAGCAAATCCATACTCAGTCTTCAGCTCCCCATCACTCTAGGAAGTATTGCAAGCTGACACCATTTTGAATTTTGCGAGCAGAATTAAGAATATCAGGCCAAATGGTCTTATATGTGTTGGTGACTCAATATTCACAGCGTCATCTCTGCTGTTTGAATGGTGGCCAGATTTCTTTTCCACAAACGGTAGTGCCCAATGTTGTGGATCAGGTCCTCTTAACTTCTCTTTTTAAGTGCATCTGAACTTGCAAAGAATAAAGGAAAAACGCAGTCACCTTGCAGTTTGATTAGATGCTATCTTGTGGGTGAAAACCTCCTGGCTAGGTTACAATGCACTCTATCAGAAGGAAATCAATTTACAAAGTGTCTTTTTGAAGTGTTCCCACCGCTGAAGTTCAGGGAGCCGTACATCTGCTTACCAAAGCGTCTGTTTCTTTGGTAGAGTTTTCTAGATCTGAGTCATGCTCTAGCAAAACAGGATTGCAGTCTTTTGCTAATGAAGTGTTCTTGTCTTTTGCATTAGGTTACTGCTTATGAATCATCAGCAATGGGAGAGATGTACAGATAAACCTCTGAAGAAAATAAAATCCTAACTCAATTTGTAATACCAGACTCTTTAGGACAGGTGTTTCAAATATGCCTACAGTGTATCCCCCTTCCTGAGGACAGACTGCAGGGAGCTGCCTGGAGGAGTGAAACCTTTCTGCCCTTGCTTTGCTCAGTGCGCTCTGAAAAGGTGCAGGAGGGGCATGTCGGGGCACTCAGACTTGAATACCTTCCCCGTGACAGTACTGCCAGCTCGTTCTCCTACAAGGAAGCACTGATATTAAGTGCAATTATGCAGTTATCTCAAATCTCAAATGAAACATGATTCCATTTCCTATTTGTTATCACTTCCAGCAGCACAGCGGGCATTCTAGATGTTTGCAATTGTACGTTCTGCTGAGTTTCTTGCAAGTCTTCCAACCTCATCCGCTCTGGTCTGTGCTTCGTTTCTTGTTGCTGCAGCTATTTCTCAGCTTGAGGTAGCAGCTGCTTCACCCGCATGCGCTATTCCTCCCCAGACCGAAACACGGAGACAGCTGATATGCCGGCACTCACAAAACCAAACACAGCAAAGCTGGGTGCTTTTCGGGCTGGTAGCAGAGGCAGTCTGGCAGAATAGGAAATTTTTCTCCAAACCAATATTGTGTTGGCCATCTTGTATTTTGTATAATTATTGTAAGTCCGTTAGTTCTACTTCTAATTGTACCAGCACTACTCCAACTGACTGTTGCTCTTGTGTGTATTGGGCTTTGACAGTGGATCTGTGGCTTGGGAATAAACTGTGAAATGTAGATTTAAACAACTGAGAAATGAAAAAAAAGTTTCTTATATAGTAACAATGACTGATGAACATGTGCTAAGCCAAAAAAATGGTACCTTCTACTAGTAAAAACAATAACAATAAAATATTCAAACAGATGTCTTCCGGACCTTGGGAGAAAAGGAGGCTCAAAACGCATTCAGAGTGGCTTCTCCTGAACTTTGCCATCTATAGCCAAACTCTATAGAGTTACAAATTCCTTGTTTCAAAGAGTTTGAAACCCGCCAGCTTTCACCACGGCCTTGAAGGGGAGGGTCCCCTCAGCCCCACGAACACCCCATGGAGCTGAGACCCCCGGGCAGCCCAGCACGCGCTCGGGAGGTCCACTGCCTCCTGGCAGCGAGGCCCAGCGGCAGGAGCCAGGGACTGGAGACTCCTGTCTCTGGAGGATGGAGGAGACTTTCCTTCTGTTTGATGGGACCCAAAGAAAACCACGAAAAAAGCTGATCGAGTGAGAGGCAGAGTGGAAGAAAGGACCTGCCTCACAAGCCAGTGACTCAGGGAAGGGAGTCATTGATGAACCTGTTGATTTAATCTGTCTCGCCTAAAACCTCTTCCTCTTCTGTTTATATTATAATGAGACAATGAAGACTGAAAATCCTGAAAACAGTGGTTCTTGGTATAGTGACCATATGGAGAAGACATAGATAGATTTGTGTCAAAGCTCTGGGTGATTTGGTATCCGGTCATGACATGCGAGTTAAGCACAGTGCAAGAGAGACTCCTACTTTCATTCAAGTCTACAGGTATTTTTCTAAGTGCTGTTTTGCCTGCTTGTGTGAAATTTGCATTTGAAAGATGCGCATTAGCAGATGTGCTGGTTTGGCCCCTGCTTATCACGGGCTGTGCGCAGGGAGTATGTGCCACGTGTTTGATGGCCTCGTGCAGGACTGAGGCAGATGCCTCCAAACTCGCACAAGTGGGGCACGGGAGTGACAGATGCCTTCTTATGTTTGCTGTGTGATGGTATAGAGTAGCTTTGCTGTCCTCTTGGAGCAAATGAAACACCCTCCAGGAAGCAGCAGTCACAAAAAAATGTGGAAATTGCTTTGGTAGCCAAATAGAAAATTGCTTTGAATCATGCTGTGAAAATGTTGTCTTGACTAGCAAAGTCACCCGTAAGTCATCTCTATGTAATGACGGGCAGGTGGACAAGTGAATGCCCTCGCAAGTAAATTTGGCAGCTCTCAATGCAAAATACATGTTAGGGGTTTTCAACCATGTTCATAAATGCAAGGCTCTTTCTTGCCAACCTGTCTGGGCCAGTGGGCAGGAGACCTGGTTATGCTGCTCTGAAAACACAGCCTGGCTTAACCAGAGGCATAGCTGTTCTCGTATTGTCTCCCAAACAAATTTCAGTCTGGAAGTGCGATGATGCTTCAAACACAGCTCTGTCACGCCAGCAGAAATGGCCTCCATACATTTGTAACACTGGACAATTTTTAGGCTAAAGAGTGACTTGATCCTCAAGAGAAGTAAAAGGAGAAATAGGGGAATATTTAGTGATCAAATTTCCAGTTTTGTCAGTATTTCTCTGACATCAGCAAAGAGACTGACTAGATAGAAAACCTGTTTGTAGAGGACTACAATTTTGGTTGAAATGTATCAGCTAAGGGAAAATAAGTCATACAAAGCCTGTAAGTACTGCAAATTGGATTGACACAGGAGCCTTCTACCTATCTCAGCTAAAAAGAAAATAGTAGTAACTAGTAGCAACTACCAGAGCTGGTTGTGCCTATAGTGATGCTATGCACGTCCAGCTACTGGTATGAATGGGAGCTTTCAATTTTAAAAGAAATAAAAATAAAGTACAAAAAATCCTCACTTGTTGAAGAGAGATATATGCCTGAAACTGATACTCTTCTTTACTTACTTGGTACCAAAAAGTAATCTCAAACATCTTCTTTGAACTGATGACCAAACTGTAAGCAAATGATATTTCAAGTTTTTTATTCTTTATTAAAAAATTAGATTAAGTATTTTTTAGTTAAAAGTTGTTGAGTAAAATTTCTAAATGGGTGTATTTCTCCTCCAGGAAATGTAGAGTGTTCTGCAACATGAAAATGAGTTGCAAACTCTCTATCTAGAGACATACCTCTTCAGGGTAGGGATCTATATGTTCTTCGAGGCTAAGGATATATTGTGCTGTTACCTATGATAGGGTCTCCTTCCAGAACATATCTGAAATCTCATAGCACACACTGCCAGAAGCTGTGGGAGAAACTGATAGACAATTCCCAATATAGTTTGCTACATAGTGCTGGAGGATAATGGAGTCAAAATATTATTGAGTTAGAGAAAATATTTGATTGGTATAAGTCAGTATGTTGCTAGAATTTAGACTGAAGGGCCCTGGGTAAAGGTGATACTCCAGGAGTTTTGGAGGGGTGGAAAACAATTTTAGGTTGAATGTAAAGGATTTAAATTGTCTAGAAGCTGAAACAAAAATAATCAGCACCTCGCTCACATGGCTCTCATCAAGTAGGTGATGCGAAGTGAAGGGCTGACACCCACGCTGCAGGCTGCCACGGAGGACAGGGGAGGATGGCACCGGGTGCATCTTTGCTGGCCACGTCTGTAGCTCAGGAGGCAGAAGGCAGTGTGAAACAAGGAGCCTAGCAGAAACCAGGCAGGGGTTTGCTTGCGGTCTTTTTTCTAATAGCTCTGCGTCAGACTTACATAAATTGTGCTGTAATTGCTAGTTATGATAATCTTCAAACACTGAGGGCAATCAAACATACCAGCTGAAGAATACGAGGCTGACATTACAAGGAAGTGATTTATCCTGCCTCGATAAGCTGGTGCCTGTTTGAAGAAGGGAGCGGTTCCAGACCATTACGTGCACCTAACATTGCTGCTGCAGAGAAAAGCAGCAATTTTCCCAAATCCATGCTGAAGTGAATCTGAACTGTCCTATCAGATCTGCTTTGCAACCTGATTGTATAGGAAAAACAACAACAAAAAAGACTTAGGTCTTAATAAATAAAACAAAAAAGACAGGATTAAGCTCTATCGATATCTTATCTTAGAAACATTATGTGTAGATATTGCATATAATAACCATTATATTACCACAAAAGAGAAAATATTTTTGCAGGTGATGAAGTTTTCAAGCAGTGAAGTAGAACCTCCCGGTTTTAGTGTTCCTCAGCTCCCCTTCCCTCAAGCCTGGTAAACGACTGGGACTACACTTGCACGTACACTAGTAATATAACGATGTCTAGTGGTCTGTCAGCACAAATCAGAGATTTCTTGGCTGTGGATAAGCACTATTCATAATTTATAACAATTGTGATGCTGTTGAGTGCAAACCTGCTTATTCTTCAGTGTGAGACTGAAAACTCCGGTATGATGGAAGAACTGTTGGTCTCCCATTGCTCAGTGCTCTGACCGCGGGCTCCGAGTTTGAAGAACAGGGAAAATCTCAGAGGCATGACAGCCAGTAATATTATTTAACTTGATTGATCTAAATTAGACAGATGGGATTTGCACAGATGGGATACCCAGTGTCATTGGCAAAAATTACTCAGTTGCTTTACTGGAAATATTTTAAACCCAAAACTGAGTAGTACTCTTGCAATATCCACCAGGAGACTCTTTGTGCCAAGCAAGTGAGTTTCACGATGTTTTAAATACTGCTCTCCGCTGTATCAACAAAGTCTGGGTGAAGGCATTTCATTTCAGAGAGATTTGTAAAAATGACAAGCTGGGGAAGAGAGTGCTCCTTTGCAACATTTGTTGACTGTCAAAGAAAAAACCCTTGGAAAGTCTAGAAACTAAGAAAACCAGTGCTAAATTTTCTGATGGAGAGTGAATGCGCTGAAGGCTGCAAGCTGCTTGAAGATGAAGAGTGGGTAAGCAAGCTGGCTTTACTCACAGATACTTGTTTTTTAATTTGTGAGCTCAATATGAGTCTCCAGGGCAAAGATTGCTTTTTGCTGTGCTGCGTAGGTACTTTCTTCTCTCATCAAAAACATGCAGACTTCCACATAGCAATATAAACCACTTTCTGTTTTCTACAACAGGTAACGACAGGAGGCATAAACTGTAGGGAATGAAACTTCTTCTCTCTTAAATTCATGTAGATCCAAACCTGAGGACTTTGAGGCAGGAAAGAACAGTTTCTGTTCACTGCCTCAGACGCTGATGCTGACAAACGCAGGGTGCCGGGATGGAGGGACCACCCATCTGACCCGGCATGGCCATCCCCGAGAGCTTGGGTTACAACGTCAGGAGTGAGCATGTGCAGGTTTTACTGAGTGGAAAGCTGGCCCACCGGCAAAGGCACTGGTCTTTGGTCTACGGAGACCAGATTAAAGTCCATGCTCTGCTCCAGAGGTGAGTCTAGTAATTCCCTATTTCAGGAGCTGGGGGAGTCAATACCTAAGGACTGAGCCACTCGTGGTCTGTGGTAAAGGACTTACCCATACCTCCTGGGGATGCTGAGGTGCAGAAATCTGGCTGCAAATAGGCAAGAAAGAATAAATGCCCTACGTGGATCCTGCTGGCCCTTGCGCCGTGGGGACGCACAGGACGCATGTCCCAGGTGGCAGGAGGGTGGCCGTCCCCTCCTGTCCTCCCCGGAGCGGCAGCACAAGAGGCGCAGGGGCAATGGAGATCCCCTCCCCTCCTGGTGCTGCGCGTTGTGTGGCGGCTTTTATTCGCTGTGCCATGGAGTCTGCCCCAGGGAAAGCATCTTCTGCGTGTTTTTGTACTACTTCAGCTTTTTGGAACGCAACGTGCCCTTGCCCATAGGCTCCTCTTTAATTCCCGAATGAAGATTTTTAGGATTTCTGAAGTAATTCCTCAACCTAACTTCTTGTTTTCTCTTTCCATGGTGTACACGTTCGTTTAGGTTTTATACCTGACTTAAACATCCGTAAAAACAAACCCTTGCAAGCAATGCAGTTGGTATCTGCAGGTAACTATCTCCCCTTAGGATAAATTTAGAACCAAGTACCGTTTGCCTGTGTAAGTGAAGTATTTGAGACTATCAATCAACCTTACTTTAAGAGGTGCTAGAGAGCACAGACCTTTAGCATTCAGAGAGGAGAAGCTGAGGGTAAAATGTAGCCCGTGCAAGATAGCTTTGCACAGTCGGTTAATTTCCATGTTTTAACAGGGGTAGAAATAGCATGATTTATTTTCTTTACTGTATTTATTTGCACCATTCTTGGCCATAATGTTGTGTCTCTGCACACTGTGACAGGGCCCATGATGGTATTACCTGGATTTTTGCTGCTGGAGAATTTGGGTTTACTCAAGTGAATGAAGTTGTGTATCATCAAAAAACTTCAGTTGATTAAAAAAATAAAAATAACTTGCTGCAGTTGATTAGAAACTAAAACTGGATTACCGTAAGAAAGCACCCGGTTTTCTTCATCTTTAGGAGACTTATACACACAGGCAGGGCTGGATGGACCATGGTATGGATGCACCAACCGTGGTATTAGACTGCTGCCATGTTGTACAACCCACACTTTGCAGAAGCCCAAGGCCGTGCTCCTCTCATGGTGCCTTCGAGAGGCAGCAGCAGCCTTGGCCTCCGCCAGCGGCTCTGGCGGGGGCTCGCTGGGGAGGGGGAGCAGCAGCAATGGAGGTACGCAGCTCTCGGGTGAGGCTGCCCTGCTCAGTGACCAACACCGACAGGCAGCGTTGTTCCCATCGCGCCTGGACATGCTGTTGGAGGTGTCCCTGACGGCCAGGTACCGTGTGCGCATCCCACCCCAAACTCACAGGAGGTCGCTGCACCTCTTCCCATGTCAGAGGTCCCCTGTGCTCCTGGTGGAGACAGGAGGCAAGAGGGAGCTCCCATTTCTCCTGCAAACAGCATCGCCTGTGACCAGCACCGCCGGTGCCTGTGCCAGGACAGAGCAGCTCATGGAGGTCTTCTGGCTCAGGATGGAGGCTGATGTATCTCAGCATGCTTTGTTGCTGCTGGAGCTGGGGGTGCTCAGCACCTCTGAGTAATCCCGCTTACCCTGTCTTACATTTGTCACCTAAGGAGTCTCCTTCCCCCCCAACCCCCAAAAAAACCCTGCCATTCTCATGTCAGCTCATAGTTTTCCAGAAGTCAAGAGTAACATCTGGGCTGTTACATACATGCTGTTAATGATTATACATGCACATATGCATACGCCTGTCTGTCTATCAATCTGTTTATCTTTCTGTCTATCATCTATTTATCTATACACTTCTATTTGCATAAGTACTTTATTTTTACCCATTTCACCAGACTCTGCAGTGTAAATGTCCGTGATTTCTGGCATTGTCTTTCAGCAGAGAAAGAAAAGTTGAGAAATGGCAGTCTCTCTGTATATGCTTTTGCCATGACACCATTCTCTATTTCTGTTGTTATTATATGAGAAAAGCATTCAAATCCCTTTTCAAGAGACTCATAATTGAGACTCACGTCGGCTTGCTGCTGTCCAAGTGGTGCAGAAATATGCAAAGTGCACCAGACACAAAACATGACCTTTTCTTGCTCTTGTCAGATGTAAACCAGCCTCTCCCCAAGCAGCTGGAGAGCTTTGTAGACCAGCTCAGAAACGCGTGTCACAGCAGGTTTCTGCTGTGTTTGTGCTCAGTGTTTCCCCTGGGAGCCCATGCCGAGGCTGGTGGGAACGGGTCCCTTCAGCATTTTAAGAGTAACAGGATTGCAGCAATGATGGGGGATCGAGCGATGCCTCTGGAAACAGTCACAATTCTCTGCTCGTAATACGCTTGTGCCTGCAGCTGAAGCCCTGTATTGCATGACCTGCTCTTTCGAGAGGCAGCAAGGACCATCTGAGCACAAGGGAGAGAGATACCCTTATCAGGACAGCTTTAGCAATGAGACATGTTCAAAGGCATGGGAAGGTTTACGTGAAGGTGAAAATACTTTCTCTTCAAAGGATGAGATGGCGGACAGGGTGGGGAGAGGGAATCGTGGCAGGACCAGTAGCCAAGGAGTCCAGCCCAGGGAGCAGTCGATGGTGAGGCCCTTTCGGACACAGGGATGCAGGCTGAGACGGGCGGCTCCTCAGCTGGCAGGAAGATAAAGGAGGTACATGGAAAAAATCTGGGGGAAAAAAATGACCAGGAAGAAAAATGACCCAGGGAAACACCAGAGCAGGGCTGGTCAGGGGCTGGATATAATGACTGACCTTCCATTGAGATTCACAGTTGCTGCCAGTATTATTACGGGTGTTGCGGGGAAACCCGGTGCAATCAGCAGAAAAACATATGCTATTGAATTAGTGGCTGCTTTTGAATGAGTGATTTCTGTCTGAACTTCACCTTCCAAAGGGATTTTGTGCTGAAGTCGATGTAAACGTGCTGAAGTCGATCCCTCCTGTTTCAGGCAGAGCCCGGCAGAGCAGCAGCCCCCGGTCTGCCTGTGCACCAGGGGCCTCGCGCCACCGCCAGCTGCCCACCCGTCCTTCCCGCAGGCGCTGATGGGGACCTGCGGACCCGATTCCCTGTGCATCCCTCCAAGAATGCATCAGCACCACACACACGGGAGAAATAGACCCCGTGTCTGACATCGTGAACAATCATGGGGACGTTTCTCCCTATTTCATAACTCTTCTGCCAAAAAATGCAGTCCCACAGCATCAAATCTGTTGTTACCTAAACTACTTTGCCTCGGATACAGTATAGAAACGCCCAGCCACAGGTACCACACAACCTTACACTGTCATTCCTTTACCGATACGATTTCCAAAATGTGTCTAGCACTGCGGGCATCGGTAGACCTTTGCAATGAGAATGCAAAGGTGGTATGCAGCATCAGGGCAGCCCTTTTGAGTTGCAGAGCCGTTGGGAAAGGAAGGAGACCACCGTTTCTTATAACACGGACATTATTTTGAATGCTCCATCTTGAGATATAATGCCAGTATTTTATACTATGTGCTGGGCTCATCCTGCAGTGACATTCAAGGATGTTTTGGTGGGACCCCTCAGTGCAGGAGGGGCCGTGGACACAAAGAGACTCCCCCTTGTGTAAAGTATACTGAGTTGGCATTCTGCATTTTTTGGCTTGGCTTTAAAATGAAGAATCCCATATGACTGGAGCACCTAGGGTCTTTTTTATTATTACTGCTTGTCGTGGTTTAACCCCAGCCACCAAAAAATAAACTCCACGCAGCCGCTCGATCACCCCCCCCTCGGTGGGATGGGGGAGAGAACCGGGAGGGCACAAGTAGGAAAGCTCCCGGGTTGAGATAAAAACAGTTTAATAATTGAAATAAAACTAAGTAGAACAGTAATAATAACAATGAGAACAACAACAATAACAGAATACACAAAACACGCAATACACAACACAACCGCTCACCGACCGCCGACCGCGTGTCACGAACGGGGGGCGAGCCCCCCCCCACACCTGGTTTTTATACTGAGCATGATGTCACATGGTATAGAACACCCCATTGTCGGCTGGGTCCACCACCCCGGCTGTGCTCCCCCCTCCCGGTGCAAGCATCACCCAGCAACAGCCAAAGCATCAATGGGCCATCAACGCTCCTTTCACACCAAACCCAAAACACAGCACACCCCCCAGGCTACTGGGAAGAAAGTTAACCCTGTCCCAGCTGGAACCAGGACACTGCTACTGTCTGACCCCTTAAAATCACTAGTGCAACACTACTGGTAGACTGTTTTCCCTTACTTTGATAAACTCACAACAGACAAAGGGGCCATCAGTGATGCCTGGTTTAACCACAGCAGCTTCTCCCACTCTCCTGGGGCAAGCATAACCCAGAGGTTTCCTCTCAAGCCCACAGGGGTAAGCATGGGTAAGGATGTGAGAGGATCCTGAGGTTTGGCTGCAAGGTTTGTGCTTTCCATGAGGCTCTGAGACAACCGGGAAGATTTGTTCATCCGTCTCCAAAAATCTTGGAACACTCCAAATTCTCATTTCTTAAGCTGTAATGCAGGTCGTTACATGTTTGCAGTCACTCTTAAAAAAAAAAAGTCACTACATGAGGTGAATATACAAAAAATAAAATCTTTGTTAGTGGCTTTCTGAAAGAAGAAGGAATATGTCCACCTGTCATAAAAGGCATTAATTTACTTTAAAAATAGCAAATCGAGCCTTCTTCTTGTAAGGTTGTTGAATGTTCTGGATGATTTCTTTTCCCTCACACCCCAGATAAAGGTATTATTCTTATTTAACAGCGAGTAAAACTGAGAAGCAGGATTACGAATGGACAGACTGCCAGACTGGCATAAAGCAACAGCCCACCCACCCACCCACCCATGCATCCATCCATCCATCCGTCTTTCTCAGTGTTTCTTCCCCATCCTTCCCTCCAGTACTGGCCACTATTCTCCCACTTGATAGTCTAGCCGTGCTCAAGTGGGAGAGCAGCCCTGTAGTGCTTTGCCCCTGTGTCAGGACAGGTTAATGTGACCTTCCTGTGTCACCAAGGGCACAGTGCCACCGTGACTGAGAGGACCCAGGGTGCTGGGGAAGAGGTGCAGCTGTCACTGTGTCACCCTGACCCGGGGAGCACAGGCATGTGCTGCTGGGCTACTACTCCCAGGTCCAAGCAGTGAGACTATGGCAGCGGGTCTGTACTGAGGGTCAGACCCGCTATAACCCGCCACGACCACAGAGCTGCTGTCCCCAGAAGACCATGCTCTGGGACGTGACCACAGCTCCAGTCCTGCAGCACCTTCCCTTTCTTTCCCCTACAAAAAAACAAGCATGACATTGAGAAGAAGTGTGCCCTGGTCATGCAGGGGGTGACAGTGGCAACCAAGGCAGATGTTCAGGTCCTTGGTTAACCAAACTGATGGAGAGATCACTAATGGGAACAGTCAATTCTGAAGCATGGAAGGCAGCAAAGTAGCCCACTTCCACTGTTACAGATGGTAACATGATGCACAATACAACATTTGCGACCAATGGTCTGTATACAACTAATCCAATGAAGTCAGGACTGCACTAAACTCCAGCCTTCAACCCATGCCTGCCTCCCTCATCCCCTTCCTCTCTTCTCTGTATATACACAAAAAATCAGGGAGATTCTTCACACTGCTGCAGGCTTTGCTGCCTTGCCATGGACAGCTCGCTGCCCACTGCATGGTCTGCTCCTCCCGGAGCTGGCAGGAGCTAAAGCCCTGCAGGGCAGGCTGGGGGAGATGAGACAGGACCAAGAATTAGTGAGCAGTGGAAAAGAGCCTGGTAAATTCTCGTTTTGAATTAGAAAGCTAGTTTAGGTCAATAAATCAAGCTGGTACATAGGGATGAGCACAAGTGTGGGGTTTTCTTTCCACAGGAGGACCCAAAACCAGTTATGTGGAATCCAAAGAAGGAGAACGCAGCAAGTTCAAATACCATATGAAGAAAGGCCTGAGCCACAGAGAGTCTTTTCACATTAGTACTTATTACAAATACTACTAAA
Source organism: Calonectris borealis (assembly GCF_964195595.1). Classification (NCBI taxonomy): domain Eukaryota; kingdom Metazoa; phylum Chordata; class Aves; order Procellariiformes; family Procellariidae; genus Calonectris; species Calonectris borealis. The sequence goes on along the minus strand of NC_134312.1, from coordinate 136,008,893 downwards.
CATCTCTCAATAATTTTGTCTCATTTGAGAGGGGGTTCAAATTCCTTTATTTCAATACTTCAAACATGACACTTATATGAGATTATTTCTTTCCAGCTGCATGAATTCATTTATAATTTAAGTTTTCATCAAATTGAAATATCATCCAAGTTCATACGAATTTAATAACAGTGGAGGCAAAATAAATATCAAAACATTGAGAAAGGGCAATATTAGAGTTCTAGGGGTTATGATCTCTTCTCTGACAACTTGACATCATTATTTACAAAGCCATGCACATCCTATTATCTGAATGTATTTGGATGCTGTGGTTACTTGACAGTCCTAATCGGACACAGGTGGTTCCAAGCAGTAACTGCAAACATATATAAAAACAGTCAACCAAACAAAGACGACCAACCTGGTTTTCCTATAATCTATAGCTCAGGAGTAATAAGACATCCAGTAGATTAGTAAAAATAGCAAAAAAAAGAAGCACATTTATATCTCGACTTGCTTATTCTATATTGGCTTTCTATTTTCTTATTAAATTTACATGAAAGAGTCAAAATAAGAAGGCTAATTGGTTGGAAGAAAGTAGTGTCTGTTGTTTGCTGGAAAGACCTCTCCTCTTTCTATATGGTTTTGCAGAACGTGGAAGGCACAGGACAGACCACCAGCAACGCTTACACATAAGCCACAAAGCCAGTTTCTGAAGTCAGTTACTCCTTTTACATCCACCCAGATATGCAGGTTAAAAATAGTGTTTGCTACTATGTTCTCTCCATCTGAGGCTAAGGTTTAGTGCAATAATAAATCTGAAAAATGAAGGGCAAGTCCAGCCAGAGCTTAACACAACCAGTATTGCCTGCCAATATATAAAACAGTGAATTTATTATTTTGCTTTAGACCTTGAATCTAAATACAGATGTAGAAATGCGTTTAGAGTACTAGGGATCATGGCCAATGATAGTCAAAAGCATGAAAGGAGCTGAAGAGATCTATGAAGGTTGCCAGACGTCAGGCCAGCACAGGGTTGGGGAGCCCTGGGCCACTGCAGAGGACTTCTGAGTACTGAATTGCTTTTCCCAAGGCCCTGCTGCCGGAGAGAGATTGGGTCAGAGTAAATCCGCGAGCATCCCTTGGAAGGACTCTGAATAGTTGGCCGTATGAGCTAGCAGCACCCAGCCATGGTACAGCACCCACCCTACTGATTCAGAGCGGGACAGAGGAGGTGGGGGGAATTCACACCCATCACTGTTGTCTGCCTCCGAGTGCAATATTCATGTGGCCTCCTGGCTTTTCCCTAGCACAGCTCCCAAGGTACTTACAGGAGTCCTTCCTGCCCTTTTCATACCAAAGGGAATTACCTTCCCCTGCGTGGGTTCATACAATATGGAAGAGGATGTCCCACACCCTCTCTTTCTCTTTCCTGTGCAGCTTCGGGCGTACTCAAAGAATTTCTCTGATGAAGTTTTTAATCCTGAGAGTACATTATTCAGCTTATATCTTTCATAAGGCATTCATTATTCCATGAAAATACTCTCGGCCAGTTTCTTAAAAAATCAGTATAGTACTTCTGAAAAGAATCAACAGAGGAAGTAGTAAAACTATTGCTCAAGCTAGAGCATTAAAGACTTTTTCAGGATGTTGCATTAAGTAGGTAAGAGTACGTCTCTGATAGTATTAATGGTACTAAAGCAACATGAAGGCTCTCTCACTAACATGTCTTCACTAGTGCCTTTCCTGTAGACTTGAAGAACACTTTGATCTCAGAGTCCCGGCAAGCTTCTGAGATTTCAGGAAGATGGCCTTCATATTGCTGTTTGCTGTGACACAAGTAGCTTTTTAGTAAGAATTCAACTCTCACCTTATACCATTAACTCAAGTCAAGAGGCCTTCTCTGCACTGTGTGTAGCACTGAGACACATACAGCCTTCAAAAACCTTCAAAGATGAGCAGAGGCAAAGCTGGGGAGAGCATGAACAGCACTCTGCTTTCCTCCTCCAGCAGAGATGAGTGGTGAACTCCTCAAGTTTCAAGATTTGTTTTCTGTCTTTCTTTCTCCTTGTCCTCCCCTCTCCATTGCCAGTACAGAAGTAAGAAGACTTCATATGTTGGGGATGTACCGGGTAGATGTGAGCAGCCTTTTCCAAACCTCTCCGCAAGGTTTTTAGTCTAGGATGCCAACATCAGGTATTATAACTGCCCACTTTCACTAAGCAGCAATACTTTGCCCTTGGTAACATTGCTATTACACCACTGATCCCTCTTCCTGGGTTAAAATCATAGAATCACGGAATCATAGAATCGTTTAGGTTGGAAAAGATCTTTAAGATCATTGAGTCCAACCGTTAACCTAACACTGCCCAAGTCCACCACATTCTAGCACTGCCACCAGCAGAAATTACTAGGGGATGCGAATGTAAGAGATAGGTGCAGAAACAGATATGTGAGCTTTTCTCTATTGCTTCAGAAAAGCAAGAAGGTTCAAGACATCTTTGGGACTTCAAGTGCTGCCTCCCAGACCCACAGCCATCAGGGCAGGTTAGATGATGTGTGTGATGTCTCCCTAGCAAAGGGATGACCTTCATTTGACAGGAGTCAGCAATGGTCTCACAGCCGGAAAACCCAAATCTTATAAAAGTTTCTCTGATATCAGTAGAAACTCAGAGAAAGTGCAATAGTAGTTGTCCCTTTTGAATGAAGCTGGAAGTCATGCCACATGTACCTTCTTATTTTTTTTCTGCCAGCTGAGGGGGACGTCTTTTTTTTTCTTCTTCTGTGATTCCATATGCTTTGGAGATATGTATGTATCATGTATGCTGCATTTCAGCTGCCCTTTGCTCATGGTTTTTGCAATATAAAATCCATTACTTTTTCCAGCCTGGAACTTGATCGAGCAGGTTGCTTTACTCTCTAGAGAATATTCTCATCAGGGGGTTTTGTCCAAATATATATTTCAACAAAGTTGTATTTTGACCGAACCCAATTTCAAAAGACATGACATGATTGAGTTATCTTGCTTCTGCAGCCTAAACAGGCTCACGACTTTTCTCGCTCTGATTGTCCTGCCCGTGGTTGGCAAGTATGATACTTTGAGAAGAGTGTATCCAGCTAAAACCAAATTGAATACAAGCTATGATTTTCTCTACTTCCTTGTGTATTTTTCCCTTAAAGGTTGTGTTCAAGGCTGTTTCTTAAACAGAAGTGTTTATAACAGCATAATGACCCTGTCTAAGCCTGGCAAAGGATGGGAAAATTACAGCAGAGTCCTTTGCACTGATACTTGGAAGTTATTTCACATTACTGTTCTAGTAGATTCTTTATCACTTGAAAGTTCAGGAACATAAGGTTCATTTTCTTTAGGAATGGCTTCTACGGTCCTTGTCAGCTATTTGCTGTTACCTGGCAATCTTTAATCTTTGCTAGACAGACTTTCTTTTGAGCTAGGCTTCAGAAGATCTTGCTCCTACTGAGAGATATCCCGCTACTTACAGGTGTTTTAAAAATCTGTATGACTCTTCAGTGAGGTTTTTCCTCTTGCTTGCTGTAAAAATAAAAGCTCTGGCTCATAGAACTTTTTGGTGAAATTAGTGACCACTCAATATATTTTTTGCATTGCTTTTGTTTTCCATTTATAATCCCATTATTGTTCTCTGGATAAGGCAGTTGCAGGATTATCACTATAGTAATTAATTTCACCCCCTAAAGTGAGGATTTTCTGGGAAACACTGAGCAACAAATATTTGAACTGAACACAGAAAACCTGTCAGTTGAAGAGCTGCTTTCCATAGGGTGCTGGACTGCAGCAGCCCCTCCTCAGGTTTGACTCCAGCGTCAGAGTGAGGTGCAGAGCCCGGCTGCTCGGAGGAGGAGGTTTCACTGCAGACAGAAGGATGCTGTGGGAAGCGGTCTGAGAGAGGAAAGGAGTCACAAGCCATGTGCTAGGCCACCTGGGATGAAACAAGTTTAACTGGAAAATAATTTTACTATTAATGCGGACAAAACCCAGTAGAGCAGCTAGGGCAGCAGAAGCCGCAGGGTGGATACGGCCAGAGCCGCCTTCTGCATCCCTCAGCTGGGTCGGGAGGGAGACGGGCACCGAACTGACACCTCACAGAGCAGCCATCAATGAAATCAGTCCCCTGTGGGTCTGGATACTGCTTTCACTGGCGCTTCCCTGCATTTAACACTCAATTTTTTATAGTGAAAATGAAATAGGGGGTGTTAAATGGCTCCCAATTTAGCTCTTATAATAGAAGTGTCAGACTTCAAAAGAGCCATTAAAAGCACTGCTGAAAGCAGCTGCTGGGCTCAGAGTTGATGGGGAAAGAAGAAAGGAAAAGAAATATAAAAGGTGTGTGTGGGGGGAAGCACCGCAGAATGACAACTGTGTCAAATGCAGCGGGGACAAGGACAGTCATTCCTTTGCTGATACTCATAATGTGGCAGAATTTGATACTGATGAGTGAAAGCAAAGTGTATTTAATTTTCTATTCAGAAATATTTGTCACTGGCACAAGAACGAAATTCATAAAAAAGACATGGAAAGTATCTGTTGGATAAGAAGAATATTTTAAACTTGAATTTGAACATAAAGGCACAATTGTAGTGCTTATTTGAGCTTGTTTATAATCATACTTTTAATGATCATTTTACTGATCCTTCAGTATTTGTATTGGCTGGCTGACAGCCTGTGACTTGTATTTACACAACTAAGTCTGATAATGTATTGCTTTTCTTTGGTGTCCACATTTTGCTCAGGCAGAAATCACAGATAACAGGAGCTATTAACAAGCTAGTGGTTAAAGGAGTTAACACTCTCCTAAAATAGGGCTTCAAAAGGAGTAAAGTGATGTAAACCATGTAATACACTTACATTTTCTTAGTTTTTCAAATAAAATTGTGGAAAATTCCATATACATATGGATATAACTCATACTTCAGACGTCTCACAGCCTTTTAAAAGTTCTGGTTTTGATGCAAGTTATCAGGTAACAAATACAAAATCAGAGACGAATAATATGAGAAAAAGGGATGCCAACAAGGGAAAGGGGGCTGTAGAATAAACTTCTTGTTATCACACAGACATATGTATAACCCCCTCTGGTCATGAAAAGTGGGGGAAAAGAGTAGTCCAGGAACGCTATACACTACATGTGTGGAAATATAGAAAATGACTAAACATTTTATGCATGCATAATTATGTGCAGAATTAGAGAAAGATTAGGAAAGAAATGGTTTACAAGGCTCTCATTTGTCACTGATATTGGGTTTGGACTGCCAATAAAAAATACGCAGTTGACATTACTAGCCCAGACAGCATTATAGGTTGGGGCAACACTACTCAGACAAATATTTAGGAGAGTTTTACACACCATTTTTAAAAATAATAAGGGAACACTGAGGAAAAACTTATCGGGCATAGGGTAACAGCACTCCTATAAAAAAGAATAGACATTGCGTATCAGCAAGGCTTTATCTTGTGTTCCTGTCTTAATTTTAATTGAGTTGTGTAGGGTAGGGTACTTTTCAATTTTAGAAGAGAAGGAAGGGCGCTTTGAAAATGACATCGGGTCAAGAAAGACGAAGGCAATGTTATCAAGAGATCAGACCAGAGGGCTGCACATCAGGAACCTCTGCATCTATTACCGTGTCTCCTTGTGAAACCTCGCTGAGGTTATTTCATCTCTGTGTTCCGGCTCCCACCTTTCCCGGATGTCACCTTTGTCACTAGACTTTTTTGAAACCTTTTGAAAAGTGCAAAACTTTAATCAATTGAAACTTGATAAGAATTCCTCTCTTTTAGGAAACACATTTGTAAGAGGTGGTGAAGTCATGTCTTCCCACAATGAGAAATTGTAAGCATTTAGTCTAGTCAGTCAATATGGTCAGAAGAAGGTTTATTTCAAGTTGTCGAGATCTACAAAGGAGGGGCCCCAAATTCATGGGGCACAAGAGAGAGTAAGTTCCCTTGTCTTACCAAGAGTATCTGTCTCCAGCTCTGTAGTATTAAAACAGAGGAGAAGCATCTCCAAAGTCTTTGCCAGCAGCTTGATGGCGAAAGCACTGTGGCGAGCCCTTACCCTGACTTCTCCAGGGAGAAGGACTGGGCTGCAGGCTCTGCTCTACAAACTGCTTACGCATTTTACAGTCATTGGTGATTTTTAGATTCACAAGCTTGAAGTAGGAGTGGAATTTAAAGCTCGACTCCATTTCCAGTGCATAAGTGGAGGTGAATCTCCCAATCTTTTCTGATGATGCCAGAATGTCCACTGTCCTGTTGGCATGAAGGATGTGCGGGTGACTCTAGTGGGAGATAAAGTAGCACAAAGTCTATCTAACCTTGAAGCAAGTGAGAATGATAGTTGTGCAAAGTATTTTTATGATATTCTAAAATCTTTAAGATTAAAATAAATTCAAAACTTCAAAATGTAGAAACTTTGCAAAATTATGTACCGTGGCAATAATGAAGTCTTCAAATGCTGACTAAAAGATGGCAGGAAGTTTTAGGTCTACTGACTACTAAATCTAGGTTTACTGACTTAATTGCACCACAGCTCTCCTTTATCAAGTATATTTATACATAACAGGAAAACATTGTGTGAAAGATGCTGCCAACTGCTTGGTAAAAGACCCTAACTGAGATAGTTCAGCTATATTAATGGAATGGAATGGAATGGAATGGAATGTGATAGACTAGACTATTTCAGTTGGAGGGGACCTACAACGATCATCTAGTTCAACCGTCTGACCACTTCAGGGCTGACCAAAAGTTAAAGCATGTTATTAAGGGCATTGTCCAAATGCCTCTTAAACTCTGACAGGCTTGCGACATCTACCACCTATCTAGGAAGCCTGTCCAGGGTTTGACCACCCTCTCGTGAAGAAATGCTTCCTGATGTCCAATCTGAGCCTCCCCTGGCACAGCTTTGAACCATTCCTACACGTCCTATCACTGGATACCAGAGAGAAGAGCTCAGCACCTCCTTCTCCACTTCTCCTCCTCAGGAAGCTGTAGAGAGCAATGAGGTCGCCCTCAGCCTCCTGTTCTCCAAACTAGACAAACCCAAAGTCCTCAGCCGCTCCTTATAGAATATTCCTTCCAGCCCTTTCACCAGCTTTGTTGCCCTCCTCTGGATGCATTCAAGGACCTTCACATCCTTCTTAAATGGCGGGGCACAGAACTGCACACAGTATTCAAGGTGAGGTCGCACCAACACTGAATACAGCAGGATAATCACCTCTCTTGACTGACTAGTTATGCTGTGTTTGATGCACCCCAGGATGCGGTTTGCTCTCTTGGCAATAAAGGAGAAAAGGACTGAGACGAGCCTAGAGATGTGACATCCCTTGTCCCAGATCGAAGGAAGAGGCAGGAACAGTCTTTAGGAGATGGACACTTGCAGATTATCGCAGCCAATGGAGCTGTAGTTATTTGCTGCCTCTAACCACCTGCCCCACGAATCCCTGGTTCCTAGACTAGAGTCCTGTTCACTGCATTATTCTGAATACCAGGCAACCGTTGCCTTTCATGGTTTACACAGATATGTAATTGGTTCAATGTCTTCTACAATGACAGCACAAAAGGCAGACTCATAGTCTGAAACTACAGGCATATACAAGCATCAGCCATTTGATTTCAGATAATGGCATAGAAATACAGGTTTCAAAACTCAAACTTTTATCCTCCTTTTTTTAGCTGCATTATGAAAAATGCCATAATTTCTTCTTTGTATTTTTTTTACCCTTTGTGACTTTTTGCTTGGAGATATCTGCTGTCCTACATCTGGATGAATCTCTGTTTACTGAGATTCACAATAAATCTTTGACAGTATTGCAAATCAAGGAACTTCATTTATTATTATCAAAGGATATTAATTTTTACAGTATTAAGACATGACAAAGGAGCAGGCTAATCTGTGCTGCTGCAGAGTTATCCAGCCCACAAGCCGTAAACAGCATCACAACTGGAAGTGAAAACCTTCTGGAGCAGAAACAGTGCATGAGGAACAGAACAAAGGTTGCAACCTGTGCTCGTTACAGCCATGCAATCTCTTTGAAAAAGAAAGAGAATGTATTTCTTGATGGAAATGTTTTTGTAATGTTTCATTTTACAGAGTGAGATTTCGTAATACAGGTGGCGAGGTGCTTGCACAAATCTTGAGCAAGGCAATTGGCTTTGTTAATCACAAAGGCTGGGAGGCACGCTGGATAGTTTGGAGAGTATTGGTCTTTCTCCTTGAAAACTGAACATAAATAAAGCAATATCACTTCATTGTTTTATTATATAACTAGTAATAAGAAGACCAAATAACCCATGGTAATATAAACAAAACTTTGGTACTTCCCACATTTTAGCTGTCATGCAGCTTTATCTCTATCTCTGAAAATCTGTTTATTCCCTAAAAAAACCCCAGGATTTGACACCAGCAATAAAAGCTGAATTTTCCAATAATTTCTACTCAAGGTGCCTGACCTTAGACTTGTCAATAACTGTCCTTAGGTATAGTATCAAGATCAGTTAAATTTTCCACCTCAACTTTTTTTTTCCTAAGAAGCCTTTCTTTTCCTTATATGCTAGTTTATGGCTGACAGTCGTCCTTGACATTGATTGTCAGGTTGATTTATATTAACAGGATCAGAGGGAGAGTTTTCCTAGGCAGTTCCCTGTGGGATATGTCACTGACTTTTGTAACAACAACTGCTATCAGTTTTAGGAGCTGCTTTCACCAGGCCTACAGCAAAGATGGTAAATAACAATGACTGCACACAGTAATGTCAGTGTTTCTTGACTGCAGGTCTTTGTCATCACAAAACTATGCCTGCGAAAAGCCTTAATGACTTCAGTGAAAACACCTTCAAGTAACTTTGTCCAGTGTTGAGGACAAAGAAAAGGAGACAGAGAGAGAAAGAAGAACAAATTTTGTGAAACTTTGGGCTAGATTAATTAACTTGACAATGAATGACTCACTCATATGTAATAAGAACTTACTTAAATTAATTTAATTTCTAATGTGAAATATTGGAAATTGCATGCACCACTCATCACATCACTGTGCATCTAAATGCTAAACATAATTAATTGTTTATATACTGATCTCTCTAAAAAATCCAGTCGGTCATTACATGAACTTAATTTGAGAATGGAGAGACAAATGTCTCACCCATTCCTGGGTCCTTAGTATTCTTAAGAGGTAGATTAAGTGTTACACAAACCCAAAAAAGTATTATAAGTTCTTTGATCCTGAAAGATCAGACAGACCATCCTTCATTGGTAGCATGCAACAGTAGACACATATTCCATGTGTAGTAGAAGTAATATCTCATATGCACAACTAGGGGTATGAAAATTTTGTAAATATTGGATATTTTCCTCAACAATCTGCAGCTGTGAAGTCATGGTAGGGAACATAGAAAATGCATATGAGAATGAACTACTGGACTTGAGAAAAACAACAGAAACTTTTATAACAGGAAGCTCACCCAGTAGCAAAATTTCAAGCCATGGGAAATGCATATTTAAGATTTTGAAAAATAAAGTCACAGGATTTTTTAAAAAAATCCAAATAACTGTATTGCCATTGCTTTTAAAGGAACTGGTCTAAAAAGATTTACCTTTACCCTTAGACCATCACAACTCTAACCACACTATTGCTAATTGTTTTTTTAAAATTTATTTATTTTGTTAACATATATTAAAATGATGATGCCTTGGTTTTAATTCTGTTGTGAGGTGCAATACAGACATGTGCAGGAAACCAGTTTGAAATGCTCTTGTGAATCAGTGCACAGATGACCAGGCGCACAGATGATGGGGCAGCGTTGCAGGCTGCCCTGCTCTGCCTGGCCCCTGGTCCCGATGCCCTGGGTGGGGAAGCACAGCTGGTCAGGGGGGGCTGGGGCTCCACCACGGCTGCCTGGCTTGCAAGCCACATTTTGAAGGCAGCGTGAGGCAAGGCTGTGGAGCCAGGCAAGCACGGCCATCCAAGGAGGCTGGGTCTCACCTCCATGTGTGGCAGAGCTACCCAGCATGGCTGGGCTGTGATCCCGGCAGCATCTGCTGCTCATGGCCGTAGTATCACCTACCCAGGGACACCAAACTGTTGGTGAGAGTCCATTGCCTACATGGAGATGACTGGTGCTGTTGGAGACGAGCCAAAGTATCCAGGATTTTGTGGCATGAAATGGGGAGACATGACATAGGGTATGTGGGACACACATGTCCTCGTGGAGAGAGAGCTGGGTGCCAGGCAGGGACCCCCTGAGGCCCGTGTTTTGGCAACTAAATTGCGCCCTGTGCATCAGGATACAGATTTCAAGCACTACTAATCAGAGTAGTGGATTTGGACAAGTAGCTGAAGATATACATGAGAAATTATGTCCTGTTACAGCCCAGCTGACTCCCTGGGTCTCCATCTGCAATAGGATTTTTGAGGAGGGAGGAGGAGAAACGGTCTTATAAAAATACAAAGAAAAAACACACAATAAGGGTCTTTTAAAACTGTAGTAGCATGCTTATGCTTGCATAACTAGAGTTCTCTGTGGCAGACATCTATTGACACCCTGTAATAACTCGGTACAATAAGATACCATGGTGATTAAGTGGAAACATTAGGACTGAGTCCCACTGCTCTTGTCTTGTAAGACTTTGTTCATTTACAGGCTTCTGCCTTCTCTAATATTTCCTATATCAGAAGATGTTTGAATATTGTTAGGCCCTTCAGTGAGAGAAACAGCATAGCCAGGGGAGCAACAAATAAATGTTATCGACCAACAGAAGCTTTTCCACTAGCGGGAGCAGACCGGGATGTCCCCGGAGGAGCAGGGGGGCACGCAGCGATGCTCTGAGCTCTCACCTCCGGCCGTGCATATTGGCATGCGCTGACCTCCTAGTTTTCCTCCCTCTGTTTTTTTTTCCCTTCAGCTGTTTTGGAGAGCCAGTGGGTTGACCTCACATTTAGTCATCACTTATTACAGAGATGTACCCTTTCTCATCAGCTACTATCATCTTCAGCCATGCTATCGTTAGTGTACATACCAATAAACTTCACTTGAAGGTCAGCTAAAGTAATGCAACTGAGTAATGCATTTGCACGTTCTAGGGACGTGCTTAAATATCCATGTCTTCACCTAAGTATCCATGTAACAGTAAATCCAGAAAAGCTGGGGCGTGGATAATGCCTGCTCATGCAAAGGAAATGTACCCATTTCTGAATGTGTCCCTATTATAAAATGGTTAACAACTCCAGTCAGTTCTCCTAGTTGTGGAAAATGTCATTAAACTAATTTATCGTCTTGAGAGAACTATGTTGGACTGAGTCCTCAATGATAATGTCATCTGTGGAGTTTTGAAGAATTTCGTCTAAATAATTTCAAAACAGTATTTGGTGTCTGCATAGTGGGATTGGTGCATTAGAGGGGAAAATGTCTAAACCAGACTGCAGGCAGTTTGTGACTTGATGACTAAATGACAGTAGTTAGTATGGTAATAAGCTGCCTTCTGGTAATTCTTTACAATAAGTGGCAAAACATTCCTAATTTCTCCTCTGTAGTGTAACAGTTGCATTAGTCACAATTAATTACACAGTTTCTCCCATGAGTGTCAAACTTACATTAATTGTATAATGATTTATTTGGCTTCCCACCACGCAGCAGCTGAGGTGGTGTGCAACAGTTTAAAACCACCAGTAGAAAAAGGCACTACAATTTGTCTATAAAGTCCTTTTGTCTTAGGTAGCAGAGAGATGTTGCTGGGGGGGGGTGTGTATGGCTTGTGCCTCGCAGCTTCCCCGAGGAAGGCACACACTTCCATGAACCAGGTACAGGTGAACTGTGTGCATGTACAATTTATCACTGTAGCAACAGCCAGTAGAGCAGCACCCCTTACCATCCACATGCATTAGCACACAGACTCTGCTACGGAAAGGAGGTACATCTTGTGCCACAACAGGGGAGGAGGATGTCTTGTCCTCCAGAGAGATTTCCTCTGACTCTCCGTTTCACAAGCAATATTATCTCCCATTTTAGATATGCAGAACAAAACACAGCTTTTGTTTCAAAGTCTTAAAGTTAGCAAACGAAAAGAAGATGCAAAGCATCTTTAGGGGAAGAAGATATCCACCTGGAACCCTTCTGCATATGAACTGGAGTAAGAATGTGTCTTGTATTACATTTACAGCGTGCAGTAATAGTTTTCATTTGAAAGATATAGTACACAGAAAAGCAGTCTCCTTTTGGTATACCATATGTATTCTTTCAGTACCCAAAGGGTACCTCTCCAGCCAGTGCATCCACCTGGTCTCCAATCCACAGGGACTCCCACTGGGCTTTTAAAAGTTGTATATCAGTCCAGAGTGAGAGTACTTAAGCAGCTTTTTTTTGAATATTCTCCACATTAGCTATGCAGCAGTCATTCATCCCAAACAATTAGATAAGAAAAAGATGAAAACTGAAATCTTGTTTTACTAAACCATACATTTATTGATTTATCATATTTGGGAAATATTAAACAATGAAGTATCCAGTGCAGGGCTTTTTTCCTTCTGTAGTCTGGATCACTGTTGTTGGAAGCAAATTCCACGTGGGTCAGTGAGTTGCCTTACCACCGCTGAGCCCTCTCACTCTCTCTTCACATCGGGGTTGCAGGAACTGGCTCTTTGTTGTAAAAGATGTTTGGAGCCCTAGGCCTTTTTCCCAGCTGTCATTAGGCCATGTGAACAATGATTCAACTTCTTATTCACCTGAGAAACAAGCATCTAGTCTAAATAATAGCAGCAGCACAAACCCACCACGACTTTATTTACATCCTTGAACTGGTTCCCCTTCAGTTGGAAGTCAAAGAGCTTTTTTAGGCATTATCTCACAGGATGCTTCCAGCAGGATCCCTAAATCTATTCCTGCTTTGGTCTTAAGTAACTGACTATAGATAGATCTTTGCAGTGCAAATTATGTGTTGGGAAAGGAAAGTTCTGGAGCGGTTATACATGCAGAATAAGGAAGTAAGGATTTTCAAAGTGGTGTAATACAAAGAAGCCAACAGAACTTTAATGGGGTTCAAGAATCAGCTGTTACTGAGAGGGGACAGACAGGAAGTTTTCATGTACGCTTATTGGAAAGACTGTTTGTTTTAGGGAACCTAACCGAGGCTTTGCACCAACCCTCATCTAAAATCCTCTCATCTTTAAGATGGTTTAGCATCATTTTGTCTCTCTTCATCCTCTGCACTTCCCAAATATGAATTAACTTGTGTACAGCAAGGACCATGCTGTTAATTGCAGCCATCTAACATTGGCTGGAATAATACATCTGACCAACATGTGCAGCAAGGTTTACGTAGCTTCTCTTTCAAAGCTTCTCTCCCCTTTCTATCACAGGAGAAAGAATAATGTTTCCAAAATAATGTGACCAGCCTTGTTTGAGCCATTGCACTGTGGAAATACCCACTGGCTTCACCTCACATTTTTGGATATGAACACAACACGGAACTGAGCTCAAACATCCAAGTGTCAATGAACCAATGAGATTCAGAAGGTTTCTGCCTCTCCTCATCCTTCACCTTTCTTCTCCCCATCCTGCCCTTCACTATATTACCTGGAGCTAATGTGGGATGCTGGGGCTTCTGCACTGTATGTCACATTCACATCCATGTGGCTACTGAGTTGTTCCTTGCAGGTTGGACTCTCTGTCTGCCCCAACATCCGATCCTTTTTTTTTTTATAAGGCAGAAAGAAAGTATCAGAAAATTTCCAAGAGAACTAGTCACTAAAATGTCTCTGGAGCTCAAATAGGGACCAGAACTTTTCCTGATTTCTAATTTATAAGAAAGGTAGAAGGCTCTGAGGCTATTTCTGAACTTTTTTTTTTTGTTACAGATCAGAGGACATCCTGGAGCTCTGTTCCGTCTATATTCAGGGTTTGGCCACAATCTGTTTTTGACTGTCTACCGCACATTACCACAGATGGGGAAGGAGAAAAAGGGGGAATAAGAAGTGCGTCAAAACCTAGCTTTGATATGAAATCCTAACACGCCCAGTGCAGCACACATGAATTTATTGTATATGTGAAATGGGTTAGGTTTGGGTTTAGGGTTGGGGTTAATATTGAGATTAACAATATCAGACAACTAAGAGTTCAGGAAGTCCTGGAAAGCCAGAGTGAAGGGAAGAATGGCTGATGGATGGCTCTGCAGCAGATGGGGATCTGTAGGGATATTGTGACTGAATCATCTTTGGGATTAGGATTAAGTTTAGGACAGCGAGGTGTAAAAGGTAGCCTGACTTTTAGACTTTGCAGGAGGGGATGGAATGCGCGAAAAATTCTGAGAGTAAATTGTATTGCTTTAACAGCCCAGGCCTTCAGTTCCACTGGACAGTGGTTAACATTAGGTTTAGGGGTAGCGTTCCAGAGATTACCCCTCAGGAATCATCATGGCAGTATGTGACATGATGCCATCAAGTGTTACTAGCATACCTCAAACCTAAGCTCTAAATCAAAACCTAACTGCACAACCACAGATTACAGTCAACACCAAGTTACCAAAACATCGTTCATTCTTGCCACCGCTAGCCCTTCACCTTAGTCTAGAGGACTGGAGAATGCCACAAAAAATATTGATGTATTCTCTTTAAACAGAACCAAGTCTAAATATGAATCTAAAATCTGCCTTATGCTAAAATAGTGCTTCTACTAGGAGCCATAGAAAACTAACCCCCTGGCCTGCCCTAATGGGCTGAACAACAATCAGAATTGCTTTTCTGTGTATACTCTCTCAAAATATGCCCCTAATCACAGCCTTCAGCTATAGACCCTAATCTGGCTAAGTACTGTGTTATTTAAACCTGTTTCCCCATTTTCTAATCTTGCAACATTACTGTTTGGTTTTACCTAACAAACTCAAACCCAACACTATTCCATTTGTTATGTTGCCAAAATTTATGAGGAGTCACCAAGGAAATTGCTCTTCAAGTCCTTTTATCCTGAATACTGACCTAAATCCCACAAAATCAAGACATATTTCCCATGCCTGGTGACAGCAGTACTAGTTTCAAATGATCCCATAAAAAAGCAGTGCTATAATCTCCATGGACTGAAATGAGAAACATAGCCATAAATCACTGAAGGTTTAATGCCAGGTATCTTTGAAACACTATTGAGAAAAAAGCTGCTGTCATAGCTCTACCAGCCTTCCAGAATTCAGCCAAAAATAATAAAAAAAAATTCTCTCAGACTTGTTGGTCTAAGATCTTTTCAAAAGCCCCAATACTTTAAGGCTCAGTAAGTCTCTGAACACCTTGAGTAAAGATCTAACGAGTCTTTAGACTCCAGTAAGATTCAGGATAGGGGGTAGGCGGGATCAACTATGTTAGTTAACAGGGTCCCACAATTAAATTTAGGAGAGGTGTTATTTGGGATTATAGACTTTGCATAGTCTGAGGGACTCGGCGCGCACCGAAACACTTTGCTTTTCAATCCCAGTTTTCGTTAGTCCAGTGACTCTAACAGATGCAAAATTATTCCTACACCAGCTGACCCTGCCACAATTAGTCATTTTATCCCAGTGGCCTTCATATCACAGTCCAGTGGCTGCTGTCAGACTCTGGATGTTTATTTGTCTCACTGTCATCAACATTTATCACCCAGCTTTGTCCCATGGTGCTTGCTGCATCATGGATGGAAACCTAACTCTTTAGTCCCTTTCTGTTAACTGTGAGTATAACTGTACCTCTGGTTATGCCCTAGCCCTAAGCTTATCCATAATAGTTAAAGTCAATAAAAAAGTCCCAGGTAACTGTCAGCCTCTTTGCCCTGCCTAGCCTTGCAGGATCAAGCAATGAAACTGCCTCTTCAGACAATTTGGTCCCAGAACTGAATCCTAGACTAACATCATAAACACATGATCTTTAATAACCACAAAATTACCTATAAATCTTGATTTCTGACCAACTTCTAACTATGTTCTTCCTGCTAGCCGTGTGATGTGACAGATCAAAATGTGACAGATGACAAATACAGATGAGACAAACTCATCAGTAAAATATTCTCAGCCTAACCAGCTCTAACCGATATTAGCATTCCGCTGCTTTGACACAGTGAAAATCAAAACACGTGCCATTCTCCCTTTTACCAGCACCTTTTACTAGTTCAGGCAGCAATGCAGGATCTTCGCTTCCTGCTTTCCCACACCCTAAGCCCTGCTTTAACCCATGCCTTAGCATTACAGCGCAGAATCTTTTGTCTGCCTGTCCTTTGCTCCTTGCTAACCCCAGCCCTCATTCTGGCTGCATGGGACTGAGAGTTTCACAATTCATCTAATGACAGCAACCCTTCTTCTGGCAAGTCTTCACCCTAAACCAAACCTATCCTTAACACTCCGGTGACTAGCATCAATGCTAGGCAGATGCCATTTTTCCCTACCAGGGTCTGCCATGCCAGGTAACAATAGTTAATCTAGCTCCTTGACCCTTGTTCTCCCAAAACCTAACACCGCCCTGTAGTGACTTCCTATCAAGTCATTCACCTTGAAAGAATCTCACTACACTCCATTACTGTAAACCTAGCTTTTAAGCTTCTGTAGCCCAGAGCCTAATCTATCACAAATCAAAATCTACCTTTAGTATTAGAGACCAGTGACAGCTACCTCCAAAAACCTAAGTCATTCATCACATTGGCGTGACCTGCCAACAAGCCTCCTTCTTCAGACTTTTACTGCTCAGAAGCTCAGTGGTGATGCTGGTGTAGTCCCAGCTCCAGTCTTAGCCATAGGACATCTTGGAATAAACCAAAAGTTACTTGTATTTGTCACTGTCCACCATCACCTTAACTCTGCAGGCCTTGCAAAATCTATCAGAAAGCTTTCTGGCCCTGTTACCCCTAATGCTAAACTAATCTAAACTCTAATTCAAACACAATCTAACTCCAGCATTACAACTATCGCACGTGCGACTTCTCCACCAAATATCTAAATGCAAGTAATTTGTTGACCCTGGAAATAATCCCTTCCAACCATACTAAGCTTTTAATGATTGGTCAACAAACTTATGTCATCAGTTCATGGTAGCTTAAACCCTAATTTTGACATCTGTCACTGCCTTAACTCCAACCCCTTCCTAAGGCTGAATGCATCATTTACACTGCTGGCAGCAGCTCTTGTAGTAGGCCTGTAGGCCATACAAGATCTAGCATCAATATTACATTTTCATCTTTTTGTGTCCATCATCCTCATCCTATTCCCAACCTTCACTTCGGGTCTAACAGTGGTACAGAGTCCCTGAACTGCTCTAGCCCTGGCCACAGGCCAGAAGCTATTCACCATTTCCAACATTATGTATTTCAAGCTCTAACAATGAGCCGAACTCCTCCGCCTGTAATGTCCAAGACCTAACCAATGCTAGTATCAATAGCAAGGGCCTTCTGTTCTTATTAATTCTCTGGGACTATAAAGAAAATATTGGCCTTTCTAAACGCAAATTCAGGTCTCATCAGTTCCTGCCTTGGTAGCAGCAGCGGGTAGTACAATACCTAAAATTTAGGATCTAGTCTAGTCTAGGCATCCAAAGCAGACTCAGATTCCACACCCAGAAGGTCAATCTACAGGCTTTGGGCTGTTGGGACAGTGGGCACTCTTCACATGAACTTGGGCTATCAAGCATGCAGGGCTGCAAGATGGATAGACGGATGGCTCTGTGTATGTGTGTGTGTACATTCATGATGCAAACACAAATGTTAAAGGAGTGCATTTTGAACAGTTTGGAAAGCTGCGTGATGCCTAGATGCCTAAATTCTGCCTAAGCCTCACTGCAGGGGGAAATTTTGTTAAGCAAGGTCTTACCCACTGTGCCTAAAGCTATGTCTCTCATCCACACTGGAAAAACAGGTTTCTTTCCTTTTTGAAAGTGCTACAATGTCTTCTCCCAATAGTTTTGATTTACCTCCACCGAAGCTGACATACGCGTTTTCACCTTTCTTTCCTTGGGACTGCAGAAGCTTTGTTGCCATATGCCAGGTGTCAATGTGCATCACCCCCATCCTGAGGAGGATATGTATTTGAACTGGCAGTGTAGAGAATTGACTCTGGGCACAAGTAATCTATGTGTCATGGCTTTGGCATGTCACCTGTCAGATGATGTTCCTTAATGAAGCCCATTCATTCTTACCAGATGGGCCATTGAGGCAGACATCAGCCTCTTCTGCAGATGTAGCTTGATATTCAAGCCCAGTGATCATCTGGGAGAAGGGGGATTTTTAATATCTGAAAATGAGGAAAGCAGCTAAGCCCATGTCTTGCTGAAGTCTGTGGCAGTCAGCAATGACTCTGGAGTCTGGACTGAAACCAGTGTTATTACGTTTTTAAAAAACAAATAAAAAATAAATACAATGTGTTATTCAATCAGTTTTAGAAAACTCTGAAACTCATGAAATCAAAACAGTGCTGTGGAAATCAGGGATTTTTGTCTTCACGACAGCAGGTAGCTTCTGTTGAATGATGGAGATATTTGCCAGGGTGAAGTGGATTATTTTTATCATAACTCTCTTTCCATTAGGACATTCCCTGCTGGCTTGGAGGATTATATCTATTTTGGCTTGGAGGATTATACCAATTTGTTTTGCTACAAAATCAATAAAAATAAAAGCTAAAATGACAATTAAATCCAAGAAAGCCCAGCTGGAAAGCATGCAAAATTCCTCTTTTCTAATTAAACTCTGTGCAAACCACAGCTTTACAGAGGCATTAGGGAGGGAGGGAATAAAAGGAGCATGCTCCCACTAACACACTTACTGTAGCTGCCTTTCAGGCTAAACAAATTACCACAGAATGTTAACCCAGCACTTTAACAAGCAGCAAGGCCTGCAGGGTCTCTCTCATTTTGAGAAGGGGAGGGGAAAGGTGTGACTGAGAATGTAGGGGGCATATGTACACCATCTCTTGCTGTTGGATGTGAAAACCTTGCTGTGTGCCCTAAAGAACAATGGAGTTAGCAGGAGCTGACTTCAATGGGCTTTGGATAATGTCTATAATGCAATTAGGAAGGTGCAGTATATGGCAGTTAACGTCTCCCTCTTTAGTCTTGCAGCAGCAACTGGCTGCTAGAACTGCTGTTTTGGAGCCAACATGCAAGAAAGTGGGTGTCTGAATAGGAAGAAAAACCAATGGCTTTCAGCAAACACACCCTGGCAGGCTGCTGCCTTCATCTTCTCATGTTGCTTCCCCTGCAGCCACTAAGGAAAGCTGCTAGCACTCTTAAAAAGCCAAACAAATAAAGAAAACCTCCAACAACCACAACAAAACGAACGAAATCTCACGGCATAAGAGAGTAAAATACAGATAGGCACAACTGTGAAACGAGAAGAGGAAAGAAAATGTGATGTGTGGAAAAAGACCAATGAACTACACGGACAAAACTTTCAGCTACTGCAAATTAAATGTGAAAGGAGAAAGATCAAAGGAGGATACAGGACCTATATTCCTGTGGAACTTGTTGTAATACTGAATCTATGGACAAAACAAGCCACAGGCCATCCTTCCATATCAGTACCTTATGGTAAGTGAGCAATGCTGGATTGCTTTCCCTCATCTTAGACCCTTTACTTCTTGTTTCAGCACCAAAGCACCAAAGTCTTGACTGTTGGCTGTCACCAGTCTTACATGGAAAGAAGACACCACTATTAATGTTAGGCACTGTTGCTAAAGCCACTGTTCACCTTTGGCAGACAGGCAGAATGAGATGCAGTTTCCATATGGCTAATGCATTTTATATGTAATATCAAGTGCCAGGCCGGAGCTGCAAGTCATGAAGTGAATGCAGAACGCCTTCTGTGATGCTGTTGCCCTTTGAATAGTCAACGTTTTTTATCAGCAAAATGAATGGATCCACTTGAAAGTCAGCCCTACAGATTGCAAAACTTTTCACCTCAGTCAGAGAAGTATTTTGCACCAGTAACTTTACAATGGAAAGGTTCCAGCCACAGTGCAAACAACACTTTCCCACTGGAAATGCTAGATCTTGATAGCCCCTGAAAATCAGGATTTTGGCCTCTAAAAGAAGGACTCATCGCACTTGTTCATTCTGACATGGGCTATTAAACTACGTGTACTGACGCTGCAACACCTGATCACTCATGTCTGGAGATGAGGGAGCCAAGGCGAAGCCTGCTCTAGAAGGACACAGCTATGAATGGCACGGGCTCATATCTCAGACACGTTCCTTCCATTGGACATGCAGCTCTGCTGGGTAATGCAACCATGGCAGCCACAGGAGAAACACCCTAAATTGGTAGAGGTAAAGCTGTCTCTCAGAACAAGGTTATTTAAACTGACAGAAGTACTCTTCTGTCAGCATAATCAGATATACACTGCAGGGTTTGCTGGCACGCCTGTCATGATGAGGAGAAGGAAGATTTTTTTTCCACTGTTTTCATTGATATTGAGCTGCTGGCAAATTTCACAGTGAAAACCACATTTAGTATAGCAAGATTATACTTTGCTTGGGAGATCCTCAAAAAGGAATGCCTCAAGCATAACATTGGGATTGATGCTGATTAGCTAGTCGAGACAAAAATTGTAATGAACCTTGTGAGCGCCAATAGAGTGCATTTGCTGCTCGTCCTTCTCTAATAATATTGTGGCACAAACCACTTCTCCCCAATATGCTGGTCTATGCATAACTCCAGTAGTTAACCTTGACTGTCTGAAGAACATGGCTTTAAATTTGATATTGTGTTCATTTTTATCCTTTGCTGTCAAAAAATATTAAATCTTCCCTCAGCCACTTGCTTTGCATGGTGAAAGACAGATGGTTGTGCTGGATCATTCCACAGCAGAGCAGATGTTGTAATAGAGGACCCAAGAATTCTGCCAAATTAATTAGACTCTTCCACTGATCTGGATAAAAAAAACAGCACACTGGCATTTCAAAGGGGTCTTGATTCTAATTTATACCACCCTGTCAGGTTATCTCCTGTGAAATATAGGTATGATGGGGCGTTCTTCTAGGGCATTGTATCAGATGACTTTGAAATAGGGTAGAAAGGTGGTAGGCGGATATCAACTCTTTAATACACCATCCTAAAATGTATATAGAAAAGTAATCTTGAACTAATAGCATGGAAAAATCTATGACATATATGCTCCCATATCCAATATATTTTTGTATCTTGGAGAACAAAATTGCCTTAGCTTAATTCTTTGTCAACTAAACTTTCCACACACAAATCCATGAAATACAAAATATGTACATTTTTTGCAGCATTTCACAATCTTATTCATAAGGCCCATAAGTAGTGCTCAGAATTTGTATAGCTTTTTTTGCCTTATTGGAACACTGTTTCAGAACTTCTTGGTTCTTGATATTGGGGAACACATGCATGAGGAACATAACAAGTTTTTAAAACGAATTTTTTGGATACAGTCAGTAAGGTATGGACAAGTATGGTATTGCTGAGCTGCACGCTAGAAAATAGTCTTCCTCTTTGTGGACCGTATTTCTCTTTAGTGCAACAGCAAAGCAAATTCTCTCTGCAAAGCATCAGTATCCTCAGGAAGATACCAACAGAGTTTGAAAAAAACATGGTTCTGAAAATATAACTCTTCAATAAGAAGCTCACTGAAAAAGAGTCTCTATGGTTTCTCTGATTAGCTCCTTGCACTGTAAAAAGGATCTCTGCACATTGATAAGTTTAAAAATGCATCTATTATGGCAAATGGAAGGACTTCATTGTACAATTGGACTTGCATGTCTTCTTCAATGTATTTTTCTTCCTTAAGACTTAGACATCTGTTTTGATTACTATAGAAAAAATTACATTGTCCGCTACTGTCCCAATGTTTAATGCTAGAGTACAGAAATAATGTTGGTTATTCTATAAAATACCTTTTTCTTGCCATATTATTCTAAAATCATAGAATCATAGAATAGTTCGGGTTGGAAAGGACCTTTAAAGGTCCTTTAGTCCAACCCCCCCTGCCGTGGGCAGGGACATCTTCAACTAGGTCAGGTTGCTCAGAGCCCCGTCCAACCTGACCTTGAATGTTTCCAGGGATGGGGCATCTACCACCTCTCTGGGCAACCTGTGCCAGTGTTTCACCACCCTCGTGAAAAATTTCTTCCTTATATCTAGTCTAAATGTACCCTCTTTTAGTTTAAAACCACTCCCCTTTGTCCTGTTGCAACAGGCCCTGCTAAAAACTTTGTCCCCGTCTTTCTTATAAGCCCCCTTTAAGTGCTGAAAGGCTGCAAAAAGGTCTCCCCGAAGCCTTCTCTTCTCCAGGCTGAACAACCCCAACTCTCTCAGCCTTTCTTCATAGGAGAGGCGTTCCACCCCCCTGATCATTTTCATGGCCCTCCTCTGGACCCGCTCCAACAGGTCCCTGTCTTTCTTGTGCTGAGGGCTCCAGAGCTGGACGCAGCACTGCAGGTGGGGTCTCACCAGAGCAGAGCAGAGGGGCAGAATCACCTCCCTTGACCTGCTGGCCACGCTTCTTTTGATGCAGCCCAGGATGTGGTTGGCCTTCTGGGCTGCAAGCGCACATTGCTGGCTCATGTCCAGCTTTTCGTCCCCCAGTACCCCCAAGTCCTTCTTGGCAGGGCTGCTCTCAATCCCTTCCTCCCCCAGCCTGTATTGATACTAGGGGTTGCCCCGACCCCGGTGCAGGACCTTGCACTTGGCCTCTTGAACCTCATGAGGTTCACACAGGCTCACTTCTCAAGCTTGTCCAGGTCCCTCTGGATGGCATCCCGTCCCTCAGGCGTGTCGACCGCACCACTCAGCTTGGTGTCATCTGCAAACTTGCTGAGGGTGCGCTCGATCCCACTGTCTCTGTCATTGATGAAGATATTAAACAGTAACGGTCCCAATACAGACTCCTGAGGGACACCGCTCATCACTGATCTCCATCTGGACATTGAGCCGTTGACCACTACCCTCTGGATGCATCCATCCAAACAATTCCTCACCCACCAGACTGTCCACCCATCAAATCCATATCTCTCCAGTTTAGAGAGAAGGATATTGTGGGGGACCATGTCAAAGGTCTGACAGAGGTTCAGATAGACGACATCTGTAGCCCTTCCCATGTCGACTGATGTAGTCACTCCATCATAGAAGGCCACTAGGTTGGTCAGGCAGGACTTGCCCTTGGTGAAGCCATGCTGGCTGTCTCGAATCACCTCCCTGTCCTCCATGTGCCTTAGCATAGCTTCCAGGAGGATCTGTTCCATGATCTTCCCAGGCACAGAGGTGAGACTGACTGGCCTGTAGTTCCCCGGGTCTTCCTTTTTTCCCTTTTTAAAAATGGGGGTTATGTTTCCCCTTTTCCAGTCAGTGGGAACTTCACTGGACTGCCACGACTTCTCAAATACGATGGATAGTGGCTTAGCAACTTCATCCGCCAGTTCCTTCAGGACCCGCGGATGGATCTCATCAGGTCCCACAGACTTGTGCGCCTTCAGGTTCCTTAGAAGGTCTCAGACCTGATCTTCTCCTACAGTGGGCGGCTCTTCATTTTCCCAGTCCCCACCTTTGCCTTCTGCGGCTTGGGCGGTGAGGCTCGAGCATTTGCTGGTGAAGACCGAGGCAAAAAAGTCTGAGTACCTCCGCCTTCTCCGTATCCTGGGTAACCAGGTCTCCCATTTCCTTCCGAAGAAGGCCCACATTTTCCCTAGTCTTCCTTTTATCCTCGACGTACCTATAGAAGCTTTTCTTGTTGCCCTTGTCGTCGCTGGCCAGATTTAATTCTATCAGGGCTTTAGCTTTCCTAACTTGATCCCTGGCCGCTCAGACAATTTCTCTGTATTCCTCCCAGGCTACCTGTCCTTGCTTCCGCGCTCTGTAGGCTTCCTTTTTGTGTTTGAGTGTGTCCAGGAACTCCTTAATACTAGAAAGAAATAAGTAAAAAGCGCTTAGCTGACATTTCTTTTTACCAAGCACTGTTCTTTCTGTTTAGAAACTGAAACTAGTGGGCTACATCTTCAACAGGTGCAAAGCTGTGCAGCTCCATTAATTTTAATAGAAAAATTTCAATTTATACATACTGAAATCTGACACCATGACTCTTTGTCAAGCTGCATAACAGTATGTCTGTTATCATGGCAGCCAGTGCTTAGGTAGTTTCAGAAGCTGTGGCATCAAAGGCATGTCTAGAAAACACAAAAGCTAGTATTGTAAGGGTTGCTAAAATGCACAAACTTTAGTGAGTTTAATGATGCTGTAGCTTATTAACTTTTGCTGTTTATTCAGTATTTATGTCCCGGCTGGTTCTCTCGGGAAGGTAAGAGCAGTCATCTATTTCCTGAGAAAGTAAATTAGTTAGCAAAAAATATCCTTTCCCCTGAGTATGACAGAACGAAGCAGGGACATTTTCCTTGCTCCTCAGGTCTGAGCCAGCCTCTGCAACCAGTGACTGGAAGAGCTCCATCGTGCCGTCCCCTTTGGGTCCTCTCCCAGTGCTGTGCCCGTCCTCTCTCGGTGACGCCTCTGCTTCCCTGCACATGGCTTCATCCACGCAGTTCCCAACCCCTGCCTTTGCGGCTGGTGCTTGAGGAAGTTCCTGCCCTTCTCCCCAAGACACTTCGTGCTCAGACCCTCGTGGCTGCAGTACTGTTCTTCGGTTCAGACTCCGTAAGGGAAAAATTTCTTCTTAATTCAGCCAGAAGGAAAGCTCTTATTTCCATCAGCTTATGTCTAAGGCCTGTTGTAGCCCGGGGATCAAGGCACGCTAGCTGTCTACTGCTAAATCTTTCAGGACCACAGTGCTGGTCTACTTGACCGACTGTGTGCTGTTCACGGTAGAGTCCATTTCTCTGCCCACGCTTCGGCCATCTGTATAGATGCGCTGTGCCGCTCCTTTTATCCAGTAACAAAGAGGCCCCAGCTGGCTGCGCGTTGGGATTTGCCTCCAACCATAGGTGCTGGTTAAACTGGACTCTGAATCCACAGCTGCTTCATATTCTCCTGACATAACGGCAACCAGTTAGGATTTGGTGTCAAACAGGGCTAGTGATGAGATTATTCTCCTCTCCTCCCTCTGGCAACAAAGCCGTGTGCCAGCCATCAGCCAGGCTGCCGCTGCATATGTGCGTGAGGTCCTAGCATCTTCTGTGTTAGTTCTTCCTAACAAAAGGCGCTTGCCATTTCCTCGGCCTCGGGGAAGGTGTGCCTTCAAACCCACTTCCAGCTTGAAGGAAGAGAGACAGGCTTGAATCTTACAGAGGTGTATTTTTATCCTTTTGAGAGACTAGGTCTGAGTCTAGTTCCTATGCTGTTCCTCAGGTTATTCCTCAGCAGCGTGAGATCAGCCTGTAGTCCAATACAGGTTATTTCAGGATGAGGTAACAATTTCGCAGCTACTCATCGTGTGTCTTAGCCATTAAAACAACCCTCTGGGCAGCTGACCAGTCTCTGTGATATTTTTGCTATGCTAACTCTTCAGGGGGAAGCCTCCTATGAAAACACATAGTTCAGCAAAGTTAGTTGCTCTGTCCCACTGACCTTTTTACTATATAACGGCTAGTGGATTTTAGCGTTTAATGCAAGTGAATCCGGCAGAAAACTTAGCTGCTGAAGTCTGCCTAGAGATGAAAGGCTCTGAAACTAAAATCTCCAGTACAGCAAGCAAAGAACGCAGAGGGAAGGTTCGTTGGCCTAGGCAAGAAGCCGGTGGCAGGATAAGGTGATGCTGCTGAAGCCGTCACATCCCAGCACCTCAGACAAGTCAAAGGCATCCACCTCACCGGTGAGAGGCAGCCGTTCAGCATGGGCAAAGACACTGGGGGACCCCCACAAAGACGGTCGCGGCAGTCATTTCCTCTCGTTGCCCACCGCGTTTTCTGTTCAACACACAGTCTGGGTGTGCTGATTGTGAGCTGATCGTATGTAAATCAATGGATTTTTTTCATATATGGACATGCAATGGTCCTTTATTTTAACTCCTTACTTTGCTGTAAAATATATGCACAATGCCAGGTAAGAGCAATAACATGTTTTCTTCCCTGACTTGGCTCTGTTACACGATTATTATATCTTCAGGGAAACTGGCAGCTTCCAGAGGCTTGCTAAAAATAGGAACTTGCTTTAAACATATATCAGAATACACGGCATGAGGGGCTTTCTTCCTCCCATACTTTCAGTTGTAACTAGCACATCCTTCCTGGTACCATATTTTGGAATAATATATCACACCTTCATTTTCATAAAGGAAAATCTGTACTTCAGCACCAGTGACTTACAGTACTAATCCATTATCAGAATGCCATGGAACTGATAATGCCCTGGTGTCACAGCATAATCCATCACTGGAGCATGTGCACTGTCGAAGTGTTTCTACAAGGTCCCTTAATAATCAGAGAGGATTTCTGCCTTCCAAAAGCAAATAAGTTTTACATTTTTCAAGAAAACATTTTTTTTCCCCCCTGAAATTATAAAAACTTTCAGGCAGATGCAGAATTTATATTACATTACTATTTATTTTATGAAGTAATTTCAGGTTCATTTGAAAATGAGCTGTTCCAAAATCCAGATCTGGCATTAAAAGTAAACATAAATATTTGAAAAACAGATAATTAAAAATGTAATGGAAAATGTCAGAGCTTTGTATAATGAAAGATGTGAGAAGCTGTGTTCTCTCCCTATTTCTCTTCATATATTATCATCTTCATCTGAATGCCTGAGAACATGGATACTTTCAACCCGATGACAGTCTTGTGCAGTGGGGATTGTTAGTCCTATTTTATTCTTTTTCACTTTCTAGGTCAGAAGAAACTCTGGCAGATGCTTTAAAACAGATGCCCTAAAGACTGAAATGTGCTTTGTCTTATCATTCATTCTGGATACATTTATAAAACTGAAAAAATAGTCCTGAATCCCAGCTTGGAGAGAAGCTTACTTCACTCCCCCTCACGCTTTCCTGTTGTGGCATATCCATTGCAGTCACTCGTGCAGGGATACCCCAGCCTGCTCCAAGCAAGGTCAAGCGAGTACCAGCCCAGCCAGTGTAGCACAGGGCTCCCTTCTGGCCAATTTGCTCTGCTCGAGTAAGCTGCTCCCGCCACCTAAACTGGTTTGGGTATCTCTGCATTGTACTTTGTCCCTTATTAGTTTTTACATCTGACACATCCATCTTCTCCCTCAGCTAGTGAGTCATGCTGTTTTGCATTCTGTGCTTGGTTTATGCTTATGCTGGCTCTACTCAGTTGCAATTCAATTGACTTCAGGTGGTATTACTCCTGAGGTTAACGAGGGACAGAGATAAAGGCGTCTTTACTTCAAGATGAATGCAGATATGGATCCACAGCCTCCTAATAAGGCAGCTGTGGAAATGTCATAAATTAGGCTGACTATTCTCAAACCATGTTTATCAAAAATGCAGAGGTATCCATAAGCAATGTTTGGTTCCTCGACTTCTTAAGGAGAAAGTTGCACCCATAGAGGTGGGCTGCTTCCCTGGATAACTTCAATTAAACAGCATATCCAGCTGCTCTGAATTCCTGTCACTGACAGGGCATTTTAAGACTGCTTAACTGAGTCTAATACCAAGCTTCTAGCACGCCCAGGATAAAGGATGCCCTCCAGTGCAAAGGTTTCTGTCTGCATTTCTGAACAGGTGAAAGCAATGTCTGCATTTTTGCTGTGTCCAAATCAGAGAACACTAAGCTGTGTGGGAACAGGAGCTCCTCAATCCTCCAGCACTGATGAGCAGATACTAAAATCTTGAGTGATAATGGCTTCCTGGGCATAGAGGCTTACTGGTTCCTGTACAGAAGGAGAAAAGGAAACAGATCCACCAGCCCAAGTTTGTGCCTGTCAGGGGGCTGCAGAAGGTGCAGTGAGCCAGGCAGTCCTCCGCAAGTCCCTGGTCCTGAGGGCTGTCAGGGCAGGTGCTGCAGGCATGGAGACGTGCCTCAGCATTGAGATGTGATGTTGTGCTTTTGTAATATGACAACAGCTCTGTGTCCCTGGGACTGAAAGGTTTATTTTGCTGAACATTGAACTGACATGTTGGAGTTGGTTTCTACCCAGAGGAAATTCCCACTGGAGGTGAACAGAAGAGAGACTGTGGGAGGCAAAGGGCAGGACGGGGGCGAGGAGTAACTCGGTGGCACAGCCTGGACTAGGACTCAGGCGACCTGAACTCCTGTCCCCATTCACTAGGGCAAATACTCAGCTTTCTTCATGTGACTTTTGCAGGCAGGTGATGTTGCAGCACCAAACAGACATCAGTGGTTTGCCACTTCTCCCTTTAAAACACTGGCTAGCTTTAGAAATATTCATTGCTTGCACTGTAACATGTAGCACACTGCCAAAATAATTATCTGCTGATTTAAAAGCAAAGATGACCCTTTATTATTCTGTTCTTCTGACAGCCAGAGCTAGGAACTGACACATTACTATTCTGCAAGAAGAACTGAGGAAATCAGGAGAATATTTGCAAATTCAAAGAAGTCTCAAAAAGACTTCTTGCTGCTTTTTTTTTTTTTTTTACACAGGCCTAATAAGTGCTTGCAATAATCAAAAGTGCATTTTGTCACTTGTGATACGTTCTCTCAAAAGAGAATAGAAATCATATATGCTCCTTGGCCACGTTTTTATCACTATATTTACTATTGTGTATGCATACACATGAGGGTATAGAGACTGGCTGGTCTATCGACAATACAAGGGAAAGACTTGGGCTTCATTGCTGAGCTCCCAGCAAGCTACTGGCTGGCACTGGGAATTTATTTCTCCTCTCTGTAGTTTTTCTCCTCAAAGCCTCACCTAGACAAAGAGATTAATGATTATTTAATGACGACTGTTTTTAAACCCAGTGGTTCATCATTTAATCTCCAGAGTGAAATCATGCCTTTTATGAAGAAAAACTCCAATAAGGACCAATAGACTCAGTGAGCTCCAAACAGTGGAGTTAACCAACCTGTTAACATCTTGTCCAAAGTGGACTATTTTGCGTGAATAGCACATGGCAGGGAAATTCAGCAATCTTTGGGCAATGGCTTCAGAAAAATGTGAAACACAGGTGATTTGTGACCTAACTGAGGCCGGGTGGGGGACCTGGGAGCACCTCCCCAGAGGCTGTGTGTTGCGCCTTGGGGAATTCTACACCAGTGACAAACTTTTACCCTTTTAACCCAAACACCTTATTTCTATAGATTGCATATGTAATCTTCCATAGCATCAGAAAAATAGGGTTTGTACCATTCATCTCTTTCTCACAAACTCTAAGTTTTTTTTTTCAATCTTTTCTCCTATGAATACTTTTTCAGCTAAATTCAATTTAAATTCAATTTAATTTTATCTAAGTGAATTTCTTCCTTTAGATCCATCTGTCTTGCACACTGCAGCACAATGTACAGATAGCTAGACTAGTTTTGTGTCAGCTATGCCCAGTACAGCAGTTTAGCCACTGGAACAAAAAATGCTGCACAAATTTACTCCACTGGAAGTCTGAGTTAGTATGACTATGTCGCACTGAAGTTTATTTCAGATGCACTTTCTCCTGTCATCTTTTTCCCTGTGCATTTTAGTTTTGCTGTGTCAGATCTTGTTAGCTGTTATTGCAGAAATCATATTAATTTATGCTGAAATTTAGGTTCTTGTAGAGCCAGAACTTCCCAGCACCATGCACATTATACCACCAGCAATACTAAGAAAATTGCCTGCAAGCATAACACCAAACAACAACATTATTCTATTTGTAAAACTAGATTCAGAAAGATCAGATAGATTCAGAGCTTTTAGACGCATGTTAACGTTGAGTGAATCCTCCTGTGTGGCAACACAGTACATAAACCAGTCAATGTATTTTCCCTGGAAAACCTCTCCTGAACCTACATTACTTGAGTTAGAGAGTGTTAGTAATGAATGTTCTTAATTTGAAGTTGAAATACCTTTGATCAAACAACAAAATGAGATCCTCGAAGATGAAAGACCTCTCTGCTGCTAGATAACTAGCAGAGTCTGTGAAAATAATGATCACTTGCATTTAGCTACAGAAAAGGAACTCCAAGCTTGGAGTGAATGAATAATGATATCCATAAAATTCACACAAATGCCTCTAACGACCTCTGTGATTTCCAACGTGATGTATCTTTTGAGAAGATGGAGATAGGTTGGCACAAAGGGGGGGGGGTAGAAAGGACCCCCTGCAAACTGTCCATTGTCTGTTTGACTTGGTGGGCGCTTCAGAGTCAACAGGACACAGGTGAGGAGGGGAGCAGAAAGCCAAAGTGGCTGCCCACAGGGGATTTAGGTCAATATGCTTATAAGTTTCACCCCCTCATTAATTGATAACCTGGAAATGTTTGCTTTGCAATAGTATTAAGATTGTTAGTCCTTCAGCTTGTGGATCTGCTAACAGCACAGCCATCTCTGCTGTTCTGCTTGGCAAACCTTCCCTCCTTGCACGCAACCTCTCTCTTCCCCATTACTGCCTCTTGGTGAGGGGATCCTGTTAGTGAGGCAGGGATGCTGGCTAGGAAATGGGGGACTAATATAAATTGGTATCGTCAGGAGCAGCTGTACGGTGCCAGGAGAGCACCCCTGCCAAGCACACCAGTCTGAGGCATGGCATGGCTCACCCTGCCTCTGCCACTGCAACCGTGGCTGCTGCGCTCCCGGGGCACTTGGGCTCTCACATAGCCGCCCCTGATGTTTGAAGCAGTGCTGTGAACTGGAAACTATTTACAATGAAGTCATCTCCCCGCTTTTAATGAAACAATCATGGTTTTCCTCTCCTTTACTGTTATTTGAGTAGAAAGTCCTCTCCAGACCTGGGAGAGCTGGATGCCATGCAGGTGTTTGTGCCCACTGCAGGGTTTCATTGCACTCTGACAGGAAACATTTTGCTCAAGAATTCATCCATCCCTCTTGTTTATTCCTCCTCCATCATCATAATCCTTTATTTATGATATTTTTGTTTTCCTCTGAGATGCCCAGCACAGAACTTGCAGTTCATGAATATGGACAAAAAGAGAGAGCTTGTACCCAGATTTGTGACCTACCGTTTGAGGACTATAGCCTTTCTTTTGGTGTTATTTTGGCAGCCTCCAGGGTCCTGTGAGCTGTTGTACCTTTTCCCTAACATGCCAGAGGCTCCAATCCCAAAGGAGGCCCTGTGACAGCAGCTTTGCTGGTATTTTTTGTAGTTGCTGCATTGGAAGAGGATTTTACAATACTTTTACTGTCTCCGGGCCATCTATTGGCAAATGAAATATAGTATGAATCTAATGCTAGCAATCCAGAAAAGTAATGGAAAAGTGCAGAAGACTTATAAAGGCAAGGGCCTTCTTGTCCTGAAAACATCCTTATTGATCTGTAACAAAGAAAGACAAACTGAAAGCTGCAGAGGAACCAAAAGGATTTCCATCACACCTCCCAGTGTATCCCCGAAAGGACAGAAGCACTGCATCACCCTTTTCTGTCTGTCAGAGGGGATTGATTTCTAGTATTGCTCTTGTACTCCCTTCAATACCCTGTCTCTGCCATGGAAATACGTGGATCCACACACACCGGCTGAATATACCAATATATACCAATATCGCATATATAAACACATATACCATGTGGTATACAATATGGAATGTTCAAATACTCGGAATACTCAAAATCAGATATGCCTGGGGAGTGGCACGAGGGATTCCCTCCCAGGAGCTGGACCCTGATGTTGCTGAAGGCTCTGCCATCCCAGGAAGGCTCAGACTGGAGACTCTGCACACCAGCTCTTACGTGCTGAAGGGTTAAAGGTCTAGTAGTAATATTTCATGTGCTATCAATACAAGATGGTTTTGGCATTGACTTTCCTCTCACCCAACAATACTTTATTTAGTAGTGGCAGCCCCCCTCCCATTAATATAGGCAATCATGGCAAATAAACCACAAGTCTCTACATGAATATATTTATCGTTCCTGGTCTTTAATAGTTAAAAATAGATGGGCATGTTTTGTATTCCACAGGCATGAAGCAGGTAGATGATGACTCAATGCAGCTGGGAATTCATCTCACCTAGTTCAAGCGACATGTATTATTCATGTGTAGTCAATGAGAAGGATGAGTAGTCAAGCTTGAGAGTCCATTAAATAAACAAACGCAGATCCGTGCAAGCTAAATTGGATGGAGCTACTTTGTGTTTTTCCAGACTGTGGCTACAATGAGTGGCTCTGAAGTCAAAACTCGTGATCCTTCTGAGGAGCCTCTGGGACTGGAAGGCTGGTGACAGTGGGAGACAGAGAGTCCTTGCACGTAACAAAAACTGTAAAGAGAGTAAGGCATGACTGCCCATGGTTGCCTGAAGCCATTAAATTTAAATGAAGTTAAACCTAAAGGATTAAAGAAGGTCAAGAACTGTCAATTCAATATTGGCAACAGAGCAGATGCGTTCAGGCGGCGTCAGGTTTTGAAGCTATCTATGGAGATCAGGAGTCACAGAAAATCCGCACCAGCGGCAATGACTGTTTTTCTTCTCTCTGGCTTTCAACTGAGATTCATTTTGCACATGCCTGAACTTTCCTGGCATCTCTGACAAATGTCCACTGGCACAGAGACACAAACACCGTCTTCTGGATAACGCATGCTTCCAGACCCTTGTGCAGTGGCTGCTTGCCACCTGGAATGGGCTGTAGGTGGTCGGTGAGATGCCGGCTCAGGCCTGATGTCTCCTCGGAATGGCCAGCGCTAACAGAGCATAAGGTCACCCTTGCCTGCCTTCAACTGCCTGAATGTCGGACACCCAGGGCTCAGTCTGGGCACTCCTGAGCAGGTGTCGGGTGCCTCTGTGTACCGCTGTTGGTACCCGCTCACGTGTGTAAATGCTGTGGTCTGTGAGTTGTGTGCCATCCAGGATGAGATTCAGCTGCCTACACAAAGGTGTCCAACGCCACCTGAGATGCTGTAGCATGTCCTACTGGCCTCTGGCTGCTGCTCAAGGAGATCACAGGCACCCTGTAGGTCCTGTGCCATATCTGCTAGCCTAGCAGAGATGTCTCGGATGCCCTAGAGTGGCTGAATTAGATGCCTAGGTGTAGGTAGCTGATCCACTCCCCTCTGTCTATGCTAGTTACTCTGGGATCCTTCCTCTCTGCTCTGCAGCAACTTCCAGGACATGCTTCATCTGATCCAAAGACAGGATGGGATGGGTGACATCTGTGAGGTGGGTGCCATGTACGGAGACTGGACTGACCCATAAAGGATCACCTTCTCCAACTGAATGGCAATTATCACCCAGTTCACTCTCAGGATACAGAAAGGGGGCATATTTGCCAGGAGTTGCAGAGAAGCACAGCAAGCCTTGAAAAACAGCCAAAGATGACATGTCGGGGAATTTTTAAGCTTTTCTATATCCATGATATACCAAAGGTCAGAGCTGGATCTCGCTGCGGGTTAATTCCTACGTTAACTTCGTGTGAAGGGAGTTTATTTTGAGAATAGGTCTGGCAGATGGGTGCATATTGTCATCAGTCTGCTGTGATGCTTAAATTCAGATTAGCAGAGGAAAAAAAATCCCTCTCTGGTTTGTACAAATACCTGAAATATGTTCATAATATTACGGCTTTCTGTATGTTCTTCTATCAGCAGTTAATAGTTTTCCCTCTCTTCACCTCCTTAGAAAACTACAAATCCTAAATAAATGCCTGGACCAGGAGTCACCCTGTGTCACGACAGTTGGCCCATGTAGGAAACATAATTGGATTCACTTTACACTCCCTTGAGGAGGTAAGAAATTCAGAATATAATTAAACTGAATTAATCTGTTTGGTATTAACAGCACCAGATTTAGCTTTAGCTGAAATGGGATGCTCTGTCTCATCAGATAGACTCTAGGCTGTCTCAAATCAGCCACCTGTTGTGTCGAGTAAATGATAGACTCTGAAATCCCAGTAGGCTGGATGCTGTGCTTAGCACACACACTCTGATTAGGACACCCTTCGGGGACGAGGGACGTGCTTTTCACAGGGGTCCCATGATGGCTGCAGAGTGAACACGAACACCGTGTGTGCCGTGTGCCAGCTCACTGCCGCAGACCTCCGACTGTTCTCACCACAAACCCAACCCAGCTCCTCACCTGCTGCCCAAGTGCGCTTTAGCCAGGCAGCTGGGCAAAGAAAAAGGTGTTAACACAACCATACTGTTGACCACAAACAACAAGGTGGGCTTCATTCTCCAGCAGCAGGAACCCGAGGTGCCCTCATCACAGTGCCTTTCTGTGCAATATCTGTACGTCGTCAAACTGGATGGAGACCTGCAGCAGGCTGGTTGGGAACTGGAGCACATGATGTGTCTGAGAAGAGGCTGAGGGAAATGGATTTGTGTAGCCTGGAAAAGATCAGGCTGAGGGGGGAACTGATTGCAGTCTTCTGCCTCTTGAAGGGGAAAGATGGTGGTGCATGGTCAAGAGGTAACAGTCACAGGTTGCAGCAAGAGAAAACCCCGCCTGGAACAGCTTACGCAGAGGAGTTGTGTCTTCTCCATCCCTGAAGATTTGCATACCTCATTTGACAAGGCCCGGAGAAGCCTGAAGTAACTTTGAAGTTGGCCCTGCTTTAAGCAGGTGGCTGGACTTGTTCACCTCAGGAGGTTCCTTCCACAATTAATCTTTCTCTAACTTTATAATTTATTTATGCACACCCACACATACACTCAGTGAAACAGTTACATATATTCTAAATTATTTCACTGAGCATTTGATGATTTAATGCATAGTGATGTCTTAAATACCCACTTACGTGTATAACCACCCATATCCTCATCATATGTTTGCCATTCCCAGAGCTATACCAGTTTGCAAATGATCTCTGATCTTTCTGATAAGTTGCAAAAATATATATGGCCATCTGCAGAGCAGACTTGATTCAGCTGAATGATAGGCTTCTTGTTTGTCTTAGCCTGTTGGCATCAGCAGTATCCAGCACTGCTCTATAATCATCAGCCCAATTGAGCAGTGGCAGCAGACAGCCTGCCTGTTACTCATCACATATTTACTTTGTGATCAGCATGCAGAGACATAAAGCATGAACATGCAGCTGAAATGGGCTCCATCAGCTGTTCTGTGGGTGACTGGACAGGAACGTGCATCATGAGACCTGACATTCACCTTCAGCAATGCCTTTTGGTGACTGCAATGCTCCAGTGGTGAAATACTTACGGAAGACTTGTCCTTTGACCTTGCTTGTTAGCTGAGATGATAGATTTTGGCATCTCCCTGTCTGTGAATAGTTACTTGTAAAAATATCTATTTACTTTGTGTTTTGAGAGGTAGAGAGAGCAGGATGGGATGACAATTGCACACATCCTGTGTATGCTAATAATGAAATAGCAGGAAGATTGTCTGCTGGCAGAAACTAACAATTAAAAATCTGGAGTAAGGCATTATCAAGAAATATGAAAGAAATATTTCAAAGAAAATGCCTGTGGCTACTTCTGAGGCAACTGCATGGATCCAGGTAAAATGCTTGCTCAATAGGAACAATACACAGCTCAAATGTCTGTTCACCCACTTGAGAATGTGAAGCAAAACACTCTCAAGAGTCATACAGTGATTTTCCAAAAGATTTTTTTCTCAGTAAATTTGTTAAGTATAAAATGCCCAGGTGAAATATATTGAAATTCCTAAAAAGAAAGAGGAATGTAGTAGCCACAGCTTGCTGCTTTGCAAAATGGATGAATATAAGAAGCAGAGTTTTATTTTCTTTGCTTTCCTATAAAGGATGGCTACAGTATTCCGGTACTTAAAGGCAGCTACAAAGAGGACGGAGGCTCCCTCTACACAAGGATTCACATGGAGAAGAGGAGGGGCAACAGGTACAAGTTGCACAGAGGGAGGTTTTACCTTGATATAAGAAAGACATTTTTTACAGTGAGAACAATCATTGACTGGAACAACCTCCTCAGGGACGTGGTATAGTCCCCATCACTGGAGGTTTTCAAGATGCATTTGGACAGGGCACTAGATAGTGTCATCTAGGCTTCCTTTCTCATAAAAGGTTGGATCAGATGATCTTTCAAGGTCCCTTCCAGCCTGGGCTGTTCTATGATTTTGTAATTCTACTAACTCAGAAGAAAGTAAGTGAACAGCAGCGTGTACCTACTGAGGTTAAGGATACTAAAATACACTCTTCATTTTGAAGCAAAGTCCAATAAACAAGGCATAATCTGACTTTCTTCTAGTAAGCAATATTCTATTTATCAAACACAAGATGTTTGATCCTCTCTGCTCACTGAATTTAGGAAAATAAAGAGATGAGGAACAGATGAGCAACTGTTGAGATAGAAATTAGTAACAGCAGGACACTTGAATATAGAACCTCATTTTGATGTAGGTGATGCATTTTCATTGGAATAGAAACTGCTTAAATACATGTATTTCTATTCTCAGACAGAAAGAATAGTCAATACAGAAAATTAATTCCAGCAAGATAATTTATTTCCAGGGAATAATGGAATTATTGAATTTCTAGTGAAGAGATGTAATTAATTTTTCAAGAACTTTTCCTGGATATAAATCATGTAGCTTACTGGTAGTCTGATCACTAGCCCTCAACTTTAGACTCGTCTTCACATGCCCGAATAACATTTCCAGTGTTCGTCTCTCTGACCCTTTGGAGGTT
Source organism: Calonectris borealis (assembly GCF_964195595.1). Classification (NCBI taxonomy): domain Eukaryota; kingdom Metazoa; phylum Chordata; class Aves; order Procellariiformes; family Procellariidae; genus Calonectris; species Calonectris borealis. The sequence goes on along the minus strand of NC_134312.1, from coordinate 135,972,323 downwards.
CCTCTGATCCTTTGGAGGTTCATTTATTAGCTCTTGTTCAACATGGCTAAAACCAACCTTGGTCCTCTTCCTCCTAAGTCCCCCTCCACCATTCCTTTTCTCAGTTATTATATGAACAGCAGATACTACTGTTACCTGCTAATTTCTCCAAGCCAAATCTCACCCGAGGCTCTCACTCCCAGCTTTATTTCAGCATCGAGGGCTCTTGTTGCAAAACATATCTGAATCTGGCTGCTGCCGCCCATCCACACACCTAACGCTGCTCTCCTTTCTCAGCACCTGCAATACGTTCCACTTGCTCTTGCACCCCCAGCCTTGCTCTGTCTGTACCCACACAGAAATGCTGTTGCAAAAATAATTTTACCCCAAAGGTAAACCAAAGATGTTTTGACCTTGTTGCCCAACCATTTGTATCTGCCAGGGTGCAGAGGATTGAGGTGGGACTGAGGCATTGGGCTGGAGGTCAGGACGTGAGGTTAGGCAGGACCTGGGTGAGGGCCAGAACCAAATGGCAGCTCCTGCACAGGAGGCCATGCCCCAGTTCCTGCAGCTTTTTCCTAGACAGAGAACAGCATTTCTGTCCACAAGTTCAAGGTCCCTTCTGGCCTACCTCACTTCTGTATTACCTCTCACTGAGAATTAAGAAGCTGATTTCCACACCTGAGCTTCTATAATTTGGTTGTTGTTGTTGTTATTATTATTATTATTATTATTATTATTATTATTATATTTTCAAACAATACTTTTTCCTTTTACCTACACAACCCTCCAGATGTGGGATGCTCTCACCAGGCCACACCGTGTTCTCCTAGAAATCCCTGCTTAATTCTCTGTTGTGTCCCCAACTATACAGAAGTGCTTGATGGATTTTTGACTACCAGTGTGCTAGCATCACTGTGATATGCTGACCGATATTGAATTATTTTATCTTAGTATTCTCCAGATTGTCTACATTTCTATATTATCACTTGTCCCATGTTACAAAGTCCTCAGGCTAGATCTAAGCTCTTTCCTATCTTTGTTTGTATAGCATTTATCACAGTAGAATCCTCCTCCGTGATCAGTGTTCCTAAATACTTGGGTTATATAAATAATAATGCTTTATTGCAAATGCTAGCAAATCAGCTCTTTGAATGAAAGCCAGGCATGAAATACAGGCAAGTCATTCCCAGCAATCCAGCTCCGACTGTCAGCTTTCCCATTTCAAACAGGTAATGCTCAGGCGTGGGTTGTATGCTTGCGATTCTTCAAAGCAACGCGACTGTGGAGATTTATACACCTCTTAGTCCTACTTCTCTTCCAGTCCGATGATCATGGAGCAGTAGTTGAAAACATCATTGATATCACCTGGGAAGCCCAGCTGAGATTGGGTCAAGTGTCAAATAGATATGCTGACTGAAATCCTGATGTCTGCAAGTCAAAAAAATTGTCTTTGAGTACAGCGAAGCCAAGATATCACATACAGAAATTCAAGGCAGCAATGTCATGAAAAATTGCAGAAGAGAAGAGATGAATTAGCTAAAGGTGTGACCGAAAAGAGGACTACATCAGCTGCCCTTTTGGAACCTAATTAGAAAAACTAAATTTCCAAATACCTTGTGCCAAGGAGTGCCTGGAAGCCATTTGGAGGCTGGAGATTGGAGTTGGGGTAATGGAGGAAAATAAGTTTAAAAGAATATGTTTTAAAGTATTTAAAGTGTTTAAAAATTGAGTGAAACCAAAGTCTCGCTTTCCAAATGCTCAGGACCTTGGATGCCTAACTTCCATGGACATCCTGGAGAGTTTGGAGCGTAGGTACTTTTGAAAATCTTGTTGGCTGCCTACTTAAAAACTTAGCCCTTTGCTAGACAGCCCTCACTGAAAATCATTATTACAGCACTTTGGAAAAATTCTCCTGCAGTTGCTTTATAACCTGAAAGAGAGGGAAAAAACCAATACAGAAGATGACTGTCAGGATTATTTTGCCCAGCCATTCAGAGACCAGTGCCACTGGTCACAAAAAGATACATTTTAGAACTGCCAAAGGGTGAGTCCAGCACCTGCAATGACCAGGACTGCATGTTTGTGGGGCATGGAAGATTAGCCTGGAAGGCAGATATCGGTATTCCTGCCCTTGGATGGGACACAGGCCCATTCCTGGCTGTGTTAACTCACTGTATTAATTTGATGATAATTCTGCCTTGATGATAACATACTCAGTTCACTTTACTGTTCCTTGTGGCATTAAATCTAGATGCATGCTGCAGCAGAGCAGTGCAGTAATGAGAGATCTTTGCTGTTAAAGGTGATTTCATACTCTCCCGTGTAAGGGAATTACTGTCTTGGGGCTTTTTGCTCATTTTATACTCTTTAAATCTAGTATTTATTATAGTATCTAGTTTAAAATAAGACAATAAAAGGTTACGTGTTTGATTAAGGAGGTGATGCAAATTTTAGGGGAAAATCAGATTTGAAGATCTGGAGGATGCATTAACATTTAAGGTCTTCAGATACTCTGTCGCTGGCTATAGGGAATTCACTCGTGAAAATGTCAGCAAAACACATCGTCTCACTTTGTTATTCATTGCTTGATAGAAATTCTGTCTTGAATAAAGGCAAGCTAGAAATTGAAAAAAAGCCTGAAATCAACCCCCCCATTTCAGATTAAGGCCCTGTAGACAAATTTCAAGAGAAATCAGCTGGTGAAACCCTTGCTAAAATTTAAAGTGGAAGGGGCCTGGCTCCCAGCCCGCTGATCTTGCGGGTGGTTGCGCAGGGCTCTCATGCCTGCCCATCCCCTGGGCGAGCAGCAGAGCCCGCAGGCTCCTGGCCGCGGGGCAGAGGCGACCAGCGCTGCTGGGGCTGAGAGGGACAGCCTGAGAGCAATGGGCTGCTGCCAGGCGTGCACCATGGACGGGCGTCCAGGAGGGTGAAGGATTTTCATGATGCGCCCTCTGGACATTACTTGAGAGCTTTTAGCACTGAGTTAACTTGCTTGGTTATTAGTATTAAAAGACTTTTATTGCTATTGCTATTAAAATAGCTGCTCTCAATACTGAATGTCAGATACATATTGCAGGCTCCTTCTTCCAGCTGTGTAAGAAGGCAAAGGCCTCCTTTGCCAGCTGTATAAGCCCATGGAGAATGGTATTGATACCCTGACAGACATAGCTTTCTCTACATTAAAGGCAGCAACTACTAGTGATGCAAAGGGAAAGGGAGATGACTGCATTTCCCCTGCCTGGGCTTTCTGAGGTGAGCAGGCACTGGTTTAACCGGCTTCCGTGCCAATCCCTCATTTTCCTTCTCCAGCAGCCTCAGACTCCAGGCAGAGCTGAGGCACACAGCAGCCATCACCTGTGTCCACAGGTACAAACATAAACCCAGCCTGAGTACCAAGAAATCATTACCGGACTTCTGAGTGCCTCAGCTCCTTGCCCTTGCTGTGCCTGGGGAAGAAAATAGGGCAGAAAATCTGACAAGCGTCTGTGTGGGTTTGAACAGGAAAGCCAAAGGTATCCCTGCATTTGCCAGTGCTCTGATTTATCACCTTTTCCCTGCACAGCAGCGGATGCGCTGATAAACATTCACAGCTGGGCTATGGATGCACCTGGTATGGGAGGCTTCTGTCTACGCAGGCAGACCCCAGCCATGCTTTTATTCCACCCCTCCCTTCACTACAATACATACACATCTAAGCTGTAACCTTGGGCAGACTTGGGCCTGAAGCTTCAATGCTTCAGGTGATAGAGACCTCAGCTGGAATTGGACTATGTCCAAAGACAGCTGGATATTTCTTTTTTTATTTATACCTGCTTTTTATCTTGTTTGTTTCTTGTTTTTTGCTTGGCTAAATATTTTCCACTTTTCATCCTCTGGAGAAACATCCATTGACTGCAGTGACATCTTGCTTAAAGGAAGGCGGTGCTGAGCAGAAATTACAGCTGCTGTGGGGAACAATGTGTTACTGTGCCCAGCTGCTGATTGCAGCCAACAAGTTACTTCAGTGCAGGTTTCTGGTTTTAGGCCAGTGGGAACCTGTGATTATCAGAGAAGCTGAGAGAAATGGTTTTGTTCAGCCTTAATAGGAGAAGGAGAAGGGGTGCAGGAAGGTCTTATTGTTGTCTTCAGTCATCTAATGGGAGATTATAGAGAAGACTGAGCCAGGCTCTGCTTGGAGGTGGGTGGTGGTGGGACAAGAGGCAACGAGCACAAGTTGCAGCAAGGGAACTTCTGATTCTGCAGGAAGAAGCATTTTGCATCACAAGATTTGCCAGACACTGGAACAGGTCGCCCAGATACTTTGCGGGGATCTCCACCCACAGAGACTGTCAAAACTTGACTGGACAAGCCCCTCAGCAACCTGTTCTACATTTGCCCATTATGTGCAGGGGGTTGGACTACACAGCCTCCAGAGTCCCTCCCAACATACATGATCCTGTGAATCTCTCCTTACAGTTTTCCGTGTGTTTATTCAGCCAGAGATGATCAGTCCTGCTTTTCAAGATGCAAAGGAGAAGAAGATAAGATCTCCTTCCAATAAAACTGTATAGGCACAGGTACACCTTGGGTGAATGTCCAGGATAGCACTGAGGGAATTTTTATACAAGCAAATGTTTTCTGACTTGTCAGGTATAGTTTCTCAGGATATCCCTCTCAGTGACATATCCTCTGACTTGCAAGAGCCTTTTGCAATCAGCCGCTGCTGGGAGCCATGAGACCTTCGCCCGGGATACACCACTGCCAGGAAAAAACTTACGTATTTTCCAGCTTCCAGGTCTGAAGTTACTGCGCACGCATTGAACCACTGCATGCCTCCCTGTGCACATCTCAGGTAAAATGTACAGTAGTCAGAGGCTAAACCTTTTACTGGAGGCTAAACTAGATCAATTGGCTTTGGGCATGGAAACTGAACAAGAGTTACTGCAACTCAAATGTACGTGTGACAAGCGTGTGGTTTGTGAGTCCGAGGCCAATATTCATACCTCCTTACATCCTTCTGAGCTGTCTGTGCCAAGATTCTATGGAAACATTATTTTAAAACAAATTTCTTCTATATTTGCTACTTATTTTTTGTAACTTGATAAGAATTTTAAAGCCCTGGAATTTTAAGGTAGACTTTTTAGGTGTTTTAACATTTTTTAGATAATTTCCATACCACTGTCATACTGCTACAGGTTGGAGGCTGTAGACATGTCAGATTAAGTTGCTTGAAAAGTAATTTTTGCTCTCACAGGGTTCAATGGTTGACTGAGGCCAGCATATGCCATATGGGATAACTGGCTTCATCCTGTTCTCTAAAACAGATTTAAATCTTTTATTGGAAGGGTACTAAACAAAGTAAAATAAAGAAGAGTACGGGACATTTTCATACTTAATTGTAACATTCATCTCAACAATTTCCATTTGCCTCTCTCCATTTGTATGGGGTTTTTTTTGACAAAATGTCCAAAGATCAAACTGTAGGTACCTTGCTGTGATCTGACATCCCAAGAAATCCCCAGTCAATGGACTGCTAGGGCAACTTTTACCTAGAAATTGTAATTTTTAATCTCTTCAGGCTAAGGATAAAAAACAACTGACCTTTTGAGAAATTTATTTAATCATTCCTATAGCACATATTTAAAGCCAAATTCCTCTACAGAATATATGATCAAATCTCTGCCTAAATTCAGGTTTCCTCTTTTTCAGGTCCATTAACTCACCTCTGGAGCTGCCTGTTTCTCTCTGTTGGCTACAGAGAAGGCTGGAGATGATCACCTTCCTACCTGAGGTGCCAAAACTTAGGGTGAATGGATCTGGATGCTGGTCCTCCATCTCTGAAGACTTTGCCTCCATTTCTTGCACCACCTACCCATGGGGAGAGCAGAAACCATAGGGCCAGGTGAAAGTGTCCCCAGGTGCTCCTCTGGGAGGGCAGGGAGGCTCAGTGGGGCCGCTCCACGGGAAGGGGGTGCAAGGTTAAGGGAGTGACATGGGGAGGGGATCCGAGAAAACATTGCAAAAGGGAGCACATCTGAAAGAGTAGAGTGGAGAGGGGGAGTGGGGTGTCTGTCATGGGGTGCCAAATGTCACACTGCAGCTCCATTTGTGCATGGTGGACATGGTTAAACCGGTATATCTAGGTTGGATTTACCCAGTTCCGAGGAAAGTACAAAGCATGTTTTCAGCAGCGCATAATGCTCAACATCTAAATATGTGCATGTAGTAATGTGGAATTTCATGGGAACAGAATTGCCTCATGACCAAACAACATGCACTAACACCACACCACAGAGTGTGCCAGTGTGAACTGTATAGTACTTTAAAGGGTTACCTCTGGAATCCTCAACTTTTACAAATAAGATCACTATTCCACAGAATCAGGTTTCTATTTTTTAATTATTTTTTGTTTCCTTCAGACAGTGGAAAAAAAATCAGATGAGGTGACAACATTCACTAGATTGTGACTGCAGTCTCCCCTCTTCTTTCTCCAAGTCTTGGGAAAAAAAAAAAACAAAAACCAGAGCACTCAAGCAGAATGGCTTTCTCATCAACCAAAGTCTTTTGTCTATAACATGCTTTCCATGTTATAGATTTTACTTTCGTCTGTCGTGTTTGAAATGGTTGGAAAACAGGTGACCGATATAATGTGCCTTAGGAACTTGGCAAGGTAATGAATTTAGAGAACTTTATGATTTTATGTGTTGGGGTGTTTTTAATTTTAAGTCAAATGCTGCTAGGTTCTTCCAGACATAATTAGGAAATTTTTGGCTTCAGGATTTTGCATTTAAGTTTGAATAAATTATGACAAGTAATCTTGAGACAGCGCAGTAACCTTGCATTGTAGTAATGGTCTTAAGGTGAGGCTGAGCAAGAAGATGAAAGATGTATGTAACATAAGCTGCAAAGCTCATATGGTCTAAACTTCTACAGGTTTATCAGTGGCAGAAATAACTTTGCAAACCCAGGAGGGGTGTCTGCAAATGAATACATCAATACTGTGTACCAGATAGTGCACTGGGTAATTTGAAAGTCACAACTGCTTTCTGAAATTCTGTGCATTCACAAGCTACACCTCATTAATATTTATATTGGTGTCTGATAAGACCTGCAAATATTTAGTGTTTAATTAGGAAACATTTTAATTAAGGAAATGTGGTTTTAAGTGCTATTTTGAGTTCACCTGGCATAGAATGGACAAAGGTTGATATTTCTAATTATTCAGGCTGAATAAGCACACTGATTCACAGAGAACTTCAGGAGAAGAGTGCAGTATAAACCTAGTTGATTGCTCATGGATACCACAGTAGATATATGTCACTCAAAATTGACATTGGAAATCTTTTTCATGCTTAGATTTTGCATTTAATCATTGTATTAATGTCCCAATATCAACTATGCCTGAGGAACAGGTATCTGAAATTGCCTTTTGCATGGCATCAGCTAATCAAGGAAGGTCCATAACATGGTTTTGCAAAGTAGAATCATAGAATCATAGAATCCTTAAGGTTGGAAAAGACCTCTAAGATCATCGAGTCCAACCATCAACCCAACACCACCATGCCCACTACACCATGTCCTTAAGCACCACATCTACACGTCTTTTAAATACTTCCAGGGATGGGGACTCAACCACTTCCCTGGGCAGCCTGTTCCAAGGCCTGACCACTCTTTCAGTAAAGAAATTTCTCCTAACGTCCAATCTAAACCTCCCTTGGCGCAACTTGAGGCCATTTCCTCTTGTCCTATCGCTATTTACTTGGGAGAAGAGACCGACACCCACCTCCCTACAACCTCCTTTCAGGTAGTTGTGGAGCGTGATGAGGTCCCCTCTCAGCCTCCTCTTCTCCAGACTAAACAACCCCAGTTCCCTCAGCAGCTCCTCATCAGACTTGTTCTCCAGGTCCTCCACCAGCTTCATTGCCCTTCTCTGGACACGCTCCAGCACCTCCATGTCCTTCTTGTGGTGAGGGGCCCAAAACTGAACGCAGGATTCGAGGTGCGGCCTCACCAGCGCTGAGTACAGGGGCACGATCACCTCCCTGGCTCCTGGTGGCCACACTATTTCTGATACAGGCCAGGATGCCTTTGGCCTTCTTGGCCACCTGGGCACACTGCTGGATTGTGTTCAACCATCTGTCGACCAGCACCCCCAGGTCCTTTTCCTCTGGGCAGCTTTCCAGCCACTCTTCCTCGAGCCTGTAACGTTGCATGGGGTTGTTGTGACCCAAGTGCAGGACCCGGCACTTGGCCTTGTTGAACCTCATACAGTTGGCCTCAGCCCATCAATCCAGCCTGTCCAGGTCCCTCTGAAGAGCCTTCCTACCCTCCAGCAGATCAACACTCTGCCCAGCTTGGTGTCGTCTGCAAACTTACTGAGGGAGCACTCGGTCCCCTCATCCAGATCGTTGATAAAGATATTGAACAAGACCCCAGAACTGAGCCCTGGGGAACACCGCTCGTGACCGGCCGCCAACTGGATTTAACTCCGTTCACCACAACTCTCTGGGCTCACCCGTCCAGCCAGTTTTTTACCCAGCAAAGAGTGCACCTGTCTAGGCCGTGAGCTGCCAGCTTCTCTAGGAGAATGCTGTGGGAGACAGTGTCAAAGGCTTTACTGAAGTCCAGGTAGACCACATCCACAGCCTTTCCCTCACCCACTAGGCAGGTCACCTGGTCATAGAAGGAGATCAGGTTGGTCAAGCAGGACCTGCCTTCCATGAACCTGTGCTGGCTGGGCCTGATCCCCTGGTTGTCCCGCACATGGCTTGTGAGCACCCTCAAAACGAAAATAAAGTCTACCCAAAGTGCTGTTTCTAAGGATAGCCTCAAATCCAGCAGTGCTGTTAAAAGTGACAGGTCACTGACAGCCCTGACTGTCACAGCTATCAAGGTAATGGCTATTACCCATATTTTCTGTGTGTGGCAGGCCTGATAATGCCTAAATTACTGGCACTGCCCTTTCTGTGGTAACAAATAAGAGCACCAGTAGGATATGGGCTTGTGGGAGATGACTGTGAATGAGAACATCTTTGGCCTTTGATGTTAGAGAAATCTGAAAGGCAGAAAACCCATGCGAATGGGTTTGGACACTGTAGGACATGAATTTTCCCTTTGCCTCTACACATTTCTCCCAAAATACCCAGGTCTATAAGTCAGATCCATAAATATACAAAAGTAGTGGATTCCTATTTCATTTTCTGATCCCTGGTTAAGGTAATGGAGATTAGGGCATAAATGTCTTCTGTGGATCTCGTCAGGATCTTCTCAGATGTATTGAACGTGTGTAGAAAGCACACTAGAAAAGAAGAATGTACTTATTCCTTCCAGTTAATTCCCTTGGTAACAAGGTACCCAAAATTACATTTACTGTGTTCTATTAGAAAACTTCTCTTATCCCTTTTCTTCATTTTTAGTCACAACAGAAAGCCTATAAAAAGTGGTAATATCTGCAGTTTCCTGAAGAAGCTAAACCAGAAGCAATTAGGGACCTTGTCAGATGCCTACTAACTGCAAACCAGCATATTATTGTTGCAGTATATCCTACAGCTCTTATTTGAAATGTGCTAGAACATCCACCAGGCTGAATAATTTGATCATAAGAATATAAATCTCACAGATTTCTGTGTAGTATGAACTTTCCTGTGGAGAAATGAAGGTTAGATGCATGCCATACAATACATTCCATACAATACAAAGTAGCTCTTTCAATGAAGTCCAACTCACAGAGTAAGAAGTGGTGAAGATTGCTACTGATTCTTTTTTAAGGTAAAGGCAGCATAAGAGGATATTTAAATTGACATTAAGGAATAAGCAATTGTGATTTAATAATAATATTATAATTTAACAGAGATGAACATGTCCCTAAAATGGAGGGTGAAATGACAAATGTTTGCTTGAAGGACTTCCCAAGCATTTTGTTTATAAAAGCCAAATAGAAAAGAGTAGTATCCCAAATTGTAGTTAGAATAAGTATACAAGAACGTGCCAGTGTTAGGGGGCATTGTGTTATTAACATGAGGATGGCCCCATTAACGTTATCAGCCAGAGAACAGCCATCAGATAGAAGGTGTGGCAGGAGTGGTGTGTTGGAAACACTTGTGTTGTCAGTGATGCTGCTGTCACTTATGTTCTTGCAATGAGGTACTCCTCTTCGAATAACTGGAGTCCCCACTCTGTGTTTAAAGATAAGGAAAGGAAACTTCCAACAAAGCAGTTATTGAACGCTTATAGACTTAGAAAGTTCAGCCAAACATTTACTGAGGAACGCCGCCTGCAACATAAGAGCAGAAAGCTTATAAATTACGGCTTAAAAGTATTCGAGGCCCACTGCATACACTGGAGTGAGAGGTACAAATTTCCCTTGTTTTCCATGAGATTGTGATCAGCCCCTCTATCTCCGGTCCCCCGAACTGTGAACAGAATGAACAGCCACAGACAGGAGACTAAAACCAGTCCTGTCGGACAGGCTCATCCTATTCAGTACCCTGGAAGAGTACATTTTGCAACTTTTTTCCATTACCTGTTCCTGAAACACAGTTTCATGGAGGTATGGAATCCCACATAGAAGGTACGAGCATATTGCCTAATCAATTTTTCTTAGGAAACCCAGACCACAGCAAGACACACAAGGACAAAGAAATTCTTACCAGTCTACTCCACATCCCAGCCCATGCACCACAGCCTGATGTCCCTGTTACAGAGGTAAGTAGAGAGGATGCCCGCTCTTTCTCCAGAAAAACATGGGACAAGATATTTTCTCCCTTTCAGAAAAGTAGCAGGAACTCCCCTTCCCAGTGAGCAGTGAGGTGGCAGGTTTTATTTGGAAATCTTTTCTCAGCTGCACAGCGAGTGGCCCACAGACCTGTGACTTGCTTGCGGGGCGGCTGAGGCATAACTGCTCACCAGCATTACCTTACAAATCAAATCCCATCGCAAGCTTTGACTCCGTACTGCATCTGTAGTAAGAAGCAGATAGCCATAAATTATTATCTGCGCTCTGTACATCCCACTGGCAAGCTACCTTTGGGAAAAGGTGTTCTAGTAGAGAACTGTATTAAAGATAGGGAACTAGAAAGAAGACATACAGTTACTTCTTGTTCCATAAATCAGTGTAATAAAATTTAGAGACTGGCAAATATGCCATATGTGTGTGTGCTAAGAAACTAAGAAACATTTAGTTTTCTGTGTTCAGCACATTTACATTTCCTGGGTCTGAAGCCATTTGAGATAGCCATTATTTCACCATTTGGCTGAGCTAAATCATTAGCATGTAGAGAAAACAAACACTGCTCTCTCTTGGAGAGTTGACTCTTGACTTTGATGTTTTGTTCCTTTTCTTTCATCCAGAGTAAGTTATTTGGGCATATATATTGGCAAGGATGATCATTCTTACTGGAGAGTGAGTATGTTTTGCTTACATGTTGCCAGTGATAAGGATGTGAAAGGAACATGTGACACAGAGAAAGAACTCGTAAATAGTATGCTAATTCCTTGAAATGCTGAAGCTATGTTTTAGAGGTCATGCCAATATATTCACCTTCACTGAGGCACAAAGTGGTTCATTAGCCACTCTATTACACAAACTGCAGTAGTGGTAAATTCTATTAATGCCCACTCCCTTATTTATTTATGTGACTTAAACTTTCATTCCCCCACCTGAGACAAATAGGTGTCTCAAAAGTACTGTATATATATTCAACAGTCATATTTAGAGCTCGCATGTTTAATGCATGGAATTGCCCATGTCCTGTCTCTTCTGTTTTATTTACAAGACATAAAGTGAGAATAGTCAGAGTGCCTGTCTAGGAAAGGTGAGATCTGGAGTCCAGCCCTGGCTAAGATGAACATTTAGTATGCAATAGTCATATTTAATATTCATGTCTTAATTATTTAATATTTAAAGGAGAGCGGGACTGTAAACCAGGTCTCCCATGTGAGTCTTCTAGCAGCCAGGCTTCAGGGTCTGCATGTTCCTTCTCTCTGACCCATTCAACAGCTAACCATTTCCACAGCAGCAGATTAGCATTAGCAGGGTAAGTTTTGGACTAGCCCGCGCGGAATGCCTGTCCACTTGGATTGCAGCTGTACTGACAAACTAAACAGGGCCAGGAAGTGGGTCCTCCAAGGACCTTTTCCACAGGCGGTTTGGATGTAGCACCCCTGTCTCTGGAAAGATTGGAGAGCGTAGCTGTGACCTCAGGATCTGTGCCATGCCAGGTGTTGGACGATTTTATTCATTAGTAAAGTCACAGCCATGGCACCCTGGGCTTACGGATGAAGGTGAGGTTCTGATCCTGCTGGTTATCTTTTAGACATCCTGCTGCATCCCTCACATCTTGGGTTAATGCTGTGACATCTTCTTTTCTTTCAGCTGTGTTTGGTGAACAGGGGCTGCATAATGTGCAGGCTCCTGTTGGGTTGCAAAGCCACGAGTCCCCCTAGTTGGGCTCTGAGCCCTGGGGAGCCACATCCCTCCCTGCAACTTTTCTTGTTTCAGCCAGTTTTCTCATTCATTTTGTTAGCCACCAGTTAAAAGATCCTACTTGTAGGATACCAGATGTACCAGATGTGGCTTGCCTGTGAGCTCTGGACACCCAGTGCAGGTGAGGTACTGAGGTAGGCAGTGCCAGGCACTGCAGTGCAGAGCACTGCCACATGCAAGTGCTCTGGTAGACCAAGCGTAAGGGATTGCTGTGAACACACTGTATCAACATAACATAAAACGGTATGAAATATGTGTAGCCATGATGGAGCTGCTTCTTGGTTTTCTTAATAAGAACCACACAGACACCCTCTGTTGTGGCACAAGAGAGTCAGGTCTGCACTTGGGGTGTGATACTAACATACGGTTTCTTTCTACTTCACCTCTCATTGCATAATCTGCTGTATATCATTCTGCATGATGTCATGATAATGCAAGATTTTCTCATTTTGGTAGACCATCCCCTTGCAGGGAGTGACTTTCTAGAGTTTAAACAGAGCAGTTGTGGCTTATCAGCTAGGCAGATCACAAAACATAGACTACAGGTAGAAGAAAAAACCCTTATGTTTTTTAAAACTGAGCCAAAGAAATAGTCTCACAGGTGCATGCTGAAAGCTTGACTGGTGCTTAAAGCTGTGAGTTCACTGGTACAATGCTAAGGTGGCTGGATGGAGTCTCTGACATCTCATTATCTCAACATAATGTCACATTACTCTAGTGCACAATCCGTTCTTGTTAAGATAACTCTTCATGATGTGAGCTGCTTTTTTTGTTTTAATAATGCTGCAGTTGCAGATGCTACTGGTATATTAAAACACCACAGGGTCACAAAACTTGCTCATATGAACAAACATAATCTAAACATATGTCAAGCACTCTCAAAATTGGTACAAAAAGATCTGATGGTAGCTTGTGTCATTACATTTGCAGCCTTTTGGACAACTAACCAGGTAATGCTATATAACAGGCTGACTGTGTGTGTCATCAAGAGGATTGACTTATTCTAATTAGCACTGCAGGAGAAAAACAGAAAGCAGAACCAGAAGCAGCATTTTTAAAGAGAACTGGCAGTCTTCTGGGATATACTCAACACTGTGCAAACTCTGTCTTAAAAATCTTGTTATGAAAGTTTCCTATTTATAATGGGAAATCAGGATTTATACTGTATTTATACTTATGATCTATGATTCATAAGATCAAATATTAAAGAAATGAGAGTGTTTCTGAACTCTTAATCATTTTAGCTGTTAGATTGGGAAGTTTTTCTAATACATAGTATTGTCTGATGTTGTTTGTCTATTTGATGATTAACTCCTGAAATCAATTTGGAGCTAATTTACTGCAAATTGGTTTTGAAAGTAGATCAAAGAAGGATTTCAGAATGACTTTCTTCTATTTTCTGTCATGCTTGTCCAGTTATCTGAATAAAGAGGATTTCAGAAGACGAGGGTGATTTAAAGTGGATCATTGGTAAGATACTATGCAATGTTCACATCTAATAAACAGAAATAAGTTGATCTTGCATCTCATTTGGACTCTGAGGAAAAGATCTGTTTTCGTCATAGATTCTACAGGTAACAAGGAGATAGAGACCACATTTCACCATAAGAAAATGTGATGCATCTAATTTGTGGAATTTTTTTCTTCTTCTGAAGAGTGGGAGTTAAAAAAAGCAGTGATAATTATGATTAAAGATGCAGTAGGTACTACGAATCACATTACACAATCAGAGAAGAGTAGGGGTTTTCCAGACAAAAGTGCATTTAGAATAATGCACTGGCTGTAATTATACAGGTCCTTTTCCTAACGCAGTGCTCCCGCTGACATCGTAACTTCATTATGCACTGAATGAATGTACGTATTGCACACAGAAACCATTACTTTGATGCTGAGCCCCGTGGAATTGGTTTGAAAACCTACCTCTGTGTGACTTGAATGATCTTGAAAGAAAGTGAGGGTTCACGCCCTGGTGTGCTTAAAAGGAGGCCAGCTGTCAATCTAAACTTCGAGGCATGGGCTGTTGCAAGCCAGGAGTGCGATGGAGGGTGATAAACCTATGTTTGCATTTCAGATGACACTTTTATATGAAAGGAACACCTATAAATAGTTTACGGAGGGTTAATTAATGTTACCAGCATGTTACAGACATAAATAGATAGATACATGCACCTCAACAGAAGGCAGTAGGTGGGGATGAGCAATTGTTTTAGACAGCCTGTTCACCTGATGGACTTACTCCAGCTGGCTACAGCAATTTATTAAAACATCTATTAATAATGTAGATAGATGTAAGCTAAATTTATATACTCCAGCTGACTTCAGCATTCCTTACAGCGGTTTGGGTATACGTTTGGATCACCTCAGCGTGAGTTGGGAGTAAAAGTCAGGTACCCTGATAGGGGTGCCAGGGCTGCTGCTGTAAAAGCAGAGGGCAAGTGCAGGTGTCTTAGTGGAGAAATGGGCTGTAAGAGCCCAGCTGCATGAACACAAACGTCTTTCAGTGCCCTTATCTGCAGCAAGGCTGTGGAGGAGCATTGGCTTCTGGTCTCTGGACTGGTGCAGTGTTTCAGCTAATAAAAATTCATGGGCAATTCATGGAGCTATGACTAGAGGGACTTCAGTCGGTCCCTGCCCCCCGGCGGTACAGACATGTTCTTCCTGTCTCTGACTGACTCAGGTGATACGCGGGGTGGTACAACAGGAGAGAGGGAGTATGCACTCACCCCAAAATAGTCTCTGGCTTCTTCCTCCTTTGCAGGTAAGAGATATGGATGCGAACGCCCGGGGGTGAGGGTGAAACTGAATCCAGTTTTTCTGGTGTATGCAAGGACACCTTACCCCACAGGCCATTTGTAAAAGGTAAGCACTGCTCTTTTCAAACAGCAGAGCGAAGTCTTACTCAGTTCTCATTTGCTTTGGGAGACATTTTGAGTCAGGGCTTACTGTCTTCATCTCTGTACCTTCACACTAGAGAACACTGATGTTTCAAAGTATTTTCAGGTACATCTTAAAGATGAGCACCATGCAGCCCTCCCTGCCTACTGGGCTGCTCTGGATCTCCACCCTGCAGTGCCCACAGTATCAGGTCAGCAGTAGTGCTGCCTGACATGAAATCACCTCCCTGGATTAAATCCAGTTCCCGTGGTCTCAAGGTGTACTTATTTCCTACATGTTGCAAGGTAGGCCTGCTAGCTACAGGGCAAGCGGAGGTGGGCACGTGTGTGTGTGTATGGGGTAGAGAGAGAAGGGGAATGCGGACAGAGGAAAACAGGCTGTGCTAGCCCGGATCACCACTACTCTCCCAGAACACAGCAGCTCCTGGTTCTCTGGCTTTTCAGCAAAGCTGAGGTGAACATGTTCAGAAACCTTTTTTTTAACTGAACAGGGAGTAACTGGAAAAGTATACTTTTAAATGAATAAGACAATTTTACTCTTTCACAGCAGTTTTTTTTCTGGATATTGCTAAAAGTGGTCCTGTGATGTCTACCTACATAATTAACCTCTTGCCCACTTCAGTTTTCTTTTTGTAAGCCTGCATCTGCTGCTGATACACATGGGTAGGATTAATCCCATTAAAAATGTTATGCTAATTAGAATTTGCCATTGACCTTTCATTTTCACACAGACTGTGGCTTGCAGGAATCTTCATTTATTACATTATAATTCTCCTGCTTAGTGATGGCTGCACTGTTCCTTTCAACAAACCAATGAAAAGTTGTCTCTCCTTTTTACGGGATACAGTTTGGTTCCTTGCTCTAAGGGAGGCTCCGATCAATCTTTCATTCTTTTTTGAGGATTACAGAAAGGCTAGAGACAAGATTTTCTTGAGTCTGTGTTTTCTGTGTGTTACTCTGTTAGAGACAAATGCAAAGAGAACAAATCCAAATCACAAATGCATCGTCCCACTCCCTGAACTGTCTTGTGTGAGTCTTCCCCCCTTCTTTTATCACTGAGGCCTTTCTATGGCTTATGTGAATGGACTTCTTCCCAGAAAAAAACTTAAAGCTCCATCTAGAGTACATGTTTGGATTTACAATGGAAATTTACAGTAGGAATTGTAGAAAAAGGCCCACTGGCAGAGGAAAAATGGGGGGCTAGGGGGAATAAAAAAGGTTTTTTTATTATTACTGTTTCTTTGCTTCAAAAATAAAAGGAGGTGCCAATATTTCAAAATGACAATTAACAGGCAATTTAACACTTAGCACACCACAAAAACCCCACACAATGTCAAATAAAAGAGCAGACATTATTCAGAGAAATGAGTAAGTTACTGTGGAATATCTCTGTAAAGTATAAATGTAGTCCACAAAGCAAGAGTGACTGCTGCTTAAAAAAAGCAGCAGGAATTTTTATCTTTCTTATTATACTACATACTGCTTCACCAGGCGCTATACTAGTTTGTTTTTATTACACATTGTCTGTGTGTGGGAGTTGATACATGTGGAGAGCTTGTAGCATTCGACCAGACTTGACTGAGTGATGCAAGATACCTTGCTAGTATAAATGAAAAAAGGAATTGTCACAGGGAAAGTCTGGTTTGGTGGGGAAATATATTTTGAAGAAAACAAATCAATCAACCAGAATTCAAGATACAGTTGCTAGGAACCAGATTTTGATCTTATCATCAACAATGTGAGTTAGGAATAAGAACAGTGGTTTTACTAATAAATCCTGGTGACATTAAAGAGTTACTGCAGATTTTTATGCCACCACTACTGAGATCACAAATTGACCACTCGTGTTAAAATCTTTAGAAACAGGACAGGCCTCGGTTCTCTTCCCAGTCACAGTAAGTGTCTTGCCCAGCCACACTGTGCTAATTAAGGAAGAAAGCCCCTGTGATAAAATTTTCAAACAAGTTGTGTCAAGTTGATCACAGACAACACAGAGCTTGTTCTCTAGCAAAGGAATGCCTAGTTACTTTTCCAGTGTTTACACAATCGTTCTGTAAGTACAGCAACTTCCTCGTCTTCAAAAACCAATAACTAACTTGGACCAATTTGATGGTTAGGCAAAACATGGCAAACTTTAATTACTTTGTGATTAACTAAAAACTAACTATTCTTAAGAGACCTTAAAGGTTTTTCTGGGCAGACTGACTACACGGCAATAAAACCAGTATAGTAAGTGCAGAGGACATCATATAGGAAAACCTGTACTTTAGAGGACATAATCAATATTTCAAGATTCCCTCTGCACTTAAAATTTTGCTAAGAACTCTCTTGCAGGTAATGAGCCATTCTGCACCTGTTCATTGCTATTCTAATTCTTGCTTTTGTTTCATTTTTAATGGTTAACAAAACAATTTGGCTACCTTCTCTGTATTTCTTGTGTGAGCCTTAAGAAATTCCAGAATTCTTCCAGCTCATATCAATATAAACATACAGAATCCAACCCTTAGCATCTGAAAACTTATGGCAAGAATTCAGCTGGTGTCCACTGGTATTACTTAACGGAATTGATGAATTTAGGAATATGTCCACATACACATGATTTCCATAAATGTTTGGATTGTCAGATCTTACATTTCCTTATTTACTCATATTAATATTTTTTATCAAATAAATTTAGTACTTGTTCAATCTTTTATTGTATTTAAATCTCAGTGTGTATTATGGAAGTGATTATTAAAAACGCATGAGTTTCACCCTCAATAGAAGAAGTGGTTTAAGGTGTCTCCTGTTTTGCTTCCAAGGAGTTCAATTAGAGGCTCTCAATAAAATTTGCAAAGATGCCTAGATGGCTTAGGAATTTATATCTCACTTACTTAAAAAAAATTATTTGGACCTTTGGGATGCGTCTTGTGACATTCATGTAGGCACTCTGAATATTTTACCTCAGGTCATTCTGACTAAGATTCTGCTGACAGACCTGTGTGGTATTTGCGGTCTAGTGAAAAAGGTGTGTAGGACATGATTGAAAATAGTGTCAAAAATACTGAAGAGCCAAACAAAGACAAAAGTTAGACTTGCACCACCTCTGTGAAACAAGACCGCTATTTCCTGCCCAGCTGAAATGTGGAGTATTCAGAAAGTGGAAAATCAAAAAAGAAAGCTTTTCATGGGTGAGATTTGCTCTCACAAAATGGCCTGTGCAGTGAAATAGTAGGACATTCTCTGTGTTAGCCCAGCAGCACCACCTTGTGTATGTGTGCTCACTTTACTCCATGTATTACCTGTGAAGACCTAGCAATGTTTGCAAGTTTTAGTGTACATAGCGCTGTAGCAGCATATTATATCTTGCATACAAAAAATGAAGCATATGTCAGTCCTAGAAGAACTGATGTGCTTCTTACAGCCAGTAAACTTTACGTGCACACAGTATTGATATGTGCCTTTTTCATTCCGTCTCCAGGACTGTATTAGTGATAGGCTACTATGGGGCTCAGAAAAGCTTTTCACAGGGGTAGTATGAACATCTCTGAAGAGTGCTGTGATATACTTACAATGAAAATTGAAACTACTTTTGTTGAGAGTCTGCTGTCATCATAAAGTAAGTAAGTTTGATCCATAAATAATTTGTGAACCACTGGATGAAACTTGCTCCAAATTTCAGTAAGGCTGCAGCAATTTACCTTGTGAGTACAGAACTGGGTGTCCATTGAAGTTTACAAGGTGTTTCTAGATCAAGGCTTAAAACTTTAAGCACTGTGCTCCTTTTCTTTTTCTGTTTTCAGTACTTGTCTAGCCCAGCTTGAGCTCTGTACCTTTAGAGTTGGATTAAAGATGCCAACTGCGGACTAAGGACATACCTTAAAGCTCTGTGAAAACCATGTTTTCAGTATTAAGTAATCCGAAAAGAGAAGGGCCTAAAAGGGACAAAACTGAGAACACAAAGTGTGATGAGAACTCGCACACATTCAAAATGAGAAATATCTTTGTTCCTATTTCTGCAACATGAAATATCTCTGGTTAATATGTGCTCAGTTACTCATTATTAAGGTATTTCTCCCCTCAAGAGGATTCCAGGGTCAGGATTTTGACTTGACAGGGACATCCCTGAGTTAGCTGCAAAAGGCAAGAGATAGAACATATCCCTGAGTTTGACATCTCTTATTGCCTGCATCTAGGTGAATTCCAAGCAGGCTCTGGCCTGTAGGCTTTATAACTTACTCTGCAAAAGCCCCTATTTGCTTTGAAGGACAGAAGGGTAACAGAGATGTTTAATGTAAGTTGTCTAAAATATTTTGCCAAATATAAATATATACCTTGTAAATGTTGCACCACTTCACTTCGGCATCCAGAATTAGTAGTCCTGGACATGCCCTGCATGCCTGCCTGCCTTTGTTGTTTGGGGTAGAGGTAACTGTGGGAAAAATGCTGCTTAAACTGTGCTTAGAATCATGAAAGTATAAAAGACATGAAAGCAAGCCCTGCTGTTTACAGGTCTTCTCTGTAGGAAAATTATTTTGGGTAATATAACTACAAGAAAAGATGCATTCCTAAAGTAAGCACATAGCCAGGAAGTGGCTGATTTTCTACCATAATATAGTTCTCTACAAATTAAGGTAACATACTATTGGTTCCATCACACTCATATATTCTGAATATTCTGCGAAATTTTCGACAGTGCTGCCTGCTGCTAAATCAGTATTTGCTGTTGGGTAATACACTTTCTTCTTCACATTCAGATTAGAAACAGATAGTCTCCCTGCATGACTGTTTCATTCAGATACTCTACATAAACAAAACTCTACAGTGTTTCTGCAGTGTTTTCACATGGCATCTCTAGGGCTCACAGTTCTCAAGGGAATTAAGTCACACAAAAGCTGGCTTGTAGCAGTAAACTCCATTCCTGCTTTGCACATGTAGAAATGGAGGTCTTGGAGAAACCATCCCAGCTCCCAGACCAGAAGGTAGGTTGTGTGGCTCCCAGCACTACCATACACTAGCAATAATTCTTGCGTGATTTCTGTGTTAAGAAAGTTCATTTTGTTTCGAGCCAAAGATCTCTACTGTTCCACCAAACATTTACAACCTGTATTCAAGTGCTTTATGGACTGCTAATGTTAAACCCGTGCTAACCGTGAGGCTGGGAAATGGCTATGTCAGGCTGTGCTCTCACCCCTGCTGTGACTGCACCTCAGATGAACACATCTGAGTTAGCTTGAGCTAACTGCCTGGAGCGGTGGTAGTCAGGGAGATGCAGTGATTTGATAAATACTTAATATGTCATGAGCAAACAGTTGGGCAGTTAGATCATGCCAGGGTCTATACAGCCGCACTAATGGCTTTAGCTGACTGTATCTAGCTGATTATGAGCTCTGGTTGTACCCCTTGTAGTCACAGAGCTGACTGCTGAACAGACATATCTTAGCCAACATAGTTTAGCATTTACCCAGTGAAAGTGGCAGACTCTTCTGTGAGCAAACTCAAGCCAATTAGACCTAGAAACTCTTCCAAGCGAGTCCATTTTGTCTTTCCTGTTATTGAATAAACTCAATAGTGTTATCACTGCAAGGAAAATACAACCACTTGCTATTAGGGGAAGTGTTGAAATTAAATCTACATTAGTCACTGGAGAGGTGGCCACTTGTGTCTGAAATGAAATACTAGTCATTTCTAGTGAAAGGCAGGTCGTTACCCACAAATTTACAAAAAACGTCTCCTTTCATGTCAATATGGCTTGCATTTCTTCTTCTTTCCTGAGCTGCACTGTTGGCTAGAGCTGAAAATGGGCAGTTGTCAGTGACAGATTTAAATTACTATTCTTTCTGTATTGTCATTGAAGACTTTTGACATGATAGATTAAATCATCAGTGCTGTTCCTCTGATCAAAAATAAACTCAATAGCAAGAAAACCTGTGCATCCTTGTTTCTGTGCTATCACTCAAGGCCCAGCTCACACTGTTTACTCATGCCCATTTAAACATTGAAAATCATACCCTCTTAAGCTGAAGGCATGTCTGCCTGCCTACAGTCTGCACCACACTTTATATGAGGAAACTGAGTATCCTTATAATTAAAAGTTATCCAGAGTCAGCTACAGAAGATAAAAGAGCACTCTGGAGGGCGTGGGAGGCAGGTATGTTTCGACTATTGCTATGCATAGCAAGAAGCCTGCCTAGCAAGTGCTGCTGCATTTCTTGCGTTTGCTTCCTGTGTTGCCTTGGCTGTCGGAGCACTAACCGCTACCTCACTGCTTGGGTTGGCTTCGACAAGCTTTCGGATTAAAAGTACTCTGACCACTAGTATATCCCAGGGTGCACAAGAAAACTCAGAAGCACCCACTCCTGTGAGGTTTTCTAGTTAGTTTTCAGGGTCCGCTTGATTGTTTTATAACAGAAAACATAAAATGCTGTCGCAAGTGTTGAGGATTGGCTTTGCTGAGGCAAGGACACTATAAATGGCATGCTCCTGAACCTCCGTAAGTCCATAGTAGTTGTGGTGCTCTTGACCAAAATGGGTTTGTGACCCTTATTTCATTGATCCCCTTCCTTCAGGCAGCATTACTAATTACAGAACCATTTCATTCTGCCATAATTGCAACTGTAGGTAAATTTTGAATCTATTTCCAAAAGTATGAAGGTCTAGAAGGTAGTAGCTGGTTTGCATTTATGAAGGCAAAATCACTCCTGACCAACCTGATAGCCTTCTATGACAAATTGACTAGTTTGGTGGACAAGAGGAGAGCAGTGAATGTTGTTTATCTTGACTTTAGCGAGGCTTTCAACACTGTTTCCTATAAAATCCTCACATGCAAACTAATGAAGTACAGACTAGATACATGGACAATGAGGTGGACTGAAAACTGGCTGAGCTTCTGGACTTGGAGGTTCGTGATCAGCAGAACAAAGCCCAAGCAGAGACCAGTCACTATTGGTGCCTGCCAGGGGTCAATATTGGGACCAATACTGTTCAATAACTTCATTAATGACCTGGATGAAGGGGCAGAGTGAATCTCTCAAAGATTGCAGATGATACAAAATTGGGAGGAGTGGTCATTGCACCAGATGGGTGTGCTGCCATTCAAAGGGACCTTGACAGGCTGGAGAACTGGCCAGCGAGGAATCTCATGAAGTTCAACAAAGGCAAATGGAAAGAAATACCCCAGGCACCAGCTTTTCAGAAAAAGGCTCTAGGGTCCTGGTGGAGATCAGGTTGATCATGAGCCAGCAGTGCACCCGTGCAAGAATTTTGCTGTAGAGATTTATACATCCCAGGAATCTTTCTGGGCTCTGCTTAATTTACTAGAAGAGAGGTAGTCCACTATGCCAAACACACCATGACTAGTGAAATATATATTATGGTGTTCATGGTTGATCATTAGCTTGAAGTATCCTCTAGTAAAACTGTTCTAGGGAAGAGAGAATAATAATCTAATATAAAGTCATAGTTTTCTAAAAGCAAAAACAAATGCACAGCTGCAGTTTTGCAAAGGGATTTTTTTCCTTCACTGCTAATATGTCTTCTTTGGATTAATTTCATCTGTTCTTTTGTGCATAAAGGAAAAGCCTGAGTTCCTTCCACAACACCGCTTTTTATACGAGACAGTGTAAGACATGTATAGGCCACGTCTTAATTTTTTCCAGTCCCCAAGTTTCTGTTCCTTCTCCTCAACACACTTTTCTATGGCAAATTAGAAATAAGCATCCTGTGGCCTTTCAGGAAAAAAAAAATCTGATACTGGGTGCTCTCTTACAGAAGTTCAATAAAGCTAGAAATACACTCTCTCAGCGACCTCGACAGGTAGCTCTGAGTCCTGCTTATATTGATGGGTGTAAGCAGCTACACATCCACTTCGCATTTCATAGAATCATAGACTCATAAAATCATAGATTCATTAAGGTTGGAAAAGACCTCTAAGATCATAGAGTCCAACCGTCAACCCAACACCACCATGCCCACTACACCACGTCCCTCAGCGCCACATCTACACGTCTTTTAAATACTTCCAGGGATGGGGACTCAACCACTTCCCTGGGCAGCCTGTGCCAAGGCTTCACAACCCTTGCGGTGAAGAAATTTTTCCTAATGTCCAATCTAAACCTCCCCTGGCGCAACTTGAGGCCATTTCCTCTCATCCTATCGCTAGTTACTTGGGAGAAGAGACCAACACCCACCTCCCTACAACCTCCTTTCAGGTAGTTGTGGAGCGCGATGAGGTCTCCCCTCAGCCTCCTCTTCTCCAGACTAAACAAACCCAGTTCCCTCAGCCGCTCCTCATAAGACTTGTGCTCCAGACCCTTCACCAGCTTCGTTGCCCTTCTCTGGACACGCTCCAGCACCTCCATGTCCTTCTTGTGGTGAGGGGCCCAAAACTGAACACAGGATTCGAGGTGCAGCCTCACCAGTGCCAAGTACAGGGGCACGATCACTTCCCTACTCCTGCTGGCCACACTATTTCTGATACAGGCCAGGATGCCTTTGACCTTCTTGGCCACCTGAGCACACTGCTGGCTCATGTTCAGCCATCTGTCAACCAGCACTCCCAGGTCCTTTTCTACCAGGCAGCTTTCCAGCCTCTCTTCCCCAAGCCTGTAGCGTTGCACCAAGGCAGACCTGAGTTGAATAAATGCTTACAGTGAGGGAGTCCTGGAGGTATAGCTGTGAATCACTTTGTTTCTGCAGATTGTGCAAAACAACTGTATTAGTCATACACAGTGGTGGACGGAAGAAGGAGAAGCCAGGAGGAAGAATGGGAACAGATATGAGCTGCCACCAGGACACTTTATCTGCCCACAGTCCTTTGTTTTTCTCTGAATTGAGGCCAGGAACAAAAAACAAGATACTGGGGCTAAATAGTAGTCCTGGTGGCCAATTGCATCCCACAAGGCACAGACCCAGTATCCCTTTGGTAAAGCAAGGCAAAAAGCCAGACTGAACAGAGGGTCCATAGATGATCAATCCTTTCTGTGTAACTCAGCCTCCTTGGTCAAACAGTAAGACTGCTACTAAAAGAGGGTGACAAAGAAACCTAGGAGTTATAAGACACAGTGGGTAGGAGAATTTGGCTTGGACTTTAGGACAACTAAATGTATGTCACGAGTATTTTGTCTAAGCTCCCATTTTAGTCAACTGAGAGCAATTCAAATATAGTTGTGTAGAGCTGATTGGGCAGTAGGCCATTTCTCCCTGAACTCCTGCTGCTATGAGTCTCCTGTACTATCATACCTACCTGCCTGTGATACCCTAGAACATCTCTGGTGGCACTGGATATCTATGATTGGGCAGTCGGATTGCTTCCTGGGTGCAGACTGTGACAGGAGTCAAGAGAGACATTCAGCTGAGCCAGTGCAGGTGTCTACCTAAGAGTGGGTTGTGCTGATTGATAGGGCTAGAGGGGTGAACCAGCTGCTCCCAAGCAAGATCTGGTGCCATGTGAGATGTCCTCAGCTGTCTGAGACACCTGCATAGGCTGGCAGGTTTGTCACAGGACCTATGGAAGATCCATGCTTCCCTAGAAGGGCAGCTGTAGCTCAGCTGGGATAATCTAGGGCATCTCAAACACATATGTGGACAACTGGATCCTACTCCCAGTATTACTCTCAGAGAGAGAGTGCTATTGGCAAGCATACAGTTGGTTGCATAATGAAAATAATCTTTCTTTTTCTCTACTGTAATCCTTCTTCAGCTAGTGGTGTCTCTACAGGTAATATTTGCATGAACATGTATCACCCTCCAGGGCATCTGCAAGATCTTTGCTTTGGCTCTTCTCTTATGTCACTTAGTTGCAGGTAGTTTTTTCTATTCCCCACCAGCTGGCTGGAGACCTTCTGGGAAAGAGAAAAGGGAACAGAAAGCAGAGTAAAGTTGTGTATTTATGGTATAAATTGCTCTGAACTGCCAGATGAAAAAACATGCACTTTGGAACTGTGGAAAGGCCTGGTGTTTGCTCACAAATGCCTCATGACTGAACACATGGATAATGAGTGTCACTGTGCTGCCAGCCACTCAGATGGAAACTGGAATTCAGGGTGGAAAGAAAAAGAATTTTAAAAAGAATTAAAAAAGAGTTGCCCCCCAAGAGAGGTACGTGGGGAAGCACAGATGCAGAGCCTTGCTCTAAGGGGCAGAGTGCCTCCCTGCAGCCTCCCCTGCCACACCGCGGTTCAATCAAGTCATTCTCCTCAAAGTGTTGGAGATTTGTACTTGTTTGTTTCTCTTTTGTCAGCTGCACATATTTGGAGAAGACACATGCAAGTGAGGTGCTGTTCTGTGGAGTAGGCAGAAAATTCAGTAAACGAACACCTCAAAGCCCAGACTATGAATGTAGAAACCAGTGACCTCATGTCTTACCTCTTCCCTTCTAGTCACCTCTGTTTCATCTGCAATGTATGATTTGCTACCTCTCATTTTCACTTCCAGGCTCTCTTGTCCTAACCTAATGAAATGAGAGCAACAGGTGCCTTTTAGTCTACTTAAGTGGTATCTAAAGCTGCATTTTAAAGAAAAAGACCCTAAATTTTGGTCAAAACTGCTATAATGATGATATTTTAATCTAGGAAATTGCCATCTGTGGTAATTTACTCTGTGCTTTGACACTGTACTTTAGCTGTGAAACAGTTTACATCTCCAAATGCAAAATGTCATTAAATACTTATCCTTTTCTTGGATTCTTTTTTTAACTAAATCTTGCTTTCAATTTAGATTCATTTTGCATTGACGTTTCAAAGTGGAAGATGCTTGGAGACCAGTGTTAGTACTACAGCTATAATTTATTCTGGATGCTGTTACAGCCTCTCCGTGTCCGAAACTTGGTTTCCAGAAAATACTTCAGGGCTTTACGTCTGCTGTGCAGATTGGTGGTAGGCTTCATGCCTGTGCAAGAGTTACTGACACCCAAAAGACTCCTCACAGTGCAGAAGATGTGCACTCACAAGCACATCACTGCTTGGGAAACCAGTAACAACCACGGGTCTTGCTGTTTGGCATGAGAAGAGTAAGATTTTGTTAGATTCTTCATTTTTGCAATTCACTTCATGCTTTCTATTGTTTCAAATCTTTCACATCAGCTGTACACAAATCCTCAGAAAAAAACCTAATTCACAACTCAAATAAAAGGATTTTTCTCTGAGGACTGTGTTCAAGTTATGGTAGAGCTGAGGGAAAAAATGTGTTGATATTTAACCTCTGGAGCCACTCAGTGTTACTGCTGACCTTATCTCTTGCAGATTTGTGCTGTGCAAAAACCCTACTGGCTATTTTTGTTCTTTGTTGGCATAAAAAAACATTGCAGAGCTTTTTTACTTCCCTGTCATTTGTCACCTCCCGCCTCCTTTCCACCCCCTGAAATCCATCCTTTCCCTATCTGTCCAAACCACTAAAATACCTATTCATCTCCTTTCTCAAGGGCACTAGATTTTCAAATCAGCCTTTTCCTGCCTTCTTCTAGACCTGGACAAAAAGGAATAGCTTAATGTGATGAAAAAAAATTGAAATTTCAGCATCCATTTCAGTCCACATTTGAATGAATAAAAGATGTGCATCTGAAAAAAACCAAAAGTGGCACGTTAGGCAGGCAGTAACCCTGCTAGCAGCATGCCCACCTTCTCAGGAAAAGCCTGTACCTGCTTGACAGCATTAGATGTTCATCCTATAATAACAGAGTTGTTGGTTTGCTGGAAACTCTGGCTGGAGTTTGGGTATTTGTATGTGGCTACAATTATTTGTCTTCTATTGTGTTAGTCTTTTCAAACTGGATAGAGGAAACCTAAGGAGATTGGTCTTTGTGCCTTAAGTTAAATGGATTAATATAGGCCACATATTAGATAAATAGTTTGGGAAAGAGGCCAGTCTGTTGTGTATTTGAGCAGTGGTTAACAACTTATTTAAGTCCTGTGCAAGACTGGAGGGAGGTTTGTAAGTGTTGTGGTAGCACAGATGACAAGTGGTGACATAAATATACCACATTTAGGTTTTGAGATCTCTTATGGGGTGTATACGGCATAGTATCTAAGAAGGAATATTCGTCTGTGACAATTTCAAAACGTTTTACACTACTGAAATGCAAGATGATCTTCCTAACCTCTCATTACATGCTCTTCTATACACACCCACGAGCATATTATATGCCTCGCATATGTCTAAATCACACTACTTTGAATAGATTTGTGATTTATATGTGATGTGATGTGTATACACAAGCAATATAATCTTTCCTTTCAATCTGAGTTCTCAAAACAGTTAGGTGGCTTATACTGGAAGTTCAAACTTGCTTTTAGTATACTGATCTGTACAAGCACTTCTGCTAACAGAAGATGAACTGGTGATTTAGATTTATTTTCACATTCATCAGGTATATTTTTTAAAGCTCTCTCTTCAGGAATTCTCTGCAAATGCAGCTGCTTTTCCTAAGAAAAAGTATAACAACTACTTGGATGTCCATACAAATGTCTTTGAATGGAGCTGAAACCACAGTGACTTAAACCCTGACTGTAAGTAATTAATTGCAAAATAACATGACAAGTGCCCTATCCAAGACTGCTTGCCAGCAAGTGCTTAGACAAGAGAGATATATGTCTATTTTTTTCCACTGCAGATCAGTGGTTCCATCACTCAAGACCAGAGTACACTTTTTATTTTCACACAAAGTTAGAGTTAAAATGCTATAATGAGGTTGTTGGAAAGAGTCCTGTTGACTTCAATGGACTTGGGTCAAGTCCCTTGGCCCCAGACCAACAAAACATTTCAAGGAGACTTTTCATATGTTCAGATACATATTGTACCTTAAAGGATTTCCTAGATTTAGGCTTCCAAAGGTTATTCTATAACTCATACTTATTTATGCTACATTACTGCCTCAGAGTTCTTGTAAAGAAACAGGTTTTGACTGATCAAGAGACTCTATGTATGCAGAACAAAAAGTTCTGACTGAATTGAAACCAAAGGCCAAGAACATATCCCACTAAATAACCCCATTGACGAACTGAATTCTTCACTCTGTAACATTTTATTTTGCCCAAGCATCTAAAGGGTCTTGTTTCAGTCTGTGTGTAAGGGAAGGCTACCTAGGATTTGGGAACGGTAGACAGCATCCATAACCCTGTGGCAGTTCTTCCATATGGTCATATACCATAGAGTAAACCCACTAAAATGGCTGTCTCTCCACATTGTGAAAGTGATGGATTTCATTAAAAATCAACCAAAGGAAATCTAAAATTTACGTGCTTACATTGATAATCCGCAAAAAGTAGCAAACCAGAATAGATCATACACCCTAACTCTCCTTGTAATTTGATCAGGCCTAGTTATTGGTAATTTAAGCTTGGTTTCATTTTTTTCAGTAGTTCAGTGGCATCAGATAACACAGAAAATGGGGGCAGAGCACAAACACATCTCTGCACTGGTCAAGAAGTAAAATCACTTAAGCAGCAGAGACCTGTCTTACTTCTGTTTTCAGTTGTTAAGCTCAAAACTGAAAATCTCAGCTTTGTATTCAGCCGTGACCTGGAAAGTTGAAATCACCCCAAATCCATAAGCATGTAAACATATGTGAGGTGAGATACGTCACTCAGTGCATTCACGGGGTGCTTGGTAGTATATCACGTATGACATGATAGCACACGTTTAGATTGCTCCCACTGTTGCCATCTTGGCTATAAGGCAATAGCTTCCTAAGTCACTTCTCACTAATGTTTTTACATGTGTTTGTGCTCCTAGTCAGTCTTAGGGCAAAACCAATATAGTGAGACTCCACAAAAGGATATTTTTCGGCCAAGAAATGAGGATATTCACTCTTGCATCCATATACAAGAGTTCCTGTCCAGCTTCTCCTTCAGGGATTTGAACACGCGCTGTCACCTGCCTATGTGACTTTGCTAACCCAGCAGTGAGGCTTTTATCAACCCATTCTATTCACCATTACTCCACCCTCCTCTTCCAGGCGATTTCAAGCATTTTATGTTAAATTGCTATTAGATCAGAGAATGTAAATTGCCTTCACATTTCTTTTCTTCTTCAGGTGTCCTATACACTAATCCCACACTTCAACCAACATGTTTTTTTGACGAAGGAGCAGGTCACAGAGAGCTTCCTCTAACAGAAAGCCAGACTACAAAAAGACACAGAAGGCTTGACTGCAATAAAGTGTGTGCTGCTGAGAGATATTGCACTGGCTGTACAATTGCATACACTAACAATCTATCCTTGGTCCAATAAAATAAAATGCAATAACTTTGGTTGGAGGAATTCAGAGAATTCCTCCTCAGGAATTCATGGTCTAAGCATGATGTATCTTAATGCGTAAGGCATGTGAGAAATGAGTTTAAATCCCCTCTAGCAGAAGAGGAATTCTACCCATACTGCTCAGAAATGTTGGATAAACTTTATGCTGCATTATGAAACAAAAACGAGAGGCAATGTGACTGTATTGTTACTCTGTGGATGAGATTCCGTTGCCTCCACATAAGTTTCTGGTGCTATATCAAATGCCTGGGGTTATTCTACATGCTTCCCAGGTGGTACACCAGAAAGGTCCAGGTCTTCCAGATATCCTTTTTCAAATTTGGTCCCCTGTGGATGTCTCAGATATCACCGGACATATAAAATGGCACTGGGGCCTGTGTTAAGGCAATTGAAGAATATCCTCTTGTCTTCTGAGATTGGACTGTTGTAGTTGTCTAACAACATGAGAGTTTTCAGGTTATAAATATGAAGTTCTTCATTGGGATGAGGAAGGAAACAGCCTTGTCCCAAACCTTGGCATCAGTTTTGGTAAGTTTCACGCCTAAGTATTTGACTTGGAGCTAGGAGTTTCATTGGGTGACAGGGTATACAAACAAAAGCATAGGTGCTGTGCAGTCTTCTGATGTGTAAATCAAAGCAAGCTTGAACCCGACTCAAAACAATCCCCAGGAGTGGCAGGTAAGACATTATTCTTACTGATGACTATTAATTTTACCGTGTAACATTCATTTAAAGGCAAACGATGCCTGGTTATACATACATCACATGCTCAGGCAAGCACACAGAAATGCACAATCAGGGAGCTGTTATTGATGGGAAGGTTACATTTAAGGTACGGCCTTATTCCTTCCAATGAAAAATGTTTTTTTCCAGAGCCTGACTTCTTTTACTTTCTTATGTTAACTTTTAAGGACAGTGGGCCTAATTCTGAGCACATTAAAGCAGGCATAAATGAGAAATAATTTCACTGGGTTGAATTTTGTTTCACTTACATATCAAAGCCGACATTTCTTCTGAAGGTCTTGCTGTCAGTTTCGCGTTCAGTCGAACATGTGTAGCCTTTGAAATATAGAGAAGCCAAACAAGGCTTTTAAGCAAATCCAGAAATTAGTGAAAGGGTCATTAGACTGTATCTGTATTCATAAATTTCTTTTTTTTATGAAGACAAATTCTAAATTCCTAAAACTAATACAAGATGTTCACAGGCTTCCCTAGTCACAAACATACACCAGCAACTTGGTTGGTGTGTCTAAATTAACTGCCCTTCATTACTGTTATTACATATCATTGTAACAAGACATCCAGATTGGCACCAGTGTTTACTACAGATAAGAATTTCAGCTGATCAATTAGATATGCTTCAAAGAGCATAATCGCTGCTCTCAGGTTACTTTAATCTCCACATCTTTGTGTGTATATGAAATATGCCATAACCGTCTTCTCAATTCTACTGTGTGAAATTCGTAAGTCATTTCAGTATTAGAGTACACTTTATATGTATATGGCACCAGATTTAAATGTTTCTGAAATTCCATAACATTAAATGGAAACCTGTTCTCATCAGTCAATTAGTCTTTGAGCTGGATTCTCAGCTTCTTCACCATTTTTTGCAGGGTAAATTAGCCCTCTGAGGAGTGGATGGGGAGAGGCATGGGCAGTGGCTCACTACCGCCTGATTTATTTTGTATTCCCTGATGAAGGGAATTACACTGCAGTTGTAAGTCATAACCAGATGCGGGGGGAGGATATAAAAGCAACCTGGATTTGGCAGCTCCTGTTGGGGAGGAGCAACACAGACTAAGACAACGGAAAAGGGGCTGGTTCAAGTTTTTCCAGCAGAAAACCTGAATGTTGCTGGGGATGAGGGATAAATGAACTGTTTGATTTTGACCCAGTGCCAAACACCATGCACCTGAGCTGTTCAGGGAGCCCTTGAACCTCTGAGATGGACAGCGCGGCCAAGCTCTTCTCCTCTTTGCCCTTGTCCCCTTGCCCTGCACTGGGCATAGGTACTGAACCCCAGTAACAGACGTGAGACCCCCAAGCTGCAAAGGAAAGAGAAGAGGGAAGCGAGCCCAGCTCCAGCCCTCCTCTTTCCCAGGACAGGGTGCCCATGCAGCCTCTCCCTCCACGCTGGGAGCAGAAGGGCGTGTGGGTGAGCAGCCGGGAGCACAGCAGTGGGTCACACTGCATGTTAGCGATGACAATGCACTGGCTTAATCCCAGCGCACCGAGTGTCTCTCAGGGGTCTGCTCTGCCGGTGCGGGCGAGCAGAGACCGCCTGGGCATAGAGGCATACCGACCGCTGAGACATCCAGAAGTACCTCTCATTCTCACTTACCTAACTTTCTTGCCACAGCCAGACCTGGGTGTGAATATGGAGGGAAGAAAGAAAACGCCCAGTGAATGAGGGGAAAGATTTTGGTACCAAGAAGGAAAGCTACATGGATGCTGGAACTCACTATGCACTGAAAGTGAGACCAGGAAAGAAAGCTTGCTTGGTACTAATAACACACTCAGTTAAACACCAAAATACAAGTGCCTCACTGAGATGCCTTGGTGTGTTACTAAACGTGCTAGTGTTTCTCCATTGTACGATGGAGAAGTGAGAAGCATATGCTGGTTTTAAGACCGATGTTTTGTTGGCAATATAGCCTTACAGAAAGGTCCAAAAATAAGTGCGGAGACATTTACTTTCCCTGTGTGTAATGAGTCACTATGGTAACTTGATACTGACTTACTGCAGAAGTCCTCTGTTGTAGGAAAAACAACAAGCTCACATTCGTTTGTAGTCAATAGAAAAAGTATTCCTGAGATTGAGTCTGCCTAATATGTTAGCAAATTTTTACCAATGCAAAGCCTATTAATTTGTGCATCTCCAGCTCTTCAGGTACATGGAACTGCAAAAAAGGTATTTATTGCTTTATCTATCATACAGGTTTAGCAGGTGTTTTCATTCATGACTGTGCATCAGTGTGCTGCACTTGACTGCATATAGCAACTATGTGCTGCTGCATTGTATGAATGTGGGTTTCAGAAAAACAAAACAAGTTTTAGGGAACTATTTGAATCATCTTTCCTTGGACAGTTAGTAAGATGAATATATGGAAATATGAGAACCGTAACAATGGAACTAATTTTGTATCAAGTATCAAACCAATAACTCAGGTTTGGGACTTCGCTCTGCTGGATGCTTTCTCTGTGTCTGGAGAGTTTAATGCAACATACACGCATATGTGTTAACAGCTTAGATCTTCAAGTAGTTTTCTGCCATTCTGCCATGAGGCAGTCTACTTGGGAGGATAATCTCAGTATGGCATCGTATGACAGACAAGAGATAAATAGCTTTTTCATGAAGCTGATTTTTTAGTGCCTTTTTCCTTATATCTAAAATGAAAGCAATTTAACTGGAAAGCATAGATCTGCTAATTGCCTCTCAATATGTTATCTGTTTTCTCAGAGCAAAACAAATATGTTTATTTTTAGTGAGAAATGTGAATATAGGCCCATAATAGTGACAGCAAATGGGACATGGGAGAGTCCCAGGTCTCTTATAAATATCCTAAACTTCAGGCTATGGCCAGTCTTCTGTTGGGTGTGAGTACAGAAAATTATCTTTAAAAATTAGAGCAGATATGGCAGAGGACTTGAGAGATAACTTGAAAGCCCTTGCACCTGGGCTTTCGCACTTCCATTTGACCTCCCTGTCTTGGGATGAGGCAAAGTCCTGGCAGTGCAGTAGAGCGCCACATTCAAGCTAGTCTGAGTGGGCACATCTGCACAGCACAGCACAGCACAGCACAGCACCACACACAGGTGCTACCTCAGCTCCCAGACACACTACAGCAAGAGGACTTCTGTGGGCCCTCTCTAATGGGTTCATACAGCTTCTAGCTGCAGAGCTGGATCATTCAGTGCTACCTTGGAGATCCCTCATGGTGGTCTTGGTGTGTCCAGCCCTGTCCATCTGAGTAGGGACCCAAGCCCAGACTCTGGGACCTTCCTAGTGGAAGCTACACCTAACCTCCTTCCATACAGCAAAGAAGTTTCAATTCATAAATCTTCCAGGGAAAAACAAACAAACAAACAACAACAAAAACCCAGTTCTCTGTCAGCTAGCTTAGTATCTGTTCTGATTAGTACAGAAACTCTCCTTGTTCAAGCTGAGGTTTAATTCCCTTTCCATGCTTGTTTTTATCTATTCAGTGCCCTCCTTTCCATAGTTGGCCCATGATGCCCATGCAGCTTCACTATTCAATTGTCTTTGGGGTCCTCACACGCATCTGCATAAGTATGTGAAGGGCATTCACTTCCAACAGAGACTAGCAGAGTCATTTGTCTGCTACATTACACAGCAATAAAGGCTGAAAAAACCAATTTAACATTATTTTGGCTGACCCTTAAATGCAGAGACTGCCTCTGCTTTGTAAGAGATGAAAAGTGAATTGCCTGAAATAAATGACTTGCAGGAAAAAGTTTGGAACAGATCAGACCACTTGTGGCAGTTTTCATCCTGAGGGATGTCTGTCAGTTGTCTTACAGTCTATGTGCTTTTAGGAAGCAAAAAATATTTGGCACTAAGCCTCAAGTTACAAGCTTTGAGTTGAAAAAATGTCCAATAGCAGAAAAACATTAAAGCAAAACCGGTGAATTAATTACAGCAGGAAAAGAAGGCTATAGACCTAAAGCTTTCTCTCCTACCAGTGCATTACAGAATACAGTAATGGAAGACTTTAGACACAGTTGGGAAGGGATTGTGTTTTTATTCTGTGTTTGTGCATAACCGGCACAGTAGGGTTTAATCCGTGGTATACTTTACTAGGTTGCATCTAGACTCATCTGCCAGGAAGCTCTATGGGATCCTAGTCCTCTGATTTTCCAGGTCAAGGAACTGGTGGAGCTCATGTTAACATTCCTCTGGCCTGTTTGCCAGAACTTCTTTTTCCTGGAAATGTAGGTGCAAGGAGGAGACGGTTGGAGAACAAAGATGGATGGACATGTGATATGGGATTCGGATGAGCCCTGGACATGTCTTTGCACCATGGATTAATCCTAATGTACACACAGCTGGTAATGCAATACAGAAATCCACTGAATATGGAGTTAGAAAAGTGTAAGCTTCCAAGGCCATTACTGAATGGGCATTAAATAGTGAAAATTTCAGAAATATAAAAAAAGCTACTCTGGGATTTCAGGAAATGCCAATCCATGGAAGAGGACAGGAAGTCAGGCTGGCACTTTGGCAGGGCTTGTAAATTGTATTCAGGGATAGGACGCTGGTAGGACACACACATTGCTACAGCAACAGAAGGCAAGTAAATCCTGTGCACCAGACATGAAATCTGGAGACATCTGTAGCAGGTGGTGGGTGTCATATGCCTTCTCAGAAGGCGTCTAGGGAGCCATGGCTTGGAAGAAGCTTCTGTTGCATAGGTACAAAACTCTACTTATAGAGTAATTCTCAGTGGTACAATGTCAAATACAGGGCAGCAGTGGCCTATCTTGGCCTGTCTGGGATCTGGTACTATTTAATATTTTCACTAATGGCCTCGATGATGAAAGATAATATGCTTATTAAATCTACAGATGGCACCAATCTGTGAGGGATAGTACATGTAGGGAAGGGCAGGACAGACTGCAATTTTATTCTGTATCTCAGGAGTCACCACATGAGCAATCGTGTCATCATGTAGTGCTGCTATCACACGTGTGTGGAGAGCCTGAGGTTTCATCCACTCCCTAACAGTAGCAGTGGCAGTAAGCAGTATAGCTGGTTGGATGCTGACATGGTGATGGCTGCTATAGCCCCTTGTATCCTGGAAAGTCATGGGGATTTGCGAGGCAAGGGGCTTAGAGACAGCATATGCACTTAAGATCACCCTGTAGAGGTCTGGTCATCTAAAAGAGTTTTAGCAATGTACAGCGTGCAAGTAAATCACAAACTGAGGTGTGCATTTGAAGGCTTCTAGCTCAGACATGATCTGCAAGGACTTCCACAGCACTCCAGCACTTCTGATTTTTTTTTTATTGTTTAACTCACCAAATTGTGCTGTAATTCACTTCAAGAACAATGGAAAAAGGACTGCCTGCCTGAGTTCTCTCTTACTTTTATGTCTCCTGGAAATGTCTAGAAAGCAATGAAATCGATGCTTTAATATGTGTGGAAATTTATGAAAACAACAGGATTTCATTTCCTAATATAATTGCTGAATTGATTTGCGTATGCAGCAAACTGCTCTGATTTTCTTAGTGGCAATAATAAAGTAGTGTCTGCAGTAATTTAGCAGGTGTTCACAGCTATTCCAAGTGGATGTAAAAGGTTACCACTTTGATTTAAAAGGTTCATTCAAACTCTTCTTTCACTTTGCAGAAGTCTAATGGAAGATGAAAGGTTCAAGGTAATGAGAACAAAGCACATTTGAATCCAGGATATAATTTCTTTCCAGAGAGCCTGAGGTTTTTTTCATGTCTTTAGGACATTCTGATAAAGGCTTTTTTTTTTCTTTTTCTTTTTTTTTTTCCCCATATCTAACTTTGCCGGTCTTGAAAATGAAGTTTACATTTATGGCCGTAGTATTTTTCAATTGTATTATATCTAAGTCTTATTTTTATTCAAGAGAGACAAAATACGTTAACTTCAGCATGAAACAGTTGTTGTATCCCATTCTTCCATTCCCATTTTTAACTAATCCTAATGGCAGAGCTATGCCAGATTGATAAATACAGGTGAATGAAGCTGTTAAGCTCCACATTTCTTGCTAGATTAAGACATACTTTTCCTGCATGCTTTATAACATGAAGCTGAGGGAACGATTATGATACAGTGAGTCATACTGAGAGCGAACGAGAGGGGAAGTTAGTTACTGATACCTCTCCACAGACTTGGCTGGGGTTTCTCCCTGATGAACGGTTAAAATCCTTGTGGTGAGAGCTGTGTGAAATGCTTCCGGCAAGCCTCACCTTTCGGTTAAAGATTTCGTGACTTTTGTAAATTTTAGCCCATGGTTATCAAAGCAGAGAGGACTCCTCACACAGGTGATAGGCAGGAAATCTCCTTCCAACAACCTTCTCCCTCATCACAGCAGAAATATTTTTTATCTGCATTTCCATGTCTGCAGGATAGAAAAGGGGAAAGGCTGGCAGAGAAGGTTGTGATATGAGTTAGAAACTATAAAAGGAGAAGAGCAATTACTAAGAAATCCTTGGAAGTGTGGGTTTCTCTAGGGAAGGAAAGATTTTGGTTAAGAACACAGCCAGCCCTTAAGATTCCCCAAGTTGGTTCCTGGGCCTGCTAAAGACTTCTTGGAAGAGACTCTTAGGTCCAGACTGTATTTAGCTTCCTAATTTCTCATTCATTATGAGGACCTGAATTTCAAAGGAGCCTTTGAAAGGGACATTTACTCTTTGTGATTAATTTTCCATGTCTATCAAATTTGGAGCAGCTAATCCTGCCTGCTTCCACATGAATGTTGTACAGTTAATGGCTTGCATTTCCGTGAAGTGCTTAGATATGACAAGGAGAGGTATTACAGGTAGGCAAAGAGAGAACACACTGGAGTCACTTCAGTCCATCAATTTCTAAATATGTCCCAGAGATCTTATTGTTGTGTACATTAAAGCTTTAGAAGTAAAGTCTCCCTTTGTTTGCTGAGCCCAGTATACGTGACAGAGATGTGAGTTCATGAAGTTTACTCTTCAAACACACAATTTGGTCTACTGAGTCTTT
The DNA here is from genome assembly GCF_964195595.1 of Calonectris borealis. Classification (NCBI taxonomy): domain Eukaryota; kingdom Metazoa; phylum Chordata; class Aves; order Procellariiformes; family Procellariidae; genus Calonectris; species Calonectris borealis. The sequence goes on along the minus strand of NC_134312.1, from coordinate 135,935,026 downwards.
AATAATTTGCCTTCTGCAATTTTCTGGGGATTTCTCATTTTAAGAGTTAAAATGATTCAATCAAGTTAAAAGCAATCATGTATTTACTTCTGTTTCAAACCAAGTTATTCCTTCTCCATTTTCTTTCTATCAGCTAAGACAGTGGACTGCGGTCCTATTTCGGCATTTCACAGGGAATCAAACCCTGCTCTACCTTCTGCCTTCTATTCTGCCAGCCGTTCAGGAATAAATAGCAGAGAAAAGGCATACCAGGTGGTCACCAAGGAAAGAACCACAAAAAGGGACTAAGAGGGCACTGTGTTTGTGGTCTGGAAAGGCCACAGACATGAGATTTCTGGGACAGCAGACACAACAAGGGACTAAGTAGTAACATGGGGAAAGAGATGGGAATTCAGGACTAGAGTACAATGCCTGGGTCCTCCATATGGCGAAAGATCCTGGGTAGAAAAACTCAGTTGTTACATAAAAAACGGGGTTTGAAGGGGAAATCTATTTCTGCTGATGGGTGAAATGACTCCTACCAACAGTAGTAGGAACTGGGCATAAGGGTTTCATTCACAACACACTGGAGTCCCAGATACCTTCCCTTTGAGTTACAAGTGAGACCTAGAGAACTTGTAGAGATTCAATTGTTAAAGGCATTGTTTCTAATGGAAAATTTAGTGACATGTTCTTTGCTACACAACTTGGCTAGATTAATTTCAGAAGAAGAGTGCGCACCTGAAGAGGCTTTTTCAAAGCTGTAAGGCTTCACCTTTATGTGTGGACCTGTAATTCTCTCAATTCATTTGCAATTCTGTTGGTTCATGTAGGACTTAACAGATTTGCAGTTCCTCACATCACATCACTGTTGGCCTCTCTGAGGACTGCAAAGGTTTCTTCAATAATGAAGAATATCATTGCAGGAAGAAGAGGGATTTCTCAAATTAGTGGGGTTGCTTACTGTTTTTTCCCCAGGCCTTTCTGCTTCAAAAATGACATTTAACACAATAACACAAGATACAGCCATGAAACTGTCCTGCTAGTTTTAGCTTTTAGCCAGGTGAGTAGGTTGCAGAGTCACAGGCCGATTTTCTTTATGTTTTCAGATGAGCAGTAGATATGATCTGTGTTTCTGAACTTCAGGCCATGCACATGATTGTGCTGAAACTTTTAAGGTGATGTATAGGCATTTTGAGACTAACACTTTCTTTGCACTTTATTAAATCCTGTAACGTTACTGAGCCAGGGCTTGTCTTTATTCACAAAAATTATGTCTTTGCAATGGAAATTTATTTGGACCTTTTAAATCACCTCCACATTCACTAGAACTTTGTTCCAATGACCCCCAAATTATGGAAGTAGTCTTCATGTGAGGTGTTTTATTTGTTTGGAAGCTTTTTTTGCACCATAAACTGTTTCGTTCCAGCAGGCAGCTTTCTGGAACGTTACTTATCTTTCCAGAAACATCAGTTTTGTCTAGAACAAAACAGATTTGTTGTAGAGAGGATATATTGCTACACTGACATATAAGGCACAGAGCAAATGATCTTTCTTCTGATATGTCTCTTTATATAACCAGTGTTGTCATGACAACTGCAGAGCAGAGTTGTCTCTTCAGTAGCAGATGCATGACTAAGGGCCTTTGTCTTACTGATGAACACATCCGCAATCCTCAGTCTCTCAGCAACAAAAACCACAAATACCAACCCACCCAATTTATTCCTACTCACAGAACTTTCTCTGTAAATGGCACATTACTTATAAACAGGGAAAACTTTTGATTCTGCCAGCACTTTGCACTTCACAGCCACAGCAGCTTTGCAGACTACATGTGGATGCAGAAGCAGCGATAGAGGGAGGAGCAGAGGAGCTGTCCACAACCTTCTCCCTTGTGTGATACAGCAGATACCCCAATGCACAGCACTTACGGGGTGAGGGAACCTACCATTCCTTTAGATTCTCAGTGAGTCTACTCCAATTTTTAGATGATACCTTGCAATGAGAATGTGGACTAAGTTATAGAAATAAAAGTCTAGAGATTTAGGTTCTTTCCTCGTCTCAGGGAATGAACTTATGCCTGGTGCCTGCATACCTTGTATCTCAGTTGTGTCACTTTAAGGCTGGAGCAATATACCTTCCTCACTCTCACAGCTACTATGATCAATATTTTATTGATGTCTGCGAGATGTTCCTCCTATGAAAAGAAGCAGAGAGTGGAATCAGCAGTGACCGAGAGGGAACAGGGAATGAGCTTATGCTGCATTTAACTGAGCTACTGTGATGTCTGGCTTTAGTGGACAGGGGTTAAAAGTAGAGTGCTTTGACATAGGGCTGGGAGAAATGGTGTGTTTATAAGCTCATGAGTTAGTTACACTTCCAAATTTCTGGTAGACTCACATTAGTAGCTACCCCTCTGGCTGAACTTGGCAGGGTCTCACAAATTCCCTTGGACATCCCAGACTACATCAGGATAAGCAGCATATACATTGGATACAATTTAAAAGGTTAGGCAACACCTGGGTCAGAGAGAAAACAGGGAATAACTGAATATCATCACAGACCTCCAAGAAAATAATGTTAAATACTTCAAAACAAGACTAGTAATCTTTGGAAGCTTTGTCTAATCTCACTCTGACTGTAAAAAGTCATAGAAGCATGAAAACATAGATAATGCAGCTGAGTAACTACTTTTTCCTGTTATTTCATAATTGTCCAGTGTTGTAGTGCAATATCCAGCTCTGTCCTCACTGCCAAGAAACTGAGCTTGAAATAGGGGAATAGCCGCCTATAATATTCATTGTGCAAGGAACCGAACTTAAACAGCCAAGTGTATTAAGGCCATCTCTGATTACAGGGTTTCTTGACATCGGGTTTCCATCAAAAAAAAGAGCTCTGTTTGTCTCTGGTGCATGGCCTGTTGTAGTAGGATGAAATACTCTGGTTCCCTGTGTAATACAGGCACAAACACATGCTCAGAAATGGATTCCAGTCAACTATCCCACAAAGCTATTTTGTCTTTCACAGTTTCCTGCTAGCATGTTCAATATTGCAGTATGATACTGATGATTACTACCATATAATCTTTTTGAATAGCCGTCTAGAAACTTTTAAAACATGTAGTCACTGCTGACCCTTAACTGTCATTGCATGTAACTTCACTGTAGTTGTATTAGTTTGTACATTTTATTGTTTCATATTGCCTTGCTGTCGGTTTGCAGGCAGTTTGCTATGGTTGTGTGTACTACTAACTTCAGAATTGCTGCACTGTATTTCACATGAGTATTGGCTAACCCAGTTTTTTATTTTAGCCTGCACCTGCGACGGTCATATTAGTCTCCTTTAACAATCAACAGAGAGAAATAGGCATCTCTTGCTTTCCACAAACTGTAAAGGGAGCCAAGGGTGACTAACTGTGTGTATCGGCACCACATCCATGAGGTTAACTCCATCCACAGCATCACACAACTGCAAAGAAAAGGATCTGGGAAACAGCTGTGAGGGTAAAAGAAGCAAAGTACTACATGTCAGCCAAACTCTGTTATGTGTTCACCATTTGATAAAAAAGAACTGGTTGCATTTTCACATTTGCCACAAAAAAAAAAAAAAGAAAGAATCTCTGCCAAAGTAGGTATTTTATTCTGTATCATTTGGAATGGGTTTCGCATTTTCATAATGCTTCCTCCGCACTTTTCTGGCTGGAAAACATTAGCCTAAGTAATTACGTGACGTGCACAGCCGGGGTAGGTGTGCCAGGAACCTTTCTGGGCTTGTCTAGCCGTGAGGCCCATGCCTTGTCCTGCAAGGACCAGCTCTCATGAAAACTCATAAGGATGATATCTGAAGCGCTGAAATCAGGAGTGGAGACGCCTCTATTCTAAGTAGAGTTGTAGCTTCACACAGTTTACACAGATTTAATGAATCCTGAACCTTGTGTGAACTCTACAGGGAAAAGTGCCAACGACAGCTTTGAAGCTCCCACAGCACCTTTAGGATACTACATCTGGCTTTGAGATCATTTATACTGTCATGTTGACTTATTTACCTGTCATAAACACTGAAAGGAAATATTTCTAAGTTTAGATCATTACAGAAAGCCTCCAGCATCCCTCTTAGAAATGTATGTAAATAAAGACGCATATTTCAGATGTGCTGTTTGATCACGCTGCAAAGAAATATAACGTTGTTTGTCCACGTCAGGAAAGTAGTGGCCAACTTTTCAGGATTTGAAAAGCCCTAGATTATGGGTAGTCCTGTCAGATGTGTGGGCTTCTATAGAAAAAGGACTAGCTGGCTCCTTCCCACTCTTCTGACTGGCCTGGCAAGGCCTCTGACGGAAGATAAAATGCAGAAAACCATCTGAGGAGTCACTGGCTAGCTTTTTACTCAGGCAACATTTTCTTAAGCAGTTCTTTGCATTTTATGCTTCACTTTGAGTTGTTTCCGTTTGTTGATCAACCACCGCCACCCTTGGTACTTTATTAATATGCTGCTGGGGAACCGTACATCAGACACATTCCGAATCCGGATGGATCGGGGTGGCTACAGATGGACAACACGGGAGCATATGGCCACCCAGCGGTGTTCAAATGTAATTAAAATTGTTCCTGTCCCGCGCTCTGTTTTCGGCTGCGAGGCGAAGCGCTGTTTGGGAGTACAGGGTGGGGGATCATGCTGTGCCAGAACGCTGCGAATACTCCATTTGCCTCCACGCTGCTTCTGATGCCAGAAGGCAGCTTCAGCAAGGCACATGCCAGCAGGGCACCAAAAGGCTCACACAGCTGCTTTCTGTTGGTATTACGTTGTAATAAGGGCCGATGTGGACTCTTTGACATACCCTGTCACCATGGGAATTAAAAAAAAAAGGGAGTTGGTCAGTCTGGGCCTTGCTCTGGTTTGCTTTTTCCCCCTCAGATGATAAAATGGCCACACCCTGTTGCCCGGGGCCTGCAAGCTGCACGGCCAGGCCAGGCCCTACCTGGCACCCAGCAGGGAAACCCCCCAGGAAGGTTTTTTTTTAACACTTGCAACACCAATTTGCAGGAAAGAGTTGCCAAGGGTGGGCAGGATCCCACTTTCCACCCTGGCAGCCCACTGGCCAGGCAGTGGCAGCATGCCCAGACACCATGGAAATGGCTGCTGCGCCAAGGCCCGCTGGCCTCTGCCTCTCCCTTCCTCCTCCTCACAGACCTCCCCTTCAGAGGGCTTGAAATACAAAATACAGCTGTTAGAGAGGATCTGTCTGAAGAAAATGGTTTCGTACACAGTCAAGAAGAGGCTCAAGGGAGAAGCTGTAATTGATTTCTTATTTAACCTGGCCTAATTACAGTGATTAGATGTGGCTGGATACCGGCAAACACTGTGAAAGGTAGCAGGGAGATGATGGCCGGTGATTGCACAGGCTGAGGCAGGACTGCTGGCGTGCCTGATGACAGGAGACATTTTAACTGCATTTCCATTGAAGCAGCACTGTATAAAGCAGTGCTTTGTAAGGCTCACTGCCATATCTATATGCTGTATCTACATGGCTGTACCATTTACTGCCATATTTATACGGTCAGATCATGTCAGGAACTAGAATTTATTCGGGGTTTTTTTTCCCCCTTTAGTTTAGAAAATACGTTTCCATTTATATATAGTGTTTTCTTTGAATTAGTCAGAAGATACAAGATATCTTGCTGTCAGTGTAAATTTATGCAGGGTCACTGCTCAGCACGAAGTACAGAAATGGCCTTGTCAAATGCTGGGGCTCCTCTTCATTCCTGAGATATGGAGGGCTCTGGCTACCTCAATTTACATGTCTAATTGGCTTCAGATTGCTGGTTCATTTGTGCAGCCTGGTGGACAATTGAGCTTTCTGTGTGCAAGCAGAGAGAGAGAAAAGTTTCTGCCAAAGAAGCAGCTATAATTAGAGATTTTCCCTATTCTATGTAGCTCCCTGATGACAAATATCTCAAGTTATGGGCACGTGATTTCACATGTAATTTGGATTGCAGGTATTGCTTGTGCAGTGTGATCACACAGAAAAAGACGTTTCAGTGTGCCAACACTGCCAATATGCAATTAACAGAACAAATTAGATATGCAGGTTTGAAAGCAGAGCCAGTCAGGCTAAAATCTGCTCTTATACATCATATTATCTCCTTCCTCTCCCAACCACCTTCTCCTCCTTGATTTTAATAAGAACCCCACTGGCATGAGAAACTAGTGATGGGAGCAAAACTTGGAGCAAGACTGGAATTTGTCATGGGATTTTATGGAAACCAGTGGGCCAATATAAAAGAGAGGTTCAAGCAGCACCCACTTCTGCAATCCTTCCTCTGCCTGAATTGCCTGTGTTTTCTTCGTAAACTTATGAACAAGAACTCTAAAATGCTCTGGCACCTACTAATAAATGACACTATGGCACTGCTTCTTCTCATCGGATGAGCCTTAGGAGGTCAGTTACATGTTGGGAGCTTAGTTGAGGAGTGTTTTCTGCCTTAATGGCAAACAGCTGCAGAGGCAAACCTGCCAAAGCTGAGTATGGTAGCAGCAAATCTGCACTATATAGAGTAATTATTCACTTCTGGAGGAAGCCAACAAATAGAAAACCCCTTCCTTAAAAGCCCCCAGGACCTCAAAGAAAATGATGTAAACTCAAAAGCAGATGACTGGAGTTTGCAATCCCACCTCCTCTAGCATGAGTCCAACAGGGACAAGACAAAAGAGTTTCTCAGGTGTGAGGCTATGGATATGTGGGAATATTTATTTACACTGCAGAAATACATGCCAGGTGTAAACTCTCCCACCGAGCTGCGCAGTGAGTAAGGCAGCTCTGTTATCGAAACATTAACCTCAAGCAGAGGAACAGCAGGAAACACATGGGGAGCTGATTGGATCAAAACTTAATCAGCTACAGCTATCACTAAGTGATCATCTGCCTGCTGTCTGTAAGTACATTTGTGCCAGCTGCAGGGGCTCAGGAGGAGCCCGGTAGTGGAAGTCACTGCAGTGAGTTTGGCCAGTGTGTCTGGGTGGAAGTCGCTGTTTGACAGTGGGAGATAGGGAGAGCTGGAGACAGCGGCGAAGGCCAGCTGGAGCAGCAAGCTGTGCCTAGGAGCAACTCAGGGACATTTTTGGAGGGAACAGTAGGGTGAAAGAAAACAAAAGTCTCTGCCCTTTATTTCTTAGAAGACTTTTACAACTTTCAGTGGGTGACACAGGCTGTCTTACTCAATAGCTATCCCATTGCTAAAGATGCATATTAGGACTTTCTTCTCTTAAAACTAATATCCTGACTCGATAAACATGGTCAAACCATGTCTCATACGGTCATGTACTCCTGTCCAGAGAGTGGCAGCTCCCCCCATGGTTCCTTGCCTACTGTGAGCAGCTACACAGGGTAAGCTCAGGGGAGGCTGAGCCCCCCCAGCATGCCCTGCAGCAGATGTGGAATTCTCTTTGTTCTCAGCGTTGCGCCTCAGGGCGGTTCTGTAAGCATCAAAAAGCTGAATTTGAAGGACTTTTCTTACTTCGTTCTCCTGTAAGCATGGAGTAACTGTGTGACTGGAGAAACAGTCAATAAGAAACCCTTCTCACTGTCTGCCAAGAGAAATGTCAGTGGGAGCCAATTTTCTTCGCTGTGAGGATTGTTAGTGCTGTCCACCCAAACTTGCCACACCAGCAGCAATGCACTAAAAACATTTAAAATCTCTTCCAGTGTTGTGAGAATCACAGTGATCCTATGACAAAAGTCAATTGTACGTAATGCCTGCCACTGTGGAGTGTGAGATAGCACAATGGAAAATCACTGCTAGAGCCAAAGGCCAACATGACCCCTGACTGGAAACAACTGACTTGTAATTCTAAGGACTAAAGATAAAATATTATTCTGCAGAAATTCCTCAGCATATATCATGAAGTATAGTCAAGTGCAGACAATTATGACCTCAGCATAGGCTGTTTGGAAGTGTCAGAAGCATAATAGCAGAAACAGAGTAAGATTTGTTCCAATGAACAGATCCGTGATAAACTTTTGCAAATTCATCCATAACACCCAGATTTTGAAATAAGCAAATTCAGATAGATCAGTACTTGCAATCTCCTGCTCCATTTGCCTGATACCTCTTACAAATTGTTAGTAGCTTCCCTTGTCTTGTTACAATATCTCATAAGCTGTGTAATCTATATTAGCCTATAGGCTCCTTAGAGCAAAACAATAACCTTCAGAAAGATGCTGAGTCTGGAAGCATGCTTATTTTCGTACATTCTCTTGTAGCTGTTGTGGCAAATTCATAAGATGTCATCTGAAAGAGAACTCAGTTTGCTTCCTGTTATACAAATGTCTGCAGACCTATTGCAATAGAATTTGGTCCCCTTTAATTTAATTTGAAATAGTAGCATCCTCTGCAACTGGCAGGCATACCTAGAAGTGGATGATTTTCTTACAATGGTTTTGTAAAGGAGGTTTTGAAAACAGATTGGATTCAGTTAAACTAATTTTAAGCAAAGGGATAAATATTTTAGTTTGTTGGATGGATTGATCACCTCCTCTTGACAAGTGTGCCCTGTTTTCCCACTTGCTGTTAGTTTTTAATGTGCAGTTGCAGACATTCAGACCAACTAGGCTGATGGCCCAGAGGAAGAAAAATCAGCAATGCAATCAAGTATATTACAAGTGTAAATTTGTTTTATCGCTCACATGCTCCGGTCCTGGAATAAAGGTGGTTCAACAGATACTTCCAGAATGCAGCTCTGGACTGCAGGACAGAGATCAAACTGTCTTTGTCTTCATTATCCTGGAACAGTCATAGTCTATATATAAGACACTGTATAAAAAAAATCCAGAACCTAAGCTAACAACACTGTCTAGCATATGTTTATATTTCTCCCTAGACTAAGAAATTCGTAAAACCATGATTAGCAGTACTATCTGGTGTTACAAGCTATAACCAAATGCTTAACACTGTGCTTCTGGTCTGCTGCTGTGACTGTTTTCAATCAGAGTGCAACCAAACAGCAAGTTTGTGGGATGGACATTTGTGCAAAGAATTCCCTGTCCTCTCTTTTTTAGAAAATGATTCTGAGATTATTTAGTTTTGCAGAGGTGATAGACTTCTTTCTCCCCTTTTTTTTTCCTCTACAATTAAATGGTGATAACTAAAGTTTGTCAAAAAAGGCAATGTGTTTGTTTAGGTCAAGGGTAGGTGATGGGTAGCAGAAGTACAACAGCTTTTTCCAACTCTGTTTCAGAAACAAGAGATGACGATTTGTTCTGGTTGTGTTCTGGGTGGCATAGCTCAGCATTCAGGTTTGGCGCAACATGCTGAGCGTGCAGGAGCACTTGCAGGCACCCCACTCTGCAGACTGACTGTAATCTCCTACTTGAAGCCACTTCACATCTCCTCTGACAAACTGCCAGTGAAGTGAGTGAGAAAGGATTGAGGTACAGAGTTGAAGTGAGCTCTCTCTTAGCCTGCATATTCCCTTTGCACTTTCAAGTGATATCTAAAGGAGAAAAAAGCCAGATAATGCTTCTCTGAGCAGCACTAACTGGCTGATGCACAGTGGTCTATGATTTCCTGCTGACTTTGCAGCCCAGGGGAGGATCCAGTGCCCCGGGGAGCACTGGGCTTTCCTCTGAAATTGTAAGGCTGGGGGATGGACTCTGCCATCCTCCCTGACATTCTTTTCCTCAAGAATTCAGATAAGGGAGGAAAATCTGCTTTCACTTTGGCTGTGTGGAAGCAATTGGTCCTTTCTTAGCATCATCTTTCACTTTGTACAAAATGTTTGCTTCAACCAAGATATGAAGGATTATTCCTTCGTATCTATGCCAAGTGAAATATCGTGGAAACTCTTCGTATACATTTTGTTTAATAGTGCTGGGACACGAACATACAAAGTCCCCAAACCTATATATTGTTCTTTGCACTTCTTCTTCATTAGCAATAGGAACTGTTTTTAATGTGGATAAAAAGAGAGACAGCAAGTTCATAAGGCAAATATCCATAAGGGCAAAGAAAAGCACACCCTGCACAGAGTCAGGCTGCCCCTACTCAAAGCCTGCTCTGGCACATGCAGCTGGGTGATCCAAGGTCTGGCCCTGGTGGGCAGCCCTCTTGCTGTACCCTGACAATGCACATACATGTTTGTAAATATACAAGCAGTTCAGAGGGTAATTGCCTCGTGGTGTCAGAGCCAACATTCTCAGTGCAATCAGGAGTCTCTCACATGCACCCATCAGTCAGCATTGTCCTCCCAAAGTGAAGTTTTCCTTGCAGATAAGTTCAGCCAATCTACAGGTACTGTTTCTGCAGTTTTACTGAGTGAAAATCAGGAGTGGAAGCTGCATCACTGAAACTGAGTAGAAGAGCAAGAAAATATTGTCATGTGCCCATATCAGGAATTGGCTGGGTTTCTGTGTTACGTGGGCATGTAAGTAACTTTGTGAATGCAAAATAACCGCATTTCATTCATAGTATGGTATAAAATCCTCACTCTAGTTCCCCCAAAACTTCTGTTCCTTTCACATTGTTCACAGAAAGACAGAACAACTGACATATCTAAACCAGCATAATTACAAAAACCAAAACCTAAATCTGGATATCTGGACAAAGCCCAGGTCCTTAAGGTACTAAGGCACTTAATTTGGCATTTGAGTGCTTACATTTCTGTCAAGTTTATCATAAAGCTAGCTATCAAATAGGTTTCAGGCTCCAGGATAGCTTTTCAGTTTGGCCCCATGCTGCTCTTCTGTGGTATCTTAAAGAGTCTTCTGTGTTAGAAACATTGAATTTTCTAAAAAAAAAATTGATGCAATTAATCAAATATAGTGCATTTGACTGTGCACCCAGCAATTTTAAGATTTGGCATTTCATTTGGTTCTGCTTATAATCCAAACTAGCTGTGACTTCTTCAGACCCTATGGCCCAAATCATCTTAAGGAAACTAAATAGGTCATATTAGGATACTAAGGATAATTAATCCAATTAGAAAATCAGTGGGCACTTCTTTGCTGTCCCTTGATTGTCCACACAGGAAATCAAGCAGGGGTGGTGAATTACATGCAGGTAGATTGGAGAACAGTGCGTGTTTGGGTATGATGCCTACTTATGGTAGTTTGAGCCATAAGCTAACCGTTGTTTGGGAGACTGTGGAACACTTTCGAATACAACTGCTAAAGATAATATTGACATAGTTAATGGGAATTCTGCAAATATAAGAATAAAATACTAAATAATGTATGTAAAAATGAGCATTTTAAGGGAGCTGATGAAATGATCCTGTGGAAGAAATATTTTTACTTGGTTGCAACACAATGACATTGTTGAAATGAAATGGGGAAACCAATGTATGCATTAAGCTTTTGACAAAACTTGATGTGTTTCCCTGAAATGTCTTTGTTCCAACAAAATTGTGCCTTCTAATGAAAAAAAAAGTGCCATGAGATTTTCCCATCACTTCTCATTTCATGCTTCTAACTCTCCTATGCCTTTTTGAAAATTTCACTTGTATTTTCCTATTGCGGAAATATTTTTGTGCTCCAAAAGATATAGAGAAAGGACTGTCTCCTTTTTCATGAAACAAATGCTTAAAATACATTCTGAGGTTTAATTTAAGGAAGAACTCATGAGGAAGAACTCCATCGTTATGCAGGTTGTGTATGTGCCAAGCAGTAATTAACAACATGACACATGAAGAATGTTTCCTAAGAAAAACAAAAGTCAAATGACAAATTCTTGTGGGTTTTATTTGTAGTTCCTTGCTGATAAAGGAATTTATTTGCTTACATAGCCAAGATATCCACGTTTGCCAGTAATCATTTAAATCTTCAGTTACTCATATCTTCCTAGTACATGTTGAGCCAAATGTTCATGTCAGCCAGACTTGACAGAGGTTTGAGCAAACCTGTCTGCTAATTCTAGGCCCTAAGTGGCCCTAAGTGACTCCCAAGTTTAATACAGAACCTCACATTTATTTGCTCCTCCTGCCCTGACTCAGGTGTTGTTTTGTATGATCCAATGACTTTCGTTATTGACTCTGATTCTGGCTTAATTAGTTTGCAATGGAAAAGAAGAGTTTTGGGGAAAGAAAGTTCACTCTGTCTTTCTATTGAAATCTTCTATAATGGCTACAGAAATGCCTTTCGCAGGACATCTGTGGAAGGGGACTTTGGGATGGTGAAGCAGAACCTTAATGACTTCATGAAAGATGTGTTCTGAGCACGGCTCTCACTGCTCCTGAAGCATAGCAAAAGTCATGCAATTTAGCATCCAAGCTCCTTTGCAACTTTTGTAATGGTAGAGACTGGAAAATAACCTAATTCCCCTAGAGCTAACTCTGGGCTTGTAGCCAAAAGGTAACAAGCAGTGAAGTCTTTGAAAGCTTGAAGAGTAGCTAAAATTAACAGCTGGATCTTCAGCTGGTGCAAACAAGAATGGAATGATGGAGTTTGATGGGCTGGCTTTGTAGTCTGATGTAATCCTCTTTTTACAGATGTTTTTTGTTCTGAAATGATCTGCTTAAAATTGTTAAACAGCAGACAATAAGGATCAGAAACTCCATTAGCAGCCAACTAATTCTTAATTCTTGCATGTAAGTTGTGGTTACTCGTGTGTGCAGTCATCTGCCCAGCTTTTAATCACAAAAGCAAACTGCGACCTCTGTTTATAACCATTTTCCTGTGCAAAATAGCAAAAGCCTGTTTTTGACAGTGAGCTAATAAAGTTGCCTATAAACAAGAACAGTGTACTCTAAAAAATTTTGTTGAAAATTACATTACAAATTAAGGATATTTTAAAAGCATAAACTCCAGACTTTGTCATTATTGTGTTTATTCCTGTACAAGCACTCATTGCATTTCTGATTCTTTCCCCTTTCTTCAGTGCAGAAATAGCTTTGAGTTTCCTTTTTCTTTAAGGAAGCATCATTGCTAGCAGCCCAGCACTCCAGAGCTGCAAAATAATGGACTGGTCTGTTCATGCAGCAGGGAGAAAAATGTCTATCTTGACACAAATTCTAGTTTTAAGCTTTCTGAGGGATAAGGAAGAAGGGAAATATTATTCCCTATTCTCCTCTGATTGGTGAGGTAGCTGGACACCAAACAATTCATCAGTTCTGGAATCGTTTTCCTCCAGTTATGCCATCCCGCTGCCTTACAAAGACCCTGTTATATTTTAATGTAAATATGAACAAATTGAGAAACTTTGAATATGCAGCCTAGTGCTGTTGAATACTTCAGTGTTAGTACACTAAGTAACTTTAGAAGTGAGGGAGATCTTTGAAATGAAAATTACTGGCTCCTGGTTCTGTAAGTGTCATTTTTTAAAACTGGAGTTGATGCCAACAAGATATGTGACTCTTCATGGAGATGACCTATCTTCCCAATAATCTTTCTGGATTCATTTTCTGCTGTAAATTTAGGACAAATTTATGTTAATTGGATCTTCAAATGTGTTTAAAAATGAAAAATATTTTTCTGCTTCAGAGGCACTTTTACAATTCATTTTAATACATACCATTCATTTTAATACATACTGTTATTCTGTGTTTCAGGTAAAAAGTTAAAAAACATTTTTTAAAACAAACTCCATCAAACCCAAACCCTCAGCACCCTGCAAGTCCATGCAGGACTACACAGCAGTTTATTAAAGAGGCAGTAAATATTCAGAGCTGTGTCAGGATTTGGCTGATGTCATTATCTCTGTCTGAAAGTGATGGAGAGACTGTGCCTGGATATCATTCAAGCTTCAATATGTCACCTAATTTTAAGGAAAGAAGTAGCACCTCATTTAATTGCCTCGGTAAGCAGTAGCTGCCATGACGGCCAGGCCCCGTTCAGAGATGGTATAACTTGATTCTCTTTTACATGTGCTTCACGTCAACATCTTTATAACTGATCTCCAGGCAAGAGTAAGGAAGCAGGGAATATAAGCAGCCTCCTGCCATGCAGCAGGGAAACTTAACTGCTATGGAAACAAAAGCAGCTTAGAGAAATGAGAATTTACTGGATAGGTTTCTATAATTTGCTTGACATTTTACAGATGTATGGAGAAAAGAAGTTAAAAACCATTGAAATGTTACCACATCTTCTTCTGCATTTATCTCTTGACAGCCTAGTGAGGAATGGATTTGCACACAATAAAATGACCTTGGCACTGGGTTTTTGGTCTTGTTTTGTGGAGCAGCATTGTTGTGTCAGGCATTGCCCAGGCCTGGGTCCCAGCCCTGTTATTTTACAAGCCAAATAAACTTTGCCTGACATTTACTAAAAAAAAAAAAAAAAATTAGTGTTTTAAGGAAAAAATGGTGAACTTTGTTACTGCATTTAACTTTTGGCTGTGCTTTGGCTTCATCTGGGAGTGTCAGTTTGAAGAAAACACTATTTCTGCCTTTCCTCCACAGATAAAATTGAGAAGCACCAGCCACCTGGAAAGAAATCATCTTCATGACTTCAGAGCTGCAGAAGTGCTTGGATAACCTTGAGAGAAACAGTGACTCTCCTGCATGCTGGTGTGAAGCACATTTCCGAATTCTGAGGTTTGTCACCAGCATTTGGCAGGCTGGATTATTTGTGGACTAGTTATTACATTATTCACTTCTCTGCACCACAGCTGCCTCCATCCCTTTACAATGATGTAAAGTGAAAACATGCTGTCCTGTTTGTCATAACATAAATAGATTTATAACGAAAATAATGCCAGCTGTTAGGAAAGACTTAAATACTTGTGCTCATGCTCATCATGGGTGATCAGATTTGGTTTTCTGCCCTTCTCGTTTATGCACAATTCTGACAGAGACTTGGCCAATAATACTTGCCATCTTAAATGCCAAATTCAAAAGACAGATACAGAAGGGCACCCAAGCATACTTCCTATGTAGTATTACGCACACTGCTTTCTATTAACATTTATTAAAATCAGAACAAAATACCTTGCAGAAAATTTCTTAAAGAAAAATTAGAAAGTATTATGGAATCAACATGAAGTATCAAAAAGATTAGTTTTCACCTCTGTGTGCGATACAAGTAAATAGTTCATACTGTGAGTAAAGGAACCTGCCCCAATCTGTACACAGTTCTCACTCACTCTCTCTGTGAGAGAGAATGGGTAAACCAATATAACAAATGAAGCTACTGATAAGTGGGGAGGAAAATAAGAAATATGTGTATGGCACTTCAGACAGGGCTCAATTCAGGTGCATAAACACAAGGACCTAATAGTGTTTGAGCTACCCTATGATATCCTGGTCATGCTCCATTTTAGGTAAGTGGCTTTTAGCTATCTAGAGTTAGATAAAATGTTTTCTACACCTATAAACCCTGGGAAGCTGAGACCATGTGAACTTCTGATAAAATCACATGTATATGCAATAGCTTATGGGAAGAGGGGAACACTTGTGCAAAAGATCACTAAATCCCATGTATTTCCCAGCTAGATAGCATCAAATTCTCAAATAATTTGATGTGGCAGATTATCTTTACTAATTTTTCATATAGAAAAATCGGGGAGAAATCGGCAGCCCAGCTCAAGTGCATCTATACCAATGCACGCAGCATGGGCGGCAAACAGGAGGAGCTGGAAGCCATTGTGCAGCGGGGTAGCTATGACTTAGTCGCCATCACGGAAACGTGGTGGGATGAGTCGCACGATTGGAGTGCTGCAATGGACGGCTATAAGCTTTTCAGAAGGGACAGGCGAGGAAGGAGAGGCGGTGGAGTAGCCCTGTATGTTAGGGAATGCTTCGACTGTCTAGAGCTCAATGATAGTGATGACGAGGTCGAGTGCTTGTGGGTAAGGATGAGGGGGAAGGCCAACAAGGCAGATATCCTGCTGGGGGTCTGTTATAGACCACCTGGCCAGGAAGAGGAGGCAGACGAAATATTCTACCAGAGGCTGGCAGAAGTCTCCCAGTCGCTAGCCCTTGTTCTTGTGGGGGACTTCAACTTTCCGGATGTCTGCTGGAAATACCACACGGCAGAGAGGAAACAGTCGAGGAGGTTCCTGGAGTGTGTGGAGGATAACTTCCTGACGCAGCTGGTAAGCGAGCCCACCAGGGGAGATGCCTCGCTTGACCTGCTGTTCACGAACAGAGAAGGGCTGGTGGGAGATGTGGTGGTCAGAGGCCGGCTTGGGCTTAGCGACCATGAAATGGTAGAATTTTCGATACTTGGTGAAGTAAAGAGGGGGGCCAGCAAAACCGCTACCATGGACTTCCGGCGGGCGGACTTTGGCCTGCTCAGGACACTGGTCGAGAGGATCCCTTGGGAGACGGTCCTGAAGGGCAAAGGGGTCCAGGAAGGCTGGACGTTCTTCAAGAAGGAAGTCTTAAAGGCGCAGGAGCGGGCTGTCCCCATGTGCCGCAAGAAGTACGGGCGGGGAAGGCGACCGGCCTGGCTGAACGGGGAGCTCTGGCTGGGACTCAGGGAAAAAAGGAGAGTTTATCACTTGTGGAGGAAGGGTCAGGCAACTCAGGAAGAGTACAGGGATCGCGTTAGGTCGTGCAGAGAGGAAATTAGAAAGGCAAAAGCCCAGCTAGAACTCAACCTGGCCACTGTCGTGAGAGACAACAAAAAATGCTTTTATAAGTATGTTAATGACAAAAGGAGAGCCAAGGAGAATCTCCATCCTCTATTGGATGCGGGGGGGAACGTTGCCACCAAGGATGAGGAAAAGGCTGAGGTACTCAACGCCTTCTTTGCCTCAGTCTTTAGTAGTCAGAATGGTTATCCTCAGGGTACTCAGCCCCCTGAGCTGGAAGACAGGGACGACAAGCAGGATAAACCCCCCATAATTCAAGAGGATGAAGTTCATGACCTGCTATGCCACCTGGATGTTCACAAGTCTATGGGGCCGGATGGGATCCACCCGAGGGTTCTGAGGGAGCTGGCGGAGGAGCTTGCCGAGCCGCTCTCCATCATTTACCAGCAGTCCTGGTTAACTGGGGAAGTCCCGGACGACTGGAGGCTCGCCAATGTGACTCCCATCTACAAGAAGGGCCGGAAGGAGGATCCGGGGAACTACAGGCCGGTCAGCCTGACCTCGGTGCCGGGGAAGATCATGGAGCGGTTGGTTTTGAGGGTGCTCACGAGCCATGTGTGGGACAACCAGGGGATCAGGCCCAGCCAGCACGGGTTCATGGAAGGCAGGTCCTGCTTGACCAACCTGATCTCCTTCTATGACCAGGTGACCCGCCTAGTGGATGAGGGAAAGGCAGTGGATGTGGTCTACTTGGACTTCAGTAAGGCCTTTGACACTGTCTCCCACAGCATTCTCCTAGAGAAGCTGGTGGCTCACGGCCTAGACAGGTACACTCTTCGCTGGGTAAAAAACTGGCTGGACAGCCGAGCCCAGAGAGTTGTGGTGAACGGAGTTAAATCCAGTTGGCGGCCGGTCACGAGCGGTGTTCCCCAGGGCTCAGTTTTGGGGCCGGTCCTGTTCAATATCTTCATCAATGATCTGGACGAGGGGATCGAGTGCTCCCTCAGTAAGTTTGCAGACGACACCAAGTTGGGCGGGAGTGTTGATCTGCTGGAGGGTAGGCTGCAGAGGGACCTGGACAGGCTGGATCGATGGGCCGAGGCCAACTGTATGAGATTCAACAAGGCCAAGTGCCGGGTCCTGCACTTCGGCCACAACAACCCCAGGCAACGCTACAGACTCGAGGAAGAGTGGCTGGAAAGCTGCCCAGAGGAAAAGGACCTGGGGGTACTGGTTGACAGCCGGCTGAACATGAGCCGGCAGTGTGCTCAGGTGGCCAAGAAGGCCAACGGCATCCTGGCCTGTATCAGAAATAGTGTGGCCAGCAGGAATAGGGAGGTGATCGTGCCCCTGTACTCGGCACTGGTGAGGCCGCACCTCGAATACTGTGTTCAGTTTTGGGCCCCTCACCACAAGAAGGACATGGAGGTGCTGGAGCGCGTCCAGAGGAGGGCAACGAAGCTGGTGAAGGGCCTGGAGCACAAGTCTTATGAGGAGCGGCTGAGGGAACTGGGGTTGTTTAGCCTGGAGAAGAGGAGGCTGAGGGGAGACCTCATCGCACTCTACAACTACCTGAAAGGAGGGTGTAGCGAGGTGGGTGTTGGTCTCTTCTCCCAAGTAACTAGCGATAGGACAAGAGGAAATGGCCTCAAGTTGTGCCAAGGGAGGTTTAGATTGAACATTAGGAAAAATTTTTTTACTGAAAGAGTGGTCAGGCCTTGGAACAGGTTGCCCAGGGAAGTGGTGGAGTCACCATCCCTGGAGGTATTTAAAAGACGTGTAGATGAGGCCCTTAGGGACATGGTGTAGTGGGCATGGTGGTGTTGGGTTGACGGTTGGACACGATGATCTTAGAGGTCTTTTCCAACCTGTATGATTCTATGATTCTATGATTCTATGATATTTCTGTCTAGACATTGCTACTGAAATTATAGTGCCTATCAAAACCTACATAGAGAGTGCATGGATGTTGCTTGGCTATGTTCCTTGTATTTGCACAGTCAGCTCTAAATGAATTATTTTTAGGCTCCTGCTTCTGAAAAATGAGGTGCGCAGTTGGTTCTGAACTTCTGTAGTTTTCTACTCACTGATCAGCTGAACACTAACAAGTCAGACTCCATCACAGTCTTTGAAGAGAGGCTCTAACGTTATCTCCATTTTACAGATAGTTAAAAACAGAGGCATAATAGAGGATAATAACCTGTCAAGTTTAATCTTCAAACTTGAGACACATCCCCTGTGAACGACCTTTTCTCCCACAGATCTCTACCCAGCAATCTTCTGGCTACAGTGAAGCTGCTGCCACATGGCTTCTGCTGGCTATTTTGCAGGTGAGTGTTGTCTCATTTACTTATGCATCCAATCGGCCTGTTGGTCCTCCCTTACGCACTGCTAAGACTATGAGCTTTTTGAAGCAGAGGCTGTTATTTTTGTTCTGTGATCCTCCAGCAAGCAGCACAAGGGGACTCTGGTTCATGGCTGAGGCCACAGGGGGCACAGTACTACAAGCAATAATATAGACAGTATGAATCACATGTTCAGAATAGCGGAATAACCAAGAGCCCATTGCAGACCTCTGTGCAAAGGACTGAACTTTGTCCACTCATTTGTCTACTTTTCTTAGTGACATGCTTGCTGAAATATGTAGGTTGGTTTTAATACAGAACTTCCTGGATGCCATTGATGGCATATTTAGTTCCCTGGCGATTAATTTTTATGTTGTCCTTAACCAGGCTTTGACGATTTTCACCTAAGTGTGATTAAAGATGATTCTCTGAAAAGGAGCCACTCTTTTGAGCCTCAAAACGGTTTTGTTTCTCTAGGGCTAGACACTCAAAGCAATTTAGCTGTCAAATATGGTTCATGAGATAGACATGGATTCAGAAATAGCTCTCATTTTCTGGACTGCTGTGGTTCTTGTCAAGGGCCAGCTGCCCAGTATTATTTGATTTGGATCTTTATTAAGTACCAAACAAACAATGTTGTTTGTTTGTTTGTTTTTTTGTTTGTTTGTTTTATGAGTTACCCAACAGTACTGACTTACTGACTTTGTGATGAACTTAGACCAAGTTGCAGCATAGCCTTGAAGGGTCAGATGAAAGACCATGACATAATATTTTCTTTGAAGTTCGAGTGTACATGGGTTCCTACCATCTTGTCACCAGCCTAGTCATCAGCCCTGGGTCCAATCCAGATCCCAGGGACAGTGTTACAGGACATCGCATGTGACTTAGCCCTCTCTGGGTTGCTTGCACAGTGTCTCAGACATTCAATTGCTTAAAATAACTTCTCACTCAGCATCAAAGACAAGACAAGCACTTAGATACATAGACAAACTAAAGAAGGACAGATGGTTTCCTGTATCACAGTGAAAATACCAAGGTCAGACTCATTTCCCACCTGTCACTGTAGTTAGTAGGGACAAGCGATCATGACTATGACTACATGGTCATGTGAGGGAATAAGAGGTACAAGGAACCTCCTTTGTGCCCTTATCTTTGATAGTAAGCCAGATGCTAAATTCCTACTCAAGTGTCTGAGAATGTGCAGAACCTTATCTTCATCTTCCTCTCTGATGTGCCAGGCAGGAGGCAATGTAGGAAGGCCCCCTTTGTTTTTTGGTGTAAGGCACTTCCTAACACATAGTCAAGACTTAAATGATAGTTGGGTGTCAGAATACTTTTGGATCTGACCCAGAAGCCCCTTCACTGAAACTTCTTGAAACTACGGCATTGAAACTACCAAACCATAACAAAGCAAGTTACTTTGACAAAGCTCTGCAATACAGACATGGACTTGAAAGCACCAGACTGTTTGTCTCAGAGGCAGGTGTGCATTCAGGATATATTTACATGGTACACGCCTGGTAGGCATGAGCCAACCTTGCCTGGGCTGAAACCTGACCAAAAGCTGTATTGCTTTGATCGGTATGGTGCTAAGCCCAGGTGTGTGAGGCTTGATGAGAAGCATAAGACATTGTCATAGGCCTAGTCCTAAAAAAGTATCTTGGCACAGCACTTCTCTTAGAGTATGGACAGAGCTTGCTCACATTTGCTTGCAGCTGGCATGTGCCAAGTGAACACATGCAGATGGACTGACCTTTGAGACAACGTGACAAACTGATGTTTGCAGGTTCATTTCCCACGCATCCCAAATGTTTGCCCTGCAAGACAAATGACTATTTTTTTGTCTGTAGTGCTCCACTGTGCTTTGTAATGCCCATGTCGAGCAGCAGGGCTGTAACTGTCAAGACTGAACAAAGAATTTTAACCTCCCATTTCCACTGTCACCGAAATCGGGAAGGAACCTCGTAACACCAATGTAGTGTTAAAAGGCAGGCATTCTTTATTAGCAGCGCTGGGGACACGGGGGATCGCTCCACCACAGCGTGTCCAATTTGTTGCACCTTTTACCACAAATTTATACAACAAAATCATAAATATACATAGCATTACATCATTTACTAATACATATGCATGACTAGTCTTCGCTTCGTATTAAAATGAGCTCTCCTCCCATTTGCGCCTGCGCACTGTTGCTTGGTGGTGGTCGTCAGGGGTCTTGGAGATGAAGGCTAGTGACTCCTCTTCGTCACTGTTGGCTGACCCTTTTACTTTGCGCAGACGCAGTGGCCTTTTGGCTTCTATCCGACCTAGGTGATTTGCTTCAACTGGTCTCTTCTAAGCATCAGTTGCTTCTTACAATAGTATGCTAAATTATCTTCTAATATTTAACAAACCAACAGTCCTTCATGTTCCTAAATTTATTTGTACTGTACTGTACTATAGAAACATGAACAGAACACTCTACCTGAATTTATAATAACTATTTGTTTCAAACATCTACTCCTAGCAACTAGTGATTTCTTTTGATCATTAGTTTGATTGGAATTTAACCCAATCATGGTTTGGGGCTTTACAGAGAAATTTAAAGTAGCAGCACTGCTTGGTAACTGTATGGTAACATTTCCCCCCTTTGGAAGTCTTGAAATTTTATTTAATTTCAATACTTCCACAATATTAACTATTTACAAAGGCAGGATTCGTGTTTGCTAGATTGTAATTGTCACCACTATTTCCTACTAGTGCGAGAGTGATCTTTCGATCAACGGCGGCCTTCCTTGTGAACTCTCTTTTCAAGCAATAATAGATAAGCAATATCACTAGGGAAATAATTAACAAACACAATACAGTACTAATTAAAGATTTTACCCAGGATTCAAATTTGTCGTTAAAATTCCCCATGGAATCGACTCACCTACTGCTCTCGGAATTGGGAGGCATGCCGTTATTTGGGTGACATTTTGCAATTTAGCAAACTCCTTTATCAATCCTATCATTAGATTTTCTTCCGGAGTCCTTTTGGGAATGTGTATCAATTGCTCTGATGAATCTTCAATTTCTGTTTTGTTCATTTGATTTCCTTCTTCTCCAAATAAAGTTCCCACCAATATTAATTGCCAGATTAACATACATTTTCTTACAATCAGACACATTTTAGAGTCAATTTTGCAGTTTCTGGATCCCTATTAATAATTTTCCACGACGGGGCCTTCTTTACTCAAGTGTAATGTATCCACGGCTCCACTCCTTCTACTTTGATTGCAGTGTAAGTTGTTAACAGTACCTGGAAGGGTCCCTTCCACTTCTCCTGCAGTGGTTCAGAGTTCCAGGTTCTTACATATACAAGATCACCTGGCTGATACTGATGTACAGGCGTATCCAAGGCAAGTGATCTAGTCAATACCACATATCTTCGGAGTGCTCCAAGGACTTTCCCTAAAGAAATCAAATATCTTTTCAAATCAGTTTCCCCAGTTACCTTCATATCCCCTGGGATTAAAGGAATTTGGTATGCCTTACCATACAAAATTTCATATGGACTTACACCGTTTTTTGATCTTGGTTGAATTCTAATTCTTAAAAGAGCCAACGGTAAAGCCTGTGGCCACCTCAAAGATGTTTCCTGGCAAATTTTACTTATCTGTCTTTTAAATGTTTGATTCATTCTCTCTATTTTTCCACTTGACTGTGGTCTCCAGGGGGTATGTAGGTCCCACTTGATGCCTAAAATTTTGCTAATTTGCTGGACCATTTCTGCCACGAAATGCGGTCCCCTATCAGAAGACATTCCTATCGGTACTCCAAATCTAGGTATTATTTCTTTCAATAATATTTTGACTACCTCTTTGGCTTTGTTGGTGCGGCAAGGAAAGGCCTCCGGCCATCCAGAAAATGTGTCAATCAACACTAACAAATATCTACACCCATTTTGCCTGGGTAACTCAGAAAAATTTGCCAATAATCTCCAGGAGAATTTCCTTGCTTTATTACTCCTAACGGTGGCTTCTTTTGGTTCAAAGGATTATTCTTATGACAAATTAGACACTTAGCTACTATTGATTTAACTATTCCTGTCATTCCCACACAAACTGCAAATGTTTTCAAATTAGATATGATTGCATCTATTCCCCAATGTGTCTGCTCATGCTTTTCTTTTGCAAGTTCTATCATAACCTGCGGAGTCACTATTACTTGTTTTTCCGGTGTTACCCACCATCCTTCGGCATTTTGGGATGCCTTTAATTGCTCTGCCAATTGGTTATCCAATTTACTATATTTTGGTTTTAAATCAGGGAGTTTTATGTGTTTTACTGGTACTAGTGCAAGGATGCCTTGTTTTGCTGCCTCTTTCGCAGCTTTATCTGCCAGTCGATTACCTATGTTTACTACTGTTTGACCAAATTGGTGGGCTTTGCAATGCATTACTGCTACTTCTTTCGGTTTCTGTACGTCTTCTAGAAGTTGGAGAATTTCTTCCTTGTATCTTATAGATGTTCCTTGAGCTGATAACAATCCTCTCTCTTTCCAAGTAGCTCCATGAGCATGGATCACACCAAACGCATATTTAGAATCAGTCCAAATGTTTACCCTTTTTCCCTCGGCAATTTGCAGAGCTCGCCTTAATGCAACCAGTTCTGCTTTCTGTGCTGAGGTATTTGTAGGCAGCATCCTTGATTCCAGTACCTCTGTGGTGGTGACAACAGCATACCCGGCCATTCGCTTTCCTTCCTGGACAAAGCTGCTTCCATCAGTAAACAGTTCCAAGTCAGGATGTTCCAGAGGTTCATCTCTCAAATCCAATCTACTGGAATAGACTTGTTCAATGGTTAGCAAACAATCATGTTCTAAACTTCCTGCTGGATTCTCTGTTGTTAGAAATATTGCTGGATTGACAATTGGTGTGGTTTTCAATTCCACATCATCTTGTTCCAATAGGACAACCTGGTATTTTAGCATTCTGCTAGGGGACAACCAATGACCCCCCTTTTGCTCTAGAACAATTATCACCATGTGTGGGGCATATACCACCATCTTCTGTCCCATAGTCAACTTTCGAGCCTCTTGGATCAACAACACTGTTGCTGCTACAGCGCGCAAACATCCCGGCCATCCTTTACTCACATTATCAAGTTGTTTGGAGAAATATCCAACCGGTCTTTTCCAGGATCCCAGTCTTTGTGTCAGCACTCCCAGAGCCAGATGTTGTCTCTCGTGCACAAACAGCTCGAACGGCTTAGTCACATCAGGTAGTCCTAAAGCAGGAGCCATCATCAATGCTTTCTTTAGTTCTTTAAATGACTTTCGGCATTCAGGTGTCCAGGTCAAATACCGGTCTTTGGATTCTTTCAAAGCCTCGTATAGTGGCTTTACATATAGTCCATAGTCCACAATCCAAAGTCGGCACCATCCAACCATTCCCAAAAAGGCTCTCAATTCCTTTGGGCTATTGGGTTCAGGGGTCTGACAAATTGCTTCCTTTCTTTCATTCCCCAATTGTCTTTGTCCCTGGGATACTTCAAAACCCAGGTAAATCACAGTTTCTTTTCCTATTTGGGCCTTAGTCTTAGAGACTCTATATCCACCTTGGCCCAGGAAGTTCAATAAACTAATAGTACTCTCGAGGCACTCCTTTTTGTTTTCTGCCGCTATCAAGATGTCATCCACATACTGTAACAATGTGCCTTTCCCTTGATTCTGTCTCTTCCATATTTCCAATTCTTTTGCCAATTGGTTTCCAAATATCGTAGGGCTATTTTTAAACCCTTGTGGAAGTACAGTCCATGTCAATTGTGTCTTCCGTCCTGTGGTAGGGCTTTCCCATTCAAAAGCAAATATGCTTTGGCTTTTTGCATCCAGGGGTATGCAAAAGAAGGCATCCTTTAAATCCAGTACCGTAAACCATTTATGTTCCTCTTTTAGAGAGGTCAATAAAGTATATGGGTTAGCTACAACTGGATGCATATCTTGCACTATTTGATTTATAGCTCTCAAATCTTGGACTAATCGATATTCTTTTCCTCCAGATTTCTTTACTGGCAATATGGGAGTGTTATATTCTGATTCGCATTCTACCAAGAGCCCATATTCTAAAAATTTTGTAATCAATTCTTCTAATCCTTTCCGAGCCTCCCACTTAATGGGGTATTGTTTTTGTCTTACCGGCTTGGCTCCAGGTTTCAGGTTTACTTTTACCGGTTCTGCCAACTTAGATCGTCCTGGTTTTCCACTCGCCCAAACCAATGGAATTACTGCATTTTCCACTTCTTCTGGAATTTGTTCTTCCTTGGGGAAATCCTGCAACATAAACGCCTTTGCCTCTATAATTTTTGACTCCGGTACTAACAATTTAATTTCCCCATCTCTAAAAGTTATCTGTGCATTTAACTTACTCAACAAATCTCGCCCTAATAAGGGCAATGGGCATTCTGGCATATATAAAAACTGATGAGTTACCCACCGCTTTCCCAATTTAAACTTTAATGGTTCTAAAAAGGGTCGGTTCTCTCTTTGCCCTGTCGCACCAACAACATTAACTGATTTACTACTAAGTCCCCAATTGTCTTACATCATATAATTTTAACCAATTCATTACCTTGGGCATTGCATGTTTCACACCGTATAAAATCCACCTCTGATATCTATTTAACATCTCTCTGGGCCCTGGTTGATTAGGGTCCCATTCAAGATTCACGGATGGAAAATTCTGTTCCACTGTTCCCTGTAAACCCCCGCTAGCATGTGCCCCTTCTACCTGCTTCCTAGCAGCATTTAATACCATCCCTTTATCAGTATCATCAAGCAAAGCATCCAATATCACTTGTAAGTCACTCCAATCTGGATCCTGGGTTCTAATTATTGTTTCGATCACTTTAGCCACTCTTTCAGGATCCTCTCGATAAGTACCCGCAAGCTCTTTCCACGATCTCAATTCAGTGATAGAAAATGGAACTTTAACCAAAACCGGTCCTTCATTTCCTACTGCTTCTCGAAGAGGAGCTTGGAGGGAAGTAGGTCTTACTTCTCCTTGTTTTCCCCGTGTTCTCCCCGAAATTGGGCTGAATCCCCCTATCCCTCCTTCTGCTGGAGGAACAGGGAGTCCATCATCTTCTAAATCCTGATCTTCCCCTCCCCTCCTTCGGCGGGGAGCGATCATTAATTCAATGTCTTCTCCCTCAGTTCCATTTTCTATCCTTTTCTTTTTACCACTTTCGTTTGATCCCTTCTTACTTTCCTCATCACTCAATACCATCATAGAATGATATGATCGCATTCCACATCGTTTCTGCCACTCCGGATGGTTTCGCAATGCGAAAAACAAATCAACATATGCCATTTCATCCCATTTACCTTCCCTCTTACAAAATAACATCAGCTGTAGGATGGTATTATATTGCAATGTTCCATTCTCTGGCCATTTTTCTCCATCTTCCAATTTATACATGGGCCACCAATTATTACAATATTCAATTAGCTGTTTCCGAGTCAAAGGATCACCCCCCAAATCTTTCCAATGCTTCAAAATACATCCCAAGGGTGTTCTTTGTGGGACTGCTTTCTTGCTCGGAAAAGTACCCATCCTCCAAAGACTAGTTGAGTGTGATTGTGCACTATCACCAGTCACTAGTCAGAGGGACCCCAACCCCTGGTGGAGCTCCCTCTCCGGGGCCTCTTACCCCTTCCTTTACCCGGGTCTCTAGCCCAACCCTGCGAAGCTTTCACCGCGACTTATGGGCAGGCGTTATTACTAGGTACCTCTCAGCCCAACTCTGCGTAGCTTTCGCCGCGCCTTACGAGCAGACCGCGGGGACTCTACCCCTTTTCCTTTTTAGAAAAGAATGCCTTTTTACCTGTTCCAGGGGACTTGCTTTGAATTCTTCGGTCCGGGGATCAGAGGTTCTCCCCGAGAATCCCTCGGTGCCGGCTGGAGGTCCTGTGATCCCACGGATCCGTCGAGATTCACAAGCAGGGTCCCATCTGGGTCGCCAAAACTGTCACCGAAATCGGGAAGGAACCTCGTAACACCAATGTAGTGTTAAAAGGCAGGCATTCTTTATTAGCAGCGCTGGGGACACGGGGGATCGCTCCACCACAGCGTGTCCAATTTGTTGCACCTTTTACCACAAATTTATACAACAAAATCATAAATATACATAGCATTACATCATTTACTAATACATATGCATGACTAGTCTTCGCTTCGTATTAAAATGAGCTCTCCTCCCATTTGCGCCTGCGCACTGTTGCTTGGTGGTGGTCGTCAGGGGTCTTGGAGATGAAGGCTAGTGACTCCTCTTCGTCACTGTTGGCTGACCCTTTTACTTTGCGCAGACGCAGTGGCCTTTTGGCTTCTATCCGACCTAGGTGATTTGCTTCAACTGGTCTCTTCTAAGCATCAGTTGCTTCTTACAATAGTATGCTAAATTATCTTCTAATATTTAACAAACCAACAGTCCTTCATGTTCCTAAATTTATTTGTACTGTACTGTACTATAGAAACATGAACAGAACACTCTACCTGAATTTATAATAACTATTTGTTTCAAACATCTACTCCTAGCAACTAGTGATTTCTTTTGATCATTAGTTTGATTGGAATTTAACCCAATCATGGTTTGGGGCTTTACAGAGAAATTTAAAGTAGCAGCACTGCTTGGTAACTGTATGGTAACACCACCACCAAAATTCATTAGAAAACAGCATGCAGATTATGGAAGGCAAATTTGAAAATTTCACAAAAAGTGTGAAAAGCAATGAGTTTCAAGACCCTGCCCTGCCTTCTTGTTCACTCATAAATACTTGAAATAAAATGGGAGTACTGCCTTAGGTGAGGATGGTGCTTAAAATGTTGGGACCTATATGCAGAAATAATTCCTCAAGCTCTCCCTGTAGCCTATATGGAGAAAATGACTTGAAAGTCCCTACAGTTAGATGTTCTCAGGTACAATCACCTGGTGGCTATTGAGGGAACTAGACCTTCTGGATAAAGTCAGTCTTTATGAGTAATAAAGACTATACCTGCTCAGTCACTCTAATGAGGCAGGTAAGCCATGTACTCTTCATTTAGATCTTGTTTCTGGTCCTTAGTGGGGCAGAAAAAAATGGGTTTAGTAGTGTGGTTTTGAGTTCCCTGAAACTCCTTCTCCTGCTTACTAACTTTTTTTAGCTTTACTCTTGCATGGCAATATTCTGTGCTTGAGCTTCATGGGATCAAACCCCAGGAGCAACTGTGCTTAAAATATTGTTTGAATGTTTAAGTCTGGGCCAACTTGGTAGAATATGAATGCCACCGAGAAGCTGCTACTTAGCAAGTTTATGAGACATCATGGCTTTAAATATTAAGGACATGAAGACAAAAGAAACATAACTTGCAGTTGTCAACAGGCCCTGGAGAAATTTGACAAAACTGTCCTTGTCCTATTAATGAACCGTTCTTCACTCTCCTTCCCATCATTCCAGAATGAGAATGAATAATTGAGGGCAGCAGAAAATTCTTACCAAAGCTTGCCTGCCATGGGTTTCAAATTAATTGTTTATAGTAAAGAACAAGCTAAGGGAAGCCATTCTTAGCTATGCTGTAGTGGGACTTCTGAATGTAAACCATGTGCCTGGTTAATCAGCTTGCTATGCATCATTCTCCTACCATCTGTACTACTGAGGCTAGGCTTAGCAAGGCTTCCCTGTGCAGAGTATGACCTTTATGTCCTTTCTTAAGCAAGGACAAAGAAATAAGCAAACCAGAACAATAAGGTCCAGTGAGATTACAGGCCCCTGTGAGATTTACATCTCATATATATTAATGCACATACCTTAGTAGCGAGTGGCAGGGCATGATATGTTCTCTATCACTGTCCTCACTTTTCTTCACAGTATCTCCAGGGGTCCCCAAGTGGCTGTTGTCTTAATATTATCTAGATTTTCGTCTATAAATTTTTATGCCTTCTGCATAATAGGACATTTTCAGTGTTCATTTTCTGTGTCAAAGTCTGAAGAATTATTGCTGTGTATTCTTGATTGAAATATAGGTTTATATGCTGCTAGTATTTAAGCAAAATTAGTAATATTACACACATATAAAAACTTTGCAGCATCGGGACCATAATTCTCATTTGTCTTTTTCATTTGGTGTATATCATATTTAAAATCTAACAAAGCTCTGAATATAAAACTACAGGATGAGATTTTCAAAAATACGTGGCACAGGGTGAAAGAATTCTGAAGTGTTTTGTTCAGTATGTTGAAGTGCAGGTTTGCCACAAGTCTCAAATAAAGAGAGGCACTACCCCATAAAGAGAGGTAACTACGCCACGTTCCTGGTGCCCTTGCATAATAGGTATGAAGCAGGTCATTGTCATAGGAGGCTCTCTCCTGAGGGGAACAGAAGGCCCAATACGCAAAACAGACCCACTTCTTAGGGAAGTCTGCTGCCTCCCTGGGGCCCAGCTTAAAGATGTGAAGAGAAAGCTTCCCACCGTGGTACGGCCCTCAGATTATTATCCATTATTGATTTTTCAGGTAGGCAGGGATGAAGTCGCAACAAGAAGTCTGAGGGCAATGAAGAGAGACTTCAGGGCTTTGGGATGACTGGTTAAGGGATCAGGAGCATTAGTAGTGTTCTCCTCTATCCTTCCAGTTGCAGGGAACGATGAGGGAAGAAACAGGAAGAGCCAGCAGATCAAGACCTGGCTCCAAGCCTGGTGTCACCGGCAGAATTTTGGGTTTTTGATCACGGGTTGGTCTACATGACACCAGGCCTGCTGGCAACAGAGGGGTAACATCTGTCTCAAAGGGGGAAAAGGATCTTTGCACAGGACTTAGCAGGGCTCATTGAAAGAGCTTGAAACTAGATTTGAAAGGGGAAAGGGATAAAACCAGGCTCGCTAGAGATAAGCCTGGGGGTGGCATGCCAATGTTTGAGGGATGGTGTGCTAGCAAGATCCTTCGGTCTGCCATCTCAGTGGAGGTAGGGGATGGAGATCCATGCGGCAGCAAAGACGCAAGGGTTGTAGATGCGTTAGAAATGATGGAAATGCCTGAGAATGGTCAGGTAGGAATTAGGGTTTCTCCCACCAAAAAGGTGGCAGCATCAATAGTCCAACTGAAGTGCATCTACACACAGCATGGGCAACAAACAGGAGGAGCTGGAAGCCATTGTGCAGCAGGAAAACTATAATATAGTTGCAATCATGGAAACATGGTGGGATGACTCGCACAACTGGAGTGCTGCAATGGATGGCTATAAACTCTTCAGAAGGGATAGGCAAGGAAGGAGAGGCAGTGGGAGGGAGAGACTCCCTGTGTGTTAGGGAGCGTTTTGATTGTCTAGAACTTAATGATGGTGACGATATGGGTAAGAAACAAAGGGAAGGCCAACAAGGTAGATATTATGGTGGGAGTTTGTTATAGACCACCCAACCAGGATGAAGAGGCAGACAAAATATTCTACAAGCAGCTGGGAGAAGTCTCACAATCGCTAGCCCTTGTTCTAGTGGGGAACTTCAGCTTACCAGATGTCTGCTGGAAATACAGTGCAGTGGAGAAGAAACAGTCGAGGAGGTTCCTGGAGTCTGTGGAGGATAACTTCCTGACATAGCTGGTGGGTGAGCCAACTAGGGAAGGCACCCTGCTGGACTTGTTTGTGAACAGAGAAGGACTTGATGTGATGGTTGCAGGCCATCTTGGGCATAGCGATCATGAAATGATAGAGTTTTCTATTCTTGGAGAAGTAAGGAGGGAGTCAGCGGAACTGCTCCCTTAGATGTCTGGAGGGCAGACTTTGGCCTGTTTAGGAGCCTGGTTGACAGAGTCCCTTGGGAGGCAGTCCTGAAGGGCAAAGGAGCCCAGGAAGGCTGGACATTCTTCAAGAAGGAAATCTTAAAGGCGCAGGAGCAGCCGTCCCCATGTGTCAAAAGACAAGCCGGTGGGGAAGAACACCGGCCTGGTTGAACAGAGAGCTTTGGCTGGGACTCAGGAAAAAAAGGAGAGTTTATGACCTTTGGAAGAAGGGGCAGGCAACTCAGGAGGACTACAAGGATGTCATGCAGGGAGAAAATTAGAAGGGCCAAAGCCCAACTAGAACTTAATCTGGCTACTGCCATAAAAGACAGTTAAAAATGTTCCTATAAATACATTAGCAAGAAAAGGAGGGCTAAGGAGAATCTCCATCCTTTATTGGATGTGGGGGGAAACATAGTGACAAAGGCTGAGGAAAAGGCTGAGGTACTTAATGCCTTCTTTGCCTCAGTCTTTAATAGTAAGACCAGTTGTTCTCGGGGTACAGAGCCCCCTGAGCTGGAAGACAAGGACGGGGAGCAGAATGAAGCCCCCGTAGTCCAAGGGGAAATGGCTAGCGACCTGCTACACCACTTAGACACACACAAGTCTATGGGGCCGGATAGGGTCCACCCAAGAGTACTGAGGGAGCTGGCAGAAGTGCTCACCAAGCCACTTTCAGTCCTTTATCAGAGTGCTGGCTAACTGGGGAGGTCCCAGTTGACTGGAGGTTAGCAAATGTGAGGTCCATCTACAAGAAGGGCAGGAAGGAGGATCCGGGGAACTACAGGCCGGTCAGCCTGACCTCAGTGCCAGGGAAGGTTATGGAGCAGATCATCCTGAGCGCCATCACATGGCATGTGCAGGACAACCAGGGGATCAGGCCCAGCCAGCAAGGGTTTATGACCTGTCCTGCCTGACTAACCTGATCTCCTTCTATGACAAGGTGACCCACCTGGTGGATGAGGGAAAGGCTGTGGATGTGGTCGACCTAGACTTCAGTAAAGCCTTTGACACTGTCTCCCACAGCATCCTCCTGGAGAAACTGGCTGCTTATGGCTTGGACGGGCGTACTCTTTGCTGGATAAAAAAGTGGCTAGACAATCGGGCCCAGAGAGTTGTGGTGAATGGAGTTAAACCCAGTTGGTGGCAGGACACAAGTGGTGTTCCCCAGGGCTCAATACTGGAGCCAATTCTGTTTAATATCTTTATCAATGATCTGGATGAGGGGATCGAGTGCTCCCTCAGTAAGTTTGCAGACGACACCAAATTGGGCGGGAGTGTTGACCTGCTCGAGGGTAGGAATGTTCTACAGAGGGACCTGGACATGCTGTATCGATGGGCTGAGGCCAACTGTATGAGGTTCAACAAGGCCAAGTGCCGGGTCCTGCACTTGGGTCACAATAACCCCATGCAACGCTACAGGCTGGAAAGTTGCCTGACAGAAAAGGACCTGGGGGTGCTGTGTTGACAGTTGGCTGAACATGAGCCGGCAGTGTGCCCAGGTGGCCAAGAAGGCCAACGGCATCCTGGCCTGTATCAGAAATCGTGTGGCCAGCAGGAGTAGGGAAGTGATGGTGCCCCTGTACTCGGCACTGGTGAGGCCGCACCTCGAATCCTGTGTTCAGTTTTGGGCCCCTCACTACAAGAAGGACATTGAGGTGCTGGAGCGTGTCCAGAGAAGGGCAACGAAGCTGGTGAAGGGCCTGGAGAACAAGTCTGATGAGGAGCAGCTGAGGGACCTGGGACTGTTTAGTCTGGAGAAAAGGAGGCTCAGGGGAGACCTCATCACACTCCGCAACTACCTGAAAGGAGGTTGTAGCGAGGTGGGTCTCAGTCTCTTCTCCCAAGTACAAGCGATAGGACAAGAGGAAATGGCCTCAGGTTGTGCCAGGGGAGGTTTAGGTTGGATATTAGGAAAAATTTCTTCACTGCAAGGGTTGTGAAGCCTTGGCACAGGCTGCCCAGGGAAGTGGTTGAGTCACCATCCTTGGGGGTATTTAAAAGACTTGCAGATGTGGTGCTTAGGGACATGGTTTAGTGGCAGACTTGGCAGTGCTAGGTTAATGGTTGGACTTGGTCTCTTCCAGTCTAAACTATTCTATGGTTCTATGATTCTAATGTTCAGTTTTACTGCTCTGCGAACAAACCAGAACCCAGTTTAGTTAAGTGAAACACAAATCTCCTAACTTTAGCCATCTAAAACAGTTTGAGAGTTAATCAAAGTAGGCACATAGCAAGCATTAAAGGCACCAAGTAGTCAGTCAAGAAAATGCAGTAATCCATAAAGAAATACAGGGACCTTTAAAAGGTGATTCATCTCACCTTAACGTTAGGAGTGGAAGACTAATGCATATAGGATGAATCATCTTTTGCAAAGGTCTCTTACGGAGACCTGAGAAGTTCAGACTTTACACAGCTCTTATTAGGTGAAATGAAACACTGCTCATCCAAAGCTGGTTCCTGGCTCATCCCTTTTTCATGTAAACAATGAATACCAGCTGTATGCATTGCTGGGATCATCACACTGAGCTAACAGTCAACAGCACGGAGCTAACAGTGCTTGCTAGCAGAAAGGAAAGGGGAATCAGAGCTGCCACACTCCTTATTCTTGGCCAGGTACTAGCACTGATCCTAAGATAAATCCCTGGGCTGACAGTGCACAGAAACTTGATGTCATGGTTTTGCCTATCATTTCTATTGCTTCTGGGCATTTAAAACAGGAATTTAAATTATCCCATGCATCTTCATGGCATATTGGGGGTCTGAATTTGTATTCCTCATCCATACAAGCTTACATCTAGACAAGACTAATCTGATTTTGTTGTTTTCTGCCCAATGTTTCAGGTTCTTTCCTTTATATTATTCTTAATACAGCTGGTACTGTACTCTTTCTTATTTGAAGTTAATTCAATTAACTGTTTGATCTCTTTTGCAGATTAGTAAGAAACAAAACACATCTTTGGGGTACTCCTGTGGTTGCTTCCTTCAACTTGATGTTTGATCATATGTGCTTACTCTCTATGGACTTTAGGACAGTTTTCCATGAATGTGGTAAGTCCATTGGAAAATATGTCTTCAAATAAGATATTGAAAGCCTCTTGATCAAATTAAAATCTAAACAAATCATACAGACTTTATTCTGCATATTCACTCTGTTCTTTTGACTAATCATATATGACCTAATTCAGACTATTATACTTGATTGTGGAGTAATAAGATACCAATATGTATTCAAGAACCAGTTAGTTTAATTTGTAACTGTTGAAAAATCAATTCTGCTCAGTAAAATTGCAGATCAAGTTGATTACAATGTTGCAGAGGCAATGGCTATATGTTGTGATCATTACAGCAGTTATAGACAAAGTCAGTGTGTCACTCGTGTGCCTAAAGTGACATGAATGCACCAAAGCTATATACACCTCAGGCAGAATGCCTCTCAAAGAAGTGACAGTCGTTAAAGTTAGTGAAAATCTTCCGTCTTTAGGACATCTGTGAATGGCACTGGTATGTGTTGAAGATGTTTATTTTAACGTGAAAGCTCTTTTTTTGTTTCTGGTGTGGTTAAAT
The DNA here is from genome assembly GCF_964195595.1 of Calonectris borealis. Taxonomy (NCBI): domain Eukaryota; kingdom Metazoa; phylum Chordata; class Aves; order Procellariiformes; family Procellariidae; genus Calonectris; species Calonectris borealis. The sequence continues at coordinate 135,900,903 of NC_134312.1, read as the reverse complement.
ACGTTAAGTGATAGGAGCTGGTTCCAAGTCAGTCAACTCACCAAGACCAAAATGGGAGACTTCTCTATGAGGGAGTGGAAAATGAACCTCTCCTTGATCAAAAACCCAGACATGACTAAAATAGGAAATTCAGATTTCTGTCCCCTCCTCAAACAACCTCTGCATCATTGAAATCTAGAAATAAAATGCCTGTTTTAATTAATTTTTATTTTTTACTTCATGGCAAGGGATTCAGAAGTAAAAGAATGCTGTTCCCTTCTTAACTGGACGGTGACCGTCATTGCAAAATTAATGTACACAGCTCCCATCCTAGCACCTGTAGCTGAAGCATCTGGGAGGTGTACTGGCGGGAATTTGTGACCTGAGCTGTAATGCTTCAGTGCAAATGTCATGGGACTATTCGTCAACCTGTCTTGCTCTTAGAGAGGCTGCAAACATCCATGTTCTGTTACAGTGCAGACAGAGCTTCAGAGAGAAAGACTGGCCTTGACAGGTCAGCCATGGGGACGGTGGCTTCATCAGCCATCACTGCCAGGGAGCACATTGCTGCAGGTATATTGGCAATAACTTTTACAAGTCGACAGCAGCTGCCATCAGTTTAAATAAGAATCAAAAAATAAATAAAAAAAAAAAGCGGGGGAGCTAGCAGCACAGAAAACATACACCGTCTTTTCAGACCTTTGCAGGTGTACAAAGATGCATGTTTTGCGGGTGCATGAGTTTTGAAGGATGTCTTTATGTATGGGTAGATACTTAGCTTACAGGGAGAACATGATATTAGGGAATGAAATTGGCAACAAATGTGTGAATATTCCTACTCTTTGTATCTATGCTAATGATCAAGCAATGTCATTGTTGCTGTACAAAAGAAAAACCAACCAAAAAAAAAAAAAGCGGTTCTTTTTCCAACTATCACATCCAGCTTTACAGCACAGCAGCCCAAACAAAATAATGTGAAGGAAACGATGGATTTGTCTTACAGCACCTGGTACCCTGCAGTCCCTGGCTGTGAACAGAGCAAAGTCCAAAATAGCCTACCTCGTTTCACCAGGCAATTAACTTATCTTTACAGCAATGGAAGATAATAGACCAGCTCCTGCAGGCTAGTTACCAGACTAGCTAAAGTGCTTTGGCTCACCTCAAAAAAACATGTTTGTAGAGCTGTACACTTAAAGCTCAATAACACAGGATGTTCAGCAAGATTTGGTGGGTGGAAAAATAGAGTTCTTTCAGGAATATGAAAAAATCTGTATTTACTAGGTATAAACATGCCTGCATTCAATTGCTGGAGGCCTACTGTCTTTCTGCCTAACAAAATATTCTTTCATAGTGATATGAACGTCACTAGCAACAGTATTTTTGATACTGAAAAACAAAGCAATAGATTAGCTTTTTGTAAGGTTATAAGCCTATCTAGTTATGAAACTACTTCTTGTGAATAGAAGACTCTACCTTTCCATTTATTAAAAGCTAATTTCAGTGCTCGCAATTTCATCCATGTAAAAATTAATTTAGGAATCCAACAAAGGTGTGTTGGGCTTTTTTAATGATAAAATGAGCCCTGCACACCAGGGCTGCATGTGGAATATAGGCTTTAGTGCCCTGCTTCTTTTTAGCATTCATCTGCTTTATAAGAACACTCATTTGCATGCAAGATATAATTTAGGACTACAGTTTCTTTACAAAACCAAAGATACATAATGGAGATTAAAAGAAAACCTGTTCCTTTGTCACTGCCAGTTTAAATTAGCCTCTTACTCCTGGTGTGATTAAAGCAGAATAAACAACATAGGGTAGTAAAAAATAAAAAGCTGATGCATGTTTTATAAAATCATTAATCATTTTACTACATATCATAGATATCCTTCTGTGTTACTGCAAGGGAAGGTTCTGATCCAGACATGATTTTTGGTAAAAATCCTCAGTAGAGTCCTGTCCAATATAATAGTACTACAATAATACTTAGAATTTGATAAAACTATAACAATAATTTTAACAATACTTATCCTCCTGAAGCTCCGTTTAAGCATCCACTTCAGTGTTTTCTGAGTTTCAGTATTTGACAAAGTGATCTAACAGCAGGTTTATGCAGTGGGTTTGGAATCTGACAGCAGAGAATGACAGCAGCAAAATTCAAGCATATTCCCTGCTTAAATAGGCAGATTTAAAAATTACTTTAGAATAGCTCATCTCACCTCAGGGGAGAACTTTCACATATTAAAATTGAATTCTGCCCCCATCCAAGGCAAAGGGATCTGGCTCATTTAAATGGGAGAGGCATTAGGGCCTGCCTGTGTAACCTTTAACTGTGAAATAAGAAGCTGAGTGTTGTTGAAGTTGCTTAATGTAAGATCTGCCTTTCACTCAAGATACGTGTAAAGTGGACGTTCAACCGCTCTGTGCAACCAGGTAGCAGAAATAATGGCAAAGCTGTCACAAGCACTGGCTTGCACGCTGCAAAGGCTGAGAACAAGATGAATCATTTGGTAGTGGAGAAGGGCAAGACAAATGCAGGCATGTAAGAACTGATTGCTGAAATTGTGATTGCCTACAATCTGTGATAGAAAGAGGGAAGGGAGCCTGCCTCTGAGGAAAATGGTAGCAAAAAGCACAGGATGCATTAACAGAAGTGTTAGCAGTGGGGTCTGAGAAAGAGCTAAGGGATAATTTCTGTGGGAGGCTGGGAGCAGAGAACTTGTCATCCGATTGCTGCTGTGGCCAGGGAAAACAGGTCTCAGCACTTCTTTTGCATCTAAACATCTTTGATCACATCAGCAATGCCTAAATCTACTGTCAGCCTTTCTTCCTCATGGGAAAAACTCCCCATTGAGCTTCAGCCTATTAACTAAGGTCAGAAAGGACACAGAACAGTTAACAAGGCTTTTTTTTTGGATATTGTACTGTTGTGGGAACCAAAGTAACAGCTCTGATACCCAATGTTTTTAAGATAACTCACTTTAATTTATCAATCTATCCTTTACCCTATTATCTTTCTATGCAGTCTATTAGTGAGTTTTCCTGGAGGATTTAGTTTAGTGTGTTTGCATACAAAACAATGAGCTTGTTGCAGCTCTGTCTGGAACAGCCACAGCACTGTCTGTTGTGTTTTGTTGCAGAGTGAAACCTCATGGGTTCATGGCTGACAGAAAAAACAATCATTCTCTTAGAGCTACCTACTGCTTTTGCCTCTCTGGAGGCTTCTGGCTTCCTCCACTCCCATTCTCAGCTGCTCCTATCTGACACGCCATGCACTGGCAAGCATCTCCTTTGGCAATGTGCTCTGACTGGAGATTCATTTAATCCATATCTATTTTTAAATTGTATTTAAATTGGTAGTGGAATGGTATCATTCAATGGCAAAAATGGATGTATTTCTGAAGTAACCTAGACATCCTTGCAAAGGCAGAATGCTCTGTTAGGATAAGAGAACTATAAATACAACAAGATAATGAGATATTCTCTCTTCACAATATATTAGATTAATTGTGTGAACTTCACTTAAGGAACACAAGCCAAAATAAAAGGAGTCCAAAAAAAAAGCAGTATACGTCAAAGTATGGCTGAAATGGTCTTAAAGTCTACTTTGGCAAAAGAACTGAAGATATTTTCCAAGCTGAACTGAGAGGAATGTCAAGAAGGTGAGTGAGTGATCTGAGAATGAATGAAGGAATGCAAGTGAACAATGCAAGACTAATCCATTAATTCTCATCCTATTTCTCTGGTTAGATTCATTCTCTGCAGTGAAAGCCAAAATTCAGGATTGTGATTGACTAAAAAGGGCACTGTTTTTAAATCTAAGGTGCTCATCAAGAGTATTGAATACATAAAGTTTTTTCACATGTAAAGACCAAGTTGCCAGATGCTGAGTTATAGCAAAAATGTCTTCTTCCTTCCTTAAGCAATTTAAGGATTGATGCATTAGGCCTTTCATTATATGGATCACTGAAAGGAACTATCATTAAAAATGTAAATCCTATGCTCTTGAAATATGACCTCTGCTTTCTTTGATTATCCACTGAAGCCAATACTGTGTCTTGAAGCGCTAACAAAGCCTATCTTTCACTGTCAAGTTAATTGCAGTAGTGGTGAGCTATATTACTACTAAATCCCAGACTTGGTGCATCTCAGTGTTTCTAGGAGAAACATAATCCAGGCAGAGCCTAGCTTTCCCCTGAGAGTCCAGCTGAAGAGGTTTCAGCTCCTTCCTGTCTCAGATGGTATGCGTAGAAGACACACATGTGTTCCAGCTATCCCCTGTTCCTCACAAGTGTAACTACGGATAGTGAGTTCAAGGGGGGTTTTTATGATACCAACCTTTTCTACCTAAAAAGATCTCTCCTCTGCAGAAGTGCCATGTCTTTCAGTTTGCAGTCTGATTTATTTCTGAGGCTAAATAAGAACATCAAAATCTGACGCTAAACATGAGTAACTTGTTTAGCTATCTGTAGTCCTCTCACATAATTAAGATCTTCAGTGTCTCTGGGGAACTGTTTTCTCCACGCATTTCCTCCACCAAGCCTCTGACAGCACAAGTGCCTTCCTATTACAAGCTTTCTGTGTGTCTACAACCAAATAAAGACATGATGGTGAGGTTTGTCTTGCAACTGCTGATGTTTGCAATGTGGATACCTACCGCTAATGTGGTCACAACCTCAAGATCCTGGTTCCTCACATCCTGAAGCAGATGTCATATCTGTCAGATGAATCACCCCAAAAAGTGTCTGCTCCTCTCTGCTCGCCATGGAGGAGCCTGGCAGTGACTAGCCCAGATGTAAATGACTTGTCTGTAGCTGCTTGAAGTTTTTTGAGATGACTTCTAGCATCTCTTTCACACAAAGAGCACTGCTAAACAAGAAAGATGATAGTGGACGCACATCTTAATAGGAATAAGACAGAATAGCGTTAACCTTATTTTACTGTACTTTTTAAAGTGTAGCCTAGCATGAGAGTATGAATTTTTATTCACATGATAGAAATAACTCAGCCTTACAGTTATGCTGTGTGGATAGAGAATTTAACAATTAGTGATGTTTGCATCAGGAGACACCAACATCCTGGCTGGCTATGCCCTTGTCAGCACCAGAGCTAGAAGCGTGAGACGGCGCAGTAATAAGATGCCTACCAGTGAAGAATCATGGATATGAATTTAAGTTAATACTGTCTGCAGAAATCACCTGAATGTCTGTGTCTGGGAAATGAAGGGAAGCAGAGGGAGGTATATCAGAGAAGGATAGTTATATGTACATCGATTATCTCCTTTAAATAAATCCAAAAAAAATACCAGTCCTTGCTCTTTGGCATCTTTCATGTGTCTGTTTGATCTGTGAACACTGAATGGTGTTATTCCTAATTACCATAGGAGAGGAAAAGAATTGGAAAAAGTTGTCTTTTATCTCGATTAAAGGTGTCATATGTGCCAGTCTAACAAGTGATCAATGCTAATGCACATTTAGGGGATACTGCTATCATTAAGCCTATAGCAGCCTATGAAAGGGCATGCACATGACTGGAATTCATATTATGCTGTTCTTCAAAGCTTTTCTGGTACCAGGGAACTCTTTTTCACCAGCTCTAATCAATACTTCAAATTCTGACAATAAAATCTGTCCCTGGACTGAATAACATACTGAATGAGAGAAACTGCAGTGTGCTAGCACAGAGAAAAAACAGAAGCAAACCTGCCCTTCTTAATATTGTCTTCCCTTTTCTTATTGCTATAAATTACCTCAAAAAAACCCCTGCTGCTATTATCAAATCCGATGCCTCCTCTCAGGGTATATTCTGTCTACTCTCATAACAGCACCTACGTACTTCTTCATCTTGGAGCTCTAAGGACTTCATTTGACATAAAAGCAATCAAGGGAGTAGAGTCAATGTGTCCAAATATAAATACCACGCTTAATAGCAGAGTCTGCTGCAGTGTTATCTTGGGTGCAAAGAGGAATGTGTTGCCATGAAAACAAATACGCATGTAATCTGTCCTTGCTGTGCCACACTGCTGTTCAGAAACCTACTCAAGAGTTAGATTATCTCACTACTGTGTTTCTTCTCCCACCTCCCTTGAGGTGCAGTGGTGTCCCAGCCCCTCTTTGCTTCTGACAAAAGGTCTGGGTATTTATATACATTCTGAATGCAAACCCAGCTGATTGTGGCAGTGTGCTTTTTTGCAGCAGAAATACACATATGTATTAACCCCACTGATGGCTTTCCTTAGGAGTAACAGCACTTGTTGATTCATGGGAGTTGCCGCCCTAGGAAGCTCTTGGCTGGCTGTGCTGGGACACCATCGCCATACACCCCCACAGAAAGTCGTCCTCCTGGCAGGGCCTCATGGAGTGATGAGCCTGGGAGGGATGTGTGGAAAGCAGCACCTCCGGATGAGGAAGAGAGGGTAAAACACCATGGAGCCTCACAGGGGGTGGCAGCTGTATTGCAAGGAAAAGGGAAGGACAAAGTCCTGAGAAGCAGATGCATAGGAGAGTTGAGGAGGGAAAAATTGCATCACCAACCTGTCTTTTATTAGCAGGACCAAAGATGTGATTTTCTCTGAAGAACAGAAGTGGCTGAGCTCAGAGAGTTGGTTGTTAAGAGCATGTGAACAGCAATCATGTCTCATTCAGTCTCTCCCAGACTTAACAGCAAGTCCCTGGGGGAGGACAGGGTGTATGTGGGAGGCAGATAGACTAGGGTGAGCAGTGAGCTTGGAGAACACCAAACAACAATACCTAGGAAAATTTGTCCTGTAGAAAGGACAGGTATTTTTCACTTCTTATTTCTGACAGGTTTTGGACATTTGGGGTTTTGCAGTTACTGATTTTCATATTTTGTCTCCCTTGGGGTGGTAAGTGCTGCTGGCAGGTTTAAATTGCTTTCTCCCAGTGAGATCCCACCACCCCAGGGAGGGTCACATGAGGCAGTATTATCAGACTTTCCCAGGAGCTAAAAGGGAGCCTGGAATAATACAAAGAGCTCTTGAGGATGCAGACAGGGAATGTCTGAATTTAGGTTTCTTTCCCCTTTCCACTGGGCTGCAACACCATCTGGCATGTCTACACCCCCTACCTGCACTCTGCTGTATGGAAAGTCATGCTACAACCTCAGGGATTTTTTTTGAGACTCCTTTCTGTTCCCCACCTCTCCTTGACATCAAGGTTTGCTGAGTGGCCCTGGAAAGTAAGCCTTACCGTTTTCTCTAGATACCAGAGCTGAAGACTTCCATATGTGTGCTAGTGCTTTGAGACCTGCAGTTTTTGTCTTGGTTAAAGTCAACAAAGCAAAGTTGAAGACCGAACTTTATGTTTATACCATTCATAGTGCTAGAAGACTTTATTCTTGAGTCAAATCCTTGTGTGCTCTCATTGTACAAATACTATATACCAGTAAGCTAGCATTGATCATTGGCGTTCAAGGTACCTGGGTATACTCAAACCACCTTTCCTCTTACTAAAAAGTACATTTGATACACTGCTATTAAAAACTGTATGCCCCTGTGTTGTCTTTTTTGCTTCTTCTCTTTAAGAGGTGATGCCAATATTAAATTTAAAAATGAACAAATGTCATGCAGATTCTGCAAAGTGCCAATCTTGGGGATCCAAATGAGAAATTGGCCTGGGAAGCATTTCAGTATGGATCTTACAAGACGTCTGCAGCTGTTTTAATGAGACTGATATTTTAAATAACCATTTGGAAAAAAAGAAACCGTGGATGCTATCATCATCTTTATATAGATCTTGCTCATCATAAAATTTCTGAAATTAAAACAGTCTTGTCAGAAAGCTGTTATGAGGTCTTATTAGCTCTTGACTCTTTAACAATGCTTCTTCCATTAAAGTGGGGGGAAAGGATGAACTTGTCGTGGATTCTTCATAGACTATATAATGAGAGCTACTAAAATGTCCAGGTTCTTGGGAGAATTGGGCTCCCAATTACTGTGTGCGGTTAATTTTTGTTTAATCCCAATATTTTATTTTATTTTAGTCCTAATATAATCCTTACATTTTATTTGTTTAAAAGATGAGAGAGTATTTCATAGTACTAAGCTGGTATGAGCTACATTTCCTTCCTGCTTTGCCTGTGTTTATGTTTCAAAGACTTACCGAAGTGGAGTCCCTGCTTAGCATCAAGTGATTTACTGTCTCCTCCATTATTTTGAAATGACAAATTTAAGAATTTAAAGCTGTTTAATAACCGGACTACTGCTTTTGTGCGAGCACACCCTATTATGGACCGCTGAGAGCCTCTAGGCAGAGCTGACGTCCACAGGATGGTTGGAAGACACGGCCCTAAAATGCCACTTGACAGACGAGCATGTACACAGTAGCTGCCCATACTCATATTCTCAACTTTCCCAGCCCTGATTTAGGATACAGAGTTAAAATGCCTCCCTGGCATGCAGATTTGGTTGCTCAGCTGATGGATAGGGCGGGATTCAGCTCCCAGTTTGGACACTGAAGTGGAGGTGTCCTACCACAGCTTACAGATGACCCTGGTGCATCAGGGTAGATGCAGGGGTTGAGGTAGGTGCCCTCAGCTGCATCGCTTGAGGGTCAGCAGGATCCCCCTCCCCTGCAGCTCCCATTTCAGAAGGGTACACATCCTTGCCTCACCTGCCAGCCCATGGAGATACACCACGGCATCGCAAGTACCCCTGCACACCTGTGAGCGGGCACCAAACTGAACCCCTAGGTAATGCACCCAGGGGAGTCAGGAGGGTTATTCAGCTACCGAGGTGTAGGGGCGTGATTCAGTTGCCCCCATGAAGGTGTCTAGTGCCATTTGAGGTGCCCTAGAGTGCTTGAAATGCCCTCAGTTGATTTTCAGGCATAGCACAGGGCCAAGAGGATGATCCCACATATTTGGCCCAGCAGCTACGCCAGGTAGGATACCCAGAGGACCTTGCACAGTGCTAGGTGCCGACTGGGCAGCTGAACCGAGGCTGGGCATGAGCTGAAGAGCCTGACAGGCTCCAGACGACTACACTGCCTGTGAGAGGAGCTGAAACACCAGACTCACATGTAGACACCTAAATTCAGGTGTCAGAGTGAATCCAACCTAAGGTAATCTGTTGTACCCTACTGCTGGTACCTGGGTGGTATCTCTGAGCTCTTCCCTCCAGTTATAGCTCTGCTGATCTCTCCTTGGATTCAAGTCGCAGCAGCTGCTAGTAGGGTTAAATTCAAAGTTGACAGGCAGAAGAGAGTATAAAATGATGTAATTGAGATGGCAAGTGGTTTGATGGAGGTTTGTATTTTGGCAAAATAGATTTCTTTTGGTCTAGCTCTGAATGTAACTCAACTTGTACATTTTCTTCACCTATCCCTTCTTAATTATATATCTGCAGATAAAGCGTGATTATCCTTATTCTCTCACCAGTGTAAATGATGGGCAGCTACAGGAAAAACAGTGAAGTTATGTTGGTATAAAATAGTGTAAGTGAGAGAAAAAAAAAAGAATTTGCAGTATGTACTCTTTTATACTTTTCAATCTGGACTTTTAGATATAGCTGGAAAAGCAAGGGGTAGTTGCTTTAAAGACCTACAGTAATTTAAAGTGTTATTCCTAAAAGATTTGATTCAGGCTTAAACTTAAAGTGTTCTGTAATTAGGGTGAATTACTGAGGTTTAAACTAAGGGACAATTGAATACAGAAAAAAAATTCTCCCTGCTACCTTTTGAATTGAAACCAGAGGCAAAGGTGCTGCTTTTTAAAGTGTGCATAGCTTGATCTATAGCTTTCAGTTGGGCAAACTCCTGGGAAAATGAGTACCTTCCTCTCTGATGTACAGTGGAATTCATCCAAAGGACAAGCTCCCTAAAGCTGGTACAAATCAGCATAAAGCCTCTGAATATCACCACCTCCAGATCTAACTCACAGTATCATATCTATAAATACTGTTGTGAAGTAGCTTTTAGATAATCTGACTCCTCCGATACATTCACAGCTTATGCTTATTAATTCATTAGGATGACACCAATTAACATAAAACTTTACAGAAAACCTTTTTTGCTGGAAGAAATTCATGTTATCTGGTGTGAATAAGACACCCTTTACCCACTGCTGAAATGAAACTTATCTGTGGAAACCCAGTGCAGCCACTGAATGCTTCATCCGTGGAATCTGAAGTGAGGAGTGATGCTTTCTTCAGTTGCATGTACATGAGCATGGGAGGTCTAGGGGGGCAAGTCATGGATTACCCAAACTACAGTTAGACCATGACACAATCCAATAACCCCCCCTCTGCTGTGAAACGTGATAGAAGTTAAAGCGACCACAAATCCCAAGAAGCTCAGTTATGATCGCAGAGGCGATCAGCTCCGGTTCAGGCACGTCCCACAGCAGAGCGGCAGATCGCAGCACACAGGGGGGGTTTGCTGAGCCGGGGAACCCACAGGGGAGCGCAGAGACCCGCCGGGAGCCGGCAGCTCTCGCGAGGGTGGCTGACGAGGCCTGGGCAGGGCCAGGAGTAACGGCGGCCACCCCCCACTCCCACTAAAGGCAGCCCCAGGGAGCGCTGGCGACCAGGAGCGCTGCCAACAGGGCGGGCAAACAGGGCCTGGCGCTGCAGTTCGCACAGGGAGGGCGCCTCTTCAAAGGCGGGGCATTCAACGGGCCGAGTGGGGGACTCGGCATACACATAACCCAGCAACGGGGCACCGTTCCGCGACCGTCTGCACAGGTCAACGGCGCTCATCCTACCTGAGCCTCAAGGCAGAATGGTGGGCCCTCGTCTGAGAGCAAAGGCCACGGCTCCAGCTTTGGGGTCTGCACCGTCTCCCTCAGCGGTGGCCGATGCCTCCACCCAGACGGAGCTGCTGAAGGGAGAGGCTGCAGTGCGGACCTCAGACTGCAGGAAGGGCCTAGACCTCTCTCCTGGGGCAGGGACAGGCAGCAGCCTTGCCTGCACAAGGTGTGCCCAGGGGGAGGACCTCCTGCAGCAGGGGGCTGAGCTGCAGGAGGTGGTGAGAAGGCTGCATAACATCAGGGAGGCGGAGAAGCAGTTAGATAGCTGGTTCCAAGTGCAGAATGCAGTGGACCCACAGCCCATGGCCAAACAGCCAAAAACTCCTCCACCGGCACACGCAGAAGGGAGGGAGGCCAATAATGCAGGAGAATGGACAATTGCAACGGCAAGGACCAGCAGGAGGAAGAGACTTCCCCGGAAGCCTGAGGTGCCCTTGCAGAACCACTTCACCGCTCTGCAGGCTGAAGACGAAAGTCCCATCACACCAGGAGAGACGCTGGAGCTGAGTAAGGCAGCCTCATCTGCCCTCCGAATAACAGCCAGCGCAACTAAGAGAACGGGATAGGCGACTCTCTTCTGAGAGGTATGGAGGCACCCATTTGCCGACCGGACGCACTCTCTAGAGAGGTGTGCTGCTTATCGGGGGGCTTGTGTCAGGGATGTCACCGAGAGGCTACCAAGCCTCGTACAATCCACTGACTATTATCCGTTGCTGCTGTGGGCACCAGTGATACAGCCAGGAGCAGTCTGAGGAGTATTAAAAAGGATTACAGAGCCCTGGGAGTAATGGTAAGAGACTCCAGAGTGCAGGTAGTTTTATCATCAGTCCTGCTGGTCAAAGGGTTTGAAAGGGCCAGTGGAATCTGGTGAGTCAACAAATGGTTACGGGACTGGTGCCACAGCCAGGGGTTTGGCTACTTAGACCATGGGACTCGCTTTGAGAAACCTGGTCTACTGGGGGCTGATGGGTCCATCTGTCAGAGAAGGGAAAGGGTATCTTCGGGCATAGGCTTGCCAAGCTGGTGAAGAGGGCTTTAAACTAAAATTGCTGGGGGAGGGGAACCTCAATCCATCCCACTCCTCTACCAGTTTGATGCCAGGGCCAGCAATAGATGCCCAGAGCCTGGAGAAGGATCACAGGTCAGAAGGAGAGCGCCTGAAGAGTGGCACAAAGGAACCCCAGCCAGCGAGACAGCTTCATCAGGGGCCCAACTTAAATGCCTCTATGCAAACACACGTAGCATGGGGAATAAACAAGAGGAGTTAGAGATGTGTGCACACCTGCAAGGCTACGATCTTATTGGCATCAAGGAGACGTGGTGGGATGGGTCCTATAACTGGAGGGATACAGACTCTTTAGGAAGGATAGGCAGGGGAGATGAGGAGGGGGTGTCGCCCTCTATGGCAATGACCAGCTGGAGTGCACGGAGCTCTGCCTGCGGATGGATGAGGAGCTGACCGAGAGCTTATGGGTCAAGATTAAAGGGAGGGCAGAGACAGGTGACATTATGGTGGGGGTCTGCTACAGGCCTTTCAGTACCTAAAGGGGGCTTATAAGAAAGATGGGGACAAACTTTTTAGCAGGGCCTGTTGCGACAGGACAAGGGGGAATGGTTTTAAACTAAAAGAGGGTAGATTCAGACTAGATATAAGGAAGAAATTTTTTACACTGAGGGTGGTGAAACACTGGCACAGGTTGCCCAGAGAGGTGGTAGATGCCCCATCTCTGGAACCATTCAAGGTCAGATTGAATGGGGCTCTGAGCAACCTGATCTAGTTAGAATGATAGAATCATAGAATTCTTAAGGTTGGAAAAGACCTCTAAGATCATCAAGTCCAATCGTCAACCCAACACCACCATGCCTACTAAACCATGTCCCTAAGCACCACATCTACACGTCTTTTAAATACTTCCAGGGATGGGGACTCAACCACTTCCCTGGGCAGCCTGTTCCAAGGCCTGACCACTCTTTCAGTAAAGAAATTTTTCCTAATGTCCAATCTAATCCTCCCTTGGCGCAACTTGAGGCCATCTCCTCTCGTCCTATCGCTTGCACTTGGGAGAAGAGACCGAGACCCACCTCACTACAACCTCCTTTCAGGTAGTTGTGGAGCGCGATGAGGTCTCCCCTCAGTCTCCTCTTCTCCAGACTAAACAGTCCCCAGTTCCCTCAGCCGCTCCTCATAAGACCTGTGCTCCAGACCCTTCACCAGCTTCATTGCCCTTCTCTGGGCATGCTCCAGCACCTCAATGTCCTTCTTGTAGTGAGGGGCCCAAAACTGAACACAGGATTCGAGGTGCGGCCTCACCAGTGCCAAGTACAAGGGCACGATCACTTCCCTGCTCCTGCTGGCCACTATTTCTGATACAGGCCAGGATGCCTTTGGCCTTCTTGGCCACCTGGGCACACTGCCGGTCATGTTCAGCCGTCTGTCGACCAGCACCCCCAGGTCCTTTTCCATCAGACAGCTTTCCAACCACCTTCCCCAAGCCTGTAGCATTGCTTGGGGTTGTTGTGGCCGAAGTGCAGGACCCGGCACTTGGCCTTGTTGAACCTCGTGCAGTTGGCCTCAGTCCATCGATCCAGCCTGTCCAGGTCCCTCTGCAGAGCCTTCCTACCCTCCAGCAGATCAACACTCCCGCCCAGCTTGGTGTCGTCTGCAAACTTACTGAGGGAGCACTCGATCCCCTCGTCCAGATCATTGATAAAGATATTGAACAGAACCAGCCCCAAAACTGAGCCCTGGGGAACACCGCTCGTGACCGGCCGCCAACTGGATTTAACTCCGTTCACCACAACTCTCTGGGCTCGGCCGTCCAGCCAGTTTTTACCCAGTGAAGAGTGCACGTGTCTAAGCTGTGAGCTGCCAGCTTCTCTAGGAGAGTGCTGTGGGAGACAGTGTCAAAGGCTTTACTGAAGTCCAGGTAGACCACATCCACAGCCTTTACCTCATCCACTGGGCGGGTCACCTGGTCATAGAAGGAGATCAGGTTGGTCAAGCAGGACCTGCCTTCCATGAACCCGTGCTGGCTGGGCCTGATCCCCTGGTTGTCCCAGACATGCCATGTGAGCACCCTCAAGATGAACCGCTCCATAATCTTCCACAGCACCGAGGTCAGGCTGACCGGCCTGTAGTTTCCCGGATCCTCCTTCCAGCCGTTCTTGTAGATGGGCGTCACATTGGCAAGCTTCCAGTCATCCAGGACCTCCCCTGTTAACCAGGACTGCTGGTAAATGATGGAGAGTGGCTTGGTGAGCACTTCTACCAGCTCCCTCAGTACTCTTGGGTGGATCCCATCCAGCCCCATAGACTTGTGAATGTCCAGGTGGCATAGCAGGTCGTTATTTGCTTCCTCTTGGATTATGGGGGGTTTATTCTGCTTTCCATCCCTGTCTTCCAGCTCAGGGGGCTGAATACCCTGAGGTTAACTGGTCTGACTATTAAAGACTGAGGCAAAGAAGGCATTAAGTACCTTAGCCTTTTCCTCATCCTTGGTGGCAATGTTCCCCCCTGCATCCAATAAAGGATGGACATTCTCCTTGGCTCTCTTTTTGTCGTTAATATATTTGTAAAAACATTTTTTGTTGTCTCTTATGACAGTGGCCAGATTGAGGTCTAGCTGGGCTTTTGCCCCTCTAATTTCCTCTCTGTATGACCTAACGAGATCCCCGTACTCTTCTTGAGTTGCCTGCCCCTTCTTCCAAAAGCAGTAAACTCTCCTTTTTTTCATGAGTCCCAGCAAAAGATCCCTGTTGACGATGTCCCACAGCAGGGGGGGGTTGGACTAGATGACCTTTAAAGGTCCCTTCCAACCCAACTATTCTATGATTCTGGGTGAAAAATGAGTCCAACAACAAGGCTGATCTATGGGTCTGGATTCTCCCAGGGCTCAAAATTTTTTTTACCAGCATTATAATGAGGCAAGTCAGGCATGCTCTACTATAGCTTGGGCTCTTAACATCATCTGTAATACTTATGAGGTGTTTTATAAGGAAACTAGGACACATGAGCAACCAAATGGTCTTGTTTTCAATCAAAGTGTAACTGAACTTTTGAACTGAGAACATGTTTTTGTGATCAAGTCTTTCCTCTTAGGTTTTAACAACAAAATTGTCAAAAGCACAACCTATAAAAGTGCAATCCCTTTTTATTTAAATATCTGATTTGCAGAAGTTTCAATAAGACAAGAAATAACTAACTATAAGAAAAGATTGTTTAAGGTACCAGTTCATCCTTTATTAATTTCTTTTTCTTTATAGACACTTTCAATTAAAAAATAATTCTAATTTTCTTTCTACTTTATTACGAAAAATGATTTCATATGATACAATAAGGTATATAAAAAGAGCTTGCCTCTACATTTCTGTGGGCATCTTTAAAGAGTACTGAATATTTAAAAGATCTTATAAATAGAAGCAGGATCCATATGGCAAGATAATAAATATTCATAAAAGCATGGATAGTTTGATTCTCTGACTCATTTTTACGATTGCAGCACTGTAGGAAACAAATGTACTGCTGCTCCATTCAAGTGCTGGATAACACATTGATCTGCCTGCCAGTTCAATCTAGGCACCATGCATTAGAATATTTTTTTCCTTGCATCTCATAAACAGCAATGTCTTTTAGTTTTCTACTTTCTGAATATTAAGCTGTAAAGTTTCGGATTCCTTGGTTGGATGTGACTGTATGTGTAATGTACAACTTGAAAGGGGTATTCTTTGCAGATTTCTTGAAGAGTGTACTGCATTAAAATGTATAAATTTTGCACAACTGACAGAAAAACGAAACTCTGTGTTGAGCATAAGGTGGGCCATGTGAAATCAATAATTTCTCTCTCAGTTCATTTCCCAATGGAAACATGTCTACTATACACAAACTCCAGCTTGAAATTAATTGCCACACTTGTTTAAAATCTCAGTTCCACAAATAGGTACTTTCTTTAAATATGCACTCAAATTTCCATTAAGGCAGCTCATGAACTGGACCAGGTAGCTTCTGTGGGGTGGTAGGCTGCATCTGCAAAAGGAGGCTTGTAGTCTAAACCTCATCATAAGAAAAGCAGTCTCCTTCAGATGGGACATCCGTAGGTGCCCAGTGAGCAGCAGAGTGCAGAGCACGCTCCTCAAGCAGAGAATCCGGCTGCCCATTCCTGGGCTGCAGAAGGGTGCTCTACCACCTGCACACACCCTGATGTCTCAGATTAAAGAGGAGTAATTAAGTACTCGCTATTTTTGCTAGATTTGCTTCTCAAAAGTCCATCCAAAATGAGTACTGGAGCCCACAGTTTTAACTCAGCAGAAACTGAGTCATGGGGAATGGTTCCCTACTCATCTCAAACAGTTTTTCCTTATAAAGGCTCAAATTACAGCAAAGGAGAAAGACAAGTCATAATTGCTATCCTGCAACAAGGTCTTGGGACAGTACTTTGGAATCATCGTCTCTCCTTAAACATGCCTTCATCTCATATTTTATGTACTTTACTCATTTTCCACTACTTTCCAACCTGCATTTGGCAAATTCATTAGGCTGTCTAATTCTTACTGGCTGTTCATGCCATTCATTTATGCTTACATCAAACCTATATCCATCTTAATCGTTTTATCATCATGTTTGCGTTGTTATTACAACATAATGTTGCTTTTCATTATTAGTGAGAAATCAGGAGGTTTAATTTAATAGATTATTATGACTTTGCTTTTTTAAATGGAAAACCACAGTATAACTGCATCTGAGTAATAACTTGTTATTACATACATTTCATGCTCATAATTCTTTTGCTGATACTAGGCAAATATTTTCAGCCTAAATTTTCCCTGCATATGTTGTGGCAACAGTACTGCGCCCTGGGGATGCATAGCCCTCTATTATTAACCTTTAAGAACTGGGGAATAATTATGGTTAACTTTTGTTGTAATTCAATTGTTGTTAACTGGATGCTTGTTACCATCTTCTCAATCAGCCCAAGATATAATGAGTAAGATGGATTTCCAATGCATTATATAATTGAAATAGGCGTGAAAAATGCATTAGGGACTGTTGCCATAAAGTCTCTTTGGTTATTACACGCACACTCTGAAGTGACATAGTTAAACTACTTCTCAGTTCAAAAGATGTTTTGAAGATGAATAAGCAGCCTTGAAAAGAAATGACATTCCAGGTATCACTTTTCATTGCTCCTTTTCGGGAAATTTTGTCGCTGGCATCAGCTAATTTTCTAGCATTCCTCTCACTGCCATGGGCTACGGCGCTAAAATTAGTTGGAATATATCATTTGTACACACTGGTTCAGACTTAGCTCCTTTCTCTTTCAAACTGAAGAAATGCTATATGCTTTGATGATACCACTGGAAGATGATGCTCATCTTCTCTCTTCCCTTTCTTTTCCCATTATTTTCAACATGGGAAGTATAATGATATGGACATCAAACCTCTCAGTCCCCTTCTGGCCACTTTTCAAATATGGGAGAAAAAAAAGGTACCCTTTTTTAATTTAGTTTTGAAAATTAAATAGAAAAGAGAGAGGTGAAATATATATATATTTTCATATTTCTACCCTTAAGAGTGAAATTTATACAGAATCCCCATCATTTTCCTTTATGCTTGTTAAGGTCTTTACCTTGCTTCTGTGTGGATGAATAGCACCTTATTTTGAACCAGTCTATTAGAGTGAGTAGAAAGACATTGGCAGATATCCAGTATGGATCCTTGTCCTTTTCTCTTCAGCTTCCCTGCAGGGGAATGGCTCTCAACAGCAAGCTAAAGTTACTGAAGGGTGGCAGGAAAAGGCCATAAATGTTTTAGTGTCTTTTTTTCTCCACTCTTCACCAGAAAATGTGGCTGTAACTGAATTACTAACTGAATTCACACCAGCATCAAAAGGACAAGAACTCAAGTTAGAATACAAAAGGAAAAGTTTAGGAAAGACAGTGTAGCTGCATTTTTTTCAGCCCAGCTGGACCTGATGAAAATTGCTGTAAGATTTTTAAAGAACAGGCTGAAATAATTTCAGAAAAGTCAGAGGTTGTTTTTGAGAATGCCTGCTGAGGACAGGTGACACTTCAGAAGGTGTAAGATGCATGATTACAGCACCATCTTCCAACAGGAGACGCAGGAATTGCTGGGGAGCTAGAAGATGCTGTGTTCAACTTCAGAGCCAGGAAAACTATTGGAATGAACTACTAAACAAACAACTGCAGACCCTGGGAAAATAGCAAAAGTTTAAGAAAGAGCCAAGATGAATTTCTAAATAACATATCATATCAAACTATTAATTTCCTTCCCTGATATTGTAACAAGTCTAAAGAAAAGTGAAGAATCAGTAATGTGACATTACTAGACTCCAGTAAGCTTATATACACTCTTTTGCCTGACTTTCTTGCAAGCTAACTAAGAAACACAGTCTAGATGAAGCTAATATAAGAGGGTTCAAAACTGTTCGTATAAACATGCTTAGAAAATAGATATCGACAGGTCACCGTGGCACTAAACAGAAGTATTGGGCAGGGCTTTACAGAGTTCTTGTGAACTATTCATTGTTTTCACTAATTATGTAGAAGAAGAAAACATTAATGATTAAATAGAAAACACTCTTCTTAAACTTTAAGAGGACTCTAAACTGACCTTGTATTGAAGAACAGGATTAGAATTTAAAATAATGTTGATCAGTTGGAGCTATGGCCCCGAAATACTGGGTGAAATCCAACTCTGACTTAGGCAGGAATAATCAGCTGTGCAAAAAGAGGGTCGGAGAAAGGCACCCTGCAGAAAAGGAGCTGCTGCTTCTAGTAAATCAGAAGCTGAATATGAGCTGACATGGCTATGTACATCCTGAAAAGGCAAGTTTTCTCATGGAGAATATATCTGAGCGTACTGTGTGCAAAGCACACAAAAGTAATCCTGTAACTCTGGTCAGTACTGGGTACACATCAGCCAAAACACTTTGGGCGCTCAAGCTTCAGAAAAGACACAATTGAGAGAAAAGCAACAAATACAAGTTCAGGTCTACAACTTAGGATGTCTGAG
The DNA here is from genome assembly GCF_964195595.1 of Calonectris borealis. Lineage (NCBI taxonomy): Eukaryota > Metazoa > Chordata > Aves > Procellariiformes > Procellariidae > Calonectris > Calonectris borealis. Next base: position 135,882,134 of record NC_134312.1, on the reverse strand, counting down.
GGCAGATAGAAGAAATGGAGATTGTAAGTGGGAAGTAGACTGAAGGGAGACACCAAGTGCTGCAGAGATGAATGCAATGAACTGGTTTCCATGTCCCACGTGGATGGAACAAAAAGTCATGAGCTTAAAGTACAGGATGAGAGATTTTCTTTAGACTACAGGGAAAGCTGATTTACAAAAAGGAGATTGATTTGGAGCAGATTTTCTGGAAAGGTGTGGGGTTTTCCTCATTGGAAGTTTCTGAGACAATGCTAGATATACCTTTGTCAAGACTGACATTCACTTTCAGACCTGTTTTTCTAATATTCTGTGACACTGGGGTATCCATTATGCAAAAAAAAAAGACATGGGGCAACGGCCAGAACTTCTGCTCAGACTTTCAGTGTTCACCTCCCTTTCACTGGGACTCACCCTTTGCTTTCACCTGCTGCCCAGAGTGTTAAGGATGTGATAATAAACGAAAATGTAATTTATTAATTAGCTGAATAGCATTTTGAGCTGACATAATAGAAGTGGTAATTGACATCTTTAATGAGAATTCATGAAATTGACATGTTTAATGAGAATTCATTAACCTGAGACCTGTGTCTCAGGTTAATGAGATACAGATTGTTGTGGGGATCCTGTAAAGGTTTTCTCTTTTCCATAAAGCAGACACTACAATTTCACAATCTATATTATTGCCTCTATTCGTATACTTTGATTTTTTTTTTTAATGATGGATGTTATATGCTCGGTGATTTTTATGAAGGTCTAATAGATGTGACAGTTCTTCCTCTGGGTGTGCACAGATATTCACTACTCTTGTTTTCTAGCATTTTTTTCCATCTAGACTCGAACCTGTGTATAATGAGATACAGAAAGCAGACTTTTGCCACCACCTTTCCTTCTTTCATGTCATTGGAGAAAAAAATGGGGACAAGAGGTTGTTTCAGACAAGAGGTCATTTCATACATAAATCAGAGGATCAAATCCAATTAATCAAACCCATTTTCAGTTAGTGCTTGAAAACATGCAAGAAATAATTTCTGACATAATCACCTAACACACGTATACAGTAATAACTATCTTGATTATAAATAATTTATTCATGTTTTATGTTGCCAGTTTTTTTTATTTACTAATTATTATATTTCCCAAATACATTAGCCATAAGGGGTCATGACACAGTATGGTAAGGAAGACTTAACTTGGAAGCATATACCCAACTAGGATGTTCATTCAAGAGATTACTTGGACTCTGGGAAAACAAGCGAGTCGGGCACTTTTACCGCGGTGCTCTTAGTAACACAAATATAAGCTGTGTTTTCATCTCAAAACTACTTAGTAGCTGGCTCTGAAAGGAAGCTCTGAGTAAGAGGGGAGCTGGCTACATCATCAGACATGGCAAATCCCCAGTCTGGCTTTGCATCAGTGTCCTGGTTCCAGCTGGGACAGGGTAAACTTTCTTCCCAGTATCTTGGGGGGTGTGCTGTGTTTTGGGTTCGGTGTGAAAGGAGCGTTGATGGCCCATTGATGCTTTGGCTGTTGCTGGGTGATGCTTGCACCGGGAGGGGGGAGCACAGCCGGGGTGGTGGACCCAGCCGACAATGGGGTGTTCTATACCATGGGACATCATGCTCAGTATAAAAACCAGGTGTGGGGGGGGGCTCGCCCCCCCGTTCGTGACACGCGGTCGGCGGTCGGTGAGCGGTTGTGTTGTGCATTGCCTGCTTTGTGTATTCTGTTATTGTTGTTGTTCTCATTGTTATTATTACTGTTATACTTAGTTTTATTTCAATTATTAAACTGTTTTTATCTCAACCCGGGAGCTTTCCTACTTGTACCCTCCCGATTCTCTCCCCCATCCCACCTGGGGGGGGGGGGGAGTGAGCGGCTGCGTGGTGTTTATTTTTGCTGGCTGGGGTTAAACCACGACAATCAGCCAGTTTTGAAACTCCCTGTTTCTCTCCAATGATGTATTAGGACCAGTGATAAGCACTATATCAGTGCTATGGCAGTACCACTTTCCTAAACCTTAGCAATGCCACTGGATACCAAAGTGATCAGGAGCCACAGCTTTCCTGGAAGATGCAATATGAATCTCATACTCCTCTCTGCCCCTCTTTGCAGAGCTTAGCCCTGTCCTGCACCATCCTGCACCCCTGCCCTGCTCCATCGAGGAAACAGTCGAGGAGGTTCCTGGAGTGTGTGGAGGATAACTTCCTGACGCAGCTGGTAAGCGAGCCCACCAGGGGAGATGCCTCGCTTGACCTGCTGTTCACGAACAGAGAAGGGCTGGTGGGGGATGTGGTGGTCGGAGGCCGGCTTGGGCTTAGCGACCATGAAATGGTAGAATTTTCGATACTTGGTGAAGTAAAGAGGGGGGCCAGCAAAACCGCTACCATGGACTTCCGGAGGGCGGACTTTGGCCTGCTCAGGACACTGGTCAAGAGGGTCCCTTGGGAGACAGTCCTGAAGGGCAAAGGGGTCCAGGAAGGCTGGACGTTCTTCAAGAAGGAAGTCTTAAAGGCGCAGGAGCGGGCTGTCCCCATGTGCCGCAAGAAGAACGGGCGGGGAAGGCGACCGGCCTGGCTGAACGGGGAGCTCTGGCTGGGACTCAGGGAAAAAAGGAGAGTTTATCACTTGTGGAGGAAGGGTCAGGCAACTCAGGAAGAGTACAGGGATCGCGTTAGGTCGTGCAGAGAGGAAATTAGAAAGGCAAAAGCCCGGCTAGAACTCAACCTGGCCACTGTCGTGAGAGACAACAAAAAATGCTTTTATAAGTATGTTAATGACAAAAGGAGAGCCAAGGAGAATCTCCATCCCCTATTGGATGCGGGGGGGAACGTTGCCACCAAGGATGAGGAAAAGGCTGAGGTACTCAACGCCTTCTTTGCCTCAGTCTTTAGTAGTCAGAGTGGTTATCCTCAGGGTACTCAGCCCCCTGAGCTGGAAGACAGGAACGACGAGCAGGATAAACCCCCCATAATTCAAGAGGATGAAGTTCATGACCTGCTATGCCACCTGGACGTTCACAAGTCTATGGGGCCGGATGGGATCCACCCGAGGGTACTGAGGGAGCTGGCGGAGGAGCTTGCCGAGCCGCTCTCCATCATTTACCAGCAGTCCTGGTTAACAGGGGAGGTCCCGGACGACCGGAGGCTCGCCAATGTGACTCCCATCTACAAGAAGGGCCGGAGGGAGGATCCGGGGAACTACAGACCAGTCAGCCTGACCTCGGTGCTGGGGAAGATCATGGAGCGGTTCATTTTGAGGGCGCTCACGAGCCATGTGCGGGACAACCAGGGGATCAGGCCCAGCCAGCACGGGTTCATGGAAGGCAGGTCCTGCTTGACCAACCTGATCTCCTTCTATGACCAGGTGACCCGCCTAGTGGATGAGGGAAAGGCAGTGGATGTGGTCTACTTGGACTTCAGTAAGGCCTTTGACACTGTCTCCCACAGCATTCTCCTAGAGAAGCTGGTGGCTCACGGCCTAGACAGGTCCACTCTTCGCTGGGTAAAAAACTGGCTGGACGGCCGAGCCCAGAGAGTTGTGGTGAATGGAGTTAAATCCAGTTGGCGGCCGGTCACGAGTGGTGTTCCCCAGGGCTCAGTACTGGGGCCGGTCCTGTTCAATATCTTCATCAATGATCTGGACGAGAGGATCGAGTGCTCCCTCAGTAAGTTTGCAGATGACACCAAGCTGGGCGGGAGTGTTGATCCGCTCGAGGGCAGGAAGGCTCTGCAGAGGGACCTGGACAGGCTGGATCGATGGGCCGAGGCCAACTGTATGAGATTCAACAAGGCCAAGTGCCGGGTCCTGCACTTCGGCCACAACAACCCCAAGCAACGCTACAGGCTTGGGGAAGAGTGGCTGGAAAGCTGCCCAGAGGAAAAGGACCTGGGGGTACTGGTTGACAGCCGACTGAACATGAGCCGGCAGTGTGCTCAGGTGGCCAAGAAGGCCAAAGGCATCCTGGCCTGTATCAGAAATAGTGTGGCCAGCAGGAGCAGGGAGGTGATCGTGCCCCTGTACTTGGCACTGGTGTGGCCGCACCTCGAATACTGTGTTCAGTTTTGGGCCCCTCACTACAAGAAGGACATGGAGGTGCTGGAGCGTGTCCAGAGGAGGGCAACGAAGCTGGTGAAGGGCCTGGAGCACAAGTCTTATGAGGAGCGACTGAGGGAACTGGGGTTGTTTAGCCTGGAGAAGAGGAGGCTGAGGGGAGACCTCATTGTGCTCTACAACTACCTGAAAGGAGGTTGTAGCGAGGTGGATGTTGGTCTCTTCTCCCAAGTAACTAGCGATAGGACAAGAGGAAATGGCCTCAAGTTGCACCAAGGGAGGTTTAGATTGAACATTAGGAAAAATTTCTTTACTGAAAGAGTGGTCAGGCCTTGGAACAGGCTGCCCAGGGAAGTGGTGGAGTCACCATCCCTGGAGGTATTTAAAAGATGTGTAGATGAGGCCCTTAGGGACATGGTGTAGTGGGCATGGTGTGTTGGGTTGACGGTTGGACACGATGATCTTAGAGGTCTTTTCCAACCTGTATGATTCTATGATTCTATGATTCTATGATCTCTTCCCCGCACCCTCTGTGGGGCCAAGGCACCGATGCCTGCACAGTTTTCCTGCTCCAGCTGTTCATTACTTCCAGCTGTGCAGAGGGAAGGACACCAAAGGGGTTATGCTTTTCCTCTTCCACCTGGAGTGGCTTTCTAGATGAGCTCACTGAGGTGAGGTCGGTGTCCCCCTCTCTCCTCATGCTGAGGTGTTTACCGCAGAAGGAGGTACCACAACGACACTACCTGCCCTCTTGGCCTGATCAGAGTGTCTGGGGAACTCAGTACCACTGAAAGGGGTGGGAAGAGGAAGACTCACAGTCCCATGAAACCCCACCAAATTTCAGGCCAAAAGTTCAGTAAGATCCTGAGTAGTATTTTGATATATTTTTGGTTTAATAGAGTGACAGAAAATTTAGACTAAATTTAGACTTTTAAAGTTACCAGAGAACACAGCAGGCCACATGACTGTCTGTTTTTTACCCATCCCTAGATGATATCTATACAGATAAGATCATACTCTTCAAACAAATAGCTGCATACGCAAGAGCTGATTTTCGTATCCGTGCTATGGAAATCACCCACAAATTAATTCCTGATGAAATAACATGTGCTATGGACTAACACATATTAGTCCTGAATTATCAGTTTATCAGCCTGTAGTTGCCTAGAAAGTCAGGTGCCTAGCAGAAGGGCTAATGTCCATCCTTTCTTAGCTAGAAAGTAACAGCCATGAAACGCCCTGAGTCAGCTGTTTAAAAACACATATACCCACATCACTGTGAAAAGACTGCTGATTACAGCTCTGCATAGCCTGCTCCATAGCTCCTCAATACTTTATCCAAGAGAGACCTGAGTAAGAAAGAGTGTGGCTAGGCCACTATTGCACCTCATTTCCCCACCAAGAAAACTGGGAAGAGGACACCTTCTTACAACGCTAGAGGTACTATGAGGCTAAAAATCACTTAGTGATCCTGACAGGTCCATACAGCTTTATGGCAAGGCCATAACTTTGCACATAACAATGCATAGTCACTGCCACATCAGTATAATGGACTGAGCAGTTTTACGAGGCTTTTGAATGACTATTTTAGTTGAGCTCATATTTATAAGAAAAGAGTTATAAGCAAAGCTGGAAGAGCTCTTTCCCTTTGCCAGTGACTTGTTCTTGTCCATAGTTTGTGCTCCAGTTTTCCTGCTTCGATTATGCAGCATCATGCATTATACAATGCTCCTCAACAGATGGTGTCAGCCTATAAATGGAGAGCATTAACTCGGTGTGTCAGACAATGGGCACTCCCTCCTGCAGAGTGGTAGCTTCAGAAATGGTCTCATCAGAAGTATCGTCGGATGTGCGAAGCATTTGTTATGAGGCAGTAATGATGGTGTCTCTATTTGCTGGCTGTTCTGTGAGAAAACCTGTAAAGGTGAAGCATCACTTTCCAGGGAGAACCTTTATTGCACTCGGCCACTTGTATTAAATTTTAAAAATTCAGCTACCAGAGCTAGCTCCAAACAGTAAATATCCGGATGCAAGTGGAATACATTAAATAACAAATAAGTGCAACTCATATAGTTTACCATACCAGAATGGGTTTATTTACAATCCATTTTGATGATAAAGGAAAAATATGCTTGTGTATATGTATTTGCAGTGGCAGTATGGATTAGGGGGACACAACATAAAATATATTTTTGTGCAAGGGAAATATCAATGATTTCAACTAAACTGAACGCAGCAGCTTTGGTTTGACCTTTTCATGCGATCAGTGACGTTTTCTGCTAAGCTCAGCAATTAGCTGAAAATGTGAAAGCTTGGCACAAATGAAGAAAATTATCTTAGAGGTCAAGTATGCAGATTTTTTTCTGAGATATAAATATATCTGGTGTTTCAGCATCTTACCTAGTAGATTACAGTATCATGTCATTATACTCTATGTCTATCTGTCAGTCTTAAATCAACAATCTCAATTGAAAAAAAACCTTCAAAGATGGAAATTTTACATCTATGGGAAAGATTAAATCTGTGACAAAATCCCAAAGCAACAGGAGATGTATTTTTAATCAGAAAAATCTCATCCCCTGCACCCATGGTTTTGCTTTCACTCAAGTCCTCTCACACAAGACTGGCATGCATACATGTTACTGAAAGTTATTGCTTGGGGTGTGTGCCATAGTTGTGCATAGATTAATTTGTCTTAGCAGGTTGAAAATTGACTAAACCATGAAAAAAGAATAGCCAAAGCCATCTAATAAATTGGGCAAGAATTATTCTTGGTTCCTCCATTTAATTTGATAACAGATGTTCATTATACACTGTCACTGCAGAAAAAGAAGAGACTTCGTTTTGTAATGGATTATTGAATAGATTTGCAGTGATGGTAAGGCAATAAACTAAAAAGTAGATCAGCCATTTTTCAATTAGATTTATATGCTCTACTCACTAGCTTTGTATATTAAAGGAAGAAAGTGAGACTATTTCACAAGGAGGTCTTTTTACAGCATTTAATCCAGGGCAACCTGTTGGTTGCTTTGGTCACAGCTGAGACCCAAGCACTAGTTCACTGGCTGTATAAAATGTGTGTCTATAAAATACATGAGGCCAGCAGGTCTTTTGATAGTCCTTCACATGGAAACTATTAGTCAAATTCATCCTACATGTAAGTTCATGAAGCCAGTGAGCTTAACACTACGGATAATTTTCCTCCAGAGCATTAATGGCAAGGTGGCAGTCCTTCAGAGACAGTTGTCACAGCTGCACTGAGGAGGGGAGGGGAGGAAAACTCTTTGCCCTCACAGACATGCTGCTGTCCAAAGGATGGGAACAAATGAAGCGTAAAAGCCGGTTTGGGTCCTTCTACCAGATATTAAGTCTCTCTTTTAAAAACATTGGTCAATCAGACTGACATTTCCACTTAACCTTGTGAAACAGAACAGGTTTTCTCCTTATTGGCATTTAAGTAGGGACATCATGTGTGCACTCTTCTGTAGCTGTGGCACGGCTGTCATGTAAGCCATTGAAAGATTGAAATCCCTGTCTGTTTCTGAACTATTTCTATTTTTTAGATGATAAAATTTCTTTCATGCTAGTCCGTTCTGGCACCTCTGTGGCTCCTGATGTAGGGCACAAATAAACAGGCTTATTGCAGGCTAGAAGCCAGCTGCTGGCAGGCTCTGGGTCAGCTCTGGACCCCTCGTAAAAGCATCCAGCTTGGAAAGAAGGGGGAGTTGCTAACATACTTCCTGAATGATTTAGAGAAGGACAGTTGAGGATGCTAACATCCACATTGTCAAAGTGGAAAAGCAAACCATAGTTGGGCTAAAAATATTAACTTCTCTAAGGTTAATGTTTTGATTTTAAACTCTAGACTACATAGAAAAAAATCGCACCAAACCTAGTGAAATACTAGAGCAGAGTCTCTAAATACTTTACATCATTAGGACAAATATTTTTTCCATGTGAAAAAGAAGGTTCTATTTCACTGACATTTTAAATTTGTAAGGAATCGCCACTTTTAGTTTCTGTTCTTTCCATAGACCCAGGCAATCTGCCTACTGAATTCTGACATATGTTTTAACTACAACCATACACAGAACAGTTTTAGGTTTTTCTTTTTGGTTGGTTTTTTTTTTTAATATTTATTTCGTGCCTGGCCAAAATCCATGGAAAAAATAAAGCTTTTGCTCAGCAAATTATTTCAATAATCCTAAATGAAAAGAAGAGTTAAAGGCACAGCATTTGCTGTTGAACAATATTTATTCTTAACATCTTTTCACTTCTTTTGAACCGTTTTGACTTCAGAATTTTTCTTTACTAAAAATTACTAAACCTGAAACTCATTTTAGACTGAAAAATGAAAAGGGTTCCTTTTGAAAATGCTGAAAGAGAATGTTTTGGTATGTGTAATTCTTAATTAAGGGATTTTGTTTGCAGGGGAGAAAGGCTGAGTTTATAGAAACAATTTATTGAAATATTTTGAACAACCTCAGTCTGTATAATTCCTTAAAAGTCAAAAAAGTTTTGTTTAAAACATGAAGAGCACATGCCATCACCTCATGTCTGGAAGGGGCACCACATGCAAGCAAGGTAAGCAAGGTAATAAGCATCCATAAGATCACTGAAATACAAGCATGCAACGACTTGCTTCAATCTCATGCCAGAGTTTAAAAAGAGTTTAAAGGAATTGATAGTCTATATAATATCTGCATGATGAAATTCCCCAAAAGGAAATAATTTTTGAAGGATTTTGAAAGAATATATAATTTTAGATTAATTACCCTATTCCCCCTCCAAATATTATTATGATATATTTGCTAAGCTATAGCTGAAGTCCTGATAGATTTTTCTAAGTTTTGAAAGGACCTTGAAGGATGTGCTGGACCTGAAGGGATTTTATCACCCCAGTCTCTGAGCACCATAAGGAAAAAGTCTATCAGCAGAGTAAGTAGACTAGAAAAGACAAACCTGTGTCCTCCCTCCTTTTCTCCCCAACCACAGGTAATGCAGGATCATCCAGAGTCTGCTCAAAATGTTCACTGCTTGCTTAAATTTGTATTACAGGAAGCATAACTCTGGTAAGTAATGAACTTTCAGTAATTACTTGATGATAACGGCTGAAAAGTTCCTGTGTCTCTTTTTTTCTTAACAACTTCAAACCTAATTGCCATATTCTCTGCAAGCTGAAAAAGGCATCTTCGAAGAACTACTAACAGAATCATGCCATTTTTAAAATGCTGATCTGTTCCTGAGACCTGGCTATATTACAGTTCATGTCTGCTTAATAAAGAATTGCACTGGTGCAATTTTTCCATCTGGCTATGGAAAAGTGCTATGCAGTTAGAAATAAAGTTGCCACCGAAACCAGTCCCGGAGCTGGAATGATTTCCAGAGCTCCTGAGTCCTATTCCTCTCTCTGAGGTGGGAAGCATGTAACAGAAAACCTCAACTCTCACACACCACTCCTACCCACAGCGAGGCTTTGACAGCACCCAAAAGGACTGCTGTTGTGTCACCGTTTCAAGGAGTCACAGCCAGGCATCCAGGGCAGCAGGATCGAGAATCAAAGTGTATCCCACTATTGGATTTTCTCCATCTACACCCACAGAGGGGGAAGACTGGACAGTGAACTGTTGCTGTTCTCATTAAATGTATGTTTTCTGGTCTCCAGGAGAAAGGGAAAGGCTGTACAGTCCACATGCCAATACCCAGCCAGACTGGAAGTAGCTTGGATCCTGGAAGGAGCCCTTGTGATGTGGTATTCTTCCTAGGTTAACTTACTGGTTTTCAGACCACAGAGGCACTGTGATTACCCCATTGCTGTCTTGCTCCTGGTAGCCAAACTAGTTCATGCAAAGCTGGTTGAGCTACCTCTATGTGGTATAAGACTGTGCTCTATCAACATGGGCTTTAAGACTAACAGAGGCTCACCTTTCCCAGCAGTAAGTACTAGTACCTATCAATTTTTGTCCCGCCCCCTGCAAGCTTCTCTGCTGCAAGTAGTGTTGCAGCTCCAGCTACTAAGTTACAAGCCTCACACTATTATGACTTCTGGTTTGTTTCTTAAAGTCCAATTCTTAAATGAGGCACGTTTGTTTGAAAGGATAAGGTTTTTCTCTCTTGTGACTAAGGAGAAAAGTTTCAAAAAATTACTCAAGAGAAACCCCATGGCTCAAAACCATTGAAAAAGCCCAGCTGAGCCTGTGGTTTCTGAACACAAGGGAAGTGTCAGCACTGCTTGTCTGAAAAACGCAGTTCACTTGTTCATTTTTTCAGCCTTTGCTCTGTCACAGCAAAGGGAGACTGTCTCCCATTGAGCAGTGTAAGTACACAACTACATCGATCACAAAATACACGCTAATTTGGTGTGCTTAAGAATAAAGGCCAGGTCAGAATGAAGTGACTTATTGTAGTTCTGCACGCGCAAGAGCTCGGTAGGTTTAAACAACAGCCCCTTCTGCCATAATCAGAGTTCAAAATCAATGTTTAATTCAGACTGGAAAATGTGTTGCTTTATACCCTGGACATAACTGTAGTGCAATCTATGGTGTGTTACCAGGCATTTCTAGCATGCTAGCCAGGCTTCGGTCTGTTGTTGTGCTGAGCTGGTCCATCTCCCCTCTTCACAGAGCACTCCTCGCCATAGATCCACTGGCACAGCGGGAACCTCCCAGGCCCTTCTCCCTACGTGCTGCTTCAAACCCAAACACCACCAAATTCATAATCTGCATAGGCTGCAGGGACACAGAGACCATCCTCTCTGGTGCAGCGCCCTCGCTCCCTCCAGTTTTCAAGGGGGTAAGCTCTCATTTTCATCTCCCTTCTCAAAAGTCCAACAGGCGCAGCAAGCTGGCTGGACTGTGCCTTCCAGCATGTCCTAAAATCTACTTTTTCCAAATTGAATAGATTTATCAAACCTACCTTGCAGCTGTCATAAGCACGTGAAGGAGCTTTCTAGCGCTGGAAGGGAGTCTTCCAGTGCAAACATTTTACAGCAAATCCTGAAGTTTCTGTTTAGATTAAATGCATGTGAAGAGAATGGCAATGTATTTATAGGCTTCTCCTATTCACAGTTAAATCAATTAAGTATTTCCCTGGCTCTTAATTTTGCATCTGGCTATCCTTATTAACTCTTTTGGAGTCCTATCTCATTTACAGTGGTAAAAAGGAAAAAGGAAAAATAGGTGAAAAATAAAGATATCAGATTCCCTGTACCAGCATTTATATATTGGACTGCAAAGCCTTAGAAATTTGAGGGATTATAAAAATCTAAGCAATGCCAAACCATTTGTTCTTCACAGTGTCCTGGTTTCGGCTGGGATAGAGTTAAGTTTCTTCCTAGTAGTTGGTATAGTGCTGTGTTTTGGATTTAGTATGAGAATAACGTTGATAACACACTGATGTTTTAGTTGTTGCTAAGTAGTGTTTACTCTAGTCAAGGACTTTTCAGCTTCCCATGCTCAGCCAGGTGCACAAGAAGCTGGGAGGGAGCATAGTCAGGACAGCTGCCCAACTGACCAAAGGGGTATTCCATACCATATGATGTCATGCACAATATATAAAGCTGGGGGAAGAAGAAGGAAGAGGGGGACGTTTGGAGTGATGGCCTTTGTCTTCTCAAGTAACCGTTACACGTGATGGAGCCCTGCTTTCCTGGAGATGGCTGAACACCTGCCTGCCGGTGGGAAGGAGTGATTGAATTCCTTGTTTTGCTTTGCTTGCATGCGCAGCATTTGCTTTACCTATTAAACTGTCTTTAGCTCAAACTATGAGTTTTCTCACTTTTACCCTTCTGATTCTCTCCCCCATCCCACGTGGGGGGAGTGAGCGAGTGGCGGGTGGTGCTCAGTTGCCAGCTGGGGTTAAACCACAACAACAGATTAACAAGAAATTTCATGCATTTTATTGCACTCATTTAGATTTCACACTGTTTGTAAACCAGAGCAGGATGTGTGTTTAGAAAACTGAAACACATAAGTAATATAAAATGTTTTTCAAGTTTCCAGTCACATGAACTGAGAATCTAAAACACTTTCCAAAAAGGCCTATCCTTGATCTTGTTTGTTGTAAGAAAAAGAGAAACTGAGCTCTTTAGGTGAAGGACTCTGCACGTCCACATGCAAAGGTGCAGTTGCCTCTGGCAGCCCATGCAGCCTGAAGCTTCAGAGCAAGGGGGAAATCACAGCAGGACCAACACACGGGAAATACTGAGGGTATTCATCGTATTCATTATTCATTTGTGTGACAGTTCACACGGAAGGGTGTGCAGGAGGGGTGCTGAATCTCTACCAGCTCGACCAGGGAGCAATGGTATCCACCCAGCAGAAAGCCATGGCATCTCTAAGCTCTGCACCCACCATGACGGACGCAGCTTCCCAGACAGACGTCCAGCGGGAACACGCAGCCGCCCAGGTGCCCTGCTCTTAGGCCAGTACTGGCCAGCAGCAGTGAGCACACCTGTGGGAGGTGGGCCCAGGTTCCTATCAGGAAGAGTGAGAGAGAGACAGACTGCTGGAATCATGCCCTACCTTCCCTGGGACAGGCCCAACAGGCAGACAGGACGCCTGACACGGAGGATTCCCTATCCTCTCTCCGCCTGGCTGAACACAGGGACTTAAGGGATGGGGGCAACGGCAACACGTTCCTGCCCGGCACAGCAGGCGCGTCTCCTCTGTGACTACCCCACCTTCCCCCGTGCCCTTGCACAATAGGTGTGAGGCTCTGCAAGTGGAACTGAACAATGACGAGGACGATGGTTCATCTAGCTTGGAGGTGTCGCCAAGGTTGAGTCAGCTTACGCGCTGTGTTAAAACTGCTTCCATAAAGAAAAAAAGACCTGTCATTGTCATAGGAGACTCTCTCCTGAGGGGAACAGAAGGTCCAATATGCAAACCAGACCCACTTCTTAGGGAAGTCTGCTGCCTCCCTGGGGCCCAGCTTAAAGATGTGAAGAGAAAGCTTCCCACCTTGGTACGGCCCTCAGATTACTATCCATTATTGATTTTTCAGGTAGGCAGGGATGAAGTCGCAAAAAGAAGTCCGAGGGCCTTGGGACAACTGGTTAAGGGATCAGGAGCATTAGTAGTGTTCTCCTCCATCCTTCCAGCTGCAGGGAATGATGAGGGAAGAAACAGGAAGAGCCAGCAGATCAAGACCTGGCTCCAAGCCTGGTGTCACCGGCAGAATTTTGGGTTTTTGATCACAGGTTGGTCTACATGACACCAGACCTGCTGGCGACAGAGGGGTAACATCTGTCTCAAAGGGGGAAAAGGATCTTTGCACAGGACTTAGCAGGGCTCATTGAAAGAGCTTGAAACTAGATTTGAAAGGGGAAAGGGATAAAACCAGGCTCGCTAGAGGAAAGCCTGGGGGTGGCATGCCAATGTTTGAGGGATGGTGGGCTAGCGAGGTCCTTCAGTCTGCCGTCTCAGTGGAGGTAGGGGATGAAGATCCATGCGGCAGCAAAGACGCAAGGGTTATAGATGCGTTAGAAATGACAGAAACGCCTGAGAATGGTCAGGTAGGAATTAGGGTTTCTCCCACCAAAAAGGTGGCGGCAACAATAGTCCAACTGAAGTGCATCTACACGCCGCATGGGCAACAAACAGGAGGAGCTGGAAACCATTGTGCAGCAGGAAAACTATGATATAGTTGCAATCATGGAAACATGGTGGGATGACTCGCACAACTGGAGTGCTGCAATGGATGGCTATAAACTCTTCAGAAGGGATAGGCAAGGAAGGAGAGGCAGTGGGAGGGAGAGACTCCCTGTGTGTTAGGGAGCGTTTTGATTGCCTAGAGCTTAATGATGGTGACGATAGGGTTGAATGTTTATGGGTAAGAATCAAGGGGAAGGCCAACAAGGTAGATATTATGGTGGGAGTCTGTTATAGACCACCCAACCAGGATGAAGAGGCAGACAAAATATTCTACAAGCAGCTGGGCGAAGTCTCACAATCGCTAGCCCTTGTTCTAGTGGGGAACTTCAGCTTACCAGATGCCTGCTGGAAATACAGTGCAGCGAAGAGGAAACAGTCGAGGAGGTTCCTGGAGTCTGTGGAGGATAACTTCCTGACATAGCTGGTGGGTGAGCCAACTAGGGAAGGCACCCTGCTGGACTTGTTTGTGAACAGAGAAGGACTTGATGTGATGGTTGCAGGCTGTTTTGGGCATAGCGATCATGAAATGATAGAGTTTTCTATTCTTGGAGAAGTAAGGAGGGAGTCAGCGGAACTGCTCCCTTAGATGTCTGGAGGGCAGACTTTGGCCTGTTTAGGAGCCTGGTTGACGGAGTCCCTTGGGAGGCAGTCCTGAAGGGCAAAGGAGCCCAGGAAGGCTGGACATTCTTCAAGAAGGAAATCTTAAAGGCACAGGAGCAGCTGTCCCCATGTGCCAAAAGACAAGCCGGTGGGGAAGAACACCGGCCTGGTTGAACAGAGAGCTTTGGCTGGGACTCAGGAAAAAAAGGAGAGTTTATGACCTTTGGAAGAAGGGGCAGGCAACTCAGGAGGACTACAAGGATGTCATGCAGGGAGAATATTAGAAGGGCCAAAGCCCAACTAGAACTTAATCTGGCTACTGCCGTAAAAAAAAAATGTTCCTATAAATACATTAGCAAGAAAAGGAGGGCTAAGGAGAATCCCCATCCTTTATTGGATGTGGGGGAAACAATATGACAAAGGCTGAGGAAAAGGCTGAGGTACTTAATGCCTTCTTTGCCTCAGTCTTTAATAGTAAGACCAGTTGTTCTCGGGGTACAGAGCCCCCTGAGCTGGAAGACAAGGACGGGGAGCAGAATGAAGCCCCCGTAGTCCAAGGGGAAATGGCTAGCGACCTGCTACACCACTTAGACACACACAAGTCTATGGGGCCGGATAGGGTCCACCCAAGAGTACTGAGGGAGCTGGCGGAAGTGCTCACCAAGCCACTTTCAGTCCTTCATCAGCAGTGCTGGCTAACTGGGGAGGTCCCAGTTGACTGGAGGTTAGCAAATGTGACGTCCATCTACAAAAAGGACCAAAAGGAGGATCCGGGGAACTACAGGCCGGTCAGCCTGACCTCAGTGCCAGGGAAGGTTATGGAGCAGATCATCTTGAGCGCCATCACATGGCATGTGCAGGACAACCAGGGGATCAGGTCCAGCCAGCATGGGTTTATGAAAGACAGGCTCTGCTTGACTAACCTGATCTCCTTCTATGACAAGGTGACCCACTTAGTGGATGAGGGAAAGACTGTGGATGTTGTCTACCTGGACTTCAGTAAAGCCTTTGACACTGTCATCCACAGCATCCTCCTGGAGAAGCTGGCAGCTCACAGCTTAGACAGGTGTAGTCTTCACTGGCTAAAAAACTGGCTGGACGGCTGAGGCCAGAGAGTTGTGGTGAATGGAGTTAAACCCAGATGGTGGCAGGTCACAAGTGGTGACCCCCAGGGCTCAGTACTGGAGCCAGTTCTGTTTAATACCTTTATCAACGATCTGGATGAGGGGATCGAGTGCTCTCTCAGTAAGTTTGCAGATGATACCAAGTTGGGTGGCAGTATTGAGGGTAGGAAGGTTCTACAGAGGGATCTGACGTGCTGAATCAATGGGTCGAGGCCAACTGCATGAGGTTCAACAAAGCCAAGTGCCGGGTCCTGCACTTGGGTCACAACAACCCCAGGCAACGCTACAGGCTTGGGGAAGAGTGGCTGGAAAGCTGCCCAGAGGAAAAGGACCTGGGGGTGCTGGTCGACAGACGGCTGAATATGAGCCAGCAGTGTGCCCAGGTGGCCAAGAAGGCCAACGGCATCCTGGCCTGTGTCAGAAATCATGTGGCCAGCAGGAGTAGGGAAGTGATGGTGCCCCTGTACTCGGCACTGGTGAGGCTGCACCTTGAATCCTGTGTTCAGTTTTGGGCCCCTCACTACGAGAAGGACATGGAGGTGCTGAAGCGTGTCCAGAGAAGGGCAACGAAGCTGGTGAAGGGTCTGGAGCACAAGTCTGATGAGGAGCAGCCGAGGGAACTGGGGACTGTTTAGTCTGGAGAAAAGGACGCTGAAGGGAGACTTCATTGCGCTCTACAACTACCTGAAAGGAGGTTATAGTGAGGTGGTCTCTTCTCCCAAGTGACAAGTGATAGGACAAGAGGAAATGGCCTCAGGTTGTGCCAGGGGAGGTTTAGGTTGGATATTAGGAAAAATTTCTTCACCGCAAGGATTGTGAAGCTTTGGAACAGGCTGCCCAGGGAAGTGGTTGAGTTGCCACCCCTGGAAGTATTTAAAAGACGAGTAGATGTGGCGGTTAGGGACATGGTTTAGTGGTGGACTTGGCAGTGCTAGGTTAACGGTTGGACTTGATGATCTTAAAGGTACTTTCCAACCTAAACGATTCTATGATTCTATGATTGTACAAATAATGTAATCTATGAAAGGCCTTACAGAAAGTACATGCAAGAGACAAAAGAAGAACCTACTATCAGTTGTTCGTATCTCATTCTAATTAGTAGAAGCTGCTGTCTCCCCTTGGTGGTATGTGCTCTCGGCTGATTGATTCGTTCATTAGTGCTTGCACCTAGTTTCTTTTGTCTTCTGCTTTCTTAGTGCAAGGTTCAGTCCCCTGTTCATACAGTAACTTTTGACTTAGGGTTGGTGTTTGAAGTAGAATTAAAACAACTGATGCTTCACACGTTGCATTAATGAAAAAGGTCAGGTTTCCCACAAATAGGATTGAAAGAACAAATGTAGATCATTATTGCCTCCATAGAAAGCTGCTCTGTAAAAAAAAAATCTAAATCTACATATATCCTTATATGTATCACAGTCTGAGGCAAAGGAAAGGCTCTGACTCTTTCTGCCCACCTGTCCATAAAATTCTTGCTGAAGAAGAAACTGCATGATGCATGAACAAAGGAAAAATAAATGAAGGAATGTGTGTGTATGTGTGTGTGTATATATATGTGCTTAGTCTTACACCCTTAGTCACTGACATTGTAAAATTGAGCTTACCTGTTTGTGTAGATACAGCAGGAACAACACAATAGACCCTGCATGTGCCCAGCTCATGTGATGCTGCAACGCTCGGCAAATAAGCGAAGAATTTTTATCTCATCCAGTTTTCTGCAATGTGCAGTTCCCGTTGTCACCTCATCCATACCAGAGGAGAGGGATCCAAAGAGGGCCTTGGCTTCTATGTTATCTCTGAGAAGTTTGGCAGGAGTTTAGTATCACAAGCTCAAAAGCTGCAGAAAGGACACAGTCTGATAGCACACGCAAGAGCAGGGTGCTTAGCAGCAAAAGCATTTAACTTCATCTGTACCAGTCATATAGGGAAGAGATGAAGGAATATTTTTTAATCTACCATGACGAAGTTGCTAATGACAGCTATAGACAAGATGCTCTAAACATTCTGTTTTAAAATTCATTTTTCAACCCTCAGATTCACTGCATTTGTTGAAGGCTTAGAAGCAAACGTTGGTGTTGCCAGCGCAAGTGTAGGGAAGGACTGGCCACCCGGGAGACGTTTAATTCATCTATGAATAAGATTCACTGGGCCTAAAGGTAACTTGCAGAAATGGGGCTATTGTAATACACCAGCAGCTGAGAGTGAGAGGGGAATGGGGAACCCACACAGGTCCCGTCTGCACACTCTTGGAAGAGCTGTGAAACACCCAGCCAGGGCTGCAGAGTGAGCCGCAGCCTGTGCCCCATCTTGGGAAGCCCTGCCTCCATATGTTTCCAGTATGCTGGGACGCCCAGCATCACAGGGACTCCCTCTACACAGGATGGACGGAATTCACCCTCTGTGAGACAGCTGGGTGCTGTCAGGCCTCTGACTGCTTTTGAGAGGGGGAAGACATATAGTCAGACCTGCAAATCTTTGCAAATGTAGAGCCTGCTTTGCTGTAAACCTGAGGGGCCGCATGAGGTATTGGTGGTTTAGGCACTATCACACAGTTCGCTGCATTTGTGTCAGCCTACTCATATCAGAGCTTTGCCTGGCTCCTTCCATCATCTCTGAGGCTGGGCTATGCTAGGGGTATCGAAAAGATCATCTTTTGGTGGACACCACAATCATTGCCACAACTCCTCCTCCTCTGTGCTCTCTACAGGGGCCACTGCCCGCTTCCTTCTAGCCTGTGCTAAACCACTTCTTGCCACTCTGCTCGCTGCTGTCCCTGCCCCGGCGTGAGTGGCTGCAGCCTGAGGTGATGTGAGTGGGACTGCTTGACGCGCCATTCACGGCAGACCTCATGTTACAAATGCTTCCTCACGTATGCTTCCAACTGTGGTCACCATAACCCCTTCAAAATCAAGCACATAATGATGTGATAATAGTATTTCACCGCTTACATGACAATTCGACTGCTGCTGATGGCATTGGAGAATTCTGGAAAACCCCAGACAGGCAGGTCAGGTCATCTTCTTGGAGAAATCAATGGAAAATGCTCCAAGGAGAATAAATGAACATGCCATTGACACCTTAGATGCTGTTTCTCAGGTGATAGGCTTTAGAAGAGGAAATGCCAAAAACCTCTCTGCCACAACAGCTGAACAGAAATACAGCAGATCACGGACAAGTATCAACGCTGATTGCAGTAGGGGCTAAAGGCTCTGGTAATTAAATATAGCCTCAGGTACATAGTTTTATTAGAAGTGAGTAAGAGCTCTCTTGAATCTTAATCAGAACACTTTGGCCTAGACAGCCCAGCTGTCGTGGTTTAACCCCAGCCAGCAAAAATAAACGCCAGGCAGCCGCTCGATCACACCCCCCCCCGCCCCGGTGGGATGGGGGAGAGAATCGGGAGGGCACAAGTAGGAAAGCTCCCGGGTTGAGATAAAAACAGTTTAATAATTGAAATAAAACTAAGTAGAACAGTAATAATAACAATGAGAACAACAACAATAACAGAATACACAAAGCAGGCGATGCACAACGCAACTGCTCACCGACCGCCGACCGCGTGTCACGAACCCCCCCACACACCTGGTTTTTATACTGAGCATGATGTCACATGGTATAGAACACCCCATTGGCCGGCTGGGTCCACCACCCCGGCTGTGCTCCCCCCTCCCGGTGCAAGCATCACCCAGCAACAGCCAAAACATCAATGGGCCATCAACGCTCCTTTCACACCGAACCCAAAACACAGCACACCCCCCAAGATAGTAGGAAGAAAGTTAACTCTGTCCCAGCCGGAACCAGGACACCAGCTAATCAGTTGTGTTTGTATACTTTTCAGTTAGACGGGTACAACGCATCAATCTTCAGAGTTCATTTTTAAGAAAGCCGTAAAAAAGAAAAACCTAATCACAGTCCAGGCTGGTTAAACTAAACCTACACAATGAGACACCAACGTCATCAAAAGGTCTTCCCTGTCCAGACAGAGCACGGAACAGATATGTTCCATTTATTTGCTACACCCTTAGCGGAAAACCATCAATTTTATTAGCGGTGGTTTACAAGATTAAGATAAAGATCACATGGTCAGAAGGGGCTGATAGGTCTTGGATGAAAGCTAGGTAAATGCCAAGCCTGCACAACAGATGTGAAATTGTGCCATGGCTTTAAAATTATTTTCTCTGCAGCTAGTTCTAATATTTTTTGCAAAGAACTGGTGGTTTGTGTTGTAGAGCAGAACCCTGAGTTTAACTGTAAAATGACGGAAAATGTCTGAAGAAGCATTTTTCCTTCTTCCCATATTTTACCGCTTTGCCACTTTTTATTGAAAATGAAAAGGACCAGAAACTCCTAGAAATGCCTTGACTGATCATGCAGAAAACTGCTTTTCCTTTGTTTCTTTCTATGCAGTTGTCTCCTAATTGTGACACAGCAAGTAAATGGTGTAAGATATATGGGACAGGTGTCCACACAACATCTAGGCAAGACATGAGGAGCACAAAAGCTTTGAAAAACATCTTTTTGCTTGGTTAGGGGAAGAGAGGTGTCAACAGTCTAGCACAGCAGCTGAGCAGAATTGGGGTTCTTCATCCCTGCGGCTTTGCTGTCTATCCAGCGCTGCTGCACTGCGAAGGAGCCATGGCAGGGATATGTGCTGTGCATGAACATGCATCCCATTACTGCCTCCTAACAACCTACTGCTGGTCAGCTGAGCTGTGATCAGACTGGAAGAAGGCACGGTGGTGCATGCACAGAAGAGGCATGACGTTGGCTTGCGTGATACAGAAAGTACATGCTGCCCCGGACAGTGCTTAAGGTTGGCTAGCAAGGTCCCTTTAAACTCTGTGGCAACTTTGCCTTTACCAAACACATGTGGGTGCTGGGCTGCTGCTCCTGGAGGAGAAAAAACCATTGGCTTAAACTTCTGTGAAACTGAGTTAAGCAATTGCATTTTTTTCAGACAATCAAGGTGGGTTAAAAGTAATCCTAGGAGGCATTACAATAGCTCTGCTGATGGGTGGTAATCATTAAAATACACTGCTTGCAAGTGATCATATGCCGAAGTACCTATTGCTTTTGACAGGTAAGTTACACCATTCCTTGTCAGTACTGCTGGATCGATGGGCCAAGGCCAATTGTATGAGGCTCAACAAGGCCAAGTGCCGGGTCCTGCACTTCGGCCACAACAACCCCATGCAACGCTACAGGCTTGGGGAAGAGTGGCTGGAAAGCTGCCCAGAGGAAAAGGACCTGGGGTGCTGATTGACAGCCGGCTGAACATGAGCTGGCAGTGTGCTCAGGTGACCAAGAAGGCCAAAGGCATCCTGGCCTGTATCAGAAATAGTGTGGCCAGCAGGAGCAGGGAGGTGATCGTGCCCCTGTACTCGGCACTGGTGAGGCCGCACCTCGAATACTGTGTTCAGTTTTGGGCCCCTCACTACAAGAAGGACATGGAGGTGCTGGAGCGTGTCCAGAGAAGGGCAACGGAGCTGGTGAAGGGCCTGGAGCACAAGCCTTATGAGGAGCGGCTGAGGGGACTGGGGTTGTTTAGCCTGGAGAAGAGGAGGCTGAGGGGAGACCTCATCGCGCTCTACAACTACCTGAAAGGAGGTTGTAGTGAGGTGGGTGTTGGTCTCTTCTGCCAAGTAACTAGCGATAGGACAAGAGGAAATGGCCTCAAGTTGCACCAAGGGAGGTTTAGATTGGACATTAGGAGTAATTTCTTTACTGAAAGAGTGGTCAGGCCTTGGAACAGGCTGCCCAGGGAAGTGGTGGAGTCACCATCCCTGGAGGTATTTAAAAGACGTGTAGATGAGGCCCTTAGGGACATGGTGTAGTGGGCATGGTGTGTTGGGTTGACGGTTGGACACGATGATCTTAGAGGTCTTTTCCAACCTGTATGATTCTATGATTCTATGATTCTATGATTCTACTCCACTCCATGGTTAGTCAATGACTTTTCCACTACAGTGACAGCTATTTACAGTACTGTTTGCAAAGGTCTCCATTATCAAGCCATGGGGACTTTGCTGCTTGCTCAGACTGTCTTTGACTGCTTATAAAATAAGATGTTGTAGAGCAAGACCAGTGCAGTTATGTTCCACAGACAGCGGTGGTGCTTGCCAGCAGCTTTCTGAAGAGTGGTCAAAGAGTTATGGTTGACCTGAAACATCAATGACTGCTTGACTGCTTGGGGTGTGTAGTTCTCAGGGACCTGAGCCCAGGCAGCCAGACTTTGAGGAGGTGGCATGCTCTCAGTATTCAAGCATATATTCTTTGTTTCAGCGTAGCACCACAGCAGAAGAAACCATCAGGGTGGCTCATACTGATATGGGAACTGGCAAAAATGGGAAGAGTTTCCCCGAAGCATTCAAGGCCTTTTGTTAGTTGCCTAATTCTTTGTGCTGTTTTTATCCTTGTTGCTTTGATATGTCTATCTGTGAAAAAGCAGAAGTTATCAAACGGCGTGGGAAGGAGGAGGTAGGGAATGGGGACACTGGAGTACACTGTGTGGAAATTGGGCGTAACTAACTTGTTTTTTCTGCTTTCAGCCATGGTCTTTATCTTGCTTGGATGTTTTCTATTTCTTCTTTTCATTACATATTAATCAGGTCAAACATGGTCCGATATTTTGATGCATTTGTTTACAAATAGATTTTAACTATGTGAAAAATGTAATCTATTCCATGTATAATATGCAAGCCCCATTGGGGCTTACAAAGGAATTTATAAAAGAGGCACCTTTCCCATATACATTTGATAGGCTTTTAGAAAGTGTCCTTCAAATGTAAAGCTTCTGTCCTTAAAATCTTACTCTCAGTGATATCACTCAGCAGTGATAAAAACTCTGAGATAAATGAAGCTGTGAATTTGAGGGATTTTTTTTCAAATGCAGGCCTTTAAAAGTGTTTGCATAATGGATGAGCAGTTTTAGGAAGACTGCTCATAGACAGACCTTGAATTACGAAAGAATCGGTTGTAGTGATTTTGAAAAGAAACTTGAAAAGAACTAGGTGATTTTATGGAAATAAGCTTCATCTAGCTGTAATGCATGCAATATTCAAGAAGTGTATGTAGGAATTTTCATTAGACTGTCTTCATTTCTGGCTTCTTTCTGCTGTGAAGGGGTCCAGCTGTGTGAGCTAGTGGGAAAAGGGTATGTTAAACTTCCCAGCTTTCATAATCAAGTGACCCATGGCTGCCACAGCATCAGCTAAACCTTGTCTGTGAAAGAGGGGATATCAAAGGAACTACGTGCCATTTCAAGGGATTATTAATTATGCTTAAACTAGGGCTTGAGTAATCACCAGTGTCTATGTAAACTTCTGTTTGCTCTTGATGACTAAATGTCTTTGAGGGTATAAAACCCTCAAATTATGTATTTTCAAGATCAAAGCATCAAGGTGTTAAGCTGAAAATGGTAATGCCCTGCCAGGGAACAGAACAAGATGCTGAGGACTGTCCTTTCATTTAATAGAAAGCTCTTACCACTCAATTTAAAATAACTAGGGATGGGAAAACAAATCTCCGTGCCAGCTTGCACTTCTTTGTTTGTCTGAACGTTGCCTATTTCTTCAAATAAACCTGTAAGCTTTAAAACCTTATAAGTATCAACCTGGTGGATTAGTCAGTCTGGAAGCACATCTGGACGCAAACTGAGGTCGAGCTCTGTTCCAGAAAGGGAATGGACCATGTCTGAAGTCTCAGTCCTAGAGAGAGGGATTTCCAAAAGGGGTCTCAAGACTGCTATTACGGTCAGATTTCCCTCCACCCATCTAAACTGGTGAAGCACCTGGGGGCTGCACCAGGCCCTGCAGACCCCTCAGCACACCAGCTAGTTAGTATGCTGTTAGCTTGGAAGCTGCTCAGCAGACCAGGATGGGCCAGCCACAGGCTGCCCACAGGCACTCCCACCACCAGCAAGCGGGCTGCCTGCCCATCCCTGCTGTGGAGGGAGAGGGTGAGCAGCAGAAGAGGCTCCCAGAGCCTCTTGCTAAGAGCAATGCAGCCACTCTACTGGCTTGAGAAAGGAGCAAATTGTGTTGAAGCACTGTGCTTGCGTGAGGATGCTTCTCCGACTAAAGGTGTTTGTATCTAAACAAAACCCTGTGATACTGGGATGTCTATGCTGTGATGAACAGCTCGAATCTGAAAGAAAGATTGCAGAGGGAAATGAAGACGCCTAGTAGTCCTTCAGAGAAAGGGGCATACTTTTCACCTCTTCTTGCCTTTTTACTGGCCAAAACCTATGATGCTTCTCTGACCAGTCTCCAGCCCCTTGAACCCTTCCTACCAGGATGTTCTTCCAGCAAAGTGTGAATTTCAAACTTGGTTTGAATCCCTTTCATTTTTGTCTAAAACCTTTGCTCCCCACAAATACCACAAATATTATTTCAGAAACAACAGCAAAGTATTAAAGCCAAGTGAGCTGTTATATGATTTTTCTATTAATCTCCGGCAATATTTTTTATTATTATTTTCTAGCAGGCATGACCAAACTTATAAAACCTCAGAGTTTCAAGCATAATTGATGCAGGGATAAGAGCAAACTACTCTAAAATTGCCTTGTTGTTTTAAAGACATTGTGTTAATTAGAGAGATATTCTTGTTAGTGGTGTTCATTAAAATATCCTTGATGCAACTGAAATGTTAATTTTAGCAGAAATTATCTAAGGGACTCAAATTATTAATTGACACATGTTTAATAGTTTTTTAATTAGATGCTTTATTAGCAGAAATAATACCAAAACTGCAGTGACTTCCACTAAATTTTTACGAGTTTGACTACACAGGGTTGGATTCCCTGGTCGCATTACTACTGCCATCTTATTGCCATTCCCAGGCTGCATTCATTTGTGCTCAAATCACAATAATTACTTTTTAAAGTGCATTTATTTTGCAGCCTGTGATGAGCAGGGCAAAGTGCTCTGTAAGAAGTATTAGGAAGTGAATCGGGAATGGAGATGAGAAAGCCAGTACGTGCAGAGGCATGGCACTGTTAATCAAATTTTACAAAAGGTATATGTGTTTTGTGGACACAGAAGGAGAAGCTGAGAAGGCTGGGTCTGCTCAGCCTTAAGAAGAAAAGGCTCAGGGGAGATCTTACAGCTGTCTACAACTCCATGATGGGAGAGTGTAAAGAAGATGATCGAATTCTTCTTAGAGGTGAACAGTAATGGGATTGAAAGATGATGGATACAATTTGGAACAAGGGAAAAACCCAGAATAGAAGCCCAGAGATGTTATGGGATTTCCATCCTTGGAGATACTCAAAATGCAACCTGGCATGTCCCTGAGAAACCTGCTCCAGCTGGACCCGCTTTGTGTGAGGGGCTGGACCAGGTGGCCTACAGAGGTCCCTCCCAACCCATATTAGCCTGTGATCCTATGATTTACACTACAGAACTGGTAATGACTGTGCAAGGACAACAGCCCAACAGGTTTCTTTGGTACTTCTGAGCCATGGAAGTAACCGAGAAGACGGATGGTAAATTTACCTCCCAAAGGGCAGACTTACTTTCAGTGACAAACGAGAGAGGTGCCAGCCGCGAAGGTCTAGGACATGCCTTCTTGGAGATCCCACATTACACAATATCCTAATTACAAGTTCAAAGGTATGTGTTCATTCACCTGTTATGGTCCCTGCCCATCTCTGCTGGTGTTTAAACATCTTAAATGTCCAGATAACGGGCTGACATGGTTGACACTGGGTTAACAACATGGTTGTCAGCCCACTGAAAAATCCTGGAAAAAACAGAAAAATGCAGCAATCTTTTCTTTACTCACGAATTCAGGAGCAATGACACTGTTTTAGTTCCTATGGCCTTGGAAAAACTTGGCAAGGTCTAAGAAAGCACTCTTGTAATGCAGTACTGAATGTGACACGTGCAGCAATGAGGTTCGATTGTATTGCAAACATATTCCTAGTAGCTTATGTCTCCTCTGCTGCTGAATTGGAAAAAATCAGTCTATGCGAGCCAGGAATTCTGCATCTGTCCTCAAGAATCTTCTCGTTTTCAGCTTTCTTCAGAAATTGACATTAAAACAGAGGTTTATTAAAAGCAAAAAAAAAACAAATAGTTGATTCATTAGTGCTGTATCACTCAGCTGAAGTTAGGATTGTACCACACCATTAGTTTTCCTATATGTTACCACCATCTTCTATTTCAGGAGAGGGCACCAACAGACACTGCATTTGACTGTGTTAAGGTCAGGCAGGGGCAAAGAATAGGTCTAACATTTATCTTTAATGGATGTTTTTAATAGGTTCAGAGGCTAGAGAGAAAATATAGCAACTAACTGTTTTATAACGCTTAACAGGATATAAGATTGAAAGGCAGGAAACTGCCCCAGAGGAAAGGTTTGTGTCCCAGTGGATTGTTTTCCCCCCATTTGAAAAACCATGGTCTAATTAAGTCACAAATGCAGATGGTTTCATTCAGACTGTGCCCAGTATTTGCAATTAGCAAAGGAGAAATGATGTCCATTTCTAAATTGACATGGGCATTGGGAGAGGGGTTGGTTTGTTTTTCTTCTTTCTGTAGTGCTGTGCATTTTTGGGATTGCCGCTCTTGACTATCTGATGGGAAGGCTTTCTCAGACAAGCTGAGCGAGCTGCCTTGAGGGGTGGCAGCGGGGGGAGGATGCAGGCCCTGGATGATGAGTTTGGATGGGGCGTCTCATGTGGTTCTGGCAGCTTTCTGTGCCTTGGCACAAGCCATTGATGGGTTTAGGTGGTCACAGCCTTTTGGAAAGCACAAAGGCCAGTGCTCGTGCCATATGTAGGGGATCTGCCCTCCTCACAGAGATGAAGGTGGGGCGGTGTAACCAGCCTTCCTTTCCCAAGCTGTGATGCTAGCTTGCCCTAGGCCAACAGGACAGGCTTCATGCGTGGCGAGACCTAAATTTTCAACACAGGTTTGCAGTGCTTGGCCCCAAAACCGGAGGGCGTACGCCTACAGGGACATGTGTACTGCTGCAGCCTGGCCCCCGAGCTGTACTGGCAGAGATGCTCTGGGCTGGCAAACCGAGAACCTACCCCCTGAGTGGAGTAACCAATGCAAATGAACACCCTTTTCTGTTACCCTACCTGAGCCCACAGCGGGAGTCTTTCTGCCTGTACCAGCATTGCCTGTACCCCAGACCAGCACAGATAAGTAAGGCAGAGGTACTTGTTCCCCTGTGTGCTGCTTTTGACTGGGATAGAGTGAATTTTTTCTGTGGTAGCTAGCACGGGGCTATGTTTTGCATTTGTGCTGGAAACAGTGCTGATAACACAGGGATGTTTTCGTCACTGCTCAGCAGTGCTTACACAGAGTCAAGGCCTTTGCTGCTCCTCACCCCACCCCACCAGCGAGGAGGCTGGGGGTGCACAAGGAGTTGGGAGGGGACACGGCTGGGACAGCTGACCCCAACTGACCAAAGGAATATTCCATACCATATGATGTCATGCTCAGCATATAAAGCTGGGGGAAGAGGAAGGAAGGGGGGGACGTCCAGAGTGATGGCGTTTGTCTTCCCAAGTCACCATTACGCGTGATGGAGCCCTGCTTCCCTGGAGATGGCTGAACACCTGCCTGCCGGTGGGAAGTAGTGAATGAATTCCTTGTTTTGCTTTGCTTGTGTGCAGCTTTTGCTTTCCCTAGTAAACTGTCTTTATGTCAACCCACGAGTTTTCTCACTTTTACCCTTCCAATTCTCTCCCCCATCCCACTGGCAGGGGAGTGAGTGAGCGGCTGGGTGGGCCTTAGTTGGGGTTAAACCATGACACCCTGGTCCCCAAATCCCCTGCTTACCTGTGGACAGAAGCTCGGCTCCTGTGCGCTCTTCCTCACCTGCAGAGAGTGCCTTATCTTCTGGTGTTGCTGCCTTACCTGAATACACTCTCTGTAATGGCACGATAACAAAACCGACATGGGGATTAGCTGGTTAAATCCCACTAAGCCCTGGGTAATGGTGCACATGGGAATCAAACAACATACTTTTATTTTCATTTATCACTCCCAGTGTGTCTTATGTGGCAGTCCAAGTATTACATTTTGCTTTTATCTGCGAGAATATTTTTGCAACAGACAACCTTGGGCATTGGACTGAAACTAGCAGCTGGGGAAATTATTTGCCAATAAAGAAAAAAGCTATTTCTACACCACTAGTTAGTAAAGGAATTGATTCAGTCGGTCAGGGAAAACTTTTCATACGCTGGCATCAGAAGGGAAAGCTTCAGACTCGTCTGGTATTTTTCCACTAAGACTTTTGAACTCGGCGAATTCCATTTGCTGATCATTTTACCAGAAAATTATCACTTCCAAAGGAAAGTTATTTACTCTGACTGCTGTATTAGCAGCAGTAGAACAGACCAGGTGTGCACAAGAGCTATGAAAGAGTGCCATCTCCTGGGCCTTGGGCTGCTCTGGGAAATCTGCTTTTGCACATCCTGGCATGCACACACTGAAGGCAGCTGTGTAAAAGCCATTGTGCAATTAGTGGATAATGCTGATTCTAGGAGTGGAAGGAGGGCAATTTGTTAATGTCATCATTTAGTAGCCTGTTAGCTGGGCAGATAAGCTCTGAGACTGTCGAATTTAGAAATAATTTCAGCATAAGCCTGAAGAATTGCAGCAATTATAATGCTCATACAGCTGCCGTGTTAGGGAGATATGTTGAACTGCTTGTGTGGGGAGTAGTTTTCACATAACCCAACAGCCCACAAGCGTTATGAAATGCCTGCAGCACCACCACCGACTGTGCTGCAGGGAAGCCAGGTCCCTGCAGCTTTCTTTGGGGCTTTTGGTTTTGGGGCTGTTTGGAAGACTGCTTTCTTCATTTCTCCCTCTTCACATGGCTCAAATGCCCTTTTTCTGTAAGTGGAAAGACACAGAGATCCACCTACCCGCCTGTTAAGACTCCCCAGGTGACAGAACCAAGTTGGGGAGGAGGAGTTCTGAGGAAATCTGTGGTTTTGTGATTTGCAAGGAAGAGCTGAGATCTCCTGCCTTGTGCCTTAGCCCGTACTGCTGTATTAGAGCAAAACAGCTGACATTTTAACCCCAGCCTTAAGAAAAAGAAAAAAAAAAAAAAACCAAAACCAAAAATAAGTATTATTTAATGAGTCCCAGTTCTAGTCAGGGAGCTGCCCAATTTCCAGGGCACTTAAGCTATACTTTGTCTTGCCCGTAGTTTGCCCACTTTAGCTTGATGAGGGCAAGCTGTTTTCTGTCCCCATCATTCCTAAATGATGGTGGGCTTCCCCTCATTCCCTCATTGGAATTTGTCACATCGTTATGTCAAACTATAATCACCTGCATAAAAAGTATCAGGTGTCCAGTAAGCACAGTTACCTATGTTTTATGCTTCAAAATCCATTCCCATCCTATCTAACCTGTTCAAATAGTTGTTTTCTTATTCTCTTGGATGTTGTGGTTTAACCCTGGGCAGCTCAGCCGCACGCAGCTGCTCACTCATTCTCCCCCAGTGGGATGGGGAAGGAAATCAGAAGAGTAAAACTGAGAAAACTCGTGGGTTGAGATAAAGACAGTTTAACAGGTAAAGCAAAAGCTGCACACGCAAGCAAAGCAAAATAGGGAATTCATTCACCACTTCCCACCGGCAGGCAGGTGTTCAGCCATCTCCAGGAAAGCAGGGCTCCATCACGCGTAATGGTGACTTGGGAAGACAAAACGCCTTCACTCCAAACGTCCCCTCCTTCCTCCTGCTTCCCCCAGCTTTATATGCTGAGCATGACGACATATGTATGGAATATCCCTTTGGTCAGTTGGGGTCAGCTGTCCTGGCCATGTCCCCTCCCAACTTCTTGTGCACCCCCAGCCTCCTCGCTGGTGGGGTGGGGTGAGGAGCAGCAAAGGCCTTGACTCTGTGTAAGCGCTGCTCAGCAGTAACATCCTTGTGTTACCAGCAGTGGTTTGGTCACAAATCCAAAACATAGCACCATATCAGGTACTATTAAGACAATTAATTCTATCCCAGCCAAAAACAGTACATTGGGCTAAACTCAGCTTTCTCTTTCCTCTTCTTTATTCAACTTTGCAGTAGAGGAAGTATTGCAGGGGATTGCGGTTTTGCCTTCTTCTGTCTTTGAATTTTCCAAGACTTTCCCCTTAGAAATGATGAAAGACCTTAGTTTATTTGCTCTTTTTTCTATTGCTGTTTGCTCCTTTTTCTCAGATTTTTCCTATGCTTTTAAGGTGCATGAAGTAGAAAATAATCTGATAGACTGGCGTGTGCAATGGGTTTGATAGCAACCTGGGAAGACTGTTCTGTGTTTCTAAAATTGTCCTGTCTCTTCTTCATTAAGAAATTCAATCACAGTTCATTTGTCATTGCACTTAGCATTCATGCCATGCACGTAATGAAAAACTTGCTGAGGATTCTTTACATTCTGCACTCTCGCAGTCTCCGCTCTACCCTGCAGGTCCCAGAGATGCCGCTACAACAAATCGTGGAGTGTTTCATTCTTAGAAGATATAAAACTGGCGTAGATAAAATAGTATTAAAGTGTAGTCTTTTTTAATACATGCAATGGCTAATAATCAAAAAATATTAGCATACATCTATTCGTTAGTATATATTGGATATACATTTCAAGTACAGTCTGACTGAAATTTGCCAGGACAGATGTAAAATGTCTTTGCATTTTCAATACTGAAAGCAGCCTCCAAAAATCAGAGTAGTTAGGAGTACATCCTCTTCCTGTCAAACCAGCTGGCAAGATCCTCAATTTCAACAGGACGATATTCATTCCTGAACTATACCAATAGCATTTACTATCCAGTCCAATACCTTACAGTCAATGTTCGGTTCCTAGAAAAACTATTTGGGCTTCTCAGTCTAAGACCTGTCAAGCACTGTCCACTCTTGGAGTACTATGTTATGTGCACATGCTCCCACCTTTTTATTCTTCTGAGAATGATGCAAGTGACTTGACTGGGTGAAATAATACGGAAAGTAAGCTAATTAATACTGATGAAACGCATCAGAGTTAGGTTCCTAAATACCTATAAAGACTTGTCCTATGGTCTTTTATACTGTGCCATCTCTCTTTTAATTTATCTCTAAAATATCTCGCTCTGTTGAGCTATTAGTCAGTTTTATTGGTGGCTTTGTAGAGGTTTGTAACAAAAATATTAAGATTGGTGTGAATGCAGTATGAATGAAAAGCTTTATGTTTAAGCAGTGGAAGAAGCAGCAGAACGAGGATTTTTAAAAAGGCCTGTAATGATAACGAAAGACACCATGCTTGGCATACCACTCCCAGGACACCATTTCCAGCAGTAAAATGGAGGCACGTGTTGTTATACCAAGCCCAGAAGATCTGCATTATGAGAAGATCCTAGCCCGGCCGACTCTCCAGCAGACCCTCCATCGTAACAACAGGAGGGTGGCACCAACGTGGCAACAGATCACATCTAGCTTATCCCATATGCCCTTTCCCGTTAGCCTAGCAGGAAGACAGACATATTTTCCAAACAAGGAAAAACAGAGAATGGGCAACAACCCTGCCTACGATTTACAGTTCTGAAGCCAGCACCATGCTGGGGTAGGGACAACTCCTTAAGAGCTGATGGTTCTTAAGTGGTATAAGAGGTCTGTCCAAACTGTCATTTGCTGTCACCAGTCAAGAGAAACCCCAGAGGTGGATTTGTGAGGATCTGACAGCCAGAGTCATGTCCTCTGAGTGCAGTCCACTTGCACACATACCTCTTTGTGCTCATGAGGATGGGGGTGTGGGAGCGTGAGTGAATGAACCCTGCGAGAGAAGAAGTGCAGATGCATAAAGTCAACCTGATGAGGGATCTTGTAAATAAGTATCGTCTTGCCTTCTACACCATCTCACACTGAGGTTTTTCACACAATTCTCCCTACAGTTTATAACTTCTTTGATACTGGTGTTACTGATTACCAAGTACACCAGGTGGTGAAGAGTTAGCCCTCAGCACAGCATCAGCCCCATTCTGCTGCATCTCATAGCACCAGGACAGGCAGAAAGCAAAGCATGTGCAGGCATCAAACAGCACTTCTTGCTCCCAGAGATGCTACCGGGGAGCTCAGAAGGGCTCACCATGGCCCACATGTCATCAGCATCCTCCCACTCTGGGGGAGTCACGCTGGAGGCTTTCCAGAACTTCATAGTGTGAAGTTACACCACCTAGAAACACTCCCATGAGACTGGGAGACAGCCATGTCCTCCCGTCCTGACAGCTCCCCTGCAGGGTTTCTGTATGGTCAGTCCTGGGTCGCCCAGGCTGTGTCCTATTGAGCTGGCACCTGGGGAGATATCTGGTGGGACGTGGGATGTAGGTTCCCACGAAGCAGCAGATAGTCTGGGAGCACTGAGGTTCCCAGTGGTCATCGGCCTCCCAGTTTCCTTGCCATGTAGCCAGGCACCTGGGCACTTCAGCTTTGCTGTTCTAGGATCAAGTCTATTTCAAAAGTAAACATGTTCTCAGACTTAACTTCTATATCCTTCTAATGGAACATTTCTTAAAAAAAACCCAACTGTTTTCCAGTTCAGAACAAAGTGTCAACAAAAGATCTGCCTTTTAACTAGCTCCGGCTAAAGATGTCAGGCAGGCTAACCATGTCTACATGCTTGCAGTGCCTGACTGAAAGGCTTTGTTACTGCCATATTCCAAACCTATTCAAGTAAAGTCAGAACAAAGGGTTATTTCTTATTAATTTTTCGTCAGGTAGGTACACTATAGGGCAGTCTTGTACTCTGTCCCTACAGAGTTATTCTATTCCTTCCTTCCTGCGATTCATTCACACTCTGTACAAAGATCAATATGATGGAGGTATCGGCTACTTTGTCTAAAGCAGAGTTGCTTCCTTTGAACACAAAACTCATTTTTTTCATAGAGGGCTTGAGAAACACTTGGGAAAGCTGATCCAAATTAGCATCGAGTGTAAAATTAAATTGAAATTTAAGCTGGCTGAGCCATTCTCATACTGGGGTGATGCCCTCATTCCCCACTATGGAAATGAAGCAATTACTGCAAAGAAGTAAATCTTCAGAGCTTGAGGACTGCAGAGCTAAACTTCATTAAACACCAGTTGAGACTCTTTCTCAGAACTAAGGGGGTACATCTCCCTCTACCCAAAGTGATGCCACACAGCGTGCCTCAGCTAGGCTCACGAACCAGAAGCAATATTGCTGCACTCCTACAGCAATTCACCTGTGCTAATGGATGCTGTTTCTCAGTGAAGCTAATCAGCTGGGACAGAGCTCCACATTGATATGATTACACATCTTTCAGCACCCAAGTAAGCTTGGATATCCTGATGTACCACTGTATTGCCTACAGTACTGACAGACCTAAAGTAGAATTAATTTAGTTTGGTATAATACATTTTGAAAGTGACTTAACTAAGTCCATTGGGACAACTTCCATCCTGAAAGAAGAATATTTGCATAGGGATTTACTGAAATTGAACTAAATTTGCATGAACTTTTGAAAGAACAACTTTCTTAGGTTTAAGACCTCTGCTTAACAAAAACAAAAAAACCCTCCTTTTCTTTGGAGTGGGGAAAGACGGGAAAATACGTTGGAGTGGATTAAAAATGTACAGCCTCCACCTGCCTGTCTGCCTCTAACTCCCCACTGCCTCAAAAGACAGAGAAAAGAACTGAGAAACTGTATAAGATGGAAAAAAAAAAGTCTGGTGCAATGAAGGGGTAAAACGTTCAGGACTTCCAGGTTTTGCAGTTCACACCTTTGACAAAAATATACCTTCTGCTATTCAGCTTACACTTTCTCTATATTGCTTTCTTTTACTTTGGAACAAAGGACTCAGTAAGTGTTGAAGAAGGGAGAAGGCAGGGATTTATAGGCATGTCCAAGAGAGCAGCTTTTGACCCCTTCAGAGTGCTGGAGATGTTCCTTCCAGTCTTCCTCCTCCATTAAGTAACTATCCTAGGCATCGAGCTTTTGAGATTTAAACCAAACTCAGAGGTCTATGAGGTGGGGAAAGAGTAAGGGGAAGGCACTTAGGGCTCAGGCTTCCACCTGGAAGGCTGGAGAGATTTTAAAAACCCACACTCACAACTTTCACAGGTAGTATGTACTGAAGAAACCGTGGGTAAGAGATAGTGAAGTACCTTGCACTGAGGCAAGATTCTCAAACTTGCACAAAAGCAGCTTCATCTGCAACCTTTTTTTCCCCAAAAAAATTTGCCGTTCTGTTTTGGCAAATAAATGTTGGCTTTTTCTTTACCATTGAGACTTCCCATGTTGTTGAGACGAGGGTGAGAAAAGATGCAAGAAGAATCAGTGTGAAACTAATGAAGGCAGAAGGCATTGTCTCCCTATGGGCAGTGAACAAAAATAAAGATGCTCTCCTGGTATGAGCTGAACGCCGTTTGCTGCCAGTCTACAAAGGACTGAGGTGGAGAGTTGGTGCTGCTTAGTACTGACCTGTGGGAAAAAAGTTCCCTCCAGCACCACAAACTAGCGCTTATCCTGCAAGGAGCAGATAACGGAAGAAATGCAGTGCTCCAACAACCCCTGAAATGATATCAGTTATAATCCCTTTTGCCCTTTTAATGTAGTCAATGGAACAAATTGTTTGGAATTTTGGTGATAAAAACCTTCAGACTAGATTGAGTTCTCCATGAAAGTTTTCAATACAATTTACAACTAGCTTCAGCTGCAAAATGCAAACACAGCTCTTCTGTTTTGCATCACTTCTTCCTCCTTCTCTTACTGCCAGTGTGCCTGTCTTTAGGATACACTAGTGGTTGTCTAGAGGGAGTTCGTCTAGGTGCATGTGTACCTTCAGGCTAAACGATGCCCATGGTCCGAGAAGGACCTGAGCAGAGATCCAAATAGTGCAACAATAACCAGTGATTTATGGGTGAGTGATGTAAAACTCAATAAAGATGCAGAATCAGGTGACATAATTGGTGTGGACATTGAATAAGGGAAGGGGATTAAAAGGCTCAATATACTGAAACATGAAGCTAGGAGATGGAAATATGCATGATTGAATCTTTTCAAGTAAGGTGTTGAGAAATCCTATTATTATTTGATATAGATCAACAAAAGGAAGCTGGATTGCTTTTGTTAAAGTGTATGCCTCCAAAAAAGGTTATGTTTAAAACCAAAAGTGTGTGGTATGCAAATTTGGTGAAGCATTTTGCCAGAATGGCTTCTTGTCAGAAAACATTTTGATTTTGCAAATAAATTAACCTTTTTACAAAAAAGCGAGAAAATGAAAGTAACCTTTCATGGGGAAGTTTGTTGAGATCCAGTTTATAGAAGAAGGGGAGAGTCCCACTTGGTAGTTTCATGATCAGAGAGGAGACCTACGTGCTGATACATGGAAATGTTGTGTGCGAGAGCCCTTACCACTAGTTCTCTTTGGTGGAGAAACCCTTTGTTTCTTTTGTCTGAACTGAACTTTGTCTGAAAGGTAAAGAATCCCACAGGCCCTGAATTGAAATTAAATCACAAGCAATATTTTTTAGTTGTAACAGCTGCAGTTCCTTAACACAGGTTAAAAAATAATTAAAACTCTTGCTTCTATCTTGGGTCATTTTATATGAAGAAATAGAAACCTGTTATGTGTAGATTCAAAGGTTTCCATCCCTTTTCTCAAAGCTCAGGGGTTGGTCCTCTCTTTTTACTGCAGCAAGGCTAGTCCTTGGCTAGTTCCAGGCTACCACACATTCCTCTCTCTTTTCCTTCTAAAACCTGACCATCGTCTGTGTATTGAATTGCACCATCAAGAGCAATATTCAGGGCATGGCAATCCCTTATGATATAAACATGCCTCATTCACCCATCACTGAATTCCATCTCCTGAATCATTCAGCCAAAGGTCATAATATAAATGAGCTCCTTCACCCATGAAAAGCTCTGTCTGTATGTATTGTGTTGTGCTATGCACCATAATCATATCTCCTACTGTCAACTAACATTTTCATAACCCAAGCATTTTGGATTTGCTTTGACAGTGTGCCCTGGCCATAACAACGTGTTGCCAGCCTTGGCAGCACCACCGACTGGACAAACCAAGTATTAGGTTGGGAGCCTGGGAGCACTCTTTGTGCTTCCTACACCAGAGGGGACACCATTAATGATGCAGCATGGACATGGAAGCTGGAATAACCAGTCATGTAACGAACACGTCCTCTGGCAACAAGGTCTCTCCTGTCTAAGCATGTGAATCAATTGCTGATTTCTGAATCTGATTCTATAAACATGTCTGAGCCCACAAGTACAGGCAAAGTTTCCCTTTGCTGGCTTCTGTTGGCCAACAGTGTGCCCAACAAAGAGTGCCCAACAAAAATGACCTTCAGGCATGGGAGTATCATAGGGACACCAAGAGACCTAGAATTAGTCCCTTCCATGCCCTCTCGCTGCCTCCCCAGACTCTCCCTCCCCCTGAAAACCATGGAGAGACATCTCATATACACATATATATATATGCTCTCTGGGCCAGAGTCTACAGCCCACTGAGCAGTGTGATGCTGAGGTGCAGGAGACTTAGACTTAAGTCTTCACTGTGAATCCCCTAATTTACAGCTGTTGATTCATTCTCCTCGAGCTCAGAGCAAAAAGGTAGCCTTTCTGCTTCAGCAGACCAAGAGATAATATTTAATATGAGATAATGCAGGAAATGGAGTATAAGAACCATTAGTCAATAAAGAAGAGTTTGAGTAGTTTAACGCTTTTCCTTTAGTGGCATGGGAAAGGAAATCAGAAGGGTAAAAGTAAGAAAACTCGTGGGTTGAGATAAAGACAGTTTAATAGGGAAAGCAAAAGCTGCACACAAGCAAAGCAAAACAAGGAATTCATTCACCCCTTCCCACCGGCAGGCAGGTGTTCAGCCATCTCCAGGGAAGCAGGGCTCCATCACGCGTAATGGTGACTTGGGAAGACAAACGCCATCACTCTGGACGTCCCCCCCTTCCTTCTTCTTCCCCCAGCTTTATATGCTGAGCATGACATCATATGGTATGGAATATCCCTTTGGTCAGTTGGGGTCAGCTGTCCCAGCCGTGTCCCCTCCCAACTTCTTGTGCTTCCCCAGCCTCCTCGCTGGTGGGGTGGGGTGAGAAGCAGCAAAGGCCTTGACTCTGTGTAAGCCCTGCTCAGCAGTAATGAGAACATCGCTGTGTTATCAGCACTGTTTCCAGCACAAATCCAAAACATAGCCCCATACTAGCTACTATGAAGAAAATTAACTCTATCCCAGCCAAAACCAGCACAGGCTTATCATTATTTTTGAATATTTTCTGCATATCATTGCAGCATCTGAATTTGCCAAATCGTACCAGTGTTGCATTATTCTTCATTTACTCTTTGAATTGCATGATTACATTGCAAATTTATTTTTTTCCTGACATAAAAGCCTATTCATCACTAGTATTTGGGGGTCAGCACAGAACAAATATCCTCCAAAAACCTTGAAGTGTTGTGGGTTACAAAATAATTTCCTTTCTAGCACCAGTTGCAATTACCGATCATTTAATCTCCAGTTGTTCTCTACGCACATAAAAGTCTTCAAAATCCAAGATACCAATAATATGGAAAACAAATTTGTAATTCTGCCATGTGTTCATGAGTTATAAAGATATTTTATGTGTGTTCTTCCAGGTAGGGTTGACAGTGTTGATTTAGTTATGAACGTATTTATTGACACCTTTTTATACCTTCCAGTGAACCTTAATCTCCATTTGGAACACTTATTATGTGTTGTTATTCTAAGTTTATTTCATATCTTAAATGGGAATACAACCAAGTAGTTTTAAAAAATTCCTTTCTAAGGTTATACTTTCTACTTTAACACACAAGCTCTAAAACTGCTCAGAGCGGAATTAAACCAAGTACAACCAGAGAAGTGAAGAAAAATTAGAACAGAAAGCTATAAACTAATTTTTAAAACTCCATTAGGAAAGCAGTCCAGGAAAAGCCAGAGGGACCTCATGTTAGTTGACAGTGATAAGATGAATGGTGTATATTGAGAACAAGTCATTATACAGTAGAAGTCAGAGCAGCAACTTGAGGGGTAGGAAACTCATTTATTCTCCAACAACAGTGTGCAGTGATTATAAAATATAAGCATGGTTATTTTTCCAATAAGTTATGTTATTAGCAGTATAATGTTTCATGTGAATCCCAGGTCATTAAATTATCACACCCATATGTCGTACAATAGCTCACATCTTTCACACTTTCTTCTTGTGCAGTTTTAAGTCAACATTCGTGACTTAGCTTAGCTTCAGCTAAGATAAGAAGAGGATGTCACTCATGCATGCATGCACGTGCACTCATGCACACAGGTCCACACTTATCACTTTGGCAAGTATTTATAGCAGCCCTGACTTTTAATTAAGAATGAATGACTCTTGAGAGAGTGGGCCACAATCTGCTCGTCACATCAACTTATTGACCTAATTGTCAGCACGCCAGATATTAGCCGTAAGTACCAAGAAGGCAGAATTTGATTCCTCCTATTGTCTGTGCTGAATTGTCGATGGGATACAATATAACAACAATATAAGAAGGATTTTCAGCTGCCTCCCAGAGTGAAATTACATGATAGAAAAAACACCAAGAGCTGGGTCACAAAGACCCACCATTGACTTAGTAACCCTTGAAAATTATCAGCACAGGATGGACTTCTGATCAACCTGTGACCCCTGGTAGTGTCATTGTCTGAACAAATTCATTCTCCAAAAAGAATAAAATTTAAAAGGGTGTCTGATGAAACTGGTTCTCAACAGGGGCATGTACCTTCCTCCAGACCATTGAATACGATAAATGAGAGAATCCCAAGTAACAGAAAGAGCAAAGTTGCGTATATCCTTCTGTTTTATTTCACAATTGTAATGAAGTAATCAACGTGGAATTGTAAACAAGCACTTACCCACTTACTTTGCTGGGGTTAGTAGACCAAGTAATAAAAGTCTCACTGAGATTAAGAATAAGGGTTTCAAAATGATTTAGAGGGGTTTAGGTTCAGTGTTCCTGGGAAAGGGAGCATTTGTATCCATAAAACTGCAGGAGTTTTCGCTATGTGCTTTCCCCCACCAAACTGCAGGGATCAGTTCAGGGACCAGTCATAGATTCTATGATTCTATGACTAGGGACATCAGGGGAGATAAATCTCTCTTTGCTCTTCAGTGGCAGCGGATTTTGAGGGGACAGCTTACAATTCGGGTTGCACATATATCTTGACACCGGCATTGCAGTGCAATCTATGGGGAAGGCTAAGAGGTTTCAAGAAAAACTTGCTCGAACCTTCCATTGTGACCTCTGGAAACCAAGGTTTTTTAGAAAAGTGTCACTTTTTGCTAACTTCTAGTTTCATAGGAAAACAATGAAAAAGGAAAGTTGAAGCTATCAAAATAAGAGTCTCAGTTTGGGTTCTAAATGTTTTTTCCTTTCAAAATTGCTACAGATTAATTATAGCAAAAATTTTAACTTTAAACAAATTAATTTGAAACTACCACAAAATATTTGTTTATCTAATGGAAATTGCTGATGAAGCTGATTTTTTTATATTTTTAGTTATCATTCCAATTTTGGATGGAAAAGAGCCTTCTCTGGCAGTATCAAGGAATGAGAGCAGCAGCGTTCTGCCATATTCAGTTTTCCAGGGGAAGGACAGACAGTGCGCTGAAGTTTGTTTATGTGAGTGCAGACCCAAATTCAAGGCTTCAGTGGATCTGCCATGTAGATTTAGTGATGTCCCATGTAGAACAACTTCAGTTGCCATGCCAGGACACTCATCAATGCCCTGGATGTCAGCGGTGAAGGACAGAGCAAACATGCTCTACTCAAGCGTTGATGTTGATCACAGATGCATAGGAGGTAAAACTGGACTCATTTACAGCCTTTTCTTCCAGCTGTGAATTCAGCTGTTTCCAAGAGAGCTCTTGCTAATTCTTGAGGTATTTTAGCTTTCATGAAACTTGCAAAGCCTTTATAAAAAGTCCTTTTAACAAAAGTAACATCTTAATGTAATTAATGGCAGCTTGATGCAGTCATCTAAAAGAGATGGTGTTAACATATCTGCAAGCCATTATCACATCTGAAGGAATATCACACTATAAATTAGAATGAGATGAGTATTATAGTAAAATCACTTAAATAACAGACTCAGTGACTGGTATTTTCTTCCATCTTAATCCAGAAGCCTGTAAAATCTGTATGTTCTTTAGTATGCAATGAATTTTTACTGCATCACAACACTTTCTAATCAGCTTGGGCTGCATGATTTATCTACTTGATATGCCTTCCAGTGCTTTAATACAGAGCAGCCCTTTAAAATAACCTGAAACAATGCAAACTTCCTACTTATGTTTTATTTAGGAAATTTGTTTCTATTTGTTGCCCTCCCCATCCCTCACTCCCCTGCATTCACAATGTAGGAGAGTTTACTTACTTAAGGCCTGAGGAAGGAGTTGGAAAGTCATTTCGTTACATTTACTTGAGACTTTTCTAAAGTAATGGTCATACTTGCACAGGAGTATTTTTATTAATGTTCAGTCTAGGGTACCTCGGTTAAAAAAATTTTGAAATTGGCTTACCCACTGATAAAAAGTCAACCTGGAAGTGCCTTGGCTGATTAATTTCTGAAACATTACAGCATCTTTGGATTAAAGTTAAGGCCTCAGGATATAATGGACAAGGAAGGTCCATAGCTATAAGCATTAGAAATAAACATTTCAAAATTCTCATCATGATTTTGGGTTTTTTTCAGATTAAATGAATATTTCCAACAGGAAAGAGTAAAAGATTAATTTGAACAAATGTTGGGCTTCACCTCCCCTTTTTTCCTTTGGACAAGTGTGAATTGTGCAACATGGTTGAAGCCAATCCAGCTGCACCAAGGCAAAGACGTTCTGTTCTGTGTAAAGGTACTCCAGAGGGGAGGACAATTTTCTTGTGGCTCCAGCTATTTCTTTTGTTTAATATTGGTGTTCTTCTCCAGATGGCTAATGTATGAAGTTCCATATGTCTATGTTAGATGATGTTCCGTATGTCTGTTAAGGACAATGAGTATACTAGAAGCACTTGGTGATACGAGACCTATATTTAAAAGTGCAGGGGACTTCCCCTGGGATGTGTCCCAACAAAACTTTGGAAGTGCAGTACAGACGAAGAGAGTCTGCAGATGAGATTAACATTCAGGGAAATGAAGACAGGGGATGGTGCTTAGCTTTTCTTACATCTACAAACCAGACTGAGAGTGATTAATGGGAAACTGCTGACCTTGTACATATATCTTCTGTTGCTCTTCATTTTCCCTAGAGAATAGGCAGCTAATTACTCCAAATGACTTGGGAATAGAGCCACGAAAGGCTTTTAGTACTTAAATCTTGCCTAAGTCCGAAGTTGTGATCCTTTAAAACCTGTCTCATCTGGTGCTGAAAGCCTGGAAGCGCATATACATATTTAGTGCAGCATCTGTATGAATCCAAGCTAGATTCAAGTATTCCAAGTAGAAATAATGTTTCCAAGCCTTGAAAGCCCAGATCCCACTCTCTTGTCCCACTCTTCCATCCTGCCGGCACTCATGAGCTAGACACTTCTCTGTCTGTGCTGGTGGAGGGGCCCAGTCGGCCAGATATCCTTACACCACGTCGGCTCAGGGTAGTCACAGTGCAGCGCAGTGACAGTCAGTCACCCCTGTGTGCAGGACCTATGTTCTCCTGACTCGGCCTATGTCCTCCCCCTCCAAAACCAGCTGTCTAGCTCTAGATCGTAGGCCTGCTCAGGCTTGCTGAACACGGAAGAGTTTCAATAGGCACATCATCTATCTCCCCTCACATCCAAAGCACGTCTCAGATTGCAAAATAGCTCATAGATTTATGATTAGGACACTCTGGTTGGAGGGAAGGAAAAAAATCAAAACCAACAACAAAACCAAACCAAACCAAACCAAAAAACCCCAATACCCTGAATAACCTGAATACCCTTAAACCAACAACATGAATACCCTTAGTCTTATTGCCTTGGAGAAAAAGATTAAGCCTTGATGATCCCACTGAGTTCTTATGGCAAATCTTGGCTAAACATGTACTTGGGGAGAAGGGAGGAGTGGAGGGGTGGGTTCAATGTGAAACTGCCAGGCAGTTTCTTGTGGCCAAGAGGTAGGTGCCTACATCCCACAGTGGATTAGGATTTAAGACCTATTTCTGTTCTCTCTATTTCTGAGTGGTGATATCAAATGTCTCATTGTTCAACATAACAGTTCCTGAATATCCTGCTCTAAACCCCCTCATTTTTCTGCTCTTCTGCTTTATGGGGTAGTAGACCCTATTGTGGTGGTCAGGCATCCAAAATGTCAGGTAGCAGAACATGCTGCTCTGAGGCACCCTCATTTTCTCATGTTTTTCATTGCTGGCACTTTCACAAGATGGGAACTGAGATGGAGACATAAGCTGCATTCACCCATGACCTTGGATGCAACTTGATTGAAGGTTATCTAATAAAACATAATCTCTAATGAACACAGGCTCACAAAGCATTAGCCTGCTGGGGTAGTTTAAATAGATGAGGAAAAGATAGAAAAGGAATTTTCTGAATCTACACAAAGATAGGGGAAAGAAAACCAGAAAAGTTATGCTTTGTATGGTCATTCAAAAAAAAAAAAAAAAAAAATCCATATTTAAAATAACTACACAAAAATAGAAAACTTGGTTTCAAATTCAATGCATATTGTCAGGTACTTCTGAAGACTTTCTATGACTTTGTGTGC
This sequence comes from Calonectris borealis, assembly GCF_964195595.1. Lineage (NCBI taxonomy): Eukaryota > Metazoa > Chordata > Aves > Procellariiformes > Procellariidae > Calonectris > Calonectris borealis. The sequence goes on along the minus strand of NC_134312.1, from coordinate 135,839,986 downwards.
CTGTAGCCAAAGGAACCATCATGACAGACTACGAAATGGATGGTTCGGGAGACGAAAGGGGGAGAAGGTGCTATATGGTGGCGTCTGCTAAATTTTCCATGGATAAAGTTACCTGCTGTCTATCCAGAGACATCCAATCCTTTTAAACAAAAAGCCCAGGAGTAACTTCTTCTGTATTGAACACAAGGCTGCTCTTACCCTGGAGATAACCCTTGCCAAAATCTTTCAGAGCCTTACTTCCACCCTCTGCCAAGTGCTGGCAGCGCACTCGCCAGCACCAAGACAGGCACCAGCACCTGCTGGAACAGGACGTGCACAGCAGAGAAAGGACGTGTGTGCCTGCACAGCAGCCCTCGGTGGGGATTTCACTGGCTATCCCCAACCTGGCAAATGCGGGCAACTCAGATTAAGCGTGAAAAGGGACACACAGAGACAGTTACGAGGTCCTTTACAAGGTATTGGCCTTCTTTTCTGTTTTCCAGTATATAAGTAGAATATTCTTGCCTTGTTAGGCTCATCTTCATAACAAATAATCTACACTATTCTTTTTTTACACTATAATACCTTAAACCTCTTCTGTGCACACACACAGATGTCTACAAGAAAACTTTTCCTCAAGATCTTCACAAACTAATAAGCATGAGGGACACCACAGGCTGAATAAATAACATAACCCCCAGGAAAAAAAGACTACACACAGAAGTTTTTGGTGCAAACTCACCCCATCTGCCCGCAATTTCTGAAAACCATGTTTGTTCCATGTTTAAAGGATAACTTCCCTGAACTGGAAAAGGGGATTTCAAGCATCTCCCTGGCTGATGGCGTCTTACCTTGTGTGTCACACCGTGTGCCACAAGGCACTCATTACTTAGTAAACTGAAAAAACCCCACATTTTATTCTTTAAGCAGGAGTTACACAACATGTATCTAGTTCCACCTAATGCGCTTTGGTGACGGGGAAGAGAAGGGCATGACAAAACAGACTGAAAAAAAAGAAAGAGATTCAGACAACTCCAGGTGCAGTATTCTCTGCCAAAGTTTTCTGACTAATACGCAGCTGAATTAATTCACACATGGATTCATCTACTTAATAAGGCAAGCAGCTATATGTGCACTTTCACTGGGGATTATTGGGGCAAATTGTCATTGATAATGGTGACAATGTAACAAGGCAAGTGAGAAGCCCATAGTCATTCAGAGTGAAAAATGCCATCCCCAGATCAAGAAGTAGGGGTACCATTTCTAGTTGGAGTCCAGGTCAGTCCTTGATATAACTTAAAAATAACAGGTCCCTGTTACCGGTGGGGAAGATGTCCATGGACAGAGCCACCCCAGTCACTGCACAACCGGGGAGCGATGGCTCCTCAGCTGGCAGGAGGGTGCATGTCCCGGTGTCCACCAAAATGTGTGCACTGCCATAGCCCTGCTACTCTGGATGCAAGGATCCTTTAGTGCCTTGACTAGGGATATGAAGAGGTCTTCAGTTTTCGTCGGAAAAAACCTCCTTTTTCCCTGACACCCAGTTCCACAGGGTAATGTAATCCTAATAAAACACTATCCTGTGGATGGACACTAGCCATTGAATTAGCAGTGAATTACAAAATGTATCGCTCAGATACATTTTGTCAACTTAACTTTGTACATATGCAATACAATCCAATCTTCTTTGGGACAATCTCTTTCCAGAAGCTTCCTTACTTTTACTGTTTAGCCTCGAGGGTGAATGAGTCAGACGTCCAGAAGACCACGTCCTCCCTCTCCTCTTGCTGCTTCCCTGGGAGAGGGGTGTAAGAGGAGTCTGAGTAAGCCTGCTACCCTAAAGTCATGCAGGCGGTGGTCTTTCCCAACAGAGACCAAAGAGTAGCCACTTTATATATAAAACTCAGTAGCTTTGTCTGCACTGCCACTTAGCAGTGCTCTGGAGGGGACCCGGCTGCAGGACCCCCTGCACAGCCTGGGGAGCAGCAGTGCCGCAGGCTGGCCCCCCAGTGCCAGGTCACGCTGGTGGGCACAGCAAGCCCTGCCTGGGGTGCTCTGGACTGTGTGGCCTCTATCCATGTCCCTGCAGGGACAGGGATGCGGGAGGCTGCTTCAGGTATGTTCTGCTTATCAGGGATGAACTCCCTCCGAGACGCCTGATTCAAAGCAGCAAGCTTGGTCTTTCCTGCCTGTAAAACCAGAAAGAGTAACAGAGCTGCACCTGGCAGGAAAATCAGATGGCGATCACCAGAGGTTTGTAAGCAAATGCCATATGTTTTAGACGAACTCCAAGGAAATAATCAGAAAGGGGGGGTGTTGTTTTCCTTGTTCTCCTGTATCTAAATATCTGTCAAAGAAGGCTTTCTCATGCTGACTGAATGACACAGGATTTGCACACAGTCCTTTAATGATGTTTATTGATAAAGGTAAGGCTGGGCAGAGCTGTAAATAGGAAAAAAAATCAAAGCTGCAACTTGCAACTTTGCTATGGTATAGTTTACCTGGGAAGGTTTCAGAGCTGAGGCTGCAATTTGCTGCACAATCCCTGAGTTCAGAGATCACTTTCCTCCCAAAGCACACAGTATTGACTGCTCCTCCCCGCCTCCAAATCCCAGCATCTTGAATAATTATTTTGCATTGGTTACTAAAATAAGTAATTGACAGTTTCTGGAAAGGGTGGGGGGAGAGGGCCTTGGAAAAACACATTCTTCTGAAAGCAGAAGCTAGGCAAATTCAACCTGAAATTGAAGTGCAATTAATCATCAGTGAGGCATTGCAACAACTCAGCTAAAGATGTGGCACATTCCCTGTCATTTGATTTTTTTTCCCCCTGTATTTCAAATCTCTCTGGAAGGGACAATTTAGTGAAACCAAGTCAAGATTTTTTATGCAGGAGTTGTTGAGGAAATGTTCAATATGGTTTGTACTGATAAATGACCATAGAAGTTCTTTTGTAGATTTAAAAATTATTCTCTTTCTAAAAACAATGCGTGATACCCCACAAAGATTTACTTTGCAAGCCACAGGAGCATGTTAGTAAGGGGATATTTCTCCATCAAGGGCTGAGTATGGTGTGTGTATGTGGTCGGTCAGCTCAGAATTGCAGCCACAAATGTGTAAAGGACCCCAGACACTCATGCACTCTTGCTTCACTTGTTAGCCTGAACTAAAGATGTGGTTTGCAACCTTTTTTGATCTGCAGACCCCTAAATACTTTTCAGTAAGCCCCTCTGTACTCTACTGCAGCTTGCTTAGAAATTGTCTGCTTTTCCTAATTACCATATCTGTATGCTCTAGAAATAGCCATGGGAATGGATTTATGGATATGAGTCCTAAAAATCACTGCACTGAATGACTTTTTTCTGATCCCATGACTGTTCTGAGTTCATGCACTGTTATCCTTCTGCTACCGACTTTAGTCTTCAGCGGGCATCCACATTTGCCCACATACTACAAATTTCATCCAAATCCTGTTCGATTCTCTGAAGTCCCAAAGTTTTATTCACATAGCAGAGAATGGTTTGTGCAGAAGAAAAAAAAAAAAGTTCCAATAAGCCTGAAGAAAGTAAGATCAGTTAATTTTATTCAAGTTGGAGGAAAAATTCATTCTGCTCAACTCTGCTTGTCACATTTCATATGTCTCATTTCCTAACTCTATGAAAGACCTAGTGGGTACTGGGGGTACTTTGTTGTTACATTGTCTGTCTGCTGTAAACAAAAATACATTCACTAATGACTTTCTTGGCTTAGTGTAACCCCTGCCAAGAGAGTGAGGCTCCCCTACTGTCTTCTGCCTTATGCCTTGTTATTTATATCTGTGTAGGTAGTTGATATTTAAGGTGGCCAAGATGCAGTAAAAGCATAAAGCAATTAAAACAAATGTGTCATGTCTCTATCCTAGGTTTTGCCAGGGAGCCAATATTTAATGAAGCTTAGCATTATCTGACAGCCCTTTAATGTTCCTCTAATTAACTTGCAGCACTTGGAATAAAGCCTTTGAACACAGTGGGACTGTCTGTGAATGCAGTGTTTTGCATGCTGCTTCAGAAGACATTGACCTCCTTAGTGTGGCTGTGAGGCCAGCTCTTTACTTTCTTTCTCCATTAATTGCTCTTTCCCTTGGAAGTTGTACCGGTGCTTTTCCCTAAACAGAAGTTTTATCATACTTTCATGAGAAGGCTTAGCAGGATATTTAATATGCTCCAGAATCCAACATATTGATGTGTGGTTTTTTATCAAGCAGGACTCTTCGCATTCACCTGCTGCAAGTCACGTTCTCCCTTCCAAATAGTAGCCAAAATAATGGGGACCAGCTTCAAAACCTAGCTGGAGTCTCTGGGATCCTTTGTTTTCCCAAAAGTGTGTCGCCCTCCCCTCCAGATAGAGCTGAATGACAACCCTTGGATGATACTTTGAGAGATGCCTAACAGGCGGACATTAATTCCTACTATCAAACTTCACTTATTATTGACCAAAAAGCCAAAAGTCATATCTTGAAATCCTACTTTAATTCAACCAGATTTAACCCTTTGTCCCTGTGATGAAGAGCAGGTATGAAGTGAGCCACGTTCCCTTTCCTCCCTTCACTCCTCAGCTTCTGTCAGAGACTAGCTCATACATCCAAAGAGGTAAAGCTGGAGGATTTACATCCCCTCGGATGGGAGAGAGAGCCCAGGTCACCCTTATCCTCAGAGATGGCTGCAAAGGAGTGTTGCGCTGGACAAAAGGGAAGATCTTTTAACCCTGCTTCACCATATCCTACATGTAAAAACCTTCCTCAAAACAGAAGGATCATTTAGAGGAGACTACACCCAGCAGGTGTCCCCTGCAGAGCAATAATTTTTCTTCTTCTTTTTAGTGGGCTCTTGTCTTTGAATTTTGCATATGGCATAGAGATTAAAAATGAAAATATGGTGAGGATGGACTGAACCTCAGCAGATGCAAAGTGCTACTGATTTTCACCAGTGAAGATTGTGCTCATCCATGGTAATTACTTCTTTTTTAACATCAAAAATAATTGTGTACATACATGAGAAAGTGTAGGTGCCCAAGAAGCTACATACTCTCTCCCAGCATGAGCTACTTACCGTAATAGACAGATGAGGCTGACTGTAAAACTACTGTTTGCTTAATGACTTATTAACTATCAGTTTTCAGTCACAATTCTCTTCAGTATAGCTTAAAAAAACCCCTCAAAGCTAGCTTTAATGTGACAGAAAAGGAGCCATGTTGATAGTTCTTGCATAGTTGCCTGAAACCGCATTTGTCAGCACATTTACCATAGCAACAATGCTTTAGTGTTCTGTCAGTCCATGACCCACTAATGTACAGCATAGCCGTTTAGCTTGTTGCGTTTAGACTGGATAAAAACCCTTCACAGACGTTTGCAGATTCTTTCTGTGATTGGTCCAGTCTCTTATTAAGACATTGGTTAATAACCCAAGCTTGTACAGCTTTACTTTTGCTTATACAATTCATCCCAATTCTCGGATGAGAAACTGGGTTGCAGAGGCTAAATATTAAAGCAAATGAGTTGTCGTGATATAGGAACCCATGAAACAGTTGTTGTGGAGCGCAGAGGATGCTCGCCCTCTTATAGACGTGCTCAGACAGAGTAACTAATAACCTGCCATCCATGCCCAGTTGCATTCTGCGTAGAAAACTAGTAACATAACAGAAATTGTAAACTTATCTGAAGACATTTGTAACCAACAGCCTGTATAACATTTGATATGAGTTCATCAGCAGCAAGATAGCAAGACTAAAGAGGATAGGGTAACATCCCATAGCCACCTCCAACAAGAGCACAGTCCATATACCCCTTGCTCTTTCAGGGATGAACCCTGGAGTGATAAAGTCTTTGAGTGAAGATCCCAAAATACAAGCTTCCCAGCAGAGCCATCAAATACATTTGCATTCATATTCCAAATCTGAAAATGGAGAGAAGACGTTGAGGTGGCTGCCCTGCAGGAAACCCTAAAATAAGAACTGAGGGCACCATTCAGAAGAGGGGATCTTGCCGTTTGTACTAAACCTCCCGTTCCTTTGGCCAGGATGCATGCTGGGACTATAAGGTAAGAGAAAATGAGCACCGAGAAGAACACACTGTTGTTAAGAAACAATTCTGACTGTATGTATTTGTTTAACCTATAACCTTTTGTTTCCTACCTTGCAATGAGAAGCCTAACCTTAAAGTCTCAATGTATAAACTCCTGCTTTTTTTAAATTGTTTTAGCATTATGCCTGTTTATTGCCTTAGTGACAGAGTAAATTATGGACCAAATCAGAAACACATCATAGTCTGTTTTCCTAAAAACAGAGAATGCAAAAAGAGCAGTGTGTGCAGGCAGTCCAGAGCAGCCTATACCACAAGCATTTAGAGTGTTTCCTGATAAATTGCAAAGGGATCCTTTGGGGACCGCTATTAACAAGTGCAAGTTTGGAGAGAAATTCCCTTTCCCTTAATGGGCATTAGCTAATGAATGTCCCACAAGGAGGGAAAGAAAAAAAGTTGTCCCGCCTTTTGAACAACCCCCATGCATCACACTTTCCTAAACAACAGATCACATGTCCAAAGTGTCTTATATTAGCAGAGGAACCAACGTGACTCACAATCTGTCTTTGGGGATGCTTTCTTCAAGAATCTCTTGCATGAATTAATATCTTCTTACACAATCACAGTCCTTTTCTTACAAAGGATGCCCTTCGGAGAAAGTATTACTCAGCAAGGTCTTCATCCCACAGAATGACTCAGATTTCAAACTGCTTACGAAGCCCAAACTTCCCAACAGTAAAGATGTCACCCTATCGCCAAGGACAAAAAGGAATGATAGCAGAAAAATGTGGACACAGGTCTACTAAGACAATCAATATATTTTTATGTTTTGTCTCCTCAACCACTAAAGAATCTCCCCATGCAATTTCAGGTAACATCAAGGACAGTAATTTGGGGGAAGAAGAACATACCAATTCTTTTGTTGTCCAGATCGTACTTTTCTGCTTTTTGAAGATGGATGCAGTGTCAGCAATTCTTCAGTTAAATGACTTGAACTTAATGAAGTCCTTGATAGAAGTTTTGCAACTTCCTATGGTAAGTCTTTCAGTCTATTAAGGTAGAGGTGATCTGTCCCCTTGACGTGAGGGCATTAATCTTTCCAAGTATTGAGGTCAATGCAGAGACGGCAATTTTGCTTTCTATGTATTTGTTCTATTAGCTGTTCCACCTTAGCCCGAGTTTTCTCCCTTGTCCTCCAAGGAGAAAAATAAAAGGAAAGCTATGAAAAAGTTTGCAGGCTTCTGCATTAAACTCTTTCAAAGCCTACCTGCTTGGGAAGTCTTAACGTACAACAGCCTTACTGGGTTTACAGATCATCTCTTGCTCCTTCTTGACAGCTCAGCAAAGTGACAGAATGGTACAGAAACACAAGTACTGCTTTTGCAGATTTAGAAAATGAGTTAGCTTTTGCAGCAAACATCAAAACATTATTGTGAATGACTTAAATGTTAACTGTTAGATGAAATAGCATCTGAGAGCTAAACTGGGCTCAGGTTGAATCAAGAAGTCTGTCTCATAGTTATGGTCTTACAACATGTGTAGTAGAGCTATGGAAGCTGCATTGCTGGAGGACTTTACAGAACTACCATGGCCAGGTTTATAATTGGTTTCAGTCATGGGAATCATGAGGGTTTTAAGATCAACCACTATCTGTGGAGTTGTTGGTGATTACCAAGTGACACGCTACAAGCTGGATTTTAAAAACTAGGAATTGTTATGCTCAAAATTTTTTTATTTAAAGAATCTGTTGTTAGTATAATTGAAATCTTAACAGTATAATCATTATTAGCCCAGATTTAATTATTACAGGTAAAAAAAAGAATAACAATACAGTCAGAACTGATCCAGAAATGCTTCTTATTTTCTACCTTTTTTGAGGAGTTATGCTGACCCTCTCCCTGCTCCTCTGGGCCCCAATGTAGGTGGTTTCATGCTGGTGATGGTGGGGGGTTGTTACAGCAAGTCGTCAGCATTTGAAGGCTTTTGCTGGGAAGCACAAAATGTTCACATTGATGGTTTCTTCTTCCGCACCCCAAGATCCACCTGGGGGCAATTTTATATTTGCTAGCATGCTTTTACACCTTTATTCTTTAGCCACAGACACCCAGTCAATTAGAAAAATTGCTATTACAACTAAACCAAGTAAAACAAAGCTGCAGGCAGGTCACAAAGTATTAATAGGGAGCAAGCCTGACAAGCCTCAGTCCTGAGGCCTTGCAAACTCAGTACAAAGTTTGTGGCCTATTACTAGCAGTGGTAATACCATATTACGTAGTTACAAAATAATAAAAACTATATAAGCATATTTTTCAAATGAAAACTTCAATGATGAACAGTTTACCTCGGCTGTTGCTATGTGGGCTCTGCTTGTCACTAGAAATCTTTCTCAGGCAGATGGAAAAGTTTCCTTAAAATCTATTGCCATGCACACCACATCTGCAGTTCCTTGCCCTGCAAAATGTTATTCTGTATTAGTTTTAATGCTAGGAAAAAAAAAAGGGGGGGAGTTGAATGGTGTTGCCTGCTCTGGGAAGAGTTTGCGAATCCCTACCAAAAAAACCCCAGCAGCATTCCCTTCAATTTCTGTGAAACTGCCTTTCAGGATCAGAAACAGAGGTCAAGCTTACACTCATAAATCTGCTTCCAATTATTGCAGGTGTGAAATGAGGGTGACATGCAGGTAATTGAATGTTGCTGTTGTGATTGTATGGAGAAATGTAAGCAAACTGTGGACTGTGGACTGTGGACCAAGCTCTTTCCCCTCTGGAAGCTACCTGTACTATAGAATAAATCACAGAATAATTGAGGCTGGAGGGCACCCCTGGAGATCGTCCAGCCCCACCCCATGCACAGAACAGGATCAGCTAGAGCAGGTTGCTCAGGACTCCATCCAGTCGTGTTTTGAGTATTTGCAGTGATGGAGACTCCACAGCTTCTCTGGGCAACCTGTGCCAGTGCTCAGTCACCCTCACAGTAAAAAGTTTTTCTTATGTTTAAGTGGAACCTCCTGTGTCTCAGTTTGTGCCCACTGCCTCTTGTCCTCTTACTGGGCACCACTGAGAAAAGCTTGACTCTGTCTTCTTTACTTACCCCCATCAGGTATTTATTCATACACATGGAGAGGACCCCCCTGAGACTTCTCCTCTCTGGGTTAAGCAGCCCCAGCTCTCAGCCTCTCCTTGTATGAGAGGTATTCCAGTCCCTTTATCACCGTTGTGGTCCTGTGCTGGACTCACTTTAGTACGTCCATACCTCTCTATTGCTGTGGAGGCAGAGCTGGACCCAGCACTCCAGATGCATCTCACCAGTGCTGAGCGGAGGGGAAGGATCCCCTCCCTCGTCCTGCTGGCAAAGCTCTGCCTGATGCACCCAGAGACTGTTGACCTTCTTTGCTGTAAGGATGCATTGCTGGCTGATGTTTAACTTCTTGTTAAAGGATACCCTGAGCCTTCTCCTGCAAGGGTTTTGTATCACTTGCAGACTTGCTGAGGGTGCACTTTGCCCTGTCGTCCAGGTCATTGGCCCTGGTATTGATCCCTGGTATACACCACTAGTGACCAGCCTCCAGCTCAGCTTCATGATACTGATCACAACCTTTCCAGTCTGGCAGTTCAGCTGGTTTTCAGTCGACCTCACTGCCTGTTTATCTGCCCACTCAACACCTTGTCTATGCGGATGTCACGGAAGATAGTGTCAAAAGCCTTGCTAAAGTTGAGATAAACAACATCTACTGCTCTCCTCTCATCCACTGAGTCAGTAATCTTGTAATAAAAGGCTATCAGGTTGGTCAAGCAAGACTTCCCCTACATAAATCTGTGTTGACTACTCCCAATCATCTTCTTGTCCTTCATGTGTTGGTCTGCAGAGAGCTGCTAGCAGCTGGAAACTAAAGGCTAGAAGTGAGGTCTTTATTAACCTCAATCCCACTTTCAGGTGACGATGACTTTCCTTTCGGTTGCTTTTCCTAAACACTGGTGCCCATGGTGTGCTGGCCATCGGAGCGGGGAACAGCAAGCACTATTCCTTTGTGCTCTCTCTGCTGGTTCCTAAGTATGGTACAACAGAAACCCATCTTTTTTAAATGAGGATGAGACTTGTGAGGTACGGGAGTGGGAATGGCTCCAGAAAGAGATTAAATGGGGAAAGATAAATCAGAGAATGCTTGGAGGGAAATCAAAGCTGAAGTTGGAAGCTTGGAGATGCCAGAGTGAGATGGAAAACCTGGGAGAGAAAGACTGAGTCGGTATGGAGATGGAGGCTGAACACAGGAAAGTTGTGGATAGACAGGTGGGAGATTATTGAGGGAGGAAGGAAGACTCAGGGATGAGTTTGGTGATGGGGTGAAAGAAAGAAGGGCTTCAGGACATGCTGGACTGCCAGGGAAGAACCCTTGAGCCATATCAACAACGAAAATATGGTGTGGCCTGAAGCAGAGGCCAAACGAATAAAGCCTGCTGGGATTATTGGTTTGCATTTCACAATGGGTTTGCATTTCTCCAGTCACTGCCAATTGCAGGGGGAAGGGATAAGCAGAGGGAGGAGCAAGGGAGGAGGAAAGACAAGGAAGAAAGGGAAGAGAGAGGTGGCAGCGTTCACTTCTCGTCCCTCTGGTCCTCTGGACTTCAGAGATGCTGAAGTCAGCCCTGTAAGGCAGTCCTGTAAGATTTATTTCTCATGGGAGCTGGAAGCTACATTTCCTGAGGGAAGTATAAGATCCTGGCTCAGGGTGTTGTATGCTGTCCTGGAGGTGTGGGTCTTGCTTTGCCCTTATCAGCTATACATACTGCCAGGCAAGTATGTATAATGCCATAAACATGGCATTTAAAAAGAAGCAGTCATGCTGCATGCATTTTCTTTGTATCTAGCTTGATTATCAATAACTTTCTCACAGTTGCAACTGAAATGAAAACCAGCTGCATATTAATTATTTACAGTGTTACATAGTATTAAACAGCTGGGGAAAAAAGATGCCCGATACCTCAAATGGGCATCCAAAATTAGGAATCCAGCTGTGACTCTGCTCCCTGATTATGGGGACTCCTTGCTGGGGAACTGTAACAATGCATTGACTAATGCTTGTGTAGAAGACAGTCACGGCAGTGATCAACCCCAAAGAAAAGTGCTGGAGGAAATTAATAACCTTATCATCAGGGCATGGTTTGAAGAGCCTACAATGAATGAGGCAGGGTGCCAACACGCTGTGCAATAGGAAGGAACCACATTGCTCCACACATATCTGCAGTGCGGATGCAGGGTCTAGGGGAAGAACAGCTATCATACAGTTAAAGACCATGGCAGAATTCATAGGTCCAAGGAAACTGAACTGAGGCTGAAGGGGCAGCATTACTCCTAGCACTGCCCAGTTTTTTAGGGATTCATCCTGAAGACTTAGTTCTTGTGATTATAATTAATTGGTATGGATTAGAAAGGAGAAAAAAGGAGGAGAAATCATTTCAAAGGATTGCTTTTGCTTCATGCATGTTAAAAAAACTATAGACTTAAAGAAAAGAATGGGGGTTGTGAAACACCAGTGCTGCCTTTCCCAGTAGTATTCAAGTTAAGTCCAGAACTTCCCACCACTAGCACCGAAAGCTCTCATCCAGCTACATCTTCTGGAGCTCAGTCCTGTCCTGAAGAAGGCCAGCCCTGAGGGTGACAGAATCCCAGTGCCTGCCTGGCTGGGTGGGTTAATCTGGGTGCTTGCCACAGCCCCTCACAGAGAGGGCAGGAGAACATCAACAGGCCTGTTTAATGGCCCACAGTCCCTCCCTTTCCTTCTCCCTGGCCCATCTCTTGTCTTTCCTGTTATTTTGGCACCTGAGATATCCCAAGGAGATGCACACTCCATACAGTGTGCGTGACTTCTGAAAGAGATGCAAGCACATGGCATGTATGTGCCATCTCTCTCACCCATTAAATTTTGAACCCATCATGTTTAGCGTATCATGAAAACCGCTGGCCAGGCAGAGGAGAAAAACTCTATAGCTATGTCTCTACCACTATATTATAGAGAGAACTTCCCAGAAATGCAAACTCTAAATCTCTTCCCATACTGTTACACTGTTAGAAAAGCAGTGTTCCTCAAAGAGGTTGGTCTGGGAGTTAGTACAGACCAAGAGGGACCAGTCCTAATAGCTGATGCAGTCACTTTGTTTTGGAGGGGGAGAGGTTAATGGTAGGGGCCTGGCAGGTTTCTTTGCTATTGGCCTCAGAATGAGCAAACAGCCCCAGCATATGTATTAGCACAGCTGTAGCTTATCTGTCTCTGCTCAGAGAACAAGGCTGCTGCTGCCTAGACATTATTAGACACCAGAGAATCCACATAGGAGAAGTTAATACCTATTCTCTAGGGTGGTGACAAGAAATTCCAGCTGGGGTGTCTGCCCTATGAGATCCTTGGGTTAAGGACTTTTGTGCTAAAAAGGAGAGAGCTTACTCTCTAGGTTTGCATAATATTCCCCATTAAAGAGGTAGTTCACCATCCATGCAGAAAAACAGCCTTAAATCACACTCTTTTTATTGGTTTATTGTGATTTACCCCCAGTAGTGCACTTGTGTGACAAAGCCCCACAGTTTCAGCTCTGCAGGAACATGCTTCACAGCATTCTTGGTGGCCAAGAAGTGGTGCTAGTGGAAACAGTCATGCCAAGCGAACTTTGCACCTGGGGCCTTAGCCTAGGTGCAAAACCTAAGGATTTAAACATCAAAGTCAGTGTCCTGAACTGCAGCTGGAGATCAGGTGAAGCCAATCCTGTCTCAAAAGTAATGCTGCTATGTTTTCCCAGTGTCCACTTTTGGCTGAACAATTGGGCAATTTGATTTTGCAGCAGCTGTAGCTTGAGCACTCTCCGAACACCGCTAACTGTGCTACAGAACGCATTAATCCAAATCCCAGTCTTGAAGTCAAGATACCCTGTGTAAAAATATGTGTTTTGGAGAAATAGCTAAAGCTTTTGTGCAAAGCACAAATGACCAGCAAAGCCTCCAGGGTTTCCCTTTATAAACAGGGGAGAGAACAAGGGAAGGGTGGGAGGATGCATTACACTGTGCTTATTACCCCACTGACATTCTTCCTCCTTAACAAAGCTGTAAGACAAATGTTTTATTCTTTTTCATTTCTTCACCAATATTTTTTGTCATGTTTTCACTTCTTTTCTCTGGGAGAAGCATGACATCCAATACTTCATGAAACAAACCAGCCAAATTGTTCTGATTCCTTTAACGGCTTGGCATCCCTTCCTTGCTCACTCACCTATTGGATAAATAAGTTTACAAAAACTTTGGGCTCTTTAGATACATAAGGACTGTTAACAACATCCTGTGATTCTCAGCTGTACTGAGAATAACATCTACAATTTGACCATACCACTACATTTCAGATGTGCACAAAACATCATTCTGCCTCTTTGATGGGTGAGAGTCAGGTAAATACTATCTCTGCTTTGTACCCCCCTTTCTCCTCATGGGAAAGACACCCAGTCACAGTGGTCTGAAGGAAGCAAAAGCATTCTCCAGTCAGGTCCCTGATGTTGGCAATGGGTGGAGCAGAAATCAGGATGTGCTGTGGCACCCAGATGCTGTTCAGCCTCAGTGAAGTCAAATCAACCATGGGCTTCTTTTTAGCAATTATGAAACACTCACCAGAGAAGAATCCTTAATTCCAGTTTCACCATGTACTGCATTTGCATATGGATGAAATGCCGCCATGCAAGTGCAGATATGTGAACCTAAATCCTCAGGTTATCTACGCGTCAGAGGAAGGAGGTCTCCTGTAGTTGTGGAAGCTGGATGTAAGGCATCCAGGAACTACTGGGGAGAGGGAGGGTACGTGTGCACACCTTACATTGTGGAGTAACAGGAATTTGGGGATTTCTTTGCAACTAATTCCTGAGTTGTGTTTGAAAATGCAGCAGGACTGCATAAGGTAGTGAACGTGCCACTAGACTAAGGGCTGGCCACCCGTCAGTCCATAGGGCCTTTCATTCACACTCTGGTTCAAGCAAAAGTTTTGTACAATGGCATCTAAATAGCTTTGAGGGTCTGGATGTCAAGGGAAGTTGTGTGACTATCTTGTTTGGAGCATGAACAATAGTTACCAAAAATTACAGGTGTCTATTTTTGGGAGGTTTTTTTGCCTGGATTTGGAGGCAGAAGTGGCTTTGAGCCAATGTATAATTCTCAGCATTTTTTTCTTTTTTAATCTGCCTTTTGGACTCTTTCAAAAGTGCTTTCCAAATCCCTCAACAATGTTCACATTCATGGCTTATACTTGTGGCACTTTAAAAATACTAATGCGAACGGTCACCTTTCATGAGGCTAAGGGAACAGAAATGCCTCTTAAGTAACTACAAAATGCTGCAAACAAAGAGCTGCAAGTTTTTCCCCAGTGAATGTTTCTTTGGAGATTCAGCGGCTGATATTTTACTGAACTTCTTCTGCCTGTGGGCAGTCATAATGGTTCTCAAAAAACGTAATCCACACCAAAGCTTTGAGCTAAAAAGCAGAAAGCTGAAGGAAATTAGGTTTATTTTGCTGTTAATGGAAAGAGGCAAAATCCTGCAGTAACTTAACTGTTTTTTTTTCATTTTTAAATGATTGAAAGAGATTAATAAAATTTAAGAGACAGAATGAACTTGCACTTGCTATGAGCATGAAAGGGCACTGCATACTAACAGTAGATTTCTGGGATAAGCATAAAGCAGAATTTAATGAAATTGCTTCAGAGAAATGCAGCAATAAATACATGTAATGAGCCAGCAAAAGGAGCCAGGAGGCAAGGTGCTTCCATAGATATGAGTCAATAAGTGCATTAGTGAAAAGAAGAATGGGATCTTAGAGAGAAAATAGTTTAATGCAATCAGGAAAGAGAACAGAAATCATTTGTTCAAAATTCCACCAAGAAACTTTCCCCCTCCTCCCCCAGTTATGTTAGAATAACTACACTTTAATAGAAGTCTGAGGAGGCCAAAAGTGGTAGTTAAAACACTCTGCTTTTACTGTCAGCCGAAGTAGCTTCAAAGGCTGATATGTGACATGAAACAAGGTTGTTCATCCCAGCCCACGTGCACCGTGTTACCAACCCGCACACAAAATACGGAGCTGCTGAGGGAACAACAGCCTCAAGATGACCGTAGCTGGAGCTTAGTGTTAAAATATGCATCACTTAAGATGGGGCCCATACTAAATGTATCAGAAACTCTTCGGTACTTATATCTCTGTGGTTTCCAGCCAGCCAGTTACAGCACTCCCCCTCTCATGGGCGCAGGCTGCAAGGGTGATTTCTAATAGAGTGAGCCCAGAGGCATGTAGGTGATAGAGAGCAAAGAAGAGCTTCTGTCTTCATTTCTTTATGGCTTTTGTGGAGCCAGAAGAAACTGGCGAAGGAGCTGTGCATCCTATATACATCAGCCAGTTACAAATTGCTGTGCAGAAGTAGCACAAACACACTAAGTTTATGATGCCGTTCCTGCCCCCTACATTTTTTCTCACTGATATTTGCAATATTCTAGGCAGCTCCTATATAAGATTCAGAGAAATGAGAGCACTATCAAAGTAACTGCCTCTGTCTGCACAAAGCAAATGCACATCTTCAGGCAGTCATTTCTGTGTCTTACTAAATTAACTTACCTAGAAGGATGCGTGAAGATCTGCCATAATAATTCACAGCATATATTACATTTAAAAGGCCCAGCCTACATGTAGTCAGTATGTGAGGGCATTTATTTCTAAGACATGAAGCTGAATTAGATCGTCATATGTAATGCGTACATCTCCTGGGCTGTAGATCGTGGAAAGCAGTATAAACAAAACATTGTCGAGAAGACATGGAAATAAGGCATTTCCCTGAAATCAGAGTCACTGCACAGCATGGAGCACAGATGTGACGAGTCCTGGCTGTGACACCGAGTGGCTTTGTGAAGTCCTGCTGCATGTTTTTTAGGAGAAGGCTCCAAGGAGCTCCATGGAGCACTCTCGCCCAAAATAAATTACAGGAAGGACTCGTGCCTAGAGCTGCTGTCTAGAAAGTGGTAACAGCCAGCCTGTGAAATTAGAAAGCCGGCAACAGTAATTATCTCCTCAGAAAAGAGAAGGGGTTCTGAAGGGTGTTATACTGCAGTAAGTACTCTTTCTGAACACCAAGGCAGATTTCAGTGTCTAATTCGTTCATTAATTGTAATTTCAGTAGGTATGGATGTTCCATTTTCTGGAACTGACATTTTTTCTGTCAAGTGTTAATGGATGTTGGGGGAAAAATATCTTAAGTAAACTGTTAAGTAAAAGACCAAGTCAAGGAGCAGACCTTTCTGAGACTGGGAGTGCTGCAGGATATCTCTAATTACCAGGTCATTGACAGCCAGTGACCAAGTGAGAGAGTTTGTGTTCATTTTCTCCAAAGCTGCCCAGTGCTTTCCTTACAGCATCTATGAATGGTAAAAATATTAGTCTTCACCGTAAAAGGAAGGCAAATATACAGCACAGTTAATCCGTCAGTTAAGAGAAACCCTGAGCATTGTATGCATCCTGCTGAATCCCACTTTTGGACAATCGATGCAGAAAAGCTGGGCAATAGTAGGACAGTAACAACCGAAAGTTGCTCGGCTTTCGGCTGGAAGTGGCAATGATGGGAGATTCCCCAGTCCATGTGAGCCTGAGTTTGTGTTCGCTCCCAGCACCGTGACGATCCTCGCTCAGTTTTTCTCCTGATTATTCCTCTCGCAAAACTTTTCTGCAGAGGTGTGTGCCAGCAATACCATCTGCTGGCTAAACCCAGCACTGTCCGGAGGAGCGGGCAAAGGCAGCGGGCTGACAGCCCCCGCGGCGGCCGCCTTTCTGCCCCTGGGGAGCCCCTGTGCCTGGGGCAGCGGGCAGCCAGCCCCGGGAACCGCTGCGGCAGGGGAAAGGCAGCAAATCCCTATCTCAGCCTCCCAAGCCAGAAATGTATTCAGTTACTCCTATCCCACATTTCTCTCAATGTTCTGGCTTTCAGTCCTGGTTCATAGGAGTTGGGGGTTTGGGGACTTTTAATCAACACGCTTAACAGGAAAGAAATGCCTTGCCTGACCACCTCTCTGCTCAGCTGCCCAGGCACAAGGAAGAGCAGGCACAGACTCCGGACTGTGCGCGGGGATCAGGAACAATCCCTTTTCCACGCCTCAGGAAAAGAAGGGCTCTCTGTGCTATGCCCTTTGCCGGAGCTTTGCACGTAGCAGTCCCTATTTAACCCAGGATAAGCGTGCAAAACAATTAAGATAATTTTTATGGAATGAGATAACTGAAAGGAGAGAGCATGTGCAAAACTCCTTCAGGAACTCAGCTGAGGGTGTTTTCACTAGGTATTTCTTTTGGCCTAAGCTGCCTGGTTATATGAGCTAGGAACAGAGAAGGATCTGAGAAACACACAAGGAAAGCAGCTGGAAAGCATTAGATAGCTCTGGCCATTTTTTTCTTTGGGGGGTGAGAAAATACTTTATTTACAAATAGAATCACAATATTTCAGTCTCCCAGCTCCTGTCCAAGTTGTGGCTAAAGAGGCTGGGAATTTTTGGCCTGGAAAAAAAGGAGGCTATGAGGGAGGGATGAGATAGAGGACTATCAAGGGAGTACCGAGGAACAATTTTTCATTTTCTTAGATAAAATTATCTGGAAAATCTTGCAGAACAAATGGGGGGAATTAGCTATAGATCTCCTCTTTATAGGATGCCATGGATGCTGAGAATTTACATGGCTACCCAGACGCCCAAGCCCTGAGGGCACCGCCAGCCCTTACTGCCCCATGTCAGTCTCCCGGGGCTCCCCCCACCCTGCCCATGGCCCAGGACCCCATTTCAGCCCCCCCAGGCTGCCACTCCCTACCCCTAGGATTGGGGTTGCCCTAATCCAAACATCCAGTCTTACGCTTTTATGTACCTAGGCACTATCAGTAAGAAACTATTAGTGAATTCAAGTCAGACAATCTTGTTGGATAAATTGGATGAGAGAGAGGCTTAGATTCACCAAAACCGAGGAGGATCTAAATCCAAAGCGCCAGGGGTAGCAAAGATAGAGACTGAATCTATTTCATTCTAGGAGGGGATTTGAATTTTCTTCCATCACCTCTAAAGAATATGTCCCAATAGCCCAACCAGTGGATAATATTATTCATATATTTTGTTCTCTTCCTGGAAGAAAAATGAGCAATTTGCTTGACTTGGATTGAACTGTTTGGGGCTGGTTTTGTTTATTTTCTAGCCTTAGAAATAATAAAAGTAATTACAGTTTGAAAGAGAGAAAAAACTGCTTCTTAACCTTCGCTCTATGAGGAAGAGGTTTTGGGTAGGGTGTCTGTCTGGCTAAAAAATGACTGGGAGCTGTGAGCAAAGTCGTCCCCCTCCAGTGATCAGTGAGCAAAGAGAGTAAGCTGGTACTCCCAGGGCCTGAGAGCGCTTCACCTTTTCTGTGATGGGACGAATTAATAGACTGAACTCCACGGAAGTCGGGATATGCGCGCACCTCGCGCCCACTGAGGTCTGATTAGCTGAGGAGCAGAAATACCTTTGTTGCCTATTCTGAACCCATGAATATGAGTGCAATTATTTCGGAAAGGGAGGTCTATAGTTCTCATTGAAGAGACTTGGGAAGGCAGAGGTGCCACCTACAGCTTATAGGAAAAATTATATATAACCAGTCGGAAGGGACACAGAGTTTGTCAGCCTCAGCCCTCATGCTCGTCAGGAGGGTGCAAAAGGGGAGTCACGAACAGGGTGACGCACTTTCGGGGAGGACTGGGGAGAGCAAAGCAGCTTCGCTCCACGCAGGAGCTCAAAACACCAACAGTTCCTGTTTTGGGACAATTATTTAATCAAAGACAAAACCAACATAATTCCCATTCCCCAAAATAAGTTAAAAAAAAGAGTGCAGTTTCAAGGACAATGAGACAACCCTATACTTGTCGTATTCACAACATCTTTTCAGGGTCTGTATGAACCTTCAGGACTCAGAGTCAGCGTGCTTTCATGAGACAAAGAGCTGCTTTAACTTCTACCGCTGTATTTTTCAGACCACAAAAAGGAAAACTCTAAGGGTTTCAAAAGCCCCAGACTCGGCAGAGACTCCACAGTTTAATTTGTGAAGTGAGACAGCTGACAGATTACAAACTCAATTTTACTTCACAGGCGCTAAAGCCATGAATCTAGTCCTGTGCCTCTTGGATGGTTGATGATTAATGAGTTTCAAGCCCTTTAAAAATACAAAGGGCAGTAGCTCAGAAAGTAAAGGCTTACCTGGCATAGAAAAGAAACAAGACCTTGTTGCATGGTGACACGACCCAGGTATTGTCCAGGTGCGCTACCCAAGCACTCGGGTAAAGCTTGAATAAGGGTTATCATGTTGAATGGGGATATGAGAATTTGAAACATTTGCCTTCCCAGCAACAGTTCACTGCTGTCATTTTGAAGAAAAGTGGACTCCCCGAGGCATCCTAGAGAGCACTTTTGCATCAAATGTTGCCTGTGTGCATGAAAGTGAGTATCCCTTGGAGCAGTTTATCAGTGAATGACAACTAATTGCTTGATATGCAGAGAAATAACTCCCGGGAATTTTTATCCAAATCCAGCAGGTTCTGTCTGGGACTGCAGGGCGAGGCAGTCTCCATTTTGACAGATACAGTGCATGGATTGAGCAAGAAAAAGTGGCTTCAGGAGCATCAAGTCCTGGACCTGTGGCTCTCAAGAACACGAGTCTGAGGGGAATTGATTATATCCTAATTCAGGGATACAAGCACTCTCTGTTCTCTCTTCTAGCACCACTAATCTGCTATTTTGCAACTGGTCTGTCCCATTTTGCTAAGCTAATAAAGTAAAATTTATTTCATTCTCAGCCATCTTGAAATGAATTCATGTCAGTGGAGAGGCAAGAGGACATTCTCTACATATGCTCCAAAGCTGTATATTACATTTACTAGATTAGGATGTCTGTGGTTTCCAGTTAAGAGAAAAAAATGAAAAGACGAGAAACAGGCAGGGCAGCCGTGGATATTTGCACGTGACTGCAGAATTAAGAACTGAGTCCTGGGACGTGGGTGATCCCACCTAGCAACTGCAGAAGAGCCAAAACAACTTCGCAAAGATTTGTTGCGTCAGACATCTTTCAATAAATCAAAAGAGAATTTTCTTGCTTAAATCAGTTGTCTTCTTTTGTTGAGGTGTTGGTTGTTTAGTTCCACAGTTTTTATAAGCAGGTCTGTATCCAGCAGGAACAACATCCTGTAAAGCAATTTGCTGGCATTGTCCTTTCTCTTTCAGTGGTCTTTGTGGGCAGAGACACTGTCCTGGTTTCAGCTGGGATAAAGTTAATTTTCTTTCTAGTAGCTGGTATAGTGCTGTGCTTTGGATTTAGCATGAGAATAATGTGATAACACACTGATGTTTCAGTTGTTGCTAAGCAGTGTTTATACTAAGTCAAGGACTTTTCAGCTTCCCATGCTCTGCAAGCGAGGAGGTGCAAAAGAAGCTGGGAGGGAGCACAGCCAGGACAGCTGACCCAAAATGGCCAAAGGAATATTCCATACCATATGATGTCACGCTCAGTATATAAGCTGGGGGGAGTTGGCCGGGGGGCAGAGATCACTGCTCGAGCACAAGCTAGGCATCCGTCGGTGGGTGGTGAGCAGTTGCATCACTTGCTTTTTTCCCTGGGTTTTGTTCTTCTGACTCTCTCTTTTGTTGTTTTCCTTTTCATTAAAAGTTGTTGTTGTTGTTATTATTGTTGTTGTTATTATTATCATTATTACTATTTTATTTTATTTCAATTATTAAATTGTTCTTATCTCAACCCATGCATTTTCTTACTTTTCCTCTTCTGATTCCCTCCTCCATCCTCCTGGGGGGGGAGGGTGAGCGAGCGGCTGTGTGGTGCTTGGTTGCCGCCTGGGGTTAAACGACGACAGACACCCAGAGGTGCATCTAACAGAGAAGGAATTACTGCCCTCCCACATCTCTCCAGCCCCGTAGTGTACATGCTGGATGCTGGCAGACACCCCCTGGACTTCTGACTGTACAGGGATCTCCACACACCCTCTTCCAGTAAAGAGTTCCTGTTGTGCAGACACACACAAGGGCACCCAGATCATTACATGTGCCTCTTGCTGAGGAGACAGAAGAAACAAGTGGATGCAAATCAGTAAAAAAATCCACAAACTAAAGATGGTGACCATCTTAATGTACATCTCCTCCTACTTTGTGAAATCTCAGGCTCCTTCTCATTAACCCTCAAGTGGGTAGAAAAATAATTGCGAAAGTCCAACTCTACCTTCAAACATCAGCAAAAGGCAAGATTTGCACAGTATTTGCATCTTAGTCTTATCTTTATTACAAGTATATTTAAAGGAATTATTCTGTACACTACCTACCTGTAGGCAGGATTGCAAAAAATTAGAGTTCAGTCCAAAACTCCATAGTATCAGACAATCCACAAAATTAGTGTCATCATTTAAAAAATGAATGAAAAATCAAAAGAAGAGTAAAAACCATTTATTTTGGAGCAAATATCCTATACAATTGTGGCTTGACTACCATTAAACTGCTAACAAAATAATAGCAAAGAATCTGATAAAATATATTCCTGACAATCTTTCAAGTCCTGCATTACATTTGGAATGGTTTCAAATCTAGAAAAAGGTCCAAACCTCACCTATAATGAGCTTATTCAGTTTGCATCTTGTACAACTTTTACAGTTTATAACTGGATAAGTGTTGATGCATGAAGCTGTAATTCACCAGTGTTGATCACAATTTATATTAAAATAAATAAGCAAATATACTGAGATGATACAAGCTGAGCATACAGAATTCATCCTAATTACACTTGATCAGAGGGATTCAAGTAAACAGAGTCACACTTTGAAATTTCCAAAAGAAAAGCAATCTAGAAGCAACACTCTCACCACCTTGTCTGAGCAATTTTCTCCTGGTATTAGCATTACTACTATAAAACCATTGGCTGAAGTTATAAAATAAGATGCTTAAAGGTAAATAATAAAACTAGTAGGTAAAAAAAAGGTTCTTCATCATCTAAAATATAATAAGCTGGATCTTCAGCTTTCAGACGTGTCACCAAATCAGGGATTCTTCACACTTTAATCTTCAAAGTTAAGCACTAGGTTAGTTGCCTGTTCCCTGCCTGTTCAACGTAGATTCAGCTTTATCAAGATACTGATTTCAGAAGGATCCACCTATCCAAGACACCTGTTTCTATTCCATGTGTAAAGACAGCTGTATTTTTTTCTTCCCCAGCAGAAGGGAAAGAATATAGAAGGCCATCTAAAACCAGCCAGTGAATTTTTACATAGCTCAAATTATGTGTGATGGATTGAATCGGAGCAGAAGATTTCTAGGTGTCTCTATCACAAGGGGAGTTATGGCTTTAGCTGTGTCATTTTGCCCCGTTGGGGTACAATTAATGTCCCACAAAACCAACAGAACTGCTCTTGCTGTGTTTGGTCAGCACAAAAAAATTGAACCATCATGTTGGATACCTATAGCCAACAGTCATGTTGTCTCCAGCCAAGGATTTGAATTGTAATTTACACCAAATATGTAACACCCAGGTAGCATTTGATCCATCCTCTTTAACTTCCCATATGCAAAAGGAAGGCTTGCACTGCACACACCGGCACACTAGTAAACATCAAAATAAGTTTGTGTATTTCAAGGCTGCTGGTCTCTCCACTTACGAGATGAGGATTCGGTGTATCTCGTTGCTGGCGTTAACGAGGTCGTCACAGTTTTCACACCCCAAGCCCACTCTTGCAGGAGTCTTCACAGCGAAGTCAAGAAGAAAAGGATCTCCAAAAGCACCGAAGTGCTTGGTCTGCCCCTCCGACGCAGGGGCGACGAGGCGGTAGCCCCGCAGGGGGGGCAGTGGGTACACTGCTGCTCCCAGGTGATGCAGGTGCACCGTGGTTCAGAGCTGGAGAGGGGACAGGGCAGCAGGCAGAGGAGGCAGAGCTTCAGCATCTTCGCTGCCGCATGTATCGGGCAGCCAACCTTCCCAGGGGAGTGCCCAAGAGAGCACAGAGTATTTTCATTGTTTATTTTATGACCCCGCATTAGAGGCGTTATTATTATAACCACTCCCCTGGAAAATGCTATGAATGAGGTAGCACCTGCCCAAGAAAGAATAATTATCTCAGTCTTAAGATCATCTCTTTTCTGGGGTGGGGAAAGGGGATAGAAGCTGTTGTTCTTCTGATGCATGCTGAGAAATGCTTAGGAAATCACCTAATTTTCAGAGCAGAAAGGGGGAGCACTCAGTGCCTGCCACTGATAGCCTTCTAGCCTTGAAAAATAATATGCTACAGGTAGCACTGAAGTGTGGCTCCCTTATATCTCAAAGCATCAGGAATAAATTATTTTACTGGATGCTTAAAAACTTTTCCCCCACTATTATTGCACTGTAGGGAGCTGCCATCAGCAGTGACCTACTTGATGTCATGGCAGAAAGGCGTGTTTCAGATGCTGGCCTAAATGCAGATGATTGTTGGTTGGTGCTCATCTATCTGCAGTGTGATATACTTAGAAAATAAGTAACATCTGCCAGAGGGCCTCTCTCGCTTTGCAACTAGGTTCAGTTGGGTTCCCTTTCCTTATCCGTACAGTGGTGTGGGTACAGCCCTCACAGATGACAGGCACATGAGCCCTGCTTACGGAGAAAGTGTTGCTATCCGTAGTATCCTTAATATTTACGAGAAGTGCAGTTAGTGCTGGGCGTTTTCTTTGTAAGGGCCTGTCAACCACGAGCCCTCTGAAACTGTGCCAGGATACAGAGAATCAGGAGATCTATTTTAAAATGCTATGCTCAATTTCTACACTTTCTAGGGGGCTCTTGAGTCACATTTTCAAGCTTCACCATGCACCCATGCAGAATTGTTCCCTTCCAAATGATGCCAGGGGTGGTGGCAGTGAGGACTGAGCGAGTTGGTCAGTCCTGTGCTTTTGGGCCCAGGGCTTTACTAGGGACCAGCAACACTCATAAATTAACATCGCAGGCATTGGCAACACTACTGACGAGAAGAGTCTTTCCTCAACAAACCTTGCTGTGTTATTAAAGGCATCATTTTGAACATGAAAGGCTTAAACGTGGAGAAGGAAATGTTTCAGCTCGTCCGGGAGGAGAAGTCCAGTTATTTTTTGATGCTGGTTGTGTCCAAAGCACCTCCTGATGCACAAGCGGCACAACTGCATCAAGGACAGCGGCCCTGGAGAAAGAGCCGGGGAAGAGGTTACACATGTGGCTTTATCGCCCCCAAATTGTAAAGCTGAAACGGCAGCTGTGCATTACCACTCCCCCCAACTCCTGCAACCCACCTCGCGCAGGGGGTGTGCGGCCACCCAGGACGCTCAGCAGTGAAAAGCCAGACCTGTGCCCACCAAAGGACATCAGCCCGCCTGCGATTCAATTCAAGCCTAGTCACTCTCTGTCATTACACAGCCGCAATTAGCATTAGCAGCGTCAGTCTTTTAAGCTGCACGAGCGTGAAGTGAGTGCTTTGTGTTGTCTGAGAAGAAGACATGATCAATGCTTCCTTCAAAGTCCTTTCCCCCCTGACTCCCACAATGAGATCCAAGTTTGCAGCCCACTGCTTTCTTGAGACGTATTGCATAATAGTGACAAACACATAGCAAAAGAAATACTATATAATCCTTTATTTAAACCTTCCAGATTAACCGGTCCCATGCTGATAAATACAAGCCCTGCTGAAGAATCTGAAGAGGTAGATCCTGTGTGATGCTTTTAACTGCAACACCTTTCAACGTTCAGCCCCCCAACATGTCATTTGCGCCCTGGTGTGCAGCACGCAGGGGTGACAAGTGCGGTGGGTCACGGGGGGGCTGTGGGAGGGTAGATAAGAAGGGCAAAGCAGGGGCAGCAGCGAGTGTGGACGCGGGGCTTGGGTGCTGGGAGTGGGGAGGAGATAAGAAGAGACGCTGTAGAAAGCGAGAGTGAGGGAAGTGAGCTGGGAGGGGACAGTTTAGGTGCCACCTGCCTGCTGGGTGGGTAAGTTAGCGGGCACCAGAGAGCCGAAATGTTAGTGCTGGTGGAGGAGTGAAGTGCAGCAGAAGGAACGGGGGCTGCAGCAAAAATGCGGTGAGCTTTAATCAGCTTTTGAGTCTTCCCTCGCACAGGCCACCACATTTCCAGTGGCTCTGCAAGGTTGAAAACTGCTGCACTATTTGAAGCACTGTGCAAAGGGCTGCACCCTCCTGCTAGGAGTCAGTGGATGATTTACCCTATGCTTGGATACAAGACAACAAAGCAAGATGATACGGGGCAAGTGAGACTGGTTATTGCAGTATCACACTGCATGCGTCTTTGGCCACTGATCCCACAGATAAATGCCCTGCCTGTAAACATCTCATTTAAAAAAACTTCCGTTCAAAAAAAAAAAACCTCAAAAACGAAAGACTTATCAAAACACAAGCAGTGTCACTACACTGAAAAATATTTAGCAAGTGCAAGCATACTTTAAAAAAAAAAAGTGCATTTTTGGATCATTAGCTAATTCTCCCACCCACACATAGGACTCTCTCTGCGACGCAAGCAGGGTAGGCAGTGGTCCGGCAGCATGGTCAAGTCCTGGGAAGGGAGACCACCATGTGTACCACACTTGCTCTACACTAGTCCTAGGGAGACTCTGGGTTGGCACACTCACCAACTCATCTCTGGTGGAAAAACATGCTCCCTCCAGCCTGTCCCGGCCGTGGGCGCAGGGCTGCTGCCCCCCAGCATCTGCGGCGTGGGGGGTGAGGAACCATGTGGGAGTGGGGCAGGAGAGCAGCAGCTCAGCCCTGCCGGTGCTGGGGGGCTGTGGGGCTGGCAGGGTGACTCTGATCCCCATAACACATTGCCAAACCTCCCTGTGAAACCACGTTTGCACCTCTCTCCCAGGTTGCAACCGTTCAGCCAGCCAAAGAAGTTAGACATCAGCTGCCCATCAGGCATGACCCTACTCAGAGAAGGGCATGCTGGAGAACATCAGAAAAAAACTATTCAGCAGCAAAATGCCCTTCAGGCATTTATCATTTCTCATTTCGATTGCTGAATTTCACTTAGAAAAGTTCCTTACTGCCCAAGCTGTCAGCTGAGCCCAAGCAGCGCTTCTTGGGCCGGCTCCACAGGGTGTGCCTGAAATCGTTTTCTATCCCAAATAAACAGGACACACGCGGTGCCACGGGAGTCAGGACCATAATGCAGCAGGGATTGGAGCTTGAAAAGATCACCGCTCTGTGCACCATAGATTAGGCTGGGAAACCAAATATCCGTTGCTCATACATAACATGCACAACACAGTTATTTTCACACTGTTATTTTCGTGTTACTATTTCAAGTAGGGCCTGATACATCACTTTATTACTCCAGTTTTACCTTGGTGTAAATCTGTTCATGACAACAATCACATTGACATGTAACTGGAATAACAAAGTCATGTGCCACACCATCAGCAACTTGTTTAAAATAATGAAAATTATTTAGTAATGTGCATAGTTTTCTGACAGAATGAGAACATCTGAAGAAGAACACAAGTACACCAATGATTAAACATGAGAGACCTTATTCTAATTTTCCTGAAGATTGGTAAGTAAGAGTTCTCTCCATAATTCATTGAAGTATTCATAACGAATAAAATAAAATGGATCTGGAAATATTTCATTTACAGGTACAAAGTAAGCACTTCCTAAGGGTTAAGCCTACAGTTTGATACTGCTGGATTATTCAGCACATAATGTTGGCTTTTAAAAAAAGCCTAATTTATAAATGTATATAAATATATATATATTCATTATATCATTCTTGTGCAATTTTCCTTAATCCCCACAAAAAACCTAATATGGAGTCTTTCATTTTAAAGATGCTTTTGTACCTACATAAGATCTTGGCCAAACAATAAAAGTAAAGGACAAAGAACTAGAAGATCAGTGTTTCAACATACTTTTTTTTTCCCAGTATCACATACATTAAAAGTTTTCTGGTTGCAATTTTGCATTTATGCTGAGACCAGTATCTGGCGTCTACCTGACCATCAGCATACTGATTAACCGAAGATCCCAGTCCTAGAGCTCCCCAGCTAGCCTCAACTCCCATCAGAGGTGATTTTCTGCCTGCGTTTGTTGGCACACTCCAGGTAACACTCCTGGGTCTACTCCCGTCTCAGAAACAAGGGAACTGAGAGTATCCCACTGACTTCAGTGCTTTAGGTAATCAGGACAATGCCACCATTAATTTCTAAGGAGCATTTTGCTTGTTTTTTCGCCCTAAACTCTATTTTGCATTATATTGCAAGCTCCATACGATTGTTCCCTGATGCGGTAGATTCACAACCCGGAGGTTGCCAGATGGGTTATTGTTGTTACCGTTATCCCTAATAGTGTGCCACTGTATTCTGACACTAGAAAACATAATGTCCATATGTCAGCGAATGGAGGTAAGCTTAGTTATCCTCAGTTTTGTAGCACTTGTAGCATGGAATAGCATAGCCTTTTGCAGCAGTTTGTGTGGTTTTTCCCTAATGAATCCCGAGTGAAGGAATAAAACAAGCGCTAAGCGGCACCTTCTTTCTGCAGGAAGAGTCGGCCCACAGGGCTGCCGGGTGGAACCAGCTCCATTGGCCTCTTGCTTTCCGCGTTCTTCACCCAAATGTCCGCTCCAAAGTCAATCAGCAGCGTCACCAACTCCGCACTGCAATTCCTGGCGGCTGCATGCAGAGGGGATTCCAGGCCCTTGCCGCTGTTCACATTTGCTCCTGAACACCAAGAGACGACAAAGAATAATGACAAAGAATAATGACTATACAGTAGCTTATTGCCATTTCCTGCACTAGCTGCTATTTCTCTGAATAATCCGTAAATGCTGTAGCCTCTACGCAGAGGTGGATTTCCCTACGCTGGGGCTTGGCACTACAATTTGCACAGGCATAACACACTGGCTGTGGAGGAGTGGGGTTGTGACTAAGAAAATGATCCCAGAGGAACGGTGCATGAGGAAGTCCTTCATCTACAGCCCAGCCCATGGATATCTTGAAGCAGGACAAAGATGTAGTTCCACCTATGACCCACCTTTGTTCCCCATCCCAGTGCCCCATTCCCTTAAGATACATGCAGATTTCAACCTGCTCTGTACTGGAGGCTTAAGCCGGTGGGATTTCCAAATGCCAAAATATCTGTTGGGGAAAAAATGAGAGGATGGAAAAGTTCTAGAGGCCCTTGGTAGAGGAGGACATAAGCAAGCACCCCCGATGAGTGTTCGCCCATCTGTTATCCTGGGCTAATGCCTCCTAAAACACCCTAAGAAGGGTGAGCTGCAGAACTATTTCAAAACTATTTATAATGTTTTTATAGTACACATTCTCATATATAGAACGCAGCAAAAAACAAAATGGCAGAAAACACAAAATAATAGCCAAACATTTAATATTTAGATTAATTTGTATTTGACTTCTTCCAAAAAAAGATCACTGTGCTAAATAATAGTGCATAAGGTGATCTACATGGCGTTTGCTTGTTTTTTCCAAGGTGGCTTTGTTGGTCCATTGTTTTTGTACTAGCTATGTGGCTACTTTAGGTTATATAGCCCTTTTTGTTAGAAGAGATGCACTACTGTAGACAACAAGAAACGGTCTTGTATAATTATGCAAGCGCTTAGACTTATAGCTAGGTTTATTTGATGCAAAGTATATAGTGCTGAACGTTTTTCTGTGCTGGAAATGTTTCAAACTTTTTATGAAGTCAGTGGGAATTAAAACATGTTTGCAGAAATACTATGTAAAAATGATTGAGTCGATTGTTTTGGGGAAAGAGGGAGGAAAAGAAAAAAAGGAAATTTTTTCCTGCCCACTTCAGATAACTGCAGCATCACACACAGACACTGGAAAGGATGGTGTTTGTTCCAGGCTCCACCAGCCATGTGAAACCCAGGATCACCCATCGGTTTTGTTGGGAGCTGTAAAGCTGAATTCCTGTGTCAAGACGACCCTGGCTACCCTGCTACCACATTTAACCCAGGGCTGTCATTAAGAGCAAAACATCTCCAGGTCCGAGAGCAGGAGCTCCTCTAAATCTTTGATGTAAAGAAAATCCAAAGTTAGACATTGCAGGAAACAAAAGTACACCACCCTTTATTTTTCTTTTTACCTGACTCAAGCAGTTTCTTGGCACAGTTCACTTGCTGGTTCTCACAAGCTACATAAAGCGGAGTACCCAGATGCTTGATGTTGTGATCGATATTTACCCCATGGGACGTGAGGAATTCGACACATTGCACATGACCTTAAAAGGGATAAAGGAAAAGTCAACTCACAGGCATTTTTTCAGCAAATTCTCTATTGCAGCAGTGTAATTTGGCAAGGATTCAATGTTTTGTCAAAAGGTCGTGCTTTCGTCCAATCCAGTGTTTCCCACCTGGAAAACAGGAGCTGCAAAGCCACTGTTAGCAAAACAGGCTAAAGCCTCGCATTTTATCGGACTCATTTCAGATGTCTACCGGAGATGAGATGAATCACGCTGTGTTTCTCTCCACTGCTTTTGAAGATAGCCAGACGACTCCCTCAGATGTCCACATTGTAGGCAACTGACCTGGACAATGCAACCCTTTCCAGGTGTCACCACACGAACTCAGAGGCCCCAAGAGCCCAGCCGAGCTGCCCTTGGTGAGCACCAGGCGTGGGAGGAACTGCACCGCTCATGATAAGACCTACTAGGAAGGTATTGCCCATGACCTGAATCAAGAAATTATCTTCTTTATCTCTCTTTTCCACTTCAACACGTTGCTAGTAACATGGAAAGGGGTGCTGCTGCCCATGGGGTTACCTCTCTTAGCAGCTTCATGGATGGGGGATGCCAAGTCACAGAGCGGGTGTGGGCTGGCTCCGTGCTGCAGCAATAAATTCAAGCAAGCCACACTGCCACTGACACAAGCGCTGAACAACGGAGTGTGCCAGTCGACAGTAACTCCATTCACCTGGGGGAAAAAAAACCAATCAGGTTTTTTGTTCGTCTTCTCAGTATTTCAAAATAGATTAAAATTATCCAGTTTCTTAACAGAAAATAGGGTTCTCAATACTTTTTATTTAATTCCTTGCAAAAACTGCTTACTGCTTCTGAGGATTACAAGTTTTTATTAAAAAGATTATTAAAAAAATCTTTTTAAATATTGCCCCCAAGTCTCTCCTCCTGCAAAGGAATATCTAACCAGTGCTGCTCTGGAGTCTCTTGGGAGTTACCAACTTACTGAGTTAAATGTGTGCCTATTTCTCAGTTATCTCAGCCAAAATACACCTGCCCATTGCCCTGTCCTGAAATGATCCATTTTTAGCTGAAACTGTGCAGCCCCGCCCTTTTTAAAAAAAGTTTAAACTGAAAGGTGATATATGTATAATGAGTTAATCTTATTCACTATAATTTCGGCATTAGCTCGAAAAGCAGAGGCCGTGAGACACGCCTGTTTCACCATCGTGCTTGCATGTTGTTTCCATTTTCTTCCCATTTTATCGTCAGTTGATCCTAACAGTCCTACACCTCTACTTAAGACTCTGCATATTGACACTAGTGGGATTAGTTTGTGCAGAAAATAAAACACACCCTTAATTGTTGCAGGATTATAAACCCTTTGCAAGAGGAACTTCCACTTATTCTTTCGGTAAATGCTGAGAACGTTGCACCTTCATCTAAAGAACAAGAGCAACTCTTGTTTATATCTGTGATTTTTGGATTGCTTTATCAAGAATTGCATTTTATAACATATGTACTTTAAGCTGAGATAAGTACAGAACGTAAATCACAGTGACACACTGTCATGAAATAGTACCTCACCTAGCATTAAAAACTGATAATACAACATACTAACACTGGAGATTTTGGTCTGTCCATCATGCACTCACCTGAGCACCATGTTTTAATAGGACACTGGCACAAGCAGCATGACCCCCTAGGCAGGCTTCATGGAGAGGAGACACCTGGTCTGCTGTAACAAGATTCACATCACTCCCCTGATGAATTAATAGAAAATATCATTACAACCAACTACCAAAATCCCCATACAAACAAAAAACCCCAACCCTTTCTATAATGGCCTTTAAAGCTTTATGCAATCACACCTTCCTCAACTGCCTGGAGTTGCTCATCTCCACAGGTAAGCAGAGAAAGAGGCTGTGGTGCTTTGGCTGGAGTGGGTACTGGCACGGCGTACCAGAGGTCATGCCTTCTACACACAGCTAATTGGTGCAGAAAGCTGTAGGCAGTGGACTGTCTGATGGGACAATACAGATATTCTTTTAGGAACACAGCATGATTTTATTTCTACTACACCATGAATAACAAACTCTGAAAAAAAAAAAAAGAAGATTAAAAATTGCTACTAGAGTTCTTGGCAGGGTCTGACTGCCGCCTTTTTACGTCACCGCTCAAGCATTCTGACCCCCTGCCTGCCGAGTCTGCGGTTGTTTGACTGGATCAAATTCTGAAATGCTTTTGAGGTGTTTTCTGGTCTTTGGTCAGAGTGGATCATGCTCTGAAGGAAAGCCAGGCCCTGCATTAGAAACCATTGGTTTGATTCTACAAGATCTTTTGTTTCTAGCAATCTTGGTGCTCCAGAAGGTTAAGCTGGAAGAGTCTCCAACTTTCCAATAACCCTCCCCTTTCCATCAACTCCTCCACAGGCTAAATCCAAGAATTTCAAGGAAACAGAGCAGTGACGTTCAGAATCACTTCTCCCTAGCCGTGCCCTTCTGCAGGGGCCCCGGAAACCCTCAGGCACTTCAGCAACAGATATTTCTGAATTAAAGCCTCAACTGGAGCCTTGCCTGGGTCCGGAGCCACCCCCCACCTGGGGCACCAAATGCTCCTTCCAGACGCAGGAGCTGCAGAAGGAATCCCCCAGCCGCCCAGAGATCCCAGCAACCGGGGTCCCATTACCTGCACCAGAATTAAAGTATGACCCAGGATATTTCGATACATCATCGGCTTAGTGCACGGAGTTTGCGCTAGGCAAGGAACCGCTTGCAGAAAAAAAAATATCTGTTACACGCAGATTTCACTGCATTCTAGTCAACAGGATTTTCTCACCCTGGAGGTTTCAGAGTAAAGAACAGACTGCATTCAACAGCTGAACAAACCCAGCCGAGATCATAACAACCCAGCAGAGGGGTACCTGTTTGATGAGTTTCTTCAGAGTAAGCAGACGCCCATGGATAGAGGCATCATGTAAAGGGGACCAGTCTGAAACAAAGTCTGTATAAAGAGAAAGACAGAAAAAAGGTTAAGAATGTGGACCGTTTCCTCAGCGTACTTTACTTCAACAGCATGACCCCAGCAAATCTCTCTTCTTTGAATTTAATACTTGAGCTGCCAAGCTTTCCTTGGAGCAGCTGCCAGGAGGGAGTGAAACAAGAGGATGGCTTCAATCTGGGTGTGTTTTTAACAGCCCGTTTTGGTGCTGGACTCGCCTCCAGAAGGCAAGAGAGGGATTTGCAGAATATTACCTTGCTCTGACTGAGCTTGTCCCTTGCTTTGAATTATTTCCAGTGCCTTTGTTTTCACAGGCTCATTACACTTTACCAATTAGCTCAGAAGGACTATGTTTTGACGAGGGTACGGCTGCTCAGTCATTTACCCCTCCTCAGGCTAGAGTCAACAATACCTAACAAGAGAAGGTACCAAAGTACAAGGAGATAAATTGTGTTACCTGTTGATTTTGCTCCTCAGTTTTCAGTGTTTGGTGTTAGCCTGTGCAGCAGTGCATTTTAAGTGATAGCTGCATTGCTATTACTAATATTGCTAATTTCTGCGTTGTAGAAACCACGAAGTGAGATACAGCACATATGGAGGGAAGCTCAAAGGAAGGGTCTGCCTCAGCTCATAGGGACAGCCAAGGGAACGGGATGGTACACAAGCTGCACGGCAGCGAGGACACAGGCTCTGCCTGTGAGGGGTGAAGTAGGTCATAAAGAAACTGTTCCTACTACCATGATAAATACACTGATACTTTAAGTGCCCATATAAAGCAAACAGATTCATATTTGCTCTTATAAGGTCTTATGTGAAAGATTGACTTAAGGTCACATTGCCAGACAACTGAGGAGCCACGAAAGGTCCATGTCAGAAACTGAATTTTAACTAGTGTTCCCAAGCAATCTTGGTATATAAAGCTTGATGTTCAGAAAAATACCACATGCCAAAAATAATTACTGGAAATGAGTCATCATAGCTCCAGCTGGATCAAGGAGGTATGGGAGGGAATCCTTAGGGTTAAATTTGGTACCAAACCTGTCAAGTCATGTAGAGTGCTTTTCTGAAAGATCTTTTTGCCAAGCACAAGCATTATTTGATGCATTTTACAAGACATGCCTATCTTTCCTCAATTACGCTGAGAAACACAAAGGTCTGAGGAAACACTTACTGGTAATGATTTTTGTCACTGCACTTCTCTAGTTGCTGTATTTGTTCTTTTTTTTAATATAGTGAAACAAACTAGCTTAGTGCTGAGGACCATACAAATATTAATAGAAGGGGATCTTCAGTATTACAGATTTTATGGCTTGGGGCCAGCTGACAGCAATAGTCCCTCTGGGAGACATTTACTTCCTTCAGTATTCACGGCCTCAAAACTTGGTGTCTGGTCTATGTTAATGGCCCAGGTTCCTGAGAAGCATCTCCAGAGGGCATTTCACCCAGCCTCTTTTGGAAACACCTTTTGCTGCTCTCTGGATATGTCCCACTCTCCTTCCACTAACTACAGAGAAAACCCCAATGACCAACTTGGACGAGTTGCTGAGGTTTTTAGGGACTAGACTAGAGCATATTCATGGAATAGGATGCTTGAGAGCGAGAAGTCTGCCTTCAGCAACAAAACCTAATAAGCCACCATAATTCTTTAAAATAACTTTTATGGATTAGCTGATGATGTCAGTACTTATGCGAGATCTGCAGATCCTGCCTTGTCTCAGGTATGAACATGCATGCGAGGGCTAAACCCCTCATGGTTGATGTCCTCCCGCTTCTGGCTATGCCACAATGTGCTGGGACAGGGTGATAACCAGCTGTGTCAGCCATCACTCAGCCTGTTGGGCTATTGCTCTCTCCCCTTCAAGTGTGCTCTGTAAAGGACATCAAATTCAAACAAGATAAGATCTAGTACAGCGAGATTTACAATGGTTTTGTGATTGAAAAATTCTGCACTAAGTAAATCATGACCTGAAGATGGTGGTATCTGAAATGTGTTGTGTCTATCACATACAGAAGACCTTTGCCTGCATAGCTATCTTAGGTAGGGGGGTGATTTTTTGCGGGCATAGTGGCCGCAAAAGGCCTGCTATGGATTTAGTTATACTTGCAAGACTCATTTATGACTGTGCAATACATTTGTCTAGAGTTGTTCATGTAGGCAAAAGGATATTTCTGCTACTACAATATACCATTTTTGAGCCACTTGATGTCCATCACAATGCTTATCTGCATAGCACACTTTTGCAAATATGTACATATCGTATCTTACTGTCTCTGAACAATGGTTCATTGATGGACTAAACTAGGGTAAATTTTAGTTTCCCTTCTTGGACACAAAAAATGGGGGGTCTCTGTAACAAGCAGCTGGTCAAATTGGTAATAGTCACATGCACATCACAAGAGGGAATCCAACTGGTCCCTGTGATAGTTCTTATTTGAATGAAGTAATTGAAAAAAATCTAGCGGAATAATCAAGACTTCCCCTTCTCTTGTGAGAATCCTTCCCTAACGGTGATCCAGCATGCTCCTGGCTCACAGGACAATCCCAGTGAAGTCCTGGAAATAACCTCAAGGTGGATTTGAAGCCTGAAGGGGGTGAGCTGTGGGCAGCACAAGGCCCTTAGGAACAGGGGTCTCATCAGGGATGATTGGACAAGCAGCTGATTCATGGTTTTCACCATTTCTCCTCATTTCCCTGTCTATGCTTATGACTGCTACCTAGTTAGGGGAAGGGAAATACTAGATCATTGGTTGGTTTATGCTAGGTTTATATTTACTTGATCTGAGCTGTCACTGGGTGCCCCTTGGGGCCAGAAAGGAGGTTTATTTTGTGTCCACCGGAGACTAACCATGACTAGAGACGGGACGCAGATCTGGTGGCTGGAGCTTCTGTTACCTGGCCAGTATATCCTGTTCACGGGTGCAGTTAAAATGTCTATCAGCTTTGAATTCTGAAGGAGAGATGCCTTGGAGAGCAGGCTGGGAGGGACCGTCAGCCCTGGGGCTGTGCCTCCTCTGAGCATGGGGCACAGTCTCCTTCCTGCACTCTCCCCAGGGAGAAAGCTTGGCACCTTCTCCTGCTCTTGGCATGTGTTTGTTGTAGCTGCGGGTTTGGGTCTTTTCCTTCAGATCCTAAGTTTGTTGCCAGCGAACTGGAAAGGTGTTTGGTGATCTATCGACCATGACCTTCAGACTAAGTGTTTGGTGGACACTTTGAAACCTGCCATCTATTCCACTGCTGCCTGTGACTATGAGACACTGTCAGCAACTGTGCAGACTTGGTAGGTAAATCTGCACTGCCAAGTGAAGAAAGCCAGGAGGATAATTCAGCATTGAGATTTAAGCAGGTGAAGATGTGAAGGCAAGACGGTCTGCACCATTTGGTCTCAAAGACAGAAATGGTCCCAACCTCTTTTATTAAGCAAGACAGAAATAGCTCAAAAGATGAGACTCCATGAGTCAGTCTTGTATTACTTTCACTACGAAAGTCAAAGGGAAAAAAACGAGAAACTGAGAAACAACTCAAACTTCACAGGCACAGATTCATCAACTCTGATGTGTTTCGTACTTGGAAGAAGCCTCAAAATTAGAAGACCAAACGATAGAAGAGATGTAACCCCAATACAGCTTTATGGGTGGTACCAAGTGCATGAAATGAGCAGAGGAATTAACTCAGGAAATCTGGGTAATGTACGTCAATAAGTTTTTAAAGAAAATTGTATTATTTGTAATTGGCATCATTTGAGCTCTGCCTGCCTCCTTCTCTGTTCCATGGGCCATGTCCCACAAGAAACGTTGTAGTTCCAGTAAGTTCTCAAACATCCTTTGCCTTCAGCAAATGGACAGCCATTTCCAGAATCTATGGTTCTGGTCTCATAAGGATAAAACTATGCTACAATTTTTAAAGCACAGTATTATTAATTGGCTAAAATAGCTTTGCTTTAAAAGTGATGCGTGTCAAATGATGCTTATCTGACCATGCTGTTGTTCTTGCTGATCCTGCCTGTGTTACCATTGGCTGTGTATCCAGGCTCTGTAAAAAGGTTTTGAATTTCCCATTTAGAAACGAATGCCATTGCCCAATCTGCATGAGTTGCAAGGGAAGCATGTTTATAGTAATTGTAAAAATCTAGATTGAGGAACAAGTTTTGTGAGCTGCAGCTTGATCTTTTTTTGGCCACACAAATACAGGCGGGGTTTTGTGCAAACTACCAAGTTGTTATATCAACGTGTGAGCACTCTGGTGACACAGAGGGAGGTGCACGGTCATGTTATCACATCCATGTGCAGAATTTATCCATTCAGTGCTTGCTTGAGAAAACAGGGGTTTCTACTGAGACTCTAAAAAAGAGCCAGACTAGACCATAGTCATCTATGGACTGGCCACTAGCTTGCGATTTTGCCAAGTCTTAGCAACAAATTAAAAGATTGACCACATAAGCACCAAAATGTGAGTGGAAAATAAAAAGAGGTATGTGCCAACGCGTCGTAATCCAGCTGGGAATTCTGCACTGACAGGAACTAAGGCTTTTATTCTAAATGGAAGTGGAGGCCTATGGTAGCTTCACACTAGCCTTGGATGCTTTGGGAAGAGTGGGATTAAGGGCCTGTCTGATGACTAATTGCTGGGACGCACAGTGTGACCCCGAGCTGCCATCTCCCCTGCCCCAGCTCCGCCTGCCACAAACACCTCCACCCTGGAGCAATGCCGGGGAGGCAGCCTCCCTGCAGGGGAAGGCAAATTTCCCCAGTTCCTGCACCCAGGGCATCGCCCTCCGGCAAACCACAAAATTTCCATTTTCTGCCTGCTCCAGGCTGGTGTCTCGCTTGGAGGGGGAGGGTGGCTGCCGTGGACATTGGGGTCTCACTCCCTCCTTCTGCACAGCAAAGGAGGCACACCGTCAGTAGTGGAAATTATCAGTATTTATACCATACATAGGCTTTTGATTAAAGCCTAAGTAAATGCCAGTGCTAACTGGCCATGACTTCTAAAATCCTGAAATAGTGAATTTCAGGAAAGTCCTCAAAACGTTTTGACCATCAGAGCTGCCCGTGAAGGAGCCAGGCCGGTGTACACGGGTGGCACAGCTGTGTTCACTGCATGTACCACCACAGCAACAAGGATTTCTGATTGTCAAAAAAATGTACAACTGCTCTCTCACAGAGGAACGAGACTGTTTATCCAAATTTGAATTTTACCCACACCTCAATCCACAGGCAAGCTGAGTCAGGCCTCAGGACCTTCAGCATCTAGATATCCAAAACCCCACTGGCTTTCAGTGGCATTGGATCACCTAGCTCCCCTTTCACTGCTGAAAATCCCAGCCAGCCCAGAGGTTACATTAAACCTCTGGTCATATTTGATTGCACTGCCATCACTTGGGCAGGGTGGTAAGGTGTACACAGAGGAAGCTTTATATCAATAACCACACAAACGCGCAAACCCTGACTGCTCCCTGTGGACAACAGAGCATTCACAGGATCTTTCTAGAAGAGCACTCATTTTTGTGGTGATGGCTGAAAGTTCCTTTTTCCAGCCTCTGGCCATGCGGAGGGTGTTACACACCCCAGGCCTGTCCCCAGGCTGGTTTCCTTCCATGGTGGTCATGCATGGGGCAACTCACAAGGGGCTTTGAAATCCTTTCTGCAGAGGTATGCTCTTGCATACACATTTGCATGCACATATGCTTATGGCATCATATATAACAGTATTACAAATGGTATTTTTCATATTCTAAGGCTTTCCTCTGAAGTTTGTGATACATGTAGCCAGAGCCAAATACATTCCTGCTTTATGTTGCCAGCAGAGGTTATTGACTCTGCTAAGGTGCAAGCAGACACAAGAGGAATGGACTGAACTCTGATTTTCAAAGGACCAAGTTATCTGTGTGCAGCAGTGCAGTGTGCGGGCTCCCCTCCTTCCAGCCTCCATTTTGCTGGAGCTCATCTCAGTGCGGACCTGGTTTGGTTCATACTCTTAATAACATCGCCGTCCCTTCCTTCCCACCCCAGCCTCAGTATGTACATACGTGACACACATGAGGAAAGGCAGGCAACACAGCAGCTATACTGATCATCTAGTTTTACAGTCTTATTTTCCTATTTGGTATGAATGGAAGTGTCCTGAACAGCCCAGGAAAGGAGGGAGAACAATGTAAAGTCACGTTATCTTAATTTACCTCATTCCCTCTGCACACACTCTGAGCTGAAGGAGTAGCTTCTCAGAAAACAGAGCTACAGGAAACACGTCTAGCTAAACTGTTATGTGAAGTTAAGTTACTTGTCTTTTGTCACTGTGTCATATTTTCAATGTCTCTGGGCCAGACAACAGAGCAATGATCAGAGGGAGGCCATTTCTCTGAATAACTGTTCACCAGCAACCACAACATCATTGGTCACAACTGACCGCAACGCCCTGGCCATTGCAGAAGAACCCAATAGGGCTGGTGGCTCAGACTGGGCAACAACACTTGGGTCTGCTCATCTGAAGAAAAAAGAAAAAGAAAAAGAAAAAGAAAAAGAAAAAGAAAAAGAAAAAGAAAAAGAAAAAGAAAAAGAAAAAGAAAAAGAAAAAGAAAAAGGAAAAGGAAAAGGAAAAGGAAAAGGAAAAGGAAAAGGAAAAGGAAAAGGAAAAGGAAAAGGAAAAGAAAAAGAAAAAGAAAAAGAAGAAAAAAGAGAAGAGAAAAGAGAAAGAAGAAAAGAAAAGAAAAGAAAAGAAAAGAAAAGAAAAGAAAAGAAAAGAAAAGAAAAGAAAAGAAAAGAAAAGAAAAGAAAAGAAAAGAAAA
This sequence comes from Calonectris borealis, assembly GCF_964195595.1. NCBI lineage: Eukaryota > Metazoa > Chordata > Aves > Procellariiformes > Procellariidae > Calonectris > Calonectris borealis. The sequence goes on along the minus strand of NC_134312.1, from coordinate 135,800,918 downwards.
GAAAAGAAAAGAAAAGAAAAGAAAAGAAAAGAGAAGAAAAGAAAAGAAGAGAAAAGAAGAGAAGAGAAAAGAAGAGAAAAGAAGAGAAGAGAAAAGAAAAAAGAAAAGAAAAGAAAAGAAAAGAAAAGAAAAGAAAAGAAAAGAAAAGAAAAGAAAAGAAAAGAAAAGAAAAGAAAAGAAAAGAAGAGAAAAGAAAAGAAAAGAAGAGAAGAGAAGAAGAGAAAAGAAAAGAAAAGAGAAAAGAGAAAAAAGGAAAAAGGAAAAGGAAAAGGAAAAGGAAAAGAAAAAGAAAAAAGAAAAAAGAAAAAGAAAAAAGAAAAAGAAAAAAAAAATGAAAAAAAATAAAAAGAAAGGAGAAAGAAAAGGAGGAAAGGAAGAAGGAAGGGAAGGAAAAGAAAGAAAAAGAAAAGAGGAACTGAGCCAGTGCTGAGTTTCCAGCTGGCACTAATCTAAGTCAAACATGCCACATTGCAACTTCTTTTTCAGTGTGCTGTGGTTCAAGTGTTGCATTTGTTTCTGCTTGTACAAACTGCAATAAAAAAATCACTCTTTTCTGTGATGCACCAAAAAAACAACCAAAAATTCGGTATCAAATAGGAATAGCTTATTAAAATCCCTTCTGAAGCGCGAGGGCATGGGGACATTGCGTGGGACTGACTGTGGACCTGCACTGGAAGCAGGACGTCAGGATGAGCACGCCACCGTAGCCTGACCCTGCCCTTTGCTGCTGCTGGCAGAGGCGAAGGCTTGCAGGGAGGCAGGCACGTTACTTACCCCTCATCAGCGGGTTTGATAGAGGCATGGCAGATGCCTGGCCTCCGGCTCCTTGCGATTTGCTGGCATTTTGATTTGTTCCCTCATCATCCATCTCAGCCCCGTCTATCCAATTTCTGTTTTTTCACTTCGCAGTCGGTCTCGAGAGTTCAAATTCCATCGTCCCCGGCGAGCCCCCGGTGGTGGGAGTAATTTATTAAGCAGACTCTGCGCGCACGAGTCAAACAGACCTTGCAGCAGACTGGGACGTGGTGCCGGCAGCACTTTGTGCAGAAACTCGAGTACCTGGGTTGGGATTTAACGAAACAGCTCCCTGGCTGCCCTGGGAGGCAGCCAGCGATCCGGCGAAGCGAGAGATGTGCCTGATGTCACATCCTCTCCAACGCGGCGCCCAATCGGGGCGCCCGCCATCCGTTTTTATCAGGAAGGAAATTCTTAGTTTGCCAAAAAAACAAGACAGAAAGAGCCAGTTCAACTAGTTGAGCAAACTCTGCCTGCAGGGGATTTGCAAAGAAAACCCGCAGAGATAGGAGCGCGCGCGGATCTGCACCACTCGCCAGCAAGTTGTTCGCAGGCAACTTTGCCGCGCACCTCCCTGGGCGCTGTACGCTGTGCAAAACCACCCCTCTTATCTGCCAAGCCCCGATGGTATGCAAGAAAGAGAGCGCCGAACGCCTGCTGCGCAGCAGTGGTCGCCGCATACCCTACGGAAATTGAAACCACATGGCTGGGGAGCTGCGCTTCCCACTGGAGGCCCTGCCTTGTCTCCACAGCGCGGAAATCGCAGCGCTGCGCGGGCTCGTTTCCTTCCCCCGCAGTTCAACCAATTTCCCCGAGTCACAGTCACACCGGGAGTTTCGTATCTGAGCAGTGCCCTTTTATTTTTAAGCAATTTCTCCGTCTAAACCAAACATCGCTAACCTACCAGTGAACAAATGGCAATGTTTTTTCAGGAGGACCTCCGCCTCATTTCTCTGGATCTGTTTGCAAAAATTCTGTTCTCATGGATCATCTCCACTTGCACTTTTTTCTTTCCCAAAATAGTATAATTTACAAGCGCAAAATCCTTTTCCTGTCTCTGAATATTTGCTCATTTGTGTACAAGTGCAAGAGGGCAGAATTTCCATACAAAAGTCTAAACCATGTAAATAAAAATTAAATGTTTTTTTTTTTTAATTTGCCTACTAGAGCAGAATTTGCATTTGTGTATTTGGAGATACATAGCTGCTAATCCGGGCTAATTCTGGTCCTAACTCAGCTGAGCCTAAGCAACTGGGTTTCATTTTTATCCCTATCTATAACCATGCAAGAGATCCGGAATGGTATTTAGGGTTTCTTTGTCCATATCTTTAAAAATAATCAGTTATGTTAAAACATACAAACAGCAGCTGAACGTCATCCACAAACCCTGCCAGCAGGGAACCTGTGAAGGCAACGTGGGCGCACGTCGGCGCACAACTGCTGCTGACGTATGGATGAGGACAGGGCCTGGCCCTTCCAGGGCTCTCCCTGCTGAATGCCCTCCTGGCTCCTGGGTTTGGCCCCTCATGCTGGATGCAAGCTGACGCTTTGGTCTGACTGGAAATTACATTTGTCTCTTAGTCAATGAAATTTCAGCATCAAAAATGTTGTGGGAAAAATGTGTAAGTGGTGGAATGGTAAAACAATTTTTTCCCTTTAGTATTGCTTGAGTTTAGGGGCTAGGTTACCACATCTTAGATTTAATCGTATCTTTAGCAGTATTAGCAAACATGTCAGCAATTCCACCATTAAAAGGAATGAGCACATGTATCCAAATATGCAATAATAAGGGTTATAAGTGAAGAAGGATTAGCTAAGAGCTTTACATTCAACCATAGTAAGAAGGTGCATACAAGACAGAAGTCCCTTAGTCCCTAGTCATCCATGGGTAGGGAGACTTTGGCCGTTTGGTCCTTTGACTGAGAAACCTGCTGACCGTATAGGGTCATCGTTTGAACAGTCTGGTATTGGTTGCACATATTTTGGTCATGTTGCATTACACGAACCTCTGCCTTGACAGATGAGCTGTAGCCTGGTCTTCCTGGAGGCTGGTAAGGTTGCACAGAGCGCCTAGCGGGGCCGATGAGCCTGTAGCCCTCCCCATGGGGACGGATATCCCCGCCCTCCATCACCCTTTCCGAAAGGGGGGCTGCTGAGATGCCCACAGCATGTTGGTAGCCCACAGACATACTTTATCCCAGGCTGTTGGTGTCCTGGTCCATGTGTCCATTTATATCTCATGGAATTAATAGACACAGGGTTAACAAAAGGAGTTTCTGGTTTGATCGCACTTGTCTTCTGACAGCACTAGGGAGGCAAAAAGCAGAACAAAGCCACAACGAGGGCAGGATCCAGTTTCCACATCCATTCCTCAGAACTGGGGCTCCTTTCAGGGCTACAGGACCACACACTGTAATTTCACTCTTTGGGCATGATCTCTCCTTTGGATCATGGTATAGTCCCAAATAACTAGACACTTGTACCCTCTGTTGGTCCTGAAATCTTTTGCTTAGTCAGTGCATCTTCAGTTCTGTGATGATTCCCCCATCTTTGTTCCAGCCTGGAAATGTCTTACGTTACAACATCCCACCTGTCTCCTAACAAACTGGAGAAAAGTGACCCTTACCTGGGATGTAGCCATCCCATTTCTTGGTGCAAGCAGAATTTCTTCAGGCATTAATAGTCTTAGCAACAATTCTACCCAGAATTAGGCATTTAGCTGGCTCTGGCTCTTTCTGGTAGGAGTATGAGGTAAGAAGACAGCACAGCTAGTAACTTCAAATCTACAAAAATTCATAAGATTAAAAAAATTCACACTCAAAGTCTTCAAGCAACTACACTGCTTTTATTTCAAAATACACCTTACCCTATCTTTGCATCCTAAAGGGCCTACAGGCATAGACTGTGTTGAGCCATTAGATGGGAAATTCATGGAATTGGTAAGTGATGAGATGATTACCTCTATGCACACAGTGGGGGGAAAGTCACCATTTGAAAGAAATTCTGCAGTCCCTGGAACCGCGTGGTTCGATCTCCCCTGAGCCTTGCCTGACCCGTCTACGTCACCATCTTGCACAGCAACCTTTGCAGGGTTAGGACAGTTCAGGGGGAGGCCAGGTCCCTTTGTCCATTGAGATTTAGGTGGCGCAGGGAGCTCTGCCCAAGTTGGGGATTCATTTTATATTGTACGCGTGTATATATATGTGTGTGTGTGTGTGTGTGTGTGTATGTATCTATGTATATATGTGTGTGTGTACATACATATCTATAGATATATATGCATGTACATCTGTGTGTGTATGCGTGCGTGTGTGCGTAGGTCTGTGTACACATATATAACCAAATTACATTTTCTACCCATTTCATTTAAAACCAAGTTTCTCCCATCACATGGTGGGAGAGCAGGAAAAGTACCTGCTAAGGGACCTATTGGAAGTGAACACCTTAGCTAACACCCAGAACAGTGCAGGTTCCTCTGCACTTATTTAAGGGACAAGATGGTCTACTTGGATTTACAAGCTGACCCCAAAGAACTGAAGGAAACATTGGCTCATGCTCTCTCTCTTCAACTGATGGTTGCAGCGGCAGTTCCCAGGCTTTGTCACTTCTGGAAATGTTTTTGTGGTCCTCACCCATGATCAATGAGACCTTATTTTCAAATCATAGATCCCTAAATATTTTTCTTGCAGCTTGTGAAAATGCAGGTTCCTGGCTCTCCCCACCTTTTGCGTTTGTCCTGTGTGGTGTCCACCACAGCCTCTATCCAGCACATGCACACCTTCTCCTCAAAGAATTATTTTTTTTTTGGCCAGATCTCACCTTGCAGCAATCTTCTGTGTCACATATATTAATAAGGTTGGTACTTTTTACAGTTGTAAAGATTCTAGTTATAATTTCTGCTGTTTATAGAAGAGGTACAATGAGTAGAAAGGCTGAATTAGCAACACAGAGAACAGAGTAAAAAAGAAAGAAACACTGCTTTTCTTCCAAATTGCACAATTGCATTCCTTTCTCTTTGCTGAGATTTTCCCCACTACTGTATGGGCAGCCAGGAAATAAACATGTGAGGTTTCTAAAGCCTTCATTATAAGACATGTACCATTATCTCCCAAGGTTAAAGCTGTATTGATTATGCCTACATTAGTAACGAAGCATGAGTCCCTGGAGCTGTGAGCTCTAGAGAGCCTCAAAGGGAAGTTTCAAGCCCTGAAAAAATTGCTTTATTGTGAGTCCAAGCTGTCCTTCATTTCATTTGCAAGTGGGGAGCACACTCAGAGGTGAGAGTGTAGTCACCTTCTCTGCTGACCAAGAATCGTGCTCCTCTGAGTTATACTGCAGATGCCCTTAAGCTGATATGCAGCCAGATTACAGCAGAGAATAACTAGAAAACACATAGGTCAAGAGTTTGATGAACATTAATTGTCTCTTGAGCTCTTGCTTCAACTAGAAGCTTAGACATACCTACAGAGACAGGGTGCTGGCTTTGGCCTGGTGTGGCAAATAATATTATTTACCATAATATTATTTATCATAGAGCCACTTGCTTCTTAAGCATCATTTTGATATTAATAGCATCATCAAGCTAAATGAAATTCCCCGAAAAAACATCCCAAAGTCAGGGGATTCCTATAGGGTCTATACAGCCTTGCTGGGTGCCAGAAATATGCAAGAAAGCTTTGATTCACTTAACGTCCTTAGCTGCAAATCTTTTTTTGGAAGCAAGCAGAAAATTCTCCTGCAACAAGGGAACGTGTTTTAACATCAACCTGGATCTCAAGATAAACAGCACTCAACTTCAAATACAGATCAGAAACAGCTTACACAACTCAGAGACACACCAGAGCTTTTAGTCATTACAATACTATTTTCCATTTAAATAGCACCTACATCCCCAAGTTCTACATAAACGGAGCTAGCTACAGAAATCACTTCATCGTTATTCAAATGCAACCATCCTCAGTGGATAAAAGTGCATAGTAAAGTTGAACATACAACACTCAATATTACTTTTTCTGTTTACAGCATATCTTATAAACAGAATCAAATTTTTTCCTCCTTCAAAAATATAAATTTTTATAAGTAATTCAATGAAATGCTCTGCTATCCTGATTTTTTCTTCCACTTGCTGATCAGTTCTTAAATTGTGCACATCAATTATTCATCACAGAAAATACTTCATTATTATTTACTATTTTGGACAAGTGTAACGCTTATTATTATTATTATTAGCACAAATATTGCTACAAACAGTGAAAACACGCTGCTGGTAAATCTTTCTTGGCATGCAAATTCAGTGTTGGTTTCTGAGGATGCAAACCACAGAATTACAGAAAATGTTCGGAAAATTGGACACAAAACATGGGATTTGTTCAATTTAACTTCAGAATCAGAGCCAGAAATCCTAGCTTTCCTTTAGAGCTAATGAAGAGAAATAGGCATTTTAAGACCATGATTCATCTGACCTATTTTAGATGTCTGCTCTGAGAGGACATGAATTGGGCCTTTAGAGTCAGCCTTCACCGACTCTAAAAGGGAGCCCTAAATGATAAGCAGAGATTTAGGTGTGTATGTTTAATCAGCTGAAATCCGCCTTAAAAGTATGGCTGAACTCACAGCCAAGTGACCCGACTCTGACCACCTGCCCGTGCTGCTGTGCTCTCTACTGCCCAGCCTCTGGATGCAACAGCTCAGGGTGAAACCTCTTCACTCCAGCAGAAGGTCAGCGTTGCCCAATGCCTGAACCACAAAACCTTGACTTTGGGGCACCTACACCTCAGAGGGGAGGATTTTGACAGATAGCTCCGGCAGATTTAGCTGCAGTGGTGTAAGCCGTTGCCCCCTGCGCCGTTCTCCACTTTCAGCAGAGATTACCCACACCCTTACACGGGATGGCAGCACTGGCCACGAGCCGTTGCTGCAACTGTCTTAGTACATACTCCATTATGTTAGCTCAAAACCCTGTAAAAGCAGTTTTCTTCTCCAGCCTGTAGACTTGAGCCCTGAGACACTAGCACATGTCACATCCTCCTCTAAGGCAGTAATTTTCAGCTGATAAGCAAGGCAAACATCTGGGACAGCCATGTTTTAAATCACAGCAGTTAAATCTGCCAGAGCTTGTCCGCAGGAGTACTAAATCACCAGCACTCTTTCCTGAGGTACCTGGGTTTTCTTTGGAAAGCTGCTGTGAAATCTCTGAGCAGGCACAGAATGAAGAAATTCTCCCTTGGAGAAATTTGTAATATCGTCCAGTTCTTGTATCCCTAATTTCCTTTCCTCAAATCAAATCTTTCCTCCAGAGGCTTTCCTTTTCTTACAGTTGTTCTGAGCATGCAATGTTTTCATTTTCCCTTCCTCTCACTCTCACAGAAACTTCCCTTTGCAAACATCCTGTCAGCCTGGTTGGGGACCAAACAGACTTCTGCAAGTAACTGTTGTTCCCTTACACAGGTTGGCAGTTTTACTTAACAAGAGAGTCTCTAAATCGAAGCCAACAAACCTGAAGGAAGTAGCAAACACGTCTTGGTGTCAGTAGCACCTGGATCTCTGCTTCAACTCGTTGCAGATGTACAGAAGCATCAAGATTTCCCAGGGAACAGGACAAACTTAGCATGAGAGCTTGCACGCAAGTTTCTTGTATTTTCTTTGTGGCAAAGAGGGGATTAGGGGCATCCTCCTCACAGAGAGAAGAGCAGCAACACTCCGTTTTTCACCACCTGGTGCCAAATGTCTCTCAGCGAACACATAAGTGTCTTTGTATGCTACAAAATAAATCTTGACATTGCTTTCTAAACTGGCTTTAAAACCTGTACTCTACAGTCCATACAAAAAGAATCCAAACCCTGAATGTTTTGTTTCAAATTGTTGTGATTCTAAGCCTTTCTCGGGATTTTTTTGTCCTGTCTCGTGGGTTGTAATCATGGTTTGTCAACACTGCCAGGTTACTAGTGTGGTGAAATGATCTCATGTGACAAGTACACACCAGTAAGCGGATGGTAGGTGTAACCACAGCAAAAACCTCCACCTAGTACTTGAGAGCTGTGGTGTTTTTTTACCACAGTCTCCTGTAATTTGGCTAACTGTAAGGTAGTCTTGTCCAATACTGAGTTTAAGTGAAACCCAAATCCAGGCAGAGAGCAGATTTCAATTTCTCTCTCCTCCTCTTTTCTAACTTCTCATTATTAGTTTTGAAAAACAGTGGGAATTCTTTGGCTTGCTGGCAAATCTTTTGGGTTCCTGAATTTCCAGTGTAAAATAGCCATTTCTGAAGAAAGCAAAATAATTTCCACAAATTTCCAAAATTTTGTCAGAAAAACAATTTCCATTTAAAAAACAAAAAGTTATGATAGTCTTCCAACAATCCCAGTGATTAGACCAGTGTGAAGGAAACCCAAATGTATCACAAGCAAGCTCAGCGCCACAGAGCTCAGCCAGGTTGGCCCCGCTAAGCAGCACTCATGGTGGCAGGTCCCATTCAGAGCATATTCCCCAGTACGGAGACTGCCAGCAACCACGTCATCTTCCCAAGCCCAAAGGCCCGTGGTGGGTCTTACCAAACTAAGCAACTTTCCCTCTCTTCCCCTTAGTTGCTCTCTCTTCCCTCTCCCTATCAGTACCAGGAGGCAACAGCAGTAACAGCTGAGGAGTATTGGAAAGGCAGATGGGAGGGTGATAAAAGGCTCATGGGATGGAGGCATCTGATTAAGGGGCTCCTCTGCTCTGGTGCTTCTCTTCCCCAGTTTTACTGGGGTTAGATGTTCACTGCTCATCTAGCACATTGCATTGCAATAAGCTTTTCCACCCACACTCATGGGCTGTTTTCCAGACCTTGTTGGAGCTTACCTTTAGAAATTTCCCTCACGTGACATATCTTTCCATGCTTCTGCCTGTGATGGGAACAGCCAGCCTGCTCCAGCTGTTCTCACAACCATGGCCTCCCAGGACTTCCCCATGGGGAAAGTTACCAATACCTTGTCACTACTGCAAAATGCAATTTGTGGGCTTGCACAAAAATTAGCCCGTGATGCCTTAAACACTTGTCCTGAACTGGGGCTTCTGTTGGATTCCAAAAATGGCCTGCAGAAAGCTACACTGCCAGCTCAACTGCTTGGGCAATGAGGGCAGAGAGAGAAAATGTCCCTGGACCTTGCATCTGGTTCTGTACCCTCCAGCATCCTGCTGGCATAGCAGGTGCTCTCATTTTCTTTTGGCAAAGATTATTAGCAAATTACTAAGGTGTGTGAAATTACTAGACTTTCCTGAACAACATACTTTCTCCCTGCCCTGCTCCTGGAAGATGGCATGTGGTGCTGTGGAGAAGAGGGCCTAAGTCAAGCCCATAGGAACTGAACTGTTCCCAATGTTACCTTCAGTCCTAAGAAATCCACACACCTGGTATCGGACAGATTAGCTGCTCAGATCAGGAGCTAACCATATTTTCTGTCTTGAAAATGCAAAGTTGGGACTGCAATAAGCAGCCATCTACAGCAGCAGTGTGCCTTGGTAGATGTTTCCTTTGCTGTCCCCAAGCACAGCTTGGCTTTTGTTTTGCATGAGGCTGGAAATCCTCCGAAACAGCTAACAGATGCTGATTCACAATGCTGATATTGTAGAAATAAGAGTAAAGTATTATGATCTGAGCACAGTGACAAGTATACAAGTTTGTCCTAGTTACCACCCATCCACCCATAAGTGGATGAATAACTGAATAACTGATGTTGTGGCAGAAGGGAAACCACCTCTGGAAACCGATGTACAGAGCGCAAGGCTTACCTGAAGCTGAAGTAAAAAGACCAAAGTGTGTGGCAGGACCGCCTGGCCCTGCCCTTCCCCCAGCTGTGGGGGACATCCCTGGTGCACGGCGGGCTCCAGCTGACCTCTCCCAAGGCTGCACCTAACCTGGCGTGTGAGCCACTCCACACCAGGTCCCGGGGTTGTCCACTGTGTCCCAGACCAGGAACAACAGAGCCTCCCCAGGACCCCACTACCCTTTGGCTGGTGGTGGGGAGGAAAAGGTCTGCACCCAGCCCTCGCCCTGGCAGTGGTGCAGGGAGGCATCGGGGGCCAGATCCACGTGCTCCCGCGTCCTCCCAGCCTGAGCACCCCCTCAGACTGCTTGGAGGGGCCAGTTCTCCATGCACCCACCCTCTTCAGAGCAGACCTGGAAGATGCCTGCAGCTGCGGACCGCAAAACAAGAGTTGTCTAAATTATTCTCCATCTTGAAAAGGTGAGGGGGTTGCACCCAGATGTTATTTTCTCATCACATCTCTTCATGACACTATTGGGGCAGGCATCTGAAGATCTGGAGCAACCTCCTCACTCAGCTTACTGTTTCTTCTGACAACTAAGTTTGCTAGAGATTAATACTGACAAAGAGAATTATCTGTTAAAATGTCCCTAGGATGAGCCTTTTTAGTTGCTACACCTAAGACACATAAAAAAAAAAAAAAGAAATCGCTAACAAGTGATTTCATGGTCAGTGGCAAAACCACATTTCTTCCCAAGCTGCTGCACACGTGAAAAGTCTAGGTATTTCTCATCCATTTACAATGGGTGAGTAGCAGACAGAGAAATTTTCTGCACAGAATGAGTCATTTCAGCTCAAAGATTTTAATAAATGTCAGACGAGCTGCCGTCCCCTCGGACACCCGGCAGAGCAGCTGTGGGGCCTTGCTACCGTGGCTGCCCACAGTGGGTGGGAGGGGAGCGCTTTGGGGGCAGAACCAGAAGGCACTTCTAGCAAAAAAGCAGTGTCAGGCTCAGGGTGAAATTTCTTGCCCTATCTGCACCAACAGCCTGTGGGAACCTGCTTGTGGAAACAAGCTGGCATTGCTTGTTGGCATCGTTTTAGAAGAAACTTCTCACTGAAGTCTCGGAAAACCCGGACCCAAAAAATCCATTCCTTAGTCACTCTAGTTACTCAGGATGCCATGTTTCATATATATGCCTTGCTATAAATCTGTACTGACACTGAAAGCACAAGTAGCAAACCAAAGTTACTCACCCATTAATTAGGAGCCATTCGGGATATTTGGGGATGAGTGGTCTTTGAAAGGTACTCGGTGATGAAAAGCACAAAGCTCCTGGGACAAAGCCAAAGTATCTTTATACACATCTCGGGCTACAGGCAGCAGAAACTCACCTTCTGAAACTGCTAAAAGCAAGCATCTCTGCAGGATAATGAGATACAAATAATAAGCAAAGGATGTGCCTCTGGGCCAGTGTCCTTAAAAATATTTCAGCTTACATTGTGATGGAGACAGCATGAAAAGGGAACAGTAGTGGCTCTGTTTACGCAGAGCTTGAGGATGACCTTTAAGCAGTTAGCAATTCAAGAAAGTCCATCTGTAAAGTGGACATATTCTTTGAAACATATTTGGGGATAGCTATACCCCGACTTAATACTTGAAAATGCAGTAAACTGCTGAACTACTTAGTCACTGCGTGTTCCGTGCCCCCATCACCTTCCCTGTCCTCAGCCAGTGTTACACTACTCTTAATATTCTTTATTTAATACTTCTCTCCCAGTTGCCATAACTAGTTGGTATACTTTTTTTTGTTAATGCATAAAATGTGAAAAAACACGCCTTGTTTCCACTGTTAATAAACCCTATCACCCTCACGGGGATTGCTACACCAGCCTTCAAAGAAACACAGGGCCATTGTCACTACCTATAACCATTTGTTGATTGTGACGAGAGTAAAATAGGTATTTAGTCAGCATGTAGTGTGAGAAAAGTGCAGGGAACAAAGATTTTTAACATCCTAGCTCTAAACTAACTTTGTCCAGGATTCAGTAAGTTCATACATCTCCCTTCTCCAAATACAAAGCATAATGCATGTTCCCCACCACCCCAGAAAAAAAAGAAGTTGGGATTAATGTTTGTGAAGTTGGTGGAGCATGACATGGGCATCACACAATGAGTAAGTCATAAGGTCTGTGGAGTCTTTAATTCTTCTCTTCCTAAGAGAAAAAAACGCATTTTACTCGCACTCATAGAACAGAAAATAAATGTTAGAACACGTTTTCTCTGGAAATCTCTAAATCTCCCTCCCTTCCCATCCTGTCTAACTTCTACACTGTTACAGCATGTTAACCTCTATAGCCAGCAGGTAGACCTGGCAGAAAATGAACCATCCACCGCAAAAACATACTGCTAGCAAGTCCCTGGTAACATACAGCTAAAAACACGGCAGGATGCTGCAAAATTCACCTACCAAATGCCAGAAAACCCAGTACATAGTCAATATAGCAATTTTTGTCATTACTGACCTTATTTTTCATCTTATTTTGGGTTACCAGAATCGCAGGCACTAACCCAGCAGGCTTTGGCCAGGCACCACCCCGCGGCACGGCGCACCGTCTCGCTGGCAGCAGCAGCGGCGGTAGCTCCTGGCTCTGGGCAAGAACAAATGTACATAGAGGAGAAGACAACCCTCCATCCCACCTCCTCCCCGGGGCTGGGACACCAACAGCGGCGGAGCGGCTCCCAGGGAGGTCGGCTGCGCAGGGGACCCTGCTTGACCTCCATGCTTTGTAAAACGTGCTGTAGCCCAAAGCACGGTCTTGGTTAGTACAGTTATCGGGTCAGGTCCTGTGGCTTGCGTTACGGAGGAGATCAGATGAAATAGCTGCAGCCTCCAGGCTTGAAAAGCTATTAAAGGGTAGGATATGTCTTCTCTCACTGTCTTCAGATCTTTTCCACTGAATCTCTACATCTGGAGGAAAGGGTGATACTAGAAAGCCCTGTATATTATTCCATTAGGTTCTTTAAACCTAAACCCTCCCTCCCCCACAAAGACTGGTTTGGGAGTCTCATTTTTTCCCCTGTTCCTACTCACCACAGAGTTTAGTACATTTTGTACCTAAAAGCATTAAATACCTTGTTACCATAAATACCAAAATTATTTTTTTAAATAGCTGGAACATAATTGTATTTCTCAGACCTCAGTTTTGGGCTTGAATGAAAGTGAGCCAAGTTAGTGTTTGTGATTCTGGTAACCCAAACTTGTAGAAGATAATACCACAGACTAGGTGCATAATGACAGAAATTGCCATATTGACTATGTGTTGGGTTTTGGCATTTACAATAGTTTTGTTCTGGTTGCTGTGGAAGTTCTGGATATATAAGTTCAATTCAGTGAAAAATAAGTTCAGAATCTTTCACACATGTGAAACTTCATCCATTGCTAGTAAGTACATATATTAGTTGCAGTGGTTTGCTGACTAATGTGTTGCTTTGGCTGACCTGTTAAATAAAATGCTAGAATGGCATGCTCTGCTGATTCATCTCTCTCCCCACTTCCAGACATTATTCTCAACTGCATATGCAAATTGTGCTTTCTTCCACAATTTCTGGTTCCTTTTACTGAAGATTTTTCAATTCCAAACCCGGTATAGTTTTCTGTTTGCTTGCAACGTGCATCATGAGTTTCTACAAATGGTATAGAATTTAAGGACAAAGGAATTTTCAAGAAATGGAAATCAGACAGAAGGTCTGTGTGGAATAATCTGTATTTGACATTAACATATTATACATCTCTTGTGGAATATTTAAAAAAAATCACAGTGAGGAGCAATTGGCGTGTGAAAAAAGTTAATTTCTGGAAAAAAAATGTACAAAGACATCATGAACTGTCAGCCCAGCATATAGCTCAGCCAGACTTTTCAACTAAGAGTCAGTGAATGTGTTTCATTTTCATTAGCATCAGACTTGCCCTAGCTGGGACACACCACCAGTATTTTCAATCCAAGAAAGACTGAAGGGTTGTTAAATGCCAATAGCAGAGTTGCGCTGCAGGAGACGGAGGTCAGGTTTGGGACAGAAATGTGTCGGGCAGCCCCTGCACCTCCTGCCCTGCAGAGTAGACAGCAAGAGGAGGACAGAGAGTGGGATGGAGGGGATGCTGACCCTCCTCGCAAGGGTTTGCAACAGGGGCAGCACAACACTAATTTCTAGCATGGGTGGTGAGAAGAAGTCTAAATGCCATGAGGTGGATGTTGACCAGGCTCGAGTTCCCTGAGGGAAGACAGAGTCAGGAGGAGATGAGTCCCCGATCCCGCTGTCCAAAGTAGCACGGGCATGTCCCATCAGAAGAAGAGGGAGCACACAGGTGGATGGATGGACGGACAGCCTCCCTCTGAGCCTGCGTCTGCCCAGGAAGGTGGGATGTCGGCACCTCAAGGCAGACGTAGGGAATTTCAGCTCCTACGACCACAAGTTTCAGCAGCTTAGCATTTTCCCCCCTTTTTAATTTCACTCTGTGAATGGGAGATTCAGCTGGACAGACAGAAAATCAGGGACTGGCACATCTGCTATGGAAAGTTGAGTCCTGGAGAGGATGGAGGGTTGTTAAATGCCAATAGCAGAGCTACGCTGCAGGAGATGGAGTTCAGCTTGAACACAACAGGTTGGTCAGGAGACCAAAACAGAGATCTTTTAGGGGCCAAATTCAAATGTAACTTTTCTTTTCCTACCGATTGCGAGGAACATTGTTCAGTAAACCCTTTCAAAATGTGTTGGTCTATTTATTTTCACTGTTGTATGTCCCTGAGGAGGTAGCCCATTAGCCAGACTGCTTGAAGATGAGACTCTGGTAAGAAGTGCTCTCAAGCTACAAGGAAAGCTGTGGAGCCAGGTTTTGGGCCAGGGTGCTGAGGTAGCAACAAGGGCAGAGCCATAAGAGCATTGCCACAACTGTTTTACAAATTAGTGCAAACTGTGAACAACAGCGGCACGTCTCCTGCTGTAATCAGACACAGAGAAAACCGGCTACGTGCAGCCAGCCAGCCAGCAACTAGTGGTGCCGTGCCTGGAGTTAGCCCAGACAGCACCCGGCAAAATGACTTGCTCCAGCCCTACATAACATGGTGGCCAGTACCGTCCTGCTCCCGCAAGGATGCGCCAGCTGAGGAGCCTGTGAGCAGGACACGGACCCGTGCCACGGGGGTGACAGCTCTCTGAACCCCAGTGCCCTCCCCCGGGGCTAGGGAGGGCTGAGATGTGCAGGTTTGGAGGGGGGGGACCCCAACACAGCAGCCTGGTGAGCGAGAGAAATAACACAGACAACAAGGAGACAGGTTGACCTTGGCTAAAATGCCTGCTGTTGAAGACTTAGACTCCTTAAGGAGGAAACTAATAACTGTTTTCTCAGTGACAGAGGAGAAATATGTGAATCCAGGAGAAAGATGATCAGGAAAGACATGCCTATGAACATGAGCTTAGTGGTGTAAGAAAAGATACAGTGGGGGGAAAAAAAGGGATTGCAAAGATGTTTTGAGACATGGGAATGCATCTACCAGTAGAAAGAACGTAGAAATGAAGATTGCTTATTTTAGAGTAAAGGCAAAGACAGGGCTCATACAAAGCCCATTTAATTTTGTTTTGCTTTGGATCATGAGCAATGATAGAGATATACTGAGTAATTAATGATGGCTTGAAGTCAACATCTGATTAGGCTGAGATCTGTGAGGTCTTCATCACTGGCATTTCTGAGTCCACACTGGATCTCTCATAATAGATGGATAAGAAAACTGAAAAGTGTCCCAACAGATTGAGAACGATAAAAGGAAGTCTTTGGGGTTTATACTGTACATCTTGGGGTTTATACTGTACATCAGTAACCTATTTAAGCCACTCCTGCAAAATATACACAGGACGAAGGACTTTATGGCTTGCTATAGCACAAGATCACACTTTACCCTGCAAGACAATGTCTGTACTCAGAATCAGTAAGTGTTTGTGGTTCAAAAAAACTTTTCCAATAGCCAGGATGTTGCGTAATTATTCCTGTTGAGATATGCAGCACTTTTCACTGAAGCAGATAGTACTGGCAGTTGTTGGGGGTAAAGTCATACAGATGGGGTATAGCAATGGACATTGCAGCATAGAAAAATGTCTGTGTTCCCAGGAAAACCATATTTTACCTAAACTCATTCTGAAAAATCACCAACAAGATTCAGTAGTCTCCCAGCAAATTGTCCCAGTCCTTCCCTATCCTCACATGAGACAGCGTATTTGCAAAAAAATGAAACACCTCCTCCAGCTATTTCCTCAGTAATATTTCTGTGCATTGTTACAACACAAAGCACAGTCAATGAAAATTAAATGGGTAATTTAATCTTTTGAGGTAAGAGCAAGAAAGTCTAGGTAAAGTTTCTAATGAAATTTCTTAACGTCAGGACTTCTGAGTTTCTCTTCTGATTTATTAAGGCTCTGTTCCCTCCAGACTCTCTGATATACAGAATTTCAGGAAGAATGATGTCTCCAGGAGAAAGCGAAGGTGAGGTGATTTTTTGATGGGAAGCTAATATCAGCAATAAATATAGGGCAGCTTCTGCTGCTTCTTAACATAAACCTTTCTGAGAGGCTGAATAGGCTTTGCATTTCCTTAATGAAGATACATTTTTTCAATTTAAAATCCTATGCGAGTGAAATACTGCTTTCATTGATGATCGCAGTAGGAAATCAATTCAGTATTACACATTCTGAAACAGATCCCATAAATTGCCATATCTCCTTGAATGCAATGCAAGTCTGACAACCCACAGAGCTGAGGCTCTGTCTCTCTATTTAGATAGCAGACGGTATTCTGACTGCCATCTTATAAACAGAGCAGGTGAGCTGGCAGTAAAGATAAGACTGAGAGAGATCTGCTGACATCAGGTTAATATAGACATTTCTTTCTTGATAGTATTTGATTTTCAGAGGCTCTTGAGAATTTAGAGTTCAAATCTCGGAGATTCATGATATACTGTACTATACAAGGTCATTCATGTCACTGACAACTTTATGGGCAATAGTTCTTGCCGTCAGATAGCATTCAACATGTGCAAACACAGGCTGAAAACTACATTCATTTTCGGCTGTAACGTTGCAGGTCCAGTCTCATGAACTGCTGGGAGCACAATTTATCTTACTCGTGCTGAGTTAATCGTAAGAAAGTACGGGAAAGGTTAGACCTAAGTCTCAGAGAGGGAAACTGTCGTGGTGAAATTAAGGGATGAGCATCGAACCAGAGGGGCTGCTGCTGCTGGAGCAGGGACAGGAGCTCGAGGCTGCTGGAAGCCTCCAGCAGGCCAGTTCCCTCTGACTTAAGATGTATGGGCAGTGAAAATTGGTACCAGCATGCATAGCTCATAATAAAACCACTACGTCTCATAGCCTGAAAACGTGTCATCGGCCTCAACCTCTGAAGTTGAGCTAAGTGGAGACAGACTGTCCTTTTACCTCTATTTCCCATTTTACTACAACTAGTGAAACACCATTGCCTGTCTCATGGCAGAAGTTTACCAAATCTTGGGTCTGAAAAAACATTTCTCCCCTCAGAACAATCTCCATGGGAAAAATAAAGAAACAGAGCCACGCAGGCATTGCAACAGTTGCTGGATCCCACATTTTTCAACTCAAAGAGGTGTACATTTTTAGCTCGGCTGTCTCCAAGCTACTAACCCTGACAATATTTAAACTAATACCAAAATGGGCAAAGTCATAACACTCTAAAAATCCCTTCTCACAGGAAGGTGATGAAAGGTGACTCCCCTCTAGAGTAGGGGATGAGGGAGCAGACAAGCCCGCAAACTTCTCCTCCTGGTGAGCAATATCCATCAAGAAGGACTTTTAAGTGATGCACAACCACCCTTAGGGGCCCTGCTTCTCTCTTGCTCTGCAGTCTGAGGACTTACCTTGAGAAATGTCAAAGCATGCAAAGCCCAAAAGAAGAGAAGCAACTCATTCCTTTAGTTATCTTTAAACCTTGCAAAGGTCAGACATTGAAAGCTGACCTACTGTGCCTATGAAAACATTTGCAGTTCTGTCCTGGAATTCAGCTAAGAAAAATCATTCATGTAATGAACACAGACAGATCTCAGGTGATATAGTTTAGGACTTCTTTTAGTCGAGATGAAGGTTTTTTTAAGAATTTCACACATTTTTGTGGGCTTACTCCAAACCCCTGCATCTGCTTAGATAACACTATTTGCACCTCAGAGGACAAGATGCGTTAGCGTTGGGGGCAGCTGGGCTCAGGGCAAGGGGACGTACAGTGACTGGACAGCCAGAGCCTGCTCGAAGTTGCTACGGCTCCACTAGACCATGGGAAAGAAGTGGCAGGATGCAAAGTCAAAGCTGACAAAAGATGTACATATATTATATACGGTTGACGTTGGGCACTGAAGGATTTCATTCTCACACTAGCGGAAGAATAACAGCCACTACCTTGATTTTGACAGTGAGATTGGATAGACAAGAGGAGGAAGCTGCACAGATACTACAGGAATAAATGTAACACTAAATGCAGGGGAAACCTCTATGTGTGTCTGTGGGCGGATGGATGGGTGCATGTACATCTACAAACACATGTCAAGTGAGGTGTTCATGTATTACAACTTCTCAGGCTGGCGTAAGTGGATGTGGCAATAAACTGTGAGGGAACGGTATCCATAATATCATGCACTGTCTGTGAAAAGGTGTTTTCAATTTGCACTGTCACGTAGCAGCTAATGTTTGGTATCCACAGCAGACAATAAATGATGTCTTTGGTTTTGTTTTTTTTTTATATAATAATTCTGAAGTAAACAACCATTTGTTCCTCTTTCTTTAAAGATATTCACAGACTTATCGATAAAGGAGAAAGTTCTCAAGTGGCTCAGGCAGGTGCAGCTTGTGGACTGTATATAGGCATGACCGCCCCAGATGCTTTCTGATACACAACCGGCACAGCTGGGCAAGGCTGGCAGGACCTGGGAAAAAAAAAGGCAAGAACAAGGACCCCCAACCCCATCACCTGTATAAGTCAAAAAACAACACACACCAGCAAGATTTGCAAATCAGATCATGCACTACACAATGACTTGCTGAAGTCAGGGAGAGCTAAATACGTTATTGTTCATATTTAACTTATGTTGTCAAAATTGGTTCAGCAATTTGAAAACTATGAGCACTAAAAATCTTTTTCTGCATGCATGGCTAGGCTTTTCTGCATCTTTTCTTGAGCAAATACTTAAAATAGCATAAAGGTGTGTGCTCTGGAGAGAGAACACCAGGACGCACAGCCCTTGCTCAGGAAATAAGACAGCTCCCAGCAGTGTTGTGAAGAAAAAGACCCGAGGGATTACAGGGAGCTGCAGAGGGTCTCAGTGCAGACCAACCATAATAGGGTGAATGTGGCAAATACAGTTAGTTGTTCATATATACAGAACATGCGTCTTCCAACTACTGGTGTCTCAGCAGGTACCAGCACAAGGAGTAACTGCAACTAAGCCTTTTTACATGACCACACTGTCTCTGAATATTTATGTATGTCAGTCAGTCTATCAGTGCTCCCTAAAATCATTTCTTAATGTGTCATCCAATTTTAATTAAGTCTAACTGAAAAGAAAACATCTCGAAGATAGAAAGTCCCCAAAAGTTTTGTGCAAAATGGCACCCAGGGCAAAAAAAAATATATATATATAAAATATAAAATAAAAATACAAAATGAAAATAAAAAATAAAAAAATTAAAAAATATAAAACAAAAAATAAAGAATAAAAAGATGAGAGGCCTTTTTGCCCTTCCCTTGCCCTGAGGGAAAGGTTGCCACATGTGATAAACTCTTGTTAAACATCGGAGAGTCCTCTGGTAGGAAAGCTGCCAAAGGACTCGTCGGGATGACGGGGAGGCCGGCTTGGGCAGCGGCTTGCCCGGCACCGCACGCCGCGGTGCTGCCCCGGTGGCTTCCCTGCAGGGTGACGAGGCAGGTGCCCCCAGCCCACCCCACCACGGGCCAGGTGAGAGGCACACCGGGCACAAACCCACTGGAAATGCGGCTCCGTTGCTTCTGCAATCGCATGCTTGCATGTGCAAATGCAACTTGCTGGTGAACGTGTCCCTGCCTCCCCTTTGCTTTCCTCTCGCCGGAGCTGCTCCAGGTTGAAGCTTTACACCTGCTCAGAGGTGCTCCGTTTTCGAGCCCTGGATCAGCCCTGCCCCTCCGGTTTCTGGCCAAACAGTAGCGATCACAGCAGTGTTTGGCAAGCAATGGGTAAAGATGTGTGCTTAAAAGCCTGTCATATCTTCCAGGCAAGCTTCATAATCTGTGCTTTTACTACAGGAAAATTTAGGAGCCTAAACAGGCTGATAATGCCCCTTCTGAGAAGAAATTAATAGAAAAATATGTGATATATATAGAAAAGAGCACTTGTAGCAGTGTCACTGGAAGTGAAGAAAGAAGCTACCATCTCCCAAAGCAGCTAGAAAAACAGAAACATTTTATATTTCACATCACTTAATAGCTAGGAAAAGGAGCAATTAAAGGCAGCCATCTAAGTAACCACAGCAGAAAAATCAGGGGGTAGAAAGAAAACTTTTCAAGAGAAGTCCCTGGGGTGCTTATTTCAAACAGAAGAGCCTCAGAAAACAGAGAAGCAGGAGAAAGGGCAGTTGCAGAAGTTAGATACAGCAAGGTATCTGAAAGCGAGACTGAAGGGATAGGTGAGGAAACTGAGGAAACTTCATTGCTGAAAAGTGAAGAGCAGCAGGGGCTGAAGTGCCCTATAGTGCCTCTGACTGTAGGGGAGGAGAGGGTAACAAGCTGAAATCAAAAAGAAGGTTCAGGAAGAGAAAATCATTTATATTGGAATATTTCTTTATCTACACTAACTCTCAATCACACAGGGCAACTGGAGCAGGACAACTGCAAGCACTGCCCTTGCTCACGCAGCCTGCCATCGCTGAGCCCTGAACATCTCAGGTACGGGGACAGAAGTCACAAGAGGTGAGAAGCATTCAAGCAAAAGTCCTCCCAGAAGGTTTTAGACATGACAAATTAAAGCTCTGCATGAAAAGCCATGGAGAAAGGGAGTAGGACAGGAGGATATTATTAAGCCAAGGTTTCATTTCCTCTGTAAAACCCACCTGTGTGCGGAGGGCCGGCATAAAGTCTACGCGCCTAAAGTCTAAATATTAATTTACCATCCAAGGGCTATTTTGCAGCTGGAAGCGGCCTCTCTGTGGGGGGGAGCGAGCTGTGCCCAGGAAGGCGGCAGGCTGCCCGCCTGGGGAAGCACCATTCATCCTCCCTGACGGCAAAGCCCCGGGGGCATAGACCGACTAAGAGGGTACCAGTGAGCTGGGAGACACAGAGGTTAGAGGAGGATGGGGGGACTGCATTCAGCATGTCCATATCCCAGCGATATTGCTATTGGATGCATCAAGTTCTGGCTGCATGTGGCATGGGTGAAAATGGCACAAGAGGATCTAGATTCATTTCTGCTTAGAAGTTTCTTCCAGTAGACTGGAAAGATAATCACAAAATATTGTAGGAAGGCTGAAAGTAAGCTGCAAAGGGCACTGCTGATTTGTGCTGGGTTTGCAGCCCCATGAACCCCATGGAAGAGCTGTGTGCCGCAAAGCTGAATAGACACCTGGCAAATAGCTCTGCTTTCTCCTGGTCACCAAGGGCACACACACTGTCCTGGTTTCAGCTGGGATAAAGTTAATTTCCTTCCTAGTAGCTGGTATAGTGCTGTGTTTTGGATTTAGTATGAGAATAATGTTGTTGTTGATAATATTGATGTCACTAAAACACTGATGTTTTAGTTGTTGCTAAGTAGCGCTCACACTAAGTCAAGGACTTTTCAGCTTCTCATGCTCTACCAACTGGGAAGGCTGGAGATACACAAGAAGCTGGGAGGGGGCACAGCCAGGACAGCTGATCTAAACTCACCAAAGGGATATTCCATACCATATGACGTCATGCTCAGTATATAAACTACGGGAAAACTGGCCAGGGGAGCTGCTGCTCCGGGACTGGCTGGGCATCGGTCGGTTCTTGGTGAGGAATTGTTTTTCATTTGCATCACTTGTCTTTCTTGGGTTTTATTTCTCTCTCTTTTTATTATTTTACTTTTCATTACAATTTTATTTTTATAGTAGTAGTAGTAGTAGTAGTATATTTCAGCTATTAAACTGTTATCTCAACCCACAAGTGTTCTCACTTTTACTCTTCTGATTCTCTCCCCCATCCCACCGGGACGGGGGGGAGTGAGCGAGCGGTTGGGTGGGGCTTAGTTGCCAGCTGGGGTTAAACCACAACACACACTCATGCCGTTTTTTCTGCAGGAAGCAGGACATTGAGCCACGGTGCTAAGTTGAACACAGGACGGTGGTACTAAGATATTATCAATGAATAAACTCTCACAGCAGTTTTTAATCCTTAGAGTCCCGATAGGTAAATAAGTATAATTTTCCTTCAGTAGACAGGAAAAGAAAGCACAGAACAACTGACCAGTTTACCCACTAAACCCCTGACACTTGGAGGCAGATCTAGCAACAGAGATCTCTTATTCCTTTCTGTGTCATGTGCTGCAGGCTTGAAATCAGTGGAGAAGCTAAGAGAACTTATATATACCATTAAAAGCAGTTAAGAAAATGTACTTAGCTAAAGGAAATAAATACTGTTCTACTTAAAAAAAAAAGAAGAAAGGAAACCATTACCTTCTCGAAGCAGAAGCGCCTGCTCCACTTTGCTGTTGGGTATGGCAAGATCCAGGGCACATTTGAGTTCAGCATTTCTGCATTTCGGGTTAGCACCATAGTCTGTCAGCAAGACGACTACCTCCACGCTGGATTTTCTTGCTGCCGCATGGAGGGGAGTGTCTAATCGCTTCCCCACGTTAACGTTGGCTCCTTGAGTGAACAAGAGTGTGCGGTTAGATCCAGGAGGCAGCAGGAATGGTCTGAACCCGCATCACACAGGCTGGTTTCCACCAGTAGCCTCAATAAATGAAGGGGATGGATGGCACACAGGCCTTCCTCATTTCTCTCAATAGCAGCAGTGCAAAACTCAGCAGGTCAAATACCTGCTGTATAAATGTCCTCTGAGCCACCGAACCCTGTCAGCGATGGACAGAACTGAGCAGCTTGACCTTCAACCCAATAGATGTTCAAAGCCTACCGTAGGCTCTGTAAATTCGTTAATAACATAAAATCTAACATAGATTATCTTAATTTAATTTCTGGGGGAAAAAAGACCCTTTAGGTATCTCATTGTAATAACTCTGGGAGCACAGCAAGCAAAATGCTTTCCCTGGGCTCTGCAGGCGCAGCAGGGCCACACTTTGAGCGGGTGTAAGTCAGCTAATGCACACTGACAGCAAAAATTTGTGCTATCTCAAAGGCTCTGCCTGGACCTGCAGTGATTACTCTTTCAAGCAGCTTTACTGCTGTCTTCATCATCCACTGAGAAGCAGCTGAAGTTAATGCTTAGCATGGCAGTTTATCATGATCAAGCGTTGATTTTGGTCATTAATATTAGCCATCATTGTCTGTGCTTCCTGTTATCATTCTAGAAAACTAAAAGTATTTTATTTTCACATTCAGACAGTCTTAGGGAGGTCTCTGTAATTAGGGCTTTTTTTACTGAGGAAATAATAAATTCTTCATGAATGCAGGTGAAATTTTTAATAGTCTCAAACAAGCCTTACAGACTCGGGCTGCCCAAATACCTCCTGTGGAAATAACCCATGATGTTTGCAGTGGAGAGGCAGCCCGGAGAGACCAGCAGCGCTGGCTCACACCACCACAGCTCTCCCCCTGCCCCTTTTCCAGGCGTACCTAGCTCCAAAAGCTTCTTGACACAGTCTGTCCTCTGGTACGTGCAAGCCACATAGAGCGGGGTCCCATGCTGCAGGTCTTCCTGGTCAATGTCAACCTCATGGGCCAGAAGGATTTCCATACACTCCCTGTGACCTGTGGAGAGAAGAGGAGCTGCCACTGAAGTGCTGTAGAGCAGAATACACCCAGATACAACCAATGAGGCACAAGAGCTGGGAATAAGACAAGCCTATTTATCCGTACCAGTACGGACAAGTTTTTTTTTTGAAAAATATTGCAACATCAATAAAAGATGTATTCCTCGTTTCGTTATTATTGGCTCCACTCACAGCCTGAACGTTACCTCTCTTGACCGCTTCGTGAATGGGCGATGCAAGGTGGTTCCTGAGCTGCGGCTTGGCTCCGAATTCAAGCAGCATGTTGACACAGGCCACGCTGCCACTGCAGCAGGCGTTAAACAGAGGAGTGATCCCATCGATGGTGACTGCGTTGACCTGGGAACAGCAAGACACGCTCGGGAGAATCTGATTTAAGAGGAACGCCCTTGCAGTGTGCTTCATGTGCACACCAGAAATGCACCAGAAAAAGACGCTTGTCTTGTTTAATTTCAGAATTGATTTTGTTAGCAACTTTCAGATTTATATGTTGTGGCACAACATATATAACATTCTCCTTTGAGGTCTGCCCTCTTTCCCTGATAGCTAGTACCATAAGGCAGCGACACTGCCTGCTATGAATGCTTCTCCTAGAGTTGCTCAGGAAACGCAGATTTTAATTTTTTTTTTATGTCGAGAACTTGAGTATCTTCATGACCATCTAGTTTGCACCAACCCAAAGCCAGATGAATGCTCAGATGAAAATGGCTTTGCTTTTTAAATGAAAACATTTACTTCATGTTTAGTACTTCCACCTGGAAACACATTTCCAGCAAGAGAAATTTTCACGGAAACATAGTCTTAATCCCAAACTGAAAAGGACCTCGAAAGAGCTTGTGTTCATATGCATGTGTGTGTGTGTGAGAGAGAGAGAGAAAGAATTTCCTTCCTCCACCTCTGATGTAAAGACCTGGCAAGAACCACCGTCTGCCATTCTCCACTGGGACGTTGCTCACGTTGTGCACAGCGCCGTAGCTGCTATGTTTAACTACGTAGCAAGCCCTCAGAATGCTATTTATGCAGCAAATCTGCATGTCTTTAATTCTGTGGCACACTGGAGAAGAGCAATGGATTATGCAAGCACGTGGCAATTTGTGTGATTTCCAAATCAGGGAGAAGAGGAAAGAGATGGGAGAGGAAGGGCTGGAGAAGTCCTGGGCCACCAGGGAAGTCAGAGGACTTTACTACCAGTGCAAGTACAGGAGCTGCACCGCAAAGGGGTCGGAGCATCAGGGTGGAAATACCTTAGCTCACATAATTAAACTAGCAAGATATTTTGCCTTTAAAGCAGAGAAAGGCAGTGATGTTTAAGAATTTATTGGTTTATTCCGGGTAATTCACCAGTGGACCGTCTGCAGTTGATACCTTCCTAGATATCGTTTGTCCTTGTTCATTTGAACTACTGACTTGTTTACGATGCTGTATGAGTTAACTCCTTTTTCCACAAGGTGTTTTTCCCACCATTACAAGCCAGTCTTTGCCATTTCCAGTGTTTCAGTCCTTGCCGTCTTCAGCAGGCTCCAACTGTGCAGCAGCCAGCGCGAGGCCACGCTCCCCCATGTGAAGCTGCACTTGCAGATTAGCAGGCACACTGGAGGAGGCAGCCCCTGCTCCTTGGTGCCTCCTCTACTTGCTCACCTTCATGGAAAACCAGTGGGGGGAACAGACCTGGCTGGAAAATAACCATGACAAGGTCAGGAGGTGGGCAAGCCGGCATGGTATGGGGAGATACCAGGCATGGGGGACATCTGTCTGCTCGGATTTTGGGCCCAAAATGCAGCTTGCTCTTCCTGAAATTGCAAGGCTCCAACTAAGACTCTGTTTCAACAGCATGACTGCAGATCCCAGCCTCTTCCTTGATCTTCCTCCCCTCCTGCTAATTGCTGAGCTAAACTATTCCTCATCCTGCACAACTTCTAAAACAGCAAAAGGAAAGAAATAGATATGCTTTGGGGGTATTTCAGACAGACTACATGCTGCAGCCCTGCAGCCCATCACTGCCCCCCGCCTCCCCCCAGCCTCATCAGGCAGTTGTGGCTGGAGCTGCTGGAGGCACTGGGGGTCTCTCAGCATCATTTCACAACAGGGCCAGCGATTCAGGCAAGCTGATAACCAAGGGTAAGCAAGGAGGTAAGTAAGTGAAGAATAAAAGTTACTTCCTTGCTTTCCCTCTCTACTGGGCATTGGGTTTAACTGGTAAAAGAGGAAAGAATGGTAAGACAGCTGTTGTGGAGTAAATGGTTTGGTAAAAAAAGGAAATAAAGAAGAGCACAGTAATAAAGGAGAGCAGCAGAACGGCACATTTTCTCCCAGAAGTTAGACAACTGTTAGGCCTGTTGACTTTATTTATGAACAGAGAGCAGGGGAAAAGTAGAAAACAAAAAACACTGGAGCTATATATTATACCAGGAACAGGTTGATTTCTTAGGAAAGCAACAGGTAATTCAGAGATGATTTCTCTGAGTTATGAAAAGGCAATGTCATTAATATACTAAAATCAAGTAAAATTGAGCAGAAAGGAGTTTTCCTTTCATCTTTCTAAGGGATTGAAATTTGGCATACAGTTCAGGAAGTGAACAAATGTATTTTCTTCTATAGAGGTTAGCTTGATTGCCTGTTACGGTGTTGCTCAGTTTCTTGCCATATAAATTATACTTGAAAACCCAGCTGAATGAAATATATTCTTATATATTTCATCCATTCCTGTATCTCCATTTTTAACAGCTATTCTACCTTAGGTCCAACTGGGGGAAATGTTGTTTTATTAGCAGATAAAATGTTTCATTGCTTTAAGCACATCTATTTTTACTTACATGAGACTCCCAAACCATCCCACAGAAAACCAGAGGTAATCCCAGGAATCATTATGGGGGGAAAAAAGGGATAAGACATTTTCTTCAAGGTTATTTTCACTTAGCATCTCTCATTCCTTTTCCATCAATCGTGACTACGTTTCACACACAGAGGGAAAACAAAACAGAATAACAGGGCGACCCAAGCAACCACCGAGGCAAGGCAAATCCATTACCCATGGAAACAAAGCACGGTTTTATTTTTCCCCATTTCTGCCCGGGACGCTCCTGTCCATCCACAGCCTGGCCCTGCCCCACGGGCAGCCCGTCCAACATCCCCGCTGATGCAGGGAGCATCCGTGCTCCAGGCGCCCGCGTCCCCGCCACCGTCCCCGGCACTCACCTGAGCACCGTTCTCCAGCAGCACCTTCGCGCAGGCGACGTGGCCGCCCAGGCAGGCCTCATGGAGAGCTGACACACGGTCCGTCGTCACCAGGTTCACGTCGAAACCCTGCAACGCAGGGCGGGAGGCGTGAGGGGAAAGCCCTGCCTGAACCACGCGGCTCCCCCGGGGCCGGCGTGGGTGCAAAGGGCGGTCGGACCGCGATGAGGGAGAGCCACATCGCTGGGTGCGTGTCCAGGGAAGGTGCATGGGTTGGATTAATGCTGTTCAGTGCTTCAGTGCTCGTCCCCAAAGACGGCAGCTGGTGACGGGGTTAAAGAGGAAGCAAGAACAAGCTATGCCTTCTATTCCTAGTTCTTTACAATGCACGGTCAATCACAGGAAAACCATCATGTTTCTTTAACTTGTAAGGGTGGCATTACCTTCCCTATTAAGTCCAGCACCAGGAGCTACGGCTGGTGGGATTCACCTCCCTGAACCGGGACACTTCTGGTACAGGTATCAGCAGCTTGGCTGGAGCCCTTGGCTCCTTCCATGGGGAGAAACAGGCTCCCATTCATCCCATGCTAAACCAGCTGTTTCTAGTAGGTCAGATGAATTGTGTCCTAAAAATACTTCCACTGACTACATGGGGTTTCACTCAGAGGTAGTAAGTACCTGGTAAACCCAAAAGATAGATGAGACAAATCCCACCCACGAATCAGTTCCTCCTATTTGACCACCCAGGAAACGTTTTACACTGGAAGAAAGAACTGTGATTTACAAATGCCTTACTACAGGTATTTCCCTAAATGACAGTTCTTAGATCTATTCCAGCACAAACAGAAACCAGACATATTCACAAAAGAGAAAGTAATTGTCATACGTGTTTTCCCCAGAATGCAGCTAAATCTCCTGGCAATTAAGATTTTACAACCAAGTAAGAGAACAGGCCTGGAAGCGGTTCCATTTTCCGCTTAATGTAAGACAGTTGGTCTCTACCCGATGTGCTATAAACTAGGCAGCTCACAAGATGGCAGCAATGCACTTCTTGGTACGCAAATGCGATGGGCAGAAATAAGTATCTGTGAGCAATGTAACTCTGTAAAAAAGTCACCAGTCCCGATGCAATGAGCGTTAAAAGCAACCATTGTAATCGCTTTAAGCTAGAAATTCTATGATAGAAAAAAAATCGGTTTTCAGTCATGTAAAAGCATTATTAATGCAAAAGTCATCGCTAAAAATTTCCCATACATTACATCAGTCCAGGGGAATAGATAAAACCTTGAAAAAATGTTGAGATTATTCCATTTTGTAATTGTATAGATGTTTCGTGCTTAATGATCAGCTTCTTCCTTCAAGAGGAATGTCTTCTAGAGACTCCTAATAAGGAGACCTATTCTCAATCATTATTTATATATATATATTTAACAAATGAAACACAGTCATTGCAAGCGAAAGAGTAAGTACCGATATCTTGGGTAAAACAGCAATCCCTTCCATTAAGAAATGGAGAATGAGTTGTAGATCTTACTATAGCTGTTTTCCAAACATCGCTCATGTTAAACCTTGTTTTCAATGTATGTGAAAAATCAAACTCTTCTTTTGGTGCTGGAACAGGCATTGGTGAGTTCTTGAGCTCTTTTAAAACTCCAGCGCTCCATCGTCCCCTTATGTCCAGGCATCCCCCGGGGAGAAGAAGCCTCACTGGCTTTCTTGAAAGCTGTGGTCCTATGGCAGAGACTTCTGAGTGTCCCACATATACCCCAAGGTATAGCTCCATATTTAATTTTATGCTAGTAGTATAACTATATTAGATGCAACGAGCAATGATTGTGCTGCTCCATGAACAGCTTCGTCCCTACATTTATCAAGCTGTGGTGAATCAGCTCCAATTCAGTCTCTACAGACATTGCTGCCTTGATCTCTTTTCATCAGCAAGGACCCTCATCCTTCACTCCCATAATTAAAGGAGTCTTCAGGAGAAGGAGAAAGGGTAGATTACCTAAATGATTTATAACCACAACACTGGGTGCTTCTCCAGTGTATTACCATGACCAGTGTATAACTGGGGCATCTAGTGTATAACCACAACACCGGGTGCCCCACTAGTAACATAGTGTAAGGTCAGCATAAGTGGAGATAGAGAGGGCCAGAAAACCAGCAAAGCCCTGAATGAACGAGCCCTCTTCCTCGTTATCCCTAACCTCTATATCACTTCCTTTTCCATAAAAATCATTTGATATCAGCAAAAGATATCATTTGATCTCTTTTAGCTGCAGCCATGCCTCCGATAGATGTCTGGAGCGGAGGCTTTCACACCGGTAGCTCCACTCCTTGAGGACGTTGTCCATTCGAGCTGTGGCCTCACTGGTAAAAATCATTTACCTTGAATATAAAACATCTGATGGCCAAGTCACAGAGCTTACACTCAGGGAATTAATTTCCCTGCAGTTGTCTTGACTGGGGGGCAGTGGGTGGGGGGCAGTTGCTCATTCGTGCCAGATGAGGGTGTTGAGTTTAAGCAAAGGTGGTAAGGAAGATGGCTGGCAAAATGAAGAACCATAAGAAGAACCATGAAGAACCAGAGCTGTCCCTCTGCAGCTGTCCACTCTCATATCCAGCTTCTTGTCCTTTCTAGTATATTCTTTCCTCCTCTCTTTCTTTTGCCTGAACTCTTGGTTTCATTTGGAGTAGAGGGTTTCAGGCTAACAGCACTCTCTTTAGGATGACCATGCTTGCTGTTTTATAAAGCAAGAAGTACTTTTACAGCTTTCTACCGATTTTTTTAAATAGCTGATACATATATTGTCCCTATTCTCAAGCCCAGTTTGCATGGTTTTTCATTGAGAAAGAGCCCAAGGATCATTGTTTATCATACAGCAAGCTACAAGTTGTAACAGTCTTTGTCCCAGGCTTGTCCCCAGCATCCCAACTAAGCAAACTAATACATGCCCAAAGGCGTGCATGTGGATGTATTACTTATACAACTGTATTTCTTATGCCCTGCTGCAGTCTATATTACCAGCTCACCAACTCACAGATGCAATTCAACAGAAACTACGCTGCTTCCCAAACTTTTCTTTACCTGTGGGCTTTTACCTGTGCAATCAAGGTTTTCAAGGACAGGAGGCGTCCTTGGAAGGCAGCGTCGTGAAGAGGGGATCGGTCTGCCCAGCTGCCTGAAACAGCAAATGCATAAAAGTTAATTCGGGTAAGCAGCAAAAGCAGATCGTGGGAGGACAGGGAAAAAACAGCTGCGTGTAAATGCAGATCAGGACTGAAATCAATGTGGGGTCAGCGGCGAAACTCTCTGATAAATTGATTTCAGCAGAGCAGCTGAGGGCTCAGCACTCCTGAGAAATCTGGCTGCTCGCTAAGGGACCTAAACAAAAGCTTCTTGGCAGAACTTTTAAAAACAGCTAAAAATATGCTTCAGCAAATACCACGAGTTTAGTGCTGCTGGGACTCACCCGGGGACTTCAGAGCCCTGCAATTCTCCTACTCAAAACCATATCAGCCTCCGTCTTTCCTAGGGAGCTTTTGTCACAAATCGTATGTTCCAGCTTCTCTTGCACTTTGTTAAGAGACTCACAGCAGGGAGACGCAGGGATGACTTGTCCATCAAATGAATTCTGGCATGTCCCTGGCAGTTTTATTTCCTGAACTGACAATTTCATAAATAATATCCTCCAGCTCAGACCACCAGGTAACAGGTTTCATTCTCCTCCTCACTGGAAGGTTTCAAAAAAGACATGGAAAAATGAATTCTGCCTGAGGCTTTACCTTTCTTCCTTAATCATTTTGAGTTGTTGAACTGTTCAGATTCCTTCATGTAGGCTAGGCTGCCCTTTTTCTTATCTTAATCTATTCATGTGCCAAGAAAAAAAATTCCTTAGCCTAGCTACTACCTACAGGCACAGTCAGTCAGCCCAGGTTAAATCCCTGCAACTCAAGTAAAGAGCAAATTTACTTTTCCTTATTAAAATTTATAACCATACCGCGACACAGTGTGCAGTAAGCATTTCTCCAAAGGCCAGCTGCATTTACAGTGCCACAGGACAGAAGCAATACCAGTGTTTGCATTCATGCTCTGTTGTACAGCAACCCCATGAGCACTGTATTTGAAACCCTTGTCCTGTTTTATTTTTTCAGCTACGCCGCACACCAGAGAGAATGGAAAGGGTGATTTATCTCCATTTCAGGTGTTACCCGAGGCAGGGAGAAATCAATGAGAGGCACAGAGACATCCCCGGGGACTTGAGGCCAAGGACGCAGCAGAGGTTTTAGACTTGGCCAAGGGAGTCTGCTTTTGTCACCCGAGAACTGGGATGCACTTCACCTCATGGGGTGACGGTTTTCACTATAGTTATTACTTTCGTTTCCATTTATTTAAGGAGCTGTTCCTGGGCTCCTAAGGCAGGAAGCTGGCATGGAAAGACCAGCCGGCACAATATACGACCAGGCTCCTAAGGACCAAATAGCACGCACCAGGCAAAATGATGGAAACAGGAACCAGGTAGGGACTGAGAAACATTTTCCCCAAAACATCCAAAAAACCCCACATCCCTCATCACGCTGGTGACTGAAATAGGCAAGCTCAGGTCAGAAAGTCAGAAGACATTGCAAGTGACAAAACCCAGGGCCCTTATACAGCAGGAAGATTCAGAAGTAACTCAGACAATAGAGCTGTAGTGCCTTATTTAACCTTTTATGCATATAGCATAGCATGTGCAAGTGCATGTTACATGCATTTACAATGCATGTGTATGCACACACATGCCTCACCATGAAAACACACACTGCTGCATACTTCCATGCTAGCCACAGCAACCTACCTCCCTGAAACGTGTGGCAAATATAGTTCCCATACGGGGCACATCTTCCCTTCACAGTTGTGAGTGACATGTCTGAAAACACTGTCTTTTTAAATGTCTACAGAGAAATTAAGCAGCCCTGCTGCTGCTGCTCCTGCTGCGCTACTTCACTGCAAGGAGAAAAGGCTGTGAAGCTCCGCCTGTTATCCAATATAGTGCTCCAGCAACAGCATCACATGATCTTATGCTTTGTAAGATTATCCTTAATGGTTTTTTGCAAATGGCAACTCGCAGATGAAATTATGTTGTGGTCTGCTAAACTTCAAGGCACTTCGGTAAGAACCTGCATGAAGGAAACACTGTTGTTTGCCACGTGGCTGACTACAATTGCATGAAGGCACTTGGAAAAAAATGACAGTAATAAATGATTGGAATTATATTCTGAAGAATAACAAATAAATTAATAACCTAGACATGCCTGTGTATAAAGGCTTTGCAAAAAATGCTTTGCTGCAGTATTTCTCTTGGCCAGATCTTAATCTCTTTGCTCTGGGTGGCCATCTCGCACCACCCATGTTCTACTCACGTCATGTACCTGCTCATGGTGGCACTATTCATCACAAAGTAAGTGCCCAACAAATGAGTCACATAAAAATCTGTGATGTCACAATGCTGATAAGAATCTTCAAGTAGGAAAATATGTCCTCATTAGTAGTAAATGTAAAATACTGTGTCATTTTAATTAGTGGAATTACCAGGCATGCAAATGCATGTCTACTCATTATTATGGCAGTGATGTGAAGGAGTAAAATCACTTGGAAAAAAAGCAAAAAAAAAAAAGACCTACTAAATAGCCTACTAAATACAATATATTCCCGTGCCGTATATTTTTCAGAATAATTTTAGCTGTATTCCTTTTTATCATCTGATTTAACGAAACGGATTCTTGGCTTGGATTCATAAAATCATTAGTTATATCCTCCTAGTATCTCCTTTCAGAAAATCAACATGCTAAAAATTTTCCCTAAATATTCTCTGGCAGTAAAGCTAGCTATTTAGTAAAACCATCTGTAACCCCCACTAAAGAATGCCTTGCTTCCGAGAACAATCTTTTTATTTACCGTAGTGCCTTGAGCAAATGTTGTCCTCATTCTAGCTGGGTAATTGTTGGAGTCTCATATTTTGCACACCTAAATCATGCCAACACATACTGACACTGTAAAGACCCCAGAAATGGAAGGCACTTCAGGTTAAAACATTCACCCATGCATTTAGCAACAGATTCCTCATTTCATGGCAATTCAATGATTTAAATCCTCAAGTTACAAAAATGTAGCAAATATACATTTAAATGTTAGTGTGTCCATATTTTTACTTTACCTGGGACTATTCCATAGATCTCTTCTGCTATCCTGGCAGCCTCTTTTCTGTTGCCTTTAACAATATAGAAATGGGTCAGCAAAGCCAAGGAAATCTTAATTAAAAGCTTGAAGCAAAACAACGCAAAAATGGCAAAATAAATGTTAGTGAAAGCATGGAGTATTGAACTGCCCTCCATTTTGGTTTGCTCTTTGAATAGTTTCTCAGGTCGGCTAAGTTGCACCAGGCTATTCTTGGTATCGTATGTCATCTATTTTAAAGCCTCCAGAACCTGCTGTTCCTCAGTTACCAAAAATACATTCGGGTTTTATTTGGTATGGGCTATTTGATACTAAATAACAATACCAAGGATAAGATAGTTTGAACATCCCGTGCTATACAGGAAACAAACAGAAAATCCTTTCCAAACCCACAGGAATTAAAAAAAAATTTCCGATAGATGTTCTCCATACCACCTGAAAGCCTATACCTCCACATTATATTTATTCTTTGATGTAGCAGTTCATTTACAAAGGCTGCATAGGTAAAGTTGCAGAAATTGGTCAGAGATACTGCGAAAAGAATACTTTTCTGTCATTCCCTTCTTGGTAACGGACCTTGCTGGTACTCAGATACAGAACAAAGGCAAGCATATCAAAGAAAAGCATTATCATAAAAGAATCTGAAATAAAACCACATATTTTCAAAGCCAGGGCTAAGAAGTCAAAGTTATTCTAGGAGGGGAAAAAATACACTGAAAGTGTGTAATCAGAAACACATGATAACATACTGGTATTTTCCATCACTCAGGGATAAAGAGTGATGTCCATTAATATTTCTTGCAAACAGCATCTTACTATTTTGAAAGAATGGAAATATTTTTACATTATCCATCACTGATTCAAAGGTGTAATATCTGAAACTGAAGAAAATGCACCCTTTCTTTAACCGCCCTTTTCTCTTTCTGAAGGCACATGGCTTCCACAAAGAATAGAGTATTTTTTCTACATGTAATTGAATGAATCTATGTAGAGTACCCCATCTCCTTTTCCTTTAAACTTTTCTTGATTCCTATATGCACAGCAGGGGGGAGATTTATTTCTTTCTTTGAATCCCCTCCTTGCCCAGGCTCTCTTACCCTTCAATTTACACACCTGTCAAGGGAAAGAGCAGGATGACTCTCCTCTCTTACAGATCCCAAGGAGATGGTGGATATGCAGAAGGAAATTTTACAGCAAATTATTTCCCTGGACATTTTAGATGCAATTTGTTTTGTTTTGTAGCAATACACCTGCTGTATTGTAGCAATACAGTACCTTGCTGTCTTCAGCACTCTGCCCTCCCAGGTGCACCAGAATGCTGTATAAAATACACGCGGACAGTCTGAAAAAAACACCCCAAGCTATCTTTTCATTTTTCAAGTGAGCCAATTTTTCTAAAATTCTGAATTAAACCAAGATATTACATTTTTACCAATAAATTAACACCTTACATAAATATTACATATACCTTTCCTTCCACAGTAATACAATATACTTGTAGAAACTCTAACACCTATGAATCCAAAAGAGGAAAATTGCCTATTTTTAGTCACTTTAATACTGTTTGCCGCAGGACAAGACATGGCAAGAGAAGTTCAGTTACGGAATCAGAAAAAAACAGTTAAGTTTGCTCAACTGGGGAAAAAAAGGAGAAATTAGCAAAGGTGGACCAAAAAAGGGATGAACAGTTAGCCCTTGAAAAATACGAGTTAATGAATACACTCCTCCTGAAGCCAGAGGAATAGCAAAAGGTGTAAAGAACAGAATATAGGATGCAGAGAAAAAGAACAAACAGAAAAAAAGTTAAGATCATTACAAAGAAAAGGTCAGCCTAAATGATGGAGAAATCTCTCATGTAGGATCTAGAAAACCGGCACTCAATAGGACGTAAGCAAGAAGGAACAGCACCTTTTAAGAGAAGGACCAGAAAGCAGACTTTTGGTTGCAAAGGACATCCATTGATCTTCTTTCACAATCAGCTTGCCAGAGAGTAGGTAGAACTGTACAAGTCCACAACCCTCAGAAAAATACAAGAAACTGGAGATCAGGTGATTTCCACTGAAATTCTCTTATCCCTAAAGGAAGGTGAAATGCCAATAATACCGAAGAGCTCTCCAGGTAGTCTGGAGGAGTGTTTGATCATGAGGAAGTCTGACCACTTGGAAGGAGTCACAAGAACGTGATTTTTCCAGAAGGACAAGCTCCGTTTCTGTAGCAGCAAAATCACCCTCCTGGCATCAGAATAAGACCACTAAAGACTTTTAGTTAGATGATGGAGTCATTTGAGAACAGCTCAAGTAATCTCTTAATCTGCTCTTAGTGTACAAGAACACTAGGAAAATTACTGTGGTGGATTAAAAAAAATCATCATTGGGAAGAC
Organism: Calonectris borealis; assembly: GCF_964195595.1. Lineage (NCBI taxonomy): Eukaryota > Metazoa > Chordata > Aves > Procellariiformes > Procellariidae > Calonectris > Calonectris borealis. The sequence goes on along the minus strand of NC_134312.1, from coordinate 135,765,604 downwards.
GGCTGAACAGCACGGTGGGAAGTATTAATACCGGTGAAGGTGGTCAGTCAGGTAAGCCGTAGCAAGATCTGGTGTGATTACTCGAAAACGTCTGCTGTTTCTGAAACTAAAGACAGGTGAGCGACATTAACGTAGGCATGAGAAGAGATATAACACAACGGAAGAGCAATGACAACGCAGAAACAGGAATCTCATCTTTCCTCCCTCGCTGTTTTGGGCAGCATTGTTGTGAGTTGAATGAGGTGGATTATGCAACTCCATCGATAGGCTGGAGTGAACGGGTCAGCCCTCTGTAGGAAAAACATGCCTTATTGAGAACTTCTGCAGGATGCCCAAACTACTCCATGAATCACTCTAGCTTTCAGCTAGAGTAATTACTAAATTGTCAAATCAAATATCCAGAAAATATATTAATCCTTCAATAAAATTGTCATGAGATGGTGAATGAATAGAAGTAGTTCAGCTAGATTCTCCAAAGAACTGGAAAACTAATGTTTATATATCCTTAATTTACAAGCATGCAAGGAATAAGCACAAAAGAATAGGCAGTGCAGCTTAGAAGACAACTCATTTTCACTCCGGTTCACCTTAACTTTAGCCAACAGTGAGAAATGTCAGTTGTGACCTGAAGAATTTGGCAAGGAAATAAAGATTAGAGGGATCCTCTTCTCAAAGAAATTAAGAGGTATTGGTCTATTCTTATGCTAGACATTCTTTGAATTACAGCAGTGTATTTCTAACGTATCTAGTTGAGAGTTTGAGTATCAAATATATTCAAAGGAAGACAACTGGGGAAAAAAAGGAGACAGAAACCCTTTATCTTGAAGGGAAGAGATCAGAACAAAGACGTACGGAGAGTCTAGCTATTTCTTTTTTATCAGTTTGATCTAATAAATGATACTACTTCCCATACAAGCCTCGTCTCAATTGCATCCTTAGGTCAGCACACTCACAACACTCCTGCTTTTGAAAAGGGATGTGTATAGTGACTCACTCCTTGCTCTCACAAGCAGATGCGGGATTCATCTCACCTCTCCGCCACCCATCGCACCACGTAAGGTCTGGTTATCTAACCCCCTTGCTGCCCGGGCAGGAAGATGGCAAATTCCAGCAGGTAATTAATTTCCCCATGTCTGCCTCCCACGCCTGTGCTAGCAGGGGTGGCTCCTTCTCTAGGTGCATGCCACCAGTCCCTCCCGATTAAAGAACTAGCATGTACTAGACAACCAGCTTATGTGCGGTTAAAGTTCAGTGAATCCCGCACAAATATCACCTCCAGAGTTATGCCAGTGTTGAAGCAAGTCAGAATCTGAAAACAATCCAATCTGCCTGTTAAGCTTACAAGAAAAATGCATAATTTCAGTACAACGGTAAATTCAGATGTATAACTGCATCTTCCCTCAGCAAAAAACATCTGCCTTTTAGCTGACTATGTCAATGCTAAAGTAATTAGGAAAAACTGTGGAAGTCAACTTACTACTGTCATAAAAGATGTACAGCAAATATGCTGAGACTAGTTTAATGATAGCAAATCAAACATTAAAAATATTTCAATATTTTTAATTTTAAAAAAATGTATAAAACCATTTTCTTTTGAGATTGGTTGTTCTTATACCTATTTACGTAAAGTCTGTATTTTACTGGAGCATCAAAAAGATGCAATTTTACAATTACTTGTTTATACACCTAAGCATATATGAAGAAAAGGACTAGCAAAGAGAAACAAATATCAAAAGGGGAAAAATAAGTTTATTTTTAAAAGATGCAGAAAAACTTGACCACAAAAATAAGTACATTATAGTGTAGTTACCTCCTTACAGGTTTATCCACATCCCCTAAAACACAATTTGAAAGATGAATCTTACATTCATGCTTTACTTGATACTTGTTCGGGTTTAACACACAATTTTCAATTATCAACACGCTGTCTATATCTTAATTCATAGTGTCTGCATATAATGTGTTGGAAACAATTTCTCCTTGTGCCTGTAGGATGGAATTTCATTGCAGATCAATGGTCCCTTCTATTAAAGGGGGGGACCTTCTGTATAGGTGGTTTTGGGGTGCTCCCTCCTCCTCCACACAGGAGGCTCTGCTCTGTGCAAGACGTAACTCAGTATCACCCTCTCTTTGGTAACATTTCCTTAGTATTTCACAACCATCAAATGTTACCTACAAGCACAACTGAAACATTTTAGATTGTTTAAATAGTTATTTTATTCATTTCTAAATACATATTCCTAAAATACTCATTATCTCTGTTCCGGTTTTTATTACTGTGATTATTTTATTTAAACTTTTCCATTTCACCCACTGATGCTTTTTAAAACTGTGAATGATTCGGTGATATCATCCCTTACTCCACTGCACAAGGCCGGTAAGTTAATCAGCCCTGCAAAGAGTTATGTGCAATACAAGTTGCATTACTTGAGAAACAGCGTATTTGTAGGTAAACCAGTTACGGATTAAATTTTTGTGGCAGCTTGTGCAGAATGTTTTTTAATCATCATCTTTCTCATAAGAAGTCCGACCACCAGTGATGTGAAGCAGCAATATGGCGTATATTTCTGTACTTTCTAATTGTATGTTCCCACATATTAATAAAAAAATATCCATTCTTTATGGAAAGGTAAATAAACTTTTAGATAAACTGTAAATTTGTCTTGTAAACAAGACTATAATAAGGTTTTATTATGTTATTCATAAGTACACAACATTCCACAAAAGAAAAGTGAGAAGTATTTTGAATAGATTCTCACAATTCTGTTGAAAATTTGATTTCTGTTTGTAGATGTTGCAGGAAACCAAAAAGAAATAAACCAGACCCAACAAAATATTATTAAAAAAATATATATATATTAAAAATTTCCCTGGAATGATAATCAGTATTTTTAAAAAGTTGTTACAAACTTGAATGTTATTAAAAAAAAAAAGTAACTTTGAAAAGTAAAATATTACCTTAATTCCACCCATTTATCCATAACCCGTGTGGCATCATTTTAGCTGACCTCCACTTTTAATGTAGAGTTTGTAAAATTCAAATTTTAATACAATGCATATTGTATGCTACATATCAAAGGCTAAAGGAAAATAGACTTTGTATATGGCGTTTATTTCACATTACTTTTCTTGTTTCATGAAAATATGTTCAATGAAATTATAAAATGGCAGATGTTAGGGTAACTACATCCCTACACAAACAAGACGACACTGAGAGAAGTTGTGTTTTAAATACTGCCCTTCAAGGGTTTGGAAACAGTATTTGCATATTGCACAGTTTTAATATTAATACAGTGTCCAACACTACATAATACTCAGAGTCATAAAATCATAAGATTTTAGTCTTCAGTGATGCCTGAAAAAGAAATTAACCCAGTGCATTAGGCAGGGGGCAGTTTTAGAGGTGGTTGACATAAATGAGATAAATGCCTCGCACATATTTGTAAGTTGTGCCACCTGTTGTCCCAGGTATAGATTACTTAGGACTGCTAACAGATGCAAGGAACCACTTCGGTTTTGGGGGGTTTTTTTTCCCCTTTCTTTTTTTTTTTTTCCCCTCTCCATGAAAAGCATAACTATTGGTTATTTCCATTTAAGGGATACCTTCCCAAGACTTCACTTGCAGAACCTGCCTGACAGTGTCTCTGATGTGGTCTAGATGAAATCACGCGCACTAACCACTGTCCCTCCTGAAGATGGACTGAAATGCCATTTTGGTCATAACTAAGGGGAAGGAAAAAGGAAAAACGGGAAGGAAAAAAAAAAAAAAAAAAGGAGGAGGTAGGAGGGGAGAGAGAGAGAGAGCGAGCACGATGGTGCTTGTTAAGCCCTTCACAGATTTCTCTCTTCTCGCGCACACACATGTGTTACTTCACACTTTGGCATAGTCTGCTGGAGGAGTTTTCAGGCCTGAGCTGTTTCTGAAGGCTGTATTATCTCTAAATAATATAATTTCTTCACCTATGTACTTTAAAAAATGCCATAAGCTTTACATCACTTTCACACATGTAAGTGAAGAGGACAAATTCAGCACCTCTGAAAATACCAAAAATTCATTATGGAGTTTTGATTTAGCAACAGGATGATCCAATTTTGACTAGGGAAGAACTTCAAAATAGTAACGCTATGCAGGCAAAACACTGTCACTGGGACACAACTGCTAGAACTAAGTCTCTGAAATTTCCGTGGTAATGGACTTCGTGACTAATTTCAGGTGCCATTTTCATCTTAGGAAAGAAAAGCTGTGTTTTGTTGGGTTTTTAATTAAATATTTTTCCATAGGTCTCAGAATAAAAATCACAGTAAATATCAGGAATTAGCAGGGACTACTGTAAGCTAATAATTTTTGTGTTTTGCTTTCCCAAATACCACTAAAGTTTACAGTCACTTTCTGTAATATTCAAGTTGTTGAGAAAACTCTTGTATTTTTGTCTTGAAGGCTTTTGACACATAAAAACCCATGTTCTCCTCCCAGCTTTAAGTGCAAAAGAGATGTCCATAAATCTGCTTGAATCCAAAGCTAAATTAAAACATAATCCTAAATTGAGGTAGCACATTTAGCCAAGTTTCTTTCCAAGAACTTCAGAAAGAAACTGAAGAATTTTAAGAGTAAAGTCTCTATCAGTGAGCAGTAAAACCTTTAGTGACTGATGCGTTCTTTCCTCTCCATTTGAGCATTTTAGGACCTTGGAAGTTCTTCTTTAACTCTTCCTTTTTTCCCTAAAAAATACTGTTTAGTCCATGCACCTTTAGGTCCTGTGGCATCTATTGCAACATCAATAACGGAATCTGGAGTCATCCACCTCAGAAACGCCAAGAAAAGGAAGTTCAGAACAGCAAAAAGAGCAAAAATATACCCAGTCACTGGGCCACAGTGAGACATCAGTCTGTTAAGTCGCTCATCCATTGGTAAAACCACTTCATCTGCAACCCTGTCATACACCTAAACGGAGAAGAGACAGAAAGTAAGATCTTAAAATGATGTTGCTTCTACCTCAAAAATTAGGCAGTACTTTGTTGTCAGTGTGCAAAATAACTTATCTACTCCTAACTACTAGCTGGGACAAATATTACCGCAAAAAAAACTTTGCAGATTTTAAATGTTGATTTATGAGTACTGTTCTAGAAATTTCATTTGTTTATTTAAAGAGAAAAAGGAAAAGAAATGTTCTATTTTTTTGACAGACCTCAAGAGCATTTCATTAAATAGGAAGGCTGCATAATTTGTCTCTCATGTAATATTATATAGAGAGGGTTGGGTTTTTTAATTAATTGAATGGGTTCTAATCTCATATTCACACCAGTCATAGGAAAAGAGTCTGAACATGCAATTACTAGATTTTCAACACAAAGATGGATGAACTCATAAATGGGTTGGCAATCTTACAAATCTCCGTATTTGAACAATCAAGCAAATCATAATAGGATACTGATTTTTATTTAAAGAAACGCTAGTAATTCTTAGTAAAATTCTTAAAATTCAATGAATATGAAAAGCAAATACATGCTACTGGAGACTTAATATACATATTAACCACAACCACTAAAAAAAAAAAAAAAAATATATATAGTCCTGTGTTTCATAGAACAGAAACATAAATACCCACTACACACAACTCAAAAAAGGCTTAAAGGATACGGAGCTTTTTCCTTGAGAACATTACAGACTTCATCCTACGGGTAACTTAACAATGAGCTAACAAACAACTGTCTTTTGTACAACATAAGTTCCATGCATACTTCTTCCAAATATACTAACATTTTCCTTCACAGAGTTGTGTTCTGTGGTTGTTTTTTTTGGGTTTTTTTGGGTTTTTTTTTGCTATAAAGGAAACTGAAATCTAGACTAACTTCTATAAAAACTTTGCAATTGAAATGCTGCTTGCAGTTACAAAATCATAAGATTAATTGTACTGACAGTACTTGAAAATGATAAACTGGTTATACATGATACTTCAAGGAGACTTGTAAGAGATACATATCTGAGTACACTACAATGTAATTAAGAGGCATGTGATTCAGCTACTCTTGCCTAAAACATAGGGGCTGAAGTCAGAAGTGACAGATCTCCACAGGCGTTTATAACATTATTGCAGTTAACATTCTTCACTAACGGCAGAGTTTTGACGCTGAAGCGCAGTTCTAATTCTGAAATATGATTTCAAAAGTGTGATAATTTATTTTCGTTACATCCATACCGTATGTAATTTCAGCTATGTTCAGCCTACCGCCATTAAACCACCTCTCATAATTTTAAACCACTTGTTAGCACGTGGCAGACAAAACTTCATCATGAATTCTGTCTTTTCCTTTTCACGCATCCTATACAGCATGTTTTCCAGTTATGCTAGAAGAGTTACTTAATGTGAGGACGGGTACAAGTAGAAATGTAACTGAAGATATAGGCTGTTCTTCAGAATATTTATCAGCTGTTACGGCACAGAAAAAAATGCAAATACAAAAAAACCACCTATCTAGGGATGTATTTGGGGAGGGAAAAAAAAAGCATTTTCTGAACCTTTTTAAACCATGTGTGTTTGACAGGAAATATACTGAAAAATTACACTGAAAGATTACACAGAGAATGTACATAGTAATGTTTCAAAGAAGTAGCTGTTTCAGAAATGTACTTTAAGAGAATTTAAAAGAAGTGATTATACATACTTTCTCAGTTCTCTCTGCTACATTCCTCCACGTATAAAATGTCTTTACTTTATTATGAACAGTTTCTGGAGATGGTAGTGTTCCTGATCTGAGCTGGGCAATAGCTTTTTCTAATCCATCACACAAAGATTTCACAGAGGGTTCACATAAAATAATGAGATTTTCCGGAAGCACCTCAGGAATCCCACCAACTCTTGTACTCACCACCTTTGAAAGAAACAGAACAAAGAGCACATATGCTGCATAACAATAAAATAGAGTGATGACACTGCTATTATACTGTTTAGATGCAGCACTTAAGTCGAATAGGGAAAAAAAAATACAGTCAGTGGTTGCCATGAAGGTGAAGACCGATATCATGCTTTGGGAGTTTCACCTGTATGCAAACTAGAAGTCTAGGCCCTAGCATAGCAGATTACCTTTAACGATGTTCAGAATGATTCTTCAGTAGCATGGTAAGACAGAAGACTTGGTCTAATGAGTGGTTTATGAAACATCTTTCCTAAAGGTGTTCGTCACAGTACACAAATAAATCTGTGTAAGCAGATTTTGGACTTTCTCTCCATAGTCCCTCATGAAAACTGTTACCTCTACTTGGAGAAGACAGTTTTACCACATCCGCCTTCAGTTGATCCTTTCTGGGCTACTGAACATTTACAAGAATTTCTTTAGAAGTTCAGGAATTTTAATCTGAATTGTTATTTTTAAAGGGAAATCAGAAACTACTAAGACTCACGTTGTGCAATCATCTCTAAACAGCAGGCAACAATAAGAAAACTGCAGAACTTCCCAACCTCTAGAGAGGAAAACAGATGACAGGGGAATAATTACCACAACTAGGTAGTACCTACTGTCAAGATATTGGAGCGGGGGGTGGGGGGGGAGGGGGTGGAAGAAAAAAAAAAAAGAGTCCCTCGCATTTTCTTGTATACTTCTTCTATATTAGATACTCTTATCAGTCTGCATTTTAAAAAAATTTCTTTATATTTTAATGTGAGAACCTAAGTTCTTTATGGCTGTTCATTTAACTTTTTTTTTTCAGTTGTCAATCTGAGTGGTAAGGTAGCTAGAAAGGGCTTTTACTGCTTTTTCTCTCTCCAACTCTTATCTGGAATCCCCACCTGGTAAGGCAAATACATCCTCAGTTAATATAAGAAAACGAATGTCAGGTCTTGGTGCAGGAGGAAAACAGTCCTAGTACAACGGTTTAGTCTGGTAATTCAATATGCCTGATTGACCAAAGTCACCCATGCTCATGGGCCATTTTCTGCAACTCCTCTTAAAGTATTGTCAAAGTAAACCTTCATGAACATCAACTACCCCAAAACTCTGTAAAAGAGTACATACAAAATAGAATTTTGGAGAGACAGCCTGGTTAGTTCAGAGAACTGAGAGTTAGCAGATCTACATGTTATTCCCAGTTCTGCACAAGTTTCTTCTGGGAGCTTAAGCAGTTTTGGTTAACCCTTCTGTCTCAGCTTCCAGGTGATCTGTAAATGGGGGTAATATTTGCTCACCTTCGTAAAGACAGGGCCTCAGATGAAATCAAATGCTACAAGCACATATTATTTAATCATGAACTTTGTTTACATTGGATACATGTGTTCTAGATAGTTGCAATTTTTTTTTTTTTTTTTTTTACCTGTAAACCACAGCTTGCTGCTTCCACAATTGCCATACAAAAGGCCTCAGTGAGGGAAGTGTTGAGAAAAATGTGCCCCTGGACTAGAACATTTCTAACATCCTGGTGTTCCAAAGCTCCTAGGAGACGTACCCTGCATATATGGGAAAAAAAAAAAAAAAAAAATCAGATAAACACTAGATTTGGACTGTAATAATGATGTATAATGTTACACATATTCTGGAAAATGTACCAATGGTTCACACTTATACAGCGAGAGAAGGAACGCAGAAACATTTGTTCCGTTTTCTCTAAATTTTTCCAGCAATGAAAAAATAGAAGAGACTGCTTCTTATTTTCACACTAAAAGAAACTTATGAAAATAAAGTTGGGGGGAGAAGTTGCTCTGTTTGTTTTAATGGCAACTGCCTTCAAAACATTGCTACTGAGCTTTCTCGTTCTGTAAGAGAACATGGCTTCATGCAGTTAATAACAAAGATTTGTAATCCTTTCTTTGTTTAGATGTATTATCTGAATTTTCAATGTGAGGTCTGATCAATCTCAAAGTCTGGTGGGGGGGAGTAATTAGGATACAATGATTAGGACCTATTATTTTGAAGAGATACTGGGAAACAGAAAAGGGCAAAATAAGAATGATACTAACAAACAATTTTATTGTCCGTCCGGAGGAATCACTGACCGAAGTACAGAATGGGCAACAAAAAACAGAGAAAAGGAAATGGAAAATTAGGAACCTTGTCCTTGCCACATAAAACTGTCTTTGAACAACAAGAAAACCCCAAAGAAATACACAAATGCATATGCATCACAGAAACATTTTGGTAACACAGTAGCACCAAAGGAACATGTTTGTAATACCACAAGAGAACACATATTAGATAAGCACTACTCTGAAGAGTTTCATACTGAAAAAATAAAACAAATTACTAGCAGATCCTCACAAGCAGCAGTGACACAAACTAGCTAACACCTTATGCCATATGGTAATATGTGATCCAAACATCACAGTTTCAAAGAAGAATATGATAAATTTATGCCTAAGTCAGCTTTTCTCTGACTCGAGTGAAGGTTCATACAGGGTCTATTTCTATGAATTAACTTGCAGAATCATAGTCCAACTCTGTAAGTGTTCAGTTAATGTTGGGTCTATCTGCCTTGCCTTCAATAGTTCTCATCAGCCTCGATTTTTTGGTGATTGAGGTTTTTTAGGGGAGCGGGGCATGCAGAAAGGGTGTTGCTCTTGTCTTCCCCACCCCTAAAGTACATTGAAGCGTCATAGACATGCACAGAACAAACCTGTCATGTAGCTGGTATCTTTCCCGGACTTCTTCCAGTACGATTCGTTTTGGTCCTTCTCCTCCAACTAAGAAATGTAACTCCGGATATTTCTGACAGAGTTCAGGAATTATACCACTAAGCAAATCTATACCTAAGAGTACAAAATTTAGAGCAAGCTGTTATTGTATTTGATTTTAGAACTTACCATGATGTAGCCTACTGCTATAACTCTATTCAAGTGAAGAAAAAAAAAAAAGTCTCTTGAAGACAGTTACACCGCTGAACACAAAATTCTGAAAAGAGACAACTTGTGATCTATTAGGAGACAAATAGGAAAAAAATCACTTAAGATGCTGTTGCTTGATTAAATAAAAAACAGTTAAAACATTTCTAACAGAATATATAGATTAGGGCCTAAATCATATCCCCAATATAAGGCAAACCTTCCATTTTACAAATTTCAATTTTCACTGTCTTCAATATTACAAAAGAAATACACCTTTGAACCCAACACGAGCAAACTGAAACATACATTTCTTCCTCGTGAACGCACAGGCACAAAAGCTCAGAACCATCACCATGCAACTCCCGTTTAAAATCCAATCCATACCACAGATACAGCGCAGGTGGTACCTAACCAAGGCCTTTCTTACCATAACCTAAAGAAAAAAATAACCAAAACAAACTTACATTTTAGCCCCCATTACCTTTTCTGTAAACAAGTCTGCTGACAACAACAATTGTTATTGTACTGTCGTCCCTCCTCGACGGGTCTGGAGTGAAGTCGGTGGGATCGACAGCATTGGGGATGACAGAGACTATCCGAGGGTCCAAAGCTGCTCGCAGCACTGTGTTTTCCTTACTCGTGTAGGAGACACAGATGATGTGGTTCGTGTCGCACAGGGACACCGTCAGAAGTTTGTTGGTAAGCACCGAGCTGACATCCGCAAACCCAAAGAGGGAGTGGTCCGTGAACACCGTCCGCAGCCCCATGGTCTTGGCATGGAAGAGGGCATCGTGGGCCATGGCGGAGAAGGAGCTGTGGGCGTGGACGACTGTGACCCTCTCCCGCACAAATATGTACCTGAGCAGGGGCAGGCTGTGGAAGAGCGTCGTCGCCGTGGACTGGTTGTACATGACCTTCAGGGGCAAGTAGTAGACTTTCAGCCCGTTGGTGAGGTAGCGGACGCCCTTCCGGCGGCCATAGGCGTGGGTGACCACCAGGACCTTGTGGCCCCGCTCGATGAGGCACTGCGACAGCTGGTACACGTGGCTCTCCACGCCCCCCATGTTGGGGTAGAAGAAGTCCGACACCATGCAGACGCTGTGCGCCCCCCCCGCCGGGCCCCCGGCCGCCATCCCGGGCCCGCTCCTGCCGGGGGAACCACAAGGCGCCGTCACTCGCCGGCGGCCGCCCGCGGGGACCCCCGGCCCCCTCACCGCCGACGTCCCCGCCGCCGCCGGGCCCGGCCGGCCATCCCTCCCGCGCAGGCCGCACCGCGGCCCTCCCCAGCGCCAGCAACACGCACCGAGGGGCGGCCGCTGCGGGCCCTTTAAGAGGGCGATCGCCTCGGCGGCCGGCGGCCGCCTCGAGGGAGTGGGGGGTGCTGAAGGGGGGCGGGGGCGCGTGCGTCCGCGCGCGCGCGCGTGCACGTACCTGCCGGCTGCCGGCGCTCCCTGGGCGCTTCCCGGCGCCCTCCCATTTCCGGGCACGGCCGCCCGGTCACCACGGCAACGGCACGACTATTCCCCCCGCCCCGCAGCCGAGCGCTCCCGCCTCCAGGCCTTCGCAGAGCCGCGGCCAATCGCCACCCGCCGCGGCGTCACGCGGTAAAAGAAGCGGCCAATCGGAGCGGCCGCGGGACGTCGAGCGCGCGGCCGGGAGAAGGGACGTGAGGGAAGCGGGGCGGGCCCTACGCGCGCCGGGCTGCGGAGGGCCGTTGGGCGCGGCGGGCTTCGTCTCAGGCCTCCTGCCGGTGCTCTGGCCCTGCTACCGCGCCCCGGGCAGCGGGGTGTTCGCTCTCCTGCAACAGCGTTGCCCTTGCTGCGGTGGGAAGCCTGCCTCGGCCGCTTGCTGTCCAAAAAAAAAAAAAAAGCGTAGCCCAAAATGATGAAAAAAGTGATCGAATTGCCTTAAAACTCCAAAGGCTTCACCCTGTCCCCAGTGGAGAAGCTATTCTGGTGTACTCTGGCTCAGTCATGGCTGGAACACCTGAAATGTTGTAAAGTCTTTCACCACGAGTGCTGGAAGCTTGCTCTGTCTAAATGAAAATAATTTTTACAGACAGTCCAGGGGCTTGAACTTTGAGAAATGCAGCTGGGCTGTGTGGGTTGTGCTCTGACACCCTAGGCTGGCATCACTTGGCTGTGTATTTCTGGTCTTCTCAAGGAGCTTTGCAATCAGCTGTTAGCAGCTCTAGCACCGGCCCGACTGCTGCTGACTGCCAAGAAGGATGTTACTTCACCAGGCTAGGGTTGTTCGTGCCTTCCCTGTATGTTGCCAAAATTATGTTCGGCAGCTACTTCTCTTTGCCAAGATTTCTGGTACAGATTTTGTCAGATTTGATTCTGCCATCACTCCTATGCAAATATGTGTGTCATGAGTGACAGTACAAACTGAGCTAGGCTGCAGTGCTGGCTGGATTCCTGGTTAGGTTGAAGCTTGGACAGACATGATTTGGAGGTGCTGATCCCAAGAAGGACCAAGGAGGAAATCAGGCCCTTCATTCTGGGACTAAAAGACATTAGTGTGCTAAATAAGAAAAACATTGCTCATTGTTTGAATTTTGCTCATGTGTTCAGAAAGGCGAGACCAGTATTGGCAAATCTGACTTCATCATCAAGTGCTCATTCAGGGTGGCAAGAACCTGAATTTCCGGATGAAAAGCTGAGTATGAGGCCAGAAGGAGGGAGGCTTCTCACCTGCAGCGGCAGGTATCCTGCTGTGAAAAAAGACGAGACTGGGGACCAGGGGGCCATAGGGATCCTAGTTCTCAGCAGAAACTGGAGCCTGGGTGTAGAGCAGTCGCCTTAAATTCCATCTAGGAAAAAAAACAAAGTAGTGCCAGAAGAAGGAGGAATGCACTTGGAGGTTCTCAGTTGCAGCACCCCATTATGTGATCCCTGGTAAATGATGGTGGTGACCTCCCTCAGTGTCGGGCTGCCCCGAAGAATCAAGCTGTACTAGTCACTCCAATTTTAGCTGTCAGAAAAAAAATGCTTACAGTTTTAACTATTTGGAAAATGATTTTTTTTTTTCCCAGACTAGTGCTTCTTGTGTGCTGTCTAGAGAAGTAGTAATTTCTGGTATGCAAGCTTAAAAAATCCAAAGAGAAATCATAACTGGTATACAACATAGTAGCCCCTCTCTTCAGTGAAAGGAGTGGGATTTGACATATTCCATAAGCGGGTGCTGACCAACCACTGTGCAAATCCAGAATACAGGCACCAACCTACACAACCTTCCACAGGACAGACCCACTTAATCTCAGAAACCTCTTCTTATGCCCCAGCAGTTGTGATTTTTTGACCTCTGTATTTATGTGAATGTTGGAGAGGACTTGGCGCTTTCTCAGCAGCTGGCTTTAGACTCTGAACGTCTTTCTGAAGGAGGTCAGGAAAAGTATTGTGGCCAAGCCTTCCTGCCTTTGGCCTGGCATGTTAGCTTTGGTGGTCTGACATCTGTGTTCTTCATGAAACGTGTCTAGTTGTGCTTAATGTCATATACCTGTCAGTAGTCCAACTCGGTCCCCCTATATCAGCAGCCTCCTCCCGTTGTCATGTTCAAAAGACCTTGAAAAATTTGTCTACCAAGGAGTCTAGGAAAAACCTAAATGGAAAGGAAAAGGAATCTTTGCCACTGCGAAGTTGGCAAAGGTGCTGCTCAATTTTCTGTCCACAGCTGGGTCACAAGGATGGGGTACCACACACTTTTCGGTGGCTGCGTTGTTGTGTTGTTTATTCATAAAATTGTCACTGATCCCGGGCAGATCCAGAGTCTGTCCTGCCCTGAACGGAGATGAAGTTGTTGTGAAGGGACCAACAGCTGAAGAGAATCAAATTTTCTTCCTTTCTGTATGCCTGAACTCGATGCATTCACTCCCTCATTTAAAGCACGTACAAGGTCAGAGTGAGACTGTGGGATATGTAAAGTAGAGAGTAAAGACGTTAAACCAGTGACAGCAGAGTAGTTACTGCTTCCAAGCCTGGTCCTCAAATGCTCCCTAAAGCACCCTCATAAATCGAGTTAATGGAGGGAGAGGTGGAGGGCACTTAAAGAGACTCCAGTGGCTTTGTTCTGGTAGCATACGCCGTCTTGTCTCAAGGAGACCACTTTGGTGTTCTTGAAAAGGCAGGAAAACTTTCCGCCAGGTACTCTGCTCTGTCACCTCCCTCTCAGCCTCCTCTTGTGCCGGGTTTGCGGCTCTGTCCCCAGCCTGGTGGACGATGTTGCTTCTATTGCGTGTCAAAAACTATCAGTTCAGTGAAGCGGCTTTGCTGTGTGTTATAAGCTGGTGTATTAAAGTAGTGAATTTGTTTACACTTAATATGCCTAAAACATGCCCAGTTATTATTTCAAAACATTAGCAATTGACAAAAACAGGCAATCAGTTGTTCACAAAGTAGTTCACAAGAGAGCTGCGAAGCAGTGCTGCTCCAGAGCCTGATGCCACGGCGAGGGAGCCATAGTGTTCCTGGAAAAGAAATCTCGTGACATGGAGTAGTGTGTGAGAGTGCACAACTGGCTCACAGCGAAGGACATTTTCTCTCCTAGGGTTCAGGAAAGCAGAAACTGGTGGAAGCCCCAAATGGAGAACATTAGTGAAAAATAGTACTGGCGGATGGAGAATTGTGGCCTATAGATGCAAGTATAGAGCCAGATTGATTAGTGAAACCAAGCAGGAGAGAGCCAGAGACAGCCCAACACCCTGTTTGAAAAACCGCAGTGTTCTCAGTTTCTGATCCTGCTGGAATTAAATATGTTCCAAAATGGGGAGGAAAGCAATATTTGGAATCTTTGTCCTGAAGGAAAGGTAGAACTGTCCTTCCATTTGGTTTACTTTTATATGGTAAGGCTGGAGAGCCTGTCACTTCTCCTAAGACTGCTGCGAAGAGGCAGTGAGGGCCCAACTGTCTACCTCAGCAGTTATTTTTGGTGCTAGTAATTAAAAACAGGATCTAACAGGTTTCTATAGTACCTTAAAAAGGTTGGGTTTGCTTGGTTTGTACTATGTACAGCCAATCCTATATCTGGCTGCAATACCACCCAGAAAGCAGCCAAGAAAAATCATGGGTTTCTCATTCAAGCACCTGGGTTTTCTTACGGTCTTTCTCCCGTATTCATGAAATTCCACAGAAGCTGGATGAAATGACATCTTAATGTACTTTTACAATAAAGGTTTCAAGTTGAAAGTTTAACAAACTGCATTGTAGTCCATGAAGGAAATGACCATTAAATACAAACTGTAAAAAGGATTTCTTTTCTTTAAGCCAGATTTCTGTCTTAGATGCCAGAAAATAAGTTAGTTTTCCATTTTCCAGGCACGTCTCCCTTCCACGAAGGTTGGAATTCATCTGTGGTAGATTAATTTACTAACAGAAGTGAGAAGTTGATCAGCAAGTCTATGTGTGTTAGGTCTCACATCTATATGTAACAACCTGTGCCCCTCACGCACACCCCGAGGTCTCGATCGCTCGGTCACCCTCCATGTACCACAACACTTTCCCATCCCACAGCCCAGCTTCCCTTCCCTCTCAAATCAGGGCAGTGAAGGTGGGGAGGAGCACAAGGGTTTGGGAGCAGTCGGGGGGTATGTACCCAGGAGTAGCTTCCAGTCCCCTGGTCTTACACACAGGTCACTGTGTCTCTGTCCTTACCAGTACAGGACAGCTGCTCACAGTGCATTGACAGTTGCTGCAAATAATCCTCTTTCACAGCACCCAGGTGTAAGTTGTTCCCCATCTCCATTCAGGGGCCATTTCGGCACCAGAGCACCTGATCTTACAGTCCTTCCCAGTCCCTAGCAGGAGCAGTCGTCACAAACAGAGCCTGGGTGCTGGATGCCTTCTGCCTTGTCAGCTGAGTCAGGGATCCAGCTTAAGGGCTCCCCAGAGGGGGCAGAAAACATTCCTGGGCACACAATGCAAAGCAGTGGCGGTGCTGTCCCTGACATTTAAGTCAGTCAGAAGGACTGGTTACCTTTGTACTGGCAGACCTAAGGGATATCTGTCCTGCAGCCAGCATACAACCAGCATCAACTCTCTAGCAAGTCATCTGACTAATTTGACAGAAATGCAATCGTGTGTCTGTATCTGATCTGGGTCAAATGAGATACAGTAACACACAGATCTGGTATCAGTTATTATGAAGCCACAGCGTGTTGACCAGTCTAGACTTGGTTTTAATTTTTTTTCTCCGCTTCGCTAGATTTTACTGTCTATTTAGTTGCAGATCTAAATTTCTGTTTCTGCAGCCTTGAGGCCACATCAAAGTGCTTTAGCATTTTTGCATCAGCTGTGTTAGAAGAGAAGGCATGTCTTAGAGGTCTTCTGTTTGTAACTTTAAGACTGTACTTGACAAACTCTTTTAAAAAATCCTGGGAATTTATGTCGTAGAGTCAATACAAACTGAAGTGCCAGAACTCTCTGATGGGTTTCAGTATTAAAATGCTAACAAAATGGGTTTAACTGAAAGTTAAACAAGTGTAAGGACTTCTCGGTGGAGGAAAAAAGAGGTGCAGTGACAACAGCAGGTGGAGCTGTTGGAAACTTAAAATGTGTTGGTCCTGGTGGGAATGCAAAACATTCTCTGTGCAAAGCTGAAGAACCTGCACCTGGTATGTGGTATTTCCTACTACTAATGCTCCTACTACACATATGCTCCAGAACATTATCAGCACTGTCTCTGATAGCCAATAGTGTAGTACCTGCCTGTTTTCTATAGTTTGAATTAAAAGAAAACTGAGTTTCTTATAAAAACTAAACATGAAATATCCTATATTTTGGTAGTTTATATCCAGATTTAAACTGTAAAGCAAGAATAATTCATTGTAATTATACTTTAAAATCCATGAAATGAAACAAAGTTTTCTTTAAGTTGGTAGTGTTATTGTAACCCTGAATATCTTAAAGATAAAATTCAAGGTAAGGGCCATGGAGGAAGCAGTAATTTTTATTTGACTGTTAGAATTGGCAAGACTCAGAGAAGCTTCTAGGCACACAAACCCTTCCTGAGGTTTGTAACGGAAGCCACAGATTTCAAGCTTTGTGCGGGTTGGAAACAAGTGCTCTGAGTTTAATTTAATTAACATGGAGCAGAGCAAGGTGATAAGGTGATTGGCCTGCAGGGGACAGGTAGAGAGGGAAAGACAATTGTTAGCTATGGAATCTTTAGGAGTAAGCTGTGGGTGGTTTTAAAATGGGATGCACAGGGAAATGCCAGATCAGAGTGGGCAGATGATTTTAAAGGAATTTTCGTGGTATGCCTTTGTAATTGAGCTACAGAAACATATTGCAGTTTATTATGGAGACAATATTGATAAGAAGTTTGGCATAGTTCTTTTGAGTACGTTGTGTTTCATCACTTGTATTGTTAATTTTATTCTGAGGAGTGAAGCTAAATAACCACTATGCAACTGTATTTGAGTGTTCAAACACAACCCTGAACAGTTAGCCCATTCGCAGGGAGCAAGAAATGCTTTCCCAAGAAAGAAAGAAGAGCAAAGGAGGCACAGGAGTGTGCTTAGTGGGGTCAGGGGTTGGGGAAAGTTCTGGATAAATGCTTTGCCAATGAGTCACCTAAGAGAAACTGATGGGTTAGTCTGGGTATCTTGCATTACCGTTTCAGCTGGACCTGTGATACTAAGCCACATGTTAGAGGTACAGTCTTCACCAATTAAAAATACCACTTAGCAAAACAAGTAGGGCAGAAGACTAGGTGGAATGTTTCCTATTTTGTTACCTTCTTTTCTTGTCACTTAATTTGTAATCACACTCAATAACTGGATATTTTTTTATATAACCACTGTTATATTTTTAAATATATAGCATATACTAATGCAGACTAGAATTAAATCATTGATTATTCAGCCATAAACATTTTAAAGGTAGCTTTTGATGTTTAAGAAATGAAGCAGTACACGCTAAGTCATGGATCCTCAATGCTGTCAACCTGGAGGACCTTTCACATTGAGTAGTGTTGTGAAGTATGATAAAAGCGGAAACAAAGAAGGGTGTTAATGGCATAGAAGTCAAAATGCAGACCAAGCCCTGACAGCATCCTTTTATGTACTCATTTTGCTTTATTGGCTAAAGGAACAGTTTCCTTTTAACCTAATTTAAAACAGACTTTCTCCCCCCCCCTCGAGTGAAAAGTTTTTATTGAAGTTTTTGAGTAACTGCTGATGTAGGAGTCTGACAAATAAAACGAATGGCAGGACATCATTTGTAACCCCTGACTTGTTTGCTTTTTAATGTAGAGTGTAATAAATGAGAACATAGATTCACTTGTCCTGGTAATCACCTTGTATTTCCAGAGAGACCAATTCACTCCATGAGTGCAAAATTAGAAGGTAACAACCTCTTTGATATTTTAAAGTTGAAACGCATTTATCAGTTATTTAGAAAATACAAAGGAAACTGGCAGCTGAAGGAGCTTCCACAAACTTTGTTTTGGGTTTTCAATGTTTCCCTTTCCTATTTTTAGACTACTGTAAAGCAAAGTAACTCTTGATTTAAATAGCATAACTCCTGGCTTACAGTGGTACAAGAAAACAAAGAAAAACCCCAAACTGTTTTTCGGCTGGAAAACAGGAAGGGACTTTAAGAGTCAGCTGGAGTTGATGCCCAAAGGATACATATAGCTTTATACATTTGCAATGTATATGAGTATGACAGGATTTATATATGGTCTGTCAACCTTCCTATGAATAATGCTTGCTATAAGCAATGTCACAGTACATGACATACAATGGCTTTTGAAGTAAATGGTAGCAGCGCTCTCAAGATTTGCTTGAATTTCTTCAGTGTCACTGGCATTTTGTAACATCACACATACCTCTGTCCTTCTAGAAGTCAAGTGCACTTTTTGCAAGTAAATAAAGATTTCCTGACTCTTTCAAATGTAGTGTGAATATTTTGCTTTTTTTTCCCTGCCCCCTCCCTGCAAAAAGCACATGCAAGTGAAAGCTAGCTACTCATGAAAACTGATGGTTTTAGAAATTTCATGCACATTTATTTAGATAACAATTATTATTTAAGTATTCTCATTCCTATTATACACATGAATATGTAGAGGCCATAATCCAAATATGACATTAAAGACCTCCCTCACTATATAAAAATTAAGACACACCATAACAGGAAGTTTTAGCATTATTATTCTGGCTATGAAATCTGTAAATCATGTCCATATGCTTAAAAAGCAAGTCACGCTGAACACAGTAATAAAAGGCATTTCAAACTTCAAAGAGAATGTTCCTCTGCTCAATAACCTTCCCTCTGAGAAGGTCATTTAGTCATAGGTTAAGAGCTAATGACATCAGTCAAAAAACGGATCTGCTATGAATTTTACATACCTCATTTAAGTCTTCTGAATTGTTATATTAAATCTCTATTATTAAATTCTGATGTATCGATATGAAAGATAACATAAAGCATTTCTATTTTAAAGTTCATTGAATATCTTTAAATGGATTGAAGAATACAGAATTTCTCAAATAAAATAACATTATGAGTTTCTATAAATCCTCAACAAATTCCAATTATCTGCTTGTGTTTCCATCTCCACCAGAGCCTCCTTTTAGTCATGGTTTTCCAGGTAAAGGATTTGTGGCTGTGCCACGGTGTTAGTGACTTCCGGATCTTCTTGGGGCTGTGGCAATGAAGACCACCACGCAGCACTGACATTTACAGCATTGTGCTTAAACTCTTGAGCTTTTCCACACAGTATTTCAGTGAATGTTACAAATATGCAGCATATGCTCTAGCTTAGGTCATTTTCTAATCATACAGGAGAGCGGGATGGAAAAGAGCAGCACCCTGCGATGCAGAGACTGGCACAGGACCTTAGGAGAAGATGATCTGCTGGGAGGGGAATTTATTGTAAAGGAAGGAAGCTGTAAGATCCCCGTGCTGCAAACACAGTAGTGCACGAGTGCAGTCCAAAAAGTAGGTGGGTGAAGGCTTCAGAAGGTGAAAGTGCCTTTCTTCTACAGGAGCCAACAGGAGGCGAGGGATGTCCAATGCTCATACTCAAGCAATTGGTTTGTAGGGCTAGGGAATGATATTTTCATGTTCCTGCGCAGGTAAGTGTGAATCTGGTCCATTCAGAGCTCATGGGCGTCTCTGCTTTCCTGCCCAGGACAGTGCTGTGCGTTAGGTGAAGCGAGAGGGGATGGATCCATCGTACTGCGTGACAGGGGAAGGCTGCAGGACTGCAGCCCTGTCCTGGTGTGTGTGGTGGCCCTGAGTACGGGACACCGGCAAGAGGTGTCCCCTTCCCCTGCCAGCCCTGGCACAGTGTGGGTGCTCACCTCCACCTCATTTTGTGACCTGGTGGGCCAGAGGCAGCTGGGTGACAGATGAATGGGTTAATGGAGAGAGAAGGAGTTGTGTGAGGTCCTGTGCTGCACCAGGAGGGAAGGAGGCGAGGGTGAGGTTAGTGTGCACGTACTCACACATGTGCACACACACACACGCCCCAAGTCTGTTATCCTGCAAAGGTTTGAGTACGAGTTTCAACTTTGTGTACCAGAGTTGACAATCCTATTTGAAGCACAAAGAAGGACTTTCATAAGCCTTCTGGAAATTAGGGCTATGAATCTCTAAGGAGCATGAAAGTTGTAAACTAGATAAATATTTAAGTGTGTGCTGGCTGCTTAGGCCACTCTTGTTAGTGAATGACACCACATGCAGTTTCCTTTTCCACCTTCACGGTAAGCCTGAGACCTGTTCTGATTTCACAAGCTTTCTGGCACATCGCTGCTGCAAAATGGAAATCCCTTACAGGTAGAAGAACCTGTAGGGGATTAAATGTGAAAATAACACTGAATTTTACGTTGACCTTCAGGTGTGGTTTTGGTGATCACATATTCTCTGTTGTTTGAGTATGTTTCTATCAAAAATATTTACTTAAGCATTTCACAAAGTGATCCGGAGGAGGTAAGCACAAAATTTTGAGGTTAAGGGTTAAATTCACCCAGAGGCTGAGGCTGAACAAAGCCTGTGGACATGGCAACATCTCACTCCTTCCCATTGGGATCTTCAATCCTGAGTTAGATCTCCAGGCACAGGTCTGTTTTTCAGTGGTCTAGGAAGGTGTGAAAACCTCAGAGCAGGGTTCACAATGGTGGTCAGCGATGGTACTTTTCTAGCTTGGGTATCCTAATGGCTATTTCACTCTCCTGGGGGTTAGGTGGCTCATGTTCAACTCCCTCTCTGCCTCAGTGAGAAAAGCTTTTGAACATGGTTTTCAGCCCCTCAGTGACTGCTTCATCTAAGAGCTTTCTGGAGTTGAAGCAGACTTATTTATTTCTCAGGTTGGAGCAGTTCTGTTTTGTAAAAAAAAGTTAATATATTCACTGGGCAGGACAGAAAACTGAGGAAACCTCTACAGATCAACATTGACAAGACTCAGGCATAATTAATACAGGGTTCAGTTGTTAAACTTCAACTTAAGAAAAGCTAGAAAATGCAAAAGTTTAAACTCTTTCCACGGACTTTAGCTGTACAAATACTGTAGTTTTGCACAAAGGTGTATTTTTACTCCATATGCCTCTGGTGCCACCAGTTAAGTGTCTGGTTTGCCTCTGCAGCTCCCTGGCTTTCTGAGGAATGTGCTAATGGCATAGCCTATCTGCAGTCCAACCACGAGGTCGGGGTGGCCCCGACTGAGCTGGGTGAGAAGTGATGGGGCAGTTCATTCCTTTTATGGACCCTTGTATAGCTCAGGGACTTCGCCCACCACGTACATGTGTCTGAATTTAGAGCCTCTGTGTCGCGAATGAGTGGTTTAGAGGCCGCTTAAAAAATCACCATCAAAAGTATGAGCAGAAGGTGATTTTAATAGTAATTTATAAAAGCGTGACTTAGTAGAGTTCAATGGCAAGGTTCACTCTATTACTTACTACACGGATGAAACATATAAAGGAAAATCGAGTCAAAATTGGGCTAGAATGATTTACATAGAGACTGAGGACAAAAAGGGTAAGGGAGACCCTCCCACTGAGTCACGAGGTTCAGAGAAGACCCCCTTGCTCTCTAAACTCCTGATGGAGCTTAGGTGTGGCTGGATCCACTCTTAGTCTCAGACTTGGTCAACGGTTTATATCTAATGGGGGAAATACGAGGAATAAGGAAACCCTCCCGTTGAGTCACGAGATTCAGAGTAGACCCCCTTACTTTCTAAACTACTTCTCAGAGAGGAGTTGAGGTGCGGCTGGATCCACTCCTAGTCCCAGACTTGGTCAACGGTTTATATCTAATACAAAAAGGGTATGGAGACCCTCCTGTTGAATCATGAGGTTCAGAGAAGACCCCCTTGCTTTCTAAACTCCTTCTCAGAGAGGAGTCTAGTTGTGGCTGGATCCACCCTTAGTCTCAGACTTGGTCAATTGTTTATGTCTAAGGGATTATATGTGTTTAGCAGCAGTCTACAGTTCATTCACAGTTTTAAGATAGATCATAAGATTTCAGCAGCACTTAATCATTGACTTATTTAACATTTACAAAGTAAGTCTACTACTGTAGAGTCTACTACAATCACGACAGTGACTTAATTACAGATTATGCTTACTATCAGTTCACACATACACATGCAGAAATATATATATTAATGTACAAAAAGTATACCTGTTAAAAATTCCCCTCGAGTTCAGTGAAATATTCATGTCAAATGTCTTGGCATTTCTCAACGGGTGATGGGTTGAGCCTGAGGACCACGAGGTCCCGTGGCAGTTGGTGATGGTCCTCCAAATATCACAGACCCGAGAGGTCGCGAGCTCTGAGGGGCTCAGAGGGAGACGCTGGGTGCAGCCCACTGCGGTCCAAGAGAGCTCAAAGGGCCTCGCTTAGGACCACCGTTTATAGGTTCACAAGATGATTGGCTTTAGTCATCTGCAGATTTCCATACTGGCCACAGTCCCAGGTTATAGTTACCAAAAATTCTCAAGGTTTCAGTAACAATAATATCATTCGACTTGAGCTATGACTCAGATAAGGGTATCAGGGGATGACACCTGGGCCAGGCAGGAGGAGTACGTTCCTGGCCTCAGCTATGCAGAGTTTCTGATACGGTCAAGAGGCGCTCAACCGTCTGACTCAACCAAGGCTGAGGTTTCATGGGAATTTCTGAGATCAACAAGCAGCCCGGGGGGAGGGGGAGGAATGTACCACCAAACTCTTGGAGGAGTGAGGGAAATGCAAGGGTGTGCTTCTGCTACCAAGCTGGTTCACCTGGTTTTGCACATCCCCTTCTTGTCCATGCAGCGTGCATGCTGGTTGGAGGTGGCCCCTGCTGTGGCAGGGGAGCCCAGTGCAGACCAGCAGGGGCTCCACCCAGCACGCTCAGAGATCAGACTGCGTTGCTTGGTCAGAGGATCCCAGGCCAGTTACCAGGACGGATTACGAAAACAGCCTGCCGGTATGTTTGCACAGGCCTAGATCACGGACGGCTTAGGAAGCGCTCAGAGCAGTCGTCCAGGGTCGAATTGTAAATGTCTTACTCAGACAAAAGACACGTTAAATTGTTTTGTTGGGGTTTTTGGGGGGGGGGTTAATTTTTTTTTTTTAAATTATTTTTGATTGGTGCTTTGTCCAATAATTCAATCAATCTTACAGGATTTGGCTCTAATTTTATTTTAAAGCAATCTATTTTTTCCCTGTATAAATATAAAGAAATCTCAGAG
Source organism: Calonectris borealis (assembly GCF_964195595.1). NCBI lineage: Eukaryota > Metazoa > Chordata > Aves > Procellariiformes > Procellariidae > Calonectris > Calonectris borealis. Next base: position 135,742,117 of record NC_134312.1, on the reverse strand, counting down.
GCACATCAAAAAGCCATTTTCTATTCCCTGTGTTGTGTCAACCTTTCCATCTCTGTAGCAGTTGTTTCATTTGCTGTGTTCCCTTCATTCACAGTGCAGTGCAGAATTGGAGAATTCAGCAAAGGGGAAAAAATGATTCAGTCGTCAAGACTATCACTTCCAGTTCAGGATTATTGCTCACAATATTTTCTCTGGCTCAGTCCAGACTTCAGTGGCTCAGACAATAATGCTGTCCTTGTACTTGATTTGGTTAAAACACTGTTACTCAGGCCTCACACTGGTGAAAGGAATTTCAGTGCAACGGAGATATTTTCATAGCATGGTAAGCTAAAAGAAAAACCATCTTTTAGTGAACCGCGCCTTTCCAAAAAACACTGAAGAACTAGTACTAGTATGGCTGTTATCCCCTTAGGGAGATTAACACACTACACCAGGAACAAATAAATAAATCACACATGGTTGTTGGGCAGACGTGGGAAAAATGATTCTTCTTTACTGAAACTATTCGATCAAGTGACCTTGTTTCGACCTGGGTTTGGGCAGAAGCCAGTCCCAGTGGGACAAACATAAGAAGGCTGTACTTGAGATGGCTTTGGCTTTTTGCGTATTTTCTTTTTGTTGGGCAGAGTTTTAAAATAACAGAAAAACCAAAACCACTCGAATAACTGATGTATTTATTTTCTTATATACACTTAAATATGGCACATCTGACAGTAGTTGTACAATAAACTCAAAATGATAATCAAAGCTGGACAGTAGATCAAATAACTCAGTGCTGAACCTATGAGAAGCCAAATCCTGTACACTGAATTTCTGAAGAATGTTTCACCCAGGAGCTGCATTAGCTAGGGATTCAGAGGCTAAGATTATCTAGTCTCAATTTCTGAAAGACTGGCTGATGACTGTGGCTCTACTACCAATATACCAGCTTCATCTTCCATGACGTAGCATTGAACTGGCACTTCCCACTCTTTCTTCTACACAGCCAGCAGTTCATCGGTTGTTGTTACCTCTTAGAGAACAATTACCAACGTCCCAGAGGATTCACCTGCAGGTAGTGATTACTCTAATAAATAAATGCAGACTGGATTCATTCTTCTGCTATTAATGTGGAAGATGTTCGTGTTTACTATTGTTTGAAAGTCAGTGACAGCTACTTTGCAAAGCAGTGGATTTTCGGAGAATAGGGGAAGCTCAGTCAAGGAGTTTCTTTGCTTTGGGACCCATGAGAACCTCTCTTCTCCTTCGGACAACGACAATGCCTGGAACACATTGGTTTTGCAGTTGGGCATGTTCTGGGTTGGGATGGACATTTGTCCTCACAGCTGTTTGATAAAGGAGAAAAAAGGAAAAAGAGAGAAGCATTGTAATATGATAATTCCTCGCTGTCGCAGTCCTCAACTTTTTCATCATTGAACACTGCAATGCTCTCTAGACAACGTTTTGGAAGGTGTCGACACCCTACAACACAGGGAGACGATTGCTGCCTGACAGTTCTTGTCTGCAGCAACATGTCCTGCTGTTGTCCATTTGTCCACAGTCACGACCTAAGTAATGCTTTCATTTCTTGTGAGCGGTGAAGTCCAGAGTGTCAGCACTGGATAGTGCTGCCCTCAAATTCTGCGAAGTACCTTAGGTCACCGGACACTTCAGCTTTGGTCCTCCAGGAACACTGGGCATAAAAGTCTGGCATCAAAGTCCTGTGTCCAGATTATAGTAACTTCTAGAAGCCAAACTCATGTAAACAAATGATTGCATTGATCCCCTCCCACCTGTCTGAAACACATAAATGACCAAGTTTCTCATGCTCGCTTTCAGCTCTGCTGATTCTATTTTTATACTTGTTGTCAACTATTTTATGCTTGTTCATATTTTCAAAGCTGAACCTAAAGATGCAAAGGTTACTTCTTCCACAGCTTCTTCTCCATGAATGAACTTATGAAGTCTATGAGAATGGACGCTGTGGGTGATCATTCAGTGAACTGCAGCTCTGCTAAGGTACGCAGGGAAACTGGATGCTGACTGTCCTTACGTAAGCTTTCAGCCAGAGCTCCTGCATGCTCCTGAATCTCTGCATGTGGCCAAGGCTTTCTGAGAAGGAAATTTTGAAACTAAACTAATGCATGAAAAAGGAGTATTTTGAAAGGGTATTTTCTATCAAAGTTTTGCCAGAGAAACCTTAAAAATGGTTACACAAAAGGATTAGGAAAATGCATGGAGTATAACGGCCCCCGAACAATTTTCCAGCTTCTCAGTGGAATCAGAGCTGATTGAGTGGCTTTGTATGTATACAAAATTGCATTATCTCTAGAAAATCTCTTGCTCTGAGGACAAAGTGAGTAAGGAATGAGCTGTATGGTGTGGGTGCCAACTTAGGGAGCTTTTGTCCCTAGACATCCATGAGTCTGCATTCAGCTGTGACAGAGAACACAGGATGGGTTCATATCTACCTACAAATGCAAGACTCGGTATCTCACTGTAAATCCCCTGTGTCACACAGTAATTTCAGTTGAAGCACAGTTTTAACCATCATTCCCTTAAGATTAGGGGGAAAAAAAAGTAATAAATATTGGTAGATGAGGCGCTTAGGGACATGGTGTAGTGGGCATGGTGGTGTTGGTTGACAGTTGGACTCGATGATCTTAGAGGTCTTTTCCAACCTTAATGATTCTATGATTCTATGATTCTATGGTAGTTGAATAGCATCCTTGTCCAGATTTCTTTAAAACATGTTAATTAAATAAACCTTAGACTCCTTCTATGAAGCAAGTATTGTAAATATCACTTCTATTATTATTATCTCCCTAACTGCAGCAAGGTGTTTTATCCTGCGTGGACCTCCTAGCTAATTCAGCACTTGCACCTCCAGCATCTACGCAATGTAATTCAGATCTTGCAGCACAGACTCTGAATGACAAGGAACACTTACCTGCAGGTTTCAGCATGAAATATCTTGTGTTTTAGAGCACAGCTCTCCTGGCTCTCCCTACACAAATAGCAGCTGCAGTTCTCTTTACTTTGAAAGAAATCTGTGGGACACTTTTGTCTACAGATGCATTCGCAATTTTCTTCGTCAAATTCCATATGTTGTCCACACATAGCCAGCTCAGCAAGAGGAGGGAGTCCTGCAATAGCACATGCATCTTTTAGCAGTAAGCTTTACATGTCTAAATCCTGCTTTTGAAGGGGCTAACTCTTCCTTTGCAATCACTAGGACTCACGCATGTACTCTCTGACAGATTCTAGTCTTCAGAATTTCTGTTGTAACTTACAGTGCAGAAAAGGACTTGAGAGGATTGGGCTGATTATTTCACTTACTCTAATACTGCTATTTCTTATGGGTTGAACCCTGCATAAAAATACTTTATTTTGGGGCTGTATATTAAAAGAGCCTAGTGTTAGGTTTTGGAATGCACAAATGTTTACTGGACAGCAGGTTTCAAAAAGAAGATCTGAAAGAGGATTTAGTCTATACCCATGACAAAAATGCATATCCACGCAAATTGTCACACTCACCACTCAATGTACTTCACTATCCATATACTGCGGAAATTTTGCAAAAGCAATGCTATGTCTAGTAAGGTGCGAGCTGGTCTAGCTCTTCAATAAGTATATGCATACTTGTCAGTTAAAGATAGAAGAAAATACTTTGTTTCAGAAACAAAACCCCAGCCAAGTGAATGCACTGTCTAATACCTCATCTATCTTCCCTCAAAATACACATCTGGATCACAATATGGGGCTAATCCTAGCAAAAAGGGAACACATTTCGTGAAAGCTTTATTAAAATGCTAGCAGCACATCCCCGCTTAAAGGTCATGGCATATAATGTGTCATTGGGAAGGTAATTTCCTGTAGTTTTACAATTAGCTCTTGGATTTAACCTACGGAATGTGGAATGTAACCTGCGTCTGCGACCTCTGCAGCCTCTGCAGATGGAGCTCTCATCTCAGTGGCCAGAAAAGGCTTGCACATTACTTGAAAGAAACCTTCATTATTATTTACTTAATGCTGGAAAACCAATATCCAGACAGAATAAAACCCACGTCCTATTGGAAGGGAGGAAGAAATCTGCCCCAGATTCTTGGAAGACAAATCTCTTCCTTGGGATGATAAAGTTTGGCGTGTGTAAAGTGGCATAGAGTGTTTCAGTCTCACTTTGTTTCAACCTCAAAGACAGATTTTAAGTTATTTTGTCCCAGCCACTGCCAAACGCAATGTACTTCAGAGACTGATATTTTATCTGAGGAAATACTGAGTCTATGTCAACAAAAGCTATAATTCAACAGGCCACAAATTTTAATGCTCCGAGGTGACCTTACAAAAGGCTAAGAGTTAAGAAGACTCTGGCTACTCACAGTCCTTTGGACTTACTCTGCAATATAAGTACCAATCCTTTCTTGAGTGAAAAGTCTAGCTTGAGCTTTACTACCTAACTTGATGGTCAGATGATCTGATCCAGAGTGAGAACAGATCCTATAGAAACCACCATGCAACTGATCCCTTGCTTATTAACATTAGGAGATTGCAGTCAACAGACCAGTTTATGAAGTTATTTAGTTTTGTTTTAGCTTGCTAGTCAAGGAATTGCTTGCCAGCTTGCTTTTATTATTGCCTTGGATGGTTTATTCCTTTGCTTGCTGCATGTAGATTAAACCACAAAGGCAAGGCTTCCTTCTGTGTCCATCTGCTCTAGTCCTATGACAATTTTATTTCGACCAGTACAATTTCCTGAGAAAAATGATTTTTTAAAAACCTTATACAGGGCTTGGAGAAATTTTAACTTCTCTTAATGTTTACTGCCAGTATCTTTAGAGTTACACAGTTACCCCCCAGAATATTTCCTGCAAATATATTTGACAGATTAAAGTTTTCCAGGAAAAGCAGAGAGAGAAGGGAAGTAGTGTACACTTCCCCAAATTTTACCCTCTTCCATTTCCTTCCACAGACCTGAAGGGATGTGTGTGCATACTCCTGAGTATGTATGGCATATCAGTTTGAAAGCTTCCTAAATACCTTAATATTATTATAAAAAGTAGTCAAATACTTTGAAAGGTCATATAATCTTTTGCAATTACTACAGCTAATAGACGGGACTGATTTTGTCTATCTTATTCCTGATTAAGTCTGTTCTTAAGAATTTCCCACAATAAAGATTCAGCACCTTCCCCATGCAATATATTCCAGGGCACAATGTTTTCTACAGTTAAAAAGTTTTCCCATCATACAATTTAAGGCCCATGTAAAATAAAAGTTTAGCCAGGGTGCCTACTTCACTAACTCTTTTTCATACTTTCCTATTTCCTATTCAGATTGCTAATATAGAGGGAGTAAAACGCCCAAGCAAAAAACATGAGATGGGGATAAGCACATAGGAGTGTTTATTTTCAGGTGATTTTCTACACCATGAGCCAAGTCTGTCTAGGGGTGTGGAATCAAAACTATAACTCTCTCAACGAAAAAATGGGACAAAACCAAAATGAAACGCAAGCAGCCTGGAGATAGTAAGCAAAAGTGCCCATTTGTAATTTCATCTTTACCTTCTCGTCTGTTGGGGTGCTGTACAGCTACAACACATTCACATTTGTCACTATCCCAGATCCATCCATTATGGCAAAGTTTGTTGGTAAAGGGGCACCTAGAAGCAAGAAAAAAAAAATTAGGGTAGGAATTAAAAGAAAATATTAGGAGCATCAGTGTAGTCATTTGGCAAAATGAGCCTGCTGATATGCTGGGTCTGCCACTTGTACTACGTGAAGGTACGGCGTCTGTGTGCATTACTGCTGCAAACAGAAAACCTTGGGACTGGATGGTTTTGCTGACAGGGCTGAGCTGTCTGGCTCCCAGGAACTAGAAGGAGCAGGTACAGCACATATTTCAGATTACGCCCTTAGGAAACAGCTACAATTTCGCAGCTCCACTTTTCCATAGAACAGCTCTACCCCACCCAGGGTAGTCTCTGTCTTAAAGTATTCATGCCATATAACTGTACTCAATTTTGCCATGCTGCCAGAAAGTGCAGCTCCATTTTAAATTTGCCTATGCTTAAGGACTGTTAAGTGGACTGCTTTCAGGGTCAGAGGGGCCAGTTTGACTTTTAGGCACTTGGCTCCGGTATTTGCGTAGGAAGGGAATTCAGTGGCCAGCAGGCTGAGTGAGGGCTGGAGTGGCTTTGCTGAAGTGCCACCTCTCCCCCAGCCCAGCTGGCTAACTAAAGAGCAGTTATAGGGGCAAGCCTACACGCAAGCTAGACAGAGACATCTGAGCTAACTTCAAATGAGTCACTCAGGCTGGCTGTGCTTCTAGAGTCTTTGTTAAATTAATGTAGCCTGTCTTCTTCAGGACTACAGGTATTTTATTTTGGAGTTAGATGTGAGATGACTTTTCTCCAGCCAATGAGCCTGACAGATGCAAACCAGGACTGGACCAGAAAGTGCAAAGTCACAGTTCGCACTGCTTCTGACCCGACGTGCCATGAGGTATGGCAGAGGGCTTTAGCTTGAGCACAGCACTCTGTGTGCCTTGACTAAATAATGTGCAAGCAGAGTTGCTCGTGTCAGGTTGAAAAAGTCTATGCACGAATACCCAAATAGCTCCAGTGGAGCGGAGAGCTAATATGTTCATTTTGAGTCCCCACTCAAGCACCTAAGTGTCTTAACGACTCCAGATCCTGCTGAACTAGCATAGCCTGCTGTTTGTTGGATTCTGGTGTCCATTCACTCATAATTTGGTGGTCCATTCACCCATTCACACCATTCTGGCTTCCGTTTACCAGGTTTAGTTGAAGCTTTCTAACCCTGAGTGATAATCAAGTTATTTCAATAAACTGTTGGGATCACAGAAAGAGAAGGGACCATTGTAATGACCAAACCCAAACAAAATAATTTTCATACTTCAGACTGCACAACATGTGTAAAAATTTGTAAATGCGGGAACTTACCCATCTTCTTCTGGGTACTGAACAGATCTTCGTATGATGGCATACTGATGACGCTGGGTATTTGATAGACACTTACAGCCTGTGTGATTAGCAATTTTGATTGGCACGGGTTCAGGAACACTTGTCAAGGGAACCGAGATCTCAAAAAGCTAGGTGGGTGAAATAACATTTATTTTTCAGTTTCCATTATACAGTTAATATTTGGAGTTTTAAATCAAAACCTCTTATCCTTTGCCACCATTTTCCCCACCTTTGCTCTTTTCTACAATAATTACCATAGGTATAAATGAGTGGGTGGGCACTGTGGGTTTGGAAGAGTAAGCAATGCCCACCAAGGTAGGAACTTGCCAAAATGCTGATCCCAGTGCTGTGCAGGGCATCATCCTGGAAACATCCCTCTCTTGACAATAGCAGGAGCCTAAGGAACCAAGCAGGCTACCTTCAGTGCGTTCAAATTGTTCAGGGTGATCTCTGAGCAGCCTTGTGGAAGCCCTGGTTCCTTGGGCAGCTACGTGCAGGAGCTGTTGAAGTGACCCACACCTGCTCTGCCCAGCCAAGCCAGCTTCCTTCCCATGGAAACCAAAGCAAAGGGTATGTCTTTGTGTGCCAGCATGTCTTGGCTTGATGCTGCATCCACATGCAGGGGCTGAGAAGTATTCCTAACTGACTACTTAGACATTTAAATTTAGGTCTCGCAGTGCCTGACTTTAGGTAGCATGAATATCCTTCAGTGGATATTTTATACCAAGGAAAAAAAAATGCTCTCATTAATATGGGAGTAATTCCATTCATTTTAGAGGAGTGAATCTGGACTGATGGTGGTTTATCCAGGAGTGGAATTTAGCTGGGGGCTTTTGAAGGAATCTTTATTTTGAAGGATGCTAAAGGAATGTTACACTCTGCAAAACTGCAGTTTTTCAACAAACTTATGAACTGCTGCTCCAAAAACACATAAATAAATAAATACTTTTTAGCCTGACCTAGCTCCCTGAGCTGATCGGATGTCTTTTGTGTGTGGCCAACAGCTCATAACAGCTTTCTCCTTCTGGTGTGGAATGAAAGCAATTAATGAACATTGACGCAAGAAGGACAGGCCCTGATTTATTTTACTCCAGCTATATTCCAGTACAGCCAGACACAGTGGAATTACATTCCAACAAACCTGAAACAAATACAGAAGTGATCGGATCTGCTCCCCATGAGGACTTCAATTTTCTTTTTAAAACAACTGCCCTCAATCTTTGTTCTGCTTTAAAGAAAAGCCTTCTTCATAACTAGAATTTAAAATATTACTCCGGTTCAGAAGGTTTTATCAACTATAGGTAGGGATGCCCAAGGTGAAGATTAATCAAGGAGGACCAGTCTCCTGTGCTCCTTCTGTAGGTATGAACATAGATGGTTTCATCTGTAGAGCTGATGGAAAGGAGTAAACTTGGAGCTCTGCTCAGAGTCACCCACTGGAGCAAGGTATCTCTGTACATAGACGCTAGAGGAACTCTACAGAAAGAAGTTCTCTGGATACTCTCTTTATGCTCACTTTTTGGCACTGGTCATTAAAACTCAGGTATTTGTCACTTGTTGCAGCTAAGCAGTAATTGGCTACTGGTTTAAGCCTTTCTTTTCCGAAGTGACTTCTGATTTGGGACATTCAGATCCTCAGGCATTCAAACTGAAAGCATATGTCCCCTCCTGTTGAAAATGTCCCCTTTTTAGGCTCGCAAAACTGCATATCCAAAATTATTAGCCAGCCTTTTTGGCACTGATGGCAATTTTGAAAATGCAGCGCTCAGACTCCTGGCCTCACACAACAAAATTTCCCTGAGTGTCTCTTAAACCTTTGGTGCAGAGGATTCCCACAAGCCAATACTCTCAAGAGGTCCCGGGTCCAAGTAACAATACACTAATGAAAGATTAAGCTCCTTAACATCACGTGAGCCTGCAGTCACTTTCACAGGGCTCGATTTTCCATCTCTATGCATATATAGCCATTTTTAATAATGCAATATGAATGTAAAATGTTATTGCACATGCCTGCATTCACTCCACATGAATAAAAAATTAATTCTTCTGTTTGTTATGATAGTGCAGACAGATCTTTCATAACAGGACCTCAGAAACCAAACATCCTCTTTCCCCTCTGTTCTTGGAGACCCAGGGTAAAAAGAAAGCAGATTAATAGCTTCATTTACCGTTTTTGACACATAAGTTGTACTTGTATTCATGCAGCTCAGACTCTCCTCGTTGCAGCAGCCTCCACATCTGAACACGTTCACGCAGGGAGGCTTGAAGAATTTGTTGGTTGTTGTACCCAGCTCCTTGGCAACTTCCACGCAGGTTTCCCTTGGCACGCATTGAGTCTTTTGCCATTCCTCATCTATGACTGGAGAAAACACCATTTTTATGAGCAATCATGGCAAAGTTAAACCTCTGATTAGTGAGACAGAGGCATTATATAAATAAAAATGAAGTGCTGGCAGGCCATTTGCACTTACTTGGATCGATCTAAGGACCAGAGAGAGTCTGAGTGCAAAATTATCCCAGTAACTTACACCAGCTGCACTGGCAGAGAGGTCGTTGCATTTATACGCCTTTAGCTTTCAACCAGGATGACCAAAATCTCCCTTAATTCCAGTGGGTTAAGTAGAGCTGCATCGATTTCCTCTAGCCGAGAGTCAGTTCCACGACCTCTGTCTGACAAAGCTGGCCCACACCCTGTTCTCCTTTTCTCCAGGGTAGACCTCCTTATTGTCATTTTATCCTCTCTTTGCATGTACCCCACTGCGGTCTCAGTAGAGCCTGGGCCTGACTGCAAAAGCACATTAATGATTAACAGATTCTGGTCAGAGGGTATTAATACTCCTACTGGATGTCAGCCAGCGAGCACCGTTTCCAAAATGTCTAAGGAAATCCAAGACAAACACTCTCACACCTCAGTACCCTCAGGGGTTCGAGTTTGAATAACAGGAATATGAATTCAAGCATGATTTATCTATTCAAAACACTGTGACATCTTTCAAATATTGAATTGTTGTCGACTAGTAATTTATTTTAGACTGATCTGTAAAATTCTGACTGCCAGAAGGAATAATGCATTAACTGACTGAACCAGAGGGAGACAGCAGTGACATTTACATAATATTATCTTGAGTCTTGTTAAGAGGTGGCCCTGCTTTTTTTGGCTTTTGCTTACCTGATTCAAGTTATGGAACTACTCGAGGGTCATCAATGCTTATGCTTTAAGTCCGTCTTAAAATTATGAAAAACATTTTTCCTGTCTGCCCCCCTCCTGCCTCCCAAGCTTCTGAAAGATCAAAAGCAACTTCTATACTGTTAAGAAAATTGCGCTCTCTTCCACTGCAGTCCACCTCCCTACGATTGTGCAAGCAGTGCATACATTTACAGGGAAGTTCTGGGAAAAAAAAAAATTCTGGAAGACTTTTAATCTAGATGCTATCCTTTGTCTTCAGATGAGCATTTATTTCTTTGTTTCCTACCTGACTTTCCTTTTATTATTTTTTTTTTTAACTGACTGTGTATATTTAAATCAGTTTGTTTATTCTTGAAAAGTCCTTCCCCAGGGTTGATTCACTCCACTTCCCAGTCATGCAAAAAGTACAAGAAATAAGAGCTTGGGGCCCAGATTCTGATTTTACAGCATAAATTAAGAGAAGAATCACTAAAATCAATAGAATTTTCTAGAGCAATGTTAGTCTATCAAAACAGCAATCCAATCCTAGGCCTTAAAATAGAAAATAAAGTGTTTGCCAAACTCATTAAGGTATGTGCGTGTAATCACTTCAGATGTCACTTCAATGGGTGTAAGCGGTGATGACCTTTCCAACTGCACACATCCTCACTTTATTAACCGCTTCTTTAGCAGAAGGGCTGTTATAGGAAGGGACGGTCAAAGAATTGGGTGTCACATTTTGTTCAGAAGCACCGTAGTCACCCTGATCTTTTCCGTGAGCAAGCGCAGGGCATCTGCTGAGAAATTTGGCTCCAGTACAGACTCCAGCTTGAAAGCGCTGCAGTCCTAGGTGAGCTGAGCTGCTCGGGAGAGGCTGTGGTTAGACGGGGTGACAGGAGCCTTCAGTGGATTCATCGTTAAAGCTCTAGAAAGGAGGAATAAAGTCCTGAATTTGCCCTGCTGGAGTCTGGGGTGCTGTGGAAGGTGGTCTAGCAGTGAAACAATGAGGAGCCTTGACCCAGCCTTCTTGTCAAAACACTTTATTAAAACAAAACAGATGCCCTTGGCAAAAAGATCAATGCTTAATGACTGGAAAGGGTGTGGGAAAGAAATACATGTTTATAGGCTTGGGGTTTTTAAAAGGAGCTTTAGTACCTTGAACATATTAAGATCTTAGAACAAAAGTAGTTTCTGTCCTGGGATAATTCCGCTTTGGATGGAAGAATGGAGAAGATGACCCAATAGGCTTTTTTTAACTTAAATTTCAGTGGCTTGACTTTGAATGAGAAAGCTGACATCTCTGTGCCTAGAGTTAGACTGTTAAAGGAAAAGCAGGAAACGATCTAACAGCTCTTCCAAGCAATTATAAGAAGACTTTATCTGTATGACTATAGTCATCTGACTTTATTACCTGAACAGTTACATTATTCTGCCATTGAAAAAAGACCATCACAATATGCACTGCCTCGGTAACACTTGACAACATCCTCTGTTGTCTCGCTGTATTGACAAAAGGAATATTTTATTTTTTCAGAAATGCTGGTGCTCACTAAATGAGCAATAGTGAATAGAGAATTAGAGCATTTGACACTGGGTATTACTTCTAATAACAGCTCTGTGGACTCCTAAGCTTGTAAAGGTGAGCAAACAAAATGTGTATAATTAATTAAAGCCCTCTTAATTGTTTTTCAGTGTATATTGGATTTTTTTTTTCTGTACAAAATTTCTATGAGAAGTTCAAAACCATGCCTGTCATATGAAAACCCTTTTCAGACTGGCACTCATGTCTGCATTTCTGTGCTGTGGCTCAGAGAAGCAAATTAAGGCCTTTGCTCAGCGATAATTTAGCTGAGTAATGGTGTGCAAATGTGGCTGTGGTTATTGTAAAAGTGGTATTGGAACAGGATCAGCAATATCTGATTTCCCAAAAGGAAAGTGATATGATCATATCACTTCAGGGTACAGACTGAACAAGAAAGAATAGCTCGGTCTGTCCTTTTATCCTGTAGGTACACTCTTCGCTGGGTAAAAAACTGGCTGGACGGCCGAGCCCAGAGAGTTGTGGTGAACAGAGTTAAATCCAGTTGGCGGCCGGTCACGAGCGGTGTTCCCTAGGGCTCAGTTTTGGGACCGGTCCTGTTCAATATCTTTATCAACGATCTGGACAAGGGGATCGAGTGCTCCCTCAGTAAGTTTGCAGACGACACCAAGCTGGGCGGGAGTGTTGATCTGCTGGAGGGTAGGAAGGCTCTGCAGAGGGACCTGGACAGGCTGGATCCATGGGCTGAGGCCAACTGTATGAGGTTCAACAAGGCCAAGTGCCGGGTCCTGCACTTGGGCCACAACCACCCCATGCAACGCTACAGGCTTGGGGAAGAGTGGCTGGAAAGCTGCCCGGAGGAAAAGGACCTGGGAATGCTGGTTGACAGCCGGCTGAACATGAGCCGGCAGTGTGCCCAGGTGGCCAAGAAGGCCAATGGCATCCTGGCCTGATCAGAAATAGTGTGGCCAGCAGGCGTAGGGAGGTGATGGTGCCCCTGTACTCGGCACTGGTGAGGCCGCACCTCGAATCCTGTGTTCCGTTTTGGGCCCCTCACTACAAGAAGGACATGGAGGTGCTGGAGCGTGTCCAGAGAAGGGCAACAAAGCTGGTGAAGGGTCTGGAGCACAAGCCTTATGAGGAGCGGCTGAGGGAACTGGGACTGTTTAGCCTGGAGAAGAGGAGGCTGAGGGGAGACCTCATCGCGCTCTACAACTACCTGAAAGGAGGTTGTAGTGAGGTGGGTGTTGGTCTCTTCTCCCAAGTAACTAGTGATAGGACGAGAGGAGATGGCCTCAAGTTGTGCTAGGGGAGGTTTAGATTGAACATTAGGAAAAATTTCTTTACTGAAAGAGTGGTCAAGCCTTGGAACAGGCTGCCCAGGGAAGTGGTTAATTCACCATCTCTGGAGGTATTTGAGGTGCTTAGGGACATGGTTTAGCAGGCATGGTGGTGTTGGGTTGATGGTTGGACTCAGTGATCTTAGAGGTCTTTTCCAACCTTAATGATTCTATGATTCTATGATTTTATATCCGTTTGCTAGACCAAAGTATAGTAACTGATCCTTTATTTTACATCAATGAACATATAATGCCTCTCGAGTCTCTCACCTACAAGGAATAGTATTCATTTTTCCTCCAGATGAGGGAATAGATTGTGATCCCCCGCATTCAGGTGTTGGTTGGTTCTTTCAAGCTCTACTACTTCTCTCCGGAGAGACTTCCTCAAATAGGTTGGGATTAGGGCAGTACCTCCTTCCTCTGCAATTCCCACCCTGCCCAGACACTGCTGCTGATACAGTGCCTTATATCAGAGCACACCTCATTAAAAAAGGGATTTCTATGCCTGCAGGAAAGCTCATTTGTTTCTGCCTGAAAGCAAATTCTGAGATTTAGCCCAATGCTGCTGGCCAGCCCCTCGGCCAGTCATTCGAACCTGTTCTTTGCACACTGACTTCCCCTCCTTTCTGTGGCCTGACATATCCATACATAATACATCCTCCCTTTGGAGAGTATACAGACAACAATAAGCCTGATTTGGCCACAAAACAGGGAGGCAGACTCAGGCTATTGCCTGACATTTTTTCATACAAAGTCATTTTCCATGAATGCCATGTTGTTTCCAGTGTTTTCTAGGAAACCCCTGGTACTTAACCCTTTACTGGTTAAGAATCAGTGGTCCTGAAGCTGAGATCATTCAGCTGCAAACCTGCACCTACCTTTCAGTGTATCGATATCATAGAAAGCAGCCGCAAATCTAGTGGAGCGATGTGATGCAGAGCGGGAGTCTAAATTGGCCAGACTTTTGAGTTTTAGCCTGCATTTCCACAGCTTCCAGTCCTCAGAGTGAGTGATGCGAAGCAGCTCTTCCAGGCTGGATGCTCTCCTGATCTGCTGTTCTGACTGCTCCAATGCTGACAGAGATGTCCTCTGGAAGGGAAGGGGGAAGTCAGAAAGCCAGTACCTTTACAGCTTGTCCCCCTGTGCAGCACATGGAGCACTTGTACAAAAAGGCAGCATGTTACTGAGGACAGCTTAGAATCCCTGGGAAAACAGGAGCGCACAGAGATGTCCCGGGCTTTGACAGTGCCTGGCGCCAGATCGATCTGCAGGATTTGTGCCTATATAAATTGGGAAGGGGAGACGCCCATTTCCTCACCCTTTCCCTCACAGCCACTACAGCTATTTGGCAAATGCAGGCTGTACTCCCCATATCCTGGCTCCCCAGGGAACCTGGCAGACACCGATCACATCGCTGCTGTGCCTGAACTGGCCAGCCATGCCAGCATGAATCCTGGGCCACCCCTATAGACAACCTGAATGAGTTCAGCGGGTGAGCACAACCCATGTGCCTTTGCAGCAAGCCACCTCAGGTGCCAAAACTCTGGTGCCAACCACGAGACATCACTGCAGGGACAGGTGATACAGCTGGAAGCTGCCCTAAGTACGAGGGCCCATCCACACGGGCCGGCAAACAGCGTTCAACGTGGTGCAAAGTGCAGGATGCATCTGCCATTTCCCATCCCGACTACCGTTTGGGTCATGCCCAAGTCAGCCAAAGCGGCCTCAGGTCCAGCCTCAGTGCCGTGGCTGTGCAGCAGCGTTAGCACAATCATTGCATTTTCCGCCTGCATGATGTACGTGACCATTGTCCGCTCCCGCAGGAGAGTGCTCCCTACAAAGGCCTACCCCATCAGTTTAAAGTCGTTATTCACTTAAAATGTACCTGTTTTACAGAAACTTAATATTGCACAGCACCCCATAACAATACTGGTTTCTTTGGCTGCTGCTTTCCGGCATCTGTGTTTGTGCCTTATCAAGGCATTGAGTATTTGTTTCCACTGACTCACCAGATCTGCTGAAAACCATTGCCTCCAACCCAAGTAAAAGGTTATCTTTGTAAATGGCTGTGTTGCGCTGGGCTGGTGCTCTCAGTTGTACTCTCTGGTCATGCAGTTGACTGTACTTTTTGACTTGCAAATAAAGGGCTGCACTGCCAGCTCTCATAAATAAAACTCCAGTCCTTAAAGGCAAAGCTGAAATATAGGAAGCTGGCGATGAGGTGTGTCGCAGCCTGCAGTCTGAACCGGTAGCAAGCGAGTGCTCTGTATAGGACTGGGGAAGGGGTGGAGGAAAGGGGCACCTATAAGAGCAACATTTTTAGATGATATCTGAAACCCAGGCACTGACTGCATCTGTTATTTGTTATTAAAACATCTGTGGCATTTATTTTGCAATGATACAGATGTTAGCATGTGCATATGGGCCAAGTCCGTTTTTGGGTAATTACCTTCCACTGACCTAAAATTCCCTGTGTAGTTAACTTAGAATAAGTTATTTGCTCTTCTTTTATGCCCATACAGAACAATATATTGTGCTCTAGCAAGCTGCCATATTTCATTACAGAGATGGCTGGTTTTCATAGATGAATGATTTCTCATGTATTTCATATGTGGTGAAAACTGGAAAACCCATCTCAATACTTATGGACAAATAAGTCAGAAGGAATGTGAATACTTAGCACCAGTAACTGAATTTCAAGATAGTTTTACAAACAAGCTACCCAGAATTTTGCTGATCTAGGAAAGCTGAAATTCAGCTTGAGTTCAATGCGTCAAGACTCATTTGTTCTAAGAACCACAGCTTACATTCACTCCCATTCACAAACTGTCTCCTTGACCCTACAAAACGTGCGAGTATAGCGCTGGTGTGGTAATGGGACCAAAGATATTAAAATTGAACTCTATTAACCATTAACAAGACTTTTTTCTCTTTACAGGAAAAAGATGTTCTAGCTGAATCAGTGTCCAAGACTTCTAAACTAGACTGAAACTACAGCAAACCTGTAAAATGAGATGACGGTATTCCGTAAATTAGAAGACATATCTCTGCACTTCTTGTAAGGGTCAGTAGTTAGGACCTTCCATTTCTTTTACTTAAATATCAAGAGATTTTATTAATGATTATTATATGAGCAAAATAAGTTTCAAACCTAAGATCAAAGAGAACAGGAAAAGTATAAATGCCTCCTTATTGTAAGAAAATATTTCTGGGTTTATCTAAAGCAAGAATTTGTACTGCTGTAAGGATTCTTGTATTTTTAAAGCTATGCAAGTTCCTTACTGTGGACTGAATACACTGAAATGAACTGACTTTATGCCTTCATAATTAGTATTGTATAGAAAGAGGAACAAGTAGTAGAAGTAATTTTTATACCCAAGAAATGCATCTCCAATAGGATTTGAAATGTGGTAATTAAAAAAAAAAGTACCTCTGTTATTGATTCATCATAATGGTGTTGACAAAGCCTGCCTATGTGTGCAGGTTCTTCCTTCTCTTCTTTTACTGTTTTTCATATACTGGAAACTGGAGGAGTATGGTCAAAGGAACTGGAAGAAGCAGTGCTCATTACAGAATTCCCTATGCAGTCATCAGAAATGTATCCTAATTAACTAAATCATGATTATCCAAAACTCACACAGAGCCCTTGGAACTGAGTTATCGCTTCTCTGTAAACTCCAGCCCTGCTCAGTGTTGTCTGGGCTCTTCTACCCTGAAGTGAATCTGTTGCCTCTAGTATCTCCATGTTTCCTAACACCTATCCAAGCTCTGCAGTTTGACCGGATCACCAGCTGCTTACCAGCACAATGCCAGAATAATTGTCTTCCTTCTTCTTACATTTGACTTCTTCCTGGAGGGAGCAGATTTTATAGCTGATTTTATAACGTCTTCCCTATCCAGTAAATTTCCTGATGCCCTTTCCTGTAACAACAACAGCATTGAGATAAAGTGCAGTCTCTCTCTCTGAGCACTGCTGACACTAGGCAAGATGGTGAGCAGAAGGCACTGCTAGATTTTAAGGGAGGCCTGAATCCCAGATAGTTGTAGGTTTTTATGGTGTGGACATCTATTTTGTCTTCAATTTAGTCACTTTCAGCTCCCTCTATAGCCAAGACAGAGAAATATAGACACTTTTAGAGCATGTTTCATTTGAAATCACCTTGAAAGTCTTCCTGCTGGCTGCCCAGCAAGCCCAGGCTCACCAGATCACAAGAGGTATTTGTGTGGTGGATCTTTGGTCAAACAAATCTCACTGCAGCTATCTGAGGTATAAAACATCTGAAGAAAAGCACCTAATTTTGTTCCAATCTACCTAAGCGCGAAAACAGGAACAGTGAATACCGCCTTATGTGGTTTTTTGACTCCTTTGAGACTACTACAATACTCTCACCTAAAATGTTCTTTTAGACACTTGCTAGAGCACAGAGTGTTCAGCATCTGGAAGGATGTCCCTCATCCTTATACACTTTGACCATAGAGGTAGTTGTCCACAACTTAAAAGCATACCAAACTAAAAGCTTAAAAATTGAAAATAACGTGCAGAGTGCATCAGACCCACCAGCAGGGCTCAGCCCTACGGCCTTGGACACCACAGAATGAACTGCTTCAGTCGGGCACTCTCTCGCTGCAGCACAGCAGCACTGAATAGTGTGTGGTCATGAAATCTTTCTCAAACACCCATTTCTGGTCATCCTGTTTTGAAAAGGACAGCATCAAATGAAAACACAGAACCTCTCACGGTCTCAGATAATACCATAGATGATGTGCCGTAGGGCTCCTAGCACCACACAGATGTGGAGACTTCTTTCATGTACTGCAGTTTAAATTCAAGCCCTGTTTAGATATAGACAAACATCCTCTGGCTGACTGAAAAGCCACACTTAGAACAGTGCAGCTTTGCACAGAAAGGTGAATAAATGTTTCAAAATATGAAATTGGAGGAAAGTGCTAGGTTCAACAACGTCCCAAACCTACCCCTCATGTGATGATCAAGGACTTCATCCCCTCTCACAGTGATATCGAGTGGACAGCAGTTAAAATCAGCATTTAAACAGGAGGGGAGCTCCCCACTCAGCCAAAGAGTAGGGGGAAGCATACAGAGAGGTCAAACCTCCAGATCCTCACAAAAAACAAGAGGAACAGAGCTGCTGTCTGTCTGTTTCTCCTGACTGTAGTCATCTGCACATACTATTTCCCACTTCTCAGATACTTCTACCTCCCTTTTTTAGGCTTTCTCTGATAACTATAGTCCTTGCTTCCAGGTTCCCCTCCCATTCTCCGCTCTGCTCTCACCATCTTGTACTGCTTGGATCCCACTGTGCTTTCATTTTGTTTATTTTTACTCCTTTCCCCATATTCTGCCGGGGGGAATCTAATGAGACCTACCTCAGGCTGAGCTGTTCAGCCTCCTGATGCAGAGGGACATCCATTTTTGTCCCTGCCATGCCCTCACTCCAATTCCCTTAGGTTGGCCCAGATTTTAGTGGTCAGCTGGGGTTGGTTGTAATGGCTGCAACCTGGATGTGGAGCAGGAATTCACTACACTTGGCGTAGTTCACATAGGTAGCAAAATGATGATCTCTGGCCCCAGAAAGCTTAAAATATACATTAAGGCTTGAGAGAGAAAGAAAGTAGAGAAGGAGCCATTGGCAAAGGGCCAGGGCAATGTCCTTTACATGCTCCCATAATGAACAAATTACCTGTGGAGCCATATCACTGGAAAGCTCCAAATGTCCTAAACTTTCAGTACCCATAAGTGTACACCCTGTAGCCGACCAAATACATAATGCTATTGCCTACAAGAAATGTTTGTGTCAAACTCATCAATTACAAATATGAAAATAGTAGGTTTAAGTAGTTCATTCTTATCTCTTCAGCTTACTGCTGCTCTTAATATCATTTTTCTAAGTGTCTTATCTAAGAATGGATCCCATACTCAGAGATAAAAATCAGATTCATATTTAAATGAAGTTGTATGTTTTTCATAACACTGACCTCTCAGATGTTCCAAAACTATTCTTTAACTCAAAGAGGAATATCTGTTTTCCTCTATTTGGGCTATGAGCAACATCATTGACATCAGGAAATGATAACGTGGGTTAGCATTGTGATTTTTGGATAATTACAACTTTTGTCCTTCCAAAAGAAACCATAATGGGCTATCTATCTTCTTCCTAGCAACCTCAGATGCCAGAAAAACCCTAAAAGTAGTTAGCATTGGAAAGGAACAAGAGAAAAAGCAGTGGTACATTCAGTGGCCTTTCCCACCTTGGAAGCTGTCTTAAATCAGACACTGAGTTCATTACCCCGTTGATTTAAGCTAGTCAAATATTTGGCCTATGCATCATGTCATACAGATGCACAATCCCACACATAGTCTGCACTGGTCAAACTGGGCCCCTTCTTGAGAATTAGTATTGACAATCTCCTGTCAGGTGCTGCAGCTCGGCAGTTTGCACTGTTTCTCCATGCTTGACAAGCTCCTAGGTTTCTTGCCTAAGAAAAAATACCCTACCCTTTTCAAACCGATGTCTGAGTGAGTCAGCAGAACTCATGTTTGCAGAACCCCTTTTTTTGCATGTGCCGCTCTTTCCAGCCTGACACAGATGGTCTTTGCATTAATGCTGTGTTTCAGGGTCTCCTGGAGGTATTTTGAACAACAGAGGAAAGAGGTGTAGAATATGATAGTAAAAGAAAGGCCCAGTAAAATCCTAAATATATTTAGGACAAACACATGCTTAGGACCCAAAATTAATTCTTTTCAAGGCCATCAGTAACTATTAGTATTTTTATTTAAGAGAACAGATGCATAGTGAATAATATTTTGTGTGTATGAGAAGGCAAAAATAAAGATTAATTGAAATCCATATTTTGCTCCATCTGAGGAAAGTCCTGCTTGCATTTCACTCTGTACTCAAGCACACCCACGGACCCAGGAAATACATCCTGAAAGCTTACACAGATGACTGCTTTCCTTAAGCCCCAGCCTCGCAGTCTTTATCCACAGTGGGACATAAACCTCTGCTTAAAGCTAAACACGTGTAAGAGCTCTTCTGAAAAGGAATGTTTTTCTGAGTTAGGGTCACAGATACTATTGTGGCAAGTGCTGCATAAATGCCAGTGGAAATCTTCAACATTATCGCTGCGTCTGGGGCCAGGACAAATGATTAAGGAACCTCTCAATAACCTTGCACTGTTTTATGATCCATCCTCTCAGCGGTTAAGCAATAAAAAGAAGGTAACAGCTTTATCTTGCCAGGGAAAGCAGATTGTAGGTGCATAACACAGAGTGATGATTCTCTTAATGCCATTGTATCACAAACATGGCCAAACAGGTTTAAGCTAAGTTCAGCCTAAATCTTTCAAAATTAACCAATCTGGGGGGAAATTTCATCACAAAGTGAGGGCACTTGGACATCAACAAAGAGTACTGGCAGCATGCGAGGACATTTTGAACCTTTATGTGAGTGTTGTGTGCTTAATGCAGCAACAGCAGCTGCATTCAGTTCAAGAGAAGTCATGTAGAAGACAAAGACTTGACGCAACCAGAAGCTGAACTCCCCCCGTTTCAGTGCTGCCCAAAGGCTATTCTCAGAACTAGACTCAAACCAGTTTAAATACTAGGTAGATGATTCATCGCCGCATGAAAATACCAAGGAACTTTTCTGCTATGTATGCTACACCTGAAAATAACCTCTTTTTCTTCCGTGATGCATTCCCCAAGGTGTTTTTATGACAGTGTATGAGCTGATAATAGTTATGGGCTCATCTTGCAGAGACAGAGTGCCTGCAGCTCCCTGCCACCCCACGATCATTAAAAATAAAAAAAATCTGATCCTACGAGTCATTCACCTGACTGAATATGAACTAGTTATCTGAGACTCCTATTATAGTTAACAGAGAAAAATAAGCCCATTGGGTGCACGTTCATCTCATTCTGACGTCTGTTGGATAAACTGTGCCTCCAGACTGCCTCTTTCTCTCCATTGACATGAAGGAGGAGTCGGCAGGTCACTAGCTCAGTTGTAGTTAGGTGACCCGAATCCCACTCAATTGAGAGCAATCAAATGAGATTAAATCCCCTCTCCTTATCCAAAGCACAAGCAATTTATGAGGGACAGCAGTCAATTTTTCTCAGGTACACAAACATAAACAACCAGGAAGTGCAACGGCACCAAGGTCTGAAGGACCTGGGAGGCTGAAAGCCAGCACCAGCAGCTGCCTGGACAGAGGAAAGCACTTCATTCCCAGCCCCAAAGCCATGGGGTAGTTGCCCAGCCGTGCTGTGGCTCCCAGCACAAAGCCTGTGAGCTGATGTGGCCAGGGAACTGCAAGAGGGTTCCTGTGGAAAAGTCTTGTTCTCTCTTAGCAGAAAAACAGGGCAGCTCCTGCCATTGTGAGGCCAACAAAGATCTACATGGTGTCTGAAGGTCTCTTGTTGGACCATTTTCCTGGTGAGGATGACAAGCTTGTGTGGAGTCTGTGCAGTAAGAGGAACTCCTTTTGAGGATTTTCATCATTATTAGTAGTATTTTTAGCATTATTGTGGCTCCTCGGAGTATGGGGTCAGGTACAAATACAAAATAAAGAGGTGATCCCTAACCTGATATCTACAACCAAAGTAAAAGATGAGAGAAAACAGAGGAAGGCATTCATCCAAAGGGAGTACCAAGGAAACACAGAAAATATTGCTCAGAGTGATGGGCCAAGATTTTGAGATAGCAGGGGCTCAACCATTGCCGAATTTTATCATAAGAAATATTGTCTATAATACAGCATCTTGTATCCTTGGGGTGTTGCGTAACGGGTAATAAATTAATGAGAGGATCTTCTGCAGCTTGAAAACATCAGGCTTGCAGGACTGACTTACTGCCTTATCAACAAGCAACTACATCACCCTATAAACATCTAGCATGAGGCGTCTAACTCTAGCACATGTCTGACACATACTAATTTGCACTAGTTTTGTCATCACCATTGTATTTCATTTCTGAGGAGAGAAAGAACATCTACTTTTCAACAGCTCCAATAAAATCAGGTTTTGATTCTCTGTCAGCTATGAACATATGATATATGAAGTCCCATCCCTGTCTGCATCCCCTCTGGAAGCATGATTATCTATGCATTAGAAGTGCACAAATAAGCTATTTTTAATTATAGTGAACATGACCACAGAGAGACAAAACAATGAGATATTTTGACTTCCTACTAATACTGTTTTCTGAAACAGATGGGCTTGTCATGGGATTTTTCAGTGACTATTACAGGCTTTGCCATCATTATCAGAAGCATGGGTGAAGTTTCAGGAGCATGCAGTACTTCATTCCACCTTTGAATGGTGACTGTTTAAACAAATACTCAAATCTGTTCTAATATCTTGAAAAAAGTTTAGGCGCTCTCAGTGCACTGCCTTATCCAGACCGAACATTCACCTGATCATCACAGTTACAGCATTAATAACCTGGAGGGACATGCTGCTTATGGTGGGGACAAGTTTAGGTCCTGTGAGGCAGACTTCCAGCTGTCACTTCTTTAAAAGGGTACTTTCTCCAGTGAAATTGTATCGAAAGCATACAGCTATATTGTCCAAGTGTATAGCAAAAAATATCCAGCTGGGCTGAATTTCTTAAGAGGTTGAAAATGGCCTCAACATTCTTCCCCCAAATATAAAATTAGTAAAGACTATGTTACAGTTGAGAAATCCTAGGGTTGCATCAGACATATGATAGTCAAAGAAGTTGGGGTTTTGGGGCTCGGAGGCAAAGGACCATAGCAGCACTTTTTGTTTTCCAAATCCCCCTCAGAAAATTGATGCCTTGATTTGCCTGCTAATATTTTCAGCTGTGCCCACTATTACAGCATTTTCTGCAGCTGCATCGAAGGGAGACTCCATATAGCTCTCACCAGCAAAAATACGCATGTGTCGGACATGCATTGCCTGGCTGTAATGCCCAGACAGCTACTCCTGCCATGCCTGCGGAGGATGAAATGATGCTCTGAGTGGAAAGCCTGAAGGTCACCTCTCTACCCCTCTCAGTGCCTGCTTGCCCAGAAGAAGCTCCAGGACTGAAGAGTAGGCTCGGGAAAAAAACTTTTGCTTCCCCCACCCCAGCCTGGGCAAAACCTCTCCCCCGTCTGCCTCAAGAGTTAGAGAGTGTTGGCCTTGGCCAACATCCTCTCAGGAAAGGGTGACTGTGTGATCCCACCACTTCATCCTGAAGTCCTGTGTGTCATGGCTGCTGAAAGAGAAACTGCATAGAGCCCTGTCCTGTAAGAAAAGCAGTGGAGAATTGCCAGAGCACAGAAAGAAGGACTGACAGACATGTTACTTGTGGGTTTGGGAGGAACGTAAAATGGTAAAACTAACAGTGTGTATGAGGGGGCAGGGGCCTGCCAGAGAGACATTTATCCGAGACCGTCACATTTCTCACTGATACAGATGTGATGTTTGAGGGCCTCTTTTGCTAAAACCTTGTCAGTATATCATCTGACCTTGTCAGTATATCATCTGACCCAAAACTGGAGGAGAAGCAACTTCTAGACTGCTCCACCTCTGATGTTCAGTGTGGTTAAAAGTTCTCTCCAGACTCATCTCCTTAGGAATCTGTCTCCTTGGGCTCCAGCCTTACTTCCAGTGAAGACAGGAGACTTAATTACCCGTTTCCTAAACTTAGTGGTCAAGGTGGTGATAAAACAGCTTCTACTTTAGCTGAAGATGATACGTTTTCACAAGTAAATCATATTAGCTACCCTATGGCTTCAAGAGAACAGCTGTTTTATATTTTGAATGGCCTTTTGAACTAGAATAGATCTTTTGTGGTGCTACAACAAACAAATCAGACTTCTTGCACTTTAGTAGCATGCTTACATTATCAAAATCCTCTGAGACAAGACATTTTGGTTGCTGTATTCTTGGTTTGAATGAACCAAAATATTCAAAGCGAAGAACTGAAAACATCAGAATTGTACATGATTTTGTGAAAGCATAAATCTCAGAATATTTCATATACTTTTTCATGTCCAAAACAATCAGAGACTGATAATATTTTATCAAAATACCTCTCACAACTATATACTTTTAGCCAGCTAGATCTTTACACCAAAATGAGGGCAGTTTTTTTCCAGCCAGCAAATACTTTGAGCATCAACTACAACTCTCATTAAACAAATATTTCTTCCCACAGCCAGGTCTTTTGGTTCTCGTGGGAAACATCCTCACAGCAGCTGAAGTGTGATTTTGAAGGTAACAACATTCACTGCACATCATTTTGTTGGCAGTGATGGAAAAGCCGGACGGGCAGATGGAAGAAAAGAGTAGGTCTACGATGGTACGGAGTTTCTTCCTGTTCAAGCCTAATCGTCTTCATTGAGAGTTTGCCTTTAGGTCCCTCCTACGGTGATCACGCAAAGTATATTTGCTTGGTCAGTGAAAGGACACAGATGGATTGTCATAAATGTCCGGGCTGGTAACTCATTGATACATCCCAAATGCTACTGACAGCTTTGGGAGTCTTACAGTACATTTTCTCAGCCTCTACTTGTATGCTTATTTGTATCGTCTCGCGTTGCTGCAATCTGTTCAGGCAGCCGAGATGCTCAGTACAGAGCACAGCTAGAAAGATTACGTAGCGCTTACTTCAAGACACTGTTAGGTGCACTATGGCAGGGTACACATGTCAAAAATAGCATATTATATGTGTTTACAAAGAGCGTGTCCAGACTGTAGTCACTTTCTTTTGATATTTTTCCATTCTTTGGAAGTCGCTGGGGTTTGGACAGTGATTTTGGAATGGCTCAGTAACAAAGACCTGAATGAAATCAGATGACTATGTATTCTTTTAATACTTGAAAATATTTTTTAATGTGATGAAGGTTCCTTCAGTTAGTGCTTTCATTGGTTTCTGGGTTTGCCCCAAGACACTTTAATAAATGTTTTGGAAGTGTGACTAGCCAATTGGATGGCCGGGTTTCAAAATGTCACTTCACAAAGCAAAGCCATTGCCAATACTGAATGAACTTATGTTACCCCAATCACATGCACACATTTTCCTGGAATTGTAGTTTTTCTTAAGTAATATTTCCCTAGCAGTTCAGGAAAGTATCCTAACGTGGTTTCTGAGTCACATTGCTAATTAAAGTGAAGAGTTTTGCCTGTTTGTATGGCACATTCTCTACGTGCAACATGACATATGATACAGTAACATGATGCAACTTTTTTGCAATTCAATCTGACTCAAATAGAATTCCCTCCCCAGCTGCACGCAAATAGTGACCACGCTGCAGTCGGTGACAATGAATTCTCAAAACTAACCCAGCACGCTTCCCATCTGAAGGCATGGCTCAGACAAAGCCATCCTGACATCCTGATAATAAGGAGAGCGGCCACCCCTTTCCAAACCCATGTGGCGCCCATATTGGATTGCCAAAACCCATGTGTTCAACTGCACGTCTGTTGTACTCAGTATGACTCTGCTGAAGCGGCAAGGGCCCTAGATGGCGTTCTACCACTGGCTGAGTGGTGGCACACTTTAAGTCACATTTGGGGGAAAGTAGAAAAAATACGCAGATGTCCTTCAGGAAGCTGAATTTTTCTTAATGCGAGCAAATTAAAATCAATTGTTCTGCTACTCATTGATACAGAAGCCCCATATATAGCTCTTTCACACAGGCATCAAAAAGAGGGCAAATTCTGCTTGGTCTTGCCGTGGGCAAATGGGGTCTCTGCAGCTGTAGTGGGGGCACGTAGCATTTTGTCCCCATTCCCCAAATCCCAACAAGGATTATGAAGATTTCCAAAACATGCTGGGGAGGTAGGGAGCAGGCGGAGAAGTAGATAAGGGACTGGCACATAGTGGGAGGAATAAAGAATTCCTAAGGAATAAGGGTTTCTTTAGGAAAGGTACCATATTGAGTTTACTTCCCTGCAGCAAAATATCTTGGGTCATTTTTTCCCCCCAGCAAAGCCTGGGACTACATCTCAAAGCCAAGCCCAAGAAGCAGCAAGGGACAGTTTTGTAACTGGACTTACTTCCCCTGAGAGAAAGGTCTGAAAGAAAAACAGATCCCAGTCATTTAGTGATAACTATAAAAACTACTGTACAAGGTTTTTAATGGGAATAAGAATAAATGAGTTATCACCTACAACTGTACCTTATTTATTTTTCCCAAATACTGATATGGTGTCCACAGGAGATAAGACACAAGTAAACCTTACTCAGCTCTCGTCTGGAGTAGGGACAGCAGTGATCAGAACAAAATTTGCAGACACAACGGCAGAGGTCTCATAAGCCAGAGTTTGCACTATTTTTTTTTTTTTTCCATTCTCAAGCAGGCTATTTCTCTGTTTGCCTCCTGTGGGAGCCTTCATCAATACCACCACATCAGTGGTTAGAAATAACGCAAATGCCTGTGAGGGAGAACACACGAGCAGGCTACACAAGGCAGAAACAAGCAACACTCGCCGAGTCTGAGCTGATTGCTTGTTTTGGTTGCCTCGTGACCACAAATTAACAGAAAGTTGCTCCACTGCCCTCTGAACCTGCCTTCCTGCCTTCCTTTGGTTTCACAGAGTTTCAGATGTGAGCCGTGACTGATGTCAAAGTTTCATTAGCACTGTCTTCATTTCAAACCGCTGACTAATAGAATTAATTTCTCAAATGCTGCATCTGATTAATCTGAACAGCCTGATGTACTTTACAGAGCTCCGCTCTATACTCAGACGTTACAGTCCTAGCTGAGATGGACTGGACTGGAACAGCAGCTGGGAGAGATTTTTTTGCTATTTCTCACGAGCGAGGACTGCTCTTGATAAAGTAGCAGTATGTTAGTAGTTTCCTTTCCAAACTGATAAGAGCCAAGGACAGATGCCGTGTGGCATGGCAACAATACAGAATTGTTCTCTTATCCTTCACTGTACCTTGTCAAGGCAGTAGCAGATAAGTCAGAACAAATTGGCTTTCTTCACAACCTCCCTCATAGCTCCCCACTCCTGAAGGAAAAGCACAGATGATCATTTCTGCAGGAATGCAGCAAGTACATTTTCACACATTTTTGGCTTATCGTGCCTATCAGAGATGGTAATCACAGAGAATCAAAAGCAGCGGTGACAAAGCTGGGATAATAAAACACTTCTAAAACCACAATTTCATAATCTTTATTTAAAAGAGTTTACTAACTTTGAAAGGAAGCTGGATGTGAGGATGAAAAGCCTAGTTTAAACAGATGAATTGTTTCCAACAACCTTTAGAGTTGCTTTTTCTAGCTGTTGAGCAATTTGCTGTACTTCCAGGAGTTGCCTTTGAGGAAGATAACCCATGAAATAGAAGATTTGTTAGAATCTCTCTTTTCTAGAAACTGAGTAACATTTGCAAGCAGTTATTATAGAGCTGTGTAGATCTATCTGAAAAAACAGTGTCAGTTGTAATTACAGAGACAAAAGCTTACATCCAGCTCTGCTGCTTAGGTTTCTTTGCAGAGCTCTGTTTTGGTTGTACAGACAGACAGACTGCCGCTGGCTCTAGGAAGGGAGAGATGCAAAGATCTTCCTGATTCCTTCCGCTCACGGTGTGATGGCTCTCCAGTATTTCCATGCCTTCCCAGGGGCAAAGCATTCTCCACTTAGATGGTCCAGGGACCAAGGATCATGGCAAAGTGCTGTTTCACACTCACCAGCGACAGGGACTATGCACCAGCTGTGTTTGGAAAGTGGCTTCCACCTCTGTCCAGCTCACAGTGGCAATGCGAGATGGTTGAATCTAAGATCTGTTAGAGCAAAAATGACTACTCAAGGCTGTATCGATGTTTAGTGCAGAAGTAAAAAAGGTTTAGCTGTGGAAAAGGAGTGCATGTAACAGAGAGCAGCCATGTTTACCTCCAGGGCTAAGCATAACTAACCCCTCAGTCTTCTGACCAGAAAGCAGATTTTTAGTTCAATGATACTCCTCAGGCCTATCAGCTGTGGCTTTCTCTCTAATGAGCCAAAGGGGGGTTCACCATGGGGAGAAGACCTCTGCAAAAAGAAAAGGCTGTGAGTCTGTCATAACTTGGGCATTACCAGTTGTCCCTGTCTCTTGCCTTCCCCCTAACAATTCATTCATAACATAAGGGGCAGAACTGGGCAAGGAGCAATGAGACTCAAATTCTCAGCGATCAAGACCTTGCAGCCTCATTAGAGTGGCAGTTTTAGTGTTGGAAGGCAGGAGCAGCTCTGACATGTCATTGGCTTTTCTTGGCAAAAAATTCACCTCGGCTCTGATGAATATAGGACATAGCTCTTTGCATCTAATTTTAAAATTCTGGAAAAAGTAGCCTATGTCTGTCATTGCTCTCGGAGGGGAAAAATGTGTGGGACAGGGAAAGAGACAGCGAAGTTTGCGGTTCCCTAGCTGAGGGGTTCCAAAACGTAAGAGACTATCAGGACAAAACTTCAACAAGGAATTTTTAAAGCATTTCCTGATGAAAAAAAAAAAAAAAAAATAATGCTCAGTCTTCAGAAAACCCATGTGGAAATCTAATTGTTCAATGAGGACTTCATATGTCAGGCTGGCATCCTGAACCAAGCAACCAGCGTGCGAGGCAGAGGGCTTGCTGCCAGCCTTGACGTGAGTTCGGCTGAGGAGCCCTGCCTGACACCTGCGTGGCTGCGCTGTCCCAGTCTGAGGCTGCCCACCGCTTCCCATCATGAGTCTGTTTTCCAGTTGTTTATAACATTGCCAGACATTAGATGTTCAGGCTGAAACTTTCCATGCCAGATGTCTGCCTCAAAACGATTTTAATTTTTTGCTTTCTCTGTCAAAATGACTTGACCACAGTTGAGGATGAAGCTCCTTCTTTATCTGTGCAAAAACATTTTCTGGCAATCTCATCTTTGCAAACGTCTGGCGTTTCCTCGCTGTGGATCACAGATGTGAAGTTTTGACACCTGAGGAACCTCTGTTGGCCCAGATGTGTCCACTGCTATCTTTGCAAAAATCCACCCAAACGTAAAAACCTCCGAGAGCAACAGCGGAGACCCGCCAGGGTTTAGCAGCTAGACACTCAGCAGATGGGGCCTGTGCTGACCCCACTCCATTCGGGAGTGGAGCAGGACATGGGTGCAGGCCACCGCAGGTCCAGCCCCTGGGGCTGAGAGCAGAGGACCTGCCCTTCCTTTCCCTCAAGCCACAGGGGTCGGGCAACCGGGAAGGGAAGCTGCCAGATTTGCCTGTGGAAGGGGAAGGACATGAACACTGATGGAAGAAGGCAAGACCTGGCCGAGGAGGCTGAGAGCATCCGGGGAGACCAGAACTAGAAACAGGGGTCAGGAAAAGGAAAGCCAGGAAGTCGTGACCACAGAGACAAAGCGAGAAGCTAGGGATGGAGGAAGGAAGGGGGGACGACGGTCAGACATGACTGGAAAGCAACAGGGTCTGGTAGGGCTGTCTCTGAGGAACTGGGACAGACCTCCTGAGGGTCTGAGAGAGAAGCAGGACACCCCCCACCCAGGAGGAAGCGAGTGGGAAGGAGGGCAGCACACAGAGAGCACGAACGGGAGCCCAGTAGGGAAACCGAGACCCTGAGTCCTGGAGGTGAGGGAACATGGGTCAAATGCTGGGACTGGAGCAGATGAGGAATGGAGAGAGGAAGGAGGAGCTGGGCCTGACGGGCAGGGGACACCAGCCTTGGGGTGCACATGGCAGGGAAAAGGACTCCTGTACCCAGAAGAAGATGGCATCTCTGAAGGGTTGGGAAAAGCCAAGCACAATGGAGATACTTGCTGAATCACGGCAGCTTGTACATAAGCTTTTTAATGTTCACGGCATTAATTAGGATATTTGCGGAAGGGGGATAAGACAGTATTTAAATCCTTAGCCTCCCGAAACGCTATCGCATGATACCACGCTGACACCACGTGATGGTTTAAACCATCAACAGGTTTAAAACTTCAGGTGTCCTGGGCAGAGCTCAGCTACTTGAACTCCTGTAATGGGGGAAGAGAAGGTTGCTGGTGGTTAATCCTTCTTTGGTCTCATTAACTGCATATTACCTGCATCCTGATCTTGTGATTTTTATCCAGGCAATGCTGCCATTGATCTTAAAGAACTTTAAAAAAATAAAGTATGGTAGATGAATGCAATACATTTCTGTGTTCTGCCAATTCAATTTGAGGAGCAATCTGTAAGAATAGGCATAACCCTGTGTACCATTAAACACTGTAACACGAAGGACATTTTGTTGGGTATATCCACATACGTACACACATGAAAGCCCACAGGTCATACATGCTAAAACAACCCAGAAATCTAACATACTATGTAAAACATTAAAAGAAAAATAATCAATAGCTTAGCCAAAAATCTCTGTCTACACAGAAAAAGCCGGAACAAGTGGAAAGCCAGTCTTTTCCTTGTGGCAATCAGCAGCCGATGCATGTGAAACACAGCTCTTTTAGTGGGATCTACACGATTCCTTCAGGATAGTCTTGGAAACTAACAATGATTTGTTATTGTGTACAGTACCCTATGGCTAAGCTGGCTGCTTGAGAGTGGTAGCCAAGTTTCAATGAAGACAATTACAGATGTTGGATGGACAATCCTATCACAGTGAATAAACTATAAACCAGTTTAAATTAGCAAGAAGAGCTTTTGCATTTATTCTAGGCAAAGTGGATATGGTTTCAAAATTTAATTAAAGGACTAACTAGTGGTTTACTATTATGCTGAATAAACGTGTCCCTCGTGAGGACAGAATTATCATCTGCCAATTATACAATGGTCAGTATTGTATATTAGAAAGCGCTTTCTGGTTTAAATAAAGTGATTCTTACATGTAAGAAACCAGTGATTTGTCATGCAGTGCGTAAAGGTAATGTATACAAGACTAATGGTCCTAATGCCTTCAAAGAACTGATTGGTGAGGTTGTAAATTAAAAGCTTGTGAATGGTGAGCAGGCAAAGGAGTTAGTCATTAGTCATCCTGAGGCACACATCGCTCACCACTGCTAACTTCTTGTGCTGGCAACAGCAGTCTGCAATTAAGCACATAACTTAGCATTTCTTTTCTAAAACTCAGGTCAGCATGCAGTGCAGTTCACAGACTAGTGTGTGGTCATCTCTTGCAAGCGGGAGGTTTTCTGAACTGAAAACAAAAGTATTAGCTTGTTTTGCTCTGTTAGTGAAAAACAAATAATTTGTTCTGGACCACACACCGAATTAATCATTTTTGGACACACTGCACATGTAGAAACTTATTCCAGTTTTTGTTCTGATTTTTCTAAATGCATGTCCTGGATGTTCTCACATTGTCTCAGAAAGTCAGATCTGAAAAATCCTACTGTCAAGGTGAGGCTTCATCTTAAATTTTGTTGCATGTATTATATTCAGAAGAAAAGTTAATTCTTCAGGCAATGTGCTCTACTATTACCAGTTACTGCTTATTTTAAAG
Source organism: Calonectris borealis (assembly GCF_964195595.1). Taxonomy (NCBI): domain Eukaryota; kingdom Metazoa; phylum Chordata; class Aves; order Procellariiformes; family Procellariidae; genus Calonectris; species Calonectris borealis. The sequence continues at coordinate 135,710,690 of NC_134312.1, read as the reverse complement.
TCCTGGATAACATCTCCTAATAAAACAAAAGAAAAACATTTCTCTGATCTCTGGCAAGCAAGTGAACAACTGATGAACATGTGTTTTTAGAGGAAAATTTTCAATACCAGGATACTAATTCCTGCAATTATAAATACCTGAAACAAAAAAAGTGTATTTAACAAGTATTCTAAATGCTCTGACTTGCATTTTTGTTTAGATTTTGCTTTTATTTTGCATGACTGACAGTAAAAGTTTAACTTAAGAACAAAGTATACAACAAGTACTTAAAAATAACTAGTAAAAAGACATAAAATATTAAACAGCGAATATGGATTTAACTTCTTTATAGATTCTCTTTCCTCTATGGCTGCTAAATATCTGTGCAACTAAACCATCACAAAAGAACTCCAAGCACCAAACCAGCAAAAAGACCACCACCTTGCACATTAAATGTATGTAATTCTGGCAATTTGGGTTATTAAGAATGACAGTAAATAAAGATCACTTACCTTCACAGATCCATTCTCATAGTCAGATCCTTGCAGCAGATGTAGAAGAGAAACTATGAAAATATTCACAGTTGCCCACGGTTTGTACATTCTGATGTTTAAAATCCACAGGTTACTACACAGTCGTCGTCATACAGCTAGAGGCATCTGTTTCGAAATGCATTTCTCTATCAGCAATACAGAAAAGAAAAGCTTCCAGAATTTCTCTTATAAACTCACCAAGGATTCCAACATACGAGAGTAAATATCTGGCTCTTTACTGCTCAAAACAATTGTAAGCTCATCTAGAGAATGTCATTTCTTAGAGCAGATTTTAGATACACTTGAAAGAAAATCATGATAAGGGTTTAAATAGATATATATCTGTATGTATACACATACACGCTCACAAGTGATCAGTATGGATTCCAGTTACTGAAGTTAATATATCTTCCATCAAGGCACAAAGAGGCATTCAAAATCCATCTGTGATCCAGAAAATGTAAGAAATCTGCTCTATTCTGTGCTCCGTGTTACAGCAGCCTTTTAAGATGGTAGTGTAATGGCCAATGTTTTGAGCTCAAGAGCTGTAATCCAACTCTGTATTAAAACTTTTTTCACAACCTTCATGGAAGCTTGCAGAAGCATGTGTCTTAAATCTGATACAGACTTTGGCAGTAACACAGTCAAATTTTGGCTCTAATCCCATTTTGTCCCTACCAATAGCACAGCAGTTTTTAAACTAACTGATGCAATCTAGACTCCCATTATTTTAAAGAAGATTACCTGAAACATGAAACTTCAGCACACGTTCTTACACAGCACGCATATTTTAAGTTACTTCTTTAAAAAAAAGAGAGGGAGGGAAAGGAAAGGAGAAAGACTGACTTTCTTTAATGTGTTCTGTCTTATGTGGCATAGGGTTTTCTGAATAGATTTTAAAAAGGAAAGTTAAAAACTATCTTTGACAACAAACAGGATTTTGATTTTTTTAATGAAAGCTCATGAAGCTACAGATACAAAAGGAAAAAATCTATTTTTATTGCAGCAAAACACAATCATTATTTCTGTCCCAAGATGTGCATGCATTTTCTCTGTATATTTCCACAGTTTAAAACCAAAATGGAGATCTAACTTTTAAAATTATAACATAGACAAAGGCTCTGATAATTGTGCATGTTAAATCTATATTGCTGTACTCATATAATATATTGTGTTCAGGAGAGTAGTTCCACTCTCACATGGCTTAGGGTTTGCAGAATCAGACTCTACAGTTGTTAACATAAAACAGTCACGTACCTAATATTTCAGAGCACCGGTTTCCTACCTCTGATGTCCAAGCAGTAGCTCTCTTAAATACAAGTCATGCTTCTGTAACTATCATTAGCTTGCATAATTTCTTCTTAAGTATTCATCACAAACAGACATTGGAGAGAAAATTATTTGAATCCAGTATTTCCAGCTGCTGTCAGTTAACTGAGCCATTATGCTTTAAAAACATATACGTGACTGTATTATTTTTTAGCTTTGTCTTTTGCCAATTGTTTTGTGAAATTCCCCCTTTTTTCTAGCTGGTGGCTTCCTCCCCCACCTAGCCCACATTGGTTTGTACAAGGACAGCAGGAATTTCACCTCTGTGAACTGGGTGTGAAAAAGCTCCTCTTCTCCGTGTACCTGCTTCTCCCCCTCGTACCTTCCCCGCACCCAGGCTGCCAGCGATATTCACACAGTTTCACAGGCCCCACGCTACATTCTGTGTCTGTACTGTAGTTTACCATTAAAATACTTTAACTATTTCATTCCTAATTTTAAATTAACATATTACCTAATGTTTATGTGCAGTCACCTTGACCTCATTTAATGTCTCCATTTCCCCTCTGATAGTAATATCCATCTCCTTACAGGAACTGAAAGCCTGCTAAACTAAGTGAATACTCCTCAGCCTCGAATGCACTGCTTCAGCTAAAGGACCAAACAAAAAATAACCAGTATAGTCTCAGGATTGCATGATAATAACTTTCAATTGACCTGTAATTAACTGGAGGGAGTGCTTGGCCATTTAAGGGGGTCATTATTTGAAACACAGACCCAGATTCACAAAACAGGCAAGAAGCAATACACGCCCTCGTGCCCTGATGCCTGGTGAGTGGAATACTTATACAGCCTGTCTCCAGCACAGTTCAGGGATGCAAAATTTCACCAGCCTGACCAGGCACTTGGAGCAAGCCTCCCCTCCAGCCATCAGCCAGACTGCGTCTGTCCTTCTCACAGGCATCACCTCTCTACTTTATGAGTTGGCAGAAGCAAGGGAAAGCCCAGAAACAGCACAGAGGTATTTAAACACCAGCTATGGAATTTCTTCTGTCAGCCCAGCGAGCGTTTAACTGCTTACATGAAGCAAAACAGCTTCAGCAGGGATAGTGAAAAGCACCTGTGGTGGTGCGTTCTGCAAATCAGCAAGGAAGGCACATTTCTGAGAACAAGAGCACAGCTCAGGTCCCTGCTCTAAATCAAGAAGGAAGGCGATTCAAACCCAAGGGGTCTCACATCTTCAGCCTCACGGTGAGGGTGGTCATTGCCTTTCTGCCCTTGCAAGACTCACAAACCGTACTTCTGGGACTCCTAGCAATCTAGCACTAGAAAATCAAGGCTGTTTATTTTGTAAATGTTGGAGGGAAACATCTCAATAATATTTTGTGTGTTTTAGTTCATCACTGTTACTTACCAAATTCAACTCTGAATTACAGATGCATTTGGAAAGACCAAACTTGCATCTTTCTCAAAGCAAACCGTTCATCAGAAAAGTCCACCCACCTCTGGCTTCAGTGGCCTTTTTGGAAGGGAGGTGAACTGACCCTCAGGCATTTAATCAAACTCGTTTACACGAGCAAGTTAGATGCTGCAGGCAGAAGACACAAAATACCTAGTCTCTCCCTTAGGACTCAGACAGAAAGACTAGCAAAGAAGGAAAAAACCCTTTTGTTAACTGCAGAGGACTTTAAATCTAGCTCAAAGTTGTTAGTGAAAGCAAAGGCAAAGCAAGAGACAGCAGTTGATAGGAGAGCAGAGCAATTCTGATGATGGATTTTCAGGAAACAGTGTTTTCACCACCTGCATCACTGTCCCCATCCCTTTTCCTGCTGCTCTTGTCTCTCTTCTCCAATTCAGGATACGAATTAGTGCTCCCTCTAGCACCATCTCAGCCCTGCTCCTCACACACCTTTCTTATGATTTTTCCTGCCTATTGCAGCACCAAGGACAATTTAAATACTTTTGCATTGGAACTCAAAACTCAGATGTTGAGATTATATTGCAGGCTGCCTGCAACAGCAGTGGACAGCCTTGCTGTCTGACCAGACACCTCCTAGGACTATGCGCTATGTTTTCCTTTAATATATGAACACAAGTTAACAATACTCACATTCTTGTTTTATCTCGGTTTGCTATTGTAGAACCACCTGCTCAGTTCTGTGCATGGCTCGGATTTGTATGTCTTTTAAAATGTAGCACTGTATAAAAAAGTACTTAAATAAAATTTACATGACTCTACTTTTGTAGCTGAATAAGCAGCTCCATTGACATCAACAAGGCTAAATACCGTGTAATGAATAATTCAAACATTTATGTCATCTTTGGGTGAGCAGCCAATAGATTAATATTGTGGCAATGAGTCAGCTCTTTGCAAAAAGAGCTTAAAAATTTAGTTTAGTTAAGTCTATTTCAAATAGTGGTCAACACTGATGTCTTAAATGGATGAACAATACGGATGAAAAGAAGTTTAAATCTATTTATCTGCAAACATTATGTATAACGTATTCAATAATATTTTAAACATATGAGTCTATTCCAAAGTAACAGTCTCACATACATTGCACAGAAACCCTGATTCACTGATGCCCATACTCTGTTTTTGTGATGGAAAAGAACATATAAGAAACCCAGAACCTGGTAGATATTCCTAAGAACAGATTAATCATACTTTCTTGGTACTTTCCACTAATTTTTAAGATAGAATATGCAGCCAAGTGCAGCTTATTTACCAGAACTGCTTATCATGGTGCCTTGCAGGTTCTATACTTGGGCTTCACAGCAAATAAAGAGAAAAAAGGCCAGCACAGACGACTAGAACTCAAAAAACCAGCACCATATTTAGCTTACACATTTCTTGCATGCATACACACCCAAGGAACAGAAGATTTTTTTGACAATGCTGAACTCATATTCTTCAAGCTGAAATTCTTTCAGGTGAGACAGTAAATTCCTTCGGCTATCTGAAAATAACTTACACCCACAGATAGGTCCAGACTAGTGTCACTATTTGCCAGACAAAACTAAAAGGAAAACACCTCAAACAAAAAATATCTTCATTTGGAGAAATGTAACAAAACACAAAAGGAAGACATTTCAGGCCTTTTAACACAGAAGTAAGCCATAATCAATAGGACTACTCAGGTCACGGAATGTTTGTGAGGATATGCCCTAAATAAACTCCAATTAAATTGATCAGTCTCAGATTGAAAGTTAAAATTGGTGATCAATAAAGGCAGTCCATTGCTTTTACTTTAAATATAATATTCTTTCACCAGATACTTCACACTTGAGAACTCTGCACAATTTCAAGTCTCAGCATGGCGCAGTGTTCAGGGAAATAACATAATTCCCAGTGAAGGTCATTAAGTAAGTATTTGTAAGATGATTCTATGAGCAGATCTGTACATTCCCTCTAAGTAATACACACACAGAGGAACTTTTGTTTTCTTGAAAATGACATAGAAAAAGAAAAATTGGGTCAATTATCTCAAATATTGCAAACAAGAATCTAACTTAGGTTTAATAAGACACTCATGACACAGCAATTATATGGCTATTCGAGGTCACTCAGTACGCATTACTAAATTAATTATCAAGTAATTATTAAATTAAAAATATTTTTTTAAATAAAGCAATGCTTAGTATAATGGCTACTGGCATCACAAATTTCTATCAAATAGCAGAATGCTTGAAACATCACACTAAATGCTAAGCTGGCTTGATAAAATTTAGAAAAATATGCAAAATCCAATCTGCAGAGTCTCGGATTCAGAGCATGACAGGACTCTGCCAAAGCTGTGCTAGAGGAGCCATGAGGGCAGTACCAAACAGCCACCTCCAGAGCCAGCCCTCACGTCAGCCAGAGCGTTGCTTCATCTCATAAGGTTACACTTTAGCTACCCTTAAATTAGATAGCCTAATTGTCTACTTGCTGCAGCAAACCTAGAGCTCAGTGCAGGCTGAAGAACCCGCCGGAGACGCGGGCCGACCCAACTGGGTGCTGTGCCTCTATTGCGCTCCAGGCTGCGGTGGCTAAACTGCTATCCATACCCAATCTAGCCAGCTTAAAGTTCACTGGGGAATGTCTACGCAAGCTACAAACACACCCTTGGCTGAAGGGCAGGCATACTCCTCAGCTTTCGCAAAGAGGAACCACGGTATCCACCGGTTCAGTCCTCAGCCGCGCCACGCTGCGGCCCAGCTCGGAGGAGGGACGCTGTTGTTAACGGCACGTGGCAGGAGGAGCGCTGTCAGCAAAAGGCAGATAAAAATCACAAACAAACATTTTTGGTTGAACTTTTGAGTGATGAACGCGCCTTTGAATTGCTCTGTCTTTGAAAGGCTCCATCCCAACCTCATGAAGAGCACAGCTGCCTTGTTACCCTTCTCTAGTTCACATTTGAAGGACCTAATGCCTGAAAAGACGGAAGACCACTGTGGGGATGGCTGCCGTGCTGAGCGACAGCTGTAGCTAGCCCAAGTATGAAGAAATTGGTGTTTCTTCGGTTTCAGTGCTTCCTTTGCGTCTGTTTGTGTAACTCCAACTTCTAAGGAGCCTAACCTCTGCGGCCCCTGATCCAGAGAGCAAGACCTCTCTCTGGATTCCTGTAATTCAAATTTATCTACAATAATGGCAGCTCTGTGTCTGCTTGTCTTCACAACCATCTGTGTTTACATAACCGTTAATGAGGGCACAACTGGAACAGTAATCAAACTTTAATTACAGAGGCATGTAATAGCATTCACAAGCCTTTATTTTGCTTGTGACTTTTGTAAGTCCTCGCTTCTGTCTACAGAGAAATGAGGCAAGCCGAACAGAAAGATAAAAGAGGTCTCACGGTTAAGGAGAAGAAAGGGGAAAAAAAAAGGGGGGAGGGAGGGGAGAGGAGAAGAAGGAGAGAGAGGAGGAGGCAGAAGGGGAGCTCTGACCAGGGAGCAGATGCCATCCTTCACACCTACTATTGTAGCAAGGGCTTGCCTCCAGACTGACTGCGAAACACTGGCTGGCTGGTGTTTAAGTACGTCTGAGGATCACTACCTGTTCAAGTCAGATGTCTGAAACAGCTCACAAAGCTAAGGAAGGAAGCAGATACCAAGACGATGGATTCAACATCAACAGTTCAATGTCTACATTCAATCTGACACTTCATCCTCTGCTACTGTACGGTAAGAAAGGGAGGTATAGAATCATAGAATCATAGAATCATACAGGTTGGAAAAAACCTCTAAGATCATCGTGTCCAACCATCAACCCAACACACCATGTCCACTAAACCATGTCCCTAAGGGCCTCATCTACACGTCTTTTAAATACTTCCAGGGATGGTGACTCCACCACTTCCCTGGGCAGCCTGGTCCAAGACCTGACCACTCTTTCAGTAAAGAAATTTCTCCTAATGTTCAATCTAAACCTCCCTTGGTGCAACTTGAGGCCATTTCCTCTCGTCCTATCGCTAGTTACTTGGGAGAAGAGACCAACACCCACCTCGCTACAACCTCCTTTCAGGTAGCTGTAGAGCGTGATGAGGTCTCCCCTCAGCCTCCTCTTCTCCAGGCTAAACAACCCCAGTTCCCTCAGCTGCTCCTCATAAGGCTTGTGCTCCAGACCCTTCACCAGCTTCGTTGCCCTTCTCTGGACACGCTCCAGCACCTCAATGTCCTTCTTGTAGTGAGGGGCCCAAAACTGAACACAGTATTCAAGGTGCGGCCTCACCAGTGCTGAGTACAGGGGCACGATCACCTCCCTGCTCCTGCTGGCCACACTATTCCTAATACAGGCCAGGATGCCGTTGGCCTTCTTGGCCACCTGGGCACACTGCCGGCTCATGTTCAGCCGGCTGTCAATCAGCACCCCCAAGTCCTTTTCCTCCGGGCAGCTTTCCAGCCACTCTTGCCCAAGCCTGTAGCGTTGCCTGGGGTTGTTGTGGCCGAAGTGCAGGACCCGGCACTGCAAAGCAGAGTAAGTATCCAGACTGCTGAATCCTGAGTTGGTTGTGAGCAAAACAGATGAACTCCTGGGTGCTTGTAAAGAAGAAAATGATAATAGATTCTCATTTTCTCCAGTACCCGTGGCACTATTGCTAAATCACCCTGGGACTTAAGGGTATGCACAGCTTGCACCAACTTGTGTAACTGAATAGACATTTGTTTTATTATGCACATCAAGCCTAGGATTTCTCAAGAGAAAGATGTGACTGCAGGTGATATCAACATCCTTAACCTTGCAGTCTCTGGCAATGTCTTGAGCAAGTTAAAGAGCTTTATCGGCTTCTGCTGTACACACTCCTGTACTCCTGCTGCAATGGACAAGGTAGCACCAGCTGGCAATTACTCTTCGGTCAGAACAAGATGTTAGATATTTCCACGTGGAAGAGCAACAACACAGCTTGTACTTTAAACGTTTCCTTTTTTCTCATCGGGTACTGTAGAGTCCTACAGCAATATAATTCAAGTGGCCGTAGGGTGGATGGTGACAGCAGAGCAGCTACAAGACCTCAGGGAGATCTGACGCAGCCTTATAATGATGAAAATAACATCATAAAACATCTGTTAGATGAGAAAATACTCATTTAATCTAGTGACTGTTGCATTCTCAGAGGTCAAAGAGCAAATACATGTTACAGGCCTGATCAGTTAAAGCTGAATTCATGCAAGGATATTTTCTGAAGCGGTCCTTACCACAGGATCACCTTCAAGTGCTCCTGGAGAGCTTCACCCAACTGATCATGACACTTTTTTGAGGTAGGCAGGCTTTGTGATAGAAGTGGAAAATGCAAGATTAGTTTCATCTTTGCACTTCAGACACCAGGCTAGACTTTGCCAACATAAGCAGTCGGTGGAACTGTAGGCATGACTTAGTCTATTATAACAGGATGACAGAAAAAACTAGTCTCACAACCAAATGTATTTACCTAAAATGTAAATTAGCCCTTGGCCTTTTTCTGGACATTTTAATCATATCAAGTTGTCCCGGTTTCAGCTGGGATAGGGTTAAATTTCTTCCTAGTGCTGTGTTTTGGATTTAGTATGAGAAGAATGTTGATAACACAGTGATGTTTTCAGTTGTTGCTAAGTGCCCTCCTAGTCCAAGGACAGCTCCCGTGCCTACTGACTGAGCTAGGTACACAAGATGGGAGGGAACATAATCAGGACAGCCAGCCCAGCTGGCTAATGGGGTATTCCATACCATGTGACGTCATGCTCAGTATATGAAGGCTAGGCGTGATCCAGGAAGTACCGATCGCTACTTGGTTATCGGTCAGCGCGGGTGGTGAGCAATTGCATTGTGCATCACTCATTTTGTATATTCTATCATTATTTATTATCATTATTTTCCCTTTTCTGTTCTATTAAACTGTCTTTATCTCAACCCACGAGTTTTTCTCACTCTTACCCTTCCGATTCTCTCCCCGTCCCACTGGGGGGGCAGGGGGAGTGAGCGAGCGGCTGCGTGGTATTTGGCTGCCTGCCAGGTTAAACCACGACACAAGTCTACTCAAAAAAGTTCTTAGTTAAAAGTAATACGGAATACCTCAAGTTCAAGCACCTGGCCAAGTTCCAAGGCTCAGATGTTTCTTGCTTCCTAGTTCTGATGTCCTGTCAGGGAGATGAGACCTTGAAATAAGCAGAAACAACCCCCTGGGAGCAATTCCTGTGCCCAAGTCCAGGCTCTTGACCCAGTGGGTATGGCCAGAGTATACTGTGAAAACATCCTGCCTCTCAAGGCCGGCAAGGAACTCCAAGGCCAAGCCAGAAACACAAGATAACTTAAAGATACCTGTATTCACCCTCCCTGCCTCTCCTTGTCTTCATCGAAAGCAAAGCAGCTTTTTGCAGGAACTTTCAGCAGTAAAAATTCCTTGGAACAACTGCTTTCACCCAGCATTTCTCCCAAACTGAGACTCCCACTCCCCATACAGACATTTTCACAAATAAAGGCAACGAACAGATCAGAGGTAACAGGCAGAGAAGTAGAAGTGAAGAGGTTCAGAGGCAGCAAAATTTGGTACAAGCCCTAGGCAAACTGAAACCACACTGTGGGAGGTATGACAGCAAGAGGTGACAATAGACGGGTTTATACATTTATTTTCTACAGGTGATTTCCCTGCTTACTTCTGTAGCACCCTGAAGCAACATCCTTGGAGTAATATATGCATATATAATGGATGGTCTGAGAACAAGTACGAGGTTCAGCATAATTGACCTTGCAATGAACACCCTGAGAGTGTGCACACAGTGGTTTACAATGACAGCAAAGTCCCAAAAGTTAATTTCAGGACTTATACCTGTTTGAGGACACTTTGGGATAACAACTCAGTAACCTGAAAATAAAACCCATCTGGTGCAACTTAAAGTTTGGGGATGAAATGTTTATTATTTATATTTGGTTTCACTGCTTTAACATTCACAAATACTAGGCCAATAAAAGGGTAAATCAGCTCCCTGACATCAGCAGGGGAGAACTGATGGTCTCTCTCGTGAGGATGTTGAGAGAAGTAAATGTATACTGTAAAGTATGTATATCACAAAGTTCATCTCTACCTCTAATAGGGTGATTTTTTCACACTTAAAACACAAAAGCACTTCTGTGCTTTTCCAAGAACCCCCATTTCCTGTCTCTATTACATCCTATTGCTATCAATAATGTATAAACATAAACACAGTTTGTCAACCTCACCCTGCGTTTCCTGTTGAAAACAAAATAAAAGATGGCCTGGCCAACTGGCTTTTGTAAAGAGTTTTCATCCCCAGGTTGATAGTGCTACTCCAGCTCTGTCTGCCTGCGTACCAAGATAAAATGAACACTGCAGATCCGTCATCATGTGGTCAGTCACCTGTGTGAAATGATCTACTTATCTCTAACGCCCATCCACTGCAGACATCAGGGTTCAGAAGACCAGGTGCCATCAAGGCTTCTCAAAGGATAGGGGGAGTCCTGAAGCAGCTCAGAGAGTGCCCTAACATTCATTCATCTCTGAGCTGTTGGTCTCACACCCAATGCAAACCTGTTTTTTTATGGATCGGACCGCTGCCTGCTGTTCCCACCATCTGCTCCCAAGTGTAAGATTCTGCGACTGTGTTCAGATAGCACAGAAAGCCTGATGGATCACCCACCAGTCACGGTGTGGTAGAGTAGAAGAGTTCACTTGGCCATATAAGCCATAAGGTTTTACAGAGAGTGGTTTATAATGTTGTGACAGCTCTGAGAAACCTCCTCATCCATCCGGGAATTACTCTGTTGGTGGTATTTGATGAATACACCAGGAACTTAAGCCTCTAGCACTGCCTTTTGGCCAGGCTATTCATAACAAAATCCTCTAGGCCCAGGAGGGCAGTCAGGGAATGGCAAGCAAATCTACGGTGTTTAAAAGAAAAGGGAAAAGACAAGAACCAAGTAAAATAATGATATTCTGAAGTTCGTATCGACTGCCAGGTTAATCTTGAAATGCAGTGAAGAAATTTGATAGAAGAATTTCAAAAAAGTGAACACTGTTTCGATTCTGAAATAGCATTTACTTATTAAAAGTAAGAAATTTAAAAAAAGCAAAGAAAACAGACAGATATAAGTCCAAAGGAAATTAAACCTTAATTAGCTAAAAAACTTCTGGGATTCTATCACTGCTGTGACAGGTTAGAAAACAGTAGTTAACTTAATACCAAATTTTCAACAAGTTTTAAAACACTGCAAAAAAATACATGATCTGTACCTAAATCTTCAACTCTTGCTCTTGTGATGCCTTCACTTTGACAGAAAGCTCTTCAGGAATAAGATCAGTCCTTATCTGAGAGATACCAAATCTTAAAAAGCTGGAGATGTAGTAAAATATTTTCAGGTTTTCAAAAAATAATTATCAATACTCCATAAAAGACACTAAGAAGCAGGTTTTAACCCAATAAGCAGGTTTTAATTTTTTTCAGAATTAACTGGGAACTGAGGATACCTCTAGATTGCTAAATATAAAAGAGACAGTCAGAGAGTTTTGAATATTGGATCTCTGCTCATCTGCCCTAATTCATGATTACGTTGCTCCCTGGCCCTGTTTCGCACCATTCTGGTTAGCTCACTCCAAGGCAACACCCAGGTATGGTTCTGGCAATATTTCATTCCAGAGATCTCTTTATCAATGAGCAAGACTGTAGCAAGGGGATTCCCCGATTCCCCTCACCCAGAGCTTTACGATAGTTTTCAAGCAGGCTTTGCATCTTCAAACATGCACAAGTGTCTTCCTGCCAGACCCCAAGGCATGGTACATACATAATTATGATCTAATAATTAAGTCATTAAAGATAATGATGTTTAAAAAGTCATAAAAAGGGATAATTACGACTTAAAGCCACAGGAACATCACATGGAGCTTAGAGGAGATGCCTGGCCAAATAGCCCAGATTCAGTCAACCTGCTCATAAATGCTAGCCTGACAGGTTGGCCTGAAGCAATTTGAATATAAGTCTCTTGACCTCAAGGAGAGGGCCTGTCCCTCTTTTATTCAACATTATACAAATCGACCCAGGGACTACCTGAGGCTTAGAAAATATATGCTATTAGGAGTGGTTTGTGCAGATCTGCATCTTCTATGACCTTTGATGCAAGCAACGTTGACTTCCCCGATTTTAATTGTCTTCTCCTATTGAGGGACCAAAGCAAATACAGTAAACACATTTCAACAGATAATTACTGCCAAGCTGGACTCCACCTTAAGAATATTTCTCTGGCATGCATACCACCCCACCCACCATTGTTCTGAATACAATAAAGAGCACTCAGCAGAAGAGGAAGCAGAACACAGCAAAAGATCAGATGAGACAGACACAGGATGAGAGGATCCCACCATGATGTAAATTCAACAAGACTCCTAGTGACTTAGGGTGTCTACTTTGCTTCCCCAAAGAGACACTCTATCTCCCCATTACAGTCTCACAGATGATCCCCAAGGCTGGAAAAATAAGCAATACACAAGACAAACGCATCTGGAGAATAGTTAGCCTGTTAAGTGTAACTACAGGCCTATTATTGTTGTCCTATTGTCCTATTATAGGAAAAAGAAGAACTTTATTCTGGGATAGTTAAATTTTTAGAATTGGGATAATTTTTCCTCTCCTCGCTCTTCCAAGGGATGGATGGAAACAGCAATGTTGTGATATGAAAGATCATTTCAAATTACATGTAACTATAAATGTAGTTCCTATGGCTTGTTGCTTGTCTGTCAATTTCTGGCTTCGTGGTTGAATGGTAGAGCTTTGACTATATCCCCAGACATTTAAGCCTGTTTATAATACTGCAGAAAACTATCTATATAAACCTGGATTATATATGTAAAATGTTGCTATTTATACATAAAATGCTTACAAAAGAGTTGCAGAGTAACATCAAAGACAATTACATAAATGTTCACAGGCAATTTTCCTGATACATTACAAACCCTGTTATTTTTTGTAAATCAAAAAAGTTTCAGAAGACGAAATACATTTTACATGTCTTTCACTTATAAATACAGCCAAATCAGATAAGAAATATTTTCCATTGCTAACCTGGGCCAAGAATGCTAAGTAACAGTACAGTTCATAAAGGTCTCACTGAAAATAGCTGTTCTAAATATGTGGGTAGATTAGGCTGTCTAAACATTTGTGAAAGCACAAGGACAGCTATCCGGAAAGGCTGTCTTTCATTTATAATTGTAGTATTTTCATAGAGTATGACTTTTATTGGCTACTGCATTTAATCCCCATTGGGTCTGCTTCCCTTCTTCCAGTGATGAGGATTAAGCAATAATTCCCAGTATCTTGAGACATACAGACCAGACCAATTAAACTCCAGCATACTATTAAAACCCTGATTACTGCTGCTTCTTTTGATTGGAAGTGCTGAGCAGACTTATAGATTGTCCTAAATCTCTTAGCAGGGGAATTAGGACTGCAGACATGAACATGTAAAAACTTTGTCCCTGTGTTCTGATCATCCTAATCATCCGTTTACTACACAGAGAGTATAGGAGAGCTAAGCAGTCAGATGCTGCAATACAACATCTAGGTCACTGCTGGAAAGCGTATTGTCGGGGGCACAGCTCTTCCCCGCAGGTTGCTCTCCGTGGGTGGCCCCTGCGCTCCCCTAACGCTGAGCAGGCGAGCAGCCCCACCAAGATAAAAGGGTGGAGCGCGCTGGGACCTAAATAGGTTCCAGCAGGTGGCAAAACAGATCTGATAGATGACATAGAGCATGTAAATAATAATCTCATAACATAAACCTGTTCTGTGGGCATTTTTCTTTAAAGCATGGCAGTGTCAGCGGTACTCGGGGGCTGAAGAGGAAATGAAAGCAGTGAGCTGTCAATCCACTGGCACGTTGTTCTGCTCAACCACAGACTTTTGTTGTTTTTATTAAGAGCAGCATCTCACATATTTGCAAATCTTGTCATCTTGTCGTTCGCCAGAATGCCATTTTCCAAAAGCCGAACAGAAGCCTTAAGAAGAGTTGAATACAGAGATTTGCCAACATACCCACTGCCAGGCCTGGTGTGAATAAAGGGTGTCAGCACTGAAATACAGTGAGACACAAAAGTCAAGGTTAGTGTACAGAGTTTTAAAAAACTTCAAAAAAGAGAACTGCTCTGAACTGGGCCTTGGGGTTTCACAGGCTTGGACAGTGAGCTGTTCAGGCACAGATGCTTCTTTGGTTAACATATGTAAGCCTTAGGTACAGTTGCCATCTTAGTGATGGATAATGAGAACAGATTTACAGAGGTGTCTTCTCATTTCCAACCTCACAGACACAAACGAGGCAATGTAACAGACTCGCGGTATTCTTAGCGCTGCTTTACAACTCACTCACAGTCAGCAAGGTAATTTTGGATAATGACCAACTTCCCCAGGAGAGTCTAGCACCTCTTTTAAAGGCAGTGTTAAGGGTACATTTGTGAGTGTGTGTAAGCCCTGTCAGAGAACTGCAGCTCTGTATATGCTACTTCTCGGTTTTGTGCGTGTATGTCCTTGCACATGTATGCATATGCTCTGAAGAAGCACACCGGAGTAAATATCAAAGCAGTATTTCCAGCTTTGGCTATGGGGAACCTAGCAGTCTTGTGCACTGAAAATCTGAAGTCTAACTTAACCTCTGAAACTCCTTGCGCTGAGCCAAATCACACAGTATCCGAGGGAATTACTGGTACCTGTGACTGGATTCCTTTCCTGTAACTTTGGACTGCCTCCGCTGACTCTACAGTGAGTCTAGGGTGACCAACTCAGGTACGGATGGATTCTGTCTGCAGGGTTGCAAGCAACTCCTTCAGTTGTCCTTCAACCGTGGAGTAAAATCAGAGTGTTTTCCAGATGCATTTTTCTTCTGCTTCTCATATACTGCCTGGAAAATGTCAATTTCCTAGAAAGATTTTAAATTGTTGTGCCAAATTAGCCAATGACTTACCTCTTCTTACAGAATTCACAAAGTATCCCATCTGGGGTTGTTGCTTTATCTGAATTGAAATATTTCAATCCTGTGTCCTTCTTTCCTGAAGGTGAAATTAGGTCTTCCAAATTTTTCTTCAGGTCCCTTAGGCTTTTAGACATGCTGTCTGTTTCTTAAATAACTTCTAATAACCCCACTTTCTGCCTTAGTTGCTATCATGTAGCATTAACCTCTAGCAAAGGATTTCCCTCTAGATCAGTTTACTGCCTATTTGATTCAATCTCTTTCTTTTTGGCATAACATACGGCTTTCATCTTTAGAAGCTTCCCTCCATTATTAACTACATTTGGTTCACAGCCACACCTTAACCATGCAGGCTGCAGCGGGGATTACTTAAAAGTAAGGAAACAGCTTTTGGTCTGCATTGAACTATGCTGCACTACTGCTGGAAGAAGTAATTACATTTAATAGAAGATGTGGTTTACTATCTATCTGAGATGTATAGTAGTCTCACTGGAGATGCTATACCGAATATTACATACACATCTGTTAAATTCCAATACTTCACAACTGGTGTATGTTTTCTAATGTTAGAAGGCTTTAGAAGGACTTTCTTTTCAATTATTAATCAAATTCTTAAGAGTGGTGTGTCCTCTGCACATTGTTCTATGCTTTACTCTTCAATGCAGCCAAGTTAATATTGCTATCAAATTATAACTTTGCACTAAAGGGATTTTAGGTGTGTCAAATTTTCAGAGAGTACCACAGTGAGAAACATTCATATGTTAATAATACACACACATTCGCTAACTATTAACACGCTAACAAACATCACGTTTCCTTTTCGGGAGCTGCTATTGTATCAGGAATGTGTCCGCAGTAAATCAGCTGATAGGAATCCCGCTAAATTACACTGACTGCATTTTCTATATTCCCTTCACTTGCCGTGTGCAAGGAATCGTTTGGTTCTTGGTGATCACCTCTAACAGTGGGGAGAGAGGTGAAGTACTGAAGTTCTGAAATTCTCAAAAATATCATCTCTTTTATTCTATACCTTCCAAATCCCTATTTTTCCCCTTCCATCCATTCTTTTATGTTCCCACTTAATCTTTTATAAAAATGAAGGGTATACCTTAGGAATTTTCTTTTATGTTTTTTTTCCAGCTCCCATACTTTTAGGGCTAGAAATACATAACTAGGGAAACCTCCATGTCATTTTCAAAATAACTTATCTCCATCTGCAGTTACCTCCTAAATCAGGTCCTGATTCCTAAATAGCACTACAGACTCTAAATCCCTCACCCGATGCCTGATTTAGGAACATCTGTTTGCACTGGGTCTAACCCACTTCTTTCATGCTTACCTTACAAATTGATTTTGGATGCCACACAATCTGCTCCTCAAGCCAAACTGCAGACTGTTGGTTTTGGCTTCGTATAGTTGGCTGATACCATTCCCCAGAGTGACTGAAGAGTGTTAAGTCAGCTTATATCTCCAAGGATGATACTACCCTAGAGAACAGTACTGCATCCTCCCAAAGGATTTATTCTTAGAAAGGTACTTCAGGTTAAAGAAACATCTTCCAACTTCCCTATCAGATGAACCGCACTGTTGATTATGAAAACTGAAAGGACTTGACATATTTGTTTTGCATGGGATTGCTTAATGATTTTGCATTTCTCTCACCTTGAGCAATGACAATAAATCAGCCTTATCTGGTTTTGCTTATATTTGTGTTTTTGTTATCTGCAATTTTAAATCATCATAAGTTAATTGCAAACTATGATATTTTGACTGCAAAGAGGTAGGAAAGTCTTCTCACCATAATTTTTAAAATTTATGGGAGCGTGTTCAGTGCTTTTAGATATTTAAAGAAATTATTTTTAAAATCCCTCAAATCCTGGAACTAGATTTTACAGGACATTTTTCACTGAAGAGTGCTTGTGGCAAATGGAAGGCAAAATGCTTCTCCCCTTCAATGCACCAGGTCCACCATCAAAAGTAACAAACATGCCAAAAGTACTGCAAGAGTGATAAAACACCCGGGGAAAACTTAGCCAAAATGTAAAAAATAAAATCACCATGCTGCGAAGTTGCAATACAAAGAACAATGGGGATGCAATTTCTTTTTAAGACGTTGCAGCCAAAATAACAATAGTTTTAGCTAGAATATGCAAAAGAATCTCATAAGAAACTATCAATGAAAACAAACCTTACTCTCTTTAGGTTTTGCTAAAGTAAGGCATTGCACCAATTCTCACTGAGCTTTTTTTAAGTAATCTTTTGTGGATATGGTAGTGTGCAGAGACAGAAGTAACACAGGGTGACTATTTTAAAAGATGAGGTGTATCTGCATGTTATTAAGTTCAAAATTGCCATGATATTGAACTTACCTGAAAAAAAACAGGTCAAAAGTGACTTGTTTTACAGCAACTAGAATACTACTCAGCTACCTCCACTTACTGCATTTGTGCATTCACAGAGGGCCGGGTTAGAAACTCCAGTTCTATGTACAAATTTACATGGAAACTTCATTATGCAAGAAGAGATAAGCAAGTGTATTTGTGATGAAAGCGATCTGCTAAATAAGAGCCACCATCTCCTAACTCATTCATGACCACAAGGTCATTCATGGATAGTCATGTTACTCTGATCCTTTGCTAAATTTAACATATTTGCTCACTAGGTTCCTGTTACTTCACATGCTATGACCACCTCCAGTCATTCTCCTAGCAATTCAAAGCCGAGATCTGGTATGCCGATTACAGCAATTGAATACAGTCCTGACCACTCAATTACAGGTCTATTCATACACACCTGTATGACGCATATAATATATAATATGTAATTTGGAGTGATTCACTAGGCCTAGCTTCCCGTCTTTATTATTCTTCTAATATGTAAGTAATTTGTAACCTATGCCCATAAAGACAAAAGAGTTCATTGGTGGTGTTACATGCTTGTAATGCTTGATACGATCTTCTCCCTCACCTGCTCTTTTTACATGAAAGCAGCTAACAACTGTCTTGTACTGCAAATAAGATCAATTTCTTATACAAATCAAACCTACTGCAATAGGTAATAGTGAATTCCCTTTTATACAGCTAGCAGGGAGTAATGTGCTACAAACGTGAAAGAACTACGCAGTGCTGAGATTCTGCTAATCCTGAGGGCGACCCTTGACTGCTGTGACTAGTGCATGGTGTGGGAAGAACTGTTCCCAAGGGGAGGACTTATCGCATGGGTGAGAGCTGCAGGATGTGGCCCCAGGTTCTCTCCAAGCCATGTGGAACTTACTGCCTTCAAACCCCCAGACTGGCTGCCGCTGCTCTCGCACTGGGCAGAAACATCTGCTTTCTGTGAGAGCAAAATCACTGGCCAGCTGCTTAACTCTTAGATGTGTCTAGTTTAAAGGAGTCACCCAGGCAATTAAAACAACTAGTTCCCTGAAAACTCATCTCTAATGGATGTGCGTCACTCTTTATTTATTTTTTCCATTCACTCCCGTGTGAATTATCTGATGCTGATGAAGTGCAAATGCTGAGTGACATTTTCCCTCTGGTTTTAAGGCACCTGCAACACCCTCTCGCACAGGGACGGTCAGAGTGGAGTCCATATTGCAGTCTTCCTCAGCAGAGGGCTCTTAACAGGGCCTCCATCCCTCCCTGTTCTCAGGAAGTTTGCATTATCACTTGCATAATTGTTTGTGAGCAATCTCCTTCCATCCCTCCGTTTGAAACTGGCCAGTGGGCAGGCTGCTGTGAACTGACTGACACCAAAGACATGTTCCACATAGTGAAGGCCTTTCCTTACTACCTAAAAGAAATGCAAACAAGATATTGTTTGCAATACATTGTTTGCATATATTATTAGGTACTTCAGACTGAAGTAAACATACATTGCAATCCTACACTGTTTCTTTTTCAAAGTCTGTCTGTAGTAGATTTATACATTGAAATATCTTACTAACATTAGCATCTGTAATTAATCTTCCAGTTGCAGTCTGACAATTAACAAATCTACAGAAACCAAATAAAGAAGGAACAATGAAACAACACATTTGAAATACCACATGAAAAATGGTACTGTTTGAGCTGTCTGTGTTTAATTCTTTCTCCCAAATACCTACTCATTCATCTGCCCTCACATTAATACAGCGGGTATCTATGAAGGTATTTGGAATGCCTCCTCACTTACAAGTTTATGTAGCTGACAACTTCACTTTTACTTCTTTTTTTAACTCCCACCAAGTGGAATTGTTAAGCTTAATTAGCAGTAATTAGGCAGCCTTCATTCACCAAAGCCAAAGGCCCAAACTCTCACTTGAGGGTTTTTTGAACCATCAGCGGACCCAGATGTTATTCCTAGAAATAAAAGGGCATGTTTTTCTATAAAGAGACAAAGTTTTTTCTCTCACCATGTCCATCACCAGTTAAGACAAAGTTCAGTCCTCTTGCTGGTTTACTTTGACCTTTCATTATCCAGAAAGCAACAAAAACCTTACAAATTCAGCTCCAGTGTTAATCCATGGTTACCATTCCGAGGGACCAAGTTCTTTCCAAACAAGTCACCTCTATGTGGTAACTGGTATCTTCCCATTCTCCAGTCCATCACCTCAAAGTCACATGTACCAGGCTGGGATTACATCTTCCAGTTCCTGGTGATTTTCAGTCAGTGGAATTTGATCTGACCTTGAGTGATATTTTAGATCAATAGAGATATTCTGCTCCCATATACAGGAACCCAGCTCCCATCAAGCACTGTGTTGCTCTGTCCTGGAAGCAGAATTTGGGAACAGGTAACTGCTTTTTTTGATTTTTTCCAAACACTGAAGATGTAGAACATATTGCCAAAATAAGAAGTTTTTCGCCCTATAAAGGTGAAATTCTTTATCCTGTTATGAATCACACTCAGTTTATTACATTCCTCTTCTTCTCCCACTTTTCTCCTCCCCCCAAAAATAGTAAGCTTCTTACCTTTAAGAAAGCAGTGTGTGCTTGACTTTTTTGTCCATCCTGAAGTCAGGGTACACAGCTTGTACTGGCATGTGGCTAAGGAAGAAGCAAGGAAGGAAAATATTGTTTACATATTTAGAAGCTAGTTTGTAAGAAGATATATAGGACCACTATTCAAAACCAGTTTGCTTTCCCTTGTTCCTCAGAAGTTAGCTGTTATATTCTAGATAAATGGAGTAGTAGTCGAGGAAGACTTCTACATTAGTAACATTATGTAGTAATAGAAGCTAAAATGGCAGCTGTATAAACATAATGTGGAAATGCAGAAAAAGAAGAGTTCTTTGTAAACGACAAAGCCAAAGTATCAAACAGAAAAAAAAAAAAAAAAGATGGGAACTGAGGTGGAGCAGTTTGAGGTTAATATTTAAAACACTTCCTCAGGTACACTGAGCAGAAATATGTAACGTCCATCACGAAGGAAGGTCATGGACAGTAGTTACATCTCCTTTCTGCTTGACAGCTCCAGCACAACATCATTTTTCTCTGTATTCTCTAAGTATTTATGTACCTATGAACTCTTCAGAAGACAACAGGGAATTTGCAAAAGGAGAGAATTTAATAGCATGTATGGAGACATGTCTTGTTGCTATCACCATTCACATAGTGAAGCAAATTAAGGGAAACTTAGAAGAATTAAAATTTTAAGCAATATTACCCTTCACTGGAAATACTACATTTGTCTTCAGAGATTACAGGCAAACCCGAGGAATCGACACCCTTGGACTGATACTGACTGGCAAATGCTGGTGTTCAAAGGGTTACATCACACTGTTTTATAACAAAGAAAATTCTTCGGAGAAATCAATAGCAATTATGAAATCACATCCATGCAAGTGATGTGACTAAAACTTGAATAAATAAAACCAATGAAAATACCCACTAGGAATAGCAGCACAGTAAAATAATTTTTCCAGTGGGTGTTTACTTGGCTTACCCTTATTTGGAAATATTTCTAGTTAAGAGGCAATTCCAGATGTACATAAGAAAAGCCTTTCATTTCCATCTCTCTGCCAAATAAAAAGACAGTGTAAGTGCATTTAAGTTAGGCATTTCAGTTTTCCAAAGTATACATCAGTCCTCCCTGAAAGAAGGATTTTTTTTCCTTCCTCCCTTAAAGAGGATTCTTTGGAACTTCCTGCAGCATTGTATAACAGCCCCGAGGCGCTCCTGCGTTCATCTTTCTGCAGCTGAATAAAAGAAGCCCAGCTAGTTACTGGGAGGGACCGTCATGTTATTAGGCCATTCAGCTGTAATGAACAGGGTTAGGAGGTCAGCAGAAGACTGCCTAGGTTGAAATGCTGACAGATATTTTTCTATTACCTTTTCCTCAGCGGAATGCTGCTGCTGGATTTGATCACCTTGCAATTCTGGTAGAGCTTTCTTCTTTTCAAAGTTAACAATTTAGGGATTATTCCTGGAAAAGTTGCTGCTGAGCTCATGTCGTTTTTTGAAAACAGACAAAGCGAAAGAAAAAGAAAATCCTCGAGAGAAATTTAACTCTCTTAATAGAGAATTACATTTCTACTTAAAAATTCTAAAAAGGTCTAAAAGCTATTCAAAGCTCATGAAACTTTTCGGGGAGCCCTCAAGGCATTATTGTTTCATCCCCATGCTATCCCACAATATATTTGCCTCATAGGATTCCTCGCAGACCCCAGGAGGCTTCACAAGACGGTACACTGTTCATACACAGCAACAAGGAAAAGCTAATCCTGAACTGGCCACAAATGCCAGGACGATAGCGAAGTAGGAACACTGTCATCCTCTGTGCTCCCAGAGACTATTCACATATATCATGATCATAGACATGATCTTTTCAGGTCTCTGCTGACTGAGTTCAGGTACTTATACTTCTGTTTGACAGGAAAGTTAACTGTCCATAAACAGACCAAGTGGACCTCCGTGGGTGCCAGGCTGCACAGCGGTTACTGGACATGTGCAAGAAATTATCTTTCAGCAAAGACCCTGTGTTCTGCCTGGACAGGACAGCTTGGACTCTCTAACCAGACAGTGACAACTTCCTGAGCCGAGTTATGCACTTGATCATATCGCACTTGCTTTTGTTGAATTTTTCATTAAATATTTCATCAAAATACTGCAGCGATAATTTTACACAAAGCCAAAATTACAGAGCACCTCTTATAGATAACTTCTTGTAAACCTTGCCTGCAGTGCACTCTTTGTTTATACACATCTGATAAAAATGAAGTAAATTGAGTTTAAAATTCACAATGGCAATGCTTTGTGAAACTTAGACCTAATCTACTACTGCAAACATCCAATAAATGTATCCAATGCATTCCAGTACTATTAGGTAGGTTTCGTTATATTTCAAAATATGTAAACAACTGTATGACACCTGCCTACTTTTTCCATAAAAAAAAAAAAGAGTGCCCACAAAAATTAGAGAATTCAGAAAGGTTCTGGGTGTGGAAGCCTCAAAAGATGAGAATTTACTACAAGACAAGTGTTGTTTCATTATTCTAATAACAAAGTGACGTATCCCATTCACCTGGCCTTTTCAGTGGGTGAAGTTCAGACGCTAATGGCGAGCAGAAATGATAACTGAAACTTTGGAAAAAGACACTGGAAAAAACTCAATGAAACAATCTAAAACATATCGATAGCTTGAATTACCTGAAGTAGTCTCAAATGCATTTATAGCTGATGAAGAGAAACACACCCTTCACAGGGTTATTCATCTTCTCTTAAAATAAACAACAAAAGTACTCGCTGTGAACATAACCCTAAAAATCTCTCAACATAAGGAGCATCCGAGGCGAACAGCTCTGCAGCAGAGGTCTCTGCTATGGACTTCTAAAGTTAGGGGACATAAATACCATCCTGGGAGTTTGACTGGGTGTTTTACATCTGAGCCTGGTCTACATGCATTTAAAGGGAAGTTTCACAATGGAAAACAACAAAGAAACCAGGAAAAAAACTCAAGAGGAGTTAGATTGAACATCTGCTTTACAGCACAGAATAGATCACAGAATCACAGAGTCTCTGAGGTCAGAAGGGACCTCTGGAGAGTGCCTAAGCAGGGGCAGCTACAGCAGTGCTCAGGGCCAGGTGCAGTCAGGTTTTGAGTATCTCCAAGGATGGAGACTCCAGCACATCTCTGAGCAACCTGTTCCAATTCTTACAATGGTCATTTACATCCAGGAGTCAAAATAAGACAAGACAGGATACAGAACGGTGCCTCGCCCTTCAGAGAGGGGGATTAGAGATTACCCAAAAATACTGAGTATAGAAAAATGTCAGAAGTTGTCTCACATAGCCGTTTATTTTACTGGGAATGTCTAGGTTTTGTCACATAATCAGTCTCTGTTTTCTGTCACACATGTGACAGTCATGAAATCAGTATACCCTCATCGTTCATATTTAAAATAGAAAAGGCCTATTCTGATATTATTTAATGCACATGCAGCCTAATCAGCTCTAAACTGCTTGCTGATTAACACATTTTATTACATACCCTAAGACTTAATTTTACGCACAGACCAAGGAAAGGCAGACTTGTATTTTTTAAGAGTGAATACTTCTAGAGTGAAAACTTCTATAATGAAAACACCAGAAGATTAGGCTGTAGTCTACAGCCTTGTCCTGTGGCTCATACAGAATTCCCAGAGCATTTATTTTGGGATGGGGATGATTGACGGACTTTTCACTACTAAGAGATGCCCTGGTCTGCCTTGGTCTTGGGACACCACTCCAAAGTGGAGAGTCTGCCAAGGAACAGAAGAGGCCACAGGGCACCCAGGGTCCAGGCAGATAATGGGGAAGCTGCCTACCTCCTGAGCAAGTATTAAATAATGTTAAAAATTGAAGCTCTTTGCTGTTCTTTTTCTTCTTGTAATTTTACCTATACAATCTCTGTCACCACCACTAGATAGTTCCCTAATTAAGGACTGAACCAGCTGAGGCACTGGCCCTTAGCAAGCAGTCTTACACTGTAACCAAATGCACAGTCTCAAAACACACAAAACACACAGATCAGAACTAAAATTAACTTATAAATTCCCTTTCTGAAATGAAGAATTACCTATATTGTATGCCCTTCAAAGAGTTTCCATTCAGAAGGCTTTAATTTTATCACCTCTAACATTCTTTCCTTCCTTTCCTGGGTTTTATTTGTAAATGTGTTCTTAATTATAAGGAAAAAATGTTGCCATACATAAGCTACGCACCCTATTGAAATCACAGCTGCTCCAGCAGAGAGACACTGGAATTTCTAGCACAAGTATGAGAGGCAAGGATATGTATGTTCACACTAAATTTCCATTTTACACATTAGAACTGATTTACCAAACTTTTTGAATATGTCCATTTTATTGGCAAACTGAACCAAAATATAAAAAATGAAATAAAGAAGAGAGTGGGGTCTGCATACCAGAGCAATCATAAATTTTTCAACATGTGGCTTCAAATGTATTCATAACTATTTTACAATCATATTTAAAAAGATATTTTTATATAATGTTTTTCTTCAAGATTACTCCATTTTTTAAATTTCTACAGGGTATTTTGTTTAATTTCCTGACCCAATTATAATTAGCAACTAAGGTATGAAACACCATGTCTTAAGATGTTATAAAAAATGAATTAGTCTTCGTCCTTGTTTTTTTTTCTTCTAGTAATAGTTGTTTCCTGACAGAGTAAAGAAACCAAATAGTTTGCATCCAGATACTGTATTAGGATCAGTTATTGATAATTCCAGGAACACCATAAGCTGTGCAGTCAAAGAGATTTTTGGATGGGGATCAGCCAAGATTTTCTCCAGTTTTGCTTCTTGAAATGCTCTGTATTGGACAGACCCACTCTTCTAACAGCTGCTTCTGTGGGTCTTACTCAGATCCAGTCAATATATCTTCTAGAATAATTACTGTTTGTTAAGTAAACTATATGTTGATAATCATCTGTGCTTTTGTTTTGATTCACATATTGCAGCACTAACTTTATTTTACCTGACACATTGCTTCACCAACCTTTGGTTTTCTGTTGTACATCTCATCCTTCCAGTCTTTCCCTTTCTCCCCTCCTCCTCCCCTCAGTGTCAGTGAATTGTAACCCAAAGATGCCATTCCACAACCATCCTCTCTTTTTAATTCCTCTCTGCTCTCTCCATAAATCCTTTAAGTCTCAGACCCAAGTGTACTCAAGCAGCTCTGCAGTAATGTAACATCTAGGTCTTCAGGCGTCAACCACATGCAACTCTGCCACATCCTGTACACATACAAAACTAAAAGACTGCAAGTCCTTGAGAACTTATAGTATGGCTTCATCTTACTTTAGGACAAAGATCAGCACAGACAAATGGGGGAGTAAAAGAACCAGCAGGGCAATCTGGTGATGATAGGCAGCGGGCTCAGCACAACCTCAAGTTATTATCAAGCATGCTGTAGACAATCTGGCAAAGCAAGTTCTTAGGGAGAGATTTAGAAATGCAGATTTCCCTAAATAGCTATCATAATAAACAAAGGTGAATTTTAAAATGGTGCAGTAGAATGTATCTAAACATATAACAGAATGTATCTAAATATATAACAGATAAAGAAACGTGGGGTGAAGGCAAAGATGGCCATGACAACTCTTAGTTTTATCCATGTTAATTTTTAGTTTTCTTAAGACAGATCATTGTAACCGTCTCTCATTCTGTTGCTTTCTGCTCTCTGCTCTTGCAACGGATATCCTTTCGGCCAAGATCACAGCCTATCAGTTGCATCTGAAAGATCAAAACCTCTCTTTGCACATAGAACTCCCTTCAGTTAAACATAATTTCACGCCAGTTCACGATTCTTCCTGTGTAGATACAAATGCAAAATTGTAGCCTTAGATTATAGACTGTTTCCGGCAGGGATCACATTTGTGTGACTCTATGAAGTGCAGAAAACACTTTGGACAGCTAAAAAAACTTCGGCAGTCAAGAAAAAATTTCACATTGGAGACAGTATTTAAGGACTGCAAGTCAGTGGCATGATGGTGTGGAGAGTGAGAAGGAAAAAATCTATTTCATTTTTAAGAGCAATAACAACCTCCAAGTCAATCATTTCCTGGCAGTTAATGACCAGACAGATTAAGATCTCCTCCAGATGGCCATTAACTGCCAGGAAATAGCCAACTCGTTGGCCATTAGTGCTTAAAACACCATTAGGATACTGCTTTTCATTAGTCACATTCACATGATGTTACTGTGCACTGAGGATATGAATGCAGCAGAAAACCTTAGTTTGAAAAGACGACAGAACAGAACAAAAATAGCACTGAAATAGATGCATAGTTTCACTTATGCAGGGCTGTATTGCTGCTAGAACCCTCAGAATGTGATGCTCGTGGAAATCACTGTCAGCAACGTAAGCCTCTGCACGCTAATCCACTTATGTGCCTTCTCTTATGTCCTGAAGGGACCACCCCAAGGGGTGAAAGGTTAGTCTCCATGCCAAATCAAGTGATGATTTCCCTGCTAAGATGTCCAAAAAAGTATGTGACTGTTGAGATTAGGTTACTTGGCCAGTATTAACAGGACTAAGACAAAAATTCCAAAGCATAGAAAGAACAACAATTTAGTTTTAGGGTACATATACACACACGTATTTTAGCATATTCAAAGAGAGACTAAATTTTTTTCCAAGCAATCGCTAAACACTATAGTTTACTATAGTTTATATATAGTTTACTATGGTTTATATATAGTTTACTATAGAACTATAGTTTTTTGAATCATGTGCTGTATATACATACAACTACTCCTAGCTATTGAGTAAGACTAACTGGCGAACCCATAATTAATTTGAGCCTTATTTATCACAAAATCTCCAAAGTTAAAGCTAGATCATTAACCTATCTTTGAAAATATTTTTTCTCATTCTTTTTATCTATGTGAACAAACATATGAATGTCTATGAACTGAAAAGGGAACAATTTGTGAAGTTATAAGTAAAATAATTGTGGAAAAAATAAACTGTTAATGTTACAAATCCAAGATAACTAAAGGGTAGCAGAATTAAGGAGAACTGTCTTCAAAAGAAC
This sequence comes from Calonectris borealis, assembly GCF_964195595.1. Lineage (NCBI taxonomy): Eukaryota > Metazoa > Chordata > Aves > Procellariiformes > Procellariidae > Calonectris > Calonectris borealis. The sequence continues at coordinate 135,683,466 of NC_134312.1, read as the reverse complement.
AGTGAGTGCACCTAGAGTTGTATTAGTTTTACTAGTTTTAACAACAGATACAAATACTCCTGCTTAGTCATCAGCCAATCCTTTTCCGAAAGAGATACGAAGGATAGTCTCACCGTATCTTTGCCAACTTTAGATAGCATTTTTGCAACATATTTCACACAAAGGGTGTATTAAACCTTACCTTGGAAAGATAAAGCTAGCGAAGAACTCACAAGTTTTTCTGCAAAATTAAACATCACTGATTGCTCTCTTGGTGCTGGTGCTTCAAGGCTTTCCCACTGCAACCTACGGGGCTGACATTGCAGCCAAGCTTATCCATTTTGAGAGATCTGCTACATAATACTGTGAGAGCTAAAAATTACTATTACACTCAGGTACGCTGTAGAGGAGCTGCCAGCAAGGTCTTCTTACCAAGATCCTGCACACCGTCTATTGTATTTTCCTTGAGCTTTGTGTCCTGAATATGCTAACACTTCTTTCCACCAGATGCTGCAGACATGTTAAAAATTTGGAGAGGGCTTGTTTGCCTGGGTCAAAGCTGTCTTCTTGAAAAAGGGAAGAGGATTTTTTTATTACTTTCTTCCTTTTTTCTGCATTATTTTACTACAATAGATTATATTTGTAGTATGTTTGCTGAGGTCTTCATAGGGGGGAGATGCAATTCAAAATAAGCCAATGCATTATAAAAAAAAAATAAAGGTAGTGAAATGAGTATCCCCAAAAATTCCAAAGATTCTCAGGTGCTTTCTGAAACACAAAAAAAACACAGAAAGAAATCCCCCGCAAAGGAATCGTTCTAAAAGTGCCTGAAAACAGATGGTTTATAAAGGAGTAGTGAAGGAATCTTTAGTAATGTGAACATGTGTAAATTAGTAATTCTGGATACAACTCATTCTGATACAACCTGTATCAGAAATAGTGTGGCCAGCAGGACTAGGGAGGTGATGGTGCCCCTGTACTTGGCACTGGTGAGGCCGCACCTCGAATACTGTGTTCAGTTTTGGGCCCCTCACCACAAGAAAGACATTGAGGTGCTGGAGCGTGTCCAGAGAAGGGCAACGAAGCTGGAGAAGGGCCTGGAGCACAAGTCTTATGAGGAGCGGCTGAGGGAACCGGGGTTGTTTAGCCTGGAGAAGAGGAGGCTGAGGGGAGACCTCATCGCGCTCCACAACTACCTGAAAGGAGGTTGTAGTGAGGTGGGTGTTGGTCTCTTCTCCCAAGTAACCAGCGATAGGACGAGAGGAAATGGCCTCAAGTTGCACCAAGGGAGGTTTAGATTGGACATCAGGAGAAATTTCTTTACTGAAAGAGTGGTCAGGCCTTGGAACAGGCTGCCCAGGGAAGTGGTTGAGTCCCCATCCCTGGAAGTATTTAAAAGACGTGTAGATGAGGCCCTTAGGGACATGGTGTAATGGGCATGGTGGTGTTGGGTTGACGGTTGGGCTCGATGATCTTAGAGGTCTTTCCCAACCTTAATGATTCTATGATTCTGTGATTCTAACTATTGTGAGCTCTTAAGCTAATCCATCAATTAATGAGGAAGACTATTGAAACGAACAATTGGGGCTGGCAACCAGGCTGAGTAGTCACTAAGTGTAATCTTAACACCTTAACATAACTTCTGTCAAGCTGCCTATCTTCACAGACATCCTGAAAAAAAACCATAGCGCAGCCACAGGGTGCTATTGTAGCCCAATGATGTATTAACTTAACACAGCATTTGGCTGACACTCACCAGTCCGTGGTGAACGGTGGAATCCAGCTTGCCTCTTTAATGCAGATAGGGAGCTGCCCTTCAGCTCATGAGAGAAAGTCCGGATGACAAGCTTAAGGCAAAATGGGACAGCTGGAGAGGGCAGGATTTCTTTTAATCCATGCACTCTGCATTGGTATGTTAGTATCAAAATAATTTCAAACAACAAGCTCAGAACAGGCTTCTGAATGCCCTATATAGTAATGACTTATCATGGCCAGATGTACTATACAATTTTTCATCTAGTTACTTGTTCTAGTGATTTATATGCTTTTCTTCTTCATGTGCGCTGCTAGGCCTGTTCTGGTGAGCAATCAACTGGTTTACTCACTACTTGATTACCTCATCCCTTTTTTAGCAAACAAGAGTCCCTGCCAAATACAGGGTACAGATGTCTTACAGAGTTTAATGCCAAAGAAGCAGAAAATGCTCCTCTGTGCACAGGCAAAAGCAATGCCAGAAACTTTATTTTTATAATGAGGAATCATGACTTAGGTTCCAACTTTGAACAAGTTAGACAAAACACAATCAAGTTGTATCTGCATGTCACCTGCCTCAGGCAGGCAGTATACACAGAATATTCTCTTCATGTGTTGATGGCAAAATATCTACTGACTTCAGGAGAGCCAGAATTTCACTCCAAAATTTTTCAGGTAAAGTAATTTGTATCATTAGGAATGCTAATACAGGAAAAATCTGACAATGGTGTTTTCCCAGTTGATTTTATTGACAATAATGTAAAATATTGATTTGTGTATACTCTAGCTGTGTGACTGAGTATCCCTTCAAGGAACCTTATGTCAGGATATTTTATAAAATAGCAAGCTGCAGTAAAAGGGTGGTTCTGAAGAGAGCACTGCGGACAGCAGGTCAGGAGATCAGGCTCTATATCCAGCTCTTCTGCCGATTATCTGGCTGGGTAGACACCTTATCTATTAAGAGACCTAATAGTGTCCCTCATTTTCCCCTATTTCGTGACCTTTTCCAAGCATTTTTCCCCATTACTGGCTGAAGATATGTGAAAGACAAACAAATGGTAAAAAAAAAAAGAGAAGGTTTCCTCCCTTTTTTATTAGGGAGGGAAAAAAAACAGAAAAAAACCCCCTACCACATGGACCCACTACGTTCTTGCCAGAGGGCAGTAAATGTCAACACTGTACTACATTTCCTGCTTTGAAAATGAACCAGTTTAATTCAGAACTATTAAACTTCACAGCAGTGGTAACCCCTTCCTGTGTGTTGTCTTTCTGTTGGGCCAGTCTCTTAAATCATTCAACGCTGCTGCCTGCTAGAGACTGAATCCTCCACAAACGAAACTACCCCTGCAGTCAGATTTCTGCAATAAGGCTATGCTTTGATCGGAGCCTTCCTTCTTTCCCTAAGGATGAGTTAACCTCATAAAAATGCATATCCTGCCCAAATGTTTGTTTGCTCTCATTTATTCCTTCCTTAGTACTAATAGCAAGTTCACTGAACAAACAAACTACTGAGCCTGGGTATAAATACCCACCCTTCAATGGCCATTTGTCAAAGGTGATCAAGACCATCCCACAATTCATGCTTTACTTGTAGGCTGGGCAGCTGCTGTTTTTCTTGTGTTGGTTCAAAGACACCCATTGAGAACACGCATCTGGTCTTGGAGAGGGAGCAGGGACACGAAATCTGAACAGTATGAGCCGATACAAGTCTGAGGGGTTTTTTTAACCTATCTACAAATTCTTCTGTGCTCTGTCCCAGTATGGATAGTAAAATCCTTATTGGGAATGTAGCTACGTATGTATCTACAACTGCCTACCACTAAAGGCTTTGTTCAACACCACATTAATTTAGATCTGGTAGTGCAGACTCCTGCCCTTATTTGTACCCCACTCATCAACGTCCAGGGGATCACGGAGCAAGACAGGGAAGGGTCATCTATAAAAGAGCTTGGTGCAAAATCATGGTCTTATTCTCTATTTTATAATAAAATGCTATAGATGAAGTTGGATGGACCACGACCATCTGAGAGGTAGGCAGCCAAAGTGCTTTTCCTCCAAGTCAAAACAAATTATCCTGTAGACGGTAGAGGAGACAGCCACTAAGTGTTCAACATACTGTAGGTGCACACAGGCACTGTCACCTGATGAAAGATTGAGACATAATGCACTTTGTCACTCCATTGACAAAAAAAGCAAAGATATAAGGCAATTGTAATGCAAACAAATTCGTGTTACCTTTGCAGCCTTGTCCACTGTTATTTCCTAACTACTTTTATCCCTAAGGGATCTCTAACGCAGAGCTTATGCTTTCTTTGGTATTTAGGGATTTAGATTTGCACTGGCTCCGTCAGCGATGCTGGTTTTTGAGGGGTTTTGGGGGGTAAACAAAAGTCTCAGTCACAGCAGGAAAAGTACCAACATCATCCAGCCACTGTCACAACTGGAAATGTGCTGCCAGCTTGAACAAAAAGATCAACAGGACTGAGCTGTTCCCATACCCAGTGTGCCTTTCCCATAGATAAGGGGAAGCATCACAACTGCAGAACAATGAGAGGCTTGTGCTTAACCATCACAGATAAAAGAACCCATGAAAAACTGAAAGGCATCTAATTACAATATTAGTAGTAGATATAGAAATGTTATTTCAATATGCATTCATCTTCTTTTTCTCCCATAAAGGTTGTTCTTAATAAAGATCATAAAACCACAGAGCCCTATATCTCTGCAAAACAGATAAACAGACATAAAAATGAAGGAGCTACATATGAGTGCCTTACAGCATGCAGCAACGGTGCCTGGAATGAGCTTACGTCAGAGGTAATGCAATGTTCAATTTTAGGGAGTTATTAACTGGTGATGCTTAGTTAATAAACATTAATTCAGTCCTTCCACTGAGACGACAGTCTAGATTGCAATGGCCTTATCAACTACGAAAAATGCAAAAGGCCATGTGCACTTTTATAAACTGAGTCAAAGCAACAATTATCTTCTGGCAAAGAAAGTCTCCCATGGCACTTGTACTGAAAAAACTAGCTCCATTCTGTTGGTAACAAATAGTTGACTCTCATCTTAATTTGCTGAATTGTTTATAAGCTCTAGGACAAGTCTCTGTGGCCCCCAAAATACTGGCACAGCAGTCAGAAAGCAGTAAGATTTTGTTTGTTTTGGATGGACAAAACAGCATCAGAAGTTTGGCTTTAAAAGAAAAATCAAGTAGTCGACACCCTCATGTTAAGTCTACGGGACCTGACAACATTGTTTGCAAAAGGGAAGGAGCTGGAGAAGGCAACGTTCTTCTCCTTGGTCACGAGGCTTCCTTTAAAATAATTTTTAGTGGCATCCAGCAAATCCATGAAGAATGGGAGTTCCCAAGTTTCATCTGCTTACGTGCCACCCTCATGAGAAATATTTTTAATTATGTTCATAGTGGCGGCAATAACAGCTCCAGTTCTGTGTTTGGGTCCTGTGAAAATGTGTGGAAAAACAGGTTTCCAGCCCTATCTCACCCTCGTATGCGAAGGAGGAGGTGGCAGCGGCGGCAGCAGCCCCTGCAGATCATGCACCATTCGCCAGCACAGGAAGCGGCGTTTGGCTGTTGTTCGTCTCTCACATAAAATGTGCCGGGATGAATTGGTTTGAGGAGCACTTTGAAGCAATGTCTGGTAATAATACCACCAACAGCTTACCTAATGTGGAAAGTGACCTGTGGAAAGGTATGTCTTGGGTGCAAGGAATGAGAGCCTTCCTCTTCTCTCTGTTCTGGCATAGCACGAGGTAGAACAGGCAACTCAAGCTCCTCCTCTCTAATAACATCAGGAAGCAGCTTCATTTGATCGAAAGCAGCTGTATAAAATGCAGACATCTGCATCTAAGCTACTTCATGAGGTCAACAGGCCAGATTCAGCTTCATCTAAAGTGGAAATCTAAATTAGAAATAAAATCCTTATCTTCTCCAGTGACAGCTGAGACCTTTAAAATCAAGTGAAATAATTCCACTTTGCATTTCCAAAAAACCTGTCATACAGCATCAAGCCCAGAGTTCTCCTATTCAACATCCATCCGTGATTTTTGAAACTTTAGTTACATCGTTTTCTTCCCCTTTCTGGAACCATATACTTGCTCCATCTGGCAAGGGGAACCATAAATCTCCCGCGACTCTACTTGCTATTTTGGCATATTTGCAGTAGTTCACACAGGCAGAGTGTATTTAGACAAACGGCAGAAGGAAAACACTTCTGCATGCATATAAGTGGAAGCCTCGGCTATGAACAGTGTTTCTACTGTATTACTCTGTGAGTTCCTGATTTTGCACATCTTGAACTCAGCTGCACCTTCTGTCTTTCAGCACTACGTTCATTGTTTCTTCATGACTGCTTTCTGTCAGAAACACAAGATTAGTGGATGAAAAGAATGCAGCAAATACCACCCTTGAATTACAGCAATCTGCCTTGCAAAATCTCACTTGCAAAATTAATGTGAGCCAGCTAGCATAAACACAGTCATGTGGACTGAAAAACTCCATGAACATAAGCAAAGGGTAATGATAAATAGCTAAGTAGAGAGGTCGGGGGAGACAACTAATGGAAGATTTAGGGATCAGTGTAAATCTGGTTTTATTTAAAGTATGTATTTAGGATCAGGAAAAGTAAGGGGATACCACATAAATGTAATTTTTAGATGTTACTAAACTGGGAGGAATGTCAACCACCAGTCAGAAGGGAGAAATCATGCAAAGAGGCTTTGATCAAAAGCAGAGGGTGAGAGCTTGGCGAAACCATGTCTGGGAGAAATACACATCTGAGGGAAAGGAAGTAATCTGAAAGACTGATGTGTACAATAAGAAAAAGGAGACACAGTAACAGTGGTGCTGAATGGCACAAACAGGTAATAGGAATAGCAAAGCAGAGAAACCTTCATCTTACAGCCTGGTACCCAAGATGACCCAAGATGCAGTTTGGAGTTCCATGTGTAGAGAGGTCCCCTAGTGCGAACGACACACACACACACACACACACACACACACGATGTGCTTGCTGGGACACTGCTGGGGCACCGAGGGACTGGGAGAGGGAGGCAGGCCAAGGAGATTGTGGTTTCTCCAGGTTCTTTTCCCTCCACATCCATCAGCACCAACAACATCATGCACGTTCTCTCTCTGGATGGGGCAGCAGCCATGAGGATTTGTGGCCCCACTGTAAGCATGCGGCTTCCACTGCCACACTCTGTCCTCGCTTCTGGGCCTCAGATTTCTCGTGCTGCAAAGCAGAGTGTTGAGGGGGAAAAATCTCTCTGAAAAAGAATATTTGGGGAGAGAAAGTGGACTGTACTGGGAGAAAGAGCATGGTCCTAAAACTGTTAAGGCTTTATATATGTAGCACAGAAAGAAATACTAGTATTTGCTAGTATTGCACCATTTCAGTGTTAAGTGTCATGGTATTTACTGCTTTTTAATGCTCCAGGTCCTGAAATATAGTTATGCAGCAATCTGATTTTTTTTTTTTTTTAAGCAAGTTTCTTTCAATACACTTTTGGAGGAATGTTTGCAAATGTATGCAAAACCGTAACATTTATTAACTTTGTTTTTTAAATCTGCCTGAAAACCTGGTTCCAAATTCCAGTTGATAATACTGCTATATAAGTTCTTAAAACAGCTATAGGTACTGGGACTAACAGAATGGGATCGCAAAAGAACAGAAATTGTAAGAGTATTTGGAAGGTGAGGGTGTCTGCTCCATTAAGATTATCCGAACAAGGACCTTGTCAATCCCCTTGTCAAGGGGATAACACACAGAGGGGAAAGCAATAAACAAGAACACGCAAAGACACAAAGCTGGTAGACAAGGAATGACAGCAGCAATGCCAAAGACCAAAAGTCTCCAGTCGCTAATCGATGGGCCATTAAGAAATTACAGTCCTAGCTTTGAAAAAGGCCAACTTGGCTTTGTAACTGATCAGAAGATGGAAGCCAGAAGAACATAAGGATTTGGGATTTTCCAAGGGTCTCAGTGGGACTATGCCAAACTTAAGGAATGTTTAGGGAAGGGGACTGAGGAGGAACAGAGAGGGACTAGACAGAGAGGCGTATAAATGGGGCCAGTTGCACGTAAAACATCACTGGTCAGTACGCTTGTGTGACTGAGCCCTGCACCTGATCACCGCAGCCTGTCCTATCTGCTTATTAAATCCTTTCTTAACTATCTCCCTGCGCAATCTCACCCTCTATCCGGTGCGAGTGCTGTCAGGACGAGGTGCCCACAACCAGCGTGGCAGGCGTGAGTGAATACGGGGCCAGCTCCTGGGTTCAGTCCAGGTGAGGCTCTCGGCTGCCAGGCACCAGGGCGGGAACAGTGCATGTCCTGAACACCGGCTGCTGGGACGGACTGGAGCGAGTGAGGGGCTCAGCACCGGTGGCCCCAGTGCTGGAAATGGGAAAGCAGCAGCTGCATCCGCTGGCCTGGGACGGAGGCCCCCGGGTCTCTGAGCAGGGCTCCAGTGGCTGGGCAGCAGGGATCCCCTGGTCTCAAACGTGCTGGAGGTGTGACTGCTTTTAACATCCCTCAACAGGAGTCATGCGAAAATATAAGAATTATAGAATATTAGAAATTCCTTGACACGGAAGGCATGCAAACAGAAATGGTATATCCCATACTGCTTGGGTTTGTCAGCCTCATGAATCAAAATACCTTTTCATCTCTGTAATAGGACCTCCTGTAATAGGACACTGATCACGTAGACACTGATGGGTCTAGTATGGCCTTTCAAGACTGGCTCTTGTGAGAGATACAGGTCAAGATCCATAATAGTTCATGACTGAAACATAAGGCCAGAGAACACCCCTAAAGCATTACATAGCTCATGCTCCGTGCTAGGATTTTAACTGCAACATGGCTGCACTTTAAGGGAAGTCTGGGACACTCAATTTATCCCTTGCTGTATCCGGCATCCAGGTTCTCTGCCCTGTTCAACGCCAGAGTGCCTACGCCAAGAGCTGAGAGGGATAGATGGCAGTGGAAGCAAGCTGAACACACCCTGCAAGAAAAGACAACACAGGAGTAGTTATGACCGGCTGCACATTGCTTCAACGACTTGCAAAAAGACAGAAATTTAGGAACCAGCAACAGTGAGGTCTCCACAGTAGGGGCGGGAGGGGAAAGTGGGGCTGGGAAAGAAGTCCTGGAGGAAATTCAGGAGAGGAGCCTGGCCAGGTAAACAAAACTCAATACCTTGAGGAACAGACTAAAGGATGAGTAGAAAAGAACAGACAGGCAATAACTTTTGTTTTATATTTTTAATAAGCCAGGACTTATAAAGTCCAGTCTTAATTTGAAAAATGGGCCACGTATGATGCTGTTATCTACCCCACGGACACAGCAGAGGCGGAGGCAGAGACAGGTTGTGAGAGTCCACAGAAGTGGAGCCTGCTTCAGCTTCATGAACTTTGAGACTGTATTTCACAGGATTTTCAAAGCCATAAAAATGCACAGAACTATTTGAAGAGTGAACTTGCACCTGAGGCTTCTGTCAGAAATCTTCAGTCTTAGAGATCAAATCAATTATTAAAGCCTCTTACACTCCACATTAAATTGTTCTCATCACTATTTTCATTAGTGAGAAACTGTTTCATATAGCAATTGGGGATCTATGAAATAACTGAATGCATACAATCAATTATTTCTCAGGAAATTTTTTAGAAGTGGAGACAGAAGAAATGAGAGGCCAAAGCAATTCAGGCAGACATCTGGGTTTTGCACTGCTCTAAGCTTTGCATATGAGATGAGCTCTGCTTTTTGGTTTACTGTGACAGTAGTCTGGCAGAGAACAATATGCTAACAGGAACATCACATGCTAGGCATTACATACTCATATATAAATGACCATAAAAGAAAAAGGACTCAGATCTTCTGCCTTGAACTGTTTTGGGGATAATTTCAAATAAATGTATGTGAAAATTAGACAATGCACAGAGACATGGAGAAAAGGAATTATTAAATCAGTCAGTCCAGCATCTATCCAACTGGCCAACATCTTTTTTTCAAGTAGCAACTTTTCCTCTGAAGTACCTACTTCAGAGGAAAAGTAAGAAATCCCACATCAGGCAGATTAAGTGTCTGTTTTCTAACAGAGACAGTCTCAAACCCAGAAGGATATGGTTTAATAGCATTCTGATTTTTTAATATATTTTTTAAACCAATAACCACCACAACCCTGAATGTTCTTATTAACCCTGTAATTCTGTCAAATGGTTTATGAGTCTTGTTATATTCTCAGCATCAACAACCTCCTATGGCATGAGTTCCGAGCCTAAATACATTTTTGGTCAAAAAAGCATTAGCTTTCATCAGTCTTCAATTTGCCATCTTCACATCTGCATTGAATGTCCCCTTCTTGTCTCTTAACATCAGAAAAGCAAATGTTCCTGGATCTACTTACGTATCATACTCTATTTTGAAAAACAAAATAGTTCTCACTATTAGCTCACTTTTATAGTTCTGTATATGGTTTGTTAATCCTCTCTATATAAAAAATTCCCATATTACATTTAATCTTTCACTAACACCCTTCTGTTGAAATGGAATGAGATATTTGGTGTGACATCTGGCAGTTACCAGTAGTACTAAATAACAACCAAAAGCTCTACCTGCACAATGCCCTTTACAAAAAATAATGTAACAATATAGTTAAAAATCGTAATAAATTAAGTTCTAATTTAAACACAGTGGATTTTTGTCTCCCAAGCTACTGCCCTCAACATAGATCATTCAGGGATATGCCCAGCAGTTGGATTTTCTCTTTTGTCAGAAGAGAGGTTTTGGCAAGCAAACATTCATCTATCTGTCCATCATTCTGGGTGTAGCAACAGAGCCCGATCCTGTAATTTGTCCTTTTAGCTACCATTTGTCTATTCCCACAACTAATGAGGTGATTGTTACATATTCACTGCATCCTTGCTAGAAGACGTTTAGCTACCTAGAATTTTAAGTCTGGCTAGTTGGGTTTGCTCCGTTAAAGAGAGAAGAGGTCATAAAAACCCTTGGTAATATTTTTGAAAACCGTAATTGAAGCCCAGTGCTTATGACCATTAATACTACCAACCCTCTGATTCACAGCCTTCTACAAGACAACAGCTGCAGACTGCAGGACTTATTGTTTGGTACGATGATCGCGCAGTTAAAACAGCCAAGGCCTCAAGCCCTACCAAAGCGTTCTTCCATTTTTACAATGTCCCTTTCCTTACCCTTTCTTTCCTAAAGCATAGGAAGGAATCAAAGTCCTTAGATTCTCTTTTGTGGTCATTACAATGGTCTCTTTACCTTTTCTCTCCAGGAACCCTGCTTTAGCACTTAGAACACTTTTACAGATTACAATTTAATAAAAGGGCCACAGGGTTTACCTGTTTTGCTTAGCACCATCTCCTTGTGCCATGTGATCCGTCCATCAGTCCTCTCCTCTCTACTGAAATTGTTTTTTCAGAAAGGCTGCCATCAAATGTGTGTTTTTACAGATGAAGCCAGCAAAACTTTTCTTGCAGAAAAAGTATAGACACAGATTGGCAGTACTTCTTGGGGGACTGTCCATTCCTAAAATCCTGGTCCTTTCTGAATGTTTTAGCATCTCTGTGGTTGAGTCTTCTGTGGTTAAAGAAATCCTCCCTAATTATCTACCAGTAACACAGAAGACATCAAATACTTCCTTTAGCCAGCTTGCTTATTTCTAAAGGTATTGTTTTTGCAAGGAATTCAGTCACAGCATGTGGCCTGCATACGTGCAAGCCTGAGACTTATTATACACACACACGACATTTTAAAGTTAAGAACTTTGTCACTCCAACCACTCTACCTAGACAACAAAAAGGTACTTCTCGGTGTGATCAAGCACACATCTTGGAGGTTCCTACTTCTCTTCATTGAGAAAGGCTATAAAGAGTATAGGCATTGCTTAACAGAGGTAGTAAGGAACTAAAGTTGCATCCAGGCTTATCTTATATTTAATTAGATTTTCAGAGAAACTTCCAAACTCTTTCACTTAGAAGTAATCCAGCATCCACTCCTATACTGCATCTCTTACAGAGCATTTCTGGATTCTACTGATTTGATGGCATGACCTTACTTCGAATTCGTATTTGTTTTAGCACCAGATACAAATATCTCCAGATTTGCAACAGAGTGCACTCTATTTTCGTTATCCCTAGTATTTCTAAATATGCTGCAGTCAGGTAAATATTCTCTTTGGGATACAAGAAAATACATATTTGGTGCAATCTTGGTAAACCAAAGGCAAGTACAAGAGATAAGTACCTCCATATCTAGCAATTCTTCTGTACATGGAGGAATTTCTAGCTGCAGTGTATTCTATATGCTGAATGATGTGCATCAGTCTTATAAGTACTTTTCTTAGGCAAGTTCATTGAATTGCATGAGGTGTGTGCTGTGAGGCAGTGCTCTATAATTTTGAGTTTCTGTTTTTAGTCATGGCACTTACATGTTGTTGATTTGGTATGAAACAACTGGACTTCAGGGTAAAGGTGTGTGTTGGGACAGCAGCCACTAGTAATAGAAAGAGGTCTACAGAACAAATGGAAAAATACAGTAACACTTTGTGAAAGATGGCCCAGGAGACACCTTATTCGTAAGATGAATGTCTCTGATGCGATTCCTAGCACTTTAAAGGTGCTCCACAAAAAATCCTTCTATCACCCATAACACTCTTGACATCCAGTGAAAAAAAGCCTGGGCATTGTTTTTTTTCCTCTGTATACACTCTTACTATGCTTCATAGACTGTTTGGAGAGAAAGAAATTTCCTGTGCCAAGCTACAGTTTGCAACAGAAAAATTGGATTCCCTTCTGATCCACAGTCCTCAGTATACTAGTTCATATCAGCCTATCGGAAACAAATTGGAACAGCCAAAGAAAGCTAAACATTCCTGAAACCATTGATGCTTTTTCTTCTCTTCATTTATCTGTCTGCAATTACAGATGGAACCCATTACCACCCACTTCCTCAGTTAGGAAGTGGTTCCTCTGTACACTTTGTACTGCTCCTTAGATGCTCAGGGTGCACTTATCCAGGCAGCTATGAGTGAACTCTGTCCCCACTGCAAGTGAGTCAAACGTAAGCCAGCTATGGAGCAGATGTCTTATGGATAAAGTCATGGATACCTGCAAATAAACCTAGTGAAGAATAGATTACCTGAGCCTGAACATAGCACCAAGCTGTGTAGTGCAGCTCCCCTGCCCCAAACCTGATCTGGCTCACACATCCCATGGACAGCGAAGCCCACACCTGTCTGCAAACACTGTGTAGGTGTGCACCTCTATATCGTTTGCTTGTAGGCAAGCATAAGATAGGTAAGATGGTCATGGTGCCCTGTTAATTACATGTATACAGTTTATTTCTTTCAACATTGCATTGTGTACATCCAGCCTAATGTTAGCCTCCAAAAAACTACATGTCAGGCCTACACTTTTGCGTAAAATTTTTTGCTGCCTAACTTTCTGTAAAGGCAGTGAAGAAAGAGAACCACCCGGGCGATTAGTTTATCTGGTCTGAAGAACATGTGTAGAATAGAGAGATGCTTCTTTTCCCATCAATTACATATGATCTCCAGACGTTCAGCTAATTTCTGTAGAGCCCTACATGCTTTACAGAAAAAGTACAAAACTGACAAGCTTTCTGAGTGAAAAAATTACAGGCTGGAGATATCATTTATCTGACTAATACCTCTTATTCATCCTCACTGAGCCATAGGCAGAACAATAAGATACAGGCAGTTATTTAGGACAGCAAAAGTTATCACAGAAAATTTCATCTTGATGCAGTAGGAAGGAGAAAAGCAAAAGGATTCACTAGCAGATGTAATGCAATGAGTACCTTTCCTTATACATGCTGTTTATTTTGCACAGATCCTCTTTCTAATCCTGCAGGCTCTCTCCTCTAAAGCCGCTCCTTGAATGGGCACCTACACTGAACTCCCCTCAGGTTGGGGGACTGCCAAGTCGATGTGTACTTCTGACAGAGACACTTGCATGCCTTTGACTTGCTACAGAGCTGGCTGTCAGGTAAAAAGGAGGGGATGAATGCAGAGGCCAAGGTTGGGATTGAAGCTGGGAGCAGGAGGGTGAGCTCGCCAGTTCCCTGTGCGGGCACCTGGAAGCTGCCCTGCAAGCTGTGCTGCTTGGTTTTCCTTCCCAGCCTGCTCTGATGAAAACGTCCTGCTGGTTCACAGCACAGACAAAAGCTCAGTTTTCTTTCACAAGAGACATTCCTGTCGAACACAAAGGCATTCTCTCTTACCTAAGCCTGGTATCTGAGGAAATTGACTCTCTCTTCCATCTACTTCCATCTACTTCCATCTACTTCCATCTACTTCCATCTACTTCATCTCTCTTCCATCTACTCTCTTCCATCTACTGGAGCACAAGCCTTATGAGGAGCGGCTGAGGGAACTGGGGTTGTTTAGCCTGGAGAAGAGGAGGCTGAGGGGAGACCTCATCGCGCTCTACAACTACCTGAAGGAAGGTTGTAGCGAGGTGGGTGTTGGTCTCTTCTGCCAAGTAACTAGCGATAGGACAAGTGGAAATGGCCTCAAGTTGCACCAAGGGAGGTTTAGATTGAACATTAGTAGAAATTTCTTTACTGAAAGAGTGGTCAGGCCTTGGAACAGGCTGCCCAGGGAAGTGGTGGAGTCACCATCCCTGGAGGTATTTAAAAGACGTGTGGATGAGGCCCTTAGGGACATGGTGTAGTGGGCATGGTGGTGTTGGGTTGACGGTTGGACACGATGATCTTAGAGGTCTTTTCCAACCTGTATGATTCTATGATTCTATGATTCTATGATTCTACTTCTACATCTGTGTGTAATCAAACCCCAATAACAAATTGCATTCTAATATATATTCTAATATATATTCTAATATATAAATAAGCAGCTTGACTCATACGTTCAAAACCTCTCGCCCCAAAGATGGGAAAGATTGAATAATTTATTTGTTTTAATACTTCAGAAAAAGGAAATAAAACATGAAACAAAAGCACTTTTCATTGTGCTCTCATTCTTTTGACACAAGGCACACTTTGCTACAAGAAAATTACTAGGACAGGAAATTACATAAGCAGGTGAACTTAAAAATTATTATTTTTTGCCATTATTCAAATTTTTCCATTTCATACTACACTAGTATTCCATATAAATTTTTCCAAGACAAGTTCCTATTTGACCAGACGTTTGGAAAAAAAAGTGGGGTTTTTTTTCTATTTTTAATGAGAAACAAATAAGGTCGCTGTCTTTCTGATGCGCGTAACTTTACTATGAGCTACAAGTATGTATTAAGAAAGAAAATCTCTCCTGAGCCTCAATGAAAGGGAATATATACTTCTGAAATGTATTTAATTTATACATCTTAAATACACTGCAGATCTTCTGATCTGGACGCTAATATGAATCTTTACATTGTCTATAAACACCCTTTATACTTTTTAAGGAATGCAAAACCACATAAAGAAACATGAAGGAATGTTTGACACCAGAGGGTCATGCTGCCGTCCAGAGGGATGTCGACAGGCTGGAGAAATGGGCTGAGAGGAACCTCATGAAGTTTAACAAGGGGAAGTGCAAAGTCCTGCACCTGGGGAGGAACAACCCCAGGCACCACTATGTGCCGGGGACCGACCTGCTGAAAAGCAGCTTTGCACAAAAAGACCTGGAGTCCTTGTGCACAGCAAGCAGACAATGAGCCAGTGATGTGCCCTGTGGCAACAAAAGCCAATGGTGTCCTGGGCTGCGTGAAGAAAAGCTTCGTCCACCGGTTGAGGGAGGTGATCCTTTCCTTCTACCCAGCACTGGTGAGACACGTCTGAGACATGAGAGACACAGACACACTGGAGTGAGTCCAGCAAAAAGTGACAGAGATGATTAAGGAACTGTATCATCTGACATAGAAGAGAGCAGGGCTTGTTTAGCCTGGAGAAGCTCAGGAGGGACTATATCAATGTGTACAAATACCAGATGACAGCATGGAAAAAAGAGCCAAACTCTTTTCAGTGGTATCCGGTGACAGGACAAGAGACAATAGGCACAAACTGAAATGCAAGAAATATTGTTTAAACATAAGACTGGTTTACTGTAAGACTGATAGCACACTGGAGCAGGTCTCCGTTGTTGGAGCTGTTCAAAACTCGACTGGACATAACCCTAGCAGGCTGCTCTACATGACCCTGCTTTGAGCAGGGGCTTTGGTCTGAAACATCTCCAGTGATGCCTTCTAACCTTAACCATTCTGTTATTCTGTGTTTCTGTACGGGCTAGAGTACTGCCCTAGTCTTTATGCTGAAATTATAGTCAAACACATCTGGACGTTGGTTAGTGTAAAAAATATGGTCATCAGTTTTATCTTTACAAGCTGCAGAAATACCTTGCTTACCAGAGGAAAAAAATACTGTCCTGGTTTTGGCTGGGATGGAGTTGATTTTCTTCCTATTAACTGGTATAGTGCTGTGTTTTGGATGTAGTGTGAGAATAATGTTGATGACACACTGATGTTTTGGTTGTTGCTAGGTAGTGTTTACGCTAGTCAAGGACTTTTCATCTTCCCATGCCCTGCCAGATGTGCAGGGGGCTGGGAGGGAGTGTGGCCAGGGCGGCTGGCCCAGCTGGCCAGTGGGCTATTCCATACCATATGACGTCATGCTCAGCATATAAGGCTGGGTGAAGAAGGAGGGGGGGGGCGTTCGGAGTGATGGCGTGTGTCTTCCCAAGTAACGGTTACGCGTGATGGAGCCCTGCTTTCCTGGCGATGGCTGAACACCTGCCTGCCGATGGGAAGTGGTGAATGAATTCCTTGTTTTGCTTTGCTTGCGTGCGCGGCTTTTGCTTTCCCTATTAAAATGTCTTTATCTCAACCCACGAGTTTTTCTCACTTTTACCCTTCTGATTCTCTCCCCCATCCCACCCGGCAGGGGGGGTGAGTGAGCGGCTGCGTGGTATTTGGCTGCTGCCAGGTTAAACCACGACAAATACACATGTCAAATTGAAGGGATTAAGGGCAATATGCCTTAAAGCAGATGAATTGTAATGTTCCTCTTTATGCAGCTATGCCAGGAGACCAGAACCTTTGTTGTTGTGGTACCAGCAGGAGATCACCTTCCTCTGGGCTTCCTAATGGTCTGTGCCATCAGTTCTCACACGTGGAAAAGGATTGAAAGGCTGTCATTCTGGCCCCTTTTGCTTGGGTTTAAGTGACAACATAAAGGATAACGTCATGCAGAACCAGGCCTCTTTTTGCAGTCTGCTTACTACATTCCCTGCAACCAGTAGCGTGCTCCTCCATGCCAGAGGAACACAACCACACCAGGACAGGAAGAGCGGACAAACATCCAGCTTTGCAGACCTGTTCTGACACTCAGTCCCTATGGCACATATGTCGTAGGATCAAAACTTCATGGTGGAGAGTGAGTTTTATAAGAACAAGAGCAGCATAAAGCCTTTTTCACACCACCTACCTTGACTTGGTTGTTCCTACTACTCTTCCCCCAAACTGTTAAGCCCATCCCATAAAAAGTTGTACCAACAGGACCTTTGTCAGCAAGACTGGATCCCCCAACAGGATGAATTGTTTCAAAGAAACACTGCTATCCTTTTTTAAACATTATTTTTTAAGATCTGCAATCTGACGTTAACTAGCCCTTCTCAGACAACCACTGAGAGTGGGTTCAAACTGTTCATACAAGTCAGAGTTGTACAGACAAGCCCTGTGCAAAGAAACATTGATGATATTCTTCCCCTAACAACACGTATACATGAGTCTTTTTTCATTCTGAGTGGAGAACCATGCCATAAATCTGATTTATAGTATATCACATGAAGGAATGATTGTAATAAAATGAGGCATTGCAAGAAATATATCTTGCTAATTAGAAATGACAAGATGGAACATTTACTGCATAACTGCAACCCTCAAAATTTATTTATAAAATCCAGACAATCTTTAGTCTTGAAGTATAAGGAAGCTGAGAAAAGAGTTATGTTTAAACTTGTCTGCGGATGTATGATAAATAAAGCTCTACAGCACGCAAATCCCTTGCATATACCTACCAGCTGTCCCAGTGTTCTAAGGAATTTACCTTTGCCCCCAGCATCTCTCCTGAAATGATGGATGGGATTACGCCATTCTTGCAGGGTTTCGGCATTGCCTCGTTTTCGTTTCACAACAGTGAAGCCTTACCATTTTCTCTGATCTGCTCAAATTGATACAGGTTTGCAGGCCATGGGCTAGTTTCTCTGAGAGTGGAACAATGCCACAAAACGCTTCCCAATGTAAGAAAGACCCACAGCAAAATACTAAAAGACAAAGTACAGTGTGGTGACATAGATGGAAAACACACAGTATAAAGGCATCATAAACATCCTACGCTCCTTCAACAGGAGAGACCATATTAGAGGAAGCACGGATGGAGAAAAATAGATACTAGAATTGCATTTTATGGGACAAACTGATATGGCTGAGGGTTTCACCTGATTTGAAGGTAAGTTAGGTAAACAATCACTTCATATCTATTATCTGATTTTTCTGTGTTGAAATGTTGCATGGAAAAATACCACTAAAATGTTAATCAGCATTAGCAGATCAAGAAAGCATGGCAATTCACTGCTGGTGGAGATTTAAGCAGCTCAAATCTAGAGATTCTCAGTAAAGCATGGCATGTTGAGAATTAATCTGGAATGTAAACATGCTACATTTGTGAGGGCAGAGTACAATACTTTGGCTGCCTTCAACAGCTGGTTGCAGCATACCAGAGAGATGCAGTAACAAAGACATACAATGTTTTTAGGCTGCAAAGTCTTCATCAATTCACATAAGAAGGCAGATGGAGCCTCTTAAATATGAAGTAACCCTTTCTGTCAAGATTCCCTTATGTGTAAATAGCTTGGCTTCAGTTTAGTCACATGTCCACAGAAATCTTCATAAGCCATAAAACCTCTAATGGTTAAGTTACCTTGAAGAACAAGGGATACAGATTAACGCAACAAGTGCTAGCTACATTCAAAATAATCACAAACCCATATACTTTACACTAAAAATAAAAATACACACTCTGACAGAATAGGCAGAGGTATAACAGAAATATTCTACTGCAGCAGCTGAAGTCAATTTGTGTAGTTTCTATCCCTGATGTGAAAATTACACTTTTTGGTTTTGTTCTCTTCATCCTTCTCCTTTCCTAATTTCTTTTTATTAAGCCTTTCCACATTTTCTGCCATCTCTATTCTTACACCTTTGAACTTTCCTCTTTTTTTTTGGTTTTGTTTCTCTGATGGGAGAAAAAGCAGAAGAAATAAGCTAGGACCTTAAACCTGCACACTACAGGTTTTGTTACAATGGTAACACAAAAAAACCTGCATTTCACTAAGACTGTCCTCAATGAGGAAAGCAGGAGGAGAAGCACCACAGCACAAGCCACGGTCAATTTTTCCTGCAACGACGTATTGAGGAAAGCACTGCCAAGACATCTGCAGAGGAGTGTGCAGGTCTGGCTGTTCCTGCAAGCACACAATGCTCACTTTGAGGTTTTCAAAGAACTGCAAATTAAATCTGGGTGAACCAGCAGCTGAATTCCCTGGTTAGCTGGACTGTAACTGCTGAGGCAAGAAGGAATATCTTCCACTGGCCAAGCATCTCTGGGCCTCAGTTGGTTTCAGCTGCCAGCTGGGTGTAGGTTCACGCATTTCTCCACCTGCTTTTGCTCACCTCAGATGAGCCTCAACATTTGAAGCTACAAAATGGTGCTGTGCTATCTCCTCTCTGGCTCAGCTTCACAAAGAGAAGTTGTAGTTAGAGCAAAACTTAGGTCAAACTAGTTACAGATCTGGGACAATAAAGCAAATAATTGAGAAAAGCCAGGAGTATCATTACATGGGAGAGGGTCAGAAGTCAAATATAAAGCAGCGTATGTGGACACCTAGAATAAACAGCTAATTAAACCAAATACGATCTCCCATGCAGGACTGACGCAGACAGCAATTATCAAAAAGCCTCTGTCCCCCTACTCCAAGTGAAGCCTCAGTACAGCTTCCTAAGCATTTGTAAACCGCAGGTCAAGCCTCCAGAAATCATGCTGCTCTAATAAATATATATGTATTTTCAGACGTTGCCTACTGCGTCCGTTTATTTTTCCAGGAAGCCTCCTAACTTCAGTATGTAAGCAAACAGTTCAACTTCAATAGTCACTACAAAAGGGAAGCAGCAAATAGCAGTCCCCTACTCTCCACCTGAGGGAAGCTCCACCTATCATATCAAAATCCCCCGCACCAGGCAGGTGGGTATTTTAGCCGACCTCTCCTGTCACCTCTAGTCTCATCTGCACTATCTATTTTGTGGGCCTTCTCATGCCCCCTCCCAGGCCATCTCCTTCGTCTCTTCAGTCTGTCTACGCGCTCACATTGCCCCACCTCTCTCCCCCTGCATCCCGCCCATCCAGGCCCATCACATCTGCAGAATGCAGATTTTCTTTTCTGGTTTTGGTTGGTTTGGTTTTTTTTGTCAATAAGAAGTTGCAAGTATAATGTAAAAGAGTGTAAATGAGTAAATTAAGAAAATGGCAGCCATTCTGCTCCGCTCTGACTCCACTGAAAGTGATGGGAATCTGCAGTTGTTTTGAATGAGGAAATAAAACCCAAGGAGATGGAAGGCAGGAATAAGGAAATGACATGAAATTAGGGACACGTCTCAGTATCACGAGACTAAATTCACAGATACATGTCACAGAGAAGAACAGTGATATGCTCACTTGTGCCATGGGTGAATTTGGTCCAGAACAATTTTTATATTTATGAGGATGAAGAAAAGCTTTTTCAAAATATTAAAAAGCAGTTTTTGCAAGGTGTCTGCACAAATTATCACAACCTCAACATCTGTATCATTTTGCAGCCATGGATTTCTTTACGTGCTACAGTGAGGCAGTATTTTATACAGTTATGACTTTTTTTCAGCATTTGCATAAAAAGGTTGCTGAAAATCAAATTTTAAGGACAGCTAATCCATGTCCAGAATTATACCCACATTAATATTCTTACTCAACTCATGTATGAGGTTATAGTAAAACCCTCTCCCCTTTTCATCAAAGAGCTTCAACCTGAATTATTTCTAAGATTTATCCTGGATATATAACAAGTTACTTCAATGTATAACTCAATTACAGGGGTATTGCTAACATTTTTAGCTCTCTAAAGTTAGATTTTTGTGGTTTACGGTGTTTGTAGTACACCATGCATCAAGTGAAATGCAGTCTTTGCAGTATATTTATTATTTTACATACAACCTGATAATTTCCATCTAATCCTTCTGCTGGGGTTTTCGGTACACCCCAGTTCTTTACCTTGAACTTTGGAATTATATAATAACACCTACAAGCAGTGTTTCAACACAAAAATCTGTGGTTATCATTTCCCAGTTAAAACAAAGATTTTCAATATGAATTGTAACCTGTAATATTGCATCTTTATTCAATGCCACCTTAGTAATCTAACAGTAGCATTTCTCCACTGATTTTCCACCTCTTCATTCACTGAACTTTGGATGCCTTGTCTTGTCCTCTCTGTAAAAAAAGCTTATTTGCCCTTAAATATACTGAGACTTTTAGTTAGTATATGTTTCCTGTGATGTTTGAATGGTTTAATCATCAGTCGTCAACTAAAACCTGCATTTTATTATTTCCCCCAAGGCACGAGGAGAGCTATTCTTTTAAAAAGAAGGGTTAATTTACTACTACCACACTTAGCTTTATGCCACTGAAACTTGGCAGTGAGAAAAAGTCAGCAGTGTTACACCACTGCAAAACTGATTTGTATCAGGCCCTTGAATGGAGATCCACAAGAGAGAAGTTGTATGGATAAATCTGTGCCGAGTACTTTTGTACAGATTATGTTTCACCCTTTCATTCTGTTATATTGTGAAAAGGTCCAGAAAAGTTAAAGTGGCTTTAGACTTTGTTACAACACCTTTACACAGCTTTTTCTTTAAAAGACCTAGCTTGATTTTTTCTAAACCTAACTATCAATCTAGAGATAACGTGCATAAATTCAAAAGAAAGAACTGCTAAGTGTCTGAGCTACCCTTGGATCACCTCTTTAAGGTGAGTTTCAGAGAGCTAACCACTGGCAGAGAGGCTGCTCATCCCAGTGTGAATGCTACCAGCAGCCCAGAAGAAGAGAATTCTCATGCCTCTGTACAGGTGACTCTGGATCTGTTGCTGAAGTGAAATACTGCTGAGATAAAACAGTGGAGAAGAGAACCAACAGTAAGAGTCAAACGTTATCTCTGCTTTGCAGAGACCCTCAAAACTTTTTCCAAGGAGGAAGACGTCAAGAACCCATTGCTCCTCCACAATTATTAACTCTGCAGCAGGGTTACTGCTGTCTGTGCTCAAGCAATTTAAAATGCTACGCACAACTAGAACAATTTACAAATGCATTAATCACCACTTACTGTTGTTACTGAAGGATGTGTAAAGCATCTTCCGACTTTAAGGCAAGTGCCATGGAAAGTTCATCAGATAGAGCCAATTCTTCATCCTGAAACAGTGCTTGGTTTTAATCATAACATTTACTGCAATGAATGAGAGTTTAATCTCCAAAGGGAGACTACCATTCATTAAATAGTTGAAGAAAATTTTACACACAAATTCTGTTTCATAATAGCCAAATCAGACACACACATAGGATAACAGTGTCCCAGAAACTCAGAGTGCTCTACCCACAACAATATTTGTAGATTTAACCAGATCATCATTTTCTGTCTAGGAGATTCTGCCAGATTAAAAAAGGTGGAGAAGGAGGAATAAAAACCATTTTAATAGTAACTAAAGAATGAAGAGTGTTTTTGCCAATGGAACATATTTGTTTGGGGCAGTGTCAAGAAAAAAAGAAGCCCTAAGTCTTTTAACATAACTTGAAACCACATTCTTCTCAGAGGAATGGGAAGAGGAAAAACAAAAAAAAAAAAGCTGTTGTCCCGAGGCTATGGATGAAGGCACACTGCAATATTTCTAACTAAAGGTTGCTGCCCCCACCACCATCCTCCTACAGACAGATACTGCTGCACTGAAACAACACAAAGCTCAGGGTACAAATAAAGTGAGACTATTTTGTTAGATTTATTTTCACGTAGGAGAGTCCAATCTATGTGCCTAACACTAATACTCCTTTGACAGTATTTCCTTTTAGAAAGCGTAGCTGGGAGGTGGATGCAAAGAGCAGGACCCAGCAGGATCAGAGAGACCACTCTGATGGGTAAGCAGGAAGGCCCCCACCACCTCAAGATGGGGTTTTGAGCAGGAGGAAGAAGTGAACATGAAGTTCAACTGAAAAAGATGTACTAGAATAAATGCTTTCAGGGGAATATTTTAACAAAACTACTGATTCAAAATAATCAAAATTTTCACTGAGAAGAGTGAGTTGAGTCAGCAATTGAACCAGGGCAATGAAGTTGGCTGGCACCTGGCAGAGATGGTTTTCTATCAGCCCAGCATCTCAGTTCCGTGCTTTCCCAGCCCTTCAGTCCCTATGCTTCCTTTAAGGAACAGGGAAGAGGCAGGCAAGCAGGCAGCAGCTAGCTGGAAAGTTGCATTTCAGTTCCCTCAGGAAGTGTTTTTTCTCTCTTTAAATGTTTGGTGGGTGTAGTTGCGTTATTTGCTTTCCCTAGTGATGATCCTGACATATGAAGGTCCCATCTCATTTCCATCTCCTCCCTTCTCAGTTCCTTATTCCTAACCCTGTCACAATTCCCACCGTCTTCATGAAAAGGCACTTTTTTTAGCACATAGCAATGAGTTTATGGCAAAGACCACAAACAGTTATGATAGTACAACTGAGAGGGTTGCAGGAATAGGAAAGAGCAGCCAGGAGATGAAAAAGGGCAAGAACTTCTTGTCTCCAAAGAAAACACCCTTCAGAGCACCCTCCTGAGAGCTCGGCCGGCTTCAGCCAGGCTCCTGGCTCTCCAGAACTACTCCCCGGGCCTTGGCCCGGCACATCTGCTCCCTCTCAGCATCAGCTGCATTTGCCATAGTAATGTGCATTTCACAATACTAGCTGTTTTCTGGTGGCCCTTTTGCTCTGGAATCAAGAAAATTTCACTTATATTGAAAAATCAAACAAAAAAAAACATTTGTGGTTTGAAGGCAAGTTTGATAATGTGAACCCCGAAGACGCAACACATCTAGAAGGAAAAAAGCTGCATCAAATTAGTAATTTGTTAATGGCTTGATTTCATGTCTTCGTGGACTGACTCATGAGCATAAGGCTCAACACCCCCATCTGCATTTGACTGGGTAGGACACAGGGTTGCTTTCCCTCAGTTTGTCCATGGTTTCTCCCTAAAAAAAATCAACTTCCCCATGCCTATATAATGTGAATGCAACTCAAAACAACTGTCTATACACACACACATGCCCACAATAAAGCAAAAGATTACAAAATTAAGAGGGAGGCAATTGGCTTTATCCACTCCCAGATGGGATAAAGGGATCAACCATATCAATGAAGTTTGAGAACAGCTGCTCTCCTTTGCCATGCTCTGCCACCAGCACTATGGTGGAAGCAGTTTCGTGACACGTGGTGAACTACCATAAGAGCTTGCTCTTGCCAGCTGCATAATCCCTGTTGCCTTGGTTGTGCCAGCTTTTATGTTGTTCATCAGAGTTCTCCATGAGCCAGTGTAACTTATGCGATGTGCAGAAACAACTTGGCAAAAAAATGAAGACGCTTCTGCTGTTCTAGTGAGTCAAATCAGTTCAGCGGAAGGTGAGCCACTAACCAACAGCCTCCGCCAAGGAGAAAGCAATCTGAGTGACCTTGCATAGATCATTTTCTCCTTTACCTCAGCTTCCTTTTTGTAAACGAGGCTCATGCAGAAAAAGGCATGCTGTTAGAAACGGTGTTTTTCTTCTGAATGTTCATGAACTTCATCCAGTTGTTTTGGCCAGACTTGTTTCTGTTTTCCCAAGTTTTGAGTTTCCTGTAGTTAACCAGAAGCCAGTTACTTGGTAATTGGAGGCTACACAGAAAGAGGTAAGCGGTCTCCTCCTAGCAGTGTGCCCACTGTCCGTGACTAGCAGTGAGCTATTCCAGTAGGCAAGGCTCTAGCTAGTATCACATAGCCATGTGCTCTGGAGGCATATCAGCCTCTGCACAGCTGGTTGCAGTTCTTCCAACACAGAGCTACTTCTCTGCTGCATAAACCTGCAAAAGGTTTGGGCACAACATTGCTTCAGGAGACGGGAGGCTGAGAACCAGCTCAGCATTCCTAGCCAGCTGACATTCAGTGCCTTGATCCAGATTTTGAATGCAAGTAAATTTTGCTTACATGCTGCCAAGGTCACAGACAGATGTTGCCTCCAGAACCAACACTTTTACATAGACAAATTTAAACCAGAATTCAGTGGAGATGGGATAGGTACGGGAGAAGAGTGGGAATCCAGCTCCTGGCCTTGCACTCGGCATCTTCCTCGAGGTCCCCTGGCTTAAATTGGGAGCCTGATACACTAAGAAAACCCCATTTGAAACCACCATTTCCTGAAAAATATTAAACCTTTCAAATTCTAGGAAGTATTATCAAAGTCCTTAGTAGCAACAACCAAAGCTATTCCCTCCCCCCACCAATGCTACACATGTTCTCGGGAGGCATATGCATCAGGAAGTGTTTAGATCAGTCAATAACAAAGGCTTCTCTCTCAATAGACTCTCGTTTTCATCTCCTAAGTGAAAAATTTCTTTTTAAGTGAAATCTATAAACTTCAGATACAGAGGTATCAGACAGCTAGTATTTTTGTTCTGTAAGAATTGCAATTTGAACACTCATCAGTAAGTTATTCTTATGACAAGAAGAGATTGCACAAGTCCACTATAGTTTCTGCTAGTTAAAAATAAACCCAAGCAACCCTCTGTAGATTTTTTCTTGCTATTATCTCTGAATCTTGAGATTTAACATTTTGCCTTACTGCAGCCCTTCACATAAAGCAGACATATCTGAATAACAAAGGATCTCTCAGATACGAAGAACGCATGGCCTGATACATTAGTGATTGGCCTCTGGCTCAGTATATCTGCTCACAGTTTCACTACCCTGAGTCATCAAGGCTCAGATTTGACTCAGAATAGGTCATAAAGGTCGTTATTATTTTACGCACTAACTCCATGTATTTCAGCATTTTGATTGGAACATCTGCAACACAGAATATGCCAGGAGTCCTTTCAGAGGATGAGTTTACAAATGCAAACATTTTGGTTTGACAAAGCCATTATGCAACTTAGTCTCAACTCACAAACACAACTGAAGTTCAAATAAGCCAGCTAGTGGGATGTGGCACTTTCTTTCAAACCTCATCAACAACAATGTGCAGCACTATGTAGTTTTCATTTGCGTGACATTCAGCACATTTTCTTGTCTCAGCTTTATATGGGTTTGTACCTAATGAATCTCATTTAGAGTTTGAGCCTAAGTGCAGAATTGTTTCTTAAATTTGCTGCGCAGGTCATGAAAATTGAACCCCATATATTACTCAAACACATACTGAGGGCCTGGGTGTGAGGAAGACTCATGAAACCATCAACACCAACAAATGGCTACAAATAAACAAGAAGGCAGAATTAAATCTAGTTCTTTTAAAACATTTATAATCCTCTGTGAAATATTTGGCAGTCTTTTAGAGAAATGACATTGACATAGTCCAGAGACAGTCAACAAGAATGATAAAATTTGATTGTTAACATGCACAGAAAGTCTGAAAAAATATGAATACCATAAAGTGAAATCTAAGCTTTTAAACTCTTCACATGGTGTTTCATAAAGGAATAGAGCAAAACCAGCAGTATCACTCCAGGAACAAGACAGTGCATTTTGCAGAGCAATAATGGAGCAATAATGGAGCAATAATGGAGTTCCTTGCTTGTGGTTTTAGGAGTAAGAGCTCTGTTTGCCTATCGCTATGGTTATACCCTATCTCTTAGCACTGAGGAACCCCAAGCCCAACTCTGAGCTCTTTGGGCATTTTTACTTAGAAGTCAGCATTTCCTCGTTTATACAGATGACACCAGTATCCTGACCACACTAAACTTAGATCCAAAGGTTCAATTCAGTAAACAGGGAGCACATCCAAGCCCTTTCAATTACTTTGTCATTTCACAAATGATCAAAAAACCCACAGGTAAGTGAAAGGAGAGATCAAGGGTTTTTTTTTTCCTCTAGGAAGTGCTACTGTTGTGCACGTGCCCTGCCATCCTTACATGAGGGTGGAAGGATAGACACCTATACCACAGGGTGAGTGTATGTATTCACAGTGAGTGTGTTTCCTGTGCATTCCATCACATTTCTGAGGATGTATCCTATCTCCCCTCCTCCTCCTTTTCTGTCCTCTCTCTGGGACTTATTTGATGGTGTTATTTTTACATTAAAGTAATGTAGTAAATTTAGATTGAAAATAACCATATGTTACTCTGCACGACCCTTTGCTATGGCTGGGTCCTGGTGTTGGAGCTCTGACTTTATCAGGCTGATGACAAACAAACCTCCCGAAATTCCAGCACTCCCAGGGCAAAGAGCTCCCTACTTCAGCACATGGTTGTAAGTGACCCGACAGACTCTATCCGCCTGATGAAGCTAGACTGAAATGTTCTGTCCTTCTCCTTTTGGCCTTCATTTCTGGCCACTAGACAACGTCTGCTGCTCTAAATTTCCACCAACTCGTTTAACTGACTCAATTTTGAAGCCCCACCTCGTCTGCTAAATTCAGTAAGTGCTAAACATTAAAAGGAACATGGGCAGTAATTTATTTTTCAAAGTGAAAGCGTGAGTGAGACATAAGGAAGACATTAAGATGACTGAGGGCACCCTTACACTGTGCAGTGGAGTATGGCACAGAGATCCCCAAACTATAATGCAATAAATGGGCTGCAGAACAAGCAGCAATGTAATTACATCAGAACGACGCTGTTTGTGGGCTAATTAGCCTTGCTGAGAAGCACCACATTAACGCAGTTACAGTGTTTCCAAGACTCAAGATCTCTGGTTTTGTGGCTAAATCAAGACAAAAATCCATTTGTGTTAATGCAAAACTTTGAAAAATAGTGATTTTGGCAAAAATGACATTAAAAAAAAACCCAATCTGTTTAAGCTAGTCATTGTGGGCAATTTTTATAATATACAAGGCTAAACTCATAAGAGAGAAATAGCCCCCAAATTCCTCTAATGTCCTCCATAGCACAGCCTTGGCGCCTTTGCAGTAGCATGCAGTTCACTTTTCTTCTCTGCTTCACTGTGAGTAAAAGTTTGAACTAAAGCTTTGTCTCCTACTCTAAGCAAAGGTGGAGACCCATTACCTTCATCCTTTTCCACTACTCAGAAAACT
Organism: Calonectris borealis; assembly: GCF_964195595.1. Lineage (NCBI taxonomy): Eukaryota > Metazoa > Chordata > Aves > Procellariiformes > Procellariidae > Calonectris > Calonectris borealis. Next base: position 135,655,339 of record NC_134312.1, on the reverse strand, counting down.
ACTGGCCACAGAGAAAGACACTGACACTGTGATGGTGATTAACAAATTCTTTGGAGAGGTTTTGGTTTCAGCTCTTAATCCAGTACATATTTCAGAGGAGCAGTTTCAAAGATCAGAAGAAACCACCCTGAATCCCCTGCAGCCTCCGGCAAAACAAGCTCCACAGGAAACAAAGGACCATGGTTCAAATTCCTCTCCCAAACCCGGCAAAGAAATGACTTAAGGAAAGGTGCTCTTTTTCCTCCCACTCTTCAAAACGAATACTATGACTACTGTATTATGAGGGTGGGCTTCCAGGGCTAGCACTAGGTCCTTTGAATATTGTTCTGAATTTATTTTAAATGAGTTTCATCAAATTCACCCCACTACCACCATTAATCAGTCAAATATCCACTTCTGACAACTCAGTTTGTCCCCCTCAAACATTTGTACAAAAACATTACTACTTCATCATATTAAGCACCTTCAAACGGCTCAGTTTGGCCCTGCACCTTTGTCCTGTGATTAGGAGAAATGGCATTTCAATACTAAAAAATCCAATACTAAAAAGATAAGTAAGCTTTTATTCCAAGCACTCAGCTAAAATTTCTAAACTGACAGTAATTAGAAAGCCTTCAGGTGCAAGTAGTCATCAGCCTATAAAAACCATTTATAATACACGTCTGCTCATTTCCGTGAGCTCCTCCTCGAGATTAAGGTAGTGCATACATACAAGCTGATAAGAGCTAGGGAAAGCCTTCCAGCTGCAGCATTCACTTGTGCCGGACGGATGTACCCGAACGTGGTACGTTGTAATTACTCACTTTCTCATCTGTATCTGTTTATCAAGGCAAATAATTACAACGTACCCGAACGTGGTACGTTGTAATTACTCACTTTCTCATCTGTATCTGTTTATCAAGGCAAATATCACTTAACCAGAAGTCTTTTGCACGAACAGAAATAGTTTATCTTGTTACATTTGTTTTGATATATTCATGGCTTGTATCAGAGTATAGTAACACCATCAGCATAATAAATCAGCAATAAAATTAGACGGAGCCTAATCATCCCTAACAACCATTTCTGTTCACGTGAAGACAATCATGCACACAGTGCAGCCTGCTCCCTGCTTCTGTGTTTCCCAAGGAATGAGATATGGACTAAAATGGTGAGCAGCAAGGTCCCAAATGCCTTCTCTCCTTAGAGTCCCATGTGCTGGTCCCGTTGCTGACTGGTGATGCACCTTTCTGGGGACCAGCCTGCAATGTCTCTACTGTGTTGGAGGGCCCATGTCTTTCATTCACTCAACAAGCTCATACACATACATGAGGTCATGAGACTGCCTACCTATAAGACATCTATAAGATGCTCCTTAACAGGTCAAATGGCCTTCCTGTCAGAAAGGGAGAGGCAGGAAAGTTCACCATTAGCCTATGGGGCTAACCCTACGCCAGGAAGGCCTTCCAGAAGAGAGTAGTGTTACCTGGCTTGGGCACACAGACACATAACACACTCTTAGTACAAAATTGACCACAAAATAAACTTCTTTTTAAACTATGCTGAATACTCCTCTCTGAAGTAGAAGTGATTCTTATTGAGCCCCTTTTTCCTAAATCAACATTTTTTTTTTAGTATTTATTCCAGTATGGAACACACCTTACTGCTGCTTGTGGATTTTTACTGCTGTTGAACCGTGCCATCTGCTGGCTCTCCTGAGAAAGACAGGCTGGTGAGAGCTCAAAACCACAGGGTGCTCCCCGGATGTTGAGGACCTCCAGAGTGCCTTCTGTCCAAATTCCTGTGGGAAAGGATGGCCCTGCATTTGTCAGGCTGTCTCTCGACTATTTCCAGCAAAGGAGATTCCACCATGGCTCTGGGCAACTTATTTCAATATTAACACTTCTCACAGTGAAGTATTTTTACCTTATATCCAGACAGAATTTCCCAAGGCAACTTGTCTGTTGCCTCTTGCCCTGTCGTTGTGCAGCTTTATGAAGAATGCCTCCATCTTGTCTAGAAATACCTTTTAATATTTGATATTTAATATTTGATTAATTTAAAACTAGTTCCCCCTAAGCCTTGCCTTCTTCTCTTCTCTTCTCTTCTCTTCTCTTCTCTTCTCTTCTCTTCTCTTCTCTTCTCTTCTCTTCTCTTCTCTTCTCTTCTCTCTTCCCTTCCCTTCCCTTCCCTTCCCTTCCCTTCCCTTCCCTTCCCTTCCCTTCCCTTCCCTTCCCTTCCCTTCTGTCAGCAAACCCAACTCCTTCAATCCTTCTTTGTATGTCAAGTTCTTCAACACACTAATCATCCTGATGGCCCTCTCCCAATTATTCAATGTCTCTCTAATAAATCTGGAAACCACAACTGGGCAGGGTATACCAGGTGCAGCCTAACAAGTGCTGCACAGAGAAGCAAAATCACATACCTTGACCTGCTGGCTATACTCTTGCTGATGCAGTCCAGCACGCTGTAGGCTGTCTTTGCTTCCAGGGCCCACTGCTGGGTCACGTTCATTGCTGCCCACCAGGAACCCCAGGGCCCTGGCCACAGAGCTGTGTCACTGCCAGCCAGCTCCCAGGCTGTAGGGATGCTTGGGCTTATTCCAACCCAGATGCAGCTCTCTACAGTTCTTGATGGCCCTGAGGTCTGATGACGTCTCTGTGCGGTGGTTCTCCCTTCCTGCGTACCTACCTCTCCTCCTGGTTTGGTGTACTCCACAAGCTCAGTGAGAGCACGTTCATTCTCATCACCTGGACTGTCAGATGCACACATACAACATGAATACTACCAGTCCCTGCATCAATCCCCATGAACTCCATGTGTGACCAGCTCACTCAGTTCAACTTTGAGCCATTAACCATCACCCTTTCAGCTCTGTTTAGCCAGTTTCCTACCAAATTTGTGGCCCACCTGCCCAGTCCATATCTTACCAGTTTGTCAACAAGGCTGTTGGGATAGGCTGTGTCAAACACATTGCGAAATATCAAGGTTTGACACCCGCAGTTCTCCCTGCACCCACTAAGCATGTTGTTCCATTTCAGGAGGCAATGATGTTGGTTAGGCACTGTTTACTCTTGGTAAATCTGACTTTGTTTGTCCCCCACCTTCTTGCCCTTCACATGTAAGCAAACAGCTTCCATGAGGACATGTTACACACTGTTCCCAGGGTGTGCTCACCAGTCTGCAGTTTCCTGGTTCTTTCTTTTCATAGATGGGAATACTACTTTTCCTCTTCCTGTTGTCCAGGACCTTCCTCTGGTTTCTATGACCTTTCAAAAATGATATAGTGGCTTTGCAGTGACATCAGCAAGCGCTCTTAGCACCCTCAAATACATCCCCGCAGGTCCCACAGACCTTTTTTTTATATATTTATATCTCCAATTTGTACAGACAATCCCCAGTCAACTTGATGCTACTATTGGTGGTGTGCCCTTTCAGCCTTGCTCTTTGGCACAGAGCCAATGCTAGCAGCTACATGCATACATAGGTCTGTCATGAACACCTTATTTAAAACCTGGGTAGAACAATGCCAAGGCACTTCGTGGTTTGCTTAAATCTTCAGCTGCTGAAATCAGGCATGTATGTGAAAACAATCAGTTCTCATTGATGACAAAATAGTTTCCAACTTTGTGTAAAAAAACTGAAAGTGATCTGAAGGTCATCAAAAAAAGCCTTAAAAATTATTTTTGTTTTTAATCTCATGGTCATTTGATACCTGACTGATACTTTGATTGCTTGGCAATAATCTGAAGATATTATTTCATACCTGATACATATATTACAAATGTATATAACATAGTTATATAAATATTATATATTTATATACATTATCTATTATTGTTATATAAATACTATATATTTGTATAAGTTATAATTTATATTGTTAGCTTTACTTGTCTAGGTAAGTGATCACTGCTTAAGAAATACTGCAGGATAACAGACTGTGCATTTTACATATATTAAGTCCATACTGCTTTCAGAGCAAGCTCAGGTCACAAAAACAGTAGAGTAGCACTCATACAATATGAGATTACTAGACTACTTCCTGTAAGGGACATGGCCCTGCTTAGGTCTGTAAGGCAGGTCTGGCCCTCAGCTGCAGCTTTGTGCCACCAAGCTTTGCGCCTTTATTGGATGTGGGGGGAAACATAGTGACAAAGGCTGAGGAAAAGGCTGAGGTACTTAATGCCTTCTTTGCCTCAGTCTTTAATGGTAAGACCAGTTGTTCTCGGGGTACAGAGCCCCCTGAGCTGGAAGACAGGGATGGGGAGCAGAATGAAGCCCCCGTAGTCCAAGGGGAAATGGCTAGCGACCTGCTACACCACTTAGACACACACAAGTCTATGGGGCCGGATAGGATCCACCCAAGAGTACTGAGGGAGCTGGCGGAAGTGCTCACCAAGCCACTTTCAGTCCTTTATCAGCAGTGCTGGCTAACTGGGGAGGTCCCAATTGACTGGAGGTTAGCAAATGTGACGTCCACCTACAAGAAGGACCAAAAGGAGGATCCGGGGAACTACAGGCCTGTCAGTCTGACCTCAGTGCCAGGGAAGGTTATGGAGCAGATCATCTTGAGTGCCATCACACAGCACGTACAAGACAACCAGGTGATCAGGCCCAGCCAGCATGGATTTATGAAAGGCAGGTCCTGCTTGACTAACCTGATCTCCTTCTATGACAAGGTGACCCACTTAGTGGATGAGGGAAAGGCTGTGGATGTTGTCTACCTAGACTTTAGCAAAGCCTTTGACACCGTTTCCCACAGCATTCTCCTGGAGAAACTGGCTGCTTATGGCTTGGACAGGTGTATTCTTCACTGGGTAAAAGAAAGGCTGGATACGTGGGCCCAAAGAGTTGTGGTGAATGGAATTAAATTCAGTTGGTGGCCGGTCACGAGCGGTGTTCCCCAGGGCTCAATATTGAGGCCAGTTCTGTTCAATATCTTTATCAATGATCTGGATGAGGGGATCGAGTGCTCCATCAGTCAGTTTGCAGACGACACCAAGCTGGGCGGGAGTGTTGATCTGCTGGAGGGTAGGAAGGCTCTGCAGAGGGACCTGGACAGGCTGGATCGATGGGCTGAGGCCAACTGTATGAGGTTCAACAAGGCCAAGTGCCGGGTCCTGCACTTCGGCCACAACAACCCCAGGCAATGCTACAGGCTTGTGGAAGAGTGGCTGGAAAGCTGCCCAGCAGAAAAGGACCTGGGAGTGCTGGTTGACAGCCAGCTGAACATGAGCCGGCAGTGTGCCCAGGTGGCCAAGAAGGCCAACGGCATCCTGGCCTGTATCAGAAATAAATACTGTGGCCAGCAGGAGTAGGGAGGTGATGGTGCCCCTGCACTGGTGAGGCCGCACCTCAAATCCTGTGTTCCGTTTTGGGCCCCTCACTACAAGAAGGACATTGAGGTGCTGGAGCGTGTCCAGAGAAGGGCAACGAAGCTGGTGAAGGGCCTGGAGCACAAGTCTTATGAGGAGCGGCTGAGGGAACTGGGACTGTTTAGTCTGGAGAAAAGGAGGCTGAGGGGAGACCTTATCTACAACTACTTGAAAGGAGGTTTGAGTGCAGTGGGTGTTGGTCTCTTCTCCCAAGTAACAAGTGATAGGACGAGAGGAAGTGGCCTCAAGTTGCGCGAGGGAAGGCTTAGATTGAATATTAGGAAAAATTTCTTCACCGCAAGGGTTGTGAAGCATTGGACCAGGCTGCCCAGGGAAGTGTTGAGTGACCATCCCTGGAGGTATTTAAAAGACGTGTAGATGTGGTGCTTAGGGACGTGGTTTAGTGGTAGACTTGGCAGTGCTAGTGCTAGGTAAATGGTTGGACTTGATGATCTTAAAGGTCTTTTCCAACCTGAATGATTCTATGATTCTATGATTCTATAAGTGCAGGGTTGATGACACCTTCAAACAAGAAAGAAAGTTTTCACCTATTCCTGCAAGATGTACTGTTTGTGTAATGTTAGCAACAATCAAAAGCAGACACAGAAGAGTCCAGTTTGAAAAAGACCTTCAGGGGGTCATCGAATTCAACCTCCTACTCAAAGCATAGGTCCCGCAATGGGCAATTGCATCACAACATGAACAAGTAGGAATGCAATTTGTCACCTTATGGAATAATACCTCATTTCAAATAGAAGTCAGCTGGTACATTATAAACAAATGACTAATCCTAAACCAGAGTAAATGAAATGCATGTTTAAACACACTTCACTGATAATATTTTAAGGGACTTGAGGCTAGACCCTACTAATCTCCCCTTTATAAACAATGAATTATCGTGGCATGTCCCCAAAAAGTAGTTTTGATTTTATATCCTGCATACAAAAGGTTCTGTCCCTCAGTAATTTTTAATTGCATCAAAAAAAGAGTGAGGGAACAAGAGAGCTTCTGGGGGACAAAGATAATTTTGCTGTATGTAGTGAAATTAGAATGCCACTTAACACACAAAACAGTAAGTATAATATTGCAAAGATTTCACGTCTTGTAACATGAGGAAAAATACACAATACCAAACAGGTCATTTTCCTGAAAAGTGAGGGCTGAAATGCAGGATAATTTAAAGCACGATTTTAAATTAAGTTTTAAAATTAGAAGAAAAGCTTAAGACTATTAGGACTATTTTCTATGTGTACTTGAGTTGTGTCCTTCACTGATTTCCACCAGGATCAAGAAACAGTTCCATTCCTTAGGCTAAATATGACTTGCTAGAATGAATACCAAGAGGATAATACCATTGTAAATATCTATATTTAAATACCATGGTTTAATGGAAATGTTTTCGGATTTTTTATGTTTACATTTTTATCATATTAAAATAAATTGCTTGTCTCATTTCAGATAGCTTTTTATTCACTATTTGTGTAAGAGTAACCTTAATCATAAATTGTAAACACCAAGGTGGTGTTTTGCAACTGGTTTAATTAAGTAAAATGTATTTCGAGTGTGGTGGATTGGAAAAAGGTCAGTTTATCAAAACACTAAAACTTAAAAATGTTATGGTTCACTAACAAGGCTAATATAATTTGTAAGTAACTACAGATGATTGTTTTTGCATGCCTACCCACACCTTCAAAGTTTTAGAATTAGTAGCTCTCTCCCTCTACATCTACTTTATTTGGAAAAGGAAAGAAAATTTGTATTATTCCAAATTCTGGGTTATTTCAGAGCTCCGAATGAACAGCTTATTGAGCTGAAATAGTTCATGTCTCTGAACCAGCGGGAGAAAACGCCTGTAAAAGGTCTGGTATTTCTAAGAAATGAAGTGGTGTTTGGCCATCTTTTGTACAGTGAATGTCAACAAAGCCTGCTGCAGTGTCCTCACATCAATAGGCATGCCCCTGGGGCAGGGTTGAAGGGAGATGATGGAGTCTTTCCTCAGAGATGGTCCATGTAGCGGAATGGGAGTAATTTAGTTCTGCAACAGCTTACCCTGACTGACGTGCCCACCACCCTTAGGCCTTTGCCTGACAACTCTCCTGCCTGCCTCGACCCCTTTTTCTGCCTTGTTAGTTGCCCAGCACATGACCTATTACTTTCCCCACATCCTTACACATGGCCGTACAATGCCCCTTCTTCCCTGCCTTTCGTGGTTTAATCCCAGCCGGCAAGTAAACACCACACAGCCGCTTGCTCAACCCTCCCCCTCCGGTGGGATGGAGGAGAGAATTAGGAGGGTAAAAGTGAGAAAACTCATGGGTTGAGGTAAGAACAGTTTAATAATTGAAATAAAAGTAGAACAGCAATAATAATAATAACAACAACAATAATAGAATATACAAAGCAGGTGATGCATGATACAATTGTTTACCACCTGCCGCCGAATGCCCAGCCAGACCCCCCGAGCCGCGATCCCCCTTCCCGGACCACACCTCCTAGTTAAATACTAAGTATGACATCATATGGTATGGAATACCCCATTGGCCAGCTGGGCTAGCTGTCCCGGCTATGGTCTCTCCCAGCTTCCCATGCACCCAGCAGAGCATGGGAAGCTGAAGAGTCCTTGACTATGTAAGCACCACTTAGCAACAACTAAAATATCAATACGGCATCAACATTCTTCTCGTACCAAACCCAAAACACAGCACTAGAAAGAAAATTAACTCTATCCCAGCTGGAACCAGGACACTGCCCCACCCCAAGCCTCTGCCTGCTGCCCCACTAGCTGTCCCTGCTTTGACCTCTAACCAGCGACCGTACCAGCTGCCCAGGTCCATGCCTGCTACCCCACCACTCCCACCAGCTGACAAGACCCCTGTCTGCTGTCCCCAACCAACTTCTGGGCCACCCTCCCCTGCTTGACACCCTACCATGGCTCTGCTCGCACCCCCCATCAAGCCCCTGTCTGCCACCACACCAGATGCCCCAGACCTTACTTTCCACCCCAATAGCTATACCTTACTTTCTACCCCAAGAGCTTCACCGATCCCTGCCAACTGCCTCACCCGCTGCCCAGGACCATGTTACTTTCCCCACCAGCTGCCCAAGCCTTGCTTTGGGCTCACAAGACCCTGCCTTTGCCCCCACAGAGCCCCTGCCTGCTGAAGGCAGCTACTCCTGTAGCTACCTGTTCTTATGTCCCATCTCCCCAACCCTACCTCACTCCCTGCTGTCCTGCCTTCCCCACCAGACCTGTCACTATCCCTGCTCTCTCCCAGCCCACCCACCCCACGCCACGCCATCATCTTGTCCTGGTCCCTCTACATCAACCCTCACCACCCCCAGCTTACCCCTGCTAGGTCGTGTTGTTGAGGATATGGAGCCAAGCCATAGTGGCAAGCACTTCCCAACACGTTTGCTTACTTCATCTGGGTGGAGGACAGTGGAGAAAGTACCTCTAGCCTCCAGGATGTCCTGGCCCCTTTTGCTTGTTCCTTGCTGAGTATGGGTCTGATAAACTGTTTCACAACAGCCCTCTTTCTGAAAGACGGGGTGGTTTCTAAGACTTTAAAGATCTGTTGGGGAAACAAACCTTTCATACTTGTCACTGTGTCACGGAAAGCAAAGAAAATGCAAGTATCCTCAGTACAAGCACAACTGTTCGGAACACAAGACAGAAATTTCAAGCATGGAAAAATAATCAAAGATCCCTAGATCCTTCATGTCTCTTCAAATCATATAGAACAAATGTTTCCAGCTAATTCCATATGGCTTTTTATTTTCTTCCAGGGAGAAATTAGATTTCACCGTTGAAGGAATTGAGCTCCATCCAGCAGAGAGGGAGGATACCATACCTGGCAATTCTCTAGGTAGGCAGAAATTTGTACACAGCACAGGCCACTCCCTGCACTTTCTGCACCGAAGGATCGATCATCCCTTCAGCACAAGCGAGTGGCTAGTGCAAGCACGATCTGACTCAGCGCAAACGAGTCTGCTCACAGAGGAAGGGCAGCCTGGGCAGTGAAAAGGCAGTGCAACACAACACATTTTATTCCTAGAACTGCAACCTCATTTTAAAAAAAAAAAAAAAAAAAGGTGAAGATTTCATTTGGCATAATTTCAGCTGTTGTAATTTCTTTTCCACAAGCGGAAAAAGAAGAGCATTGTGCAGTGGATCTGGACAGGAAGTAGTTTTGCTGTCAAGATTTTTTTTAGGGTTTGAAATTGGTTTCTATCTCAAATTGCAATGGGAAGTCAAAATCTGGAAAACATTTTTTTAAACTCGAGCCAGAGCACTCCAATAATGAAGTGGTTTATATATGCTGCAGTGTAAGAAGCTGCTCCCTCAAAGGCTGAATACATAGTATTCTGTTTCAGAGAAACCAAGGGGTGTAATAATTTTATAGGCCTTTTTGAATCTTACAAGTGTTTCTCTTAAATTATACTTTTAACCTTCTATTGCTCCCTTAGAACTAGGGCGTGTGCTTGTCGCAGGTCCATAGACAACAAGGCAGAAGACAGGCTATTAGATCATAAGGTGATCCAGTATGTCATTTACTATGCAAGGACATATCCAGAGACATCGAGTTCCTAAATTAATAGAACATTGCTTTCAGCTAATTATTTTAGAAAGAAGAGTGTGTGTTTTTTCCCCATATCAAGAAAGCAAAATTTTAAGTATTATAAGTTTTTATAATTTTGTTTAATAAATACGTTTAATAAATCTTGTAGGAGTTTACTATTTATTTCATAATTTGTATTTGATATATTTAATATATCTTCCTGTATTTTTTAATACTGTTTATTAACAAATAGGTGTTGCAAGGTACAGTTTATAGCACATAAGGTTCTAATATTTAAATGTATGTGTGATAAATCCTTTTGTCTCTACTCATTTCTTGGTGTGCACTCATGGCACAACTTTGTCAAACCCAGAGGTTGTTTTGTTAGTTTTCTACAAGTAGCAATGGAAGCACTTGGCCTTTTTTCTAAGCCACACTAAGTGTAGACTGCAGTCACTATGTGTGGCTTCAGCTAATATTCTCTAGGCTCTCAGTGGTCACAGGGTTAGAGCCAATGTGGATTAGAAACCTAGTCTCACATAAGCAATGTTATCAGTCCTGGCAGTTCAGGTAATTGCTCAGATTAATTCAAGCAGCAATTAGTTAAGAAATTTCGTAAAGATCACACAGTGACAACCCCAGAAAAAGGACCTGCAAATAATGATTTAAAATAAAGTAGCTGAAATTCCATCTCACCCATCCTTTTTTCTGGCCTCCAGTACTCCTGTGAGCTCCATGAACTTCAGTGGGTTGGAGCTAAAGATTGGATGTTTCCCAGTTTAAGGAAACAAAACCACATGCTGTTATAAAAAGCAGGAGTTATTACTGCTCCACTGTGGGAATGACAAGTTTTTTACTTTCTATCAAACCTAATATTTTAATTGCAAAGACAGCCTCTCTAAGCTGTGTTGAACTAACTCCTGACTTCATGCTAGTTACTCCTACAGTCAGTCAGGGCAAGTACCTACCCTGTAATATCTGAAAAATTTCCTAAGTGGAGTGGATACTCCTCCTTTCCCCCACATCAGAGAAGACATCTCGATAGAAAGACTTGAGCCCCAACTCTTCCTTTATCTACCGCAAGCTCATATCTTCTTCAGAGGTCGCATGTCATGGCAAGATTGCCTTTAAGCTGACTCACCAGTGGCATTAATACACACTGGTCTGTCCAAAAGGGAGTTGGTGGAAGGTGTAAATAGGCATCCTTTTGGTAGATGTCCCATCCCTGGGAACATTCAAGGTCAGGTTGGACAGGGCTCTGAGCAGCCTGATCTAGTGGAAGATGTCCCTGCCCATGGCAGGGGGGTTGGACTAGATGACCTTTAAAGGTCCCTTCCAATCCAAACTATTCTATGATTCTATGATCCTGTTCACTCCACCACTCCCATGGTGGAGTAATGGCTAGTAAAGCCTCCCTTTTCCTCTTCAGACTGCTCCTACTAGATATTTGTTACTTTCTGGGTTCAGGTAGGATTCAGTGGATAGATCAAGTGGGTGTGATGAGTGTCATGCAAATTTTCTCTTTCTGCTGGGCTCTCTGTAGTGAACAGGGACATAATGAAGCAGGTAGCTTAGCACAACACTTCCCTTTGGAGCTCCAAACCGTACAGGGCAAAGGACATGACCTACTTTCTTCACATTTGGGTAAGATAACCTGAAACCATACTAAACTTGTAGAAATATGATGGATCTCATGCTTCTTGGCATTTTCTACTGTATGATTATCAAGGCTAAGAAAAAAAAATACATAGCTATAAGTATGTACGTATATATATGCGGTGCAAGAACATTTTTACTTTTTGATCTTTTCTACGTGTCACTGTTCCATAAACGTGCATTTGTTTCAGTTGAAAGAAAAAAATGGGAAATTTCCAGTTCAGGGAACACACTTGTCAGCACTAGGTATGTTTTTGTGGTCTGTAAATAGAAGGGTTTTCTTTTTTGTTGTTGTTCTCTTTGCTCCTGTAATGACTTCCGTGTTATGCTGCAGATATAATATATTTGTGCATAAAGCAGACTGTGCTCTTTGCCAGAAAGGATGCATGGCTTTAAAAGGAGAGATCCTCAGACAATAAAGTAATAGAGATGCCTTGTTTAGAACTACTGTGTATCTGTAGCTTAATTTTTTAATACTATGATTGTTTGTACTGAGTGAATAAGCTAAACAACCTAATTTGTTTAAGCAGTATTACTGCTTTGTAACCATGTATTACTATCAAATTTTATAAAACATATAGAGGACAATTACTCAATATATTCATTATTAGAGTTTCTATAGTTAGTGTTGTTATGTTTATTAATAATAGTAATAAAAGTAACTATGATGTTATTTTAGGGAAATATAATGGAGAAGAAAACAGTTCTAGAAGAACTTCTTTTAAAGAAGTCACAATCGAAGAAAAAAATCATCAATTAATTACAAGAAAAGGATGTTTGTTCTGATGAAAGCAAACCTTTCTTCTTATGAATATGACAAAGGGGTAAGATATCTTTTTTTTAAAGTAAACTGTTCTAAGATTTTCCACTGTCATCTTTTTCCTCTGGTTTTCCTCTGTGAAATTTGATTAGACATTATGTGTTAGAACAATACGCGTACTTTGTTTTGGGTAGAATTTTAGGGTATCAAATCCTAGTTTCAGTTCAGGAAAACACTTAGCCGCAGGCTTAAGAGTGTCTTTATTCAGAACAACTCTTACAATTGTGCTTACCATTGAGCATCTGTTTGTGTCCTTCCAAAGGGAACTTAAGCAAGTAATTAACATTGGCATATGTTTACACATTGTCTTGAATAGGGATGTTTTCCTCGTTCAGGCTTCCCTCTGAACTGATGTAAATAACTGGCTTCAGAAGTTACTTGTATGAGGCATAATTAGTTCAGGATCTCATCCCTCAGCTGCACAAAGCAGATGGTTAAACTATCCTTGTTTCCTAAGGAGTGACTGTATATCACAAAAGGGTGGCTTTTCACTCAGAAGATCTCGCATTGGGAATGCAAATATATGTCCCAGGCAACTTATTTTAAAGTTTTTGCTCATTTTCATACTCCTCCTGTGACTTACATCCCATTAAAAAACTGCAGGGAAGCTCAGTGAGAATAAGTTCCATTACCTTAACAAAATTGTGAATGCCACGGCTAGGCTTCTGGTTTGCACTCAAGGTATTTTCCTCTTAATTCCTCCTTCCTCTTTTCCTCCTAGTCCTTCCTTCTGCCCCGTGCTCCTGCAGTTGCAGCAGATGCTTTCTCAGATGTAGGGCTGTGTCCTGCAATTCTTGTAACTGACTTAAAAAGGAATTGGATCAATATATTAGATGCAGGTAGGGCACCAAGGAGGTTTTTTACTACCTTTCTTTTAAAGTTTATCAAACCTGAAGCTATGGCTTATACAGCTTGAAATACAAAATTGTACAAAATCGTCAAACTAGAATACTTTATGTTGTGTTAACATTAGTTTACAGTCTGCTGTGTTTTTTCTCTCTTAGAAAAAAGGAAGCAAAAGGGGGTCAATTGAGATTGAGAAAATCTGATGTGTTGAGACAGTGAATCTTGAGGAATCAACACCTCTGGTGAGACAATGTCCTTTTCAGGTTAGCCATGAAATCTGTTTCATTTACATTTCATGTGAAATATGCCAGTCATCCTAAGGTTACACTTAGCGTTCCTGTCCTAAGTGGTGACACCTGATATTGCTGAGTGCCACTGACATTTACAGCAAATAGAAAATCAGTCCCTATTACTGAAGTTGTGACTTTGCTAAAATATTTTTAATTGACTGTGATAGAATTTAGATCAAGTCTTGTTTCTTTTATGTACAAAGGTCTATCAGATATTTGCTTTAATATTATCTGGAATATATAGATCATTACACTATCTGATTATCACTTATTTTAAAGCAGAATTAAGCACTTAAAAATTCTTATTTTAATTCTCACTGTCTCTTGCCACTTCTTTTTGGCCTCAATGCCAAGCGCAGGATTTGATCCCTGACTGCCTGATTACCATTCAAATGTGCCACAGTCAGGAAATTCAAGGCTACACCTTGTATCAGAAGATGCAGCTGCACAAAGCACTACACATGTTCAAGAATTAAATGTGATGAGAAAGCCGTAACTTCAAATTTGCTGCCTTTCATCTGTTTCAGTTGCCCACCTCAGGTTCCTCCTGGAGCCTCCCCATCAATCTCAGTTCTGTGGGCAGTGGGACATGCAGATGTGAGAAGTGGCCACAGATCCCCTTCTGGAGTGCCACTGCTAGGCAGCGCAACCGCAAGCAGCAGGCTGCTAGGGCGAGTAACATAGTTACTTGCTGAATAGTGCATTAATTCATGACCCTGCAATGCCATGCCCAAGGGCAACCTCACGAGAGATACTTAATATTTCGCTGCCTGGTTGATCCTAGGTGTCATTCCGGTCTTCCCTTCCCTTCTCCCTCCCCCACTTTTGTGGCACTGAATGACACATTTATGTTAAATTAGTGTATTTATGTCAGGAGTGCATAATTCGGTTAAGCGGGCAAAAGAGTGTATGCTATAGTTACAGGATTGGGGACTCTGTTCTGGGAAACAGTACCTCTAAAGAGGACTTTAGGATCATGATAGTTGAACATAAATTCCCCGTGTGATTCTGTGGCCAAAGGAGCTAATGGCATCCTTGGACACGGAAGCAGGCCCATATTGAGTAAAAACACTCAGTATGTTTTGACACTACTGTGATCACCAGGAGAATATTGTGTCTAGTTCTGGTGACTGTAATTGAAGAAAGATGTTGTAAACTGAAGAGACGTCAAAGGATAGACTTGACAATGACTAATAGATTGGATGGATAACATGTTAAAGAGAAAAGCTCACAGGGCTCCACCATTTAACTAAATAAAGAGACAGGAAGCAAATTGATCAGTCGTGTGTACTTACCAGTGGGAGTACACATTTAATGACAGGGGCTTTTCAGTCTAACAAACAAAAGCAATAAAGTGGCATTTGAAATTCAGTGCAGATTACTGAAAAGCAATGCACACAAGGGAAATGAAACCTTTATCTAACACAGACACACAGATACACACACACAGAATCAGCCCAGTACCAAACATGATCCAAAAAGCAAAGCAGATGTTAGTAATTATTAGGTAGGCATCAAATGAAGCTAGCAGAAGATAGGCTGCAAACAAGCAAAAGAAGCTGACTGTTCATATTGTGTAGCTAAGCTCTAGGACTACTCACTGCAGGGTGTTGTAGATACCAGTTATTTGCCTAAAAAGGCAACTGAATGAATTCACAGAAGAAAAATACCTCTCAAAGGGTGTTAAGTATAAATGCATCACCTTTGGATCAGGATTCCCTGGTCACTGTACAGCTGCCCTGAGCATATACTCTGCCTCAGTATTTGTTACTGGGCACTGTCAGAGACGGGTTCCTGGCCTCGGTGAGCATTGTAGGAACAAAAATAGACAATAAAAAAAATGGGCTCTGAACAAATATCCTCCCCGGTTTTACTTGTAAGCCCATGTATGAGCTACCTCTCTGTGACTCCCTTTGCATACACAGAAGTGAGAGTATGTCAATTAATTTGCCAGTGTTATGGAGAATGTGGACAAGAAGCAGAATGGGAAGCATTCAGCAAACTAACTACGTTGAGCCTTCTAGAAAGCAAGATTTTCAGTAAAAGCTTTTAAAACAAAATTTGTGAAGAATTACGTTGATATATGTTGTAATGCTCATGACACAAATAATAGCATAAATATTCGACTGCCTCTTAAAAAGTGTATAAAAAGCACTTGTCGCCAAGGGTTGCCCTGATCCTTTTGCTGCTCTCTCACATGCTCAGGAATCTTGGGTCTACCATGGCTCGCCGCAGCAGGACTGAGAAAGCCAGTCCTGAAACCATCAATTTTTAAAGTCTCACTCTATACCTTCTATATTTCTTTTAGATGCAGAACTAATGTATCACTAGCACAGTAATACTACTGGGGCCATTTTTCTACAGTAAACCAGTGCTTTGAATATAAAATATATATTTCTGTGACAGTGTTCCCTTTTGGTGTGCTTAAATAAGAAATGTATTTTAACAGATAAATGTTAGTTTGGATTTGCCATATGGGTATTGAGTAACTTTTCTGATACTGAGTATCAATGAATATAATTTTCTTACAATAGATAGTTCTAGGAAAATATTCAGCATATTGTGGTATATGAAAATGTATTCTTTTAATTAGTTTTATTATTGACAGTGAAATCTTTATAAGATCCATGATTTTGAATCATAGCTGTTGGATCCTGTTTTGGCTTTGGGTGTTTCGCTGCATTGTACTGTATCTCCTTCTTGACACCCAGGTTTCTGTCGCAAGGAAACAGGTAGCTGGGGGGTATGGATTTCAGACTTGGGTTTGCATAGAGAATATGGTACAGAGATAAAAATGTGACCAGGATGTGTGCCTAGAGCTAGGAGCCAGTAAGTACTCTGGGGTCCCATAGTTTAGTGCAGCAGACTCTATTGGTCATAAGGAACATTCCCATTTTGCAGCCTGTCATGTTCTCTTTGGTTTCTTTGTGCTTTCAAGAAATTAAAGACAATTCTGATTTACTAAACAAGTACCATAAAGGATTCTTCATTAACGGGAAATTTCTCTGTTGCAACCATACCTGTAAAGCAGCCCCTGAATGTACGATTCGAGAGAAATGTAATGTGTTCTTTCATTTGTTTGATTAGTCTCATCGATGTTTTTCACAATATCGCCAAATCACATGGACATTTAAGGCAGTGTAATCAATATAAAAACTAATCTACTTACACCTTTTCATGTATGTGCTAAGCTCCTTTTAATATCATAGCTGCTATACACTGTAGCTTATAGTATAACTGGGGGGAAAAATACACTAAATTACATCTATTGTATTTGATCAAAAAATTAGTGACATTTTTACCTACAAAATAAACCACGTGGAATTATTTTTCTCCTTATTCTTAAGATCTCTAGCTAAATTGTAACATTATGCTGTAAGACCCTTGTAGTGATGAGGTCCCATAAGCTGAATGGGTAGGAACAATAGAAGTTCAGCACAAGAGTGTGTATGAATAAGTATAAAACAATACCGTTTCATAACTAAATGGAAGTAAAACTGTTATATTAATATATAATTAAATTTATATGTTTTTTTTTTCTAAACAGTATGATTCAACTTGCAGCAGTTTTTTTTTATTTTAACATCCGTATCTAAAGTATTTTTTGTAGAACTTAGTCACAATTATTTAGGTTTTAGTTTTTATCTGTAAAGACTGAGAGAAGAAAATTTTTAAAGTGGTTCCCTCCTAGGTTTCATGTTTTCAGAAGGGAATTCCCGCATGTCTGTGTACATGCTTAACAGTGAAAGGCCACATTTGGGAGAAGGAACAGCAGTTTATGAGTATTTGGGCTTCAGCCTTTTAAAGCTTGATTACTTGGAATTGTAGAGCATTGGTAGATCCACTGATTTCAACCATGATTGAACCTTGGTCTTAAGCATTTACAGTCACAATCAAAGAAGTATGAACCCAAAATTAAAAGTTAAATCCAAAAATGTAAGTGTGAGCAGTTAGGAACCTGGTTTAGATCTGTGAAACTGCCTGTAACAGTATAGAATTTGCTTTTGAAGACTGAGATTAATGATATAGGTTATCTACTATTACTATAGGTTTCATTATTATGGAACACTAGATAATGTAAAGAGTATTCAGCTGATTTGTAACAGTAATTTGAATAGCATTATCTAGCTTCAAAACCACTTGTTACAAAAGCAAATAAGGCCATGAAACCCCTGGTCAGTGGCAAAGACGAGGAAATACCTTATTACCAGTCATGGATGTCTTAGCCAAGAGAAGAATTAAAAAGAGAATTTTTGTATATTGAATGCTTCATTTATGCCTGAGATAATAATGCATGCAGGGTAATGTGCTGTATCTACTCTAAATTTCTTCCTAAATAAGCTCCTGAGGTTGCTAACAGAGATGTGCAGAGCACAGGGAGACTGTCTGTGTAGGGATGACTCCAGACAGCCTCAGCCTTGTAACCACTGGGTAACTGAAAGCAGTATTTCTTAATCACTGCTTCATAGACTAAAAGTGTCAATGAAATGATTTAAAAAAAAAAAAAACAGAATAAAAATAAAGCATACATGTGTTTCCTTCTGTATGCAATCAAATAAGCTAGCAGAACTGGGAAAACCGCAGAGCTAGATACAATCACAAATTTCCCTGAATTTGTATTTTGACATAGATGAAGGCAATGGGTGATGGGGTTTTTAAAGATATTGAGATGCTGCTTGAATTAAGACAAGGTTGGAAAATACAGAGCTAAAGCAGGTTGATACCTCAGGAAGGTGAAATGTCAGCTGTCATAATGCTGTCATAATGTTGCTGCCACTGTATAGATCTGCAAGTGAGAAAGCCTCAGGAGATAAAGCCTTACTTAAATTCATGTTTTATTTCTCCCTTTCTTCTAGCTGTGACTCTGTGTTGCACAACTGGGTCTGTGAAACCACTGCCTCCACTCCCTCAAACGCTGGTAGGTGAAAATGTTTGAGTATCTGACTACAGGGAAAGAGCCGGCACCCAGATGGTAGGGAGGGCGGTGGGATGGGATGGAGAATTGCAAACAGCCACTCGCTGGAAGCTGGTGTAGACCTCTAATCTGCAGTGCAGCTTCAGCATCCTTCTGTCCACCAGCATGTCAGAGGGAAGGACTCATCTCCTTCTTCCATGTGCTGTAAATGGCAAACTGGGAAAGTCTCAGCCACGTTCAGTTCACTTTAACGTGCTGGTGGCAGTACTGGCTACAGCCCTTGTAGGAATGTCCTTTACTTCATACACTTATTTCCAGTGGGATCAGGGAATGCCATCAAAATTATCTGTCTAGTGTGTAGGAGGTCCCCATTCCTAGCGATGCCAAAACTCCCCTCCACCGCCCTCCCCAGTGAAAATGGTGCTCATAGTACTTGGAGAAAATACTGTTAACTGAAGATGTAATCGAATATACCTGGTTTGCATGGGTCAGAAATGGTGAATGAACTGCATTTATGTCAGGCAAGTCCCAAGTTGTGCTGCTTTGGGGTTGGGTCAGGAGTACAGATGGCTGGTTAGGAATGTCTGTTTAGCCCAACTTTACAGAGACAGCCTCTAAGTTAATGAATTGGGAAGCGCATCTGAGCTCTTTATGTGCTGTTGCCTACATCTTGACTTTACATAGGACAGAAACCTGGGAGTGTGGTGTCCCACCAGCACCCACTGGGCCTTGCCGTCTGTCTGAGAAAGCCAGGCTTTCACAGATCCAAAGAGAAAAAAAGGACACCCGGATGCCAAAAGGCACTGCTCGTGCTCAATTCCCCTTGAGTCCTCTAGCAGTTGCTAGGTGAAGAAGGGCAATAGTTGGCAGGGTTAAGAATAAAAGCAAGACTGGAAGATCTGCTTCTATGCTTATTTCCTCATCTATCTCCTCCTGTACAAATACAAGGGCAATAGTGGTGTCTTTGACCTTAGTTTCACTGCCCATTCTAATTATTGAGGTTTGTAGGTGGGATGGAGGTAACAACGACAAGAGAATAGAAAAGAACAAAGTGGCTTAAGTTATGATGTTTTTATCTATTTAGAAAAGGACTAACGGTATGGTCTGTCTGTGTATGCACAGATTGTTACGCCAGCCTCCTCCAAATTAAACTAGATTGGGTTTCAAATCATGTGACTTTTAAATTTGTATTTCCTGCTTTATTTTAATTTGCCTTCTGTTCTGTATCTTTAGAATACAGTCTGGATCTATTTTCTAGCCTCTTTTCGTTAATGAGAAAGTAACTTGACATGGACAGCCAGGGCTTTAAGAAACACATAGAGTATCAAGAGACAGAAGATAAAAAAATGTAGAAGGGAGCTTTAAGGAAAACAATAATAAAACCTTGGAAAGAAGCTATGAACAACGAACCTTTTGACATTTTTTCTGATAATGAGATTTGAAAGTAATAGCATTGTGAACACGCAGCAGCGTAACTTGTTTTGAATACCGTGGTCTGTTTTGCCTGGCTTCCATCAGGAGATGCTTTGTCTATCTGGAGGGATCATCAGTCATGCAAATCTGCTGCTGAACATGCTGGCTTCTGCTAGGTCTTTATGAATTATTATTATTATCTGCTTGAGTTCAGAGAAGATATTTGAAAGGGAAATTTAAAAAGTAGGGACAGGACAGTTTTCAGATGGGTACTTCTAAAACAGGTTCAGTAAATGCAGATATAATAGCTACCACATCTGGTTAGAACAACTTGACTTCATTTTCCCAAGCCATATGATATAATCAGGTTAAGGCTAATACTGACTTTTCATGGTGAGGAACAGTCTATATTTAGTGACAGAGCTACTTCTATAAGCTCTCAGCTCATTTTTACTTTGCCCTTTCACCTACTCAGTTTGATCATCAGGGGTTCCATCGTACCCCCAGCCTTCCTTTCGCCTATCTCACTTCATGTCCTTCACCTCTCCAGCCTCTGCAAGTCTTGCTCCCTTGCTTTCTTCCCAACTGACCAGAGGCATTACCTTTGCATGTTGGCAAAACTGACCAGAGGCGTTACATTTTGCATGAGGCATTACTTTTGCATGCTTACATCCTGCAGCTTTGATGTCTCTGTCCCTTTCATCGGTTCAGCACTATATGTCTAGTCTCCACAGAGGAGTTGGTTTCTAAGGAGAGATGCCATTACAAAGCATAGTGGGCACAAAGGTCCCTTCATGGGAACCAGTGGGCACTTCCCCAGTGCTTTGATAACAGCAGGAAGCAGGAGATTCCTGCCTGAAAAATACTTTCGCCCCTGCTGGTGCCTGTCTTTGCAATGGCAAATGGCTCATGTAGGTCAGACCAATAGTGCCGTAGATCAGATAGAAGTCCACTGCGTGCACACATGTGTCTTCTCATGCTTATGTATTGGACGAGTTTTATGGAAGCTGAAGTGATCCAGCACATGCTTCCAGCTGTACGGTAGGGGTGCAGTTCTGCAGATAGTAACCATTCCCCATATGCACATCGCAGCTGAATCTCAGACTGTCACCTATGGTTCTCTCTAGATGACAGTGGCACAGTCATCAATATGAAAACCACAATAATATCACTGCCAGCATAAAGGAAATAATAAGATCCACTCAGTTATTGTTAGCAAATGCTCTGGGGCTTTCAGCCAGTGCTGGAAATGGAAACCTGTATATACGGACACAAATCAGGACATTAATCTGTACCAGGTTACAGATTAAGTCCATCCGGAATATTGCAACAGACAAATACACATCCAGCAGTGAAACCCAAAGGGATGCAAATCTGATGTGCTCATCTTTGGCTCGTTCTTTTCCCTGGCAGGTTGGACAAAGCAAAACTCATTTCTGTGATAATAATTCTTTATACCATTTACTTTGGCCAATGCTTTGCAATTTCTTCTGTTCACATAAAAAGATGAAAGCTCCATCAGAGGATGACACTCTGATCATTCCACAAGCAAAACACAGGAAATTAAGAAAGAACAATTTAATCTCCAAAAATTACCAAGGCCAAATGTCAGAGGCGCACATCTGCTCATAAACACATTTACTGAATATCAGCTTGCTCTAACATCACTAGATGCTTTAAAGAGAAATTTAATCTCTGTATTATAATTTTCTCCATCTTTCTGACAACTGCAGGCAACTCTAGTTCTGTCATTATTCCACAAAGCAAACGGGCAGCCTAAGACTTGAATCCTGCCACACACAGGCCCTCAAGCTATAAGCTCCTTTCCACCGAATTCAGATATGACAAACAGGAACCACCCTTATTGGGTTCAAGCAGTCGTACTTGATGTGTAACAGACCTACTTGTAGTCAAATGAAGAGGACTCTGCTGTGAGTGATACCTATTTAAAAAATGAGTATCTCCACTGGAGCTTAGTGAGATCAGATTGAGACTTTGTGTGTTTGCAGGAAGAGATCATGTGTGTCTTCTGGCTCAGTGGACTCAATCAGGCATTCACTTGGCTCTTTGGTTTCTCCTTGTTTAAATTAATTTGAAAAATGTCAATAAAGAGGAGACAAGCAAACATACAAAACCATGGTCACTTGGACTTGACTTAAAGGAATCACATCCTGCTTCAGGACACTTGGCATTTTTCCCTGGCATTGCATTACAGTGGTTTTCAATTATAAATAGCTGGCATTTGGAACCTCTTCTCCTAAGTCTTTCTTATTTTCCCTCATCCTTTGCTGTCACTGTTTCACGTGTAGTTTTTTCTGCTTTTAAAGGATTGTGGTGTCTGGATTTTCTCAGTTATGACATTTCCCTGATTTCTAAATGCATTTCAGTGCCTTAATTTTAGATGGCCTTTTGCCTGTGGTTAGATTGATGTCACTTAGCTTTAATGCCAGGCTTCTATCCAAGTCATTTGTGTAGACCTCCTCAACAGTCAGTGATGATAGGTAGACACTTCTGTAGGATGACATATTTCACATGAAGACACGTGTCAAAGCTAGGTAGGATGAATCCCATAGTTACATATCTACACTTGTTTAACCCTGCATAGGGCAAGTTAGGCACCAAGGAGTGTGATTCCTTATATCCAAAAGGCTTACCAGAGAAAGATCAATAAAACATGCTAAGGAAAGGGAATGATTTAGAATGAATGTAGCTTTTTGCTTTCAGTGATTAGTAATAACAATTGACTAATGCTTGTTGTGCTTCATGGTAAGTAATGTTTCCCATTGATGAAAAGCTGTTCAAAAAACCAAAGTTATTTTATAATACTGTGATGGAGTCTTTTGATACAACAGGACATCATTGCACTTAGTTATAGTAAAGCACAATTTGATCATGTGGTGTCCAAAGCACATGAATAGCAAGTGTTCATTAAGTAAGCAGGCTTTTGACAGGAGTCAAATCTATCATGTAATCCTGGTAATGAGAGCTTCCTATTACTGCAGTGTCAGCCTCCACTCAGAGTTAATTTCTTCTGGCGTCATTATCATGGAACTTGGTTCTCTTCTTACCTGTCTCACAAATGTTAACAACAGTTTCTGGGCTGTGCTTCTAAATGGATGAGGAAAATGCCCATCTTCTTAGCCTGTGCCCATCTTCTTAGCTTTGATTAATTTGCCTCATATCATTATACACATTGAAGATATAAGTGATCATGTACTTGTCACATGTTATTTCTTGCTGTACCCTGTGCTGCATCTCCTTATCATGTTATTTCCTCTGTCTTCAAAAGTGGAAACAGAAGCCTGCTTCAGGTGCTATCCCCAGACAAGTCGGTCCTGAAAATGCCTGTGGCCCAATGCAACTACGAACCCAAAGGAAATTCAGCTATCCGGTTTGTCAGAAGCAATAAATACTATGTATTGCAAGAGGAAGATTCTGACTGGTGGAAGGTAAGGGATTTGGAAGGGTAAGTATGCGCTGCAGAATACTTTTGTTCCATGACCATGGTCTTCCACGTATCTCGTCTTCATAGACAGCACTGCAGGCAGTCCTGGTACCTTTCGGGATCTATGTTAGGATTACCTTAGTAGCTTTTAAACCTTGCTCTAGAAGCCTCATTGTCTTCTGTACAACTCCATTTTCATTACCATCCTTGGCTGCCAGGTTGAGTAAGATTTACAACAGTCACTGCCTGGTATACTAAGATAGTACCCAGTGGCCTTAATTTTGACATGTGCCTGAAGAAGGGCTTGTGTATACAGAAGCTGTTCATTTTTTCCAGCTATTTAGTTTAAGTGAATAAAAAGATAAAATCTCTCCTCGCAAATGTTGCCGCTCTTGTTTGCACTAAACCATTTTTAGGCAATCACCGTTACTGCTGCAATAGCAGTGACAGCAGAGAGACCAGTGAGAACTGCTGAAGCACAAATCACTTTACTTCAGTCTCTCCCCAACTTTAGCAATACTTTTCCACAGAGAGAGGGCACCTCAGCCTGCACAGGACAGAAGAGTTTAATTGTTCTCTTTGAGGTTCACAAGTGGAGGAATCCCCTTCAGCAACTTAAAATACAATATTTTTCATTAATATCAAGCTGGGGCAGAAAAAAGCATCTGCTCCCAAGTTATTAAATGAGAAACAGCTTTAGGAGTACACTGGAGATAAAGGCAGTGCAACAAACAGGAGCTGCCTGGAAGAGATAAGATTCTTTGACTGTGTCATGTTGGATAATAGCTGGGTTTGATTTTATATACCTGATAGAAATGTGGAAGGGAAGAATTTTTGAGCTAGAGGATGCCCAAACTGGTTTGGAACAGAATGAAATTACTTAATCCACTCATAATTCACTGATTAAGTTTTCAACTGCAAGGAAACCAACAAATAAAGCAACCTTAACTTAAGGTAAAGTGTCTGCACTTTATAACTCACAGGATTGGAATACTGTTCTAGGTGAAGAAAGCAGCACACAACCCCAGTAACTCAAAGACAATAATAAATTAGTAAGCTGATATATGCTCCTAAATGCCTTCACTGGACTGTTTATAGCTATGTAAAAGCATATGATACAGGCAGCTCTGCTTATAAAGCCTGAGTACAAGGCTCTGAGATGAATGAAGGAGCAGAGGGAGATCAAGAGAAAGGGGGACATTTACAGTTTATTCTTTGGCTTGAGAAACTGGGACTTGTGCAGTATTGCTTCTGTAAGGACAAGTCACATATGCATCATAACAAAACCTTTAAATTCTGCTTGAAAAAAAATTGAAGATCTTGTTTTCCTGAATGTAGTAGGAACAAACATCAGGAGTTACCTGTTTCACCTGTTTTCATGCACTCTCAATTTTCTTCTCACTCTACTGAGATCTGTATTGAAGAAATCCTTCCTTTCTGTGTCCATCCATATTCAAACATACAATTTATTCCCCCTGTCTATTTTTCTGATGGGCACAGCGTACAGACCACCCCCTTACAACTACAGGTGCCTGTTGGCCCCCATAACTTAGGTCCATCATGCCATGCTGCCAGTTGCTTTAAGTGGTTGCTCAGCTGTCGATATTCACTTAGTTTAGCTTTTCAATCACATCTGGCATTGTGTCGGGAAGAGTGCTGAGCCTACCTATTGACTTTCTGCGTTCGACCTTGGATACTCTGCTGGCACTCTGTCACTGGCGTCCTTCATCACAGCAACTGAGATGGCGTGTAATGAAATTGTTGAACAGCTGCTCCAATCTTCCACATGATGAAGCCAATCGCTGAGGAAGAAGCCATGTCAATGACTAGCGAAGAGAGTACTTCATTGAAATGTAATTTTCTAAAACAAATTACTTCTGGTAAGTAAAAGCAGAAATGTTTCAACCATGAGCATTTCTGTTAGCGACATTCTAAAAAGTGACTCTCTGATTAATCCCTTTTCCTATTTTAAGTGACCAAATTTAAGACACAGTCGTGTACGATAGCTAAACTGTGAAGAGTTCATTTTGCAGGAATGAAGGTTTCGTACCGAGCACTTACTTGAAAAAGTTATCTCTGAATGATGATGAGCCAAGGTGAATCAATGTGCAGCCTTCTACTGCTTAAACGGTTTCCTCACCCCTCTAGTAAAGATTAGGCAATATTTCTGGAATATTTTTCTTTTTAAATAACTTTCTGAGTACTAAGCATAAAGTTTCCTGAAAGGTACAGAATCAGATACAATTTGTCTTCTTGACTCATACATTAATGCAAAAAACATCAGTTGAAAATCCTGTTTTCATTTAAATCAATAGGGTTTTGCCACTAACTTCAATGACACTGGGATTTCAATCTTTGTAGTCTTATTTCAGCATTAAATCAACCTTGCTAGCATTCTCGTGCCTTTGTATGTATGTGAGTAGTCCTCTACAAGGTAAAGGGAATCCAGGTCTGTTGAAGTGATACATCAGACCCATCTTTTCTTTTTTAGTAAGATAACACGACATTGTAAGCATTAAACGTATGCCTAAGTATTTCAATGAAAATCTGACAGAAACATAGCAGATTGTCTCACAGTAAACCATACTTGACAAGATTCAGAGATTTCTTTAAAAAAAAACCCCTAGTCTTACAGTATCCTGTAAAGGCAGCATAAATAAGAACCATTATTATTTCTTATTATTATTAGGCCTTTTTCTGCCATCTGAACTCCTTCTGTTGTCTGTTATGCTAAGAACATTTATTTGGCAAGTCTAGGGTTGTGCAGTTTTGGAAATCTTCCATGTAAATTTTGAAAAGGTAGGTGCAATCTCTTCATAAGGTCACTAAAGGGTTATGTACTTTCATTGCCTGTTACAGCATGCACCGAGAATAGTTGGCTTTCCAACACATTGCACAGTGGAGGGGAAAGGCTCTGTAAGTATTTACCAAGTCATAAAAAAATCCAGACAATTATATATGTCTCAACTTTTTGAAATATTCACCTTAGACCATGGCATAACTACTCAAAAAATATGTAGTGTGACTTTTAACCCAAGGAAGGTATTTTTCATAATGAGTTTTTCACAATTTCAGCATGTTGTTTTGTCTTTGGAGGGGAAACTCCAGTGTCAGTGAACAGACCTTGGCAGAACAGCAGAGCATTGTTAAGCATGAGTGAGTATATAGAATATGTCTTCATGAGAACCAAAAGATTCTTTGGGCAGAGATTGTCTTTCCACTTTACATGTCCTCTGTAGCTCGAGCAATGGTATCCTACGTATGGCTGTTATAATAATGATAATAATTATAGATATTGTCATCAGCAACATCACTGTCCACAGACTTCCAAAGGCATGAATGTGTTTTCAGACTAAAAAAAAGGCATTTAGACAAATCAGTCTAGTATGCTAATAAAGAGATGCTTCTTAAAAGTGAACTGCTATTAGAAAGGCTTCATTGGAGCTCCCTGAACTGATCTGACATAGCATGTTTGGCTTGTTTCCTCCATTTGAGATCTCTCAGTTTACTTAAATATTATGACAACCAGAAGGTTCAAGGTTAGAGGAGAATTATTCACCTCCCAGCTTTTAGGGAGACAGCTGTGTCATGGTCTGCAGGAGACAGAGCAAACTACTTCTGGTAAAGCTCCTGGCAGAGCATTAGAGCAGCAGGATCCTCCTCTAAGGATTTACTGTAAAAAGTCAGAGTCACAGAGTGGGCCCAGATATTTCAGGAGGAGACCCACTGGTTGGATGAGAGGAAGCAGATGGGAACTAGTGGTTTCCCTTTTATCTCATGGCCTAAAATCACACGTGCAGGACAAGTCCCAGGTCTACTCTCTGGCTTTTAAAAGCAGTTCTGAAAATATTTGTGATGTCTGGCATTTTTCATGTGTCTGCTGTGCCTTATTCAGAAATCAGCCTGTGAATAATAAGCCCAATATTTCTCTTTGCAGTTGATATGGTGGTAATATCTCTTGTGCCCAGTCTGAGCAGCTGCTCTGTCAGAAGGTCCCACATATCCTTTATCGCTTGTATATCAACAACCATGGAAATGTTTCTGTGTCTGTTGTCTTTGCTACACTGTGTAGCTAGAGGATGCTGATGCTCTTCAAATAGCTGTAGTATTACACAGTACTAGAAACTTTTGTGCTAAGTTGGTATCGATAAATAGATCTCCAAAAATGCTTGGATGTGTTAATGGCTTTTCTACATAAATGAACAAATGATGCACCTCTAAAATACGCTTGGAACAAAGCCACACTGGGTGCGTTTCCTCTCAAAGCTCTGCTTTTTGGTTTTATCTCTAGGCCTGTGTGGTTTGCTCCAGTGTGGCTCTTTCTGCAGGTCAGTCTAGAGAAATCCCCTGTGATGGTTTTACGATATATAAGTGTGGAGTAAAAGAAGTTCATTCAGACAAGCAGACAACCCTGAGCAAACTCAGTGCTATGCCCACTGAGCATTGGCTGGATGCAGCTGACTAGGAGCAAGGATAGATGGCACCATAGGACTAGGAGCAAGGATAGATGGCACCATAGGACTAGTCAGGGGTACAAGTCTTTACAGCAGAGGACTGCAGAAGGACTTGTCCATGTACCTTCTTGGAGGAGACCCAGCCTTAGCCATGCTTTGTGCTTGAGTATGCTGTGTTAAGAAGTTCTCCTCTTGTGGCTTGCCGCTTTCTCACAGCCAGTCTTATTGGTACCCAGCCACTAACAACTTTGGTATAACCCGACCCTTTGGGAGCCTTGACTCAGTGTCCTTTCCCTTAGACCTGCACCATAAGTTCAGGAATGAAATTCAAGTGTGGCAAATCACTGGAGAAAGGCAGTTATGTCCCAGTCTCAAAAGATGCTGGATACTCCTGACTCCAGTTAACTTTAAGGGGACATGAAGTTTTCTTTGAACTTCATAGCAATGAACCTTGGCCTGTATGTGAGGTTCTAGATGTCTTCTTTCCTCCCTGCAATAGCCATTCCTAGCACATTAGAGGTGTAGCTGTTAAATGAACTCTGAAAACCAGAATTTCCAGCCCAGTATGGTAAACCATTAACAGAAGTAAAAGTGGATAGTGAAAGTTAGGACTGGAGTACCACATAAAGACTAAAAATAGTCCAAATATAATAGAGTGCAGTGAAAATCTTTCTACTTATTCAGTAATTCAAAAATACTTTGGCAATAGAAAATGCATCAGTCTAATGCATTATATAAAGGAACCGAGTGTGGTGGATAGAGCTCTTATTCAGATGGGATGCATGTGGCAGTGTTTGGGTCTTATAACGTGTACCTCCCCCGGAGGGGACATGAGGAAGGAGATGGGGTTAACAACTCTCCATGTCCCCAGTTATAAATCTGTATCTGTGCACCAAAACAAAATTTCAGACTGCTTGCTTCATGTCTGGGCTGGGGAACAGCTCACCTGATTTTAAACATTTACAGTGGGATACCACAACCAGTTACCTAGACCCTCTTTTTAGTGGAGAGAAATAAATATTTCTAAGGTATAATTCATCTTGTCCTAATGTAGTCCTTAAACGAGATCAGATGAGTCACGTCTCCCTCTCTCCTATGCGGACATTACAGTGTAAAAGCCTAAAGTTCACTGAAATTAATCCCAACCTCATTGTTTCTTGTAACTTTTTTTTTTTTAATTAGGGGAAAGAAGGTGCTTTTATGGTTTGGAAATCTAGCCAAGCAGGAGTGTCTACTGTATCTGTGTTCAGCAAGGTTCCTTCCTGAGTGAGTATCCAAAGAATGTGTACCATTTCTATGAGCGTGCTATGGGCATGCTACTTGGTGTGACTGGTCAACAACAAAATCTCTACATTGTGTTAAAAGTGAACCTCGGGCACATTCAGGTCATATTAGTTATTTGAATTCATACATGACAGTGGCTCCCTGAACAGGGGAACGGAGGTCCAGAATTGTCTCCTCTAAATATAGGGATGTAACAGGCACATGATCTAGGGGAATAGTGGGGTCTCAAGAACGAGACAGAAGGAAGGGAAGGGGAATGGGAATGGGAAGGGGAATGAGAAGGGGAAGGGGAAGGGAAGGTGTTCAAAATTACATGTAGAACCATTGCAAGGGCAGTATATGAAAGTCTTTTGCTCCAGATGTAACTGTTGGGAGACAAATACTGACCATCAGACTACATTAGAGTATGCAGCAAGAAGTCTCCAATGTGCTAGGAGCCTATACGATATGGCCAGTGGGTGTTAAGGGGGGAAAAGCAGACCGAGGCAAATGTAATAGTCTTCCTGGTGACATCTACTACATATTTTGTTATTTGGTAGCTGGGGTGTTGCAGTTCATTCATAGGAACTAACTAATCTATTAAAGCGTGGGCTGGAAGGCACTTTGCAAGGCTTTGACATGTACTGCACTTCGTGATGTTTTTCAGAAGTAAAAAGGAACAGTCAAACATTACCATGTGCACAAAACCCCTGAGAACAAGTATTACTTTGCTGAGAATTACTGTTTTGAATCAATTCTCAAGCTTATATGCTACCATCAGCACAACTTGGCCGGTAATCCTATATGCTCCTTCTACTTGATTGGCTTTGGCTTAGGCTTCTGGACTTCTCAGCATTATGGTGAATCTCTTCCAATACTGAATACTCTAAATATTGAAACATCTCTTGGGAGGGTTTGGGTGGAATTTGATCTAACATATTCACAATGAATACAGTTGCTTTCCTTTGCTGTACCGTGCTTTCTGGTATTGTACTACCTCTTCTTGCAATACCTCTGCTGGACTTAAGCACAGAAAATTTTCAATCTTGTGAAGTGATGCAGCAGCTGCTGAATATTGAATATTGAATATCTGTCATTACCTGGATGTTTGTAATATGGCAGGGAGATGTAATATGGCATAGTTTCCCTGTATTTTCTTTGATTTCAGAAGACTCGTGTATATATTGTGACGTTTAGCATGTTTTCTTTGTGGGTATGGTGACAAGGCAGGGGCATGCAGCGTCTACGCAAGTAAATAAAGTCCCATTCACAGCTTCATTAGGAAATGGTATGAAGATAACTTTCCTTTTTGAAACTGGGGTCAGTCTTGGCCACCAAGAAAAGAATAACCAGAAAATCATGACTCTTACTGCTTTCAGGCTTGCAGGAGGTTACAGAATCTTTGTTTGGTGGCCATTTCTGTTTGTCCATGCAGGAGGCAATGTGAGAATTTGGGAAGGATGATCTTTCAGTCAATAGCTCCTTCTGTAGTTTCCTCTTGTCCGGTGTAGCACTGAGACTTTATGGTTCTATGAAATAGAGTATCCCTTCCTACAAGTGCATCTAGTCTACATTCAGGGAAACGTGAATGCAAAGGCATTTTATATCAACTTTTATGTTGTGCCCTTTTCAAGGCATTTTATGTCAGGTCTTAGATCAACTGTGCAAGACCTCGCATGCTTCCTCCCCCAGCACATCTGAGTCATGGCCATTCTTTCCCTTTGCCACATTACCTGGCACAGTAATATTTGTTCTCCAATCTCCAGCATGAAAATATATCATAATTTGATGCATAAATCTTTCTCAAATCTATTTATAAGGCTTAAACCTAAGCAGTAGCAAACTACACTTGTAGGAAGTGTAGTCTCCTTCCATAACTCAAACACAAAGCTGAGACACAGGTGTGTTGTTTCAGTGCTGCACAGTTCTGCAACCCTCTAGAGAAAACAACAGCATTGCATGTGGGGGATACCACGCTTGCATTTGTCTATTTTTTTTGCTAAAGGGATTTCTTTTGTCCCACTAGGAATCTGGGAGCTGAAATGAGAGGAAATTGTTCTGTTGAGAGAGCTAGGGAGTGGTCAGTTTGGAGTGGTGCATCTGCGAAAGTGGAAGGGACAATATGATGTGGCCATAAAGATGATTAAAGAGGGAGCAATGTCAGAAGGTGAATTCATAGAAGTAGCTCAGACCATGATGTAAGCTATGGCGTTGCTTAATTATTTGGAAATAATGAGCTCTCCAAACATTAATCAGCAATGTATAGCACACACAAGAAAAAGAATTTGCTCTTAAAAATAGCATTAAGTAGCGTTGAGTGCATTAGGCACAAGCTAAACAGGTAGCCATATAGGATATTTGAAGTATTACCAAAAGAACTTCACAAAGATTGATACGGTCATCTACAAGGTTTTCAATTAACATCTCTTCCACAACTTCAGAGGTTCCACATATGTCACTTAAAACTCTGCTTCATTAGCATTTATACAGAAACTGTTAGAAAGCTGTTCCTGCCATCCTGCAGGTAGGAATGAGAGACAGATCAATAACTGAGAAATGCCAGAAATATGAACATGAGACTTGAAGTTTTAGTCTCTGACTCTGAAGAGATAAGGATGTTAGAATTTCCAGTGAAATTCCATGAGATGATAATTGAAGCATACGAATTCAAGAATATTTCTTATATCTCGTATACTGAAGGAATGCACTACATTCCTGTCAGTTAACTAACTGACATGACCAGGATTCTCAATGTGAAGATTTTGCAACATGGTTTTAGTAGAAAACTGGTCCACCCCACCAACTCAGATCTGTTTTCTCCCACTAATAACATTGTACTTTTGTGCTGCTAAATCATATGTCAGGTTTTGACTATAAAGTTGTCGTTTCATCAATACTGAGTCTTCTTTTGATTGTCATCAATACTGAGTTTCAAAGTAATCAGCAGAAGGATACTCAGTTCTTCTTGAAAAGGAATATTGGAAGTCTGAGATGGGACTGTATCCAGTCTCAATAATTTCTTTCAGTATGTTGTATTAACATTTGAAGAAAAAAACTTACAGAAATGCACAAGAATCTCCATTTATTCTTTGAATATTTTATTTTTATTTATTTCAGGAAACTTAATCGTCACAAACTTGTTAGACTGTACGGTGTACGCTCAAAATCATATCCCATCTATCTAGTGATGGAATACATGCCTAATGGCTTTTTACTTAAGGAGTCATGGGAAGGAACTACAACCCCTTCAGCTTCTGGAAATACGTTATGATGTTTGTGATGCTATGGCATTTCTGGAGAGCTGTCCGTTCATACACAGAGATTTGGTAAGCTATCCCACGGGAGAAGTGGAACAGGGAAGGTAGGGGGATGACCTAACACTAGGCAGTCCTACCCCTCAGGATCACCCACGGCCGCACTGGCTCTGTTGACGCTCACCCCGGAAAGGATTGCGGACCGCTGAACAGAGACACCCAGCTGGCTCAATACACGGCAGCTCTGGACAAGCAGCACTAAAGCCACATGTAAACAGCACTGCCCACAAGCTAATATGCTCTGCTTCAGAGCTGAGCTGACAGGTCTACAGCGCTGCATACTGTGCTGCCTGCATCTATGGGCTCCAGCCTCAAGGATTTATGCACCACTTGGCAGCACAGGCATCCAGTTGTAAAATTAGCCCACTGAAGTAAAGGGTTCTGTCCAATGATGCTGTAGTCCTCCAGGAGAAAGCGGTGCAACATTAAAGATTTGGGTTACTTAGATTGTTTTTTGTTTAGTTAGGGATTTATCTAATTGGGAACTGTTTCTCTTATAAAACAAGTGTGAACGCTACTGGGATAAACTGGAATTTACTCTGGTGCATTGCAAGCAGGAGCAGAACTTGAAAGCATACAGCTACCTAGCTCTTTTAAATACATTTATCTGCCAGTTTTCAAGCAAGTATTTCAAGTTGCTTTTGATGAAAGGATCAGGCCTTTTCGGACCGAAAGTTTATGCAAAACTTAGCTTTCAAGAATGCTGGCTTTGGGGAAATAAGCTGTTATTTTATTGGCCTATTAAAAGTGAATCTAGCCAAATTTCTGGTGCATTGTCCTTCAGAGTCAGTAGCAGTATTTTGCCTTCTAACTCTAGACAAAAATATGTTGGCAGATTTGTGACAATTTATGTTACAGACTTGCTTAATTTTCCAGTAGGGGTGCAGTCTCCTCAGGTAGCATTTTAAATGTCTTGTTGATGCTTTCAAAGAATTGCCTTTATGAGTAAACAAAGTTGTTAAATGCATACCTCACCACTTTTCACACCCTGATTCAGAACTCAGGAATATCAGACAACTTAAGTAGCAGAATTCAAGTTGTAAATATAAAGTCAGTTTCCCGGAAACTGGCTGTGCACCATGGGAAAACAGAAATAAAACTTGAGCTTGATTTCAGGTTGAAAACAGTAGGTGCAAACTGTATCACAGAAATTAATAAGCGTGCAGGCAGAGAATACAGCCTTAGATAAATGTTCTCAAGTGATCATTTGCAGAATTAGGCTTATATTGAACTTTGTTTAAATCACCTTTCATTGCTCCACTCTGTTTATAGTGCCTTGCAAATAATCCAATCAATGTTTTTCACTTTTTGATGCCTTGGTAAATTCTGCGACTACTGAAAAGGACCCTGGAGTAGGACACCATTTGAAAGACAGGGTTTAGTTTCTGGCTCTGTTGCTGTTTTTCTAGGTGAATGTGGCTTTCTCACCTCTGTTTCCTCATTCCTCAATGTCCTTATTTGAAAAGCCGGGATGATGGTAAAGAATGGTTTTCAATCAACAGTCAAAAAGTGAAATAAGAGAGCTACTTACTGTTCCCTTACAGTTCCAAACTTAATCGCTTCTATCAAAGAAGGTCATTATTCATTGAAATGCTAGAGGACAGTAATTATTATTAGCAAATTACCAAGACATGACGTTATTTGCTCCTCTTTGTATTTTTTCCATCTTTTCATCTTTTCATCTCTTTTCTCATTTCTCTACTAAAGGCTACTAGGAACTCTTTGGTTGACAGCAATCTTATTGTGAAAGTATCTGACTTTGGGATGACTAGGTAAGTAAAAGAACTGGGAGCCTTGTGAAGCTATGATGTTAGTGTATGTATAGTTTACTGGCATTGATCAGCTAGCAACTGGCTGTTAGGAAAGTTAAGCCACAGGGCGTGATACAGCTCTTTGTGTCTCCTTTCCATTAATGACCATAAGCCGTTACGGGGTTAGAATAAAGTCATTCTGCTGTCTCAAAAAGTTAAGGCTTAAAGGCCAGTCGCAGCTGAGAGATTTCACTAGTCATGTTTGTTAAAGAAATCTCAGTGTTTACTTTGTGTACAAGATTTTCACCTAATTTGGGGGCCAAACATTTTAATCAGCAGCCTCAATGGAGAGAAGTTGGAGAGGAAGAGCAGCCTAGAGAACATGTCCTCTGAGAAGAGGCTGAGGGAGCAGGCTGCTTAGTCTGTGAAGAGGAGGCTAAGAGGGGATCTAAAAGCTGCCTATAGCTACTTACAGTTACAAAGCTGATGGAGCCCAATAAGTTTTATCTGTGCCAGGTGATATAACAGCAGGCATCGGCCATATCCCGTACCTTGGGAAATTCAAGCTGGAGAGTAAGACAAGTTGTTTCCCCAGGAGGATGGTGGAACAGTGAAACATGCCAGTCAGGGAGACTACGAGATTGCAATCTTTGGAGGCTTTTAAGACTTGGCTACACAGAGCCATGGCTGACCTGATCTGATGTTGGGAGCAATCCTATTTCAGCAGGAGGCTGGGCTAGATGGCCTTACAACAGGCATTTCTATGATTCTGCATTATTTCTCTAATAAGATGATAGCAATTATCTGTTCTATAGATTATAGCTAATGCCTCTATCAGGTATCCTTTGGAAATTTGGGATTTTGCCCAGGCTTTTCTTAGGAACCTTGTGATGTACAAGGAAGAAGCAGTAAATAGTATTTCACTGTAACTCAGACACAACCAAGTTTGGTTCTTGCCTCGTAGGTATGTTCTAGATGACCTGTATATAAGTTCAGTAGGAACCAAGTTTCCAGTGAAGTGGTCAGCACCAGAAGTTTTTCATTACACCAAATTTAGCAGCAAGTCAGATGTATGGGCCTTTGGTATGTATGGAATTTGACATATAAATATGTATGCATATATGCCATTACATTTGGATTTCCTCAGCTTACTAAGCAGAAATGCTAGACATTTACACACTGAAGGAATGTAAAAAGCAGTTACAGCTCATGTTCTTGTTTAATATTTTTATGCATCCAAACCCTATCCTCTTCGGATTTTTTTAGCCCTACTGTTTTTCTTTCAAGCACATAGAAACTCTGCCTGCTTCCCATTTGCTATATATGTGTTTAATATGGTAAAGTAAACTGTTGGTAGTGGGGATCAAATGGTATCTTTGGCATATCTAGACCATAAATCAGTGCTGCCCAAGTCAAAAGAGCTTTTCTGTTAGTCACGGGGGTCAGAGTGGACTCTGTGCATGAGCCAGCTGTGGAAGAGAGTCTGTGTGAGCTGGGACGCTGCATCTCAGCAAAAATAAGATGCATTTGCAGATCACTTTCTACCCAGAAATTTCAAACATTTGAACTTCTACTTCAGTGTTTTTCAAGCTATGATTTACAAATCCCCGGAGTCTGTTCAGTGTTTCTAAAAGTCTGCAAAAGGTGTCAAAGGAAAGGGAGCCTTTTGTGAACGCGCTTAAATTCCACTTACATGGGTTTGCTCCTCCAGTAGGAAAATTTTGGCAGCTGTCAAGTTGATGAAAGATTGGCAACCCACTGTTCTTGACATTGAACAATGGTGAATAAAGCAGATGAAAGTGTTTCCAAATGCTGGGCTTCTGCTTATCTTTAACTTCAGCTAGTCTCCCAATATTAATGACTCTGGCAGAGAAACAGCTCATTCATGCCCTTTCAAGTTGTTTATAATATATACAATTAAATCAGAATCTGGATTTTCTGGTGATACATTTTCTTTTTGCTCTGATGGATGAAATCCTGGCTCCAGGCTTTATTGTTGTTAACTTCAATGTTGGCATTAACTTCAATGAGAAACATTATTTTTCCTTAGAAGGTCTTTTCTCGTTTTAACAATATCTATTGATGCAGTGGAAGCAAGGGGCGAGCGGGATCCATCAGTTCTTGTTTGGTTGTTCTTAACTAATGAGTCTTTAAAGGCCTAAAGAACTGAACTGATGTATTCATATCCCGAAAGCAGATGTCAGAGAACTAATAATCTTGGTTTTTTAATGTTCTCATCAGGGAAAGCTGGGATTCAGGTACCATCTTATTCTGATCCTACTGTGACACTACAATGATCCAGTTTTCAAGCTGGAAGGAAGTCAAAGATCCAATAAATTTCTTTTTCAAAAAAAATCATTACTGCCAGTATTATATATCATTGTGAAATAAATATTTCACAATTTTTTTTCACTTTATGTTTGGCATGATTATCATATGTGTTCAGTTACAACAAAAATTGTTTCTTGCAAAGCTATCATTATGAATTAATGATTATGATATTATCCAGTGTTTCTATTGCTTCAATATAATCCAGTTTTTATAGGTATGTGTAGCTGACACTATAAAGTATTCAGAAATCTTTCTGATACCAAAGGAGTATATGTCCCACTCACTTAAAAAAATCAGTAAAAATTTTTTGTTATTCTATAAAAACATAATACCTATAGCTGCCATTTTGTTTTTCCTTCCCTCTTTCTGTGTACACACACATTCATGTATAAGGGGATGTTCGTATGTATTTTGTAAAAAATTCAGTCCATGGATAGCTATGCCTTTGGTTTTCTCCATCATTGTCCACATTAAATGTATTTTATAACTAACTTTATCATCTAACTTTACCTTCTTCTGCAGTAGTAGTAGTTCTACATTTGAGTACAGAATCACACTTGTCAGTCATCTCCATACTTTTCTTTGGACAATATTCTCTATAAAGAGAGTTATATGTTGCATGTGTGTTGCGTGTGTTCCAGGAAAATGACAGTGATGTTTTGGAGTTTTTTTTAATGCAATTGTCAGAAAAATGAGGAAAAAAACTTATATTTGAGGACATGTTAATGCAAAGAAAGAATATTAAACTATCACAATGTAAGATAGATATAAAAAGTAACTTTAATTTTCTTTACCTCATAATCATCACTGTCTGTACAAATTTCTGCATGCTAAAATCAAGAAAAACTAATGCAAATTACAATTCCTGAATGACTTCAGAATTAAGTGACCATACCCATCATCTTTGCTTCATTTAGCTACCAGAAAAGCACCCTGCTTTTATCAGCACTTATCATTTTTTGAGGCACTGAGAGAAGACAACAGAGCTTGAAAAAGAAGATTCAGAAACAGATGACCGTGCATACTGGTTCCATATCACCTTCTGTACGAGAGCTAAATCTGAAATCTGCCTGACATTAGCCACCCCTATTATTCTGTATATTAGTGTTGTTCTCATTAATCAGGGAGTTGACCAAGAAGCACATGGAGAAAGCTTTTGTGACACTCTGTGGGTGACAGAATTTGTAAGGATACTGTGGAAGAATGTAATTCATTTTGTTAGCATTGTCTCAAAGGACTTCTCAGACACTGAGATATATATACCAATTGTGTACACCCCTTCCGTGCTTCCAAGCTGTCATTATTTAGCCTTAACTGGAAATGTAAACAGGGAAATACATGCTTGTTAGGTTTTCTGATTATCATAACTCATCTGAATGTGTTTTTTCTCTTTGTAATCACTTGAAGCTGACGCCTGAAGTCAAACTTAGAACTACTGCAAGTGACAGCAACATAAATAGTTATAATCTCGCTTTCAATTACTTAGAAAATACCAGTGGTAAAATATTGTATCAGTTTGCTTACCAATACTATTGACTTTACTTTCGGCCCTCAGGGTGTACATTTGATTTGGAAGTATTCTAAGCTACATGTCTAAGGTATTTGCAACTTAGCAACATATGAGGTGTTTATTATGGTGTTATTGCTTCCTGCTACAGGTAAAAATAGAGGAAAAAAAAGTTTTATGCAGAATTCCATAGTCATTGCAATAGTAAATGGTAAATTTGCTGATCTCTAGAAAGCCTGAAGAGCAAAAATTTGAAGAGAACTGAAAATGCTATTAATATAATTGCTTAGCCAAATATTTTACTACTGAGGAGCTGAAATTTGGCTCCTGATGTTAATACTTAAATAAGAGCACACAGCTTTCAAATGTGCATAGCACTGCACAAATTAGTGCTAACTTCAGTAAGTCTAGAGATACCAAATACATCTGAAGCTACGTAACTATAACAGAGGTATCTAAACTCAGACACTGACATTTGTAAAATGCTGATCTAATATGTACAAAATAAAGGGGGTTTAAAATAAAGTAAGGTCTAAAAAAAATCCTCTCTTCTCTCCTTATATTTGAGCTAGTTCAGTGTGTGATGCCTCTAAGAGTCCAAGTGATGTCTGCTTGCCCTTTGCCTGGTGGGGCTGGCCCACTCCTAGCAGGGACCCCTCTGCAGCTCCAGTTCGAGCTCACCTGAGCCTAAGGAGTAAGAAATGCAGGGTGCAGGCATGTGGGGAGAGAGAAACGAAGGTCTCTGGCCGGCCAGAGGCTCCAGCGCCTGTGCTTGCTGGTGTTGCCAGCACTGGAAGCTGGCTAGCAGAGCGCATCCCTGCCTACGTGGGAGCTGCACGCCTCCTCGAGGGGAAGCGGCATTTGGGGTCATGCAAATGACTGGGGGGATCTATGCAGGCCTGGGGGGCCATGGGAGGCTGCACGTGAGGGAGAGGTAGGTTGATGGTTGCCTGTCATCCAGCTGGGCCAAGGAGCGCTGACCCAGAGGAAGGGTGAGGAAGGAGTGCTGACACAGATAGAATGTGAGAGGAGGGTGGGCCCCCCAGCACAGAGGGTGTGAGGTATTGTTGGGGCTAATGCCTGCGGTTGGTTTTTTTAATATGAAGATTGTCTTTTTATTTCTGTTCTTCCAATATCCTGCTGTACTTTTTTAGTGGCTTTATGTGTTGACAATTCTGAATGGTGTTTTTTGATTCATAGCACAGTTTTAAAATTAATTGCTTTGAAATAAAAGCTTTGCCTTAATGGAAATGTTAATCTTAACAACAGATCTGAAGATGGCTGGCATGAGTAATTACATTATTTGATTGTTTCCAGCTTTGCCATTCCCTTTTTCTGTTACTGAATGGTAAGTGGGAAGACCACATATAGTTGAATTATTTATCTTAAAAGTTCAGCTAAAGTAGTAAGGTTTGGGGATGTTATGGCAATGGGATATGTGGTGTAGGTAGGCAACTTAAAGAAAAATTATTTTCATTCCTTTACATTCCTGTCTAGTTTGCAGTTAATCAGTATCATCTACCTACTGTTTTGAACAGTCTCATTTAAGGGTCTTGTCTCTTAAATAGGAAATGAGTGTGGAGCATTAGGATAGCGTTTTGTGAGCCCGCAGAGTCCAGGTGTATGCTTTCAGATATGTGTTAAACTGCTTTCTACAGTTCCTGATAATTTTGGAGGCCCATGAGTTTAAGAGTTCATGCATTTGCTGAATGTTTTTCATGCAGGCTCGTGTTTGCTATGGCTTTTTGTCAGAACGCAGGACTGGGTAGACACCTTGTGCCTTTCAGTGACCCTGGGGTGTACAAAACAACTGCACTGGCATGGTGGCAGGTGTAGCACAGGACCTACAAGACACAGAATCATAGAAGTGCTGGCTGGAAGGGACCTCTGGAGGTCATCTAGCCAAACTTCTCGCTTAGAATGGGACTGACCCCACCACTCGATCAGCCATACCTTTGCCTACCTGAGCTCTGAACACTCCTAAAGGTGGAGATCCTTTGCCTCTCGCAGAGCATGGAATAGGCAATCTATTCCAGTGTTGCACTACCCTCCTTGTGAACAGCTTTTCTTTTTCAGGTGCAACCTGAACCTCTCAAGCCTCAATCTACTGCCCCTGTATATGATAGTGTAATTTGTATTTGTAGTATGCAGTATTTCTAATGCAGTATTTGTAATAGTGGAGGCAATGGCTAAGGTACTGAAAAAAAAAAGAACTTTGATCATTTAGTATTAAGGAAGTTTATTCCATTTTTAGATTACAACAAACACAGAGATCTTTTAATTTTTTTTTTTTTTTTTTTTTGAGGGAGCATGGGCTACTTGGTCTCTACAATACTTATCAAGCCAACAGTTAGAAAAATAACTTATATTACAACTTCCTAACAAAGTTCCAGTGCTTGTTAGTTTTCATCCAGTATCTATTTTACATTGATACAGATTTCCTGAAGGTGCAAAAATTGCAGTTATTTCATATCAAATTGAGTTCTTCATCACTAAGGTTCTTCTGGCGGTCAGGTTTTTTCCTCACTGTCTGTTAGATACACTTTTGAGGTCTCCGTCTGGAAAGATCAAGATGTTCCTCAAGGGCATTAGGAGTATGTGAGTTATTCTTATGTCTGTCTTGATCTGTGTATATACAACTGTATACTTCCAAGCTTTTGTATCTCATTACAGAGGAAACAAAGAGAAGTTGGATGCAGCACACTTACAAAAAGCAGCACAAATAGTGTGTAAGATTATGCACATAATGCATAGAAAAGCCACAGGACATACATATCTTTAATTTTTGCATGTTTTCTAGTTACCACATAAACAGCAGATTTGGTTGCTGTTGTCTATGAACCAGTGGATTAACGGTCAACCAGAAGACATTATGTTTGATGACATCCATACTGTTTTGGTCCTTGCTAGGCTTTATTGTTAACGTGAAATGAAAAAACCCAGAAACCCTTAGTGTACCCTTGTCTTCTAGAATGATGTTTGTGTCTCTTCAGATGGCTCAAAACCCATGTTCCTTTTTCCCTCTTCATTGTAAGGGTTCACCTCTTCACAGTTTGATCCTGCTTCACTCCTACTTTCCCTCGCTCTCCTGTAATGAAAATTCATTTTATTAGAAGCCCCTGTTCTGTTCAAGTCCTTCTGGATCCCTAGAATCCCCTACTGTAAATAATACTGTGTTTAAGTGGGAATATTTATATAAAAGGAGTTGTTTTGGTTTTAAGGGGAACTGTGGCAAACTTACTATGTTCTTAGAAACCCCATTAACGGAGAGACATAGAAAACCAACCCAGCTATATTGCTGTTAATGCAATAATTTAAGGAAAATTACATTACAGTAATGTAATGTAAGGACAGCCTCCAACAAGATTATTGAAAACTGCAGGTACTGATGAATGTGGGCAACTCTGCTGTCGGAGAAGGCACTGTGTTCCCAGCAGGTCACTCCATTCACCTTGCAGCGGGGTTGGCAGACGCCTGGCCACGGTGCGGCTCCCTGCAGCCACAGCATCCAGCTGCCTTGGTTAAACTGCTGATGATGGGGAAATTGCACCAAGCTGCCAAAGCTGCCGTGCACTGAAAAGCAGGGAGCTGAACCTTTAGCTATCACTGTTGATGGGAGGGGGATAATAAGCTTTAACTCTTTAACTTGCTTCAGTTAGATTTGGCAGCCTATTTGTAAGCACCCTGATGATTCAATCATCAGACGTCTCCCAGTGGTCATGATCATAGGTATCAAAAATATTACTCACTTTTTGCGATCTCTCTGCCCAGTGATGATCAAGACAATAACTCCAACGACAACCAGGCTAATGACCACCCCAAATATAATTAACCAGATAGTAACTGGCGGTTCATAAGGTGTGGCCAGGGTTGGAAGTATGCCCACAAACTCCAGCGTGTTATCATCCAGTTTGAAAGCCTCATTGATTCGTCCCCGAGACATCCTGCCATCAAGAACAAATTCAAAGAGTTTCACATTTTTATTGGAAGGAAACAAACAGTTTTCAGTTGTTTTACAAATCTCCAGTGTGCCAAGCTTCCCCTGAACTGCTCAGTTGAAAAGGCGGCACAGGAGGTACTGGTAAACCCATGTTCCTTCTGGGATGGGGCAGTGAGTGACAACCACAGTAACTTAAGCCCTTAACCTGTTACAGCTTAACTGACATGTTCAGACACTCTATGAACTCTTAAACTCAGCCTTAACATTTATCAAAATGAGGCAAACAGCCTTCTGATCTTCTCTATTTGCATTTTGCCTCTCATTCTCTTTACCCTAAGTTTTTTGGCTATCCCTAAGTTTCTTGAATATGTGACAGAAAACCACAGCTTTGACGTCTTCTTACCTGTTTCCCTCCTACAGTCTTTCATAGTTTTGATTCTTGTGGTTTTCACTGCCCTGAAAACCCTTTCCCTGGTGTATTTTCTGTGCCCTGTTTTTTCCTGAACAACTTCTGCTGTTGAGTGCTAACCAGATAGTGACTTTCATAGACATATTCTTCTTCTTTGGTTCACCAACTTATCTCACTGCTTTTTCAACCCCATCTCATGTTGCTGCTGCTTTTAGATTTGTGCCCTCTTCATTTCCCACTGTACAGTATCCGTGACCATCTGCAGAGTTGCAGTTTTACTTATCATTTTTACAGCAATGACTTACAGCGGTGTCATACTATGCTATAAAAGAGCTCTTCATTCTTCTTCTTCCCACCTGTAAGTGGGGAACTAGCTCCTGCTCTGACCTCTTCTTTTCAGTATAATCAAATACATATGGCTGTCTTTCTAATACATCATTATTCTGGAGTCCTTGCTAACAATAATTCTTGCACTGAATTTTCCCTAACGAGAGAAAGAAAACACGCGTGCATGCACACACCGTTACTGTGCTCTGTATTTCAGAATATAAGACAGTTCCTGTTAAAGTTTGAGCAATGATATTTTCTGGCAAGGTATGACGCAATTAGGTGTGTTCTGGCAGTTTTACAAGCCCCCTGACGCATTTTACATTGGCTGTTGTCCAAGACACCGTCAGATAGATGGACTTTTTTCTTTCTGTCATAACAGTTTCTCTCATCCCACTATTTCCATGCTAACTGCAGAACTGACTTTCTTATCACCCCTTCTGCCTCAGCTGACTTGAGCACTGCTTTACCTTCCACCCTTTCACCTGGTTGTTTTTTTTTTTTTTCTCCCAGAGAGCAAAATCTCACCTGATGGCATTTTCCACGTCATCTTTGGGCACAGTATCACTGATATTACCTGGCATGCTGACAGTAAGGTAGAAGGAGATCCTTTTTGTCTGTTCCCCAACATGAATGTCTGTAGTCCTGAATGAGAAACAGAAGAGAAAGGGTTTTTTTAATTGTTGAGATGACATTAGCTTTAAATTCGGGCAAGTGAACAGTTGTGTTTGATCAGCGATGCCAGGGGGTTAGTTTATGCTGAGTGAATGCTTCCTCATGACCTCAACTGGGAAGTGAAATCAATTTTCCTGACAGAATTTCTTTCTCTATGTGCTAATTTGTAACTTTAGATGGAGAGAGTCTACCCCGTACTTAAGGCAATCCTTGGCGTAATTTTCCAAAGCACATAATCAGCTGCAGAACAGAGAGTTTTTGGAGCAGGTCTCATGAATGAGGTGAGGTACGAAGTATCAAGTGAAAAAAAAAAAATCCTTCTCCTTATATTCTGCTGGGAGTAGATCCTAGATGTTACATGACTGATGTGCTATAAAGTAATATCAAATAGCTTAAGTGGATAGCTTCTGAAAATTTTTGAAGAGACCTAATAAAAAGGGTTGTTTTTCATACCAAAATCAATCTCAGATGATAGATTTTATGTTTGTAAGTGAACCTAGATAAGATTAGTAAGTCTGCACAGAATTCTAGTGCTTTATAGTCAATAAGTTTATCTTTCCTTGGCCCAAAACCTCTTGGATATTCAGTACACATACATTCATACATTCATACACGTACATTGTTAGAAATTTTTCTTTCTAGTCAATATATCTTCCCTGATATTCCCATACAGGTGTTGGGCACAAATTCTCAAGGCTCACTTCTACCACTGATAAGCTGTGGGAGACAAAGCCTTCTGCATCCACTGAAGTTACCTAGCTTTAGCACGTTACTCCTAAGCTTCAGAATCCTGAGTGAAGAGAAAAGACAGCATGTAACCAAGCTGGCATCTTGCCTTTTACAACCAGCTAATGTTTCACATTGTTTGCTATCACTTTATATTTGACAGAAGGCACACTTAATTCCACCAATTAGCTAGCGAACCAGAAGCAGTATGGACAGAGCCGGCACAGTTAAGCAAGCCACTCACTGGAAGTTAACTTCCTGTTTCTTCTCCTCTGCAAAGTATTTTCTCATGGCATAGGCGATGGATGACTTGAACAAGAAGAGCTCGCTTTCATCCCATTCATACTGCAAAAACAGCACAAGAGAAATTCATCAGAGATGGCAAGTTATCTGACACTAAGAAATCATTCTAAAAAAGAAATAGCAATTATAATGCTTGGCATGCACTTCAGTATTATTTA
Source organism: Calonectris borealis (assembly GCF_964195595.1). Lineage (NCBI taxonomy): Eukaryota > Metazoa > Chordata > Aves > Procellariiformes > Procellariidae > Calonectris > Calonectris borealis. The sequence goes on along the minus strand of NC_134312.1, from coordinate 135,610,880 downwards.
TTTGTGCCACGATAGCATTTCAGGAACCTACTCAAACCTTTTAGCGATGTTAATCTGGGCGCTTTGCAGGAGAATAATCAAGCAGGCATCCCCGCTGCCAGACACTGCATCATGCTGTCCCTCTGCAATTTCTGGTACCTACCTTCAGCAGTGGGGCTGCTGAAGATGCTGCACTCCCAGCCCATCTCCCTGCCTTACGGGGAGCAAAGGCAACAGGAGCAACATTATTCCTACGATTAGGAATATTGTACATTCTGCTTAAAGTCTAAAGATTTCATAATTTAGATCTTGTTTTAATCACAGAATTTTATTTGCAGACCTGTTCATTTAAGGAGGAGAAACTTTGGGGTGGGGTTGTGTGAAGGTGGCTCACTTATTTGCTTGATGAGCTAGGATTTTTGTTTGGGGTTTGTTTTGTTTCGATAAAAAACTCTTTGCATCGGTGTCTCTGCAGCAGGCATATATTTGTTGTTTTTCCCTGGAGAATAGATAGGTGATATAAAAAATGCACTGCCTGTGTGCAGGCTCCTCCTGGCCTGCCTTATGAGTCCGAAGCTATTTGCAGTGGAAGTCAAAAACAGCTTCTCTGGGGCAGGAACTGAGAGCTGTAGAGGGGGCAAAAACCACCGCAGGAGCTGATAATGCAGCAGGTCTGTTGTGCAACACCGCGTGTGCACGAAGAGAAAATTCCCGTTTGAAATCTGTGGCAAATGTTTTTATCCCCCGAAGGCCTAGATTTGATTGCGTTTACGGTACCCGAGCAGGAATGCCTATAAATGCTGTCCGTGATAGTTTTACACAGCTCCTGACTTTCTCGAGTATCATTCGGGAAGGTGTGGTAGAAGGCAGCTCTGTTGTAAGAGGCTTTATAAAACCCAGCTACATTTTCAACCCTGTCCTCCCCTTGACACCGATATAAAACGAAGAGAGAGAAATACGCGGGAGGAAAGAGCTGTTCTCAGTCCGTGCGGGATCGGGCGCCAGGAAGGCCGCGGGTGGCCCGCAGGCCCCGCTGGCCGAGCAGGCCCCGGCCCCAGCCCGGCGGCGTGCGGAGGGCAGGGGCTGTGCCAGCGCTGGCTGCTCCCGCTAGCGAGGCCTGAAGCTGAGTCACCTCTGCCTTGGCAAACGCCCCCGGCTTTCTCCCCGCTTGATGGGCGGCAGGCAAAGCCCTGCGCTGAAGCACTCTCCTCGTTACCGCTCTTGTCTCCGGCAGCTGGCAGTGTTCACCGTCACAGCCTACGATGCTCCTGTGGGGGGGGGGTCTCCATTTTTCATTTATCCCCAACATCTTTAGGCTCTGCAGTGCTTTTTTTTTTTTTTTTTTAACCGGGAGCTAATTGAGCTCGATTCCTCTACTGCTGCTTTCTGTACTTAGCATCTTAGCTTTTTAATCATTTACTTGTTTCCATGGCGTATACTTTGTCTTTTTAAGTCTAATGTATTTTAATTGCCACTGTGCCTTTATAAATACCATTACAGGCTGTGTGGCTGGGAAGTACCTAGCTGGCTTCTGATCTGTGTTTGAGTCATGACTACCCACACGCCTTCCCCAGGCATCTCAGAAACCTACCTCGGAGCTCGCTGTTCGTTACAGAGGCTACTTCGCTTTCAGAGCGAAATGAACTTTGCCAAGTGCCTCTGCTCTCTGATAGCGTGTTCCCTTCAAGATCCCACGTGTGACTTGAAAGACAGTGTAAGTCTGGCCTCTAATTCAAAAAAGGATTTTCCATTGTAAAATACATCAAAATGCCTGCAGGCTGACAGCTCTCCATTTCCCAACACCGTCTTGTGTGCCAGCCTTTTACAATGCAATCACACGTACGACATTGACCCAGTGGGGAATTTTGAATTAATGCTTGAAGAGCGGTCCCGTTTTCAAGTGGTGGTCAGGGGACTGGCACTCCTGGAACCCTTTATTTTAAATAAGGCAGATCCCGACTGATTCAGTGGGGATCTTGTAGCAGTTTCCCTCGGGAGGGCACTTTCACAAAGCCGCAGCTGAAGCAAAGCTGTGGGTGTCTCAGTCTCATCAGCTACACTGGTGATCCAGCAATGCTACAGCTGCAGCTTTAATCTCATCAGCCTGAGAGCAATTAGCAGGGTAACTGCGGCAGCACACGCTCTGGCACAGCTGGCGTAAGCCCATCCGTGAGTCTAGATGCTTAATTTGCCAGAACTTTGGGCTGTTGAATCTTCCCTGCTGGTAACAGCCCGGGTATGTAGCCAGGAGGTGCAGGACTGCCTGCGTGCGCTGCAGCTGCCCCCGCTGCCCCCCCAGGGAAGCTCCCTCTGCAGAAGAGGGGGGGGCCTTTCCCTTTCTGCTCTATCTGATGCTAAAGAGCAGAAATACAGAAAGATTTGCTGGCATATTCAGAATGCTTTCTGCTGTCCTAATGGTGCAAAGCAGCTCCAAATACATCTTAAACAAACAGTTGCACTGGGTTCCCGGCTTCTGTGCACTGTGAGCAGCATAAAGCAGCCAAAATGTATTGCTCTGTGTAGCCAGGCTGAGATTCCTGCCCGAGGTTCCCCCTGCCTTTTCTCTGTGCCAGTTCATGCATATACCATTACCCGCTGCTGGCATACCAGCATTCAGAGTCACGTCCCCAGGCGCTCAGCATAAGGGAAATTTGTGGGGAGGCAGAAAGGCTTCTTGCAAGTTGGTGACGTGGACTGGTTTTGAGAGGAAAATGCATGGCTTGCTCTTCAGAGCTTAGGAACCTACCGTCCATACAATAATTCAAATTAAGTAATCTGTATGAGATTGTTTTACAGCTGCTCAATTGCACAACAAAAGACTATGATGGCAAAAGGCAAGCATAAAAATGGTATTAAGATAAACATTAACCATAATGACTAATAAATGTGTTGTAATATGGAACCTTTTCATACTGTTGATATCAGTTTTGAATTGTATCTAACTCGACTCAGCGGTCTAGGAAGCAATAAAATTCCAGTGGGGTTTGGATGTGAGCGAGTGATAGAAGCGAGAGCATCAATTCATATGAAAAATGAGCCCGTGGTATTGTCCTTGCTAGTCCAATAGGCTCTGACGCACTGCCTGATGACATACTCGTTCTTGGAAAATTACTAACGTTCTGCAAGGTGAAAATGGCTATTAACAGGAATGAAGTGTCTGCATTTAGGCCTTCTACGCTGCCCCCGTGAGATTAGCATAAAGAGGCACAGCTAGAATAAGGAGCAAATTTTCAGCCTGGGTTAAGCAGATGGGCTAAGCCAATGCTCTGTTTAAAATCTTCAAAGTCATCTTTGGCTTTGATGAGTTTTTTCGGTTGCTGTAATACATTTTATTGGACCAGCTGGTGTAATTGGGGAAAGCAGACAAGCTCTTGGGAATGAAAGCCCTTCTTCTCATCTGAAACAGAAGCAGCTGCACTGCCCCCCACTATCTTTATAACAAAGCTGTTTCTGCATAAGGGTTGGAGGGCAGGGAGGCAGCCGAATATATCAGGGCCTGGAAAAATTACAGCAAACAGGCAAACAAAAATCTATAAAAGTGCTGACAGAAGTATTTCAGTGTGAAATCAAGAGCATTTGAGAATAGAGAGTGGGATTCAACCCATCTGCTTTAGCCCCACATTTAAATGTGAAGTAGCTGCTCTAATAATAACTTCTGAAGGCAGCCACCATAGCCATGATAATGGAAATTAGAAGAAATTAGGTAGAGACTTTATTCAGACACATCAGCATAACCGGGAAAAATATAACCATTTTCAGGTACATGGGTTCCCCTATGCTAGCCCTCTAGGCCTGTCGTGTAGCAGGTAAAAAATGATTGGTACCTCCACAGAATAACTCAACTCATCTAGCTGAGATGTCTTTCTTAAATGGGTGGGATCACTCCCTGGAGAGGTCCCTCCACTAACTGTAGAGGGAGTCTTGACCACAAACTGAGATGAGACATCTTTTATGTGATAACCTTTCACCTGAGCTCATGCCACTCTTCAGACACAAAGATCAGCTATACCCTGCCTTATTTTCTGAGAGCCATTAGCACAACATCTCGGTTGTCCGAGCAATGGGAAGAGTGCCACAGCGCAAACACACTTACCGCTTGGTCCCCCAGTGCTGACTTCAGGCTGATGCGCACTTTGATGGCATTGTCAGAATCTGGTTTAAAAAGAAACAAGGGCCGCGTCAGAGCTGCAGCGACAGAAAGTCTGTCCCTGGGAAATGCTGGGATGGCTAGAGTTTCCTTACAGGTTCCCCTGCTCCCCCGGCCAGCTTGGTGGGATTGATCCTGTTTCCCTTCAGCCACCTCTACTGCAAACATCTGCATCTGAGCTGTCAGTCACCCAAGTCTGGCTTTGTAGTAGATAGAAAGAGCAAACACTTCTAGAGTGCAGTCCTCTGGTCTTCTCTAGACATCACCCAAAGGAAATGCCTTTCCCGCCATTGGGAATGAGCAGCTCAGATGCAGATGTTGGTGTCTGGTTAGGTGAATCCCGCCATTAGAGACTGGCACAGCACTGTAAGAGTTATGGTGCTCTCCAGTACTGACAGTGACTACACAAATATAACCTGGGTGGGTCAACACTCCATGTCATGACAATAGGCTGAAAAATGCATTTTTCCACAGTCTCCTCCTTTTCCTCCCCTTGAGCTCCCTTCTTTGACTAGCACGTGACAGCAAACAACATAGTAGTAATTTTTCTGTACTGGTTTGCCCTTGCGCCCCCAGCTCAGGGTCCTCTGGCTCCCAGGACCAGTGGCTCCCAGCCCTGCAGAACAGGCGCACCGCTCTCAGGCAAGCAAGCACCACACAAGTCCAAGCCTCTGGTCTTTCTTCCCTCTGCGCAGCCATCCCACACTCTCAGCGCTGCCACTATTAAAAAAAAAAAAACCTTATTTCTGAAAACTGGGTGAGGCTGTGACAAATCCCATGAGTGCTGACTTCTCCAGCTTTGGCCATAAGGAAGCCAGTCTGCCTTCCTAGGAATACAACTTACTGCTTGGCGTATATTTCCCATAACCCTGTTTCCATAGGGAGAAGAGCCTTCACCAGGTGCAAGAGAGAGGGACTTTGCTGGTCAAGGGTTGTGAGGATTAACGAGTGTCCTTAATTCACCCACAAGCCGTACGTACATGGAGCCCAGTCTGTTTTCCAACCAATGTATCTGCCAGAGTTGTTTTTTTGCAGCCACTTATATAGAGGTTCGAAGTAGTGGAGTAAGGGCACTGCATTCATGTATTTCTCTCCTGTTACGCTTTCCAGTGCTTCAGTCCAGGGCTTGGATCTGCCTAATTCAAGCAATTGTCTGTGTATGTGGAAGGAGAGGTAATACACGTTATTGTCATGTTCCATCTAGACATCTAGCAAAACAATCTGCAATCAGTATCAAAGTTTTCTTTTTTGCTTCTGAATTCCCTCCTTCCTCCCATCATTCCTATTAATAAAAATAAATTATTTTCTCATTAACAGGCAATTAAACCTTTGATGTTTAGATCCTCAGCTGACACAAATTTAGTCAACTTGTCAAAATAAACTGAGTAGACATATGCTAAATTTTCAGGCAAAGTTCATTCTTGGTGCAATCTCATTGATTCCAGAAGCTTTCAAGGATGAATTAGGCTTTTTTATTTATTATGTGTGAGAAATTTGCTTTGTTACCTCAAATTCTGACCAGCTGCTGTGGAGTTGGTAATGTCACATGTGTGAAGAGGGCCGGTATGGTTAGCTGCCTTGCAAAGTGCCTCCTGAAACTGGAACTGGTAGATGGTCCGGGTGTAATACCTAAAGGAAGGGCAAGGATAAAGAAGGCACAGGTTTTGTTAGTCGTCTGGCAAGGAAGGCTCCGAGCCCTGGGCCTTTGGAAATCTCTGCTGTGTCAGCCAGCACTCCTGCTTGGGAGGCTGGACTGCAGGGAGGGAGGCCAGCTGATATTTATAGGCTGCACTAATGCAGATTTAACAAAATGCCAAGATCAAATGCAGCAGAAGAGCCGCAAAGCTGTTTGCTGGCACATAAACCAGGAGTGAGTAAGGTTTTTAAGGCCCAACTCTCCGCTCTGGCTGAGCCCTCTAAAATGAGGCAGCTGGGACACAGAGGGGCGTCCAAAGTTCGTGGCTTCAGGGCTGCATGTGCATGGCCCAAGTGACAGTGGTACGGGGCACGCTGTCTCCCCAAGAGGCAAGCACCTCATACAGATGTGCTCCCACCAGTTTGATGGCAGCACGAAGCTTCTCTGCTTGGTAAGAAGCTCAGCAGCCTCCTGGCTGCTCAGAGATTGCTATGGAGCAGCCCCTGATGTCCACAGAAAAAATTCCACTGAAATCAAGGACCTTCACGCAGAACTTTAACCAAAATAAGATTGTGTCCTGAAACACTCCAGCAGATGTTTTAGGTAGTCGGGGCTTGTTCTGTACCCAAAATGTAAGTAATGAATTAAACACTGAGCAAGGATGGAGCTACCTTATAAATGAGTAATCATTGGCCACGTGAAACAGCACCGCAGGGTCGCAATAGGTTTCGTCATGAGGGATGGGTTCGACAACGCCAACAATTTCTCTCCTGGGGATGAAAGAAAAACACAGGATTTCCATTAATAGATAATAAAGAAAAATAATCTGACCCTGCTCTTCCTCTGTATTGTCTGATACGTATGGGCACCTCTCTCACTTCCAAACACAAGAAGTATATACAGCTCCCAGTAACCCCAAATGAGTACTACTCCACAGCTGGAGACCACAGAGAAGAAGCTGCTTTGAAACCGATGGTGCAAGGAAAGGATTTGTATGATAGCAGGGTGTGCAGGGAGTAATTAGTGGTGTGAAATAATCTAGACATGAGCTTCACACACATCTCATGCCCTGGCCCATCCTTGGGTAAGGGTGTGCAGAGATTGCGTGACCCAAAAGGTGTACGGCCTGCTGTGCCACTGGGCTGGAGATGAAGTTTCTCTTTATTTTCCTCTCCTGAGAGCATGTTTCCTGAGCAGTACTATGGAAACAAACCCATGCCCTAATTTCTGAAAATGGTAATAAGCTTACATGGAAATATTTTCCGTAAACCTGTATTTCAAGGTCTTGTTCCAGCAGAGCGCTTTGCAGTGCTGCTACAACAGATGTGATAAGCTTCCCTGAACAATTTGTCATTCTCCGTTTCTCTGACATCTCTGCTACTTCTGAATAAATCAAAGCTGACTGATTTTTACAGTGGGTCAGGAGGCTTGCTTATATCAAGTTTTATTATAGATTTTGTTTGCTGATGGAGGCTCACTGTTTGTGTTCATGTTAGAATGCAGACTCCATTTTCAGTGTGGGGCTTGTTTGGTTTCTTTGTATTTTTCTGCCCCCATGTTAACCACCCCAGGAAATACAGAATCTAGTCTGAATCAAACCGCTTTTAATCTTGAGCTCCAGGGAGCTGAAAATAGATTGGCTGGTGGGGATAATCTGAAAAGGCATCTCTGGATGTTGCTTGCCAAGGGAACTGTATTTTCTTGACTGAGAAAGGTGGTATCTCAATCCATAAGAGATGAAAGACTCAGTCTGGAGTCTTTCAGACAATTTGCCTCCAAAACCGCTATAGAATGAGGAGGAAATGCAAAGCAGAGAAGTGCGCACAGATATTTGGTAGATTGAGATCTGTACGCTTCTCAGGCTGGCAAGTATGATGAACTTCACTTTCCACTTGTCCTTAAGGAGGTGGCGAGCAAACCAGAGCGTACGCCCAATGAGACTTAGGGAAGGGCTGTACTTAAGCTATGAAGATGTCCTGGGGCATGCGTCGGGGGGACGGCAATGTTGATCCTGGGACCTGGAACATCTCATGCAAAGGCCATGGGCTGTCTTTATCAGAGAAGCTGACATTAAAAATGAGGAGAAAGTCTGCCGAGAGGCAGGGTAAACTACCCGGGGCTGAACACAGTGCTAATGGGGTTACGTGGCTTGCATACGTTGTCTGCACCACGTTGAGCGTTTCTACCTGGCACTCTACTGGGCTTTGTAGAGAGACAGATCCTGCACTACAGAGGGCACAGGCACCTCAGTATGTTGAGTAACTAGGAAGGGATGGTTTTGCAGGATCCTTTGCAAAAAATCCTCCTTGTTTTTCAAACTTACTTCATCTCCCACCACCGCTTTGTCCATTCCTGCTTTGTAATCTCACCCCTAAACACCATCCACCTCCACTTCTCCAGCATGTAAGTAAAAGGCATTGTTCCAACAATCGTTAGCGCTTGTTTGAGCAGAAAGTTGATTTCAGTTTCTGAAGAGAGAAGTAGTTAAGGAAATGGTTATGGTAGCAATTAGTACCTGATTAGACAGCTAAAGTTGCTTCCTTTTACAGCTAATGCTTACATCTGGCTTGAATTACAGATTTTCACTAAGGAAAAAGTGGAAGGAAGAATACTACTGAAAAAAAACATGAGAAAAGATCACTTAAGTATTGTATACAGTTTTGTCTCTCTTTCTTTTCCCTTGACTGCTTAAATAACCTAACCCTTTGGCATTTACATGTCATTATCCTCCATTGAAAACCCTCCCAGACTCTGCGGAATTTTGAGCTGAGGACTTTGGTATATCTCCATCCTTATAAGGTAATACTCAGAGAAGCAAGACAAAACGGATTATAATGAGGGCCTACCTACGCTGTCCACTCAATATTCACTTAAATGGGAGATGTAAATCTTAACGCTTCAGTTTCATTTGAACTGCTAAACACTTATCTTGGTAGAGATATGTACAGATTCATGCAACAGAAATTGAAAAGACTATTAGAGGCTCATCCAAAAGAACTGTGAAGATTTTGGGATAAGTTGTTCAGTGCTGAAGGTAATGAAGTGCTAGCTATTTGTTTCTAAATTATGTAGTGGCATTATTAAGTAGTGTTCCTTGGTTCATCATGCAATTTGGGAAAAATTAGTATTTCTGGTAAGTTGGTGGGGTAGGATTTTCAGAAGCCTCTCAGTTGCTCACTCAGCTTGCAGACACGATCTTCTACTGCAAAGTAAGGCCTGCAAGTGTTTTCACTTAAATATATAATATTTATGCATTTATTTACCTTTATCCTCTTGGAAAGTTGGGTCTAGGAGGTCAAGAAATTTCAAGTGCTGAGGAGTGGCTGCAGAAAGTGACATAATTTCACCTACTGCTTCATGGAAACCCTCGTTGGCGCCATCTCTTAGCAGGTAGGGCTGCTCAGAGTACGCCATGTCGTACTCGATGTGGCCCATCTCGTGGTGCGCGGTCAGGAAGTCGTCCATGGTCACTTTGGTGCACATCCTGATCCTGCACGTCGGAGCAAAGTGTTTGTAGATAGAGAGATGGTGCTGCCCGAGCCCTGCCTGCCACAACCATGGGGCAAAGCAGTCTCCAAAGCTTGCGAACGCCCCTCGCCCCTCGCAAAACCCCGGCGGCCACATCCTAGCATGGGGTGCAGTTTCTCCTGCAAGAGTAAGGCTTGGAGGGCATCTTGGCAAAACACTTTCAGCTACCTTGAAACTGTGCTGGGAGTAAGAAAAAATTGCTGTTTTGCGAGAAGCAGCTGCTGTCTGAAACTTGGCGATAAACTCACTGTGTGTGTTGGAGTGAGTACCCACCATCAAACTTAGGCAGACAGCAGTGTAAAAAAACCTGTGTGTCGGTGACTCCTGCTACTTCATCCTCATGTAGGTACTAGTTAACAAAGGATCTTCTTCCAAATAGGATTTCCTTTCACCTTCCCCAGACTGCCGAGGTGTGAGGTGTGAGGCTGGCAGCTTTCACTAAGGCTCTGCTGGGGACCAGCCTCTTTCCCCAGGTAACTGCGGGGATTGCAAGAGGGGACAGAATTTGCCCCAGGAGACTTCACTGTGTGGGAACTTGCTGGCACTCTCCTTTCCCAAATATGGAAGAGATTGATGGATTTTCATGAAACTGGATATATCTGCTGAAGATAGATGGTGGGCTCTCAGGAGGTTTTCACTTGCTACACAGGGACCCTGTGAGATTGCTGCAGAACGTGCAGGTGTCCACAAATCTCATTGCTATCCACAAGCACCCGCATTTCTGCTTATTCCTTAAGCCCTACAACATAGTCATTATTTCTCTAATTCATATAAATAATAGTCACTTCTCTGCTTAAATTTGAGAGTAGTCCTTAGGTCTTGACAGAAAAAGTTACACAGAAAGGTTTACAGTCCCACAAGATCCCTGCTCTCTTGTCTTCCTTTCACCTCTTATCAGCCAGAAACAAAAAATAAATAAGGAAAAATTATAATTTAAACCAGCATGGTGCTCCTTTAGTGAAAATATTAATGTTCTAGGAGATAGTATAACAAGGGGTCATAGTAATTGCAGTACCTGTAGTCATTTTTCCCCAGATCCCATGCCGTAGGATGGCAGGCAACCTTCCTGTTGTCGGTCGGCTCTGTGAGCATGGAGTTATTCCAGAAGCCCTCAGTCATTTTGTAGAGGCCGATGGAGGTGAAGAAGGCCTCAGCGGTTTTGAATATTTTAATTGCATCCCATTTCTGAAAGAGACAACGCCACCATTAACCACTGCTTCTGCACGGAGCCTGTTCCCGACAGCCGGCTTAACACAGGGCAGCTGATTTCATATTTATCTCCCAGCGACTTCAGATCAGCACCTGCATTACTGAGGGTAAGACGGTAGTGTCTGCCTTCGGCACTTCTGTACATTCTGCTGGGAACTGGAATTAAGTGTTTTCCACTCAAACAAAATAGGTTTCTTCACTCAGAGGTTCAGCAGATAGCATCTGACCCAGACCAGAGAAGCCCTCAATAAAAGATAAGGTAGTGAAGATAAAAAAGGCATTCCTGTCAGTAGCATATCAGATCTAGGATCCAACCCTTCAGCCACTTCAGTTGGGGACAACTCATTTGAGGGTGCGGAGCTGCACTCCCAGCAGATGACCATGAGAGGAGATCTTGGCCAGAACCATAAAACCTGGCAAATGTATCTAGAGGAGTTGCTTATCAGATTGTAATTACATGTTAATGTCCAGAATATTTTTGTCATTCACCAGTTTTATTATTTTACATAGCAGGAGCTCTGCATTTACTGGACTGAGTTTTTGCAGAGATTTAGGTGGCAGACAGCTCAGTTGGATGAGAATCCTAAATTGGGCACATCCACCAACAAGGATGAGTCCAGCCTTTGCCCCGAGGCTCTGTAAGTAATGCTTCCCTCCTTACGGTGGTACTTCAATATACACAAATTTATGACTACAAGGGGGTTAGTACTGTAAAATAGAGGTGACATTAATGCAGACTTGTGCAAACTGCTTATGAATCAAATTTAGCTATTCCTTCTCTTGCCAGCATAACATTTGCATGGAGTGCTCCTTATGAGAGGAGGGCAGATTTCAGGTGAATAATCACATTTCAGAAATCAAATTCCACCGATCACTTTTTATTTTATAAAAGGAGTGAAGCTTAGGCAAGACTACAGAGAGTTATCTTCACCCATGCTCTCGGTCTGGTAAAGGTGCTGTCACAGCTGTTAGCACTACAGATCTCAAACACAGACCTTATGGTGCTATGCAGTTATCAAAAGATAAGAGGCAGCATTGCAGTTTCCTAGCTGTATCCAAATAAACAAGACCGGCAAAAAACCCCCTGCGATATACAAACTATTTGATTATGGTAATGGCTGGCAAAGGTTATATTTGACACCAGCCAACTCCATGAGACCTGAAATATTTATATCTACGAAATATATCTCTTAATAGATAGGTGTCTCTGAGGAAAATGGACTTGGAGCCAAGATTAAGCCAGTCAAAGAGGGTGGGGAAGAAAGAGAGGAGAACAGCTAAGGGAAAAGACACAGTGGAAAATGCATGAATACATTAAGGTGAAGAGCAAAAAAGAACGCGGAAAGCAATGCTTTGCTGGCACTGTGTCTGCCTTAGGGCAGCTATGGTTTTCTAGAGAGCAGCTGACATGTGGTGTATAATTTTTATACCATCCAGATTTGTTACATAATGCATACTGCATAAAGGCATGTCTTACCTTTTCAACCATTGTGGAAGTTACATCAATGTTTGGTTTGGCTGGATAGGGAACGGTCAAGGCATACAGATTTGTCCAAAATCTACCCCACATATCACCTTCAAAAAAAGAGAGAAACATACAAATACTTTAAATGATTGATTACCTATTGTTCAAAAGTGCCAGACAGTTCTATAAATCGTGCAGTGTCATAAATAGAGACTTCTGTACATTTAAACAGGTCCGATCCAGATGTGGAGGGGAGCAGTTCTGGGAAGTCACGCATAGGTCAAACTCAGATCAAAGATTCTTTTGTTCCCCAAGATCAGCTATTCTTGTACAATACCGTTTCAGGACTGATCACCTTCCTAAAGGCCTATTCACACCTGAACATCCATGTTGTTAGTCCATGCGATTGCCGCTGCTGTGTTCATGTACATTACAGTTACAGCAGCTTGATGTTGCATGCTTTGAAAGCAAAGTCATGAAATGTGGGAGCTTAGGATAAGATTTAAAAGGAAAAACAAGTCTCTCTGAAACTCCCATTTCTAAGGAAGACAAGTGCTGCAGAGGGGAGGGAGAAGTCCCAGCCCGGAGATGGAGTTTTGAGCTGGGTGCCGCCAGCTCCAGCGAGGAGGAGGACACCTGCCTTCCCTACCTGCCTCTGCTACTAAGCACCTGTGTCATCTCTGCCAGGGACGACTTCTCCATTTCTCCTCTCCCCTTCTCTTATCTGTAACCTGTTTGTTAATATCCTGATTAAACAGGCAGATTACTGTGTTCCCATGTGCCTTGAAGGTGACTGTCCTGTGTACAAAGTCAGGCTTGCATGACACGACCGTGTTGACATACCCAGCAAGTGAGCAGGGAGGCATCCCGTGGAGCTGATGAGCTCGGGGCCGTAGACCTGCTCCAGCCGGTGCCTCACGTAGGCATGCAGCTGCTGGTACAGAGGTTTTATCTGGATGCAGAGGAGGAGAAGGAAACAAATAATTTTCTCTTTGCTCTACGCCACTCATCCCTCCTAAACAGAAAGCCTCAAAGGTGTCTCTGACGAAATTCTCCCGGCAGGTAAATGCACCCCAAACCTGCAGCTGAGCTTTACCCCCTGCCTCAGGGCTCAAGCACTGAGTCCAGATCCTAACCCCAGAAGTCCTGCTGAGATACAAGGGAGGGAGCATTGCTAACTTTAGATGCGGAGTATCAAGGATGCCATCTACCCCATGGGAAACATACCTCCTCCCATGGGTTCTACCTGGAGGAGAGACATGGATCTGCAGAGCTCCCTCTTTCCCAGCCTTTTGCACAGCCCGAGGGAACCAAGCTGGTCCTAGAATGGCTGCAGAGGTAAAAATGTAATGTATGTCTCCCAATGTCTCCCACATAGACTGAGATTAGCCAGTTTAGAGCAGGTCTCGTCTTCCTTCACAACATCGACACGTGAGCCCACCATCACAAAGCACAACCCTGTGGCGCAGGTGAGAGCTTTTTCCTGCCTCTACCTGCTCAAATGTCTTCTCCACATCGTCGACCAGCTGGTCACGGCTGTATTTGTATTCTTCTGGATAGTCCGCTTCATAATTTGCTCTCCAGTAATCTCCGTAGTCAGAATAACCTGTAAAGCATGGATGCATCACATCAGGACACCACTGCTCAGGTCTGCAGGAGCAGTGCAGCTCCCTGCTGATCCCATGCAAACCTGCAACCTTTCCCCCAAAGCACAGCAGCAAAGCATGAGATGCTCTGGGTCTAGAGGGGAGGAGAGTGCTCCCGCAATGCTCTATCCCACGAACATGCAGGTACAAGAGATTTCCAAGAAACGCAGAAATTGCAGTCATGGTTATCTGATAATTAGGGTCATTCCAGCTGGAGATGGAGGTCAAAGGAAATCATCACTCCTGACTCCTGCGGCTATGAGGGAGGGCAGAACTAAGGGGTTCTCACAGAAGGTATAAGCTGGTGGACATTGAATATGGGCCCCCTCCTCCAGCAACAAAACCACCAGGGCAGCTATAGACACCAGGACTGAAATTTAGCTCCCAGTTCCACTAAGTCTTCCAGTCCACTGAGTTCCATCAAGCCTGGAGTAGAAATGGCTCATAGCTGAGGTCTCTTCCTTAGTGGTATGGAGGAAGGTCATAATGACCATTCCTTCATGTTTGTTTTTTTCCTCTGTAACTATTTGGACTATAATTTCTTATTCCTGGTGTCTAGCTCCAGCTTGACAATTTTCACAAAACACGGAGTATGGGAAAGCAGGTGATACAGCTGCAGTTTGGCCAAGAGACAGATGATGTAGCTACTTCAGAAGCTATTTTAGAAGATCGCCAAAGAAAATTAGCAGCCACCTGCCATTGTTCCTTGAAAAGAGAGTTCCCTATGATTTGTGTGGAGATCTCTGACTGGAAGCACACTTCCCTTAGTGCAAAATCCTTTTTAAGCACCTGGCTGCATCAGCTGGCCCAGGCCTACCAAATCTGATCATTCTGGTTAGGGCATAATGCTTATAAATGTACCACTGCTTGTGGCTGGTGCAAGAAGGTCAAGGCCGACAGAAAAGAGGAGACATTGCCAAAACTCAGCAGCACTCAGAAGTTGTTTAAATTGAGCGTGCTTGCCCATAAGTCACAAGCAGTGCAATTCCGGGTAAGGCAGTATCTAATGAAGGGCACTGATGCATTATGGCATTTGGGAAAAGTGCCAACAAAGACATCCCCCTTTTGTTCCAGGCTGGTGGCAGACCTCTGGTCTGGTCAATGGCACCTGTCTGCACTGCCTCTCACTTCGCGACGTGCACACCCAGAGCAAACTATGTGCAAAGCGCTGCTCATCAACGTGTAAAAAAGTACGGGTTTTGAATTCCTGTGCAAATTGTGCAAGACTGCGCTATGTTTGTTAATTTCTGGAAGCCAGAAAAAAGAAAAAAAAATTGTGACTTACCATTAAGCTTTGCAACCTCATTTTTAAGTTCAACATACTCTTTGTATAATGGTCTCATCATCCTGCCAACATCAGCTCTCCAGCCTTCCCAGGCCCACAGTCTCTCATGATAATCCGTGCTGTTAGCCATAATAGCATCCAGACCTGTCAGAACAAAAAAATAAGTACTAGGCCTTGAAAAAGCAGAATCTTTTTATTTTTCTTTCACAGCAGGCAAATGAGCCAAAGCAAAAGAAATTTCATGAACTAAGAGGAAAACACTTTGTATTTGATATACTGAAATATCCCATTATTTTATTGCGTCCTTTTCTGATTTAAGGTTTTCCCCTTCTCTTTAAGAGACATGGAGCAGATCATGAGTCCCTTAAATGCTCTCTGTGCAGTAGCTTCCCTTAAGTTGGTAGCATTCTTGGGACTGGCCTCAACGCAATGTTGAGTCCAACAAGACTTTGATGACAGGGGAAAAAATAGACTTTCTGTGACGTAGGCAAACCCCAGGTGACAAGCAGGCTGTCACACAAGCTGAGCAGCCCTCTCCGAATTTTATCTACTACAAGTAGGAGACAGTATGTCTCGTGGGCAGCAGGCCCACTGGAGGTCCCTGAACTGCAAGGTGCAATTAAATTATGACTAAGCTTTAGATAGCAGGATATATCTATTGAAACGACAGCCTGCTCTCTTACTGTCAGGAGCCACCCTTGGGCTTTTTCTTTTTGAACCCTCAGTGTAAAGGACACAGTAGGGGCGGTGGTTAGTACCGTACCTGGCTCCAGCACCAAACACTCAGTCGGTTCAGTGATTTTACAGACGGTCCCAGTGCTGTAGATGGTACTCATTGTATTTAGCACAGTGCTCAGCTGCAAGTTAGATGCAAGATAGCCCGTTAGAAACCCACTCCGTGCAAAATAACAGCCAATTATGCTAATTCCTTAAGAGCTGGATTCAACACTTCACCCACCAGCTTAACATTTAAGCATATATTTAAGCTCAGTAGAGATTAATAAAAGAATTTGCCTAAATGCATTACTGAACCAGGACCTAGCTGGAAAAGACAGATAATCTCCCAAATATGTGACGTAATCTACAGGTCCTTAATATCCAGTCAGACAGAGCTCTGGATTTAATGAGCACAGACTGTCACGAGAGAGCTATCAATATACAGCAGCAATAAAACAATAAACTTTAGCAATGTGCTTCCATAAGCGTGGACCCACCTAAACTTTCCAGGTAGGTGGTGATTTTGAATGGCAGCAAAAAGGGCCCCTTCTGCAGATGCTGCCAGACTGACCGTTGCTTATGGTTTTTAACATCACATCACGCTGATTGCATAGATCTGCTGATTCTCCATTACAGAGAAGTTATGGCTCATGTCTTGGGTCAGCTGAAGGCCAAATGCATCTGATATCATTCAGCTCTATCTCAGAAGCTATGCTACATAGCTGTTTTTGGTTTTTGTTATGTTTTCAGGTTTTCATACCTCAAGAAAAACATGCACCGCTTTTAGCTTTTCCTTTAGGACTATGTTATTTCTCATTTAAAGCTTTAAATCAGACCTATGTAGAATGGTCAGTGGGAGGGGTAGTTAATGACTAGCTCTAACTTTACCTCTGTCAGCATTAAAATAAGCGGGCGCCCAGGGAAATTTTTGTATCAGAGAATAATACTTAAATATTCCTATGGAATCCCACCAGACTGTACAAAAAGTCACTTTTCAAGCAAGAATCAACAATTTCAGCCCCAAAGGCCATTTATCTAGGAAACTGCAAGTGTCTAAACAGGGAGGATACTGAAGAAAATACCTCCTCAACAGAGACAGCATTACCATCAGTGCACTGCTGTGCTCCAAAATAAATACAAGTTTGTATGAACTGTCAGCATTCCCAACAAGGTAATCTGTCTTTCCAGAAACACATCTGATTTGGATCAGACAGGAGATCCAGCCAGTCCGCTGCTTTTCTTGCTCGGTGGTTAACACTGCTGATCTTAGCAGAAAAATCTCAGGATCCTCCTATAATCAGGACTGCAGGATCCCTTCACTCAATGCTATGTTTCCATTTGATCTCCAGCAAAGGAAACTAATTTAACCCTCAAGTGTTTGGTTATTAATCCCTTTTGAGTTTGCATAGCTGCTCACTCCAATTCCACATATAATCGTTATCCATATACATGCCTTTTATATGAACTTGTCAGTGAAAATGTCAAATCTCGTTATGAATCTTGCTAAATCTCACTGGCCTTCAGCAGCTTTCTGTGGAAGGAAGTCACCAACCCTCCCCGATGTCAGGCATCCCAGGATGCCCACTGCATAGAAACATCCCCTTTTTCACAGTCTGATAATGCAACATGTGCAGAGAAAAAAAGACTTCCTCCACCTCCACCTTTTTGACTCATTGAATGTCCTTTCACCCATCTCTTTCTGCTCATTGCCCTAGGTCTGGACTTAGCCAAGCACTTACCACAGGTCCTCTTTTCCTCTTATGACTAATCTGGCCACTTGTGCAAGGACAGCTCTGAGGCGTGTGTGTGTCTGAAATTCACTGCACGGATTACGTGGCAAAACTGCTGACTTGAACGGGAACCAGCTTCCTAAGCCAGACCACCCCTCCAGTCCCGTTCTGCTATGAGCACCCTGTACAGGTAACTCTCCGTGCCGACGCTGGGAGACAGCATCATCCCGAGACAAGCAGGGTGGCGACAGCACCGTGCCCTCGCTCGGGGGTGTTGTGGGAGGCAGCTCAACTCACCCGACAAAAATGAGCTACATTCAGCAACTTACTCTGCTGTATTTTTCCGGTGACAGCACAGATGATCCTCTGTCCTGGAGAATCTGGATCTGGAGCCTGGTGAGAGGATCCTGGATGCTGGCTAACGGGAAGCTGCTGGCATTCCTGGAGGCCTCGTCGTAAAATGCGGACCACTTGGCATCCGCCTCATTCTGAAAGGGGTCACACAAACCCTGAATTACTCTGCCAAAATGTGCAGCAGCCTGATGTACTCAGTGGGCAAAAACATTACTTCTGGGGAGAACTTCATCTGTGGAGACCACCTGTGGATTGCGGGTTGAGCACTTTTTGGAGGACTTTTTGGCTTTGTTTTATTCACACATCCAGATAACCATTTTTCTTTGGAAATAGCAAAAAGCAGGACCGTCTCCTCACACCATGCTTGTTATAATTGATCCAGCATCACCTAGCTGTGTTCCCTGCTACTCTAAATCACCACGTATTCTTCCCTTAGTGCTTTTCTTCACCCACCTGTGCCTAACAGAAACCAGATACAAGCAAGGGCACAAGTGTTCTGTGACACAGATGTTATTCCCCATTTCTGCTTCAGTAGCTGTGACAGACAGCAGCCAAGATATTGATATTGAGTCTTTTCATTATGTAAATATCACTTTCTCCTGAAGTTTTGGTAAATAAAAGATTATAATTAGGCATAGGAGGCTCTAAACAGGTGCCTAAACTGGGCATGCAAAACCTCAATGTTTTGCATAAGATTGCTTTTACCACTGCTGCAATTACATACCCTGACATGTGAAACTCCCAAATTTCAGTGCACAAAGTAGCACCATAAGGACATTATTTGGATTTGGGACTGTCTTATTCTTATTCATCTCTTTTTAATGTGTTTGTACATAGTTTAGCACATCAGCACCCATTCCTAAATGGCAACAAGAACAATACTAATTAACCTGAGTCCTTGGGAGAGTTTAATTAATTGTGCTCATGCCAGAGCTTTCCGGGTTGCAGAGAGGGCACCTGTAACGCCCACCCCTCCCTGTCGAGGCATCAGGAAGCACAAATGTCATATTGTGCCTGAAGAGCTCTTTCAGGCACACGTCACCCCTGTGCAAACCCATGGCGAGGCCAACGCTTTCGCCAGGGCTGTGCCCGGGTTGTCCAGCCCCGTGCGCCATGGACCCACCGTACCTGCTTTAGGCTCCAGCGAGAGAGGCAGTGGCAGACGTAAGCCCTTGGCATTCCCATCCCCGCATCTCCCCCCGCCCACGCAGCCCCTCTGCGGGAGGGCAGCCGTCACTGGCAGGCTTTCCAAGCTCTCCAAACAGCCCTGCCGCTGCTCAGCGGCTTGCAAAGCCCAGTGGGCCAGAGCTTGATAAGGGCCCAGAGGAAGGGCATCGCTGTGTAAACCTGCCTCTGAGCTCCTCGTCCTGAGCAGGGACAGAGAGGTGCCTTCGGAGCGGCGGGGCAGAAGAGGGGGCTCTTTGGCTACAAAAGCCGGGGGAAAGATGTTAGCTTGCTGTCTGATTTTTCCCCGATTAGAGAAACCGGTTGATAAGTCAAAGGAATAGTTACAGGATTTGTGGCCCAATTTACAAGGAAAATGGATGGGAAGAAGCCAGAAGGGACAGTATTCATTAACTCTGCTCCTCCAGCAGAAAGGGAGGAGGGGAAGCCGTGGGTTTATTACCAGCGCTACTGAGGAGATCAAGTGAGAGAAAACGTTCTCTCTGAACACTGGACTAATTGGTTCTTATAGCTGCTATCTCCTCCTGTATTTTATTAGCATCTCATTAATGCTGAAAGTACTATATGGGGCTTTCATTTTATGTGTTTGGAAACGTTACAGTTTAAGTACCTGGTGCCTTGGAAAACATTCCAGATTGACAATGATTAGTCATTAGGATTTCTTCCAGCAACCAGTCTCCTTGCTTTAATTAAGAAATACGATAATTAAACCATGTTTTAATTAAGCTGTAAGACCACAAATTGAAAGACCTAAACCATTATGTAAAAGCAGATGTAGGATGTTCAGCTTCATTTTTATGCTCTGAATTGTTTTTCTGTAAAGCTTGAGTTAACATTAGAATATACGCAGCTACAAAATCCAAGGTGTTTTTGTTCATTCTGAAAGGCTCCAAGGCTACGAGATGCTAGGCTGAGGCATGGCAATATGGGTAACCAGCCAGATCATGGCTGACTGCTCTTGATAAACACAGTACTTGCCTAGGGACCCCGTTGGCTGGGACAGCTAGAGGTTGGTGTTGTGAAGCAGGGAAAACTGCATTGCAAGATAGCATAAGTACAAATGCTGTGGTCCTTCCTGCAGATAGAAATTGACTTTCAAACCAACGTACTAGACCACTGTACTACAAATTCCACTGCTGCCGTTTGGAAATCCATGATCTCACTTCATTTTTCCCAGTTTAATACCTCCATGCAGTCTACCAACAGCGCTGACTATGAGAAGAGTGGGGGGGGCGGGGGGGAAGGTTCCCTACTAGGTAAAGGGTGTGGACCACTATATAAAATCATCAGCAAACATTTAATAGAATGCCTACATTCAGAAAACATTTGCATATTCAGTGAGAAGTAAAACAATTTCAGCAACAGAGAAAAGAGCGCGTTGTCCGTGTCAGTAAAAAGCCCAGTGTTAGTTCAATCTTACGAAAAGTGGGAGACCTAAGCTGACGAGGAAATCCCATTCCCTCGCGCCGCAGGGCAGCACCTAGCCTGGCCCTGGGAGAAGACCATCGCCTCCTGGCTGTGCCCTCTCCAAGAGGAAAGAGGCCCCACATAGAAACGCCGCACTGGGAGGCACTGGTGGTGGTGGACCCCGAGCAAAAGAAGGCGTCTCTCTCCATCCAGGTCAGATTTTGGGGCCGAACATGCAGCGCTCCCTTGCCTTTTCCCTGTGCTCCCCAGGGTGACTCAAGGTGATGGCTAGGGACAAGTCCAGCCCCCGGCCGCCCCCGTGCAGTGCGAGGGCAGCCCAGGCACCAACCCTAGGCTGTAGAGGCTGGTAGTGGCCCAGGCACCTCCAGTGAGGCATTGCTACGTTAAAGCAAGCCCCTCTACCCTCCTGAAAATAAACCACAGCTACTAAAGAAGTAGCACTCCAATTTCAGCCAACCTCGGTGGAACCAAAATAAACTAGAAAGTAGCTGTCAGATTCCTAAAACAACAGTAAAACCCACAGGGCAGAGCACTTACCATTTTCCTGGCATTCTCCTCGGTGATGTTGGTGTCGTAGTTCCATGAGGCAAGGGACCTCTCATAGCTGATACTCTCTGCGCTACTGTTAAACTCTTGTAGGAACATTTGGGCTTGTTGTGTGACATCCTGAGGGGTCACAACAGCGCTCAGACCACAGAGAAGGCAGAGGTGGACCAACATATTCGTGTCCGGGCTGAGAACCTCCCAATGAAGTAGGTTTCCTCAGGTAAGCTTCTCTGTCGGGCTCTGTCTCATCAGCCTTCAAGCATGGCTAGCGTGAAGAAAAGAGGCTGAATCCAATTTGCTGGGCCTTTTATAGGTTTTATCCATTGTAGGAGAGAAAGGAAAAAGTTTTTTATAAAAAGCCAAATAAACAAAAGTCAATGATTAACTTTGGAAAAACATAATTCCTCCTGCCATTTTATGGCCTTCTTATAAAAGGCTTTTACTTTTGGTTAATGTTTCCCAAATGTGCTGTCAATGATACAGCTGGTCACTTTATCTATAGCCTGCCCGTGTCTCTGGTAGCTCAGAATCTGTGAATCCTTTAACAGGTTGGTGATAAGCTGTAAAAATATTTAGAAACTTCACTGAAACACCAAGCCGTGAACCTTAACTCCCAGGCACAAGAAACCCAGTTAGCCTGACATAGGGTACCTGGTTGGGTGTTTAGGCCCATGTTTTAAAAGGCTTTGCAAAGCCAAGTGATTTGGAGAACATACCTTATTTTCAAAGCAACTGGGGCATATAAAACCAGATTTTTAAACGTGTTCACTGAACGATCAAAAAGTAGCAAGAGACTTTGTGGGATCACAGCATCTTGCGTAGAGACCTAATCTGAACTATAAATCAACTGGATTTAAGTACTGAGGTGTCTAAGACTACTAAGATGACTCCAGTTTAATATCTAAATACCTTTGCTAATCTAGCTCGGAACCTAGCACTTACTGCAAATCAATGGGAAAATCAATGCATGAATTAGTTCCTGAAATGCAGCTTGGGTTGAGTGTTATTGATCAGACAATACCTTAGTACTTTTTAAATTAGCCTATTTCTGCTCAGGATGACTTGGTTGGTTTGGTTTTGGGTTGGTTTGTTTGTTTCTTGGGGGGGTGCTTTTTGAGCCGCAACTCTGCAGCCACATCCATGGGGTTGGTTTCCAGTTCCCGGCAGAGCTCTCCAAAACCACTATGAGTCTGCCTACATGGGAGCAGCAGCAATCAGCCCCTTCATTGCCAAGGCCCAAGACAGGAGCTCCAGCCCTCCATGTGCGACGGGCTGAACACAGCACGGCCTCAGCAGGGCCACCAGCAACAGGCGTCCCCAGCAAGACCCCAGAAACCAGGAAGCACCTTGCTTCAATATCTTCTGATACCCATGCCCTGTGGACCAGGGACAAGTGATCTCTGTCATCCACGTGCAATCCTCTAACAATATTTTTTTTTCAAGGGAAAGCCAACAACATTCACTCAATCCTCCCCCAGAGGTCACGTTCCCTAAATCGCATGTTACTCTTCTTGGTGCCATCCAGACTCGCCACATTTTGTGCTTCCTCAGCAATGATGTCCACATCTGATCGTAACCGAAACCTTATCACTGATCAGTAGTGCAATCATCATCTGCATCTTACACGCTGTACCTTGCTGATACACACCTTCTTTCTGGCGACATTAGCCAACATTGGCTCACATTCCAGTTGTGACCTTTCTGGTAGCACTGCTACCTGCTCAGCCGTTCCCCTTTTTGTCTCTGTACATCTAGTTCTAGGGTGGCACTAATTAGTGCATTTTGAATTTATCTGGGCTGAAGTCCATCGCACTGATTTCAGACCATTTTTCCAATTTTTTATGATCATTTAGAATTGTAATCCTTCAGAGGACTCCCAGCTTGGCAATGCCTGCAAACCTGTGAATAGATAAGTTTTCTCTTCCCACATCCAAATCATATGGGATAAAGCAAGGCCCAGGAGACCTATCCCTTAAAATGGCCCTTCTTCTTGACTGAGAACCATGGAGCCTGTTTTTTAAGTAATTGTGTGCCTTTAGTGATTCTTGTCTAGCTCATCATTCCCTAATAATTCCAGTGAGACTGTCACATGGTGAAATGTTGAAAAGTTTTTGTGTTGTTGTTTCATCTGTTGTCTGTCAGAGCAGAGAATTATGTCTGTTATTACCTTGATGTGATTTCTTCTCCTCCAGTAGCGAACAGGGACTATGTTGACTATTCGCTTTAACTCTTTTATTTTCTCTTCTCTGCTGGTAAGTTAACTGCACAATCACTGGACCCAGTACTTTTTAGGGTACTAAAACGGGGCTGGCTGATCCAAAATTCCCTTTTTATATGCAGGTGTTATTTTCTTCCCCCTTTATAGTGCTCTGGTGCCTTCCTCAGGGGCAGCCCTGATAGCTGTTGTCTCCCTGCCGTGGTGCAGGAGTCACCCGTGCTCCTCGCTCCAGCCTGCGGCTGCCACGTGCCCATGCACAGCCCTGAAAGCCCCAGGGGTGCCTGCACGACCCAGGGGCCCCCAAGCAGTGGGATACTTGGGGGATACCTGGAGGGGAGAGAAGGGTGTCACCTTGTTTCGCATAGGGAGTGCATCTGCACCTGCATTTAAGTGTGTGTGCAAGCATTGCGGTGAGCTGAAAATGTAGCAGGGCGAGTCACACTGAATTACGCTGCAGATTTGCAGCCTTATTTCTACGTTCTTTTCTATTGCATACCTAATTGCAATACTTGGTATCATATCTGAGGAATAATACAAGAATTACAGTGCATCTTTCTTGCCATTGCTTTAACACAAGAGAAAAAACTTTAAGCTGTGAGATGAATTAGCACAAACTTATGTTTTGAAAAACAGCGTTACAACAGCGGGGGGCCACTGGGCTCCACGCACATCATACTTTCATGGATGGATTTGCTCCCATTGAGCAGGCACATGGGAGACCACTGGATACAGACTTATTTGTGTCAGCCTTACTACCACGGCAGGTTTTCTGCAGGATGGCCGGGCTGCGAGCTGGGAGTGATTGCTGTAGCCTGAGACGGTGACGGCAGGTCTACGGGGAGAGGATGCCATCCATCCTTGGATGAGCTGGGAGCATTTCTTGGGGTGGACCTTCAGGCTGGTCTGGAAAGCTGGCGAGAGCACGGAGACAATTTGTGCCACAGAAAAGGGAAACAGCAAAAAACTGAGAGAGGGAAGTACCTCGACCCTTTTCAGGAAATCCAAACCTCCAGCAAGGGCAGCAAGGCAGCAGCCGTCAGGTTTGGCTGACAGGAGAAGAGCAACTGGGAGTTAAAATCCGGTCTCAATCAAATACGTTGTTGTATGCGATGGCGGCCAGCCTGCCTGGCTCGGAGCAAAGACGACTATGTCAGTTTGCCACCGTTACAGTACAAAGGCTGCGGGTAACCTGACACAATAACACAGGCTCATTCTCCTCCAGCGTGCCAGTCCTCCCCTCCACCCCTCGAGTCTGCAGCGTGAGCTGTGGCTCCCAGCTCCTACCTGGTATTCCCTGTCTGGTAGTCCCCAGGGTCCGACTTGTCTGACATCTGCTTAAATAGCTGTCCACCAATGTTCAACTGTACCCTGGCTCTGTTAGAGCAGTTTTCTGCCTCATCACTCATGTTGTTGGCTGAGCTGTGCTATGAAACTAGGACTGCAATAACAGAGAATTGCATTTAGGGCATGCCTCAATAAGAAACCACTGTGTTGTGTATTGGGCACCACACACCCTTAAAATTGCTTAAAATACCATTATCAGGCCATGTTTCCAGGCAGGAGCACTGCTTAAGCTCTCTGCTGCACTTTGTCATTCTGCCTAGTGCATTAGAGACGGACATAAGCATTACTCGGTGACCGATTTGCAGAGAGGGGCTCTGAAGAGCTGTGGCTGCACGGCGCCGGGGCTGCCTGGCCTGGAGCATCCCCAGGGAGGACGAGCTGCCACGGGACAGCCACCTCACCGCAGGGCTGCGGCTGCCCCACTCCTCTGCCACTCCTCTGCCGTTTGCCAAAGAGCGGCTCACATCAGTTAAATACCTGGCAAATCCTTGCTCTGAGGACTCCTCGCAGAGTGGCTTTGTGGAGGCAGCGGACAGCCCGGGGGTGGCTTCAGCACATCGCCCTGACACAGCAGATGATGTGCTTGGAGAGGGGCCGAGCTGCCACAGCTGCACCTGGGCATCACTGGGGGACAATCCGAGATCTTCTCCCTCTTCCTCATGCTTCAAACTGGGGGCTGGGCAAATAGTCCTTTTAATCCCCCGAGCTGCCTTTTTCCCACATGACTAACTCTTCTGCATGTGTGACATCCGCCTTTTCTCAGACGAAAGCCCTCCCTGGCTCACCAGCTGCCCTCAGCCCGTGCATCGGGGGCTTTCCCCATGCTGGGAGCCCTCTTACAAGAAGGGGCTTTCGTGAGATCCTCGTGTCCGCTCTCTAGGTGGGGAGCAGAGCTGCATGGCGGCGAGGAGGACTGACGTCTCTGCTCCTCTGCAGGCAGGCACAGCCCATCCTGCCCGACCTCTGAGCCACCTGGTACCAGCTCCCGTGCAAAAGGCACGTACCAGCAGCCAGCCTCGGCTCGAGCATCAGCAGTTTGGGCTTAGCTGGCTCTTCCTCTGCAGAAACGTCCAGTGCCTTGGACGACTAATCTGTATCCCTCCATAAGCTCCCGTCCCAAGACAGGCTGCTTCGCTCCCTGGATTTCAGACCTAAAGAGAAGCTGTCACCTCTGCCCCACCCCTTCACGCTCCAAGGGAGGCGCAGGCTGGTGGCTGTTGCCCAGGTCAAAGCGTGCCCAGCATCGCCAAGGAGGCAAGTGCCCCGTGGGCAGGGGCAAGTCCCAGATCTGAAGAAACATCAGGAGCTGTGTAAAGATGCTGTCAGTTGCCCAAAGCATCAAGAAACCAAAGTGTTCTTGCAAGGTTTAGGAGAAAGCATTGAAGCTGAATGATTTTCAGGAAGGCAGATGAGTGTACAAATCGGCAGGTTAAATCAAGACCATATGTTAAGGAGACAGAGGAGAGGGAACCATTCAGGGGCACAACATCCTGTATTCCTTACACCTTGTCCATTACAAAAAGTCCCCTTGCCTCACCAATGAAGGGAAGGGTATCGATCCTGCAAAACACAGCTTTTCATCTAGGCAACCCGCATTTCTCATTTCAGTTTTACTAAAGCAGGAGTGAGTGGTCCCAGTTTTACAGTGACCATGTGTCTGCACATCAGCATCTACAATGTCATTTAGATACAATATCATAGAGAACATTAGTCCAAAGTCTAAAACTCCTGTTGGTCTACAACTGATAAAAGCTACACACTGTAATTTGTAGCAATTAGAATCTAAATGATAGGAGAGCGGCAGAAGCTGATAGAGAGATAATGCCACAACACTCTCCCCACTTCTCCAAAATTAAATGTTTTCTATCTAACCATTGCTGTAGCTAATAAGATGCTTTGACAGCTTCAGGTTGCCACCTCTAAGGGAAAGGGAAACACAGCAGGAAGGAAGAGGACAGATAGCAAAATCAAACTTTTCTTTTTGGCCTTAAGTCAAATTCAGTTCCTACTGAAGCTGCTGACTTTACTGAGAACAAAGGTGAACCTGTGCTATATAGGTAGAATCCCTCTGCACCGTTTTATCTTGGGCAGAAGTGCAAACATCAATCCAGCCACAGAATATCCAGTTAAAATGCAAATGCATTATGCTAAGTGCATCCACAGTGCTTAATGTATTCACAAAACTGAATATACTGACACATTTGTGCTGGCAAGAGTGTATCACTCATCACTGTCAACGTACTTTAGCTTTATGTGATTCGAAAACTAGGAAGTTCAGTCCATCAAATTAGGCATATCTAACAGAGCAAATTTTTCATTAGCAATTGTCCGGTAGCGTAGGAAGCTGCGGTGTCACTCCGTTGCACACATCCCTTATTGCACGCCACATTAAAAGGAAACAAAAACCTTGAGAGGCCAAAAGGAACTGCTCGTAGAAAACCAAGCACAGATTGCTCATTGCTAATGGATTGTGGACAGTTGGTCAATGCATTTTCTGTAAAACTTGGCACATTTAAAACAGCTCATTTCATGAGTCACAGGTTACTGCACTGATGAACTGACGAAATTTCTGAGGGCATCTGAGACATGTTTTTAAGAGTATCTAGAAACACAGACTCCCACTTTTCACTGGGAGTTATTTTAAGTCTTTGTTGCACTTCTGCCCTAAGTTTTAAAGTAATTTCTTTTGTTTTCCCACATGGGGGAGGTTACACA
The DNA here is from genome assembly GCF_964195595.1 of Calonectris borealis. Classification (NCBI taxonomy): domain Eukaryota; kingdom Metazoa; phylum Chordata; class Aves; order Procellariiformes; family Procellariidae; genus Calonectris; species Calonectris borealis. Next base: position 135,583,748 of record NC_134312.1, on the reverse strand, counting down.
TGAAAAACTCTGTCAAGATGTGATAACACTCCTTGCTTTGTCAAAACTGATGCTCAGTTCTTGGAACCAAACTCTCAAACCAGAAGCTCTTGTGCTAATGCTGTGATTTGTATTAATTTGGAAATTATTTCATTCTCACAGTGATGAAGGAATAAGACTTGAATCCTGTCCTGAGGCTCCCTGTGCCCACTTCACCCTTCTCTTTTGCGAAAGAGTGAACTGGCTTCAGCTATGTCGTCCCTCAAAATGCAGAACAAAGGTGTCCCCTTACGAAGGCATAGCCAGGAAAGTGTTCTCCATGAAGGTCAGTGCGACAGAAGCAAACGTCATACCTGGACAAACAAATAGGAGCATATAGTCTGCAAAAGGCCCGTGAGGTCATCCCCCCAGGCTCTTCAGCACTGGCAGAGCCCCGGGGGAATACTGGGTCCGGTGGTCAGTTACAAACTTCAAGGTGGGCTAACAGACAGCCTCAAGACTTTGTACACTGTCCTGAAAGAGAAGAGGCAAATGCTGATGCAACAGAACTAGTCGCATCAGTCTAGTTTTCTCCAACACACAGTAAGCCTCAGCTTGCAGGACAGAGTGGTTAGCTTTCCTTAAAGCAAGTGGCAGAATGGCTTGAGTAAGGACTCACAGTTTGCAATTTTCCCTAAATAAACATCGATAAATAAGGATTACTAATTTCATTTACAAAATCGTCTGTGGTCGATACAATGCTGAAGGTTGTGCACAGCAAATGGTTGTGTCACAACCGACTCGGTCCCTAATTTAAGGAGGGCACTGCAGAGTTCCCGATGTCCTCCAGCACTCCAAATGCGTAACTAATGACTGACAGCGTAAACAACTTACTCATGCATGATTTGTGCTCATTCTAGCCTAGACATCAATACTGTCTCTCGAGTAAGCTGAACAGAACTGCAACGTCCTTCCTGAAATGTCGACTGGCTGGGCATGTGGAGCTAGCGATAAACATCGCAGATTTTCTTCAAACAGAACTTCTCTGGCTTTATTGCTTCATTTAATTGAATTTTCTTTTCTCCTCTCTTTTCTCAAATGCAGCTCTTGAAAATGAAACAGTTCAGTCTTGGGCACACCATGCTTCTTTGTTGAAATTCATTGGCACGGCACAAACGTAACTGAAAGCAGAACCAACTTGTTTTTAGGAAGTAGTTTACAGCATAGTCTATATTGCTTGTTACTCACTTTCCTGTTTGTCATCAGGTCGTTCAATGGCAGGTGGTTCAGAGGAAAAAAAGCAAAAATTACACAGTTACATATAACATCTGGGCCAGATCCTCAAGGGATATAAATTGTCGTCGTACCATTTGTAGGCTCTGGAGGACAGGCTTTACCAAATCAAAGTGCTCTTTGTTTTCTAATACGATCCTGCTGCACAAAGAGACTAGAAAAGAGATTTATTTCTTCTGTAGCGCTGTGCCCTTGATTAACCTAGTTTGTGGCACCTATTTCAGTAAAAAAGCTAATACCAACACTGACTTCAAAGCATTGCTAAGTGTGATACCTGCCTGATCATGGATCATTTGCTTCTCTCAAGCCATTTTCTGTCAGCAAAGAGGCAAGCAAGATGTATGCTCTGGGTGAATCCCACATCATCATTAGTAGAAAATTATGCCAAACTGCTATAAAGTAATTACACGGCTAAAAGGTGAGCTGGGAGGAAGTCAGTGATTAAATACTTACCACCAGAGTCAGCCCACATCACATAATGTTTTGTTCAGAGGCTTTCAATCTCTTTTCAAATCACTGGCCAGTGCCATGGGCTGAATTGAACCTTCACTCAGGCCTTGAGAAGTATGCTCAGATATGCTCGGCCCTTTTTCATATCAAGTGAATTTTATTTCGGTATCATATAGTACAATACTCGATAACAGTAATTCTTAATCGGTAGCTCGAGGTTGCTCTTGCACCGCCAAGCTATTCTCACCGAAATCTTTCACGGGTTCTTGCAGAGGTGCTGCAATCCATTGTGGTCATACTGCAGTGCAGCTGTCATACAATGCGAAAAGTGTAGAGGTTTAGAAATGATGGGATCTGAATTACGGCAATAAAACTCTTCCTGAGTGAAAGACCTTGGAGCAATGACTGAGGAAGCAATAATAACACTGTACTCTATATCTTCCCTCCAAATGATCTTAAACACTGGTAAGCTTAATCTTTGACATTCCTGTGAGAAATATATCTCCATGTTGTGGATGGTAATTTTGAAGCACTGAGATATTATCACTAATAGCTGACTTTATTAATCCTTTTCCCGAATGGAGCAGCACACCCTCTGGGCCAGCGAAGACGCAGTCCTTGTCCAGAGGGACCGTCCAGCAGGACATCAAAGACAACTGTGACAGATGAGACCACGTGAGGCAAATGATCAGCGGGATCCATAGTTTTATTTTGCATTTAGCCCTCCTCTCCCTGCCTCCCCTAGCCCCGCTCAGCTTTCTCCCTTCGCCCCGCTGCTTCCCCTTCTCCTCCCTATTCCTCCCCTTCTGCTCCCCCCGTACCCAAGAGCCAGCTCTGAGTCAAATGGACAGCCAAAAGTGCTCGATACAGCCAAAATGCTGAAGGATTTGTACCCTGGGAGACAAGAAACCTTTGTACCATTCAGGACACTGGAGGGTCCTTTACAAGCAGCTTTTACCCTGTTTCACCCTGCTCCTGTTGGTGAGGAGTCTGATGAAATAACCCTAGTAAGTAAATGGGTTTTCTAATATTGCCTCCAAACATGATACAGGAAACAGGATGGCTAATCGTCAAATCCTGCCTCCAGTGACGTGGGCAGCTGTTTGGTGACTGCTGATACCATATTTTGCTTCAACACACTTCCATTCTCTACGTGCAGTTAACCACATGTACAACTCCCCTTTACTGGGGCCCAGTTCTTCTGAAATCAGTACGACTTTTATCACTGATTTAAATGGGAACGGGATTAGGGCACAGATAGCACAGTCTGTATGTATGGCTGACTTCAAAGTAATCCAACAATGCAGTTCAGGGTCTGGCACGATTTGATGCCCTCAACTCCCAGCCACACAAATAGGAAACACAGGTCTGAATGGCCTCTGCCGACTTACCACCACCTCCACGTTCTCATTCAGGTCGGGAGCATCAAGCCCAGCAGCTGGTGTTTCAAGCACTGAATCTTTTCAAAAGCTATCCAGCTGTCACATGAAGAGTTCAGCTGACCCCAGGTTCGCTATATCTTGGAAATCTGCTCTAGTTTTATTATTAAAAAATGTAAGGAAGATTTTTTCAAAGCGCTGCAAAATGCCCTCATAGATTTAATGAGAGCTGGGCCACTAACCAAAGACTGTACCTTTGGAAAATCTGACCTTTGTTGCAATTTTTAATTTCAACAAATTCCAAACTTTCGCAACTTTTAATTTCCAGGTCATGTAATCTGTGACTTTAACTGTTAAGTGGGAAACATTTTTAGTACCAGATCCTTGGTAGTCCTAAAGTTACAGATGACCCAGCTGCTTTTAACCTGCTCTTATGGAGGCTGTAAAAGCTTCCATAAAAAAAGCTTTTTTTCCCTCGATAAATTAAAACTTTCATGCACTGATCACTATTCCATCCAAAGGCATACAGCACATCAGCAAACGGAAGTCATTTTACAGAGAAACTTTTGCACATGGCTTGAAAGAAAGCCCAGCAAGAATTGACAATGATAGATGATCTCCCCAGTGACATTCAGGAATAATGCAGTTTCACATTTATATCAGGGAAAAACAAGCAATAGACATATTTAAATAATCATTGAAAATTAAACGCCTGACACAAGGCAGGTTTTAACCCTGTTCTGCCACACATCTTCTGGAAACCTTTAATGGGTATCATTTGAGGTCTTCTCATTTGCTTTGCTCATGAACAAAACCTTTGTAATGGAGGCTCGAGTGTATGTGTTATCAGCAAAAGGTTCTCTTGAGGGAAATTAAGTGAAAAGACATCTTTCTTGTCTTCATGTTTGACATTCAGGAGTAGGTGACGAGATAAGGTAGGCACAGGAGTCTTTCCAAAAACCGCCAGATAGCAATGGCAGCATTTCATAAGGACGTGAACCGTTCATCATCTGCTGCAAAGACTCCATTAATGTGGCCTGCTTTTAAATCCAGTGTTTCGCAAGGAATCCCATTTTCTACTGTTACTGTCACTTCGCCTTTCTCTTCTAAATTTTCTCTCTCTGTTGACTCTTTATTCTTTCTAAAAACAAGGAAGAGAAAATAATCTTATTCTGTTGACCTGCAGCACTCCACCACAATTCCACAGACAGAAAACTGCGCATTTAGTCAGAAGTTTATCACAGGTTATGTCTGAAAGGCATAATCTGGTGCACCTCTTTGCTATTGTAAATATACCATGGAAGATGGGAGGCCCACATATTGGAAGGCCTGGTTTAGTGGTTTGAGGTCAGGATTGAGAATCAGAAAACATAGAGCAAACATGTTGTAAATATGTTATAAACATTACTTCAGCTCCTTGTTCTGTTAAATGACTGGAGGGTATAGAAGGAGAGGTTGGTGCAAAACAAAAATGGAAAAAATCTCTAAAACTGTTTTTGCTTTACGTCAGGAAGGACTGCACTAAACATCTAGTCTAACCCTGTTATGTATGTCACAGATTTCACCCCATGATGTGGACAAATTAAAACATACTTTTTAGAAACAGATCAGCTTTAGACTTCGGCCTCCAATGATGGAGACTAGAGTGCCCTCACACTCCTTGACGATCTTCAGAAATTAGGTACTCTCAATGCTGCAAATCTGCATTTTTAGTTCAAACTTCATTAACAGCCACCTTCCTACCCAGTATTTTATACTTTTGTTTTCTAGATCACACAATTGCACGGCTTTCACTTTTCCAGGCTCCAGTTCTCACCAACAGCATGTAAAAATAGTTGCTGAATAAAATTACCTAAAAATACAACCACAAGAAGATGTAATACAGAAATATCAGTCAACATGTCACGATGTTCCTTTAATTCCAGATTTATTCTGACCTTGAGATCTACTAGTTCATAGTTGAAAAACCTGCTGTACTTTACAGCCTGCAGCATCAGCGGTTTCAGAGGATAAGAAACTCAAAGGTCAGCTCCACTGCTTCTTCCTGTCCCACCACATGTACTGTAACAATCTGACTCAGGACAATCATAACAACCTGACTCAGTGTAACTGCTAATATCAGCGATATTAACAATAATAAAATTTTACTGGCCTTCGGGAGATTCTTGGCATTACTGACTTGCTAAAAATAAATGTGGGAGTAGTAGAGGGGGGGCAAACCTCTGACCTCTGGCCACTGTATCTGCTCTTACAGTGATAAAAGGAGTGTTCTTTAATACAAAAACTGTGGGGGCAGAACATAAAAGAAGATACTAAGGAGCAGATTTAAAAGAAACAAGAGGACGTGTGGAATTCGTTGCCATAGGAATTCAGAGAAGCTAAAAACTTCTATGAGTCCAAGGGGAGACTCAACAAGTTAAGGGAAGAAAAAACATCGTGGGTTACCCAATACATGAAGACCAAATCCAGCTCGTGAAGGCCCACGGCTGCAAATTAGATGCTGGGAGAGTAATAGAGGGAAGCATTGTGTGCCCTTACTCTGTTTTCACTCTTCTCAAGGCAAATGTTTATGGCCTCTGCTGCAGATGGGATTTTGGGGGTAAGGGTGGACTTCAGTCAAGCCCAGCATAGGCAGTAGAGGATGGTCCTCCCCTGGGTATGTGCCATATCGGAGATGGAGGTGTCCTATTGCTGTGATGACAGAGGAGAACAAACATAAGACTGGGAAACAGTGTGTCTGATCCAGCTTACTGTAGAGTTAAGGGCTACAATCACATGGAGCTTTTCAAGCGGCAGGCAGCTGCAGCTTGGAATTTTACATGTTGGCAGTGATGCACAGTGAAGACCTAATTAAGAAAATCTTCCAGTTCAAGACATGACGCATGAGTCTAACTCATTACTGAAACTCCATTATAGGCCAATCATGTGCTTCCCTGCCACCCTGAGTATCAACAGCCTGAAGCACGTGCTTTTGGACTTAACTGAACCGAGGTATTTAACTGGTACTTTAAAGGCCAATAAAGACAAAATGCCAGGTTTATGAGAAGTCAGCACCTTCGTTAGGACCAGATTTCCCACACAGCTTACTAGGCAACAGAGCTGCCATTATGTCAGCTCTGGACAGGTTTCCAAGAAAAGTCATTAGTGGACATGCTGAAGTCTTTGACAACCCGGTCACATACTTTGGTGCCTGAAAAAGAGATGAGCACTTTCAAAATTCTCTTCTCTGATGTCTCTTCTTTTGAGAAGCCAAATAGCCCAGACCATCCCTTTTACCTCTCCACTCTTTGCAACAGTAGATGGAAGAAATATATAATTGGTTTACCCTCTCTCTCACTCCCCTGCCCCTGCCTGCAAATGCCATTGATGTGAAAGGAGGGTTAGAGTTCAATCATGGATGAATCTGTTCTAAGGAAAAGTTGTATGTAAAGGCAGAGTAGGGAAACAGAGAGAGAAGTGAAAAGGAGCATAGCAACTAAAAGGACAACAAGAGCATGAGACAGAAAGGATGCCAAGTGACTGCAGGCAGGCAGCAACAAGCCATATTACTGGTGGTATGACGATAAGAGCATGTAATTTACACCAGATTGAGGGGAATTGCTCAAGCTCAGCTGAGTTATTTTAAAAACAGAGGGGGGAAAATGCTGTCTTTCAGTGTGTTATAAAGTGATTACAAATTATTATTTTAGCTAGAAAAATCATAGCTATTTAGCATAATTTATTTATATTACACTCATTTGAAATGTTCAAAACCCCTTTGAGTTAGGCACTATACAGACACACAGAGCCATGCTGCTACATAGAGGGCAGGTATGGGCTTCAGGAAGCAACATTATTCTCCAGTTTTACAGAAGAGGTTGCCTAAGTTCAGGGGATAAAATAACTCAGCCCATATCACATGGAAGGTTGTGACAGGGCTTAAATTATCCACAGATCTCCAGTACCTGCCCAGATTCTTTCCCCAACAGCATCTCTCACCTATTGTTTGTTGAATTTTGTTTTTTGAAAACAGAAAGGGGTTTCGCAAATTCATGCAACTCTTCTTCAAGGTGATAATGAGGCAGAAAGGAAAAGGCTCTGCAACACACCACTTTTCATGTAAGAATCCCTTATTCTGATATATTTGGGGATGTAGTCCACCATACATTCAATAATTTTAACATCATCTAGCTGTCAACAGAAATTTACCCTTTTTCAGTTCTTCTGCTGTTCCTGTATGACTCTGTTGCTGAAGACATAATTTTGTGTTAACGTCCGTGGCAGCCTAAATCATGGCAGAAGCTGAACTTCTATGGCAGAACCTCAGCTCAGCTGAGAAATTTCTATTCCTTATGCCCAACTCTGAGCCAACAGAGATGGCAGGACCAAAACTCCACCTACTGTCTGGCCTGCTCCAACATGCTCACACTAGGGAAGCATGAATAGCCTTCTCTTTTTCACCAGTGCCACCACAGGGCAGAAACTGAGAGGAAAAGCAGGTCTTTCTCTCCTACCCTACTACCAAACAGCAAACACCTAGGCTCATGGGGAGATCTGGTCATGAACCTGTGAAGGACTGGGTACTTTGGACTCATCAGGTCATGAATGTTGGGTGAGACCATGCACCGTTCCATTGAGCAGGCCCTCTTCAGCCATACATTAATCATTATTGCGTCCTCCACTGAGGCTTCTCAAACTGCAGCAGCAAGTTTTTTTTAGCCCTGCCCAGCTTTTGATACCACTGTCCTGGAAGGGGCACAGTCACTGCCAGCCTTCTCCCTCTTGGTAGCTATTTGGCTATTCTGTGAGAGGAGGCTCACCTATGGCACACTAAACCTTGAGAAGAATGACAGCAAATGTCTTTGTAAAGCTATCATCTCTACTTAGGTGGCCTCCAGGATCATATTCTTATACTCCCTATTTCCTCATTACACCCCAGCATTACTAAGGCATCTATACTTCACAGTTAAAAATTCTAACCCCTTTCCTCGGAAAAGGACACATGGGTTATGTGGGAGGGGGGGCACAGCTGTAATTTCTCTGAGGCACAGCTGTAATTTCTCTGAGGCTGATCTGAAAAGCAAAACCAGCCCAGCTGACTTAAATTGCCAGTATTCAGTTAAAACAGAAGAAAAGCTAAGCTTACTTCTTGCGTTGCTGAATCCCTGCAACAACGAGGAAAACTATTCCAGCCACAATGAGGCAAAGGACAACGCCAAATACGATAAGCCAGACAGGAGTGGAGGGTTCAACAGGAGGTAATAAGGTTGAGGTTATCTTCAGGAACTGCAGTGTTTTGTCACTCAGTAGGAAGGCACTGTTGATTCTGTTCCGGTTCATCCTTCATAAAAACACAAAGAACGTCACAACTCTTTATAAAGGTATTTTATAACTTAAAAGAATAGAAGAAAAAGAGGAATTTTCATGTATGTGCTGCAAGTCTGGCAGGGCTGAATTTGATCCAGCATGACGTTGGTAGGATTACACAGACCTTCACTTTAACATAGACCCTATCAGTAATCCATAGACACCCACACACTTACAAGGTTTTGAACACCAGACTTTCGTATGTATTTATCTGAAAAACTGGGAAATACAGATGAGACCTGAAGTACAGTATTATTACTTGTTTCTGTTTTGGACCACGTGCTGAAGGCATACCAGGTTGTAATCTCTAAGGGTGGCTCTGTTGTCTTGCTCATGCAGCATTCAAGATTAGTATGGGAGTGGCACATCTACCCTGCAACGCTCAGAGGATTTACTTATCAGTGCCCCTTGGTTCCTCAAACTGAACCATCCTGCATGTTATGGGCAGGTGCATCTGCTCTTGTTGCTGTAGATTTTCTTAGGTCCATGAAGCACAGAATACGATTTGGTCCAGAAGAATCCCTATTACCAACATGCCCTTCTTCCCTACAGGATGCAGCTAAAGGGATTTGTACTTTGCACATTTTTTCCATTATGAGAAACTAAGTCTGAGAAATATGCTTTTTCATATGAGTAATACAACTGCTACCCTTTAATGGATATCTTCACCCACAATCATTACTTCTAAGCGTTCGTAGGTATTTCTGGATCTGAATCTAAGCAGCCTTAAAAGGCTTTAGCAGCATCTTTCATTAGCTTTTTCAAAATGTTAGAAATTTTTGAGAAAATGTATTAATATATTGGTCTTGAGAGATTCTTTTTGACTGCAGTTGTATGATTTACAGCAGCTCTTTCATGTATACAATTCAATTTATTTACCATAGAGTAAGTATTTCCTAAGAACAGATACATGGGAAATATAGGTAAGATTTTGTGAATTTCTCTTCTCAGAAATCATAATGTTTGACTGTCCCTTAAACAGGAAGTTCTTAGCCTTAATGGGAAGCTAGCATTCCTGGAGAGGACTGAAAGCCATAGCATATTATAAGACTCATAATACAGTAAGCTGTCTTTGATTTAGAAAAGATTTTCATCCTTATTGACATAAAACGATCATTGTGAACAGCTGAAATAAGCATTGTTCACCCTCATCTAACGGCTGGAACACATGCAGGTAACTAGACGTGCATTTTGTATTTGTATATGCATAAATATATCTTATGTATACTCATGCAAGATCTTGGGACTCATACAGAGCTCTGACAAGGTTTGCCTTCCTCTTTATTCTTAGTTTGTGGAGAACCTCATACAATAAAATCCTGGTCCACTGGTAGCGTTCTTATGTGCTACTGTAGTATGAAGAATTAGAATAATGATTTAGTATGGAAGCCTGCAATCAGAAGCAATTGAATAAAAAGTATTGTAGTTTTATAGACCAATTTATTTCTTGTTTCTAAGTTAGGTAGGAATTAAAACTTTTCATAAATAGCATATTCTTCTTTATCGGGTGACAGACCACAGTTAAAACCCAAAACATACTATAATAGCATCCAACTTCTGTGGCAAACAGGGCAAATAAAAGACTTAAATAAATCAGCTTATGCTACTGAACATATCAAAGAATAACAGAAATGCAAAAACCCTGCATTCCAGCACTCTTACAGAGAGCTTCAGTGAATAAATAATCTGCTTCCTCCACTAATGCTATGAAGCTATTGTTTGGTGTCTCTGTAGGAAATAGTTTAATCTGCTCATAAGCTTAAAAGTTAATCTTTCCAAAAGAATGCATACTCATTCATCAGGAATTAGGCATTACACCTCCATAGATATAACATGAATTTTCAAGACAAAGTACAGAGTGTCTAAAAACAAAGAGGTCTGTTTTCCACTCCGTGCTTGAGAAATGTATGTGAGTTATGCTGCTTATGGGAGTCAGTCCTATAAACCCCTTATGTAGGTTTCGTGGACCACTGAAGTCAGATTACCTATTTTTTCTTTTTCCTTCTTCAGCTCCACACTCTTGCTTTTATTGACTACAGAATGCGGTATTTAGTAGAAAGCAAACTGATTTGTACCGCATGGTACTTTGTAAAAGCAATGCTCAGCTACGATAGTGACTGGCATTCTGTAGAGAGCTGGTATGAAAGGAATGTGAGTATAAAATTGTTTAAGCCAAGCTGGGACGCAGCCAGCTCTGCTCATGAAGAGTTCGCAAGAGCTCTTCTCATGTGAAAGCTGACTTCTAAAGTAGGTCAGATGAACTGTACTTGAGAAGCACTGAAAGGGAGCCTGTGGTCATTAGTCCAGGTATAGATGTACATGCGGCATGCAGCGAAAGTTAAATGATATAAATCCCACCCAGAAAGTGTGCAATTCCATCATCTGAGGAAGGCAGCTCTCTCACTGGGAAATGTAGCAGCAAGATGAGAGCAGCGTATGTGCCACGCACTGGACAGCAAATTACAGGTAGGGCTCTGGAAAGGGACTAGATTTCATCTGAGGCTCCAGCATTGAGAGAGACTCCTTCCAAAGTTATAATCCCAAGGCTCATATGCTTTGCATTCTGTGGGACTGTTAAAAATCCTTCTAATCTCACATGCATGAAAGAGTACTGACCCCTTGGTGTTTTAATTACTTGGATTAGTTTATCCTTAAAGAGGCAGAGTGCTCATTCATACACGGCTCGGAGAGAGAAAGCTTCCCCAGTCAGCAAGGAAGAAAAGGCTACAGAAGCAGTGACTGTACCTGATGGCTGCCTCTACCTCACTTCCAGGAACAGTTGTCATGTTTTTTGAAGAATCTGTGACCACAAACCAAAATGACACCCGATCCGTCACGTTGCAGAGCAGCACATTGGAAATTCTGTGGATGGTTAAAACAAAAATAATCATTAAAGAAACGTGGAAGGAATTATTGAAATAGTTCCGATTTTCTTAAAATATTGCTTGCATCTAGAGGGGGAAAAAATTCTTACATTTCAAAAAGGTAACAATAAATGCCCACGGAAGAAATCTTACTCAGCATTTCCCATTTCCCTATGCGATTTTTAAAAATTTAAGCTTATTGAGACCAAACGTGAGTCTTCAAACAAATTTCTGACTCTATTACAAACTTGGTAATTACCTGGTCTTGGACATACATTTGGCATAATCAAATGGAAAAATAGATATTTTCATCTTAATCATCAGGACTGTGACAAAGGCCATATAACGGAGCAAATGCATTGAAGAACTAAAAATTTAGTTTTTGACAGCTAATACTACAGGAGCCAGGCATGGGGGATTCCCCCCATGATTTTCAAGTGAGTGCAGTCCTTCTACAGAATACATTTGTTGGAGGAAAGACTAATGAAATTGATGTTATTCTTTTTGACAGTGGATGCAACAGGCTAAATTTTGACATTTTACTGGCACTGGCCTATGCCTTTTAGCTTATGCTATAACAAATACTTTTCTTATCTGTTTTAAATGGAGATTGCTCAGCTTTATGTGAAGTTAATAATGGAAGGGCACAGGCACGCAGCTTCTCATGGCATACTATGTAAAAAGTGTGCAAAATGTCTTTTAAATGCCTTTTTTCAGATTCTTACAAATTTGTTTTCTACTACTACCACCAGTAAATGGTGGAACTATCATTAGAAAAACCTCATGGAATGACATCATCATGAGTATTTAAACTAAAGAAGTGAAGGTTAATACATTAGTATCATAGTAGTGACTGAGGATAGATGGTGCCCCTATGTTCTTCTATCTGTTCCTAGTCTATTCACACAACTAAGAAACAAACCAGCCAAACTCGTGTAATATACAGGAATTGTATAAGGTGGCATTTATTACAGCATGGCAAGGAACACAGTATGTATCATAAAAGGACAGGCCAAAGCCTTTATGAATTCAATGACAGATAGCTAGAGAGATAAAAAAGGAAAAATTATTTAGTTTCTGTATCATTAATAAAAAACCCAAAGAATTCAGCTCAGGATTCAGGTTTACTGGCTATGTCCAAGCAGCGAGCAGATATTCTGAAAGTCCAGGACCAAGAATTAGGGTCATTTTTATTTCCAGAGAGCTGCCTGGACTTGGTTCACCTTTGCACGAGGTCTACTTGGCCACAAGCACAACACAGCCACCCTGTCTTGACAGACCCCTCTTGGGATGATCAGTCTTCAGATACTATCTGCTGTTCTGGAGAAAGAAGCCCTGCAGTGAGCCAGCAAAGAAGAATGCAGCCCCTCTTTTAATTAACTGCAGTGATGTTTGTAATGCCCATTACTAACTACTATAATTGGTTTTAAGGTTTGCCTGTCCATCATCAAAATGCAAGTTTTAACATCTCCTTTCCAGCCCGTGCTCTTTCTCAGGGTGACAAATCCGCAGCTGCAAGCAATCTCACCTGCCACAGAGCTCAGTTTTGTAGTGCCATCTGCTGGCTAATTACCAACGTAATTAAATTACCTTTGCAGTGGCCTGAGGAGCAGGAAGCATGAGGTACGAAGGAATATAAGGGAACCAAAATTACCGATGAATGTGTAGTCTCCATCCAGAAAAGAACGAGTTCGCTTTTAAGGCAGGACAGGCATTGGCTTGATCACAGTAGTTCATAACAACCTTTTGTTTTACAGACAAGGTATATATTCCATAGAGACGCGCAATAAAATGGAAAGCAATGATTTTGCAGAGATTAAATACCCACTTTTACCTCTCTGGAACAATGTCAATTTTGCAAATACAGAGAATTTTTATGGATAAAAGAGGAAAGCCATCCTCTGGAATTTGAAAAGGTGTTCACATCAGTGTGCTGGCAACAGTCAGAAGATGAAAGCAGATTTATTCCTCCCAAAACAAAAGCAAAGCACAAAATTTACAGGAGGTGGGGAAAAAAGAGTCTACTTTTGGCTGGTGGCTGACAAACTCTTGCTGACTTCACAGAATATCGAAAATTGTATCTGCAGAGGAAGTTTTCCATCAGGAGAATTTATAACAGTAGGACCTACAGCTTCATGTTACTGCAGTTCTTAAAGCTGGAATATCTGTGGCGCAATCAAAAACTGGTCCAGGTAGAAAATCTGGGTTTGTGTTGCTCTACAGATGTTCTTGAAATGGGGTGAGTGAAGAAAGTCTGATCCCCAAAGAGAAAGACAAATTTCGTCGATAAAGACTGGCAGAACACCCTGACTTTCTCATTCTCTTTCAGAGACTCGAAGAGACTCTTCAACCCGGGGTCTTCCCTACAGTGCCAAGGCTTTCAGGGCTGCATGAGATAGGGTGGTCAGTCATCATCAGGGGCAGCATCTCTCTCTAGAACGAACAGCACTGAATGAATTGGGCAGCAAGGCTTACACTAGGATACGTAAATTTGCCTCCTTTCTGCTCCCTATTGTGTCTAAAATCCTTGCTCGATTATAAGCATCCAAAACCTGGCTTCACTGCCACCACCAGTGGAATCTGAATGCTATAAATCCTTCCAGGCTCCAAAGAGAATAATACTGCTCACGAGAAGTCCAAAGGGGATTGAGTAAATACCAAAACAGACTGGTTCAACAAGCACCAATGTGGCAATTCCTTTGCAGCAGGTACACCTTTTTTTTCCCTGTGCTATTTCCAAACAAGTTTGCTTCACAGCATGCAGAAGCATTACAAAACTATGCCTTTACACTGTTTAGATTTGAGAAACCTGAATTCTCCATACACAATGCTAATTAAGTGTATTTGTAAACATATATGTGGACATCTTTTTACTTCCTTTGTAGGTGATAGACTTTTGACATAGCGATTATAGGAGACTGTTATCATCAAAATGACAAGACCCTGGTTCTGCCTTATGGCACCACGGCAAAAGTCAAAAATTGCATTTCCTTTAATATACGCAAGTCAACACCAGTGAGTAGAGTGCAGGAAACCCTGATGGTTCCTTAGCCTGAAACACCATCATTGTTCCTTATGGAGATTTAAAGGATGGTTTAGTGGTACAAAAGAGCAGCCAGAGACTCAAAGGGATCTGGGTGCCTACAGTGGCCATTAGCTCAGGAGAGAACCACAGTCCCCAGGTCCCAAGTGCCTACCTCCAGCTCTCCCGAAAGCATCAGGCCTCTTCCAACCCAGTGCTATGCAGCTGCTCCTGCAAAGGAACATTATTTTCTTCCTTTTTGTGGACAGCAGCCATGGGGATCACCTTGACGTAACAGCTTTAACTCTAGAAGCTTATTTTGTTCTTCTAAATGGTCACAATATTTTTAGTATCAAACTAGCCTGTCTTAGGAAGATGGATAATGTTGATGAAATTTTTTTTGGTCACTTTATGAGGAAAACTGCAGCTTTTTTTATCTACAAATGGGAGGAAGATGTACCAAAAGTAAATTCTGTTACTTGAATGAAAGTAAATGTGATGACATTCTTTCTGCTCTAAAGATTAACTACTCTCGGGCCCAAAAGAGATGCATATTATTTCAAATGAGTCACAGATTAGAGAAACCAGGGTTACTAACACAGGCTACAAACAACAATTTTTTAACACTGAGAGATCAAAGGTTGGCTTACGTAGTTCATGAATATATGTATTGAGAATGAACTGAAAGGCCATATATAGAGCAGGAAATAAAGGGGGTTTATTTCTCCACTGAAAAATAAGTATTTATTTTATCTGTATTAATAATTACTGAGTAATTTGATTACTGAGTAATTTGATGGACTGTGCCTTTCTTCTGTTTCACACAAACTTGAAAATTTGACAAGCCTTTCAAACATTAAACACAGCTCCATGATTTATTAAATTTTAGTTTAGAAATTAACTTTAGAGAACTCGAGATGTAATGTCCATTCTGCGTTGGGTCACTCAGTGGTTACACAAGGGCAACAACAGCATCAACTGCTGTTTCCAGCAGCACATTCAAATGCTTGTCATTACAGGCTGGCTTTTATCCAGCTTCAGATGCTTAACAAAAGGTGACTTTGAATCTCAAAAATGATGGGACAGATTGCAACAATGGTTATAGTGATTCACCAGACAAATTATTTTGGGGCCTAATCCAGCTTGCTGAGGTTAATGGCATTTGGTCTCATGTGGGAGTTAGCTGTGGCTGTGAGTTACTGCAGGGCTGTGGATGTGTTTAAAATTAATGGGATGTTAAAGGGGAGGTCTGTCACATCCTGCTCATAGCCCTGTGCAGAATTTATACCCTGGCAGAACCAGTATTTGGTGAATTAAAATACTGGTGAATTTTTCGTAAGTCTTTATTTTGACAAAAAACTCTAATTAACCAGATGCAAAATTTGGGTAAATTTAGATGCTACCAGAATGCATTCACAAGCAATTTGTTTGTTCTTTTATGACAGAATAATTGGTCATTGATCTTTTTCAGCGCTCCAAGAAAAACTGTTGGCATTTATCTGTAAAAGCTCCTGTCGTGTAATGCAATTTATTTGCCACAAGCTCCTGCTTGCCCCTGCAAGCCCCTGCCACTATCGTTACCAGCTATGCGAGAGTGCACAGCATGCTGCCGTACCCTCCGGGATGCTGAGTGCTCCCACACCTCCATACCCACTGCAGAGGGGATGGAGATGGACTGCACTCCTTCCTCTATACCCAGTTCCTTCCATTTGCCAGCCACAAGGGTGGGGAAAGAGTGCATTATTTCCAGGACTTCTAACAGGATGGAGGCTTTCATAGCTTTCCTGCTCCCATGTAACAGGCAGGTTATTTGGGGTGTTTTGGGAGGTTCATCTAGCTCTCTGTCACTGAATGGGGACTCTGAGGTCCCTTGGGATTTGGGAGAGATCTACAGAAAAGAAACTCCTCAGCCTGTTGCCTAGCAAGTAGTACCAGATCTCAGAGCTGTACAGCTGTCTTTCGGTTGACTTGCTGTCTACGCATGACCCCAAAGGTATTTAGAAGACCTGGAAGAGTTATCAGTTATACCTCAAAGGTACACCCCAACAAGTTATACCCCATGAGGAAGTCCTATACCACCTTAAAAAGAGGTAAAGGTGCCCACACCTAGCTGTTTCCAAATATTATACTGACTTCTCCTCTGACAAACATAGTAGCAGGAAATTACTGATGTATGCAACCCCATCCGCAAACTGGAGTAACACTGACATTATCATATTTGTCCATAGGAAAAACTGTCTTGGTAGCAAACTGAATTAAGTGAGCATAAATTCTGTGACTTCCCAGAGTGGATAGAGATAACTTCCATTAAAACTTTAACTCCTTTCATACTGGCTTGATTTTTTCCCATTCCTGCACCAAGCTTTCTAATATTAGTTGAGTCTGCAGAGAGCCATGGTGCTTGAAGAGGAAAAAGATCACTGGCTTCTGACACAGGTTTTTTGCTGTGTGAAAGCACCATGACTTTGAAGGAAGAGAATAATTTAAAAAAAGGACCTGGGACTAAAATAAATATACAACAGCAAATCTTTATGGATCAGATATTGGATGAAAACTCTGCTAATTTGAAAACCTGAGAAAAAGCCCTGCATAATCACCTTTAATTAGCTTGTATCTTGAACTCATTTTTTTAAGTGTCATTTTAATTGGCTGCATACTTGGCTGGTTTTGTTAAGCTTGGTGTAATGGCTCTCTTGCTCAAAGGAGACAACTTTTGAGGAATAAAAATGAAAGAGCAAGGAACCAAACACTTCTGTTATATGGAGGGTGAAATCACGTTCTATTTAAGAGAAAGCGCGGCAGCCATAATCATCCTGTGACTAAGGTTAACTAATATCTTTGCAACTGTGGAATATGCTTCATCTGATGCAAAGACAGCCTGAAGCAGTTTTTTTTAAAGTAAATTGAGAACCTTATCCTCATTAGCCTACCAGAACCATAAATCTTTCCTTTAAGATTGAAAAACAATGAAAAAATAATAGGCCTATAGAAATACACTTACAAGCTTTCTCATTTAAGAAAAATAAGAACATACTGAAAATACAGCTTGCTAAATGGTCTGTCTAATCTGGTCTCTAATTTCATAAGTAGCAAGGATCAGAAGCCTGAGAAGAATATTCAATACCTCAGGGTAGGTGTAATCCCAAAACCAATTAAAGGCTGATTTATGTCTGAACTGCAACGTCTGAAACTTCTTGATGCTAGGTAACTCAACCGCTGCAGTGTCAGGGAGAGCTACACCCAGCAGAACACAGCACTAGCATAGCTATCCACTTTCCAGTTCTCTGAGTCAGCTCATCTTCAGCATACTGCTGAAGCTGTGTTCTAAGGAAACGTGCACCAAAGTTGCTTATTCAAGGATCTGTACTGCATTTCTTGACCTTGCCAACGAGTCCCTTCGCCTCCTCCTAGTATGGTCTCCAGAAGGTATCATGTCCCACTGCCAGATTCTGCTAGAGTGAATTGGCACAATCCCACTGAGATCCACAGCTGTGTCACTTCACATCACGTCATGGTTTAACCCGGCAGGCAGGTAAACACCACACAGCCGTTCGCTCACTCCCCCGCAGTGGGATGGGGGAGAGAATTGCAAAAAACTCGTGGGTTGAGATAAAGACAATTTAATAGGACAGAAAAGGAAGGGAAAATAATAATGATGATAAAAGAATATAAAATAAGTGATGCACAACGCAATTGCTCACTGCCCACTGTCCGTTGCCCAGCCAGTTCCCGAGCAGCGGCCATGCCCCCCTGGCCAACTCCCCCCAGTTTCTTTGTTCAGTATGACGTCATATGGTATGGAATATCCCTTTGGCCAGTTTGGGTCAGCTGTCCTGGCTGTGCCCCCTCCCAGCTTCTTGTGCACCCCCAGCCTCCTCGCTGGCAGGGCAGTATGAGAAGCTGAAAAGTCCTTGACTTAGTGTAAGCACTGCTCAGCAACAACTAAAACATCAGTGTATTATCAACATTATTCTCATCCTAAATCCAAAACACAGCACTATACCAGCTACTAGGAATAAAATTAACTCTCTCCCAGCTGAAACCAGGATACATCAACAGGGATACTGGTCCAAAGATTGAACATTGCTTAAGACAGAGAGAGAGTGTGATGTTTAACATGTATCTGGGTGTCAAAGAAATATACTGGAACGGTCTGTTTTTAGAAGCTGCATACAATGATTTCTACAGTTCAGTACAGCAGAGAATGGGCCACTACATGCAGCATTGTTAATACGTATAAGGCAAATCAGAGTAGATGCTTACTGAGTTGTGCTCTTGCTGGAATATCTTCTCATTGCAAAAGCCACCATTGCTTTGAAGAGGTACTCTTCATTAGCATCCCAGGCATACTGTAAAGAAAGATGGAAAATAATCAGTTTCAGCACCAGTGCTGGCAGTACAGAGAGGGAAAAGAGTCACTGAACTTGAAATGCTGTATTGATCAAGAAAATGAATAAATTCTCTGGTTGTGCTATGAAAATAAATTCCTGCCCATTATTTAGCATGCACAAAGGACTTTTTCTAACGGCTGTTATAAAGCACAATATAAAGTGCAAAGAATGTTTCCTAAAACTGAATGAATTCAATGTTTCTGAAAGCTGACCAAACTGGAGATGTAAAGTTTCTTGTACCAAAGACTAGGCATATTACTAGAATTCTCCCCACACAGCTGCACCCACCTTCTTTTGCTGGATAAACACTGTGAAAGTAAAAGGTTTAAATTCACTCTCAATGACCATTTGGCTCTGCCGAAAAATAAAAAAAAGCTAATGCTGAAGGAAGTCTCTGGGAGTTGGATGTCAGGACACCAGGAAATAAAATGAGATTATGCCCTTATTGCTGCACGCCATCCGTGCAACAAGAAGACAGACTCAACTATAGTACAAATTACTACATTGCACATGAGACAAAAGGAAGAAAATAGCATCCGTACTATTTCAATAAGAAGTAAAATACAGGCTCTAAAAACTGTTCTCTGTTGTCTTGATGAAAAACCATGCCTCCATAATTTCAGTTTTCTGAGACAGCTTCACTAGGTTCCCCTGGGCTTTCATTCACATATGCAATTCTAATGACCTATAAGAACTGCACCTATTACATTTTTATAACAAGAGCCATGACTGAGGCATACTGATTGAATTTCCCCTTTCAGCAGATTACAAAGATTAAGTTTCTTGGAATGATATTAATGGCGGTTAGAGGCAGCTTTCTTCAGTCAGTCAGAACACAAATCTAATCTTTAACTTTCAGCATTAAAAAAATCTGCACTGTAATCATCCAAACCAGAAACTCAACGGTGTGGATACTTAACCCCGTCGACAACTTGGACCTACTTTTTCATGGGCCTTTATAACACATTCAAAAACCAGCAATGTACATCAAAAAGCAGTAGAGTAAACAGCATGAAAATGCCAAATCTTAATTCTGGTTTTTAAATTCTGATTTTGGATGCATGGAGCTGCAACCTCCCTGCAGAAAGAAGGAATCCAACTTGCAGGCATTAGCCCTCATTTTGCTCTGACATTCTGTGGGCTGGGAACTTAAGCAGGGAAGGAGGCAGTCATTTAAAGGGCAGAAAGTCACACTGATCATGTTTATCATCCCTAGACAAATGGTAAGTTGTGAAATGTGGTAGGACTCTCTGACATGTGGTAGGACAGGGACAACAAAGCTGAGCAAGAGAAAACTGGAGTAGCATTAAAACCCAGATGCAGTGCTGAGAATCTGGATTCTGACTCACTACTCTTGCCTTGTGAATAAAGGGAGGTGTAAGCATACTGTGATAATGCATGCCAGTCTGGGAACTTTAACTGAAAAAAAAAAAAAGAAGAAATTATAAAAGCCTGTATTTTGATCCCACTGCGCTGATGAAAACATGACAGTAATGACAGCAACTAGTACTAAAAGAAAAAGAGATAATGTAGTAGAGGAATTAATATAGATGAGAGCCATAAAACTATTTGTCGTCATTTTAAAGACATCTGTATTTAAATCATGGAGCACAATTTGCAGCACTAAAAGGGAAGATCTTCCTTTTTCTGTGTGTAGTACTATTGACTGAATCCCTACGTGCCATCTGCAGTTTTTGAGAACAGGTCCAAAAGGACAGAAAAAATCATTTGTTACCCAGCAGATCAAACCAGCTGTAGAGATAATTTAATCAGTTGTCTTGAAAATGGATAATGATGAAGCACACTCCATGCTTCCATGGACACAAATGCAATGCAGCACTACCAAGTATATGTCCTTGGTATGTTTATGTTTAGTGCAGTACACGTATATATGCACAATTCGTCACTATCAAGTATTGTTTACATAAACAATGCAGTAACCTAGAGCTTCTTTAAGTCAGAGTAAAAAAAAGGGTATCTCAAAACAGGGAAAATAATTTGTCATGAGGAACTCCACCCCAGCTGAAAGAGTAAGCACTTTAAAAAAGATAGAATAAACAGAAAGCTGCAAGAAATGGAGGAGGAGACCAGGAGAGAAAGCTCAGCAGAAATTAGGGGTCTGCTTGAGTGAGGAGAAGATGCTGCAGACAACCCTCTGGGCAGAAGGGCAAGAAGCCCCAAGAAAACAGTGATCAGACGGGAGGTAGAGGAGATGGAGATGGCTGTGGGCTCCATATGAACAAGAATCTCTGTACATGACTGCATGCAAGAATATGCAGGGGGGAGGCAACATAATGAGGAAGTATGGCAAGAATACCTTTAAGCTAATAAACTGTATGAATTCAGGACAAGTGGGCATGAATTGCCAGAAGCCGGTCTCTAATCATCAGCTTTCTCCAGTCAGAAGGATAGGTGCAAAGAGACCCGAATCGTTCTACTATAGAGCTTTATCAGTTTCACCTTTATCCTCCAACTGCAAAGGCCTGGACTGCAGCTGATGGCTGAGGATGTTGTTTCTGTTCTTATGTTCCTATAAAGTGCAGCTACTGATGTACATTTTGTGCTGCTATAAAGGAAATGTATTAAATATAATTTGCAACCACACACTATAAACATAAGATAACACTGTTATCAATGAAACCTTACATGATGGTATCAGAACTATTAATGTTTACCATCATCTTTGCTCTACAAAGAAGCAAACACAAAGACCTTGGCTCAGTTGCACTTGCCATCCTTTATATGTTAAGGAGGAGCAGAATTAGACACAGCTGACTATGAAAGCCAGTCTTAAGTGCCTGTTAGTGAAAGAGGAGGTTGATGAGATAATGCGTAAAAGATGATGAGGGTAGGCTGTTGAGAGGGTGAAATGCTATAGTAGTGCTCTAAGGAAGACAAAATTTAAGCTAGTAGAACGAGATTATAATATTTCAAGATTGCCCTGAGCAACCTGATCTGATTTCCGAATTGACCTGGCTTTGAGCAGCAGGGTACTAGGGGCCTTCCAAGGTCCCTTTCCTCCTGAATGGTTCTGTGTTTTAACTAGACAGCCATTCAGACTGCAGTGTGGCTCCACACACACGAACACAGTTCTGGGTCCCATTTGGTGCGTGTCAGCCTTTGTCCCCTTCATCCTCTACCCTGGAAACAGCCCAAATACATGAGCCGGAAGGGAAGTGCACCTTCTACTTCACCTGGCTGCAGCCCCTGAGGTGCCAGCTCTTTGACTCTTACGGTTAAACTGAGCCGTGACACAGTTACATAGACTTCTCAATGCACATCACTTCTGCTCACTCCCTAGTTGTCTTTGGCCCTTTTGAATTAACTCTCTACCACTCTGCTAACTCCATGGGTAGGAAGCAACTAGTGACTAGCAGCTATTCCAGAAGCCACTCATGAAGTTAACACTGTCTTCAGAGAGACTCATAAATCACTTTCCTTCCATTTAGGTTTACAGACACCATGTTTCCTCCCACCAGTTAGCGAACAATGTCTCTGTCAAGTACACCCATTATTTGCAAATAAAATCATAACAGTTAAATACTTACTGTATCTTAGCTGCTTTTTCCGGCTCCATTGTGATAAGAACTATATAAATACACTAAATGGCACTCCCTGCCTCAAAGTACATCCTACCTTGTGAACAAATTAAAAAATGGTGTCCTGTCTTTATCAGCCTCACACAAAGTGGATGGCATGCACTAAATCATGTGGAAAACTACACTAACCTATTTCCTATGCCCCTGCACGTTCATTGGAGTTATCCTGCCAGTCCTAGAGCAAAATGCCCATAGTATCAGGGTTTTCTGTTATCATCTAGCTTGAAGTGACTTGGAAATGAATGAAACGGAATTCAGTAGCAAAGCATCATACCAAGATATTCTAAGCTAATTCTGTCCTCCTATGATACAATGACAGTATTCGCTTTTATTTGCTAAAATAAATAAATAAAATAAAAAAGTAAAAAGTGTCACAAATTCTTCAACCAAAATTAATTTCACTTTGATAGTAGTTTCAGTTTTCAATTTCAGTCATTTGCAGAGAAGATTGCAATGGCTATGAAAAGGAACTACTACCTATGCACTTAATAAATTGTTCATTATTTGTGGGTGACTTTGTATGGCATCATACCACTTTCAGCATGTTGTTGTTCTAAAATGCTGTTCAAGATTGTCCCATTCTTAGGGCTTTCACACACTTTGTTATATGAAATAAACTACTATCTATCTACAAAAAAACAACAGACTCCTCAGTTATTGCTTTTTTCTTGTAATATAAAGTGCCTTTAAGATTACTTATTTGTATCATACCCTTTTTGGATGAAAAATAAAAAAAATCACAAATCATCAAACAAAACCCCCTTATTTTACTATAGTTGGAGAAGTAAAAAGCATTAAGAAAGAGCATTACTGGGAACTGCAATTTTCATTCTTTGCTGCTATTTCGAACCAAGATTAAATCAAAATATTAGCAGTTATCATCAAGAGGAGCTTCAATAATGATTTTGACATATTTTCAGCCATAGCATTACACTATTTTTAATAAATTTTTAAACAAACCAGGCTCGCACTACTCTTTAATTAAAGTATCTCACCCAAGAGAATTGACTTCAATATGAATTTCCACAGACAAATACTTCAGCATGTATCTTTAATATTTCTTCCCAATTTGTCTGGTTTATGAAGTTACCAGCAGAATTAGGTCCCTCCTAATGTTAGTTTAAATTACCTGATATTTCAGGGTAATTTTAGAATGGCTTCTACAGTCATAGGGAGAGTCTCTTATCTCCAATCTCTTATACCATGTAACCTACTGCTTTTTGTTTCCCAGGGCTCGTAACATAATCAGACACCCAACTTCCAGTGGAGATGACTGTCCAAGACATTTCATATCTAATTTTATGCTGAGCCCTGTAACACGCTGCAGATTTGTTCTAAGCATTCAAAACTGCAAACTAAGTACTAGGCTTTGCCGTATTTCATAGCGCTTTAGATCAGGAAGGACCATTCGGTCATCTAATGTACTAATCTCTTGTGTATCACAGACCATTATTGCTCACACCAGTACTTCTACATTAAGACCAAGGACTTGAATTAAGCCAAAGCATTTAAGTCCTCACGAGACTAGCCTGTGCACCACAGGCAGAGAAGAAAGGCCACTATCCGAAGCCCCACGTTAGTAGGGAATTGATGAGATATGCTTGAATGATCTCTACAGATCATGCTTGACTGAGAGTCTGACATAAAGTCCCATTTCATAAAGATCTAACAATCTTTTCCTACTCCTCTTCCCAGACATGCTTGACTTTACAATTAGCCCTCTGAAGCAGAAGTGCTTTTCCCAAAATACAGACTTAGATTTATGCAGCACCTCTTATGCATAAAGTGTAACATCTCTACTGTTTTTCCAGGAAAAAAAAAATCTTTGCCAGAAAATTACCTTTATGAAAAGGCAAGCTTTATACTTCTCTAAAAGGATGCCATTTTAAGGAGTGGGCTAGTCATATGTCAAGAAAGGGATGCCTGGATCATGACTTGAGCAAGCTATTACAATTAACACTTCAGAACAAATCGCTTGTGCTGCCTTCAGAAATTTTACAGTATATATTACTTCTATTTTGGCAGATATTCAGTGAGGAAGAATATGTGAAGGTACTTTACTTACTGCATTATCTCCCAAAGCTGTTTTGATACTTAGCCGTACTTTGAAAGCATTCTGTGCATCTGACACAAAGAGAAAAAAGCAAACATATATTGATAGTCAGCCAAAATAGGATTTTAAATCATTTACTTTTCTAATTATTTCACAAATCACAGCTTCTAAACGTGTCTTAACAGACCACCTCGTTAGGAGAACAGAAGTTACTAGCATGAAAAATGCCGCAGCCCTACAGAGTCTCAGTGAGGTTTACCATGACCTCTTTAAAGTAAGTGAGATCAACTTCCATACTTAATTTGCAAACTCATAAAAGAAGCGAATGCTCAGCATTTCAATCTTCAAACTGGAGACAACCAGTTAAAATAAAAATCTGAGACACTGACAGCTTTGTAGGCATAAACTCATAGCTACATTTACCTGGGGAAGGATGGGAATCAGCTCCAAAACTTACCTGGCTTGCAGAGCTCAGCATGAGCAATGGCAACTACAGAGAGAATAAGCAGCAAAACCCGTAACATCCCGTCAGCGTGGAAAGGTTGAGGCAAAAAGAAGTGAGTCTCCCCTGTAAAGCACTCTTAAACTTTCTGTGACCCAGGATTAAAGCATCAGCAGCACAAGTGAGCAACCAAGTAAAAGGTTTAATAATTAACCCCCGTTATTTTAGCTAAAACAGGCACTAGAAACAACTGTCTTCTGTTAGTTATTTACTACCTTTCTCTGTAGTAAATAAAAGGCCGTAACAAGTTTTTAATTTTCCTTCTTCCTTTTTAGAATAATACAAAACTCCACACAGTGCTCCAGGCCAACCTTTTTTCCCCCCAGAGGCGATGTCAGACAGGCACACAAGATGTCTGAGGGACATCGTGCCAGAGCAGCCGGTGACTGCGGTGGCGGGATGCCGTGCTGTTACCCACAGCAGGTCAATTTGAAGCTCAGCTGCCACCCGGCCTCCTTGGGAAACTGGCTGGCCCCACAGAGGGCCCTTGAGGATAAAGGAAGACTGGGCACCCTTTTCATCCCTCCAAAAGAAACGTGTGGCGAACGCAGAAGCCCCCGATCCACAAACCAGGGCTCCAGATTTGCCCCTCATTTGCCTTCGAACTCGCAGCACTTCTGAAGGGCCGGCCTGGTGGCCCCAGTGCCATGTCCCCCCATTCCCGCATCCTGGCTCAGGAGCCCGGCAGAGCAAACACCTCATTCCACACAAAACCCCCGACACCTGAGGCATTGCTTTGCACAAAAAGAACAGTTACAAAGGTGGAGAACTACTGTCTTGCTGTTGGAGAACCTGCTGTTACGGTAGCCACGGAGTAAGAAGAGGGGCAATAGAAGGACTTCATAGGAAGCACGCTGAATAAGGACATATTCTTGTTTTGTAGACATGACACGCTGTGTGTACATATACGCATGTATGTTAATTATGCAGTCTACACTATTAGCCAAACGTTTACCAAGACAAAGAAATAAATGCAGAGGAGAAAGAATTCAAACACTGAAATGCATCGCAAGTGCTTGAACAGTCTTCACAATCTGGGCAGCAAGACAGGATTGTTTTATTCCACTCTGCTGCCGTACTCCCCCTGTAGCCACTCTGATTAATGGTTAGTTCCTAAATCGAAGATCGCTTCAAAATTACTTTCTGGGTCCTTTAGCACTGAGAAGTGTGTCTTAAGGCTGCAAACCCAAAGACCTTCACAAGAATGACTACCAGTGAGAAAATTTCAGTGAACTGTGGGACTGAATTTATGGAAAACAATAACCATTGTTGTTAGAATACTTGGGACTTTCAGGTAACGGAGAATACTTGGACTTTCAGGTAACAGAGAACTTACTGTTTCACTAACTTAATCTTATTTTTAGAAGCCGCTGTCAAAGGACTTGATATCCCATCTTTAAAAGCCATTAAATCAAGCTGATTCCTGGGCATCTGTTTACCCTCGCTAGGCAACCAGCTGTGAGTACAAAACTATTGGATACATTATCTGCTTAGACGTTCAATCTATGCCTATGAAAACAA
Organism: Calonectris borealis; assembly: GCF_964195595.1. Taxonomy (NCBI): domain Eukaryota; kingdom Metazoa; phylum Chordata; class Aves; order Procellariiformes; family Procellariidae; genus Calonectris; species Calonectris borealis. The sequence continues at coordinate 135,557,370 of NC_134312.1, read as the reverse complement.
AAAAGTGATGTATTCATTTCTAATGACAGCTTAAATTAACATGCTGTATGTACACGCATCAAAAGGAGAGCACTAAAATCCGTATGGATGTATGAAAGACTATCAGTTTTCTGTAAATTTGTAATTTAAAAAAATCTTAAAAGAACATGAATGTTATCCGTTTCATGCTAAATTCATGTGCATTGCTTCAATAATGAGCCTTTTAACTTTGTTGTACCTTTGGGGAAAATATTGGAGAACATAGGACAAGCGTTGTTTCCCTGCTGCCAGAAGGCAAATGGAACCAAGCGTCGATACGCAGCATCACCACTTCTCCTCGCTGTAAACCACTGTAAATCAGTTCTTTCCCTCAGAATCACATGGAGCCAGTGTCAAAGTACATCGAAGGCACACGATGCCCAGCAGGAACAACCTCAGAGGATATGACTGGATTCCCTGATCAGGGCTGCTGACTTCCAGCCAGGATGGCTGATTTTCCCCGATTTGTCTTGCTGGCAAGAAAGCAAGACAAATTATTTTTTCCAGCAGAGAGGGGAGGAGGCCAGGAGAAGCAGCAGTGTAATAAACACACCAGCTCAGAGCTCACAGGGCGAGCATCGTGCAGTTGATATATATGTGCACAGCAACTTGGATGCATGCCAAGTGCATCCAGAGCTGACTGCCCGTGCACTTATCCGGCTGCATACACAGACAGCACTGCACATAAGCAACCAATTGCTACACATCTTTGAATCTTTTTCCAAAGCCAGCATGTTTTTTAAACAAGCCAGGTGGACAAGCAAGCCTAGACCAGCTGTTAGTAGAAAGCTAACTTTTCTTCAAATCAATGACATTTTTAAACACTGTCTTAAAAAGCACTTTTCAGGTTACAAATGGAGTATATCAGCAAATCTAAAAAGACAGACATTTTGACACTTCATATCTCTGTAATGAATCTACATGCATGGATAACTTTCTGCCCAATCTCTTTTCCCCCATTTTGGTGAGATATATAGCACTGTTCAAGCACGTCTGCATTTGTTTGTCACTGATTAATCAGTCAGGCATCAGTTTGCTTGAACAAATGACAACCTACATGCATATATGCATGGTATGTTTTTAATTCAGTACTTTGTGAGGCATCAGATTTTTAAGTAGTTCCTCTTTTGTAATAACTTGTTTTTCCTAACTACTGTTGATACTATAGGTCATAGCCATACAGAATCTCATACACAATCTGCATCCTAGAAATATCATTGAACTAGTGCAAAGAACTATTTCTCTTCTTGTACTAAATGAGTTTGTCTGCATGGTTGAAAGTAACAGTATTTCTATAATTTTTTTCAGTGCTTGTGACCTCCAGAAGTTCATGTATTATCTGCATGTATATACTTAACGGTATACCATAATGTGGACTTCCAAATAAATCAAGAGAGGACTGACATTTCAAGAAAGCATATGACTTGGTAAAACAAACAAACCCTTTCCATCTTCTCCATGTGATTAGCAATGTACTTTTCTGCTTCTTTCAATGTCTTTGAAATGGAAAATCCCAGGAAAGTAAAAAATTGATAGCTATCATATAAGTTAATGGCCAAACTTAACCTCAGTTTTGACAAATTAACAGTTTTAAACTCTGAGGAAGTTAATCTTTAAATAGTTGTGTTCAGCTCTTATGAGGAAAGAGTCAATGTGCTACTGTCAGCATTAGTCACTCATGGAAATGTACCTGGAGAACTGCAGGTCTAATTGCACACGGCGCCTTGCAGTACCCCGGGTGCAATAGTAACGACGAATGCTGCACGTCTGCTGCAGGCTTCAGAAGTCAGTGAGATTAGGATCTAGGCGAATGTCAGTATCATCCAATAGACCAGGCTGGTTGATATAGGTCCAGCCTAACTCTCATTAAATGGGAGTTTTTCCAGTAGCTTTGGGGGGAAAAGGGCGTTGAACGAGGCCTATAACCACTGTCATCATTGTAGTGATGCAAAAGCAACTTACCTATTGCCACAGAATGTTTTATCAGTGTTCACAGAAGTAGACAGTATGTTAGAAATTGTTTACCCCTTGAGACAGCAGCGTAGCCATGAGGCAGCAGGTGGGGGAAGGATGCGCTCTCTAGAGTTCACATAGATTGCCTTGAAACGTGCACTTTGCCGTGGAAAGCACCGAGGATCGCCCACAATGGGGCTGGCACTGAGGACAAACAAACAGCAACTTCCAACGCAGAGGTGAAGGATGGTGCTGCTGCCGCCACTTCACTAGTAAGTTTATAGTACAATCTCCAGCCTTGAAGCGTCAATGGACACTGACCACTTCTTGTCACAAACTAACGCTTCCTGAATGTCTCCCAATCAACACGTATTTTCTGAGACAACCAAATCCATGCTAGTGATTTACTGCCATTTCCCACACATTCTCCTACATCCATTTTCTTCAGCCAGGAAAATAAAAGCTGTACAATTCCATGAGGAAAGGCACTGCTCACCTGCTGGAGCATATGGCAAAAATTATGATGAGGACAACTGTTAAATAATCTGCATGCCTATAAAATGTATCACAAGAGAGTGAACACTTCTTATCTGCTTATGTCAGTCCACACTGGTAGGAAATCGAGAAATGGAAACCAGAGGAACCACGTGGAAATGAAGTGCAAATGTGTGCTAAAGGGAGTACCTGTACTCTTGCTCAGAGCTGGTCTACTGCGCATACATAGTTCTGTGGATAGATCTTACAAGACATTGCAGAGATTTATAATGGAATGTGGTATGCAACTTCAAGTTGGATGCAAAAAGTTTCTTTGTTCTGTGCCGTTCTGTGAAGCGTAATCGGCGCTCCTGATATTGACCTTCGCATGATGGGGTTCACGTAGTACCATACCATACAGGTATATTTTTATTTAGGAGACATGGAAGAGTGAGCTTCACAAACTTCTTGAAAGTTTCCACAAAAATAAACTATGTTTGAGAAGGCCTGTGGGCTGTACAACGTTAGCCCTCAGTATAAGGGCTAACAACTACTGACCAGAATGCTACGTTACTTTGGATATGTGAATGGCTCTTGCCTCTTGCCTGAAATGGCCATATTTCTTTCTTTCTGACACGGTATCAATTAAATTGTATGGAATTCTACACCTGTACTTGAATATCAAGCTGCTGTTATGTGTATAAATTAATGAGAATAAATAAAGTGGAGAAAAACGCAGTTATTGTATTCCTGTTTCAAAGAGGCACGATAGCTTTTTCCAGAATCATTGAGTATCTGTAATAGCTGATTTTGTGTTTTCTTATAAAAAGATCCTCTTTTTCACTACTCAAATATATAAGCTTAAGATGGTTCTTTCCCCAAGTATATTGGGAAAATGCCATAATGAAATGTAGCATTCTAATGAAAGAAATGATTGAATTTCTCAATTTTGACTTACAAATAGTTTGAAGGAAGATTGTTTTTACAGCACTTACTCTGTTAAAAGGAGGATGAAAAGTTATAGTTGTAATTCCTTAATGAAGGAAGATTTATGAAACACATTTGGTTGTGTTTTTTAAAACTTTCATGGGTGTCAATGGTTCATCAGTTGTAAAATGCACAATACTGCCATCTTCTGTACCTAAGACGCAGCAAATTATGTGTTATTTTACATGTATGTTCTGCACTAGCAAACAGTAATAGTGATGTCAACTCCCTCGTTTTAAAAGACAATCTAGAATCTGAAACGTGGTGAAGTAATAGCAGAGAGGTCATGGTCTGAATATTCATTGGTCAAATAGCAAATGGAACTGCTGATCATACCAGTCACATGCTTGCTTTGAATAACTTCACTGAGCTTCAGAATAAATAAGAGGATACTCATTATGCTGTTAATGAACACCACAGTCAATTAGTCTGATTTTGACAAAGCATGCTCTGGTTTGCTTCACTGCCAGCAGCTCAGACGATTTATACAATATACTACCTCTAGAATATACGAAGCAAGCTCCTACACTGCGGTTTATGACAGTAATTTAGATCTTAATAAACAATGTAAATTATTAATGGCTATACAAAACATGCCCAAATAAAACCTACAAATTCATTGCCTCTGAAGGCTGCAATCTATAATGCATGCCACTGAGGAACCAATTACTGACAACTTGCATATTTCGACCCATCATATCCATGATGGTCCGTACATTGTAACTCATTTCCTGTCATGAAGCATGTTTATAATCAAGACAGGTAGTATGCCTCAGAGATGATGATAAGACTGTATCAGCAGTGTCAGTTAAATCCCCCAATATACCTGTCCTGTGTGCCCCTGCTACGCTGGAGCTGGGACTTCCCTCAACTCTTTTGAGAGGGTGTAGGCCAGGGCAGCCATCCATTACCTGTGTTCACAACAGCCAAGAGACAAACTAGAGCTTGCCTCGTGGCAGGCATAGTACACCTCAACTGATGCAACTTACACAGCACAAGCTGTCAGCAGCTAGTTACTACAGCTGGGGAGCATCCACATAGGACAGACACTGCAACCAGCAGGAAAAAAACAGGCTAGCTGTGACACTGCGCACCACATGCACAGCTTTAGTCAACAGGGCTGGGAAAATTATAAATATCACAATGAAAGATTCAGTGGACTGGATCTTTTCTGGTCTTTCTTAAAGAGAGTTTAGTAAATTTAAATTTAAAATGCTACTTGCCAGTGCATTCACTGAATCCTAAATGCTTTTGACAGGAGGAGTAATACAAACTCCACCTCATAACATGAGAATTGCTCTGATCTTGTTTTGTGAATTTTGCAAAGGTAGCTCTAGCAGCGTAAAAGCATGTTGAAAGCAGCTGTACATAGCCAGTTCTATGTAATCACCCAAAGTTGGTTTTCTTTCCCCCCGCATTCACCACCCAGCAGGTTAGAGCTGTAGCTTCAGATGGTCACTACAACCGGCTCAGGAGCGGCTGGAAAACCACGACCCCTGTGCCTCCCAGCACCCTCCTCCGCCACCAGGCCCGGGCTGCCGAGGGACGGCAGGTGCCCGTGCCCGTGCCCCTGCCCCCCCCTCCCCCCCGAAGGACTCAGCCCCGTAACCGTCCCGTTCCGGTCACTGCGCGGCCCACCCCGCTCCCGCACCGCTCCCCGTCTCCGGCGGCCGGGGCCGGGGCCGGGGCCGGGGCCGAGCCACGGGCGCCGCCGCCCTTCCCGCAGCGGCTCGAGACCCCGGCTCCCCAATGGCCGCCCAGTGCGTGCGTGCGCGCGCGCGCGCTCGCACCGCCCACCCGCTGCCGCTTCACGCGCGGCTGCCGGAAGGGATTTTGCGCCCTTCCGCCTTGGGGTCACGTGACATCCCCTTGGTAACGCAAGATGGCGGCGCCCATGTTGCTGCCCGAGTCCCCTCTGGGGAAGTTGAGGTGAGGCCGAGGCCGAGGCCGGTGCCGGGCCTCCCCGCCGCCTCCAGGGGGAAGGGGAAGGGCCCGGGGATCCCCGAGGAGGGTCATGGCCCAGCCCCGGCCGAGATCGCCGGACCGCGCGGCGGCCGAAGCTGAGGCCGCCTCGCGGCCGGGCCTGGGAGTGGCGCAGCTACGTGCGCCAGCGGCCATGGCCGACCGGCCGCCGTCGCGCGCGGGGGCGGGGGGGCAACCGGCGCCCGTGGAGGGCGGCGGTGGGGAGCGGGGCCTGGCACTGGGGGGCGGCGAGCGGGGCCGCGGGGGGCGCCCAGGGGGCGGGGCCGGAAGCGGGCGGGGGCGGGGGAGCGCAGCGGCGCGGGGCGCTCGGCGCTGCCGGGGCCGCCCGGCCCGGCTGCGGGGAGAGCCGGCGCTGCTGCGCCCCTGCCGAGCGCGCTCGGGCGGCCTCCGCTGCGGCCCGCTTCTCTGCGCTGCTGGCGGGGCGGGGGTCAACGCCTCACGCCCGGGGGAGGCGACGGCGGCGGCCGTGGGGCGGGGGGCTCGGCGAAGGCCGCGGGGTGGGGAGGCAGCCGGCGTGTGCGTGCCTGGGCATAGCCCCGCCCGGCCCCCTCCGCAGGCGATGGGTCACCGGTGCAGGCCTCCGAGTCTTTGCAAGCCCCTACGCTCCCCGCTTGCTGGAATGGCCTTGCTCGCCAGTGCCGTGTGGCTGGAGGGGGAGGCGAGCCCCAGCCCTGAAGCGGCTGGGGCGGCGCTGCTCCTTGCGCTTCAGCTGTTTGCCCACCTCCTCATGTGCCGCCGTGGCCTGGGAGTGAGGAGAATTGCTCTCTCTCTTCCTTCCTTGGGCTCCAAGAGCACCTAAGAAAGCCCGAGAACTGGGATGGAGGTATCCTCGCTTGTCAGCCCTAGGCACCTCCTGAGCAGATGAGATTCGTTCCAGGCAGGTGACATTACAGGCAGAGTCGCTAGGCTTACTGGATCAAAGGTAGAAGACTCAGATGTGGGCAGAGCATGTAGTCAGGCATTGGTCTTTGAGGGCAAGCGCTCTGCTGCCAGGATAACCACCACGGTGTTATTCATGGCATGCACAGGTGTGCAGATGGTGAGGTGGTGAGTAACCCTGAACGGAAAGGTTAGAGATGCGGGTGAGGTTTGGCTGTCTGAGTTACACCTATGGAATCTTTTAAAATTATATACTCCAAACCAGGAAGATTTTGATCTCCCATCAATATTTGGCATGGCAGAATGACAAGAGTTGAAGATCATCCCTCCCTCCTATTCTTCCATTACGAACTGGCTAGAAAGAAGAGAGCTAGAATGAAAAACGACAGAAAAGGGGTTGATATGAAAAGGCTTTCAGATACTTAGGGTGTTTTTAACCATATTGAAAGCATAGTGCTGTTTCTAGGTAGCCTTGCAGAGCTGTCAGACAAGCAAGGATGAGTCTGGCCAAGCTTCAGTAGCAGAAGAGTAGACCTGAGCATTATCTGTGGTGGTTGTTAAGAGTGCTTTTGTTATCTATACATTAAGACTGCTACCTGTAGAGAATATCAAGGGAGAAGGGAAGGGACTTAAAATTTCATACCCTGTAAAAAAGAGGAAGACTAGAAATGTGCTGAAAGGTGTGCCAAAATCATAGGGTAGGAGATCCCCAAATTTTTCTCCCTGATCTTATCTAGTCACCAAGTTTCAGGCACTAAGGGAGATTTCATGGAGTTGATGATAACATCAAGTACTGCAGAGCTCAAGAAGGATGAGACCCTCTGTGTTGTGTCCAAATGTGATCGTTGCTGCTGTCCACATGCAGCTGTAACAGCACAGATACAGATTTCATTGTCATGTCAGATCTCCCTGTTTCATACGAATAGCTGTTAATTTTGCGGTTTGTGGGGTTTTTTACTGCTGATGTAAATTGAGTGCATGTATGACAGTAAAAATACTTTGTTTAGCTGTTTTAACATAAATAATATTCTCTCATCTTCAGCCATCAAAAATACAGAGCTATTCTGAAGAAAGAAAAACGAAAAAAAAAGCGGCAGGCGCTTGCCAAACTAAGAGACTCAGGTAACTGTGAAGTGTTTTGTATTGTCAGTGGAACTAATAATGATTTTTTTTTCTTTTTGTTTTTTTAAAAGGATATAATTTTGTGTATCTTTGCTGACTGTAACATCCAGTTATTTAGATGCATTGTTTTCTGTTTTTTCTCAGAAGCTACTGAAAAAGATGAATCAGTGTCTGAGGAGGAAGAGGAGGAACTGGAAGAAGAGGAGGAAGAGGAAGAAGAAGAAAAAAAACTTGAGGCAGAGAGGTGAAAAATCTAGAAAACGGCATATAAGTAGTAGTTACATTTGTAGTCAATTCCACTTTGAAAAGTTTCAATGTATTCTGTAAAATAGAATCCTTTTTGTCTGTTTCAGGCTACGCAGTTTTTCTCTAAAACCTGAATAATTCCTATGGAATTTTCTCTTTTAAAAAAGATTAGATAAGCTGTAGTTATTGCTGAACTAATAAATTTGAATTGTATGCATGACAATTCCATCAGTTATGGGTAGTCATTAAATTTTGTCTAAGTGGTATGTGGTTTCCTTGGTAGACAAAAACTACATGAGCAGTGGTTGCTGAGAGAAGAAAAGGCCCAAGAAGAGTTCAAGCTTAAGAAAGAAAAAGAAGAGGCTGCAAGAAAACGTCAAGAAGAAGAAGAGGTGATGTATAAACTGAATGTTACAATTGTGTCTGGCGATATGGTAGACTTAGTGTAGTATCTTTTACTGTTCTCTAGTGGACCCAGTTTTCTTGATGTTGGTATGTTTGAAAGCGTAAGCTCTTCTTTCTTCCATTCTAGAAGAGCAAAACTGAAAAAAAAAAAAAAAAGACTCTTTAAAAGGGTTTTTGTCCAGAGGTTTAGTTGCTTATGACTGGATGAAAACTTAATGGTCAAGGAGTTGTAATACAACATGATAGTTTTGAATTTGACTGATTATAAAGCATTTGTTTCCTTAAATAACTTTAAAATATTTTTTTATCATAAAGAGGAAGATCAAAGAAGAATGGGAAGAGCAGCAAAGAAAAGAGAGAGAAGTGGCACAGCAGAAGCAACAGGAGAAGAGAGAGAGAGAGGTGATTCCTGGCAGTGGGAGGATAAACATGTTGCATATCCTCTTACATTATCAGATGCAACAGTCTGTGCATGTTGAAGAGGGATTAGGAAATGTATAAATGTGTTAGTTACTTCTTCTCTCCATTCTGTCTAAATTCCTGAAACTATTATTCACTGTTACAGAGGCTCTAGTGAATCCATATACCTAGAAGGGTAACTAGTTTTAACGCATCTGGCTGTTCATAGTATGTAATTTTTTACATCAGTTAAATACAAAGGCACGCTGTGAATGCAGGTTCTAATATGTGCACCATTTTGCATCACGCGTTAAAGATAATCCTTACTTAATGTCCCAGTTGAACACAGTCAGTGTTGAAGAAAATGCCCAATGAGGATATGGAATATGGAATTACATTGCTGCTGTTCCTTAACACAATTCTTAATCAAAAGATATATTACAGCTCTTCTTTACCTGACTCATCCAACAGGACGTATCTTTTTTTCAGAGCTCCTTGGGTAGAGAGAAAAATGATGCTGAAGATACTAGTCATTGATAACATTTCTGTTAATGATACATTCTTCCTAAGTTTTAGAAGTTGAATGACCTGGATGTAAGATATCCTGTACAGAAATCCAGCGTGAGGACTGGCCTATCGCCAGTAAAGGGTGATTGCAGCTTTCTAGGATGCAGTCATTTTAGCTTCTCCACAATCGCAAAAGATTCCAGTCATTTCACTGGGAGGTGTCTTGCTACTGTGTCTGGTAGCCAGCGCAGGAGAAGAGACGGGAGCAAACAGTATTGTCTCCTGCACGTAATAGTTGGTTGTGTCACTGATTGCGTAACGCTTGCATGAGGAATGAAAAAGAACAGCACTTGTTTTATTTCCTGTCTTTCTTCCTCTTGTGTTAAGTGTTCATTTCTCTCTTTGCAGAGTAGGGAGAGAAAATGATGGTCGTGTCCTTTATTTAAGGTTGAGATATAGTTCCAAGAGAGTTGAACCATGGTAACAGCGGGATTTTGTTCCTTCCCTCTCCTTGTGTCTGGGTTTGTCCAAATCCTCAGTGGGCTAATTTGGTTCCCTGAACTAGATGGAAGCCGCTTTCTTTTTTGTAGGTTGTTGGTTTGTTTCTGTTGTTTTTCCTGGGTTACTATTTTACTGGTTTAGTGAGCTAAACTGGCTCATAGAGGACATTGACAGGTACCCAGAGGGAAAGTGAGGACCCAGGTGGGGGTGGAGCCACCCATTTCAGCAGCAGAAAGTTGTTCAATTGATCTGGCCTGTCTCTTGAAACTGCAGTTTATTCAAATTCTGACTTACTGATTAAAAAAATTTTTTTCCTCCCTAAGATGAGAAAATACATTTTCTGGTTTGGTGTGTTTTGATTTTGGTTATTTATTTATTTATCTAATAGCGTGGATATCTGACATACTTCATGATTAGTACCAGATGCTGTCTGGGTCCTCATCCTGGATTGCATTTTTTTATTTTCATTTGGTCTTCCACTTTTTTAATTTAATTAATTCTCTTCCAAATTAGAACAATGCTAGCGTAGTTTCTTGTATTGGTTATGTTTAAATGTCTTTTTTCTTGGAACTTCCTAGAATAATTTGTTAGAACTGATTTCCAGCCAGTTTTGGAGAGTGACTTTTATTGTTTTGCTCAGCCCACTTAGAAGAAGGAAGGGAAAGAATATCCTCATTGTTTTCCTTTATTTGGAAGGCTAGATACAGTGAACTTATGATACTAAAGTTTCTTAACAGTTATATGTTTTGCTTTAACAGAGACTCACTAAGCAATGTGTTTTTCTGTGTATTACATAAAATGTTCTAAGTTAAAAAGGTTAGTGCAACTAAATGATTATGAATGTAACTGTAACCAGACTGACTACTAGAGCAGGAGATATATTTAAGTATTCAATAGTTCAATGATAGTTTTAAAAAAGAAAATGAAACTATTAAAGTTGTCTAGCATTTAGATTAGAAAATCATCTACATGAGGGTCTTTCTTATCTGATGTATCCTTTAACAGCTTTGTAGTACATGAATTGCTACAGAGCAAAAGTAAAACTTCGGTTCTTAAAGCAAACCCCATCAAACTTTTATTACGCATAATCATTGAGTATTGTAAATTAGGTTCTTAACTAAAGAAACCAGATGTTTTGCGTGTCCTCAGGGTTTTCACTAGTCCTGTGTTTGCACCATTTATAGGCAGCTGTGCAGAGGATGCTGGATCAAGCTGAAAGCCAGGTATGCTCAGAGACTTTTTGAAAAAGAACTGAAAAGTAATTTAATTGCCATCCGCTGTTTGCCTTCTAGCGTGTTGTCCATCTGCTCTCAAGAACCTAATGGCCTGAATAAATTTAATACGTAGTGGCTTGCATGAGCTGTAAACAATTATTTACTGGGTGGAACATAATTAGGCATATTTCTGGCTGGTTGGTGACAGTGCAGTTGTGTGTGCTCATTCCTGTTCATGAGATCTGAGTCAAAATCAATCTGGAAATACTGCTGTGTGCTGTTAAAAAACACTATGCTTGATGGTTTATTTGTGAATTAGAATTCTAAATAAATCTGTCAGTCCTTCTGGGTGGCAAGACAAACTTGTCTTTTTAAGCAGATGGCAGGCTCTAAATAAAAGGATTCAGCAGTAAAGGAGGGCACTGCTCCGGTGCCTGGAAGAACATGGATCTCAAGCTGGCAGTGTGTAGTAAAGAAAACTGCAGTCTTCATTTGAATCTCAGAGAGGGTGAATTCAATCTTTCCTATTGCCCTAAAGAATAATTTGGCTTTTTATGCCTGTCATACGGTTAAACTTGTGAAGATTCTTGCTCTGCTTAAACTACTGCATGAATCTGAAAATTAAGTTTTAACCTAATTAACCCATTGTATGTTGATTGCCATAGCTACACTGGAGTTGCATTTAGTTCTAAATTATGTTTAAACAGTTTTTTAGGTAGGGAATCAAACTTATTTCATAATATGGGTAGAAAAATGCTCTGAACTATTACCTGCCCAGAGCTCAAGTTGTATTAGCAGCCATTTCTGCAAGGGAATAGGCAGAAATGTGACTTCATTACAGCATCAGTTCAGGGTTCAGTTACTTACTGTTGACGCTGTTGAAGTGACAGTGCTGTTTTGTTGAAAGAAAATTATGACTGAGTGTCATGAACAGAACGGGTAGCAGGGTCAAATGCTGCTTGTAAATAAACAGAGTTTTCAGTTGATTTAATGTGAGAACTTAGGCTAGTCAGCTTTACAGGTCTTTTGGCTAACAAAATGAAAATTCCCTTTTTAAAATGTGTATTTTGTTTGTAGTCAGTCAATGCTTGCAACTTTGTAATTCCATTTTGAATTACAGACATCTTAATGGCCCAAGATGAGCAATATGGAGGCTTTTAATTCCACTGCTAACTATGAAATTTTTTTTTTTTTAATTCTGGCCTGTGGCAGGTTACTTTTATTTTAGCCTTTTCTAGCTGCATGAAAAGTGATAGTGATAACCTTACTTGAGCTTTGAGCTGTTGCAAAGACAAATAAGTAAATAGTCCTAGCTTTCTATCTGCCAGGTGTATAAAGTGCTGCTCAGTGGGTCCTGGAGTGAAGTAAGTAATAGGCTTAGCTGAATGGAAAGAATCTATCCCAATATTTGTAATTCTCGTAGATGATAAATGAAATCATCGTTTGAGGAGCAAATATTATTGCAACTCTTTTGGTTATAAAAGCTTTTCCTTTAGCAAAAGAAAACATCCAGTTCGGTGATTTTTTTGTTGTTGTTGTTAAAAAGAAATCATGAATATAGACTTGTTCTTAAAACTGAACAATTATCAAGAAAAGAGGTTTCCATCACCAGAGACCTAAGACAGTGGGCAGCTTTATAAAACAATGCTTAAAATAGGTTCAGCTTACCTTGTAGTAACATAATGCTCATAATTGCTCGTGGATTTAATTGATAGTTTTATTTTGACATTGCATTTCTTTATTCTTTTCTAACTTCTGTGTATTTTAATGTTTTTTGCACAGCTGGAGAATGGTGTGACCTGGCATAATCCAGAGCCCCCAGAGAATATAGGAACAGAGAAGGATAGAGCGAATTGCCCATTCTATATTAAAACAGGTTCCTGCCGATTTGGAGACAGGTAATCAATTGAATATTTACCAGCATAAAAGTGTTTTGGAGAGATGAAAGGGAAGCAACTTCATTAGGCCATACGCAAACTGAAGAAAAATTGCTATATAAATTACTTTCATGTATTTGGATGTGGTTCTGTTATTCGTGATGGAACTATACATTGAGGGCAAAAGAGTTGCCTGGCTGGAATTGAACTATTTATTGTTATGGCATATTACTGATGGTGCATTCTGGTTACATAGTCAAACTGACTTTTCCTTAGCTCTGACAGATGCACGGATACATTCAGACAGAATATATTTGATTTCTGCTATTAGTAGAGGCCTGATGTGTCAGATATTCTTTTATCTTGTCTAATTTACATTTGCTGCATCTTTTAAAAAATAAAATCAAATCTCAAATGGACTAAAGCAAGTTAAGGTACATCTGCACAGTTGAGAAAGCTGCTGTGTAGCTTCCAGAATTCTCCTGTTTGTATACTGTTTAAATGCGTGATACATTCATTCTTGTTTTTTTTTTTTTTTTTTATACTGTTATGGGTGCCCTATCTCAGAAAGGAAGTCTAGTAAAAGGCAGAAAGAGAGAAGGACAACAAGATGATCAGAGATGAGGAACAGCTTCTGTAGGAGGAGTGGCTAACTAGTCTAGACTCTACTTTCAAAGAGATGATGGAAGAGGGCTGTCGTAGATGAACGTTGAACTCATGAGTAGGATGGGAAGGATTATTTGCTTTTATTATGAAATAGTTTAATTAGGTCTCCCTGAGTGTTTACCAGCTTTAAAAAAAAAAAAAAGTACTTTCTCATGTGAAACAAATGGCGAAACTTGTTGCCAGAGGACATAGAGGAAACCAAAAGTATACATGGGTTCACGGAGTACAGGTTCATCGGTGACCATTAAAGATGATGACCCAAAAGCAGCACCTGGCTAGAAAATCCCTGGATTTTTCTGTGCGCTAAGGAGGAAAAATAGCTCAGTAGGGAAAGACTCTGATACTTATTACATGAATCTTCAGCATAAACTAGTAAGGCTGTTTTACTGATTTGTATCACTGAAACATGTGTGGTCCATCTATTGTAGTTTTCTTTATCCTAGAAGTAATTTGGTTTTGTGTGATGTATATTGTGGATAATTATGTGATAATTCAACTCTATGGAAGCTTCAAGTCCACATCTTTTTTCTATTCTGAAATATGTGTTGAATTCCTAAATAAAACTTTGGCCAGCTATTTCACTGCAGGCAGCATTTTTGCTTTTCAAATGTTTAGTTCTTTGTAATCTTTGCAGTATTTTTGTTTCAGTGGTATTTAATGGAGGTGACCTCCTTGGATTAATTATGGATTGATAAAAATCAGTTTTGCTTTGAACTATGAATACGCTTGGTAAATAAATATTGAGAAACATCATATCCTGCTCTTCTTCTCTCACGTGTAGTTGTTGATCTCAGCTACCTCTCCTTCATCTTCCTTCCTCCTCCTCACATACCTGCTTCCTTCATATTCTGGTCATTTTAACCTCTGGTGTTGACCATAAGTTGAAGGACTGAGATACAGCTAGGATAAGGACTGGAAGAATAGGTTGGAAGCTGAAATGGACCACAGTGGTGAAAAATTGAGAGCCAATGTTATCAATAAAATAATTGTTGAATCTTGTCAAAGCTCAGTATGTCTTGAAGAAGCTGAAACTGGCTGAGTTCACAGTTATTAATTTCCCCAATAATTCAAACCCTAGTATTTTGTAGTAATACTGGATTTTGGGTCATTCATTTTCCTTGGGGTTCCTTTTGTTTTGTCATGCACTATATTCATTTTGTGTACAGACCATATTGGTTGGATATAATATTTTTAGTTCTATCATTCAAATAGAACAGTGAACTGAGGCAGCTTCTAAAATATATATAAAAAAAAAATCAAATTAATTGTCTCCAGTTTTAGTTTTGGTTTTGGAGTTTTGTTTTTTGTTGTTTGTTTTTTGAAGTCTGAGGTGCCAACCGGAAAGTGAGAGTCAATTTCTGACTGACTGGATGCGGAAAGAAACTTCCTATCTGAAGTCTAGGTTGTAATTGCCCATTTTGAGACCTGACCTCCCTCCAGTTTGTCTGTGCTTTGCCAGTGCTAGATAAAGAGAGTAGACTAGTCTGACTATTTTTCTGATCATATCATGAAAAGGAGAAATGTGTTGGAGAGTGCATGACCCAGTTGCTCAGGGAAGTGTTTGAAAGTGAGATCATAAAGTACAGTGAAATAAACATGAAGGCTAACATCTATGTTCTTACTGAATCTAAAGGTTTGTGGGGAAGAACCGTACTTTAGCATATGAGGGAGGTAGCCTGAATATGATGGATGGTGAGGGAGGTCTAATACTTTTATGGCTGCCGAGAAGATGCAGATTAAGATAAGACTTACTTATAAGAAGCATTTTTTTAGAAGTGGAAAAATATCAATCTCTTACTCATCCAACTTCAGGTCTAAATGTGCTTTCCCCACTCCCCCGTATGATGAGAACAACTTCAGTTGTTCAATTTGCAAAAAGAAGAGCAGAGATTTGTTTTAAAATGTCTTAAAAGATTGTCAGTAGTCTTTCTGTAAAGCCCTTTAGAAATGGAGAACACATTTAACCCTAGTAGCCGAAAAGAAATTACTTTAGCTCTTACTATGTTACCTGAATCTATAGCTTTTGCAGACATGCTTTTTTCAGCAAGAATGTATTTATGCATGGCAGAAAGAATTAAGATTATATGCAAATTCACTTCCAAAAGATTTGTTTTAATAATTGAAATACGTTGATCTTGCACTAATGGATTTTCTTTTGTAAAAGCTGTTACTCAGAACAAGTGTTTGAAGTTTCAACAAGTGCATCTTCTGCTGAAAGTGCTGATCTTTTCACTTTTCTTTCTTCACTACAAATGTCCAGGTGTTCTCGCAAGCATAACTATCCAACATCTAGTAAGACACTACTCGTCCGAGGGATGTTCATTACTTTTGGCATGGAGCAGTGCCGGAGAGATGACTATGACACGGACGCGAGTCTCGAGTACAGTGACGAGGAGACCTACCAGCAGTTCCTGGAGTTCTACGAGGACGTGCTCCCTGAGTTTCAGAATGTGGGGAAGGTTGTTCAATTCAAGGTATGCATCTGAGTTTAATAGCTTGTTAAATATGTAACGTATACCACGTAAGTTGTGTTTTACTAGCCTTAAGAGGAATTCCGTCCAGCATGCCCTAGCTAAATCCCATGTACATTAGAGAACTATGCAGTGTCCTTACAGCAAACTTTGTATCTCTCATGTCACCTGTAAACTTGTCACTGCTGTTACAGAGCATTGTCTTACTCTGGATGAATCTTCTCTCCCATTCCCCTGAACTGTTATAAAAGCTTGTGCTTTTATATTGTGAGTTATTCATACTGCTCAACAGTCCACTTACCTCACAGTTCCTTCTTTACTTAGCCCGTGATAAGCCCCAGAGGGTCAACTAAGACTGTTAGACAATATAAATATATCTGGGCTATTGTATTTGTGCCTAAGGAATGAAGCAGTGGGGGTATGAAATGTATTTGGAGTATACACCCAAACAATGTCATTTTAGGACTGGTTGGATAAAATAAAATCAAATAACAATGAACTGAAAGGTAGTAGATATTTCAGTAGGAGTGTCTATTTCAGTAGAGTTTAACCCCAGCCAGCAACTAAGCCCCACCCAGCCGCTCGCTCACTCCCCCCCAGTGGGATGGGGGAGAGAATCGTAAGGGTAAAAGTGAGAGAACTCGTGGGCTGAGATAAAGACAGTTTAACAGGTAAAGCAAAAGCCACGCGCGCAAGCAAAGCAAAACAAGAAATTCATTCCCTACTTCCCATCGGCAGGCAGGTGTTCAGCCATCTCCAGGAAAGCAGGGCTCCATCACACGTAATGGTTACTTGGGAAGACAAAACGCCGTAACTCCAAACGTACCCCCCTTCCTTCTTCTTCCCCCAGCTTTATATGCTGAGCATGATGTTGTATGGTATGGAATATCGCTTTGGTCAGTTGGGGTCAGCTGTCCCAACTCCTTGTGCACCCCCAGCCTCCTCGCTGGTGGGGTGGGGTGAGGAGCAGCGAAGGTCTTGACTGTGTAAGCACTGCTCAGCAGTGACTAAAACATCCCTGTATTATCCACACTGTTTCCAGCACAAATCCAAAACATAGCCCCATATTAGCTACTGTGAAGAAAATTAACTCTACTCCAGCCAAAACCAGCACAATTATAAAAAGGTAAGTTACATAAATGGTGTTGAGATCTGTCATCCATCCTTAGTTTTTGCGTTTCGTTTGCTGAATGTTCTTTCCTGAATTTTTCCCATTTATATTATGATTTCTTATGGGGGAAAAAGAGGGACCTGTAAATGGAGACCTCAGAGATGAACGATGTGTCTTAACAGTCCCATGTTGCCCCAAAATGTGCAGCTTGGATGATGAAATCTCCTTGTCACAGAACCTCCTGCAGCATCCCTTTCTGTTTGCCATTCCTGAGTGTTTTCCTGCAGTCACCAGGAGGCACGCAGTGCCTTTTCTCCTTTTGTTTCCATCTACTGACAGCTGCCTCAGAACTGAGATTGTATAAGCATTTCAAGCAAGAAGAAAGCAGAAAAAGTGACTTTTCAATAGTTGTATAATGAGCCTTATAGGTAAGAAACCTTCACTTGCTTGGAGGAGTATCCCCTCCATATTTTGACTCATGGGATATTAGCAAGCTGTGCTCTATCCTAGAAGACAGGATGTAGATTCCCAATGGAGCGTGGGTTGAAATGCTGTCTTACCATCAAACTCAGATCCTCGACTTTGTATCGTTGTTGTATGCAGCTGTGCTAAGTTGCACATACTTGGGTCTCTATGCCTAATAATGGGATAAGAGCTTTTAGTGTGGCATTTCTGAGCTTCTGAAGTAATTGTGCAACTGTAATATGATTCTCATGGGCATTTTCATTATATTAGAGATGCTTAGAATTTACGTGTTGGCTGCAGGGATCTTAGCTGTGATTGAGTTGAGTCTCTACTACCACTTAGAATCAGATTATACACACCCCTTTCCAGTGGTATAGCCCAAGGTTTTAGTCTTGCTCTTCCTTCTGGGAAGCTACTCCAGAATCTGGCAGATCCGTACAAAAGACACCTCTTTTCCCACCCAAAAGTGTCCATGGCAAAATCATTCTTGCTTGTTCTTGTGTTGACGTTGTTTATCTCACATAGTTTGACTGCTTATTCTGTAATATTTAATTATACAACTGCTCATTGTTGTGTCTGAAGCCCCTGCCTAACCCAGTGCACAGAGAGGTATTCTCTGAGGGTCAGTCAGGGTTCAGTGATGAAAGGAGCCACCTGCCTCATTTGGTGCGGGTATCGGAAGAGGCCTGGGGACAAAAGAGGCTGGGCTCACAGTTCTGCCCTGGAGAATTAGGTTCTAGCCTGCTTGGGCCTGCCTGTTTCAGAATCCTTTGTAACTAGCAACAAGCTTTTGGCAAGTTAAATTGTGTATTTTTGAGAACTTTAGATGTACTTTGAATGCTAAATTATTATGAAAAAAGGTGTTTCAGAACGGTACAGTGAAAGCTAGTGACTTCAGCTTTTCTAACTCATCTCACAGGGATGCTGTGAAACAAAATTGCTCTAAAGATTCTCTTACCACAATGAATCCCACATTTCCACATGAGGATACTACTAATTGTTTTCAGAGCAAGATTTGGCTGTTGCACAGTAGGGTTGGCTGAGACAAATGTGAGACAATTGAGTACAAGCTGTCTTGTGGACTAAATGAAGCAGAGGTCCCAGTGTTAATCAAAGCATAATGCTGGAAACAGTCAAACATAAGCCAGAAGGGCTTTCTTTTTTTCCTTCAAAACCTTTTATTTGGCTAAAACTAAGTGTTCAGAAGAAAATCATATGTAAGTTCATATTGATGAGCTGTCAAAATTGGAACGGCTGCCATCTCAACATGCGTGAGCTGCTGTATAGCATAAACCTTCCGTTGCACTAATTTAATGTTTCCATCCCCTTAGGTCAGTTGCAACTATGAGCCTCACCTGCGAGGAAATGTGTATGTCCAGTATCAGTCGTAAGTACTCGCAATCTTACTAAGTTTTAGAACTGTGAACACTATTTGTATAATCCAAGCGATTCATGCTGATACTGTAATGGGAGCTTAAAATGGGTAATAACATCTTAAATGATTGAATGATGATAATGCTATGTGTGATTTTTACTTTTTAAAGGGAGAAGGACTGTCAGGCAGCTCTTGCTCTATTCAGTGGACGATGGTATGCAGGCCGACAGCTTCATTGTGAATTTTGTCCTGTGACAAGGTGGAAAACTGCTATATGTGGTGAGTCACATAAACACTTGGAAAAGAGTATGTGTTTTACTGAAAGAGTACTTATGGAAGTAAAAAAGAGGGAATTAGCCTGCAGCTTTCAGATCTGCCTAATGTTGCAGTTCCTTCTGTTTGGAAGACAACTATGCTAACTTGCTTGTATAGATCTAGGAAAGAAAGGGAATATTCATACCATGTCACCTAAGTGTCTGAATCATTCTAGTGGATTTAGCTTGGACTGGAAAAGAAAGTTTGGATCCTAGCTTTGGAAATAATCATTTTAAGGTGGAACTACAGGAAGTAGTAATTTATCTCTTTAAAAAGCAACAGCAGTTTCTGAACCATCAGCAGGTCTTAGCAGCAGCTATCACATTTGACTTATCTATATTTACATTCTTAGATTAAGGTAGTAAAATTATTTATGAAAATCGTTTTAAGCTAAAACCTTCATAGCTGTTAAAAAGTTAATTCCAAGAAAAGTACATATTGAAAAATAGTCTTGCGTGAATTAAATTGATAGGTGGTCAGGTGCATGTTTTTCTGTTTGAAGAGGCAAAATTCAGTTTAAGAAGTTTCTTTCCAGTAGGTACAGAATGAAGAAAGAGGTTTAACAGGTCTGGTTCATAAAAAAGCAAACCCTAATCTGTTGCAGGCTTATTTGAAAGGCAGAAGTGTCCAAGAGGGAAACACTGCAACTTTCTTCATGTATTCAAAAATCCAAACAATGAGTTTTGGGAGGCCAATAGAGACATACGTATTTCTCCTGAACGGACTAATCAGTTGTCTAAAAACTCTGAAAGGAGAAACAGAACCAGCCATCGTGATGACTATTACAGCCGGTCAAGGAGAAGGGGCAGCCCAAGCCCAGATCATTCTTACCGGAGAAATGGAGAATCTGAGAGAAAAAAGAATCGCCGCAAAAACAAGAGAAGGCGCCGCTCTGGCAGGTCAAGAAGTCGAGAAAGGAGGAGGTCTCACAGCAGGGGGAGAAAGAGGAGAGGCCGCAGTCGCAGCAGAAGTCATAGTCGAACACGCAGTAGGAGCAGAAGTCGGAGTTCCTCTCGATCCAGGAGCAGGGGTAAAAAGAGATCGAGCAGCAGAGGAAAAAACAGTGAAACTCCCAAAACAAAGTGAGAATTACTTTTAGAAGTTGCTAATTGATCAAACATAGAGCTGACAAATCTTTCAAATAGGGCACCAGATATATTTGAGTTTCAAATAAAGTGTTCTTGCACATTAAAATGTTTCTTCCTAATAAAGGAACCTAGTTTATTGTGTGCTAAGCTTCAGAAAATTAAAAAGTTTAAGTCCTATATAAGGTGTGAATGTCAAGTACTCTAGCTACTCTGTCCCTCTGAACTGCTGCAACATCTGGATGCATACTGAGTACAAATAGAAAGAGAAGTAAAGCTTATTTGGTATATGCTTATTTCTGTGTTATGTGTGTGTTAAGTGTTTACTGTCCCTGTAAGGAGTTAGTACGGAACAGCCAGTGTGCTGTAAATTCACACCACAGCATACTGCAAATTGAAGTCTGTGTAGAAGACTCCCATTTATATTTTCTGTCTGCTTATGGGAAATCTCTTTCTAGACAAAGTAAATATAATCATGTTATGAGTTGGAGAAAAGGGATCTAAAAGACATCGCTGTTTGATTGTATAATACTTGCCCAGTAGGAGCTTTGTGGTCGTAAGTGTTGGATTTTTCTCTCTCCCCTGACTGAGCTGCTGAGCTAATTGCCTGTAGGGATTGCAGTAGACTAAAACCAAGTAGGAAGTGCACAAAAAAACAATCAATTTATTCAGTACCTTAATCCTCAAGTAAGAGTGGAGACCACGCACTTGTAATCCGCGAGTGAGGATAGAAAATACTTTGCATACCTCTTGGTTGCATAGCATTCGTAGTTGAAAACAACCTGCCTAACCTGTGATGGAGTGGTCGAAAAGTGTACATCTGGTAACTGAAGATGCATATATGTAGTTGTGAAGGCTCGAAATGGTTGCAGAGTGGCTAAAGAAACTGAAGGTTTTATATCCGAAACAGTACTTTAGGTTTTTTGGAGACGAGGACTTGACTTAAAGCCTTTTTAGGCTTATTTTACAAACAGTTTAAGGCACCGTACTGCCGAGCTTCCCTACAGTCAAGGTGGAGAGTAGGGTACATAAAAACAAACTTCTCAGGACAAAACCTTTTTGAAATGACAGCTAAATTAGCAAAGCACCTGCAATTAGATGAATCCTTACAAATATTTCTTCACTTTTAAATGAAAGGTTTGTGCTGTTAGATGGACTGTACTTCACGCTGCTTAATTTCAGGTATTTAACTTAGGCACTTAGGCGTCCTTAGACGCTTGTAGAGAGCAGTGTGTGGCACTGAAGGTGCAGGTGCCCTGAACGGTCTGCAGAGATACCTCCCTCTTCAGCCTCTCCAAAGAACCTGGGCTCCTGCCGTTAGAGTACAGTTCAGACCACCTAAGTTAGAAGCCTAAAGACAACATGAAGTGCTCCCAAATAGATACTCGTTACGACTCCAACAATACAACGTAAGTCCCGTAGAAGATCTGGATATCCAAACTTCACGATAGCATTCCTCACAGCAAGAACGTTTTTCCCCCAGGACAGTTAAGAGTGAATAAACATTGCTCCTGGATATAATATATATATTTTTGCTTTTCTAAATGCATACTGCACCTAGCATGCTGATTATACATTTTCCTTCTTTCATGTGTAACTGTTGTCCAATATGGAGTAATACAACAAAAGTGCTATATATTGATGTTCAGTTCAAACCCGACTTTCACTATATATTGTCATAACTGTAGGCAAAATTGTAGCTTAGTTAATTTGATTAAATGTTTTAGTTGTTATTAACAGATGTAGGAATTGTAATTTAATAGCATAGCTTTTGAAATAATAACTTTGTTTGAAAGGCGTTATTTCCAAGGATAGACAGCACTAAGTTTTAAATTATGTTTGAGAAACTTGTGACCACCGGTTTCTCATAATGTGTCTTTTTCCGACTAGACCTTACAGGCAGATTTTCCGCTAGGTTTCTATTTTTTCATAGACGCTCACTTGTCTAGTTGGGTCACTTGTGCAGAATATGGCAGACTGGTTCAGTTCCCTGGACCAGAACTGAACTGGCACTTCCTACTCGCCGAGACGCCCCAGCAGCAGGCCAACGACCTCTTCCTTTCTCTGGTGCTGCCTTGCGTCCCGTGGCTCACGCAGGTCGGCTAGCCTGCTGGCTAAGGGGTGGCATTGCTGACGTATGCCAGCTGTAGGACGTTGTACATCCTGTGTCATATGGCAGGCTATCGCTGAGCATTACCTGAGTGAAATCAATGGCCGAGCTCAAACAGAAGTGGTGGAATGGGCGGTCGGGTGAAATAAATAAGCAAAGCAGGCCTCTGTAGGATTAGCAACCAAGTGCCAACTAAGATCCACGTGAGAATTCCACAGGTAATTAGGCTCCTTGTCCCCACAGTTTTGTAATGAGATCTGGGAAGCTGAGCTGCTGTATTTTTTTTAAAAAAAAAGTTCTTAAAAAAAAAAAAAAGACTTGCTCAGAGATGCATGTAAAAATTTAAATACACTTTATTTCTGCTACTATAATGGCCGAAGCTTCAGCTTTTTTCCTTGAGGTCTGGACACAAACTTACTGGCTGTACCTGTGCAGTGTAGGACTGGTAGCTGTAATTATCATTCACTTTCACATGCAGTCTGTTTATTACACAGAAATTGAGTGCTGTAGATCTGACATTTAGTTTGCATTTGTTAGCATGAAACCTGGAATTCAACCAGTTTTCTGACTTCAGAGTTCATATATTTTGGTACTGTTTCCCTACTTCATTATCTTAAGTAGTGTTATATGCATGGTTTTGTGTTTCCTTATTAGCCGAGTGAGCTATTTATTCTGAAGAGACAAAGAGACTAGAAGTTCTTAAATGTTAAGCTTAATTCTTTTTTTTCCAAAGGGGAGAAGCCCCAGAAGAACACAGAAAGGATTTAAATTTGCAAGGAATAGCTTGTCTCGCTGCGTGTTATTCTGCGTATTCCACATAAAAGGACCTTATAAGGTGAATTAATATTGGCCAAGTTTTGGTTTGGTTTGGTTTGGTTTTAATGACTGCTTAAAAGCAGTGGCTTTCAAAATTCTTTTTTTCCGTTGTGAATTCTGCAAGGATCACTGAGGTTCTTTAGAGCAATTATGAAAACAGGCAGGTGGGGCGGCAGCGGGGCCCCCAACAAGGCCTGCCAGGCAGCTCATGTCAGAGTCACAGTCGGGCTGGGGAGCAGGCGCCGCGCCTGCCCTTCTCCTGCGGGAGGAGGAACGCAGCTGAGCTGGGCAGTGAGATCGCATTTTTCCAGTGGCAGAAGGGGAGTAACAACGGCCTGCTGGGACCTCCTGTAAGCACAGGCAGCAGGTATCACTGCCCGGCAGCATGTAGGCAGCTGGGAACCAGGCTGGCCCCCTCGCAGCAGCGTGCCCTCGAGTTCTGGCTGGCGGCTGCTTCCATGCGATTGCCCTTTCTGCCTGTCCGGAGCGGGCAACCACCATCACGGGGGATGAGACGGGGTAGGGAGGCTTTCGTTTATTATGGAGGGGAACAAGCACAAGAGGCGAAAAGGCCTCTCCTCTCTGGCCCTTTCCTTGCTTATAGGGCAGGTGGTCTGAAATGCGTCGTAAGGAACTTCCCAGCTTTATGTCCTTTGATGACAGCCTGTCTTTCTCAGATTTGGTGTATCGGAAACTGCCCTGAAATTTACCAGTGACATTCCTGTGCGCTAAATAACATTTTTGTCAAAAGAAATGCAAGAGCCTGCTTAAAGATGCTATTGCTTCCTGTACTGGATCAGCACTTCTTACAAAACAGGAAAGTCTACGCTAGTTAATAACTTAAAAGCTTAATTTACTTTCTTACATCATCTAAAGAGTGCAGCAGATTTTGCTTTCAGGTTCATTGTAATTAAAAGAAACCCCTATTATTCCACATATCCTTCATTCAGCACTGATGTATCAGCTGAATTCAGTATCTATCTCTGATTAAAAAAAAAAACACTGGCAAGTTACACTGCAGTGAACTATGAGACCGATTACAAAGCAAGCCATACAAGCATAACCCATGGCATGCCGTAACTTAACAAAGGCAGCCACAGGGCGACCGTCGTCATGGCACAGCAGATGTTTCGGAAGGCCTCTTCAAGTTAAAGACTAAGATTCAGTGATGAAGTTGAAGACACTCAAGCCAACAATCACTTGCCTAAACAATCCAGAAATTCTAATTGATTCTTTAGACGCCCCCTGCCCCTTCCCCATAAGATAGGAAATTTAAGAAATGCCCTAAGATGGTAAGTTTTCCCCATGCTTTTGCTGATAACATCAACCAGTTCAGTTCTTTTAGAAAGCTGAAGAACAGGTTCATCTGAGAAATTTTTGGTTGAGACTAGGATTGTGAACGTTGCATTGACTTGCTCATAATTCCCCTTAAGGAACTGAGTATTGAGTTTGTATTATCCAGAACCCTCTCTCAATCAACGTGTGGTTTGTTTTAATTTTCAAATGAAGTGGCACTAACGCATCAATTTAACATCCTCTTTAACAAATTTCATGTGTAAGCCTTCCAAAAACTTGCTAATTTATTGCTTTCTGTACAATTTAAATGGATGTAAATAACTAATCTTGGACACAGTATACTCACACATTTTTTAATAAAGTGCTCAAGAACAGATTAAGCACTGTAATAAAATTTCCCTTTTTTTTAAGCTAGCACTGAGTAGCCTCTTCTTTCCTCTGCAAAAACCAGAACTAATTACATATAAACACAAAGCAATGGTGTAAAAATGGACATTTATTACAACTAAACCAATGTGACAGACAGAGGTCAAACAGTTTATTTGTCACAATCACAACAAAGCTTAATCCAGCCAAGCACATACAAGTGACAGTGTAACTTTAAAAACATGTTTAATACATAGAAAATTGCTTCGGGTTTGACTTAAATTAAGGTAATTTTACCCCTTCAATCTCACACGCAGGGTCATTCTGCTACCACTCTAACCTCATCTATCCCGACGCATCGTGCACTGGGGAAACGCACACCACTGCTTTCGCATGCCCTGGGTCACAAACAGTCTGTAGCCATTGGATATGTTTGAATCCCAGAAAGGGCCTAAGTCGACAAATGCTGTGAGTCCACCCTGGCGCTGCCACGGAAGTGTGCAGACCCACCCCTGCCCCGGCTGGCCCTTCTGCTGCCACGGGCATTTATACCAGCATCTGGATCAGGGCACTTGCAACGCTGAGCCTTTCCTGGCGGGTTAAATTTAACCTGGATCGCATCACGCCCGCAGCCCAGCTCTCCAGACGGCTGTGTAAATGCTTCCGCTAGCAGCGCGTGACTGTTTCCAGCAACAACGCCAAAGCTAAGTTTTGTCACAACCTGGCACTACTTACTCAAGTGAACACGCCAAAACATTGACTCCCAGAGTGAGGTTACTGGGGAGGGATGGGAGGAGGACAGCCCCACCTTCTCGGGGACCACGCAGACACACAGCAGAACCTGGCTACTCCAAAGTGTGGCACTACAAAACGCAAAAGCATACATAATTCGAATTTCCTCAAGTGAAACAGGTTTAGTTTATAATTACTGCAAGTCTGCTAAAAGTGTCAAAATATTACCTGGTATCACTTTACATGATTTGCAGTGAATCTACTGTACAAATCTAATATTTAAAAGCTCTCACTGCAAATTAGTTGGTTCAACTGTATGTCACGCAGGAGTTTCATAAGGGATGTGTCACGTGTTAAAAGTGTAAGTCAAGGAAAGCAGTTAAAATGACATTGACATTTAATGTGGGGTTTTTTTTTTTTGAAGGTACCTATACACCCATTAGAGCATAACTATAAAACACCAATAAATACAAACTAATTTGTAGAGTTTGAAAGAAAATAATAAAAGTCCCTTTTGTAAAGCTCCTTCTTTCCCATCTTCAAAAGTATCCACTTTTCATTACGCACCTCTCTATACAGTCAGAGAGCCTACCTCCCTTCTTGTGTTTATGTTCAGAGCAAGCTAGTATCAGATCTAAAAATAGTTTCCTTATTTGTTTGTGGGTTTTGGTTTGTGTTTTTTTTTTTTTTTTTTTTACTACATGCATTCCCTTTTTAGTATAGTAACTTGCACAGTTTTGCTCAAGGTAGCTACACTTAAACAGACCTTCATTTCTAGTGAGTTGATCACTTTGCAGTTTTCTTGCAAAACACAGTATCACCTTAACAGTTTTTACCAGTTTGATATGCAGATCCTAACAGGATTCTTTGGTATAATGACAAATTCAGTAGTAAACAGGTATTTCCAATCTTTATGCATCAACTGAAATAAGCAGAATTATCACAAGTGGTGACTAAAAGGTAGATGAACAAAAGTCTTTGGTTGCATAAACACAATTTCTACACCATAACATTTCATATTTGGAGTTGTCCATGTAGTTTCTTTTCATTTAGATATGCTATGTCATAATGATACACTTATTTCCTGAAGTCAAGTTTGCTTATAAAAAACAGTACACTCATTGAAGTCAAATGCAATCTTCCTACAAATGCAGTGAAGGGAGACACTGAGTCAATTTAAATCTAATTCCCTTTCATTTATGATTTTTGGACTTTAGTCTCTTGTTCCCTTTTCAAAGGAGTATTTTTCTTGTGGGCTTGAATGAAGCAGCTTAGCAAAACAGTAATACTGACAAACAGCATCTTACACCATTAGCTAAACATTACAATGAAGGCAGTGAACATTTACAGTATGAAACACAGATGTCATCAGCTGAAGTGAAGATTTATGTCAATCCAATTTCTTCAAGTACACTACGTGGGGTCTCTGCTTCCTATGGAGGGAAAATTTGAGACAGTGGTAAATGGACCCTGTGCTTCCATTGAACAGTACCATACATGAGTTAGTATGAAAGATGCTTAATTAAAAAAGAAAAGCTGAAAGACATGAAAATATAAAAGTACTGCAATTTGCAAACATGGTATTAGCTGCACTTCTCAAAGAGCTGTTAATTAGATTGTCATGGTTCACAGGAATAGCTGGTAGATTTTATTGCCCTTAAGTGCAATAAAAATAAAGCAATTCAGATGTACCAGCAGGGAACAAATCACAACCCAGTAACAGAGATATGAATTGGGAAGGGATGGGGAAGCATCTTGCAATGGAGTCAGTGATTTTTGTGGTGAATTGTTTCATGGGTCTCAAAAATCTGTTAGGGAAGAATGAATACAGGGATGAATGAAATGACTGATGCAACTAAGATACAGTATCCCTTAAGCTCTGTATAAAGAGCCTAGATTTTTTACACCAGTCCCATGCTTAGTTCATAAAACCAGGTCAAGGGTCCTTGGTGTCAATAAACTGACCTCTACAGAAGTAGGGGAATTGCCAGGATTGGAATTATATTATTCCACACCAGGCATAAAGTTTTAGGTTAATTCTAATCTCAAAAAGCTTTGTTTAGATTCAGAGCAAGTTGTTTAATACAAAATTCCAGAGGGTTATCATCAGTTTTGTATTTATTATTCCTATAGCATCTGAAAAGAAATAGTAGGTTAATTAGAAACATTAGGCTGTCCTTTTCCATTAATTATTAACAATATCACAGTAAATAGAAAGGGATACTGTGTCCTTACGGAAACAAACTGTTTTAGTATCCAAAGCATGAATAAACTTACTTTAGCATCCTAAAACAAGACATGTCATGAAGCAGAAAAAAAAGCAGATAATAGTTAAGGCAGCAAACAAATTATTTTTCAACTGCTTTCTAAATATTATTAAAAAAATTTGTCAGTAAAATACATAATTAAACGCCTTAAATCTTGCAAATAACACCGGAACATTGTCTCTATCAACCTTGACTACGTAGCACAAAATGATCGAGTTTACAATCCTCATTCAGTTCATGTATAAGGTGATTTAGTATCGAAGGAACAAGCTATGGTATTTTAAAGGCAACTTCATGTGAAAGTAAGTCAGTGCTTGGAACAGGCCACCTCTGAGCACTTCGAGATGGCTTCCAAAATCCAGCAGCAAATAAGAAATTGCAAGAAAAAGGCAAGTTAAAACTGGAAACAAGATACTCCGTGTATTAAAGATACAGTGGTTTTTTCCTCACTGATGCAGTATTTAAATATTCTTGGACCTTGATAAAGTGACCTTGATAAAGCCAGACAGGATGGCAGGATTAAAGATTTACATGTGTATTTTAACACAAATCCCCCAAAAGGAGACACTGATTGAAGAAAAGGGCTATGTAGCATTTTTAATATAATCTGTCGCATTATACTCCCAGATTACTTCGTTGAATTCATTTTAGAGGACATGCGTCTCCCCTATCCACCAACTGAAAGCATTTTACACAAAAAAATCCTACATTCTTAACTACAGCAAAAGAACTCGAACAGAGTATTTCTAACAGAATATAACTTCTCAAGCATTTCAGGGTCTTGAAAATATTTGTAATAAAACAACTTTTCACAGTTTTAAATTGATTAGACAGCAGTGGACACTTACAGTTACCCAGTGGTGAAACTGGTACTAAGTTACCTGAAAAAAAAGTTGCTCAATAGCTATGAAGAAATACAATGCACTGCTGCTACTATCTCTAGAGCAGCTTAGTATTATTGTCTCCACTGCCAGTTCAAAGTTGTAGGTAATTTTCACCAGGCATACACTTAAATAAAGATTAAATTTCTTCAAGTAAATCAAGGTCATTGGATAACAATGAATTTAAAGCAATGTATTTCAAGGACATTGGCTACTTGTCCACAGATACCTCACCAGTAAAACTCAGTAAGATTTTCATTTTTTAATACTACAACAGTAACCTTGAGGTGCATATCAACAATATAAATTCAAAAGGAACACCTAAAGGCTAATCTGTTTTGCTAGAGGAATAATTTCATCAATTATGACTTTTAAGAAACAAATAGAATGAATTATATTATGTTTTATTCACATTATTTGTTTCAGGAAGTGTCAAACATTTTATCCAATTCTTATGGAAAACGTCCTGCAGTATTACACACTACCTGCAGCTCAGAAGCACCCAAGGCAAACAATGCAAATTTGCAATATACCAGAACACAGATGAGGAAAAAAAGTAATTCACATGAGACAAAAGTGCATGCAATACTTTATTTCAAACATGCCAGGAAAGCTAATTCATTACCTAGTCATTTAGAAGCAAGCAGCTGTATACAGATAACAAGAAAAACAGCATCTCATTACAGCTCAATGCACAGCATTTTAAGCCAACAGGCATGAAATAATGCAGGCTAAAGCAGCATTAACCAGACATTCAAACACATTGTTAATGTCTTACAGAAAAAAGGCAAACTGGGAAATGGAAAACCACTCCTATGATCTTGTTTTCTAAGATTTCAGAATGCTGCAAGTCCAATCCAAATCTTTTGTCTAATCCCCTCAATCTCCCATTTTTATGTCAGTTCAGGATTTGAAAGGTAGTGCATTACCACATATAGTACGTCAAACTAGGTGGCTGTGGTTAATCTCAGTAACCACCTCCTTGCTAACTACATTTAAACAATTTTCAAAAACAGGATTGGTTTTAGGTTACAAATTATTCTCTTCTACTAGGCAAACAGAGGATGCAACACATGCCCTCTCACTCTGCCCACACTTTTTAATTGAAAGGTACTTATCATATTAACCCTTGTGGCATATTCTCCGATATACAAGGTAGCCTGCATTTAAAACTGGAAATGCCAATTGAAGGAGACATATTTCAAGTATGCTGTTAATGGACTTAAAAAAAAAAATCCTTCCAACCCTAACCATTTGTAAAGCAATGAACTTGTTCTCTCCTTCAGCAGCAGCAGTTGTTCAACTACTCACAAGAGTGTTTTGAACATTTAAATACAAGTGTTGGAACTTCAGATTTATGTAAGTCGTTCTCTTTGCCCTGATCAATTCTGCCTTCCTCCTCTTTATAAGGTAAGTCACACTATCATGCCAGTCTCAGAAAAGGATACCAGTATGTGCATCTTTAATTAAAGATGCAAGGTTTATGTAGAATTGTGTGTAACATCATTTAATACTTGTGTGTATACACATTTCACATACTACTACTCTTTCACTAGTTTCTCTGTAAACATTAACTTCATCTACAGGTTTTAAGTATATGTTTAAATACCACAACTTATTTGAAAGATAAACACAGGTCAAGTAATGTTATAGTCTAGGTGCTGCAGTATATAGATGTTTAGCTCAGAAAATTCTACAGAACTTTTAAGCATAAGACTACAAGCTTACACACAATAAAAAAGTTAAACCATATGCCAACAAGCACAAGTTCTGTTGAAATGAGACATATGAAGAGACAACACTGTAAAACAGAGGGGGAAGAGGAAAGTACAACAGCAGAGAATGGCTGTGGTATTCTATTAGATTCAAGATGACTGGATTCACCAAGCTGATGATAATGTTCTGTCATGAGTAAGTCACAGGTCTATCTCCTCTGAAATTCTGCATGCATGATGAATGAAGCCATTTAGTACACTGGGACATTAAAGTATTCATGACGTGGCTACAAAAGAAATGTACATATTCTTATATATAATAGAAAGGTGGACAAATATGCAAGAAAACAAAAAGATTATCTCACTATTGTATCTCTGACATGAAAAGGACATTTGATACAAAAATACAATATTGTATTTTTGACTACTCTAGACCCCTGGGGCAGGGGGAGGGCAGGGAGAACCATCGTTTTACCCCCCCCATACTTGCATGCTGGGTCCAGCAACGTACAGGACAACTTCACATCATAATTAGTGTATTATGGAAGCTCAGAGTTTCTTCTCAGCCAAAAATTGTTTGAAGCCGAGATACTGTTCAGAGATGGACCACCCTATATATTTGCTCCACTCTAGCCTCTTCGGTAGACATCAACTATTGGTTACTGTCAGAGTCAGGGCACTGGGCTAAGTGAACTTTTGACATCACCTAACATATCTGCTCTGACAAACACACATTGATAACAGGCCTCTAGAACACAATTGTGAGCAGAACCATGCCAGGGTAAGTACAGCAGTGGCATTACTTCTGATAAAAATTATCTTTCTATCAAAGAGTGCCTGTTTAAAAAATGGTAGGTATCTCAGACACCTCTCACAGCAGGCAAAGTTTGCTTTTGAATTATGACGAACTTAATACTCTTTTATATTATTAGCATGAACATTAGTATACAATTTGTTGAAAGATGAGTTAGAAAGCAAGCAATACGCAATTTTTGTATTAAAATCAGTGCCCTGAAGACAGATGAGGATATTTTTAATGGAGTAATAGCAATTCAGGAGTATCAGCCCCACATATGCCCATTACACGTCTTCGGGGGGGGGGGGCGGGGAGGGGAGGGGGGAAGGGAGGGAGCACAAAACACAACTCTCTGCATATCAGTTACAATCTTTCATGATGTACCAATTAAAATCTTCAATCTAATTTAGTATTCCACCCCCCAAAATTATAGAAGTCTTATAACAGAACTGAGAAAGTTCCCATGACTTCTAAACCTAACAATTTCCTCTGTGCCATCTCAGTTTATTCACACGTTCAAGCTTGTATATTTTTAAATTCTAATCTCCAATTACAAAAAAGCACAACAAAAATATCCTAGAAGCTTTACAGGATTTATACTGCTTTTCAGTAATCTGAACATTATTCCATAGTAGTCAAAATTATTCTGAACAAGCCAACTACAAATCCAGTAGTTCTCAAAATAATAGCACCTATAGCTCAGTAACAGTTGCAAATAAGTTGTCTGCTGTGATTTTTGGTAGAACTCAGAAGAATTTGGTGTATAACAGAGAATTACAAATGTGAATTTTAACTCTTAGAACCTCTCTTACTGCTTAAGTCAAGCGTCAGCCTACGTTAAAAACAAAATGCTGGGGCATATTCCTAACTGGAAAAGGAATTGCATGATGGTGGTATACAGTAGTAGCCCCAAGGAGTAGAAGCTTTGACTAAAAAGAAAATACTAACCCTAGAACTACTGGAGCCTACACAGACAAAAAAAACCCAGAGAGGTACTTATGGAAAACTTCTGTTTTACTTAATACTGCTGGCATGATTTAGATCCATGAAGACAACTGAAAAACAGGCACATTGTAACAATCTCAAATGCCCAATTTTTACAGTTTCATATTTTCAGTTTTTACCTGGAACATATATGCACACATGTGACTGTGATTCTCCTCCTCCTTGAAAAAAACCCTCATGCCTTCCAGCGTTTCACCCTTGGAAACCTCGAGCCATCAAAATTGGTGTCTTCACTGAAATGCCTGCCAAATCTCATATAAGAGATTTCTCCTTAATTTCACAATACCTCTCTGGACAGAAAGAAGAATGAGAGCAACTCATTCTCTAGCACTCTCATGAGGTTGATTACCATTCACTGTTGTTATGTTCAAAGATCATCCCAGGCTGCATGCATTCTTTAGCACACTCTTTGGCCTGGAAACACTGACCATGCTCCCTTTTACACAACTGGTATCAACAAACAAGAACATGGCAATGTTCGTTTCATGTTTATCCACTTGTTACCTTTCAGTACTTTCCGAACTTCTACTCTGCCACACACACCCAGAGTATTCCCCGCCCTGTCCATATTTTCAATGGTTTGTAACTTGAGGAATTAACCGTCTTTGATGCGAAAATCCTGGTACACAAAATTAGATGATTGACTCAAATTACTGTTATGGGGTTAGTGTCTCATCTTGACAGAAACTTCTTATCTACTGATAAAGCAAGATAGATTGTCAGATAACAATAGGAAGAAAGTGATTATTTTGCTCCCGGCGGCTTTTTAGAGACATTTTTCTCAGCCAGCTTTGTCATGACCCAACCTAATTACAGAACATGTAAACACCACCTGCAAATAGACTAGCAATAAACTGACATTGTAGAGGTGAATCTAAAAGATTAAATGGAAGACAGCAGTAACTGAGATATGAAGCAATAACACAGCAATATTGTGAGATGGAAAACACTGCAGTTTCAGTGAGACCTCTGTACCCCACTGAGAACATCCGAGACCATCACGGACAGAGGGTCTGGCACTGTGGGCAGCCTGACAAACAGAAAGGAAAATAAAGTTTTGACAAATTATTTGCCATCACAGAACTACAATATCTCACAAGCTCCAACTATGACTTACTAGATTTTTTTACTGTGTTCCTTCCCACACTGTCTCCAGAGCAGTTAGCCTGCTGGTCTGAATACCAGAAAAGACAATTTGGGGGAAAGGACAGATGTCAACTTCTACAATCAGTATCTAGACTACCTTGCCTTCCTTCTGTGGGACTCTACAGACCTCAGACAACAACTGAGCCTGTGCAGCATGTCCTTAAGATAGCTAGCTATCTGGATCTAATGAGTTTATAAATGAGTTGATCTAGCAGCTAGGGAAGAGGCAATAGTACCCTTACAGCACAATACAATGGCAAACTAACATGAAATACTACCTCTGAAAAATCATCACTTAAAAATTTGGATGTAAATTGTTTATCTGACTTTAACACATAGGTCTTGGATCCTAGTTTTGCCAAAGCAGTAATAGCTCTACAATACAAGCTGCACATTGCAATTCCACAATGTTTTAAAGTTACTAGAATACATCTTTTTCAAACTGACATCTGTGTTTACAACTCATTTTAAAAAGCTAATAATACTCTCTGAAATTGTCAGCTCTAGTCATTAGAGATTTTTAAATTAGAAAAGTGGTAGCATTGATTTGAGTCAACAGAACCATTTAGCTAGCCCAACCCAACCGACATTTTTCTCAGCCAACTTTGTCATGACCCAACCTAATTAAAAATCATAATCAAACTAAAATCAGAAGGGACTTAATTTAATCCAGTCCCCCTGGATTAAATACAGCATACCTGTAACATTCCTGAGAGATATTTTACCTGTTAAAGGCATCCAGTGATGGAAACTTTTTAATGCCCCCCAGGCAATCTACTTAAATGCTTCATTATCGTCACCACTGGAAAATTTGCCTAACATCTACTTTGAAATTATTTTCTTGCTGCAATTTAAGCTATTTTATGTCTGTAGTGGACAAGAAAACAGTCTATTTCCTCAGGCAAGAAAGAGACAAATTATTTATGCCTACACCAAACTGACTCAAGTTCAATGTTCTGCAGTGCTGCCGTTTTACTGACAACATCACACAGCAGTGATGTAGACTTCATGAATACGTGGCACGCCTTCTTTTTCAGGGAAAGTTTGCTTAGGTTTTTGTTTTAACTTCTTTCCCACTAAAACCAGCACAAAGCCATGTTAAACTGCCGGCAAAAATTACAACTGCTACCTTTTGATAAAGGCTTGGCTTTTTCCCCCCCCAGCTTTTAAACAAACCCCAAGCCAGAACAACAGACAAGATGCAGGACCATGGAGGCCACAGCAGTTTGAGAACAATCCTACAGAAGCAGGCTATGGGGAAAAGAGAGAGGAGGGATAAGGGTTTTAGAAACATGAAGTTCTTACAGTAGGAAGAGATTAACATTTAACAAGCACTTCTTTAGCAATGCTTCAGAAGCAGTTATTTTTACACTCTACTTCTGAATCTTTATTAGGAAAGATTTCTAATGAAAGGCTGCTTTAGGAAATTGCTGCTGTTCACTTGCCTTTTCAGGGATTTCAAAATAGTAGAGTATCTGTTTCCCAATCGTTGGTTAGCTAACTATTCAGAAACTCCCATTACATGGTTATTGGGAAAATGCTACTTTACTTTCAAAGGAGAGCAAAGTGTTTTCTCAGAGAACCTAGAAACACCCATGAGGTCTTGAAGATGTCCAAAAGACAAATATTAACTATGATGCTGTTCAAAAAAAAAAAAAAAAAAAGAACAATCCTACATCAATGCCAACTCCAAGCCAAGGTCTTGTCTGCAGCTTCCTGTGCAGAGAGGACAAAAGAGAAATCTTCAAGACTGGTGCAAATTAGTCAACACAATACTCGGCTACAGACTGAAACAGCAACAGTCGCCATGCAAGTGTTATTCAGCAAAACATCCTAGCATATGTATATACTTTGGCTCTAAAACATCACCTCAACAGACCAGAGCAGAAGGATATGATGCAAGATCAGCAGTGGCCTGCCTGCCTCCCTCTCAAAAGCAGAAGTAAAAATATCAGTGGAAACTTCATGTACTGTAACTGGATAACAGTGGGTGCTTCTTGCTGCTTAGCTGCTATTCCGATCTGCTGGATCAGAGGTGATAGTCGCTCCAGGAGGCAGTGCTTTATACCTGCCAATCAGTTGCTACACAATGAGCTATGAAGAACTGACAGTCTCATCTTTAAGGGTTAGGATGGTTCTAAGCATCCACTGGAGGCTCCGCTTCCCCACCACAAAAACACAAATGCTTTAAGCAAATACTACTGCTGAATACTTTGTGAAGCCAGAGCCAAAATTACTACAAATCACTTAATTCTCTACCAGATAATCCCACCGTGTCTGTATGTTTGGCAGTTTGCCAATCTATGCACATTAGGATTCATTAATGTTTTCTTCCATTTTCTTCCAGCACTGCAGCTACAGGTTTACATTACTTATTCCCCTTTGCTTAAGGAACCATTTCTTAAACTGAAAGGCTGTATCTTTGAAGGGATGACCAGAATACACTGCTGTAAGAAGCCAGGTCACATCCAATATCATTCAGCTCCCATGGCAATAGCATTTAAGCATTCCCCTTCCTTCCTGTTCCTGAAGCACTTTGCCTTCTTACAGTTGTTTGGACAAATGTTTGCAGGGCCAAGTTGTAAACACAGAAGAGAGAAGCTGCTGACTGTATGTTTTTAGAAATGAGCAATTTAAATTAGATCAGTTTAAATGGATCTGAAATCCAGTTCTAGAACGGTCATATAAATAGTTTCTCTGGCACAAAGGAAAGAGAGAGGGAAAGGACAACCAAAAACTCCTGTAAATCAATACTGCAGCTGAAGCTCCTTGCCACACTCTTATAACTCAGGCCAACAGCAAGGGTGTAGCATAAGGCAGGTAAATTAGAACTTACCTAACTATGCTAGCTGACTTGGGGGTTCACAGCAGACATGAGTCAAGACAAGCTACATGGGGAACACTGACTTTTTAAAACACTTAGATACACTGAGAATTGTTAAAAATAAAACGTAATTTAAGTTACACTATTAGCTTTAGCAAATGTTGTGGCTGCCAGCAAAAGCAGCTGCTTTTTACTTCCCTTTTCAATGCCACTCCTTTCCTCATCCTGGCACTTCACTCATGCTCCCCTGCATATTCTCAGATTTTAGCTAGCAAGCTAGGAGCCACATAACCACAGGGCAAGCGGATCAACACAAGTGCCACAACAAAGGCAGCAGCAGGAATGGATCTGGCCTTCTCAACAAGAGTCACTGTCAGCATGGTTTTAGGTGATGAGGAAACTGTACCCTGACTCAAGACCATGATTATACCACCTGTAAACTGCTCTTGATAGAAAGCATAAGTTCTATTCAGTAGAACTTTAGTGTACAATAAAAAGATTTCACCCTGTCTAGTTGTATACCACTTAGGTATTTCAACATTAAACAAGATTCAAATTTAACTGAATTCTGCATGGAGTAGACTACTCCTGAATATGTGGCTTATTATACTTGCCATACAGAACTCAACACCCTAGTTTACAAGCAACTCTCTCTGAAACAGCCCTCAAAAAACCAAATTCTACTCATTTAGTGCTTGTTTGTGCTTGATAGAGTAACACAGATTAAGTAATTTGAAGTTGTAAAACCTATTAGTTAAATATCAGGTTAATCCAAGCACAGAAGCTATATGAGTCAAACTCCTCCCCTTGCCCAAAGACAACCTTCTTTACCTCAGGAGATCTTTCTTTACCACAGATGATTTTCATTCCTATATAAAAGCTGCAGTTTCTTCCAGCAGGCAAACTCTCCCCATCTCTTACTATGTGCAACCATTTATCTGTCCCTCTCCACTGACCCCAACAGACGCTACCCCCATTTCTCCATATTCTGTGGAGTCATGACAACCGTGTAAATTAAGCTCTGTACACGGTGACTATTCCTTCACTCCTTCCAGGGAACAGTACAGGCCAGGAAGAAGCATCCATGGGCATCTGATAATGCCACTGTGTTTAAATTAATGGGGACAAAGCACATTTCTGCAACTAAAACTGTGCCCATACATAGAATTCATCAGGGACACACTGTAGACAAGTAAACTGGAGTCACACAGAATTCTCTAAGCCTGAGCTTGTACGTTCCAGAATTGGTCTTCGTAGCCATCTAAAACAACAAAAAAGATTAAGACTCCTAAGTAAAAGCTCTATGCTTAGCCTACGTCCCAAACAATATAAATACTTTCAAAAGTTTTAATCACAAGGAAACTTTTACAGCCGCAGTATTAATACTAACCTCACCATGACAATCACACTCTTCATACATGAACTTGTTACCATGAAGAGGAGAGAAAAAGCAATAAACATGGGGAAAAAACTGTGGAAAAAATCAAGCTTGAGCATTTAGGTTTTCTTATCATTGTTTTAGAGCATGTCCAAACTCATATAAGAAATTCTATTTTGAACAAATGACTTGTTGGCTGCCCTAATTCTACAGGTCTAATACGCAAGCAGGTTATTAGATACTCTTCTCTCCCCAACACAGATCAACAGCTGTATTGTATACTAGGTAACTTTTAAATGGTAAAAATACCCATACACCAACAGTGAATTTGATTTTGAACGTTACAAAATATTTTTGTCTATTATAATAATTCTCTTTTGTCTGAAAACTAAATCCTGATATTTATAAAGCTGCATATGAAATTAGATCTATTACTGCAGTTCCACATTGCAAAAGCCAATTTGTTTACTGAACTACTTATCATGATATCAAATAAGCAGCGAACTAATTAAGTTTTCTCCAGCAAATCATTTTCATGTGTGTTTTAAACTTGCCTTATGTAAAATAAAATCTTACCTTTAATAGTAGGACTGCCACAATGTATTCCACTTATGCTTTGGATAAAAATATGTTGCAATGCACTATATATGCAAATAAGCGTTGTTCTGTCATGCAGCATCCGGCACTTGATATACAGTCAATTGCAGCA
This sequence comes from Calonectris borealis, assembly GCF_964195595.1. NCBI lineage: Eukaryota > Metazoa > Chordata > Aves > Procellariiformes > Procellariidae > Calonectris > Calonectris borealis. The sequence continues at coordinate 135,519,276 of NC_134312.1, read as the reverse complement.
GCACCCAGTCTTTTTAGGGCCCATTTTCTTTGCACAGCAGATGTAAACAGCTCATTTTCCAGTAAATACACGTTTACATGGGTTGATTGTAAGTAAACAAAGCCAAACATCTGTTTAGTTATTAGTTTTGGTATCCATTTCTCTAACAACTTGCATTATCGCACTTAATTATCAACACCAAAGAAAGCTAGTAGAAGTCAGACACCTCAAGTTGATGCGGTTAGTACAAAAAAGGAAAATAAAAGGGAACACTCAAAGCACTCTTCAAAGACCATCATGCAAGTGTTGCAGAAAGTTAAGCCCATCACCCATTTTCTGTTTACCCTTGCAAGGACTTAATTACACGTGCAGCAGTCTTTGCATAGCACCCGTTTAATCCATGCCACCAAAATGGTAAACTTGGTAGTTACCAATCATTTAGATGGGGGTCAAAAGGGCTAATGCCTTAGATTGCTCTTAATCATAAGATATCCTCAGACAAACCTCCCCAGTCTTCATTCTGGCTCTACAAACACAAAATCAAGCAGCAGTGAAAATGTAATACCAACTACTTAATTAAAAAAAAACAAAACAAAAAACACCCACCCAATTATTTACAGCTTATTTCTATTTAAAACAAAAGTTAGAAAATATTCTAAACTATATACAAAAGTAAATCCAGTTATTCACTCAAACGTGTTTCAGCTATTGTTATTCTTTAAGTTAATACAATTTTATTAGGTCCTATTAAAAGTCCACTGTTAAGAAAGCAAACAAAAATGCATCAGTAAAAAACATCTGTTCAAAGACTCCAAGTAGGTGCATAAAAAAAACCTCTTAAGTTTATTTTTCATTTCTTAAGGATATTAGTACCTTAAAAGAATAAGCAATAAGTTCTACAGAGTTTTTTTAGAAAGCTTCACCTGTGCTTGAAGGAAAATTAATTCAATTTTTTTTTTTTAAAAGAGTACTTAAGATCAATTGTTCATTATTATAACACATTGAGAGCGTAATAGAATAGTATGCTACTAAATTTACATATATTTAATTCAGTGACTAAGTTTCACACAGTATTATTACTAACATTGATATCAAAGTAAGATTTGTTCCATGAAGGGAAATAAGAGTTTAATTCAACTTATCTACCTACCATCCCTGAAGTAATTTAAACCATTTAATTCAAGAGCTATGTAATCGTATTTACTATTAAGTTATCATTGTTACTTGCTGAGCTGTATGTGAGAAGCCAGTCATTTTCATGTAGTAATGCTTGGTGCAAAAAGTTGGACATTTTCACTTTAATCCATCTGTTAATCAAACATACTTAGATTTCACAAAGAATTGTGAACAACAGGTCTTCTCAGACCTTTTTTTTGCCTTTTTAAAATCAAATTTTCAGCGTAAGATTTAAAATATATACACTTTTAATGCATCTTGATATCCATCACCAGAACTACTACTGTTGCTAGACAGCTTGGCAACAAAAAACATAGCTTCTCCCTTAAAAATAATAAATAAAACCCCCAAAACACATACCAGCAATGTGCCTGACATCTGTACAACACACAGATAAGATCACAAAGAAATGAGAATCTAAAAACTGAACACAATGGGATGCCTCCTAGGGCCATTCATATTCTTTCCACCTACTATTCTGTGGCGCTCTAAAACCATCTTCACAGGTAGTGAGAATTTTAGGAAAGGATAGTAGCACTGCAACATGACACATCAGCTCAGACAATTCTCAGACGCCAGAGTAAAAATGGAATTTTCTCCTCACTATCTCAAGGTTCAAACATTAACACTGCTCTTTTAAGCATTCTGCCAGATTCAGGGAACATGTTCTATTAAAATGCAGATTAATGTGCTCATTCAGAAAGAGCATCTAATTTTGAAGATAAGATACTCCTTACTGTCAAGCAGTCTTCTGCAATTGTTCATTGAATTTACTATGTTTATTGACCAAAAGCGCGCGACTAAGCTCCTGAAACAGCTATGGCATATGCAGCAGTACTAAAATTTTCATCGTATCACCCTGACGCAGTGCTTCTACAGACAGCAACAGAAGAATGTCTCTGGAGAAAAAACTATCAGTTTAGTGTACAGGTAATAAATATACCCTTAATGGAATTATAATCTATGAGGAGTTCGGTGTACTGTTAATATACCCTCAACAGTTGTAGAAGAATTGCTTATATCAATGAATGATCAACTTCATAGGTAGTTTTGAGAAGTGGATGTTGTTGATTAGTATTGGAATTCACATCAGAGAGGGTACTGAATAGTTATCAGACAGCAAAGACTTATACTAATTTGTCTTACTTATAATTGAAACTTCCTAATGTTTCAATTTGGAAAGCTGACTGAATGCATACTTAAGACTTATATGGAAGACTCCTTCCTCACAACTTGTTGAGTCTTAAGAACTTCTAATCAGCATTTTGATTTCTTTAATAGAATAAGATTACTCACATCTTACATGCATACATACTAAACAAAAGAGGAAAAAAGGAGAGTATTATGGAGACAGATTTACTAAAATGATATTTTAAAGGTCTGAACAAAAGCTGCTCAGGTGAAGAGCAGACTGCTTTCTACCATTTTCAATTCATAAAGCCAAGGATAGATTAAGATTTGACAACGTTTCTGGAAAGACAACTGAATTTCTAAAGCATTTAGAAATCACAACCTGCAAATCTATGATAAGTTCTAATCATCATGACACATCCAGAAATGCAAGAAACTTCACAAAGAACATTAAGATACTGAACTGCATTTTTCCAAAAAGAATCAAGACTTACATATAGACCAGTAAAATATTTAAGTTACCAGAAAAAAAGCAGTCTGAGAATGGGAAGGGGGTGAAGTATGATACTGTAACTTCCTCGATACTCAATGACACTTTTTCAGGAAGACATTTAAATCTGAAAAGGTTAACTGCCCCTCCCCCCATTCCTACTTTGGAGAAAAACAGAGATGAAGGTTCTACTATTAATTTTCTGGACCAACTCCTATTGCTTTAAACAGAAGAGTATGATTTGGTAAGTATTTGCAGGAAAGCCTACTCCACAGTACAAGGAGGACAGTTCAAAAATATCTATTAAAAATATGGAAACACCTTTGATATCAAGGTTTGCAGACCTGTCTGCCTCTATTAAATTTACTATTAAATTTAGTTGTCTTCAGACATTTGTTCCAAAGAGAAAAGTGATATTCCTATGATTTCTGATCATGTGAATTCTTACAGTTCATTCCATCTAAAGTCCAGCTGAATTCATATTAGGTATTTATGAAGCTATGATGACTTCTTAAAAAACTGTTGGCAGGTTTTATCAGTGCTTTTATAAACTCAATAGTCTATAGTACAGTCAATGACACGCAAGATAGCCATAAACACATATACATAAATCAAGTCTAAAAATCTATAAAGATTTTAAGTCACTTTTTACTTGAACAGAATGCTACAAAAAGCAAAGCAATTAACACAAAACATACACAAAGAATAGATGATAGCATGACAAGGCTTGGGAACTTTAACTGACACGTTTGCAAATACCACACTTGCACAGTTCCACACAATCAAACACTTTGTAACTTTAGCATCTCCTTGCTCTCTATCCTGCAAACGCTGAATTTAAGAAGCAGTGTAGTTTTTATGACCACAAAAATAACCCATACCATAACTGAACAACAAATAAACGAATTTTCCTAAGACAAGGTGCAAATAAATTCTTCCAAAGTGAAGCATATTATATATACAATGTTACAGAGCATCACTGTAATCAAGCATGTATACAAGGCCTACTTCATTCAAAAAATAATAACCATCTGTTCAATTGATGTGGGAAAATGAACACAAAAGCAACCGACCTCTTCACTTAGGTTCAATATGCCTTATTTTGTTTTTGAGTAATATGTTTTGTGACAAACTATGCCAGGCTTTAAGAACAAGCAATTCAACTTCTTATTCCCAAGACTAGGGGGAAAAAACCTACATCTCACACTAGAAGTATCTTACAAAAAGCCATTTCCACACGCATGCATTTCGTCACCTACTACTTGAAAAACAGCTACATTTTGAACAGCACAATTAAGAAAACATGCAATACCTGAAAAAGAAAGTAATTACATTGAATCCACACATTCCCAAATTGGACTTATTTATTCTGCTTATGTATAGACTTTACCTATCACATAAAACCACAAACAGTTTCATTCCAGGCTCTTAAATAATGTCTAGAACCAATACCATAAACAAGCTCACTCTATTTCTGATCAATGTATCAGAGTCAATACCTTCCATAGAAATGGACAAGGCATACGCTTCATACTTAAACCAAAGATCAAACAATCTTAACTGCATTATAACCTCTTCCCTGCTACATATCTAACATCCTTCAGGGACTGAAATCTGAAATGCATTTTACAAAAGTGTCAGCTACCGAAACACTACCACAACTTACTGTATCTTCTATGAGTTGTGAGGGATTCCAAATCCACAAAGATCGTAGCTATTTCCTAATCCTTAAATAATGAACTAACAACATATCCCTTTCTCATTGATGTATGGGGAGCTATGAGAGTTACCAGATCTTCTAAAATGTAATTACAGATCATGATCTGTGCCTAAAATCAAGCACATACCTGTCTTAAGAACTGCAGTCTTAAACTGACCAACCAAGCTGACTACCTGAAACTGAGCCAGAAGTTACACATAAAGAACAGACAGCAATCAAGGCAGTCTGTTATAGTAAAGATTTCATCATTCATTCTTCTTTCACATTGAGAGGAGTACAGGTATAGCCGAGCCAAATAATGTCACTGCCAACTTAGGAAGGCAGTCTATTTCAATAGTCTATATTTAAGAGCTAACATTAAGTGAAGACTGAATTAATTGCATTAATTATGGTAAGTTTCTCAAGAGACTAGTAACAAACAGGTGCTTTCAGAGGCTGTTTCCTAAACCAGACAAACCCCCTTATGTTCCCACCCACTCCAGGCTTAAATATCAGGGATTTTCTTTTGTCATTGCTAATGCTAACATTCCTTTATTTTGTCATGTCTCAAGGACAACCTAATACCATCTCTCCACTATTATGCATACCTTCAAACCTACAGTTTTCAATTAGCACATTTCATCTCTCAAGAAGAAAATTTTCATATGCAGGAAATTCACCAAATTTTCATTTCCAAAGATGCTCATTCTAAAACTAAAAGCTTAAATCAACATAGCAACCTTAAGCATCTAGCGCAAGTCAGCTGACATTAACAATTTAAGTACCCTTCTGGATATAAGATGAGGTGAGGGCTTGAAATAGCAATGGAAATAAGATTAATTGGTAGTGTATCTATTATTCTTCATGTGGAAGAACTGGTAAACGCTACCTGAGGCCAAACGGCAAGAACGTAAGAAAAAATATTCACATAGCTTTTAGGTTTTTGATCGTTACGAAAACAGTGATGGAAACAAACAAGTGTGATTTGTCAATAGATCCACTGGCCTTTTTATTGAGATACCTCTTAAAAAAATATATATTTTTAAGTATTTTAGATGTTCTGCAATCAACTACTAAAAGAATACATACACACCCTACAAAAGAATGGTGGTAGACAAAATGGGGATAATTTCCAAAATACTTTTAGAAAAATTACATAGGATGAATAAAAAAAAATTTTCACTCGAAGCCAATGTTTAGGAACTTTCTTCTACTTCAAATGAAGATGAGCAAGTCTGTATAGATTTGCTTTTAAATATATACATAACTGCCTGTTTTAGATATTAGAATTATTAACTCCTTGATTTTAGTGTTTTAGCACAGTAAATGACCATGAACTTCCAAGCACCGTACTGAATTACTTGGATCATCAAATAAAACCACAGCAATTAGACTTTTAAGTGAAAAAAATCAGATCCTCTCTTTTGCATAGAACGTATTTTGTTGCTAGTTTCATGCATTAAAAAATGTAAGTATCATGAAATCATGCACAGGATTATCTTTTAGCTGTTCCACACATCACATATATATAACTCATGCAACAACATACTGCATCTGCCAATTTTCTTCTCTCAGTATAACCAAGTTGTTCACACAATCGAAAAAACACCTTTTCAGAAACGCATGCCTTTGTAATCACTAGTTAAGTATTTAAAATTTCTATAGCAAACAAGATATAAAATTATCAAACAAGACACGTGACAGCATTCTTTTGAACAGAAGTATTTCTAGCAATACATTTACAAGGAAGCATGGAAGCACTGGAATAATTAGTTTTTACTAACATTCATATGGATAACACAGCCAGTATTGACAACTGGCTGGGGGGGTAGGGAATGAATGTTTGAACTGAGCACATTACTGAAGAGCTAACAGGAAAAGTGAAGGTGAAAAAGGCTTTAAAAGTTAGTATGTTTCAGTCATAGCACAGCACCAAGAACTTAATGACAAACTGAAGTAGGTGCTCAGAAATGGAAATACATTCTGAAAAACTGCCACAGAAAATAGAAGAAGGCAAGGCTATTAAAAACTAATTCACTATTCAGCAATTTATGCCTCTGCATATTTTCTTTTAACATCATGCAAATAGCCACTTAATGTATTTGTAATGATTTTCCTTTGTGTAAGTATTCTGTACAGCTTTTAATCTTTAAGGTTCTTCATACATTAATGTATGTAGTGTTACTAATTAATAATGTTGTGTATTCAACACGGATTAATAATTTTTAAATTAGGCAATGAGTATTCAGGGTCAAATAAAAGTCCTTTTGTTGCACATAATTAGAATCTGACGTGGTCAAAAACAAACACACGACAACCCTGCTAGAAATGGTTTGCATTTAGAATCAAACCACATTTCATTCCGGTAGCTTTGAAGTATTCTGGAAAGCAGAAATTAACTGAGAGTATCAAAAAGTCTCCAGTTGTGACAAACTATTATTTTAACAACCCTCTTCATAAAATTCAGCATGCACAGTTGATACAAAACCAAAACTCTACAGAGTAAAGAGTCCAACTTTACTGGAAGCTCAATTTAAATATGAACTCAGACTTTTACCGGTTTTATAAACTAAAAATCAGATATGTGAAGTAGTTTTATACTTGATCAACAGTCAATATGATATAACTAAGAATGAAAAACATAAAAAACAAACATAAAACTACAGTGGTGCTGCAATAAACTGTTACATTCCAATTTAATCAGAAAAGATTTAATAAACCTTGACAGAACAGAAAATCTCTTAGAGATGGGGAAAGGAAGGGTAATCAGAGTAAAGCTATGAGGGGAAAGGAAAAGTCTCCCATTGAAAAAGTGATACTTCCTTTTGCGTAAATTTTTTAACTTTAAATTATATTAAGTGTAAAAAGAGAATGCTAATTGTTTGGACAGAAAATCAGTAATTCATTCCTAGAGGTAGAATGCATTTTTGCTTTAGAAGAGCCCTAAGAAAATGGTGAAAATAAAATTCAAAACCAGTGAGAATGAGAAAAAATACAGTAATTCTATTTTATGTATAATTAACTGTCCATTTGCAGGAGACAGACTAGAATAGATAATAATCTGTTATATCTGTTTTCACATAAAGAATAACAAAAGACTTTAAAAGAATAAACGGATTATTTCCCCCCCCTCCCCCTTTGTAAACTGCAGCAGGACTTCTGGTTAAGATAATTCCTTCTAAGAGTAAAGAAGGGCTCAACAAAAACTGCATTAGCACACAAGCAGTAAGTACATGTATTTCCTTCCTAGAAAAACAGGGTAGCAAATCTGTGTGTAATAGCTGACCTTGTTCATGACACTAACCAGCTGTTGACAGACAAGGACTTCAATGTGCTGTGGATTTGCCTGTACTCTGAAAGGATTACAAACACAACTACAAGGGTGAAGAACATTATGTGCTTCCCCATCCTATTAATACCACATTTGACAAAAAAAGAGTACCAAGTGGAACACAGAATGCTTATATAAGAATTAAGCAATTAACTCACAGGATGAAATAACAAATTGAAGGTTCACATGAGGGGAAAAAATAGAGGAGCTTACATTTATACAGAATCTTACCAGTGAACATCAATACATTTAAAAAAAATTAAGGTTCATCATCCCTGTTAAACTGCATGTTCCACTGACTGGCACAAAAGACTGATGATTCCCCCAGCACACCAGAATTTTGAGACTTCCATTTAGACATTTCAAGGACCTTAGCACTGAGCTCAAGACTACAGCAATTCAGTAAAAAACAAACAAAACAACAACAAAAAAACAAACAAAAAAACCCCAACAAACACCAAAAAAAGCAAAAAACCCAGCATAGGATGGAGAAACATGGGGAAATGATACTAAGTTTTCTATGCCATTGAACCCCTTCCCATCAAATGTTTTCCAAAGAAAAATGGTAGAGATGCAATCTGTCCGTCTGTCTTCAAAGTTAGTGATGAACAACAAAAGCATTCAAAGTGAAAAAACAAATGTTCTTATACTTCATTCTGTATGTTTCTATGGCACTACTACTACTGCTTTGTCAACTTAAAAGACAGAAATGTTCCAGAATAAGCAACCTATAGCAGAAAGGCAGGTCTTTAGAATAAGAACGATACCTGAACGAGTCTCAAAGAGGAGAGTCTAGCTTCTGGATTTCAGCAATGAAACAGTAAAGAAGTGAACATGCATCAGGTATGACAAAAAACTAATGGTTGATTAATAAAATGAAGAAATCAAAGACACATGAACAAAACTAAGTTAAAGCAGCATGAACTATAATTATCTAGGTATACACACAAAACAGACATTTGCATTTCTAGCAAAACGCAAAATCACAGTAGGTTACAACATACACATGCCAAACAAAATGAAAAGAGCAGATCACGTCATCATACTGCACAATTAGGACAACTAACTAGAAACTACACGCTAAGCATGCTAAAAAGCACCTTCCACAAGCTTAGAGAAACAAAAGCTTTTTCGAGTCACAGCCTACCATGCTGATGCTTTGGCCAGAGAAGTTGAATTTGCTTACCTCCTGTAAAAGATCTGCCTGTTCAATGGCTTTGAGAACATTTTTCTTGGAAGTCTCCTGAACTTCCCCTCCTAAAAGGAACTCATCCAGAATGAAGTAGGCTTTTTCAAAATTGAAGATGATATCAAGTTCACATACCTAAAAAGAACATCAAGCATTATTGCAAAGTGGGAGGATACTATCTATTGAGGTATATCCTCTCACAAAACTTAACTTGTTCACAGCTTCACCAAACTTCACCAAATCAAGATGTTAACCTCAGGCTATAACCTTTTAAGAAATGGGGCAACAAAAAAATTAGTCCTTTGAGGAAAAAAAAAGAAAAAATCTTTTTTTGCTTGAGTTAAATACAATTATAGCAACCTCTCTGGAAAACATTTTCATTGTTACAAAGGGTTCAATTCACAACCATCAGTATGACATTGCTCTTCATGAGGCAAGAGAATATTCTCTTCTTGTCTGCAGTATCCAAAGGCAGATCATGCAATCTTACAGAAAAATGTGAAAACACAATAATCTCAAATTTCGTATTCATCCTGTGCATTTCCTAGTCAGAAGGACTAGGAAGGCAGAAGGATGAGCAGCAGTTTTTCTAAGAGTGCTAATGTACATTACTACAGTTGTTTGTGTTTGCTAGGATAAGCAGATCTCTGTCTCGTCTTTCCTTACCACTCCTGCTAGTTTACAACCAACTGCCTCCTTTGGAAGCAGATTCAAGAAGTGCTCACACACTAGAGCACTGCCAGGGAGAAGGAAAGCTGGGCGTCTAGACAGAAAGTTAAGGATAAGATTTTATCTGACCTCAAGTAAGACTACTACAAAATGAAATAAATACAGGCAATTAACACCAGATTAATAACAGTTCTTCTCCCAAATTAATAATTTAATTTTGTATTTTAACAGTTATATAGTTAAACCATCAGTTTAGTTTGGCCAAGCAAGCAACATAAAACGTGTTAGATGCACCTTTTCAACAGCTAGTTGATTATGTTTTTTAAAAGTGCTGTGGGCATAAAACAAAATGCCATAATATAAAGAGACTGTGAATCTATAAAAATTAAAAAGAAATTACTAACTCACACTGCCAAAATACTTGTCAAGAAGTTCTACATAGCGATGAATTATTTCCAGAGTTATTAGTTCATTGTCCTGATCTTCAATAGCACAGCAGAAATAGAGGCTTGCGTATCTGTAATAACAAAATAATCCTCACGTTAGCATAAGAACATGAGCAAAATGAATGCACTGGAGATGTATTATGTTCTCAGTAGTCCTTCATACTCAAGTTTAGCATCCTGTTACTCTAAATCAACAGCCATGCATGTTGTACCAAAGAATGGCTGAAAGACCAGCAGACACATGCATGTACAAAAGGGATCTGCCTCCTTCAGTCAAGCAAGACTTCAGTCTTTACCATCCTTTAGCTGACAGAATTAAATTAGCCTAAGAGGTGTCTGGAAAAGGAAATGTATTTGATTTTTTGGCCTCCTGGCAGAGTTCTGAGGCAAGATATTTTCTCTACTATCTGTAGCATCCAAACACTGGTATACTAATGAACAGATTCAATCTTAAATTTTTATCTCACAAGCTACACGCTTGTGTGATAATTAAAATCATAGAAAATGCCTTGGGAAAGATAAATTGAATTCACAATTAGGATTTGGTCTTGATAGAGAATTTAACAAATGCCCAAAAAACTCCAAAACTAACACTAATGTCATATACCCCAATTGCTATTAAGAGTCAACAACTCAAACACTACTAACTGTCCTGGTATCAGACTAAGGAGAGGCCACTAGCTAGTTTCTAGCAATCCACTTCCACCTTGGAAGACAGGGAATTCTTTACTTCAGATATGATCTTGAGTTCCACTTTAACAAAAAGACCATCCAATTCTACTGTGCTTTATCGGACACTTGTTCGTCATGTTTAAAAAAGCTGATGCAAAACCAAAACAGGAATGAAAGCTGAAAAACTCTCTTAGTCTTTTCTCAAGTGCCAAAACCATATGCTGTACAGAGACACATGGCACAAATGAGATTTCAAGTGACACCTGTTGTAACTGGTAATTTACATGCACCAGAAACGGCTTTTGTTTGCCTATTTTGAGAGAACAACTGGCCACATTAAGCACTTTGAGTAGCCAGCCCTATTGAAAAAGAAGTCATTACATGTGAATGCCAAGTTTAAAATGCGTATTTTTTTCCCCCACACAGAAACACATACACCTTTTAAACATTACACATATTTTATCAGCTGGGACTTTGTACGCCCCCAGAGAAACTGTCAGGGGTTTTGGCTAGAAGTCCTGCAAAAAAATGTTATATTTTGTAGTGTGTTCAAATTTGTCTCCCAGCCACTCACCTAGCGTCATTTATGACCCAAAAGTCCCCCCACTCTGCTCTAGCTGAGTCAAATTGCTATGGCTTCATCATGAACAACTAATCAGAATAACTTTTATTCAGAAGTTTTAAACTATTATAAAAAAATTACTGCCTACAACTTCTTTCCATCCTGCCACAAAACCTGATGGGGGGGAAGAGAGGAAGACACCTCCATTGAAGCACTTAACACTTTAATTCCCTTGCTCTTTCATTTCTTCACCATGGTGACTTGTCAGCTCATCAGAAGTCCTATCTGAGCACAGTTCTTTTGATTTTACACTGTTGTGTTTGTGCCTCACCAATTTTTACAGGACATTTACAGCACTGTAGTAGCTTGCAAGATTCAATCTGTATAAGGCATCTTTTAGACAAAGCTATTGAAAAAAGTATTGGAAAGCGATCCTATAAAGAAAAAACGTGTTTTCAAACCTACTGAGGAATTTGTAAGTCAAACCCCATGTTATCGAGAAAAAAAGAGCATTGGCACATTAGTTGACATTTACACTAATTACCAGCACTCAGGCCAAATCCATCTAGACAAAGCTTCTTCACATTCAGATGAGCAGCACTGATTATGATGAAGTGTAGTTAAACTGTTCCCTTACAGTCCTTAAACACAAGTTGAATCACATACCAGCAGACCTTATCAAATCAAATTTGACTCAAATATTTGAAATTTATCCACATGGGACAGTCCTTTTGTGCTTTCCTATTACTTACGAGTCTCTTTTGACTCACAGAACTATTTTATGCAAATACTCGCAAAAAAAGGGGGGGGGAGGGGGGAAGAGAGAAGGAGACTACCTAACATAAAATACTTTCCCAGGAAGTGGTCTGCTCTCACTGTTCTCATTTCAAAGACAACATAACATACTTTTGAAAGACTTTATTTGGCAGCTAGTGAGTAGACTACACATTCATGCTCTGCCAACTGCAGTTTTGGAGAAAGAATACCAAGAAACAAAAAATGGAGGTCTGGGTATCTACAATTATATGCAGAAAATATTTTTCAAAGTATTTTTTAAGTAGCAACCACGACTAATGGATCACTATTCAACAAAACAAAACAAATGCAGATTCAATAAGCCTACATGGCAAATAGTGGAAGAGTATAAACAAGTCAGCCATCATTGCAAAGGGCATAAGCGTACTACAAAGGTATACCTTTCTTCAGACCCAAATTCTCAAAGGCAATAGTTTATTCTAATTTTTTTTTTCTCTGCAGGGCAGGGCTTCAGAAAAAAGTATCCACATATGGTCTACAGCAGATAAACTAGAGGTTTTGCCAAGTGTAGAAGCTTACGTGGAGAGTGTTCATACAAAGACAAGTAGATTACTGTACTTGGGCTGAAAAAGATTTCTGCTCTGCAGAAGTGTTGTTTCTTCCTAATGAACCTGTCAGAAACCTGTCTTTCATACGCACCAAATGAAAAGCCAAATCCTGATAGTAAAGTACGCCACATCACACAAAAGCAAATGTAGTGCAGTCTGTAAGAAACATTCTGGCATTTTTATTCCTATTGCAATTGTTGTTTTGGTTTTTTTTCTCGGTAGGTATTATTAGCAGAATCTTCAGACCCAACTCGGCTGCTTATGCTCATTTAGGGAAATATTTTATGACAAAAAAATATTTTAGTTATAAAATATTTAGGGAAATATTTTATGACATCCTCTACTTGTCAGAAAGGGGACCAAAAACAGAGACACCAAAAAATTTGGAAAAATCACCTAAAAATGCAATATGGAATAAAAGAACAAAAAGGAAATACAGGAGGTATAAATACTTAAACAAATTCCTGCCTTCAGATAGATGACCTTAGGGGGGTTTTGTGATAGGAAACAAATTCATGAACCTCCCCCTCAACAGTTGCAATAGTTCAGTAACGGGAAGCCTCACAACTGGCAGGCAATGGTTCAGCAGAGTTCTCCGCTACTACTCTGCTCGCAGCCAGGTTCTGTTCTCTGCTGGGAGATCAGGTCCCTGTGGGCAGAGCATAACTTGCAAATCCTACCAGTTCAGTCGTGTTCTCCTACTAGATGAGAGAACACCTGCTGGAAGTCATCCCTGGAAGTTTGTCACTAGGTAAAGCTGCAAGCAAGCTGTAAGTCTGTCAGCATCTAAGTCACTTTGCATGTAGATCCTAATTGCAGAAATTTAAAGCTTACAGAGTTTGTCAGGAGCAGAGCTGAACTGCAAATGACAACCAAGCTTCCTTTAAGAAGCAGACAGGTACTTACGGGAGCCCAAGAATCTGTGGTTTGGTGACAGCTGACCCAGTGAAAACTGGGACCACTAAAAAGTTGTGCTTGGCAGAAGTTTTTTTTTCTCCTCAAAAAAACGTACACATTTCTTTAATAAAACAAGAAGTTCTGAGACTCCAGGACAGGCAGATCAGTCACTATTCAGTCAAGGGTACAGAAATCAACAACAATAACACTACTGACATTAAGCATTTCTTTTGCCGTTTCTCATTTCAGCAAGGCTATACCCCCCAGTAGTTTAGAAATGAACAAAAGCTTGGTACTGGTAATCCTCTAAGAAAAAGCTGCTACTTCTTGATGTTGAGGTCCTCCTACTGCCGCATGAACTACAATCTTGTACGAAGAGGACCTGATCAAGTTAAAATAATCAAACCCAAGTAGCTAATTCATTATCATTGCATTCAGTTTTAAAGAGCCACCTAATCAACGCCATAGTAACATTTTTAAGAGATACAACTGACAGCTAAGATTTACATAAAGACAGGGATCATGTCAACTGCTGGGCACACACCACCACTACATGACTACACCTTATGTTCACAATACTTTGAGCTAAGAGGCACACTACTTGCAGAATGGGCTCTTTTGTTGTTTCTTTCAGTGGGGGGAGGGTAAAACCAAAGTTTTAAAACTTGTTTTTTCATAAGTCTTTAACATAATCTATGATCATGGTTATTTTATTTAAAGTAAAAGACGATTGCCACAACATTAAGAGCAGCACAAGCTATGACAGTTTTGTAACTTCATACTACAAGTACAGCTCCAAACTGACACATAAAAGCAATCCTTCATCAAATACCAATCAACAATAACGAAGTCCCATGATCTCAGTTAACCAAATGCTAATAAAGTAAAATTTACATAAAAATCAGTTATTCTGCAATTTCTAATTTTGACTGCAATATACCATACAATACTGCCAGAAGCTAAAATAGTGAACAGCTATCTTCAAAGAAAAAAAAAAAATCAGATCCTAAGTTCCGTTTTTTAGTAAAACTAGAAATTTTAACATTTAACACATTTCTCTGCCACAAGGGGAAAGCTACATGAACTTCTACCCTATATGCTCCAATACCACTACAGTTACTTTTTAAATTGACAAAACATGAAGAGCAATCATTAATTGTGTTTGCTAAGTTTCTAATCAGCTGTCTGCAGATGACTCCCTCTCTATTTTCATACACTGCAATTGTTGTTGGCTTCCCATATTTGAATTTTTTTTTTTCCCCAGCAATTCACTTCAAATCTCTATTTGTCTCTTGAAGTTAGAAGCTCACATACTTTTTCAATCTTCTGGTGTCTACTAGCCTGAAAAACTCTCTTCCAAACCAGCTACAGAATACATACATCCCAATTCATGAACCATGTTAAAAGCAGGGCACCTTCATGTTTTGTAGCACTAAAGAAAAAAATTAAGGCGGCAACCATTATCAATGCTACATGTATGAAACAAAGGAAAATAAAAGTTAGTCACACACATTCAGATGGATTTAAAATAATTTAAAATCATTTAGTTCCATTTTCTTGAAGTTACATTCAGAAAGCATCTTATATGGATGAAATGCTAAGGAGGCTAATCAAAATAGTCCAGCTTTCTTGATAAATGTTACGTATCAGAAGGCAGCAAGAGCTACTGGCTTGCCACTTCTGCATTTGAGTTCATTCTGTTCTTGCAAAAAGGTACATCAATGAGACTCTTGAGTATACTTCTAATAATGCCCACCATTCTTTGAGTAAGTATCTTTGAGCAATATTTGGGTCAATTCTCTCTTACGTGTTGACAGTAAATACACTCTAAAAACAAGACTAGCACATCAATTTAAGACTCATAATAGCAATATGCACATGCAACATGTACAGTAGCACTATGCACATACTTTTATAGCTTATATTGAAAAACATTTGCACCAGGAAGTTCAGATCCTTCCCAGTAATAGATCAGACAAGAACCGATCTCAGTAGAGATGCTCAAGAGCCTTTTGTCTGTGAGCAACTGGGAGGACCTTTAGCAATTTCACAAACAACACAAAGCTCCTGAAGGTGTGTTTCTCTTTTAGCCACCCACTTTTCAGAAAGTATTAGACTTTGACTATTATGGTTGTCTTCTTGGGATTATCTACTTTTGAGCTTCTCTCCCTTTTCAAAGAAATCATACCAGTTGGTACTCATCAACGTTAATTACGGTGTGATGATTGGAAAAAGTCTGTCCCACAAACCTAAAAGCTTTTAATGTGCTGGTTTTGACTGGGATAGAGTTAATTTTCTTCATAGTAGCTAGTATGGGGCTATGTTTTGGACTTGTGCTGGAAACAGTGTTGATAACACAGGGATGTTTTCGTTACTGCTGAGCAGGGCTTACACAGAGTCAAGGCCTTTGCTGCTTCTCACCCCACCCCACCAGCGAGTAGTAGGGGTGCACAAGAAGCTGGGAGGGGACACAGCCGGGACAGCTGACCCCAACTGACCAAAGGGATATTCCATACCATATGATGTGATGCTCAGCATATAAAGCTGGGGGAAGAAGAAGGAAGGGGGGAGACGTTCAGGAGTGATGGCATTTGTCTTCCCAAGTCACCGTTACGCGTGATGGAGCCCTGCTTTTCTGGAGATGGCTGAACACCTGCCTGCCAATGGGAAGTAGGGAATGAACTCCTTGTTCTGCTTTGCTTGTATGCAGCTTTTGCTTTACCTATTACGCTGTCTTTATCTCATCCCACAAGTTTTTGCACTTTTACTCTTCTAATTCTCTCCCCCATCCCACCAGGGGGGAGTGAGCAAGTGACTGTACGGGGTTTAGTTGCCGGCTGGGGTTAAACCACAACATAATGTTATCAGATACAGGAATTTAAACTATCACCTCTTATACCCAGTCCTTCTGGTGATGTTTTAGCCTAATGAAACTTGCCAAAAAAGCAAAAGTAAAGCAAGATTTGAGGTGTTCATTAGCCTGATACAAGCTAATCTTAAGCAAGATTTCATAGGCCAACTGTGCCAGATTGGTTTGCAGACAGTGAAATAAGCTACTGCAGTCAGCTGTGCACACCAGCACTCAGGCAGATGGACTGCAGTCTACGTCCAGCCCAAAATGGTCTAGATACATCTCGCAGCAAATTTCTTCATTCTCCTTGACCACAGGACCCACAGCACACTACTGAGAGGCATGAACACCACAAGTTTCAGCAACTCAGTAATACCCAAATTTCCACCAGTTTCCTAGACACAGAAGGACATGACAAGTAGTTGTTACCAGCAATAAACAGACGGGGGGGAAAGCAGCTGTGTGGAATCAACTCACCACCAGAACAGCCACTGCTGTTCAAGCCTGGGCAAGGAAGGGAACAGACTGGCCTACTCATGCCTAATTTTTCTGATAAAAGCCCAGCTGAAAGAGCACTTGCAGGCATTATCACTTATGGGAGCACACAAAGCATTTGAGCAAGCTTGTCTAAAGGTACGTACAAGAAGTTTTGTGAGTAAATCAAGAGGCAGAAGAAAGAAAACTCTGTATGTTTTCTTTAAGCACAGTCTTATGCGTTGTTCCTCCTCTTTCCTCCTCGTGTTAAAGAACTATATGTATTAGATAGACTGGTGACATTCATGTGCATGATGTTACATGCACCAATCTATATATGAAACCAGGACATTCTACCCATTTGGTACACTGGAAAAGAGTTACAAACTCTTCATTTCAGCTCCAGTTTTCTCTGTCCTCCCTACAGAGAGAATACAACAATACTTATCATAGGGCACAAATTATTTACCATGTCAAAGAGAAAATAAGAATGCATAAACCTTCTGAAGTTTATAACCAACTAGGGTTTCGTAGCACCAGCTTTAGCTGGAAGAGATGCAGCCTACCAAATCAGGATGAGGATTACTGTTATTTGTGGAGAAAATTATTTTCATACCTCTATGTTGTAATACATTCTAAAGATCAGCACAAAGCTAAAAAATGCTTGCCAAATACTCTTAGAAAAGTTAGGGAACAACTGAGAAATGAAACTATTGCAGAGAAAATTATACAGTACTTCCACCAAAAGAAAGCTAGTGATGATTTCTTCAATTAGGAGAAATGCCCTTTTGTATTCATCGCAAAAAAATGATAAAAAAACCCCAACAAAAAAACAAATTAGGTACTCTGAAAGAATGACGTCCTTATTTCTATGAGCCTTTAAAAGCAAGTTACATTTTCACGTGATTTATGAAGTCACTGCCTGAGGTAAATGTTTATAAAATTTAGTTTTTCTTTATCACCTATTAAATCTTACATGCTTCATATTTGTATGCATTTATGTACTCTGTAAATCTAAACAGCGAACTAAGAACCACCACTCCTTATGAAAGTAGAAGGAAATCTCATTTCTTTTCTTCAGCACATTTCTAAACGCATGAGTGATTTTCCACACATGAATGATTCCTACTTGGTTATCAAATTAGATTCAAGGGAAAAGTCAGTCTTCTCCATAACCAGCAGAAGGGGGGGGGGGGAAGGGGAGAGAAAAAGAAAAAAAAAGGAAAAAAAAAATCAACTTTCATTATTTTCTTGCTACTTATTACACTGTTTGTGATGTATGGCAATTACGAGGTTAGTGAGACAGAACAACCTTTTGTAGACAATCTTCAGGTCTCTCCATTCCAGGAAGCTGCACATTTTCGGTTTGCGGGCTAATACTGTTTGAACAAGTTCCCTTGTGATTTTCTTCTTTTCTTTGTCAGATAATGGGACATACCACTTCTGGAGTCTCAGTTTCCCCTGGCGACTAAAAAGCAACATAAACTGCATCTGTTGAATTAGAAGGAGGAAAAAAAAGGATTAATCTCAGTCTCTTTGTTCTAAAAAGATATTTGTGAGGAAAACCAAACAGGAAGCAAGATAGCCATCCAAAACTCTAACTACATTATGCATTTCTACAGCGGTGGTAGATGTTACACAAGATTTGGAAGTACCAAAAATACAAAGGATTCCACTGAACAAGGTCAGTCAAAGCAAAGAGAGTAGGAAGGATACACAAGTTTCAGAAACGGGTGTCAGAACCACCAGGTAGTGAGTGAATACACCCAAATTTCAGACAAAACATGTCCAGCACCGGTATGGTTGCATTTGCGTTTACTACAGAAAACGACAAAAATCAAGCACAGCCGCCTCCTCGAATACCCAAACTCATTTCCAATTCACCGGATTAGAGCCTTACAGCAGAGCAATTTGCACTTAAAATCTTTCTCAGAATACTTTAAAAGGCATTAAATCTCCCAATGGAGATTTCTACGGCATAGAAAAGCCAAGTCTTTTCTCACATTACACAAAAGGAGTAGAGATTAAGTGCTTTCCCTGCGGTCCTCTGTTCCACGTCTCGCTTCCTTTAAAGGAGTGATGCTGCAATTATATTTTAAGAGGAACTTGTCGGCTGTGTTTTCCAGCAGCTGTAACATTAAAGGAAATGGCCTTTCTTTTTTTTTCTTTTTTTCCCCCCTTTTTGCTCAAAGTTATATTGGGCTGAGGAAGTTTCCCAGGCACTACGGCAGATGTGAAATACGATGAGAAAGCCCAGCCTAGTCCCGGGTGACAAGTCCGACCAGCGCCAGCACAGACAAGAGGCGGCAGCAGCAGCGGCTCCGAAGCCCGGCGGTGCCGGGGCGCTCCCTCCGTGGGGGCTGCCCTCCGAGCCCGCAGCCGCCCTCCCCTCCGCCGCCTCAACAGCCCCTCGCGCTCCCCTGCCTTCAGGCGACCCTCCCGGCCTCCCGCCGTCCCCGAGCAGCCGCTGCGGCTCCTCCCCACGCAGGAGCGGTCGCGGGCGACCCGAGACGCGCCGCCGGCCGTGCGGACGAGGGGCGGCAGCAGAGGTGCGGGCCCGCCCCGACCCGTGAGGAGAGCAGCGCCCGCTCCCCTCCGCCGGGCGAGAGGCAGCCGCCGCCCGTCCCAGCCCGGGGCGCGGAGCCGGGGGAAGCGCTGCCACCGGGATTGCGCCCCGCTCGCCACAGTGTGTCTGTATGTTGGGGGGCGGGCAAGAGGAAGCTCCCTCGGCCGCCAAGGGCCGCTCCCCGGGGCGGGCTGGGGAGCAGGGGGTCCCGCAATCCAGGGCAGGGAGAACACCCCCCGCGTCCCGTCGCACCCCTCGGCAGGCTCCGCGTCCCGGCGCGGTGCGGGAGGCGAGCCCATCTCCACGCGGCTGTGCTCACCGTGCCCCGGGGGGGGGGGAGAACGAGGAGGAAGAAGAGGAGGCAGCACCGCTACCCAGGCTGCTGCTGCTGCCGCCGCGACTGCCGAGCGGGACTGAGGGGAGGGGAGGATGCCGCCGGCTCGAGCCCGGCGCGAGCGCGCGCGCGCCTCAACGGCCACCCCCTTCTTCCCCTCCTTCCCCTCCTTCCCCCCCCTGCTCGGGCAGGTTGGGGCGGGGCCGGGCTCGCGGACGCCGCTCCCGGGCGGGGGGCGGGGAAGAAAGGGGGCGGGGCCCGGGGCGCCGCCGTTCCACCCCCTTCCTCTCCCAACAAAACTTTATTAGCTCGCCCGCTCGCGGCGAAGGGCGGGGTGGTGGTGGGGCGCGAGATGAGCGCATGCGCATTGCGGCGAGGAGCGGGGGCCCGAGGGAACTCGCCGCCACCCAATCGGGGAGCTCAGTGTGGCGGCGGGTGGGAGGAGCGAAGCACGGTATTGACCAATGAGAGGGAGAAAAAGGCGGTGAGGGAGGAGCTGGCGGCGTCAGTGGGAGGGGCTGGGCAGGAGGCGGGGTTAAAGAACCTAATCCGCGTGGCCCGAAATAGGATAGGGCAACAGCCGGCGCGGCAACAGCCAACCAGGAAGCAAAATGCAGATAGCGGTCCGCAAAGAGCCAATGGGTCGGCGAGGCACGGAGTTGGGGAAATGACATCAGTCAATCAGGCGCCCGGAGATTGAGACTCCTCCTTCGACCGCCCCGTCCCCGAGGCGGGTGGGGGGGAACGGGGGGGCGGCCGGACCGCGCCTGCGCCGCGCCGTGTTTCCTTCTAGCACGTGCGCGCCCCGCGAGGGGCGGGTCCCGCGTGGCGCCGGGGCGGGGAGCCGTTGGGCCGGAGGCCGTTGGGCGGGAGGCCGTTGCGGGGGGGGGGGGGGCCTCTCCCTGTGAGGAGATGCGGCCCCGCCTGGGGCTGGGGGGCGCTCGGTGCTGGCCGCGGCGTGCGGGGAGCCGGGCTGGCGCAGGCGGCACCGCGCTTCCCCGGGAAGTTTTTCCCCAAAGTCACCTTGATTGCGAACGGTAATTAGATTGGCAGGACGAGCCGCCGTCGTATATTTAGCGGTATTGTGTTTCGCAAATACAATTTTTTTTTTTTATTCGTGTGCACCTAAAGAGCTTTTCCGTGCCGAAACGGCTTGATTTGGGGTTTTGTTTGGTTGGCTAGTTTTGGGGGGTTCTTGTGGGTTTGTTGGGTTTTTTTTACTTCTAATGGAGGTGGGCTGAAAATACATGGTGAAATTTTAGTTGAAAGAAATTTAGAGATGGGTCTCTTCAAGCCAAAGTTGGAGCACCTTATAAAAAAATCTTTTAAGGACCTGACACTCTGTACATCATTGGTGCTGCTCATTTCCCCACCAGCATTAAAGGTGGCAATAATCAGACAAGATGATCACTTTAACCAGTTACACCTTTAATGGTGTAACACAGTGATTGACAGGACTAGGGGAAAAGATTGTGCTCCCCTCTGTAGCTCTCCGTTAGGAGTAGCTCCAAGCGCTTTGGGATGTATCACGCTTTTATTACTTTTTATTATTGACACTTAAAAAAAAGCCTGTTCTTCTGGCTGCGAAATAGCTGTGGCAGCAGAAACCAGTGCTGGAAATGCTTTTGTGTAAAAATGTGGATGGTCTGAAAGGAAAGCCAATTTTCTGGCACTTCAAGGAATGCTATAATCAATTATACTTGAGGAAAACTGCAAATAATTTTCCATTTTATAGTGGAGGTTATAATTGCAAGAGAAAAGTGACATAAGGACAAGGAGGCGTGCATGAAACCAAACTGAATGGATAGGTAATTACAATATTAGAGGTCACGTGGAGAGTGAGAACTACTGTTGCAGGGGCTTGTTCCTGTCATATTTAGTATTTGTTTAGCAGCTATCCCGTTCTCATTTGAGCTTGCCTTTCATCAAGCGCAGAAAGAGATGCGTATGGATCTGTTATCTCATAGAGTCTTCCCTTATACCACTGTATTATTTTGTCCTCGGAAGTTGCCACGCGTTGCAGCTCCGCTTGTTTCTTGTGAGGCTATTCCATGGTCTAAAATATCCTATTGTTCAGAAAGCTTTCATAAATGATCTCTTTCCTAATCTGCACAAATTCTTGAATTTAGCATCATATATCCCATGAGCTCTCCGTTACGAGTGCATGCACACTTCAGGTGCCTCTAGATCTTCTAAATCATTATTTAAGCCAGCAACCAACTTTTACTTCTCTTCATCTGAGCTACTTCCAGTATATTAGCATCATTATGGTAATGGGAGCTCAGAAATGAATTTCTGAAGGAGTCGCACCAGACCTGTATGATGATTTGTCACTTCCCAGCTCAGTGAAATATTTCTGCATATGGATCAAACCACACATTCTACAAACGCTTAGTTGATTGAAATCAGACAAACTACCCAGATGGTTCAAGAAATGTATGTATTTTGGTGGCAGAAGGACAAAGTCTCAAAACTCCACTGATTCTTTTTTTTGGTCCTGTATCTTTGTTTTAATTTTTTATCAGATTTTGTGCTCAGTTTCAGTTTATGGTTTCACCCAGTGATACAAGGGCAATTTTTCCACTGTTTTTCTCCCTCCTCTCTGTTACTTGGCTGGATTTCTTCAGACTTTAACCTGTAGTTTTTTAATGATACCTCCTGCGGGTCAGAATCACTCTACTATATGCAGTTTCAGGTGGTATGATAAGGCGTGCGAGACCAGTGGTATGTCAGGCACAGTGGGAACTGTGTCTAGCCAGATCTAGCTCAGCTGAAGCTTTGTCTTCCTCAGCCTGTCCTGCCTCCTCATCACTGTTCCAGCCAGAGGATGCAATTTTCTCAATCCTGCCCGGATTGCCACTCATATGATCATTCCTTAACTCATTTCTCTCAAAACGACCCTGCTTATTTTAAGCAGTTTAAGGTGCGATTCCATGGCAGTTCCAGATTATCTAAATCCTGACTTCGCCCACCCCGTCTCCCATTCCCAGCTCTGTGTTCCCATTGCTTTTCCCGTGCTGGCACTTTGCTCTGTCTCACACAGGGCATTGCCAATGAGGCCGCATTCAGCTACAGGTGAGGATACAATAACCAACTGAGTGAGTCGGTTTCAGGACCGAGTACCTCTGTCGGGAGGGCAGTGACAAACAGAGATAATGCTGTCCTTTCTGTTTATACTGTTTCTTGCAGGAACTTCAGAAGACTTGCTGTTTGCATTTTTTTTCAGTGTTGCAATTTGTACTAATTACAACTCTTTATGCCGACTCCATCATTTGTTCCTTTAAGAAATTATCCTATCACTTACCCATTAACTAGCAATATACTAAACTAGCTGTAATTATCAATTTGATAAAGATACATATGATGCTTAAAACAGTAATACGATAGCCTTTGAGTATTACACAAACCTGTGACAATGCAAATGTCATGCAGTCTAATTTTAGACATGACACAGTGAGTCTTCTGTTCTTTAGCCTTTGTTTATTGTCTTATAACCAGCTTTAACAAGATGGGTTTTAAAGAATAAGCTCAGTATTTTGGTTTCTAAGCCGTGAATGATATAACCCCCTGGTTTATTATAGATGGATTTTTCAACTGCTATAGTTGTAAAATCCTTGGTATTCCATTTTTGATGTACGGCAAGTCTTCAGAGGATATATCCATTGACCATAAGACATTGGGGGTCCCCAGCCAAGAGTTTGCTGTCTGGGTTATTTCCAGCATGACCTGAGACACAGAAGAAAACTGCCTGGAGCTGGGGAGAAAGGCAGGGTGGGAGGAAGGAAGCTTACATCAAATAAGATTAAATGTGCTTGGGTTTGCCTGCTGTGGTTTATGTCAATTCTTGAGTTTTTTTGTTTGTTTGATTGGTTGCTTGGATTTTTTCATTTGTTTGTTTTAGTTAATTAGAATATAGTAGGTTTGTCTGGAATATTGCGTCTTACAGCAAAACTAATAAGGCCTGGCATTTGGCACTTCATGCATGGTGTTAGTGTCAAATCTGAAGCCCCTAAAAGAATTTTGTTGTGTTTTCATAGGTAGCCAAAATGTTGGCTAAACCAAAAGGCCTTTATAACACGAACTATTTATTATTTATTTATTTATTTATTAATTTATTAATAACATGAACTATTTATTAATAAAATTTGTTTTTTAAATTTCAACAGCTTTTTTTTCTTTTCTTCGGGAAAGCAACCCAGTATTTAGTAAAGAAAGCCTGTTCTCCAGCCTCCCTTTCAACTATCTCAGCACCTGAAAGAGGAGGGTAACATACTTTAAAAGTGCATACTGTATCTTTGCAGGTCTCCACTAAAGTAAGCGGTGGATGTATGAGTGAGACTCATTTTATTGTTAATTTATCTTCTTCATGCTCAATATCAGACTCCATTTTCATTGACTGAATAACTATGGAGTCGTTATGAAGGCAATAAGAACTGAGTTACTAGCCTTGGAAGTGATTACTGCTACATTTTTGCCTCTTAAGCCTCCAAACAGGATGTTGCGTTATTATATGCAGTTCTTTTCCCTGATGTACTGTCTGAGTGTTGGCCAAACTATCAGTGTTCCACTATGATTCATGCAGAACACTTAATCTCAGTGGAGCCGAAGTAAGTATACATGAGACCATAAATGACAATTTTCATTGCTATGCTCCTTTTTTTACATGGAGCGCTCTCTCTTGGTGAAATACTATTTAGTGCAATCTAGTAGCCTGATTGCTAGATGCTAGTAAATCATCAGATCATGCCTGGAATTCTTACCCCCCTGTCTTTTCTGTGTAGGTGTTACAGGTTTGCCTGTGAGAGTTCTGGACATTGAAATTCTTTTAAATATGATTGGTTTCTAACAGTCATGTATGGCTTTCCCTCAGGAACATGGATGTCAGGCCACCTGTGTGATAGGCATAGCTACAAAATGAGCATCGTGGATGTTCGTACTTGAAGTTGAATTTTCAGAGCTGAAGGAATAGTTTGAAGCTGAAGTGTGGTCTTCCAGCCTGGTTATGTGAATTACAGAACCTAAACCATAGCTTACACGTCATGGGCTTTCGAAAATAAACACCTGCTTTTGAAAGTGTCTGAATATGCAGAAATGAAGTAAGGGAATGTGGTAGTTGCCAGTTAGCAAGGACTTGCTCTTATTTACCATGTTCGTTAGCCTGAGCAAGGCTCAGCAGCAGTTTGAGTAAGACATGCGCAAGCCAGCTGGTAGCATTGTGTATGTTGAGCTAGTGAGCAGCAGATTTCTCTCTTTTTTTACTTAGGTGTTGTTCTTATCTTTCGTTTTTCAATGTTTATGACGGAGTGGTGCTCAGAGGCACCGGAATTGAAGAAATTGTTACGACTCCTAATGTTCCTTCCTGCTCCACTGCTACAAACTGTGCCACGGTGCAGCAAAGAATTGAATGGTTTCTGAAGCAAGTGTGTGAGGAAACCTGGCTTTTCAGCCTCACAAGGCAGTTACTGGGAGGAAGGGAGAGGGGGAGAGAGGAAAGGAAAGAGAGGAGGCTGGGATTTCTGAGACTGCGTCAGTACTTTACTTTAAGGAGTTGTTGAATAAAGCATCTCACATATATCTTGCCCATCCTCTGGCACTCCTAAGAAAGCAGTAGCTGCCACTGTGGTTTGTGAAGTGGCTGATGCTGCAGGTGAAGCAGTACGTACTTACTGGATCCATCCCCTCAGATGAAGTACTTGGACAGGCTTGTGCGGAGCTGCTCAATTTTGCCCAGGATGAGGAATTTTTTTTTAATATACCAGAGCACAACTCTGGATAGGACACCTGTGAAGTCAGACACGTTCAGAGTAAGACAGTGCGTAGGTTTTCTGGAACACAGTTTGATCACTCTAAATTCACTGAAGTCCTCATTTAGGCATGTCCTCTTCTGTCCTTGCTACGAGACATGGCCAGCTGATGATCCTGTAAGACCTCTTGATCCGACTGTGTGTGGAGCCTGATCTAACATAGCTCAGAAAGTACTGCCTTTTGCACCAAGGAGATAATCCAGTTTCCAACTTCTGGCTTTCCCGGATTGGTACATTGCTTTGTGTAACCAGGACAGAAGATACAGACCTGCACAGCATGTGTCCTAATTTTCAGCAGATAGAAACTTTTTATGGAAACTTGGAAACTGGTCTGAATCTGAAATGGTAACCTAAAACCAGAACGTTCCATGTTATAATCAGACTCATAAATCTCCCAAGCTTCCACACTGATCCTACAGTATTACACTGAGCTTTCATTTCAAATCTTTCTGGAAAACTCAATACAACTTCCTCTGTCATTGTAAAGAAAATATATTACGTGATCTGCCTAGTTCTTGCCACTACCATAACGGGATGACACAGTCTGTAAGGCCTTGATTTATTGCCATTTTCTTTTTGTCTGAAGTGTTTAAAGAGGATGAAACTGGGGCAGCCAAAGGCCTGTAAACCATTTACTCCCTAATTTTAAAGGCTCAAGAAGAATTTAAATGATGCGTAGATTTTGTGCTGGCTGTGTCTGCATGTGAGAAAATTTTATCCATGTGGATTCTCATTCAAGCTGCCTAGACCCCCTCTGTTGCCATTACTTTGTAAAGCCTATCTTTGCAATGCCACCCTCATCCTACTTTAGAGCTGCTAAACAGCAACTACAGCAAGCATCTTTGCCAGCGGGATGTGTGCATCTTTTGAAAGAGTGTGTACCTGGGATCTCTAGGTTTTGAATGAGCATAGGAAATGAGCATGATAAAGCTTACCATGAGATCTTATGGAAGGGGAGCGTGATTTCATAAAATCTCTGTAAACAGTTGACTGCCTCCCTTTACACTTTCACACCCACATACTCAGAAGCACCAAAATTTGTGTGTTCAAATGGTCTGGCCAAGATCCCGTGTGTGATCACACAGAGGATAAGGATGCTGTCTGTTCAGTTCTCATTGTGCCTCTGGGTTTCTTGATTGGCAAATGAACTGAGTTTGGACTTGCTTTTTATATTCTCTAGGAGGGGATGGTGTTTGAGATACTTTGTCTCACTATTTTGTTTCACCCTTGATGAATTCATGAATGTCTTATTGCCTTTGGGTATTTTATGGC
The DNA here is from genome assembly GCF_964195595.1 of Calonectris borealis. NCBI lineage: Eukaryota > Metazoa > Chordata > Aves > Procellariiformes > Procellariidae > Calonectris > Calonectris borealis. The sequence goes on along the minus strand of NC_134312.1, from coordinate 135,492,370 downwards.
TCTGGTCTTGTTCTTTGTCTTGTTTGATACCTTATCTTTAGGTCAGTTTTTTCTTTTCATTCGCATACTTGTCTTTTCAATACATGTTGTACCGTTTCTTCTGGTACTTTCACACACACACCCACACACACACATTCACTTTTACTCACACTCCCTTAATACCAATCTTAATATTTGTTATCAATCACTGCGAGAGAACCAAGTAGCTCCTCCTTTTTCCCTGAATGCTTTGTTCCTCAAGTGCAAGCCTCGCTTTTTATTTCCATCTATACAGTAGCATCTCAAATACAGTTATAAGCCTGTCCCAGTAAGAAGACCCCATTTACTCTCTGACTTTAGGATTCTGCCCTATTCCAGTGGGTCATTAGTGGAACAAAGCTAAAAGAAGATTCAATTATTTGCTCAAGTCTGAAAGGCCAGTGTTTCAAAACTGCAGAGTGTGCTATTAACGAGGATGAATCCTTTGGCAATGCAAAATACTTGCCATGTGGAACCTAAGACCCTTATTACAAATTCATGAATGATTTTAATGCATCCTGGCAGCTTTCATAAGCATTGCAGTCATCTGGAAGCAAAAAAGATCATTCGTTTGTGCAAAATAATACAGCTATGCTCATATTTGACCTAGCTCTCTAGTGGGAAAGGAATACTTAAACTTTTTTGAAAAAATTAATCAAGAGACATTTCTACTATATTACATCTCACCAAACTATTTAGATGTCATGTTCAATAAGAGATAATAACTCAATGCAGAGCATCAACAAAAGAAAAAAAGACGTCTAAAATGTGCACGGCACTTGATGTGTTGGAGGAGTTGTAAAATCATGTTGTAAAACTTAACTACCAGTTGTCAGAAAGTAACGCTCTAATAGGAGAATCTGGCTATCAAGAAGTCCTTTCATTTCATCATAATTTTTTAAACGCTTTCTCCAAAATGTGAGTTTCCCTCTGAGCACTCTTAACTTAGAGGCACTGTTTGTTGCAGAGACAAAGCTGTCAGAAAAGAAATCAGATCTGAGAGTGAGCAGCTTTTATTTCCCTGGGGCACTATGGTGCAAAATGATAGCAACAGTCAACAAGTAACATTTATTGTGGTAGATGCTTGAAGAAGTACCCAATAGCTGATTTCTAGTACAATTTTCATAATATTATTTTTCCGAGAAAGCAACTGTTTGTTTCTCTGTGGAAACAAAAAAGATACTGTATGATCACAAGTCAGAGAGGAAGCATGCATGGGAGAGGATGCACTGAAATGAGTAGTGTTCCAGAGCTGCTGTGTATAATACAGTCAACCCTGATGTAAGGCCAAAACTAAAGATTCAAACTTTAAAAATTCCGGCTCTTACTTCTATAGAGACAAACACAGCTGAGTTTTGGGTAGGGCTCCTAAATGCTATGAAATCTCTTCCTTCTGTAAGTAGAACAGGTTTGCACCACTTGCTCAGATTTGCAAAAGGAACTCATGTAAAGAAAGCTTATAATTAATCTCTCTTCCCATTCTGCCATGAAGAAATGACAGTTTTACAGCTTGCTTTGCCACTGAATAGTCAGAATTAGGCATTCTTCCTCTCTGTTCAGTCATGAGTAATTTGCATTGAGGGGTACCAAAGAACAGCGTAGTGAAATCACCCCCAGGCAGCTAAACAGTCTGAAGAAATTAAGTCTGTGCATAAACTACATATAGACTTTTAAAAAAAAAACAAACCAAACAAAAATGAGACCCATGCCTGAAACAGAGCAACAAGCCAGGGAGTATTTAGGTTGGTTTATATTTATTTACAAATGTTGGTAGCAGATGGTTGCCAACATTTCATCAGTATGGCTGTTTAAGCAACTTAAAAGCTGTAACAAACAGCACAGTTTATGTAGCAGCTCGCCTTCTTTAGCCCACTCTTACTGGCGTTACCCAGAAAAACTTCCATTACAATTCATCACACAGCTAAGTAGCTAAAAAAGGAAATAGATGCAAGTGCAAAACCAGGGAAGCAGCATGGTTGTCCAAAACTAGAGATCAGTGATTTCCCCATCATGGGTGCCTGCTTTGAGTTATAGTTCTGTGCACAAAAGATCATTTTCAGAAGATTTCTTCCTCTCCCGATTACAGAGTGTACCTTGGTTATTAAAGCTTGTAGAGACTACAGGTGCAGACGCTACCTTAGCTAGATAGGCATAATTTATCTCATGGCTCTCTTTTTAAGAGAGCATATTTAGCAGACGAACTAAACTAGTCTGCTTTTTTCCCACATTACTCTTTTATTTTCATGCAACACACAAGCTGGCTAAGATGAGGTGATGGCTGACAGATTAAGGTGGCTAGTCAAATGGATGCCTATGATACATATTGGTTAAAAAATACTGTCTAAAGAAAATAAATACAAATAGGGGGTCTCAGCTGAATTTCCCAAAAAGAAGGCCTCACACCTAAGAATATCACATCTAGAGTTGTCATACAGGATATACAGGTATCCTCCCACTGAAACAGTTTAATTCAGCTGGGCCTCTCTCTCTTGGATCCCTAATTCACTGACAAATTCAAGAAAGAAGATTGTCTTCATAGGCAGCTGGACAGAACTTCTTGTGATACCAAAGTGGAGGTAGAAGAAGACATCCATTATATCACCATAAAAGGGATGGGCAATGTAATGAGCAAACAGTGATTTAAAAATGGAAACACGAATGCTTGCTTTGTAAATATTTACTGTGAAGCTGACTTTCCTGCTCCTGTTTGAGCAAGTGGCAAGGAACAGGGTAATGACTTGTTAAGTAGAATGTCACTGTAGATGGCCCAGAGAAGAGGGTACCACCACCATCGTTTCACTGTCTGACTTGACCTCACAGCCTGCCTGGTGTCAGAAACCTCCATTCAGCAAGAGCCCAAAGTGTGTGCGCGTTTGTGTCTGAGAAAGGATTACTGCCTGTACACTTGCAAACTGAAAGAGGTATTGACTACACTCATTTGCTGGGAAAATTCTGTGTACAGTGGTGATGCAACAGCATAAAAAACAGGTGGAGTCTGAACTGGAAATGGGTGTAGTTTATGCTGGTTTAATTGATTACATTAAGAATATTAAGAAGCTGAGGGAAAAAAAAATTGTTTTTCCTTTCCTATCTTTCGTTTATATGTAGTAAATGCTCAAAACAACTTTTATGAGAGTATCTCCTTAATTAGGAGTGGTGCGCTTTTAAAAGATTCTTTTTGTGTAACTTGACACATTGCACAGCAAGTTTTATTTAAGACCAGCATGCGTCTATCAAATGCTTGCAGGGTCCACGCCCTCTAGACATTTGGCTGAGTCCTCCCTCAGGGGTGGGCAGCTCCAAGCTTACACATCAGCCCAACGTGGGAGTATTTCCACGTCACAGCATGACTGATGCTCCCGACGCCTCATTGTTTCCGTACCCACTTGTGTATGGTGGAGCATGGAGCCAGTGGCTCTCTGTGTGCTGGGACCTGCCCTTGTGCCACCCATGGGAGCCCTGGTGTGGCCAGGGGGGACAGGGCTGGGGGGACAGGGATGCAGGGCCACTGGCACTTGGGCTTGCCTGCACCCTTGCTGCAGATCCGCCCAGTCCTAGAAACAGATGGGCACTAAGTCAGTTTTGGGCCTTAAAGCAGCAGCAGACTGAAATCACCATACTGAGGAGCGGATGATGGATGGGTGCAGGCTAAAAGCTGGCTAAGAGCCCTGAATAACTCTCCAGTTTAGACATCACCACACTGGAGGAGACTTTGGCAGCATCTACGCTTACCTTCCACCGAGCGCTGAATCATCCTGCTCAGCTGGGGTGAGCAGCACCTGGCCAGGGAAGGGACGCCAGGGAAGGATGCCGCCGTGCCATGGGGCCGTGCCTGGCTGGGGCTCAGGGCAAGCTTTGGAGCTTGGGGCGAGCTTTGGGGCTCAGGGCACTCCTGGTTCCTGGGCGCAGGCACAGCCGCCCTCCCACCCGTGCAGGGCAGACGCCTCCGGAGCCAGACAGAGCCAGACGTGTGGGGTCCGACTCTGAGAAAAAGGCAGATTTGCCAATCACCAGGCAGGCAGATTTATGTGGTTGCGCTTTTCCCCCCGTGCTGTGGAGTGGAGCCAGTGCCTCGCCATCTCTCATGAAGCAGAAGCTGTGGGCCTTGCCAGCGGTGTATGCAACCGGTGCTGTTAGACTTGTCTTAGAAGTTGCTGGTAGTGACATATTTAGGTTACAGCAGATCACGTTTTCATTAGTGGTGCTGCTTCTGGAGAGGAGCACTGAGGAGTAATCATTATTATTGCTTTAACAGATTGTATCTGTGCACGGCTGCCACCTGCCACTCTCAGTACTACGCTGTGGAGACAGCCCTGGTTTTAAATCCTAGTGGGTGACCTTATTATCAGATCCATGTTTCACAGCCCACAGAAGCCTGGCCCCAAATTATGCAATTTAGAAATAAATGCATCGGAGGATTCCTTTTCCTTGCTATTTGGCTCCCAGCTCTTTAGCATCCATACAGGTCATTTTTCATTTTTCTCTCTACAGCGGGCTAAGATTTTGCAGGAAGGAAGGAGGGAAGAGGGGAGGGAAGGACACAAGAAAGGAAGGAAAGGAGGGAAGGAGGGGAAGAAGAAGGGGGAGAAGGGAAGGGAAAAAGGGAAGAATAGCAAGCAAGAAGAAGAAGAAAAGAAAAAAAATTTCTACAAAACAACACCAGGAACGGTGCCTTTAAGAAAAGTAACAGGTAAAATAAGTTTCACATAAAAACAGAGACAATAGCTCTGTCAAGACTTGGCTCGCTGAACAAGAGTGAAAGGCAAAGTAAAGGAATACATTTTATCCAGCAATAGCTTGTCAGCTCAAAATTATCCATGCCAGCATAGACATTAACAGGGTTGTAAGGCCACCCCATTCCCTTCTCATAAATTCCCTGGCTTGAATTACTGAACTTGAGATTTCTTGTCCCCTCAGTACTCGTGATTCTTGGGACTCTAACCCACAGCAGGCCAGGTGATGGACTACCTTGGTACTGAAATTTATTTTGTTTTCTGAAGTGAGAGGGCTGGGATTTCAGGCTTTTACACTTGAGTGCCGCCTTTACTTTCTGGGCTATTGAATATGCAGGTGCAGAAGGATAGCGTAATTCGGGATCTCTGGTTTCTCTAGGTGGCTGAGGTGATCTTTCAGAAGAAGAGTTAAGACAGTGGAGGATCCAGGAATAATTGTTTGGATGATGCTAAAAAAGTACAAAATTATTTTGGGGAAAATGCAGTGCTCTGAAATTTGTCTGGAGGGCCAACCTCCCTACGACCTGTCCAGGCAGTCACCTGGGTCAGCATGAAACATGGCATAGATTGTTTGGAAAGTGTGACTTTGGATCCTTGTGCTCTATAAATCCCTACATCCACCGATTAAATAGAGATACACACCACTGGCAAGTTTGGCCATGTCTTTAGTTTGTAAGCCAAAGCCTTTGTCACAAATCTGGAGAAAATTATTCCAAAATGTGATCCTTGACACTGGGAACAGTGTCATTTAAATTCAAACTGTGGACTGGCCGCGGTCAAAGGTTTGTGGTATGCATTGCTTCCATTTTAAACGTGTGTAGAAAGAATGGATTTTGTAGTTGAAAGCCTGATAATGCTGTTATCCTTGTTCAATTTTTTAGCACCATCTGTTCTTCCCAAGTAGAAATTCCTGACAGATCATATGAGGCAAAAACTTACTTTATTTCTCCATGCAGCAGACGACCCATTAGAGTTACGGAAATCTGGTTGGGCAAAGAAATATGTTTATAAAATGATTGGTTTAAGACTTTGTTGTCTGAGAAAATGACTTTTTAATGTACTGACAGCTGTCTCCCTCTGGCATGTTTTCAGTTTAACAGTTTATGCTGGAGCCAGATCATTTGTTTCATAACTGGCTGTAGCATAACAAACAGCACTTTTAAATCTCCAATCAGCCCACGTATCACATAAAAGTTATCTGTCCCAATTGGGATACTTTTCCAATCACTATGTTTTCTTAATCATGCCTGAAAAATACGTAAATTATATGGCCACATGATAATCCTCATTTTAATTTAGAGTCAAGGAAGCTACCCAGCACATTATTGCATATTTATTTATTTGCTAAAATAGTTCTATAGTGCTTTATTTAAACCCTATCTAGAAAACAAATATTATTGTTTTCTGATCCCTAGAGCTTCCAAAGCCCAGTCTACTGGGCACTGTGCAAATACAGTCTGGATGCTTACAGGCTAAATCAGGGGTTCATTTAAATGTCTTCATACCTCACTTTCAGATATAAGAGCCCTGGACTTCATGGTCCGATCCCTCCATCTGTATCCAGTGGTGTCCAGCTGGACCCAGGCTGGTTTTGCGTGGGTGAGTGCAGGAGTTTGCATAGTTTGCTGTCACCTCTCCCACCCTTGAGCATCATACAGGACATTCTCACCACCACTTTGGAGCAGCACCTGCACCTTGGGTTGAAAACTGCAGTCTGAACAAACAAATCAAGTCATAGTAGGGGCAGCTGGAAGTGAAACAGAGGAAAGTTTTCTTCATTTCCATCTAAAGTAGTCTTCTGACATCATTGTATCTCCTTAATGGGATGTAGTCGACATGACATGGAAATGGCAACACCAGAGTATTATTTCTTTTATTGGCACTGTGATGCTATCTTTCCCTGTTTCATAGGAAAAGATTGCAGGCCAACTGATCTTGCAGATATACTGTGTGTATTCTATGTACCATGATGCCACCAATACTCATTTGATAAGAATTGCTTAACATCGTTTTGAATTGATTAGATCCACTCGTCATGGAAACAGAGGAGTGTGTTCAAGGCTTAAATTTGTTCTTTGTTCCTGAGCCGTAGCATTTGTACCCTCTCCTAAATCCCATTCTTCAAATAAATTTTGCAGCCAAGGTGGGAAGGATCTACTGTAAGCAGAAAATTCTCTTGCTAACCAAACAGTGAACGTTACCAGTCCCTGGTGTTTTTCTGAGGCGCATCTGTGTCTGTGATCTGTCCCTAGGCTATATACATTCTGAACTGAAACATTTATTTTGTGTCACAATAATGTGCTTATGAACCATGTAAAAACAGAACAAATATTAAAACCTTTGCAAGCCTTATACCACAAATGAATAGATGCATAAGGAAGGAAAAATACAAGCTCTCTGTAGAAATAAGTGACTAGATAAAACATCTGCAAGGGAAAATGTGTCTGGAGGATGGCTTTTTAGATGAAAAACAGAAACCCCATTAAATAAGTATTTGTTGGCAGGCTGTTGGAGGTTGCAGCTGTGGGTAGGTAGGAAAGACGGTCTTCTGACCTGTGGCTTCCAAGACACTCACTGTAATCTGTGACAGTAATTTTGTGATACCAGTATAAAACCTGGAGCTACAAAGGCAGCATTACCAGGGTTATACTGACTGTGCATTGTATGGCTTCCTTTCCCTTCCTTTTCCTATGATGACCGGCAAATCTGAATTAACTCTGATTCATGGTAAGGCTTGGATTTCATGACTACATTGAACCCTGGGAGGTCTCACTGAACATAACGTTCACTGTGTGCTGGTCACAAGTCTAGAGCAGATTGTACCATATGGAGCCATGTGAGGAGTTTTGGAATAAAGGGAGAAAGAGAGTTAGGAGGGCTCTTTTGGTAGGATGTATGATGAACGGGAACATCTTTTAACCACAGGACTTGCCGTGTCAGGTACGCTGACCTTCAACAGCAAAAGAAGCATAATGGTCAGAAAGGGAGCTATGGGACTTGTGTGAGTATCTTAGATGATCCCGTTCCACCTTGAAGGAATACTAAGTGAGTGAAGTACATGTTGCATTTACTATTTAATCTATCTCTTTGTACTGTTTGCATAACCTTAGTGAAGATCCACTCATTTTGGAATCTGAGAAGCCTGCATATATTATATGCTATGTATGTCACATGTCTTTTAGAACATGGATTCATATTATTGAAACTCTGGGAAAACCTGCAGTTTAAGCTATTTAAGCTGAAGCTGCACCTGTACTTACCTGCACATACATTGCAGCTCTCATCTGATCATTCTGCCCGTGGGAACCAGAGTGAAGGAGAGAAGCCAGTTCATAGTTGGTTCTTGCTTTAATTCGGGTACCAGAACTCAGGTGTGCTCCCAGATGTGGTCACAGAGGTAGAAGCTGGGGTAATGTTCAGGGCTAAACAGTTATATTGTGAAGTCCCAGCTCTCAGGTGTTAGTTAATGAAGGAGCTGGTCCCAAGACTATGTGGAAAGATCCAAAATCTGGGTCAGTCTTGTTCCCTCTCTGACTTGGGAAGCTCAGACTCATGGTATGTAGGCAAAGCAATCATGTCTACCTGAGTAGTACTCAGTTCTGGGGAGTTCTGCCAGCACAGTGGCATTCAAGGTGGGCTTTTCTCCAAGTGGCAGGGGTTTGGTGCAGCACAGGATGGAGCAATAGCTCTCCTGGGTGAAAACAGTGCAGAGAAGAAAAGCTGAAATTAAGCCACAGTAGTAGAAACAAAATATTAGTAATTCTGAGTACAAATTTCTTAATAAATTTTATCAAAAAAAACCCCTCGATTCTGTGTTTTAAATTGTGGAAGCTCTTGCAAGATGCTCTCATCTCTGAAATGTGTCCTAAAGTACATTTTTTTGCAGCTATTCAGATGACAATGGAGTGTCAGGAATGTCACATTAGGTATGTGTGGATATGTAATAGCATTCATGAGCTTCCGTGATGACACAGGCTTTGTTGAAGCTCTCTGACTATAACAAATCTCAAATAAGTGATTGTTCTGAATAAATTGTCTACTCTATTTTTTTCCCACTGCAAACAGAGCAGAGCCATTTTTAAACAGGCTGGATAAAAATGACACAGAATTCAACATGTGAAAGAAAAGGACAATTTCAATTATATTTTCTTTGATATTTTCTGAACACTTCTCACAATGGTTTGGTTTTATTTTTATTGCACAGTCCTTTTGGTTCAAGAACAGACAAGGCTTTGGAAAGTGTTGCCTCCCACTAATAAACATGGGAGTAGCACACAATCCACTTAATGTTTTGGAACAAGGAGTCTCTTGTGCAGCTACAAAAGGGGCAGAGCTTGGGAAAATTTTGATACGGCATTTCTCCAAGCCACAGCTGAAGAGACCTGTGCTTTTGTTTCTTAGATTTCAGATGCTAATTGCAGCAGGATACTTGTCCAATGCATTAGTGAAAGCCTTCAATAAGACAAAGGTGCTGCAGCAGTCAATATTCATGGTTCAACAGATGAGTTGAAGACTCAGTATTTTACTGGGGAACATGGTGCTGTCTTCCTGATGAGCCATTGTGGTGGGTTCATGACCTCTCATGGTCATTACAGATCCCACGTCAAATTTTGTGAAGAGGTGCTGTCAATCCAGTACAGATGATAGCAGCCTGACTCCTGAAACTCTCCCTGCAGTTTCAGCCGGATGCAGCGTTTTTGCTGTCTTAGGTTGTGATTTACAGAACATTTACAAGATATTTCACTTCAGAGCAAGCAGAACAGCAGCAGCGAGCTGGGCAGCATGCCTGAGCAAGGACTGATGTACACACGCGCCCTTAGAGGAACAGCCTTCGGAAGGACCGTGATTTACAAGACACTCTCTTGTCCAAATAGACTGATGTTTCGGGGGATTTCACAGACCACTCCACCCGCCTTGCAGCACATCTGCTTTCTGCCTGCTTGGCTCCGCTCCCCTGCTCTCAGGGCTGCCTGTAACTCCGGCTGCCTCCAGCATGGAAAGGCATGACTCAGGCCAAGAGGGAGATTTCAAGCTGCTCCTAGCCAGCAGGCAACTGGTTCTTCCCTACCACGTTCCTCATCTCACGGCTCCTGTTTAAACCCTAGCCAAAACGAGATGGTGGTGAATGCGCTGATGATGCCACGAAGCAGAGGGCAGTCTGGAGCCCTACCGCCTCTCCTCTCCCTCTGCTCTGGGGGCATGTCCCCCACGGCACTGGGGTCCCTGGGGCACTGCCACTGGTGCAGGGGGACATAGTGTTACTCGGGGAAAGGAAATGTCTGAGGCTGGAGAGGATCCACACTCAAGTACTGGGTCCTTAATTAATACAGGGCTTGGAGACTGGAAAGATACTACTTAATAGGGCATGTAAGAAATAAAAGGCATTTAATTTGTAAAGCTTTCTGTTTTAAATGGCAGTGTCAGCTAAAATGTGTGTATTTTTAAATTTAGCTTTCATACTATATCAGTTCCAGAGCCAGTCACATTTTCCCTGTGGTAGTATTACTAAAGTAATTCTCAGCGGAGTCCATAGCCTTATTTTGTGTCTCATCACTCTTTGATAACTGGAAACATACCGTAGATATTAGGCATGTACTGGAAATGAAGAATTACAGAAAACAGTTGTCTCATCCTTGAGAATGACAAAGTATTTTGCTGTCAAGAAAATCAGCCACAGATTGTCTTTTGGAGTCATTCACAATCAAAAGGTTCTCAAATCTGTTTAATGATCAGCCTTCCCTTTAAAAGCCTCAAAGTGCTTGCATTATATTCATGGTGGATTCAGAATTTTTTGTTTTAAATTACAGCAATTAAAAACATTAGGTCAAAATTTCATTAGGAGGGTCCATGAATGGAGGAAACCGCAGTTTGGGTGGGGTGAGAGGAAGAGATGCTCGTTGCTCTGTATTTTGCTGCTCCAGTCCTGTGCCACGCTGGGCAGCACGATGAGTGAGTGCCCTGTCTAAAATGGTTCTGGTTTACTGAAATGCCCATCACCTCTTCATTTTCTTTTCAGAAATATTCTTGCCCATTACTGAACGTTACTGTGAGAACGAGATGCCATCTTGTGGTCGGATTTTCATCTCGCAAGCCTGAGCTTGCTTTTCTGAGAAACTAGTTCAATTATCCCTCCAGCTTGGGCATGCAAAATAACTAAACCATCACTTTCAGATTTCATTATAAACCCAAGTCCTCCACTAAGACCTACGGGCTTTTACAGTAAAAACTGGACAGTTTCGAAGTAAAATTGTCTGCTATTAATCATAACCTAGAAATTGGCATTTGGGGATAATAATCATTTTTTAAGTTATCAAAAGAAAATGCTGATATGTGCAATTTATTTTTTCCAAAGTCAAGCAAACATATTAATTTTGCAAAGTGTAATGATTTTGTGCAGCTGCTCGGAAAAAGGTGGTGCAAGCATTATTCAAGGGAAAGCTTATGTTTTCCATAATTTAGGGTGATATAAATAGCTGTTAGGACTACCTCATATTTCCATATTTCCTTGCTTCTCAACCTCAGGTACAAAGCTGAATAGTAAGAATACCAAAATGCAAAATCTGCCTGGATTGCAAAGCTTATGGACTTTGGGACCACTTAAATGTAGATTTTTGTCCAGTTGATTATTCAAGAACTATCCGTGAATTTAAAATACAATCTATTGCTTTTGATATACTATTCCCGATGCTCTGGTATGTTTTGTGCAACATAAAGATCCACTTTCTTATTCCAGCTCTTCAGTAAATGAAGGAAAAGCCAAGGGTATGATTGCAGAAATATTTTAGCAATAGAGGATAATTGCCATCAAGGTTTCTTTGCAAGGACTGTACCATGAGCTCTGGTACAGGGCACATGATAGGCAGAGCACTAGAGCCCTAATTATGTCAGAGACAACTGCAGTCTTTGGAACAGCTGAGGAATGAAAGCAATAAAACGGATGTGAAGCTGCTTTACCCCACACTCTTTTTGGGCTATGAGTTCAGTCCAGCTTGGTTTTAAAAAACAGTGTTTGCATCTGTTGGACCTGCTCTCTGGGTACAGCTATGCCCCATCTACATACAGACACCGGCTGTGTCGGCGCTATACAGACTCACGGGCATGCTGACCGTGTCCCCGTGACTACAGTCATAAATGAAGCATGCCCAGAAGCTTCCCTGGGCATCAGGACCAACCGCTGTGGGACAGCCCGTGTCTGTGCCAGTTCACCATCTGGCTTGCAGATGGAGGCAGCTGTAGGCACACTGCCTGCCAGCGATGGCCACCCTGCTGCCTTCGCTGCCAGACTCTGCCTGGAAGCTGCTCTGGGGGAGCAGTAGCTCAGCCAAAATAGGGGTCAGGGAACAGTTTAGGGTAGACACTCACGGTCCAGGAACCTCCTTGGATTGACTAGGATGGATGAGCATCGAGGTGCTCGCATGCAGCCAGGGGAGGAATGGAGCAACACAGACTGTTACGCATTATTTATTTGTTATTTGATGTAATACTGTGCATCGCCCAGCAAAAGAAAAGAGCCGCGGACCTGAGGAACTTGCAAGATGAGGGAGGGGAGGAAAGCAAAGGCTCAGTGATGGGAAATGCCTGGCCAAAGCTGCCGAGCCAGCCTGCAGTAGTGCCGTGACCAAAGCCCACCTGTGGGAAGGGGAACCCGCAGCCGGGTCCCAGTGGTACCGCTGGCCCGGTTGGCACCGAGCCTTGCACCCCGGCCAAGCAGAGGGATACGGGAGGCGTTGCCATCCCTGTGCTGTATCCGCCTCTGTGCTGGAAGGCAGGCGATCAAGGCGAGTTATGAGAAGGGAGGAGGGGGGAGCTCCCCCAGGCCAGCCATGTAATAGCTCCAGACAACGTGTGCTGCCGTCTCTTAACTGGTGTCGATTTGTGGAAGAACATAACGGAGTAAAGGTGCGAGTATAAGCAGGAGATGCAGTGAAAAGAGACTCTGTAGCGCTGCCAACTGATTTTTTTTTGGCAGTAAAGAGGCTTTTATTCTCACCGCATCGCAATGAGGGCTTCAAAGCCCATTTAAGTGCCTGTTTGCCTTTCCTTTTACTCTGCATTGCAGCTGGCATGCCCAAGAAAGACAGCTTGCTCTGAGTGCACATTAAGGCTTGGCCAGCGCATTTGTAAAGCAGAAGTGATACACCACCATTTCATAGCCAGCAGGCATCGGGATCAGAGAAGAAAGCCGAGAGCATGACGGCGTTCCCATTCCTCCCAGGTGCGTCCTCATCCGTGTCAGTCGAGGCACAGCCATCAGCGCTGCGCACTTCGCTCAGATGTGCCACAGCAAAAGGGATGGAGCTGAACGAAATGCAGACTGCCGGAGCTGGTTATTGGGATCTGAGTGACCTGTTTCTTTATGGGTACTTCTGCCTGCAAAGGTAGAATTTCTCTACATCCACACATTTATTTTGAAATTTTGACCAAACAGGCGTGAAATTTTGTACTGGATGTTTGTTCTTTTCTCTCTGCCCCCATTTTTTTTTTTAATCAGCCGCTACACTGATTGACATTAGGAAAAAAAAGTAAAGAAAATGCATTTTTTCTTTTTTTGCAAGTGATTCATTTCCCTCCTCCCTGTATCTGCCAAATTTGACAAGTAGCAAATAGAGCAGCACCGCATCTGCCTCGGGTCAGGTCAGGAATGCACACTGCTGCAAAGTCAGCACGATCAGGAACCAAAGTATCTATAAACATCAGGTGTGTGTTTCATAGATTGTAGAGGTGAAAGGAACCCCTGTGTTCATGCACTCTGGTCTTCTGTATAAACAGGACGTAGAGCTGCTCTCTGAATTGGATGACAGCCAGTTCGGAAAGACAATTTCATTTTAAGAGCCTGTGCAATTCCCCTGGTAAATCATTCCAGCTGTTAATTTTCTTACTTCAAGGAAACTGTGTCCTATTTTAAGGCTGAGTTTATCTGGCAGAGTTCAGCTTGTAGCTGCTGAATCCTGGTAAGCTGCTGTCTGCAGGATGGAAGAGCCGGGGCTGGAGGAGTTTGCAGCTTTCTGGGGGAAGAAGGGGGAATGTGTGAGTGTTGCTCCTGTATCACGAGCAGAGCAAATGCACAGCCCCAGCCAGTGCCAACAGTAGATTGCAGCCCTCTTAAGGTCCTCCTCCTCCCTCTTTCCCACAAATTCATGCCTGTAAAAGTAACCCTCAAGCCAGTTTTTTCTCATGTGTAAATACCCATCTAAAATGATTGTAAGACCTCTCACCCCTTCTTGAACAAGGTGAGTAACTCAATCCTTTTGCATCCTAAGAATCCCCTCCCCATTCTGGATCATCTTCTGTGTCCTTCCTTTGAATTCCCCCTCTCCAACATCCTTTCCGGCGGCACACTATTCCAGCAGCAGCCTTACAATAGCTGCATACGGAGGCAAGATCACTTTCCAGCCCCAGCCTGATATTCCTTTTTATGTATTGATTTTTCTGTGTTACAGTGATCGCCAAGCCCTTTCTGTGAGAAGAAGTCCGTTCCCTCAGCTGACACAGGTACATGGATATATCTCCCAACAAGGTGGCTGAAAAGTCTTTCCAAAGACAGATTTGCCTTCAGCAACGTGGTTGCCCCCAGGCCGGGCCTGGAGCTCATCTCATGCTGTGACATCCTCAGTCCTCCTTTGCCTGGTCACCCAGAGCGGTCAGTGCAGGTCTTGGTCCCAGGTGGTCTATCTAACAGGTTAAGCCCCTCAGATGTTTCTGCTGAAGTTTAAGTTTCTGCTTATCTCTGAATCCCAGTAACTCTTCACTGACTACGAGTTCAAACTTATGTATTGATACTAGGAAGAAATTTTTTACGATGAGGATGGTGAGACCCTGGAACGGGCTGCCCAGAGAAGTTGTGGTTGCCCCATCATTGGAAGTGTTCAAGGTCAGTTTGGACGGGACTTTGAGAAACCTGGTCTGCTGGAAGGTGTCCCTGCCCATGGCAGCAGGGTTGGACTAGATAAACTTCAAAATTCCCCTCCAACCCAAACCATTCTGTGATTCTATGATTTATGAAAACTTGCGTGACCCACATTTAGTCACCTAGGAAGCTTTTAGCAGTCCAAAAATGGAGACAAATACTTAAATCTGAGTGCCACCAGGACATAGCAGCCTGGAGAACCGGCAGCCTCATGCACCCAGGCACCAACCACAGCTCCTAAGGGAGATTCCTGTGGCAAAATAACCCGTATGAGTGTACTCACTGAGCTTCTACCAGATCCAGCCCTGGTTACAGTTTAGGTTGTAGAAGCTGGTCAGGATTATTTTGCAACTCTAACAGCATGGATGATACTAACAAGACACTGCTGCAGCATCTCAGTAACTGTCTGAAATGACACTCCTGGAAAGATGAAAACAACAGACAAAGATTAACTGAAAACTCACGAGGCCATCATCATCCTCCCACATGCTAGAACCTACTTCTTGTTCCCACTAGTTAGATTTCCTGGGTGAATAGCCATCACAAACTAGTTTTCAGATTTTTTGCCCAAGTAAAATAAAGAAAGTCTATTTAAAAAAAAATTTGTATTAATAATGTTTATCTACAATGTTTTATAACTGCCAAATGTGGGAACAGTGCTAAGAACTGGAAAAATTCCTCTTATTTCCACTTACTTTATGTTCTGACAAAACAATCTGTCCATTTAGAATATCAAATAGGCATCCACTTTCCTGCTTTCACCTCAGAGGTATCAAAAAATATTGCACTGTCATTTCTACTCAGACCCAGCCTCTCACCGTACCTGCTCACAGTCCAAGCTAATCCTTTCCTAGCACTTGTCTGTTGATATTTAACAGGCTCCAACATGCTCAGATTCAGTGGCCAAAAACATCACTTATAAAGTAATCCTGTAGACAGATTCTTTTTTTAGTTTCTAATACCTAATCATTGCTTTTGTGAAATACTTTTGATTACTTAGAAATTCTGACATGACCTTAATACATCTTTCATAAAGAATTACTGCAGAAGTGACAAGTTAATTTCATAGTGCAAAGTATGAGGACAGCAGTAATATATTATTGGCAGAATTTAGTCACAAATAGGAGATAATTTTTCTACTAATATAAACATAATTTTATCTCTTCAGTTATTATTCATTTCTTTAATTTGCAGTTATTCAGATATTTTGTGTGTATTTAATTATTGCTCTCCTCTAACTCCTGAATAAACTTAATATATATTTATCTATAGATAATACATTATCTATATTCAGCAATTAAAGGAAAGCAACACCATTAGGATTGTAAATAATCGAACAATAGAATTTATTTCTTACAATAAGCCATGAACTAAAACCGAGGTAAAGAAAGTCTCAGGCTCCTTTTCTCATTTTAAATAGACTTAAACAGTATATTCATGTCAAGCACATAAATTAAATGCATCATCTTTATTAACTCTCCAGTCATCCATTGTAAAAATGGTAATCTCAGTAAATTCGCTTGGTAATGCTATAGAAGCTCCCGTGTAGCTGTAGCATAGGAATTGCACAGTGTCCAAAATGTGACAATGAAAGCAGAATCACTCTGTTCTTCAATGCATTTTTACAAAAACAAAAGGCATTTTAGTGTATCTGTTTGTCATTTATATGTCCTAGGCAATAAAAAAGAAGGCTAATTAATTATGCCACAGACCTGTCCTCAGGCTTTTGATGGAACCATCAGCTGTGGAATCCAGTCCCCGAATCTGTACCAGGGCCTTTCTCTTTCTCCAGTCTTGGAAGAGAGCAAACTGAATAGGTTATGTGGATACCTAAATTACCTAAAAGGAATAGGACAAACGAAGACTACAGTGCAAGAATACATTTCCCCCACCTGCTGGTAGCGGGGAGGGTGAGTTACCACTCTAGCCCGTAAGATAGAGGACATATACAATACTGATGCATCCTCCTTTCTTCCACCCACAGTGTTTATGGACCCTGCCCAATGCCTGGATGGGAAAGGTGGGTTTCCATTGTAGGACAGTTGGGCAAGAGGAAAAAGTGCATTGGATTGCTTCGTTAGTGAAGCTTTCCTGACCCCCCTGCTGCCAGATGCTGCCGTGGCTGCACTGTGTCACTTGGAGACGTGGTTTGTGAGCTCTGGAGATCAAGAAGGACTGCTTCTGACCAAGAAAGATAAGCAAGGTGTGAGGAGCCCTCTGGAAGTTGCGTGATAAAATCAAGAGGAGGAAAACAGTAGTGAAGAGTTTAAATTGATCAACACCTACCTGGTTCTGCAGCTAGTGCAGCTGAGAGGCTTCAGAGGCTGCTGGTGGCCCTGGCCCCAAGCCCAGGAGGCCACTAGCATGGATGCAGCAGTATTGCAACCGTGCTGAGACCTTCCGTCTGCAATTGTGTCCACCCTGCTGGCAGCAGCTGAGGCTGAATGGGGCTATGGCAGCACTGCAGGGTGCACCCGCATTCATGCGTTAGTTCAGCTCAAGGTCAGCTTTTGAAGCAAATGCCCCAGCCCAGGTGCTCCCTCTGCACATCGGTTCAGTGATCACAGGGCACTCTTGGCTTGCAGGGACTGGATTTCGTTGGGAAAACTGAAGGGATGGAGGTGCTTCAGGAGCGCAACGAATGCATCACAGCCATAGATGGGCATTTGGTTTACAAGGCTGGACTAGAGCTGGATATACGTCCCATGTAGGACAGGTGTAGCATAGGCATCAGGTCCTCAGCACCAACTTTTTCACTCTAGAGACCTGCTCCTATTGGCCCACGTTACCTGCTAATACAAAACCTCACTGAAGAGTGACACCCCCTCAGCTTCCTGCCTGCCCACCCCAGCCCTTGCTGTCCCTGTGTTTGTTCCCCTCAGCTCTGCCAACCAAGGTCTTTGTGGGGGCTGAGCTGTGGCTGGATCACTGAAACGACCCAGGTCAAGAATGAGAAGAAGGGTTATATTTTGCCTAGAGCTGAACTTCTTGTTTGGTACAACCGAGAGCTCAGCACGCTGCAGTGGGACAGGGGACTGAACAGCCCAGCGTTGGGGAAAGGCGATCATCACGTTAGTGTTGCTGGGAATTTGCGGAAACAGCATTTTCCTTTCAGCCTGACAAGAGGCTGTAACCTACTTCCAAAACACCTTTCCTACATCAGCCTTCCTTCCCTTATTTAGCCCAATTAGGAGGAGTTTTTGAGGTCAAGTCAGTCAATTTAGGAAAAATACAAACACAGTTGACAGCTGACACTTGAAACTCAATAGCTGTGCAAAGGTTGCTCAGTAAGAGTAGATATTATATTGCTCATTATTCTTCTATACCCTGGCCCCATGATCCATTCATGAGGGCAAAAGTATTTTAATACATTAACTGGAACCTCTGCCAGCTTTTGGACTGATATAATTTGTGGCTGATGAACTCTTGTAGTCCATCATTAAATCCCCTAATAGGTTCTTTCACAGGCTGCTGTTAAGGAAAGCTTGCCAAGTCTGAACGGTTTTTGCTCAGGGCTTTTCCATATGCTTCCAATCCCCTGGATGAAGCCTGAGAGGTTAACAGAGAGACCTCAGGAAATAATTGTTATTTCTCAATGGACGCCTTCTGCATGGCATCTTCCTGAGTTACTCGGTGAAACTGTTGAAGGCATAAGGTCCAGTTGTTTTAAAATATCTCTTAATAGAAGATTCTATACACTAAAACGCTGAGGTAAAAATGCTGTCTGTTACAGTCATGAACTTGTCTAGTTGACTGAAGCTACTTATTTTCTTTTAAATTATTGTTTGATTATTACATCTGTTTGATGGCGGAATCAGGACTGAAATATTTCTCTGTTGACTTTCTGAAAATCAGACAAACTTGTATCTTGCCAGCATAGCTGGAGACAAAATAGGGATGATATGAAAAAAGACAAAAGTAAAGGGTTTTCTAGAAAAGTTATGTAGAAATAAAGGGCTAATCACCAAGTGATATTTGTCTACAAGTCCCACTAGAAATGGCAGCAGTGATAATTAGAGGACACCAAGGTTTCTAAGAGCTTTACTCATTTGTAGATACATGTGCAATCTTCCTATGTCTGCCTCTTCCCTAAGAAACACAATGAAGGTTTATTTTTATTCTTAGAACTCCCTTCATATCACGTGGGGTTCCTGAAGCTGTGGCTTACTGGTTGGTCTGCCTAATATCTGTCAGGAGGGACTTAGTCTTGATAACAGATAAACTTAAGAACAAAACAGCAAGTTTATTCTAGAAAAGAAAAAGATTATGTATTTGATTACAGAAATTGGAATTAGAAACACATAAAAGAAAAAGGAAAATAAATCTATGAAGCACAATTCTCCATGATGTTTAGCGATTAGAGCTGCTCCCACATCTCGGATAACATGAGGGCCTGACAGTCTAGTCCCCCCACACTGAGGAGTGTCCTTTGTGACTGTATTTTCTCCTTTTGTCCAACATCTGGTCTTCTCCCTACCTGTCTTGTCTGTCTGCAGGATGCCCTTCCCACTTTTTCTTCAATTCTTCAACACAGCTTTAGCGTCACTGAGCTCTTCTATCCCACCTGTGGTCATTTATGGATCCTCCCTCCTGAGCAGAGGGACCCATCTTCCTCTCCCCTCCCGTGGAATTGGGTTCTGATGTTCAAGCTACAAAGGCTTTAAATGGGACACGTCCCAATCCTGGCAGCTCCTCTGCACATGCACTGATGGTGCAGTCATTACCAAGCAGATCTTTTCTAGGTTAAAGAGCCTTCTTGCTTTTCGTATCATTTTTCAGAATTGCTACAGAGCTTTATAAAGCCTGTGCTATGAAAAAAGATTCACGGTGCTGAAACCCGATTATATCCACAATCTCTGGCTCAGTGATAATGCATTGCCAAGACTACAGGTGACAAATTAATGATTGGGCTGACAGACTTGGAGCTCAAATGGAAGTATCCAGCTTTTCCAGCATGTCCCTTTTCCTCTTTCACCTTTGTTGGTTTTAAGGGTTCTGCTTATGTTTTATAATTGGGCAACGCAAGCTCAGCTTCAATGGCTGGGCAGAGTAGGACTGGGGCCCTGGGGCACTGGAGATCTGTTTAAGCACTGAAACTACTGCCTGCTGGCAAAACTGCTCTTGAGCAGCAGCTTCCTGGAGGTGCAAAGTCCGGTGTTATGAGAAGGGGTGTTCTGGTGACCCCAACCAGGGACTCTGCAAGAGCAGGGAGTCAGGAGTGCCAAATCCTGCAGCCGGGAAACCCTGCTGCTGCTGGGGGAAGGATGCGGGCACTTCCCCTGACAAACCCTGCCGCCAGTCTTGGCCCCACATGGGGAGGTTTTGTGCCCTGCAGAGCTCGGTGCAAGGTGCGCTCGAGGAACCGAGCCCTGACAGGGGGAAGGTGCCAGGGACTCTGAGGGGGGTGGTATCCTGCTGCTGCAAGAAGCAGAGACTTTTCGGCCACTTTTGCTCCATGACACTTGCAAGAAGCCGGGTTGACCAGAGAGTTCCTGGAGGCTTCCTGAAAACTAGAGGTGTCATTACTGTAAACATTAAAAAGGAAAAGTGTGGCTAAGGATATTGTTCATTCAGGTTACAGCTTACACCCAGCATGTGCTAGGTGCCTTGAATCTTTCTCAACCTGTGTCACTGGGTCTCCACCTCACTTGCTTTCAGTGCTAACTGATGCTCTGAGGAGAGGTTGGCACCTGCCTCCTCTTTGAATTTGTTTGGTTCACAAAGATTAATAAACACGAATGATGCTATATCTGGCAGCGGTCTGGGAAAAGCTGATGACAAGTTGTTCAAATCTGGTGTCTCCTAGCAAATGCAGATCAGCCAAGAGAATAGCAGCTGGAAAATCGGTTGGCCTCACACTGTCAAGATTGTCCTGGCAAGTTTACCAGGGAACGCAGCAGCTGCAGAGCATCGATCCAACCTCGTCCAGCATGGAGGAGAGTGCCGTGACCGAAGAATATACATCCTCAACGGGAGTTAGAAAATCAGTTCTCAGGGGAGAAAAGAATTCACTCTGCCCTCAGTGAATAATTCAACTAAGGAGTTTTGCTTTGGGCAAATTGTGAAAGTAGCAGAGCTTCATGTATAAAATGGTATTTCTGAAAGCTTTACCCATTAATTTAACATGGCTTAGCTCAATTCCAGCCTTCCTCGTACAGTACAGTCCATCTTCTGCTTTGCTAGTCAGGTCTGATGTATTCCTCTGTGGTGTGAAGTGAACCAGCTGCTTGCAGATCTCAATAACGCTCTTCCATGGCAAAGCAAAAGGGGAGCTTTAGAGCAGCAAAGGAAGTCATACAGAACTTCCAGTACACTCAGCGATTTCTTATTCAGTCTGTGCTATGCAGTATTCATTTACGGATAAAGATGTTATAAGAGCCATTTAAATATATGATTGTAATAAATATTCATAAGTCCTTTTGCAAGATTTTTTAGAAATGTATGGAAAACCAGCAAAGGTATTTCGGGGCTTCCTTTCTCTGTATGGTTCTAGAGATATTAACATTGTGAAAAGCAAGGGGCAAAGGGGACTGCGTAATCATGAGTGACAGTCATGTAATATAATGTTAGTTCAAATTGGACTTTATGGCCAGTATACTAGAATGCAGAACACGTGCACGGATATATCAAGTAAACTGGGGCTTGTCTTTAAAGAAATACAAGCTGGTTTTTTAACTAAGTTCCAAATATCATTGGAAAATATACATGAAATACAGCACCTTAACTCCACTAATATTGAGATGTTCAGTACCAAAATAAAAGGAGACTCTCACAGAAATCTAACGGAAGAGTAATTCTAGGAAAAGGGTAATCGATAGTGCAAAACGCACGACTGGCATGGATGCTATGTTGTTACCCTGCTGCTGTTTACATATAATTTCAGTGTACCTGCTGAATGTTTGTAAGCTGATTAGGTGTTTAGCCTTGGTGGGTTTTTTTGGTGGGGAGACCCCGGGGGGAAGGAATTTTCAGTAAAAGTGGTCTGGCCATTTTCAGGACTGAAATTAGAAGAGAACAGATTGCTCTACTAAGTTCAAACAGTTTTACAAGCGATTTCTTTCAGCAGTGTCAGCAGGCGTCTTCCTGCTTTGGAGCAGGAACTTGGACTTTTTCAAGAGCAGAGAACTCACCCTGGGTTTGGAGGTATACCTTTTTCTTTCTCTTTGAAAAATCACCCACATTTGCCGAGTTGCAACATTTAAACTAGTATAAATTTGCAAATGCGGAAGGCTTTTCAACTCCATCCTCTGAAGGCTGTCCAGCCCAAGTGTGTTCCAGCTGCTTGGAGCTGGAATGGGCCTGGGATCACAAGAGCTGTCGATCTCACTTCATCCAGTAGCAGAAACAGAATGTCCCTCTTATTTTTTCTCCCAGCAAAGAGAATTTTGGGAGCAGGAAGATGTAGCAAGGGAGGCTGAAGGACAGAAGAAAAAGGAAAATAGAGAAGTTTTGAGGGTCTGGAGGAAATACGGTATAATGAGAGATTTAAGTCTTTCAGCCTATTTATCTTATCTGAAAGCAAGTTCATGTGATGTGATTTCTGTGAGTATTTTCACAAGAGGAAAATGATAGACACTAAAGCAGTCTTTGATCCTTGAGAGAAAGGTTCAATGGTGTACTGTAACAACATCTGAGGAAGCTGGATTCAAACAAAAAATTAGGCAATGGTGTTGAGAAAGGGAGTGAAAACACTGGAACAAATTCCTAAAGGAAGAAACCAGTTTACTGCTTTTGGTATGTCATCCAGGCTTGCTGTCTCTAAAGAGTGTGCTTTGACCACTACAGCGTTTTGTGTTTAATATAATTTTTTTCAGGTGACAGTCTATAGCTAGTTTTCTACATTAAATAAGGTTAGGTGAAGAATTGGTGTCTTTTAGTCTTGAACTCTTTGAACATACCAAGTGGAGAAGTGGCAAGGACAAGATGAAGATAGGAGCTGAGCAAGAGGAAAGGAGGAAGAGGAAAAGGAATGGATGAAGAAGATGGATGATGAAGGGGAGGGGGAAGAAGGGAAAGAGGGACCAGGAGCTCACCTGTGCAGTTGGATTATTAGATCATAAACCAGAGGGGACCCAGCTAGACTGCATGCCCTGAGACTTCCCAGAAACCATCACTATTTAAGCTAGTGCTTCTTGTTTTAGGAACAGAAGTGCCCCAGAAATGAACTTTGTTTTTTTACATTGCCAGCAATAGAGTAGCACCTCATCTGTTGGCAGATATTACTATGACTGAGTACATTTGTTGTTAAAAGCAAAGGTTTCTCACCAAAAGGGCTTAACCACTTGTTATATCATGTAAAAAAGAACAGAGACGTTATCTACAGAAACGATAAATGAAATGTTACATTTTCAGTCTATTTGCTAAGTTATTCTATTTTCTTATCTAAAACATTCTTTTTATGATGTAGTGAAGCAATGAATACTTAAACAATAGCGAACCTTGACTTCAGTTTTACTGCTTCAAGCTTTCTATTAAAAGAAAATCAGCAGGAGTTTCCTCAGTTTCCTCAGTGTGATTCCCCTTCTCAAGGGTCTATTTCTGTGGAGACATTTTCATATTCTTTCTCATGTTTGAAGACCCTTTTAAAGAAATAGCCTCAGAGACTCAGCTTCTCAGTACTTCATTTGCAAACATCCTCATTTCTTGACAATTAAGCACATGACATTTCAGGCTACCAGTAACGATCTTCAAATCTGTCTTTCCTCTAGAATATCACTTGCACTGCCAGCAAATTGCAAATAAATGATGAGACAAAGGGTAGACAAGTCAGGTGTGAAACATCAAATTTAGGGATGATACCAGCAGAGGGCAATAAATAGACACCATGCCTGACAGCCAGCTCTCCAGCAGCCTGGAGGCTGGAAGCTCAAGGCCTTCTGCTGTCCATCATTTTTGAAAAGCAGTCTTAGGTTCCTTCAATAAATTACAAAAAGAAAAGTCAAAAGAGTGGCTTTCCTTTTTAAAATCTGTTTAGCCGTCACACAGTCCTTTGATAAAAAGCACTTTCTAAATACTCATAACTAGCCATAATAAAGAATAGTAATTAATAATAAGTGGAGTGAAAGTCATAAACCATAGCATGCCTGGTTGAAGACACTCTCACGCAGCCAATAGGTGCACCTGCAGTGAAGCAGGCACTCCGTTTACAGCTCGAGAAAAGCTACTTGTTAACTTGATTTACAGCACCTCTTTTTCCTTTTAATGATAGGAAATACAGTATTAGAAACTACGCAACAAACAGAAATGGATGCTGAACAAAACTTTGTAATTACCATCTATGGAGATTCAGAGCTCTTCCTGGCCTTCAGCATGTTTTCTTCAAAATATTAATCTCTAGGCTGAAATGTCTGTTTTGTGTACACAGCATATGCTGGGTTTACTCTTTTTACTTCAGTATGATCATGTCAAGGGACCATTAACCAGTCTTTAACTTCCAGCATGCACATTTTATTGTTTGTTGAGGAGACGTTTGCTGAAATAGGAAAAAAATTGTATTTCTGTCCTAATGAGGCAGAAAACACTATTGGAGTTCCCTAGGATATCTTGTTAGATAATTAAGTGCCTTAGGCCTACTCAACATCACCAAACTTTTCAGCACTTAAATTATTTACAGGTAGTTAAGACCAAATGTTTCACCAACAGGGATGTCTGTTTTGTGTGTCTCAAGGCTATTTTAAGGCAGATTCATTAATATAGGAAGTCTTGCAAACAGAAAAAAATGTAGATTTTTTTTTCCTATTCTGGCGGATTCCAACTTGCATAATGCAGATCAGACCCAAGGCTG
The DNA here is from genome assembly GCF_964195595.1 of Calonectris borealis. NCBI lineage: Eukaryota > Metazoa > Chordata > Aves > Procellariiformes > Procellariidae > Calonectris > Calonectris borealis. The sequence continues at coordinate 135,467,928 of NC_134312.1, read as the reverse complement.
ATATTTAAGGATGTCAGATGATAGAAAAATAATTCTGCTCTACACATCTCCCATGAAAATATTGTCATCCTAAAACTGGTGTTTTAACAACGTGTTTTATTTCAATAACCTGTATTTTGACAGTACCAATAGTTCCAGCAGTTGTGTCTGAACAGCTTTATTGGGTCTTCATTTGAGAGTTATGCAAGTTAAATAACTTTTGAATTGTTATGCCTCCCATAACATTGTTATTGCTCATCGGCATTTGCTTTTCTTTTTTTTTTTTCTAATTGCTACAGTTGTAGCCATTAGATGAAAATCTAAACCCGTTCTTGCAACAGTCTTGTTTAATGACTGTATTACAAACCCATACATGAAATTAAACAGCACTTTATCCTCCCTCCACCACAGCTACCTCTGCTACTGAATACACGTCTCTGCCCTGTGACCGTACCAGACAGGTATGTTTCCCTCAGCGCTCATTTTCTCCAGCAGTCCTTGCAAATAGCTGCATTTTGGAGCCTAAAGGTCAGAAGAAAAGCTAAGGAATCCATTTAACCACACAGCTGAAGGGGAATATACTGTGGGCCTGACCCCGTGTGCCGGGCGTGAGTCAGGGCACTCCTGCTCCAGCTTCTCTACCACCACACGTGCAGCCTGCCCTGCCCTGCAGGCTGACGCCGGTGATGTGAAGGAAGAGACATCTTGCCAGAGTGGAACAGAAAACATCCCCACTCTCCCCAGGGCAGGAGAAAAAATGAAATCTCCAGTTCCAGAAAAGAAAATGAGCCTCATGTACTCCCCCGATCTCCCAAAAACCAGGACAAAGTAGGTAGGCAAAGTCCAGGGCTGTCAGCCCAAGTGCCTTGTCACCCTCATGTCTGCTGTTTTCCATGAGGAAAGAGGATCTTCCAGGGGTCCAGACAGTTCGCTGTCAGTCCCTGACCATCAGCAGCTCTGCTCACCACTGCTGGGGTGGACGGAGGTCCTCGGCAGCAGTGATTTAGTAGTGATGTATAATTCCACGTGGGAATCGAACTATTTGGGAAATTAAAGGTATATGCAAGTCACTTGGGAAAAAATAATCTGCAGTTCTGTTCTGCAGCACTAGCAGGGGCATGCATGACTTGCTAAGGTCATTACTAAAGGCTGTAGCAGTGGGGTTGTATTCAGTTGAACCCTCAGTCTGTCTAATCCAGTGTGTTGGAGCTAGAAATAGCCAGCTAATTCTCTCTATGCTCTAAAAATACAGGGACAGGGTATGATAGACTTACCTATAACAAATGCAGTTGCTCAGGATGAAAAAGGAAAGACATTTTCTCCCTGACACCTAAGTTTGTGTACATCCCCATGGGTTACAAATAGTGAGAGAGACAGGGAAAGGACGTCCTAGCAGCTTATTAGTATTCAGCTCTCTCTTTCTGAGGCTGAAGGAAGTATTAGCCATGTCTCCCCCTCCAAAGGATCATGCACAGTACCGTGTGCCTGTACACATGCAGGGAATGAGGTCTCACAAGGAAGAACCGTTCCACCTCCTGCTTTAAAGATAAAAAGAAGCCACATCTTTTGGGAAAAAAAAAAAGAAAAAAAAAAGAGAAAAAGAAAATATAAAAATAAAATTTAAAAAAGCCATTTGAGAATTGGCTGAAATTATTTGCATGTTCTAGCCAAACTGACAGAATCATTTAGAGTATTGGAAATGCGAAAAGTAGAAACATTAAGAGCATTTTTCAACACTTAAACAACATATTGATTTTTTCATTTCAAAGTGGAGTTTTGTTTTCAACTGCACCTAAACGTAATTTTAAAATGGCTAAAGCACCCTGGCAGCTAAAATGTTCCTTTTTTTCTTTCTTCTTGGATCTGCAGATCAGAAGTCCTTCAACTATAGGCAGGACAATGCATATTTTGGCAGCTTCTTTCTTTGTTCTTACAGTCCAAAGACTTCTTACGTTTTGGCATTTGACAGCTCTCTTTGTGCTTTGTCCCAGAGAGGAACAGAGATTTGTTTTACTGAACAGGTGGTGGGAGAAGTAGAAAAGCAAGAGAGTCTGGAAAGCAACTCCAGGTCTCTCTTTGAATTGAGAGTTCAGGACTTTAGAAGTTCGGGAAGTGCAGGAATTGCCTTTTCCTCCAGCAGCAAAAGTCTACAGAAGTCAACAGTAGGATTACTCTGCCTGTGTGAGATGGATTCAGTCTGGAGCAAGCCAACACATAAGGAACACAATATTACAAAGGTCTCATCATCTCAGAGGTTACGTGACCCTCTCCTGCCTTCACAGGTAAAGATGAAGTAGTGTAAGGAGACTGTAATAACAGATGATAACAAATCTTTCCAGAAAAGCATTGTAATAAATGTTCAGGTTTTATAATACATTGCTCATTGTAACAGTGGCTGTTAGGATTTAGCGCTATTAAACGTTTACAGCAGAATATTGTTCTAAATTGCAAATGTAAGCACCTTTCTGTACCAGGCTCTAGCCATCATCAGCCAACCTAGCACTGTTTTTCCAAGGCTGCAGAGTGCTGCAGAGTCATTTTAGCCTGCTGTTAGCTGATGTGGCTCTTCGCAGCGGTGCCCTGTTACAGTCAAAAGCTGTAGCGGGGATGAAGCCAAGGAGACGTGACGCACAGCCTGGGGCAGCCCTGCGCCGAGTAGTGCTGCCTGCTGCCAAGGCAGTCCTGAATTGCCTTTCACGGGGAGCACACACATCTTGTTTTTAAACCGGGATTAGGGGCTTGGCTCTCGATCAGGGACAAGTCTGGTCTGTTTATACTGTCAGCCTTTTCATACCGTGAGCCTGCTCTTCAGGAAGTAATCACCTTGCTGCGAGTAAGAGTGATACATTCAGCTTATTAATGGTCACAAAGCTCTTTCCGTGCTAGGCTTTCCCAATGATTGCGATGCTGACAAAGGTTTAGATCAGCTATCAATTCATATTATGTATTCATAGTTAACTTCAAGTGTAAGATTTTAGGAGACAAATTAATGAGAACTTGGCATCACACACACTTCTGAAATGCTCAAGAAAGGCTGCTTCTTGCTTTTAGGTATCGACAAGCCTTTAACAATCTCATTGTAGGATGTTACTGTATGCCTTTATATCTCCTTCTCTTTTTTTACAGGCACGTAATTTATCTTTTTATTTCAGTATGGATGTTTTTAACTTCTGCTTCCAGTCCTGGTAGCTCGTTATATCCTACAGGTCTGAGAGCTCTTTAACTAAGTTTTCTTCTCATGTGGGTTGTTAGAAATTTTGTTCAAACCCTTCAAACCCTCTGTTGTTTAAGCAGGAGGAAAGCACTTCTCTGGTTTTCTTTTTTGTTCCTTTTTGACACCGGCGCTGTTTTTCCAGCACCCTGTGCAGCCAGGGGCAGGAGGACGGGGTGTGGAGTTGTTCACACTGCCCCTGCTCAGGCCAAAGAGGGGGCAGTGGTCTCTTCTCGTAGCTGGCGCTTTGTCTCTCGGGGGGCCATGTTGATCCTTTTGACTCTATGGTTGCACTGGGTACTCAAGTTCAGCTGGTTACAAAAGATATGCAAGAAACAGTCACAGCTTCCCAGGACAGAGTCCCTGATGCTATGGGAATTACTATGTTCCTACATACATGTAACATGCGGTGTTATAACAACATAAGCCTTTAAATTTCTCCACTTTACCAAACAATTCAGGTTATGCTGTAACAGTGACCTAACACTTTATATTATTTAGCACTGCCCAGTCTTTTCTGTCACCTGCAACTCCATCAGCAATACATCATGAATGGGTATTTTGATTTCTTTTTCCTGCTAAGTGACTTATCAATCTTTATGTAAGACATGTTGTCAGTGTACTGTAATTCAAATATTTTAGTCTTAAATATTTAAAATCAAAGCAGGAAGAATTTGCCATGTTGCCAGACAAAAGAGGAGGCTCACAAGCCCTGAATGGTTTCCCACTCAGAGAGATGGGGGAAGGAAGGGAGGGGGAGAAAGGGGAGAGAGGAAGGGAGGGGAAGGATTCCAGTAGTGGCAAAAATCCCCTTTATCCTTAAAGAGATTTGGGCCCCAGTTCTGCTTTTATCTACACCATTTTCCACACCAAGGCAATGTGATGGACTTCGATGAATAGCTGTTTTGCACCCTGATGAAAATAAGAGGAACACCAGGCTCTCACAAGGAAAGAGGAAAGCTAACTGACTATATTTCCATGGATGACATTGATCGCATGCCTGTGAGGTGGAGAGAAATAGGCACCCTTAGAAAGCATCTCATCTCGACCTGAAAGAGGCCAAGTGAATGATGATAAAGGACGCTAACATAGAATAGGTGTCAAAAGACCTGAGGGATCAAAGTTAGGTGAGATGGATCCTACCTGTAATGATCAACATACTTCTTTCTATATATTTATTTGTGATGAACAGTGCCTCGTGTTGCAGGTGGTAGCAAGGAGCTTTGGTTATATTTAGCGTGCCACTTGGCAAAATGCCAGTACGTAAACCGTGAAGGCGTCCTGTTTAATCCGAAGTAAATATATTCAACTTCTCGCTTTATTTTGCGTATGTGTTCTTAGCTGCTGCCTGCTGCCAGCAAGCTGCCAAGCAAGGTACAGCACACATTGCAGAGTCTGGGGCTGCGCTGCAGCAGGGCTTGTGTCTGAGGACAGGTGCACGGCACAAGTGTGGCCAGGAGAGGGCCACCAAGCCCTGGCAGTTTCACGGTGGTTTGCTCTTTTACCAAACAAACAAGCTTTGTAAAAGCTTAATTGCAAAGTCATTGAAGTTTGTAGATGTCTAACCCCAGGGAAACCGTTGCACGCTTTCTTGTAGGAGAGGAATGGAAGAGAGACGTTCCTTCAGATCTGCTGCAAACGTTAATTTTAGGAGATGGAATAAAAGAAAAAGAGATGAAAAGTGCTATTAAAAGTGCAGGGAGCCTTTCATCCTGGCAGCCTCTGTCTGATAAATGTCCCACAAGCCACTAATCTATGCACAACTCCAGATGTCCCACAGATCAAGTGGAATCACTCTGTACCTCTTGCTCCGTTAGGAGCAGGTAGCCCTGCCGTAGGCAGTCCCCTTGCTAACCTGTCTTGCTCTGTTAGGACTAAGACAGGTTAGCAAAGGGGCTACCTATGCCAGCCTACCCCAGACTTTCTGAACATGCCTTAACTGAGAGAAAAAACACTTAAAATGACTGAGTAGGAGCTAAATCACTACCTGTTTCGAGGCTGATTAGGGGAGTTGCATGCCTCGCACAAGTGTTGCCAAGAAGTTTCCACACGTGGTGGAAGGCCGATGCGCCCATCCCATCCCTACCTGTGCCTGGGGCGAGCACAGGCAGCCGGCAGCGCCGCAGCCCCTCGGCAGGGAGCACGGGCAGCCCACGTGCACACACGCTCCTTAAACCTAATTTTAAGCACCTGCAGGATGAGTATGGATCTAGTCATTCCTTCTGAGCTGGCTGGAGTTGATAGGGTATGTGAAGAAAGGTAGCACGTTTTCAGTGCTCTAATAAGTGGAGCGTCTTGGGCTTTCTTGTTTCTCTTTATGCTCGCAGGTGCACGTAGTCGTCTCTCAACCCCTTCTCACACTACCGAGTTTGGGAGTTGCTACTATATTTATCCAACAATCACTTCAATAAACGTATTCGGCCTCTGCAGAAAGTAGGTGGGACCAGAACCAGGAACCGTCAGGTCATAGGAAGCAAGGTGAAAAGGGAAGTCCGGTGGGCACAGACTCCAGCTTTAGGAATTTCCTCTGTGCAGTCTTATTAAACAGGGGGTCAAGCAAGATCTATCCAGAGCCAGGAGAGCCAGAGAAATGTGTGCCTTGCTCTGTTTTCTCATGCATCGAGGTTCTCCCACTGCTATGCTACTGCTTCAGCTATTGAGCAGGGGTTGACCAGAGGCAAGGGCAGCCTGGTCTGGAGCTCCCTGCAGCCCAAGTGAAACATCCCTGCTATCGTGTTTCCACGCGCAGACCTTTTCCCACACCAGCGATGGGAGGTCAGTGCTGAGGCAGGGCAAGACGCAGAGCAGAATGGAACTGCTGGGGAGCAATAAACGTGGCTCAGCCAGGACTTTCAGAGTGGTCAGAGTGGTTCCAAAGAATGTTTATCAATATGGTGATAGGCGCTTTATATATATAAATATATAATATTTATGGAATGTGTTTTGACTAAGTGGAAAGAAAAGTTGCTTTAATTCTTAAAATGGGTAAGACATTTAATGAGACAAGTTGTTTTCATTTGAAAATATTTGATATATGTGTAAGATATGCTATCATGAGGTAAATGCAAATGAAATTAAACCAAAACAACACAGGACACTAAGTTTATTGCTGGGTGATATATATCATCCAGCCCATCATGAAGAGGCCCCTGGTAAAAAAAAAGCCACTGCTGAGCCTTCGCATGTGGCTCTGTTAGTATCTAGTTAGTTGTGACGGGCTCGCGCATGTCAGGTTGGGGTCTCGTGCAGAAAAAGCTACGCAGGGAGTCTACCCATCCAGGGCCCAAATTCTACTCCTTGAACCCTTGCTCCTTAGTGTCCATATGAGATTACTTGGATGGCGGAGGAGACACTGACAGTTCTGCTGCTGGTGACGGGTTGCTGGTACCATCAGGTACCAGTCTTTCCTTTGTAGTATATTGCTATACAAAGTTGTTCGCGTTCTGAGGAGAAACTGGCACTGAGATGTAGATGTCTCCCTCAGTCCAAGCAGGACGGAGATAAATCTGATAAGCAGGGAGCAATACTTTGAAGGACTGCCTTTTTCTCCCACAGGAAGAAAGCTTCACTTGCTGCTTCCTTCTCAAGATGATGAACTCTGCATTTAACTTATGAGTCAGATGTAAACAATACATCCTTCCAACATTTTTTTCCCCATATTTGCTTTATCTTCTTCGAGGGTCTCATCTATTAATCCTGTTGTTTAGTGAAGTTTCTAATTTATGAAGTTTGTAGCTTGTATGAGATTTGCTTCTTTAAACAGTCAAACAAAATCTGGAATAACCATCTTTACTGCTGAAATCCAGGATAGCTTTACCAAACCAGACAGCTTCTCCATACTTAGACCCTCAGTGTGATAGGAACAAGATAAATGGTAGCTATGATGACATCATCTTGAGGAATCATTCCAGAAAGCCATTCTTTGACACATTCTTTATCCTCAGCCTGCCTAATTTACATGTTTATTAATTAGCTAGAGATGATATATATCACCCAGCAATAAACTTAGTGTCCTGTGTTGTTTTGGTTTAATTTCATTTGCATTTACCTCATGATAGCATATCTTACACATATATCAAATATTTTCAAATGAAAACAACTTGTCTCATTAAATGTCTTACCCATTTTAAGAATTAAAGAAACTTTTCTTTCCATTTAGTCAAAACACATTCCAGATCTAGCAAATTAACATGTTACAAAGCTTACTGCCCTATCCCCTAATAAGAAAAAAAAAGAGCACTGTCCACATCAAATGTAAATCTCTCTTTCCAATGTGTACCCCAGCAAGGTTTTAATTCATTAGGCCTTTCAATGCCAAAATTCCTTTCACACTAATAAGATAAGATGATACATAGTAAGATTACTACATACACAGGCAAAAACTTCAACCGTAGGTGACTATTGCACTATATGCAGAATGCAGCTCTTTACCTTCTCTGGGGCGTGGTCCACTATTAACTACATTATTCTTGGGCTCAAATTTTTCCATCCATTTTCTCAGTCAATTCAAAATCTTAGTTCCAGTTTCCAAGACTGTTGGTCACTGCTCTGGGTAGTTATATTACTGGTCTCATTATCATTCGTGACTCATTTGTGACTTTACCAGGGCAGTTCCTGGAGCCCAGCACAAGGAGTCTGAATTATAGACACTGTTCTTGAGCTACAAACTAAACTTTCAGAGGATATTACTAGGCTTGGATTAGCCTTCTTTTCAGAGCATCTTGCAAAACCATTCTCTTTACTAAGAGGTATGCATTGCAATAGGTTAATACAGCAGAAAGGAAAAGAGAGAACAACGATTGTGCCAAGTAATGCCTGCTTCTCCAGCAAAGCATCAAAAGATCCTGATGTCCACCAGGAAACATTATAGACCTAAGTTACCCATGAAATATTTTGATACTATTCTGGCAAGTGCTATAAAAGCATATAGACACAATCTACCACACTGTAATTAGACTGGAACCGTGGTCAGTGCTTATATCAGAAGTGGGCTGCATCAGCTGTCTCCAACAAGAGCCCAGGCAGTTCACAAAAAAGGCAAAGAAGAAGATGTTAAAATGCCTCCTTCCCCTCCGGGCAGAGTATTCTCCATCTCCATAGCCTCAGCTTTCACCAGACCTGGGATCCAGGGATTTGCATGTATTGTACATGCCAGTACCTTGCTACTCAAATACCGTTAAGAATTTCCAGAAAGCAGCTAAGAAGTCTCAAAGATGCCTCTTTTGGCTAAATCAAAAGAAAGTAGAGATCTAAAGGTGATACTTTACTTTAAAATTACATATCATACTTCTGCACACCCAATAAGCACCATCTGCAGTCAGGAAAGCCACTGGAATGAGAATGTCATAACTGAAACCAGAAAAAAAAGCCGACGAAAGGTATTTTCAGAGCTCTTCGATCTTTTCTTTTATGTGTTAAGAAACAAAATTTTCTGAGACTAAGGAAGATATACAGACAGATCAATCTAGTCTGCCAATATGATTCGAGGAGATTGGAATATAATAACAGTGAATCAGAAAGTTATTATTTTGAGTATGAAGAAGTGGAGGTGGGAGATGTGAACGGAAGATGCTCAGGAATGACATGCATTGCCACAAGTATATCCTGCATGCCATTTGGTAACACCAAGCTAAATATAGTGCAAGGCAGACTGATGCTGGTATGCCTCTGTCCTACTAGTTCAACAACAGGGCTTTTTTCTAATTTGGAAAAAGTGGAGACAGAAGGAAACCTTTCTGGTCACAATCAACTATGTGTTGATGTCAGGTTTTGTCCTAAGTGCCGCAAAGGCTGAAGTTGTCATTTAAATTCATGCGTGCCACCATCTTAGCTCATCCCTGCACGGACAAGTGCCCTGGCTCACAGAGCTCCTGAATACCTGGCCCACACGGCTTTAGCTTCGGGACTATGTACATAATGAGCGTTTGCTGAGTCCTACTGTAGTTTTTTTAAGACTCAGCTAATGCTTTCAGATGTTTTGATTTCTTTCTGGTTTAAATCTCTGTTTACACCTTTGGGGCTAACTACACCCCAGGACAAAAGGTACCTTGCCACGGGCATGGAGCGTGCTGCCTCCATGGGTGTTGGGTCATATGCAGCACATATCAAAAGTTTTTGGCACTATCAGACCATGCTGCCCAAACTGCCAGATTAAAGATTCCCCATCTGCAGTCCACATGTAAAATGGAGGGAAAATATATACCTTCCACAGTTGTTGTGAAATAATTATTTGTGATACAGAAACACCTGAAGTCTCCTATGGAGATTGGACTTGGCTGCATTTGTTAGGACATGTAGGCACAGCATGTAGCAATGTCCTCTGAAGTGACAGCAGAGAAAAGCACCAGCAGAAGGTTGGTGAAGTTTTCTTTCCCTTCAGTGAGTGGGCAGGCAGCGGGCAGCCTGGGATGCCTTTACAGAAGCTATCTTAAGGTTATCACAGTATCATCCTGAGACCCTGGGACAGAGCTGCGGATTGAATTCAGATGTCTCGAGACACAGTCAATAACTTTCCTCCGAAGCAATTTCCTTCTGTCTTGCTGACAGGCAAATTGGAAATGTGACAGATGACAGACAAGCTGGCAGGGTGACAGTAGGCTTTCAGATGAAGTCTGCAAAGAGGGCAAGAACATCCATTTTTCTCCCACACCAAATACTCACTCCTACCTTTCCCTCAGCTCCTGTTTATATCCTGCTTTGCCAGAAAAGGCAGTTTAATTTCTTTCATGGAAATCCTTTCAGAGCCAGTCATCTAGGACAATTGAACATAGG